>NC_136421.1:191367245-193869745 GCF_052625555.1 Lactuca saligna
ACTAGATTATTTAAAATAACGCATCAATTTTTTATTTTTTTTTTAAATATCTTAATTTTTTCTATATACTCAATAAGAACATTGTCAATAAAGGATTGTTCATAATAGAATGTTATTGATAATCTCATGATCCCATAATCTGTTTTATCAATCTGATGTGATGTATCATTTCTCGATACAAGATTCCAAAAACAAAGCGATATTGTGCTTGTAGTCTTTCTCGTGATTTCAATTAGTTGTGATGCTAAAAGATTGATGAAATGACAGAGGGAGAAAGTGAGATTAACATAAAAGAATTCATGATACTTTTATATTATGAATACCCATACCAGTATGATTAAAATCAAGAAAATATGTTTGGTTGGATGTGATGGTTAAGTAATCTTTGAGTTTATTAATTTTGTATATTGTATTGAACTAACCTAGATGGTAGGTCCTCATAAACATGTGTATGAGTCAATTAATCTTACAAATACGAACATATTTTCAGACCACCCATATTTTCACATCACATAACATATTTTTAGACCATTTAACATCTTTTCATACCACCGAACATGTTTTCATACCACATAACATATATTCATACCACTAAACGTTTATATGTATATTGAACACGTTGTGGAAAAAAGATAAATAAACACCGTGGTATGGAAATATGTTCAGTGATGCGTTTGCTAACTATTCCACAATGTTTTCAATGTATATATAAATGTTTGGAAAAAAGATAAATAAATACAGTGATACCTAGTCCTAAAATATTTGCTTTGAACAATAGATGTGAACATGATACCTAGTAAAGACATCACAGTGATGCTAAAGATACTTCTAAACATCAAACTAGGAATAGTTATTCCGAACTTCTAGGTAGTCTTGGATAACTGAGATGTATATATCTGATGGTATAACAGGTTAAAAAATATTCCAATAAATACAATGATATTTTGTTTTTAACTAGTTCAAACATACGAATAATGCAATGCTAAAAGAATCACCTTAAGTGATCTAAGAGGTCCATGTTTTACAGATTGAACACCTTTAAGTCCACAAAATCCAATAAGGCCCATATAGATGGATATTGTTTCTTTAATTGAGAAATAAGAAACTGGAAGAGGAACTGATCTTCTTATCCAGAAAGAAAGTCTAAAAGAGACAAGTATTTCAGGTATCTACTAGATAGAACTCTTACTTTTCATAGAACACTCAAGTACTTGATACTTAAATGATAATCTAATAATTGTAAATAACTTGCAGATATTTTCAAAAACATAACTAGTTGAACACAATCAAGTTGGAACTACACTCTCAGAGTTTAGTTTACTATTTATTCTTACTATATAAAATACTTGTAATATAAAATAATTTTTGGTTTGTAATAATGTATGTTGTAATTTAGCTTGTCTAAATATATGACTTGGTTAATTTATGATTGATTGATCATCTACTTAGATCTTTTTTTCATAATGATCACCTTAATATTAAAAAATGATTAAAATTCTTTTTATGAGAGTGGATCCCTTAATAAAAATTATAAAGTAAATATTAATGATTTCTAAATAACAAGTTCTATATGCAAAATACTTTTGACTTAAACTTGTTTTGAAACAAAGTTATCTAAGACATTGTTATCTTTATTATATAAATGAAATTCATATATTCCAACTTCAAGAAATGGATATATGAAGGCAAATAATGTAGTTTATTTGGAATATGTAAATCTTGTTTATATATAAAAGATTTCTAATGATATTTTAACTAAGTAGTACAAAAAATAAATTATTAAGAAACTTATATACTATGGTGTATGACTTCCTTTCTAATGAATGTATAAGATTTAACACAATATACCAAATAGACTTTAATAACAACTACAGTAGTTATAATTATATTTTGCATGGTAAAGCATAATTATGAAACGTTTGTTGAAGTCTCAAATATAAAGTTGAGAAAGAAACTGGTAAGATATCTCTAAAATCCTTAATGATAATAAATGATGAATTAAATCTTTCTTGGTATGATTCAATTTCTAATCGGTGGAAATTATCCACTTTTTTTCCTTTATGTAACACCGAGAACACTTTAATTGAACTTTGAAAACATATACCAACTAATGATTAGATAAAACATTTTCTTTATAAGATTTTGTATAGAAAGGCTCCATCCTTATCTTATTTAAAAGTTTTGTGGATTTGAAGCCTATATTGGACTAAAGCTAACATCTACTAGATACATATTTATATAATGCTCTAAACGTGGCTTATATTATTATATGCAAATTGACACACAAAGAATAAGTTCTCTTATTCCTATGATAGTTGAGTTAGCAGAAAAGCAAGCTTCTAATGACAAAGCAAGTGAGAGGCACGTGGAACTTGAAGCAACTCAAGAACCATAACCTGATGTAGTAACAGTTAGCACTAGTTTTATCCAGGATTGTTAAACTCAAATAGTAGTTATTCACAAACAAAAATTGTTTACATTAATCGTACATGTAAGTACCTAAAAGCTAAGAACCAACTAGTGATCAAGAAAAAGAACAAGCCAAAATGATAAGAACAAGAAGGAGTAGAAGCAAGATTGATCCAAATTGCACACGTTTTTAACAGATGTAAACGCTAGGTACAACGGACTCAAAACACACACACACACACATAACCGTAAACTACTACAGTCATCTGACATCTACTGACACTATTTATAGGGGGGAAGACTGTAAACATGTTTACATCCGTAAATCCATTTACAGTCGTAAAAACATTTACAGCCGTAAACAACATACAAACTGTAAACACCACCGAACCGTAAACACATACAAATACATGAACAAATACTAACACAACCTATACAAATAAATGCCTAGCTCAAACCAAATAAACATAACCTATCAATCTCCCCCCTTGATTTGAGGCTAGCTCAAAATCAATATTTCTGAATCATCAGTACGCTAGATCTTCCCATTGCCCCCAACCACATCTTCTTGCTAATAATCTCAGCGATCATATCTGTAAACTCTCTAGCGGCAGACTCGAAAATCTCGCTCTTGACCATGATTTGATGTTGAGCCAAAGTATGAATGTCACGTTCACTAAACTGTAGTAGATCCTTCGCCTTAACAACAAGAAAGACACCAGTGGGAATTTGATTACAGTAGTGGTTGTGGCCTCATCGAAAACCCAATATTCCATATCGTGAAGAGATCCATCCTAGAAATGATGAATAATGGGAATTCCTTTCATTCGCTTTGTAGGAGGCCACATCATAGTTTTCATGTCTTTGTGGGTCTTTGGGTCATGAATATCTTTGGCTTTCTTTAAAAAAGATTATATTGTCTTCATTCCTTCAAACTTCCTCTTTACTTGATTCTCTAAAAAGAGTTTGAGGTCACTCCCTCGAGGATCACTTGATGGGTTATACAAGGGAGCATTAGCAAGTTTAGTAAGATCTACTTTTGTCCAAGAACCAAAGTTATTCTTGTGATGATAGTATTCCGAGTTTCCGCTCTTTCTTTTTACCACCCAAATATCTATCTATCATGAAACCCCTAGATCAGTATTCCTGACTGGTCACCATATTTGGTTTCGAACAACTTCTTTTTGAGCTCAGTTACGATCAATTGAGGCAGGTCTCCACGGTCATTCTTGTTTGAATTCTTCATGAAGAGCCATTTCCCTTTCTTTTGAGTAGCAACTCGCTACTGAGCTAGCTTCAGAGTAACTCTGGGATTAGCTTGAGCAGGTTTGACTTCAAAGCGATTAACAATACGAGTGGTTCTGAAAGGTGGAGGATCATCAAATGGATCTTGTTGAGATTCTTGGGCATCAAATGGATCTTGTTGATATGCTTGGGATGGGGCACTAAGAGGAGTCTCGATCGCACTTGTCTCTCCACTGGATGTTTTGAATTTGTCGCCAAATTCACTAATCAGGTTGTTCTTCAGATCAAAGTATCCAGCAGAGAGAGTGCCAAGATTGAGCTCTAGAGCTGAAATTTGTTGTGATTTTTCAAGATTTTCTTTTTCAATATCAGAAACTCTAACGTCTAGACTTCCTATCAAAACATCGTTCTCAATAGTCTTCTGGTTTAAAATTCCAATCTCTGCTTAAAGCTCAGCAATTAATGGATCAACTCCTCTGAAACTCCCTGCACCAATAGATACTCCTTTACCTCAGGGTACAGGGTCAAAATCATGTTGAGCTAAAAACCTGGAAAGCCTCTCCGAGGCAACATCGTGCGCATGTTGGGGAGATGATGAGCCACTAGGAGCTGAAGAAATCCCGACTTCAAAAAATGAGCAAGCAATATTGGGCTCCTCATGGACTGTTTGGCTATTAGAATAGGTTGGTTGGGTTGGAATATCGATTGCAACAGACAGTTGAATATCTTGAGCTTGTTCCTTGATAAGCACTCCTGGCCTTGGATCGGCTCTTCTCCTTTTAAGTGGAGGCTAGGAGGCTGATGTCTCATGTAGATCACACTCGGATGGCGTAATGGCTAGAGTAGCATCTGCTCAGGGAGGAATCCTCACAGAAGAATCCAGATTAACAATAATATCGACCATTTGATTAGTTGTTAGAGGTAGCCCTTTAAGAACATTAGCATCTCCCCTGTCTCTGTTGAAGGATTTGCAACATCATTGATGTCATCAAAAAACGAATTGAGGTCATCATTGCTTGGATCGAAATTAATACTCTGCTCGAAATCAAATTTTAAATCATCATTATCAAATCCTGATAAATCACCTCCTTGAATCATTTTAGCTTCATCATCATCCTCATCATCATCAAAATCTATTACATTTTCCCCTTGACCCATCTCATCATCACTTTTATCATCATCATCATCATCATCATCATCATCATCATCACCATCATCATTGTCATCCACATTAGTCACCAGCACATGTTCTTCTGCAATAATTGCGACAGGAACAACATCTTTTTCATGATCAGAAATAGTGACATCATTATCTTCATCATTAGAGGTACTTTTTGATTCAGAGGCTTCACTAACGTCAGTAAGTTGACCAAATTTCTCCAATGAGTGCTTTCCTTGAAACATAAATTTTGTACCTTTGAAGTTTTGCTTCATTAGACCAAATGTGTTTGCACCCAGAGACTTTAAATCCAAGGATTCACCTTTCCTTTCTAAAACCGGATATTGATTGTCAAAGATTATCTGAAGAAATCTTGGATACTTCAAAATTTTGTCCTTCCTTTTACCTTATAAAATTTTCTTTATTTAATTCCACACATATCTTGAAAAATTAAATTCAAGATCCATGATTAAAGCAGTGATGGCACTAGTGTTCAGAAGGGAAATTTCATCAGCACTTGTTTTCCTGTCAGAGATGCAAATCACAAAGGAGTGAGCAAGAAAACGCCAATACGGAGGCAACAGTTTCTTTAATGTAAGGGAGGGAACACTCCTTTAATGCCCGTTCTATCAAGAATCTCTTCAATCTTATCTATAGGAATTTCAGTTGGAAATCCTGGCTGGTCCTTAAATTGAAGCACTTTGCGAGTAATCTGTTCAGACACCACAATTTTTCTTCCTTGGATAACGGATTCCATTATGCTTTATCCATTTTCTCCTTCATTAATTGAAGCATTGTCCCAAAACTGCCTTACTAAGTCTTGATAAAAGATGGGATTCGATTGAAAAGCATGAGCAAGTCTGCAATTTCTAAGTCCATAACCGATGGACCTAAACTCTTGATGTCCTACTGGAGGATCGGACAAGTATGCAACAATGTTGTGGCTTTCGGAAAAAATTCAAGTTTGCCATTTGATCTACATCAAAGCAAGCCAAGTGAGAAAATCAAGAATTTAAGCAATTAAAAATAAATTTTCTCAATTACAAGTTGATTTGGCCTTAAATTAAATTTTAATTTAAATGAGAAATAGGTATATAGCTGGAAACGAGTTTACAGTTGTAAATGTGTTTATGACTGTAAACAGGTTTACGGCTGTAAATGGGTCAATATCTGTAAACAGGTCTATGGCTGTAAACGCTCCCAGTTCGACGAAGAACACATTTTGGCTTCTATAACCTGCAAAATACAATCGAATTAAGTTAGATTTAACAGTGTGGGCTTCGCAATCGATATGCCTTGAGGAATCAAGGTTCAATTTCAAAGATAAACACAACAAAATGATGAATCGAAGTCAGAACTAGAGAGAAAAGAGGGAAGAGGAGTTTTGAGCTGTAAATGATAGGATGAGATAAGTGGAGTTTACAGCCGTAAATCCTCCCTTAAATACCTTGGACCAATTCTGGCCCAAAACTCATGGGCTGCAAACCAAAAGCTTTAAGTCCATACCCAATACATCCAATTTTAATCAATATGAAAAACATTTTGAAGACATAAAAAAATTAAAACTAAAAATAAAAATAAAATAAAATCTAAAAAATTAAATTCAAACTAATATTTTTATTTATTATTATTTTTTTTTAATTTTAGGAAATAAAAAAATAAAATAAAATAAAATAACTCTAATAGCTTTTCACCATTTAAAATTTTATAATTTTGGGATCAAAGTTTTGAGACAACCTTAAATTGTTTTTCAATACCTTCACCTTCAAGAATAGATCAGGTCAATCGTCAGTATTATGGTCCACTTAAATACGAAAGATCGTGATAGTATTTTACAGATTATAAGTTACAAGACTTTTGACCCTATATACCTAAATAATATTCCTAAAGGGACCATTTGGCTGACAACGTCCAAGGATATTGGTGTCCACCTAAATTTAGCAGCGAAATCTACAGACAACCTATTAAATGTTCAATTTTAGATGTACTAGAATGTGTTTCTCACTTCCTAATATAGCCCGGTAATCAAGAACTTCCAAAGTACTCCTTACTTTAGATGATGAGACAATTATTAAGGAAGAATATAGATTTAGAAGTGCATATGTTTTATTCGCACGTCGGATCTCTTCTAGTTATGTAAATGGAAGCCATATAACTAACTGAATTACAGGGATTGAGAAATAGTACATATGCTGTGTTCCACGTCGGATAAGTTCTTATCACGCAAAGGAGATGAGATATGACTAACAAACAGAAAGAATTGCATATAGAAGAAGATGCCTAGAAATAGAGTTGCATATGTTTCAGTCTAGGTCGAATCTCTTCAAATCATGGAGAGGAGGCAACATATGACTGACAGAAAGAAAGCAAGAAAATAATCTTCTATAGACCTACTTTATCGGAATTCCCCAGTCGCCCTATCTGTACCGAAATTAAGGACATGAGACCATACATCGAGGAAAAGTTAATCCACACTTCTAAATACATATTACTTTAGTGTATCCCGCAAGTTCCCATGCATATCTTACCGCCCAATCTACCCCAACGTCGTATTGTCAGACCAAACAAAACTAACTAGGTCCACAAAGTCAAGTCCTATTTATTGTCAATCTATGTCTAGTCCTTTTGAATCTTTCGTGCCTACCAACGCATTGAACACAAAGCCAATACAATTCAGATTTAGTACCTTATACAAGTTAAAATTGTCCGTTATCTCTTGCTTGATATCACTTCCCAAATAGGCACCTGCAAACGAACCATCATGAGACAATATTTTTGGTTTTTTTGTTTTATAATTTTTTTTTGTGTTTTTATTTCTCCCCTAAATTTGTGCATAGGAAAGAAAACAAATAAAATGCACAAATTTAAACTAATAAAGTCTATAAAAAATAGTCTTCAAAGCGGATCATTTTAAGAAAGCTCAAAAGTACATCGAATCAAGCTTTGTTGAATGGTTTGGTAAACAAATCCGTCACATTGTTATCAGTGTGAATTTGTTCCAAACGAATGAGTGAGCGCTCATAACAATCTTGAATAAAATGAACCTTGATGTCGATGTGCTTGGTTTTGGAGTATTTGACTAGATTTTTAGCAACCTGGATGGCAACATCATTGTCACAAAATATTAGAGTTTCAATAAAATTCAACCATAATCAAGAGGTTGATATTGAATCCAGTTGACTTGGGAGCAACAGGTAGAGGCAACAACATATCCAACCTTAGCTATTGATGTTGACACGGTTTGTGGTTTCTTACACTACCAAGACACCAATCAATCTCCCAAAAATTGACACCCTCCCGATGTTGATTTCCTGTGCAGCTCACATCCTCCATAGTTATTGTCAGCAAATGCATATAAATCGATATAGGATTTTTAGGATACCAAAGACCCACTTTAGAGCTACCTTTAAGATACCTAAAAATCCTTTTGACATTAATTAAATGAGAAAGTTTAGGATTATCCTGATAACAAAGGCATTGACAGACTGTAAACATGATGTCGGGTCTGCTGTCCGTTAGATACATCAGGGAACCAATCATCGAGCGGTAGTCTATTTGATCAACATGCTCCCCATCTGGGTCGAGAGACAACAACGGTCTTTCAGCCATTGGAGTTAAAGTGACATTTGAATCTTTAAATCCAAACTTCTCCAACATGTCTTCAACATATTTGCCTTGATGTAACAAGATTACGGTTGAATCTTTTTGAACTTGAATCCCTAAGAACATCGTCATTTCTCCCAACAAACTCATCTCAAATATTTTTTTCATGATAGTCTCGAACTCCTTGCACATCTTGGAACTTGTCAAACCGAAAATTATGTCATCTACATAAATTTGTACAAGAATCAGGTTTGCACCCACATGCTTGATGAATAAGGTCTGATCGATCGTTCCCCATGTATACCCATGCGCAAGAAAGTGCTTTGTACGAGTTGCATACCAAGCTATAGGAGCCTGATGTAACCCATATAGAGCCTTGTACAACTTGTAAACATGATTCGAAAACTTGGAATTGACAAACCCAGGAGGTTGATCAACATAAATTTCCTCCTTCACAGCTCCGTACAAGAAGGAGGTCTTGACATCCATCTGATAAATAGTAAAGTTCATGTATGAAGCATATGCAAGGAATATAGGAATGGATTCTAAACGTGCAACCAGAGTATATACTTCTGTGTAGTCCAGACCCTCTATCTGCCTGAATCGACGAACGACCAATCAATCCTTATTGCGCACAATCACCCCGAAATCATCTTTCTTATTTCTATAAACCCAGCGCGTGTCTAAAGACTTCTTGCCCTTTGGCAACTCAACCTACTTCCAAATACCCTGTTTTTCAAATTGATTTAACTCTTCATGCATCGCATCAACCCAGCTTGGTTCATTTAACGCCATTGCCACACTCTTGGGATTAATCTGAGAGATATAGCAAGAATAGAGACATGTATTGACATCTCCACTCTGACTTCTCATTTTAACGCCTTCTCCTAGTGGGCCACTGACATTTTCAATCAAATGATCATGTTGAATTCTTGTTAGGATTTCATGGCTGATATCATCGACTGAGACTGGAAGTGTGTTGATATTGAAGAATTTATCTTCAACTGAATCACTCGCCTCAGACAATCTAGGATCGTGAGAGGTACTCGCCAAGTATTCATTTGAAATTGGTTTAGGAAAGAGAAGCTCCATGAATGATTGAGTAGCAGCGGAAGTATCCCTTGACATGACTTCTCTTTCAATAGGAGTAAGGGAGTGGCTTCAACATTAGAATAGATTCTTTGACTTAGAGAACTTGAGGAAGTATTTGGAGCAGCTTCATCTACTCTAGGAGATGCAGGAGTCACCAGGGGTGGTCTGTACCCAACATCTTCCTCTTCATCTTCAACAACTATACTTGAACGTGAGCAGGAACCTGAAACATTATCAAAATACACATTAAAAGATTTATACAATGATGCATAATCAAATAACCAGTTAGGTCCAACTCTCGCATCTCTCTCCTTCTCCTCCAGCCAACGTACGTCATACGATTCCACAATTTTCTTCGTGCCTGTGTTGTATACTCGATAAGCGGTGGGTGCGGCGTATACCACAAAATAGCAGTCATTGTCCTTTGAGTTCAACTTGGGGTTGGATTCGAGGCGAAGAAGGGTGCAAGGACATCCAAATATTTTGAAATAAGCAACTGATGGCTTGTGATTGTATAATATCTCGTACGGGGTCTTCCTCTAAGCTTTGTTGATCAGGACTTGATTATGAATGTAACAAGTAGTGTTGATGGCCTCAGTCCATAAGAAGACCGAGAATTTGGAATCACAAAGCATCGTCCATGCAGTGTCCATTAGAGTACGATTTCTCCATTCTGGAACACCATTTTGTTGTGCTGTTCGAATAGAACTGTATTGACGCAAGATTCCATTTTCAGCACAAAAGTAATCCAGAACTGCATTCTTGAACTCTGTGCCATTATCAGTTCGAACACCTTTACCTTTTCATCTGTCTGATTATCAATCATCACAATAAACTACTTGATCAAGTCAGCAATCCCACTCTTGTTGGATAGAAAGAAAACCCATGTAAAACAAGAATAATCATCAATAACAACAAGAAAATAAGAGTTCTTGTTGATGCTGAGAGCATTGACTGGACCAAACAAATCCTTATGCAACAATTGAAGAACCGTGCTGATTGAATTGGCCGTCTTTGGCAAATATTGCTTGCAATGATTCTTGTCCAAAGCACAGGCCACACACTTTTAAAAATTTATGAAGTCCTTAACTGGAAGACCACACACAATCTCATTTTTAGCAAGACGACTGAGGTTCTTGGCATTAGCATGGCCGAGACAACGATGCCAAAGCATGCCATTGTGTTCTAAGACTTTAGAGAAGAGACAAGTGACTTGCTCGGGAATGTTATGATTCATGTCAACAACACAGGCATTCCTTTCTCTTTCAGTTCTAACCAAATCAATTCTTCAGGTATGATGATCTCGGGCCTCAAACTGAGACACTCTTTGTTCGTAAAATGAGTCGAATAGCCTTTATCACATATCTGAGATACGCTCAACAAACTGTGTTTCAGCGTAGGATAATAGTCAACATTCTCAAATCTAAGCACATCATTTAACACTGTACCATACCAAGTGATATTTCCTCCATCTTCTCCCACAAAGGAAACAAACCCCCCATTAAAATTCTGAATGTCTTGCAATTGGGAGATGTCTCCCGTCATGTGCCTAGAACAACCAAAATCGACATACCAAGGTCTGATGATATTCCTCCACAGTTATTCCTGCATGATGTACGGGATTAGTTAGATTTAGGAACCAATGTCATATAAACACTGGGTTTTCCCTTGTTAGTAACAGAATTGACCTTTTCATTTGTTAAAACATATGGATTACCAGATGCACACACAGAATGTTGAGGTGATTGAACATTTGAAATTTTGGGCACCCATCTGTATTTAGGTTTAGAAACATCTGCAGATGATTTTGAAATGGTTTTCTTTAGTTTTTATTGTTTGGATTTTCGTCTAAAATTAGCCGAAGACCCAGACGATGACTTTGACGATACCAAATTTGGCTTAACCACTTTCGGTCTCGTTAAAGTACTTGTTGATTTTTTGTTTAAAACATGTTTCTTCTTTTCAAGATCATTTTGTTTTCTTTGTTTATTGATGTTCCAATCACCATCAACTGAATGAGATCTCGAGGATTTTTCTCTTAAGAGATCTTCTTCGTGACTCATTCACTCCCCTTTGTGTATAAAAAGGAACAAATGCATGTTTTGGGCAGTTTCACACAATAAGACCAGGGGTTCCACACTTGAAACATGTTTGTTTCTTTACATAAAAATTGTTACCGCTCTTTTCTGGTTTAGGGAATTTATTTCGTTCTTTACTTTTCCCACATGTGGATGTGTATGATTTAGAATGAATGACTAGGTTAGGTGGCGTGTATGTGCTAGTGAAGATTCATGAGATTTAGATTTATTAGACACATCACCAAACTTATTAGAAACATTTGAATCATCCGTGTTCATAACAACATCATCAGAAACCAAAACATTAGTTTTCAAATTTGAAACAAAAACATCAATGTTCATAACAGAAACATCAGATTGCAACACAACATTATTATTAGAAAAGCTTTCTCGGCTGCTTGCTTGCCTTGGTCTAAGGGTAAATCTGCATGTGAATCAGAAACATTAGTATCCTTTACCCTAGTACTGCTCTTTGACACAAATATAGCATGTTTTCCATATTTAAAATGTCTATTTCTTCTTTGGTCACAGGGATACGAGTGTAATTGTGATTAAATAGAGGAATAACTCTATCATACCCTAGACCCTTTTGCTGGTTATCTTTAAATTTGAAACTATTTGCAATCATGGACTCAACTGTCTTGACACATCAAATTTTTTGAAATTAAAATCTACATTTTCAATTTTTTTTTCAATGTGTCAAGTTTAGCTGTCAAACTAGCAATTTGTTCCTTAACATAATCATAATTCACACATTTACTACTATAATCTTCCTGAAGTTTCCTAAAGTCTTTGGTTTTAGCCTTTAATTGTAATTTTAGGGGTTTCTAACCTTTCCTAAGGGTATAACCTTCGTACTTAAGGTCCTGATTTTCTCTATGCAATAAATCAATTTGTTCATGCAAAAACTTAACAATATCAGTGCATTTTTAGATCAAGAATTGTCACTGACCTCGTTCTTCTCAAGCTTAGAAGTGGTAGATACCATGAAGGCAAACTGTAGTTGCATCATTTCGGCTTCAGGATCTTCTTCAGCATTTACTTCAAGAGATTCACTAATTTGTGCTAGGTGGGCATTCTCAAGTCCTGAAATGTTCAATGCTTGAATTTGATCTTCCTAGCCAAATGTCTGAGCCACTACTGCTAAATTTGCAGTTTCACCATGGGATGTTGTTCCCCTGTTGTTCATCACTGGTACCATTACCCTGTCATGGTTCTCTCTTCTATTTGGCTTAGGAAAATCATGAGCAAAGTGTTCTGGTTCATGATAGTTGAAACATCTCAGCATTCCCTTGTTAAACCCAACCTTCTTATCAACATTCATACCCCATTTGTTTTTCCCTGTATTCTTAGCAAACTGTTTATCCCTGAATACCGCTATTGCAATCTTCTTGGTAATATCCATTTCCTCCACATCCTTATGGTGAATTTGGTCAAGATCAGCAAATGAAATTTGGGGAGGCAAGTCTCCAGCTATGAAGGCATTATAGCAATTTACTAGATCAGTGGCTAGATCCATATTCTCTTCAACTTCTTTGGGAGTTGAAGTGGTGATATGAGCTTTTGATGAAGAGGCGGGGTGTTGATAAGGCATGGTTGGTGGAATGGTGTGGGTTTGTAGAATGGAATGATTATGTGGAATGGTGAATGCTTGATTTTGTGGGATAGTGAATGAAGAGAAATCATTGTTTGATGAAATGCCCATATTTGCTGTGGAGTAGGAGTTCACATGGTTTATCTCACGATGCTTATCATCCAAATCACAAGCTTTAATGATAGGCATCATTTCCGCCAGAGTGAGTCGGTTAAGATCTTTGGTTTTCTTGATTACAGAGATGTTCATGTCACATGACTTGGGAAGAGAATTCAGCAGTTTCTTGTTAATCTCGGATCGAGGTACAGATATTCCGATTGTGCTCATTTCATGGTGAGTCTAATGAATCGTTGGAGTTAAGCCTCAATAGATTCCACAAGAACATGGTTAAACAATTTGAACTTTTGACGAAGCATATCTTGTCTACTCTACTTCATCTCATCATTACCCTCATAAACCTCAATCAATGCTTTCCACAGTGCCTTAGCTGATTTATATTCTCTTTAGCCTTGAGCAATGCTAGGTGATAAAGCCATAGTTAGAGTTGCCAAAGCCTTTTCATGTTCCTCAATTGTTTCAAAATCCTCTTCCGTGTAGTCTTTCACTAGTTTGTCAATTATAACTCCATTCTCAAGATTAGTGGTAATCATATCAGGGCCTCTAAGAATGTTGCGCCAGACTTTGAAATCTTTCATTTTGATATATTTTTCGATTTTGTATTTCCATTCAGGATCTCCTTTGGTAGACAGTAAATGTGGAATTCTTGTGGTAGTTCCCATGATTGAATCCAACTCCTGATGAATTTCATTGTTTTGTGGCTCCATTTTTTATTTTTTTTAAAATTTTAATAAAAAATAAACTTGTTAAAAAATCAAAGAGAATCACAACCGAAAAAGGTGTACAACTGAGAATGGTTTACAACCGTAAAGGTTTACAACTAAGAAAGGTTCACAACCTGAGAAAGGTTCACAGCCGAATAAGGTTTACAACCGACGAGGGTGTGCGACCCTAAACTAGTTTACAACCAGGAACGGTTAACAACTGGAAACGATGGTTTATAGCCGAAAATACAAAGTGTTTATAGCCGATAATTAGTTTACAGCTGTAAACTAATAAACAAATTATAACCGCAAATGTCCAGATTTTTAACAGAACAAACAATTTCAAGCAGATTTTCGATCCTTTTAGCCTTGAATTCACAATCAATAGCAAAAATATCAGCAACAACAGCAGTAGCAATGAATTATTTGCAATAATAAGCTTGAACAACACCAAAAACTGGACACTAAACTAGCCGTAAACTAAGCTTGATCAGTTTTGACACTAGATTGGCTCTAATACCAATTGTAAGTCCCCAAAAGCTAAAAACCAACTAGTGATCAACACAAAGAACAAGCTAAAATGATAAGATCAAGAAGGCGTAGAAGTAAGATTGATCCCAATTGCATACGTTTATAACAACTGTAAACGTCAGGTATAATGGACTCAAATCACACACACTTGACCGTAAAGTGCTATAGTCATCTGAAATCTACTGACACTATTTATAAGGAATAAAGACTACAAACACATTTACAGATGTAAATCCGTTCACAACTGTAAACAACATACAGACCGTAAACACCACCCAATTGCAAACCCACACAAATACATGAACAAATGCTTACACACCCTATACAAATGAATGCCTAACTCAAACCAAATAAACATGACCTAACAATACAAGTCATCTATGACTTGAGAAATGTGTAGTATCTCATTGTTGAGCTATTCTTGATGGTTTCTGGAAAATCCATTAATTACCACAATGCTATATCATATCTCAAATCTGATAAACGACTTAGAGTTATTAACATGAGATGTAATCCATGTATAATAATCAAGGATGGTCTTGATGAAACTTTTTCCCTATAACAAGGCTAGAAGGATAAATTGATTCTTCTAGAAAGAATACATTACATGGATAACTATACACATCTAAAGCAAGAGTTTATGCAAAAGTATTTTCTTATACTCATGTCATTGAGTGTGGTTTTCATCATACCCATGAAATTAAATATGATCAAACCTTTTCCACAAGTAGCTATGATTAGATCAAAAAAGATATTATTTACAATAAATTCATATTCTTAATATGACATATAGCAAATAGATTTCAAGGAAGACTGCCTTTCTTAATACACATCTACTTGAAGATATCTATATAGATTATCCTATATGTTTTCTTAATCTATGTTATCCTAGTAAAACGTGTAAAGCTTTAGATCTACTTGTGGATATAAAGTAAACATGTTAAGGTTGAAATCATCATTTTAATATAAAACTACAAGGTATGCTTTTAGATCAAAATGAATAGACCATGTGTGTTTACTATAAACTAGTGGGAGCATAGTGACATTCGTAATCTTGTATGAGTGAGACATACTTAATCATGAGAGATTACATCCTGACCATACTAGGCCTTTTCATCTTGACTCGAAATGTGTTTCCAAGATGAAAGACTTAGGAAGGACAAGATACATTCTTGGAATGTAAAATCTATAAAGATCGATAAAGTAAATGTTAAAAGTTTTATGTCTTTATGCATATATATATATATATATATATATATATATATATATATATATATATATATATACACACACACACACATATACATACATACTTATTAAAAGAGATCAAGATATTAAATGCCTTTGGAGGAAACTTGGCATTGTCACATGGCACCAAGTTTGAACTAGTCTCAAAAGAACCTACTTTGCATAAGACCTGGTATATCATCATGATATGAGAATATCATAAGATACCAGCTAGATGCATGGTTAAGTCATTGGATGATTGTGCGAACATTGTAAGAGTACTTTAGAAGAACTGAGATAATGTATATGAGATAATTATTTTAGAATAAAATCTTCATGTAAAGAGCTACATAAGATTATAATTTCTAAACAAATATAAATAATCATGAATTATAATTTGATTATGACTTCATTATGGGATGAATAATAAGTTTAACTTGAATTAGGTCCAAGCAAAACAAAATGGCCCGATCTACTACAAAACATGAATACACTACTCTAGAAGTTGAAATCAAATATGACTGGATAAATCAGTTCATTGAAAAATTATATTTATTTATGTCATTCAAGAATCATGTAGAAATCTTTATGAATTCGATAGTATACTTAATCAAGATAAGAGATTCAATATCAGGAAAGAGCACCAATCATACTCCAAGATATTTAACTATACCTAGAGTAAAGTCAAATATGGAGATGATAGTATACACATAATTCACACAAATTAAGTTTAGTCGAACCCATTGATAAATTCCTTCTTTGAAGCTAAGTATTAATGGTCACACATCATTTGTAAGACTATATTATTCTAGAATTGGGATTTTGATTTCGATTTAGTATTTGGATATTGGAACATTGTGACAACAAATACTATATAATGTCTTGATATACTTGGATATGATCATCACATTAATATTTTTTGTGTTCTATATTAACATGTTTAATCCACGAATAGTCTTATTATTCTAAAACTTCATAGTTACTTATAATTGTGGGAGCAATTCTAAAGTAAGACTAATATGAATTAGATTGGTTGACACTTACCATATTAAACCAGATAAGTGGTTGTAACCATGTTTCATAGGTACTTATCATAGAACTGGTATTGAACTGATTCACATCAAGATGACCTCATGGATCACTATCATGAGTGATACTTGATTAAAAGTACTATCTTTGTATCCTTGACACCTGAGATACATACTAGGAATTAAGTGTAAGGAGTGTTGTGCTTTGATATGGTCAAATATTGGTCCTTAACCAAGCAGTTATAAAAGCCAATTTTAGGTATAATTTCAACTATGCAAGAGCATTATGTAGTCAAGATGAGATTTTTTCCTCTTATGTGTTGAGAGTTAGTAATCTAAGGCGCCTTACCAAAATTTGAACACCAAATGAGATTGATCGTGATTCGTATCTCCTGTTCAACATGATGTTTGTGACAAAGGGATAATTGATTCACTTACCTTATACACCAATTGTATCTTTGAACTTTTGGGAATTAGGCATTAATATAATAGCACAAAGTTGTATGTTGATGGGGGCAGTGAAATGTTGCTAGACGTTCACCACTGTCTATATGAGTCTAATATGATTCTTGCACATGTAGGAGATTGAAAGATCTAGTATGCTTAAGAGTCATAGTAAAGTGATGTTACTTATTAATATATGATACTAATGGCTCACACTAACAACAACTTGATACAGTTGATTATTTATTAGAAATTGATTTTAATAAATATTCAGTAAACTCTTATACATAATTTGAAATTACTTATTTCTAGGAAATAATAATTTTTATTAGGATGTAACATTACATAATTCATATGGTATGAATTAATAAGTCATGCACAAAATTTGGACTAGCTAAATTCTTTTATCACTTACCAAAAAGTTTAATTTATATTTTATAAACCAGGTTTATAAAATATATAACTTTTGTCTTCTTTTTGTGGCTTATGGTCGAAACTTCTTTTGGAGACAAGAAGGATGGTATTTTAACTTGTTTATTTAAAAAATATGGTATTGCTTAAAGCATGGGGAACATTTAGGCTTTAGGTGAATGTCTTCTTAAAGTGTTAAGGACTTATGGTCCAAGGATTAGCTTTATGAAGCGAGGCTTTCATATTTTTTGGCTTTCATGTGCTCAAAACTGTAAAACGAGAGATCTAGGTGCTCTCTCACTCTCTCTCTCTCTCTCTCTCTCTCTCTCTCTCTCTTTCTTTTGGTCATGCCTTTGAAGTTTGCTTGCACTCTTTTCTCTCTTAAAGTTCATACTTTGGTTATTAACTTTAAGCTTATGAGATTAAGAGTTGTATACATCACTAGCATCTTAAATCAAGTTGGTAACTTGTTGGTGTCTCAAAAGTTTGACATTCTGCATCAAAGTCTTCTGTTGCTAAATCTTATTATTTTTAAACTAATTTTTGAAATAAAAACCAACAAAGGTGTCATATTTATAGTTTAGCTAACTTGCAGAAAAAACCAGATTTAAATTGATTAAATAATAGATTTAATCCCAGTTCAAATCATTTCCTTATCTACAAAACTGTCCATACTATGGAGGATTCTAGAATTGATTCTTTTGTTCAACTATTAAACAATTATAGTTCACCCTTTGCACATTTAATTAATTTGTCCTGAATTAATTCAAGATTAATTTTGAAAATTAATTAATTATCATTGATTTCATATTAATTTATTATTATATAAATTAAAAAACCAATTATTTAACTATTGATCTCATATTAATCTATTAATCACATAGTAAGTTAACAAACCAAATATCTATTTCCAATTAATATATTAATCATATAATATTTTAACAAATCATTTCCTTTTAATTTCCAACTGGTTGATTAATCATATAAGAATCTGATAAGCTATCCTTATCTCTCTCCTAATATCATTTATAGCTATTTCTAGTTATGAGGGAAACCTAAAAAAGGATTTTACTTCTAACTACACGTATATACCAATTTAGTTATGAGCTTAGACAGCTTAATCCAAAAATATAATCTGGGCAAAACAAGGCCTTCTAGGTAAACATCTTGGTGATCTCGATCATTGATTCAATTTTTTGATTGAGTGATAGAGATTCTTGAGCAAGTTGCTCCCTATTTACCGGTGGAACATACTTTGCGTTGAAGTTCTCAACAAACTGTTCCCAAGTCATTGTGCTCTTCTCATCAGGTGAATTGCTCTTAGTGACAAAGTTCCACCAGCCCTTTACCCCAAGACATGGAAGATTTTGGGCATGAACTTCAGGTTCGTCAAACAAGCACAAGTTTAAAAGTCTCCTTCCACATCCGAGATCCATCTGGTAACAATAATTGGATCCTTGACACCATCAATCTTAGGAGGTTTGTTGTTATTGAACTCTCGATAGGGCATTTCCTTTTCTCCAGACGGAGTTGCAGCAGCAACAACAGTAGTGGTTGTGCAGACAATACTAGTAGTTCTGAACATTTCTTGAATCATCTCTCTTACAGATGCTGATACTGCCTCCTCAATCCAATTGTGCGTATCAGTCTTGCTTGGTCTTGACCCTTCCTATCTAGAACCCAACTTGGTTTCTCTAGTGATTATCACCATATTGAAGGTGTAACGGGAATAAATTAATTCAAATCAAACTAACACAATAAGGTTATTCGATTTCTCTCCAGTTCCTTAGCAACTTTGTGGCTTTTCTTGGTTTCTGTATAGATCATTTGTTCACATTAGTACGAGCCCATACTAGCTTCCACGCAATCAATACTAGATCCAAGAATTGCCCTAATGTCTCAAAGTCACAACACTCCCTTACCGATAGACCTTTTCACACACCTAGTGTTACAAGGGCCTAATTACTCACATTTCTAGATTTTTCTCCTAGGATTCCTTCCATTTCACCTTTGCCAAGGAACAACTTCTACAAGCATTAACTATTTATATGACGAATATGATTGCATGCCTCCAAAATCAAACAATCATTTGACTGAAAGATCCGACACTACAACATTTAGACTAAAATGAGAGTTGCATAATAGTGCCAAATCAAGCAATCTTAAACTATTTAATTATGAGAGCATGAAACCTATGGCATTTGTGAAATAAATAATTAATTTCAGTATAGCTTCTAACTAGAAAAACTATAATTTATAAGATATCTTAAATATCTGGCAATCCTAACTAAAAATTCCTAAAACGATCCCTATCCTACATACTAGCATGTATTTCTAACAATTCATATTTCAGCAGACATAACAATTACGGATATTTTGGGAATCACTTTCCTTTCAGAGCTCAGGCGGACTGTATGCATCACATTCTTTGTATTATTATTTTTTCTTAAAAAAAAATTAATTACTTAGATCCTTAGTTTGAGTATGGAATCACACGAGTGTTCATCTAATTCTCTCAAACTAGGGCTCTAATACAAACTTGTAAACTCCCGATTTTGAACCCAAAATTTCCATTTTTACTTATTCAATACTCCATCAGATTATAATTACATTATGTGGAAACATGTTGTAAATGCATGTGTGTACAATCGAACTTTTCCCTTCTCACGAGTCAATGAAACACCTAAAATACATTTATATTCAACTGGGTAAGCACGAAGCTTAGTGATTTCCCTAAAATACCATATACCACAATACATATACATGCATACAAACAATGGATCATGACCTTTTGCCGATCCACCAATTGGCTCATGAACCTTCATCGATCTACTAATAACATTTGTATCCAGAAATACAACCAACTTTCCATTTTGTTGTCAAAATTCGGGTCTATAGGCTACCGACCTGTTGTTGTTCCGCCATTAATCCCTACTCTAATCGTAACGAATATTAAGAATTGTGCACGTAAAGACTACACATTCGGCTCTATTGATATGCTCTTTACTCTACTAACATTAGGCATATAAAGGTTATACTACTAGCTCTTATATCCTAACTTACATGAATATATAGTGTAATACACAGTAAAATGGGATAACTCACATGGACAATTATTCAGATGATTGACAACTATCTGGGCGATCCTACTGGTAGGTAACACACCTAACGAGTATTAACCTATAATACTACAACTTAATAATACATATGACAATCTAATAATAAAAGCTAGATATTTCACAATTCTCGATGAATACCGAAAGTCCATCAAATAAGGATCAACCAGACAAGAAATTTAGGTGGCATGATCATTTCTGCATATAGCTTTTCTAAAATCCAACAACCGTGCCAATGTGACCATTCTAGACACCTCTCCAGTATGTAGTTCACTCAATATTATAACTAAAATTATTGATAAATCTTATTTATACATCATAAAAAAGACTGAGTATAAATATAGGTTACACTTAAAGTGTAGTAAGGTTAGCTTAACTTATAGGAATTTCTAGCGAAAACCAGAACTTATACAGGAAGGAATCTAAACTGAAAGCTCCTCTTCGAAGGGCTCTTTGATGCTCCAGAGTTTCACTAAAGTGAAGATCCCTCGGCTCTCAAAAAACTCCCAAAAACCCTCAAAAGTCATAAATTGAGAGAATGTTATGAGATGATTGGTGTGAGGAAGTGAAGGGTTGAAATCTACGATTTATAGATGAATTTGGGGAGGTGTGTTCTGCCCCCTATGAGGAGCTCCATGCCCTAGTTTGTCGTCGACCCGTTCACTTCTTGCCACGTGTGGAAATCCTTGTGGTCCATGCACCTTGCTTCTAGAAGTGTCGTGCACCGCTCGCTGCGAGATTTAATTGTTTTCTAAAAAATTGTATCTTTCTCATACGAGCTCTATTTTCAAAGTTCTTTATATCCACAAATAGCTATCACCAGATACTATAACTTCGATTTAGACTCCGTTGACTAATTCTCATTTTTTTAAAGTTATATTTTTAACAGGATTAGACTATTAAATTCCGTATAAAAATCATAACTCCTTCATACGACATCCGTTCTCGACTATCTTTATATCGACGAACTCCTATTCCCAAGATCTTTAGCTTTCTCACTTAGATTGTTTTACCTAACAACTGACCGGTTTTAAATTTCGGTTTTTGCATGGCACATTGATGTGCTCAAACTTAGAAAAATCATTACTTCATTATACACAGTCAGATTTAGACGTTCTTTGTATGCACGAGTTCACATTTTCAATTACTATGGCTTTCATCAATACTATTTATCCTAAATTCTCCTCTATTAAAAGCATCTATTTATGTAACTACTTATTTATACTTTAAGAAGAAAATGAGGTGTTACAAGTCCCAAGATGATGGCTAGTTAAGATCTTGGTCATTCAAGACATTAGTATAAGTTCAATCAAAGATCTTCGGCCTTGGAGATTTCTGGATTTTGAAATTGTAACATCCCCGAGTTCCAGGTTAAAATTTCTTTTTTAAAATAATATAAACATCCTTTTTAATAAAATTACATTCATGAAAAACCATTTTTTCATAGATATTATTCAAAAATCAGAGTTATAAAGACGAGAATGTGAAATCTCGAATCATAAAACTGTTGATGCGTATGTACAGTCCCTCCTTCGCAATCCAATAAGTACCTACAAAATATTTAATCCACAACTATAAGCACAAATGTTAGTGAGTTCCCAACATACAATATATCATAATAACCAGCTAAGGGTTATCAGTAGCGTTAGGACTATCAACAGTCCAAATAATCACATACAACACACAATATACATAACTATGGATTGTCAGCCAACCTGGGGACTATCAGAGGTCCCAATGGACTAATAACATGCCATGTGGATTAATAGCACACATCATAGGTTATCAACAATCTCGGGGACTATCAGCAGTCCCATGGAATTACAATAGTCCATGAGTTATCAACAACTAGGTCCACATATCACAACAATCAACAATTAAGTCCCAGCTAGTCGACATGTAAATACTACCACACATGCAAGTATAGTGAGAAGACTCGACTCGTAGATAGTAGCTAAACACAACATCTTTCACATAGTGCATACTAGTACTATGAGACACCTAACAACAATAACAAAGTACCCTCTCATTCTACACCCTAAAACCGTTAAATTGAAAAAAAGTCAACCTAAGACAAAAGTCAACGGTCAAGGTCAAAGTTATCAGTCAACATCACCATTGTACTAACGTCGCGATCAACCCACAATTATATCATGGCTAACAAACTCATCCCCGATCCAAAACTTCAAGTTACAAACAACTCAGTTGCGATCAAAACCAATGTCACGTCGTGATGGCCATGCCACCATGTCGTGACAAAATTCGTCGACAACAATCGGGGAGTTTACATGTCATGTCGTAACCTCCATATTGATACATCCTGATTACTAAAATTTGTGACAACTTAACAAAGTCAGCGCTATATCCTTAGACCCATCCATTCAAACTTTCCAGAGGGTGTTCTTACTCCAAAAACATTCTAAAAATCGATGCTTTATCGACATGAATGTCGAGTACATGTTATGAGACCAAGATAGGGTATTATGATTAAAAATGGAACCACAATCACATGAAAGTCTACAAGACTTATCCAAACTTCAGATCCAACATATATAACACTCAAGGTACCTTAAGGTCCCATAAAGTTGCCAACTTTATGGAATCCTTCCATTCAAACTTCCACAGCATGAATAAAATAGGACAAAGAGATTAGATCTAGAAATATGCAACCTAAAGCTTGGATCTTGAACACTTATAATGGTCCAGAAATGGCTCAAATGGAAACTTGAAACTTTCTAAGATGTTCTCTATACCACAAGGGAATTCTTTTTCCTTCCAAAAGCACCAAATCACTAAGATAAGCTCATAAATGGAGAAGATAGTATTAGGGATTGATTCAAGGTTTTAAAGGGTGATAGAGGCTAGAAATGAAGAACTAAATCCGAGATTAGAGGTTTAAATACAGAGGAAACTCTAAAAAATCATGGGCTTGGGCTGAAACCATCTTCAAGTCATGACCATACACTTGTCACATCGTGAGAACCATCCGAAAATGCATTCTCATATTTGGTATGTCACGTCATGACATACATTTTTCCTTAAAAACCACGCCTTTGACTCCTTTATTCCATACAATAATCCATTCTAGGCGACGCGTGTTACAACTCTCCCCCACTTAAATTAGATTTCTTTATCAAAATCTAAATTGGTTAGAATTTGAATTGCATTAATATAATCCATATGATACCTCCAACCACTTCATATGGTCAAATCATCCACATCGAGCTTGAGAGACCATATACAAGCCCAACAGTCCAAGCTCTCGATACGTACATAATGGCTGACGATCATCCACTCAACATACATACCTAAGTCCTAAACCAGGATCAATGCTAATAGGTTCTTCACAACACCCAAATATTCTGATAAAGACTACCATCCATCCCAAATTCAGAAATCGCTTAAAAGTCCTCAATCACACACTTGATTTCCTGACAATTCATAACTAACCAACTGCTCACACAAGTGAAACCATGGCCAAAACCAATCTCGCGTGACACTTAAGCTCCAAAATAACTCAAGTGCACAATCATTTGTCGAAACACCTCAAGAGACTTATAACCACTTGCATCACCAACTTCCTGGTAGTCTAACCATCATACCACTACCGCTATGTCAAACTAAATAACTATGGGTTATCGACAACCCTGTGACAATCATCTATCTGTGTTACAGGTTTCTCCAAACTATATATGTGTAACCTTATGAATATCATCTATTGGATTTCCTAAAGGTTTAAGTAAATGGATTAAGGTTTACAAGTTAAAACTTAGGAATTCCAAATTGTATATGTGTAACCCCTTTAGCCAAAATCGGACCTAAGAGTGACGTTGCAAGAGATGAACGATTTTGAGCTTCATAACTTCTCTCTCTCTCTCTTTATTCTCCAATTGTTTATGGCATCTTGCGATTTCATTAGAGGTGCAACATTTGAGACACTAAGCTCTTAAAGGCCAAAATTCAACAAGCTACAACAAGAGGTAATCTTCTAACTTAATCTTATGATTCATATGTCAAATTGTATGCTAGTTGTAGGCTTCGTGCTTTGGATAATTTTTATTGCATGTATAACTACAGAAAACGTAGACCCAAAGCTATTAGGGTTGTATGTGCACCATAGGAGTGTCATAGTACCTAAAACCCAACAAGGGAATCAGATCCAGATTCAATTTTTTGTTATATTCATGCATATCTAATTGTTCAAAGTTGAAGCAAAATGAAAAAAAATGTTTCTGCAGCATGAACTCGACGAGTCCACTATTGGACTCGACATGTTTGATGATTTTGGGTCAAACCCAACGAGTCCATAGCCTGGCTCGACAAGTTGGATGATCAGTTGGTAGGATTTTCGGGTTTTTTTGCATGTTTTGGATTAGGATCATTACCACAAAATGTTTTGGTTTATAAAATCTAATTTTGTTGATATGGTAATGATTATCCCCATCCAATAACATGATGATTGCCAAAATTTTAAGATAATTACTTGATTTTGTGAAAAACTAATTACTTGTAAAATTTGAATAATTTTGCTACAAGAGTTGAATTAGATCAATTTAGTAAAAGATAAAATGATATGATTGTTTTATTAGTTTAAAGTTTGATCTAAATGTTTTTAAGGAGTTACAAATTTTGTCATCAAATTTGGAACTCAAAAGCTTTTTAAGGAGTTACAAATAAATATTAGTTAAATTAATCTTAATGTTGTTGAAAAGTTCCATAAATTATGGAACTTGAAAACTCTCATCTTCATAAAACAAATTAACTCCTTAAGTTATGGAGTTCAAAAGTTTTTCAAGAATTACAAAACTTTCCCTTAAGTTTTAAAGGTTGAAAAGTCTCAATTAAGAAACATTGAATTCATAGAAACTCTAGTAATTTGAAAGTTTTCAAAAAATATAACTCAAGGGTTCATAACTTAAAATTAATTAAATAGTTTTAATCTGATTTAGCATCTTGATATGTTTGAATAGTTCAATTAATTCATATGGACTTTATTGATAGGTAATCAATTGTTTATTTAAAAGAGTATTATTAAATCCATAATCATATGGTTTAAGTTTAATTAATTTAAGAGTATAAATTATTAATAGATTAAACCATCGAGTATTTAAAAAGTTTAAAATACACCCTTATACTATATAAAATTAAAAGTCTAATATATTATATATGTGTAATTAAAAGTTCAGTCTTACCGTTAGTAGGCCTCATTCACAAAGCCAATCTATAAGGGGGTATAAGGAAACTGCTTATAAAATGGCAATTGAATGGGTGTCCACTCTCACCCACCGCTTCCTTGATTGGTGGAGCGTCGTTAGCCGAACGGGTAGGATAGAACACAACCTCCCACTATAAGTATAATGAAATACTAAGTAACTAAATGCTTAATAAATTCCCAATATTAGTTACTTAGGAAAAATGTGATTTTGATGCTAACCTATGAAATTGCACTTTGCAGCTTGTTAAGTCGTTAGTGGAGCGCGTGTGGTTAACCGATACACTAGTTTGGGACTAACAATGTGTGGAAAAGGGTCGCTTGATGTTAATCATGGATCAATGGAGCGTGTGTGGTTAACCAACACATTAATTAGGTGATATGTGACATCGAGAGTACCAAGCTAATTTACATGGTTATTCACACCTTGTTTGTAATCCTCGGCATCCCAGTCACAAACTTGAAGGGCATAATCGAGTCTAAACATGACATTGAAGAGTTCAATGAATATCAAATTATCTAGGAATTTGAATTCATTTAAAACCTAAAGTTCATGTTCATTTTTCATGATGAAAATTGGTAAATCGTCATTTACCTACCTTCAAATATTTTACAATTGGATTACGGCATCCCTCTTCAGAATTGTAGAATATTGTGTTGGGTCCCAACCTTAATATTTCATTTTGGGTGTTATATTAAGGACTTAAATCAACTAACTTGTATTTCTACCTTGTAGATATCTAGTTCTGACAACTGTTGTCTTCCTGAATCTTTTGGAAAAAAAAAAACTTTCCTTATGAAGATGATGCCCCATGATTGGATCATGGAAATGGAAATCATACTTCACTTCTTCCACCTCCTCCAATAGTTCTTCCTAACCCACATGTTCGTCGACTTAAAAAGTTCAAGGTCACTCAAACCCTATTGGCAAGCAAAAACTAAGATGGAAGGTCTGTGTGTGCACATGTCTTGGAGATGAAGTCACACATTGATAGACTGGGAATGTTAGGAGTCGTAGTGTCAATGAAGTTGGCTGTTGACTTGGTTCTTCAGTCACTTCCCGAGTCATATAGTCAGTTTGTTAAAGACTATTATACAACAGACTGTGACATGACTCTTATCGATCTTACCTATTTGCTAATTGCTACTGAATCTGCAATGATTTATCACACTGGTAAAGCAAATTTAATTGGAAGATCTACTTCCCAAACTTCATGGACATTGACAATGGATACATTGGAAGTCCAAAAAATATTTCTCTTCTTAAGGGAAAGAGAAAGGATAATTCTAAGATTGTCTCGTGCGCCATTCCATAAGAATCTGTTTGCTTTTATTGCAACGAGAAGGGGTATTGGATGCAAAGCTGACATATCTACCTCAAGGACCATAAGGATGGTAAAGTCAGTGTGTATGACTCTACTTCAGGTAAGACCACTATCTTACTCTATTAAGTTCCTATTTGTAGATTCTTAATATATGATATGATGAGATTACATTTTGATGTTTTGTAGGATCGAAGTAAATAAAGGAATCTTAAAGGAAGAGTAAGTTGAGTCTGGTCGTGACGAGATAGATTTCGATCGCATGGCTCGATGATCAGATTTTGACTTGTTGCTTAAGAGTTATCATAGATTGCTTAAGAATATTTTGGAACATAGTTTTCATTTTTAATTGAAATGTAAGGAAAAGTTTTTTCCGCGTTTTATAAATAAAGAAAATTATTAATTTTTATCTTATTCTATATATCCTTGCAATGGAATTTGCAAAAACTGATGTTTGTATATTTCTATTATTAGAAATATTGGAAAATGTATTTGATTTTTTCGTTTGTAGTGTCATAATATGCCAAATAAGGAAATATTCTCATCACCCAAGTTTCAATTGGACAGAAACTTGGAATCATGCAACTTGTATTGTACAATGAGTGTGAACCTTCGTCTTTGGGAAATTAAGACTAATTCTTTGTTCACATGCATATGTGAGTCAAGTGAAGGACTAGGGAACCTAGTACAAATTGTTATGTACTGGTCCAGGTCCACCACAAAGAACGATACGACTATTTGTTATAATTTACTAAAATTTTAGTAAACATGGTTATACTTACAAGATTAAGTGTAATTTTGAATCATTGGAAAAAGTTTCAATGTGTGGCAGAACGAATAAGAAGAATCAATTAGTGCATTTGTATGGCTAAGAAGAGGAATCGTGAATTATTGAAATGGTTAAATCAATTAAGGTTAGTCATACTTCGTTTCAAAATCAAGTCCTAGAGTCATACTCTAATATTGTTCCCTTAGTGAAATATCTTAAGTAGGTTTATAACACATTTAGAATTGGTAGTTGTGATGTCTTTATGATAAAGACCAACTAAGGCCAATTGTATGAAGTGTTTTCTCTTGATAAGAATCTGTACTAACTCTTGAATATTTGTTTGTCAAGGAGTGTTTCTTGACATGAGAATCTTATATGTCAAGAAGTCAGTGGGCGTCTTAAAGATCTTGAAAAGTTTCAAGAACTAATCAAGAATAAACCTATTATTTATCACTAGCACACGACTTGAGTATTGTTACCTATCATGTTGACATATTCTTGTTTCTGTGCCCATTCCAATTAAAGTTGACTATGCATGTGAGCTCTATAAGTTCTCAATTGTTCGCTAAGGCAAAGCACCTAGATCAGTGAAAGTTCATTGATCAGTAAGGGTGATCTGGTCAACAACTTGGAAGACATTGTAGGCCCTTGTTCTTCCAAGTGGTAAGAAATTTGGATTAAACAAGTTCAGTCCATCTGAGTTTGAATTTGTGATAGACCTTCTCTTATGATAATGATAGGCTCACATGGATAGGAACACATACACCATTATTCTAAGTGAGAAAGTATTCTCTCCAATTCATGAAAATGATTGTGAGGAAACACTTTCAGTAAGTAGATTTTAAGGAGATAGCAATCGTGACATTTTCATTCTCAAATTCGATTATGATTACGGCATCCCTCTTCATAAATTGAATTGTGAGAAATGGAAAAAGGTCTAAACATTTGAGACTTATTGTTGTAAGTTCTAAAATTGTTTAGACACTCATGTAGGCCATCCAAGGAAAGGTGTTTAAGTTTGAGAAGCCTAGATAAAGTATTATCGAAGCATCTTGTATCAGAAATCTGAACTTTAGTATGAAAGTCAATAAGTATTGATTTCTAGAAGTCTGGCTGATTTTTGGGTACATATCAAAGCTAGTGGGAGCATAAGTGTTATGCTAATAAGAATGTAATTATTATGCTAGTGGGAGCACAATTATTACATTAAGTGTTGCATGTTAGCTATGTTAATTATAGAAAACAAAAGTTTCAATTCGTAAAATTGCAGAGGTTGAAAATTTGTTTTTTTGTAATTAAGGGAGTGGAACACATACTTCATTTCATATCTAAAAGCTTAGATTGAGATTTTAATCTAATTTAGTCATGGATATATATATATATATATATATATATATATATATATATATATATATATATATATATATATATATATGAATGCCATGTTGAAATGCTTCAACATTGGAAATTCTATATATGGAAATATTATAGCAAAAGAATGGTCAACTATCATGTCTTTATGTAAGACATTATGAAACGTATCCCATGTGTTTGGGGTATCAGATGGATTGCATAGGTTATAATATTCATGTGTTTTGAATTTTCCAAATGCCAAGGGTATTAAGAGGGAAATAGGACCAGAACCAAATATGACTAAAGTAGTTAAACAACTTTCAAGGACAATCTAAGGTTCGTTAAGGATTGAACGCTTGAAGCTGGATGTATATTAATGAATAAACCATACTAACATTATTATGAATAGAAAGGATTCTATTAATAATGAGTTGTCGTATGGAAAATATGAAAATGTTTCCATATTGGGAGTTAGATATTAGGAATCTATATGGAAGTTAGAAATTTTTATGCAAGAAGGATGTTCAAAGGAATGCACTTTGAAATTTAGACTTCACTTCCATTGAATTGTTTTGTAACAATCTCCATAGGAAACTTTGTAATATCGTTGGAAAAGTCTCTGTGACTTTAGTATCATGACATTACAAAAGGTTATATTGCATGATAGTTTAGAATTTAACACATTCTAGCAATGACAAGAATTTGGTATTCTTACACTTGAAATAAGGATTTGGAATTGTAAAATGAGCATCATTGAAATGTTTTCAATTGATCTATTTCACATAGTATGGACCATGGATAAACATAGTATGCATGCTTGGAGCATGGGATAACTATTGTTTTAATTCAAGTATTAAGTTTATAAATCGAAAGATTATACAATGAATAATGTTTAATCAATATGGTGGTTAAATAAAAGGTTTTTATTTATATTCAAAAGTTTTGAAACCATATTAGATTCGATTATACTTGTGTTTCACTTTACATATTTTGAATTCCTAAATAACTAGATTATTCAAACTATCCACATTCGATCATACTTTGGAAGTAGGTATTGAAGCTAGACTACCATGAATGGGTCTGTAGATTGTCTAAATGTGTTTAGACATAGCACAAGTTTGCTGCAATATTCATGAGTACCCCTGTAATAAGATTTGAGTATTAGACTAAACCCATGCTCATTTAAATCACTTCATGGAGTTTATCACCAGTGATCATGAGATGATAATATCTTATACTCTTGAAACCAAGACATGTGAGTTATAGTTTACAAGTCGGTTGCACATTAATATATGTAAATGCACCAGTAACTTGGTGTTATAAAAGATTTAATGAATAAATAGACCAAGCACATGATTGGAAGTTTATCCGTTCCTTTTATCCTAAGAGGGATAAAAGCGATATCTGTGGGCCCCTCAATGATTTAGTGATGATAACCCTAAGCGCTTGGCCAAGCATGGACTGATTTGATTTATTCAAATTGTTAGTCTTCATAAATCGGAAATTAGGAAACAACACATGGATAGAGAGAATGATTATAATCAATGTCTCATGTCCATATGATATCTAGAATGGAGGAATATATGATCCCTTATCTAAAGGACGCGTCAGAGTTCGACAACGACTGCAAGAGCTATGACTGCTAGTCGGGTTTTGGAGTTGTACTTGCATTTATATTTATTAGACGTATCCAAGTAGGAGATTGTTGGATTAGGTGTGTGAGCCCATAACTATAATTAGTATGTACTTGACCCAAGTGTAGCATGGTCCTTTTGGGTTTCATTCACCAGAACAATTTGATAGGATGAATATTTGAGAAAGAGGTTATTAATGATTTACTAATATATTATAAGTATAATATATTAATAGAAAAATAATATAATTTAATTAGTATTGATTAGGAATTAATTTAGTGATCAAAAGAGAATAATTAAATTAACGGGGACTGGTTAAGTCAATTAGTAATACTTATAGTTTGGACCAATGATCTATATTGATTAGGATGGACAAATTCTATATGGGAGTCCATGAAGAGTTAGTCTATAAGGCCCATCATATGGATTATTGGATTGCTTAAAGGTTTAAGTAAACGAACTAGGGTTTACAAGTTAAACCTTAGGAATTCCAAAATATATATGTGTAACCCCGTTAGCCAAAATCGGACCTAAGAGTGACATCACAAGAGATGGACGATTTTAAGCTTCATAACTTCTCTCTCTTTATTATACAATTGTTGACGATGTATTGTGATTCCATTAGAGGTGCAACATTTCAGGCACTAAGCTCTTAAAGGCCAAAATTTAACGAGCTACAACAAGAGGTAATCTTCTAACTTACTTTTATGATCCATATGTCAAATTGTATGCTAGTTTTAGGCTTCATGCTTTGGATAATTTTTGTTGCTTGTATAACTAGAGAAAACTTAGATCTAAAGCTATTAGGGTTGTATGTGCACCATAGGAGTGTTATAGTACTTAAAACCCAACAGTTCTTGGGTTTCATCTTGTCCAGGGTGTTCACTGCTGCCTTGCTCTTTTTCACTTATCACAACTCTGTCTGGAGTTTGGGTTCGAAACTCCACCTTCTGGCTAGCATCTTGATCTTTGTTCCCTTCTTGACTTGTATTACCTCCTCCTTGGTTACCCCATGGAATATTCAGCAAAGGTCACATCTCTGATCATGATAAATTTAGGAGTTCTTCCTTCTTCTATACACCATAATCAATAACCTTTTAATCTTATCACATATCCTAGAAATATGCACTTCATGGCCTTTGGCTCAAGTTTTCCATCATTCACACGAGCATATGCGGGGCATCCAAGTATACATAAACCATAGTTAGAGGGTTTCTCGAACCATACCTATTGAGGAGTCTTCAGGTCAATAATAGTTGATGGTCTTTAGAAAGTACAACCAAACCTTCCTTGAATAATCATCAATGAACATCACAAAGTACAAGAATCCTCCTTGAGACTTCACTGGTGTAGTACCCCACAAATATGAGTGAACATCCTCTAGGATTTTCTTGCTTATGTGTTGAATGGTACCAAACTTTAATTTCCAATGCCTTCCCTTAAAGCAAGCTCCACAAAACTTTATCTTTCGAGAAGATTCTCCACATAGCAGTCCTTGTTTACTTACAACTGAGATGCCTTTCTCACACACGTGCCCTAACCTACGATGCCACAACTCCGTCTTGTCATCACATTCATTCAAATATTGGGAGATAGCCACCGTTTCCGTAACCGTACTAGCTTCTAGGATATAGATCCCTCCACGATTCATCTTCCATTTCATTATAACCAGCAAGCCTTTGGTCACTTTGACCCGGTCACCTTCACCAGCATACCTCATCCTATTCTTAGCCAATGTGCCAAGAGAAATTAGATTTTTATTAAGTTTTGTTCACCATGCCATCATGCGTCTTGTTCTATACCATGCCACTACCTTTGATACTGCTCACCCAATCATTGCCCATCTTGACTATACCAGCCCACTCTTTGAAGGAGTTGAACTAGTCATGATTATACATCATGTGATAGAATGCTCTAAAATGCAAGACCCACGCATCAGCAGAACTTGATGTACTCATAGTCAGTACATCACCATCATCCCCTTCATCAGATTTTTCCTAAACTACAACAACGGTGTTATTACTGCTTTATTCACTCTTGGACTTCCCATTCTTCAACTATGGAAAATTTGGCTTCAATATCCCATTCTCCTAATAGTTATAACAATTGGAATTTGATGAACCTTTGGATTTCGATTTAGCACGTGATCTCCTTCTGTTTCTCCCTTTCCTCTCTACTTTCCTCCCTCTCCCTGCAAACAAATTGAAACTGAACACCTCCTCTCTAACTGAAACTTTTCTCTTTAGTTCCATCGACATTATTGAGTCCTTCACATCCTTCACAGTGATCGTTGTCCTACCATAGCACATGTTATCAACAAAATTCTCATCTGAGTTAGGAAAAGAACATAAGAACGAGCACCTAATTTTCATCTTCAATCTTCACGTCAACACCTTGTAGATCCAAGATGATGTGATTGAGATTATCCACATGATCTTTCACTTGCGTACTTTCAGACATTCTAAGTGTGTACTGTTAGGTTTTAGTTCAAAAATAGTTTCATAAACTAGAGAAATATTGCAACGGAATACTTCAAATTTTGAATATAACATAACATTTTATACCCACCAAGGATCTCCTTGCAAGTTGTAGAAAGATTTAAACACCAAACAAATAAGAGGTGAAGAAATGACAACCTTTTTAGTTCTTTGGGTCCTTTTGGGTGGCTTGGAAGTTGATGAAGAATGTGGAACCTTTAAGACACCAACAATGACTCAACTTGATGTAGATGCTAGTCCATAAAATCTTAATTCCTTAATCTTTAAGTTCATAACCAATATGAACATGAAGACGGAGTGTAAAAGAAAGTGTTCTTCAAGAAAAGATGAACAATAGGGAGAGAGTAAGAGATGAGGAACATGTTTCGGCAATTGCATCAAGCAAGGAAAAGATGAATGCAAGACTCATCTCTTATGCACATAAAGTGAATTCATGGATCATTAGGTCTTAACACTTTAAGCAAACATGTCTCCAAAAGCAAACTTGTCTCCTATGCACCTTAAGACATGTATTTCTTTTCTTTTAAATAATCAAAAGTCCATCACTTATCTAGCAAAATCTATTCTTGTCCACAAGAGAAAAAGATGGAAAGAAATGTTTAAATTTTATAAAACAAGTTTATAAAATATAAACTCTACTTTTAGATAAAAGACAAAAACATTTATCTAGTCCAAAAATTTGTACATGACTTATTAATTCATACCATATGAATAAATTTAATGAATCAAGAATACATAACACATCAACATATGTTTAATAGGTTTATCAGATGGAAAAAGAAAACTCTCCTGAATTCCACAAAGAGTTGTCAGCCCTTTAAATGGGTTCACAATTGGATGTTTATCCTTACACTGCGTGTATAGTCAACGATGTTAGGTTTATGGTACTTAGTCGTGATGCACAATGAAAAACGCAAAACTCTGGGGTTCTAGCGGTTGGTGAGAATGGAGAGAAATATTATGGCCAGTTAGAAGAGATTATGGAGGTGCAATATCCATATGATTATTCGACTATAATATTTCGGTGCAAGTGGTTCAATACGGGAGATATTCCCGATGATAATTTCATAAGTGTCGACACAGAAAAAGAAGCGTACCAAGATGATCAACTCATATATGCTTCGCAAGCCAAACAAGTGTTCTGCATCTGCGAGCCTATTAATCATCGAAGAAACCAAAACAACAATCCTCGTTGTGTCGTCGAGCATGTTAATCATTGAAATATTTGGGATCTACCATCGGACAATGCTCGTGTCCAAAATGCTTATAGTGACTCTATCCAAGATGTCGACAATGTGGAGGCTGAAAATGTTGAGATAGTTCAAAACAACTCTTCATCTGGAGCTAAACTTTTTATCGAATTCTCACAATACTTTCAAAACAATGTTAACGTAGATCAAAACAATGCTGATTATGACGATGAAGATGAGACAGAAGTACCTCCGCCAACGGGTAGAATCGATAATGTTCTGATGAAGAGACTGATTATGATGATGGCGATTCTGATTATGATACGGATGAAGAAGACATTGAAGTATATGATGAAGATTCTGATTAAAAAAATCATTTTTTTTGTAATAGAAACTTTATTTGAAATGTACCTTTAATTCATATTGTTTGTCTAACTTTTATTTATGTTGTTTGTCTATATTGTATATCTTACAATTTCACAGGGTAACTAACTTTTATTCATATTGTATTCTATATTATACATCTTGTAATTTACAAGCTGCATATGAGGTTTACTTGGGCGATACTCTTGGCCATGATGGCCGATGTTATGGGGCTTGGACATGAAGGTGTGGAGTCGGGGCTCCACCACCTCCAGGAGGCTTTAGTCGTGGTCAGCACGAATAGGATGGTGAATTTTATTATGATATATTTATTAAATATATTTATTATTTTATAATAAGTTATCGTGACTAATATTTTTAATTGTATTTTTTCAGCCGAGCATCCAAAAAAAGAAGGGGCATGTCAAAAAATATCGAGTTGGGAAAGTTGATAAGGTAAAATAAGGGAAAGCCTATAGATTTAGATTTGGACTTCGATAGGGAGATCACCTATCCCCTATCGGGAAGCGTGGTAATTGGTTCACACATGAAATTGGGAGGTATTTGTGGAACAATGTCCCTTTCAACGTATCTGGTTGGGACAATGTTTTCCCTGCTTTAAGGAACGCAACAGTTATACATCTAAAGGTAACTTGGATACAATTTTAATTTTAGTTGTGATTGTTATTTAATTAACTAAATTTTTTGTGTTTTGCAGAATAAATTTGATTTGGATAAGGTTAACACGGATCCTGAGCGTGCTCAATTGTTGCGGAGCATTGATTCGAGTCTTGCAAAAGTTTACAGAGGCCGAAAAAGTAAAGTTCATTCTTATTTTAAGGAAATCGGGGGGTCTGCAGATATCTAAGCCGCATTAAACAACCCCCCTAACGATATGTCACATGAAAATTGGGCAAAGGCAATCAAACATTTTCAAACGCCAGAATTTTTAAGGCGTTCGACGTCAAACAAAGAATGTCATGCAAAACAAGTAGTTGTAAACAGAGGGGAGTTGAGCTCATACAAAAATGCATGTTTCAAAGAAGTAAGTTATGATATATTTAAATATTTATTTAAAGTATAAGTAATCTAAATTTTAATGTTAAATAGGATATCAGTCGAATCGAAGCTTTTCGTAAGGCTAATTCTAATTGCTTAGGGGTATTTTATAGTCCTGCAGTTGAGCAACAATATGTAAGTGGTTAATTTGTATTTTTCATATAAGTGTTTATATCGTCAAAGGTATTTAGTAATCTAATTTTTATGATTTTTATTATATTTTAAAAATACAGATTGCTTTACTCGAAGAGATAAACCAACGAACCCAAGCTACTTCTGAGGCAAGCGGTCTAGCACCAACTGATATAAAAGATTGTTTTGAAAGAATATTGGGTGTTCGACGCGGACATATCAGAGGCATTGGGCGTAAACCCCCTACCGTTGTGTCCATGTACGATCAGGAACAACCAATGACACAAGAACAACCACAATAACATGTAATTGTTAGTAAATGCTATAATGGAAAGTAGAATGCTATAATGATATGTTGGTTATGATTTGATATGTTGATATTTTGTAGTTTGGTAATATTTGGAAAGTAATGCTATAATGGAAAGTAGAATGGTGTAATGATATGTTGGTTATGGTTTGATATGTTGATATTTTGTAGTTTGGTAATTTTTGGAAAATACAATGCTATAATGAAAAGTAGAATGATATAATGATATGTTGGTTATGGTTTGATATGTTGATATTTTGTAGTTTGGTAATATTTTGGAAAGTAAATGCTATAATGGAAAGTAGATGTATGTTTAAGTGTATTTGATATGTTGATATGTTGATATTTTATAGAATGATATAATTAATTATAATGTTATTCTGATATGTTGTTAATATATTTTGTTTTCTTTATAGTTGTAAATGATGCAAACAATACTACATGACCCGGCCTGTTCTGCAGCATTGGAAGAGAGGTTTCGCTCATTGCCGCCACCAAATAATGAAGGAGATGATGATGAGAACGAATAGTTACTTTAGGATTTTATTAAACGTTTTGTAATTAGGAAGAATACTTAATGTGGTATGGATTAATATTTTGGATTGATTGTATAATATGTATTAATATTTTTATAAAAAGTTATCGGATTTTTCAAATGCTATATGGATTAATATTTGGATTGATTATAAATTTAATATTAAATAAATAAACTCAAAAAAAAAATTAAAAATCAAAAGGGTATTAGCGGCGACAGCTTTTGTGGCGACACGAACGTATTAGGGGCGACAACCTATTAGTAGTGACGGGTGGCATTAACGACGACGCATAGTACTAGCGGCGACTATGAGTATTAGCGGCGACAATAAGTGTATTAACGACGAAACAATATCAGCGACATATTTGCAGTGACGCGTCGCCGCTAAAAGTATTAGCGGCGACCCACCTAACATTATCGCCGCTGTTGCCCAATCCTCTTGTAGTGGTACGTGGATATAGATAAATAACTAAACTCCTCATTGCTTCAGCAATTGATTAATGGCTTTCAGGGAAAATTTGCATAAATTTGCAAAAACATTTTATGAAAATGAGGGGAAATTTTGGTTTATAGCTTCAAAGTGAACTGGGCGGCACGTGAGACTAAACGGAAGTTATTTAGTTGTCAACGTCTTTAAAACGACGATGTTTAGGCTTAAGAGAAAAAATTGCAGGCCACCGCTATTTTCATAGGGGATGGCTTCCGAAAACTATAGCTATTTTTGGCAATATTTTTAGATTTTGTGGAAAAACTTCGAAGAAGATGACTATTTGGTCATTTTCACTTATTTTAATGAATACCCAGAGTTTAATACTTATTTATGTGTTAGTTAATTCCTCACACGTATAAAATACCGTTTTTAATTCACAAAGTTAATAAATCTAATCGACAATTAGACATTATTTATGTTATAAACATCAAATGGTGATACTAATGAACAAACATATAAGTTTGATATAGTACTGAAAAGGAATTTATATTTTTTTAGCTTTTTCTGGACGGAGCAAAACAACTCTGACTCTATATATAACCACTTCTTCACATCACTCTACGATATACATAGAGTGAAGATGGAGTCTTCTAAGCAGCTCACTGCTCTTCTCTTAATCTCCATGTTTTTCATCTCTTCCGCCGCACCAATTGCTCTCGATTGTGTACCCTGTGGCGATAAACCCCCTCACCACCATAATAAACCACCCAAATCCCCCAAACCACCTACCGGTAAACCACCAACCACCCATCCTCCCGTTGTCAAACCACCAAAAACCCACCCGCCAGTCGTCAAGCCACCAGTTGTAAGACCACCGGTCGTTAAACCACCAATCACCCTCCCACCGATCGTCAGACCACCAGTTGTTACCCCACCCATCGTCAAACCGCCAGTTGTAACCCCACCAATAACCCTTCCACCAGTTGTAACACCACCAATCACCCTTCCACCCATCGTTAAACCACCAATTACCCTCCCACCAGTAGTGAACCCACCATCTACAAAGCCAGGAACTCCATGCCCACCACCACCGTTTGTTCCTGCGCCAGCGGCCACCTGCCCCATTGACGCACTGAAGCTTGGAGCTTGTGTGGATCTTTTAGGTGGATTGATTCATATCGGGTTGGGTGACCCTGTGGTGAACCAATGTTGCCCAATTCTTGCTGGGCTAGTGGAGCTTGAGGCTGCCGTATGCTTATGTACAACGCTAAAGATTAAGTTATTGAATATCAACATATATCTGCCGCTTGCTCTTCAGTTGCTTGTTACTTGTGGCAAGACTCCTCCTCCTGGTTACACTTGTTCTATTTAAGTTTTCAAGATCCCATTTTAGGTAACTATCTTTACTCATGCAAACCCTAATCCTACTCTCTCTCTCTCTCTCTCTCTCTCTCTCTCTCTCTCTCTCTCTCTCTCTCTCTCTCTCTCTCTCTCCCTCTCTCTCTCGTGTCGGTGTAAGTGACTAAGATTTTTTTTATTCATTTCACTTTTTCTTTGTCTTTGGTGTCTTTTAGTTCCATCAGTTCAATTATAGGTTTAAGTAAAATGGTTTTTCCTGCATATTAAGTAGACACACTTCAAACATATTCTAACCATTATTGTAAAAGTTGATAAACACAATCATTTTTTCCAACGTTTGTGGGTTTGAGAAATTGTGCTCATATGCTCTGATCGCTAACTAGCTTAACACTGTTAGTATTCTCCTTTCAAAAAAAAAAAAAAACAAAACAGTACATTGTTCACCAATAAGGACATAGTGAAGAATGTTTGTGAACCATAATCATCATTGTAAAATGATGTAACTAAAGCTAATGCTAAAAAATATGTACATAGAACTTATAAAAGATAGTTTTTCTAAGATAAAATAAAAAGAAAATGTCACTTTTTAAGACATATACAACAATAATTGATGGGGTACACTATTATATTATCGCTCGCCGTTAACATGCATGGTGATCTACGGCCGGGTCCCATAGGCTAGAACACGGAATCTTTTACATATTATGGAAGTCAGATAACCAACTATAGACCAAAGACTTATAGCTTAACCTTTTGGGAGTTTGAAATAGTTTCATTAAATTGAAAGTTGAAGTCTCGCTTTGTAAATCCTAACTTGTAGCTTTATTTAATAAAATATTTTGTTTTTGTTAAAAAAAAAAAAATAGAAATTGTATATTATCATACACAGTTTTATCTTATTTGTGATTATTAATTTTTTTTTATTTAAAAAAATCTTCTTGAAATTGATGCAGGGGTTGGGTACGTTGATGAATCCACTGATGAAATTGTTGAGGATGTCGACTTATCCAAAAATCTCTTTGTTTGGAGTGATTAAGTAACTTTTCGATTGTTTTGATTGATGTTTAATGTAAGTTGGAGATCATTTTTTTTGTTTGAAAGATGATTAGTTATTGTTTAATGCATGGTTTGTTGTGTTGATGTAAGGAATTAAAAGCAGTAATTAATCAAGGCATTGAATGTTTTTACTTATTATTTCTCTTCTTTTTGCAAAAAGGCTTCTAGTCCACTGGTATGCAAAAGGCTTCTAGTCCACTGGTGTTAAGAGTTAAGACGTTTGCCCTCTCTATTTGTGGTCAAAGGTTCAATACGGGTTTGAGATATATGTGTCATGTGGAATTAAGAGTAATTTTGGGTTGAAAAAATATTATTTTCTTCTTCTTCAAATAATTAGACCACGGCGCATCTTTTCTATAAAACATCATTGCTTATATCTTATATGAAAATTAAAGGTAGCAAAATGAACAGATAAATCAAATGAAGTAACAATTTTCGTGATGGAAAAGTATCAGTGCTTGTCGAAAAATGTCAGGTCGGTCGAACTCAAGAAACATTTTTTTTTCTTAACTTATATAAATAACATGATGTATTTACTATGAACAGAAAACTATATGACTTTAATAATATATAATCAGGTTAATGTTAAAAAAAAAAATCTTATTTTTTCCTGTTTTAATCTTAACTTTTTTTTTTCTTCGTATTTTCAAAACATAACGTATATTTGACAAACAACTCTCGTATTTAACAAACGTTTTCGTTTAGACTCGTACTTGCTATGTCTTTGCTGTTACTGGATGCAGTTCGTACAGTTGCTTATGATGTAGTTCGTGGAAGAAGATGCAGCTTCGATTAATTGTATCTATGATTGGTAATTTGGAAAGTGAACGCTATACATCTGCTCACTTGTATGAAATTATATCACAAATGGTTCAACGTGTGTTAAGTTGTAGAATAAAGGTTTTATGCTTGCTAACTTGGATACATGGAATCATATCAGAAACATGTGTCTACTAAATTGGATAATGAAGTTTCTATGTCTTCTAACAAAACTACTTGCTAATTTGAAAATTAATAACAAGGCAATATCTAAGGAATTTGTCGACTCTTCTATTATTGATAGAGAAAATTAAATCTAAAAGGAGTCTAATATAATACTATATTGATCCAGATCATATGAAAATTGAAATTGAATTTTCAAACATAGATTAGAGTTCGAGGGATATTTTTTGTTTGATTTTGATTTACATATTGTCATTTCTCATTGTTTTGAAAACAATCTATAAAGTTTCCTTAAAAAATCGAATAACCGAATTTTTATTAAGAACACAAAATTAGAACAAGAACCAAAGAGATTAAAATTTGCAACTAGAATAGGATTATGTAATAAACCAACCTAACACATGTGAATTTTACTGTTTCTATGAACTACAGGATTAAATGAAAATACAATGATCTTTTTTTAAATTGGTTTTCTTATAGAATTACTTACTGCCAAAGATAGTAACATTTCAGTAATTCCAAAGTCCCCCAAATGTAGTCATCTAAACTAATTAAACGAGGTTTTCCTTCCTTATCAGTAATAATCTAAACCGCTTCAATTAGGTTGTGCTTCTTCGTGGGTATTTGCTAATAATCTAACCACGATAACATTCATTGAATATTATCAAACGTCTTAGGAACATCATTCTTCCAACATCGCACATGTCTCCAAACTTGCATTGCCAACAAAAAAAGAAAGTGAAACATGGTTTGTATCTCTAATGTCATATGTTGAAATAATAAACTTAAGATTGAAAGATTCTTTAACAGAAAAGTAAATTAAACAGAAGAACAATTGATCAACAAGATTTCGAATGATTAATAATCAATGTCTTAGAAGAGCTCGATGAAGACTTCTACTATAAAGGCACGGTAAGGAATGACTTAACGATTAACCCTAATACAATACATGCATGAAATATTTAAAACCTAACCCTAGCTTCATAAAGATGGATGGACATGCCCAAATCGTAAAAGGGCTAACTATATACATAATAAATTTGACACAATCTAATACCTAACCCAACAATCTCTCCCTTTGTGTCAAATAAGGAAGGCAGATTCTTTAGTCTCGTTCCTGCTTCTGGACCTTGAAGAGCTTTGGCATGAGACTGAGCAGGGTGCTGCGAAATGCAATATACCATCTGCTCATATCTGCAAAGCATTTCTTACTTGCAGCATCGTTCGCTTTAGAGTGCCTGATTAACTCCAAAAAATAGTTCAAGCATGAAGTGGAGTCTAGATGGTTGTCTGAAAGAGAGAAGAAACATTTCTTAGCATTTGAACCATCTCTAGCACTCTATTGAAAAACCATACTCCAATCGTATTTATAAATCCTTCTGAGCTTCACCTTGTAAACATCATACGAAATTTCTTTGGGTTTGACAACGAGTTTCTTTCAAAGTATTATCACTATCTCTACATCCATTTTGCCAACTTCATGAATGTACGAGACCAACATTCTTTTGAGATGTGCCACAATAGGTTTATATTTCTGTTAATCCTTTAGCAAGACTTGAAACAGAGATATACAGTCAAACGGGTTAATGCACGACAAATCTGCAAGCGTAAATTCAAACACCGAACTCGAAGCACCTCTATCCGTTTTGAATATAACATTCAGGAAGCTTTCAGTTTCAATTGGGACAAAAACCTTCACTGCTGTAATCTTCTTTGAACTCCGGGTTTGATATTAGGGCATGCCATGCTTCAGATAAAAAGAGATAAACATAAGATTAACATCGTTATCAGAATCCAGAGCTTTCTCAACTTTGTCAAAACTTCTAAATTGGAACGCTTTCGGAGTCATAGGAAAATCAAGCTGCGAATCCAAAGTGTTTTCCAATTTAAACGAAATAACTGGCTCCATCCAGTAAACAGTTAGATTGTCGATGGCTTCATTGAAGATTCATTCAATTGACTAGGGAGGAGAAAGGGATTTCTGAGTTTTCAAAGTATCTTGGGCTTAACGAGCTTCCTTCTCTCGTGGTTCAGCTTCCCTAGCATTTCTCAAATTCTCATCAATCTTTGCATCATGAGATTTTCGCCTAAGCTTTGCTTTTTCATCCTCTTCTTCCTCATCATAATTATTAACAAGATTTTCTTTCCCTGTTGATCCTAACGCTACATTATCCTTCGGATCATATGACTTTGGCTTTTGCTCATGCTCACCAGAACCTTTCACACTTGTTTGCATTTCCTTTCCCCCTTGTTTCGAAAGAGCTCCAGATTCCGAAACACTTCAAGTCGATTCAGCATAGAAAAGACCGGCTTGGGTTTATCAGCCAAATGCTGTGGACCAGAGATTATGAGAAGAGAATCACGAGTCTCAAGGAGAGATTGTAGAAACGAGTTGATATCAACAACACAACTTATCATCATTGCTTTCTCAGATTTGAGCTCATTGATTTATAAGTTTGCATATGATAATTTTACCAAGAGAACCTTCACCTTCTCAGTTTTAATAGCAATTTCATCCATGATCTTGTCTCGATGGCTAAATCCTCTTGACGCTTGTCAAGCTTGAAAGTAATGGATGTTTGCAATTTAGCATGATCATTTTGAATTTCAGTCCGAACCTTTGCAAGAGTTGTTTTCTCAATTTGAAAAGCTTCATCGAGATTGGATATCACTTTGTTCGCATTTGCTGTGTTTGATTCGAATGAGTTTTCGAAATTACTCATGAAAGATGTAACATCAGAAAGTAGTTTATCGACTTTTTTAGTCTTTTCCTTGCAAGTCTTCACACAATCAACAAGTGCTTTGTTTGTGAGGGAAAGATTTACAACATGCCCCTTTGCAAGTGTTTCAAGGAAGGCTTTGACAGATGACTAGGAGTATTCACTGCTTGATGACGCTTTGATGGACTCAAGCAAAGAATCCAACTTGGTATTTAGGACCTTGAACTGCCCTTTTTTCATTGGATCATCATCTTCATCACTCTCTTGTAGGACAATGAAGGGGCTGTAATGGAAGTCTTGAAAGTCATCAAAACTATCCCCAAAAATTGTATCTGGATCAGTAGTTCATAGAGGAGATATAGGTGGAGAAATTGGACCAATAATGACAACAGATGCACATTCCCCCATATCAAATACGTTGACGGTGAATGGAGGTATACTAGTGATAGTTGTTGTTGTTGTAGTGGATTCAGTGAAAAAGGGAGTTGATTGCGCAATAGAGATCTGGGGTTGCGAAACTCCTTACAGATACATTCGAACACAGAGAAATGGTGATTGGAATGGTAGTAGCAGTTGAAGATAATGGAGGAATAAAGTTCTGAAAGAAGTCATTAGTGAGTGGGAATGAAGTAGGCATGGTAAAGGTTACCTATGGATTAGTTTCAGTAGGCTCCAAAGACATAGGGTGTGAAGATGCAACTGTGTCTTCATATTCGTTTTGGGCTTGGAGATCCTCCAAATGAGTTCGAGAATATGATTCCTCTTGAGAAACCGGTTAAGAAGACCTAGGCTTGGTAGCTGCTCATTTGACTCGCTTATTTCAGAGTGGCAGTTGGTTCGGAGGAACCAACTTTTGCCTTTTGCTTCCCACCCTTCTTCCGCTTGTTCTCTTCTTCCAAAGCCTTTTGTATTCCGGGGTTAAAGGAAGAGGTCCAGATGCAGGCCTTGATTGATACTAATTTATAATTGTGCTGTCGAAAGGAGCATAGTTAAACATCGCTTCTGGAATAAAGCCGATAAGTGTGAACTTCATAGGATCAGCTACGAAAAAGTTCATAGTATGAAGAATAGGTATGGCTACGATGATAGAACCTTCGACCACTAGAATGTTGACACTGGTAATGGCCTTTTGAATAACGAGGGACCAGAAACGAGCACATGAAATCTCTGAGTGCCGATTCGAGGAAACAGGGGTTTGAACCAACTGTGCCCAAAGGACGGGACCATAGTCCAGATATATCCTGTAGTACAATCCATAGAGAATAGTGCAAAAGAGCTTGCTCGCACTATCCGAACCTGTAATATGTTACGAAAAACCCTTGAAAAGCAGAGTAAACAGCCCATCCCACGTTAGAGGAAGATTGGGCTTCTTGAACTTCGAAAAAATTGCCAGGGTGTCTGAATAACCCATCTGATAGAACATCTCTAAAATAGCAGCAGAGGAGATGGAATCTAGATCAACCAGATCCCTACCTTGATCAAACCCTAATAGTCAACTGAACCTTGACTCAGAGATGTGAGATTTTTGAAAATCAGTTTTGAAGTTAATGTTGGCTTTTCCTTCTTGATAGCTAGCAGTGGAGTATGCTTCGGAGATGTGAACCAGAGCAACATTCTCGACCATGGTGAGTTTCGGTGCCAATGGTGATGATGAAGACACTCGATCATTGGTTGAAGTGACACAACATATTTAGATGAGTCAAGATCAAGGATTAGATTTTGGTTGGCCTTGATGTTAATCAGTGTCGATTGAGCCATTTGCTCAGCCACGGAAGGAGTTTTAGAAGAGGCAGCCATTGTTGCAGGTGAAGAAGATGAACAGTGTGAGAGAGATTTCGTTGGGAGAAAGTTGAAGCTTTTGAAAAAGGTAAATGATAATGAAGCGACAATTTCCTTTTTATACAATATGATAGGAGAGAGAAATCTGACGTTTGACGCTCCACAATCCCGATAAAGTAGCCTGGAAAAGCGTGACTGACAGGTGTAACAGTTGGTGTGTGTCAGACGGCGTAACTAACAACGTGGTGTCAGGAACAATGTGAGAATATTACGCGCCTAAATTCAAATCGTATCCCTTAAAGACCGCCTTTTCAGTTTTGCACATTCGGAGTACAACAACATTCACAATTTAATAACTTTCGCCATAACCTGTTTTCCGGTGTTGAAAGTAATCATTCAGAGTAACGAACCAGACTTTGGAAAATCATGAGGATTTACATACAATAGTGTGCCAGATATAAGAAATAAATCGAAATAATTATGTGGGATTCTAGTGATGCCACAATGGACAGAATGCAGATGGATCCCGGGCAACGATCTCTTCCTTCGGAGCTAAGAGAGATTCAGAAGTGTTTGTGTGGTATACCATTGAATTACGATCATCTTTTTTTGAGAAACAGTGAAAGGCGTCTTCTCATTTAGGCTTAAGGGTGGCTTTGTCTTCAACCTATAACACTGTAAAATTTCAACCAAAATTTTCATTTTTAAAACACATAAAAACTCATGTCATATTTCTCAAAACCCCAATTGTCTCAAATGTCAAACACAAATCCACAAAATAAATGATAGTATCCCAGAATCCTTAAACACAGTATCGAACATATGTGTACAATCAAGCCAACACCTTCTCGCGATCCTGAGAAGTACCTGAGACAGACAACACACAACACGGGAAGCACAAAGCTTAATGAGTTTTCCAAAATACCATATACACAAATAATAAGCCTCTCAGGACTATAGCTCGGCAAGGACCCTCCGATCATGCCTCTCGGTGAGGACCCTCCGGTCTCACGGCTCGGTGTGGACCCTCCGATCATGTGTCTTGGTGAGGACCCTCCGGTCTCACAACTCATGTTGGACCCTCCAGTCCTGTATCTCAGTGAGGACCCTCTGATCTCACTTCTCGGGTTGAACCCTCCAGTCTAATCTCAGTAATGCACAAAATAATATAGCATATATCACAAAGACAAGATGCATAATATCACATAAGTTAATATAAGCACATAGGACCCTTTGGTCGATCACTCAAAGACGAACCTCCGGTCATTCAGTATTACCACTCAGGTATGTGTAGTGAGAAGACTCACCTCATAAGTAAAGCAAATATGTCTTCTACTTGAACCACCGGTCTAGCCTCCGACTAACATATACCATAATTATCTCTAAGTAATAAACGAACCTCAAAGATGTTAGGCTAAACCCACTACTAATTCTCAGAAGGGTAAAAGACCATTTTGCCCTTCCATGGCCTCTATAGTCCATAGTTTGACCAAACCCTAAATGTTAACAAAAGTCAACAGCAGTGCATACGTTGGGCATACAACCCTTAACGATGGGCGTACTACTTTGCCATGCATGCATCAAGGATCTTCAACGCTATGCTACGTGCACCTGGGATTACGCTCGGCGTACATCCCAGACTTACTTTTCCCACTCTCTTGTTCTTAATCTGTTAAGATCATAGCTATACGCTCTGATCTGGAATCACTAAAGGCTTATACTCCATAATGCTTTTGAATTTAAGCCTTTACATGGCTATGAAAGTCTAAAACCCATAAACTCTCACTTCTTATTGACAAAGTTTCTCATATAGCATGCATGGGGAGATCTTGATGTCCAAGATCCCTTTTTTATGAGTCCACTCCACTAAAAAGACTTAAAGGGACAAGTATTTGGCTCTGGAGTTCAACAAACTCATAAAGCTTCAAGATTTTGGGACATAAACCCTAACATGAACTATAATATGGACAAATCAAAACAATGAGAAAGATTTGAGCTTGATACCTTCAAATGATGCACCAACCATATGAAAACGCAGATCAAAGCTTGGGCTCCAACTCTATTCTCTTCAAAGCTCCTTCTTCACTCAAAGAATCCCACAAGAATACATATAAGCTTAAAATGACCACTCAAGCTAAGAGAACGGGAATTAGGGTTTTGAGAGGGTTGAAGTTTGGAAATGATGGCCAGAATGAGGCCATCATGTTCCTTACATAGGGACACACCCCACAAATAGGGTTTTCATTCTGAGTCTAGTATGCTCAACGTTACCTCTGGTATGCCCAGCATACTAGGTGGCTTCCGCATCCAAATCACACACATAAGTATGCTGAGCATACACATATATACGCCCTGCATACTCAACTACCACCTTTTCTTAATTAAAGGGAAAAACTTGACATCAGCAATAAAACAAGGGTTTATAAGATATACCTGGTCTCGGGATGTTACAATTCTCCCCTACTAGAATCAGACTTCGCCCCCTGAAGCCATCTTCTGGAAATAACTATGGTTTCTACTTGCACATCTCAGACTTTGGATACCTAGTCCATCGGATCCCTTCTAATGTTTCCCCTGGACCCGAACCGGGGGCACCTCTTTATTCCTTAATACCTTTGCCTTCCTATCCAATATCGCTATCGGACTCTTAATATAGTTTAGGCTTTCATGAACCTGAATTTCCTCTAAAGGAACCACTACTGTCTTATCGACTACACACTTCCTCAGCTGGGACACGTGGAAGGTGTGTTGATTCTGGCTCCACTCTGCAGGCAACTACAACCGGTAAGCTACCTTACCCACTCGGGCGATCACCCTGAAAGGACCAATGTATCTAGGGCCCAGCTTGCTCATTCCCTAAATCCGATCTCACCTTTCCATGGGGATACCTTCAGGAGGGCAAAATCTCCGACCTGAAAATCTAACTCTGAACGATGTCGGTCGGCGTAACTCTTTTGACGACTCTGGGCCGTCAGTAAACTCTGTCTGACCTGTTGGATCTGCTATCATCTTGAGCACTATCTCAGTGCCCCCCATCACTCTCTGCCCTACCTCTCCCCAACAGATGGGAGTCCGACACCTCCTCGTATATTAGATCTTAAAGGGAGGCATACCAATACTGGAACGATGGTTGTTATTGTATGAAAATTCATCCTAGGGCAATTAAGTGTCCCAACTCCCACTAAAGTTCATAACACGTACATGCAACATGTCCTCAAGCGTCTAAATCATCCACTCGCTCTGTCCATCTGTCTGTGGGTGATATGCGGTACTGAAGTGTAATCGAGTACCCAACTCCTCATGAAATTTCTTCCAGAACCTGGAAGTAAAACACACATCTCGGTTCGACATTATCGATGTCGGCACCCCATACTGCGATACCACCTCTCGAACGTAGAACTCGGCCAATTTCTCCACAAAAGAGCTCTCATTGGTAGCCAGGAAGTGAGCACTCTTTGTCAACCGGTCTACAATCACCCATATCGCCTCGAAACTCTGCACAGTCCTCGGTAATTTAGTGATAAAATCCATGTAAATTTATTCCCACATCCACTAGGGAATCTCTAGAGGCTGCAACGGGCCATGTGGTCGCTGGTGCTCTGCCTTGACCTAACAACAAGTCAAGCATCTCTCAACTACCCATGCCACATCTCTCTTCATTCAGGGCCACCAGTAATCCCTCTTCTAATCCAAATACATCTTGGTGGCCCCCAGATGGATCAAGAATCTCGACCGATGGGCCTCCTCCATCAAAATGCATTGAGCTCCGCCTATATAAGGCACCGAAATCCGACTATGGAAAGTCATAAGCCCCCGACTGTCCGTCCCAAAATCAAAAATCTGCCCGATCACCCGCTCTCTGTTATGGGTCTCTGGTATCGCTACCACCACCTGGGCCTCTCAGATGGTAACTAAGACTGAAGTCATCATTGTCATCCTCATGCATACATCTCGAATTGGAGCACTCACCGTTGTACGACTCAAGGCATCAACTACCATATTAGCCTTGCCAGGGTGATACAAGATCTAACAGTCGTAGTCTTTTATTGCATCCAACCACTTCCTCTATCTCATATTTAGGTTAGACTGGTCCATAAGGTACTTCAGGCTCTTATGGTCCGTATATATGGTACATCGGACACCATAGAGATAGTGGCGCCAAATCTTGTGGGCGAACACCACCACCTCAACTCCAAATCGTGGGTGGGATCCCTCGTCTCATGAGGCTTCAACTGCCTTGATGCATATGCTATCATGTGCCTCCTCTGCATCAACACTGCACCCATCCCTGATATAGATGAACCACAGTAAACTACGAAGTCATCCGCTCCCTCGGGAAGGGCTAACACTAGGGCTTCGCACAATCTATGGCGAAGAGTCTCGAATGAGGCCTGGTGCTCGGGCCCCCAGGAAAAAGTAACAACCGTCCTGGTCAATCTAATAAGAGGAACAACAATCTTTGATAAATCTCCGGTAGTAGCCTGCCAGGCCAAGAAAACTCCTGATCTCGGATGGGGACCTCAACACCTCCCATCTTACGATTGCCTCAATCTTAGCCGGGTCGACCAAAATCCCATTTTGATTAATGAGGTTCCCTAAGAATAAGACCTCTTGTAACCATAAATCACACTTGGAGAATTTGGTGTAAAGCCTCTTCGTCCTCAATACTCTAAGAATATCTTGAAGATGTTCCTCATGCTGCTCTCTGGACCTCGAGTATACCAAAATATCGCCGATGAACACGATCACCGACCATTCCAACATGGGCCTACACACCCAGTTCATGAGATCCATGAACGCTACTGGTGGGTTGGTGAGTCCGAAAGGCATCACCACAAATACGTAGTGCCCATAATGAGTCCTAAATGTCATCTTCTAGATACCCTCCTCGCAAACTTTCAACTGATGATAACCAGATCTCAAATCAATTTTGAAAAACCAAGATGCCCATACAACTGATCGAATAAATTGTAGATCCTCGTTATTGGATAATGGTTCATGACCATCAGCTTTATCAACTCCCGGTAGTAGATACACATCCGGTGTGAACCATTCTTCTTCTTAACAAAAAGGATCACCACTGTAACACCTTAAATTTTCAAACAAAATTTCATTTTAAAAATCACATAATTCTCATAAACACAGTTCACAAAACCCAAAGTGTCAAATAATCAAAAACACATGTCCATAATTGTTTGAAAAAAAAATCTAAGATCCTCAAAAAAAATAACTCCATCTTGTGTGTATAATCAAGCCGGCACCTTCCCGTGATCTTGAGAAGTAACTGAAGCATATACCACATAATACGGTAAGCACAAAGCTTGGAGATTTCCCCAAAATACCACACATATCTCATTAGCCTCTCATGACTATATCTCGAATAAAACCTCCGGTCAATGTTTCTTAGTGGAACCTTCCGATCACACAACTCGGGTGGACCCTCCGGTCCTAACTAAGTAAACCTTATAATAATACACATCATAAATCACAAAGACATAAAGCAGGATAAAACAATACTTAATATAAACATACAAGTCCCTCTGGTTACACAAAGTTACCACTCATGGTAAGTATAGTGAGAAGACTTACCTCGTAAGCAAGCAAATGAACCTCATACACGAATGACCGTTCTAGCCTCCACCTAACACAAACGATAATTATCTCTAATTAATAAACGACCCTCAAAGAAGCTAGGCTGAATCCTCTACAAAATCACAAAAGGATAAAAGACCATTTTACCCTGACATGGCCTTTATAGCCCATAATTTGACCCAACCCTAAAAGTCAACAAAAGTCAACTGCATCACGTATGCTGGGCATACAACCCCTTTACGTTGGGCGTACTACCTCGCCATGCATGCATCGGGGATCCTCGATGCTACTCTGCGCATACTGGGAGTACGCTCGGCATACGTTCCATACATGCTTTCCCCACTCCCTTGGCCTTAATCCATTAAGACCATAGCCATACTATTAGATCTGGACTCCCTAAAGGCTCATACTCAACAAAGTTCGTGACTTTAAGATTTTGCATTGTTAATCAAGTCCCAAACACAAAAAATCTGACTCTTGACTCCCAAAAATTCTCATATCTCATGCGTGGGGTGGTTCTAACGTCCAAGATCTCATTTTTATGAATCCTCTCCACTAGAAACACTTAAAGGGGAAAATATATTAGGCTCTGGAGTTCAACAACTCATAATGGTTCAAGCTTTGGGATCAAAAACCCTAAAATGGACCATAATATGCATAAATCAAAAAGGATGAGAAAACTCTAAACTTTATACCTTCAAATGATGTTTCAACCACAAAAAAGGTTAGATCTAAATCCTAGACTCCAACTCTATTCTCTTCGATGCTCCATCTTCACTACAAGAATTCCACAAGAACACTTAGAAGCTCACAAATGGTACTCAAGCTCAAGGGGCATAAATTAGGGTTTTGAGAGGGTTGAGGGCTGGAAATGGTGGCCAGATATAAGGCCATCATGTTCCTTAAAAAGGGACACGCCCCTTAATTAGGGTCTTCACTCTGATCCTAGTACGCCCAGCGTATGCTCTGGTACGCCCAACATACTAGGTAGCCTCCGCATCCAAAACATGCACATGAGTACGCTAAGTGTATACACACGTACGGCTCGTGTACTCAGCTACCGCCTTTTCTCAAATAAAGGGCCAAACTTGAAAATTACAATAAAACAAGGGTTAATGAAATGTACCTATCTCGGGATGTTACAATTCTCCCCTACTAGAATCAAACTTCACCCTCGAAGTCATCTTCTAGAAATAACTATGGGTATTGCTCACGCATCTCGGACTTCGGTTCCCATTTCCACTAGGCTCCATTTCAATGTTCCCACTGGACCTGAACCAGGGGCACCTCTTTATTCCTCAAGACCTTCACCTTCCTATTCAATATTGCTATCGTCCTCTCAATATAGTTCAGGATTTCATCGACCTAAATGTCCTCTAAAGGTACCACCAGCATCTCATCAGTTGCACACTTCATTTACTAGGAAACGTGGAAGGTGTTATGAATCCGAATCAACTCTGCAGGCAACTCTAACCGATAAGTTACCTTCCCCACTCAGGCGGTCACTCTGAAAGGATCGATATATCTAGGACACAATTTTCCTTGCTTCCTGAATTAGATCGTCCCTTTCCACGTGGATACCTTCAGGATGATAAAATCTCCGACATGGAACTCTAGCTTGGATCGTTGTCGGTCTGCATAACTCCTCTGGCGACACTGGACCGTCAGAAACCTCTATCTGACCTGCTGAATCTGCTCAGTCATCTTGAGCACTATCTCAGTGCCACCCATCACTCTCTGATGTACCTCTACCCAACAGATAGGAGTCTAACACCTCCTCCTATATAAGAGCTCAAAGGGAGGCATACCAATAATGTTATGGTAGCTATTGTTGTATGAAAACTCAACCAAGGGAAATATAAGTGTCCCAACTTCCACTGAAGTCCACAACACATGCACGTAGCATGTCCTCAAGCATCTGAATTATCCACTCACTCTGTCCGTCTGTCCACTCACACTTCCTCTACTAGGACACGTGGAAGGTGTTATGAATCCGAATCAACTCTGCAGGCAACTCTAACCGATAAGTTACCTTCCCCACTCAGGCGGTCACTCTGAAAGGATCGATATATCTAGGACACAATTTTCCTTGCTTCCTGAATTAGATCATCCCTTTCCACGTGGATACCTTCAGGAGGATAAAATCTCTGACATGGAACTCTAGCTTGGATCATTGTCGGTCTGCATAACTCCTCTGGCGACACTGGGCCGTCAGAAACCTCTATCTGACCTGCTGAATCTGCTCAGTCGTCTTAAGCACTATCTTAGTTCCACCCATCACTCTCTGACGTACCTCTACCCAACAGATAGGAGTCTAACACCTCCTCCTATATAAGAGCTCAAAGGGAGGCATACCAATAATGTAATGGTAGCTATTGTTGTATGGAAACTCAGCCAAGGGAAAATAAGTGTCCTAACTTCCACCGAAGTCCATAACACATGCACGTAGCATGTCCTCAAGCATCTGAATTGTCCACTCACTCTGTCTATCTGTCTGTGAGTGGTATGCGGTACAAAAGTGCAACCGGGTACCCAACTCCTCATGAAATTTCTTCTAGAACCTGAAAGTAAAATGCACATCTCGATCTAACACTATCAATGTTGGCACTCCATGTCGTGCTACCACCTCTCTCACATAAATCTCGGCTAATGTTTCTGCAGAAGAGCTCTCACTGATGGTTAGGAAGTGAGCACTCTTCGTCAGCCAATCTACAATCACCCATATTGCATTGACACCTCGCACAGTCCTCGGTAATTTAGTGATGAAATCCATGGAAATGTGTTCCCACTTCCACTGGGGAATCTCTAGAGGCTGCCATGGGTCATGTGGATGTTGGTGCTCTGCCTTAACCTGGCGATAGGTGAAGCACCTCTCAACTACCCATTCCACTTCTCTTTTTATATAGGGCCACCAGTAATCCCTCTTCAGATCTAAATACATCTTAGTGGCCCCTGGGTGGATCGAGAATCTCGATCTAGGTGCCTCCTCCATCAGTATGCACCAAGCTCCACCTATATAGGGCACCTAAGTCCTCCCACGAAAGTCATAAGCCTCCGAGTATCTATCCCAAACTCAGAAATCTACCCGATTACCCCTTTCTTACATCTCTTTGGTCTCATGGCCTCTACATGGGCCTCTCGGATGGTATCTAAGACTATTGTCATCACCGTCATCCTCATATACACATCTCAGATCGGGCCACTTGCTGCTCTACGACTCAAGCCATCGGCTACCACATTAGCCCTACCCGGATGATACAAGATCTCGCAGTCGTAGTCTTTCACCACATCTAACCACCACCTCTGTCTCATCTTCAGGTTGGGCTGATCCATGAGGTACTTCAGGCTCTTATGGTCTGTGTATATGGTATACCAGACTCGATATAGATAGTAGCACCAAATCTTGAGGGCGAACACCACCGTCCTCAAATCCAAATCAGTGGTGGGATACCTTGTCTCGTGAGGCTTCAACTACCTCGATGCATATGCTATCACGTGCCCCCTCTACATCAATACCACACCCATCCCTGATATAGATGCATCACAGTACACTACGAAATCCTCACTCCCTATAGAAGGGCTAACACTAGTACATCGCACAATCTCTAGCGAAGAGTCTAGAATGACGCCTACAGCTCGAGCCCCCAAAGAAAAGTAATACCCTTTTGGGTCAATCTGGTGAGAAGAATAGAAAACTTGGAGAAATCTCTAATAAACCTCCGATAGTAGCCGGTCAAACCCAGAAAGCTCCTAATCTTGGATGGGGATCTCAGAACCTCCTATCTCATAACTACCTCAATCTTGGCAGGGTCGACCAATATCCCATTCTGATTAACGAGGTATCCTGGGAACTGGACCTCTCGTAATAAGAAATCACATATGGAGAATTTGGTGTAAATCCTCTCTGTCCTAAATACTCCAAGAATCTCCTGAAGATGCTCCTCATGCTGTTCTCTGGACCACGAGTATACCAGAATGTCGTCGATGAACATGATCATCGACTGATCCAACATAGGCCTACACACCTGGTTCATGAGATCCATGAACATTGGTGGCATGTTGGTGAGTCCGAAAGGCATCACCACAAACTCGTAGTACTCATAACGAGTCCTAAAGGCCGTCTTCTAGATATCCTCCTTGAAAACTCTCATCTGATGATATCCCGATCTCAAATCAATCTTGGAAAACCAAGATGCCCCCTGCAACTAATCGAATAAATCGTCGATCCTCTGTAGTGGATAATGGTTCTTGACCGTCAGATTGTTCAACTCCCGCTAATCGATGCACATCCTGTGTGAACCATCGTATTTCTTGATAAAAAGGATCGGTGCTCCCCATGGTGAGCTATTCAGTTTGATAAAATCCTTCCCCAGCAACTCCTGGAGCTGTGAGGATAAATCCTGCATCTCAGGAGGTGCAAGGCGATAAGGTGCTTGGGCAACCCTGCTGTAGACTCTGTCTCGCACTGGATGCAAAGCAGAAAGATGATCCAGATCTGGTACCCTTGCCACACAACATAAGCAGTCCCCCACTAGGGTCTCGTATGGTCACCATCTGACATTCAGAATCTATCACAACTCCAAACCGATTCAACCAATACATGCCCACTATGACACATACACCATCGCTATTGGTACTAGGTCTATCGGGAACACAACACCAAAAATCTCTAGTACAAATCCCCGGAATACATCAATGGAAAAAATCACATGCTCTTCGGCTAAAGAAATCCTCAGAGGTTGACACAACGCCTCACGTCTAATACTGATGTGACGACTAAAAGCTAAAGACACGAAGGATCGACTCGCATCCGAGTCGAATAACACCAAAGCAGGTATATAACTCACAAGAAAAGTACTAGCCATGGCATTAGGTGCTGCGCGGACCTCCTCTGTTGTCAGCTTAAAAGATCTACCACGAGCTCGCGGTGTCTCGACCTTCGTTGGCCGACTATCCGTAGCACGTAAAGCAGCAAGTGCAAAACCCTAAGTTGATCCCTAAATGAGCTGAGGGCACTCAGCCTTGCGATGACCGGTTTGGTTGCATTGAAAGCAAACTGCAAACCCCTTGGGGCAATCCTTCACCATGTGCCCCTCTTTGCTACATTTGCATCAAATCCCTGCCACAAGTGCACCCGTTCTGGCCTCAACGGGCTTAGCCTGCTTCGTCGCCGGCTGCGACTACACTGGCCTCCAGTCCTTCCCCTAGGACTCTCCCTCCTCCCTATCCTATAACTGTAGCTCTATCTGCGTCCGCCTGACATTTGTCTGAAGCTCAGCCAATGTTAGATATGACGAGTTCGCCAGGAACTCTTGTATATCCCTCTTCAGTATGCTCAGATATCGACTGACACGCTCCTCCTCAGAAGAAACATGCTCAGGGAAAAATAATTCCCTCTCATGGAACATCCTTGTGATCTCAGTAATAGTTTTTGTCTTCTGCTTGAGAGATAGAAACTCCTGGGCTAACTGTTTCCTCTCCACCGGGGAAATATACGCATCTCAAAACAGTTATGTAAACCTCTCCCACGTCAGTGTAGCATGATCTGCAGTAGTAAAACTGGCAGTCACGAACTTCCACCAATCCTTCGCTCCCAAGCGAAGCTGGTTTAGTGCAAAGCAAACTCTCAGGTGCTAGGAGCATGAACATGTGTAAAAAAATCCCAAAATGATGGAGATCCACCTCATAGCAGCAATCGATTCCTATGTCCCATCAAAATCTGGTGGCTTCGGGTTGTTGAACTCCCGTAGCAATAACGAGTCACCTCCCTGTGGCCTAGCAGCGGCAACTTCAGCAAAAACATCCTCAGTAACACCAGCATATCGCTCATTGAATGTCACAATCAGTATGGTCTTACTAGACCCAAACATATCCAGTATAGCCTCCTGAATGGCTAGGAACACCTCCTCTGCAATGATCCTGCAGATCTCCTCATCACTGGTCACACTACTCCCGGCATTGTGGCGTGTACCCACCATAATATCTTTGAAACACAACATGAAAATCATTAGAGACTAGCTTAATTATACTCACACTCGATTACCCATCCCTACATGCTCCTTAGAATCCTAAGTATTCTTACTTGGGTTACATACAAATCCGGTGCTTTTAGTAGTACGGGCCCAATACAACCTTCGACACCAACCTATAGTCACCCCAAGTCCTCTTCCTAGGATCCCAATTTACAAGTACTCTATCTCTCACAAATATTAGACTACATCAGTAGATCCCTCATATGCTCATCTAGGTGTCTCTCCCAGATTACCACTCGATTCAGAACTCTTTCTAAGGGATTCATGCTAGATACTCTTACTCAGCATATATGCAACGCAAATAACAGAAAACATCAATCAATAGTGAAACATCACAAAAATACGGACCAAAAAGTTTTTTTTTAAATCATTATCAAAACATAAACCTCATCACCATAGTATAAAAATCACAAAGCATATATCATGTATCTCAAAACACAATGTCACATAACGTAATCAAAACATGTGATAAACATGAGAGTGATCCTCCAGGCTAAAAGAATGTGGTGTGTGCTATGCCATCAACTCGAGACCGCTATGACATTGGACCTAGTCTAGAATATACATACTACATCGGGCTAACCCTCGAATACTACAACTACTTAAATGGCCTGACATTGGTGCCTTTGACATTTTCTTACTGGAGGAAAACTCACCTCGTGTGTCTAACTGCTGAAACTTTGGGTGAGAAATCTATGTCAACTGCTCTGACGACTCTCCGAATATAATTTCATAAAGACACTCAGTCAAAAATTGATAACTATTGTTTAGGGTAAAATGACCATTTTACCCCTAGTCGAAGTCAAAGACAATTCTCAGTCAACCCAACTCGTCAGGTAATCCCCCGACTCAGCGAGTACCGGGATTGACCACCTGTGGCCCGCTAACACGATTCGCCGAGTCCCACTACCGACTCGTCGAGTTTAATCTGTAATATCATTGGGACATCTCGACTCTACTCGTTGAGTCTCTCTTTAGACACGTCGAGTTCTTTCGGCGTCCGAGTCCTAATAGTGTCCAACACACTGAGTCATCTCCTTAACTCAGTGGTTTCACTTACAACCAGGAAAGGGTTTGGGGACTTCGACCCAACTCGTCGAGTCCTATGAAAAACTCAGCGAGTCCCTTGCTTGCTAAACCATATAGTCGATTATAAATGATTCCACTACTTCTAACTCATATATTTGGACTCCATAGGCTAGCATAACACGTAAAGTTACTTACTTTATGTGCATGCATGAACTTATGAAGCTAAAACACGCAATGCAAGCAAGAAATGAAGTACTAACGCATAGAATAGATTCATGGCTAAATAAAGGTGGCAACTCTGAGCTTTTAACTCTCAATAGTGGCTAGATATGAAGTCCTATCATCCCCAAGAGTTCAAATATTGGAATGACTTTGAGAATAGCCCCAAAAATCACAACATTCAATCTAGAAAGGAGATCTAAATGGATAACAACCAAGGTATAAGCTTTATACCTTCATGAAGATAGAACTTAGCCCTTATCTCTACATCTTCAACCTTCCTTCTGAAACTCTAAGCTTTTGCTTCCTTCTTCAAGATTTATATCACAAAACCTACAAGAACTAGATCAATATTACACAATGCAAAGTAGGGTTTTAAGAGTGAGTTGAGCGGTGATAGGGGCTGGAATGGAGGCCTATAATGATGCTTAAATAGGGTTCAAACCCTAAAGGTTAGGGTTTCCCCCTAACTGGCCTACTCACCGAGTCAAGGCTTCGACTCGCTGAGTAGGTCACTTACAACCATGAAAGGGTTTGGGGACTTCGACCCAACTCGTCGAGTCCTATGAAAAACTCGATGAGTCCCTTGCATGCTAAACCATACAGTCGATTATAAATGATTCCACTACCTCTAACTCATATATTTGGACTCCTTAGGCTAGCATAACACGTAAAGTTACTTACTTTATGTGCATGCATGAAGTTATGAAGCTAAAACACCAAATGCAAGCAAGAAATGAAGTTCTAAGGCATAGAATAGATTCATGGCTGAATAAAGGTGGCAACTTTGAGCTTTTAACTCTCAATCGTGCCTAGATATGAAGTCCTATCATTCCTAAGAGTTCAAATATTGGAATGACTTTGAGAATAGCCCCAAAAATCACAACATTCAATCTAGCAAGGAGATCTAAATGGATAACAACCAAGGTATAAGCCTTATACCTTTATGAAGATAGAACTGAGCCCTTATCTCTAGATCTTCAACTTTGCTTCTGAAACTCTAAGCTTTTGCTTCCTTCTCCTGGATTTATATCACAAAAACTGCAAGAACTAGATCAATATTACACAACGCTAAGTAGTGTTTTAAGAGTACGCTGAAGCGGTGATGGGGGCTGGAATGGAGGCCTATAATGATGCTTAAATAGGGTGCAAACCCTAAAGGTTAGGGTTTGCCCCTGACTGACCTACTCACCGACTCAAGGCTTCGACTCGCTGAGCAGGTCACTTACAACCAGGAAAGGGTTTGGGTACTTCCTCCCAACTCGTCGAGTCCTATGAAAAACTCGGTGAGTCCCTTCTTTGCTAAACAATACAGTCAATTATAAATGATTCCACTACTTCTAACTAGTATATTTGGACTCCTTAGGCTAGCATAACATGTAAAGTTACTTACTTTACGTGCATGCATGAAGTTATGAATCTAAAACACCCAATGCAAGCAAGAAATTAAGTTCTAAGGCATAGAATAGATTCATGGACGAATAAAGGTGGCAACTTTGAGCTTTTAACTCTCAATGGTGCCTAGATATGAAGTCCTATCATCCCCAAGAGTTCAAATATTGGAATGACTTTGAGAATAGCTCCAAAAATCACATCATTCAATCTTGAAAGGAGATCTAAATGGATAACAACCAAGGTATAAGCTTTTTACCTTTATGAAGATAGAACTGAGCCCTTATATCTAGATCTTCAACCTTCTTTCTGAAACTCTAAGCTTTTTCTTCCTTCTTCAAGATATATATCACAAAATCTGCAAGAACTAGATCAATATTACACAACGCTAAGTAGGGTTTTAAGAGTGAGCTAAAGTGGTGATGGGGGCTGGAATGGAGGCCTATAATGAGCTTAAATAGGGTGCTAACCATAAAGGTTAGGGTTTGCTCCAGAATGGCCTACTCGCCGAGTCAAAGCTTCGACTCGCTGAGCAGGTCACTTACAACCAGGAAACGGTTTCGGGACTTCGACCCAACACGTCGAGTCCTATGAAAATCTCGGCGAGTCCCTTGCATGCTAAACCATACAGTCGATTATAAATGATTCCACTGCTTCTAACTCATATATTTGGACTTCTTAGGCTAGCATAACACGTAAAGTTACTTAATCTACGTGCATGCAAGAAGTTATGAAGCTAAAACACCCAATGCAAGCAAGAAATGAAGTTCTAAGGCATAAAATAGATTCATGGCTGAATAATGGTGGCAACTTTGAGCTTTTAACTCTCAATGGTGCCTAGATATGAAGTCCAATCATCCTCAAGAGTTCAAATATTTGAATGAATTTGACAATAGCCCCAAAACTCACAACATTCAATCTAGAAAGGAGATATAAATGTATAACAAGCAAGGTATAAGCTTTATACCTTTATGAAGGTAAAACTGAGCCCTTATATCTAGATCTTCAACTTTCCATCCGAAAATCTAAGCCTTTGCTTCCTTCTTCAAGATTTATATCACAAAAACTGCAAGAACTAGATCAATATTACACAACGCTAAGTAGGGTTTTAAGAGTGAGCTGAAGCGGTGATGGGGGCTGGAATGGAGGCCTATAATGATGCTTAAATAGGGTGCAATCCCTAAATGTTAGGGTTTGCCCCTGACTGGCCTACTCACCGAGTCAAGGCTTCGACTCGCTGAGCAGGTCACTTACAACCATGAATGGGTTTGGGGACTTCGTCCCAACTCGTCGAGCCCTATGAAAAACTCGGCGAGTCCCTTGCATGCTAAACCAGATAGTCGATTATAAATGATTCGACTGCTTCTAGCTCATATATTTTGACTCCTTAGGCTAGCATAACACGTAAAGTTACTTACTTTACGTGCATGCATGAAGTTATGAAGCTAAAACACCCAATGCAAGCAAGAAATGAAGTTCCAAGGCATTGAATAGATTCATGGCTAAATAAAGGTGGCAACTTTGAGCTTTTAACTCTCAATAGTGCCTAGATATGAAGTCCTATCATCCCCAAGAGTTCAAATATTGGAATGACTTTGAGAATAGCCCCAAAAATCACAACATTCAATCTAGAAAGTAGATCTAAATGCATAACAACCAAGGTATAAGCTTTATACCTTTGTGAAGATAGACTGAGCCCTTATCTCTACATCTTCAACCTTCCTTCTGAAACTCTAAACTTTTGCTTCCTTCATCAAGATTTATATCACAAAACCTGCAAGAACTAGATCAATATTACACAATGCTAAGTGGGGTTTTAAGAGTGAGTTCAGCGGAGATGGGGGCTGTAATGGAGGCCTATAATGATGCTTAAAAAGGGTGCAAACCTTAAAGGTTAGGGTTTTCCCGTAACTGGCCTACTCACCGAGTCAAGGCTTCGACTCACTGAGTAGGTCACTTACAACCAGGAAAGGGTTTAGGGACTTCGACCCAACTCGTCGAGTGCTATGAAAAACTCGATCAGTCCCTTTCATGCTAAACCATATAGTCGATTATAAATGATTCCACTACTTCTAACTCATATATTTGGACTCCTTAGGCTAGCATAACACGTAAAGTTACTTACTTTACGTGCATGCATGAAGTTATGAAGCTAAAACACCCAATGCAAGCAAGAAATGAAGTTCTAAGGCATAGAATAGATTCATGGCTGAATAAAGGTGGCAACTTTGAGCTATAAACTCTTAATAGTGCCTAGATATGAAGTCCTATCATCCCTAAGAGTTCAAATATTTGAATGACTTTGAGAATAGCCCCAAAAATCACAACATTCAATCTACAAAAAGAGATCTAAATGGATAACAACCAAGGTATAAGCTTTATACCTTTATGAAGATAAAACTGAGCCCTTATCTCTAGATCTTCAACTTTCCATCTGAAACTCTAAGCTGTTGCTTCCTTCTTCAAGATTTATATCACAAAAACTGCAAGAACTAGATCAATATTACACAACGCTAAGTAGTGTTTTAAGAGTGAGCTGAAGCGGTGATGGGGGCTGGAATGGATGCCTATAATGATGCTTAAATAGGGTGTAAACCCTAATGGTTAGGGTTTGCCCCTGACTGGCCTACTCACCAAGTCAAGGCTTCGACTCGTTGAGCAGGTCACTTACAACCAGGAAAGGGTTTGGGGACTTCGAGCCAACTCCTCGACTCCTATGAAAAACTCGGCGAGTCCCTTGCATGCTAAACCATACATCGATTATAAATGATTCCACTGCTTCTAACTCTTATATTTGGACTCCTTAGGCTAACATAACACGTAAAGTTACATAATTTACGTGCATGCATGAAGTTATGAAGCTAAAACACCCAATGCAAGAAAGAAATGAAGTTCTAAGGCAAAGAATAGATTCATGGCTGAATAAAGGTGCCAACTTTGAGGTTTTAACTCTCAATGGTGCCTAGATATGAAGTCCTATCATACCCAAGAGTTCAAATATTGGAATGACTTTGAGAATAGCCCCAAAAAGCAAAACATTCACTCTAGAAAGGAGATCTAAATGGATAACAACCAAGGTATAAGCTTTATACCTTTATGAAGATAGAACTGAGCCCTTATCTCTATATCTTCAACCTTCCTTATGAAACTCTAAGCTTTTGCTTCCTTCTACAAGATTTATATCACAAAAACTACAAGAACTAGATAAATATTACACAACGCTAAGTAGGGTTTTAAGAGTGAGATGAAGTGGTGATGGGGGCTGGAATAGAGGCCTATAATAATGCATAAATAGGGTGCAAACCCTAATGGTTAGGATTTTCCCCTGACTGGCCTACTCCCCGAGTCAAGGCTTCGACTCGCTGAGTAGGTCACTTACCACTAGGAAAGGGTTTGGGGACTTCGTCCTAACTCGACGAGTCCTATGAAAAACTCGGCCAGTGCCTTGCATGCTAAACCATACAGTCGATTACAAATGATACCACTACTTCTAACTCATATATTTGGACTCCTTAGGCTAGCATAACACGTAAAGTTACTAACTTTACGTGCGTGCGTGATGTTATGAAGCTAAAACACCCAATACAAGCATGAAATGAAGTTCTAAGGCATAGAATAGATTCATGGCTGAATAAAGGTGGCAACTTTGAGCTTTTAACTCTCAATAGTGCCTAGATATGAAGTCCTATCATCCCCAAGAGTTCAAATATTGGAATGACTTTGAAAATAGCCCCAAAAATCACATCATTCAATCATGAAAGGAGATCTAAATGGATAACAATCAAGGTATAAGCTTTATACCTTTATGAAGATAGAACTGAGCCCTTATCTCTAGATCTTCAACCTTCTTTCTGAAACTCTAAGCTTTTGCTTCCTTCTTCAAGATATATATCACAAAAACGGCAAGAACTAGATCAATATTACACAACGCTAAGTAGGGTTTTAAGAGGGAGCTAAAGCGGTGATGGGGGCTAGAGTGGAGACCTATAATGATGCTTAAATAGGGTGTAAACCCTAAAGGTTAGGGTTTGCCCCTGACTGGCCTACTCACCGAGTCAAAGATTCGACTCGTTTAGCAGGTCACTTACAATTAGGAAAGGGTTTGGGGACTTCGACCCAACTTGTCGAGTCCTATGAAAAACTCGGCGAGTCCCCTGCATGCTAAACCATACAGTCGATTATAAAGATTCCACTGCTTCTAACACTTATATTTGGACTCCTTAAGCTAGCATAACACTTAAAGTTACTTAATCTACGTGCATGCATGAAGTTATGAAGCTAAAACACCCAATGCAAGCAAGAAATGAAGTTCTAAGGCATAGAATAGATTCATGGTAGAATAATGGTGGCAACTTTGAGCTTTTAACTCTCAATGGTGCCTAGATATGAAGTCCTATCATCCCCAAGAGTTCAAATATTGGAATGACTTTGAGAATAGCCCCAAAAAACACAACATTCAATCTAGAAAGGAGATCTAAATGGATAACAACCAAGGTATAAGCTTAATACCTTTATGAAGATAAAACTGAGCCCTTATCTCTAGATCTTCAACTTTCCATCTGAAACTATCAGGTTTTGCTTCCTTCTTCAAGATTTATATCACAAAAACTGCAAGAACTAGATCAATATTACACAACGCTAAGTAGTGTTTTAAGAGTGAGCTGAAGTGTTGATGGGGGTTGGAATGGAGGCCTATAATGTTGCTTAAATAGGGTGCAAATCCTAAAGGTTAGGGTTTGCCCCTGACTAGCCTACTCACCGAGTCAAGGCTTCGACTCGCTGAGCAGGTCACTTACAACCAGGAAAGGGTTTGGGGACTTCGTGCCTACTCGTCGAGCCCTATGAAAAACTCGACGAGTCCCTTGCATGCTAAACCATACAGTCGATTATAATTGATTCCGCTGCTTCTAACTCACATATTTGGACTCCTTATGCTAGCATAACACGTAAAGTTACTTACTTTACGTGCATACATGAAGTTATGAAGCTAAAACACCCAATGCAAGCAAGAAATGAAGTTCTAAGGCATAGAATAGATTCATGGTTGAATAAAGGTGGCAACTTTGAGCTTTTAACTCTCAATAGTGCCTAGATATGAAGTCCTATCATCCCCAAGAGTTCAAATATTGGAATAACTTTGAGAATAGCCCCAAAAATCACAACTATCAATCTAGAAAGGAGATCTAAATGGATAACAAGAAAGGTATAAGCTTTATACCTTTATGAAGATAAAACTGAGCCCTTATCTTTAGATCTTCAAACTTCTTTCTGAAAATCTAAGCTTTTGCTTCCTTCTTCAAGATTTATATCACAAAAATTGCAAGAACTAGATCAATATTACAAAACGCTATGTAGGGTTTTAAGAGTGAGCTGAAGCGGCGATGGGGGCTGGAATGGAGGCCTATAATGATGCTTAAATAAGGTGCAAACCCTAAAGGTTAGGGTTTGCCCCTGACTGGCCTACTCACCAAGTCAAGGCTTCGACTCGTTGAGCAGGTCACTTACAACCAGGAAAGGGTTTGGGGACTTCGAGCCAACTCCTCGACTCCTATGAAAAACTCGGCGAGTCCCTTGCATGCTAAACCATACATCGATTATAAATGATTCCACTGCTTCTAACTCTTATATTTGGACTCCTTAGGCTAACATAACACATAAAGTTACATAATTTACGTGCATGCATGAAGTTATGAAGCTAAAACACCCAATGCAAGCAAGAAATGAAGTTCTAAGGGAAAGAATAGATTCATGGCTGAATAAAGGGGCCAACTTTGAGGTTTTAACTCTCAATGGTGCCTAGATATGAAGTCCTATCATACCCAAGAGTTCAAATATTGGAATGACTTTGAGAATAGCCCCAAAAAGCACAACATTCACTCTAGAAAGGAGATCTAAATGGATAACAACCAAGGTATAAGCTTTATACCTTTATGAAGATAGAACTGAGCCCTTATCTCTATATCTTCAACCTTCCTTATGAAACTCTAAGCTTTTGCTTCCTTCTACAAGATTTATATCACAAAAACTACAAGAACTAGATAAATATTACACAACGCTAAGTAGGGTTTTAAGAGTGAGATGAAGTGGTGATGGGGGATGGAATAGAGGCCTATAATAATGCATAAATAGGGTGCAAACCCTAATGGTTAGGATTTTCCCCTGACTGGCCTACTCACCGAGTCAAGGCTTCGACTCGCTGAGTAGGTCACTTACAACCAGGAAAGGGTTTGGGGACTTCGAGCCAACTCGTCGAGTCCTATGAAAAACTCGGCGAGTCCCTTGCTTGCTAAACCATTCAGTCGATTATAAATGATTCCACTACTTCTTTACATGCATGCATGAAGTTATGAAGCTAAAACACCCAATGCAAGCACGAAATGAAGTTCTAAGGCATAGAATAGATTCATGGTTGAATAAAGGTGGCAAATTTTATCTTTTAGCTCTCAATAGTGCCTAGATATGAAGTCCTATCATCCCCAAGAGTTCAAATATTGGAATGACTTTGAGAATAGCCCCAAAATCACAAAATTCAATCTAGAAAGGATTTCTAAATGGATAACAACCAAGTTATACGCTTTATACCTTTATGAAGATAGAACTGAGCCCTTATCTATAGATCTTCAACCTTCCTTCTGAAACTCTACGCTTTTTCTTCCTTCTTCAAGATTTATATCACAAAAACTGCAAGAACTAGATAAATATTACACAACACTAAGTAGGGTTTTAAGAGTGAGCTGAAGCGGTGATGGGGGCTGGAATGGAGGCCTATAATGATGCTTAAATAGGGTGCAAACCCTAAAGGTTAGGGTTTACCCCTCACTGGCCTACTCACCGAGTCAAGGCTTCGACTCGCTGAGCAGGTCACTTACAACGAGGAAAGGGTTTGGGGACTTCATCAAAACTCGTCGAGTCCTATGAAAAACTCGGCGAGTCCGTTGCATGCTAAACCATACAATCGATTGTAAATGATTCCACTACTTCTAACTCATATATTTGGACTCCTTAGACTAGCATAACATGTAAAGTTACTTACTTTACGTGCATGCATGAAGTTATGAAGCTAAAACACCCAATGCAAGCAAGAAATGAAGTTCTAAGGCATAGAATAGATTCATGGCTGAATAAAGGTGGCAACATTGAGCTTTTAACTTTCAATAGTGCCTAGATATGAAGTCCTATCATCCCCAATAGTTCAAATATTGGAATGACTTTGAGAATAGCCCCAAAAATCACAACATTCAATCTAGAAAGGAGATCTAAATGGATAACAACCAAGGTATAAGCTTTATACCTTTATGATAGAACTGAGCCCTTATCTCTACATCTTCAACCATCCTACTGAAAATCTAAGCTTTTGCTTCCTTCTTCAAGATTTATATCACAAAACCTGCAAAAACTAGATCAATATTACAAAACGCTAAGTAGGGTTTTAAGAGTGAGTTCAGCGGTGATGGGGGCTGGAATGGAGGCCTATAATGATGCTTAAAAAGGGTGCAAACCCTAAAGGTTAGGGTTTTCCCATAACTGGCCTACTCACCGAGTCAAGGCTTCGACTCGCTGAGTAGGTCACTTACAACCAGGAAAGGGTTTGGGGACTTCGACCCAACTCGTCGAGTCCTATGAAAAACCCAATGAGTCCCTTGCATGCTAAACCATATAGTCAATTATAAATGATTCCACTGCTTCTAACTCATATATTTGGACTCCTTAGGCTAGCATAACACGTAGAGTTACTTACTTTACGTGCATGCATGAAGTTATGAAGCTAAAACACCCAATGCAAGCAAGAAATGAAGTTCTAGGCATAGAATAGAGTCATGGATGAATAAAGGTGGAAACTTTGAGCTATAAACTCTTAATAGTTCCTAGATATGAAGTCCTATCATCCCTAAGAGTTCAAATATTTGACTGACTTTGAGAATAGCCCCAAAAATCACAACATTCAATCTACAAAAGGAGATCCAAATGGATAAAAACCAAGGTATAAGCTTTATACCTTTATGAAGGTAAAACTGAGCCCTTATATCTAGATCTTCAACTTTCCATCCGAAAATCTAAGCCTTTGCTTCCTTCTTCAAGATTTATATCACAAAAACTGCAAGAACTAGATCAATATTACACAACGCTAAGTAGGGTTTTAAGAGTGAGCTGAAGCGGTGATGGGGGCTGGAATGGAGGCCTATAATGATGCTTAAATAGGGTGCAAACCCTAAAGGTTAGGGTTTGCCCCTCACTGGCCTACTCAATGAGTCAAGGCTTCGACTCGCTGAGCAGGTCACTTACAACCAGGAAAGGGTTTGGGGACTTCATCAAAACTCGTCGAGTCCTATAAAAACTCGGTGAGTCCATTGCATGCTAAACCATACAATCGATTGTAATGATTCCACTACTTATAACTCATATATTTGGACTCCTTAGGCTAGCATAACATGTAAAGTTACTTACTTTACGTGCATGCATGAAGTTATGAAGCTAAAACACCCAATGCAAGCAAGAAATGAAGTTCTAAGGCATAGAATAGATTCATGGCTGAATAAAGGTGGCAACTTTGAGCTTTTAACTCTCAATAGTGCCTAGATATGAAGTCCTATCATCCCCAAGAGTTCAAATATTGGAATGACTTTGAGAATAGCCCCAAAAATCACAACATTCAATCTAGAAAGGAGATCTAAATGGATACCAACCAAGGTATAAGCTTTATACCTTTATGAAGATAGAACTGAGCCCTTATCTCTACATCTTCAACCGTCCTTCTGAAACTCTAAGCTTTTGCTTCCTTCTTCAAGATTTATATCACAAAACCTGCAAGAACTAGATCAATATTACACAACGCTAAGTAGGGTTTTAGGAGTGAGTTCAGCGGTGATAGGGGCTGGAATGGAGGCCTATAATGATGCTTAAATAGGGTTCAAACCCTAAAGGTTAGGGTTTCCCCCTAACTGGCCTACTCACCGAGTCAAGGCTTCGACTCGCTGAGTAGGTCACTTACAACCAGGAAAGGGTTTGGGGACTTTGACCCAACTCGTCGACTCCTATGAAAAACTCGATGAGTCCCTTGCATGCTAAACCATACAGTCGATTATAAATGATATCATTGCCTCTAACTCATATATTTGGACTCCTTAGGCTAGCATAACACGTAAAGTTACTTACTTTACGTGCATGCATGAAGTTATGAAGCTAAAACACCAAATGCAAGCAAGAAATGAAGTTCTAAGGCATAGAATAGATTCATGGCTGAATAAAGGTGGCAACTTTGAGCTTTTAACTCTCAATAGTGCCTAGATATGAACTCCTATCATTCCTAAGAGTTCAAATATTGGAATGACTTTAAGAATAGCCCCAAAAATCACAACATTCAATCTAGAAAGGAGATCTAAATGGATAACAACCAAGGTATAAGCTTTATACCTTTATGAAGATAGAACTGAACCCTTATCTCTAGATCTTCAACTTTGCTTCTGAAACTCTAAGCTTTTGCTTCCTTCTCCAGGATTTATATCACAAAAACTGCAAGAACTAGATCAATATTACACAACGCTAAGTAGTGTTTTAAGAGTGAGTTGAAGCGGTGATGGGGGCTGGAATGGACGCCTATAGTGATGCTTAAATAGGGTGCAAACCCTAAAGGTTAGGGTTTGCCGCTGACTGACCTACTAACCGACTCAAGGCTTCGACTCGCTGAGCAGGTCACTTACAACCAGGAAAGGGTTTGGGGACTTCCTCCCAACTCGTCGAGTCCTATGAAAAACTCGGCGAGTCCCTTGTATGCAAAACAATACAGTCGATTATAAATGATTCCACTACTTCTAACTAGTATATTTGGACTCCTTAGGCTAGCATAACATGTAAAGTTACTTACTTTATGTGCACGCATGAAGTTATGAATCTAAAACACCCAATGCAAGCAAGAAATGAAGTTCTAAGGAATAGAATAGATTCATGGACGAATAAAGGTGGAAACTTTGAGCTTTTAACTCTCAATAGTGCCTAGATATGAAGTCCTATCATCCCCAAGAGTTCAAATATTGGAATGACTTTGAGAATAGCCCCAAAAATCACATCATTCAATCTTGAAAGGAGATCTAAATGGATAACAACCAAGGTATAAGCTTTTTACCTTTATGAAGATAGAACTGAGCCCTTATATCTAGATCTTCAACCTTCTTTCTGAAACTCTAAGCTTTTGCTTCCTTCTTCAAGATATATATCACAAAATTTGCAAGAACTAGATCAATATTACACAACGCTAAGTAGGGTTTTAAGAGTGAGCTAAAGTGGTGATGGGGGCTGGAATGGAGGCCTATAATGAGCTTAAATAGGGTGCTAACCATAAAGGTTAAGGTTTGCTCCAGAATGGCCTACTCACCGAGTCAAAGCATCGACTCGCTGAGCAGGTCACTTACAACCAGGAAACGGTTTGGGGACTTCGACCCAACACGTCGAGTCCTATGAAAATCTCGGCGAGTTCCTTGCATGCTAAACCATACAGTCGAATATAAATGATTCCACTGCTTCTAACTCATATATTTGGACTCCTTAGGCTAGCATAACACGTAAAGTTACTGAATCTACGTGCATGCAAGAAGTTATGAAGCTAAAACACCCAATGCAAGCAAGAAATGAAGCTCTAAGGCATAGAATAGATTCATGGCTGAATAATGGTGGCAACTTTGAGCTTTTAACTCTCAATGGTGCCTAGATATGAAGTCCAATCATCCTCAAGAGTTCAAATATTTGAATGAATTTGAGAATAGCCCCAAAACTCACAACATTCAATCTAGAAAGGAGATATAAATGTATAAAAACCAAGGTATAAGCTTTATACCTTTATGAAGATAGAACTGAGCCCTTATCTCTAGATCTTCAACCTTCCTTCTGAACCTCTAAGCTTTTGCTTCTTTCTACAAGATTTATATCAAAAAAACTTCAAGAACTAGATCAATATTACACAATGCTAAGTAGGGTTTTAGGAGTGAGCTGTAGCGGTGATGGGGGCTGGAATAGAGGCCTATAATGATGCTTAAATAGGGTGCAATCCCTAAAGGTTAGGGTTTGCCCCTGACTGGCCAACTCACCGAGTCAAGGCTTCGACTCGCTGAGCACGTCACTTACAACCATGAAAGGGTTTGGGGACTTCGTCCCAACTCGTCGAGCCCTATGAAAAACTCGGCGAGTCCCTTGCATGCTAAACCAGATAGTCGATTATAAATGATTCCACTGCTTCTAGCTCATATATTTTGACTCCTTAGGCTAGCATAACACGTAAAGTTACTTACTTTACGTACATGCAAGAAGTTATGAAGCTAAAACACCCAATGCAAGAAGGAAATGAAGTTCAAAGGCATAGAATAGATTCATGGCTAGATAAAGGTGGCAACATTGAGCTTTTAACTCTCAATAGTGCCTAGATATGAAGTCCTATCATCCCCAAGAGTTCAAATATTGGAATGACTTTGAGAATAGCCCCAAAAATCACAACATTCAATCTAGAAAGGAGATCTAAATGGATAACAACCAAGGTATAAGCTTTATACCTTTATGAAGATAGAATTGAGCCCTTATCTCTACATCTTCAACCTTCCTTTTGAAACTCTAAGCTTTTGCTTCCTTCTTCAAGATTTATATCACAAAACCTGCAAGAACTAGATCAATATTACACAACGCTAAGTAGGGTTTTAAGAGTGAGCTAAAGCGGTGATGGGGGCTAGAGTGGAGGCCTATAATGATGCTTAAAAAGCGTGCAAACCCTAAAGGTTAGGGTTTTCCCGTAACTGGCCTACTCACCGAGTCAAGGCTTCAACTCGCTGAGTAGGTCACTTACAACCAGAAAAGGGTTTGGGGACATCGAGCCAACTCGTCGAGTCCTATGAAAAACTCGGCAAGTCCCTTGCTTGCTAAATCATTTAGTCGATTATAAATGATTCCACTACTTCTAACTTATATATTTGGACTCCTTAGGCTAGCATAACACGTAAAGTTATTTTCTTTACATGCATGCATGAAGTTATGAAGCTAAAACACCCAATGCAAGCAACTTTGAGCTTTTAGCTCTCAATAGTGCCTAGATATGAAGTCCTATCATCCCCAAGAGTTCAAATATTGGAACGAATTTGAGAATAGCCCCAAAATCACAAAATTCAATCTAGAAAGTATTTCTAAATGGATAACTACCAAGTTATACGCTTTATACCTTTATGAAGATAGAACTGAGCCCTTATCTATAGATCTTCAACCTTCCTTCTGAAACTCTACGCTTTTTCTTCCTTCTTCAAGATTTATATCACAAAACTGCAATAACTAGATAAATATTACACAACACTAAGTAGGGTTTTAGGAGTGAGCTGAAGCGGTGATGGGGGCTGGAATGGAGGCCTATAATGATGCTTAAAAAGGGTGCAAACCCTAAAGGTTAGGGTTTGCCCCTACTGGCCTACTCACTGAGTCAAGGCTTCGACTCGCTGAGCAGGTCACTTACAACCAGGAAAGGGTTTGGGGACTTCATCAAAACTCATCGAGTCCTATGAAAAACTCGGCGAGTCCATTGCATGCTAAACCATACAATCGATTGTAAATGATTCCACTACTTCTAACTCATATATTTGGACTCCTTAGGCTAGCATAACATGTAAAGTTACTTACTTTACGTGCATGCATGAAGTTATGAAGCTAAAACACCCAATGCAAGCAAGAAATAAAATTCTAAGGCATAGAATAGATTCATGGCTGAATAAAGGTGGCAACTTTGAGATTTTAACTCTCAATAGTGCCTAGATATGAAGTCCTATCATCCCCAAGAGTTCAAATATTGGAATGACTTTGAGAATAGCCCCAAAATTCACAACATTCAATCTAGAAAGGAGATCTAAATGGATAACAACCAAGGTATAAGTTTTATACCTTTATGAAGATAGAACTGAGCCCTTATCTCTACATCTTCAACCTTGCTTCTGAAACTCTAAGCTTTTGCTTCCTTCTTCAAGATTTATATCACAAAACCTCCAAGAAATAGATCAATATTACACAACGCTATGTAGGGTTTTAAGAGTGAGTTCAGCGGTGATGGGGGCTGGAATGGAGGCCTATAATGATGCTTAAAAACGGTGCAAACCCTAAAGGTTAGGGTTTTCCCGTAACTGGCCTACTCACCGAGTCAAGGCTACGACTCGCTGAATAGGTCACTTACAACCAGAAAAAGGTTTGGGGACTTCGACCCAACTCGTCGAGTCCTATGAAAAACTCGATGAGTCCCTTGCATGCTAAACCATACAGTCGATTATAAATGATTCCACTGCTTCTAACTCATATATTTGGACTCCTTAGGCTAGGATAACACGTAAAGTTACTTGGTTTACGTGCATGCATGAAGTTATGAATCTAAAACACCCAATGCAAGCAAGAAATGAAGTTCTAAGGCATAGAATAGATTCATGGCTGAATAAAGGTGGAAAATTTGAGCTATAAACTCTTAATAGTTCCTAGATATGAAGTCCTATCATCCCTAAGAGTTCAAATATTTGACTGACTTTGAGAATAGCCCCAAAAATCACAACATTCAATCTACAAAAGGAGATCCAAATGGATAACAACCAAGGTATAAGCTTTATACCTTTATGAAGATAAAACTGAGCCCTTATCTCTACATCTTCAACTTTCCATCCGAAACTCTAAGCCTTTGCTTCCTTCTTCAAGATTTATATCACAAAAACTGCAAGAACTAGATCAATATTACACAACGCTAAGTAGGGTTTAAAGAGTGAGCTGAAGTGGTGATGGGGGCGGGAATGGAGGCCTATAATGTGCTTAAATAGAGTGCAAACCCTAAAGGTTAGGGTTTGCCCCTCACTGGCCTACTCACTGAGTCAAGGCTTCGACTCGCTGAGCAGGTCACTTACAACCAGGAAAGGGTTTGGGGACTTCATCAAAACTCGTCGAGTCCTATGAAAAACTCGGCGAGTCCATTGCATGCTAGACCATACAATCGATTGTAAATGATTCCACTACTTCTAACTCATATATTTGGACTCCTTAGGCTAGCATAACATGTAAAGTTACTTACTTTACGTGCATGCATGAAGTTATGAAGCTAAAACATCCAATGCAAGCAAGAAATGAAGTTCTAAGGCATAGAATAGATTCATGGCTTAATAAAGGTGGCAACTTTGAGCTTTTAACTCTTAATAGTGCCTAGATATGAAGTCCTATCATCCCCAAGAGTTCAAATATTGGAATGACTTTGAGAATAGCCCCAAAAATCACAACATTCAATCTAGAAAGGAGATCTAAATGGATAACAACCAAGGTATAAGTTTTATACCTTTATGAAGATAGAACTGAGCCCTTATCTCTACATCTTCAACCTTGCTTCTGAAACTCTAAGCTTTTGCTTCCTTCTTCAAGATTTATATCACAAAACCTCCAAGAACTAGATCGATATTACACAACGCTATGTAGGGTTTTAAGAGTGAGTTCAGCGGTGATGGGGGCTGGAATGGAGGCCTATAATGATGCTTAAAAAGGGTGCAAACCCTAAAGGTTAGGGTTTTCCCGTAACTGGCCTACTCACCGAGTCAAGGCTTCTACTCGCTGAGTAGGTCAATTACAACCAGAAAAGGGTTTGGGGACTTCGACCCAACTCATCGAGTCCTATGAAAAACTCGATGAGTCCCTTGCATGCTAAACCATACAGTCGATTATAAATGATTCCACTGCTTCTAACTCATATATTTGGACTACTTAGGCTAGCATAACACGTAAAGTTACTTACTTTACGTGCATGCATGAAGTTATGAAGCTAAAACACCCAATGCAAGCAAGAAATTAAGTTCTAAGGCATAGAATAGATTCATGGCTAAATAAAGCTGGAAAATTTGAGCTATAAACTCTTAATAGTTCTTAGATATGAAGTCCTATCATCCCTAAGAGTTCAAATATTTGACTGACTTTGAGAATAGCCCCAAAAATCACAACATTCAATCTACAAAAGGAGATCCAAATGGATAACAACCAAGGTATAAGCTTTATACCTTTATGAAGATAAAAATGAGCCCTTATCTCTAGATCTTCAACTTTCCATCCGAAACTCTAAGCCTTTGCTTCCTTCTTCAAGATTTATATCACAAAAACTGCAAGAACTAGATCAATATTACACAACGCTAAGTAGGGTTTAAAGAGTGAGCTGAAGCGGTGATGGGGGATGGAATGGAGGCCTATAATGATGCATAAATAGGGTGCAAACCCTAAAGGTTAGGGTTCGCCCCTCACTGGCCTACTCACTGAGTCAAGGCTTCGACTCGCTGAGCAGGTCACTTACAACCAGGAAAGGGTTTGGGGACTTCATCAAAACTCGTCGAGTCCTATGAAAAACTCGGCGAGTCCATTGCATGCGAAACCATACAATCGATTGTAAATGATTCCACTACTTCTAACTCATATATTTGGACTCCTTAGGCTAGCATAACATGTAAAGTTACTTACTTTACGTGCATGCATGAAGTTATGAAGCTAAAACACCTAATGCAAGCAAGAAATGAAGTTCTAAGGCATAGAATAGATTCATGGCTTAATAAAGGTGGCAACTTTGAGCTTTTAACTCTTAATAGTGCCTAGATATGAAGTCCTATCATCCCCAAGAGTTCAAATATTGGAATAACTTTGACAATAGCCCCAAAAATCACAACATTCAATCTAGAAAGGAGATCTAAATGGATAACAACCAAGGTATAAGTTTTATACCTTTATGAAGATAGAACTGAGCCCTTATCTCTACATCTTCAACCTTGCTTCTGAAACTCTAAGCTTTTGCTTCCTTCTTCAAGATTTATATCACAAAACCTCCAAGAACTAGATCGATATTACACAACGCTATGTAGGGTTTTAAGAGTGAGTTCAGCGGTGATGGGGGCTGGAATGGAGGCCTATAATGATGCTTAAAAAGGGTGCAAACCCTAAAGGTTAGGGTTTTCCCGTAACTGGCCTAGTCACCGAGTCAAGGCTTCGACTCGCTGAGTAGGTCACTTACAACCAGAAAAGGGTTTGGGGACTTCGACCCAACTCGTCGAGTCCTATGAAAAACTCGATGAGTCCCTTGCATGCTAAACCATACAGTCGATTATAAATGATTCCACTGCTTCTAACTCATATATTTGGACTCCTTAGGCTAGCATAACACGTAAAGTTACTTACTTTACGTGCATGCATGAAGTTATGAAGCTAAAACACCCAATGCAAGGAAGAAATGAAGTTCTAAGGCATAGAATAGATTCATGGCTGAATAAAGGTGGAAAATTTGATCTATAAACTCTTAATAGTTCCTAGATATGAAGTCCTATCATCCCTAAGAGTTCAAATATTTGACTGACTTTGAGAATAGCCCCAAAAATCACAACATTCAATCTACAAAAGGAGATCCAAATGGATAACAACCAAGGTATAAGCTTTATACCTTTATGAAGATAAAACTGAGCACTTATCTCTAGATCTTCAACTTTCCATCCGAAACTCTAAGCCTTTGCTTCCTTCTTCAAGATTTATATCACAAAAACTGCAAGAACTAGATCAATATTACACAATGCTAAGTAGGGTTTAAAGAGTGAGCTGAAGCGGTGATGGGGGCCGGAATGGAGGCCTATAATGATGCTTAAATAGGGTGCAAACCCTAAAGGTTAGGGTTTGCCCCTCACTGGCCTACTCACTGAGTCAAGGCTTCGACTCGCTGAGCGGGTCACTTACAACCAGGAAAGGGTTTGGGGACTTCATCAAAACTCGTCGAGTCCTATGAAAAACTCGGCGAGTCCATTGCATGCTAAACCATACAATCGATTGTAAATGATTCCACTACTTCTAACTCATATATTTGGACTCCTTAGGCTTGCATAACATGTAAGGTTACTTACTTTACGTGCATGCATGAAGTTATGAAGCTAAAACACCCAATGCAAGCAAGAAATAAAATTCTAAGGCATAGAATAGATTCATGGCTGAATAAAGGTGGCAACTTTGAGATTTTAACTCTCAATAGTGCCTAGATATGAAGTCCTATCATCCCCAAGAGTTCAAATATTGGAATGACTTTGAGAATAGCCCCAAAATTCACAACATTCAATCTAGAAAGGAGATCTAAATGGATAACAACCAAGGTATAAGTTTTATACCTTTATGAAGATAGAACTGAGCCCTTATCTCTACATCTTCAACCTTGCTTCTGAAACTCTAAGCTTTTGCTTCCTTCTTCAAGATTTATATCACAAAACCTCCAAGAAATAGATCAATATTACACAACGCTATGTAGGGTTTTAAGAGTGAGTTCAGCGGTGATGGGGGCTGGAATGGAGGCCTATAATGATGCTTAAAAACGGTGCAAACCCTAAAGGTTAGGGTTTTCCCGTAACTGGCCTACTCACCGAGTCAAGGCTACGACTCGCTGAATAGGTCACTTACAACCAGAAAAAGGTTTGGGGACTTCGACCCAACTCGTCGAGTCCTATGAAAAACTCGATGAGTCCCTTGCATGCTAAACCATACAGTCGATTATAAATGATTCCACTGCTTCTAACTCATATATTTGGACTCCTTAGGCTAGCATAACACGTAAAGTTACTTACTTTACGTGCATGCATGAAGTTATGAAGCTAAAACACCCAATGCAAGCAAGAAATGAAGTTCTAAGGCATAGAATAGATTCATGGCTGAATAAAGGTGGAAAATTTGAGCTATAAACTCTTAATAGTTCCTAGATATGAAGTCCTATCATCCCTAAGAGTTCAAATATTTGACTGACTTTGAGAATAGCCCCAAAAATCACAACATTCAATCTACAAAAGGAGATCTAAATGGATCACAACCAAGGTATAAGATTTATACCATTATGAAGATAGAATGGAGCCCTTATCTCTAGATCTTCAACCTTCTTTCTGAATCTCTAAGCTTTTGCTTCCTTCTTCAAGATTTATATCACAAAAACTACAAGAACTAGATCAATATTACACAACGCTAAGTAGGGTTTTAAGAGTAAGCTGAAGAGTTGATGGGCACTGGAATGGAGGCCTATACTTATGCACAAATAAGGTGCAAACCCTAAAGGTTAGGGTTTGCCCCTGACTGGCCTACTCACCGAGTCAAGGCTTCGACTCGTTGAGCAGGTCACCTACAACCAGGAAAGGGTTTGGGGACTTCGAGCCAACTCCTCGAGTCCTATGAAAAACTCGGCGAGTCCCTTGCATGCTAAACAATACAGTCGATTATAAATGATTCCACTTCTTCTAACTCGTATATTTGGACTCCTTAGGCTAGCATAACACGTAAAGTTACTTACTTTACATGCATGCATGAAGTTATGAAGCTAAAAAACCCAATGCATGCAAGAAATGAAGTTCTAAGGCATAGAATACATTCACGGCTGAATAAAGGTGGCAACTTTAAGCTTTTAACTCTCAATAGTGCCTAGATATGAAGTCCTATCATCCCCAAGAGTTCAAATATTGGAATAACTTTGAGAATATCCCTAAAAATCACAACATTCAATCTAGAAAGGAGATCTAAATGGATAACAACCAAGGTATAGTCTTTATACCTTGATGAAGATATAGCTGAGCCCTTATCTCTAGATCTTCAACCTTCTTTCTGAAACTTTAAGCTTTTGCTTCCTTCTTCAAGATTTATATCACAAAAACTACAACAACTAGATCAATATTACACAACTCTAACTAGGGTTTTAAGAGTGAGATGAAGTGGTGACGGGGGCTGGAATGGAGGCCTAAAATGATGCTTAAATAGGGTGCAAACCCAAAAGATTAGGGTTTGGCCCAGACTGGCCTACTCACCGAGTCAAGGCTTTGACTCGCTACTCACCGAGTCAAGGCTTTGACTCGCTGAGCAGGTCACTTACAACCAGGATAGGGTTTGGGGACTTCGACCCAACTCGTCGAGTACTATGAAAAACTCGGTGAGTCCCTTCCATGCTAAACCATACAGTCGATCTAAATGATTTCGATGCTTCTAACTCATATATTTGGACTCCTTAGGCTAGCATAACACGTAAAGTTACTTACTTCACGTGCATGCATGAAGTTATGAAGCTAAAACACCCAATGCAAGCAAGAAATGAAGGTCAAAGGCATAGAATAGATTCATGGCTGAATAAAGGTGGCAACTTTGAGCTTTTAACTCTCAATGGTTCCTAGATATGAAGTCCTATCATCCCCAAGAGTTCAAATAATGGAATAGCTTTGAGAATAGCCCCAAAAATCACAACATTCAATCCAGAATGGAGATCTAAATGGATAACAACCAAGGAATAAGCTTTATACCTTTATGAAGATAGAACTGAGCCCTTATCTCTAGATCTTCAACCTTCCTTCTGAATCTCTAAGCTTTTGCTTCCATCTACAAGATTTATATCACAAAAACTACAAGAACTAGATAAATATTACACAACGCTAAGTAGGGTTTTAAGAGTGAGCTGAAGCGGTGATGGGGGCTGGAATACAGGCCTATAATGTTGCTTTAATAGGGTGCAAACCCTAAAGGTTAGGGTTTTCCCCTGACTGGCCTACTCACCGAGTCAAGGCTTCGACTCGTTGAGCAGGTCACTTACAACTAGGAAAGGGTTTGGGGACTTCGAACCAACTCCTCGAGTCCTATGAAAAACTCGGCGAATCCCTTGCATGCTAAACCATACATCGATTATAAATGATTCCACTACATCTAACTCTTATATTTGGACTCCTTAGGCTAGCATAACACGTAAAGTAATTTACTTTACATGCATGCATGAAGTTATGAAGCTAAAACACCTAATGAAAGCACGAAATGAAGTTCTAAGGCATAGAATAGATTCATGGCTGAATAAAGGTGGCAACTTTGAGCTTTTAACTCTCAATAGTGCCTAGATATGAAGTCCTATCATCCCCAAGAGTTCAAATATTGGAATGACTTTGAGAATAGCCCCAAAAATCACAAAATTCAATCTAGAAAGGAGATCTAAATGGATAACAACCAAGTTATACGCTTTATACCTTTATGAAGATAGAACTGAGCCCTTATCTCTAGATCTTCAACCTTCCTTCTGAAACTCTAAGCTTTTTCTTCCTTCTTCAAGATTTATATCACAAAAACTGCAAGAACTAGATCAATATTACACAACACTAAGTAGGGTTTTAAGAGTGAGCTCAAGCAGTGATGGGGGCTGGAATGGAGGCCTATAATGATGCTTAAATAAGGTGCAAACCCTAAAGGTTAGGGTTTTCCCCTGACTGGCCTACTCACCGAGTCAAGGCTTCGACTCGCTGAGCAGGTAACTTACAACCAGGAAAGGGTTTGGGGACTTCATCAAAACTCGTCGAGTCCTATGAAAAACTCGGCGAGTCTGTTGCATGCTAAACCATACAATCGATTTTAAATGATTCCATTACTTCTAACTCATATATTTGGACTCCTTAGGCTAATATAACATGTAAAGTTACTTACTTTACGTGCATGCATTAAGTTATGAAGCTAAAACACCCAATGCAAGCAAGAAATGAAGTTCTAAGGCATAGAGTAGATTCATGGCTGAATAAAGGTGGCAACTTTGAGCTTTTAACTCTCAATAGTGCTTAGATATGAAGTCCTATCATCCCCAAGAGTTCAAATATTTGAATGAATTTGAGAATAGCCCCAAAAATCACAACATTCAATCCAAAATGGAGATCTAAATGGATCACAACCAAGGTATAAGCTTTTATACCATTATGAAGATAGAATGGAGCCCTTATCTCTAGATCTTCAACCTTCTTTCTGAATCTCTAAGCTTTTGCTTCCTTCTTCAAGATTTATATCACAAAAACTACAAGAACTAGATCAATATTACACAACGCTAAGTAGGGTTTTAAGAGTAAGCTGAAGAGTTGATGGGCACTGGAATGGAGGCCTATACTTATGCACAAATAAGGTGCAAACCCTAAAGGTTAGGGTTTGCCCCTGACTGGCCTACTCACCGAGTCAAGGCTTCGACTCGTTGAGCAGGTCACCTACAACCAGGAAAGGGTTTGGGGACTTCGAGCCAACTCCTCGAGTCCTATGAAAAACTCGGCGAGTCCCTTGCATGCTAAACAATACAGTCGATTATAAATGATTCCACTTCTTCTAACTCGTATATTTGGACTCCTTAGGCTAGCATAACACGTAAAGTTACTTACTTTACATGCATGCATGAAGTTATGAAGCTAAAAAACCCAATGCATGCAAGAAATGAAGTTCTAAGGCATAGAATACATTCACAGCTGAATAAAGGTGGCAACTTTAAGCTTTTAACTCTCAATAGTGCCTAGATATGAAGTCCTATCATCCCCAAGAGTTCAAATATTGGAATAACTTTGAGAATAGCCCTAAAAATCACAACATTCAATCTAGAAAGGAGATCTAAATGGATAACAACCAAGGTATAGTATTTATACCTTTATGAAGATATAGCTAAGCCCTTATCTCTAGATCTTCAACCTTCTTTCTGAAACTCTAAGCTTTTGCTTCCTTCTTCAAGATTTATATCACAAAAACTGCAACAACTAGATCAATATTACACAACTCTAAGTAGGGTTTTAAGAGTGAGATGAAGTGGTGACGGGGGCTGGAATGGAGGCCTATAATGATGCTTAAATAGGGTGCAAACCCAAAAGGTTAGGGTTTGGCCCAGACTGGCCTACTCACCGAGTCAAGGCTTTGACTCGCTGAGCAGGTCACTTACAACCAGGATAGGGTTTGGGGACTTCGACCCAACTCGTCGAGTACTATGAAAAACTCGGTGAGTCCCTTCCATGCTAAACCATACAGTCGATTCTAAATGATTTCGATGCTTCTAACTCATATATTTGGACTCCTTAGGCTAGCATAACACGTAAAGTTACTTACTTCACGTGCATGCATGAAGTTATGAAGCTAAAACACCCAATGCAAGCAAGAAATGAAGGTCTAAGGCATAGAATAGATTCATGGCTGAATAAAGGTGGCAACTTTGAGCTTTTAACTCTCAATGGTTCCTAGATATGAAGTCCTATCATCCCCAAGAGTTCAAATAATGGAATAACTTTGAGAATAGCCCCAAAAATCACAACATTCAATCCAGAATGGAGATCTAAATGGATAACAACCAAGGAATAAGCTTTATACCTTTATGAAGATAGAACTGAGCCCTTATCTCTAGATCTTCAACCTTCCTTCTGAATCTCTAAGCTTTTGCTTCCTTCTACAAGATTTATATCACAAAAACTACAAGAACTAGATAAATATTACACAACGCTAAGTAGGGTTTTAAGAGTGAGCTGAAGCGGTGATGGGGGCTGGAATACAGGCCTATAATGATGCTTAAATAGGGTGCAAACCCTAAAGGTTAGGGTTTGCCTCTGACTGGCCTACTCACCGAGTCAAGGCTTCGACTCGCTGAGTTGGTCACTTACAACCAGGAAAGGGTTTGGGGACTTGGACCCAACTCGTCGAGTCCTATGAAAAACTCGACGAGTCCCTTGCTTGTTAAACCGTACAGTCGATTATAAATGATTCCACTACTTCTAACTCATATATTTGGACTCCTTAGGCTAGCATAACACGTAAACTTACTTACTTTATGTGCATGCATGAACTTATGAAGCTATTACACCCAATGCAAGCAAGAAATGAAGTTCTAAGGCATAGAATAGATTCATGGCTAAATAAAGGTGGCAACTCTTAGCTTCTAACTCTCAATAGTGGCTAGATATGAAGTCCTATCATCCCCAAAAGTTCAAATATTGGAATGACTTTGAGAATAGCCCCAAAAATCACAACATTCAATCTAGAAAGGATATCTAAATAGATAACAACCAAGGTATAAGCTTTATACCTTTATGAAGATAGAATTGAGCCCTTATCTCTAGATCTTCAACCATCCTTCTAAAACTCTAGGCTTTTTCTTCCGTCTTCAAAATTTATATCACAAAAACTGCAAGAACTAGATCAATATTACACAACGCTAAGTAGGGTTTTAAGAGTGAGCTGAAGTGGTGATGGGGGCTGGCATGGTGGCCTATTATGATGCTTAAATAGGGTGCAAAGCCTAAAGGTTAGGGTTTGCCCCTGACTGGCCTACTCACCGAGTCAAGGCTTCGACTCGTTGAGTAGGTCACTTAAGACCCGCATCCAAATCTAACATCTACTTGATGAGTTACGAATTCTACTTGTAGAGTTGATTTTACAAACTGAATATTTTAACAACTCAAAAGCGTACCGGGAACAGGGCATTACAATTCTCTGCCACTTGTCTTAGATTTTATCCTTGAAGTATGCTGAATCTGATAACAATTCTGGTTAGTGCTCACTCATGTCCTATTCGGGCTCCCACGTCCACTCCGAACCCTTCCGGTGCTTCCACTGCACCTTTACTAACTCAACTTTCTTATTCCTCAACTCCTTCACTTTTCGATCCGAGATCTCCACTGGTCTCTCAATGTAATTCAAGCTGTCGTTAACCTGGATGTCCTCCTTGGGCACAACTGCTGAATCATCCAATACACTTCTGTAGCTGGGAAACAAGGAACGTGTTGTGGATCTGGCTGAGCTCTGCTGGAAGGTCCAACCGATAAGCAACTCGACCTACCTAGGACAAAAATCTAAACGGAACAATGAATCTGGGGCCCAGCTTGCCTCGCTTCAAAAACCTGATAACACCCTTCCAGGGGGACACTTTCAGGAGGACCATATTACCCACCTAAAATTCCAAATCCAAACGTCGCTTGTCGGAGTAGCTCTTCTATCAGCTCTGAGCAGTCTGGAGCCTAGTCCGAACTTGTTGGATACACTCTATGGTCTTGAGTACCACTTCCGTACTCCCCATGACCCTTTGACCGACTTCGCCCTAGCAGATTGGGGCCCTACACTTCCTCCCATAAAGCATCTCGAAGGGAGGCCAATCAATACTGGAGTGATAGTTGTTATACAAAAATTCCGCTAACGGAAGATACATATCCCAACTGCCCCCGAAATGTAGCACGCATGCCCGAAGCATGTCCTCGAGGTTCTGAATCATCCTCTCTCTTTGTATGTCCATTTGGGGGTGGAAAGCGGTGCTGAAGTGGAGAGGAGTACCCATCTCGTTATGAAACCACTTCCAAAATCTAGAAGTAAAACGGACATCTCGGTCTGACACCACCGAGACAGGCACCCCGTGGCGTGCTACTACCTCTCGCACATTAATCTCAGCCAGCTTCTCAGCCGAGATGCTCTCCTAGATCAGTATGAAGTGTGTGCTCTTGTTGAACCAATCCACGTTGGGTACTGGGAACCGTAGTGATAAAATCCATAGTTATATCCTCCCACTTCCACACAGGATTATCCAACGGCTGCATCTTGCCATGTGGCCTCTGGTGCTCCGCGTTGACCTTCTTATAGGTCAGGCATCTCTCCACATACCAGGCGATGTCCAACTTCATGCAGGGCCACCAGTAGTCTGGGCAAAGATCTCTTTACATCCTCGTCGCTCCCGGATGGATGGAGAACCTGGACTTGTGGGCCTCATCCATCAACACCTGTCATACTCTACCCCAGTACGGCACCTAGACTCTCCCATGCAGGGTCAACAATCCCCTGCTGTCGTAATCGAAGGAGGCCACCTAGCATGTAATCATCTCGTACTTTCGACGCTCCTCCTTCAATCCCTCCAACTGCGCCTCTCGGATCTGTTCGAGTAGTGGAGTAATCACCATCATCCTTAGATAGATATCTTGGATCGAGGATACTATCGTCTTATGGCTCAGGTCATCGACCACTATGTTGGTCAACGGAACTGCTATCTTGGAGAAGTCCTGGATAAGTTTCCTGTAATACCCTACCAAACCCAGGAAACTCCAAATCTCAGTTTGAGACCTCGGAGTCTCCAACTGCATCATGTCCTTTGTCTTGGCTGAATCAACGAAAATACATTTCTGGTTGACAAGGTGCCCAAGGAGCTGCACCTCGCGCAACCAGAAGTCACACTTGGAGAACTTCACATAATGTCTCTCCATCCTCAGTGTCTCTAGCACCTTTCTCAAGTGCTCCTCGTGCTGCTCCTGAGTCTTGGAGTAAACCAAGATATCATCAATGAATACTATCACAGACCGATCGAGCATCAGTTTGCACACACAGTTCATGAGGTTCATGAACGCGGAAGGAACCTTGGTGAGACCAAACGACATTACCACAAACTCATAATGACCATAGCGGGTCCTAAAAGCGGTCTTCTACACATCATCATCTCGGACCCGCATCTGGTGATATCTGGATGATAGGTCAATCCTGGAGAAGCAAGATGGTCCTTGAAGCTGGTCAAACAAGTCATCTATCCTTGGAAGTGGGTAACGGTTCTTCACCGTTATCTTGTTTAGCTCCTGGAAGTCTATGCACACGCGGTGTGACCCGTCCTTCTTCCTTACAAACAGGATCGAGGCTCCCCATGGTGAACTGCTCAGCCTGATAAAACCCTTGTCTAGAAGCTCTTGAAGCTTCGTAGAGAACTCTTGCATCTCAGAAGGAGCCAACCGAAATGGTGCATTGGCTATCGGATCCGCACTAGGGACCATGTCAATCTGGAATTCAACCTGTCTCTCTGGAGGTATCCTAGGTAAATCCTCTGAGAATACATCTGGAGACTCTCGCACCAACGGGACATCATCAGTCATCGCCTTACCCTTATCTCAAGTATCCATGACATAAGAGACATATCCTGCGTAACCCTGCTGAAAGTATCGCCTCCATCTCGCTACTGAACAAAGAATTGGTCCGTGATGTGGCCTCTCGCCCTGAATCACTAACTCCCCCCCCCCACTAGGGGTGCGGACCCTCACTAACTGCAACTCACAATCAATCACTACCCCATTGGTACTCAACCAATCCATAACCATGATGACCTTATTCCCTCGCATCGGAATAGGAACTAAATCCACTAAGAACTGCTCATCAAATAACCGCAATGTACATCTTCTATGAACTCTCGCGACCCTGACAGTCCTGTTATCAGCTATCTTGACTTCAAGTGGGCAATCCAGCTCCCTCGGAGCTTTAGTGAATTGCTTCCTAATTGCAAGCGACACAAATGATCAGGTAGCTCCTGAAGCGAACAAAACTACGGTTGATATATCATTCACTAGGAACGATCCTAAAACAAAACAAGCAATAATGAGTAATAAACAATATCAATAGAGAGATAAGAGAAACATACATACCTGTCACCATGTCAGGAGGTGCTCGTGCCTCCTCTGCAGTAAGATGAAAAGCCCCGCTCTGCACCGTAGGTGCCTTAGCTCAGCCCTGACAGCCATCTGTAATCCTTAATGTAGAAAGAGAAGGTTCTACCAGATTCCATGCTGCTGCTAAGCTCAAGAACTGGGACCACTTGTGTCCCTTCTGATTGCACCGATAGCAAACCAGGTCTGATACTGGTGTGGTGGTGGTAGTAGTGGTGCAATCTCAGCTCATATGACCAGTGCGGCTGCACTTGTAGCAGCCCAAACTCCCTTCATTGCACGTCCCCTCATGCATCTTGCCGCATTTACCACAACGACCCTCGCTCTGTTGGCTCTAAGATCTATGATCTGATACCTTGGGCTTCTTACCCGACCCTCCTGACTGAACTCCCTTTGGTTTCCTCTTCCTCTCCATCTCTAAATCCAACACACACACACACTCTCTCTCTCTCTATCTCTCTCTCTCTCTATCTATCTATCTATCTCTCTCTCTCTCTCTCTCTCTCTTTCTCTATCTCTATCTCTCTCTCTCTCTCTCTCTCTCTCTCTCTCTCTCTCTCTCTCTCTCTCTCTTTCTTTATCGAGCCCTGTCAATCATGTCCTCCAGCATCTTGCAGCTGGAGCGGCTCACAAACTGTCTAATGTCACTCCTCAACATCTCATGGTATCTGGCCTTCTTCATGTCCTCCTTTACCACGTACTGCGGAAAAAGAAGGGCCCTCTCCCTAAACTTGGCGGTAATCACCGCCACTTTCTCCATCGTCTGCTGGAGGTCTTGAAACTCCCGAGCAAGATGTTGCACCTCAATGATAGGTGCAAACTCGGACCTGAACTTGGTTGTGAAATCAACCCAGGTGCAGAAGACAAGACGCAAGCCTAACCTTGTCCCCCTCGGGATACCTACTAGTGCAGAATGCATTGGCGACATCTCCCAACCATCTGGTACTTGTAATGGGGTCTCGAGCCCCATAGTAATCAGGAGCTCCACATGCTTTGAACTCCCTGAATGCGAGCATGACGACCCCATCATGGCTGCCACCTCAGTGCGAAATCCAGTCAATCTCTCATCCATAAGCTCCTGAATATCATCCTTGATCGAACCGAAGACCACAGGAGTTTGCTCAAGTATAGTGCGAGTGATCTATGAGGAGAGAAACTCCCCAGTCTACTCATCTAGCTGCTCGGCTCCAGAGCCTGAACCGGAGCCCTCACTTGAACTGCCAACTGCTGGTCTAGGGCGTAAAACCCCCCATTCTGAAAAACACATTATAAAAAACATCAGAATACTACCTTCCATATCTATCTGCACCTTCCTCAAGGATTGACTTACTACACGAAGTACCTTCTACTACTACAGCTCTCAGCTACTCTCATCCTAGGCTTGCCCTAGGTAAATCACCATTCCACTCTTCGCCATCAGATGCATGAGAAATCACTGCCATCTTCTCCTAACTAGCTTGCAAATACTATTACATATCACTCAGAACAGATATATCTTCAAATGAGAGGTTAATTCCTACAACGGTTAGACTCAAACGAGAGTTGTGAAATAAGTCCAAACCTAACCTTCTAAAATTATTTAGTCCTCGCAATATGTAACTTAACATACTCACTTACTACTTAGTAAAAGATAGCTAGACCTCATACACTCAGAAATCAAGCAGCATTCGACCATTGAGTACACATAATCAAGCACATACTACTCTGGCTATCATACTATCTACCGTGTACTAGCATGCAATTCATAGAGTTGATACACATATAACAGACACATAAGGCATCTTTCCTAGATCCTTAGTCCTAATCTAGCATGTTGTTCTAATAAAGTTGGAAAAACAAATTATAGCATAAACTTGTATGGGTAATTTGGGAGTACTTACTTGAGCTCGGTTGATTGTATGCACCACACCCTTTTCTCTTTTCAAAACTTTTCTTTTTCAAATTTCATTTTCTTTTTCAAAAACTTTTTTGTAAATCTTTATACCATTTCCTTAGCTTGAGTTCAGTCACACCAGAAGGTTTCTCCAAATCCCTCATACCAAGGCTCTGATACCAACTTGAAACATCCCAAAAATACGGACCAAAAATCTTATTTTTAAAATCATTATCAAAACATAAACCTCATCACCATAGTATAAAAATCATAAAGCATATATCATGTATCTCAAAACACAATGTCACATAACGTAATCAAAACATGTGATAAACATGAGAGTGATCTCCCAGGCCAAAAGACTGTGGGGTGTGCCATGTCATCAACCCGAGCGCTTCCCTTTGCTAGCTGAAGTACCTGAAACCAAAACTGAAAATAGTAAGCGTGAAGCTTAGTGACCTCCCCCAAAGTACCACATACCATACACATAACATATAACAATCACAGAACTCAGGGACTATTCCCAAATGCATCGGGATGAATCCCGACATCGGCTTACCCAACATCAGACTCCTTCCTGGCATCGAGCTCACCCGACATCCGACCGCATCGAGCATCAATCTCACCCCGGTATCAGGCTAGCCCCGACATCGGACCGAAGCCCGAAACATACAACATATAACACATAAACAAGCATACATCAGGGTTACCCTGACATCGGATCGAAGCCCAAAACATACAACATATAACACATAAATTGGCATACAACATGCACGAATCATAAAGACATCAAGCATACTTAACTACTTCTCAGGACCGCCTCGACATCATACCGTAGTCCAGAATATACATACTGCATCGAGCTAAACTCATAATACTACAACTACATAAATAGGCTGACATTGGTTCCTTAGACCAATTCATACTGGAGGAAAACTCACCTCATGTGTCTGACTACTGAAACTCTGGGTGAGAAATCTCTGTCTGCTGCTCCGGCGACTCTCTGACTATAATTTCATAAAGACAATTAGTAAAAAAACTGATAACTTTTCTTTAGGGTAAAATGACCATTTTACCCCTTTTCAAAGTCAAAGTCAACTATTAGTTGACCTAACTCGGCGAGTACCAAGATTGACCTCCTATAGCCAGCTAAGTCAACTTGACGAGTCCCACTACCGACTCATCGAGTTCAATCTGTCATATCATCGGGACATCTCAACTCTACTCGTCGAGTCTCTCTTTGGACTCATCGAGTTCATTCAGCTTCTGAGTCCCAATCATGTCCAACACACTGAGTCGTCTCCTTAACTCAATGGTTTTACCTACAACCAGGAAAGGGTTTGGGGACTTCGACCCGACTCGTTGAGTCCTATGAATAACTCGGCAAGTCCCTTGCATGCTAAACCATACAACCAATTCTAAATGATTCCACTGCTTCTAACTCATAGATCTGGACTCCTTAGGCTAGCATAACACGTAAAGTTGGTAACTTTATGTTCATGCATGAAGCTATGAAGCTAAAATACCCAATACAGGCTAGAAATGAAGGTCTAAGGCATATAATAGAGTCATGGCTGAATAAAGGTGGAAACTTTGAGCTTCTAACTCTCAATAGTGCCTAGATCTGATGTCCTATCATCCCCAAGAGTTGAAATCTAGGAATGTCTTTGAGAATAGCCCCAAAAATTACAGCATTCAAGCTAGAAAGGAGATCTAAATGGATAACAGCCAGGGTATAAGCTTTATACCTTTATGAAGACAGAACTGAGCCCTTATCTCTGGATCTTCAACCTTCCTTCTAAAACTACAAGCTTTTGCTTCCTTTTTCAAGCTTCAGATCACAAAAATGGCAAGAAATATCTCCATATTACACAAGGCTAAGTAGGGTTTCGAGAGTGAGCTGAAGAGGTGATGGGTGTTGGGGTGGAGGCCTATAATGATGCTTAAATAGGGTGCAAACCCTAAATGTTAGGGTTTGCCCCTGATTGGCCTACTCGCCGGGTCTAGGCTTCGACTCGCCCAGTAGGTCACTTAAGACCCGCATCCAAATCTGGCATCTACTCGATGAGTTAGGGCTTCTAGTCGTCTAGTAGCTTTTACAAACTGAACATTTTAACAACTCAAAAGCGTACCGGGAATGGGTCATTACAAATAGCATCTCCTAGGCTAAGGCATCACAAATCAGGCAACACTAGCCCTAAAATATGAAATACCTAGCCTATCATCTAGCATGCATCCCTAATATCTCATGAATATCTCATAACACAACTAAGTAAGGGTGTTTTGGGAAATCACCATTCGGGCTCTAGCTGATTGTACACACTGCTCCAACTCATTTTTCTCTTAAAACTCTTTCTCGTTTTAGAAAAATCATTTCTTTTGAAAATTCTTCTCAAATCCTCGGTTTGAGTCCAGACACACCCGGAGGTACATCTGAATCCCTCAAACCAAGGCTCTGATACCAACTTGTAACACCGTAAATTTTCAAACAAAATTTTCATTTTAAAAATCATATAATTCTCATAAACACAGTTCACAAAACCCAAAGTGTTAAATAATCAAAAACACATGTCCATAATTTTTTGAATAAAAATCCAGGATCCTCAAAAACATAACTCCATCCCGTCTGTACAATCAAGTTGGCGCCTTCCCGCGATCCTGGGAAGCACCTGAAACACATATCACATAACACAGTAAGCACAAAGCTTAATGAGTTCCCCAAAGTCTCAGTAGCTTCTCATGGATATATCTCGAATAAGACCCCTCGGTCAATGTGTCTTAGTGGAACCCTCCAATCCCACAACTTGGGTGGAGCCTCCAGTCCTAAATCAGTAAAGCTCAGAATAATACATAGCATAAATCACAAATACATAATGCAGGATATCCCAATACTTAATATAAACATACAAGACCCTCCGGTCACACAAAGTTACCACTCATGGTAAGTGTAGTGAGAAGACTCAGCTCGTAAGCAAGCAAATAAACCTCGTACACGAATCACCGGCCTATCCTCCGCCTAACACATACGATAATTATCTCTAATTAATAAACGACCCTAAAAAAAGCTAGGATATACCCTCTACAAACTCATAGAAGCATAAAAGACCATTTTAACCTTCGATTGCCTCTATATCCCATAATTTAATCCAACCCTAAAAGTTAATAAAAGCCAACTTCAGCGCGTACGCTAGGCATACAACCTCGCCATTCATGCATCGAGGATCGTGCGCAATGGGAGTACGCTCAGCGTACATCAAGACTTACTTTCCTCACTACCTTGGTCTTAATCCGTTAAGACCATATGTATACTCTCAGATCTAGACTCCCTAAAGGCTCATACTCAATAAAGTTCATGACTTTAATCCTTTGCATGACTGAGCAAGTCCTAAACACAAAAATTCTCAATCTTTACTCCCAAAAATGCTCAAATCTCATGCAAGGGGTGGTTTTAACGTCCAAGACCTCATTTTTGTGAATCCTCCCAACTAGAAACACTTAAAGGGATATATATTAGGCTCTAGAGTTCAAATACTAATAAAGCTTCAAGCTATGGGACCAAACACCCCAAAATGGTCGATAATATGAACAAATAAAAAAGTATGAGAAAGCTCTAAGATTTATACCTTCAAATGATGCTTCAACCACAGAAAAGCCAAGATCCAATGTCTGGACTGCAACTCTATTCTCTTCAATGCTCCTTCTTCACTCAAAGAATTCCACAAGAACACATAGAAGCTCACAAATGGTCACTCAAGCTCACGGGTGAAAATTAGGGTTTTGAGAGGGTTGATGGCTGGAAATGGTGACCCAAAATAATACCATCATGTTCCTTAAGTAGGGAGACAACCATCAATTAGGGTTTTCACTCTGAGCCCAGTACACCTAGTGTACCCTCAGGTACGCCAAGCATACTGGGTAGCCTCCGTGTCCAAATCACGCACATAAGTACGCTGAGCGTACACACACTTACGCCCCGCGTACTCATCTACCACCTTTTCTCAAATAAAGGGACAAACTTGACAATTACAATAAAAAAAGGTCAATGAGATCTACCGATATTGGGATGTTACAGGTGCTCTCCACGGTGAGCTACTGAGTGTAATAAAAGCCTTCCGCAGCAGCTCCTGGAGCTGTGAGGATAACTCCTGTATCTCGGGCGGCATAAGGCGATAAGGTGCCTTAGAAATAGGTGCCGCACCTGGAACCAACTCGATCCGAAACTCCACCTGCTTCTCTGGAGGCACACCCGGTAACTCCTTGGAGAAAACATCTAGAAACTCACACACAATCGGAAAATGATAGATAGACCTCGGCCTCTCAATCTCAACTCTCGTATCCATCACATATGCTAAATATCCCATACATCCCTGTTGTAAAATCTGCCTCGCCCTGGTGGCAGAAAAGAAAGATGATCCAGAGCTGGTCCCCTCTCCATATATATTAAGCACTCCCCCACTAGGGTCTCGTATGGACACCATCTGACTCTCACAGTCGATTACGGCTTCAAACCGACTAAACAAATCCATGCCCACTAGGACACAGACATCACACATCGCTATCGGCACCAGATCTATCGGGAACTAAACACTGAAAATCTCTAATACACATCCCCAAAATACATCAATTGCAAAAACCGTATGCTCGTCGATTATAGAAATCCTCAATGGTCGACTCAATGCCTCGCTTCTGACCGTAATGTGATGACTAAAGGATAAGGATACAAAATATCGACTCACTCCAGAGTCAAATAACACCAAAGCAGACACAAAACTCAAAAGAAAACTACCTATATACAACACAATATATGCATAAATAAATCTCAAAATAACATAAATAATGAGATACGTACCCGCAATGACATCAGGCACGATGCGGACCTCCTCCGGGTTCAGCTGGAATGCTCGAGTAGAAACTATTATTGTAGGAAAATTATACCAATAGCAAATGTTTATCCCAGTTGCCTTGGAATTTCAGGGTACATGCTCTGAGTATATCTTCAAGCGTTTGTATCGTTCGTTTGCTCTGACCATCAGTTTGTGGATGGTAAGCTATACTCAAACACAACTTGGTATCCAATTCCTCTTGTAGACTTTTCCAAAACCTTGAGGTGAAACGGCTATCACGATCTGATACAATCGTTAATGGAACACCGTGAAGCCTCACAATTTCCTTCACATAAGAATTCGCAAGCTTTTCCATATACCATTTCTCATTGGTTGATATGAAATGTGCACTCTTAGTGAATCGATCAATGACCACCCAACTCATGTCGTGACCACTTTTCGTTTTCGGCAGTTTAGTGAAAAAATCCACAGCAATGTCTTCCCACTTACCCATAGGCACAGGCAAAGGTTCTAAACTCCCGTACTGTTTCTGATATTGTGTCTTAACTCTCGCACAAGTCACACACTTGGCCACATACTTTGCAATGTCGAGCTTCATCTTCAGCCATCAATAATAGGGTTTTAGGTCCCTATACATTTTTGTGCTACCGGGATGAATCTATTACATGGTCTTATGAGCTTCTTCCATCAGAAGATCTATGACTCCTCATGTCTTAGGTATCCAAATCTGATCTTGGAACACCTTCAGTCAATGATTGTTTACACGGAACACTAACGTTTTGACCAAACCCTCTCCCTTTCGGTCATTCTTCTCAGAAGCTTCCTCTTGAGATTTCTTTATACTTTCTACTATTGTCGAGACAACTTCAATTCTCAACGCTCTTGGCCTCTTCCTTTCAAGATTGACTTTCCGACTCAGAGCATCAACAACAGCAAATGCTTTACCGGGTTGGTAAAGTATCTCACAGTCGTAGTCCTTAAGTAACTCTAGTCAGTGTCGTTGCCTCATATTCAATTCCTTCTGATTAAAGAGATATTGGAGACTCTTGTGATCAATCAAAAGTTTGCACTTCGTGCCATAGAGGTAATGCCTCCATATCTTTAGAGCAAAAACTACCACTGCTAACTCGAAATCATGCGCCAAGTAGTTCTTTTCATGCTCTTTCAACTGTCAAGTTGCATACGCGATCACCTTATCTCTTTGGGTCAAAACACAACCCAATCCAACACAAGACGCATCGCTATAAATAGCGAAGTCTCCAACTCCATCGGGTAGAGAAAGTATTGGTGCCTCGCATAGCTTCATCTTTAGCTTCTCGAATGCTTCTTTATGCTTATCACTCCAAGCATAAGTAGCTCCTTTGTGGGTCAAAGTTGTTAATGGAGTAGCGATCGAATAAAAGCCTTGGATAAACCTTCAGTAATATCTAGCTAATACCAAAAAGCTTCGGATCTCTGTGGGACTTTTCGGTTGTTCCCACTTCATCACAGCTACAATCTTTGCTGGATCAACCATTATCCCTTCTTGGTTGACCACGTGACCCAAGAATTGGACTTCTCGAATCCAAAAATCACATTTAGAGAACTTAGCATATAACTTCTCCTTCTTCAAGACTTCTAACACTTCCCGCAAGTGTCTGCCATACTCCTTTTGGATTTTTGAGTAAATCAGAATGTCATCTATAAACACTATCATAGATTTATCAAGGAACGGATTACAAACCCGGTTCATTAAATCCTTGAAGGCTGCTGGAGCATTGGCTAGTCCAAACAACATAACCAAAAACTCGTATTGTCCATATCACGTTCTGAATGCAGTCTTCTCGATATCCTGCTCTGTTACTTTCAGCTAACGGTATCCTGACCTAATATCGATCTTTGAGAAATAGCTCAAACATTGTAATTGATCGAATAGGTCATCGATCCTCGGCAACGAATATCTATTCTTTATTGTTGCCTTGTTCAACTCTCTGTAATCGATGCACATTCTCATACTTCCATCTTTCTTCTTTACGAATAACATCAGAGCTCCCCAAGGTGATGAACTAGGTCTAATTAAACCTTTATCCAATAACTCCTGAAGTTGCATCATCAACTCCTTCACCTCCATCGGTGCTAATCGGTAAGGTGCTTGTGCTATTGGCTTCGTGGGTAACAAGTCAATACAAAATTCTATTTGCCGATGAGGTGGTAATCAAGGAAGATCTTCGGGAAATACTTCAGGATAATCACACACCACCAGAATGCTCTGCACCTCCTATTTCTCCTTCTTAGCATCGATCACGAATGCTAGATACGATGTACATCCTTTGACTAAACACTTTCTGGAGTTCATCAATAAAATGATTCCAGAATTTACTCTGTGGTTTTATCCATACACCATAAACAACTCTTTCTATGGCAGGTTTACTTTGACTATCTTCTTCTTGCACAATATCTCGGTGTCATTGGCGCTAAGCCAATCCATTCCAAGCACGATGTTGAAACCATTTAGTTCGATAGGCAATAATTCCTCGTGGAACTTATTCCCATTCAAGTCAATTAAGAGGTTTTTCATACGATGGCTAACAGGTACAAACTTGCCACTAGCAACTTCGACTAATAAGGCATTATCTACTTTATCAACAGGAAAATCTAGTTTTCTACCAAATTCATGCAAAATAAAGGAGTAGTTGGCTCCAGAATCAAATAAAATTTGGATAGGCAATTCATTTACGAGATAGGTACCTGAAGCGACATCAGCTTCATCTTTAGCAGCTTCCAGTGTCATCTGGAATGCTCTCTCCTTCGACTTTGGCGGAATATTGGGTCTAGCTTCCTCTTTCTTCTTCGGGCAATCACTCGAGATATGACCCTCCTCACCACAACCTTAGCAAACTTTCTTAGTGATGGTGCATTCGTTGGCATAGTGCCCTTTCTTTCCACATTTAAAACATGTGGCCACCACTTCACATTTCCCATGATGCTTTTTCTTACATTTGTCGCACCATTTGGCTTCGCCTCCACCTCCCCTCGAACCAGACTTCGAGAAATTGTTTTTCTTGTTGGACCCCGAGGGTCCATTGAACCTCCTTTTCTCACTAAAATCTATTCTTTCCAGACCCTTTTGCTTCTGTTGGGCCTCCACATTATTAGTTGTAGAAACAACTATTTTTTGAGTGGTTGCCATCTTGACCATCGGGCTAAAGTCGGCAGGCATTCCATTAGCGAACCTCTCAATCTTTGAGAGTTCCGTTGGCACTAGGTACGGAAATAACTTCATTTTCTCAGACTTTCCTTTGATAGGATTCAGATTCAATGGGTACATTTCGCCTTGTCGCTTGAAATTCAGAAGCGCTATCTTGGATTTCTTTTCAATAATCTCAAATCCCTTATCTTCCAATGACACTTCCAGGCCAATACCTACAGCCAATTGAGATACACATATTAGATTATGTTGTAGGCCTTCCACGTAGGCCACCTTCCGAATGGAGAATTCCCCATTCGAGATCATGCCATATCGTTTGATTTCCCCAATCAAACTATTTTCGAATTCAACTCTCCCTCCAACTTTCAACGATCTATATTCCCCCAATTCTCCTGTCCTTCCCATCATGTGATGTGAACACGGACTATCAATATACCATTCGGAGTCGAACTATTCATCACAAATTACCTGCAAAAATTAGAGAGATTTTGCAAAGTTGTTTGGGTCCATGCGAGTCTTTCTTATATACAAGAAACATTATAGATTTATCAACCAAGTAAGATCGTTTTACCAAATTTGAATTGAAACTTTTAGTGATATTGAAAACAAAGATCTTGTAATCTTTAGAATTATTTTCTTTGAAAGAGCTCTTTCTTTTTTTATGTTCAATTTATTGCTTGGCAACCTTTTTCTTAATCTTCTTTTCCTTTTTTTTAAATGTGTTTTGGACTTCTGTAGAGGAGTTTTAGATTCTGAAACAACTTCTTATTTTCCCTTAACATCTTTCAACATATTGGAAGATTTTAACATATTTGTTTTTGGAGAAAAAAGAAGTTTCATCTTTCCAAAAATTTCGTTTGTTTTGAAAACAATGATTTTTGAAAAATCTTTGGTTTTGAAACCAGTGAAGAAGACTGTGGTTTTGAAACCGGTGAAGAAGACTATTGTTTTGAAAATCTTTTAGGATTCTCATTTGATGAGACTTTCACATTCGCACTTATAGATCTTTCTTGATTGACAAAATTGGAATTTTTGGATCTCCAAAAATCCTTTCTTTCTCTTAAGTTTTTCTAATATTTGGCATTTGTTTCACATTTTTGAGCAACGAATTCCTTAGATGACTTATAATTACTAGCCCAAGGTTCCGTTTTTCTAATGGGTGTATCAGTCTGTTAGGAAGACGTATCACTTGGAATATTTTTCATTCCACTTGGACTACCTTTCTAGTAACTTGAGTTGACTTTGTTTATTGGTTCTACCACATATCTTCCCTTGGTTTTCGAAGAGGTCATCTCAGAAAGACCTTTGTTTTTATCTACATTATCTATGGGAGAAGACCGAAAGTACTCGTTTCATCCATCAACATTGTCTTCTTCTACAATGGACTATAATTCTAAAGTTTGTTTCCGTGACAAACCGAAATTTGTTTTGCACGAACCATATACAAATAAATCAATTCGGATTTATTTTTATTCTCGTTAGTATTATTCTGGGTCTAACTGAATATTCTAGGCTCAATACCATCATGGTTTGGGTCTAGGAACGAGTTTTTCCGAATCATATCGTAGCACTCAGGTCGAACACCCATTCGAGAGGAGTGTACGGCTGCAAACTCGAGTTTACTACCGTACATACCCACTCCACCCCCTTGTCCGAAAACTCACTCCTATATAAGGGATGAGTGGCCTTCATTCCACGCTTTACACACTCCAAGGGCTTTCTCTCTCTACTCTCTCTCTACCTTCATCAAAAATTCTTCAAGATCTTCAAGATGTAAGTGTTTTCCCACCTTGATTGTTTCTACATTCCTTATTCTAGTGATGAATCTATGTTTCAACTCATGAATTTCATTTTTTTCTAGATTTTTTCTCTCACCAAGAACACCAAGAACACACACTAGTTCTTGGTGGCAAAAAAAACTCATTTCAAGCTTCCTAATCGTAAGTAACTACTCCCTATACTTGATATATACTAGAAAACTTTGATTATCACCTAGAAATCGGCCTAAAACGCATGAATACAAAGGGTTTATGGCCGTAAACCATGTGTATAGCCGTAAACCATGTGTACAGCCGTACACCCTTCATTGGCCGAGAACTCCAGTTTTGGTCAATTATTGGTCTTAAACCATTCCTTAAGCCATGAATGGGACTTAGAACACTTCCAAGAGGCTAGAAAGGACCTAGAAACGCCACGAATCACACTTTTCCTTGAGTGTTTATGGCCGTAAACTCATGGGCTGAAAACCCATAGGCCGTAAACTCATGGGCCGTAAACCCATGGACCGTAAGCCCTGTTGGGCCGCAAACCCCTTACCGTACACTCTTTTTACGGCCACAAACTCCCTATTTTCAAATCCCATGCGATTATAACACTTAGTTTCAAGTGTTTCCTAGACCCTAAGGTGATTTCTTTCTGTAAGTAATAAGTGTTATACCATCACCTAATACATGTATATGCTAGTATATGTTAAATTGGATCAGTTTGTGCCTGAGGTTTCTTTTGGCACTCAACATTCCTACCGACTTACCTTCGAATCCCACGTCAAACTGTGAGTTCATACCCCTACATTTTTCTGAGTTTTCATGTTTTTCAGGTGGGGAATACAAGCAAAAGTACAAGGAAACTTATGCACAAAATATATTATTTTGCTTAAGATAATTATATTTTCAGAATTCTTTTAACATGGAAAACAGTTTTACCAAATGATTAACAAATCAACTCGTAGAAACAATTTCCAAAACTAGAGTATTGAACTTATGAATCATGTAGAAAAATGTATCTTTTTATAAAGGATTCATGTTAATCACCAAAAGGGTTTTCTATACTATTACTTGTAAATTTGCTAGTCTAAGTTGGAGACACGCCCTTGGTAACACTCCTATCGTATTTGAGAGTGTAGGACCTTCTCTTGTAACCAGAGTCTCTTGGAGGGAGAGCATGACTGTTGTGTATAGATCTATACAGGACTAAGTATCCCGCACATCAACTGCTAGCTACAGTTAGGTAGACATGCTTTGGGTGACAAAAGTTATAAGATATTGGCCCCGTTACGTGCCATATCAAGTTATTGTATGGTTATAAAACTCACAACCTAGATAGCAAATATTTACTTTTGTAATAATGAATCAAGTGAACTAACCTCAAAGTAATAACCAATTTGATTACTAGGGGTATTAATAGTACCTTCAGGATTTAGTTCAATACGTTTTCTTTTATTAGTTTTATCTATATAAAAAGGCTAACATACCTGATAAACAAAACAACTTGATGATTCATCCAGCTTATGCCCTCACGCCACTTCCTATAATACAAATAAGACTGAGTGGGTTAGGCTTGGGAGCCTGGTGAGCATACAGGGTTTTCAACCCACAATAAATAATTATATTTAATTTCATCAACGAACAATAACCCGATTACCCATTCCCGTTATCCTCACTTTACGTCCCTAAAACAACATCTATTACAAGGGACCTAATCTAGGATTTTCATCGGGACGGACATTACTGCAAGGGGTTTCCTCAGCAATAGATGTCCTAAAGGCAACCATGAGGGGGATAGAGTAAACCGGTGAACACATCGTTCACAACACCTACAGGTTATGAACCTGCTAGCGTTCTACAAGAATGTCTAAAAAGAGTCTGTGGTCGTCATCCATACTACGCTAGAGGAATAGGTCAACATCAACAACATCGAGGCCTCTCATCAGTTTATCACACATTAACTAGCTACCCAAGTTCTACCCAATATTTTGTAGATAACAATATACATATGCATACATATACAACTTAAAAACTAATAAGATATTCATTTAATAGTCGTTCCAAATATATACAGATTCATTCCAAGTAACAAATAATATATATCTATATACACATAACACGTATTCACTCGAAGATACTTTATATCTATGTGTTAGAAGAAAAGGAACATACACTCACTTGATCAGAAGATGATCAAACAGCACTGCGTCTTGCAGAAGTAGTATTCTTCTGTAGATCTAGAAGATCTTCACACACCAGGCTTATGGCAGACAGAGCTTCAGCTCGAAAACTCTTTTCTTCTTGGGATCTTCAGGCTTCGGGACTCGCTTCGGGTCTCGGGATGATACCAGGGCTTTAGGGGTTAGAATACGGTTTAGAGAGGGTATTGGGAATGGGAGAGAAAGAGATGAGCAACCTAAATCGACTAACCCTTAATTTCTATTTATAGGGTGAGTTTTCTGGGTTCACGTTGTGAGTTTCTGATGCTCACGTCGTGAGGCTTGATCGTTACTGCATGCGTCACTCATCTACTTGGGTCTGCCAGCTCCGGAATGGTCAAATTTCAGAATTCATTTCGTGAACATAGTGTTCACATCGTGAACTCTGACATAGTACCGAGTTTCATGCCCCGAACTTCATAAAATCATATCTTTCGCATACGAGCTCCGTTTTCAACGTTCTTTATATGCACATGTAGGTAAAAACAAGATCTACAACTTTCGTTTAGACTCCATCGGCAAATTTTGACTTTATTTTTATTATATATTTGTTATATTCTTTTTATCAGGCCGGGAGAGGAAAACTCCGTTAGAAAATCATAAATCCTTCGTCTGATGTCCGTTTTTATCTGTCATTCCGTAATTGCACTACTGTTGATGAGATCTTCAATTCTCATTTAGAAAGTTTTGGCTAAATATCGCTCGATCTCATATTCGAACTTCCGGCTGTCTACTGCTAAGCTGAAACTTCGAAAAATCATAACTTCCTCATACGAAGTCAGATTTGGGCGTTCTTTTTATGTACAGTCTCAGTTTAATGTATTTTACGTCATTTAGTGTTGTGCCGGTTATGTCGCGAAATTTTGACAGGTCATAACTTCTTCTTTATAACTCGGATTTCAACATTCTTTATATATTCGGAAACCTCGTCACGCCCACTACCACATCCTTCATAGATATTGAAATGATCCAATATTTCGTTTTGACGCTTATTTTTATCTTTAATTCATTTAAGTCACACAACTAAGCACAAAACACATAATACTCAAATAATACATCTTTATTATTTCAAGACGAGTTACAAAGGTTAACCTAGACTATTACATCGCTATTAATGACAATCCCAGAAACACGGGTGTTACAATTCTCTCCACCATAGAATGATTCCGTCCTCGAATCACACATCAACAAACAAATGTGGATAGCAACTCATCATGTCACTCTCCGTCTCCCAGGTGAGATTTGGCCCATTCGTATGTTTCCAACGGACAAACACTAACTCGACCATCTTGCGTCGTAACTTCTTAGTCTTTCGGTCAACGATTGCCTCCAGTTCTTCAATTAACCTCTTGTTTTCATCAATTCTCAACTCCGAAAGTGGAATCATATCGGGAACTTCTCCCGTTAACTTCCTTAAATAACACACATGAAAAGTATTATTAATTCCATTTAGTTCTTCCGGTAATTCGAGCTTGTAAGCTTGATTCTCAATCCTCTGAAGAACTTTAAATGGTCCAATAAACCTTTGACTTAAATTTCCCCTTTTTCCAAACCTTATAAGTCCCTTCCACGGTGAGACTTTAAGTAAAACCGAATCTCCAACTTCAAAAGTCATTGGTCTTCTTTTCTTGTCAGCATAGCTCTTTTGACGATCTTGAGCTGCTAACATGCTTTCCTTGATTATTTTCATCTTTTCAACGGTTCAATGAACCATCTCGGGTCCCATAAACTGCTTTTCTCCATCCTCATGCCAACAAGACGGCGTATGACACTTTTGTCCATACATAGCCTGATAAGGTGCCATCTTTATGCTCGAGTGGAAACTATTATTGGAGGAAAATTCTACTAATAGAAAATGTTTATCCCAGTTGCCTTGGAATTCCAGGGTACATGCTCTCAGTATATCTTCAAGCGTTTGTATCGTTCGTTCACTCTAACCATCAGTCTGTGGATGGTAAGCTGTGCTCAAACACAACTTGGTAGCCAATTCCTCTTGTAGACTTTTCCAAAACCTTGAGGTGAAACGGCTGTCACGATCCGATACATTCGTTAACAGAACACTGTGAAGCCTCACAATTTCCTTCACGTAAGAATTTTCAAGCATTTCCATAGACCATTTCTCATAGGTTGCTATGAAATGTGCACTCTTAGTGAATCGATCAACAACCACCCAAATCATGTCGTGACCACTTTTGGTTTTGGGTAGTTTAGTGACAAAATCCATAGCAATGTCTTCCTACTTACCCATAGGCACAGGCGAAGGTTCTACATTCACGTATGGTTTCTGATGTTGTGTCTTAACTCTCGCACAAGTCATACACTCGGCCACATACTTTGCAATGTCGAGCTTCATTGTCGGCCTCCAATAATAGGGTTTCAGGAGCCTATACATTTTAGTGCTGCCGGGATGAATCGAGTACATGGTCTTATGAGATTCTTCCATTAGAAGATCTGTAACTCCTCATGTCTTAGGTATCCAAATCAGATCTTGGAACACCTTCAGTCCGTGACTGTTTACACCGAACACTAACGTTTTGACCAAATGTTCTCCCTTTCGGTCATTCTTCTCAGAAGCTTCCTCTTGAGACAACTTCAATTCTCAACACTCTTGGCCTCTTCCTTTCAAGATTGATTTTCCGACTCAGAGCATCAGCAACAACAAATGCTTTACCGGGGTGGTAAAGTATCTCACAGTCGTAGTCCTTAAGTAACTCTAGTCAGCGTCGTTGCCTCATATTCAATTCCTTCTGATTAAAGAGATATTGGAGACTCTTATGACCAGTCAAAAGTTTGCACTACGTGCCATAGAGGTAATGTCTCCATATCTTTAGAGCAAAAACTACCACTGCCAACTCGAAATCATGCGCCGGCTAGTTCTTTTCATGCTCTTTCAACTGTCAAGATGCATACGCGATTAGCTTATCTCTTTGGGTCAAAACACAGCCCAATCCAACACCAGACGCATTGCAATAAACAACAAACTCTACAAATCCATCCGGTAGAGAAAGTATTGGTGCCTCCATAGCTTCATCTTTAGCTTCTCGAATGCTTCTTTATGCTTATCACTCCAAGCATAAGTAGCTCCTTTGTGGGTCAAAGTTGTTAATGGAGTAGCGATCGAAGAAAAGTCTTGGATAAATCTTCGGTAATATCCGGCTAATCCCAAAAAGCTTCGGATCTCCGTGGGACTTTTCGGTTGTTCCCACTTCATCACAGCTTCAATCTTTGCTGGATCAACCATTATCCCTTCTTGGTTGACCACGTGACCCAAGAATCGGACTTCTCGAATCCAAAAATCACATTTAGAGAACTTAGCATACAACTTCTCCTTCTTCAAGACTTCTAACACTTCTCGCAAGTGTCTGCCATGCTCCTCTTGGCTTTTTGAGTAAATCAAAATATCATCTATGAACCCTATCAAAGATTTATCAAGGACCGGATTACAAACCAAGTTCATAAAATCCATGAAGGCTGCTAGAGCATTGGTTAGTCCAAACGACATGACCAAAAACTCGTAGTGTCCATATCGCGTTCTGAATGCAGTCTTCTCTATATCTTGCTCTCTTACTTTCAGCTAATGGTGTATCCTGACCTAATATCAATCTTCGAGAAATAGCTCGAACCTTGTAGTTGATTGAATAGGTCATCAATCCTTGGCAACGAATATCTATTCGTTATTTTTGCCTTGTCCAACTCTCTGTAATCGATGCACATTCCCATACATCCATCTTTCTTCTTTAAGAATAACATCGAAGCTCCCCAAGGTGATGAACTAGGTCTAATGAAACCTTTGTCCAATAACACCTGAAGTTGCATAATCAACTCCTTCACCTCCGTCGATGCTAATCGGTAAGGTGCTTTTGCTATTGGCGTCGCGGGTAACAAGTCAATACGGAATTCTACTATCCGATCAGGCGGTAATCCAAGAGGATCTTCGGGAAATACTTCTGAATAATCACACACCACCAGAATGATCTGCACCTCCTTTTTCTCCTTCTTAGCATCGATCACGAATTCTAGATACGATGTACATCCTTTGGCCAAACACTTTATGGCTTTCATCAATGAAATGATTCCAGAATTTACTGTTTTTATCACCATACACCATAAACGACTCTTTCCCTGGTGAGTTTACTTTGACTATCTTCTTCTTGCACAATATCTCGGCGTCATTAGTGCTAAGCTAATCCATTCCAAGAATGTTGTTGAAACCGTTTAGTTTGATAGGCAATAATTCCTCGTGGAACTTATTCCCATTCAATTCAATTAAGATGCTTTTCATACAATGGATAACAGGTACAAACTTGCCACTAGCAACTTCGACTAATAAGGCATTATCTAGTCTATCAACAAGCAAAGCTAGTTTTCTACCAAATTCATGCGAAATAAAGGAGTAGTTGACTCCAGAATAAAATAAAATTTGGACAGGCAATTCGTTTATGAGAAAGGTACATGAAGCAACATCAGCTTCATCTTTAGCAGCTTCCAATGTCATCTAGAATGCTCTCTCCTTCATCTTTGGCGGAATATTGGGTCTAGCTGCCTCTTTCTTCTTCGGGCAATCCCTCGAGATATGACCCTCCTCACTACAACAATAGCAAACTTTCTTAGTAAGGGTGCATTCGTTGGCATAGTGCCCTGTCTTTCCACATTTAAAACATGTGGTCACCACTTCACATTTCCCATGATGCTCCTTCTTACATTTGTCGCACCATTTGGCTTCGCCTCGACCTCCCATCGAACCAGACTTCAAGAACTTGTATTTCTTGTTGGACCCCGAGGGTCCATAGAACTTCCTTTTCTCACCAAAATCTATCCTTTCCAGACCCTTTTCCTTCTTTTGGGCCTCCACGTTATTAGTTGCACGAACAGCTGTTTTCAAAGTGGTTTCCATCTTGACTACAGGGCCAAAGTCGGCAGGCATTCCATTAGCGAACCTATCAATCTTGGAGAGTTCCATTGGCACTAGGTACGAAAATAACTTCATTTTCTCAGTGAATGCAGTAGCATAGTCATCTATGCTCATCCTCCCCTTATTCAAGTTTTGGAACTCATTGTTCTGATCAATTAGATCTATCTCTGAAAAATATTGCACCCTTATTTGTTCCAAGAACTCATACCATGACATTTTCAGGGCTTCTCCTCGTGGCATAGTATCTGCCAAAAACTTCCACCAATTGAAGACTCCAGTCTTCAGTTGTCTAACTGCAAAGACAGTCTTCTATTTGTTGCTACAGTCACAACTTTCAAATACCATCTCCATTTCAGAGATCAAATCCATAATCTCAACAGGCTTCGGGCTCCCAGAAAGACTTGGCGGCTTGGCGCCTAAGAAATTCTTGTACATTCACCCATCCTTGTTGTTTCTCCTTTACATGTAACACCGTAAATTTCAAGACAAAATTTTCATTTAAAATAATCATTTAATTCTTAGAAACACTTGTTTAAAATCTCATTCATAGTCGATTTACAAAACATGACTCCATTTTCACTTGCATAGAAAACCAGGATCCTCCAAAATATAACTCTTTCTCTGGTGTGTACAATCAAGCCGGTGCCGTCCCGTGATACTGAAAGAAACCTGAAAAAACATCACACAAAACACTGTAAGCACGAAGCTTAGTGAGTTCCCCAAAATACCACACATAACACATATTAGCCACTCGAGGCTATAACTCTATGGGTCCGTGCACCCAAACTCTGTGAACCCTCAGGTTCTAACTCTGGGAACCTTCCGGTTCCAACTCTATAAACATGCACAGCATAAATCACATAGAAATAATGCCGTACAACACATCACGTACATATAGCATACAAATACTCTGATCACATAACTCTGGTTACCTACTCAAGGTAAAGTATGGTGAGAAGACTCACCTGGCAAGCAGAAAGCAGATATCCCCACACTTGAATCTCGAACTCGCCACCGCCTAACACGTAAGGCAAATACTCTCATGAATATAACTCTCGAGACTAGAATAAATCCTCTCATAACACCCTCTTATGGGTAAAAGACTATTTTACCTCTCTCTTGGCCCAAAGACCACATCGCTGACCAAACCCTAAAAGTCAACGGCCAACCCTTGGTCGAAATCAAAGTCCTCAGTCTAAGTCGACCCCTGACTGACCCTACTCGCCGAGTTAACCCTGTGACTCATCGAGTTCCCATAATCAGAACTTCACTCAATCTGCGACCTAACTCGCCGAGTCACCCCGAGACTCGCCGAGTCCAACAACTCTGAGTCCACTTGCACACGACTCACCGAGTCATCCCTCGACTCATCGATTCTCGACTCAACCAGAGAATATTTGGGACTCTTCGACAAGACTCGCCGAGTCCAAATGGACTCATCGAGTCCACGGCTATCTTCAACCTACTCGACGAGTTGTTCTACCAACTCGTCGAGTTCCAGGCCATCTTCAAGCAACTCGTCGAGTCGCCCCATGTGACTCGTCGAGTACCACTAGTCTGAATCCATATAGAAGCATCTCAGGCCATGCATTTGATCCAAAACATAGATCTAGTCTCCTACCACTCATCCATCACGTAAAGTGGCAAACTTTACGTGAATCCAAAGAGATCTAAGCCGTTTGCACATTGGGGCTAGGGTTTGGGACATGTAAGCTTCACTAAACACTCCAACACAGGGACTTTCATGCTCTCTGATTCTTCTCCCTTCCAGATCTGAGGTAGCAACCTCAGATCTAACCTCTAGACTTCCCATTTCATCCATAGACAATTTCTCACAAACCCCAAAATGAAGAAACAACATAACAACAGGTCAATAACAAGATATTACCTCTAAGTGATGCCCCAACTGCAATGCAATTCGAATCCAAGCAAAGCCCCTTGCTCCAAGACTTCAATCTTCCCAAAATTCCTTCAACCATTACTTTTCCAAGCTCCAATCCACTCAACAATGGTGCTTCTCCGTGATTTAGGGTTTTCTGGGGCTCAAGGGGTGATAAAGAGGCTGGGAGGAAAACATAGTGATCTTTATATAAGGCTCAACCCCGAGAATTAGGGTTTTCTCCACTCAGCGCCTACTTGCCGAGTCCATTACACTGACTCGTCGAGTCGGCCACTTAACACGCAACCAAGTCGCGACTCTACTCGCCGAGTCCGCACATGGACTCGCCGAGTCACTCTTTCCCGGTTTACTCTTTTAGCCCTTCAACTCTACTCTTGATATTTCGGGATGTTACATTACAGGTCGTTCCTTCGTTCTCCTTGAGTCCCAACTTGACTCATCATGCGACTATTGTTTCCTTCCTCTGATTGTTTAGGAATCAGTTCGGGTTCCTCAATAGGTATGATTGGTTTGTCCCTATTTTCATGTAACATTTGTTGCATTTCTTCCCTTTGTTCAGCTAACATAGCCAGAACCATGGCTTACACCCCAACCATTGTTATTGGTCCTGGTGCTGCTGCTACAACAAGTATTTGCTCAATCACTCGTGGTTGATTCCTGTTTTCATCCGCGTTTCCAACGCCACTCCTACTTCTTACCATTTTTGATCTACACACCGAATAAGGTGAGATTAGATCCTCATCCATGATAGATAATTAAATTATCATTATCACTCCGAAATGTTTACATGTTAGTTCTAATATCATAGACGTACGCTTAGAATCCTACACACATAAGGTTTCCAGATCCGCTCGGCAACAAACCATAGATCCGAACAAATAATATCATATATGGCAACATATAACATTTAGCACATAAAAGCATTTTAGGCAGCTTCCTAAAATATACTAGTGCTCGTGTCTATAATATAACAGAAACACATCTCACAATCTCCACTTAGCATTCTAAGTTTAAGTCTAGAAATCCTACAAATTCCTAGTTTGCTTAAACTAATGCTCTCATACCAACTGTGACATCCCTAAAATCTCGGCCAGAAAAAACCGGTTTCATTTATGCTTTTAAAATTTTTTTAGAGTAAATCCATTGATTTAAAAGAGTTGCGGAATTTGTTCCCAAAACAAAATATGATAAAATAAAGTTTATCAAAGCATTTCATCAAGAGATGCATTTTCATTATATAACAATATTCGGAATGTCATGTTCCAATACAGACCAAAAAGCATAAACGACATATTACAAGCCATAAAATAGTTATATACACATACTGGATCATAAACAAAACAACTTGATAATTCATCCATCGTATGCCCTCGCACACACTTCCTATAATACAAATAAGACTGAGTGGGTCAGGCTTGGGATCATGGTGAGCATATAGGGTTTTTAACCCACAATAAATAATTATATTTAATTTAATCAACCAACAATAACCCGATTACCCATTCCCATTATCCTCACTTTACGTCCCTAAAACAACATCTATTATAAGGGACCTAATCTAGGATTTTCATCTAGACGGACATTACTGCAAGGGGTTTCCTCGGCAATAGATGTCCTAAAGGAAACCATGAGGGGATAGAGTACACCGGTGAACACATCGTTTGCAACACCTGCAAGTTATGAACCTGCTAGCGTTCCATAGGACTGTCTAGAAAGAGTCCGTGGTCGTCATCCATACTCCGCTAGATGACTAGGTCAACATCAACAACATCGAGGCCTCTCATCAGTTTATCAAACATCAACTATCTACCCAAGTTCAACCCAAAATTTTTTAGATAACAATATACATATGCATACATATGCAACTTAAAACCTGATAAGATATTCATTTAATACTCATTCCAAATATACAGATTAATTCCATGTAACAGAAAATATATATCTATATACGCATAGCAAGTATTCACTCGGAGATACTTTATATATATATATATATATATATATATATATATATATATATATATATATATATATATATATGTGTGTGTGTGTGTGTGTGTGTGTGTTAGAAGAAAAGGAATATACACTCACTTGCTCAAAGATGATCAGACAATACTACGGTTTGCAGAAGTAGTATTGATCGGTAGATCTGGAAGATCTTCACACACCGAGCTTCTCGCAGGAAGAGCTTCGGCTCGGAAACTCTTTTCTTCTCGGGATCTTCGGGCTACGACACTCGCTTTGGGTCTCAGAATGAAACCGGGGCTTCGAGGGTTTAGAATAGGGCTTAGAGATGGTATCGGGAGTGGAGAGTAAGAGAGGAGCAACCTAAATGGGTGACCCTTGATTCCTATTTATAGGTTGAGTTTTCTGGGTTCATGTCGTGAGTTTCTAATGTTCACGTCGTGAGGATTGATCGTTACTGCATGCGTCACTTGTGTTTTTGGGCCTGCCAGCTCCGGAAGGGCCAAATCTCTGAATTCACATCGTGAACACAGTGTTCACGTTGTGAACTATGACACAGTACTGAGTTTCGTGCCCTGAACTTCATAAATTCATATATTTCGCATACGAGCTCCGTTTTCAACGTTCTTTATATGCCTGCATAGGTAAAAACAAGATCTGTAACTTTCGTTTAGACTCCATAAAAACATTTTGACTTTATTTTTATTATATATTTATTATATTCTTTTTAGCAGGCCGGGACAGGAAAACTCTGTTAGAAAATCAGAACTCCTTCGTCTGACGTCCATTTTCATCTGTCATTCCGTAGTTGCACTAATATTGATGAGATCTTGAATTCTTATTTAGAAAGTTTTAGCTAAATATCGGTCGATCTCATATTCGAACTTCGAGCTGTCTACTTCTAAGTTGAAAATTCGAAAAATCATAACTTCCTCATACGAACTCAGATTTGGGGTTCTTTTTATGTACGCTCTTGGTTTAAAGTATTCTACAACTTTCTTTTAGATTACTAAGACTAGATATCGCTCTATCTTAAATTTGTATTTTACGTCATTCACTGTCGTGCCGGTTTTGTCGCGAAACTTCGCCAGAACATAACTTCTTCGTTATAACTCGGATTTCAACATTTTTTATATATTCGGAAACCTCATCACGACCACTACCACATCCTTTATAGGTATCGAGATTATCTAATATTTCATTTTGACGCTTATTTTTATCCTTAATTCATTTAAGTCACATAACTAAGCACAAAACACATAATACTCAAATAATACATCTTTATTATTTCAAGATTTGTTACAAAGGTTAACCTAAAATATTACATCGCTATTAATGACAAACCCAGAAACACGAGCGTTACAACTATGATACAACTGTTGTGATACTATGCATGATGTCAACCACCCCCAAACGTTTCCATCAGTCCGGTTTAGGGTTGTGACAGATTGGTATCAGTGCTCTTATTTATAGTGAACTAAGTATACCGAACCTTACATGGTATACAAATATAAACACTAAGGGGCCTAAGTTCTCTAAACTAAAAATATACTTTCAGAGTATAAGTATTTTTATAAAAAAGTACACAAGTATACCTAAGTACCTGAATCAGTGTCAAAAGTAGAACAAAACAGAAGTATTTGGATGTTGGACATCGTGGTTAAACCTGGGCAGTTATGTAATCATGTCTAGGGTCAATATAGCCTGATCAACTATATTCATTCGAGACATGACCAACATGTTCTTGGGAGTGACTGTGGTGTTTCAACAAGCCTAAAACTAACCTAAATACCAGAAGGATTCTAGAATCAAACGTAAGGGTTAAAATACTATAGGAGTATTTTAGGATACTATAACAACCAAACCGGAAACTTACCCAAGAATCCATTCTTCAAGAAATCAAACATGTATCTATAATACATTGGTAGTATTATTAGATTCGACGCCTATTAACTATTCCTTTACCACCATCTCGCATACATAGCATGGTCGGATTCTATCTCCCTAGCGACCTGTACTTTCCCAACCAAGGAAATGGTGGATGGCTCGATGATGAGCCAGAAGAACCTGCAATTCCCTTATATGATCATTCTGCCGAGAACTATTAGTAGACTTATGACTCCGATCCCAAAGTCAATAATCTACCCCCTATGGCTCCTATTCCGAATCCTAACCCTCATCTGGTTTTTCAAGGCCCGACACCTCCATGGGTGGAAAGCTTGGAAACATGAGTCAAGAGCAGGATCAACATATTCCCTTCAATGGAGATAGAAGCTTGTACGATCTGAGCGAAGGTGGATCAACAGACAGAGTCCTCCCAATCCTGGTCTGCAAGGTTGTTATGAACGAAATACAAGGTAGGGTAGCCCTCAACAGAATCATGGTAATGGATGCTAATGCAAGAATGCATACAATCCACACCATCCGCTTTGAAGTAATTATTTATTAAAATGCATACAACATAATCATGGAAATGGATGCCAATGCGAGAATTCATCAAAATATGTAAATTTCACATTTTGTTTTCTGGGTATGGGTACCATTAATTAGTGGTTATGGAAGTATTGTTTATAGCGGCTCGGGTCCCACAACTATCTTTGGTTATGGGGAGTTCTGACGTCGAAGCGGTCTTGTTTAGTTTTTCAGGTGTGGCTTCGAATCTACTCATAGTATAACTTTTGACACACCATGTCAACATGGTTGGTATTTGGATTGATCCGACTAGAGCTTTAGCTACATTTTTGGATAACTTTCAAAGTCTTATTGAGCTAGTTATGTACTAGCGGAATCTTTTCAATTTCAATCAAGGTGTGGGATCTTGTTTCAGTCATTCATGAGGATTTTTATGTTAACTATTATGGTTCATCATTTTCTGAGATTTACTTGTACTTCACCCTTTGGGAAAGGTTTTGAGGAAAAAAGAATGCAGTAGATCCATGGTTGGTTATGGGTTCTCTTGAGGTTGTTTATTGTGGTAAGTTCATAATATATTGTCGTGAGGGGTGTATGTTGACTAAACAATATTGCAAAGGAACAATTGGTTCAAATTATTTGCATGGGTCTTATTTAGGTTATAGTCTTTGAAGTGGAACAAGAGTAAAACAGCCTATCTCATTCTCTGGTTGTGTTTGACAATTTTTCCATCTGTTATTACATTGGTAGTAGCCTACTCTATGAAAGGAATTGTGTGTTATATAAGGGTATGGCTCAGGTTATGTTTGATTAGTGTTGAGAGGGATGTTGATTGAGTTCCTACAAGTTGGTGGGTTGATGGTTGAGTATTTTTAGGCCCGATGTTGATGGGCGTGAGTATTTTTTCCAATGATGGAATGACGACAAGATTGGCATAGTAATGTGAACTTATTGTTTTTAGTGGTTAGAATATGAAACGATGCATTATGAACCAGTGTATTCTTACGGGTGGGACCCAATATTTACTTTATTGAGACTCTTAAATCTTCGATAGTTAGTCTTATTAGCATGTTTTTGTGTTATTGTATTGTTACAAGTCAGGAGACTCATTGACCATCTGGTTTTGATCATGTGGACAATAAAATTTTGTTGGGTATCAGTTTTGATATATCATTTCATCAAGGTCGTTGTAGATGTTTCGAGTAATTTGTCAAGTGGATATACACCTGAGATGATGAAGGTTTTGTAGGTAACGTGAGATTCTTGAATTGACCATCATTATGCTCGTGGGAGCAGCGAGTTAGTGATGAATTATCAGGAAGTCAAGTGTGTATTTAAGGTTTTAGGGACAATTTTTGGATTTGGTATTGAGTGGAATACATGATCGGGATGTTTTGATTATTCTTTCTACATGGATTGGTGGTGTTCCAAGTAAAGGGACTAGGGGTTGGTACGACGAATGGTCAATAATCAAACTTAGGGTATGATTTCTGAAGTTTAGACCAATGGGTTCCTGGTACTGGGAAGTATATTGATGGAGTTGGTTTGTGGTTGTAGTTTTGAGAGTTTCTGTTTTAAGTTGTTCCTACTAGAATTTGGGGCTGACTGTTAGGAAGAGAATGATGGTAGTTATGGATGAGTATTTTTGAGTTACTTGGCTGTTTGTTGGTAGTTGTGGATTTCTGAGTGGTCTCTCAAGTTTTATTTATAAAATTCATTGATTTCGAAGTGGTTAGAGGAATCTTATGGAATATGTTGGCATTGTTTTCAAAGATCCTAAAGAAGATGGATTTCGAGGACGAAATCTAGATTAAGTGGGGGGGGGGGAGTTGTATCATCCTGTTTCGAGAAGTTTCTTATCTTGGGATTGTGGGTAATAAATGGATCAAGTACAAGCCTTGGGCTTTAAGGTAATTTTTAGACCTTATTGGATGATGATAATGTTGGATAAGTGATTAAAGCCATGGTTTGTGTCTTAGAGTCAAAGTGTAAAATTTGAAAAGTGGTGTTTCAGACTTATTTCTTGAATTGAGGACTTTAGTTTAGTGTTTTTTAAGTCAAAATTAATTAGATACGGTTGTGGTTCTTTTAAATACCATTTCGTGCATATATAGAACACCAAAAACGGGTTTGAAACAAACAATTTATCTCTGTTTGAAGTTAGAGTGAAATTGTGCGAAAACCCATCCTCATGAGGTGAAAGAATTTGTCTCACAACATGAGAACTGTGCAACCCAAATCCCACGAATTTTTAGGGTTTTCAAGTTATTTAAAGGTAAGGATTCATGTGTTAGGTTATTTTCTGAGCCTCCACTGTATCCAGAACCTCTTGGGAGAAACCCTAGTGTCCATTTTCAAAAATTGAGCCACCCTTATCCTCTCTCATCCATATTTTAAGTTTTTGGTGGTTTTGGAGCAATGTTTTCATGCAACGTTGAGCCTTGAAACTTGACAAATGAAGATCTTAACTTTCATCTACCTTCTAGACCTTTTTATGTTATAAAGTTCCAATCTTTATAGCATATTCATCTTGGATCTAAGAGTATTTGGTGTTTTAGTTCATTTAGATGAGATTTGAGTGAGAATTGGAAATAAAGTTTGCAACTTTATTACTCTCCAAGGTCCCAAGATCATTGTATGTTTCAGATCTATACACCAACACCTTTAAATTAGTTTAGAATGTTTTCTTGGACATCATGGACTGGGAAACTTTTGATCTTTTTCCTTCTATTTTAGCCATAGAACCTATCTTTGTCATTTAGGTCATTTTGGGATATTAAAGTTTAGATCTTGAAAGATTGGGACATTATTATGGATAAATTTGGAAACTTCATCCATCTATACATCTTGTTGATTCAAATGTTAAGGTTGTAGACTTAAACTTAATGGATTTAGCTAAGAAAGATGCATTCTTCGTTCCTTTGACACTTAAAGACTAGATCTTGGTTGTTTGCACCATCCCAATGGATAAAGTTGGAAAATTTATCCACTATGAAGCTATTTAGGAACTAAATATAAGGTTTTGGGCCTTGGTCTGAAGAGATCAAGCACTTAATTAAGATTTTCGAATTTTAACCAAAAGTCACTAAGTGACATACAATGTGTCACGACGTGACGGTGCCTAGAATCGCGATTGTTTTTTCATTGCATTCTCACGACGTGAACAAGGAATGGTAATGACGTGACATTGACTTTTATTATTGTTGACCTACTGGACTTTGACCATTGAGTTTTTGACCAGTTTGACTTTTTGTCAAACTTGGGTAGAATTGAGTATTTTACTAAGGATTGGTCTCGTTTTGGTTTTAGCAAGTTTGGGGTGGTTGTTCTAATGCTCAGTTAGCTGTTGGGATTCTATTGAGTAGTTCAGGTGAGTCTCTTCACTATAGTCATTGTTCGAAGGCACCAATGCCGGCCTACTGGATTTTATGTTTGTAGGATCATAGTTGTGATTGTGACACTCAATGATATGCATGTATATGTTTGTGGTCTTTGTGACTCTTACTGATATGATTGTATGCTTAGATGTAGGGTTGAAATAGACTTGTACCTGTTGAAAGACACTGATGGACTCGGAAGGGACTCAGATGTGAAATAGACCCGTTCTAGTTGAAAGATATTGAATGTGTCAAAAGGGACTCAGAGGTGAAATAAACACGTACCTGTTGAAAGAAACCATAGGATTCGAAAGGGACTTCGGGGTGAAATAGACTCGTACTAGTTGAAAGATACCAAAGGAGTCAGAAGGGATTCAAGGGTGAAATAGAACCGGTTTACCTTCCAACTATAATGTATTTTGAGTATCGTGTGTTTTGGGGAACTCATTAAGCTTTGTGCTTACGGTCTACGTTTATGGTTTAAGGTACTTCTATTTTCAAAATGAAGAGCCCGAATTGATTGCACTGCATCCCTTGGAGATTTGTTCTGCACTAATATTTATGAATTACTCTAATGGTTTTAGAATACTTTGTCTCTGGTCATCTTTAGAAAAATGAATGAATGGTTTTAACTTATTTAAAATAAGTATTTTTCTCGGAAATTTTGAGATGTTACACTATGAAACCAAGTTAGTATGAACTGAGAAATCATATTTGCATTCCATACCCGCTAAATATATGCATTCGGGTTGTATATAACATTTGAAATGTTTGATTTAGCCTTTCCCTATTTGCTCATGGGCTTAGGTTTGAATCATTTATTCGATCAACTATCTAATCTTGGGTTATGTACGACTGGCATACACAAGGAGACTATAGAAAGATCACATAAGGGTTAAGCAAAACGTAAATACCCTTACTTTTAAATTTTCAAAGATACCCTGACTAATGAGCTAAATTCCTAGACAAAAGTCTTTTAATGGGGGAGAATTAACAAATGAGAAAATTAGGTCATCACTCACCAGTCTTAGTCATCGTGAACACCTCTTGTAATTGACCTAATGCATTATATTCCATCCTTTTAATACATATAAAGTTTTAATACTTAGAATGGCATATGGAATACCCTTTTTGTCTCCAGTTAATGTTGATAATTAACGAAGAAAACACTACTCACGGTATATTGGTATTTAATGAACACATTGAAAATAAGATTTATATGTTAGTTATAGTTATGGAGAAACAATACTCTAAATAGAGAGTGCCTAAGAATATGATTATGTTAACATAAAGAACGTCGAAAATGGAGATAATACGTGAAACTTACACCCTTTTATGAAAATAAACTTGTTATATAACTGAGTTTTCCATAAATGAACATTAAATCGATTCGTTGGGTTAGCTACACATCTTGTTAAGTATTTTAATCAGGTTTTTGAACTCCATTATATCCTATTATTTGAGTCCATTTTCGGAATATTATAAGCACAAATTTATAGTCGCTTTACAAAACCGGTCGTAACGAAAAAACTATAAATATAGCTGAATTGAAACTTCAAACATGTTTTTAAAATAGTTCTGTCTTTCGTTTGGAAATATCGATTAAATATTTGGAATCACCACATTTGGGACATTTAAATGGCATGTTCGGAAAGTCAAAACGGTGTCATTTTAATTGAGATTCGGCATGTGGTTCGAGCCGATTACACTTGTCACATATATAGTGGTTCAAGTGTCAATTTTTTGGAGGTCCTCTTTGCCTGTATATGGAATGTCCACAGAGTCAAGCTAGTCAATTTAGAGACAGTAAACATTAAAAATGACTTTTTGATAGACGATTATTTATAATAAATAATCTTAACCAAAGTATAATATATGTCACAAGGATTCTATACATATAAAGAAATGTTGAAATCCGACATATAACGAAAAAGTTATGACCCGTCGAAGTTTTCCGACAAAACCAGCATGGCTCCGCGTATTGTAAAAGGTGAATTTTTGAAAAAAAAATACTTTTTACCCTTTACAATCTAAACCAAAGGCATATTAGATGTTAAACCGATAGCGTACATATAGAGAACATCCAAATCCTACTTCGTTAGACGAAGTTATGAGTTTTTTAAGAATTAACATAGTAGTACACATCACAGAAATCTAATTTTAGATAGATCGATTTTTAGCCGACACAAGCTAAATGAGAATTGAAGATCTCAATAATAAGAGCCCAATGATATAAAGACAGTTGAAAACGGACATCAAACTGAAAAAGTTATAAATTTTTAACGGACATTAACTATCTAAATCTATTAAAATATAACTTTAAAAATAAAATCAAAACTAGTCGACGAAGTCTAAACGAAAGTTGTAGATCATGCCACTATCTACACGTGGATATAAATAATGTCAAAAATTGAGCTCGTATGAGAAGGTTGTGGATTTTAGAAGATAATTAGTTTTTGGAGTAACCAGCGAGTGACACGTGGCATGATCGCTTTACCACCAGATGGTAACACATGGCTAACGAACACTCATTGTTCATATAGGGAGCACCCCGCATTCGGCATATTCACAGCCTATAAATAGAAGGCGCACATCACTCCATTCTTCACACCTTCTCATCTATTCTATCCCAAACACCCCCAAAGCCTCTATTTCTTTCCCTAGCACCTCCTAGGTGTTAGAAGCATGTCCTGGAATACTAGAAATCCCCAAGAATAAGAGATTTCGGCTCAGAAGTTCTTCCTTTAGCCATATTCCTCGCTGAACCCCTATAAGTTGAGTTATGTTTATCATACTTGAAGTATAACTTATGTTTAAGTTCATTATCGTCATTATGAACCTATAAACAAGATTTATCACAGATTCCAAGTCGTTATACGGACTGATCTACTTACAGGGATGACGTATAGTCTGTGATTTAGTGAGGTGTTGAAAGTGGGATTTCCAAATGGTATACTTTGTATACCAAACGGACCCGACCTCCGATATGATCCTACCTTGTTGTTCCTTACTTGATAGATCTGGAAGTAGCCTTTGAGTTAATGATGAATTTAGACTAATAATTAGTCGCAATAAATAATAAACTAAAACTTACTAATAATGATACTAGGTTTCATAAAAGGAAAAGAGAATTGTTAGAATTGAAGCGTTGCCCGAATTTCGAGTCGTCACTTTAACAAGCGACTGCATAGTGACTTTTATCTTACACATAGATATGATGTATTTAATATAAATGACATGTTATATGTGCTTATTATCTGTGTTCCTTATATCTATGCTAAATGAATGATTTATACATGTTTTACGTGATTTAAACTATATATATATATATATATATATATATATATGTATTTTTATACCAATAAATATATTGGGTAAAGATGGGTAGATGAATGATGAGAGATGAAAGATGATATAAATGATGATAGTGAAAGATGATGAGAACCTTGATTTTAATGATGATCCACTCATCTAGAAGAGTATAAATGAAAACTATGGACTATTCTACACAATCTACTGGAACTCTAGCATGTTTGTAACCTATAGGTGTTTGTGAATGACATGTTCACCAGATGTACTCTAAAAAAACCTTGGCAGCTATGGACTTAGTGCCTTAAAAATGAACGTTGGCAGCTATGCATTTATTTCCCTATAGATGAATATTGGCATCTATGGACTTAGTGCCTAATAGATAACATCGACAACTATAGACTTTGTGCATTTTAGATAAAACCTAGCAACGATAGACTTTGTACCTATTCCTTAGGATGATCCTTAGGAATGAATGAATGAAGAATAGATGATTCTTAGGGTAGATCCTGAAGAATAAAGAAGATAATGGGGATGGAAGTTGGGTTAATTGTTATACGATTAAACATAATAATTATATTGTTGTGGGTTGAAAACCCTATGTACTCATCAGATTTCTCAACCTAGCCCACTCATTTTATTTGTATCACAAGTGTCAATACGAAGATACATTACACTGAGAGATTAAAGGAAATGTAAATCATCAGTGTAAATGAATTTTGGACAATGAGAATGATTTTGTTCCATTAAGTTCATTGTTATTACAAATCAGAAATCGGGAAACAAACTGTTGGACAATGAGAATGATTTTGTTCCATGTCATTTGTTCTCATGATATCTTGCAAAACAGAGTAGTATATGATCCCTTATCTTAAGACAAGCAACTGACTAGGTCGGAGTTTGATAAAAGCTATGAGAGCTACAATTGCTTATTAGTTTTTGAAGACATACTTCAAACTATAGTTATTAGACTTATCCAAGTGGGAGACAGTTGGATTAGATGTCTAACCTCATAATTATATTTGGTATGCACACTACTAGAAAGTCATTCTTTTACGATGCTCATTGTGCGTCGTAAAAGGCTCAGACGATGCACAAATGCGCGTCAAGGAAGGCCTAGTCATAAAGAGAGACGACGCGCATTTACGATGCTCATTTACGATGCGCGTTTACGACACACAATGTGTATCAAGGAAGGCCCTGTCATAAAGGAAGACGACACGCTTTCGCGTGTCATAACCTTACAACATGCATGTTAATGACATGCAATGCGTATCAAGAAAGCCCCTGTCAAGAAAGGCCATGTCATAAATGAAGATGACACACATTTTTGCGCATCATAATTTTAAATGTTTAAAAAAAATATTATTTATAGATTTACTAATTTTCAAATTAAATTTTATTTAATGTCTCATAATAGAAAATAAAATATCATACACAAAAAATACAATCCATTTTATAAAATTTAATGTCATACAAATAATCGTTCCATGGAAAGATAAAACAAATCAATAGTTGTAACAAAAATTTACAAACTAATTAGATACAAGCAATATAAAAAATGTACCACAAATGCTTTTCAAAGTCTAATCTCCATGTCAGCTCTTCAACTCACTTCTCCAGTTTGTCCTTAGGTTCTCTAAGTCCATGTTAGTATCCATCACCAAGTTTAGCTTGCTTCTCACTGACATCAACCTAAAAAACAATAAAAATTACACTTTGTAACTTTGATACAAAAAATAAAGTTAAAGTTGCAATAATGAAGTTTCTATTTGCTTGACTACTTGTTTAATTTTGATTATTTATTTGTTTTGGAAAGATTCTATATGATAGCAAAAAGATATACCCCCCCCCCCCATACACACACACACACAAAATCTAGTTTTAATTTTGATTATTTATCTTCGTTTACATCTTTTTTTAATGCATCTGTGTAATCTTTACAGTTTGTTTGTGTCCTATGTTCAATAATTTAAGTACGGTTGCAATATTATTTGCCACTTTGGAAGTGTTTTGTTACTTCGTCTCTATAGAATGTTAAATACTGACCTCAAAAGGTAATTTGCATTCCAAGTACTCTTTCTCAAAAGGTAATTTGTTATCATCCTTTGTTGCTTTCTATATTTGGACTGAATGAACACACTGAGGATGAAAAAGAAAATGACCATTTTACCCTTTTATAGGAAGTGATACTGAATATATATATATATATATATATATATATATATATATATATATATATAATTGACTGTTCATTTACAAACAGTTATAAATTGAAATCTTAACATTGTACTTTTACATTAATAATTTTCAATATATGATAATAACCAAAATCACCCACAATGTAATACTCCACGTGTACAAACTCGGAGATTTAGTTTCTTAATATTTGGATTTAATGAGCTTCCTACCACATAAATAACTATTTTTTGTTTACATATTTCATCTTTATTTCATACTACATAAATTTTGTCAATAATATATTTAAATCCTTAAGTCCATCAATTGATAAAAAAGAAACAACACCATCATTTTCTTTTTAATGCAAATAGAATGAGTCAATGGAGAGGAAAAAGGATTTTCCCCTGAATTTTTTGTTTCCAATCCATCATTTTCTTAAATATTTTTTAAACATCATTCATATAATAAAAATTGTTGTTAGTTGTTACTGACCAAGATGAAGATGATAGTATGTATATGATGAAGGCAACAGGTTTGATAATGATGGGTCAACAACAATAAACAGCTTGATCAATTAGTGGAGGAATTTGTTTAATTTCGGTTCCAAGCTCATACTCAATCTGATACCTATAGCATTAATAAATAGCCATGAAACCACAAAGTTAGAAAGATAAGGGTAAATCTGGTAATGCTAATTAATATTATCAGGAGGAAGACTTACAGGTTAAATCTGTCTTCCAAGGTTATCAAATTCACAGCCAACCCAAGATGCCCAAACCTTCCGGAACGACCCACCTATAATTTGATTATAATCAATCAATCATAGGGTAACACACTTGATACTTCACTCTCTATCAACATTCAAACAAAGAATAAACAAGGCTGATAGCAGATAAATGCTAGTATAATCTGAACCTTTAAACCATCAAGACCATTTGCATCTGCATGTCTACAGCCTGTTCAATATGAATGCAAACAAGAATCACTGATTATTCATATGATTTTAGCATTCATATATGTGAAGAGGAAATATATGTGACTTCGATGTGTCTAAAATATTCCCCTATAATACACAAAATTTAATTTGGGAAAACTAAGATGTCAGTCCCTTCTATGTAAGCTAGAAACATTGGATTCAGGTAAGTTACCAAATCTTGAACTGAAGTGTTAAGGAAATCATCCTTGATTTTCTTCCCCTGTAATAGATAGGGGATGTAATTCTTGAAAATCATGCATATTGGAAAGGAATAAAGTTACCTGATGTATAATAAAAGATCAAAGTTTATATAAGGTTTGCAATTCTTTAAGTTCAACTATGAAACTACTTAAAAAAAAATAATGAGTTCGGATGACAACAATTACTGAATCTACTATGAGTTTCCTGCAGCAGTAGCTTGTGAGGTTAAAAGTAGAGCTTGTACAAGTGTAGTGTCTAATATTGATGCCATCTCTCTAGCACCTGAGTCAAGAGGCATGCTGACACTCCCCTGAAAATTTAAAAACAAAAGTTGAATGACTATGACAAGAATAACCCCGATACAAAAAATGTCAGAAATTAATCTCTAAGCATTCCAATATGCTATTTCCTATAAAAAAATATCAAAACTAGTCGTATCAATTCTAAACTTTAAACAAAACCCAAATCAAATTCCCCTTGGAATTCTACTTGTACCTTCAAAATTCAACTAAAATGTGAAAAAGGCTAGTTATTTATAATCAAATTGTAAAGTTTACCAAAGTTTTGAAAAACATTCTTGATGCCTCCTTTCAAGTTTTCTCATTTAAAAGGTTGTTCATACGAAGAGCCTTTCTTCTATTCTCTTCTTCCTTATTAAATATATTTTGGAGATATTTTCCAATAGCCCTACAAAAAAAAGGTTTTATTTATTTTCTTTTTCAATTAATGTAAAAAATAACTAAATATGATTACTTGGTACGTGAAGACCATCCACTGGCATCAACCAAACGTTTTTCTTCAGTGTCACTCAAATCTTCATCAGGTTCTTCAGCATCATTGTCAACTTCATTATCAAAATTCAGAAAATATGAGATAAAAGAAAATAATTAAATAATATAATTCTTGACTTTGTATAACCACAAAGCAACCAGGTCAAGAGATTATAGAATAAAATAGAAAATCATCTCAAATCACAAAAATACTTTTTCCCAAATTGTGTAGGAATCATTCATTTGGTAGTGATCAACAACATTAGAAGCAGCAACCAACTTGTTATCAGAAGTCTCAGTTGACCCAAAAGTTAAAACCCAAAAAAAAAAAATTAAAAGTGAAGCTATAAACTTTAATTCTCAGTTGACCTTCAACTGTGTGCAATCAGATTCACGGAAAAAGTTATAAATAAAGATGTCAATAGAGACAAAAAAAAAAAAAACCAATCTCAAGCATTTCTTTGGAAGGTATATCCAAGTAATTAGTTGGCTCATCTAGCACAAGTAGTATGGAAGGCTTCACCATGAACTTACAAAATCCAAGTCGTGCCTGAACCATGTTTATGAAATTACTTAGTAGCCCATCATCATTGAAAGGGTATTTTAGACATTTAAAAACTAGTAAAACTTTGACAACCACCACTTACTTCACGAATGCAACTTTTCATTTTTGTTTTAGAAATGAAAGCAGACAAAATATTGGAAAAGAAAGGGAGTAAAACTAATATTATATCAATGAATGAGGAAAAAGACCAAATTGTCCTTTTGTTTTGGAACAACAAACTCTAATGTGCACTAATCATCAACACAGATTCATATTCATGATACTAACACAAAGTACAATTTCAAAAAGAATATATGAATTATGTAGATCCATTAGTCCTATTTACAGATACACAGCCATACAAACTCTGGTGTGCACTAATCATCTTGGTTGCAGACAACTGGCATTTAGAACAACCAAACGGATGCAACTACACTGAAAACGGAAAACACAGTTTGGTCTTCTTAATGCCTAGAATCAAGAAATTCTCAAGAAGATTAATCAAAGGTGAAACATACATGGATTCGGTTACAGATGTTTTAAACAGAGTCGCTTCATACCCACATATTCTCGAAATTGATGATGAAATGGAGAAATTGAAATGAAATTAAAAGAAGAAGAAGAGGATTTGTTACCTTCAACCTCGTGCCCCGAGTCTCGGAAATCTTTTATTCAACTTTACAGTCGTTGATACGTGTCTAAATGGAAAGATTGTGAACGTGAGAGAAATCGAACCCCGAGATTTGGATTCGGTTACAGATGTTTTAAATAGAGTCAATTCACACCCACATTCAAGATTCGTGAAATACTAGGGCACACGAGGCTACATATCGCCTGAATTTTAGTCTACCGGTGCTCCGACACATAAGTCCTACTTGTACGCTTTCGGAGTTGTACATCTTGAGATATTGTCAGGCAAAGAAGGGAAGTACGGAACGAAGGAAGGAATGTCGATATCTAGGCAAGGCGGCAGTCGAATGTATGGAGGGGGAAGAAAGGATCGTAATTAGGGCAAGAAGCAAAGAGGAGGATAAAAAAGAAGGTGGGTGTTCAAAATTTTAGGGATTTCATTTTCCCCCCTGTCTATTAAACACGATTTTCATTAAAATTATAAAGCGACACTCATAGAGGATGCCCATTAAAGATACATCGCCCTCCGTGTTTTTAATTTTTTCTCATATGACACTAATTTAAGGACACATAATAATACGTGACCTAAATCCTTAAATTTTTTGAAGAGATGACACTTTTTTAACGTTACTCTCTTTTGCGTAGCATAAATCAATGAGTGTCGTGGTTTGCGCATCGTAAAATGCTATTTTTCTTGTAGTGGCACTTGAATTGATAGTGACATGGTCCTTTTGGATTGCCTTCACACGTGCAACTAGACAGGATAATTAATTAAAGAAAAGGAAGAATTTATTAATTTGATTAATAAATTGGAATTAATGATTTATTAATAGGTTATGGAAATAATATTAATTAGTAATTATGTTATTAGTTAATATTTAATCAGAAATTAATTTGGAATTGATTTTCGAATTAAAGGAATTAATTAATAGTGTAGGGACTAAAAGTGCAATTGTTCAATCGTTAAGCAAAAGGGTCCAAAACATTCCTAGGGACGGGTGGATGGTTTTGTGATGATATCTGTAAGATTATTCTAGAGTTTCTAAAATATCTTATCATATATAGATAATTAAAGGCAGTGGATAATTATCATATTTGAAATTAGGGTTAATCCACAGTAACCTTGGTGCACAATATTAAGAACCCTTAGGGCTATGATTTTCGGCAACTCTTTGATAGAAGCTAGAGCCGAAAATTTCACCTCCTCCTCTATCATATCATTCTCTCGCATTGTGTGTTTGTGAGCCATTAGAGGTGTTACATTTGTGACACTAAGTTCTCCAGCTTCAAGATCTACAAGGGATTCATTCTTATTACAATATAACAATCAAGGTATGTAACCCAACCCTAGTTTTATATGAATTTCGAAAATAGTATACCTCTCCTACAGTTTCTCCTTTGTGTTGAACTTTGCATGTTCAATTAGAGAAACCCAATATCCAAAGCATTAGGGTTGCATGCACACTTAAGAATCGTTGTTATGCTCGAAGCCCATCAGATGTAACATCCTAGGATTAGTTTTCTGTATAATATGATGCAATTGTGAATTGTTTAAAGGATAAGGAAATAGAATCATCATTTTGTTCATCAAACTTGACGAGTTCATCTTGGAACTCGAGGGGTTGACATCAACTCGACTCGATGAGTGCATTGCCCAACTTGGCGAGTTGCATTGTTAGATCATGAATTTTCGTTTTTGATAATTGTTTCATTGATTGATTAGGATCATTACCTTAAATTTGTTTTAATTGTTTCAAATGGGATATTTTAATCAATAATTTTGTATCCTTATCATGAATTCATGATTGGGTTAAAGTTTTTGATAAAGACCAAATTAATTTGCTATTTTAATTATTAAAAATTTGAAAGGTTTTAAAAATACACGCTTGGTTTTAAAATTTAAAACTTAAATAAAATATTTTAATTTTGAAAATTTAAAATTTAGAAACCTATTATTATACAAGTTTAAGATACACCCTTATATATATTGTAAAATTAAAAGTTAATATTTACATATATGTATAAGAAAAGTCAGTCTTACCATTAGTAGGCCTCATTCATGAACCTGATCTATAAGGGGGTAAAAGGAAACTGCCAATAAAATGCCGGTTGAATGGGTGTCCACTCTCACCCACCGATTCCTTGATTGGTGGTGGGTCATTAGCGGAACGGGTTTGATAGGACACTAAACTCTCATTAATAAGTATAATGATATACAAAGTAACTAAATGCTTTTATAAATTTTCCAAATCTTATTTACTTTAGGAAAATGTGAATTTGATGCTAATCCATGAAACTGCACATTGCACTTTATAAAAGTCATTAGTAGAGCGTGCGTGGTTAATCGACACACTAATATGACTAATAGAGGATGGAAATGGCTAGCTCATAAATTATTGTTGATTAATAGAGCGTGTATGGTTAACCGACACATTAATTAGATGATAAACGACATCGAGAGTACCAAGCTAATTTACATGGTTATTCACACCTTGTGTTTGATCCTCGGTATCCCAAACACAAATGGAAAGGGCATAATCAAGATTAAATATGCCATTGAATAGTTCAATGAATCTCAAAAGATCTAGGAATTTCATTTAAAACTTAATTCACTTAAGATTTCATTTTCTTGGTGGTGAAATTGGTAAATCGTCATTTACCTACCTTTAAATAATTTGCAATTAGATTACAACATCTCTCTTCTAAATTGTGAATTATTTAGTTGGGTCCTTGCCTTAATATTTCATTCAATGTTATAATAAGGATTTTCTTATTTAATCAAATCTAATCATTTTTCATTTTCAAATGTCAACTTCAAACAATGCTTCTGGCTACTTCAACAACAACTCCAACCACTTCTCACTCTTGAGCATCTGCTCAAAGGTCACCATTAATGATTTTAACTTTATTGATTGGATCCAGAACATCAGAATGGCCTTGAGGTTCGTGGAAAAGGAGTATGTTCTAGAAAAGGATCTGAACAAGATTGATGAAACCAAACCTACTCCCAAAGAAATTGTTGAATATAGGAGACACTACAATGATGCTACCAAAGTGTCATGCGTTATGGTGGCTATTATGACTCCCGAACTGAAAAGGTTCTATGAGGACTATCATCCTTATGAGATGTGCAAGGACTTGATAGGGAAGTACGATCAACGAGCCCATCAACAAAGGTATGAAATAGTCAAATCATTCATAACAAGCAAGATGAAGGATAGAGAGTCTGTCACGACCCACTTGTAATGCATGCAACATTATGTGGATTATCTGTTGAAGCTCAATGTAAAATTTTATGAGGAATTGGATATTCACATAGTCTTGCACTCATTACCTAGTTGTTATGATCAATTTCTTTAGACTTATCATCTGAACAAGGAGGAAACCACATTGACTCAACTCTAAAGCTTGCTGAGAACAACCAAAAGTGGAATGAAGGGAAAAAGTGTTACCTCCATTCATCCTGTTGGTGCTCCCATCTTGGACATAGGGCAAGGGAAAGGGAATAAGAGAAAAGCTCCCTCAAAATATGATTGGAAGGAAAAGTCTCAAGATACGTCATCGAGTAATGGCCCTAAAAGCAAATCTAGTTCCGAAGCTCCCCCTACCTCTGATCCAAAGGATGCTACTTGCTTTTACTACCATGATAAAGGGCGTTAAAATAGAAGTTTCCCCAAGTACTTGCAAGAGATTAATAATGTCACGGTTAAGCCAACCTCCGCAGGTATTTACACTATTCTATCTAAAAACTCATCACATTGGAAAACTTGGGTTCTCGATATACGGTGTGGTTTTTACATTTTCTCTGACTTGCTGGGATTAAGAAGAATTGAAGATGTGGAGCATGGGAAGATGAACCTAAATATGGACAATAGGAGATCATCGCCTATTACCAAGATTTGTGTTTATTCTGTAGTGCTTAGTAGTGGGTTATGTTTAGATTTAAATAATTGTTGCTACTCGTCAGAAATGACAAGAAATATGATTTCATTTCATGGTTTAAATATACAAGGTCTTAGATATTCTTTTCAGAATGAGAATGGTTCTATTCATGCTTATTATAATGGTTTATTTTATTTAAATCATTACATCCTGATGGTGTGTATGAAACTGTGATGCTTGTAGACAATTTAGAAAATAGTATGTTACATATTGTCTCATCTAATGATTTAGACAAGGCATGCTTGTGGAATTTTTATCATGGACATGTCAACAAGAAACGCATTGCCCAACTCCAAAAGGATAGAGTGATGGAATCATTCGACTTAAAGTCGAATGATGTATGCGAATCTTTTTTACATGGAAAGATGACTAAATCACCTTTCATGGGTTCATGTGAAAGATGTGAGATCTCATACACACGGATGTGTGTGGGCCCTTTAGATCCACCATAAGGGATGGAAATCGATTTTTTGTCACTTTCACATATGATTATAGCAAATATGGTTATATCTACTTAATAACGCATAAGTCAATAACCTTTGAAAAATTCTTAGAATTCAAACATGAAGTCGAAAATCAGTGGGGTAGGAAGATCAAGATACTTAGATCCGATAGAGGTGGTGAGTATCTTAGTATCGAGTTCTAAGACTACCTCGAGGAATGAGGAATTGTCTCACAATTGAAACCTCCTAGGACACCACAACTTAATGGTATGGCTGAGAGGTGTAATCGAACCTTGTTGGACATGGTTTATTCCATGATGAGTTGAGCTTCACTAGCACTCTAATTTCCGAGGTATGCCAGGGAGACAGCCAGCCACATTCTTAATCTTCTTCCGACCAAGATGGTTATCAAAACACCTCATAAAATGTGGACAGGGAAGATTCCCTCGTTCGCACATATCAAGGTTTTGGGTTGTGAAGCTTCTATTAGACGAGAGACTCATGACGAGTTTGAACCTCAAACTGTGCAATGTATTTTAATTGGATATCCATAGAATTCCTTTGGATACTTCTTCTACATACCTAGTGAGAACGTGCTATTTGTAGCATGAAGAGGAGTCTTTCGAGAGAGGGGGAGAGCTCATATCCAAAGATGATAGTGGGAGTGCAATTGATCTTGAAGAAATTCAAGAGTCAAGTGATGAAGGAACCTCTAACACTAGCACTCAATCCAAGGAAGAAATTCTTGTTGAACCTATTGACAAGTCATTACCTCTTATACATTCCACTCGAGTTCGAATGGCACCCAAGTTTTATGGTTTCCATATAACTACGGATGATGATACGTTTATCAGTGAACACTGGTAAATTTGGATGAACCTCCTAGCTACAAGGAATCCATGGCGGGCCTTGAGTATGCCAAATGGAAAGAGGCGATAGACAGCAAGATCCAATCCATGTGTAACAATCAAGTTTGGAACATGGTTGACAATAAACTAGGTCGAAATACAGTTGGGTGCAAATGTATCTTCAAAAAGAAGACCAACATGGAAAGAAAGGTGCACACCTTCAAGGATCGACTAGTTGCAAAAGGCTTTACTCAAACCCTAGGGGTTGACTATAATGAGACCTTCTCACAGGTGGCCAATATAAAATCTATTAGAGTTATGTTAACCATAGTTGCATTTCATGACTATGAAATTTGACAGATGGATGTCAAAACCGCTTTCCTTAATGGAAACTTGGCTGAGGATGTTTACATGAGTCTGTCAGAGGGTTTTTTGGATGATAAATACCCCCCAACAGACTGTGTAAGCTTGAGAAATCAATCTATGGATTGAAACAAGCTTCCTGCAGATGGAATCTTTTTTTGATGAGAAAGTCTAAGTGTTTGGTTTCTCTAGAAGTGAGGATGAGTCTTGTGTATATGTTAAAGATATTGAGAGTATAGTTACTTTCCTAGTGTTGTATGTTGATGACATACTACTTATAGGAAACGACATTCCAACCTTGCAGGAAGTGAAGTCCTGGATTGGAAAGTGTTTTAGTATGAAGGATAAAGGAGAGGCTGCTTAAATTCTAGGAATAAGGATTTTCAGAAATAGGAGTAGAAGACTAATTGGACTAAGTCAGAGTACGTATGTGGATAAGGTGCTAAAGAGTTTTAGCATGGAGAATTCAAAGAAAGGGGAGTTACCTATCCAAAGTAATATCAAGATGAGTAAGACTCAGAGTCCAAGTATGGATGCTTAGATAGCGAAAATGAGACGAGCCCCATATTCTTCTATCGTTGGATCGGTCATGTATGCTATGACATGTACTCTCCCTATCATGGCTTTTGCTTTGAGCATGGTTAGTCGATATCATGGAAAGTCGGGTAAATCTCATTGGATTGCGGTTACGAACATACTCATGTATTTGCGAAGAACTAAGGATTGGGTCCTTGTGCTTGGTGGCAGTAATAACTTAGGTGTTACAGGGTATAGTGATGCTAACTTTTAGACAGACAGATACAAATTTCGTTCTCAGTCTGGCTAGGTGTTTACCCTTAATGGAGGAGCAGTAACTTGGAAGTGTTCTAAGTAGGAGACCGTGGCTGATTCTACTTTTAAATCAGAGTATATTGCTGCAAGCGAAGCATCAAAGGAGGCTATATGGTTGAAGAACTTCATTGGAGATCTTGGAGTAGTGCCAACCATTAAGGAGCTGATGGAAATTTTCTGCGATAATGAAGGAGCAGTTGCCTTGACCAAGGAACCAAGAGATCATGTTAGATCAATACATATCAACAGAAAATATCACTTTATAAAACATCATGTAGAAGAAGGAAGCCTTGTTATTAAGATGGTATCATCATAGGAGAATCCTACAGATCCTCTCACAAAAGGTCTGAGTAGGATTAAGCATCTTCAGCACGTAAGGAGCATTGGTCTGAAGGCTGATATTAGTTTTAGTGATTAGATAGTTATTTAGAAACTTGTAACAAATAAATGTAACTGACTTTTATTGATTAAATAATAGAGATTTATCTATGAGTATCGTTTACTATCTTTTGTTAATTGTCTATCTTTGTGTTTCATTCGTATGTTTTACTTCCCAAATAATTGGATTAGTCAAAACATCCATAGTCGATCATAGTTTGAAAGTAAGCAGTGAATTAAGGTTGTCATGAATTGGATTGTAGAATGTCTAAGTCTTTAGATATAGCAATGGTGCGTGGCAATATTCATGAGTACTTTTGAAATAGGGATTTATGTATTAGATTAAACCCACACTCAGTGAATTACTTCATGGAATTTATCATAGGTAATTATGAGAAGATAATATCATATAATCTTTAAACCAATATATATTAGTTGCTATTTACGAGTTGGTTATGGATTGATAATGCGTAAACGCATCAGTAACATGGTGTTATAAAACGTATTGTTGTGCATGATTTGATGAGTAAATAGTACAAGCATATGAGTCAAAGTTTATCTATTCCTTTTCCCTAAGGTGAAAAGGACATAACTTGGGCCCCTCGATGATTTGGTGTTAAACTATGTGTCGGGCCCGATCAGGACTGAATTGATGTGTTCGATTAAGATCTTTGTCATTACAAATCAAAAATCGAGAAACAAACTATTGGACAATAAGAATGATTTTGTTCCATGTCATTTGTTCTCTTGATATCTTGTAGAACGGAGGACTATATGATCCCTTATCTTAGGAAAAGCAACTGACTAGGTTGGAGTTTGATAAAAGCTATGAGAGCTACGATTGCTTATCAGTTTTTGAAGTCATACTTCAAACTATAGTTATTCGACTTATCCAAGTGGGAGACTGTTGGATTTGATGTCTAATCCCATAACTATAATTGGTATGTACTTGAATTGATAGTAGCATGGTTCCTCTACGTTGCCTTCACACATGCAACTAGACAAGATGATTGATTGAGGAAGAGGAAGAATTTATTAATTGAGTAAATTACATGAATGATCCCTATGGATTAGGTTAATTTGTGCATTTGGTCCCTAACATATTTTTTTAACTCAGAAGGTCCCTATTATTTGCTTTTATTACACGCTTGGTCCCTGTCTTACCAAAACAAACCTATTTCGCCCTTGATTTCTTAATTTATTAAATAAACATACCCCCAACTCCACCCCCTCATCTTACCTTACCTACCCCACCATTTTTTTTCCTATTTAAATAATAGTATTTCACCTCCTTCTCAATCATATCATTCTATTGCATTATGTGTTTGTGAGCCATTAGAGGTGTTACATTTATGACATTAAGTTCTCAATCTTCAAGATCTACAAGGGATTCATTGTTATAACAATATAGCGATCAAGGTATGTAAACTAACCGTAGTTTTATACGAATTTCGAAAATAGCATACCTCTCCTAGGGTTTCTACTTTTGTCAATTTTGCATGTTAAATTACAGAAAACCTATATCTAAAGCATTAGGTTTGCATGCACACTTAGGAATGGTTGTTATCCTCAAAAGCCATCAGTCAGTCAAATTTTTATGTTCAACTCCGCATACATATCAATCCCGGATCACTTCAGTTAAATACTTCATCGGAAACTGTAGTTAGCTTTATGTTAAATTGGTATGGTTTATTTTATGCTTAATCTACATATATCATCCCGTATATTAAGTTGGTATTGTTTGGGTTGGTATGATATTTAGTAATGACTAGGTACAAAGCTATCCAAAAGTTTGGCTATGGTAACTATTAGGTATACTATTTTCCTAGCGAGTTGGTCAACATAACGACTAGATACGATGTTATGCTTGAAAATTGGCTAGGGCAATGACTAGGTAGGATATTATCCTATAAATTTCATTAGCATAACAACTAGGTATAATGTTTTCGCTAAACTTCAGTCAGTGTAACGACTAGGCATAATATTATCTAAAGGTTTGGGAAGAGTATCTACCAGGTTTAATATTATCCTAACATTCTAGGCATAGTTATACCACTAATATTATAAAATATGGGAATATTTATAAAAAGTGATTACTATAACATGTATTCCCCCAACCGTAAAACATTTGAAAATTGTAAATGTGGGGCCATGAATTCAGCCTTGTAGCATGCTTTAATCGATATTTCTTCTTGTCAAAATGTGCTCAGAGGCTCGGCTATATATATATATATATATATATATATATATATATATATATATATATATATATATATATATATATATATGAACAAATTTAAAAGATAGAGAGGAAAAGAAAAGCAGTCGAAGCTGATTTGAGATGTGGAGGAAAATAGAAGTCATGCAGCACATTTTATAGTCAAATTTTGCGCCGAGCTAACATGGCTCTAGTGAGGGTTTGTGTAACACTTGAATCTTGGCATGCTTCATTATTGCCCTTTGTTATTTTAGAACTTGCATTTTTGGTCCTTGTGCAGTACGTGGGGCGTACGACATGGTAGGCTTAGCATACGAGTTGTGAAGTGAGTACGCGGTGTGTACCACATGTGCGTACTGATGCAAGGTGGGATTGGGACTCCGAACACGTACGCGGAGCGCATGTGCCATTTAGTGAAACCTTAATTTATAGGGTTGGACACTATTTAATCGTACTTATGGCTCATGTTATACTCGTTTCTCAGCCTCCACTGACCTTATAACCTCATTTCGAAAACCTAGACCATTCCTTTGAGTTTTTTTAGCTCATTGTGTGCTTCTTGACATGATTTGGTTCATTATCAAGAAGGAGGAGTTTGGTGAAAGGTTGTTGATCAATGAAGAGCTTGTGGATCCTGATTCTCTACTCTATTTACAGCTTGTTTGAGGTAAAAAGCTATGATCTTGTTCATTAGAAGCTTAGATCTAGTTTATATGAGTTTTGGGCCCTTTTTGGCCCCATGAATGAGATCTAGTGATTTGGCACCACTCCAGGAGCTCTGAGTTGCCACTCTTGGTGTTTCCGAGGTTCAAACTCCATAAAGTTGGCACCTTTAGGGCTTAGAATCACCCATGCATGAGATTAGGTGAATTTAGTGAAAGTAGAGTGCTATGTATTGAATTTGGGTCCTTTTAGTGCATGTAAAGTCACCAAGTCAGTGACTTTATGGTTCTAATGTTTGTTAGGGATTACATCTGAGGTTTGGACTACTATTCTTAAGCATTAAGTGCTTAAAGTGGGTTTTAGCTCAATGATTGGATCTGCAACATTCGAATGGTCACTCGCTACGAGGACAAAAAGTATGTCCTCGATGAGAAGTTGAAGGAGATCAATGTTAATACTGCCTCTCCCATTGAGATCGCCGCCTTTGAGGCCCACGAGCGTGATGCCACAAAAGTCCTTAGCATCATGCCGGCAACCATGACTGTCGAACTTCAAAAGTCCTATGAGGACATGTACCCATATGAAATGCATCAAGACTTGTTGGACCGGTACCACTAGAGTGCAAGGAAAGAAAGGTACGAGATTATCACATCGATGATCACTGCCAAAATTAGTAATGGAGAGTCCCTTATCGTCCATCTGCAAAAGATGCAGAGATATGTTGATTGCATGCTGAGGTTAAATGTTAACTTCGATGAAGAGCTACAAAATCGACATTCTCCTTCACTCCTTGCCTCCCTACTACAACTAGTTCCGCATGACCTACCACATGAATAAGTAAGAGGTCACCATGAGCAAGCTTCAAGGCTTGTTGAGGACTGCTGAGAGCAATCTCAAGGATAAGTCTGTTGCATCCACTCCCACTCCCATTGTTGTGCCTGTCTTGGCAATAGGTCAAGGGAAGGGTAAAAAGAGGAAGGCTCCCTTAAAGGGCCACCAAAAGGGAAAGTCCAAAGATGACACGTCTTCTAGTGGAACTAAAGTTCGTTCTGCTAAACCCAACTCTAACCCTAAGAAGTTAGAGCGCCACCACTGCCACAAGATAGAGCATTGGAAGAGAAGTCTCCCAGAATATCTACAAGCCATCAAGGATGGGAAGATCAAGCCATCTTTTGCATGTATTTACACAATTAAATCTAATGATTCATCACATGCTATTTCTTGTGTCCTTGATATAGGATGTGGTTTTCACATATGTTCTGATTTGCAGGGAATAAGAAGTGATAAGGATGTGGAGCATGGAAGGATAAATCTAATCATGGGGAACAGAAGACTGTCGCATGTCACCAAGATCGAAGTTTATTCCTTGATGCTTAGTAATGGATTAGGTTTAAATTTTAACAATTGTTTCTATTTTCCAGATATGGCAAGAAACATCATTTCATTTCATGGTTTATATAAACAAGGTTTTAGATATTCATTTGATAATGAAAAGGGTTCTATTTATGCTTATCTTAATAATGTTTTATATTTTGAAGCATTACCTTGTAATGGAATATATGAGACAGTGATGGTTGTAGATAACTTAGGAAATGATCTATTGTGTGTTGATTCGTCCAATAGTATGGAGAAAGCATGCTTGTGGCATTTTCGTCTTGGACATGTCAGCAAGAAATGCATAGCCCAACTCTAAAATGATGGAGTGTTGGAGTCATCTGACCTTAGGGACGATGATGTGTGCAAGTCTTGTTTACTTGGAAAGACAACCAAGTCACCCTTCACTGGCACTTGTGAGAGGGGTGAGTGTTTATTGGATCTGATACACACCAATGTGTGTGGGACCTTTAGATCCACCACAAAGGATGCAAACCGCTTCTACGTGACTTTTACCGATGATTATAGAAAATATGGTTATATCTACTTAATCAAGCACAATTCGGAAACTTTTGAAAAATTCAAAGAGTTTAGACAAGAAGTGGAGAATCAATTGGGCAGGAAAATCAAGATTCTTCGATCCGATCGAGGAGGAAAGTAACTAAGTCTTGAATTCCACGACTACCTCAAGGAATGCAGAATCGTTTCGCAATTAACGCTACCTAGGACACCGTAGTTGAATGGTGTAGCTGAGATGCATAATCGAACCTTGCTAGACATGGTTCATTCCATGATAAGTCGTGCTTTACTACCTATCTCATTCTGGGGGTATGCCTTAGAGACTACCGCCCATATCCTTAACTTATTCCCTACGAAGGAGGTTGCCAAAATACCTCACGAGATGTGGACAAGGAAAGCTCCCTCGTTGGCACATATCAAGGTTTAGGGTTGCAAGGCTTTAGTAAGACGAGAGACTCACGAAAAGCTCAAACGTTGTAGTGAGCGGTGTATTTTCATCGGCTACCCGCAAAAGTCCTTTGGATATCTCTTCTATAGACCGAGTGACAATGTTGTCTTTGTTGCAAGGAGAGGGGGTTTTTTTTTGAGAGAGAGAGAGAGAGAGAACTCATAAGCCAAGGGGACGGTGGGAGGCCAATCGATCTTGAAGAGATTCAAGAGTCGAGCGATGAAGGAACCTCTAATGCTAGTGCTCAACCCAATGGAAACTCCGATTGAACCGATTGACGAGTCCTTACCTCTTAGACGTTCCGAAAGAGTTAGGGTTCAACCCCAGTTTTATGGTTTTCATATTACTATGGAAGGGGATACATTCATTATGAAATATGGAAAATGGATGTCAAAACCGCATTCCTTAATGGAATTTTGGTTGAGGATGTTTACAGGGCTCAGCCAAAGGGTTTTGTCAATGGGAAGCATCCCAATATAGTGTGTAAGCTTGAGAAGTCCATTTATGGACTTAAGAAAGCGTTTCACATATGGAATCTTTGTTTCGACGAGAAAGTCAAAGAGTTTGGTTTTCTGCAAAGCGAGGATGAATCATGTATATATTTCAAATCCAATGGAAGTATAGTGAGCTTCCTCGTATTGTGTGTCGATGACATACTGCTCATAGGAAATGACATCCCAACACTGCATGAAGTTATGTCCTGGCTCGGGAAGTGCTTCGCTCTGACGGACCACGAAGAAGCTGCCTATATTCTGGTAATAAGGATAGTGAGAAAGAGGAGTAAAAGACTAATAGGACTTAGTCATAATACTTACTTGGACAAGGTACTAAAACATTTTAGTATGGAGAATTCCAAGAAAGGGGAGTTACCAATCCAAAGTAATGCCAAATTGAGTAAGACTCAAAGTCTGAGTACCGAAGCTGAAATAGAATATATGAATCAAGTTCCTTACACTTCCGCAGTTGGCTCGATCATGTATGCTATAACTTGTACTCGCCCTGAAGTGGCCTTCACTTTAAGCATGGTCAACAGATATCAAGGGAACCCTGGAAAAGCACATTGGACCGTAGTCAAGAATATTCTTTAGTACCTTCGGAGGACCAAGGAATGGTTTCTAGTCCTCAGTGGGAGTGATGACTTAAAGGTGTGAGGGTACAGTGATGCTAATTTTCAGACCGACAGGGACAACTACAGTTCGTAGTTGGGCTAGGTCTTTACCCTTAATGGTGGAGCAGTTACTTGGAAAAGTTACAAACAAGAGACCTTAGCTAATTCAACATGCGAATCAGAGTACACTGCAACGAGCGAAGCATCGAAGAAGGAAATATGGATGAAGAATTTCATTAGAGACCTTGGAGTTGTGCTAGCCATACGGGAGCCCATGGAAATTTTCTGTGATAACGAAGGAGCGGCTGCCTTGAGCAAGGAACTGAGGGATCATGGTAGATCTCAACATATTGATAGAAAATATCACTTTATTCAACATCAGGTAGAAGAAGGACTCCTTATAGTGAAGAGGGTATCATTAGAGGATAACCTAGTAGATCCGCTTATGAAGGGACTGAGTAGGGTTAAGAACCTGCGGCACGCTAGGAGCGTTGGGCTGAGGTACAATATTAGTTTAGATTAGATAGTTTGGAAATGTGTAATAGATAAATGTAGTTGACATTTGATGATTAAATAAACGGTATTATTTATAAGTAAATTTACTGTCTTATGTTAATTGTTTACCTATTGTTTCATTTTGCATGTTTTGACTTCCTAAATAATAAGATTATTCGAACGGTCCACATTCATTCATATGTTGGAAGTAAGTATGAATGAAGACTGTCATGAATTGGTGTGTAGATTTTCTGAAAAGTATTAGACATAGCAAAACTTTGCTATAACATTCATGAGTGCTTATGAATAAGATTTGAGTATTGGAATAAACCCACACTTGCTGGAATCACTTTGTGGAACTTATCACGAGTGATCACAAGATGATAACATCATATGGTCTTAAAACCTAGATATATGGTTTATTGTTTGCTGATTGTTTGTGCATTGATAATGCGAAAACGCATCAGTAACTTGATGTTATAAAATGCATTGTTGTGTATGATTTGATTAGTGAATCATAAATGCATATAAGTCGAATTTCATCTGTTCCTTTTATCCTAAGAGGGTAAAAGAGAAATCAGGGCCCCTCAATGATTAAGGTTGACTTATGTGTCGGGCCCGGTCAGGACTAAATTGATGTGTTCGCTTATGTTCTATGTCAGACGAATCTAGGATCGAAAAACAAAATGTAGGACAATAAGTATGACAATGTTCCATGTGATTGTCAACACGATATCAAGAACAGAGGATTGTACGATCCCTTATCTAAAGGACAGGTTACTGATAAGATCAAAGTTTGACAGCATCTTTGAGAGCTACGATTGCTAATCCGATTCTACTTGCATTTATGGTTACTAGACTTATCCAAGTGGGAGACTATTGGATTAGTGTCTAAGCATGTAACCATATTAGGTAAGTACTTGACCTGATTGTGCATGGTCATTTTGGGTTGCCTTCACCATAGCAACTTGACAAGGTGATTTATGGAGAGAGAGAGAGAGAGAGAGAAGATATTATTTACCATTTACCTTCTGTAACGTCATGAATTTCAAAACCAATTTTTCATTTTTACAATCATTAAAAACATCGAGTAATAAAATTTAGGTTCCAATGTAACAATTTAGTCACGACCAATTACATAACAAGATCACAAAACGATTTCCCCGAGTGTGTGTACGATCACGCCGACGCCTTCCCACGGTCCTCGCTAGTACCTGAAACACATAACACAACAACTGTAAGCATAATTGCTTAGTGAGTTTCCCCCAAATACAACCTACGCACTTACGCCTTTTGCAGGCCTTGACCTTCCGGTCCATCTGTCTCAGGGGACTTCCGTCCCGACTAGGTAAACCTTCCGGTCCTACCCACGTCAACCTTACGGTCCATATGACCACGCCTTCCGGCCCATAACATATTGCCTTCCGACCCATATCAAGCATATCACACATGGCACATATAACGAATAACTTATTACACATAAGGCATATATCTCATATCACGTTCGACCTTCCGGTCACACAATCAAACCCTTCCGGGTACAGTATAGTGAGAAGACTCACCTCGTATGTCTCGCGAATTCGTGAACCCTGGAATCACTCATGCTCGAATCCCCGAGCTATAATCCTCCTATGATATCATGAATCTATAATTATTACTTGTACCACTAGGGTTGACCATTCTTATCAAGTCAACACTAGTCGACTTGGTCAACAGACTTTGGTCAAATTGACCGGACTCGGCGAGTGCAATATAGTGACTCGGCGAGTCTACGCGTTTTCTCCAACTCGCAAGGATTTCCCTTTTGACTCGTCGAGTACTTCCCTGACTCGATGAGTTCCACCTGGGCATGAATCACGGGGCCACCGCGACTAAAGTCGCCGAGTCGCAAGGACAACTCGGCGAGTCCCAACTCGACTCGGTCCACCTGTCAAAACATTTCTAACTCTCTGTGACTCACTGAGTCACCTATAGCTCGGCAGGACTACACACTGGGTGGGCACAAGGACAATCTTCAAGCGACTCGTCGAGTCTGTTCTTTAGACTCGGCGAGTCCATGCCATGCATCAGCTAAAACTAGCTTTTGCAGTCAGATCCGCTCCATACACACATAGATCTGGCCTTCCCAAGCTCATTTGTCACGTAAAGTCTCAGTCTTGGTCGCCATGCAATGCATACAAGGCTCAATTTGGAGAAATAACCTCTAATATGGCAACCCTAGCTTCCAACTCAAAAGAATGGACATAAAGCTTGTCATTTGGGGCCTTCTGGACCTGCTAAGGTCCAGATCTAGGTTCCATACCTCCATGGGACCTTTCATACTTCCAAATCAAGCCAAATAAGGCAAGAAGAAAGCCTAGAATTGACACATCAACCAAAATACGAAGTTTTAGCTCTGAAAGTTGCCTCAAGAAGGTTCCCTTGAAGAAATAGAAGCAGATCCAAACTCCCCAGCTCTTCAAGCTTGATCTTCTCCTTCCTTCTTGCAAAAATCACACAAAATGATGAACAAATGGCCTCTATCTCACTCACAAAGTCTCACATCCGTTTGGGTGCACCCAGGGCTCAAGGTGGCTGCAAATGAAGGCCATAAGGTCCTTTAAATAGTGCTTAGGACCGGAAAATTAGGGTTTCATTAAACAGCACGGACTCGCCGAGTCCATCCCTTGGACTCGCCGAGTCCGGACGCAAACCTCCGTCCAAAACCGCGACTCGACTCTGCGAGTTCGACCTCCAACTCTGCGAGTTCGACCTCCAACTCGCCGAGTCCCCTCACAGAATATCAAAAATATGAAAGTAAAGATACATGGGGATCCGGGTTGTTACAATTCTCCACCACTAGAACAAGACTTCACCCTCGAAGTCCCGCTAGGCAAATAGCTCCAGATGATGCCCACGCATCACACGTTCCGGCTCCCAAGTCATCTCTGATCCCTTCCGATGCTGCCACTGAACCAATACCAGGGGTACCTCCTTGTTCCTCAAAACCTTGATCTTCCGATCTCTGATGGCTACTGGTCTTTCAGCATAATTCAGGCTTGCATCCACCTAAATATCCCCTAATGGAACCACCGCCGATTCGTCGGCTATACACTTTCTCAACTGCGACAAATGGAAAGTGTCGTGAATCTGCCCCAACTCTGCTGGCAAGTCTAAATGGTAAGCTACCCGGCCCACCCTCGCGATCACACGGAAAGGACCAATATATCGGGGCCTTAACTTGCCCCTCTTCCTGAACCGAATCACTCCTTTCCAAGGAGAGACCTTCAGGAGTACAAGATCACCAACTTGAAACTCAAGCTCGGACCGGCGTCTATCTACATAACTCTTCTGTCAGCTCTAAGCAGACAACAACCTCTGCCTGACCAGCTGAATTTGCTCGGTCGTCTGAAGTACGATCTCCGTGCTACCCATAACCTGCTGTCCTACCTCACCCCAACAGATGGGGGTGCGACACCTCTGTCCATACAACAGCTCAAAGGGTGGCATACCAATGCTCGAATGATGGTTGTTGTTATACGAGAACTCTGCTAAAGGTAGATAGGTGTCCCAGCTTCCTCCGAAATCCAACACACATGCCCGAAGCATGTCCTCGAGCATCTGAATCGTCCGCTCACTCTGACCGTCTGTCTGGGGATGATATGTAGTATTGAAATGTAACCTAGTACCTAACTCCTCATGAAACTTCTTCCAGAACCTGGAAGTGAAACGCATGTCACGGTCCGAAATAATCGAGATCGGCACTCCATGCCGAGATACTACCTCCCTCAAATATAACTCGGCCAACTTCTCCGCAGAAGAGCTCTCGCTGATGGCTAGAAAATAAGCGCTCTTCGTCAGCCTATCCACGATCACCCAAATCGCATCGACTCCCCTCGCAGTCCGCGGTAACTTGGTGATGAAATTCATAGTGATTTGTTCCCACTTCCACTCGGGAATCTCTAGCGGTTGCAGCTTATCGTGCGGTCGCTGGTGCTCGGCCTTGACCTGCCGACAAGTCAAGCACCTCTCGACAAACCAAGCGACATCCCTTTTCATACAGGGCCACCAGTACTCCTTCCTGAGATCCAAATACATTTTCGTAGCACCGGGATGAATCAAGAATTTCGATCGAGGTGCTTCCTCCATCAACATAGTACGCGCACCGCCCACAAACGGTACCCAAATCCGACCCTGAAAAGTCATAAGCCCTCGACCATCCGTGAGGAATCCTGATACCTGACCTACCACCCGCTCCTTCTTCTGATGTTCTGGCTTCGTAGCCTCTACCTGAGCTCCTCGAATAATATCCAAAATCGGGGTCAATACCGTCAGTCTCATGCAAATATCTCGGATCGGGGCACTATCCGCCCTACGGCTCAACGCGTCGGCTACCACACTAGCCTTGCCCGGGTGGTACAGGATCTCACAATCGTAATCCTTCACCACATCCAACCACCTCCTCTGTCGCATATTCAGATTTGGCTAATCCATCAAGTATTTCAAGCTCTTATGGTCCGTGTATATCATACACCAAACCCCATACAAATATTGTTGCCAGATCTTGAGGGCAAACACCACCGCCCCCAATTCCAGGTCGTGGGTGGGATATCTCGACGCATGAGGCTTCAACTGCCTAGAAGCGTACGCTATCACATGACCCCTCTTCATAAGCACCGCCCCCAAACCCGATATAGAGGCATCACAGTACACCACAAAATCCTCCATCCCTTCCGGGAGTGCAAGCACCGGAGCCTCGCACAATTTATGACGAAGCGTCTCAAATGAGGATTGCTGCTTCGGTCCCCATGAAAACTTAATAACCTTCCGGGTCATCCTAGTAAGTGGCACAGCGATCTTGGAGAAATCCTTGATAAACCTGCGATAATATCCAGCCAAACCCAGAAAACTTCTGATCTCGGTGGGCGATCTCGGCACCTCCCACCTCAACACCGCCTCAATCTTGGCCGGGTCGACCAATATCCCTTTCTGGTTAACAAGATGCCCGAGGAACTGGACCTCTCGTAACCAGAAATCACACTTGGAGAACTTGGCATACAGTCTCTCCGATCTCAAAACCCCAAGAATCTCCCTCAAATGTTCCTCATGCTGATCCCTAGTCCTCGAATACACCAAAATATCATCGATGAATACGATCACTGACCGATCCAGCATCGGCCGGCACACCCGGTTCATAAGATCCATGAACGCAGCCGGGGCATTGGTGAGCCCAAAAGGCATCACCACAAACTCATAATGTCCATATCGAGTCCTGAAAGCAGTCTTCTGGATATCTTCCTCTCAAACCCTCATCTGATGATACCCTGACCTCAAGTCAATCTTGGAAAACCAAGATGCCCCCTGCAACTCATCGAACAGATCGTCGATCCTAGGTAACGGATACTGGTTCTTCACCGTCAACTTGTTCAACTCCCGGTAATCGATACACATCCGGTGTGAAGCATCCTTTTTCTTGACGAACAAAATCGGCGCTCCCCAAGGTGAGCTACTTGGTTGAATGAATCCCTTCCCCAACAACTCCTGAAGCTGCGAGGATAACTCCTACATTTCTGGTGGAGCGAGACGATAAGGCGCCTTGGCGATGGGCGCCGCTCCCGGAACCAAATCGATACGAAACAGCACTTGCCTCTCCGGAGGCACACCCGGTAACTCTTCGGGGAACACATCCGAAAACTCGCATACAACCGGAACGTCATCAATCGAATTGGGCCTCCCTGCAGCCACTCGAGTATCCATCACATAGGCTATGAATCCATTATAGCCCTTTTATTGAGGGCAACTTTGAATCACACAGCATTGTTCTTGCAGCGTCTTTTAGCGTTTTGTATCGTCTTTCAGCAACACCATTTTGTTGAGGTGTATGAGCCGAACTAAATTGACGCAAAATACCTTTTTCCGCGTAGAAATGATCGAGAACAGAATTCTTAAACTATGTTCCGTTATCGGTACAAAGCGCCTTCACCCGATTGTTGGTCTGGTTCTCAACTAATACTATGAACTTCTTGATCAATTCAGAAATGCCAGCTTTGTTGGATAGAAAGAAGACCCACGTAAATTGAGAGAAATCATCAATCACAACCAAAAAGTAAGAGCTTCGGTTTATGCTGAGAACATTTACTGGACCAAACAAATCCATATGAAGTAATTGAAGGACCTAGCTAATTAAATTGACCTGTTTTGGCAAGTGCGGCTTTCTATGATGCTTTCCTTGAGCACACGACACACATTCTTCAAACGTAATGAAGTCCTTGACGGGCAGCCCATGGACCATATCATTCCTCGCAAGAAGATTTAGATTCTTGGTGTTAGGATGACCTAATCTCCGGTACCACAGCATGGCAGTTTGCTCAGAGATCTTGGACAAAAGACACGTAACTTGTTCTGGAAGATTGCTATACATATCAATGATATAGGCGTTCCCATTCCTTTTTGATTTTATGAGAATCCATTCTTCTGGGATGACAAAGCCTGGCTTTAGAATCATGCATTCCTTGTCAGTGAAATGCGTAGAATAGCCCTTGTCACAGATCTGAGAAACGCTTAACAGACTATGTTTCAACTCGGGAGCAAAATTCACATTTTTGAAACTTAAGACTCCATTTGAGACGGTTCCTCTTTGAGTGATCTTACCACCATCTCCACCCGCAAAGGAGATATATCCCCCATTAAATGATTAAATGTTGTGTAGTTGAGCGATATCTCCCGGCATATGCCGGGAACAGCTGTTGTCGACGAACCAGGGTCTGACGACATTTCCCCGCAACTGTCCCTGCAAAATGTTTGGGTTTAATTAGATTTGGGCACCCAGTTCATGACCTTCCTGGGTGATCCCGATAACTTTTCAGATTTTTCACATTTAGATTTTTCTAAGGACACAAATGATGTACTAATAGCAGGTTTGGGCAGCCATTTATAATTAGGTTTTCTAAATGTCCCAGTTTATTTAGTCATGTAGTGTTTGTCGGTCTGCTTAAAGCATGTGTGACTTCTACCAGAGTTGGTTGAAGATCCACTATTGCTTCATGAGGAGCTTGACCTTGGCTTGGTTGTTCTCGTTTTTGGCAGACTGCCTGGGACATGGTGATTAAAAACCCTTTTATGTCTTTGAAAAACAATCTGTTTTCTATTCCGTTCATCTGCCCAATCATCATTTTGAGAATGACTTCTAGAGGAGTTTCTATTTAAAGACCTTCCCTTGAACTCGTTCTCTCCTCTTGGAAGATTATAACTCACAAACATACGATTTTGAAAATTTCTAGCAATATGACCACTAGTACCGCAATTAAAACAAATCTGCTTATTATTGTTATAGCTTGTACTACATTCATCAGATTTGTTTTCCCTACCCGCACCCTTGCTTTTCTCACAAGAACTAGCAACATTATTAGGTTGTGAGGCAAGTGAGGGTTGTGAGACTAGTGGTGTTTCAACATCTTTATCACAAACATTATAATTGTCAACCACATTGTTGAAAACTGTATCAGCCATTTGACAACTATTCAAAACAATATCAGAAGTAACAAAAACAGTATCAGAAGAATCAAAAACAGTATCAGAAGAATCAAAAACACCACAAGAACTATTATCGCTTAAAACATTTGAAAAAGAATTGTCTTTATTTAAAGCGAAAAACTTCGGATTCGGGCTCAGTTTTATTTTCAGACACACATCCTTCAACTTCGTGTTGTGACTGATTCAAGGATTGATCTGCAGGAGAAGTAGAAATGTTAGTATCTCCAACATTAATAAATCCTCCCGAAACAAAACCATAAGATTTGCCATAAACCATAAATGATTCATTAGCAATCTCTTCTTTGGACAGTGGCTTGTGTAGATATGAATGATTAAAAGGAGGTGGCACATCATTATACCCTAGACCTTTTGATTGATTTTTCTTAAATTTCATGATATGGTCTATCATATTTGCAACTACCTCGCTTGAATGATCATATTTCCTAACATTAAGCTTGGCAGTTTCAAATTTTCCACTTAAAGATTCAATTTCAGCCATTAATTCTGAGTTTTGTTTTACTACATAATCATAATTTTCACATTTATTGTTGTAGTCCTCCTGGAATTTTCTAAAGTCCTTAATTTTTTATTCTAGTTGAGCCTTAAGTGGTTTTTGACCTTTTCTAAGTTGATACCCTTGATATCTAAGGTCCTCTACATCCCTCTTTAATTTTTCATTAATTTCACGAAGGATTCTAAGGCTTTCTAGTTCGCTTTCTAAAGTTTCAATTTTCTCATATAAAGTTTTGACATAGTCAATACAAGCCTGAGAGCATGATAGGAGACTTACCTTGGATGAATTAGGTTCATGAGAGGAGGATACCATCAAAGCAAACTGTAACTGCATCACACTGTCTTCAGCTGCTACAATCCCTGCTGGAGCATCATCCCTTACCTGTGCCAGGTGAGAATTTTCTGGTCCAGATAAGTTGAGAGCTTGTATCTGATCCTCCCAATTGAAATATTGTGCAACCATAGCCTTCTCAGTGTTTTCTTGACCACTCTTGCGGCCGTTCCTAACTATAACCATTGTCCTGTCATTATTAACTCTTCTATCAGGATGTGGGCAATCACGAGCAAAATGCCCTGGCTCGTGGCAATTGAAACACCGAAGCTTTCCCTTGTTAAATCCAACTTTCTTATCAGCACTCATTCACCAGTTATTCTTCCCTGTCTTTTTGGAAAATTGTTTTGCCCTAAAGACTGCCATGGCAATTTGCCACGTGATATCCATCTCCTCAACATCCTCAGGATGAATTTGATCAAAATCTGCAAATGACAATTGAGGTGGAAGCTCCCCGGCTACGAGTGCATTGTAGCAATTTACTAGTTGTGCTGCAAAAACAAGGTTTTCATCACCCTCCTTTCCTTTTCAAGAAGAAGCCACATTTGAAGATGAAGCAGTATGAGTAGACACGAATGATTGATTTTGTGGGTACGTCATGACTGATGCAGAGGAATCCAATGGATGGGAGAGTGTCTGAGCTTGAGGAGAAGCATTGAAAGATAAACCTGCAAAAGAATAGGAAAAGGAGGAAAGAGCATTGTTAGTTGAAATTCCAAGATTGGCAGCTGAGTATGAGTTCACATGATTGATCTCTCGCTGCTTGTCATCAATATCACATGCTTTGATGACAGCCATCAATTCAGCTAGAGAAAGGCGATTGAGATCCTTAGTCTTCTTAATGACTGCTACATTCATGTCCCAAGATTTTTGGAGGGCATTTAGCAGCTTCTTATTTATTTCCGACTTTGTATAGAAGATCTCTGCCACAGTCATTTCCGTATTAAGAGTTGTGAACCGCTGCAGTTGAGCATCAAGAGTCTCTCCAGGCACATAGTCAAACATGTTGAATCGTTGCCTCAGCATATCTTGGCGACTCTCTTGCATGTCTTCATTTCCCTCATATACCTCAATAAGGGCTTCCCACAGTGCTTTAGCAGAATTATACTCTCTGAACCCTTGAGCAATGTCTGGTGATACGGCCATAGTCAAAATGGCCAATGCCTTTTCCTGTTCTTCTACACTCTCAAAATCTTCATCAGTGTAGTTCTCAATTTTCTTGTCAACCACCTGCCCCCCAACTGTGTTGGTGATTCTGACTAGATCCTTTATTACACATTTCCAAATTGTTAGAACAAAGTTCTTTCAGGATCATATGATTCTAAGAAAAAAATTAATAAGAGTGTAAATAAGAACACAAGTATTGCAATGAAGATGTCGAATGATTAATGAAAAATACACCAGAAGAGCTCGATTAAGAACTTCAATCTGTAGAGGTAAAAACTAGGGTTACAAGAATCAACGTGAACGACTAATCTCTTATATACGCATACATGCATGCATATATTTATAATAAAACCCTAACAACTTATCTAGATAAAGGAAACTATTCTAGATAACTACGGATGGATAAGCCCAATCCGATTACAAAACAAATAATCCAAGACGCAACACTTAAAATATTCAACAATCTCCCCCTTTGCGTCTTTGGAGCAGAATCTCTATTCTCTTTTCACACCAGTGGTCTTCTTTAACGTTTCAAATATCCTCGGTATAATGGCCAGAACATGTTGTCTAAATGTTATATACCACCAAAGCATATCTGTAAAATTCTTTTTGTCTGATGCTGAGTTCTGCTTGCATTGATGAATGATGTTGATAATAAGCTCCAAACAATCTGTTGAGAACAGATGCTTGTCTACCAATGCAAACAGAAACTTAAGCCTGTCACCCTTAGTGAACATGACAGTCAAGTTAGTTGAATCAATCTGCCCCAACTTCATTTTATTTACATCACCGAGGTTAGATGTTGGCTTGACTGTCGGCTTCTTATTCATCACCCTTTCTATCTCCTGATCCATTGTGGCTAGCTCATGGATATAGGAGGCCAACATCCTTTTAAGATGTTTCAAAATCGGCTCATACTCTCGTTGATTTGAGAGCAGAATGTTGTACAGCAAGATCCAATCATGAGGATTAAGATTGGGAAGATCTGCCAGAGATATGAAATATTCCGTGTTTGCAGTACCACGGTTAATCTTGAAATGAACATTCATAAATCTCCCAGCAAGTGATGAGTTCAGTACCTTGACTCTTGTAATCTTCTGTGCACTCCAAGTCAAGTACTGCGGTTGACCGTTCTTCAAGTAAAAATCAACTAGCTCCCTATCAACCTTCAAATTTGGAAAAGGAACCTTAGCAGTGACCTCAAAGCAATGATAAGTAAATGCTCTTTTAGTGATTGGCATGTCAAACTGCGAGTCCTTTGAGTTTTCACATTCAAAAGAAGCAATCGGTTCCAACCAATACATGGAAGGAAACTCAATCGCTTGGGTGATAAGACTATCTCTTTCCCACTCGGGAAACAGAGTCTTCTTGCATTGTAAAATATCCTCTGCCTCTTTAGTCTTTTTCTCCTTCTCTTCATCCTCTCTTGCCACCTTCATAGTCTCATCAAGCTCTCTGTCTCGTTTCTTTCGCTTGAGAGCTTCGACAATCATCTCTTCAGGATCAGAGTCATTGTCGTCTATAATTTGCTTTCCAGAAATCGAAGCTACATTAACCTTCGGTTCTGTTTTGACTTTACTCTCCTCTCCCCTTGTGTCGGAAGAAAGACTTTCTCCGAGACACCTTTCATTTCACTAAGTAGAGAAATGGTGGGAAGAAGTTTAGTTTGGAGATGTTTCCGAATAGTTAAAGTCAGAATCGGATCATGGGCTTCAAGAAGAGCAGTCAACATATTCTTCACATCACCAACACAACTTTAAAAAACAGCCCTTCGAGTTTTGAGCAGAGAGGTCTCCTTTTCATTCTAGGCCAGTTGTACTTTCTGTAGATCAATGGTTGTCTGGTGTTTTATCAAGTCTTCCTTCAACGTGTTTTCTGCAGTTAAAGTAGCAAAACAAGAATCCAAGGATTGGAGAAAATATGTGGATTCTATTTTGAGATCAGCATGAAGGGCATCAAACTTAGTAGTCTCTTCTTGAAGAGTTTGAGAGAAGGAGTCAACAGAAGCTTGTTACTTTGCTGCATTAGTATCAACATGAGCTTTTAGTGAATCAAGGAAAATCTGAGTTGTATGAACAACCTCAGTAACCTTCTCTGTGGCCTCGGAACATGAAGCTGTGGACTTGTTTACTGCAGCAGTAGATTGGTCAATGGCTTCAGTATATTGCTGAACAGCCGTTTCCACAAAAGCTTTCATGACAACCCCACTATAAGCTTTGTTGTCTGCAAGCAGGCGGTCAAGCTTTTCATTGATGTCTTGAAGCTGTTGATTGTTGGTAGGAGCATCAGCATCTGTATCAGTTGGAATCTGGTAAGGACTAAAGTATAATGAATCATACTCTTCGTCATCACCTCCCAAAGTGGCACCAGAGTTAGAAGATGGGGTGGGAGATGGTGGATTAGAAACAGGTGGATCAACCACAGGAGTAGCCCCTGTATCAGATACATTGACTTCAACTGGGATTTGGGGAATGGTAGTGGTGATGGATTCTGTTGCAAGAGGAGTTGTGATAGGTGTAGTGGAGACAGGAACAGAGGTATAGGTAGTTGAAGTTGGTATAGAAGAAGTTTCAACTGGAAGGGTTGGTATATCTGTGGGAACAGAAAGTGGAGCTTTCTGTTTTGGTGATTGGGTTGGGGTGGAAATTTTTGTGGGTTGAGGAGATGGAACGTGAGTATCTTTAGGAGATGAAGGTGGGGTTTGAGATCTCGGTGGTGTAGGCTCTCTGGTGAACACTGGAGGATTCTCAGTTTCTGCTGCTTGATCTTCAACGGTGTCAGGTTCAAGAGACAAATTTCTTTTAGGCCTTTTAGCCATCTTTTTAATTTTCTTCTGTTTTGTTTGAGAAGAAGCTTCCTCACCAGCCTTTCGCTTAGAAACTTTCTCCTTTTTCTCCTTTGCCTCTTCTCTCTCTGTTTTAACCACCCGCATGCCTCTGGGTGCAGGTTGTTCCAAAACATCTAGTGCAGCTTGTTGTTCTGCAGACAAGACCCTTGGACCAACTGGAGACAATTTTCAGTAATCGTCCATCACCGTGCTTTGTGCTGTGACACACCTGTACATCGATTCAGGAACTGATCCATGATGAGGAAACTTACGTGGATCAGAGAGAATAATCTTCGTGGTGTGATATGTAACGATAGAAACAAGAAGAGCGTCTGTCATAACCGGAATCTCCAAAGTATCCATAGCTTTCCTTGTAATCACAGTCCAGAATCGACCACATGAGATTTCAGAATGACGGGTTGTGGTATTCAAACTCTACACCACTTGGGACCAGATTATTGTGCCATAATCCAGATTGATCCCGTTATATAGACCATAAAGCATGGCGAGAAAGCCTTTGCTAGTGGTATCAGAACCACCACTTCTTTCTGCTAAACCCTTGATGAGCAGGGTCAGCAACCCATTCCACTGCGATGGTAAGCAGGACTTCTTGACCTTCGCCACCATTGTAAGAATGTCGGTGTACCCCATTTCGTACAGCATTGTGAAAATTTGGGTTATAGTGATGAAGTCTGGAGAGATGATGGAGGAATCAACTGCAAGCCCTAAAAGGGAACAAAACTTCGTCTTTGAAATTGAGGATTGCTTATCGTGAATACTGAAGTAGATGCGATCCTTGTTGTTGTCATACGTCGCTGATGAGTACACTTGAGAAAGTAGCGACATCGAAACCGCTTCGACTAGGGTTAGGGCCATTACCAGTGGGGAATACTTCAGACACTCCACCACATGCAACATATATGAGTCATATGCGAATGGACTCAGTTCGATTATCAGATTTTGGTTGGGTCATATTGTAAGCAAGGAGGATGTAGCAGTTTGATCATGCACGGAGGATGAGGTCGCCATTGTTGAACAAAGAAAAAGATGAACAATTTAATCATTGTGTGAGAGATATAAGCTGTGACTTGGTAAATGACAAAGAAAACGATCACCCCTATTTATACGGTTTCCTGGAGAGAGAAACCGTGATGATTAGGTTACTAAAACGTCGCCTGAAAAGCGCGATTTGACAGGGTGGTTAATCCCAGGAAAACGTAAGCATGGGTGTGTTTGAAACGGATCAAATTCACGCGCCCAAATCTTATCTTCAAACCGTTTGAAATTCCGTGTTACCCCGTGTTTGGTTACAACGGATAACCAAAACTTGTACCAATCAGTAATTAGAATGTTAGAAAATATTAATTTTCGTGCATAAGAGTGTGAAAGATAAAGAAATAAAACAAGTATTTATTGCGTGTGAGTGATGTCCTTTTAGAGAACAAAAAGCAGAGGATTCCGGGCAAGAATCACTTCCTTCAAAGTCAAGAGAGACTTGAAGTGCTTGTGCGGTTTCCCAAAAATACGATCAACTGTTTGTCAATAAACAATGAAAGGCTTCTTTTAATCATATGCATTGGGTGGCTTTCCTCCAACCAAACATCGAGTTTTAAGATAAAACCAATCGTTGGTAGAGGTACATGTGAGACCGATGTGATCTATTGAACAGGCAGGTGGGATATATTATGTTTATGACTTATAGGAAGCAGAAATCAAAAAAAAATAAACTGGATCTCTTTGGGAAGAAATGTCTTAGCTGTAGACGATTTCGTAAAAGATCACGCAAAATAAAAAAAAATTCCTTAGGTAACCAGTTAAAGCTTGAGTATTTCACTCACCATCAATTCATTATTGGTGTTGAATTTTGGGTTTCACTTAGAACGTGGTAATCGTATCTAAGATCATTAACACAGATTTTGTGTAACCATAAACCTCAGTGGTAAAGACCGAGAGTCTCAAGGGTTACATTAGTGAACCGAAGGTAGATGGAGAATATAAGTAGGTGGTTAAGGAACCGAATGTACCTTCTGCTAGATAAGTGTGCAAGAGTAGAGAAACTCTTTAATCAAATGAGAAGAGTAAGGTAGCTCTAGACCAAGTGCGTTAAAATAGCCTGATTTGGAAGAAACGATGGGTATCAATCGAATCATTAAGGCTTACTCGAGATCATAGAGGCTTTATGACAACATACAGCAGCATGCTTCTAGGGATACTTAGCTAGTTTGTATAAAAGTTAAATCATACCTGCTTTGAGAATTTTCAACGGTTATTCTTGTGTCGTACCTATTAATAACAAAACAAACAAGCAACAAAAAGAAAAGAAAAAATATTTTTGGATTTTTGGATATTTTCAAAAACAATAAAAACAAAAAGATAAAATATTTTTGAATTTTTGGATATTTTCTAAAAAAAATAAAAATAAAAATAAAAATAAAATTAAAAATTAAAAATTAAAAACAGAGATTTCAGAAGATTAGTGAGAGCAGACATAGCGAAGCCGAGATTCACGGAGATGAGATATACAGAGCGTTCTGTTTAATTCGAAAATACTAGAGCAGAGATAGACCGAGCGCTCTGTCTATCTCTGTCATCCTTATTTTAAGGAGAAAAATTGAAGATTCGGTACCGACTCTCCTTCCATCATACCCAAGCCTTGTAAGATTTTATTGAAGGTTGTTTCTGGTAAGGCTTTAGTAAAAATGTCGACCAGTTGATCAGCAGAACGAACAAAATGTACTTCAACGTTCCCGTCTTCTACATGATCCTTGATGAAATGATACCTTAGTGCTATGTGTTTAGTTTTCGAATGTTGCACTGGATTATGACGAATCCTGATTGCACTTTCAGAGTCACAGTAGAGAGGGATCTTTTTCATACTTAGCCCATAATCTCTCGACTGACTTTGAATCCAAACAACCTGAGAGTTACAAGATGCGGCAGCGATGTATTCTGCTTCTGCTGTGGACAAGGAAACACAAGTTTGCTTCTTTGATTGCCAACTGACAAGTTTTCCGTCAAGGAATTGACATCCTCCGGTAGTGCTTTTCCTGTCCAATCCACATCCTCCAAGATCAGCATCTGAAAAGGCTTGTATGAAGAATCCAGATCTTGCTGGATACCAGAGACCGAGAGTTGATGTCTTCTTCAGATATCGGAAAATATTCTTTACAGTAGTCATGTGGGGTTCTCTTGCATTAGCTTGAAACCTGGCACAATAACATACAGAGAACATGATATCTGGTCTACTAGCTGTTAGATACATAAGGGATCCTATCATTTGTCGATAAAGAGTTATGTCTACAGCCGGTTTCTCCAGAGATGGGGTCAGTTTGGTACCGAATGCCATTGGAACCTTTACTTTTGAATCACCCTTCATTCCAAACTTAGTCAGCAGATTTTTGGTGTATGCTTCCTGGTTTATAAAGATTCCCTCTGGTCCCTGTCTAATATTCAAACCAAGGAAAAAGTTAATCGGACCCATTGTGCTCATTTCAAATTTAGTCTCCATCAACTTTCTGAATTCAGCGGTTAAGCTAGGATTCGTAGAGCCGAAGATGATATCATCAACATAAATTTGAACAATCATTAGATGTTTGCCTTCCTTCTTTCGAAAGAAGGTTGGGTTAACCAAACCTTGTTTAAACTTTGACATTTTTAGAAAGCGAGTAAGAGTTTCATACCAGGCTCTTGGTGCTTGCTTTAGCCCATAGACAACTTTATCCAGTACATAGCAATGATCTGGGTACCTTTCATTCACAAAACCGGGTGGTTGCTCAACATAGACAGTTTCTTCTAATTCTCCATTTAAGAATGCACATTTGATATCCATTTGGAAAACTTCGAAGTTCTTGTGAGCAGCATATGCTAGGAAAATTCGAACAGACTCTAACCGTGCCACAGGAGCAAACGTTTCTTCATAATCAATCCCTTCTTCTTGACAGTAGCCTTTTACAACCAACCGAGCCTTGTTACGAATGACATTTCCTTCTTTATCTAGCTTATTTCTAAATACCCATTTCAAGCCAACAACAGAGGCATCTTTCGGTGTAGGAATCAATCTCCAAACTCTGTTTCTTTCAAATTCATTGAGCTCATCCTGCATTTCTTGAACCCAATCAGAATGATCGAGTGTAGCATTTACTGTTTTCGGCTCTATTTTGGAGATAAAAGAGTTAAACATACAAAATTCCACTTTGGAGAATAATGTTGTTTGTTTTGCCTTCAGTTGAGATCTAGTAAGAACACTTTCAGACGATTCACCAATTATTTGCTCTTTGGGATGGTTTTTTGTCCATTTTACTAGAGGAGGATAGCTTGGATCATATTCTGGATTTAATTCTGCTTCAACTTCAATTTCAACATCTGACTTATCCGCTTCACCTTCGTCAGTTGAACAATCACTTGTTCTTACCTTCTCCCCCTCGACTGGCGATGTGTAGCCTATGTCTTCAACAAAATCAGCAGTAGGAGTTTCCCCCTCGATTGGAGTTACGCTTGTTAATTTTGGTTCTGTTGTTTGAGTATCAGATGTGGCGGAATGGTAATTCTCCCCCTCGACAGAAACTCCAGATGGTTGGAAAGTGTTTTCGTCCTCCCCCTGGAACGTTGAATCGGAGTTTGAAGTACTAGGTGATGGTTTAGGAGTAGGTGTTTCGGTTTCCAATGATTTGGCAGCTTCGTTTATAACTTTCTTCAGATTATCTACCTTGTTGTCTGCTGCTGTTACTTCCGAATGGATTGCCTTTTCTGGTTCATCGAACAACCGAATGTTTTCATCAAACAGATTTGATATTGGAACCGAGACCTGTCCAGATGCGGGAAAGATGTCTCCAGAGGCATCTTCTGTCCGTTGAACCTTCTTCATGTAATTGTCGTCAAAGGTGACATAGTAGGTCTCTTCTATTCTTTTGGAACGCTTGTTCAATACTCGGTATGCTTTTGATGTCAGAGAATAACCCAGAAAGATCTCCTCATCAGCATTAACGTCAAACTTATTTCGGTTTTCTTTAGAGTTAAGGATAAAGCATCTGGAACCGAATATGTGGAAAAACTTGACGTTCGGTTTCCGATTGTTTAAAATCTCATAAGGTGTTAATGAGAATCGCTTGTTGAGGAGGGACCGATTCTGAGTATAGCAGGCCGCAGCAATGGCATCAGCCCAGAAGTATAGAGGTAGAGGGCATAACTGAGCATGGTCCTGGCTGCTTCACACAACGATCGGTTTCGTCTTTCAACGATTCCGTTTTTCTGTGGAGTATAAGGAGCCGAAAAGTTGTGTGTGATCCCCTTATCGGCCAGAAAGTCTTCGAAATCCTTGTTTTTGAATTCCAGCCCATTGTCACTTCTGATGTTTCTCACCGTCTTCTTTAGTTGAACTTCCACTTGCTTGATGAACATCTTCAGCTTGGGAGTTGCATCTGATTTCTATCTAAGAAAGAAAACCCACGTGAAACGTGAAAAATCATCTACAATTACCAGAATATACTTACTTCCTCTGATACTCTCTATATCAGATGCTCCACATAAATCGATATGTAATAATTCGAGTGCTTCCATGATCTTGGTATTAATGCGTGTAGGGTGGCTTTTTATGCTTTGCTTTCCCATTTCACCTGCTGCACACAAATGCTCATTTTCGAACTTTAGAAGAGGCAGACCTCGAACGTGATCACCAATTACCAGTTTGTTGATATCTTTGAAGTTCAGGTGAGATAGACGTCGATGCCAAAGCTATGACAACCCGAAATTTCCATTTGTACGAACATTATCTATTCATTGACACCAAGCGGAAGTTCTGGGATGACAAGAAGAGGCAGCGAGCTGCCAAGAAGCAGCAAATTGTGGCAGTACATGCCGCGGTAACCCCTGCTGCTACTACTGCTCCGATGAAGCAGTATGCTGGAAGTCTGCCGAAGTGTAACAAATGCAACTTCCACCACAACGGCCCCTGCTGTGAAATGCAGTGCTCTAACTGCAACAGGAAAGGACACACCGTCCGTTTCTGTAAGTCCCCGGCACAACCGATCACACAAGTCCCCGGCTCCGGCGCGAGCCCAACTTGCTATGGATGTGGTGCTATAGGCAACTATAAGAGGGACTGCCCTAAAGCGAGAAATGCTGGAGGAGCAGGGAGGTACTAGCTATAGGCCACGGGGAAGCAGTCGCTGACCCGACAGTGGTGACTGGTACGTTCCTCCTCGATAACTCCTATGCATTCATTTTGTTCGATAGTGGAGCGGAGCGAAGCTTCGTGAACCACAAATTTGCTCGCATGCTTAAACAACAACCACACGCACTTAAAGAATAATTCACAGTAGAAATGGCTAATGGAAAAACAGAAAACATCAGTAGCATATACTTAGGATGTATCCTAACCCTAGATAACCATTCATTCCCAATCGACCTCATGTCGGTCTCAATAAAAAGCTTCGACGTTATCATCGGCATGGATTGGTTGAGTCTTCATCGCGCCGACATCATGTGCTTCGAGAAAGCAGTCCGACTAAACCTTCCGTCTAACGAAACTCTTATAGTCTACGGCGACAAACCTGGTGCGAGTCTTCGCATTATATCAAGTATTCAAGCACAGAAATATCTGCGCAAAGAATACCATGCATTCCATGCTCACGTCGTCGACACGAACCTCGAATCGAAAGAACTAAAGAACATTCCAGTAGTGAGCGACTTCCCTGACATTTTCCCAGAAGAACTACCTGGATTACCTCCGCAACGACAGGTCGAGTTCAGAATCGACTTAGTCCCAGGAGCTACCCTAGTAGCCAAGTCGCCCTACCGCTTAGCACCAGCAGAGATGTAGGAATTATCTGGTCAACTTAACGAACTACTAAGCAAGCGCTTCATAAGACCAAGCTTCTCACCTTGGGGAGCACCGGTCTTGTTCGTTAAGAAGAAAGACGGATCATTCCGTATGTGTATCGACTACAGAGAACTCAACAAAATGACGGTCAAAAATCGTTACCCTCTGCCTCGCATAGACGATCTATTTAACCAACTGCAAGGGGCGAACTATTTTTCCAAAATTGATCTAAGATCCGGATATCACCAGTTACGGGTACTAGAGGAGGATGTTCCAAAGACAGCCTTCCGAACTCGTTACGGACACTACGAGTTCGTGGTGATGCCATTCGGATTGACCAATGCGCCAGCAGTTTTCATGGACCTGATGAACAGAGTATGCCGACCTTACTTGGATCAATTCGTCATCGTTTTCATTGACGACATCCTGATCTACTCCCGAAGTAAGGAAGAGCATGGCGACCACCTACGACAAGTTTTAGTAACTTTACGAACGGAGAAACTCTATGCGAAGTTCTCGAAATGTGAATTTTGGATCCGAAGAGTCGAATTCTTAGGACACGTGGTAAGCGAAGAGGGAATCCATGTGGACCCATCTAAAATTAAAGCCATTGAGAACTGGTCAGCACCCAAGACACCGACAGAAATTCATCAATTTCTAGGCCTTGCTGGCTACTACCGCAGATTCATTCAGAACTTCTCCCGAATAGCGAAACCTCTTACAACCCTGACCCAGAAAGGCGTGGCCTTTGACTGGGAAGAGAAACAAGAGAGAGCATTCCAAACGCTCAAGCGATCCTTGTGCACCGCACCAATACTGTCTCTCCCCGAAGGGATAGAAGACTTCGTAGTCTATTGCGATGCATCGAACCAAGGGCTCGGGTGTGTTCTGATGCAGCAAGGTAAGGTCATCGCCTACGCCTCCAGACAGTTGAAGACACACGAAGTTAACTATACGACCCACGATCTTGAACTGGGAGCAGTGGTGTTTGCTTTGAAGATCTGGAGACATTACTTGTATGGAACGAAGAGCACTATCTTTACCGACCACAAGAGTTTACAACACATATTCGATCAGAAGGAGCTCAACATGAGACAACGACGGTGGGTTGAGCTACTCAGTGATTACGAATGCGATATTCGTTATCATCCGGGTAAAGCCAACGTAGTAGCAGACGCCCTGACTTGGAAAGAATATTCTGGTCGCAAAGTCAAATCATTGTCAATAACCATCCATTCACACTTGTCTAATCAAATTCAGGCGGCCCAACTTGAAGCCATGAAACCTGAAAATGTGACGAGTGAATCCCTAAGAGGAATGGACAAGAATTTAGAAGCCAAGGGTGACGGAGCCTTATACTTCATGGACCGGATCTGGACACCGAAACACGGTGGTTTCCGAGACTTGGTCATGACCGAGGCGTACAACACTCGGTATTCCATCCACCCAGGTTCAGATAAGATGTATCTGGATCTTAAAAAGCTATACTGGTGGCCTAATATGAAAGCAGAGATTACTACCTTTGTAAGTAAATGCCTTACTTGCGCAAAGGTTGAGGTCGAGTACCAGAAACCCTCCGGTTTATTGCAGCAACCAGAGATTCCAGAATGGAAGTGGGAGCGGATCACTATGGATTTCATAACCAAGTTGCCCAAGACAACGGGTGGACTTGATACCATATGGGTCATCGTCGATAGATTGACCCCAATCAAAGAAACCGACACGATGGAGAAACTTACGAGAACATACATTAGGGAAATCGTACGGCTACACGGTGTGCCTATATCCATTATCTCCGATAGAGATAGTAGGTTCACCTCAAGATTTTGGCAATCACTACAACATTCCCTGCGAACAAGACTAGACATGAGCATAGCCTACCATCCACAGACTGGCGGACGGAGCAAGAGGACGATCCAGACTTTAGAAGATATGTTGCGTGCTTGTGTAATTGTCTTTGGAAAAGAATGGGATACCCATTTACCCCTCGTCGAATTTTCCTACAACAACAGTTATCACACGAGCATAAAGGCAGCACCATTTGAAGCCCTCTACGGCCGAAAGTGCAGATCCCCACTGTGCTGGGCTGAGGTGGGTGATACCCAATTAGCTAGGGGGCAAGCTTCTGACAGCACTCTCACCGGTCCGGAAATCATTCGGGAAACGACAGAGAAGATCGTTCAGATCCGTGAACGATTGAAGGCCTCTAGAGACCGACAAAAGAGCTACGCTGATAAACACAGAAAACCTTTGGAATTTCAGGTGGGAGACCGAGTCCTTCTCAAAGTCTCACCCTAGAAGGGCTTGATACGTTTTGGTAAGCGTGGGAAGCTTAATCCTAGGTACATAGGGCCTTTCGAGATTCTCGCAAGATTCGGCCCCGTAGCTTACAAACTTGATCTACCCGACACACTTCGTAACGTACATTCTACATTCCACGTATCTAACTTGAAAAAGTGTCTGTCCGACGAGACTCTCGTAATCCCACTCGACGAGATCGAGATCAACGAGAGCCTCAACTTCGTGGAAGAACCTGTAGAGATCATGGACCGTGAGGTCAAGCAGACGAAACAAAGTCGTATCCCTATCGTGAAGGTTCGCTGGAACGCCAAGCGAGGACCGGAATACACTTGGGAACGCGAGGATCAGATAAAACTCAAATACCCTCATCTTTTTGCTTAGTTATTCGTAACTTCTTATTTGCTTCAATTCTAATTTCGGGATGAAATTCCTTCTAACGGGGGGATGATGTGACAACCCAAAATTTCCATTTGTACGAACATTATCTATTCAATAGAAGCTAGTCCAGTTTCAGTGATTTTCAGACTTGTCCGAACAAGTTTGTGTACATTAGGGTTTATGTTCCGGGATATATCAGGAGAGTGGATGCTCCTGTATTTGTGCAACTTGAACATTGCAAGTTTCATAATGTTATAGTCTAACTTCCGGAATAAAAATATTTTCTGTCAAAATATTTCAGGACTATAAATAGATTTCTGAATTTAATTAATTCATTATTCACAATTCCAACTAGAGAAAAGCCATTTTCTCTCTGACGGATCTTCGGGTTTTCATCCTGGATTGTGAGTCTACTTTCCTAAATGTGTTTTAATGTTTGTTATATGCTTTATAACATTGTTTACATGTCTAAAATACAAGATCCGGGAGCTTACGGCCCAAGAACGTTCTTGGGGTGTAAACTCCAAAACGAAGCCTAAAGGCTTCCTAGTCCCAATTCCTTGTTAGACAACTCGTATAGGACTTATTGTATGATCTATTGAGGCTAGAAATCATCCAATATCATAAGACTTTTGGAGTTTACGGCCCAAGAGTTTCTTGGACCGTAAACACCATTTCCAAGGGCCAAAGTGTGCCCTAATCAACCCTAAAGCTTAAGGACTTTGCCCTCTAATGCTTGTAGTTAATTTGGACACCAAAACACTTCAAAATCATAGGGTTTTAGGAGTTTACGGCCAAGGAAGGATCTTGGGCCGTAAACCCCTTTTTCAAGGGTTAAAGATGCCCTAAACACCCTAAAAGCCTCAAGACAATTACCCTTAAATACTTAGGACTTGAATGGGGAACAAATGACATCAAAATCACCCCTTAAAGGGAGTTTACGGCCAAGGAACACCTCTTGGGTCGTAAACTCCAAGTAAAGGCACAAAGGTGTGCCTAATGTCCCCTATAGCCTTAAGCAAAAACATGGAAGTTATCCTACATGTGCAAGGGCCTTAAATGAATTAAAACCAACACCCCATAGGAGTTTATGGCCGTAAACTCTAGGGGATATGGTCCTTTGGCCGTAAACTCCCCAAAGGAGCATTCCAAGGCCTTAAACTACTTCAAGGATTATTCCAATAAGGCTAGGCTTATTCTAGGATCAATATAGCACTTCAAAACACCCAAAACCACCAAGTGAGGAGTTCACGGCCGTAAACTCATGGGTTCATGGCTGTAAACTCCAAAGGGTGGGGTTTGTTGGGTGGTGAACACATATACAAGGTCATTGGTGCATTAAACCCCTTTTGCCTTGTCTCGTATCAACTTAGATGCAACCATTAGGACCTATAACACTTATATAAAGTGTTTACATGTTCCTAAGTGTTTCAACTTACTTTGTTAAGTTATTACTTGGCTAATTAGTTATATATATGCTCATTATATGATAACTAGGCTCGAACGTGTGAACAAGTCTCCGTTTGCCACCTAGCACGGTACCTGATACATCAATCCAATCTACTCACCACAAGTGAGTTCATACCCCTTTAATCAACCTTTGAAATACTTTTAAATGTTTTAAATACTTTATGGGGGGATACAAGTTAAATACTTATAGTTATTGCATCAATCACATGTGATTACATTAATCACATGTGATTTATAACTAGAAAACCAATGATTTTATCACTGTTCAAACTGTTTATCAAACTGCTTCACTTCAAAATGTTTTACAAACTCTTTTTATTTATCAAATGCTTTTATTAAACTTGTTTTACTTCTTATAAATTGCATGCCCATATATGTATAGATATATAAGTAATGTTTAAAGGGCTTAGGAAGGCCATCCGCCTTATTTCCTTTTCGCGCACTGAGATGTGGTCTGGTGGGATTTCGGGTGACCATCCGAAGGTCATTTCAATATTAGTTATATATCATATTTACATGTGTAGACATAAAAGTGCTTCCATATTCATAATTATCAGTACATCAATAGCTAGTTACCATCGGGGTAACATAGAACATATACAACTATACTAGAAACAGTACATATACAATTACACTAGAAACAGTACATATACAACTATACTAGAAACAGTACATACACGATTATACTAGAAACAGTACATATACAACTATACTAGAAACAGTACATATACAACTATACTAGAAACAGTACATATACAACTATACTAGAACGAGAAACATTACATATACATGAACACGTTAACAATTGTGATCCACTGTCTCGGAGCATGACTTAAATGTCATGGCCCGAGTTGTAGCCAGAATTCTCCTGGAGGGAGAGCGTGAGTTTGCGTATAGATCTGTACTGGATTGACTATCATACATCTTGCTGCTAGCTACAGCCGGACCTGCAGGTCTGCGGGTGCCAAACGTCATTCCGTTATTACAACCATTCATTATGTCGTTGTTACCAGTCGATAGCATGGTGCAATTTATCACATTATACCTTAATATAAATCCGGTTTAAGGTAGTTAGTACAGCAGTAGTTCTTATAATACAAAACTACAGTACTACAATGATTTACCCATTACATATTTTAGTGATAACCTCACTTAAACATTAATGAACAAACTATATTTTGTTAAATGATAGTTACACTTGGTAAATCACACACTTTTACAACAAACGAACATACAAAACAGTTAAGCCTTGGTAGAAGGCTACTTTAATAGAAAATATAGGTTTTTCTGAGAGATTCAAACTTTTACAAACAATTACAAACCTTTACACACATTTTACAAACTTATACTTGATACATGTTCAAACATTTTTAGATGACAAATACCGACACTAAAATACTTATGAACTCACCAGCTTAATGCTGATAAACTCTTTCAAAATAACTTGTATTCTTAGGTCATCAGTAGACAGGTACCGAGGCCAGCTCTTGAGAAGATGGAGCGCATCCAAGACTCATCTTATTATTTTGATATACATTATTTTTGGTGTCTACACTGTACAGAACACGATTGTATTAAAATTATATATTTAATGCAATGGATGATGTTGTTTGCTTATTTACATTTACTGTGTTGTGATACTCTACATGACGTCCTCCGCCCCAGAACGTTTCCGCCGTTCTTGGTTTTGGGGTGTGACAAAAGCCAACTTTCATCAGTGTTTGCCTTTGATAGAAGACAGATAGCTGGTGTCCCTCGAATCGGATTAAGATTCAGAGGATACATTTCTCCTTTTCTTGCCGATTTTAGTAGAACTTTCTTAGTTTGTTTTTCGATAATCTCAGATCCTGTATCATCGAATGATACCTTCAAGCCTGTGCCCACAACTAATTGCGAGACACTTATGAGATTGTGCTGCAATCCCTCCACATAAGCCACCTTTCTGATGGAAAAGTCTCCATTAGTTATCATCCCGTATCCTTTGATTGTTCCATAGGAGTTGTTTCCAAATTTCACCGAACCGTCATCCTTTAGAGACCGAAACTCCCTTAATTCCTCCTTTCTTCCTGTCATGTGACGCGAGCAGCCACTGTCTATATACCATTCGTCGTCGAACTGCTCGTCACTGATTACCTGCAATTTCAAGCAGATTTAGGAACCCAAAGTTTCTTGGTCCTGGTGAGTTTTTCACAGAGAAAGGAATTACAGTAGAAGCATCAACAAAATAATTTCTTTTGATGAGAGTTGTTTGATCTTTTCTTTTGATAGTAAATACCTTGATTTTTGTTTTATCTTCTTTAAATTTTAAGGTATCTTCACTAGTTAGTTTAGTGTTTTTCGTTTGATTCTTAGGGTTAGGGGAGGATCGCTTATGTTTATATTGGAACCTGGAGGATCCATATCTAGTATTGGGACCGAACCCGGTGTCAGAACTGAATCTGGTGTAAGGACTGAACTTAGGTTGATGACGAAAGCCTGGTATAGGACCGAAACTTGGTTTAGGACCGAAACTCGGTTGAGAACCGAAACTTGGTTTAGAACTGACACTCGGTTGAGAACCGAAACTTGGTTTAGGACCGAAACTCGGTTGAGAACCGAAACTTGGTTTAGAACCAACACTCGGTTGAGAACCGAATCTTGGTTTAGAACTGACACTCGGTTGAGAACCGAATCTTGGTTTAGAACCGAGACTTGACTTTTGGTTTTGGGATTTGGAATAACAGGAGTTAGGAGCAAAATCTTCCTTTAACTTTTTCTTCCCTTTATCCATGGATTCTTTCCTAGGAGATTCATAGTTAGGATTTTGAGAGTTCCAATGCCTTTTCCGTTCATTTAGATTCGAGGCATATCGCTGATTTCTGAGTCTTTTCTATTCAGCTAGCTCCTTCTGAGATTTGTGAACATTGAAACTTGGCTCTGATTTCTCCTTCATTCTCTTGTCTTCCACTCTGGTTTCGGTGCATTCCTTAGTTTGAACTTCCGATGCTTCCTGTCTCTTGAGTGGACCTTTCGGTTCTTTTCTTTCGATTGGAGCGTTAGGTTGCATTGATGGTTCTTCAAGAACATCTTTTGTTCCGCTTGTGCTGGGAATATCGAAACTTAAAGGTTTATTTATGGGTTCTGGTATGTATCGCCCTTTGACTCTCCATGTGGTTCTCTCAGACAGACCCACAGTCTCATCTGCATTATCAATGGGAGCCGACTAGAAATAGTCTTCGCATCCTTCAGCATTGTCCTCTTCAACTATCATCCTTAATTCAGTTGTTTGTCTTTGACTGACTCCAGTCATAGCATAAACTTGGTTTGGTACGATCTGTACCTTCTGATAAACCATAGCCTTTTCTTTGAGTTTAGGTTTCTGTTCCTTTGACAGACGAGCAAACTCAACTGAGTTTTCTGAAATAAGAGGCTTTTCACTCTTGCCTTCATCTTTCACAAACTCAGAACAATCAACAACATCCTCTACTGAGATTTCACTCATCTCACTCTCTGTTTCAAATTCAGAAGTATTATCTATTATAATTTTATTATCCTTGACGATTTTGGCATTTGATTCATCGAATGTTTGTATAGTTTCGGTTTTAATATTCATCCTATCATTTTCATCTAAGATATCTCTTAACATACTTTTATGTTCCTTAGAATCGATGAAAGGTTCTATCTTATCTAAACCTAGCCTATATGACATGGATGTTTCTTCAGAGGAAACTTCTGATTCACATTCTGCTATAACATCATCTTCCTTAAATTCAACAAAGGGCAAAATCATTTTATGTATTTTCTTTCCAATTTCACAATTAAGATGTAATTGAGCAATATTAGTATAAAGACGCTTAGCAATTAAACAGAAAACATATCTTTGTTTTAATAATTTTAAATTGTCTCTTTGCAAATAAATACTCTCATCCTTAGCCCTAACTAACTCTGCTTCCTTCTGCTCAATCCAGATCCTTCTCTCCTCACTTTTTGAAGACACCCTGCCAAGTTGGTCAGTTAGGTTAGAGTTTGCTAAGTGGGTTTGCATGAGGCTGCTACTTAGGTTGTTAAATTTAAAGTTTAGTTTATTTAATTCTTCTAGATATTCAGTTTTGGAAATTTTAAGAGATTCAAGGAGAGAATCTACCTTCTTGATCAATCGATCGCAGTCGTTGATCTTCTCACTCACTAGCTTGGCTGCAAAACACTTGTTCTCAGTCATGTTCGGTTCTGTGTCTGCACTTTCGGTTGATGGTCCGGCAGTGACTATCAGGCATTTTCCACCAAAACCTCCATTCTTTGCCAGAAACGCCTTTCCGTGCGTGGGTCTTCTAACCTCTTCGTCTTCAGAATCAGTTGACCAGACTTCTATGCTGCCAAACTCATCTTCCCCTGCATCTTCTTGTACAATTAGAGCATTCATCGAGCTGTTGGAAGCCTTCTTCTTTTTGACTTCTTCAAGTTTTCGCATATAATACGCTTCATCGTCTTCACCCTCTTTCTTCTCAGCCATCTTTCTTAACATGCAATCTTTGGCAAAGTGGTTCTTGCCATGACAGTAATTGCAGTCGTATCTAGAGTCTACCACAAGTTTGATTTCTTCCACCTTTTGGGATGAGCCTTTCGGTTCTTCTTTTACTTTCTCGGAACTGTAACTTCCTTTCCAATTTCGGTTCTTATTGGTAGGAAATTTACTTCTAGCAAATTTCTTTGGATTTGTTATCATCAGAGCATACTCCTCATTTGTAAGAGCACATTCTGACATGTCTAACTCTTCTTCTTCTTCAACGGTACTTTTTCCTTTAGAGACAACAGCTAGTGATCCCATGCCAGAGACCACTTTCGCCTCCTTAGTTACAACACTTTCATGTGACTTCAGTATGCCAACTAGTTTCGCTAGAGAGTAGGATTTGAACGGTTCATGTGCCTTCACAGTGGAAACCACAGCCATCCATTCTGGTCTGAGCCCATTCATGAATGTAACTTTCTGTTTGATCACCTTCCTTTCAATTCCATGCTTGATCATCTTACTTAAAAGATGATTGAACCGATCAAAGGTCTGAATGAGCTTCTCTTTAGGTTTCTGTTCAAATGCTCCGAATTCTGAAAGCAACAGAGTTTGAATGGAATGTTCCAGATCCTCATCAGTTGAGTAGAGTTCCTTCAACCTATCCCAGATTTCCTTAGCAGTTGTGCAAGAGCCTACAAGCCGAAAGGTGTCAGAATGTAAGGCGAATCTTATCATTCGCATGGCTTTGACATTACACAGAATCTTATCCTTCTCATCTTGCGGCATCTTTTGAACATTTGTTACCAACTTATTGTAATCTTTCTATGTCTTGACGATGGTGTTTGTTTCTGAGTGCACGAACGGTCCAAGAACAATAGCTTCCCAGATGAGATAGCCATTATCCTCGGATCCAACCACGTAATCTTCAAAGTGATGAGCCCATACTTCGTAGTCTTGAGTGTAGAGTATGGGTACTCTGGTTGTAGAACCGATGTTGTTTGAGATGTCAATAGGGTTTGAATGCGTATCTTCATGAGACATGGTGAGCTGCTAGAATCTTACCTGTAAACTTAAGATTAGGGTTTTATCAAAAGCGGAGTAATCGTCGTTAAGAAGACGAAGGCTTCGATAAAAGCGGAAACCCTAACTATTTGTGAATACAGAAGAGAAGTGTATCGACGAACACAATCTCCTGCTCTGATACCAATTGTTAGAACAAAGTTCTTTCAGGATCGTATGATTCTAAGCAAAATATTAATAAGAGCGTAAATAAGAACACAAGTATTGCAATGAAGATGTCGAATGATTAATGCAAAATACCCCAGAAGAGCTCGATTAAGAACTTCAATCTGTAGAGGTAAAAACTAGGGTTACAAGAATCAACGTGAACGACTAATCTCTTATATACGCATACATGCATGCATATATTTATAATAAAACCCTAATAACTTATCTAGATAAAGGAAACTATTCTAGATAACTACGGATGGATAAGCCCAATCCGATTACAAAACAAATAATCCAAGACGCAACACTTAAAATATTCAACACAAATCTTGAAGTCCTTCATCTTTATGTATTTTTCAATTCTATATTTCAATTCAGGGAACCCATCAGCAGATATAAGCCTTGGAATTCGCGTGCTGGTGCCCATGACAACATCGAGCTCTTGAAAATGGTTTTGATTTTGTGATTCCAGTTTTATTTAAGTTAAAATTAATTAAGATTTAATGGTGAATTAAAATTAACTGTTAAAAGAAATTTGATTTACTGCTGAAAAATAGTTTACTGTCGGAAATCGTTTGCGGCCGTAAACTTAATGATTTTTCGTTTCAAAAAACTTTAACAGTAATTCAAGAAATTAATTTTTTTTTACTTTCAATAATTCAATGTGGTTAAAATACGGTTTCAAGATTAACAGATATGCACCAAAATAGGGTTTACGGCCCAAGAATATAGACTTCACGGTTGATGAATTTGATTGGTTTGCGGCCATGAACTCAGTGTTTACGGCCATAAGCTCGGCCCGAGAACACAGAATCTTCGATTTTTGGATGAAACAATAAATCCCTTTTTCCGAAACCTGCGAACTAGCACCAAATAAACGACTGTAGAATGCCTTTGACGCCGGTCTCGCTCTGATACCAATTGTAAGGTCCAAAATCGGATCTTACTAGTGATCAAAAGCACACAACAATCACATAAAACGAAATAATAAGCAAAGATGTAACTAACCAAGCTTGAATACGTTTTATAACCTTAAACGTCTGATACAACTTGGTAGGAACCGCAAAATACTAAAGGCATCAACAACCAATACGTCTGACACAACCCTATATATGTAGACACCCGAGTCCGTGAGGAGTTTACGGTCGTAAGGTGTTTATGGTCGTAAACTCTATTACAACCGCAAACTAATTACACACACACCCCTATCATTAACTGCTAAACCTAGACCAAACCATTATTCTAAGCCCTTCATATAATGCTACCACCACCCAAGGATCAGATCTGATTTGCTTTCATTGCAATAAGAGGTGCCACAAGAAGGCCTATTGTTCGAGTTTGGCTGCAGCAGGACCGGTGTCAGCACCCGCTCCTGCAACTCTTCATATTACTGACGGCCGATAGGCCTGGGTAGATGCGACTGTGGCGAAGATCCGGACTTTCTAGCTGATGGTCGAGGAGGTGTGTGCAGCTCCTAATGTTATGATGGGTATGTATCTTCTCCTTATCTCTTTATTTATATTGAATTGCTTGCTTATGTTTATATCTTTTATTTTAGGACCTTGTAAATGTTATTTCTGCTTTGTATTTTTTGATTTAGGGGCTACCCAATCATTTGTATCGCTTGCGCTTATCACGAGATTTGTTGGAGCCCCATGGGAGCTGAATTTTCCTCTAGATGTTAAGATTGTTGATGATAGGTATGTTCGGTTTGCAAGGTTCCATCAAGATTGTACCCTCCGGTTATTATGTGAGCAGTATCCGGTTGATTTGGTTCCCATTCCATTTTGTCGGAACAAGGTTATCGTAGGCATGGATTGATTGAGCCCAAATCGGGTAGAGATCGACTGTGAGCAGCAGTTAGTTCAGTTTTGGACCCCAAGTGGGGGAGAGTTGGTGATTCATGGGGAGAGACCGCAGCGTGGACTAATTTTCTGTTCTGCAGCAAGGGCCAAACGCTATCTTCAGCAGGGTTGCTCGGGTTATGTCACTTATGTCATGGATACCCAGGATAAAGGTAAGGCGATCATGGATGATGTGTTAATTGTGCAAGATTACCTAGATATATTCCTGTAGGATTTTCCTAGGGTGCCTCCGAAGAGGCGGGTTGAGTTCAGGATTGATCTGGTTTCAGCTGCGGCTCAGATAGCCAAAGCACCATATCGGTTGGCTCCTCCTGAGATGCAGGAGTTTTCTACACAACTGCAAAAGCTGTTACAGAAGGGGTTTATTCGTCCGAGTAGATCTCCTTGGGGAGCACCGATATTATGTGTGAAGAAGAAGGACGGGTCTCATGGTATGTGTATTGATTACCGAGAGTTAAATAAGGTAACGATGAAGAACTGTTATCCACTCAAGAGGGATTCATCATATTTTCAAGCAGCTTCAAGGTGTATCTTGGTTATTCCAGATTGATTTGCAATCGGTTTATCATGAGATGTGGGTCAGGTATAAGTTTGTACAACAATACATTTCCTGTGAACCCCATAAATAATTCTTCATTTACCTAAGGAGTAACTTCAGTGTATCCGAACACTCAACTGGAATACAAAGAAAACGCTAATGTTTCAAAACACGTTGATGATCCTCTGTAACCCTTTCCCCTACCACTCAAAATCAAAGCAAAAATACACATACCGGTCCAGGAGTTGGCTGCTCGATAATCTTTTATCCATACTTCGACCTAGAAGTCCTCAACTACCCATACCATCATTACGAGCCTACCACTTGAAACGGCCCCAACCACCACCAGATTCCTGACCATCGGCCACCTGCCGTGGAGACACTCATCCTTCTCAAACACGCACCACATGCATTATCTCGCTCTGCACCTCTCCTTGATCACCAATGACCCTGGTCTCATGAATTCGAGCCGCAGGTCTCTGTATCCAACCCCTAACCGCTCTTGTACAAATCTCTGGTTTCCCCAATAAAATACCCAGTTCTCCCCCACTTAGGGTTCGAACCATCACCAATTAACGCATCAAGAATCTACCCCACAGACGGTTTCCGTCAGAAACATCGCATCTACGCTTGGAAGGTGCCATACAATGCCCAATGATCTCCCCACTAGGGATCAAGAAACCTCAAATACCCTAAATCTCCGATGAAATCCTCAGGAATTTCTCATCATGACTGCCCCTTGCTGTCCGAAGCCTCATACCATCCTAATACCGAGCATCCCAACTGTCTAGTACTATCACTGACTCTTAGACTGAACAACAAATCACCATACTCCTCACCCTTAACTTCTCAACCCCCGTTCCAATGTGTGAATCATCACGAGAATAGGGACTCCACTACCATACTCAATACCCATCATAGACAGAATAGCCACCACTCTAATATACTCGCCTGGATTACCCGCTGATGCTGCTACCACACGCCCTATTATACGTAATTAGGGTGTAATGTGGTCCTTGACCATCTTAGTCCCCACTGACTACCTGCTCATGGTAGATCATTTCCTCGCGGCATACCTGTTGCCTGCTATGCTGGTGGAAAAATCGACATCAATGTCAACCCGAAGAGTTTACTCCTAAACCTAGAACTGAAATCTCACGTTTCTTTTGTTTCCCCCAAGAAACATAAATAGCACCCATCAGGTCACAGAAGGTGACATCTCCTCCATCGTCTGATTGCTCACTCAGACCGCAATCCCCCATAAATGTCTTCTCTACTAATCCCTAAGTCTTGCGACTACATCTGAAATCTTACCAATAATACTCTTAAATGCTCTCGACCTCCCTCTCAAGGGATGCCTCTTCGGACTCAATCATGGCCCTTAGGCCTAAAACTCCATCGCGTCCAAACTCCACCAATCAATCCTGACCGGACAACTGGAGAATCACAAGCATCATTTGCTAAGAACCATGGTACTCATCCCATGACATCTCTCCTCAATTGGCTAAAATATGTGGTACTTGAACTATAACATCACCTCCTCAATCTGCTAAGATGCATGGTACTTGAACCATGGCATCATTTCCCAATCTACTCTGATGTATGGTACTCGAACCATAACATCACTCCTCAATCTGCTCCGATGTATGGTACTCAAACCATAACATCACTCCTCAATCTGCTCCGATGTATGGTACTCGAACCATAACATCACTCCTCAATCTGCTCCGATTTATGGTACTCGAACCATAACATCACTCCTCAGTCTGCTCCGATGTATGGTACTCGAACCATAACATCACTCCTCAAGCTGCTCCGATGTATGGTACTCGAACCATAACATCACTCCTCAGTCTGCTCCGATATATCGTACTCAAACCATAACATCACTCCTCAGTCTGCTCCTTAGAACCTTCAGAATACTCTCTGTATCGAGTATGGGTCCTCAGCTTTCAGTAGTACGGGCCCATACTACCTGCCACATCTACCCATAGTTTCCACATGGACCATCCCAGAGCTCCCAAGTAGCTGCTCAACCTCCTCGTTTACCAATTCCGTCACACTTGCTTGCTCCTCAGCGAAATGCTCTACTCCACCAGCGTACTCATCTGGCTAAGGTTACTCCCTAGGCTCTTCCTTGGTCCTCCCACTTCTCCGCCATCAGCTGTTGAAGAGCTCCTAATGATGCCAGCCATCTACCTCCTGAATATCATCATATTCACTCGATAGCTGACTCCCATCATCAAGAGTTCCACAAAGCACGAAGCAAGCAGTATTCAGGCATCGAATAATACATAGAACTCACTCCGGGTAATAGCTCCGCTTGCTCTGCTCATTCTCCAAAGTACCACCAAACTCTATAACTCTACCCCTCGCAGGTTCTAACTATTCTCTCAATAAGCACCACAATACTCATCTGGGCTTCTCTCCTAGATTACTCCTCTACTCAAATCCCCTAGAAGGATTCTAACTGAATACTCTCACTCAAACTCAAAAGTCCATCACATATAACAACAACTCCTAGGCTAAGGCATCACAAATCAGGCCACTCTAGTCCTAAGATATGAAATACCTAGCCTGTCTCTAGCATGCATAATATCTCATAAAATGTATCATAAATATCTCAATCACAAAAGTAGAGGTATTTTGGGAAATCACCGTTCGGGCTCTGGCTGATTGTACACACTACTCTTTCTCGCTTTCTCTTTGAACTCTTATTCACCTTTAGAAAATCATTTCTTTGAAAACTTTTCTTACTTCCTCAGTTTCAGTTCAGATTTACCCGAAGGTGCATCCGAATCCCTCAAACCAAGGCTCTGATACCAACTTGTAACACCGAAATTTTCAAAACAAAATTTTCATTTAAAGTAGTTTATCTCTTTAACACTTTTCATAAAAATCTCCTTTTTGTTTTAATTACAATACATGACTCTTTTTTTCAATCACTTAATAACCAGGATCCTCAAAACAAACTTTTCCTCTTGTGTCTACAATCGAGTCGGTGTTGTCCCGTGATCTTGAGAAAACCTGAAACACATAACACAAAACACTATAAGCACGAAGCTTAGTGAGTTCCCTAAAATACTACATATATCACATACTAGCCACTCGAGGCTATAACTCTGCGGGCCCTTGGGCCCTAACTCTGTGGAACCTCTGGTCCTAGCTCTGTGAACCTCCCGGTTCTCACTCTGATATACTCTGATATACACACGGCATAAATCACATAGAAATAATGCAGTGCAACACATCACATAGATAGCATAAAATAACTCTATCACATAACTCTAATTACCTACTCAAGGTAAAGTATCGTGAGAAGACTCACCTCGGATATCTAGGTAAATCTCTGACTCGGTAGAAATATGGTCTAGCCTCCGCCTGATCACATAAGGTAAATACTCTCATAAATATAACTCTCGAGACTAGACTCAACTCTCTCTTGGCATCCTCAGAAGGGTAAAAGACCATTTTACCCCTCTCTTAGCTCAACGGCCCCATTATTTACCAATCCCTAAAAGTCAACAAATGTCAACGGTCAAACTTCGACCCGACTCGTCGAGTGCACTTGGGAAACTCGGCGAGTCTACACGTGTCCACTAACTCCCTAGTCTCATTTGGCATGTCGAGTCCCTCCCCTTGCTCAACGAGTCACACCTGGCATGAATCACGGGGCTACCCCGACTCAACTCGTCGAGTCTCAAGATCAACTTGGCGAGTTCCGTCTTGAACTCCAGTCCTCTAATCCCTCTCTAACTCACTAAGTTATTCCCCCAACTCGGTGGGTCTACTCGCTGATTGATTTACGGGAAACCCTAATCCTACTCGCCGAGTCTTCCCTTGGACTCGATGAGTTCATGCCATGCACAAACTCAATTGACCTCCTGAGGTCAGATTTGTTCCTTTGGTCCATATATTTGACCCTCCCAAGCATGATAATCACGTAACGTTCAGACCTTGACACTCATATAGCATCTAGATGGTCTCACTTGGTGATTTAGCCACAAAAATAACTTCCTAAGTTCATGGCTCCCAAAATAACCCATAAAGCTCCAAGGGTTAAGGTCTCTAGACCTCTTTGAGTCCAGATCCAAAGCATAAACTCGAGAAGGGACCAATTACTCCACATATTCATTCTCTAAAAGGGTTAGAAAACTCTAACTCTAAGAATCAACACCAAATCTGAATAAGGTCCGAACAAATACCTCAAAATGAAGTCTCTGAACTCTGAAATCACCTGAATCGCTCCTCCTTCAGCCTCCTCTTGCCTTGGTCACCTCCTTCTTGCAATCACACCAACAAAATGATCAAAAGTGGCCTCTCCTTCGTCACAAACGCTCTAGATCTCTTAGGGTTTCTCTCTGGGGTTTGGTAGTCACAAATGATGGTCCTAAGGGCCTTTAAATAGGTCTCAAACCCAGGAAATTAGGGTTTCATTAAACAGCATGGACTCGCCGAGTCCACTCATGAACTCGGATAAGAATCCGCGACCCTACTCGGCGAGTCTAAGCACCAACTCGCCGAGTCCCTCCACAAACTCTAAAATAAATGAATCAAATAATATACCTGAGAATCCGGATGTTACATATTCCCACTCTGGCGGTCACTCTAAAAGGTCTGATGTATCGGGGTCCCAGGTTGCCCTACTTCCTTAACTAGATCACCCATTTCCAAGAGGATACCTTTAGGAGTACGAAGTCCCCGACCTGAAACTCTAAATCGGATCGTCTCCTGTCTACATAACTCTTCTAGCGACTCTATGCTGTCAGTAACCTCTGTCTGACCTGTTGGATCTGCTCGGTCATCTTCAGCACTATTTCAGTGCCACCCATCACTCTCTGACCCACTTCTCCCTAGCAAATGGGAGTCTGAAACCTCATCCCTTATAGGAGCTCGAAGGGAGGCATACCAATGCTTGAATTATGGCTGTTGTTGTACGAGAACTCAGCCAATGGTATGTAGGTGTCCCAACACCCTCCAAAATCCATCACACATGCACGCAACATGTACTCAAGTGTTTGGATCGTCTGCTTGCTCTAACCATCCGTTTGTGGGTGGTATGCAGTGCTGAAATGTAAGCGCGTGCCCAACTCCTTGTGAAATTTCTTCCAAAACCTGGAAGTAAAGCGCACGTATCGATCCGACACTATCGAGATCGGCACTCCATGCCGAGATACCACTTATCTCACATAAATCTAGGCCAACTTCTCTATAGAAGTGCTCTCACTAATAGTAAGGAAATGAGCACTCTTCATCAATCAGTCCATGATCACCCAAATCGCGTCAACTCCACGCGCTGTCCTCAGTAAATTGGTGATGAAGTCCATAAAGATCTGTTCCAACTTCCATTGGGGAATCTCCAAAGGCTGCAATGGACCATGTGGATGCTGATGCTCTGCCTTGACCTAATGGCAGGTCAAGCACCTCTCAACTACCCACGCAACATCCCTTTTCATACAAGGCCACCATTATTCTCTTTTTAGGTCCAAATACATCTGAGTGGCCCCAGGATGGATCAGGAATCTCGATCTATGCACCTCCTCCAACAATATACTACAAGCTCCACCCATATAGAGCACCCAAATCTGCCCTCAAAAGGTCATAAGCCCTCGGCTATCCATCACAAACTCGGATACCTGCCCAATCACCCGTTCCTTCTTGCGGTTCTCCACTCTCACAACCTCCGCCTGAGCCTCTCGAATGGTATCCAAAACTAGAGTCATCACTGTCATCCTCATGCACACATCTTGAATCAGGGTACTCTCTGCCCTGCGGCTCAGGGCATCAGCTACCACATTAGCCTTGCCCAGATGATATAGGATCTCACAGTCATAATCTTTTACCACATCCAACCACCTTCTCTGACACATATTCAAGTTGGGCTGATCCAAAAGATACTTCAAACTTTTGTGGTCCATGTATATAGTAGACCGTACCCGATACAAATAATGGCACCAGATCTTGAAGGCGAACACCACCGCCCCGAACTCTAAATCGTGGGTGCGATACCTCGTCTCATGAGGCTGCCTTGATGCATATGCTATCACATGCCCTGTCTGCATAAGCATCGCACCTAACCCAGATATAGATGCATCACAGTAAACCACAAAGTCCTCCATCCCTTCAGGGAGGGCTAACACTAGGGCTTCGCATAATCTCTGGCAAAGAGTCTCAAACAAGGTCTGCTACTCTAGACCCCAAGTAAAAGTAACGCCCTTCTGGGTCAACCTTGTGAGAGGAACAACAATCTTGGAGAAATCTCTGATAAATCTCTGATAGTATCCGGCCAATCCTAGGAAACTCTTGATCTTGGTGGGGGATCTCGGCACCTCCCATCTCATAACAACCTTAATCTAGGCCGGATCGACCAAAATCCCATTCTGATTAATGAGGTGCCTCAGGAACTAGACCTCTCGTAACTAGAAATCACACTTGGAGAATTTGGCATAAAGCCTCTCCGATCTCAATATCCAAGGATCTCTATTAAATGCTCCTCATGCTGCTCTCTAGATCTCGAATACACCAAAATATCATCAATGAACATGATCATCGATCGATCCAACATAGGCCTGCATACCCGGTTCATGAGATCCATGAATGTTGTTGGTGAATTAGTGAGCCCAAAAGGCATCACCACAAACTCATAATACCCATAATGATTCCTAAATGTTGTCTTCTGAATATCTTCATTACGCACCCTCTTCTGATGATATCCAGATCTTAGCTGATCTTGGAAAACCAAGACGCACCCTGCAACTAATCGAACAGATCATCGATCCTCGGTAGCAGATAACGATTCTTGACCGTCATCTTGTTCAACTCCCGGTAATCAACACACATCCAGTTTGAACCATCCTTTTTCTTAACAAAAAGGACCGACGCTCCCCACGGCAAGCTACTCAATTGGATAAAGCCATCCCCAACAACTCCTAGAGCTGTGAGGATAACTCCTACATCTCTGGTGGTGCAAGGCGATAAGGTACCTTTGCGATAGGTTCCTCCCCCGGAACCAAATCAATCCAGAACTCCACCTGCCTCTAAGGAGGCACACCCGGTAACTCTTTGGGAAAAACATCGGAAACTCACTCACTATCGGAACCTCAGCGATAGAACTCGGTCTCTCTGCAACAACTCACATATCCATCACGTATGCTACAAAACCCCTTCAACCCTACTGAAGACTTTGTCTCGCTCTGGCAGCAGAGAAAAATGCTAACCCGGATCGGGTACCCTCCCCATATACTGTAAGCACTCCCCCACTAGGGTCTTGAATGGTCACCAACTAACACTCACAGTCGATCATAGCTCCAAATCGACTCAACTAGTCTATGCCCACGATGACACATACATCCCCAATAGCAATTGGTACCAAATCTATCGAAAACTCGACTCCAAAAATCTCAAGCACACATCCCCGTATCACATCAGTTGCAAATGTCGCATGCTCATCTTCTATGGAGACTCTCAGAGGCCAACTTAACGCCTCTCGCTGAATACTGATGAAATGACTAAATGCTAATGATAAGAAGGATCAACTTGCACCCGAGTCAAATAACACCAAGGCAGGTACAGAACTCACAAGAAAAGTACCTACTCATATCATAATATAATCATGAAATAAGTCAAATAAAACAAGTAAAAGATCACATACCAGCCACAACATCAGGTGTTGCGCGGACCTCCTCCGCTGTCATCAGAAAGGCTCTCCTGTGAGCCTTCGGTACCATGGCCTTCGCTGGCCGACTCTCAGTAGCTCGAATAGCAAGTGCAGATCCCCACGCAGATCCCTGTAACAACTGCGGGCACTCAGCCTTCCAATGGCCAGTCTGGTTGTAGCGAAAGCAAAATTCAAATCCCTTGGGGCATTCCCTCGCGATATGCCCCTCCCTGTTGCACTTGTAGCACACTCCCGCTCTGCCTACCCCATCATGACTCTTGATGTACTTCCCACAAGTGCGGCCCTTCTAGCCCCCATATCTCGAATCAGCGAGCTTTGCTCGCTTGGCTGCCGGCTGAGACTGTACCGGAGCCGGTTCCTCCCCTGAGACTTTGCCTCCTCCCTGGCCTGAGTCTCTAGCTGAATATCCCTCTTCCGGGAATTTCCTGGAGCTCAGAAAATATTCGGTACGTCGAGTTTTCCACGAACTCACAAATATCCCTCCTTAGTATGCTCAAATATCCGGTCCTTCGTGCCTTCTCAGTAGACACGTGCTCAGGGTAAAACAACGCCCTCTCATGGAACATCCTCGTAATCACTGTCATAGACTTTATCCTCTGCTTGAGGGACAAGAACTCTTGGTCCAACTGTTCCCTCTCCATCGGGAGAACATACTCATATCGAAACATAGTAGTAACCCTCTCCCAAGACATTACAGTGAGTTCTATAAGAGTGAAGCTGGCTGTCACAAACTTCCATCAATCCTTCGCCCCCAAGCGAAGCTGGTTCAGTGTGAATCATACCCTCAAATGTTCCGGACCGGAACAAGTATAGAAATACCCCTCGATATCCAAAATCCATCTCATCGTAGCAATCGGATCATGCGTCCCATCAAACTCCAGTGGTTTGGTGTTGCTGAATTCTCGGTACAGCAACGAGTCACCTCATGTGGCCTGGCAGCAGCGACAGCTGCGGTGGCTGCAACGGCTGCAGCAGCAACCGCCTCAGTAACAACAATATATTGCTCGTCAAACGTTTCAATCAGAGTGGTCTTAATAGACCCAAACATCTCCGACATGGCCTCTTGGATAGCTTCGGCCACCTCGTCATGAATCATCTAGTGAATCTCATCAATGCTAACTCCACTGGCCCCTGGAGTGTGGCGCGTAATCACCATCATGTCTCTGAAACATAACACAAAATAATCAAACTCGATCGAGAATACTCACACTCGATCACCCACCCCTACTTGTTCCTTATCATCCTAAGGATTCTTACTTGGGCTGCTCACCGATCTAGTGTTTCCAGTAGTACGGGACCAATACTACCTTCCACACCGCATTTGTGTTCATCCCAAGTCTCCCTTATAGGATCCTTCATCACAAGTACTCTATATCTCATCTGACATCGACTACTCTCATAGTAAACCTCTCATAAGTTCATCTATGCTACATACTCGCACTCAAGCAACTCACTAGCAACAGTAACTCCTAGGCTAAGGCATCACATATTAGGCCACTCTAGTCCTAGATTATGAAAATCTGGCCTACTCTCTAGCATTCATAACATATCTCATAATATCTCATATTTATCTCATAACACAGAGAGTAAGGGTATCTTGGGAAAACCATCGTTCGGGCTCTAGCTGATTGTACACACTAATCTTGTCGTTTTTCTCTTAGAAAATTTTTTTCCTTGTTTTTTTTTTGAAAATCATCTCTTTTGAAGTTTTATTCTCAAATCCTCAGTTTAAGTCTAGACATACCCGAAGGTGCATCCGAATCCCTCAAACCAACGCTCTAATACCAACTTTTAACGACGTAAAATTTCAACCAAAATTTTTCATCTTTGAATTCATAGAACTCATATATTATAACTAATAATTCATAAGTGTCTCAATGTCAGCATTATTCACAACAAAAGCCAAATCCCATAATCCTCAACATAATCATGAACACGTGTGTACAATCATGTCAGTGCCTTCTCACGATAATTGGAAGTATCTGAAACACATAATACATAACACGGTAAGCATAAAGCTTAGTGAGTTCCCCAAAATACCACATACACATATTAGCCACTCGAGGCTATAACTCTGTAGGACCCTCCGGTCCGTGTGTCTCAGTGGGACCCTTCGGTCCCATGGCTCCTTGGACCCTTTAGTCCAGTCTGGGTGAGAACCCTCCGATCTCACTACTCGTTAGACCCTCCAGTCAGATCTAAGTGAGGACCCTCCGTTCTCATAGTTCGTTGGACCCTCCAGTCCGGTCTAAATATCATATAACATAGAACACATCACATAAAATGCATAACTCAAGCAAGCACATAAGACCCTCTAGTCACACATAAACACCACTCTAAGTAAAGTATAGTGAGAAGACTCACCTCGTAGCAAGTGGGTAATAGACAACCACTCAAAAATCCTGAACTAGCCTCCGCCTGACACATTAGACAAGCGTCTCAATACACCTAAAGTCCTCTTATTTTTATCCTAACTCTCGGAATAGGTAAAAGACCATTTTACCCCTACATGATCCCAAATGCTCCTAATTGACCCACTCACAAAGTCAACAGAAGTCAATATGAGTCAACAATCAAAATTGACCTGACTCACCGAGTGCACCCATGTGACCTACCGAGTCCACTCGTATCTCAAAGTTCTTCCTAGGGTTTACTCAGCTCGTCGAGTTGACCCCCAACTCAACGAGTTATTACTGTGTCATGAGTGCTAGGTCAAACCCGATCCGACTCGTCGAGTCATCTCATCGACTCGGCGAGTTGTCTCAAACGAATCTCACATTTGACCGACTGAGGTCAAATTTGTAACTCTAGCTCATAGATCCAGCCTCCTAGTACCCAAAAGTCATGTAATGTCACACCCCCGAACCAGACAGCGGAAACGTCCAGGGGCTTGCGCGTGACTTCATCTTGAAATATCATTAGAGTGAATATAATTGAAACATAACATCATCATCATCACACATGTAATATTACAACATTCATTGTTTACATCGACTATTGTATTTGAATATTACATGCCAAAATAGTAAGAGTATGATGAAACAAAATATCACACAATATCCATTAGTTTGTTTCGTTCATCCTGCTTCAACGGTATCCTGAGAATACAAGTTATTTTCAAAACGGTCAACATAAAAATGTTGGTGAGTTCATAAGCATGTTTGTGAAAATGATTTGTATAACTTGGAAAACCACCAGAAAATCCGATATTTTCTTAAAACTGTTTAGTGTGTTTGTGTTAGATCTTGTATTAATGCATGTAGGTTATTGTTTATTTGATTAAAAAGGTAAAGAGAATGTAGAGAGAATGTAAGAGCATGTAAAGAGAATGTTCCCAGACAACCCGACGTTGCCTAAAAAAATGTAGATGTCTTCCGTAAACTTCATAACGTTAATTCCTCTAAACGAGCCATCATAACCATACTAAATAATGACAATTTCACCTGTCTTGGCGTCGTTGGACGCCGACGGAAAATAGAATAAGGTTTTCGTCACCCTAGATTGAGTAGGTCTAACTATAGAGAACAACTGAGGTGTGGGGTGTCAACCCCGTATAGATCTATACGCAAATCCCCGTTCTCCCTCCAGGAGACTCTGGTTATAACTACAGGCTACGATCGTACACTTAATAGGTGCCAACCGATAAAAAAAACTCGCTAGATCCTTAATCGAATTTACGCGAAGAAAAATGTATAAACTCATTCTAGGACCAATGATCCATGTAACTGAACCACTAAGGCATCGCTAAACATGTAAATCATTTCAAGACCCAAATGGAATGGGATTATATAACATGTGCCCAAAATATATATGAAAGGACAACTAAGGCCCATTTCACATATAAAGTATTTACAGGCCCAAATAGCACACAAATAGTATCCAAGGTCCATCGCACATGTTAATGGGTCAATGAGGCCCAATAAACATGTAAATAGTATACACGACCTATCACACATAGAAATGGGTCACTAAGACCCAATAACCTAGAAAATGATAAAATTAAATCCATTCATTGGTTTATCATTGGTTTTAGTTCAAGTATTCACTAAAATAGCATAAAAAGAAGAATGCATATAAAACCCACTCCCAGGCCCAATAAACATGTAAGTGGACCACTAAGGCTCACTATACGTGTCTATTCTTTCCAGGCCCAATAAGGATATGAATATCGTTTTTTAACCCATTTGTTATTTTTTTGTTTATTTTAGCTTGATTATTTACAAAGTTGATATAAAAAGCCCTCCTTTTTGTAAAAATGACGTTCTTGGCCCAATAAGCCAAAAATTTAGGATTTATGGCCCAATTTTTGTAAGAATAACACTTTAGTCTCCATTTTGTTCAAAACTTGTTTTGATGACTATTTTGTAGTAAAAATAACATGTTAAAACCCATTTTTGTCAAAATTAACATTCTTGGCTTGATTTTTGTGAAAATACACATTTTCTGGTTTTTGAGCTTTTCCGACCTAGTTGTTTGAAAATATGTAGAAAAATCCTCGTAAGCCGAAATTTGGATCCGTAAACTCTCAAAGTTTAGAAATTTTGTCTACTTTGTTCACATATTTTCTCATAATTTTTAATGGCTTCTAACAAGTGTGAAATTGCTCATCTTCACTGGTTGGTCCGAAATTATTTCAAATATGATAGGCAGTTTTGTAAAATTCGCCAAAAATAATAGAAAAATCGTATGAAAACGTGAGAATAGTCATTTTAAAGGTATAAATCTGAAATTTATCCATGTAAAACAATTTTAAAAAATACCTCCATTTGGATGGTCAAGTGGGTATGAACTCACCTTTGCTTGGATGTTTAGGTTAAGAAGAAGAATGTAAGAAGATGATGTGAGTTTTGGTCCTAGCAAGCTCCTTGGGAGGTTTTTGGGGTTGGATGGGTTCTAAGATGCAAGACCACGAAATTTCATGAGTTAAGAGGAGATTTTCAAAGTAATAAGGAATCTAAACCATAGATCTAAGCAAAAACTTACCAAGGATGATGATTTTGGTGAAGAATCCTCTTGAAGCTACACCCAAAAACTCAAAATTTTGGATGGAAGAAGGAAGAGGTTCCTGAGAGTGTTTGAGAGAATTTTTGAGAGAGGAATGAAGGTGGTGAAAGTGTTTGGCCGAAAATTAAAGAGAAGAGAGAAGAGAGAGAGAGAGAGAGAGAGAGAGAGAGAGAGTTGCATGGATGTATGGGATGGTGCATGGAAATCCATAAGGTAATAAGGAGGAGGCAAATGGAAGTCAACTCTTCCTCCATTTGGGTTGTTGGGCCGAAAAGAGGAGAAGGGAAAGAAAGAATATTGGGATTTTTGTGTTTAAGCCCATATTATGATTCAATTAGGTAACTTTTGGCCCAAATAAATCAAGGAATGATTTTTATGACCCATTAGGGCTATATAAATTTGTTGTGACCCAATAAGGCCCATTAAAGTTAACCTAGTTCATTTTAGGCTTATAAGGCCTATAATATTAAGTTTCAAGTATATGGGTCCAATTAGGGCCCATTTGAGAGTTCTATGTTCAAGATAGTTAAATTGGAAGCTTATTGGTCCATTAGGCCCAATGAGGAAATGCTAGTCCATAATGGACTTAAACCGAGAGTTCAAGGGTTTCCAACCCTTATTTGAACATATGAGATGTATTTGAACGATAATAGAGTATAGTATTCACTTAGAGTACAAGTTATTATACTAGGTGAATGATTGCATGAGAGTAGAATTTCCTAGCAAAAATGCTAGTTGTGACATCATCTCCCCGTTAGAGGGATTTTCGTCCCGAAAATCCTTCGAAAGGTAGGTTCATGAATGATAGAATAGGTGAGGGTACTTCTGCTCAATCTAGTCTTTGCGTTCACTTGTGAATTCTGATCACACTTGGTGCTCCATCGAACCTTCATAACCGAAACGCGGCATTATTTCGTACGCTTTACTTCCTTATCCAATACATCGACTGGTTCTTCGACGAACAGGAGATTCTTGTTTATTTCTATCCCTTATAAAGGAATGATAAGAGTTTTGCCTGATAGGCACTCTTTCAGATTCGAGACGCTGAGCACAGGGTGTACGTTGCTGAGCTCTACAGGCAGCTACAACCTATAAGTCTTTGGACCTGTCCGAGCAAGAATCTCGAATAGTCCGATGTATCGTGGGTTTGGTTTTCTCATTTCCTAAAGCAAATAATTCCTTCCCAAGGAGATTCCTTTAATAACACGCGATCCCTGACTTGACATCCTAATGGATTACGCCGCTTGTCGGAATAGCTCTTATGTCGGTCTCGCGATGCTTGAAGTCAATCTTTGATTTGGATTATCTTCTCTATTGTTTCACAAATGGTTTCTGGTCTCATGAGAGTACTGGCGAGTGATCTGCATTTATGACTATAAAGATTTTTGAAATGAGCAATCTTGATGCTCGTGCGATAGTTGTTATTATACGAGAATTCAATCAAGGGCAACCGGGTATCCCATGAGTTGTTGAGTTCAAACACCCAGACTTGTAGCATGACTTCAAGTGATTGAATGGTTCATTTGCTTTGGCTATTGGTTTGAGGGTGGTAAGCAACGCTCATACTTAGCTATGTTCCCATAGCCTTCTGAAATGATTGTCAAAGTCTTAAAGTAATCCCGTTATCTCAATCCGACATAGTAGATACCGATATTTACTGGAGTCTCACGATCTCCTTGTAATAGATCCAAGCTAATCTTTTCGTCTTGTTTGATTTCTATATTGGCAGGAAATGGGTAGACTGGGTTAACCTGTTGATGATCACCCGCATAGTGCCCAACTCAATTCTTATATCAATAAGCTTTGCCTTTTGACTTCGAGGGTTTTATCCATCTATGTAGCACTTTCTTCGTGATATTCTCCGGCTTTGATGTTTTCAAGGCCGGCTGTAGATGTTGATAGTGTTTGTTCTTGTTTCATGAGCAGATAAGTATGCTATTGATGAAAATAATGAAAAGGATGATTAGGAATCGTTGGGAAAACTCGGTTCGTAAGGTTCATGAATACCATGGGAGCATTCGTTAGATCGAAGGGTATCATAATGAATTTGAAATGGTCGTAACGAGTTCGGAAGGCGGTTTTTGGAATGTCATCTTCTCGGACTCAAAGCTGATGATAATCGGTTCTTAGATCTATTTTAGAGAAGTAACTAGCTCCTCGGAACTGGCCAAATAGATCATTAGTCCGAGGGAGTGGGTATTGATTTTTGATACGCAACATATTCAATTTCCTAAAATCGATATACCTTCTGAAGGATTCGTCTTCTTGAAGAACAAGACCGGAGCTCTCCAGGGTGGGAAGCTTGGTCCGATGAATCCGTTACGCAACAATTCTTCTCAATTGACTGGATAACTTGTGAATTTTCGGAGAGAGTCAACCCATAGGGTGAATTGGTTATTGATGTGGTTCTCGGTATGAGGTCGATTCGAAATTTGACCTATCTCTCTGGGATATTCCTAAAAGTTCTTCAGGAAACACATCCGAAAAATCACATGCCACTAGAATACCTTGTATTCTTAATTCATCCTTGGTCTTGTCCACAACAAGAGTGAGGAAAATGTAGTTCTTCTGGTGCAGTCACTTCTGTGCCTTGATGCATGAGATAGGAAGAGGATTGGCGCCAGGTTTATAACCATGGATTATTAGAGTTTCATGATTAGGAAGGTGAAGGCAAACGGCCTTCTCGCGACACAATATCAGCACGGTGGGGGCTTAACCCAACCATGTCGATTATCACATATAAACTCCTAATATTTACTGGCATCAAATCTATTTGGAATGAATGGTTGTTTAGTGTTAAGGTGTTCCCTACATAATTATCTTTGGTTTATGCGATTTTCCCCTTAGTTATCTCCATCGTTAATGCTTAGTTTAGCCTCCGAGGTTGTTGTTTTAGTAAGTGTTTGAATATGTTACTAATGAAGATTCACTCAACTTTACTATTGAATAAGAGGTAAGCGAAAGAGTTGTTAAGTGGCAACGTACCAGTAGCAACCATCGGGTCTTGGACTACTTCGCCTTGACCCAAGGTCAAGACCCTTTCTGATCCTTCTGCACCTTGATTGTTATCCTTGGGGCAACTGTGCCTGAAGTGACCGGTTCCTCCACACCTATAGCAGGTGTAACTGGTCTCATCATGGGTGTTGTTGTTAGGGTTGTTGTGATTTTTGTCGTTTTCATTTGGCTGATGATTATGACATGGATAAGTTCTATAGAATTTGGCGGTGTGATTCTTTCGGTTGCATTTGTTACAATGCATCTTTCGACAGGCTCCATTATGATGGAATTTGCACTGGTTGCATTTTGGAAGGCTTCCAACATATGGTCTCCTGGTTGTTGGTATAATAGGGGTCATGGTCGCATGAACAGCATCAACATGTGGCTTCCTTAAGAACCCTGGAGTGGGTTGTCCCTTTCTCTTACTTCCAGGATTTTGCTTCCTGCTCTTAAGCTTGGGGTTTGGAGTTCCTTGATAGGTTGTCACTTGTTGTTTTCCATGTTCGTTCCTTTGGATGAAGTTGTCAATGCTATTCACACCTCTATTGGGGTTGTTTGCATTGATTTGTGCCATAGCAGCGGTTACTGTTGCCGTTACAGCAGCTTGGAATGTAGCAGAGTCCATCTGCAGGAGCGGTGTCTCGCATGTGCGCTTGTTATTCTTGCGGGATGGCATTTTCCTGTTGCACGATGATAATCCAGATCGTAAGCAATGATCATCATTCCTGGTTGTACTCTATAAATTTTGCATCTTGTTGTATAATTCTCACTTCTTCCATCTACATCCCTATGATGTATTCGCGGTAGTAGGTAATCGCATATTTGGCACGATTGTTACGTCTATCCTTAGAATATATAGATTGTTCTGGTTTCGAGATCCTTATGTATCTAGCGGTTTTCGGGGTTTGGTTGTGTATATAATTGAATTTATGCAGTAATTTGAAATAAAGATAACACATAATTGTTCCATTGGTAAGTACCATCTTAGTACACGAAAGAGAGTCATGTCGGATAGTAGGGTGGAAAAAGAAAAGTGATATGGGCATATTTAGTTATAAAATTCATGCATTATCTTAATACTTTATGTTGTTTTTGTCTCTTTTAATGAACAAAAGGTGATTAATTAGTTTATAATTTGATTTTTCATCAAAAATGACATGCTCGAAAGGAAAGTGAAGCAGAATTGGCGATTGGACGCTTGGATCTTGGATTTAGAAGAAAGAAGGACGTTGCTAGACAGCTTGACCCCTCGTCAATGTTTTGGCCATATCTCATGAACCGTAACTCCGATTGACGAGATTCAAAATGTTCTGAAACGTAGACACAATTTCGGATGACTTTCTTGTTTTGAGAAAATGCTGATTCGAAACGTACTCGGCGAGTAGGGTCGATTACTCGGCGATTTGTATCGAACTTTCGCGATTCTGGACGCGCTGACTTGTTGTACACGGGTTTTAAGTGACGGACTCGCCAAGTAGGTCACTGGACTCGCCGAGTAGTCTCTGTTTTGTGAAAATCTATATAAAGGGACTTTCAGATCGATATCATAGCATGGAGAGAAACCCTAGGAGGCTGAGAAACGATTGGAAGTGCTGCTAGGTCGTGAGGAACTGAAGAATCAACCCTACATTCAATTGTGAAGAGAATCAAGACAATTTTGGTTTATTCTTAGTAACTTTTTGATTTTAATCATGTTTACATACTTTGATTTCGTTTTTGAGTTTATGTTTACTGCAATCATGAGCTAAAAACTTATTCTTCTGTTAGGGTAGACAATTTTGTGAACATGGATTGATTATTTGAGTAGGATTAATTTTGATTGGTAATTATGTTTTGTTAAGCTTGTTAAAGAACCTTATGTGTTGACAAACTATTATTCTATTAATAAATCATTAATTAAGTTGTATGAACATCTATTTGTTATTAATTTCATATGATTTATTGTGACCACATAGTTGTATGTCTAGGAATAACGAACATGAAACTAGAATTAACTAGAAGATAGGTAAGTTAATGTGTAAGCTTGTTGGATGAACATCGACAAGAGGTTAATTGAAGGGCCAATTTAGTTACCCACTACAAGTCTTACTTAACCCAAATCAATAATCTAGGAAACCCGTTAATTTAGACAACTGGCCATTGCTTGAGTTAATTTGTTTTCTAAGAATTAGGAATAGAGAACATGAACCTAATTATCTTAATCGGTAGCCAATGAAGAATTAATCCGATACATTAAAATCATCAATGGGAACAAATGAGTCGTACCTAAACAGAAGTCCTCTTTACTATTGAATTTAGTTGGTAATTAATTGTTTTAGTTGCTAGTTAGTTAATTTGTGTGTTGGTTATTCTAATTAAGTTTCTAGTCTTGTAAAACTAGAGAAAACCCCCTTTTGTTATTTGTTTTATTTAGATAATATTAGCATTTATTTTAATTATTTACCGTTCCCTGTGTTCGATACCCTACTTGCTTGAACGATATTACTAATCGATAGGTACACTGCCTTTTGTGTGTTTATTTTGTGTCTAAGTTAGTAGGATTAAAACTAGTTGGTTTTACACACATCAAAAAGGTTGATCCTAATTGTGGCGGAAAGTGTCTGGTGGTGGTGCCGATGAAGTGGATGCACCTCAGATGCGAGCTACTCGTTGTTCGGTATCTCATAGTCATACTTCCCAAACTAACTATCTTGTTTGGGAGTCTCCGTTCACTTCTTGTGTTTGTCTCTCATCTCTCTTAATAGCAAACCACATTTGTGATGTTCGATTTGGGGTGTCTTGAGCTTGTTTATCAATACCTCGGGTGCGCCGAACCATGACTGGGAGGGCCCGGTCAGCTGGTCCTCTATGACTGAGATTGATGAAACCTCGGTAAGATCGAACAGACCTCGGTTACTACCGTAGTGTGGTCGTATCCCCAGCTGGTGACTCTATCTCCTAATATCATGTGCCTAAGGGGGCATGGGGCCACCGGGGCCCACACGATAAGTCGGTACTCTGGCTTTACATGGAGGATTGATGACATCAGATTCTGCATCCGAGTCATCATCATCATTGCCTTTGGGCACTTCCTCTTCGAGGTCCACTATTGACTCAGCAGGTCCATCTGCAAGTTCTACTTCGTGTTCCTCCTCTGGTTCTTTCTCTGAGTCGAGCCACCCTTCTATTCACTGACTAGGGAGGTAGGGGTTTCCTGGCTAATGATACTCGTCTATAGTGTATTGCACGAAGGGGTATAAATACGAGAAACAAATATCATACCAATTACTCATATAGTAATTTAATTTTGTTTAAGTTTGGTTCTATAAGCTCTTTGGATAGTTAAATGGTAAGTTTTGATTCATTGCCCATCACAATTACTCCCGAACACATGTTGGTCGTATTTTGAATGAATGTAGTAGATCAGGCTACATTCACCCCCAATACGATTACATAACTGCCCGAGTTTAATAGTGATGTTCAAATCCTCCAAAGACTTTGATTTTTCTTGTTGTGTTATTATTCTAAAATGCACACAAAGGTATGTATTTTAAATTACTATGTTCAGAGTTGTTTAGTCCCATTGTATTTATAGTTGTATATCCTGTATGATTAGATATGCTAGTTCACTATAAACAATGCTCTGATACCAATCTGTCACACCCCCGAACCAGACGGCGGAAACGTCTGGGGGCTTGCGCGTGACTTCATCTTAAAATATCATTAGAGTGAATATAATTGAAACATAACATCATCATCATCACACATGTAATATTACAACATTCATTGTTTACATCGACTATTGTATTTGAATATTACATGCCAAAATAGTAAGAGTATGATGAAACAAAATATCACACAATATCCATTAGTTTGTTTCGTTCATCCTGCTTCAATGGTATCCTGAGAATACAAGTTATTTTGAAAACGATCAACATAAAAATGTTGGTGAGTTCATAAGCATGTTCGTGAAAATGATTTGTATAACTTGGAAAACCACCAGAAAATCCGATATTTTCTTAAAACTGTTTAGTGTGTTTGTGTTAGAACTTGTATTAATGCATGTATGTTATTGTTTATTTGATTAAAAAGGTAAAGAGAATGTAGAGAGAATGTAAGAGCATGTAAAGAGAATGTTCCCAGACAACCCGACGTTGCCTATAAAAATGTAGATGTCTTCCGTAAACTTCATAACGTTAATTCCTCTAAGAGAGCCATCATAACCATACTAAATAATGACAATTTCACCTGTCTTGGCGTCGTTGGACGCCGACGGAAAATAGAATAAGGTTTTCGTCACCCTAGACTGAGTAAGTCTAACTGTAGCGAACAACTTAGGTGTGGGGTCTCAACCCCGTATAGATCTATACACAAATCCACATTCTCCCTCCAGGAGACTCTGGTTATAACTACAGGATATGATCGTACACTTAATAGGTGCCAATCGATAAAAAAACTCACTAGATCCTTAATCGAATTTACGCGAAGAAAAATGTATAAACTCATTCTAGGACCAATGATCCATGTAAGTGAACCACTAAGGCATCGCTAAACATGTAAATCATTTCAAGACCCAAATGGAATGAGATTATATAACATGGGCCCGAAATATATATGAAAGGACAACTAAGGCCCATTTCACATATAAAGTATTTACAGGCCCAAATAGCACACAAATAGTATCCAAGGTCCGTCGCACATGTTAATGGGTCAATGAGGCCCAATAAACATGTAAATAGTATACAGGACCTATCACACATAGAAATAGGTCACTAAGACCCAATAACCTAGAAAATGATCAAATTAAATCCATTTTTTGGTTTATCATTGGTTTTAGTTCAAGTATTCACTAAAATAGCATAAAAAGAAGAACGCATATAAAACTCATTCTCAGGCCCAATAAACATGTAAGTGGACCACTATGGCTCACTATACGTGTCTATTATTTCCAGGCCCAATAAGGATATTAATATCATTTTTAACCCGTTTGTTATTGTTTTATTTATTTTAGCTTGATTATTTACAAAGTTGATATAAAAAGCCCTCCTTTTTTGTAAAAATGACGTTCTTGGCCCAATAAGCCAAAAATTTAGGATTTATGGCCCAATTTTTGTAAGAATAACACTTTAGTCTCCATTTTGTTCAAAACTTGTTTTGATGACTAATTTGTAGTAAAAATAACATGTTAAAACCCATTTTTGTCAAAATTAACATTCTTGGCTTGATTTTTGTGAAAATACACATTTTCTGGTTTTTGAGCTTTTCCGACCTAGTTGTTTGAAAATATGTAGAAAAATCCTCGTAAGTCTAAATTTGGATCCGTAAACTCAAAAAGTTTATAAATTTTGTCTACTTTGTTCACAGATTTTCTCATAATTTTTAATGGCTTCTAACAAGTGTGAAATTCCTCATCTTCACTGGTTGGTCCGAAATTATTTCAAATATGATAGGCAGTTTTGTAAAATTCGACAAAAATTGTAGAAAAATCGTATGAAAACGTGAGAGTAGTAATTTTAAAGGTATAAATCTGAACTTTATCCATGTAAAAGAGTTTTTAAAAATACTTCCATTTGGATGGTCAAAACAGTCCGAGATTGGACCAAAACCTTTTTGTCAAGAGCTATTTTGTGAGTTTAGTTTATAAATCTTTGAACACAACACTTATTTTTGCTATATAAAGTATACAAATCCCATATCTACATGTTTACATATAATCTTGTGATAAAACATACTTTTCTCAAGATGCATATGAAGATCCTAGTGATAAACTTCAAGTTTCTTAACATATTTTTAGATTAGTGAAGTAATCAACACATAACCACCAAATGTTTTCAAGAAAACACCATAATCATGCATATACACATAGATCTACACAAATATATTTATATTCTCCCCCAAAAACAAGTAAAAACCAAAAAACAAGGGGGTATGAACTCACTTTTGCTTGGATGTTTCGGTTAAGAAGAAGAATGTAAGAAGATGATGTGATTTTTGGTCCTAGCAAGCTCCTTGGGAGGTTTTTGGGCTTGGATGGGTTCTAAGATGCAAGACCACGAAATTTCATGATTTAAGAGGAGATTTTCGAAGTAATAAGGAATCTAAACGATAGATCTAAGCAAAAACTTACCAAGGATGATGATTTTGGTGAAGAATCCTCTTGAAGCTACACCCAAAAACTCGAAATTTTAGATGGAAGAAGGAAGAGGTTCTTGAGAGTGTTTGAGAGAGTTTTTGAGAGAGGAATGAAGGTGGTGAAAGTGTTTGGCCGAAATTTAAAGAGAAGAGAGAAGAAGAGAGAGAGAGAGAGAGAGAGAGAGAGAGAGAGAGAGTTGCATGGATGTATGGGATGGTGCATGGAAATCCATAAGGTAATAAGGAGGTGGCAAATGGAAGTCAACTCTTCCTCCATTTGGGTTGTTGGGTCGAAAAGAGGAGAAGGGAAAGAAAGAATATTGGGCTTTTTGTGTTTAAGCCCATATTATGATTCAATTAGGTAACTTTTGGCCCAAATAAATCAAGGAATGATTTTTATGACCCATTAGGGCTATATAAATTTGTTGTGACCCAATAAGGCCCATTAAAGTTAACCTAGTTCATTTTAGGCTTATAAGGCCTATAATATTAAGTTTCAAGTATATGGGTCCAATTAGGGCCCATTTGAGAGTTCTATGTTCAAGATAGTTAAATTGGAAGCTTATTGGTCCATTAGGCCCAATGAGGAAATCCTAGTCCATAATGGACTTAAACCGAGGGTTCAAGGGTTTCCAACCCTTATTTGAACATATGAGATGTATTTGAATGATAATAGAGTATAGTATTCACTTAGAGTAAACTTATTACACTGGGTGAATGATTGCAAGAGAGTAGAATTTCCTAGCAAGAATGCTAGTTGTGACATGTAAAGGTCTGATCTTAGTGTCCATGCATGGTATATATTGCTCTATATGCCATTAAAACTCCATTAATGCTTCCTAGCTTCAAAACTCCATGGTTGCTCAACCATAGCTTCACACTTTCGGACTCTCTGGACCTCAAAAGGTCCATATCTATAACATAAGCTCACAAAGGGGGTTTGATGCACCCAAAACCCCATCAAGAAGGTAATACAAGCCCTAAAACTCACAATCATGGGATCTAGACCATCAACAAGGAAGATAAGAGCTTTTTACCTAGATCTGAAGCTGGAGAAAAAGAAGAATCGGATCCACTAGCCTTTCCTCCTTGATCCTTGAAGAACCTTGTTGTTTCTTAAAGAAAATGACTCCAAAATAAGCTTCCTTTTCTCTATTGCTCACTATGGACGTTAGGGTTTCTCTCACGGGGTGTATGGGTACTGGGGGAGATATGGAGGCTATAAGGGCCTTGAAATAGGCCACATGCCCAAGAAATTAGGGTTTCCCCCAATAGTGTTGACTGGCGAGTCAGCTAACCGACTCGTCGAGTCCAATCATTAATCCTCGTCATCAGTCGCGATCGTACTCAACGAATTGAGGCACCCCCTCGTCGAATCCCTCCAAGAATTCTCAAATAAATGATTAAAAATAATATATCTGAAAATTCGGATGTTACACTTTTCAGTAACTCACTACAAATTGGTTTTTTCAGCACTGAGAAATTGTTCTTTTTGTAGTGGCTTTATTTATCAATATTTTATCTTTATTTATGTTTTGCAGATATTGAGTATTTAAGTTAAACTATTAAAATGGGATGAGTTGGTAAAATGGGATGAGTTGGTAAATGGGAGGATTTTAACACCTAAAAGTTCAAAATAATATAAAGTAAGCATACACAAACAATGTGATGTATAGTCACTACTATAAGTCCATAAATATATAAAACTAACATACGCGAATAACGTTGATCATTGAGGGTCTTTTTGCAATATAAAGTAAATATAATCGACCGTGATAAGTTCTTCATATTTAATACTTTCTAACTTTAGATACCTCTTCATAGATCCTATAACAAGTGGTTGGATGAAACTTGAGTACCTCACAGTCCCATACGTACTACCTTGTTAGGAAAATATCGGCATATATTGAGAATGGTGGAAATGATATCATTAAGTTCCATGAACTAAATTTTCTATCTTTAAATAAGCTATATATCAAAGATGATAGGTTTTAGCACCACTGTGATAAAGCTACCACAACCTATATGGACTTGAGAATTATGCTATGGTCACCACCATACATTTAACTTATTTTTCGAGCTTTTTATATTGTTATATGTTATGTTTGAAAAACTAAAGATTAACTTATAAGTTAATTTTTTAAAAAGTTACAAAGATTAACACTTCAAAGATTTTATTGATTTTTTTAAAAAATTTCCACAAATATATCATTTATTAATTATAAGAAAAATTCAATCTTCTACATCTCCTTTATGTAATTTTACATATTTCAGCTATCTTATTATCTAATTTAACAAAACAATATTTTTAATGTTAGTAACTAGTTTTTTAGCTATCAACAAGCAAAGTAATCTTAAATCTTAATGGCTACCTAAATTCACTAGCATTTATCCCGACAACACATCGGCAACATTTTCTATGTCCACTAATAGTTCGGAAACTTAACCTTTCTTGAAGAAAGAAGTAGATAACTAGATATTAACATAAATATAATTCGGCTTTAACTCTGTTGAGTTTGATTTTAAAATAAAAATATTATCATATATCAAGTATCCTATAAAATGTTTTTCGGTGCTGTATATAGCCACAAATGATAAAACCGTAGAAAAAAAAAGTTTTTTGAACCATTTTGGTAATTCATAAAAAGTCAAAGAAGTGTGGGGGGTTTTAGGAAAAAAAATTATATTACCAGAAATTTAACATACCTAAAAAATGCGAAAATAATTAATTTTGTGTGATAAAAAAACTATTTTATTTAAACCAAAAAACCCATAAATTTTAGATGGTTCATATGAAACTAACATTAAAATTAACCAATTATCTTTTAACACAAGAAAGTGTACATATAGTCATACAGAAAGTTAAAAAAGATATCATGTACGGTGAGAAACGAAGTGACGGAATGAGGGACCATTCCATACGGATGCACATGACATTTCTTTGTCATTACTGCATTCAAATCATGTGTTTGCATTCTACATTTTCCAAATTACCAAAAACAAATCAAAGATTCGTTATCTACAATCTTGTGAAATCTCACTCAACTTTGAGTGTATATATATATATATATATATATATATATATATATATATATATATATATATATATATATATATATATATATATATATATATATATATATATATATATATATATATATATATATATATAGGTTCAGGTTCATTTGAAACCATTCTAATTTTGTGAGACCGTGAGATCAAATATAAAAATAATTTTAAAATACAAAATAAATGGAAAAATCCAAAAATTCTTTTTTTAAATATTATTTTCGGAACTTGAACTAACTAAAAAAAATAAAATAAAAATAAAAAAAATCTCGTTTTTTTTTTAAAATACGTGAAATATTCTAAATAGAATATTACACTGACATATTATAAAAAATAATTCTAAAATGCAAAATAAATGGAAAAATCTAAAAATTCTTTTTTTAAATATTATTTTCGGAACTTGAATTAACTAAAACAAAACAAAAAAATAAAAAAAAATCCTATTTTTTTTAAAAAAATACGTGAAATATTTTAAATAGAATATTACACTGTACATATTCTAAAAATAATTTTAAAATGCAAAATAAATGGAAAAATCAAAAAATTCTTTTTTTAAATATTATTTTCGGAACATGAACTAACTAAAAAAATAAAAAATAAATAAAAAAAATGCGTCTCACGATCTCACAATATTACGTCGTCTCACATGAACCCAACCCTATATATATATATATATATATATATATATATATATATATATATATATATATATATATATATATATATATATATATATATATATTACGTTATAATCAGTAGAAATCATTGTCGGTATATTTAAAAAATTTTATAGATAAAAAGTAATAAATGTAAAAAAAAAAAAAAAAAAAAAAAAAAAAAAAAAAAACAAAGATACTATCGATTGTAGAATAAATGAAGTCATAGCAAGTTCAGATGACAAAATTAAAAGAGTGGAAGTTGGGGAGGCGGATGACAAGATCATGAGGATGTGAGAGTGGTGAAAGAGACTGGGTAGTTTGGGAGATAATGGAAAAAACTAAATAAAGTCTTGATTTAGACGGCTAAGTTGTTTCAACATTACAAAACAATTCAATTCGAATGTTTGCTTTTATTTATAGTTTTAGTTTTGTTTCTTTCTAGTTTATTTAAATAATTCAAACAACTTGCATATAAATAAACAAGTTATTTTCGAGTCATATTCGAGTTGAAATGCTCAACTCTAACATTACTCATTTAATTTTCGTGTGGTGTCGTGTCAACCTGTTTATTTAAACTGATTAAAATATCTTACACAAACTCATTTATTTCATGTCGGGTTCGTGTCGAGTTTCGTGTCGTGTCAATTTTTGTCACCTCTAATTGTAAGTAATTATGAATTAATTTGTTAAGCAAAATAAACATAATAGTGTTATTAGAATATAATTTTGTATTTTCAAAATTTGAATTTGATTTGTTAAAAATAATAAAAATCATTGAAAAATGTCACGTGTCAAAGAGACATTCTAAAAAATTAACACGTGTCATTTTTATGTTTGATTTATTAGAAGATATATATATATATATATATATATATATATATATATATATATATATATATATGCGGTTCAAATGAGAACCACAAAAGATTAACCGTAAAAACCCTATTTTATAAGTAAATATGTACCTAATACTTATTAAACATCTAAAAATCCGTATTGTTTTGTATTTTGTGTACAAGAAGTGTAAAAATATGATTTTTGCAGTCTAATATTTTAATTGATACATTGATTCATATTTTAATACAAAAATTATACAAAATACAAATTTTAATACAATACATTCATAATTTAGTATAGAAAATTCACAATTTAATACAATCATAATATCACTAATCTCTAATCCTAATAAAAACATCTCCTAAATTCCACTTGTCAAACTCTTAAACTACAAATCTGCCACGTGGCATAACAAGAAACAATAACCAAAAAAATTTCCCGCCCATATACACATTCAGTCAATCCGTCAATTCATCAATCCATATCCAAAAAAATTTAAAATTCAAAATTCCTTATTCAATATTGAAGATGACGATCCTGTATCCCTTAAATTCAGCAGCCGAAATTGATGCTGGCCAATTATCTTCCAATCTTCTGATTGAAATATACCGTAGATAAATCCCTGAAAATCAGGTTCAAAATAAAGGCATATGCATATATCAGTTTATATATAATATAATAATATAATCGGTTTTACTTCCACTTGGTATTATTATTTCACACATTCTTTGACGACATTCTCTGTGAGCTTTAATGACTTCCATGGAACAGGAAAAACTAAGAACAATCGACGATAATAATAAAAGGTTTGTGTTTCACTTCTATTGAAACTAATTTATATCTTTTAATCATTAATTAACATGTCTATATTTCACTGTCTATATTTCCCTGTCTTTCTTTATGAATTATCTATACTCAAGAAACTGATGTTTATGTTTTTGACTCATCATTTTAATTTTACGAAAAGACAGTTTTACAAAAGTTTGGGATTCTTGTGTCCTCAAGCTTTTCCTTCTTACAATGGCTTCAAAACACACACTAAAACACTTGAAATGGCTCACAAACACTCACAATAGCATTAGGGTTTCGAGGTGCATCCACTACACCTTCACCAACTGTACAACCTTGTTCCTCAAGGTTTTCGTCTTCCGATCCATAATCGCCACTTGCCTCTCAACGTAGCTTAGGCGGTCGTCCACCTGAATATTCTCCAAAGGCACAACAGTAAAATCATCCACTAAGCACTTCTGCAGTTGGGAGACATGAAAAGTATTGTGGATCTGACCAAGCTTGGCTGGCAGATTCAGTCGATACGCAACTCGGCCCACCCGAACCAATACCCTGAATGGATTGATATACCTGGGACCCAACTTGCCCCGCTTCCTCAATCGGATGACACCCTTCCAAGGTGACACCTTCAGGAAAACCATATCTCCTACCTAAAACTCTAGGTCCGATCAACACTTGTCGGCATATCTTTTTTTCCGACTCTAAGCAATCTGGAGCCTACTCCGAACCTACTGGATCTTCTCAATGGACTTCAGTACCACCTCAGTACTCCCCATGAATCTCTGACCGACCTCGTCCCAACAGATTGGGGTCCTACATTTCCTCACGTAAAGCATCTCCAAGGGAGGTCGGTTTATGCTAGCGTGGTAACTGTTTTTATACAAAAATTTTGCTAATGGAAGATAAGTATCCCAACTCCCTCCAAAATCTAATACACACGCACGCAACATATCCTCTAGAGTCTAAATTGTCCTCTCACTTTGCCTATCCGTATGAGGATGAAAAGTTGTACAGAAGTGAAGACGAGTACCCATCTTGTCATGAAACCACTTCCAAAATCCGGAAGTGAAGCAAACATCTCAGTCTGACACAACCGACACTGGCATTCCATGATGTGCCACCGCCGTGCATACATAGATCTCGGCTAGCTTCTCAGTCGATATGATCTCCTGGATCGGGATGAAATGTGCACTCTTGGTCAACTGGTCCACGATGAGCTAAATTGAATCCACTCCAAGTGCAGTCCTGGGAAGCTTTGTGATAAAATCCATAGTGATGTCTTCCCATTTCCACATGGAATCTCCAAGGGCTGCACCTTGTCGTGAGGTTGCTGGTGCTCGGCCTTGACTTTCCTGCAAGCTAAGCATCTCTCCACATATCAAGATATGTCCCGCTTCATACAGGGCCACCAATAATCAGGGCGAAGATCCCGATACATCTTTGTCGCCCCGGGAAGGATGGAAAATCTTGACTTGTGAGCCTCCTCCACCAAAACTTGGCGGACACCGCCCCAGTAAGGAACCCAGACCCTCCGATGCAGGTTCAACAACCCACGGTTTTCATAATAGAATGAAGCCACCTAACCTATGATCCGTTCACACTTCCGGCACTCCTCCTTCATACCCTCTGTCCGAGCCTCCCGAATCCGCTCCAGTAGCGGAGTAATCACTATCATCCTCAGGCATATATCCCAAATCAGAGCCACGACCGCCTTGCGGCTAAGATCATCAACCACCACATTGGGCTTCCCCGAGTGATAAAGGATCTCACAATCATAATCCTTCACCACGTCCAACAAACGATGTTGCCTCATGTTCAGATTCGGATGATCCATTAGGTACCTCAAGCTCTTGTGGTCTGTGTAAATGGTACAATGAACCCCATAGAGGTAGTGTCGCCAAATCTTGAGGGCAAAAACCAAAAACCCTAGCTCCAAATCGTGTGTCGGGTAATTTGCCTCATGAGGCTTCAACTGCCTCGAAGCGTATGCTATCACGTGACCCTACTACATCACCACTACACCCATACCTGTGATCAAAGCATCACAGCAGACCATGAAATCATTGACGCCCTCTAGCAAAGTCAGAATCCTTGCCTCGCACAACCGCTGTCTGAGAGTCTCGAAAGTTGTCTGCTGCTCAAGCCCCCAGCAGAATGTCACCGAATTCTTGGTCAGTCAGTTCAATGGAATAGCAATATTGGAGAAATCCTGGATGGATCTCCGATAATAAATCGCCATACCAAGAAAACTCCGAATCTCGGATGGAGACCTCGGAACCTCCCAATGCATCACAACCTCTACCTTGGCCAGATCAACCAGAATACCCTTCTGGTTGACAAGGTGCTCTAGAAACTTCACCTCGTGTAACTAGAACTCACACATGGAGAAGTTTGCGAAAAGTCTCACTCTCCTCACTGTCTCCAACACCTCCCTCAGGTGCTCCTCATGCTGCTTCTGAGTCTTGGAGTAAACCAATATATCATGGATTAAGACTATCACATACCAGTCTAGCATTGGTCTACACACGAGTTTCATGAGATCCATGAATGCGGAAGGAGTATTGGTGAGCCCAAACAGCATCACCAGAACTCGTAATGACTATAGCAAGTCCGATAGGTTGTATTTTGCACATTATCGTTCCTGAATCGCATCTTGTGACAACCCGATAGCAGATAAATACAAGCGACGTATCTTGTGCAGCCCCGCTGAAGGTAGCGTCTTACCTTTGTTGCTGAACTCAAAGTTGATCCACACTGCGGCCTATCGCCCTGAATCACCAAGCCTCCCTTACTTGGGGGCCGAACTCGTACTAACTACTGCTCGCAGTCGATCACTGCCCCATTGGGGCTCAACCAGTCCATACCCACGATAACCTTATTCCTTCGCATTGGAATAGGGACCCAATCCCCAAAATACTGCTCATTAAACAATTATAGTCTACATCCCCAGTGAACCCTCACGACCCGAACGGTCCTATCATCTGCAATCTCTAAATCAAGGGGACAGTCCAGCTCCCCCGGAGCTACAAAAAATCTCTTGCTAAGCACGAGCGATACAAAAGATCGGGTAGCCCCTGAATCGAAAGACATCAGAGCATATATGTCATTCATTAAGAATGATCCTATAACGAAACACATAAACATAAGCGACAAATCAATATTAACAAAGAGATAAGGAGAAGATACATATGCGTCACAACATTGGGCACTGCATGTGCCTCCTCTACGGTCAGCTGGAAGGATCTGCTCTTTGCCACAGGCGCCTCTATCCGGCCCTGACAGCCATTTGTAATCCTCATTGTAAAAGGAGCGGGTGCTGCCACCTATCCTGCAGCTTCTAAACTCGGGTACTAGGACCTCTTGTGGCCCCTATGATTGCACTGGAAGCAAATCAGATCAGATACTTTGGTGGTGGTGGTAGTTGTACAATCCATGTTGATATGACTAGTTTGGCCTCACTTGAAGCAACCCGAAATACCCGCCCTGCACGTCCCCTTGTGCGTCCTACCACATTTGTCGTAGCAGCCTCGACCCTGCCAGCATTTTCCTTGGGAATCCACCTTGGGCTTCTTGCTCGAACCTTCCACACCAGATGCCACATATGGCTTCCTCTTCCTCTCCATCTCTAAATCAATCTCCCTTTCCCGAGCCCTCGCTATCATATCCTCGAGCATCTTGCAGCTGGATTAGATCACAAACTATCGAATATCACTCCTCAATATCTCATGGTACCGGACCTTTTCCATCTCCTCGTCCGTCACATATTGCAGAACAAGAAGGGCCCTCTCCCTGAACTTGGCGGTGATCTCATTCGTCTAGTGGAGATCCTAGAACTCTTGTGCAAGCTGCTGCACCTCGATTACAGGTGAGAACTCGACCCTGAACCTGTTTGTGAAGTCACTCCAAGTCATAGTGTCAAGGGCAACATAACCAATAGCATGTCCAATATCCTCCCACAAATCTTGCACCCTGTCCTTCAGGAGGCAGGAAGTAAGTCGGACCTTTTACCCCATGGGACAGGAGCGGGTGCGAAAGGCGTTGACGATATCCTCCAACCACTTACTGCTAGCAATGAGATCCCTAGCCCCATGGTATTCTAGATCTCCACAAGCTTGGAACTCCCTAAATGTCATTGTGTGCGCCCCCATCATTGCCGACATCTCGGTATGGAATGCACCCAACCTCTCATTAAGAATCTCCAAAATTCCATCCTTGACCATACTGAAGATCATAGGAGTCTGGTCAATGATACTGCACGTGATCTCAGATGAAATGAACTCCCTCATCTGATTATTGAGCTGCCCGGTTCTAGAGCCCGAGCCTGATCCCTCGCCTGCGACAAAATTGCCAACTGGTCTAGTGTGTAGCGTCACCATACTAAAAATTCATCATAACAATCATCAGAATACTCATCATAAATAGAGGGATCACACATACTACAAGTTCCCTATTTTCATCTCATCCCTCCTTGACTTGAGTACAGATCCTCGACTTTCTATAGTAGGGCCCATATACATTCCACATCTATGCATACTTTCCTCAAGAATTTCCTTGACTCCACCAAGTCCCTTTCACTACTACTGCTTTCCGCACTAATCTCATCCTTGGTTTGCCCTACCCACTCTCTGTCATCAGCTGCATAAGAAGACCATACTATCTCTCCCTAACTATCTCGCAAATACCATTACATATTACTAAGACCAGATAATTATTCGAATGAGAGGTCTCTCCCTACAACGGTTGGACTCAAACGAGAGCTGTGAAATAAGGCTAAACCTAACCTTCTGAAATTGTTTAGTCCTCGTAATATGTAACTTAGTGTATTCGTTTACTAGTTAGTTAAAGATAGTTAGAATTCCTAAAATCACAAAGCAAGCAACATTCAAGCATTGAGTAAACAAAATCAAGCATATCCTAATCAGGTCATCATGTCACTGAATAATCAGTACTAGCATGTAGTTCAATAAGCTCATATAGTAGGCATACAAGGCATCATTCCTAGATCCTTAGCCCTAATATAGCATCATATAGTAGGCATACAAGGCATACCGGTATGGGTAATTTGGGAGAACTTACTTGAGCTCGGCTGATTGCATGCACCACACCCTTTTCTCTTTTCAAAATCCGTTTTATAAAAATGGTTTTCTTTTGAAAATTTATATACTAAGTCCTCGGTTTGAGTTTAGATACACCTGAGAGTGTCCCCGAATCCCTCAAACCAAGGATCTGATAACAACTTGTAACACTTATAAAATACGGTCCCAAAAATTTCATTTTTAAATCATAAATAAACGATAGTTATTAAAATCATCTTATCAAAACATATGTCATAGTATCTCAAAATATCATAACCGGTATATCCATATCAAAACATATGTAAATCATATCAGAGTAAACATCCCAGGCTAAACACATGGTGTATGTAATGTAGTCATCCTGAACTCTTCCCTTTGCTACCAGAAGTACCTGAAACCAAAACTGAAAACCGTAAGTTAGAAGCTTAGTGAATTTCCCCCAAACTACCACATACCATACACATAAAATGGAACTAAGAGATATGGGCCCCGCCCACACTCAAGGAGATATGAGCCTCACCTCAACTCGGATAACAGGCCAGTCCTATGAAATTCGGGACTCACCCACACTCTGCTAACTAAGAGCTATGGGCCCCACGCACACTCAGCTAATAGTGAGATTCGAGCCCCACCCACACTCAGCTAACTAAGAAACACATACAAATATCATATAGACAACAAGTGTAACCAAATCTACCAATCCATTCCATATCCATACTCAAGTAATGCTAAGATACGGTCCCTGCCCACACTTAGCTGCTAATCAACACACATAACATACACGATCTGCCATTGGTGCCTTCGACCCGTTCAAACCAGGAGGAAACTCACCTTAAATGTTGGATGATAGCAGAAATGTCCTTGCGCGGAATTAGCTCTACTGACTCCCTAAACCAAAACAACTCCTTAGATACCATTTCATACTCATAACCCTTTAGGGTCAACTATAGCCAAAGTCAAGTCTAGGTCAAAGTCAAAGTCAATGCCCCGATTTGACTCAACTCGTTGAGTTTTCCCTTCAACTCACAGAGTTCCCATGAATCATAAAATTGTGAAATCGCAATCCAACTCGTCGAGTTCTTCCCTTTTAACAGTGTCAGGACACTTCGACCCAACTCTTCAAGTACCTTAATGGACTCGTCGAGTTCTTCAGTCTGTTAGCGCTTATTAACGCATTAAGCCCTTATTCTTACGATCTACTCCCTATACTCTAGATATAAACTGGAAATGCCTCTAGAAGGGTAAAGTTTCCAACTTTACCCATTAATACCTTTCCTAAATGGAGTAAGTTCAAACCCTAACCCAAAAAGGCCAAATTCTGAATCCAAACACCACCAAAACTACAAGATCAACAATGAAGTACAGGATCTTGACTCTAGGGACAAAAAGATTACATAATGTCCCAGTTTTCTCTACATGCATGGCCATTAGAAGCTCCAAAAGGCTAAAATGATGGTCAAAAGGTTGCATGGGACTTCCATGGACATAAATTTGGCACCTTTATGCCATAAAAATCCCTTATGGCCCTAGATCTGAAGTGTTCTCCACTTGGGACGTCAAAATCCCAAGAATCATATCATTTCGACCAAAAACAAGCGAGGAACTTTAAAAATGGAGATCTAAATAACTACAAAGCAAGGTTCAAGATTTATAACAACAAAATGTCATGGATGATGCAAGGATTTTGGATGTATAAACTCCTTCTTGTGTCCTCAAGCTTTTCCTTCTTCAAATGGCTTCAAAAAACACACTGAAACACTTGAAATGGCTTACAAACACTCACGATGGCATTAGGCTTTTGAGATTAGGGTTTTGGACAGTGGAGGCTGGAAATGAGGTCAACACCTTGCAGTTAAGGTGTTTAAATAGGGTACAAAGACCGTAAATTAGGGTTTCATATCTGTCAGCCTACTCGTCGAGTTGAGGCCTCTAAACTCATCGAGTAGGTTACTTAAATACGCAGCCCTTATGATCTCTACTCGTAGGGTTTGGGTCTCCCAACTTGTCGATTTGCTCTATAAATTAGAATAAATTATAAGTTAAATACATACAAGAAACCAGGCATTACACTAAAAAGTATTTCTGTAACATCCCAAAAATTCAAGCCAATTCAAAACTTTTTAAAACATATAAACCATAAAGTTATTACACTTTGTTATCAAAATAGTTTAATCATCAGAGTATCCCACAATCGAATCATAAAATGTGAGGAGCGGTATGATCACGCCTTCGCCTACCCACGATCATCAGAAGTACCTAAAACAATAATCAATAAATGTAAGCTCAAAGGCTTAGTGAGTTACCCCTAAAATACCAACGCAATACAAATATAAACATATCATTCAAACATATAAACAACAATACAACATGTATAATGAGCCATCAGTCTGGCTGGACCGACTCCCGGTGCTCAGCCTATCTAGACTGCTCTCCGAGCCTTCAGCACATCTGGAACGCCCTTCTCGGGGCCTTCAGCCTATCCAGACCACTCGTTGGGCCTTCAGCCTGACTAGATTTGCTTGGCCCGGGCCTGCAGTCTACCCGGTCCGCCCTAGGTGTCTTGGCACTACTGCACACAGCAGGACCCACCTCAACCCTTAGTCAAACCAATAAACATGTGCACATAAATATCATACGCTAGCATGCAATAACAGAGAGTTATACATATCTAACCGATCTCTAGCATAGACACCATCCTACAACCAGGATATCAATCAAACAGATTACTAGCATAGCAACTATCCTAAACCGGGAAGTAATCTAACATAACAACCATCCTAAAACTAGATGTAAATTATAAAGGGCCGACCTTGGTGCCGTAGACCTTGTTGATATAGTGAGGAGAACTTACCTAACGATGTCGCACTGAAGTGAGAGGCTCAAACTCACGAATCACCAACACGAACTCCACCACCTAAAATCATCATAAAACCCTTTTCCATAAATTTCCAATTTACCAAAATACCGCTAGAGGTCAACTGGTCAACCCTTGGTCAAGGTCAACAGTCCATGTTGACCCGACTCGTCGAGTGCAGTTCACAGACTCGTCGCGTCCTTCCTGAACTCGAGAAGTCGTGAAATCCTTGGTTGACTCGTTGAGTTTCCCCATAACTCGCCGAGTTCATGCGTATCCAAAGGTTGGGAAAAACCTGGCAGACTCGCCGAGTCATTTGACTGACTCGTCGAGCGTAAGGCAATCTTCATCGGAGTCACCGACTTGTATATATACTCATCGATTTCATGACCATCTTCATATGACTCGCCAAGTCGACCTTGCGACTCGCCGAGTCCTTCAATCCTTCATCCATACAGATTCTTTTTAATCCATGCTAAGGCTCCATATTGTAAATCTGAGCTCCTAGGGCATGATTATCACGTAAAGGTGCAAACTTTACGTGTATACAAGATGATTTTTGGCTCATTACAAGCTTGGGAGAAGGTTCACGACGAGAATGCTCACAAACAAACTAAAGGGCTGATACTTTATGATTTCATGGACCAAGACAAGTCTAGATCTGAAGTTGCAACCTCAAATCAAGACCCAAAACTCGAAAATTGACCCTAAACATGCTAAATGGCCCCAAATCCTATCTATTAATTGATATATATGTAACAAGGTCAAGGTAACGACTTGTTACCTTCAAACTGATGCCACTGATCAGAAAAATCGAATCCACCAGCTCCTCTATGATCTTCTTAAACTCCAAGCCTTCCTCTTGAAACTGCTTCAACACACTTTCCCTCCTTCACACACTCAAAATGGGGGGTTGGATCGGTTAGGGCTGCTTCTGGACGTCAAGGGGTGATAAGGGGGTTGGGGTAAGGACTTAAGGTCCTTTAAATAGGGTGCAAATCCCCGTAATTTCGGGTTTCATTTGCCAGCTCCTAATTGTCTAGTCCCAAATTGGACTGACAAGTAGGTCACTAAAACACACGGACCAACCCGCTGCTACTCGACGAGAAGGGCAACCATCTCGTCGAGTGGACCTTGAAAACAAGAAAATTCTTATATTAATCCAATACCTGAGAATCAGGGCGTTATAATTCTCTCCCACTTGAACTAGACTTCGTCCTCAAAGTCTACCGTGGCAAACAGCTCTAGATAGTGCTCTCGCATCTCTCCCTCTGGCTCGCAAGTCCACTCGGATCCTCTCTGATGCTCTTATTGTACCTTTAGCAAAGGTATCTCCTTGTTCCATAGAATCTTCCTCTTCCTTTCACGAATGGCCATGGGCGTCTCCACATAGTTCAGGCACTCATCAACATGTATGTCATCGAAAGATACTACTGCCTCCTAATCTATAATGAATTTTCGCAATTGCAAAATGTGGAAAGTGTTGTGGATCTGACTAAGCTCCTACGGTAGCTCTAGCCTGTAAGCCACCTTTTCCAACTATGGCAATGACCCATAACGACATGATGTAACGGGGACCCAATTTCCCCCTCTTCCTGAAGCGGATCATGCCCTTCCAGAGTGGGACTTTCAGGAGTACCCTATCACCCACCTGAAACTCCAACTCAGATCGGCATCTATCTACGTAACTCTTTTGTCGACTCTAGACGATCTGCAGATGCTGCCTAATCTGCTGAATCTTCTCGGTAGTCTGCAGGACTACCTTTGTTTATCCCATTACCCTGTGTCCGACCTCACCCCCAACAAACTGGGGTGCGACATCTTCGGCCATATAACAGCTTGAAAGGTGGGGCGCCAATGTTGGAATGATAGTTGTTGTTGTAGGCAAACTCTGCAAGCGGTAGGTAGGAATCCCAACTCCCATTGAAATCAATGACACATGCCCTCAACATATCCTCGAGGGTCTGAATGGTATGCTCACTCTGACCGTCTGTCTGCGGATGGAACGTTGTGCTAAAGTGCAACCGCGTGCCCAACTCCTCGTGGAACTTTTGCCAGAAATGGGAGGTAAACCTTTATATCCCCATCGGAGAAAATGGAGACCTGGACCCCATATTCTCGCGGACGTACACGTCGGCAAACTTCCCGGCCGATGAACTCTCCCGTATGGCCAAGAAATGGGCACTCTTGGTTAATCGATCCACGATAACCAAAATAGCATCAAATCCCAATGCCGTTCTCTGAAACTTGGTAATAAAATCCATCGTGATCTGTTCCCATTTCCACATGGGAATCTCCAGTGGCTGCAGCTTGCCGTGAGGCCTATGATGCTCGACCTTGACCATCCTACAGGTCAAGCACCTCTCAATGTACCAAGTGATTTCTCGCTTCATGCACGGACACCAGTAGCTCAAACTCCAATTCTCTTGCTGCATGCCCTCGACCTGAGCATCTCTGATCGAACTCACAAGCGGGGAATCCACTGCTATCCTTGTACATATCACTGGGGTGGAAGTTCCAGCTGACTTGCGGCTCAGAGCGTCCGTCACCACATTCACTTTACCAGGGTGGTAAAGGACCTCGCAATCGTAGTCCTTGACTACATCTAGCCACCTGCGTTGCCTCATGTTCAAGTTCGGCTGATCCATGATATGTCTGAAGCTCTTGTGATCCATGTAAAGGGTACAACAGACCCCATAAATGTAATGTATCCATATCTTGAGAGCGAACACCACCACCCCCAGCTCTAAATCATGTGTAAGGTATCTCATCTCATGCGGCTTTAACTACCATGATGCATAAGCTATCACCCGTCCCTTCTGCATGAGGACCGCCCCTAAACCTATGATGGATGCATCACAGAACACCACAAAATCCTCAACTCCTTCCGGGAGTGTCAAAATTGGAACCTCACACAACCGCTGATGGAGGGTCTCAAACACCCTCTGCTGCTCAAGGCCCCACCAAAAATCCACCCCCTTCCTCGTCAGACGAGTGAGGGGTACCGCATTCTTGGAGAAATCCTGAATGAATCTCTGGTAGTACCTTGCCAATCCCAAAAAACTCCTGATCTCTGACGGAGATTTCGGAACCTCCCACTGCATGACTGCCTCGATTTTGGCCGAGTCAACCAAAATCCCATCCTGTTTAATGAGGTGCCCGAGGAACTGGACCTCTCGTAACCAAAACTTGCACTTCGACACTACAAGAAAAAGACCCTTTTACGACGCGCAAAACACGATGCTCTTTGATTTATGTTATGCATTAGAGAACGACATCAAGAAAGTGTCATCTATTCAAAAAAATTAAGGATTTAGGTTGCGCATTACTGAGTGCCCTTAAATTATTGTCTCCTGTAAAAATATTAAAAACACGGAAGGCACTTATGCGTCGTCTGTGAATGTCATTTTATATATTTTTTTAAAGAAACACGTGTCTCCGAGGGAAAATGAAATCCCCAAATTTGGGAAAAAATGAAATCCCCAAATTTTTTAAACCCCCACCTTCTTCTCCCTCGTCTCCACCCCTCATCCACATCCATTACCACCAATCCTCATTTCCTCTTCTAGCCTCAAACTACGGAGATGCACCTTCCTTCTCGAAGAATGATTCATTTACCACCATCGTCCGATTATATGAGCCCAAGGAATTGACGGAGATGAAGAAAATTATGGATCAATTGCTTCACATCATGTTTAAGGTTAAGGGTTTGAGATTTCTTCCAAATCGACCCTCACACTAAATGGTTCGATCTCCTCTCTTTTTACCTTGTTCCCTCTACTGATGCCTCCACCTTCTACCATCGGGGTTGATCTTTGAATTAGCAACAAGAAGCCCTAGGGCCTCCACCTTCACCCACCTCCAGTGCCTCCAACAAGAAGCCCTAGGTCCCCCGCCTTCAACCACTTTCTCACAGTCGATCGTAAATCGGTTTTCAGGTTCTTCCAAGATTCAACCAATATGTAGGTGCAGGTAGGTTCCGATTTCGTATCAAAAGACTTCACTTTCAGGCGGAACAAAAACCTAGGGCTCAATTCGATTAATCAGTAGCAAAAGTTAGACGTAAGCTCAAAAATTAGCATGGTAAGAGTCTCGAAATCCACTTCGGGTAAGTTATTCAACATGGATTGTCTATCTCCTGCTTCTTCACTCAAATTAATAGCAGCCGACAAAAGAACTTTGAGAATGATATTTGGTGCTTTCTTGATTTTCACCCAAATTGTGATTTCTTCTTATGATATGATAGGTTCGTTCATTAAGTTGCTACCTTTACACCAAAGAGGGTGGAGCAAGAGAGAGAGTTTATGGTGTGCAATTAAAGTTGCTCGTTTTTTTCTTGCAGTTAGTCTCTCTCTCTCTCTCTCTCTCTCTCTCCCTCTCTCTAATTTACACATATAATGATCCAATCTCACAGTTTCAGGCATTGATGTACCTCAAACGTGAAACTTGGTCTAAAGGCTATGGCTGGAATCAGAGTAGGTTTTTTCTCACTACATAAATAAATGCTTGTGTATGAATTACAATTACAATCACAAATCTATTTTTCAGAGAAGAAGTGTATGAACAATTCAAAGAGGTTAAATGGATGGAATGGTGTGAAGATTTCTTGACTCAAGAGAAAAAGACACTCAAGCGCGTTCATCGCCTTCAAACCACCAGTGCATATCAGCTACACTTTATTTATGTAGGATTGTAAGCTATTGAACTATAAAACTCATATATGTCTCTTAATTACTGACTATGATACATATTGACAATTACAGAGGTATTGACTATGCTGTTGCTAACAATGAAATCTCTAGAAGAGATCCAGATCTTCCCTTATGATAAAACAGGTTACCTTTTTTTTTTCTTCCACTATCGTGGGAGCAAACTGACTGAATTTCTTTGCGATTTGTTTGTTGGAAACTCAAGGACTGTTATGATATCTTGCACTTCACCAAATGTTGGTTATTGTGAACACACTCTCAATACCTTGCTTCTAACTTTTTTTTGAACTTTTAATGCAATTTTTACTTGCTTCTAACTTTATCTTTAACCTTTAATATGTGTTTTATACAGAAGCTACATAATCTGGGAGGAGGGTTATGTCTTTAGCTTTTGATGTTATATCTCGACTTCTAGAAACTAGCCTAGTGAGTTTTTATTTAGTGCATCAGCCAATTAATATTTGTTTTCATTTTATTCCTTCTTACAAATGAATTATAATTATCTGGAAACAGGGATGGAGACTTGTTTCACCACACTTTTCATCTTTGCTGGAGTCTGTAATTTTTCCAGCAATAGTAATGAATGAAAAGGTTTGATAGTTATTGCTTCAATGTTGTTGTTTGTTGCTATTATAACTACTTACTCCCTTGGATTTTACTCTGACCATTTTACCCGTTTACTTTTTTTTTAATTATGTTAATCATTCACAGAAAACCCTTATTTCCATGTGATTATGTTTTTCAAGTTCATGTTCAATAAAATAAGGTACCTCAAAATTCTGCAGAGTTTTAGCCTAGAGTTATGAGGTTTAAGTTTAAAAACTAGGCAATAAACTTTTATTTTGGTAATTAATGACAAATTGAAAAATGTCTTAACAAAAAAATGATTTTTTGATAAGATTTCAGTCTAAAGAAGAGATTCTTACCAATAATTCAGACCAGAAACCACACCGAGGCTCTCCAAGAAGAGATGAATGCCTGGGAGATGGAGAAGACTTGGTTTTCTCTTGTTAACCCCTTTTAAGTATGTTTAAGTATGCAGCTTTTAATTCAGTGGTACTTATGTCTATTAACATGTTTCTTTTTCCATTTTCTTTGATTTCTAGCTTTTTGCCTTCTATTTAAGAACTCGTTCCTTCCTTTCCACCCCTATACTTTTGCTAGATCTTTAATGCTGCAATGTTCATATGCAAATAGTCTTTATAATCATGTGTTTTCTTGGCCTTCTATAAAGCAGTAGTAGTAGAAGAAGAAATAATCAACAACAAGTTCTTAATTTTCTACCTTATTTGCTTGAAAACACACACTCATAAAAAAATTCTTCTTCCATCAGGTTATTTGTTACCCTTTTAGATTCTATTGCCATCATTGCTACCAATGTTGTCCAATCCATTCCCTAATTTTCTGCTGGCTTAAAGGGCGTCACTAGATCACCACCATTCTTCATGTTTTATAATTTTATAAAGAAAATAATGTATTTTATTTATTAATTGTGAGTTTTATCTTTGTGTAGGAGCATGCCTTGATGTTGTAGCAAAAAGTCTCAACTTAAAGCTTTTGAAGTTTCAACTGGATGGATATTCTTTGGTAACTTGATGGATGTTGGACTATTTTTTTGTGGTGAAGAAAGTTTCAGAACAGGTAAATAAATTAATATATATATTTTTTCAAGAATCTTTCACTACATTTCTAATTATTTTGTTTTTATTTGTTATAGGATCGAACCATATATGTGATAAGCAACTTACTTAAAGCACATGTATTCAAGGGGTCCCACAATGTGGTCAACCCTACAACCGTGAAGTCGTGGAAAATACTAACTATTCAAGATTTGCTTTGTTTAAAATGCAAGTAAAGAGAAGACTTGATGACAATTAGGAAAACATAATCAAATAGATGATGACAAGGTTAGTCCATTTATTTTGGTTTCCCCTGTTTTATTTACTTGTTTGTTTCAAAATTTATTTTTTTAAGATAAGAGTTGTAGTGTCTTTATATAATTATTAGCTAAACTTGTTAAGAATATGAAATAAAAACTTTTTAAAAGCAATTACAGCTAAAAGTTTTAACTAAATTAATTGTCACGAATGATGATGTAGAGCTGGTGGGGTTTACAAACTTCTTTAGACTGAAATCAAAACCATTCCAATAAAAAATGTGGCTTAATTCTGTATTCAGATAAGACATCCATTTGTGTTGCAATAAGCGACTTTTTTGCCCTTTGGAACATTTCTTGTTACGTTTTGTAAATGTAGGCACTAGAAGTTGTGGAGGCAAAATATTTGAAGGCATTTGATCTTGCCTCCAAACCTGAAGGAAGTGGGACCCCAACAAAAGACTTGATTTGAAGGTGAATAATATATTGTTTTACATAAATGGCAGTCACAAAAAACAGAAGAATTGCTTCTTGACTTGAAGTTGAAATCAATAGTGAGCAACCTGCAGCCCTACAATCGCTCCAAATGAAACTACTAGTGCAACCGCTTGTGTAAGTCTCATCTCATACCAAGTTTATTTTTAGGGGCATTTGTGTCTTTTCTGCATAGACTAATCTAAATGGAAAATATGTAGAAACCAGGGATGTAAGTTTGACCCGTAAGGACCTGACCCAAACATGGCAATATTCCCCGACTTGACGTGTAATCAGGCGGGGACCAGTTCTATTTTTCAAATCCGAAGCGGGTATGGGTCGGTGACGGACTGACAGGTATGACAATATCCGCCCCGTTTAATACCCGATTTTATATATATATATATATATATATATATATATATATATATATATATATATATATATATATATTAAAAATTTATGAGGATATTTTATTTTTATTAGTGTTGCAATTAAAACCTAAGAAGATGATCAGTACAATATTAGTCTAATGAAATTTTTTTTTAATAGTTTGCTGCTCCAGCTGGTATTTATTTCATAGCCTGTATATGATAGTTTACCAAGTTCATGCTTAATAGTCTTTTAGATAATTTAGATATTTTGAGTTATGTATGTTCATGGAGAAATTTTATCATTAGGAAACCTCATATGTTTAAAATATAATATCTAATTGATGATCCTAAGCTCAATGCATTCAAGATAATCGTTATATATAATTTAGTGATAGTCATTTTTAATATATCTTCAAGTTATGCTTCTTAAATTAAGAATACAAAAAAGAACAAGCTATTTCTCGTACACCTCATCTCTTTTTTTTCCAACACTTATTTAAGTTAAAAGATGTGCATATTGAAAAATGAACATGAGAGTATTTGTGTTTTCCTTTGAAAATTAATGCAAGACTTGATAAAGAGGTTAAGTGGAGAAGCAAATATTGATCTTCTAATGTTGTTCTTTTACAGGTGCTTGGAATTAGACCTAAAGTTGGTTGCTGATATAGGAATAGTGGGGTCTCCAAATGCAGGAAAAAACATGTTTTTAAGTGTTATTAGTGTTGACATGTAATGTTGTTTGACATTTAATGTTAGGTAACTTGTTTGACATGTGATATTTTTTTGAAATGAATTATCTTTCTTATGTATGGTATTTTATTTTGTATTATGATAATTTCAGTATGTTGTTTAATTTGAAAATTAGTAATTTTATCAAAAATATATTTTTAAAACATTTAAGATTATGACATGCAAATACGTGTCATCTTCATCTATGACAGGGGATTTCTTGATACGCATTACGTGTCATTAACATGCGTGTCGTAAGTTTACGACACACGAATATGTGTCGTCTTCCTTTATGACAGGGCTTTCCTTGATACACATTGCACGTCGTAAACGCGCATCGTAAATGCGTGTCGTCTCTCTTTATGACAGGGCCTTCCTTGACGCGCCTTTGGGCATCGTCTGAACCTTTTACGACGCGCAATGAGCGTCGTAAAAGACTGTTTTTCTAGTAGTGCGAGAACTTGGCATATAGCCGATCACGTCTCAGAACTCCCAAAAACTCCTTGAGATGCTCCTCGTGTTGCTCTCGAGTCTTGGAATACACCAAGATATCATCTATAAACACGATGACCGAGCGATCTAGCAACATTATGCAAACCCTATCCATCATCTCCATAAATACTGATAGTGCGTTGGTGAGCCCAAACAGCATGACCACGAACTCGTAATGACCATAACAAGTCCAAAACATGGTCTTCTCCACATCCTCCTCTCTGACCCGGACCTGATGATATCCCGACCTCAAATCTATCTTGGAGAACCAAGATGCTCCCTGCAATTGATCAAAGAGATCATCTATCCTCGAGAGAGGATAATGGTTCTTCACCATCAACTTGTTCAGCTCCTTATAATCATTTGGTGCAAGCCATCCTTCTTCTTGAAAAAAGAGGATCGGTGCTCCCCATGGAGAACTGCTTTCCCATCAGCTCCTGAAGCTATGATGACAACTCCTGCATCTCTGGTGGTGCCAACCGGTACGGCACCTTGGTGATAGGGGACGCACCTGGCACTAGGTTGATCCTGAACTCGACCTACGTCTCCAGAGGCACTCCAGGTAACTCCTCCGAAAACACATCAGCAAACTCTCTGACTAACAGAACCTCTGAAATTGAAACCTGTTCCCTAACCTGCTTATCTACCACGTATGCTAGGTAACCCGCACACTCGTGCTGTATGTACCACCGAGCCTTGGCAGCTGAACAAAACCCTGATCCCAACCTGGTGCCCTCACCATAAACGATCAATTTTCCCCCACTTGGGGTTCGAACCACAACTCGCTGCCCCTCGCAATCTATCATGGGACCAAACTGACTAAGCCAATCTATCCCTACGATTACGCACACCTCCCTCATGGGAATCAGTATCAAATCTATCAGAAAGGACACCCCGCAGATATCCAACTCGCATCCTCGATAAATCGAAGAAGCAGAAACTCCGTATTTGTTGGCGATGGAGACTCGCAATGGACATTCTAACTCACCCACCGGTACACCAAACTCCCTACTAAAGGTCTAAGATACGAAAGACCGACTCGCTCCCGAGTCAAATAAAACCAACGCAGGCAAGGAGTTCACTAAAAACGTACCTAATCACAGGTACACGGATAAGCATAAAACAAACATAATAAATGAGATAAAGGATAGAAACATACCAGCAACCACATCCAGTGCTGCTCTAGCCTTCTCCATTATCAGCTAGAAGGCATGCCCCTTGGCCCTCGGGGGCACTGCTCGATCCTGACTCCTCTCAGTGATTCTCAATGTAGCTGGTGTTGGAGCCTGCCCCAGCCTGACTGTGAGTTGTGGACATTTGGTCTTCACGTGACCAACCTAGTGAAGTGGTAGCAGATCCTCATATCCTGAACCGGGGCTGCCTGACGACAATCCTTTGCAAAATTCCCCTCCTATCCGCATTTTCAGCATCCGCTACCCAATCTACAAGAACCCGAGTGCCCCTTTCCGCACTTGCCACAAGTGTGGCCTTACTGTCCCCTTAACCTGGAATTAGCGGTCTTAGACCGCTTTGGCGCCGGCTGCGACCGTGTCGGGGCCCGACCCTGCTCTCTCAGCTGTAACTCAATCTCAAGCTCCTGGAAACCTCCTATAACTACAGAAGCATATCACAATGTTGGTCGCCACAAACTGACGAATATCCATCATGAGCATGCTCAGATAACAAGTCATCTGAGCTTGCTCAGAAGCAAACTTTGGGCAGAACATCGCCCTCTTAGTGAACATACGTGTGATCTCCGTCACCATCTCCTGATCCTGTCTCAACTCCAAAAACTCCTGAGCTAACCGTTCCCGCTCGAGTCGAGGAATGTAGTGAGCGCGAACATATCCCTGAACTGCTCCCAAGTAACAGCAGCTCTCTGCTTGTCCAAATATGATGCAGTCATCAACCTCCACCAGTCCTTTGCCCCAGACCTCAGCAAGTTCAGGGCACATCTGACCTTCTAGCCAGTAGGACACAAGCATGTGAAGAAGCATCCCTCCACGTCAGACAACCACCTCATGGCTTTGATGGGGTCCTGAGTTCGATCAAAAGTAGGGGCTTCGTGTTGTCGAACTCTCGATACTGAAAAGCCCGACCGGCTCCTAAATTTGCCGTCGATACAGCTGTTGTGGCTGCTGCGATAGCCGCCTCAGTGAGGGATGCATAGAAATCATCAAAATACTCCACCATAGCAGTCTTAATAGACCCGAACATCTCCGGTAATTCAGCCCAGAACAAAGCAGCAACCTCAGCGTGCATGATCTCTTGGATCATGTCATCCATCTCATCTGTCCTCATCTAGCCGATAGTGTCGGGCGCTGATGGCGCCCCCTATCCGCCCTCTCCCTTTGCTGATCCTGATCCCGACCCGGATCAAGTCACAAAGCGCCTGGTCAACACCATTCTGAAACATAACACAAAGTATCAGATAATCCACACAAAGAACTAGGAACCAACTACCAACTAAACTCTAGGGGTTGTGACTTCCTTGCTACGTGTATGGGTCTTTTGCTTTCAGTAGTACGGGCCCATACTACCTTCCACACCTACCCATATTTATCTCAAGTATCATATCTGTCACACCCCGAAACCCAAGGCGAAAACGTTTTCGGGGGCGGACTCCACGTTGAGTATCAAATCCAATGCACATAGTAAGCAAAGTAAACAACCATTAAATTACATATGAAAATTTACATTTGTTCAAAAGTAAAGTTGTACAAGTGTTATACATATGTATATATGAGCAAAAGTTTAGACGTGTCTTCAACACACTCCGTCTTCGTCAAAAGGATCATCGGGTACCTGTCTAATGCGGACCTGAGAATACAAGCATTTTAAAAAATCAGCATAAAACTGGTGAGTTCATAAGTGGTTTTTGTTTTATGAAAATGTACAAGTTTCCTTTCGGTTTCTGAAAAAGTCACAAACCCAAGAAAATCCCATATTTTATTATATGTAAAGTTTAGTTATCTATTTTGTTACACGATTCTGGTTATGTATAATTGTTATCCCAGGAAAATCCCATATTTTCCTAAAAGTTGATTACCGATCCAAAATATAGTGTAAAAGATGTATACTGAAAACCTGGTTATCCTTGTAAAGTGTATGTTAGTTTACCAATCCGAAATGTAATGTAAAAGATGTATACTGAAATGTATTAGTTTTAACACATATATAAAACTAATAACTACAAAGTAAACTAGTTACTGAATACATTATTACTAAATAGTAAATCTCTGTTATCCAAATTGCGAGTTCCATAACCATAAAATAGACTAGATATGGCATAGTAGTCCATCACACTTTATGACTTTCGTCACCCTTGAACCTTTCGGTTCGGCTGTAGCTAGCAGCCAGGTGTGGGGTAGTCAGCCCTGTATAGATCTATACACTCAAGTCATGCTCCCTATCTAAGAGATTCTTGTTATAGTGGCGGTCCTCCACTCACTTATCTCTGTGGAGTGTTCACCAAGGACGTTTCTCCAATTTATAGGAATAACAAATTTACTAGTAATAATACACAATGATCCTATTACAAATGACGATCCTCCACTCGCGTATCTCTGTGGAGTGTTACCGAGGAGAAAACAATGTACTAAGTTTCATGTTCAAAGTTCAAATGTTATGCTTTTAACTATTATAAAGTGGAAACCATTTGTGAAAAATATAAAGTACAACATTTTATAATGTTTTTCACAAATAATATGATAGTATGTTTTGCATGTTCAAACGGTTATCTGTTATGATTTTCAGTGTTAAAAGCATATGTAAAATGAAACACAACGCATATAAAACAAGTTTTGAGTACAAGTATTCCTTGTACTTTGCTTGTATTCCCCCCCCCCTCTCCCTAAAAACAGTGAAAAGCATTGAAAAAGGGTAGGGTACGAACTCACCAGACGAGAAATCGTGACAGTTTGGATGCTAAGTATCGGTTCGAGGCTTGATAACGAGCGAGGTTCCTATGAAATATGAAATGATATACAAATGTATCTAATTAGACTTTTAATCACTAATTAGATATGATTATACACTCCAATACGAGAAAACACTTTAAATCAAGTGTTTGGAGTGACCCGGGTGACATTTACGGACGTATAGGACTTTGGATAATATGTTTACTCTTCAAGAGTAAACTCCTCATGGAGTTTTTGGCCCCTAGACCAACTCCACATGAGTTCACGGCCGTGAACTCATGGATGAGGGTTTTATGATGCTAAATGGTCAAATAACATTTAGGGAAGGTTGTTATGATTTAATCTAAGGCATAGGAATGAGTTAAACCACCAAAGGTATCATCAAAGGGAGTTTACGGCTGTGAACTAGGAGATTACGGTTGTAAGCTCCTATACACTCCTTCTTTTAATGATTTGATGGCCCTAGATTAATCATATGTGATTTAAACCAATTTTGCAAACCTTAGAATGAATTTAGGGCATCATTTGACTTGTGTATGTGAGTTTACGGCCCAGGAACCCATTCTTGGGGGGTTTACGACTGTGAAATCCTAAAGGGAGGGTTTTCATCATGTTTAAGGCCCCTAAATCGATTGTCGTTAGTTCTAGACTTTAATCCAAAGCTATTGGTGTGTTTAAGTGGCATTTAAACACTTGAAATTGAGTTTACTACCCATGGTAATGAGTTTACGGCCCAAGCATGTTCTTGGGCAGTAAACTCATGTTTACTCCCCACAAGTTAATTTTAAGGTGTTCTAAGTCCGTTCCATTAAGTCATTTAGCCATCTAATCTCCAAAGATGATTTGGGAGGGTTTTTAGGCTCAAAAACCCCTTTTATGTGTGTTTACGGCCCAATCATGTTCCAAGGTTGTAAACACATGAAAATGGACCTTTTTCAAAGATTAAGCACGAATTTGAAGGCCAAGGATGCTAGTTTATGAGTTAGGGAAGTTACCTTGATGAATTAGAGCCTTAATTTGATGATTTTGGACCTTAAGTTTGGATTGAGGAGAGAGGTTAGAGAGAGAGTAGTGAGAGAGAGAAAAAGCTTCAAATTGAAGTCCTTTTGGGCTTTAAATAGGATTCAAGTTTGGGACACGGTGGAATTCTACCCGATACCAATGTTAGACGTGGCTTTTGGTCGCTCCCGATTAAGTTGTCGTAACCCGATACGGTCGATTCTAAAATTTTTCCGATTACTAATATGGAGTTTTAATTTGAGTTCTAAACACGTTTGGACACCCATTAAGTCATAATAGTAAACTCAAATTAAATGACTTAATTTAAAAACGAAACGGAAACAAATTTGGAACAACGAGTTAATTAACGGGACGGGTTACAACACGAAGAGAATTTCAGGTTGTCACATTATCCCCCCGTTTGAGGGAATTTCGTCCCGAAATTCAAGATTAAGATACAAATCATGGATCTGGAAATAGATGTGGATACTTCTGTTTCATCGAGTCTTCACGCTCCCAAGTGAATTCTGCTCCCCGCTTGGCATTCCAGCGAACCTTCACTATCGGGATGCGGCTTTGTTTCGTACGTTTGATCTCTCGATCCATGATTTCGATCGGTTCCTCCACAAAGTTTAGGTTTTCGTTCATTTCGATCTCGTCCAAAGGGATCACAAGGGTTTCATCGGATAAACACTTTTTAAGGTTCGAGACGTGAAAGACGGGGTGGATGTTGCTAAGCTCATGAGGTAATCGAAGTTTATAGGCTACCGGACCGATCCTAGAGAGGATCTCGAAGGGTCCAATCCCTGCTAAATTGCCCAGACTTGCCGCACTTGTAGCATCCTGATGATCCTAACCTACACGCCCCCTCGTGCGTCTTGCCGCATTTCCTGCAGCGGCCCCGTCCCTGTTGGCCTTTCGGCCCCACATCTAATCCCTTGGGCTTTTTCCCCGAAGCCCCTCCTGGCTGTCCCTCCTCCGCCTTCCGTTTCCGGATGTGCTCCAAATCTATCTCCATTTCCCTCGCCCTGGCAATCATGGAGTCCAAGGTGGGGTAAGCTGAAAAACTAACATGCTCCCGGATATCAACCCGGAGCATGTCATGATAGCGGGTCCTCCTCATGTCCTCATCGCCCGCATATTGGGGCACCAACAGTGCCCTCTCTCGGAAATTGGCGATGATCTCCGCCACAGTCTCCGTCGTCTGTCTCATGTCCAAAAACTCCCTGGCCAGCTATTGAAGCTCGACAGCCAGTGCAAACTCTGCCCTGAACCTGGTCACAAAGTCCGACCAGGTCATAGCCTCGATAGTTGAGGCTCCCAAAGAGTCACCCACTGACTCCCACCAATCTCGAGCTCGGTCTCGTAAACACCCCGTTGCATACCTCACCTTCGACCCCTCGGGGCAGAAGCTAGTCAACTGTGCAGACTCGATGTCTGCAATCCATCGCCTGGCAACAATGGGGTCCTTCACCCCGTGGAAATCCGGCGCACCACTGCCCCTGAAGTCCTTAAAGGAAAGCGTGTGAGATCCCGACTGGTCAGATGCCATGTCACTCTTGAATGCCTGGAGGCGATCCTCCATCATCTCCAATATCCCCTCCTTGATCGACCCGAAGATAATGGGGGTCGACTCAAGGATACCTCTGGTGATCTCCGATGCGATGAACTCGCGCAGCCTCTCATTTACTGGATCGGAACCTGATCCCGAAACCGATCCCTCTCCTGAACTGCCAACTACTGGCCTCGGGCGTAGTACCACCATTCTGAAATACAAAGAAATAACAACTGTTAGCGATATTGATACCCCTGGAGGGATCCCACCCACTACAAGTTCCCTAGTCTTATCTTAGCCTTCCTCGGTTCGGGTACGGATCCTCAGCTTTCAGTAGTACGGGCCCATACTACCTTCCACATCTATCCGTACCTTCCCCAAGGACTGCCTCGACTCAACCAGGTCCCTTCCCCTACCGTTGATCACTGCTACTCTTTATCCTAGGCTTACCCTAGGAAACCTCTGACTCCACCCTACCCAATCCTCAGCTGTTGAAGGCCTCTTGGTGATGCCAATTAACTATTACCTGAATACAATCACATGTGCTGAGGCTCGGATAATCCTTCGAGTAAGGGACTCATCTCTACAACGGTTAGGACTCAAACAAGAGCTACGCAATATAGTCAAATCCAACACTCTGAGATTATTCAACCCTGATCACATGTGACTTTAACGTATTCACCTAACAGTTAACTCCCATCACTTCAAAGCCCACATAGCACAAAGCAAACAACATTTTACGTAAGAAAAACAATCTCAAGCAACTCTATCCTCGAAGAGAGAACTGTACTAGCATACAATGTTGAACTCGTACTATCAGGAATAACCTAAACAGACTACCATACTGTTGTCTACTCAACTCTAGCATGCAACTCTTTCATATACTAAAGCACATAAAGCAGGCACATAAGGCATCACTCCTAGATCCTTAGTCCTATTCTAGCATGTTGTTCTACAGAAACTGATAAACATAAATAAACTTGTATGGGTACATTGGGGAATACTACTTGAGCTTGGCCGGTCGCGCACATCAGACACATTGTTCTTTCTTAAAACCCTTTACTTAACCTTTTAGAAAACATTTTCTCTTTCCAAAATCTTTTAATCCATTGATTTGAGTTCAAACACCCCCGAAGGTGTGTCCGAATCCCTCAAACCAGGGCTCTGATACCAACTTGTAACGATCCAATTTTTCACGTCCAAAAATTTCGTTTTTAAAACATTACTTTAGAAAACGTTAATAATTAAAAACATTGTTTGATCAACTACAACACAGCGTAAACCATGTCTAAAAGCCAAATCATACAACCAATCAAAATATCAGAGTATAAATCCCAGAAAAATCTAATAGATGCGGAAACCAGCGTGTGTGCATGATGTGCCGCTACCGTGCCAACTCCTTCCCCTTCGATGAAGAGGTACCTGAAACCAAAACTGTAAACTGTAAGCACAAAGCTTAGTGAGTTCCCCCATTATACCATATAACATACATAAATTTTCAGGCATATCTGGGTGCCCGACCTACCCTTTCGGTCCTCTCGACCGGATACTGCCTAGCATATCTGGGTGCTGGCCTCCTCTTCAGTCCTCTCGACCGGATACTGCCTAGCATATCTGGGTGCTGTCTCCCCTTCGGTCCTCTCAACCGGATACCGGGGACTATTTCACCCCTACTACTACCACATAACACATATATCACATAGTCTATCTAGCATGGTTGGGCATGACCGCCCCTTCGGCCCTATCGACCGGTGTTCTGGGGGACTATCTCCCCCTACTGTCACTAACACATAAACATAACACAGGTAGTAGCAACCCTAGATGAATATCACAAAGACAATCATCTAATCATACATCTCCTACCGGTGGGCCGGCATTGTGGCCTTAGACCCACCACTACTAGAAGGTAACTCACCTCGTAGTAGCTGCTGATCTGCGTGGGAATAGTCTGTTTGTTGCTGCTGCTCCGGAAATCCTCCGGCTGAAATTCCCACCAAACACTTAGTCAAATACTGCTAACTGTCCTTTGGGTAAAATGACCATTTTACCCCTGATCATGCCCTAAGTCAAAGTCAGAGTCAACTTTCAGTTGACCCGACTCACCGAGTTGGCTCACCAACTCGCCGAGTCCATGTCCAAACGACTGACCTGGATTCTGCTTCTACTCGTCGAGTTAGGCGTTGACTCGACGAGTTCTCCTTCCAAACTGATGTTCAAGTCCTTCATCCTACTCACCGAGTTGTATGAACAACTCGCCGAGTTCATCTTCATCCGATGAACAATTTATACTGTGACTCGCCGAGTCTGGGCATCAACTCGCCGAGTTCCATTATGGGTGAGTTTTGGCTTCCAACTCACCGAGTCCACCCTGGACTCAGTATACAACTCGACACAGCTCAAAGGGGACAATCTCGGAGACTCGCGACTGGACTCGCCGAGTCAGATGAGCGACTCACCGAGTCTGCTTCATGCAGGAGCCATAAACGCAATTTTGCTCGAATCCAGTCCATGCCATTCGTAGATCTAGGCTCCTAGAGCATGAATAACACGTAAAGATTCCAACTTTACGTGTAAATATTCATCTATGAGGGTTTTAGGGTTCAAAATGCACCAAAAGAGTAGATCTAAGGTTTTCATGCAACATGGGTCCATAAAGGCAGTAGATCTGAGCTCCTGGAGCTCAACTATGCCTAGATCTAAAGGTTACTCAGCTTATTACGAGCCCCCAAACATACACAAGCTTGGAAATGGTTCAAGAAAGACTTTAATGGAGCTATAAGGGACTATAAGCATGAAAGCAAGGGGAAAATCGAGTCATACCTTAGGGATCACACTGAGAAAGCTCAAAGATGCTTGACCTCCTCTTCTTCTTCTTGATCTACTCTTTTCCCACTCCAAAACTTCAAGAGAGCACACCAAATGCTTTAAACTTACAAAGAAACAACTCTTGAACAAGGTATAGGGCTCTAAGGGTGAATAGGGGCGAAATTGGGGCGGAATGAGAGTTTAAATAGGGTGCAAACCCTTGAAACTTAGGGTTTCATCCAACAGCGATGACTCGCCGAGTCCAGGATATGGACTCACCGAGTGGCCAACTTAAAACGTGTCCCGGGTCCCGGCTCTACTCGGCGAGTCGGACCTATGACTCGCCGAGTCCAAGGCTAAAAATGGAAAACACTAAAATGAGATTTACATACCAAGAACTAGGTGCTACATAACCAGTCATGTTTAATTGATACATTCTTATTTATGTGCACCTTCCAATCGAGTTGTCAATGCTTATGAGTTCTATGTTTTCATTTAACTGCCAAAAAAAAAAAAAAAAAAAAAAAAAAAAAGCATGTTGGTCAATAAAAGTACATTGATCAATATGGGTGAAGCTGCTAACAACATGGAAGCATTGATAGGCCCTTGTGCTTCGAAAAGGAAATAAATTTAGAATAAGCGAAGTTCATTCCATAAAAGGAAAGCTAAATTTGAATTTAGTTTTGTCCTAAACCTTGTCTTATGATTATAAGTTGGAAATGGTAGATTCACAAGGATGGAAACGTATGTACCATAAAATCTAGGTGGCAAAGTTTTTGCTATAATTCATGAGAATGATTATGAGGAAAATCTTTCACTAGTAGATTTTAAAAGGTCTGGTAAAGATCAGTATGGCTTTTGGTTGTGTTAATTGCATTCTCAAATTCAAAATATGATTACGGCATCCCTCTTCATATTTTGAATTGTGAGAAATGGGAAGGAGTTGTTTGAACTTTCAAATACTTATAGTTATTAGTTATGAAAAGGTTTAAACACACACATATGCAATCCAATGAAGGTGTATAAGCTTAAGAAGTCTAGTTGGAGACTTATCGAAGCATCACATAACAGAAATCTATACTTCAGTAAGAAAGTCAAGAGTATTGATTACTAGAAGTCCAATTAATTTATGGGTACATGTATAGCTAGTAGGAGCATAATTGTTATGCTAGCATTGTATGTTGACAATATTGTTTGTAGGGAACAAAGTTCTCAATTTGCAAACTTCAAAGTTTGGGAATTGTTTTTCTATGATAGACTTAAAGGAAAGGGAACTCATACTTTGTTTCGAATCTAAAGTAGGGATGAGAATTTGGCCCGAAAACCCGAACCGAACCAAATTGGACCCAAATAAGCAATTCGATTCGGTTTTCGGGTATCTATATAAAGCTTATTCGGTTTTCGGGTTATTCGGTTCGGGTTACCCGAATAAGGGCTTATTCGGTCCAAATGGACCGAACTGAATATGAAGTCTTATTTTTCCCCTTGCATGATTGCTTATTTGGTCTTGTGTTATATCAATCGTTACCCAAAATACCCATGTAATTTTTAATGTTTAAATTATATACTTATAGATAGATTTTTGGGTTGGATGTTTAATGTTTAGTGTTTAATATGTTGCTCAATAACTATATCTTAAGATTGTGGTGGTTGGATTTTATATTTTATATATCAAGAATAGTTTAATCCGTGTTATTCGTGTTTATCATAAGCTAGAAAAGTCATACAAAATAAAATATTTGTAATTACATAGTAAATGTTATTTGGGTTATTTGGGTTATTCAACTCATTAATCATCTTGTACATGTTATTTGGGTTATTCGGGCCGGAACCGAACCGAACCGAATAATACCTGAACCGAACCGAACCCATATTGCTTATTTGATTCGGTTTTCGGTTAATACAAATACCTGTATTCGGTTTTCGGTTTATTCGGGTTCGGATCGGTTCGATTCGGTTCCGACCCGAATAACATCCCTAATCTGGTGTATTTGGTTATGCATGCATGGATCTTTGCAGGTAGGTATGAACATACATACACATATACAATTACTTATATGTGTATGTAGGGACGTGATTTTTGACTGAATACCCGACCCAAAACCGAAACCTGGACCGGACCAAGCCGAATTAGGACCGAATAAGTTATTTGGATCGGTTCTCGGGTATCTATTTTTGCTTAATTCGGGTTTCAAGTTATTCGGTCCGGATTACCCGAATAAATGTTTAATCGGACCAAAAAAATCGACCTGAAAAGTGAAGTCACTTGAACCGAATAACCCAAATAAACCGAAATGGCCCGAATAACCCAAATAAATCGAAATGACCCGAATAACCAGAATAAGAAAATTTTATATTTAGTTCAAGAAAAAATATTAAATTACTATTTTTTTTCCGTGAACTAGATATAGAATTTTCTTATTTTGATTATTCGAGTCATTTTGGTTTATTTGGATTATTCAGTTTAAAAACATAGTGTAAATGTTTATTTGTATTATTTTGGTCCTTTTGGGTTAACAACCGAACTGAAACTCATATTACTCGAACTAAACCGGTCTCATAATATAACCGGTCTAGGTTTCGGATCCCACTTTTCATCCAATTCGGGTTTCGGGTTTGGATTGGTTCCGGTCCAAAGCACATCCCTATGTGTATGCATGTTCATACCTGCTTACAATGATGGAGATGTTTTGTTCCCCAAAGTTAATTGTCATGAAACTTATATATCTTCATGTGGCTTCTCCACATTACAGTGGCGAAATATACAACTTACACAGTAAGTTGAGAAATAGATGAAAATGTTGATAAAATAAAATTGCACTTTATAATAGCATATCCTGCTTCCGTTTGGTCTTATCTAGCTTTTCAATTTGAAAAAAAAAAAATCTCCCCAATTATAGCAACATGAAACTAAACAAGTCCCCCCGTGTATTTCAATTCCAACTCCCATTAAACCAACTAAGCATCTCTTCAAATGAGTACATCCAAAACAACAGACTCAAAAAAAAAATCAAGACTACATCTCAAATCTATTGAATTAGCCAAAACAGTCTCATATCCCCCTACTACCACCACCCGACAGAAATTTTAAAAAATAAGGAAAAAAAATCCAAAAGAGTAAGGAAGAAAAAGAACTTTTTACCCTGAGCTTTCAGCTATATATATGTTACAAATCAAATCCTCGATTTCAAAGGATCATTTCACCTACCTACAAACTCTCAAGGCCTTCAAATTCCCACCAATCATTACTCATTACTTTTACTTCCCCGGAAGAAATCTTACCCGGCTGCACTGTTTCAACTTCCCCACCGCCTCCCGCGTGTTCCCCCGCACCAGATCGATATATATCGCGGTAAGAACAACCTCCACGTTGTCTGGAATTACCGATAACGCCATTGCCACCGCCTCTTCCGCCCGCTCCATATCACCTTCTGCCGCCGCTATGGCGGCAATGTTGGCCAGTAAAACCCCACGAGCCACTTCCGGCTTCAAACACAGTCCCCCCTGCGGTAACCATTGGTCCTGTGAAAGCGCATTACTGGAATTTGGCTCGTCTAAATCCACCGCTTTCCTCACCTGCCACATGTCACAATCCTGTTCGCTGTAAGGAAACTCTGTGTTGTTGTTATCTTTACCGGAAATATACACCGACAAATACTCAGACGCTTGTTTGGGCTGGTTCAAGAGACAGTAAGCTTCCGCAGCGTACATGTTTCCTAGGAAAACGTAAACCCTAGAACATTCCGGAAGTCTCAAGAGACTTCTGGCAGTCGCCAACGCCTTCACAGCGTTCCCGAGCTCCAAGTAAACAAACGCCAGGTCAGCAAGAACCGCTTGCAAAATCATCTGGTTCTCTTTCCCACAAAGACCTTTGTATTCATTAATCGAACTTTGCAGCAACGTGCTCCCAACCTTCGCCTCCTTTGCCTCTCCATTTGAACTCACCGTTTTCGGGTCCCGGTTCGGGTTCGGGTTCGTATTCGTATTTGTATCCGTATCCGACCCTTCAAGTAAATGTAACGCGTTAAGAAGACAACTTTTCGCGTAAGTTAAGGAAAGATTCGGGTCAACTTGCACTGTGTTTTTCGAATTCCAACATTGGACAACGAGTTGTCGCCATTTTCCCCTACCAACAACATTAACATTGATATCGTTTTTCTTCTCGGAAAACAAAATACAACACTCGGCGATCCGAAGCCATAAAAGCGGGCGTTTGAGGAAAACCGCACCGGCCTGTTGAAAGCATCGGACCGCGAGGACCGGTTTCCCGCTCGCGAGATAAACCAACCCGCAGTTGTACGCGAAAAGGACGGATTTGTCCTGTGAGAAGCTAAAGAGCTTGAGTTTTTCCTTTCGGGTGTTGGTGTTGGCTAGTGCTTTTGAGAGAAAGACGGCTGAGGTCTGGTACTTTCCGAGTTGATAGTAAATGCATCCGAGGTTGTTGTAGTACAAGGATGAAGTTGACTCGGTTTGACCAACGGACGCCATTAGAAGTTTTATGGCTTTTCGGTGGTTACTTCGCGCGTATTCGAGTTGGGATTTTAGGAAAAGCGCGAGGGAATAGTCTTTTCCGCGTGCGATGTTCATAGCCAATTTGACTTCACGTTTAGCAGCTTTTAGGTTTCTTGTGAGGATGAGGAGCCAGACTTTGTATAGATGGACTTTGAGGCGTAAATCAGGGGCTGTGATTAGGGAGTCATCTGGTTGGGTGGGGTTGTTTGAGGGTCTTGTTGGGGCATTGGTGACATCAAGAGTTGAGATTAGGGATTCGTAGAGGGTTTCTTCTGAGAGGGTGCGAGAGAGTGGGCTTTCAGGGCCATTTGTGTTATCGGGGTTCACTGGATCTGATGATATGATCACGTTGGCGGGTGCTGAGGTGGATTTTGTTACTAGGTTTGTTGATTGTTGTTGTTGAATCAAGGTTCCGGAATCACCTTGGTTGCCTAGGTTATTGCCACCTACTCTTTCCAAATAGTTGATTACATCCTGGAAAGAGGACAAATTAATCACCTTGGTATATTTTTCAATGTATAATGTTTTAATAAGAAAAAAAAAGTACAATTTGCTTTATAAAGACAAATAATAAAATAAGAAACTTACTGCAGCTCTTGAAGCATGGTGGCATACTAAAGAAACATCCAGTAACAAGAGACAAACATGGCGTGCTACCCTCTGTAGAAAATAAACTGATGAGCACACTGGAATATAATTCCCTTGACAAAATTGATATTTTAATTTACTTTCTTACCTCGTCTATCGGTTCAATATTTTGATATAATTTCTCCAAAATGGAGAAAGATTTTTCATATTCATGTAGATGGTAGAGGATGACTGCCTAAAGAGAAACAATATGGAAGCAGAAAATCAGCTAATAATAAAACCATGGAGAGATGAAATAATAACAAAAGAAAAAACATGTTGACTTACTCTGTTGAACATTATGACAGAAACATCAAAATCATCAGCTGAATTGCCCTGTCCCACAGCATTATTTCCCTTATTTCCCAGAGCTTTGATCTTGTTGTTCAATGCCTCTGAGTTTTCTCCAGATGAATGAGCAAGTCTCTCATTTCGTTTCTTAACCAAATCAAGAAAAAAGTCAAACACGTGCAAGTGGGAATTTTATTGTAGAAAAATATTTTATAACAAATAGGAACGTTAAACATACCTTGAGATTATCAAGTGCTTCTAAAAATCTCTTTGGATTTGAAAATCCATCTTGAAAGTTCTCCACGATAGCAATGTTATGAAGAACCTGAATATAAAAAGGTGCAATATGTAGAAAGGAAATATCCATAAGAATTCAATTAATAGGAAGTAAGGCCATAAAACAAAGAAGAACAAGCTTCTGCTATATAACACAAAATAAGGTAATAAGAACCTTTCAACTAAATCTTTTTGAATTTAGAATATGGTATTTTATATGTTCAATGTAATTCTTTTTTTGAAACATAGTGACTAGTTGATTCATCGGCTTGCAAAAAATGAAACAATGTACATAAACAGAATATAAAATGTCCCTGAAAGATAACAAAATCACAAAAGAAAAAGCTTCCAATATAAATCCTAAATGGTGTAAAAGCTCATTACGTTCTTTTCTTTTAAACCTTAAAAAAGAACAAGATTAGTGCATATAACCACAACAGAATATAAATGTCATCTATCACATGCTATTTACACGTGTAAAATGTTTGATATTAATTAGCACCCAAAATACATAAATGCTCAACAAGTTATGACAAGAACTTGATGTCTATGTTTCAAGAACAAGAATAAATAGCACAGCTAGAGTCCTTATTGGCTACCTATCTAGGAGTGACAGCTGTACAGTGTTAGCATATGAGTTTCACCCTTACAATTTCTGTATCAATTTTGTCTTTTTAATGAGAAGTAGAAAGCATACAGTGCTTAAATAAGAAAGCATCCTTATTTTTCCTTGTTACATATGCTTTGATTCCTAAAAAAGTAGTTCTTTTTCATCTTCTAAGTCCAAATTAATCATTACTAGGCCAACACCTATACTAGTTTCAACCAGCATCATCACATCTATTTATGGCACGAATAACTTATCGTTCTAGTTTCGATCAATTCTTACATGATTAACTTACCTTTTTGACCTATTCTAACATGATTACCTCATCATGTCCATTTAAGAGTTATGGCACGAGTAATTTACCTTTTCGAACAATTCCGACATGAGTAACACCTCCAATAGTCATCAAAAAAGAAGAAAAGGACAAAGCAAAGACACGCGAAACATATTTAACAACAATCGTGGATAACAACAGAATATTTAAAAATATATATATAATTATATATGACGTATTGACGTTCGAACAACCCGACAGTATTTATGATGCCTACAACTTGCTTTTGCCTGACTTCTACATTTCACCGGATCTTGCTGCATTCAATTTCATCATATCTTTTGTTTGACCCCTTATCCATTAAAATTCCCCAATGACGTCTATTTTTCATGAACTTACATCAACCAAGTATGCCAGTGATGACAATTTTCTAATACCATAAACCTCAAACATCCAGGGGAAAGAACAATTAGCCAATAAAGCAACCTAAATGAACTATTTGATACAAGCTGTGTACTCAATTCATTCCAAATTCTAGCAACTTTCTAAGATAGATGTGATATTTGGTTCAAATTGTGAATTAAATCAATCAATCACATTTATGTGGATCATCTATTTCTATGCGATTTGAGAAGTTGATTAGTAAACTGATACATGAGTCTCAGTTGAATCCTACATGAAGCGTTTCAGTGTTCCGGTTGAAGTAAAGAAACGGAACTTCATGCGATCAGAAAACTTCTCCATATCATTACCATTGAAAATCAATTCCAATACAATAATACATTTTGAATTTCAATCCGATTTCAAGACACTAAACACGCAAAAGAACACTGAAGACAGAGATAAGTAAATTCACCTTCGGATCATCGGCTTTCTTTTCCAAGATCTGATTCAAGACCTTCAGACATTCAACATACTTCCCCAACTGAAAAAGCACATACGCCTCCTTCGCTAGCGTTTGAGTAACAGAAATCAAGTCGGCGTCGGACACTAACGATGCATCCACCCTACTGTTGTTCGCCGGAGTCACTGATGACGGGTCCATATCCTCCAACCAATAGATCGAACAAGCGACAATTATTACAAAATCGAAAGAATTAAAAACCCTAATCTTCTTATCCCTCCACCGTTCAAACAATCACATCTGCTTCACGAACAACAAATTAAGCGATTCAAACCTAGAATTTCAACACCTGAATCTGTAAATCTTATATCTAACGGTGAGGGTTAACGAGAGTGAGACTGATTTTCGGGGTAGAGAGAGAATCTAGAGAGGGAAAGAGGGTTCGTATTGCTGCTATTGAGTCTGGGCTGTGTCTGATGAGCGATTCGGTTCAAGTTATGCTAAAATGACGCTAACTTGAAGTCGTTTGTCTGACAAACCATTGATTTGATGGATATCTGAAGATCGAACGGTAGATAAGTGCTGAGCACTGTGGACCTTGTCACCGTAGTTCAGTCGTATAGAATTGTCATTTATTTTTTTATTTTTTTATCTTGGAAAATTAAGGATTTTTGTGAAATAAAAATATTAGAGGGAATTAATTTATGAAAAGAAAAATCTTTTATTAGGGTTTGTTATCGTTATAACTTACTAGGTGTAAGATCCATGTATTAAATGGGTTTAATTAAAAAAAACAAATATAAAATTTTAACAATTTGAAAAGTTTGAATTTATAAGAAAAATAGAAAAATTTGAATTATTAAAATTAATGAGATTTTAATGTATTGAATACATTACATATATAAACTCTTTCTAATAAATATTTTACATATATATTACCTTACACATTAAATGTGGAATTTTAATTTAATAAAATAAAAAATACAATAAAATGACAAGTGGAAAATAGAAAATTTTAAAAATCTAGAAAATGCCATGTGTTCAAATGAATGAGAAGATGACAAGTGGCAAAAAAAACCTTCATTTATTAAGGAGGATTTTTATTGAAACTCATGTCTTTCATTTTTAGCTCAAAAGATGAAGAATATAACCTAAAACTCATGCAAGATCCTTAAATCGCATACAATTTTCGAGATCCAAAAGATATAAGGTTTAAAGGACTTTGATGAGCCATAAATTTGCAAAATTTATCTCATCCTATCATTAGGCCTGGAAATTGAACGAATTTTAACCCTAATCCAATCCAAACTCTTAAAAATTATATGGGTTTAAAACATTTTTGATTCGTTTACCCGCTAACCTTTTTATTAAAAGGATCAGGGTATGGATCATCATCGATCCGATCTATTTATTAACCAACCTTGTATAAATTTTAGAATTATACGTTTTTATAATTTCTAAAGTTTAATTTTAATTCTAATCGAAAGTGCAAAGGGAAAAAAAACCGAAGACCAAACTTTTTTTACATAGGACTCAAGGAGTCAAATTCTAAATAATCTATTAACAAGAATCAGCCAATCACTAATTTTATCTATAAATCAATAAAGTCAACTAGAAGAAAGTTTGCAATTGTTACTCTCTATCATTGTATTCGACATTCAAAAATCAATCGGAAGTTACTATAATAGTGAATTTAATTCCAATCGAAAGTCATCAAGTATGTAATGCTTTTTCTAATTAAACATTTTTGTTTGATTATTCAAAAAACCTAATGGGTATGGGGTGAATTTGGATATCTATTGATTCGGTGGATAAGGATATGGATTTGATTATTCTAAACCCTGTGGGTTACGGAGCGGATCTGGATTGAATTTTGAAATTTGTTAAACGAATTTGGATCAAGGTCGCTTCACTTCAAACCCACCACATTTATAGGTCTACCTACCACTCTAAACTTAATAAGGGACAAAAACATGCAATAAACCTAGATCTATAGCAAAAGACCCAAAAATATCAAGTCTTCATGACTAACAAATGTCCAGGAGGTGCTCAAATGAAATCTCTAAGCTTGCTAAGATGTCCCCTTGACGATAATTAGCCTTCTTCTTCCTTCAAGAGCCACCAAGAACATCAAAATGAGTTTAAAAATAACGGAGAGAGGATTAGGGTTTGTTTTAAGATGTTAAGAGGTGATGGAGGTTGAGGTTAGAAAATTGTAACCATCATTTCCTTTAATGTCATCATTTTTCAATAAAATGTATTAATTTATTGAAAAGTATTATATATATATATATATATATATATATATATTTCACATTATAATTTTTTGTTAAATTTAATTAAAAAGCAATTTTTTTATCATTTATTTTAAAAATAGACAATTTTTTCTAGAATTTCTTCATTTCAGAGTATTATTCATATATATATATATATATATATATATATATATATATATATATATATATATATAGTTTTCAAATAAGTCTTTATTTGGGATTTCGAACTATATATTTTCAAAATATTTAATGTCACCGTTTTTCAATAAAATATTTAATTTTATGTATTATTATTGTATATAGTTCACATTACGATGTTTATTAACTTTTGTTGAATGTAATTTAAAAACAAAAATCTTTTCTCAAAATTCCTTAATTTTTATTCGGATTTCGGAGTTGTTCTTGAAATTCTGAAGTTTTTTATTGTTCCGAAATCCAAAATTTTAGCCTGGAATTCGGAATGTCGTTCCGGAATCACTTAAAAAAATGTTTTTTCTTGGTCCGAAATGACCATTCTAAACAAAGTGGTTATTTTTGCTAAAAAAAAATGATTAAATATTTCGGAAAATTTCATAAATCTTAAAAAAAAAGTTAAACAGAAAAATCCCGAGTATTTAACTTTTTGAATGGAAAAACTAAAGAAACTTGTTAATTTATTCATTATAGCCCTTTTTTATTTGTTCAATAGGTCATAGGACCAAATCGTAACTTTTCCAAAATAATGGGATTTTTCTGTAGATTTCGTCAAAATTTATATATATATATATATATATATATATATATATATATATATATATATATATATATATATATATATATATATATATAAAAGGAAAAATGAATATACCCTTAAGGGTATATAAACATAGGTACCCAATAAACAAAACTACGTAGTTTTGATTATTAGTTTGTTTTTCTATTAAAAAAAGCAATTTCCTACAAAAACATTACTACGTTTTCCTTATATACGTGATTTTCGAATAGTTCAATAATCATCGTTGCAAAACATCGACTACACCAAAAAGCAATAGACATTGATATCTCAATTCACAGGGAAACAAACAACAACGAAAAAAGATTTCACAGAAATCGCAATTCATATAAAAAATCATTTCGATTGAAGAAATTACGATTTCATAGAAAAAAAAAGGTTTCAATTGATTGATGCTTCTCGTTTCCCATTTTCGTTTTACTTTGACTGATGGCGTGCCAATACGCATGTGATTGGTACAGTAACTATGTTGTATTCACAACCATTTCTTCTTCTTTATTTTTTCCAATTTCCTTGTCCAAGTTACTTTCTAAATAATTTGTCGTACATCTGTCTCTCAAATTAAACTATCCAGAGACCTGATAACTTAGTCACACAAACCATATATTATATTCACAAAAAAAAAAGTAGTATCATTAATATATATACATGTTAAAACTAAAAAGGGAATTTTATATTACGTGGATGATGGTTGATGATTGTCCGATTGTAGAGGAGGTTGCTTTTGGGAAGCTTGCGGAAGACTACGCTCCAATATGAATCCTAAAGTCTCACTGTTTAATGAAATACCTGTTTTTTCTAGTGATCTATTGTCATCTCTAACTTTCTTGCTTTCAGCAAATACCCCTAAGTATATTTCACCTCCTTGAACTATTGGCGTAGCTTCCATAACATTTATCTAAGGGAATATATATAAAAAAATAAAGTTAAGAACCAAATGGATAGGTTTTTGTTTTAAGATTTATGTGAGTGAGTGACTGCATACGAACCTTTAAAGAACTAACTGTCGATGTTTCTGGCATTTCACAATATACTTACAGAACTATAAACAACTTAATGCTAAATTTCACTATAGAAGCATCCATAAACATGTTTATTAGATCACTAGATTTATATATGAAAAAAGAAACTTAGAGAATGTTAATGACCTCTTTTTGAATGATACCTCTCATGTAAACTAGATATGTTTTCACTACTTGTTTCCTTAATAATTACATATCCATGAAAGAGTTACCTTTATTTTATTGATATGATGATTGTAACTAAAACAATTTTCATCATGATCTCTAATTCCTATCTTCACATTGTTGTCCTTGTGCCTTATAAAACAAGCATTGGGAACAAGATCGCTATAAAAAAGTACATGTACATTGCTATGTGATTTATTTAATTCCACACATGTTTCTACCTTTTCAGTTTCTTTCTCTATTATATTAGTTAGATTTGCAGTTGTATCCTTGTTAATATCGCATAAGTCCCCATGACTATGAGACCTTCCTTCTAGTTTGCTAGGAGTACCAATAGCTATATTCTTGCTATCTGAGACTTCCAACTTCATATTTGTAACATCCCAACTCCCAGGTATAATATTTAATTATTTACGTTCTTTATTTCAGAGAAACTCGACGAGTTGGATGCCCCAACTCGCCGACTAGAGGAGTTATTGGCCGCGTGATTTTGAGAGTCTACTCGACGAGTTGGAGGACCCCAACTCAACGAGTAGGTGCTGAGTGAGAAAACCCTAATTTTTAGGGTAAGTGTCCTATTTAAAGGACCTTAATCCTTCATATATGCCTCCCTTGTCACCTTAGAGCTCTGTGAGAAACCCTATACCAGTTTCACTCGTTGTGAGAGCGAGCGAGAGAGAGAGAGAGAGAGATAGAGAGAGAGAGAGAGAAGAGAGGGAGAGACTAAATTGAGTGTTCTTGTGCATTTTGGAAGGAGATTTGGAGACCAACGCGGATTGTATCAAGGAGGAACTGTTGGAGCAAGTGTTCTTAAGTGATTAGCTTCTGTTGGAGGTAAAATGCTACCATCTTGATCCTTTCTTTTGTTAGACCTCATTCTAGGGAGTTTTAGGGTTTACTCCCATCCATCTTTTGGTCATTTAGTCATTTGAGCATGTCATGAGACCTCAGATCTGGATTGTAGGATGTCTTATGAGCCCAAAGATCCAAGCTTTATTAAGCTAAAGGCAAGCTTTTATGCATCTAACCTTATATTGAGTTTATGTTGCCATTTTGAGCCCTAGATATCATGCATGGACGTAATGTTTGCAGCTTTACGTGGTATTTCAGCCTTGGGAGGGTAGATCTATAGTTTGGGACCTTAATTATGCTTAGAATCGTCTGAATGAGAAAATGGTTAGGGGGACTCGGCGAATGCATGAGCCAAGTCGACGAGTCAGCTAGGGTTTTCCCCGATGGACTGTACACGCTACAACTTGGCGAGTTGATGAGACAACTAGACAAGTTGAGTTTAATTTTCCCAATATTTCCAGAGAAAATGAAGGAACTTGATGAGTTTCTTGGGTATACTCGATGAGTTTAGTCAACATGGACTGTTGACTGGAGCGTTGACTTTCGTTGACTTTTAGGGTTTGGTCAACTGTTGACTTTAGAGACCATGGAGGGGTAAAATGGTATTTTCACCCTTTTTGAGATTTAGTGGAGAAGTTAGCTTAGCATATCAAGTGGTTATTACAATTTGCTTATTAGAGATAATTATATTATGTATTCGGAGTCTAGACTGTTCCTGGGGTGCTAGAGCTACTTGCTTATTTCTGAGGTGAGTTTTCTCACTATACTTACCTGAGTGGTAATGTCGAGTGACCGGAGGGTCTTATTTGAGTTATTGACCGGAGGGTCCTATGTGTTTATATTGATTTATGTGATATTATGCATTTTGTATTTGTGATATATGTTATGTTATTCTGTGTTTTACTGAGATTGGACCGGAGGGTCCAAACCGAGTTGTGAGACTGGAGGGTCCTCACTGAGACACATGACCGGAGGGTCCACACCAAGCCATAAGACTGGAGGGTCTTCACCGAGACGCATGAGACCGGAGGGTCTATGTCGAGTTATAGCCACGAGGGTCTTCTTATTTGTGTATGTGGTATTTTGGGGAACTCACTAAACTTCGTGCTTACCGTGTTGTGTGATATGTGTTTCAGGTACTTCTCAGGATCACAGGAATGCATCGGCTTGATTGTACACATTTGTTCGAGACTATGCTTGAGGATTTTGGGATACTATTATTTATTTTGTGGATTGTGTTTTGACATTTGCGACAATTGTGGTTTTCTGAGAAATATTACATGAGTTTTATGTGTTTTTAAAATGAAATTTTTGGTTGAAATTTTAGAGCGTTACAACATTAGTGCCAAATTTTTTAAACAAATTTGAAGTGGCAACTATAGAAGCATGTTCTAAGCCATGATCATTATCATAGTGCAGTGAATCCTTCAATGGGGGTTCCAACTCTAATCAGACCAACCGAAGTCCCAATTGTATGAATCAGTTCATGTTGGCATTATGTCAAACACCTGGTGACTGAAAGTTCAACATTCACAATTCCACAGTATCTAAATACCAATTTCAACCAAATTAAACCTAGTGATATTGATAATGACATACATAAGAAAATACATTATTAATTTTCAAGGAATCATTTATTGTTGCTAGGATTTTGAAGAAAATTAATGGGTTTTAAAAAATAAATCTGAGATACTGCAAAATGGAGAATTTTTTTTGAATAAGATGGAATTGACGAGCATCAGAAAATCAAAAAACTTGGGAATGAATTCGAGCATCAATTTCAGTTTTTTGAGGGTTCAGTCGTTCAGATTAAATCAAAATACTTCAGAATGAATTCAGAAAATCGAATATGAGAGACCTTGCATGAAGATCTTTGACATCAGGTGGTCTTTCATGTTTTCATGATGCTGAAGAACCAATGTTCACTGGAAAAATAATTGATATATTCCTCTTTTTAGGAAAGAAAGAAATAAAACGACAGTTTTAAGGAATGTGTATATTCACCTTTCACACACACACATACACACACACACACACACACATATATATATATATATATATATATATATATATATATATATATAGTTTTTATATGTATATGTTTACGTATTTTTATTTATTTTAAATGTATAAACATATTTTTTTACATGTTTTATTTTACATAATTTTATGTATTTTTATGTGTTATTTTTTATATATTACGTAGTTATCTGTATTTTTACATATTTATATATTTTTAAGTTTTTTTATATGTAGATGTTTATGTATTTTAACTGTATAAACGTATTTTTTACATATTTATATGTATTTTTAAGTATTTTACATAGTTTATGTATTTTTATGACTTTTTTAATGTATTAGTGTATTACGTATTTATATGTATTTTTACGTATTTTTTATGTATGTTTATGTATTTTTACTTATTTTTTAATTTTTATGTATGTTAATGTATTTTTATGTGTTCTTTTCCCGGAATCCAAAATTTTAGTCTGAAATCTGGAATGTCGTTTTGGAATCAATCAAAAAAATATTTTTCTTGGTTTGGAATGCCTATCCGGACAAAATGGTTATTTTTTCTAAAAAAATGGTTATTTTCTTCAAATACACGTTAAAAATGGTTAGATTACTTAATTTCTCTATTTTTAATCATATGTATAAATTGTGAACGCCTAAACTAACCTTCACTGCATGGTGCGGTGATGCCAGTAGGGATGTGAAGAAGTCTCATGGGACCTCGATCCCATATGGGAGATATTTGGTAAAATAATCGGGAGCAGGGGAAAGGTTAACCTCTGTTTTAATTTTAGGGACAGGGACGGGGATAGGCAGTTCTGTTTCGAACCCCCATGGGCTCCCCACATGGTCTTACATCCAAGTGTCGTGGGCTCCCCACATGGTCTTAATAGGAAAGCCATGGGCTCTCCACATGGTCTTACATCCAAGTGTCTTGGGCTCTCCCATGGTCTTTCATACATGTACCCAAATATACAACTAGCATACCTCCTAGCATATAACCAACAATCATGCCACATAACACTACATCAACTAGTGTGCCATATATCATAAAATGGGTCAGCCTTGGTGCCTTCGGCCCATTGGTATGGTGAGGAGACTCACCTCTCAAGAAATGTTGAGCTGATAAGATAAGTACCAACTTGCAGCTCCAACTCAAATGTCTACAATCATCATGTGATAACTTATGTAACATCCGGATTCCCAGGTATATTATTTTATTCATTTATTTTGGAGTTTATAGAGGGACTCGGTGAGTTGGTGCTTAGACTCGCCGAGTAGGGTTGCAGATTCTCATCCGGGTTCATGACCGGACTCAGCGAGTCCACGCTGTTTAATGAAACCCTAATTTCCCGGGTTTGGCACCTATTTAAAGGCCCTTAGGGCCGTCATTTGCGGCTACCAAACCCTAGAGAGAGACCCTAAGAGATCTAGAGCATTTGTGAGGGAGGAGAGGCCACTTTTGATCATTTTGTTAGTGTCATTGCAAAAAGGAGGTGACCAAGGCAAGAGGAGCGGATCTGGTGATTTCAGAGTTTAGAGACTTCATCTTGAGGTATTTATTCAGACCTTCTTTAGTTTTGGTGTTGATTCTTAGAGTTAGGGTTTTCTAACCCCTTTAGAGAATGGATATGTGGAACAATTGGTCCCTTCTCGAGTTTATGCTTTGGATCTGGACTCAAAGAGGCCCACAGACCTTAACCCTTGGAGCTTTATGGGTTATTTTGGGAGCCATGAACTTAGGAGTTTATTTTGGGGTCTAAATCACCAAGTAGGACCATCTAGATGTTATATGAGTGTCAAGGTCTGAACTTTACGTGATTATCATGCTTGGGAAGGTCAGATCTATGGGTTTAAGGAACAGATCTGACCTCAGGAGGTCAATGGAGTTTTTGCATGGCATGAACTCGCCGAGTCCAAAGATCAGACTCGGCGAGTAGGGTTAGGGTTTCCCGTAAATCACTCAGCGAGTAGACTCACCGAATTGGGGGAATAACTAAGTGAGTCAGAGAGGGATTAAAGGACTGGAGTTCAAGACGGAACTCGCCAAGTTGATCTTGAGACTCGGCGAGTTGAGTCGGGGTAGCCCCGCGATTCATGCCAGGTGTGACTCGTCGAGCAAGGGGAGGGACTCGACATGCCAAGCGAGACTAGGGAGTTAGTGGACACGTGTGGACTCGCTGAGTTGCCCAAGTGCACTCGACGAGTCGGGTCAAAGTTTGATCATTGACTTTGGTTGACTTTTAGGGTTTGGTCAACAATAAGGGCCTTTGAGCCAAAGGAGGGGTAAAATGGTCTTTTACCCTTCTGAAGGTGCCTATAGAGGGTTGAGTCTAGTCCTGAGAGTTATATTTATGAGAGTATTACTTTATGTGATTAGGTGGAGGCTAGATCGTATTTCTACCGAGTCAGAGATTTACCGAGACATTTGAGGTGAGTCTTCTCACTATACTTTACCTTGAGTGGTAATTAGAGTCATGTGATAAAGTTACTGTATGCTATTAGGTGATGTGTTGCACTACATTATGTCTATGTGATTTATGCCATGTGTATATTAGAGTATATCAGAGTTAGAACCGGAAGGTTCACAGAGCTAGGACCAGAGGGTCCACAGATTTAGGGCTCACGGGCCCACAGAGTTATAGCCTCGAGTGACTAGTATGTGTTATGTATGGTATTTTGGGGAACTCACTAAGCTTTATGCTTACAGTGTTATGTGTTATGTGTTTCAGGTACCAATGATGATCGCGGGAAGGCTCCGGCATGATTCGTACACACGCATAGGTTTTTATGTATTTTGATCTTGGGAAATATTTTGTGAAACAAAGTTATGATACAATGGTATTTTGTTAATAAGCGTGTTTAAAAATGCGAAAATTTGTTTTAAATTTTACGGTGTTACAACTTGTCAAAATCCCGAAATACCAGAAATACCCTTAAGGTCAAACTTGGTCAACCCTGGTCAAATTCTAAGTCAACAGTCAAGGTCAACGGTATGTGTTGACCCCAACTCGTCGACTGCATCTAGCAACTCGTCGAGTTCCTTCAGAGTTCAAAAAATCGGGACAAAACCCTAGCCAACTCACTGAGTTGTTTCATCAACTCGTCGAGTTTAATCAGTATCCAATAGACAGGGAAACTGTAACATCCCCATTTTCTTGGCCAGAAAAGACCGATTTTATTTATGCTTTGTAAAAATCAGAGTACCTCTTTTAATAAAAATGTTGCGAAATTTGTTCCCAGTAAAACATGATAAATACGTTATCAAAGCATTTCCGAATAAAAGTATTTTTATTCATTTTAAAATATTTGGGATGTCATCGTCAATACAGAATAATATTATTTTTATTCATTTTAAAACATTTGGGATGTCATCGTCAATACAGAAACATAAGCATAAACAGAACTTACATTCATTATCACTAGTGATTTACATCTCCTTAATCTCTTAGTGTAATGTAACATCATAACAACACCTGTGATATAAATAAACTGAGTGGGTCAGGTTGGGAAACCTGGTGAGGACATAGGGTTTTCAACCCACAATAATACAATTATTATGTTTAAACTATAAAACAATCAACCTAATTACCCGTCCCCATTATCTTCTTTACTCTTAAGGATCTATCCTAAGAGTCATCTATCCTGCATTCGTTTATTTCGAAGTCCCTTGCTTCCAGGGTTATAGGACAGACACTAAATCCATAGCTGCCAATGCTCGTTCGTAAAGCACTAATTTCATAGCTGTTGGGTACTAAATCCATAGCTACCAGTGTTTATCTAATAGGTACTGGGTCCATAGCTACCAATTCCTAACATGTACTAAGTCCATAGCTACCAGTGTTTGTCCAATAGACACTAAGTGCATAGTTATCGATGATATTTATTAGGCACTATGTCTATAGCTGCCAACATTTACTCACATCATCTTTTATCTCTCATCATTCATCTACCCATGTCATATACAACATATTTGTATATATATAAAATACGTATACAGTTTAAATCATTTAAAACATGTATAAAAACGTTCATCCAGCATAGACAGCAAGTATTCAGATAATATACGCACATAGCACGTAGTTTATATAATATACTTCATATATATGTGTAAGATGAAAGTAACTATGCACTCACCTGATAAGGTGGTGACTCGGCACTCGGGAAGCACTTCGTTATTGTTAAAACAATATCCTTTGGAAAAAACCTAGTATCAATACCACTAGGGTTTAGTCTAATGTTAACCGCAACTAATTAATAGTCTAGCTATTATTATTATTATATAGGCATTAAACAACACTCTATATAACTCATAATAATAGCCCAAATAATTATTTTAAGGACCTAATAACATTACTATAATTATTTAAAAGCTATATTAAAAATTTTATAGGCGTAGCTCACTTACAACGGATTTTAAAGAAAACCGGGCCTTACTCGGAGCAGCGTTTCCGAACTGAAAGACCCTTTTTCTCGGGACTCCGGGAGCCTCGGGGCTTCCTTCGGGTGCTAGGGGGTTTACCTAGGATTTAGGGGGGTTAGGGGTTGTAGAGAGAGAAATAAACTAGAGAGAGAGTGGAAAATGTGCAAGAGACTCAGCAACCTTCGCTGCCTTTTATAGGCGCCAGCCTCGGACTACGCTGCGCGTTCGGAAGGGCTACGCTGGGCGTAGTTTCGGATAGGATGCGAGGTGTCGGTCTCCGGGTGGTGCGACGTGGAGCTTGCTAGGCCGAGGAGTGAGAGGCGTACGTGGCGCGTTCCAAGCTTCGTAAGTGGGGCGTAATGCGAGGACAAGTTTCATCATCCAAAGGCGAAGCGTGATCAACAAGCAGCGGCTAGGATCTGGCCACATCATCGATCGAGCAACAGGCTTTGCAAATTCGAGTGCAACCTTTAAAAATGCATAACTTTCGCATACGAGATCCGTTTTCGACGTTATATATATCCACACGAAGGTGGGAACGTACTCTACAACTTTCATTTAGACTCCTTCGGCTAATTTTGACTTTATTTTAAATTTTATATTTTTAACAGGCCGGGACAGGATTGGTCCGTTAAAAATCCATAACTTCTTCACCCGACGTCCGTTTTTGGCTGTATTTTTATCGTTCCACTACTATTAACGAGATATTCGATTTTCGTTTAGGTTGTGTCGGCTAAAAACCACTCAATATAATATTCGAATTTCGTATTGTACACTGCTAAGCCGAAACTTCGAAATATCATAACTTCCTCATACGAAGTCACATTTGGGCATTCTTTTCATGGACACTCTCGGTTTAACGTATTCTATGAATTTCATTTAGATCGTTATGGCTGAATATCGCTCTATCTTAAATTCACTATTCACGCTTCCCAATATTGTGTCGGTCCCGTCGCAAAACTTCGACGGGTCATAACTTCTTCGTTATAACTCGGATTTCGACGTTCTTTATATGTACAGAAACCTTGTAGCATATACTACAACTTGATTAGTATTATTTATTCTAAATAAGCTTTTGCCGAAAAGTCATTTTTGACACTAATTGCCTCTAAATTGACTAGCCTGGATCTACGGGCGTTACAGAAACTCGATCCAACTCGTTGATTTGCCTGAGCAACTCGTCAAGTTTTCCCCTTGTTTAGACATTCGGATGATACGTTGATTGCAGGGACTCTAGGGCTTAGATCTGAAATTTAAAGGTGTCTAGAAGGATAAAGTTTCCAACTTTATCCTCTAGAACCACTCTGAATGCTCTAAAGCCCTTAACAAAGGTTGGAAAGCTCAAAAGCTTAGCCATATGGTTCAAGACTCTAGGGATCTGGAATCCATCCTTTACAGAAGAGGTTCTAATCCTCAAAACATTCTAAAGATGGAGACTTTATGGACATGCATGTCCAATGCACGTCTTGAAGTCAAAATGGCCAAAGAGGGAAAATGTACCCTAAAATCAATGCATGGCATCCATGCTTGACCAAAAGCTAGATCTAGCCCACTATGGGACCATTTTGCCCTGGAGATTCATAAAGTTGCAAAGTTTATGAAACGTATGCATGCAATCGACAAGAATGATAGGAAATAAAGAGTAAACTCAAGCTCTAGCCTTACTCTAAGATAAAAATCGAATCTTGAGTGCTTACAATAGTCCACAAGATGGTCAAGCTCAAGAGTGAGGGCTTTGTTTGCTGGATCTTCTCTTTCTTCTCAATATCTTCTTCTTTTTAAGCTCCAAAAGTCACTCTAGCTCACAATATGATAGAAAATAAAGATTAGGGTTTTGCACTGATGTTCTTAGGGTTTGGAGGCTGATGGAAGGTCAGCCTCATGGTTTTAAGGAGATTATATAGGATGCAAACCCTAAAAATTAGAGTTTTCCTTTACAGCGCCTACTCGTCGAGTAGATCCTAAATCCCGTGTCCCACAAATGATCTCTACTCGACGAGTTGGAGCTCCCCAACTCGTCGAGTTCTAGTTTAAAACCCTAAAATTCTAAAATGTAATATATACCTGAAACGAGCATTACAAATATAATAATATTATTTTTTTAGACGTTTAAGTGTTTAATCTTAAAATACAACAAACCATTAATATAATAATCTTATAATTCAAATAGTCCAAAATTTTAAACTAAATGTACATATATTTAATGCATAAAATGATGGGTTTTGAGCACTACAACATTCCTATGGTGTACATGCAACCCTAATGCTTCGGATCTATGTTTTTCTCAGGTTATACATGCAAATCAAGTTATCCAAAGATGAACTCTAACTAGCATACAATTTTCGGAAATCATAACACAAATCTAAGTTAGAAGAATACCTTTCACTTGTAGCTTTTAGATCTTGACCTTCAAGAGCTTAGTGCCTCAATTGTTGCACCTCAAATAGATCACAAACACCAAGTAGCAAGTTGGAAAAATATGAGAGAGGTTTAGGAGGCTCAAAATCGGCTAGGGTATTCTCTAGGAAGCAAGTGGCCGATTTTATGAGTGTTAGGGGTTCCTTATATAGCTGAGTGATTAGTGTATTTGACTAAAACCCTAATTCTCTGCTTAGGACTTAAGCAATCCAATAGATCTTTCCAGAAGCCCCTAATGGATGAAATCTATGTGGAATGCATCATAGAATTCGTCCATTCCTTCCTTAGGGATCCACAAGCCCAACTATGCAGTTATCTTATAATTACAATACCAGTCCCTACAATTTAATCAGTCTCTTTTGACCACCAAATTTTATTACTGATAAATATTAATTAAATAATATGATTTCTTATTTAATATATTATTCTTATCATATATTAATAAATCACAATTAACCTCTTTCTCTATTATTCATGCAGTCGAGTTGTTATGGTGAAAGCAACCCAAAAGAAACATGCTACTATCGGGTCAAGTACATATCAATTATAGTTATGGGCTTAGACACCAAATCCAACATAAAATAAGTAATAATTGTATAAAAGTTATTATTCTTTGTTTAAAACCAAGACTTCCGTTACTAATTGATAACATAAATTAAGGATATATGGTTACATTCAACTTCAACTTTGAATTATGTAACATACACATTTTAAATTCGTGTTTTGTAATGAATAAAATTGTGAAATACTATGTGAAATTGAGTGTTGAGTTCTAACAAATGTTTTTTACTAGAAATGAAGTAAAACTATGTTTAGAATCACTCAGAAAATATTGTAAGTCTTATGAGATTCCAATTAAAAGCCAAATATTGAAATTTAGAGAAAATATAAAATTTTAAATAAGTAAAATTTTATTATTGAAAGTTGTAAATAATTTCGTTAGAAACTTGTAGGCGAAAACCTCGTCGAAATCCGAGTTATAACAAAGAAGTTATGACCAACCGAAGATCTGCGATAAAACCGACACGACGCCGAATGATGTAAAAAGTGAGTTTTTGATAAACTACTTTTTAGCCTTAGTGATCTAAATGCAAGTCGTAATATTCGTTAAACCGAGAAATTCGATAAAAAGAACGCCAAAATCTGACTTCGTATGAGGAAGTTATGATTTTTCGAAGTTTCAACTTAGAAGTAGACAGCTAAAAACTCGAATTTTAGATCGAGCAATATTTGACCGATACATCCTAAATGAGAATCTAAGGTCTCATCATTTGTAGTACAACAGTAAAAAGTCTGACGAAAACGGATGTCGGATAAAGAAGTTATGAATTTTTAACGTATTTTCTAATCCCGGTCTATTAAAAATAATAATATTAAAAATAAAGTCAAAATTAGCCGACAAAGTCTAAACGAAAGTTGTAGACCGTAATTTTGGCTACGCGTGCATATAAAGAACGTCAAAAACGGAGCTCGTATGCGAAAGTTATGAATTTTAGAAGTTTGGGGCACTTTTTCCGAGAAATCTCGCATGAACAGTACCGGCCACGTCACTCGTTCCTATGGGCGCCCCGTATGCGAGCCGGAGACGTGTCCTCCTTGCGTTTCCAAAACCTGCGAAGCCACCGGAGACCCTCGTTGTTGCCACGTCCCTCGCATGAAGTAGCTGCGTCACCGGAGTCGTAGCGCGTCCGAGGAGCGACGAGTGTCGCACACCTGTCCGAGTCTCGCATCTGAAGCATGTCATCCCTTCGAGCCTCGCACCTGGCCGCCTCGCATGTGCGACGTCTGGCCTCCGAACCTCGCTCCTGCTGCCTCGTGTCCTCGTTGCTGAGTCATCCTACTCAACCGACTTTCGGACCTCGCCTATAAATAGGGAGGCTGCGAACCTACTCGGGTAATTTTGAGAAATTGCCACTTTTCACCCCTTTTTCCATATTTTCTTCATTTTGACTTTCCCCGATGTAACGCCCGCAGATCCGGGCTAGTCAATTTAGAGGCAATAGGGGTTGAAAATGACTTTTCGACAAAAGATTATTTAGAATAAATAATCTTAACCAAGTTGTAGAATATGTCACAAGGTTTCCGTACATATAAAGAACGCCGAAATCCGAGTTATAACGAAGAAGTTATGGCCCGTCGAAGTTTCGCGACGGAACCGGCAGGGCACCGGGAAGCGTAAATAGTGAATTTACGATGGAGGACTTTTTAGCCTTAGTGATCTAAATGAAATTCGTAGAATATGTTAAACTAAGAGCGTCGATAAAAAGAACGCCCAAATCTGACTTCGTATGAGGAAGTTATGATTTTTCTAAGATTCGGCTTAGCAGTGTACAACTCGAAACTCGAATTTTAGTTCGAGCGGTTTTTGGCTTACATGACCTAAATGAGAGTTGAAGATCTCATTAATAGGAACTCAACGGTAAAAAGACAGACGAAAACAGAGTCCGTATGAAGGAGTTATGAATTCTTTGCGGTCATTTAACAGACTAAACGCCTCCTACTGTTAAATTTGAGATCGGTCAAGAATTAGCCGACGGAGTCTAAACGAAAGTTGTAGATCTTGATTTTACCTACGTGTTGAAAAAAATAACGTCGAAAACGGAGCTCGTATGCGAAAGTTATGATTTTTCTAAGTCGATAGGGGGTGACGTGGCACCACCATAATTGGATACGTGGCACCACCAGAAGGTTGCCACATGCACCAACTCAGCGAGTCATGACTCAGACTCGGCGAGTCCATTAGATTTCTCCACTATAAATAGAGGTGTCGGGTTCCATTCATTCTCACACCTTCAAACCCTTCTTTCTCTCTCTAAACTCTCTCTTTAAGCCTCCCTAACCCCCCAAAGCCTAGGGTAACTCCCTAGCACGAGGCGGAAGCCCCGGAATGCCCAACGGCTCCGAGAAAAGAGCCTTTCGGCTCGGGAAACGTTGCTCCAGCGAAGCCCGGTTTTGCGAAAAACCCGCTGTAAGTGAGCTACGCCTACGCTAGTTTTAATATAGCTTCTAATTAATTATAGTAACATTATTAGGACCTTAAAATAATTATTTGGGTTATTATTATGAGTTATATTGAGTGTTATTTAACGCTTATATAATAATAATAATAATAGTCAGACTATTAATTTGTCACGGATATCGGTAGACTAAACCCTAGTGGTGTTAATAATAGGTTTTATCGAAGGAAATTGTTTTGAGAGTATCGAAGCGCTGTCCGAGTGCTGAGTCACCACCTTTCAGGTGAGTGCATAGTTACTTTCATCTTACACATAGATATGAAGTATTTTATATAAATTACGTGCTATGTGTGCATATTATCTGAATACTTGTTGTCTATGCTGGATGAACGATTTTATACATGTTTTAAATGATTTAAACTGTATATGTATTTTATATCTACGATAATGTTGGGGTAAACATGGGTAGATATAATAGATGGAATATGAGTTGAATGATGAGTTGAGATGTGTTATAGACCACGAGGTGAGGGTGGGAGGTGGATAATGTGAGAAGCTTTTTTCCAAATGATGGCCCCGTCATTCAACAGAGTATGGATGATAACCACAGACTATTCTAGACAGTCAGTGGAACACTAGCAGGCTCGCAACCTGTAGGTGTTGTGAACAATGTGTTCACTCGGTGTACTCTAAACCCTGGTGATCATGCAGACTTGATGCCTAAACCTTGGTGATCATGCAGACTTGTGTTGGATAAGGTGTCTAAGTCCATAACTATTTCTGGTATGTACTTGACCCAACCCGGCATGGTCCATTTGGGTTGCATGGCACCATGCAATTGGATAGACTAAATGAGAGAAATAACACTTGGAGATTATTAATATATTATAAGTTCTAATATATTAATAATATTATTTGATTAGTTTGATCAATAATTAATTTAGAATTAATTAAGTGGTCAAAAGAGAACTAATTAAATATATGGGTTGATTATGTAAATCATCCATATCTTGTATAGTGGGCTAAGAGGCTCCATGGATTATCAAGTTGGGTTCTACCCATAGGATGCTCCATGGATGCTCCATGGGAGTTACAAACCCATGGGTCATGGAAATGAAGAGTCATGACACATTAGGATTTACATGGTGTAACCCTAGATGTGTCAACACTATATAAAGATCTCATTCTCCACCAAAATCGGCTACACTAAGGAAACAAGAGGGCTTGGACGATTTCAAGAAGTGTGCATTCTCTCATAAGTTTTTCCAAGAGCATTTGGTGTTGTGTGAAGCATTTGAGGCATCACACTTGGGGTGCTAGGCTCATAAGGTTTCAAGGAACATAAACAACAACAAGGTAAGTTATTATATCTATCATTCAAGTTAAAATTGTTCCCCATGTATGTTAGTTAGGAATATAGCCTTGGAATTCAACTTTGCATGATAATTAGACAAACATAGATCCAAGGTTATTAGGGTTGCATGTACACTTAGGAAGTGTTAGAATGCTTAAAACCCATCAACTTGATGCCTAAACCCTGGTGATCATGCAGACTTGATGCCTAAACCCTAGTGATCATGTAGACTTGATGCCTAAACCCTGGCGACTATGCAGACTTAGTGCCCGTTGTGTAAACTGTGGCAATGATGGACTTTGTGCCGATTCCTTAGGAATGAATGAACGAGGAAAAGTTGATTCTTAGGGTAGATCCTTAAGAGTAAAGAAGATAATGGGGATGGGTAATTGGGTTTAATTGCTTGATTGTTTAAACATAATAATTATATTATTGTGGGTTGAAAACCCTATGTACTCACCAGGTTTCCCAACCTGACCCACTCAGTTTATTGATATCACAGGTGTTGATATGAAGTCACTTTACACTGAGAGATTTAAAGAGATGTAGATCACTAGTGTAAATAAATGTAAGTTCTGTTTATGCTTATGTTTCTGTATTAACGATGACATCTCAAACGTTTTGAAATGAATAAAATACGTTTCTTCGAAAATGTTTTAATAACGTATTTATCATGTTTTTCTGGGAACAAATTCCGCAATATTTCTATTAAAAGAAGTACTCTGATTTATATAAAGCATAAACAAAATCGGTCTTTTCTGGCCGTGAAAATGGGGATGTCACACCCGAAGCCCCGGTATCAATTTTAGCAACCAAAACACGCCCCGAGACCCTCGAGAAACCCGAAAAATTTATCTTTTCGGTTTTGAAGCCCTACCTTCGTAGAGCCCGGTTTTCAATTAAGCTCCTGGTTTTCAACATAGAAAGTCATATTTAAAGCCGAAGTGTTGTCCCAATTAATATTTTAACCCCCGGTTAACTTAAGGTGAGTTCAATATATAGGAACAATTGTATGTTATGTGTTATATGTGTTATGTGCTTTTCAGTGTTATTATTTCGGGTTATTTTCCCCTGTTATTTTATTCGCTATGTTTATAGCAAATGTAATACCTTTGACCATGTGATCAGTGAAAGGACTTAGAATCACATTGGTACTGGTACGTAGCCTCTGGCCATGTAGATCATGTATCTGTAAGAGAATGACTTCTATTCTATGGCATTGGCAAATGGTTAGACAGGACTATAAGCCTGAAATCTAACAAGATGTTAATCAGAAATTGCATGTCTTCTGTGCCATTTGGGCCAAAGTTTTATTGATGTATATCAAGCATTGAAAAGTATATCTTTGAATAAAGTCTTTGATTGATATGAACGCTTGTCACATGATTTCACATATGTCTTGTTGTTCCTCTTTGCTTTTGCCACATTGAAGTATATATATGGCATAACGTTATATTGTATCTATTATTGAACTCGCTAAGTGTCACCGCTTACCCTATCAATGTTTAACAATTGCAGGAGTAATAATATTGTGAAGTATGAAAGTTTGGGTCTTTCAAAAATACAAAAATTTGGGGTCTTTCAAATTACAAAATCTCTTAATATCTCGTTAGTCTCCTTAAATGATGATCACACTCTCTCATCTTTGCTCTCCAAAACTGAATATTGATGCCCCTTCATCTCCTTCATCGTTTAACATAACCACCAGTACCACCTCTCTTCTCCTTCTCTCTTCCCTAACTGGTGACCTCCAACACCACACACAGGGCCGATCATAGGGGTATAAGTGTCAGAGAGTATGATGAAATCACAATGGAAGCTGGTTCGGGAGACGATACTAGAGAGTATGATGAAGCGATGAGATGTCTGATGTTTCCTTGACTTAGTCAACTAAAAACCCTAAAACATGGATTTTTATACCAGATTAAAAAAAAAAATCTCCTAATCACTACGTTATTTTTCAGTCGCCATGAACCACATAGTGCGACAATAAGCCGTCTCACCTCGCTAATCGCTATAGCGACCATGGTGTTCGTTATTGACAACAATGGTGTTTCCTAATCCTACTCTTGTGTTTTGTATGATGAAATCATGTTAGAATTGTTTGAATTGCTATTTTAGTGTTGGTGTTTTTCTAGGAATACTTTTTGGATAATTTAATCATGGGTAACTATTTATGTGTGAAATTTCCTTTTTTTATCAGATTATTACACTATCATATATGAACTATCATTATATGAACAAGTGTGTATGTTTTCTTGGTGGTATCACAATCATGAAAAATACAGTTGTATTGTTTATGTATAAAATGATAATTTTTTATGTTTTTTATATAATCTTTTGTTAAAAATATTATTATAATAATTGATAAACATATCTTATGTAACAAATAAGTCAATAATTTATAGAAATATGTATTTTATTCATATTTAAATGTATAAGTCATATTTGTTTGGGTCCTATAAAAACTAATACAAACATTTTTTTCTGAGTCGGTATTGTATAAGCAAACAAACAATTTTATATAAAAAATATTTTGTTTTATAAAGAGAACCCAATAAAAACCAAAATTCATTTATCAGATTAAAATTGATTAACGATTCATGAATTATACCAATATACAAATGTTTTTCAAAATCTTTTGGTAGACTTTAAAACTTTACATGAAACAAAAACTTATAATTAATTTTATTAAGACCAAATAAGAATGAAAAATATTATGTATTTGAAGTTGAATATCTATTTACTAAATAAATTTCTTTAAAAATATAAGGCTTCATTGAAACAAAAACTCAAACCTTTGTGATCAACTTAATTTCAATAGATAGTCTTTTTGTCATTTAAAAATAAATTATATACGTGAAATATGAATAGTAATTATTCATTTGATTTTTTATCTACAACCACGTCAAAAACACCTGCACATGTCACACAATCTCTGCAATCTAAGTCCAATTGAAAGCTTACATCCACAAAACTTTATCACTTGGGATAATTTCAATTATCGATTTGGATTATAACATGTTTCTTGTATAAAAATGTTTGGCATCGTCTCTTGTGTACAATATGTGGCTATCGACCAAAAGAAAACTATTCTTTACTTGCCAAAAGGAAACTATTACCCAACCAACACTGCCACACTGCGCGCACATGATGTCTGCCGCTTAAAATCTATTTGCCGCTCGCCGCTTTGCGCGGGTTCACGACTATTTTATATATATATATATATATATATATATATATATATATATATATATATATATATATATATATATATATATATATATATATATATATATATATATATATATATATATATATATTGGTGTGCTTATGATAAGTGGAACATTGCATTGGAAACCTCACATCAATCAATGTAGTTTCCAAAATTTATTGTAGCATCTAAAAAAATCTACCTATTATAGAAATAACAGTATAAAGTTTTAAAGTTTTAGAAAGTACATTATTATTTTTTACAATTTAGACCCTTTTATTTTATATAATACACCTATCTTTTTATGCTTATGCACGATGCACATGACTCCTGCTGAAAAATCTGTCCAGTAACTACCGACCATTAGCTTTTGTCGATCAAACTCTCTCTGGTGCAAACTTTTGCAAATCTAGGTTATAAATGGGCCAGATTTGTCATGTTAAACTATTGAGTGATGATGTTTTTATCATTTTCTTTAAAAATACTAAAATGTGTCTAAAGTTGAACTTGCATTCGAAATGCTATTTTTCAGACATGGCTTTTGTTAGAGTTACATCTTATTGCCTCATTGCTTCATATCGTCATCAATTGCATGTGAATATATATATATATATATATATATATATATATATATATATATATATATATATATATATATATATATATATATATATACCCTAATAAATGAAAATGTTTTTACCAAATATCATATTCTCATTTAGTTTGACACATGTCATTTTGTAGGATTTTTTATTTTTTCTTTTTCTACTTGGCATTTTCTTGTGCTTTCAATTTTCTTAAATTTAAAAGTAAATTCCATATTTTATACGAGTTTATTTATGTTATGTAGAATCATTAAATTAAATTTCAATAACCATACAAAAAAAAAACGTACAACTACAAATTAAGCAATAATCAAATTCTTCCATAATTAAATGTTTACACATCATAATTTTCACTTATACAATAACTTTTTCAAAACAAAAAATGTTATGAAATCCAATTATAAACAAAGAAATTAGTTTTCATTTATTAAGGTAGATATATTGAAAAACTTGATCGTTATTATTTTATATTCAACTTTTTTTAATAAACTCGTGTAATACACGGGGCTCACACATAGTGTGTGTGTGTGTGTGTATATATATATATATATATATATATATATATATATATATATATATATATATATATATATATATATATATATATATATATATATATATATATATACACACTTGTACATGCATGTAGCAGTATGATCGTTGTACCCTTTAAACTTAATGAAATCGAGATCAACCAAGCCAAAATAAGGAATGTTAAGAAAAGTGAAAAGCATGTGAATATATTGTTAAGCTGTAAATAAATACGAAAACAACTCTTTTATCTCAAACTAATTGAAATAAACCATAAAGTAGCAAGCAAAGAACATAAGTGTTGTCAAAACAATATAGATAAATTTGGTTTGGTTAACTATTTTAATGTTAATCCGTTCTTGTTATTAGTACTTATTAATTACTTATAGTTAGTAATTTGATTTAGTTAAACTCTTTATTAATTTATATACAACATAATAATTTATTTGTATTATAATAACAACAGGCTTTTTGATATGCTTTTGTGATACCTAAAAGGGTAAATTAGATATTGATACCATAATTAGAAATCTTTAGTTCAGTCACATACGAATTACGATGCTAGGTTTTTATATCAGTATTCCATGACCAAGTCAATCTCAACTATCTTAATTATTTATAAATAAAATCAAGAGAAATGAGTGTAGATATAAATATAAATAATAAAGATATGGCTGGGCCCACACCGACAACTAAACCTATATTAGGCGTAAAATGCTCGAAGCCCCTGCGGCTATCTTATCTTCTGCCATGCCACGAGACGACCACTTCCCTTGATCGTTCAACCTTATCCTTCTTCATCGTATATCTGCTAATCTTTCTATGTGAGTGGATTATATTTGTTAATCTTCGAATTCATCGCCTTCGATCAGTTTATGCAACTTTATTTATTAAATAATTTGCAACATGAACAGTAATACTAGCTAGATCATATTGCGTAAAATGGAGTCAAATATGCATGCACCAACTGAAATTAATTCCTATAAGAGCACGTACAGGTTACCCTATGTTACTGAAGTTGATATCTGATAAATTTAGACGTATGTTAAGTTGCGCAAGTGAGGCAAATTTATCTTGAGCTTTGATTGGTTAGTCACACTAATACATATTGCTTTTCCATTTGTGTGAATATATATCAGCAAAAATAAATAATAAACAACTTCTGAAATATAAATATATAGAAACTAAATTTTACAATAATGGAGAGGTAACACACTTGCGTTTGAGGTTTATTGCTAGTCTAGTGAATAATAATTAATATTGCACTAATAATCAATATGAAATATTTATATTGCTAGCCTTGATTTCATCCGCATGCATACTTTTCGAACCCCACAAAAACTCCTCATCAGACACCAAAAACATAATAACTTTGAAGGGTTTTATACATTACATTCAGAACACCAATTGCCGTGGATACTCGGGTATAACACCAGTCAAGTTTCCTTACAGTAAATACTCTCGTATAGTTGGTTCATGTAATGGAATTCTGTGTGTGTATGATAATGATAAACACATGACTAATACTAGTCTATGGAACCCTTCAATCAGGCGCAAACTAACCCTACCTGATTGTCCAAGGAGATGCTCTTCTGTAGTAGAGATCGGGTTTGGTTTTGACTCAATAACCGATGATTACAAGATTGTGAGTATATCCAACCCCGAATATGGAGGAAATGCTGGAACCTCATTTGTTTACTCCATAAAGACAAGTTCTTGGTGTGAGATTGCTTCCCCTACACCTTTTATCGGTGATATGATGACATCAAAGGCATGTTTTGTGAATGGAACATTGCATTGGTTGGTACATTAAACGTTATTATGCGTAGGGAAAATGACTTAAAAGCCCAATGAAGTTTTCAAACCATTCAAAAAACTTCAATCATGTTTTATTTGTTCAAAAAAACCCAACGAACTTAACCTTTTGTCTAAAAAATCCAACAAAGTTTTAAACCGTTCAGAAAATTCCAATTTTGTTTTGTTTAAGTTCGTTGGGTTTTTTTTTAACAGTCAAAACATGATTGGAGTTTTTTAAACGTTTTGGAAACTTTGTTGGTCTAACAAGTCATTTTTCCGATACGGTAATAAGCCACGTCATCTGTTTCTCTTATTTGATTTTCGAGAAAGTGTAATTTAGTTGGGCGTTTTAGATAAAATGTTATGTTTGTTGGGTTTTTTTGAACAGACAAAACATTATTGGGGTTTTTTAAACGGTTTGGAAACTTCGTTGGGCTTTTAAGTCATTTTCCCTTATGCGTATCCTGTGGACCTGTTTTATATACTGACCTTCGATTTAAGCAGTCATGTTTTTGGCATGATTGCATTGCCAAAACCTACTTGGAAAGCTAGAAAACTAATAATCATCCAAGGTTCTCTTGGTGTGAGTTCTATGGAATATGGTTATGGATGCATTTGGGTGAGGAAAGATGATAATTGGTCTGTGTTTTTAGAATCGAAAAGAAATCAAGTTGAAGGATATAGTGACTATTTTCCAACCAAGCGGTAATGGTTATTTGTTGTTTCACAATTACTATGAAAGGTACCATGTTTATAATTGTAAGTTAGGGTACTTGAAATCAAGACTAGTGAACTTCAATGCCACTTTTTTTCGCATGGTTGAAATGGAAATGTGTTCCGAAAGCCTTGAATTATTAGACATGGGGACTCCTTGCTAAGGTAGCTAGCTACTTTTTCTTGAAGGAAAAGTTAGAGGCATAAATGAGAGTTTTGCTACCAATTAAACACCAATGGTGATTCGATTGGTTGGGTTTAGATTCTAACGGATTCTAGCTCAGCAATATCAAATTTCCTTCTGTCCTTGAAATCGTGGGTTTAAGTCTTGTAAGGAATATAAATAGAATTAGGAGTAGTCTAGGTTTTTGTTCTAAAAAAAATTCTTTTGAGTTTAGTTTAGTCGTTAGTATTATCCATATAGGTTAATGCAACTCTATTTAATGGTGTGGGTATTTTCAGTTTATTTTTTTGTCAATTATGTAATTTTTTATTTTTGTTATTTTGTAAAACGGCTAACAGACACTCACTATCTTACCATTAAATCTACAAATTTTGTCTAAAACGAGCCTTATATCTTTGACCGACATCGTCTTTCTGTCAACTTTTAATATTGTTATGCTATAAGATTATCTGAAATACCCTTTACAAAGGGGGTTTGTTGTCACTGTGCTAGCATACAACTATAGTGAACACCACCCTATGTGTATTATGGTGGCTTGTGGCATTATGGAATGTGATCATCACCACAATTGACAACATCCGATCCTTTTCTCTCTCTCTCTATCTCTTTCTATCGCTATCTACCTTTTAAATAATTAAAATATATATTTTCTTATTTAAATATATAAAAAAAGAGGGATTGGAGTGGTGAGTATTTTATAGTTGTGTAGTTTAAGTGTGGTGATAAAGTGGTTGTGAGATGGCATCCCACCATAATTGTGGAAGTGATATATACCGGATGACTATTAATGTCAATTAAGTAATTTTTAATTGTTAAAAAATTATAATAAAATATCCTTATCAGCAAAAATATGAAAATTTTCACAAGGGAAAATGCGTTTATAATTAAGTTGATTTTCGTTTTTTTTTAATAAAGTATTACACTGTAAAATTGGTTGCAAAAATTTATTAATGAAGTTCAAAATCTTTTCAACCTACATTAGCAGTCTAAAATCTAGATTTTTATGGTTTTGTTCCTAAAACATTTTGAAATGATATTATCCTTGTAATTTCTTTTTCGTATTTATCTAATATTTTCTTGTTATTTGAATATTTAAAAAATAGAGAATGAGCACACCCCACTCACTCCCACCCTACCCTTCCTTTTTTCTTATTTTAGTTTCACACTCAACCACTCATATATACATAAATCTCTCTCTCTCTCTCTCTCTCTCTCTCTCTCTCTCTCTCTCTCTCTCTCTCTCTCTCTCTCTCTCTCTCTCTCTCTCTCTCTCTCTCTCTCTCTCTCTCTCTCTCTCTCAATAAAAGCCCATTTGATCTTCATCTTCATCAAGTTATCAAGTTTATCAAGTTATCAAGTTTTTAGACTATAGGGAGTGGTGGTGCATGCTAAAAACATGCTAAGACATGCCATATCAAATTTTTTTCTTCCACCTAATCTTTTGTCATAGAAAATATATACATTCCGATTTTAGGAAAAAAAAATTAAAACAAAAATGCAAATAAAAGATAACCAATCACAACCTTTTGATTTTAGAAAAAAAAATAAGAAAAAAACAAATACAAAAGGACCAATAACAGCCTACACCAAAGAATCTCTTCGCCTTTCTCTTCTTGTTGGTGAACCAGCAAGCTCCTCTTAGCGCATCTCCTTAGCATGGTGTATGGGGTGGTGTTTTGCTCATGTTAAGCCTTTGGCGAGTGGGCTAAGCGGCCCACTCCCCATAGCCTTATGTTCGTTCACTAAAATATTCATTTCACACATTAAAAAAAACTCCTACCAATTATTGGTATGTGTGTATGAGTGTTTATAATTTTCAATATGTGTATGTTTATGTTTATAATTTTCATCAATGATCAATAGTTCTTGAAGCTGAAGAACATCCGAAGATATAATGTTAATCAAGACTGGAACCTTTATATAGATCTTTCTTTCTCTCTCCCGTTGGTGGCGATCAAAATCTACCACCATGATTTTGAAAATATAGAAAAAGCTTACTCATGCTTATTTATCCCTTAAAAGAAACTTCGTTTATATTTTGTGACCTAATTGTACACGTCTTTTTCACATCAATACATTAGATCACGAGAAACACCCTTTGAAACCAAACAACTATTAAGGTACAAAATTTGATTTTAAAGACATGATGTTTGATTAGGGAGGAGGGTATCCTAGCGAGTTGGACAAACGGTACCGGCATTGAACTATACATTGATACTCATATCAAAATCTACCACAAAATCTACCACCATGATTTTGAAAATATAGAAAAAGCTTACTCATGCTTATTTATCCCTTAAAAGAAACTTCGTTTATATTTTGTGACCTAATTGTACACGTCTTTTTCACATCAGTACATTAGATCACGAGAAACATCCTTTGAAACCAAACAATTATTAAGGTACAAAATTTGATTTTAAAGACATGATGTTTGATTAGGGAGGAGGGTATCCTAGCGAGTTGGACAAACGGTACCGGCATTGAACTATACATTGATACCTGGGTTCAACGAGTTAATGGCATCAATCGGTTTCACGAACCCATTTATCTATATTCACTTCAAGTATATATATTCAATTCAATGTGAATGTTGCACACCTGCACATAAATAAAGGCTATATACATAGAAATAAAAGCTATATAAAGAAATAAAGGTCGACAACTTTTAACTTTTACATTTTTCATTGAATAAATAATGAATAGGATGTTTTTTTTTTTACTTTTTTTTTGGTACAAATCATGTTTCCAATTTAAATCATGGCAAGTTAATTAAATGCATGTAACTAAATTTATTCCAGAGAATTGAATTAATGTTATTTTTAATATTACTTTAGATTTTTTTTAAAAAAAATTAGCAACAAAATAAGCATTGAATTTATTTGTCCTTTATTGCATATAGTGTGTCACTTTATTTATTGAATGTATAGACCTTTTCAATGCATGGAGATTTCTTTTCCAACTTTATTTGAATGCATTGACCACATTTTAATGTATTTTGACCATATTCATACGATTTCTTTTCTTTATTTTCTTTTTTTCTTTTTTCTTTTTTTGTTTTTTGTTTTATTTAAGTTTATAAAGATGAATAAATGTTTCATTCATTTGTAGTGTGTTTTTCTTTTGAAAAAATTTATATTCATTTAATTCCTTCGGTTACATTTAATGGATTCTGGAGGCAAAACTAAATAAATTGATTCTAGCTAAAGACGCAAAGCCACACAAGGTGGTTCAAGTCAAGATATTCCATTTTTTTCTTAAGATTTTCAAAATCCAAATTATCAGCAATACCATAACTACCAAAACTATATACAAAACCAAAGCTTCCAACAATAATATTTCCCAGGGCAACAATCTTACACCACATTCAGGCTTACAGAAGAAAATCAGATTACAATCTATGGAATTAGTTTTCTCAAAGGGTTCCAGAAACCCAATTCCAATCTTCTCAACCCTAGAATTTCCAGTTCCATGATGCTCAGAATGAAGAATCTGACAGTTCTAGTGATGACCCGGCTCTCGAAAGAAATGAAGAAGAAACCAGCGAGGATTTGCAACCCGTTACTGAGAAAAAATGCAACTATACACACCACCAGAAGCGAAAGAACTGGGTGGAACGTGAAGAGTTGGGTTTGGCTATGGCATATGTCGATGTTTCTAAAGATAAACAATGTGGAAATCAACAAAGGTTCGATGCATTTTGGGAGAGGGTTCTAGATCATTTTAGTGTTCAAATGGGAGGTTCGGATTGGTCACGACACCAATTAAACTCAAAATGGAAAGACCTCCAAAAGAAATGTAATGCTTTCAAAGGCATCTATAACTGTAAGATGAATAGTATGGCTAGTGGGAGATCCGAAGCTGATGCTTTACAATCTTCACTAAGCGAGTATCGGAGGACTATTAACCAGAAAGGTTTTCCTCGTTAAGAAGCTTGGGAGTAGTTGAAAGACAACGCGAAATGGGAATTTGTTGCAAAAGCGAGTGAAGACTCCCCGCCTCCTTCTTCAAAACGAACCAAAACATCTTCATCCAATGCTTACACATCATCATCTGATCCACAATATCCTCCTGGATTCTCCCCCCAACAACAGTCGTTTAGTGTTGAAGACTTACCGCCTCAGAGAAAAAGAAAATGAAAGAAATCAACATCGACATCATCAGCAGAAAATGAAATGTTTGATCTTGTCAAAAAAATTATCGGCATCAAGACTGCAATTGAAACAGAGGCGGAACAGACACAACGATACCGGGAACAAAAATTGCACATTCTAGAAGCTAATGAACAACGAAAAGCTCAATTGTTGGATCGGGAGATAGAGAACCAAGATATAGAGTATTTTCTTCGGCCGCATGATCATATAACTGAAGGTATTTTGCACACGGTGCTTGAAAGGAAACAACAAATTGCAACTAAGTATAGTTAGGAGTTGGAGAAGCCGTGAAGTTCAAAATGTCGACATCATATGACTGGAGAATCTTTCTCTTTATTATTATGTTTTTTAATTTTATTTTTATTTTATTTTCATTTCTATTTTTATTTTTATTTTTATTAAGGTTTTCTATATGTATCCTTGTTTCATTATTTATATATATAGTTATGCTTGTTTCATTATTTATATATGTATGTTTTTTTCATTTTCTCTCAATCTTTTCTTTTTTTAACAAAATGTGTAACATCCCGAATTTAACTTAAACCCTTCTCCTTTTTCCCAAGTTGTCAAAGTAAGCCTTAAATGAATTATTGGGCTTGTAAGTACGCTGGGTGTACTGAAGGGTATGCTGCGCGTACTCGCACACTTAATTTTGGACGCGGACTCGCCTGGGTACGTTGGGCGTACCCAAGGCTACGTTGGGCGTAGTGGGCCCATGTGTAAACCCTTATTTGGGGCTTGTGCACTATAAAAGAAACGTTATGGCCTTGGTCTCAACCCTATTTCAGAGAGTGAAACCCTAATAGAGAGTCCTCCTTCGTTTCTAGCTAGTGTGTTGGTGGTCTAAGCTTCAAAGTGTTATTTCTAGGTGGTGGAAGAGAAGAAGAGGACATTTTGGAGGCTAGGAGCCGTGAGCAAGAGTAGATCCGAGCTTTTCAGAGTTTGGAGCTTCTCCCTGAGGTAAAAAGCTCAAAGCTTGACTTGTTATTTGTGTGGTGTGCTTCTTGGACCAATCTTTAGGGTTTTTAGTCCCAAGATGGAGTCTTTATGAGCAAATGGTCTCCATTGGCCCAGATCTATCATATTTCAGGACTATAAGAGTTGTATGTTCATAAAAATGCAATCTTGGACGTGGATAATGAGCCATGCATGAGATCTAGATCTTTTGAGTAGGAAGGAAAAGTGTTAGAGGGTATAAGGACCTTTACAGCCATGCAAAGGCTTAAAGGTTCCAACTTTATGGAATAAGAGGTCTAGAAAGAGTCAGATCTGGAAGTTAGGGTGAGTGTCTTAACCGTTTAAGACCAAAAACCAAGAAAGGCTGAAACCGAGACTTACGTTGGGCGTAACTCTCAATACGCGCAACGTAAGGGGTTGAGACCCCGTTTGTGACTCGCCGGCATACGCCCCGCGTACAGAGAAGGTATGCATCGCCGACTGCCTTCTGTTGACTTCCGTTGACTTTTAGGGTTTTGGTCAACCGTTGGACTTTTAGGGTCAGGGAGGGGTAAAATGGTCTTTTACCCTTCTGTGGAATTATAGAGTGGATTTAATCTAGCCTTGTGAGCCATTATTTATTTGAGAGTGTTGTTATGTGATTAGGCGGGGGCTAGATCAGTGTGTTCGAGTGCGAGATTATCCGAGATACCCAAAGTGAGTCTTCTCATTATACTTTACCTAGAGTGATACTTAGAGTTATGTAACAGAGTATTTTGCATGTTATTTATATGATGTGATACACTGCATTATTTCTATGTGATTTATGCTATGTATGTTTTAGAGTTTACAGAGTTAGGACCAGAGGGTCCACAGATTTATAGCCTCAAGTGGCTAATATGTGTTATATTTGGTATTTTGGGGAACTCGCTAAGCATTTATGCTTACAGTGTTGTGTTATGTGTTTCAGGTACCAGTGAGGATCGCGGGAAGGCGTCGGCATGATCAGTACACACACGAGGAGTTTTTATGCATTATGATCTTGGGATTGTGTTTCTATGTTTGTTATATGATACAATGACATTTTTATAATATTTTTGAATGAAAGTATGTTTTTGGAAAATGTAAAAATTGTTTGAAATTTTTGGGTGTTACAAAATGAATCCAAACATTCGGAAAACAGTAATGGAAGTTAACGATGATAGTTCCGCATCTAAGGATGAACTTATCAACAATAATTTGTTACCTGTATTGTCTCGTACTACACAGCTGATTCTGCAGAATAATGCTAGTTCAAGCAACATTCAAATGAGAAACACAATCCATAGAGATCGTTTAGAGGTTGAACAACTGTTGATCCGACATTATTTTGCAGATGATTCAACCTATGGTCACACGCAATTCCGCAGAAGATTTCGTATGTGCAAAGGTTTGTTTATGCGACTTGTTGGTGACCTGGAGATGAATTATCCTTATTTTCAAACAACATGGGATGCAACAAATCAAAGAAGTTTCAGTGCGCTACAAAAATGCACATCAACAATACGTCAATTAGCGAAGGGTTATAACCCAGACTCGTTAGATGAGTATCAGAATATGTCAGAAAGAACTTCTCATGAAGCTCTTGAAAACTTTTGCTACGGTGTTGTCCAAATGTATAAGGCTGAATATTTATGTCGCCCAACATCCACTGACATTCAACTTTTGTATGAAGCACATGAAGCTAGACATTGATTCCATGGAATGTTTGGTAGTATTGATTGCACATATTGGAATTGGAGGAATTGTCCAACAGAATTGAGAGACCAATACATGAGGGGTGACCATCAGTATCCATCAATGATACTAGAAGCGGTGACGTTACAAGATTTATGGTTTTGGCATGCATTTTATGGTGTAGCTGGGTCTAACAATGATTTGAACGTCCTCTACCAATCATCATTGTTCGATGAGAAATATCATGGAACAGGACCCGATTGTTCATTTTATCTTAATGGTGAACACTACAAACATGGTTACTATCTTGCGGATGGAATATTTTGTGAAGGCATATCCATATCCAGTTACCGACAAAAAGATGCGGTTCAAGGCGGCACAAGAATCAACAAGAAAGAATGTAGAACGTGCTTCTGGGGTCCTTAAAGGACGTTGGGACATATTAAAGATGCATGCACAAGCTATGACAGTGAAGAAAACAAAAAATATAATGTATGTTGGTATTATACTACACAATATGATATTGAAAGATGAGGGTGCTGCGATATCTCTTATGTATCAGCTTGATCCCCCTACCGACAAAGTTGATGACCAAGAAATAATACACGAATTGTGCAATGCTGAAACCCACCACCAACTTTGATCTGATCTTATTGATCACATTGAACATGTCTGCATTCCAACTCTAGATAATAACTAGTTAATTTCAATTGTTGTTTTAGGATTTAAATTATGTTGTCTTTTTTTAAGTGTATTTTTTTTAATTATTGTGTTTTATAATTATCGTGTATTTTTTTATTTGTAGTGTGGTTTTTTAATTAAATGTTATTTTAAATATTATTTTAGAATTTTTTTTTTAATTAGCAAAAAAAATGTTAAGTTTTGTTTTAACTTATATTTTCTAACTTAATTAAATAAAAAACAATATAAAATGTTGTTTTTAATATTTTTTTTTTAATTAGCAAAAAAATGAAAAAATAAAAAAGAATGATATGGAAAGTGGGTTGAGTGGGTTGAGAAATATAGGGTTTCCATATGGTGTGAGTTTAGAAAGATAGAAGAAAGAGAAAGTAAAAAAGTTAATATGACAATGGGTTCAGTGGGTTGGGAGGGAAGGACTCCCTCCTCCCTTAGGGAGTTAGGGTAGTTACTACCTAAATAGGAATGTAACCACAAGGATTGGGATAAAGATAGGAGGTTTGTGTTTAAGTATCCAATATGTGTCTGAGGGTATGTGTTATACATTTTAGTGTGTGTGTGTATGTTTTGAAGGTTCTACAAAAATACAAAAACAAAAACAAGTCGAGAAGAATAAAAACAAGAAGAAGTACACAAAGAGAGATAGAGAGGAAGAGACGGTAGAAAGGGTATGGTTGAGTGGGGTGGGTGGGTGTAGCCCTGCGGTTACATATCAAACATATCTGCATCATCATTAAATTAATTTAGGTTTAAAAACATCAAAATACAGGAAACAATTTACAACTCAAAATACATAATTCAAGGCTTAATAGTTACATAATAGACCAAAACAAAATCATCAGGCACATGTAACTATACTAAATGTAGGCTTCATACGTCATTCACTAATCAATCAACTAACATTGTTGTTACTTTTATCAACTTGCACCGAAAAGTTTAAACCACAAAAAGGTAACCTATAAATCTTGGTGAATTCATGTAGAAATCTGTGATTACAATGTGTTATATCAGTGTACATACTAGGAAATAAGGAAAGGAATCGCAAGAAAGTTTGTATAACAACTCAGGAACAACTTGGTTTCCACATGATGTCAAAGTTATACAACAAAATTTGGTAAAAATAAAAATATGACGCCACTAAGTATGATCAACATGATCAACAGATAACACTTAACTGTTGACGATCAAATTTTATTGTTCTTCATTTGAGGTTTATGTTCATTTGTGATTGTTTGTGTTCATTTATTTTCTTATACTTATGTTTATGTTCATATATATATATATATATATATATATATATATATATATATATATATATATATATATATATATATATATATATATATATATATATATATATATATATACCTTTAAGGGAATATAAGCTTAAGTACCCAAACTCACTACAATTAGTTGTTTTGTTTGATATATTCATTATAATGTTATTAAACTTCAATCTTAACTTGATTTACTTTGAAGATTTTCGAAATTTCACTATTGTTTTCCTCTTTATCACTTCTTTTTTCCGAACACCTATTAAGCTATATATATTAGAGTTGAAAATGAAATTTATGTAAGAGGAAGATAAATGTGAAATTTATAAAAATCTTAGAAGTAAATCAAGTTGGAAGTTGAGTTATAAGAACATTGGACAATTACAATGTACACATATGATACAAAAGAACATAATACGGTGAATTTGGATACCTAAGCTTATATACTCTTAAGGATATATTCACTTTTCCCTATATATATATATATATATATATATATATATATATATATATATATATATATATATATATATATATATATATATTCATTTGTATTTGTTTATTTTTGTTCTTTTATGTTCGTTTAAAAATTTAATGAAGATGAACAAGGTTATTTACTAAACCAACAAACATGAACAATAAATTCCATTCAATCCGTTCTTTTTCGCACATTTATTATGGTTTTCATGTGTTGCATTGTTTTTATTATTTAGGCCCCCTAAAGTTCATTGCTAAAAACTACCTTTAATGACCAAAATTGGGCAAAACAATATTTTCACCCATACAACATAACTACACATTACCTAACATGTTCATCTAGTACCAATGTTACATATTTTACACTAATGTTAACCATATTCAACATCAACATCAAACCCTTTTCTCATCTCTTTTCAACATCTCCAAGATGGCTTCTGTATTTCTCAAATCTTGGCTCTCTTCTTGTGACTCCTCTTCCATCCCTTGAGAAAAGTCAACACTCGTGTAAGTCCGGACCCCGGGCCCACGTCCTTCGCAGTCTCTTGACCTCCCTTGTTGGGCCCGCCTCACTTCCTTTTGATGTTCGGTTAACTCCAATCTTTTCCTCTTAAACCCCAACCCTTTCCCATGGTCCTCCATTAGCTCTACTCTTTTCACACACCTGTTCAATGCTGTGGTGACCTTGTGTTTCTGTGGAGGGGTAATTTCGGAATTTGTTCTCGAGTGACTCTTTTTGTTTAGGTTTATTTTTCCATTTCTGAAGAGTTTGTCCAAAACGGGAAGCAAGTTTTGAGGGTAGTCAAGCTTGATTTGTGCACCGAATGTTGAATTCCAAAAGGTGATCGTTGGATTAGAGATTAAAGGATTTGAATGATCCAAAGTTGCTTGGATTAGGGTTGATTGGAGTTTTAAAAAGGTTGAATTGAAATTTATTGGTGGCGAATGGGTTTGTAGACATTTAAGGATTGTGATCCATAATTGTTGGAGTTGATAAATTGTGTTTTCGTTTTGTGTTTCATGATCCGATAGCCATTGAATCAATGGAATTGATATAATCTGGATAAAAGAAAGTAAAACCAACGTCAAGAGTATGATAATCTTCGTGAAATTTGGAATTACGTGTAAAAAAACATAAAAAGTGAGGAATTATCGGGAGAAGAGATAAACGAACCTCAATAAAGATAATGATATTGATAATCTCATCAAAGATAAAAGATTCCAAGAAGCGTATTAATGTGGAGAAAACCCTGAAATTAATTTTGCCATATAAAAACCACAAATTAAAAATTGTTAAACAAACACAATAAACTCACCTTGCGATCGTATCAAGAATCTTCGGATTTGCTTTCGCATCTACATATGACACACTTAGAAACCTATAAAAAGTACAAATTAAAACGTTCAATTCGACATATATTTTAAAAAAATTGTTTAATTATCAGTCAAATATCCAAAATGCTGACCTGGCAACACAATGGAGGCTGGTTTTGATGCACCGAATACGTTTATCACCACCAACATCGTTACTCTTCCCACACGGATGTGATGATTTATTAATATCTTCAAGAACACATGTTACCAAATCTCCACACAACGAAAGAAATTCATAACTCTTTTGATCAACTTTAGAATATTCTTCAAGAAACCGATCAAAAACCGGGAACAAATTTTCACAACACTCACAAGACTTGTAAATCGCAATCCATGGTTCAACAATTTCTTCAACATCAACCTTATTTTGTGATATTTGAAATACACAAAAAGGGTAACCACAAAAACGAGAGATTACCAAATCCCAAGTGTCGTCTACTTCGGATTTTTTCCCATTTGAATAATCCTTCACACAATTTGCAATAATAATCCACAAATTTAAATTGTTCGGTGTCACATATTTCTCCAATGAAAATACCAACGTGTCAATAATATCATAACCATCATATGACACCAATAACAAACTCACAAAGCGCGAAAGTTTTCCTGCAGCAAAACTGTTATTCTTACAGCAACCCCTGAGCTGGCCCACACTGTCAGTTAAATTCACAATCCCATGGAAATAGAGTACAACAAGATACGCCACGGGTGAAACCGTATTCATTTCATCAAATTTCATCTTGTAAAGAGGGGATCCTAAGATCAACGGTTGTAATTCCTCGGTAACAATCTCGATAAACTCGAGAAAAGTTTGACCGATTTGACCTTCGGATAATGTCTTTAAACACGTTATAATTGTCTCGATGCACGACATAATGTCACTAAAAGAAACACCATTGTTTTTCAGACATAATTGGAGTCCTTTTATGGAAGAACGGAATAGTTTTAAAGCAGAATCATATCCTAACTCCCCATGATTAATGAAGACATGAACCATTTTTATAAAAAAGTCAAACCGATTTAAATTCCATGTCATCCATTTGACCGGGTGATCACCCGGTTGACCCAGTTGACCCGCATGACTATTAATCAAATCCAAGCAGAAATTCCACGACCAGATGTTTCGATTATCGGGTCCCACACGAAAGACTGTTTCAAGCATAGGGTCTAGAACAGTTTTGATAATTGAAGAGTTGTTGACAAAGGTATCGAGTTTGTGAAGCAAATAATTCCATGTATTTAGACAAGATAAGTGAACAGATGAATCACATTTGGTTGACATGATTCCAATTAGAGGTGTCATTATGAGTTTAATGCTTTTGGTTAATCCATTTGCTTCAATAACACCATTTGTATCATTCGTTGTGTATTCTTGTGTTGGAAGAATGACTAAAGCATCAATCAAAGCTTCCCAAGCAATCTGCTAAAAAATAAAATTTTAGCTAAATATTCAACATTTACACTTTTGACCCATTAGTAATAAGAAATAACCCGAATTGACCCGTTTTAAGGTACCTGTGAAGCAATCTTAACTTGTGGATCACTATCAGAAAATGTTTGTTCAGGAACTTTTAGTAGCTGATTGATTAAATGCCTATTTTTTAAGGTGTAAGGTCCTATTAAACAAATAAACCATCCCCATGATTGAATTGCTTGAATCTTCATCCCCTTTTTTAACAGCTCTTCCATTGTAGGAAGTAGTTTTCTCTTGACATCAACAATAACAACCTGTTTATATGATATAATATACGTTTGTTATAAAACCAAAGAACATAAAAACATTTTCTAATCATGTTTATATACCTTGGAAAGAGATGAGGGAGGGGGGCATATTGTGGATTTGATTTTTAGTAAACATCTTTCTGACATATCTTTTTCCCTTTTATCTGAACTAATAAGTCTTCTGTATATTGGAGGAGCCCATAAGTTTGATGTTTCTCTCATCTTTTCATTCAGTTGTGTCACAAGCTTCATCACAGCCTAGAATATTAGTGTTAGAGGAAAGTTACTAAAAATAGGGCATGAAAAGTTGAAAACTAACATAACAAGATTAACTGAATTGTTCATAGTTCATACCTGCATAGCCTCAAAAGTTGTTGATAAAGATCCAGTAGGATTATCAAGGGCATGAACTATTGCTCTTACTAAAGAGTCGATATGAGAATTTAAAAATGATGGATTGAATTGTTGAACTGATATGCACCATACTCCTAAATTACAAACAGACTGCAATTGAACAATATACTGGATTAGCTTTCTAGGGCTATGATGTGGACAAGGAGGGTATTTGTGTCTTTTGAACAGATTGTTTTGTATTGTGTAACAAACCAAACTTAAGTGTCATAAATGATCTCAAGGTAAAAGAAATTTCAACCTTAATGCGTGTTGATAAAATGACTTTCTGCAAAGAACTTAGAACCATATCAGCATCTTCCCCTGTCATACCCACAAAACAAGATGCTCAGTTCAGTAGTTCACATCCATGTGTGGTGATCTCTTGAAACCAATTATAGTTCCTTGTTTCATATGAAATAAAATGTTAAAAATGCGAAATGAAACTAGTAGATAATCAACTACTTAACGAGGCTAATTTACTGATCAGTCGACGTACCCAAAATGCCAGTAACAATGGAGGGATGGTAAATCATGAATCCCATACACTTCAAGGCTTGTGCAGCACTGCAATTAGACAAATTCATCCACACATCCACATTAGCAGGTAGCGAATAGCAAGGTAACAATCAATTACGAAAAAGAGTTTACATTTCCTCGTCATCGTCTGAAATATCGTTTACCATCGACGATAGAAGAACGTGAGATGAATCCGTCAGCGATTGAAGGAGGGAAGGATCAGTAGTCGAGTGTTCTTGGAGTTGTAATAACGTCGAGTAAAGGGACGATTTTTCTGATTTTGAGTTGATATTAGCAAAACTTGATAAGAGACTTTTCAACTCGAGGAACTGGGTAGCGAAAACCCCCATTGTTTCTTCTTCAAATTTGGAGAAATTTGAGGAGTCGATTGCTTTTGGAGATGAACCCTAGTTTGGAGAGTGTTTTCAGTTCGCAGCAATATTCGCGCCATTAATAAATTTACATCGTCTTTGAAGGGAGAAAGGTTTTTACTCTTTGGTCCTTATTCTTTCGATAAGTTGTCATTTCAATACAAAAATTACAAAAAATGTCCCTATGTTTAGAGAAAAAAAATTCATTTTGGTTAAAAAAAAATTAGACTAACACTATTGGTCTAAAGTAGGTTTTTATTACGGTTTTTGTCTTGAAATTTTTGAAAAAACTTATAATGATCATTTTGCCCTTTTTATTTTGTTTCTTAGATTTCTTTTTATTACAAAAATCATCAAAAAAAAATGCAAACTCCATCATGTGACATCCTCCATTTTTCAGAACCAATTAAAATATTTTTTTACGTTTTATAAATTGAGATGCAGAAATTTCAAGTTATACAAAACATTTTTGAGATAACAAAAGTTAATATATTTTATTAAAACTTCGAGGATGTCATCGTTCATATTCAAACATACATTACATCGTAAATATTAAAAGGTCATGATGTACTATAACAAGCACATCTCTTTTTTCAATTAGCATCCTAACTAGACTTCGGCAGCCTTACATTCGGCACATGTGATGCATATAGAATGAGTGGGTCAGATTTGAAAATGCCTGGTGATATGCATAGGGTTTTCAAACCCATAATAATTTAATGATAATAAATAATATCATTCTGGCAAACAATGATGTTAAATTTTATATATATATATATATATATATATATATATATATATATATATATATATATAATCTGACCTAAGACCAACTATCCAACCCAACCAATCCTCACAAATCCTAGTTTGACAATCATCTAGAAGAATCATCTTACTTTATGAACTGTATGAGTATTTGTTGACTACACAGCCATGGGAGTCCTTGGGTTATATTTAAGGCATATTTTATCTACGTCCGTGGGTTATAAGTCCATGATAGCAACATAATTCACTAGACCGCCTAGAATAGTAAAGTGTTGTCATCTACTATGGTCGATGACCCAGACATACCTATCAATTGTCTAATCTGGACCCACCATTTCTAGTCATCCAAGAAAGATGAGGAATACGACACTTCGCTATCTGATCTCATACTCTACCCCAGAATGAGACTTATCTAATATCCAAATTATTGGGAACTAAATACCTTTTTCGAGTCTTATTATAACCATTCCATACTTATGTTAAACGCAATCTATATCCAATACAATTCCTAACCTAATGGTATTATCATATTTATACAAGTAGCACATAACATAATACATGTAAACATTTAAAATCACTTATAAGTGCTAATACTTTTAAATTAAGATTATGTTCTTGATAGTAACTACGCACTCACCTAATAGAAGTGTGTGACTCAAAGTTAGGGCAACGCTTCGCCTTAACACTTTTTCAAAAGACCTAGATGTACATAACATTAAGTCTTAGTTTGGTTTCATGTTTCATGAACTATTATCCTAATGGTTTAGATTCCTCAATGATACCGATGTATACTGAGAGTTCTATCAAATTAGGATCAACCAGGCAGAAAAGTTGGAAGGCAGGACCATTTCGGCGTATAGCATTTCTGAAATCCAATGACCAAGCCAACGTGACCATTCTAGACACCTCTCTCGTAAGTAGACTAATCAGTATAATGACTTTGAACTACTGATATATCATATTTATAGCTTCATAATAATGACTTATGAATATAAATATAAGTTACACTAAAAGCAAAAGAGCGCAACTTAACTTACAGAGGTTTTAATAAAAAAAAATCAGGAAATTGTACAAACAAAACTCTGAAACCGAAAGATTTATTCCGTTAGGTTCCTAGCTACTCAAGAACCTAGCTAAAATACTCAAGAAACCTAGAAAAATCGAACTCAAGAACTTGGGAGGTTTCTAGAGAGAAATGAATGATTTTTTATGGAGAAATGAGAGTTTTCGAGGGGGTATTTATAGCCCCAGCAGGTGTGCACACCATACATAGGCACATCGCGCACATCTAGTGTGCTAGCCCCTCTATCGCACTGCCATGTGTCAAGCTCCCATTCGTCCACATCCTTTTTTCTAGATGGTGCCAGGTGTCATCGCGTGGTCGTTCCACATGTCACAAACTTGTGGAGCCACGTCATCGCGTCTCTTGGAGGAGCGAGCAGTCGTTTTTCCACGTGGCGTACTTCGGTGCAGCCACGTCATTAATACTGGTATTTTCCTGAATTCTTCGGATGGCCATAGCGTCCGCATATAAGCTCCATTTTCAATGTTCTTTATATCGTCGGAATCCCCTAGACCAAATTTACAACTTTCATTAAGGTATCAACATCTAATTCATGCGTTTCATATTTAGACTGGTTTAGACTGTTAAAGTCCGTGCGAAATTTATAATTTCTTCATACTAACTTTGTTCTCGAATGTATTTTTATCGACGGGTTACTCTCATTTAGATTGTTTCGTCTAACAATCAACCAATTAGAATTTCAATTTTTGTTGTTGTATTGCTACGCTGAAATTTCAAAAAATCATAATTTCCTTTCACGAAGACAAATTTGGACTTTTTTATATGCACGCTCTCAATTGAACAACCACTATGACTTTCATTTAGATCACTTAGGCTAGAAAGTAATTAATCAAAAAATTACTTTATATGAGAAGGTTTTGAGCTTTATACCTCATGGAGTTGAGAAATGCAATGAAGATTTTGGATCCATAAACATGGGCTTGAACCAATTTTCAAGCTTGACCTTCTATGTCTTCAATATGCATCAAAAGGCTCATAAATTGCTCTAAGGGATTAGGGTTTTGTTATATATGCTCAAGAGGATGGAGGCTGGTGGTAAGAAGGGTTGCAATGAAACTAAGGTCCTTAAATAGGGTCCAAGACCCCAAAATTAGGGTTTGCACCCTAGTGCGGTAATGCCCTGCGTAACTTGGTTACGCCTCGCGTAAGGCATTAAGTCCTCGTATCCAAGTAATGAGTTACTGTAACATCCAGAATATCAGGTATTATATTTATTCATTTTATTTTGAGTTTTGTGGAAGAACTCGGCAAGTTGGTGTGTAGACTCGCCGAGTAGAGACGCGATTTCTCACCCGGATTAATGACCGGACTCGACGAGTCGCATTGGTGGACTCGGCGAGTCCATGTTGTTTAATGAAGCCCTAATTTCTCGGGTTTGGGGCCTATTTAAAGGGCCTTATGGTCGTCATTTGTGCTCACCAACCCCCAGAGCGAAACCCTAGTGAACTTGAGCGTTTGGAGTGAGAGAAGGAGCCATTGTCGACCTTGGAGGTGTTGTCTAGCAAGGAAAAGGAAGTTATAGCCAAGAGGAAGCAAGAGGGTTAACTTCCTGAAGATCTGAGGTCCAGAACATCACGTTTGAGGTACTATTTTCGAACCATTTTTCTGTTGAGGTGATGTTCATGTTGAGTTAGGGCATATTGAGCCCTTTTGTGACTAGATCTAGTGCTCCCATGGTCCCTTAAGCGAGTTAGGTTCTGGATTTGGACCCATGGAGGTCCAGAGTGCCTCTTTGTCCAAGCTTTATATGAGTCTATGGAGGTTTTGTTTTGGGATCATTGTGTGTGAGGTTAAAACACCATTTATGAGTCAATAGGTGTGATATGAGCGCCAAGACATAAACTTTACGTGATAAATAAGTTTGGAAAGACTGGATCTATGAGCTAGTGGAACAGATCTGACCTCAGAAGGTTGTTTGGGCTTATGCATGGAATGCACTCGCCGAGTTCATTGGCAGATTTGACGAGTTGGAGCGAGTTGTTCCGTGTTTTCGAACCAGGGGTTGGGTAACCGAGTTGGGTGAGTGACTCGGTGAGTCGAAAGGGATTTAGAGGAATCGGGTCCTCGTAGGGACTCAGCGAGTCCACGCCAGACTCGGCGAGTTGGGTTGACCGTTGACCATTGACCAGAGTTGACCGGTGTTGACTTGATAGAGTTAGCCAACCCTAGTTGGGAAAGTGGTAATTAGAGATATATTTATGTATAGGAGGGCTAAAGCTCGGGAGATTGAGCACTAGTGGTTTCAGGGATTTACGAGTTACCGAGATACGCAAGGTGAGTCTTCTCACTATAATTTACCTTGAATAGGTAAATAGAGTTATGTGATACATTGTTTTATATATATTGTTTGTTGCACTGCATTCTTCTATGTGATTTATGTTGTGCATGCTTGCAAAGTCAGAACCTAAGGGTTCACAGATTTTAGGTGCACGGACCCACAGAGTTATAGCCTCGAGTGGCTAATATGTGTTATATGTGGTATTTTGGGGAACTCACTAAGCTTTGTGCTTACAGTGTTTTGTGTTATGTGTTTCAGGTACTAGTGAGGATCGTGGAAAGGCGCCGGCTTGATCAGTACACACATAGGATTTTTATCCTATGGGATATTGGGATTGATATATGTTATAAATTGAGTTTCAAACAATGATGTTTTTATGATTTACAAATGAATTATGTTTTTATAAAATGCGAAAAATTGTTTTGGAAATTTACGTCGTTACAAGTTGGTGTAGAGTTTCCTATTGATTGGGTCCCGATTTCGATGGGGGACGTCTGTGTCATCGTAGGCATGGATTGGTTGAGCAGATTTGGAGCAGTTATCGACTGCGAGCGACAGCTGGTGGCCATACGAGACCCAAGTGGGGGAGTTCTTACGGTGTACGGCGAGGGTACCCGTCCCGATTCAGCATTTTGTTCGGCTGCTAGAGCGAGACAGAGCCTACAACAGGGTTGTAGTGGTTTTGTAGCATATGTGGTGGATACGAGAGTTGGTGCAGAGAGACCGAGTACGGTTGAGGAGGTCCCGATAGTGCGTGAATTCCCGGATGTCTTCCCCGAGGAGTTATCGGGTGTGCCTCCCGAGAGACAGGTTGAGTTTCGCATTGATTTGATTATGGGGGTAGCTCCTATTACCAAGGCGCCCTATCGCCTTGCACCTCCAGAGATGCAGGAGTTATCCTCGCAGCTTCAGGAGCTGTTGGGGAAGGGGTTTATTCGGCCGAGTAGCTCGTCGTGGGGAGAACCGATCCTTTTTGTGAAGAAAAAAGATGGTTCGCACCGAATGTGCATAGATTATCGAGATCTAAACAAGTTAACAGTCAAGAACCGTTATCCTTTGCCGAGGATCGATGATTTGTTCAATCAGTTGCAGGGAGCATCTTGGTTTTCCAAGATTGATCTAAGATCTGGATATCATCAGATGAGGGTGCACGAGGAGGATATCCAGAAGACTGCGTTCAGGACTCGTTATGGGCATTACGAGTTCTTGGTGATGCCATTCGGGCTCACCAATGCACATGCAACATTCATGGATCTCATGAACAGGGTCTGCAGACCGATGTTGGATCGATCAGTGATTGTGTTCACTGATGATATTTTGGTGTATTTAAAGTCCAGGGAGCATCATGAGGAGCATTTGCGGGAGATCCTCAGCGTGTTGAGATTGGAGAGGCTTTACGCCAAATTCTCCAAGTGTGATTCTTGGTTACGAGAGGTGCAGTTCCTTGGTCACCTCGTTAACCAAGAGGGAATTTTGGTTGATCCGGCCAAGATCGAGGAGGTAATGAGTTAGGATGTGCCGAAATCTCCTTCTGAGATCAGGAGTTTTCTAGGGTTGGCCGACTATTATCGGAGGTTCATCAGGGATTTCTCCAAGATTGTTGTTCCTCTCACCAGGTTGACCCGGAAGGGTGTGGTGTTCTGTTGGGGCCCAGAGCAGCAGGCCTCATTTGAGACTCTTCGCCAGAGATTATGCGAAGCCCCGGTGTTGATTCTTCCAGAGGGGATGGAGGACTGCGTGGTGTATTGTGACGCATCCATATCTGGGTTGGGCGTAGTGTTGATGCAGAGGGGGCATGTGATCGCATACGCATCGAGGCAGCTAAAGCCCCATGAGGCAAGATATCTCACCCATGATCTAGAGTTGGGGGTTGTGGTGTTCGCCCTCAAAATTTGGCGCCATTACCTATATGGGGTTCGGTGTACGATATACACAAATCACAAGAGTTTGAAGTATTTGATGGATCAGCAAAACCTGAACATGCGTTAGAGGAGATGGTTGGACGTGGTAAAGGATTATGATTGCGAGATCCTGTACCACACAGGCAAGGCTAATGTGGTGGCTGACGCCCTGAGTCGTAGAGCAGAGAGCGCCCCAATTCGGGATATTTGTATGAGATTGACAGTGATGACTCCGGTATTGGACACCATCAGAGGGGCTCAGGCAGAGGCAGTGAGACTGGAGAACTGCAAGAGAGAGCGAGTTATCGAGAAGGTGACGGAGTTCGTGACCGATAGTAGAGGGCTTATGACCTTCCAGGGTCGGATTTGGGTACCGTTTGTTGGAGGAACGTGTACCATCTTGATGGAGGAGGCACATAAATCGAGATTCTCGATCCATCCCGGAGCCACTAAGATGTTTCTAGATCTTAAAAAGGAGTATTGTTGGCCCTGTATGAAGAGAGATGTAGCATGGTTTGTTGAGAGGTGCCTAACCTGTCGTAAGGTTAAGGCCGAACATCAGAGACCGCATGGTAAGTTGCAGCCAATGGAAGCCCCAGAGTGGAAATGGGAACAGTTATCCATGGATTATATCACCAAATTTCCGAGAACAACGAGGGGTGTCGATGCAATTTGGGTGATAGTAGACCGTTTGACAAAGAGCGCTCACTTTCTCGCCATTGGTGAGAGTTCTTCTGCGGAGAAGTTGGCAGAGATATATGTGAGAGAGGTGGTATCGCGACATGGGGTGCCGATCTCGATTGTGTTAGATCGAGATGTGCGTTTCACTTCCAGATTTTGGAAGAAATTTCATGAAGAGTTGGGTACGAGGCTGCATTTTAGTACCACATACCACCCACAGACTGACGGACAGAGCGAGCGGACAATTCAAACGCTCGAGGACATGCTCCGAGCATGTGTGTTGGATTTTGGCGGAAGTTGGGACATGTATTTGCCCTTAGCAGATTTCTCCTACAATAACAACCATCATTCGAGCATTGGTATGCCGCCTTTTGAGCTGTTGTATGGGAGGAGGTGTCGGACTCCTATTTGTTGGGGAGAGGTAGGGAAACGAGTGATGGGTAGCATAGAGATTGTGCTTCCATTCTCCCATTGATTCCTATGAAGATAGGAAGCTTGTATTTCTCATTCACAAATTCATCTTTGTTTACAGACGACAGAGCAGATACAGCGGGTCAGGCAGAGATTGTTGACCGCTCAGAGCGGCCAGAAGAGTTATCCAGATAGACGACGATCTGAGCTTGAGTTCCAGGTCGGTGACTATGTTCTCCTGAAGGTATCTCCTTGGAAAGGAGTGATTCGATTCAGGAAGAGGGGCAAGTTAGGGCCCCGGTATATTGGGCCGTTCAGAGTGATCACGAGGGTGGGCAGGGTAGCGTACCGCTTGGAGCTACCTGCGGAGTTGGAGCGGATTCATAATACCTTCCACGTATCCCAGTTGAGTAAGTGTATAGCCGACGAGTCGGCGGTAGTGCCGCTAGAGGACATTCAGGTGGATGCGAGCCTGAACTACGCGGAGAGACCAGTTGTGATTGTGGATCGGAAGATCAAGGTTTTGAGGAACAAGGAGGTGCCCCTGGTACAGGTTCAGTGGCAACATCGGAAAGGATCCGAGTTGACCTGGGAGCCAGAGCATCAGATGCGGGAGCAGCATCCGGAGCTATTTCAGGGATGAGACTTCGAGGGCGAAGTCAGATTCAAGTCGGAGAGAATTGTAACATCCGGAATTTCAGGTATTATATTTATTCATTTTATTTTGAGTTTTGTGGAAGAACTCGATGAGTTGGTGCGTAGACTCGCCGAGTAGAGACGCGATTTCTCACCCGGATTAATGACCGGACTCGACGAGTCGCATTGGTAGACTTGGCGAGTCCGTGCTGTTTAATGAAGCCCTAATTTCTCGGGTTTGGGGCCTATTTAAAGGGCCTTATGGCCGTCATTTGTGCTCACCAGCACCCAGAGTGAAACCCTAGTGAACTTGAGCGTTTGGAGTGAGAGAAGGAGCCATTGTCGACCTTGGAGGTGTTGTCTAGCAAGGGAAAGGAAGCTATAGCCAAGAGGAAGCAAGAGGGTTAACTTCCTGAAGATCTGAGGTCCAGAACATCACGTTTGAGGTACTATTTTCGAACCATTTTCTGTTGAGGTGATGTTCATGTTGAGTTAGGGCTTATTGAGCCCTTTTGTGACTAGATCTAGTGCTCCCATGGTCCCTTAAGCAAGTTAGGTTCTGGATTTGGACCCATGGAGGTCTAGAGTGCCTCTTTGTCCAAGCTTTATATGAGTCTATGGAGTTTTTGTTTTGGGATCATCGTGTGTGAGGTTAAAACACCATTTATGAGTCAATAGGTGTGATATGAGCGCCAAAACATAAACTTTACGTGATAAATAAGTTTGGAAAGACTGAATCTATGAGCTAGTGGAACAGATCTGACCTCAGAAGGTCGTTTGGGCTTATGCATGGAATGCACTCGCCGAGTCCATTGGCAGACTCGACGAGTTGGAGCGGGTTGTTCCGTGTTTTCAAACCAGGGGTTGGGTAATCGAGTTGGGTGAGTGACTCGGTGAGTCGGGAGGGATTCAGAGGAATCGGGTCCTTGTAGGGAATCAGCGAGTCCACGCCAGACTCGGCGAGTTGGGTTGACCATTGACCATCGACCAAAGTTGGCTGGTGTTGACTTGATAGAGTTAGTCAACCCTAGTTGGGAAAGTGGTAATTAGAGATATATTTGTGTATAGGAGGGCTACAGCTCGGGAGATCGAGCACTAGTGATTTCAGCGATTTACGAGTTACCAAGATACGCAAGGTGAGTCTTCTCACTATACTTTACCTTGAGTAGGTAAATAGAGTTATGTGATACAGTGTTTTATATATATTGTTTGTTGCACTGCATTCTTCTATGTGATTTATGTTGTGCATGCTTGCAGAGTCAGAACCTGAGGATTCATAGAGTTTGGGTGCATGGACCCACAGAGTTATAGCCTCGAGTGGCTAATATGTGTTATATGTGGTATTTTGGGGAACTCACTAAGCTTTGTGCTTACAGTGTTTTGTGTTATGTGTTTCAGATACTAGTGAGGATCGCGGGAAGGCGCCGGCTTGATCAGTACACACACGGGATTTTTATGCTATGGGATCTTGGGATTGATATATGTTATAATTGAGTTTCAAACAATGATGTTTTTATGATTTACAAATGAATTAGTTTTTTATAAAATGCAAAAAATTGTTTTTGAAATTTACGTAGTTACAGTTACACCATGTGTAACTTGTCTAGCTACGCCCCATGTAAAGCCACAATTTTATAAAATAAATAATTTTTTAAAACATGAAGAAATGTACCTGAGAACCGAGTGTTAGAAATCTCCCTCACTTGAATCAGACTTCGTCCTCAAAGTCTGTTGCTGTAAACAACTCGGGGTAATGATCTCTCATCTCCTCCTAAGGTTCCTATGTCCATTCAAAACCCTTTTTGTGTTGTCATTTCACCTTCACCAACTCCACTACCTTGTTACACAAGGTCTTGGTCTTCCTGTCAAGAATCATCACTAGTCTGTCCACATATTTCAGGCGCTTATCCACATGAATATCATCCAATGGTACTGCTATAAAATCATCGGCCGGACACTTTCGCAACTGAGAGACATGGAACGTGTCGTGGATCTGGATCATCTCAGCTGGTAAATCCAACTGATATGCATCCTTTCCCAACTGGGAGAGGATCCTGAAAGGACCAATGAATCTGGGGATCGGGTTGCCCTGCTTCCTGAACCGGATGACGTCTTTCCAATGCGATACCTTCAGGAGCACAAAATCCTCGACCTGAAACTCAAGGTCCGAACGGCGTTTGTCAGCATAGCTCTTTTGAAGGCTCTGTACGATCTAGAGTCCCCCACATACCTGCTAAATCAGCTTAGTGGTTTTGAATACCACTTCGTTACACCCCATGACCCGTTGTCCAACCTCGCCTCAACAAACCGGGGTTCAAAACTTCCCCTATACAACATCTCAAAAGGAGGTCGGTCATGTTGGCGTGATAAATATTGTTTTAGGAGAACTCAACCAATGGTAGATACGTATCCCAGTTCCCACCAAAGTCTATTACACATGCTCGAAGTATATCCTCCAACGTCTGGATAGTCCTTGCACTCTGACCATCGATCCGGGGGTGGAAAGTTATGCTAAACTGTAGTCGAGTACCCAACTCCTCATGGAACTTCTTCCAGAATCTGGAAGTGAATCGAACATCCCTTTGCGAAAGCACCGATACCAGGACTCCATGGTATGCGACAACCTTTCAGATATAAATATCCGCCAACTTTGTCGTAGAGATGTTCTCCTGGATGGGGATAAAATGAACACTCTTGGTTAATCGATCCATGACAACCCAAATCAAATCCACCCATCACGTTGTCCGCGGTAACTTTGTGATGAAATCCATCGTGATGTTCTCCCATTTCCAAAGGGGAATACCTAACGACTCCATATTGTCGAATGGTCGTTGGTGCTTGGCCTTGCCTTTCCTACAAGTCAAGCACCTTTCCATGTACCAGGCCTCATCCTGCTTCATGCAGGGCCACCAATAATTGGGTCTAAGGTCTCTGTACATCTTTGTTACAACCGAATGGATAGAGAACTTCGACTTGTGTGCCTCTTCCACCAGTACATGTCATGCACCACCTGAATACGAAACCTAAACCCTCTGATGCAAGATCAACAATCCCCTACTGTCGTAATCAAAAGAGAACACCTGCCTCACAATGCACTCACTCTTGTGGTGCTCCTCCTTTATGGTATCGACCCGATCCTTGCGAATTCGGTTCAGTAATGGGGTAACCACTATAATTCACAAATAGAAATAGGTGCACTAGTCACCTCGTGACTCAACGTATCGGCCACCATGTTATCCTTCCTGAGGTGGTATACAATCTTACAGTCATAGCCCTTTACTACATCCAGCCACTACATTGTCTCACATTCAAAGTTGGTTGATCCATCAAGTACCTCAAGCTCTTGTGATCTGTATAAATGGTACAATAGACCCCATAAAGGTATTTTCACCAAATATTGAGGGCTAAAACCACAACCCCCCGGCTCCAGATCATGTGTAGGATAATTCACCTCGTGAGGCTTCAACTACCTCGACGCATAAGTGATCATGTGACCATGTTACATAACAACTTCATCCAATCTTGTGATAGGAGCATAAAAATAAACCAATAAGTCATCAACACCCTCGGGCAGAGTCAAGATCGGAGCCTTGCACAATATATGCATCAAAGTCTCAAATGATGTATGTTGTTCAGGCCCCCAACGAAAGGTAATTGTCTTCTTCTTTAAACTGGTCAATGGTATCGCGATCATGAAGAAACTCTCAATGAACCTCTGATAATACCCTGCTAAGCCAAGGAAACTCAAATCCTGGATGGAGACCTCAAAACCTCCCATTGCATCACGATCTGGATCTTGGCTGGATCAACCAATATACCCTTCTAGTTCATGATGTGTCCCAAGAACTGCATCTCGTACAACCAGAACTCACATTTGGAGAATTTGACATAAAGCCCCTCCCTCCTCAAAGTCTCCAAAACCTCCTGTAGGTGAACATCATGTTGCTCCTTGGTCTTATAATAGACCAATATATCATCAATGAAGACAATCATCGACCAATACAACATCGATCTACAAACCCTGTTCATGAGGTCCATGAACACCATCTGTGCATTAGTGAGCCTAAAAGGCATCACTAAACTCATAATGACCATACCTAGTTCTGAAAGTTATCTTATGAACATCCTCATCACGAAATATCGTCTGATGGGTAGCCTGAATGCAGACCAATCTTGGAAAACCAAGATTCACCTTGGACTTGATCGAAGAAGTCATTGATCCTCAGACGTGGATAATAGTTCTTCATCGTTAACTTATTCAGTTATTGATAGTCGATGCACATCATGTAGGAACCATCTTCTTCTTCACAAATAGTATCGGTGCTCCCCAAGTTGAACTACTCGGCCTGATAAACCCTTTGTCTAATAGCTCTTGTAGATGTATAGACACCTCCTGCATCTCAGGTGGTGCCAACCGATAAGATGTATTGGCTATCGGAGTCACACCTGGTACCAAATCAACCCATAACCCTTTATTGAGGAATTTATACCAACTAGCTAATTAAATGCCTATTTTTAATGACATAAGACCCTATTAAGAAAATAAACCATCCCCATGATTAAATTACTTGAATCTTCATGCCCTCTTTCAACAGCTCTTCCATTGCAAGAAGTAGTTTTCTCTTAACGTCAACAATAACCACCTGTTTATATGATACAATACACATTTGTTATAAAACCAAAGAACATAAAAACATTTTCAAATCATTTTTATATACCTTGGAAAGAGATGATGGAGGGGCATATTGTAGATTTGATTTTTAATAAACATCTTTCTGACATATCTTTCTCCCTTTTATCTGAACTAAAAAGTCTTTTGTATATTGGAGGACCCCATAAGTTTGATGTTTCTCTCATCTTTTCATTCAATTGTGTCACAAGCTTCACCACGGCCTACACTAGTAGTGCTAGAGAAAACTACAAAAAATAGGGCATGAAATGTAACACCCATAAAATCATGACAAATTTAAACTTTTTAAAACATATCAAAACCAATAATTATTACAAAGCTTGTTTTCAAAATAGTATAGTGTCAGAGTATCCTATAATCAACTCATAAAACATAAGGAGGTGCACAATCAAGCCTTTGCCATACCGCGATCATCGGAAGTACCTGAAACAAAATCAACAACTGTAAGACCATAACTTAGTGAGTATCCCCAAAATACCAACTCCATACAATCATAATCATATCATATAAACAAACAACATGTATAATGAGCCTTCAGCCTAACTGGACCGCCTCGTAGGCCTTAAGTCTATCTGGACCGGTCTTCGAGCCTCCGACATGTCTGGACCGTCTCTCAGGGCCTTCAGCATATGCAGACCAATCGTCGGGCCATCAACCTAACTGATATGCCCTTCCGAGTCTGCATTCTATCCGGTCTGCCCAGGATACGTCGACCTTCAGCACAAAGCAGGACCACCTCAACCCAACCCCAATCAAACAATAATGTGCACATAAATATCATACGTTAGCATGTATATAATAGTAAAACCGATCTAACATATCACCAATCATAGAAACATCCTATAACTAGGATACCTACCTAACCGATCACTAACATATCATTATCCTATATACCAGGATATGGACCTAACCGGTCACTACATAACATTATCCTATATACTAGGATACCGACCTAACCAGGTCACTAAGCATATCACCATCCTAACTACCAATATGTAAATCAATGAGCATATCATGTAATAAACTGGGATACAAATCCGAAAAGGGCCGGTATTGGTGCCTTCGATCCTGTTAGTATAGTGAGGACAAGTCACCTCATAAGTAGCTCAGAATAACAATGTCAAACGCCTCCAAATACAACTCCAACTCCAACACCTACACCCACCAATGTTCTACTCCCATAAATTCCCAAATTACTAAAATACCCCCATAAGTCAAATTGGTCAACCCTTAGTCAAAGTCAAAGTCAACGGTCAAGGTCATTGGTCCATGTTTACCTAACTCGTCGAGTGCAGTTTACTGACTCGTCAAGTCCTTCCAAAACCCAAGAAATCATGAAAACCCTAGTTGACTCGCCGAGTTTCCAAACAACTCGTCGAGTCCATGAATATCCAAATGTCGAGAAAAACCCTAACTGACTCGTCGAGTCGTCTCACTGACTTGTCGAGTCCATGCAGAACCCAATAATGACCAATCTTCATCGGACTTGTCGAGTTGACCATGCAACTCGTTGAGTCCCTTCAGTCCATTTCCCTTTAAGACATTTTAAGCTACCCCAAAGCTCCAAATTGTAGATCTAGCTTCATAAGGCACATATTCCATGTAAAGTTGCAAACTTTACGTGCATATAAGGTCTTAAAAGCTTAGAACACCAAAAACCAAGTCTAGAATGAGGTGTGGGGCATGGTGAGAGGTCAATACGAGATAAAGTTGATAACTTTATGAATTTGGGACCTAGAGGAGTCCAGATCTGAAACTATTCCCTTATGACAAGCCTAAATCCGAAAGTAACTCCATTTTTGCACCAAAATTCCCATATTCTCTCTTAAGAAGAGATCTAACAAAAGGAAGACCAAGGTAAAGGCTTTTTACTTAAAATGCCAACCAAGACAATGTAGGTACTGGATCTACCCTCTCCTTCTCGTTCCAAGCTTCTAAAATTCCAAGCTTCTTCAATCAAAAGCACCAAAACACACTTTAGCCTCTCAAACACTCAAGAACAAGGTTTATACTGATTAGGGTTTCTTATGGCCGTCAAAAGGTGGTAAAGGGCTGGAGGAAAGGACTTAAGATCCTTTAACTAGGGTGAAAACCCTAAAAATTAGGGTTTCCATGCATAACCTCTACTCGTCGAGTAGGTGTCAGAACCACGCGGGATAACTAGGTTCGACACAGCGAGTTGGGGCCTCCAACTCGTCAAGTTCCCTCAATAAAATGAAGTCAAGCTTTCAAAAATTATACCTGGAAGTCGGGATGTTACATGAAAAGTTAACACAACAAGATGTTTCCACATTGTCCATACTTGCAGAGCCCAAAAGTTGTTGATAAAGAACTGGTAGGATAATCAAGGGCATGAACTATTTCTCTAACCAAAGAGTCGATATGAGCATTTAAAAAGGATGTATTGAATTGTTGAATTGATATGCACCATACTCCTAAATTACAAACAAACTGCAATTGAACAATATATTGGATTAGCTTTCTAGGGCTATGATGTGGACAAGGAGGGCTTTTGTGTCTTTTGCACAGACGATAAATCATGCCAAAAGCAAGACAGATTGTTTTATATTGTGTAACAAACCAAACTTAAGTGTCAAAAATGATCTCAAGCTAAAAGAAATTTCAACTTTAATGTATGTTGATAAAACTGTTGGGTTATGAGCATTCTAACACTCCTAAGTGTACATGCAACCCTAAATACCTTGGATCTATGTTTTCTCTATTATACATGCAAATATGAACATCCAAGGTATTGTTCTAAACTAGCATACAAAACTATCAATATAACAAGATAGAATACATACCTCTTTGATGGTGCTTGTCTTCATGAAGCTTGAGTGCCTAGTGCCCCAAGTGTGACACCTCAAATGGTTCACAATCATCAAAACACTTAGAATATCTTAGAGAGAATTCTACACTTCATGAAATCGGCTAGCCCTTTCTTAGTCTCACTAGTGGCCGATTTTCCTCAAGAATAAGATGCTTATATAGTTATACAATTAGGGTAAACTCTAATTGTCATGACTTTCCATTTCCTTGGATCCATGGGTTCAAATATACCATGGAGCATCCATGGAGCATCATATGGGTTTTGGCCCAACTAGATAATCCATGGAGCATTAGCCCACTATACAAGTATGGATGATTTACACAATCAACCCATATATTTAATTAGTCTTCTTTTGATCACTTAATTAATCCTAGATTAATTCTTGATCAATACTAATTAAATAATCTTATTATTCTTATTATTAATATACTAGAACTTATAATATATTAATAACCATAAGTGTCTTATTTCTCTCATTATAGTCTATCCAAGTGCATGATGGTATGCAACCCAAATGGACCATGCCGGGTCGGGTCAAGTCTTACCAATTATAGTTATGGACTTAGACATTAATCCAACAGTCTCCCACTTGGATAAGTCTAAAACTATTATTGCGTATGACTTCAGGAACCAACTGGCAATCGTAGCTCTCAAAAGCTTCTGTCGAACTCTGACCTTGTAGATGAACTCTGATCTTGTCAATGACTTGTCCATTACATAAGGGATCATATATTCCTCCATTCTAGATATCATATGGACTGAGACATGGATTATAATCATTCTCTCTGTCCATTTGTTGTTTCCCGATTTCCGATTTATGACGACTGACTAATTGAACAAATCAAATCAGTCCTGGCCCGGCCGAGCACTTCCATTTGTCATCATCAAATCATCGAGGGGCCCACAGATATCGCTTTTATCCCGAAGGTAAAAGGAATGGATAAACTTCGACTCATATGGCTTGTTCTACTACTTGTTGAATCATACACAAAGGCACGTTTTATAGCACCGAGTTACCAAATGCAGTTTCGTGCAATCAATGTACAACCAACTCATAGTAACAACTCATATCTCTAGGTTTGAAGAATATAAGATATTATCATCTCATGATCACTCGTGATAAAATCCATGAAGTGATTCCAATGAGCGCGGGTTGAATCCAATACTCAGAACTTATGAGCACTCATGAGTGTTGTAGCCATTTGTCCAACACCTTAGACCTCTACAAGCCAACCCATGACAGTCTTAATTCATATCTACTTCCAACATATGACCGACTGTGGATGGTTTGAATAACTTAGTCATTCCGGAAGAATAACCTAGTTTATTCAGGAAGTCACAACATGCAAAGTGCAACACAATAATAATTGAATCCAATATGGTCTCAGAACTTATGAATATAAATAAAACACCTTTTATTTATCACCATATGATTACACATTATTCATTGTATACTGTTTCAGCTATCAACATTATTCTTGAATTTAAAACAATAGTTGTCCCATGCTCCAAGCATGTACACTATGTTTTTCTAAACACTAGTCATGCCATACACCAAGTATGCATACTATGTTTGTCTATGATCTTTACTTTGTGAACTAGATCAATTGAACATAATCTTCAATGATTCTCTTTTCACACTCCCAAATCCTTACTGCAAATGCAAGAATTCCAAATTCATGCCATTTACTGAAATCTGTTAGATTCTAAACTTATATGCATTGATCCTCTTGTAACGATTATGCACAAATTCACAAAGACTTGGCAACAATCATTACAGAGCATTCCAAAGGAGATCAACTCCTTGGAACCATCCTTCTTGCATTAAGTTTCCTTAATCTTACACAGATTGAAAATTCTAACTTTGAAACATTTCCAGATTCCATTTCGACTATCACTTCTGAACAAGAGTTGCCTCCTTACAGATTATGTCAATATGGTCCTTCCAGAATTATCACTATACTTCCAACTGTCCTTGAGCAAACAATCTTTGGTAAACCTTAGATTGTCCTCGACAATTGTTTAATCCTTTTAGTCATATCCAGTTCTAAACCTTTTCCCTTCTTAATGCCCCAGGCATTTGGAAACTTTTAGAAAGGATAAATATAGCACATGTAATCGATCCTATATCCGAAGCATATGGGACACAATTCATGATGTCTCACATAAAGACTAAACCAGTCTTTTGCTATAACATTTCCATTTCTATTTGCCAAGTTCTCATAATTCAGATTATGAAAAGGGATGCCGTAATCATAATCGAATTTTAGAACGCAAATAATGGACCCATATACAGAATTTCCTTATGTTGAGCCATTCCAACATGAAATTCATATATATTCTTGACTAAATGATTAAAACCTCACGATCTAAGCTTATAGATTTGAGATGAAGTATAATTTCCTCTCCCTTAATTATAGCAAAACAACTTTTTCCCAATTGAAACCTTTTGTTTTCTATAATTAACATTGCTAACTTGCAATCTTTATCATAATTATCATGCTCTAACTAACATGATGATTATTAGCATAACACTTATGCTCCTACTAGCTTTGACATGTACTCAGAAATCAGCTGGACTTCTAGAAATCAATACTTTATTGACTTTCTTACCAAAGTTCAGATTTCTGATACTAGATTTCCTTGATAAGACTTTATCAATATCATACACCTCTCTTAGATAGCTCACATGTGTGTCTAAACAATTATGAAGAGGGATGTCGTAACCATAATGGTTAGACCTTTTTGCCACTTCTCACAAGTCCAGGTTAGTGTGCCGGTAAACCACACACGCTCCACTAACGACTTTGAGAATGCAAATATCACAATTGCTATCTAACTAAAACCTACTTAGTGAAAGTGTTTCCTCACCATCATTTTCATGAATCGGAGAGAAACCTTATGACACTTAGATTTAATGGTGTATGAGTTCTTATCCATGTGAATTGTTAAAACCATAGTCACAAGACAAGGATAATGACAAATCCAAACCTTATGGATTGAACTCAATCTTAATTTCTTGCCACCTGGCAGCTCAAGGGCCTGCCATTGCTTCCAAGTTGTTGTGCAACCAATTGAGAATTCTAAGAACTCATATGCAAAGCCAACTTTGATTGAAATGGGCACAGAATATGTCAACACGATAGGTTATAAACCTCAAGTCGTGTGCTAGTGAAGAACTTCAGGTTTTATTCTTGATTAGTTCTTGAGACTTTCAAGACCTTTAAGACTCACACTGTCCTATTGACCTATAAGACTCCCTTGTCAAACATCCAAGAGATAATGTGGATTCTAACCAAGACAAACACTTCACATAGTTGGCCTAAGTTGGTCTTTGTTTTATCCAAAACATCACAACTTACCAACTTCAAATGAACAAGAGTAGGACACTTTTACTCTTACATTTGACACTTGTTTTAAACCTTCTTAAAGACATATCACTCAAATTACAACCTTGGAGTATGACTCTAAGACTTGTATTGGAACGAAGTATGACTCATCTTCTTGATTTAACCATTTCAACAATTCAGGATCCCTTCTTCTTAGTCATAAGAATGCACTAAGACTTCCTTAGAGAACTAATTTTGATATGGCTTCTTAATCATTAAGATGATCACAAAACTGATACTAAAGTACTCTCCCATCTTTTCAGATTTGAGAAACTTTTATCCTTCTGCCTAATTTGATTCTTCTTATCCGCTCTGCTATGCATTGAAACCTTTTCCAATGTCTCAGAGTTACACTTAAGCTTGTAGGTATAATCATATTTACTGAGCTTTAGTAAACTCTGACGAATAGCCTTATCTCTTTTGTGGTGGACTTAATTAGTGCACATGACTATGTACTCGATCCCTTAGTCCATTACTTGACTCACACATCCATGTGAACAAGCAATTAGTCTTAATTTTTCCAATACTTGAAAGTTCTCATTCATCATGCTATACAACTTGCATGATTCCAAGTTTCGGTCCAATTGAGACTTGGTGATGAGAATCTTTCCTTATTTGGTAAATTTAGACATTACCACAAATGAAGGAATCAATTTCATATTTCCACTCTTGCTATTAATGGAATCATATAAGCAACAATTTTTCCTCAAATGCCATTGTAAGGATATTTAAAATAAATAAAATCAAAAAATTTCTTTTATTTTAAAACTATACGGAAAAACTTATCCTTACAACCCATATGAAAACTTGTTGTTATCTATTCCTAAGCAATATCTCATAACTCCTAAGAAGTAGCTCAAGAATCCGATCTTCAAACTACGCGATAGAAATCCATCTACGCGATCAGATTCAACATATTCTTTCTTTAAGTTCCTTTACTTTTCTTTGATTCTTAAAACATTACCATGTGACCCAGTCACATCATGTATCAGGAATCTCAGAATAGAAACTTAACAGAGTTAGATTAGTGGACTTTACCTGAAGTAGAGTCAAACTTATTGACTTTAACATCCTTAGGTAAATTTGGCAGCTTCGCAACTAATGACCCTTCCTTTGGCAATATAAACATATGGACCCTTTGATAATGGTACACGGGACTATCACAGACTTAGCTTTTCTCTTTACCATTTGTTCAACTGAGTTGACTATGGCCGATCCCTTTCTATTGGGAAGAGAATACTTTACTAGATATCCAATGTCACTATTGTCAATGTCCATAAAGTTTCAGGAAGTTGATCTTAATAAATAGATAAGATCATTAAGGGTCTTGTCATAGTTTGTTTCATAGGTGTTCCAAAAATAACTCACTATGTGACTTAGAAAGTAGTTGAACCACCAACTTTCTCAAGACTTTGACACCCAACTCTCCCGGCTTGTCAATATGTGACTATATCTCCAAGATGTGATCACACCAAGACCTTTACTTGCCAATAGGGCTCGAGTGACTTTAAACTTTTAAAGAACTTGTGGGGTAGGGAGAATAATTGGAGGAGGAGAAAGAAGTATGATATCCATGGGACATCATCTTCATTAGGAATGCTTGTTTCAAGAGATTTGGGAAGATCATAAATGTCTAAACCAGACATATTTTGGGAGATATTCAAGATAGTTGATCTAAGGTCCTTAATATGACACCCAATATGAAATATTAAGGCTAGGACCCAACAAACTATTTTATAACTTAGAAGAGGTATGTCGTAATCCAAGCTATAAAACAATTTGAAGGTAGGTGAATGACGATTCACCAATTTCCACCAAGATAAATGAAATGTATTATTAGGTTTTAATTGGATTTGAAACTCCTAGATCTTTTGAGATTCATTGAACTGTTCAATGGCATGTTTCAATCTCGAGTGTGCCCTTCAGGTTTTGTGACTGGGATGCCGATGATCACAAAACAAGGTGTGAAGTAACCATGCAAATTACTTGGTACCCTTAAGTGTTTACCCCTCAATCGATGTGCCGGTTAACCACACACGCTCCATCGATACTATGATAAACATTAAGTTACCCTTTGCCTACCTTGTTAAATACGAGTTAGTGTGCCGGTTAACCACACACGCTCCACTAACCGACTTAAACAAAGTGCAAAGTGTAATTTCATGGATTAGCACCTTATTCACATTTTCCTAAGTAACTAAGATTGGGTATTATTTAGAGTTTAGTTACTTAGTATTTATCATTAATACTTTTAATGAAGGGAGAATTATAGTCATGTGACAACCGTCAAATTCTAGTCAATTCAAAGTCAAATAAAGTCAACAAGTCAAACCGGTCAGCTCAACTAACCCTTGTGTACTTGGACTTACGTTCAGTATTTACTAAACAACTCACTATTCTAATAAGAGAACATAAATCGAAAAGTACGTACAACTAGATCTCTTTAACCTAAAAAAACTGTAGTACGTGGCGAGCCAAACCGATAAAACAATGATGCATACTCATCGGGAGTGTGTAAGATCCTTAAACAAGGCTTAACAGGGTTTACGAACCATGCATTGCGGTGCCGGACACTCACAACTGTCCCACACGGAACCTCTCTCAATTGTTTTCACTCTATCCCTCTCTATGTCAAAATCTCTCCCTAATCTCTCCAAGTATGTGAAACCTCTCTCAAATATCTCCTTGTATGAGAAATCTCTCCAAGAATGTCAAATCTCTCCCAAATCTCTCCAAGTATGTGAAATCTCTCTCAAATATCTCTCTGTATGAGAAATCTCTCCAAGAATGTCAAATCTCTCCCAAATCTCTCCAAGTATGTGAAATCTCTCTCTCAAATATCTCTCTGTATGAGAAATCTCTCCAAGAATGTCAAATCTCTCCCAAATCTCTCCAAGTGTGAGAAATCTCTCTCAAATCTCTCCCAAAAGTTTCCCTTAACTTTTTGGAATCATTCGGGTCATTCCGACCCTTAACCGAGTAAAAAACGGCTCAAAACGGGGCGAAAACGAGAAAAATGGACATTAGGAACCGAAGGTCCTCTTAGGGACCAAGAGCAAGGAGGAGCCGAACCCTCCTGAGCCGAAGGTCCTCTCAGGGCCGAACCTCGCCCAGGAGGAACCGAACCCGAGAACAAAGAACCGAACCCGAGAACAAAGAACCGAACCCGAGAGCAAGGAACCGAACCCGAGAGCAAGGAACCCAAAACGAACCGAAAGTACTGTTCATCAACCGAACCGAAGGTACTGTTCATCAACCGAACCGAAGGTACTGTTCACTACAGTCCGTTCGATTCTGACATCCTCGCCTCTTATTCCCGAACCGAACCCCACCCTCGCTACTGACCCTTCGGACCGAACCCTCGCCCATCACGTCGTGCGTCTGACTCGCCCCTTTCGTTTCCCTCTGTTCTCTCTCTCACCCTCTCGGTTCCTTCCTTCTCTCTTCCTCCCTCTCGGTTTCTGCCTCTCTCTCTCTCTCGGTTCAGCACCAGAAGGCCGAGCCTCGGCCAGAATTTCGCATATTTGCCACTTTTAGCCCATTTTTGATATTTTTAACATTTTAAGCCCGTTTTTCATGATTTTAAAGCGGGATTTTCTCCAGAAATTATATTTTAACATAATAAACTCTAAATATTCATAATTTAAACATATTTTGATGAAAATCATTATTTAAATAATAAAAATCAAATGGGTGAATTATTAAAGGTGGAGTGTTGACTTTGCCTTATCCAATGTCACAAGCAACGACCCCACACCCACTCTTTGACTAACCACACCTCCCCACCTTACCTAGGTCACATCAATGTCATTTCCACTCAATTTACACTCATTCCCACGTTTTTAGAGCTGGAACAAACATCCTCTCTCCTCATTTTCTCTCATTTGCCCTCATTTCACTAAGTATCAAACACCACTTTCTCTCAAACTTTTCCCACTCCAAACTCGAGATTCAAGGCTGATCTTCACGTGTTCTTCCACTCTTAGTAAGTATAATTCATCCTCCTTATGATTATTTCACTTCATTCTACTCAAATCATGAATATCTTACACAAACTCCATCATATTAGCGTTAGAGCTTCGAATCTTCAAGTGATTCTTCAAGTGTTCTTGGGTTGAACACTTCTCTTCTTCAACACTTACCTACTGAAATCACTTAAGGTGAGTCCATACCCCTACATTTTCATGTTTTCTCAAGTTTTCAGGGGGGGGGGGGGATACAAGTTAAAACATCAAGAACATAACTAAATATTTCTAACAGCCTTCATCAGAAAAGTTCAACTCCATTCACGGACTGTTTTGGGCATCTTAAACATTTTTGTTTTCAAAACTTTACAAGGTGAAAATAGTTCAAGTTTTTAGCTTTAAAATGACTACTTGCACATCTCCATACGATTTTTCTACAATTTATGGTGATTTTTACAAAACTGACTATCATTTCAAACAATAATCCGGACCAGTCTGTGATTATGGACTTTTTCACCCAAGTTAGAGGTCATTATAAATTGTGATAAAAATTATGAGCAAACTAGACACATTTTGCGAACTCTCAGAATTTACGGATCTAGTTTTCGACTTCGTATGATTTTTCTATGATTTTTCCAAAACATGGCAGAATTGCTAAATTTTGCCAACAGCATGTAAATATCATAACACTTTGTATTATGTTGAGCAAAGTGTGTAATCATAAGTTCTAATTTTTGAATGTGTTTCTTTGCTAGTTTATCATTATGAACTGAAACTAAGTCATTCATATTAAATATTATTCATTCATTTAGAACACGTATTATGTAACTATAAAAGTATAGTTGATAAATTCACAACACTAATACATTTCCATAAAAGAATTCATACATATTAGATACATTTTAGATAAACTATAATAGGTATAGTTTGTGATACATCACTCAACATACTCTATACAAAAAGGGGTACAAATACAAAGTACCGGGTCTCTATACAAAAAGGGGTACAAATACAAAGTACCGGGTCTCTATACAAAAAGGGGTACAAATGCAAAGTACCGGGTCTCTATACAAAAAGGGGTACAAATACAAAGTACCGGGTCTCTATACAAAAAGGGGTACAAATGCAAAGTACCGGGTCTCTATACAAAAAGGGGTACAAATACAAAGTACCGGGTCTCTATACAAAAAGGGGTACAAATACAAAGTGCCGGGTCTCTATACAAAGTTATTATGATATTAAAATTATACTTCCTCTAGAATGGTTAGACTTCAACTATAGTCGCTGAGCGTATGTGTTTGATTCATATAAGAATTTAGTCTTGATTGGCCTAGAATTGATGGTGCCCGCCTCATCTCCTGTTCCTCGTTGGGTTGTGGACCTAGGGCAGACCCACTATATTCAACGTTTTATCTAATTTAAACCTTATATAACTTTTATACGCTGGACGATTATAGAGGAACTCTACGGGTTACTCTAGGGTTCATTAATGCATCATGTAGGAATATTTCTATTCACACTTAACTAAGAAAATATTGGATTTTCTAGAAATCAAACTATTCTTCATCTAAAATTGTTAGACTTCAACTATAGTCGCTGAGCGTATATGTTTGAGTCATATAAGAATTTAGTCTTGATTGGCCTAGAATGGGTGGTGCCCGCCTCATCTCCTGTTCCTCGTTGGGTTGTGGACCTAGGGCAGACCCACTATATTCAACGTTTTATCTAATTTAAATCTTATATAACTTATATACACTAGACGATTATAGAGGAACTCTACGGGTCATTCTAGGGTTCATTAATGCATCATATAGGAATATTTCTATTCATACTTAACTAAGAAAATATTGGATTTTCTGGAAATCAAACTATATCGATTTTATAAGGAAAAGCGGTTTCTACTTCAAACAAAACTCTTATGAACTCACCAACCTTTGTGTTGACACTTTTTAAAACTACTTGTATTCTCAGGAAATCAGTAAAACAGGAAAACTTCATCGCTTTGAGGATGGGACGTTAAACCGTCAACAATTTATTTTGTCATCATAATGTAATTGCTTTTGAAACATATAAACATATACTTTGGTGTAACTTTTGCAATTATATATATGGTGGTTGTTTCTACTTTGAGCACTATTATACACGTTGTTGTGATACTGTACATGAAGTCCTCCACCCCCAGACGTTTCCGCCATCCTTGGTTTGGGGGTGTGACAAGTCATGTCAAACCCGTTCGGCTAACGACCCTCCACCAGTCAAGCAAGCAGTGGGTGAGAGTGGACACCCATTAAGTTGCCATTTTATAGGCAACAACCTTATACCCACCTTATAGACCGGCTTCGTGAATGAGGCGTACTAGCGGTAAGACCGACTTTACTCTTATACATATATATATATATTATTAACTTATAATATTATAAAGTATAAGAGTTGAATTTTAACTTTTAAAATTCTAAGGGCTAACTTGGAATTAAAGTATTCATAAGAGAAAACTTTACAAATTCCAAAACTTGAGGGAAAGTTTTGAAACTATTCAAAACTAATTAATTCCATAACTTATGTGTTTAAAGTAGTTTTAATCCAAAAAACTCTTCAAGTTCCATAACTTATGGAAGATTTTAAACTAATAAAAGAATTAACTTTTCTTTATTTTTATAACTTATGGAATTAATTAAGGTTACATTATATATATATATATATATATATATATATATATATATATATATATATATATTTTATTTAATGAAGAGACTCTTGGTCCTCCATAACTTGAGGACAAATTATGGAGTCATAACTCCAATTAATTAGAACTAGACTCTTCATTTTTGTAACCTTGGCCAATTTTATGAGTTTTATGAGACTTAAATGTGACTTTTCATATAACTTGAGGACAAGTTACAAAAACACATTTTAGAATCAACTCTTAGATTAATTTGGATTGAAAACAACTTTTTCACTCAACTTTTCTATTAATCTAAGCAACTCATAAGAACAAGATAATTCAAATCAAACTTTTTCATGTAATTAGTCTAACCTTTAAACTAATACAAAACATGAATCTATTGACAAGTATCTTTGAAATTGGATTAGCATGAACATTACCACAACAAAAACAAGTTTATAAGTTCAAAAACAACTTAGGGTAATGTTCCTAGTCCATTTCTAGCCAAAAAACTCGAAAATATGCTGTCTGGGGTCCAACTCGTCGAGTGCATGAACACAACTCGGCGAGTTGGATGCATTTTGCCTTGGACTCGTCGAGTCCCTTCATGGACTCGGCGAGTCTGCTGGGCTGACAGCACCAATTTCGATTTTTTCAGCTTCTATTGCAGGTATAACAAGAAAACAAGCCTAGTCTCTGATACCACTGTTGGGTTATGAGCATTCTAACACTCCTAAGTGTACATGCAACCCTAAATACCTTGGATCTATGTTTTCTCTATTATACATGCAAATATGAACATCCAAGGTATTGTTCTAAACTAGCATACAAAACTATCAATATAACAAGATAGAATACATACCTCTTTGATGGTGCTTGTCTTCATGAAGCTTGAGTGCCTAGTGCCCCAAGTGTGACACCTCAAATGGTTCACAATCATCAAAACACTTAGAATATATTAGAGAGAATTCTACACTTCATGAAATCGGCTAGCCCTTTCTTAGTCTCACTAGTGGCCGATTTTCCTCAAGAATAAGATGCTTATATAGTTATACAATTAGGGTAAACTCTAATTGTCATGACTTTCCATTTCCTTGGATCCATGGGTTCAAATATACCATGGAGCATCCATGGAGCATCATATGGGTTTTGGCCCAACTAGATAATCCATGGAGCATTAGCCCACTATACAAGTATAGATGATTTACACAATCAACCCATATATTTAATTAGTCTTCTTTTGATCACTTAATTAATCCTAGATTAATTCTTGATCAATACTAATTAAATAATCTTATTATTCTTATTATTAATATACTAGAACTTATAATATATTAATAACCATAAGTGTCTTATTTCTCTCATTATAGTCTATCCAAGTGCATGATGGTATGCAACCCAAATGGACCATGCCGGGTCGGGTCAAGTCTTACCAATTATAGTTATGGACTTAGACATTAATCCAACAAAAATGACCTTCTGCAAAGAACTTAGAACCATATCAACATCTTCCCCTATCATACCCACAAAACAAGATGTTCAGTTCACATCCATGTGTAGTAACCTCTTGAAACCAATTATACTTCCTTGTTTCATATGAAATAAAATGTTATAAAGTGAAATTAAACTAGTAGATAATAACTACTTGATAAGACTAATTTACTGATTAGTCGACATACCCAAAATACCAGTAACAATTGAGGGATGGTAAATCATGAATCCCATACACTTCAAGGTCTGTGTAGCACTGCAATTAGACAAATTCACCCACACACCCACACATAGCAAGTGAGAAATAAAGAACATCAAGACAACAATAAATTATGATAAAGATCTTACATTTCCTTGTCATCGTCTGAAATATCGTTCGCCGTCGATGATAGAAGAACGTGAGATGAATCGATCAGTGATTGAAGGAGGGAAGGATCAGTAGGTGAGTGTTCTTGGAGTTGTAATAACGTCGATTAAAGGGATGATTTTTCTAATTTTGAGTTGATATTAGCACAACTTGATAAGAGGCTTTTCAACTCATGGAGCTGGGTCATGAAAACCCTCATTGTTTTTATTCAAATTCGGATAAATTTGAGGAGACGATTTCTTTTGAAGATGAACCCTAATTTGGAGGGTATATCGGCCGAGAAGCTAACTGATATTTATGTGCGCGAGGTAGTGGCACGGCATAGAGTGCCTGTATCAGTAGTATTAGATCGAGACGTCTGGTTCACTTCCAGGTGTTAGAAGCGGTTTCATGACGAAATGGGGACTCGTCTTTACTTCAACACCGCTTTCCACCCTTAGATGGACGGGCATAGCGAGAGAACAATTCAGACTCTCGAGGACATGCTTCGGGCATGTGTGCTAGATTTTGGTAGCAGTTGGGATACGTATGTTCCATTAGTGGAATTTTTGTATAACAAAAGTTACCATGCCAGTATTTACCGCCCTCCTTTCGAAATGCTTTATGGGAGGAAGTGTAGGACCCCGATTTGTTGGGGTAAGGTCGGTCAACGGGTCATCGGGAGCACTGAGGTTGTGCTCAAGACCATAAAGTTGATTCAGCAGGTCTGTAGAATACTGCAGACTACCCAGAGTCGGCAGAAGAGTTACACCGACAGGAGGCGTTCGGACTTTGAGTTTCAGGTGGGCGATATGGTCCTCCTGAAAGTGTCACCTTGGAAGGGTGTCATCATGTTTCAGAAGAGGGGAAAGCTGGGCCCCAGGTTCATTGGTCCCTTTAGGGTTTTGGCCCGAGTGGGATGGGTTGCCTATCATTTGGATCTTCCAACAGAGCTTAGCCAGATCCACAACACTTTCCACGTCTCTCAGTTGCGGAAGTGTTTGGTGGATGAGTCAGCAACAATACCATTATAGGATATTCAGGTTGATAGAAACCCGAATTATATCGAGAGGCCAATTGCAATCTTAGATCGGAAGACGAAGACCTTGAGAAACAAGGTGGTCTAGTTAGTGAAGGTGCAGTGGCAAACCGGAAGGGTTCATAGTGGACGTGGGAGATTGAGGAGGAAATGAGGGAGCACTATCCGGAGTTATTTTCAGGGTCGGTAGCAGCAGACTTCGAGGATGAAGTCTAATATAAGTGTAAGAGATTTGTAACACCCCATTTCTGGTATGTAATTTAAATAAAGTATTTTTCCTTTCTTAAGAGGTACTCGACGATTCTGTAGCCCAACTCGTCGAGTAGAGGCGGGATTTGCACGCTTCTTTAGTAGGAGACTCGATGAGTCTGTATCCCGAACTCGGCGAGTCCGCTAGTCTGGATGAAACCTTAAATCCCATGGTTTGCACCCTATTTAAACGTCATTATAGCCTCCCACCTCAGCCTCCAACACCTTTAGAGCATTTCTCCATAAAACCCTAGTCCCCATTGTTGAGCTTGAGTGTTTTGTGATAGCTTGGGAGTTGTAAAAGAGAAAGAAGGAAAGAGGATCAATAGAAGATGAAGGAGATCCAAGAACTAGCTTCCATTTGCTTCATATTCAGGTAATAAAGTTATTACCTTGCTTATTCTCCCATTAAACCCTCTTTTATGCTTGTTTATGTCCCTTTTGGAGCCTTATGTGATTCAAACTCGTGATTTGAACTCTCCTTAGGATGGAGACCATAGATTTGGATTTTATTAAGCTCTAGAAACTCAATATAGCTACCTTTATGCGAATATAGCCTTGTTCCAAACCCTAAGTGCTTAGCGTTGGAGGATTTTGGTGTTTTAGCCCCATTCACATGTGCATACACGTAAAGTTGGAAACTTTACATGCCAAACCAACCCTAGAAGCCCAGATCTATGAATTGGATGCACTGAGACCGACTAGAAGCGACTGTATAGTAGTGGCATGCAGGAGTCTTGACGAGTCCACGCTGTGACTCGGCGAGTCCAAGGCAATCTTCTTGCCTCAAGAACAGACTCGACGAGTTGTTCATACAACTCGGTGAGTCACAGCCTGGATGTGTTCTTATGATAAAGGGGACTCAACGAGTTGTTCATACAACTCGACGAGCAGGATGAAGATAGATTCGACGTTAACCCGGAAGAAGAACTCATCAAGTTGTTGCCAAATCAACGAGTTGAAGCGAGTAGAGGATTAGAAAATGTGTTAGAGACTCGGCGAGTTGGCGGCCCAACTCGGCGAGTCCAATCAACTGAAAGTTAACTTTGACTAGGAGGTTGACTTTGACCAGGGGTAAATTAGTCATTTTACCCTGAGGACAGTTATCAGTATCTGATTTAGTGTCTATGGAATTTGTAGTCGGGGAGTTCCGGAGCAGCAGTCAGCCAACTTCATATTTAGCATCTCAGCAGTCAGTGTTACGAGGTGAGTTTTCCTTTCAGTAGGAACGGGTCTATGACCACAATGCCGGACCGTTTAGTTATCAATAGTTCTGGACTTTGGCTCGATGCAGTAGCTTAGTGTGTTTGATGTCTTTGTGATTCAAGCATGTCTTTTTATTATGTGTTATAGACTTCGATCCAATGCAATATGTGTTCATGCTATTAGTTATGTTATGTCATGCTACGTTCAGTTAGTCTCCAGACTTCGGTCCGATGCAGAGGGCCAGGCCCTGGTTAGTTCCGGACTTCGGTCCGCTGCAGTTTTCGGACTTCAGTCCGATGCAGAGGGCAAGGCCCTGGTTAGTTCCGGACTTCGGTCCGATGTAGTTTCCGAACTTCGGTCCGATGCAGTGGGCAAGGCCCAGTAGTTGTTTTATATTTTATTGCATGGTATGTGGTAGATTGGGGGAGCTTACTAAGTTTTGTGCTTACAGTTTTAGTTTTTGGTTGCAGGTACTTTGCAAGTAAAGGGAAGAGCTTGTGATGATGGCATAGTACACACCACAACTTTAGTTTATCTTGGGAGTTTTTATTCAGATGTTTTGATGTGTTTTGACATCAGTTGATTTGATACATCCACTTTTACATTTGAGACATGTGATTTGTGGTTTATTTATATGATGATTAACTTCATGGTTTTGGTAATGTTCAAAACAAAAATTTTTGGGTTGTAGTTTTGGGATGTTTTATTATGTATGATTGCTATGTATGTTATATGCATGTTGATAGGAGATTTGGCAGGTCGATGCTAGAGAGACAAGAACTTTGTGTGGATGTATTGTATATATGATGTAATATGTGGTATACTGGGAACTCACTAAACTTTATACTTACAGTTATGAATAAAATATTTTACAGGTTGTTCTTGAGAAGAGATCGGCAGGACTGTACACACACATCATATGTATTCTTTTCCGTGGTTTTGCAATTTAACTATGATAATGTATTGTTTTAACAAACAAATGTTACTTAATGATTCCTGATATAAAGATTTTAATTGATTAATCTATTTCGAAAATGAAAATTTTCTTTTCAATTTTCGAAACATAAATGAAAGTCTCACCCTATAACCACCATTCACTTAGATGATTAACTAATTACTTTCCATGTTTCAAATATGACCCTTCCCCATCTAATTCATGCCTAATTCATGCCAATAAAGTCCTAACTAGTCATATGGGTCTAAATTATTTATTATCTCAAAGTTTTATTTTTCTATTAAAAATGTTTAAAACTTTTAGGCTCTAATTCATGATGTTGCACTAATATTGAAAAATGTTCAATAGAAACAGATCGAAGTGATAAACAAAGTGGTTATTCCTCATATCGTAAACAATCTATGAATCAAAATGGCCATTTTTTTAAAACTCTAGAGGAGGCAATTACCTTTTACCATATGCTTTGTAATGATAATCAACAAAAGCAGGCTTCCATACATGGTCAATTATATGTAGAAGATTCTTGGGTAACAAGAAAAAAATGATTTGCCATTCTAAATGGAAATGGAGATATGCTAGATAAGGCATTGAATAAATTTTTTTTTTACAAAGAAGCGTGCATTCAAATGTCAAAAAGAAGTATACATGATCTATACATGTACTAATAGTAAGTTAGGTCTTTACAAGTTTTTTAAAAATATAAATATGAATTCCAACACATTTTAACTTTTACTCGATGATATTTTATCCACTTGATTTTATATTTCTGTACCCACAAAATACATCTAGTTGAAAGATAAAATAAGACCTCGTGTACCATCACTTTCAAAATAGAAGGAAGTTTCCTTTTTAAGGTTTTTGTTCATTAATTATTGATTAATATTAACAATTAAAGTTAATAAAGATTCTAAAAACTATTAAATACTAACTATTAATATTATATTATTATTATTATATTTAAATAAATTCGGAAATATATAAAAGATGCTCATAGAATTTCAGCATCCCATAATAAGTCATTTTCATCAACTATTATGATAGCACGTAACTTCAAAAACTTTAGAATTGTATTATATTATTATTATTTTAAGGAAACTCCAAAACAGTGTGCGATATGTAGACGACTTTGGATTGGAGAAACGTAGATCCAACGTGTCATTTATATCTAACCTTTTTATTATAAAAAGAAACGTAGATCCAACGTGTCATTTTTATCTAACCTTTTTATTATAATATCCATCTTACCCCCTTCTTCTTTAGTCAAGTCTCACATTGCACCTCGAATTCTTTTTTCAAGTTTGCCTCAACTCTAGATAAATTTCAATGTACTCGGACATTCAAAATGAATTGAATTTTATAAAATACTTTAATATTATTTTCTTACAATACATTAAAGTTTAATGCTGAACTATATAAAAGTTAAATATAACATATTTTAAAATTTAAAAAGTTATATTTTCTAGATCAACAATTCAATAACTATTAAAATCCATATAAATTGTACATCAACCTAACATTCTATTATGATTGAGTTTAATAAATTGAATCTCAACAAGTCACTACACATCATTCAACCATTCCATTATTTATATAGTGTGAATGCTCTCGAGCTGTGAATGCTCTCTAGATGTTAGTAAATATGTGAAACATTTTCTATTTTTTTTTATCATAAAATAAAAGCTCAAATGACTCGAAGTAAACCTGAAATCAATATGCAGTATAAAGCACAAATGGTAATATAGTAGAGATAGAATTGTTAAGTATATATCTATATATGCACGAGGTTGAATTTTTCTTTATTTTTATAGTTTATATTCTAACAAAACTTATCTCATTTTTTAAAGTAATTTCCCTTTTAAGTTATTTATCTTCATTGCTAGTCAAATATGATTTTATATTTATCCTTATGATCTTCTAGTTTTCAAGATTGTTTAGTTTCAACTTTTAAGTAATAATTTATGTCTATAAAGTGCATATCATAAACGTTTCCCACACAAAAACAGTTGAACAACTTTTTTATAGGCTCATGAATAACTTCTTTAGAAACTAAATGTTAGTATTTTGGACGTTGATGATTAAAAAAAATCTTAGCATTAGCTAGTATCCATGAATACTAGATGTGAGAATGTAAAAACTAAAATTTTAAGACCTTTAGTACTTGTATACTCATGTGCACGTATAATTCTACTTATGCATTAATTTCTTGAAATTTTTTTACTCACACTTTACATATAACAGGCTAAATTAAATAGAGTTTATGACTTTCCAAAGTCAAAGATAAAATGGAAGCACTTTATCACAAGTACAAGGGCGTCAAATAACAATCCTTAGAAGTTTAAGGTTCGATACGAACATTCCCAAATCGACAAATAACAACTCAGATCCTACAAGAGAGAGAAGAAACTGCAGAAATAGAAAACCAAAAAAATTGCAGCCATGGCGACTCGATCTCTCAAGCTAATCCCTCATGACACATCTTTATCTCCCCCAATAAATACCCATCTCAACCCACCTTCTATCTCATCAATCACGTTCTTCTCTCATCTATCCTCTAAAATCACAATCCGTTCTCGAAATCGAAGAGCATTCATCTCGTCTTCATTTAAGGTACTTTTCAATTCCACAATCTCTCTTTTTTCCCCATTCGTAAAGCTGGTTTCGAAGTCGATTTTTTTTTTTTATTTCGATTGTTAACAGAACAGAGAATCAGTGTTGGATTACCCCGAAAAAAGGGATAAAACACATCAAGAACAAGCAGAAATGACAATTGGTCCAGTGGTTCAAATTTCACGGCGGAGATTGGTGGTAAAGGACCGAACCATCTTGACGGGCGTGTCGGAAAACGTTAGTATCTCATCCGCGTCGGAATCGGGTCACACAGATGGGGTTTTCCTCGGGTCGGATTTTGAAGAAGAAAGTAGTCATCACGTGGTGTCACTGGGGAAACTTCACGATGTCCGGTTCATGGCATGCTTCCGGTTCAAGCTATGGTGGATGGCCCAGAAGATGGGAAGTAAAGGGAGTGAAATCCCATCGGAAACACAATTTCTATTAATGGAAACAATCGGAGAAACCCAAACCGAACCCATTTACATTGTTTTCTTACCCTTGATTGAAGGGTCATTTCGAGCTTGTCTCCATGGCAATTCTGGAGACGAGCTCGAGCTTTCTATCGAAAGTGGTGATTCGGACGTAAAAGGATCTATTTTTACCCGCACGGTTTACGTGGGAGTAGGAACGGACCCTTTTAGTACAATTACAGATGCAATTAACACAGTTAAATTGCATCTGAATTCGTTCAAGCAACGAAAAGACAAGAAACTCCCTGGGATTCTCGATTGGTTCGGGTGGTGCACTTGGGATGCGTTTTACCAAGACGTGACTCAAGAGGGCGTCGAGTCCGGGCTAAAAAGCTTAGCCGATGGTGGGACCCCCGCAAAGTTTGTGATCATAGACGATGGATGGCAGTCCGTTGGATCGGACAAGAAAAAGATCGGAGAATCACAACCGTTGATGAGGCTAACCGAGATTAAAGAAAACGAAAAATTCCAATCCAAAAATAACCCGAAAATCGGGATCAAGAACATAGTCGATATCGCGAAAAACACATACGGGTTGAAATACGTGTACGTGTGGCACGCGATTGTAGGATATTGGGGTGGGGTTAGCCCTGAGGCTGGCCCGATGGAGGAATACGGGCCGGTGATGAAATCTCCAAAAGCGTCTAAACATGTTCTTGAAAATGATCCATTATGGAAATCCGATTCGTTGGCTATACAAGGTTTGGGCGTAATGAACCCGAAAAAAGTGTTCAAATTTTACGATAATTTACATGCGTATTTAGCGAATGCTGGTGTTGATGGTGTCAAAGTTGATGTACAATCCATATTGGAGACACTTGGTACCGGTTTAGGTGGTCGGGTTGCCATAACGAGGCAATATCATCACGCGCTCGATGCCTCTATCGCTCGGAATTTTCCCGATAATGGTTGCATTGACTGCATGAGTCACAACACCGATTCGCTTTACTCGTAAGTATATTCTGATACTAAAGTATTGTCTGATACTGTTTAAGTCGTTCTTTCTGTATTAAATAAAAAACACTCGTATATGTAGCTTACCAGATTAAGTCATGTACATGTACAGATCGCAACAGACGGCTGTGGTCCGGGCTTCGGATGATTTCTACCCGCGTGACCCGGTGTCACACACGATCCACATTGCATCCGTGGCGTACAACAGTGTATTTCTTGGAGAATTTATGCAGCCCGATTGGGACATGTTCCATTCGCTTCATCCCGCAGCTGAGTACCACGCATCCGCTAGGGCCATAAGTGGTGGGCCGATATACGTGAGGTAACAAATCACAAAACCATAAATTTCCCTTAAATTTTAGAAACAATCATAGCTTATTTTTAATTTTTTCTTGATAGTGATGCTCCCGCGAAGCACGATTTCGATTTGTTGAAAAAACTTGTTTTGCCCGATGGATCCGTGCTTCGGGCCCGATTGCCGGGTCGGCCCACTAAAGATTGTCTTTTTGTCGACCCAGCCCGTGATGGTGTTAGTTTGTTGAAGATATGGAACATGAATAAGTACACTGGTGTTATCGGTGTTTATAATTGTCAAGGAGCAGCATGGGACGCCATGGAACACAAAAACACGTTCCATGAAACCCAACCCGATCCGATAACCGGATCGGTTAGTGGTCGGGACGTGCACCTCATTGCTGAGGCTGCACTGGGTCCCGACTGGCGTGGTGACTGTGCAATGTACAGTCACCACACTGGAGATCTGATAGCATTACCGAACAATGATGTGATACCGGTTTCGTTACATGTTCTTGAATATGATGTATTTACGGTTACGCCGATTAAGGTTTTGGGATTGGGGTTAGGGTTTGCTCCGTTAGGGCTTATTGATATGTTTAATGGTGGTGGAGCTATTGATGATTTGAAATATTTGATTGAAAGTGGTGGCTCTTCTGCGGTTGTTGAAATGAAGGTTAAGGGATGTGGAAGGTTTGGTGCGTACTCGATGACCGAGCCAAGAAAGTGTATGGTTGGACCGACTGAGGTCGAATTTGTATATGATTCACGGTGTGGGCTTGTGCACTTGAATTTGAGTCACATGCCTGTGGATCAGAAGTGTCATGATATTAAGATTCTTTTATAAATTCATTGTATTCTTAAAATTAGAAATAAAGTGGTATACCCATATAAAGTTATTTGACTATTGATTTTGGAGCAAATGAACTACAAGCGGCAATCAATTTAGAATTCATGAAATTAACGATAATGAAAGGTGAAAAGACTTTAAACATCATTTACGGTTTTTTTAAGGAGTTAACTAAAATGATCATAATAGTCGGTATTTATCATTACAAGATTTAACCACATTACAAAGAGTTAACCAAATACATGGTGGCCTATCAGAGTGTATGAAATCTATTTTAGAACTTTGGTTAACTATTATATATTGTTTTTTATTGTTAACTATTATATATTTTAGAGCTCTGGTTAACTATTATATATTGTTTTTTTTTTTTTTTTTTTTTTTTTTTTTTTTTTTTTTTTTCATGATTATGTATTTCATGCATCGAAAAAAATTGGTTCTTGATTATGTATTTCATGTATCGGAAATAGACAAAAATAAAATAAAAAAAAATTAAAAAATAATAATAATAATAAAGTATAACTTACAACGATTTTGATGATTTTAATGTTTTTACTGTTAGAAGATTATTAACACAAATCATTTTACACATGCATATAAAAACAATGTTAGCATTAAAGTAGTTTCTCATAGTTGGAGTCGTGGAAGTATCAATTAAAAGTTGGCAAGGGGTTTTGTGTTTTGAATTTGTCCTTGGTTTTTCTTGTTGGTTTTCTGATTAAATTATAATTTTGTCATGTACTTTTTGAAAAAAGTGTTTGTAATTATGTAATAGCTATGTTTTTTTGCTTATTGGTTCGTTTTTTATCAACTATAAAAATTTCGTTAAACTCTAAATCAAATTCACACAAAATACACAAACATGATCAAACATAGTTATTTTTTTTCCAAACCTGTTTTGAAGTTTGAACCGATTGTGGCCGGATTTTGTATGATGAAATTTTCATTCGGCCTCTGGTTTATATAATTGGCGGATTTAAGAAGAGGGTTTAGAGGTAGGGCTGTTAATCGGGTCAACCCGATCGGGCTTCGGGTTAAACGGATCGAGTTAGTCGGGTTTTCATAAAAAAATAATTTAACCCGGTACCCGATCCTATTAAGATATGGGTTGGTCGGGTTCGGGTTAATAGGGTCGGGTTAGTCGGGTTAATACACTAAACACTTAATTTAAACATAATATATATGGTTTTTCAAGAGTGCAATCAGATATAAATCCAAACCGTTTTTTTACTCTTTTCTTAACATCAAGAATGCATACAAATTGAAACAAATTAAAAATAAAAGATCATGGACCTTATGGTTATTACAGCATACGAGAAAACATGCATACCACAATAGCTAAAAGAGTTTTTCCATTATGAATATTAAATAGATGAACTTTCAATCTCTAGTTAGCGATCAACACCATATAGTTTATTCATGTTTATAGTTAGTTTAAAGTAGAAATAACTATCAAAATAAAATTTTTACTTTCTCAGCAGCTCTAGTAATTTTGAGATGTGGAGGTTTTATATATTTTTGGACTTCAACTGTAACAACGCAAATTTTCAAATAAAATTTTCATTTAAAATAAAGTGATTTCATTCAACCAAAAGTATTTATTCTATGTTCCATATCAAATACATATATAAAAATCCCCAAGATCTCAAATAGCAGCAGTGTGTATGCCTCATGTCGGCACCTTCCCACGGTCCTCGCTAGTACCTGAAACACATACATAACAACTTGTAAGCATAAATGCTTAGTGAGTTCCCCAGTATACGACTTACTCATATACGCCTTTCCAGGCCCTGACCTTCCGGTCCACAACACTTCGCCTTCCGGCCCGTAACATAACCGCCTTCCGGCCCATAACATATTGCCTTCCGGCCCATAGTATATTGCCTTCCGGCCCATAACATTTACAACATATAATACATTTAATATAACACACATAGCACATATATCATACATCATACCTGACCTTTCTGTCACATAACATATCGCCTTCCGGCCCGTATAAACATACATATCATGCATAGCAACTACCTTTCTATTTAAAGCATAAATAACACATATCATATACGACCTTCCGGTCTCACAGTCAAACCCTTCCGGGTGAAGTATAGTGAGAAGACTCACCTCGTGGTAATGTAAGCTATCAACTCTTGAAACTACTCGCACTCGATCCGCCGATCTGCAGACTCCCTATAATACCATATACCCTTATTAATACTCTTATCATTCAAGACAACTGACCCTAAGAATTTACATGCAGGTCAACTCTGGTCAACGGTCAACTTGACCGGACTCGTCGAGTGCAAAGGCGACTCGGCGAGTCTAGACGTCCTCCCCAACTTTCCCTGTTGTTCCCCTTTCTACTCGTCGAGTATCCCTCTTGACTCGACGAGATCCTCGTGGAAGAATCGCGGGGCTACCCCGACTCCACTCGCCGAGTCTGAAGAACAACTCGGCGAGTCCCAGTGAATCTTCAAGCTACTCGCCGAGTTTGAAGAACAACTCGGCGAGTCCCAGTGGATCTTCAAGCTACTCGCCGAGTCTGATCATTGGACTCGGCGAGTCCATGCCATGCAGTCGATCAACTGCTTCCTCAAATACGCATGGTCCCAAAATACGCAATCATGGGACTTTCTGGACCTCTAAACATCCTATTACTGGGGTATAAACGTTTGGGTAACAACATTATAATCTATCTAATCACCAAATGGGTTTCATAAACCCTAGATTCGTGTACACATCAAAATAACAGAAATGGTCCGAGTATTACCTGAAAACGCACTCTCTGTGTCTCCAAACCTCAGGACTCGATCCTCCTTGATATTCCTTTGGCCAAAACTCTTCTTCTTCTTGCCTAACAAATTCCTCAAAGTTCCAATAGCTTTCCCTCCTGCTCTAGACGTCCACAAACGATTAGGGTTCTTCTCAATCGGCTAAAAGACGAGCAATGACGGCCTAAGAGGCGTTATATACGATCCAAACCAAACGGCTAGGGTTTCTACTGAACAGCGTCGACTCGCCGAGTCCATATCTGGACTCGTCGAGTCCAGTCGCGAACCCGCGACCAAGCCTGTGGTCCTACTCGGCGAGTCAGGCACCAACTCGCCGAGTCCCTTCCTAAAATGCCCCAAAATAGTTTTAAAGCAATACCTGAAATTCCGGGCTGTTACAACTCTCCCCCACTAGAACTAGACTTCGCCCTCGAAGTCTCACTCTGCGAATAACTCCGGATGTTGCTCCCGCATCTCACGCTCCGGCTCCCAAGTCATCTCCGATCCCTTCCGGTGTTGCCACTGAACCAACACCAGAGGTACCTCCTTGTTCCGCAGAACCTTGATCTTCCGATCCCTGATAGCTACTGGTCTCTCAGCGTAATTCAGGCTCGCATCCACCTGAATATCCTCTAACAGAACCACTGCCGATTCGTCGGCTATACACTTCCTCAACTGTGATACGTGAAAGGTATTGTGAATCTGTCTCAACTCTGCTGGCAACTCCAACCGATAAGCTACCCGACCTACCCTTGCAATTACACGAAATGGACCTATGAATCGGGGCCCCAACTTGCCCCTCTTTCTGAACCGGATCACTCCCTTCCAGGGAGAAACCTTCAGGAGAACGAAGTCGCCAACCTGAAATTCCAGCTCGGACCGGCGTCTGTCCGCATAACTCTTCTGTCGGCTCTGGGCGGTCAATAACCTCTGCCTAACCTGCTGAATCTGCTCTGTCGTCTGGAGTACGATCTCTGTACTGCCCATCACTCTCTGTCCCACCTCTCCCCAGCAAATGGGAGTCCGACACCTCCTACCATACAACAACTCAAAAGGTGGCATACCAATGCTCGAATGATGGCTGTTGTTGTAGGAAAACTCAGCCAAGGGTAAATGCGCATCCCAGCTACCCCCGAAGTCTAACACACACGCTCTAAGCATGTCTTCCAGTGTCTGAATCGTCCGCTCGCTCTGACCGTCTGTCTGGGGATGGTATGCGGTACTAAAATGCAGTTTAGTACCCAGCTCCTCATGGAATTTCTTCCAGAACCTGGAAGTGAAGCGTACATCGCGGTCTGAAACAATCGAGATCGGCACTCCATGCCGAGATACTACCTCTCTCACGTATAGCTCCGCTAACTTCTCCGCTGATGAACTCTCGCTAATGGCAAGGAAGTGTGCACTCTTCGTCAATCTATCCACAATCACCCAAATTGCATCGACTCCCCTGGCAGTTCTCGGCAATTTGGTGATGAAATCCATCGTAATCTGTTCCCACTTCCACTCAGGAACCTCCAAGGGCTGCAACTTACCATGCGGTCTCTGGTGCTCGGCCTTAACCCTACGGCAGGTCAAACACCTCTCAACGAACCATGCGACGTCTCTCTTCATACAAGGCCACCAATATTCCTTCCTCAAGTCCAAATACATCTTCGTAGCACCGGGATGGATCGAGAATTTCGATCTATGAGCCTCCTCCATCAAAGTAGTACGCGTACCGCCCACGAATGGTACCCAAATCCGACCCTGAAACGTCAGAAGTCCTCGTCCATCCTTAACGAACTCAGAAATTAACCCAACGACCCGCTCCTTCTTCTGCATCTCGGATCTCACAACCTCGGCCTGTGCCCCACGAATAGCATCCAATACCGGCGTCATCACCGTCAGTCTCAGACATACATCTCGTAATGGAGTGCTCTCCGCCCTACGGCTCAATGCATCGGCTACCACATTAGCCTTGCCTGGGTGGTATAGGATCTCACAGTCATAATCCTTAACCACGTCCAACCATCTCCTCTGACGCATATTTAGGTTGGGTTGATCCATCAAATACTTCAAACTTTTATGGTCCGTGTATATAGTACAACGAACCCCATACAGGTAGTGACGCCAAATCTTGAGAGCGAACACTACTGCCCCCAACTCTAAGTCATGCGTGGGATATCTCGCCTCGTAAGGCTTTAATTGCCTCGATGCATAAGCTATCACATGGCCCCTCTGCATCAACACTGCACCCAGTCCCGAAATCGATGCGTCGCAATATACGACAAAGTCCTCCATCCCCTCCGGGAGAGCTAATACCGGGGCTTCGCACAGTCTCTGACGAAGTGTCTCGAAGGAAGTCTGTTGCTCGGGTCCCCATGAGAATGTAACACCCTTCCGGGTCAATCTGGTGAGCGGTACCACGATCTTGGAGAAGTCTCTAATAAACCTCCGATAGTACCCCGCCAACCCAAGGAAACTCCTGATCTCGGAAGGTGACTTCGGTGCCTCCCAACTCATCACTGCTTCCACCTTGGCCGGATCGACCAATATCCCTGCCTGATTAACAACATGTCCAAGAAATTGGACCTCCCGCAACCAGAAGTCACATTTGGAGAATTTTGCATATAGCTTCTCCGACCTCAGTACCTCAAGGACCTCCCTCAAGTGTCCCTCATGCTGATCTCTAGTTCGCGAATACACTAGGATGTCGTCGATAAATACAATCACAGACCGATTGATATGTGCATATTTAGTGTGTATTAAGTGTAGTTTATTATTCATATATTAGCTAAATTGTTGCATATTATGGACAAAAGGTACTTAAAAGTGTTAAATTATGTTTTTCAGTCCAAAGATGAAGCTCGGAAGCGAAAGGAAGCAAGAGAAGCGGTTAGGAGCTTAAGAGTGGAAAGAAGAAAGAAAACACCCATAAAAGGCTTCTACTCGTCGAGTTGCCCCTTGACTCGACGAGTCCGGTCGCGGATTCAGGAAGATAAGCATTCGGAAGTCAAGATAGTTATCGGATTACGATTATTGTGAGAGGGACTCGACGAGTCACCATATGACTCGACGAGTCGGAACGCATATATAAAGATAACTCTAAAATGCGAGAAAAGAGAACTCTGGGAAGTTTCAGAAGTGCTTAGCTGCGAATAAGAAGCCAGAAGAACCCTAGAAATCGACCAAGGAAGCTAGAATCCAATCCCGGGAGTAATTAAGGAGTAATTTCACCATTCTATTTAATTCTTTTGTTTTGTCAACATGATTAAGCAACTTGAACTTATTTGTTTGCTGTTATTTACCTTAGTTATGAACTAATTTCCTTAGACTTCTTTTTGGGGATACAAAGTTGACAATATGGTTTGATTGATTGGTAGGATTAATTCCAAGTTGGTGATTAATTGTTATTTTAGCTTGCTAAAGAACCTTGTGTATGAATGATAATTAATTTTCTGTTAATAGGAAGATAATTAATTAGCATGAACATCTATTGATTATCAACCTCATGTGGTATGTGACCACTATATCATATGTCTAGGATTAATGAATATGAAACTAGGATTAATAAGGAAATTGAGTAAACTCATGTGCAAGCTTGTAAGATGACCATCGAACAAGAGGTTAATTAAGAATAACGAATTAATTAGCTATTGAAAGTCTAACTTGACCCGAATAATTAATCTAGTAAATATAATCAAATTAAGCAATTGGCCACTGTTTGAATTAGTTTATTTGCTAAGGATTAGGGTAGTGAACACAACTTAATCACTCGAATCGGTAACCAACGAAAGAATTAATCCATTGCACTATTACCTTAAAATCAACCATAAAGTTAACCGAGTTGAACTAAACAGAAGTTTCTTTCCCATTATTGAATCTAGTTAATTTGTTCTTTTCTAGTCTTGCATTAGTTTTAGTTAGTAAGTTTCTAGTCTTGTAAAACTAGAGAAAAAACCCTTATTTGCTAAAGTAACTTAGATAGAATTAGTTTTTAATTTAATTTGCCGTTCCCTGTGTTCGATACCCTGCTTATTTAGCTATACCACAATTGATAGGTTCACTGCCTTTTGTGTGTTATTTGATAATTAAAGTAGGATTAAAACTAAGTGAGTTTTACACACATCAAGTTTTTGGCGCCGTTGCCGGGGACTTGTGCAACCCGCAATCCCCGCTACCGCTACGTTTGAACTAAAGGGCCATATTCTCGCTCAACTCAAGGAGATACCATTTCACGGGAGAGATCATGAAGACGCCTATAAGCACTTAGATGAAGTAAATGACGTGGCGGATTACTTCAATGTACCTAATGTGCCCCGCGAGGTCCAGCTACTACGCATGCTTCCTGTCACATTTAAAGGAGCTGCAAAGGATTGGTTGAAGTCACTCCCTCCCGGATCGGTTACCACATGGGCCAAAATGAAAGAAGAATTCATAGATCACTTCTGCCCACCTTCCAAGATAGCCAAGCTAAAGAAAGCCATTGCCAACTTCGAGCAACAACCCGGTGAATCTCTTTATGAAGCTTGGGAAAGATACAAGAGCGTACTTCGAACTTGCCCCCACCACGATCTCAATAGCCAACAAGAGGTCTCTATCTTTTATGATGGAGTAAATGTCACCACTAGGCAACTACTCGATTCACAAGGCCCACTCACCCGAAAGCCACCTCCGGAAATAAAGGAGTTAATTGAAGAATTCTCCAGGCACTCTAGAGAATATCACAACCCGAGGAATGAAGTGAGTCGAGGAGTAGTAAATTCGGTAAACGATGGTATGGCGGCGGTGATAGCTAAAATTGATAGCCTAGACCGAAGAATGACAAAAATGGATCAAATGATCCATGCTATTAGAGTTGGATGTGAAAATTGTGGCGGTCCCCATCTTACCAAGGAATGTGATCGAGACGAGAATGGAAATAAAAAGGCTCAAGTATTCTACTCCAGCGGCGATAGATACGATGAAGACTGGAGGAAACCGAAGAAGGAATGGATCCCATACGAAGAGTACAGAAAGGCTAAGGAAGAGAAATATAAACAGAGGGAGAGAGGGTATTATCAAAAGGAAGAACCGGTGACGGACAAGAAGACGAATTTAGAAGAAATACTTACAAAATTCATAACCGCGTCCGAGAAAAGACATAATGATCATGATGTGGCAATGCAAGAAACCAGAAACATGTTGAGGAATCAGCAAGCTTCTATTCTCAATATTGAGAAACAGCTGGGCCAACTTGCACATCAAGTAAACGAAAGAAGACCGGGCCAACTTCCAAGCGACACCCAACCCAATCCAAGAAACGAGAACGTGAGCGTAATAACCTCCAGCGGTGAAGAAGAATTGGCAGAAACACTAAGATTTTCCAAGGAGAAGGCAGAAAAGGAAGAAAAATCAGAACAAGAAAAACTCGATCCGACTCGCCGAGTCACCAAAATGGACTCGACGAGTCCAGTCGGGAATGAAGAAAATGCTAGTTTTCTGAAGCCATACAATCCTCCTTTGCCTTACCCATCCAGAGCCATGCTTTCAGAAAAAGTTCAAGCCTAAAGAACCTTCATGGAGCATGTTAAAGCTTTACAAGTCAATATGCCATTCGTGGACACAATGCTCCAAACTCCTAAATATTTTAACTTGCTTAAAGGCTTGTTTGCTGCTAGGAAAGATCTTGCTGAAGTCGCGGAGATATTGATGAGTGAGCTGCCTGAGAAGAAGGGTGATCCGGGTAACATAGTAATTCCGTGCCAATTTGGTAATGAAGTTTTTACACAAGCATTAGCTGATTCAGGGGCAAGCATTAATTTGATGCCCTATTCATTCTTTAAGAAGCTGAATTTACCAGAACCAAAGCCGGTAAATATGAGAATCCATTTGGCAAATAAAACAATAATTCACCCACAAGGCATATGTGAAAATCTCCTTATCAAGGTGGACAAGTTTATTTTCCCAGTAGACTTCGTGGTGGTGGAGATGAAAGAAGACCCCGAAATACCAATTGTTTTGGGAAGAACATTCTTAAACACCGCAGGTGCCCTGATTGACATATGTGAGTCTACCTTAACATTAAGAGTGGGTGATGAGTCGGTGATGTTTAAAGCTAATCCAGAGGTCAAGCAAGAAGAAGTAAAAGCGATGGAGGTCCAACACGCCGATGTGGCATGCCTTGATACGATGCCATTTGGAGAAGAGTCGAGCACAAAAGAGGATGAGGACATAAATAGAAGCAGAGCGGAAGCTGATCACCAATTCACTACTAAACCTAGAGCACGGACCGCTATGAAATATGAAGTTATCAAATTTAAAGAAAAGGAGGTTCAAAAATTGGTGAAAAAGCATGGGTTGAAAAAGAAGAAGAGGAAAAGAGAGGCCCAACCAGCTGAGGATGATACAGAGAAAAAGAGAAGAGACGAATTAAAAAGGGCTTACAAGAAGAAGATTCACGCCTACAAGATTAAGTATAAACCACAAAAAGTGAGGCGTACATTCCCGATGCTTGAAGATGACAAAACGTAAATGGGAAGGAGTCTAGCTAATGACTCCTCAAAAAAAGAAGCGCTTGGCGGGAGGCAACCCGTCGTTAGAGTTTGCTTTCTTTTACTCTTTAGTTTTTTTTATTTTTGTTTTGTGTTTCAATTTTAATCTTCCAAATCATCGGACTTGTCTGCTTAAGGGAGCACCTATCTTAAGAGTGGGGTGAAAAGATTTTGAATAAATAACAAAATTTTAAAAAAATTAGTGATGTTTTACAAGAGACTCGCGGAGTCTGACCCTGACTCGACGAGTATATACTGAATTCAGAAAAAAAGTTTGACTGCGCGATTGGACTCGCCGAGTCGGACCTTGACTCGACGAGTCGATTTTATTTACAGAAAAAAATAAACATTTTCGAAATTACTTTTACATCTAATAGGGTTTTAACCCTAAAAATTCAGTTTCCACACCACACTCGCCGGGTGCCTCTCTCTACAACTCTCTCTCAAGCATTCAAGAGTTCCTCCAACTTTTCTTCCAAATTCTCAAGGTTTAAACTCAAAAGGTAACAACTTTCTTCTTAATTTTTAGATAGAATGTGATTATAAGGTCATCTATACTTGCAATTTCATGAAAAAACCCGTTTTTGAAAAAGTGATTAAATTCTAGGTTTTCGATTTTGTCATGAATATTGTTGTTTCGAACGTTTATTGTGGCCCTATTACTTAGTAGGAAGTCCCTGAACAAAACCCTTGCAAGAATTTAAAGGTTACATGGTTCAATTTTGTGAGACCCGTCGACCGACTCGTACAGGTCGCGCGACTCACCGAGTCGGGCATGGACTCGACGAGTCCAGTCGATTTCCAGAATCAGTTCGTTTTTTTTTAATTATATTATGTGTTTTCTGGTTCTGGTTTATATGTTTTGCAGGAATCATGTTTTGAAGAGGACAATCTTCAAGTGGTAGCCAAGGGGAATTTCCATGGTTAAATTTCCCACAAATCGAATCCGCTTCAACAATGCGGAAGTGGAAGAAGAAGCTTTCCGATATCAAAAAGAAGGAGGTCTATGTCCCGAACAGAATTGATTGGGAATGGTTGCAAAATGTTCGATATGAAGAAGAATTAGCTCCGTACCTTTTAAAGGAGTTTCAACATGACGGCGAGTCAATGATATGTGATGGGTGGAGCCGGGTCTTCCGCATACAAGAGCCGGTATATTTGGAGCTTTGCTTGGAGTTCTTCTCCATAGTATCTTTTACCGGTGGAGTGGATTTATATCATCCGGCGAGCTTCACTTTTTGTCTTGGGGGCGAGTATCATCAATGCTCGGTGGTGGATCTTGCTTGCCGGCTAGGGATTTATGATCAACCTTTGGTTTCAACGAACCTCTTTCGGGCCTTTTTGGCAACCACTCACATGGTGTTTCCCGATGGGGTTACTAGCACGGGTTGGTGGAATACTATAGGGAATAAATTTTATATCCCGAAGTCAGCACAAGAGGGGAGCATCCGATCCTCGACCCACCGCCTCATTCACCGCCTTATTTCCTCCACCATCAACCAAAGGAAGGACGATGACAAGGTTTCAAACCTTGATGTTTTCTACCTATGGAGCATTATCACGCCCGGTGTCTTTTGCAACATCCCGTGGTGCATTGCTTCATACCTCTCAGCGGGTGCGGTCAAAGATCGCAAAACATCTCGTATCAATGGAGGAATGTTTGTCACTCGATTGGCTAATTCATTCGGGTTGATGAACCGTGGTGCCTGGAACCTCCTGACATTGATCCCGACACCCCCATTTAATCCCATTCTTTTCCGCAGAGCACGAATCATTGAGGACTATGGTGGTGGCCATTATGCCATCCCAAATGATGACCCAGTTGTAGGTCCCGAAGCACCGGGAAGGAGGGTGAGATCGTGAAGGGAAAGGGATGTGGAGGATGAGCCGCCAGTGATTCCGGTAGAGACTGAAGACGTACCAATGGATTGGTACAATATAGAGATGAGGCGGATGCAAGACCAAATGGCGAGGGGGCTAAATTTTAGCAACCAATCCCACATACGACTTTTTGACCACTTCAATATTCCACATATTGATGGTGGGAATTATCCATACATTCCATCGTGGGACGAGAGGATTAGTGCACGACAAAGCGGAGCTGGGGGAAGTGGAGCCAACGATGATGAGGAGGAAGATGAGGATTGATATTCGTGTTTTTGTGTTTTTAATCGAACAATTTTAATTTTTATTTTGTTTTGTTTTTGGTGTGTATGCTTTGAGATATTATTTTGTTTGATAGTTGTTTGCTTTAGTTATTTTCAGGATTGCATTTTGATTGCTTGCTTAGGATGGTATAGAGAAGTAAAGCATGGATGTTTTTGCGTGTGAGAGCGAGTCAAGGAAGCGAGTTTTTTTTAACGTCAAAGTGTCAAGTTCGGTCTTAGGGGTATGAGCGATTGAGTCCGCATTTGAGGAAGGGTTAACGAAGTTGTTAGATGCTAAAACAGTTGCCACATACCAAGATTTTTCATTCAGTGGCCAACTCGTCGAGTGCACTTAGCTGACTCGACGGGTCGCTTTGTATTTCCAGAAATTTTTAGAAGACGCGCTGCTACTCGGCGAGTCCATCATCAGACTCGACGAGTCAGTCATTTTTTGAGCCGAACGACTGCTGATTTGATGCTAATACTTATACCACTTGCATCCTTCTAATTCCATATCCATTCTTGAAGATCTTATGCCGATTTTCGCATATTAGAGCGACCCACACGATACATGGATGAGATTGTTCCCATGTATGAAGTTTATTGAAGATGGAGCTTAGATGAGAGTGATCAACCTATCCACTGCTATCCCAGGGGAGTTTGTTCCAATTCCCTCTTTATTTTTCTGTTTTTATGCATAATATGCAATGAGGGTATTGCATCACATAAGTGTGGGGTAGGGGGTTGGTTACATAATAGTCAAATTTTAAAATTTGCATATCAAAAGGATTATTTAGGATTTAATTTAGACAATTTTGGTAAAAAATTAGGATTCCATGTTAGAATTGTGTTAATAATTGCATGACAACCCAAATGTTTAGTTGAGCCTATATACGTTCTAGTGCATTTGTGGCTTCCTTATTTCAGTGAAATCATGAGACAAAAACACGACCTTGCTCAGCCTGAGGGATGCAATATGTTTAGCAGCCTAAACCTGAAATGTATCCAGGAAGATTTTTATCATTAGCCAATAAAGGTTGAGATTGAGCGCCCTTGCTTAAGCATGTAGGTTTTGAGTGAAAAAAAAAAGTGAGGTATACATGTAAAAAAAAGAATTACAAGAAAAAGTTTGAAGAATTTTTGGAGCATCAAAGTCAAATATCAAATATGAAGATTGAAAAATCCGAAGAATTCAAAAAGTTGAAGATACCAAAAATCAAACAACAAAGGTGGTGAATTCAAAGTTATCCAAGATCAAATTATCAAAGAAGTGAAGAATTCCAAAGAGCGCCAATGTGGTATCATAAATTGTAATTGTCTAGATTATGTATGCTTGGGTTGCTCAATTAAAAATACCTTGAGGGTAAAGAGGTTTTCTGAGGATGGATTCGGAGGGTTGCATAAAATGAGCATAGTTCGGGGTGAGTGGGCGAATGTTTATGAGGATTGTGAGTATTTGAAGTATGGGGGTTTTTTAGGAATTTTAGACACAAATGCATGCGTTGCGGTCTTGGCATAATGGCTAGGTTGGATTGGAGTTATTATATGTGATTCTAAGGTGTTAAAATTCAGTTTTGCTTGAGGGCAAGCAAAAGACAAGTGTGGGGTATTTTGATGTGTGCATATTTAGTGTGTATTAAGTGTAGTTTATTATTCATATATTAGCTAAATTGTTGCATATTATGGACAAAAGGTACTTAAAAGTGTTAAATTATGTTTTTCAGTCCAAAGATGAAGCTCGGAAGCGAAAGGAAGCAAGAGAAGCGGTTAGGAGCTTAAGAGTGGAAAGAAGAAAGAAAACACCCATAAAAGGCTTCTACTCGTCGAGTTGCCCCTTGACTCGACGAGTCCGGTCGCGGATTCAGGAAGATAAGCATTCGGAAGTCAAGATAGTTATCGGATTACGATTATTGTGAGAGGGACTCGACGAGTCACCATATGACTCGACGAGTCGGAACGCATATATAAAGATAACTCTAAAATGCGAGAAAAGAGAACTCTGGGAAGTTTCAGAAGTGCTTAGCTGCGAATAAGAAGCCAGAAGAACCCTAGAAATCGACCAAGGAAGCTAGAATCCAATCCCGGGAGTAATTAAGGAGTAATTTCACCATTCTATTTAATTCTTTTGTTTTGTCAACATGATTAAGCAACTTGAACTTATTTGTTTGCTGTTATTTACCTTAGTTATGAACTAATTTCCTTAGACTTCTTTTTGGGGATACAAAGTTGACAATATGGTTTGATTGATTGGTAGGATTAATTCCAAGTTGGTGATTAATTGTTATTTTAGCTTGCTAAAGAACCTTGTGTATGAATGATAATTAATTTTCTGTTAATAGGAAGATAATTAATTAGCATGAACATCTATTGATTATCAACCTCATGTGGTATGTGACCACTATATCATATGTCTAGGATTAATGAATATGAAACTAGGATTAATAAGGAAATTGAGTAAACTCATGTGCAAGCTTGTAAGATGACCATCGAACAAGAGGTTAATTAAGAATAACGAATTAATTAGCTATTGAAAGTCTAACTTGACCCGAATAATTAATCTAGTAAATATAATCAAATTAAGCAATTGGCCACTGTTTGAATTAGTTTATTTGCTAAGGATTAGGGTAGTGAACACAACTTAATCACTCGAATCGGTAACCAACGAAAGAATTAATCCATTGCACTATTACCTTAAAATCAACCATAAAGTTAACCGAGTTGAACTAAACAGAAGTTTCTTTCCCATTATTGAATCTAGTTAATTTGTTCTTTTCTAGTCTTGCATTAGTTTTAGTTAGTAAGTTTCTAGTCTTGTAAAACTAGAGAAAAAACCCTTATTTGCTAAAGTAACTTAGATAGAATTAGTTTTTAATTTAATTTGCCGTTCCCTGTGTTCGATACCCTGCTTATTTAGCTATACCACAATTGATAGGTTCACTGCCTTTTGTGTGTTATTTGATAATTAAAGTAGGATTAAAACTAAGTGAGTTTTACACACATCAAGTTTTTGGCGCCGTTGCCGGGGACTTGTGCAACCCGCAATCCCCGCTACCGCTACGTTTGAACTAAAGGGCCATATTCTCGCTCAACTCAAGGAGATACCATTTCACGGGAGAGATCATGAAGACGCCTATAAGCACTTAGATGAAGTAAATGACGTGGCGGATTACTTCAATGTACCTAATGTGCCCCTCATGACCCTTGCCGCACTTTCCGCAAGTGCAGCCCTTCGGACCTCCCATCCTCCCATCAGCGGACTTGATCCGCTTGGCTGCCGGCTGAGACTGAGCCGACCGCCGATCCACCTGCCGAGACTCGTCCTCCTCCCTGGCCTGGGTCTCCAACTCAATCTCGCGCTTCCTGGCGTTCGCCTGAAGCTCAGTGAAAGTACGATAGGTGGAGTTTGACACAAACTCCCGGATATCCCTCCTCAAAATGCCTAAATACCGGCTCATCCGTGACTGCTCCGTAGACACCAGCTCTGGGCAGAACATCGCCCTCTCGTGAAACTTCCGTGTGACCACCGCAACGGAATCAGTACCCTGCTTAAGGGTCAAGAACTCCTGAATCAATCGTTCCCTCTCCACTGGGGGAACATACTCGTCCCTGAACATCTCAGTAAACCTCTCCCACGTCACCGCTGTAATCTCCGCCAGAGTGAAGTTCGCCGTCACGAACTTCCACTAATCCTTCGCTCCCAGACGGAGCTGGTTCAAGGCGAACCGTACCCTCAGGTGCTCCGGTCATGAACAAGTGTAGAAGCACCCCTCAATGTCGGCGATCCACCTCATCGCCGTAATCGGATCCTGCGTCCCATCGAACTCAGGGGGTTTCGTGTTGCTGAATTCTCGGAACAGCAACGAATCGCCCCCTTGCGGCCTGGCAGCGGCCACGGCTGCGGTAGCGGCAGCAACTGCAGCCTCAGTCAGTGCGGCGTACCGCTCCTTGAATGTCTCCATCAGCGTGGTCTTAATAGACCCAAACATCTCCGGGATCTCGGCCCGGATCGCTGCAGCTACCTCCTCCTGGATCATCTGACGAATATCCTCGTCACTCACAGTGCTCGAACTCGCCCCATGATGTGTGGTAACCATGATGTCTCTGAAATACAACATAAAATTATCAGAGACTCCATCAAGTACAATTGTACCCGATAACGCAACCCTACTCGGTCTCCGATATCCAGGGATTCTTACTTGGGTTTTCCACCGACCCGGTGCCTTCGGTAGTACGGACCCAATACTACCGACCACACCGTATCAGTATTCGTCCCAAATCTTCCTCCCCATACCCGAATAATGAGTACTCTACTTCTAATATGCACTATCTACTTGCACGCTACCAAATATCTCACATAAGCAATCTTCCTAGACTAAGGCATCACAAAACAGGCCATTCTAGTCCTATCATGTATACCTAGTCTTCTAGCATGCATAACAATTCATAATTCAGTGCATAACATAACATTGTAAGGTATTCTGGGGATCTTTACCGTTCGGGCGCTGGCTGATCGTACACACTGCTCCGTTCTTGTTTACCACTTTACCATTTATAAAAATTTATATCTTTATTATTTTTAAAAGATTTTTCCTCAAATCCTCGGTTTGAGTTCAGTTACACCCGAAGGTACACCCGAATCCCTCAAACCCAGGCTCTGATACCAATTGTAACAACGCAAATTTTCAAATAAAATTTTCATTTAAAATAAAGTGATTTCATTCAACCAAAAGTATTTATTCCATGTTCCATATCAAATACATATATAAAAATCCCCAAGATCTTAAATAGCAGCAGTGTGTATGCCTCATGCCGGCGCCTTCCCACGGTCCTCGTTAGTACCTGAAACACATACATAACAACTTGTAAGCATAAATGCTTAGTGAGTTCCCCAGTATACGACTTACTCATATACGCCTTTCCAGGCCCTGACCTTCTGGTCCACAACACTTCGCCTTCCGGCCCGTAACATAACCGCCTTCCGGCCCGTATCATATTGCCTTCCGGCCCGTATCATATTGCCTTCCGGCCCATAGTATATTGCCTTCCGGCCCATAACATTTACAACATATAATACATTTAATATAACACACATAGCACATATATCATACATCATACCTGACCTTTCTGTCACATAACATATCGCCTTCCGGCCCGTATAAACATACATATCATGCATAGCAACTACCTTTCTATTTAAAGCATAAATAACACATATCATATACGACCTTCCGGTCTCACAGTCAAACCCTTCCGGGTGAAGTATAGTGAGAAGACTCACCTCGTGGTAATGTAAGCTATCAACTCTTGAAACTACTCGCACTCGATCCGCCGATCTGCAGACTCCCTATAATACCATATACCCTTATTAATACTCTTATCATTCAAGACAACTGACCCTAAGAATTTACATGCAGGTCAACGGTCAACTTGACCGGACTCGTCGAGTGCAAAGGCGACTCGGCGAGTCTAGACGTCCTCCCCAACTTTCCTTGTTGTTCCCCTTTCTACTCGTCGAGTATCCCTCTTGACTCGACGAGATCCTCGTGGAAGAATCGCGGGGCTACCCCGACTCCACTCGCCGAGTCTGAAGAACAACTCGGCGAGTCCTAGTGAATCTTCAAGCTACTCGCCGAGTCTAAAGAACAACTCGGCGAGTCCCAGTGGATCTTCAAGCTACTCGCCGAGTCTGATCATTGGACTCGGCGAGTCCATGCCATGCAGTCGATCAACTGCTTCCTCAAATACGCATGGTCCCGAAATACGCAATCATGGGACTTTCTGGACCTCTAAACATCCTATTACTGGGGTATAAACGTTTGGGTAACAACATTATAATCTATCTAATCACCAAATGGGTTTCATAAACCCTAGATTCATGTACACATCAAAATAACAGAAATGGTCCGAGTATTACCTGAAAACGCACTCTCTGTGTCTCCAAACCTCAGGACTCGATCCTCCTTGATATTCCTTTGGCCAAAACTCTTCTTCTTCTTGCCTAACAAATTCCTCAAAGTTCCAATAGCTTTCCCTCATGCTCTAGATGTCTACAAACGATTAGGGTTCTTCTCAATCGGCCAAAAGACGAACAATGACAGCCTAAGAGGCGTTATATACGATCCAAACCAAACGGCTAGGGTTTCTGCTGAACAGCGTCGACTCGCCGAGTCCATATCTGGACTCGTCGAGTCCAGTCGCGAACCCGCGACCAAGCCTGTGGTCCTACTCGGCGAGTCAGGCACCAACTCGCCGAGTCCCTTCCTAAAATGCCCCAAAATAGTTTTAAAGCAATACCTGAAATTCCGGGCTGTTACATCAACTTTACAAATGGGAGTTACTTGACCCTCGTATGCTTCTAGAGTTACAAAAATTTACATTTTCAAAGGATTTGTAGTCTTTTTGTATAGTTCAAGTAAAGAGCAGTGGAATATGTAAATGTTGTGAATTCCTAACCGGTTATTCGGGCGGGTTTAGGGTTGATTTTTACAAAAAAATCGGGTTTCGGGTCAACCCGAATAACCCGATTTGGAATTCTAACCCTATTGAACCCGACCCGAATTACCTTATTCGGGTTAGGGTCGGATCGGATTAATCGGTTCGGGTTTTTTTGACACCCTTATTTGGAGGGGAACATGCCACAATGGTTTAAATTATTTTAACATTAATATATGTATTTTTGACCCAGATTTTTTTTTTTTTTTTTTTTTTTTTTTTTTTTTTTTTTTGACATTAAATACACCAACATTTTAACATTAGTATATGTATTTTTGACCCAAAAATTATAAATTGGTAAATGTCATCGTAGTCTAACCAACTTTCGGTTTTGTTTTAAAAGGTCCTTTACATATTTATTTGGTAGTATAGGTCCTTCAACTTAGAATTGACTTGTTAAAAAAGGTATTGAATTTCATTTTTCTGGGTTTCACCGGTTAAATGTGGATTAAATGACATTTTTACTTTCGGAGTAATAAAAAAAAGGAATTCAAACTCTCTCTCTCTCACACACACACTCTCTCTCGTATCATCAACACGAAGAAGACAAATCGTTAAGAGAGAATAAAAAACAATAGCCAACACCATTTATTTTCCTCACGTCAGCTACCCGTTCCACTCCCTTTCTTCCTGATGAAACCTCATCAACAACCACATCTAAATTCCTCCTGTTTTAGTGAATCTGTATTGTGCAGCCAGAATATAAATCATGCATTCACAGGTATCGAGTTCACCTAAATCGGAGGCTTCATCTGAATCTCCGAATCAGAGGTCCATTGACCCAGTTGAAACTCTTCCCTTTGTTGACCGCTCATCGCCTGCTTAGTTTCATCTTCATCGCCTTCTTTGTTTCAGTTCAGATCCATGAGTACAAAAGTAAAGAAGTCGATGGATCGTTCAGAACCAAACCATTGTTCTAAAGGCGATGACTCTCCCTCATCTAATTCTCACTTTCTCCTTCACTACTAGATCACATGAACCATACCAATTTCAAATAGGATTCAAGTTCATTAGGACACATCCTTATAAATATCCTTACCATACCAAAAGACTATGTTGCTACAGTGACCAGAAATCACTTCATCGATTTCAACCGCCCTTACCAAACTTCAACCTCCACCACTTCATCAATCAACAAACTTACACCCTCAAAAGACAATCTAGCCACCAACAAACATAATCTCCATTATCAAAATTTCTATACTAACAACACACTCTCATAATATGTTGCTATTAATAATGGGGATCCACATGACAATACAATGATAATGAAGGAAAGTACATCGACTAATGCATCAGGTTCCATCAGAGAAGAAATCGTAGTCGTCGGAATGGTTGGTATCTCCGGAATGGAAGGACTCGTTGACCTCGCTTGTAAGTTAATACCCATTTCATTTATTCAATGTAAGAGGTTAAGAAGTTGATACTCGTTGAATCGATTCTCTCGTTTGATCCCCAAAGACTCCATCTCCATAGCCACCACTCAGATTTGTTTTTTAGAGATCTAATCAGACCATGAACAATCACCAAACAATCACTTGCAATGGCAGAGTCGATGAGATGGAACGCCGACAAAACCCAAAAAAATCAAAATTTATAGCCATAGAGTGCACCTGTAGAGTCCCGATGAGGTTCCAATCTTAAGTTGTTTGAGGAAGATGGGTGGTTGGATTCTGTGAATGGGGAACAACAAAAAAAACTTTGTTGAAGAAGAACAAGATGGATGAGGATGTAAGTTGAATTTTAGTGTTATTTTTTTTTTAGTGAAAAAACTCATCTCATCAAGGAAACCTGAAATTACGATGCTGATGTGTATGACACATTAGGTTCAAATGTAGAGGTGGCATAAGCAACTGATTTTCAACAGTGAAGGGGACCATTTAAATTGGTCAGCACACACTTTGTGACCCTAAAAAGCAAAAAATTAAGTTTAGAGATCATTTAAAGAAAAAACCAATAAATTAGTTGGGCTCGTATTATAAATTTGATTGTTGATCTAGAACTATCCGGATTCCAAAAAAAAAAAAAAAAAAAAAAAAATCCGGCCAGAGCACCTCTTACGTTGCCAATTTAATGGGATCGCATAAGTCCATATCCATTATAATTTTCTTTTGCTTTACAAATCTTCTTTGTTCCTTTTTAGTTTTTCTTTAAATCAACAAACCCTAATTCATAGTCCAATACTCCAATTCTCAAATTCGTATCTTGGGTTCAAGACTTCAAGCCCAAAAGATTCTGGATCACGATTGCAGGCTTCATCTTGGATTTTATCGATCTTGATGATGGGTGTTTCGTCGACCTCAGCCATCACGGTATATATTATATCTAATATACTCTCAAACACTTTAGTCTCGTATACTATTTGTTAATGTCGTTCGCGATTATGCCTTTTGTTTATTACAGAACTCGTGTTTCTTGTTCATGTTTCTAATTATTTTCTGTTTGGGTTCATCGATTCATGTCAATAATCCATGTTCATCTAAAATTTTCGATTATGAGGTGTCTTGATTTGTTTAGTCATATCGCTCGGATTTTGCCGATTTGGATTTCTTATGTACCCAAGTTTTGATGATGAATAGAAATCAGATTGCTTAGAATGACGAAAAGATTAGGATAGATAAAAACTTATTTCTAAATTCCAATTCGAAACACCATACGGAAGATGTTCAATCTACTTAACGTTTCTAAGTTTTTCACCACTTTTAAGTCTAACTTGTTTTTAATCTTTCTGTATCTGTTTCATCTTCTGCTTTAAACCAGGACCTCATGGAGACTACACCAATGGAAAGTGACCCATTGGTCAACATACAATTCCAACCAGAATATTTTGACATACCATTGGATGATATTGACATGGAAACAGAACAACCTACTAAAAGAAGAAAAAAGAAATCAATAGTTTGGGAACATTTCACAATTGTAAACGTGAGTGAAGAGATTAGAAAAGCCTGCTGTAAACAATGCAAACATTTACTATCATACGTTAATGGCCCAAAAGTTTCAGGCACCAGTCACCTCAAACGCCACGTCACCAGGTGCCTCCGTAACCAAAACCATGACTCATTGGACACGTTGACTCCAAAGACCCCCAGGATTCCCAAATTGGACAGACCAAAACGCCGGTACAGAACCACCACTTCCACCGCCTTCAACCCCGCCACGTGCCGCCAGGAAATGGCCCGGATGATCATACTCCATGACTACCCACTTGAGATGGTGGAACATCCAGGGTTCATGGCTTTTGTTCATAACTTAAATCCTGGTTTTGAAATTGGTAATTTTGGTAGAATTCAAGGGGATTGTGGGGCGACTTATTTGAAAGAAAAGGAAAGGATTTGGAATCTGATTGAAGGAATGCCTGGGAATATTTCACTCACACTTGACTTATGGAACTCTTCACATACAACCGGTTACGTTTTCGTAACCGGACAATTCATCGATAGCGACTGGAAAATGCATCGGAAGCTACTAAACGTTGTAATGGAACCGTACCCTGATTCCGATTCCGCCTTCTCCCAAGCCGTTTCCGCTTGTCTTTCCGATTGGAACATCCAAGGGAAACTATTCTCCATCACTATAAGCCAGCGCGTTAGTGATTCTGGCCTCGATAGTCTTCGGAATTTACTCTCTGAAAAGAACCCGAATGTCCTTAACGGTCAATTACTCCTCACAGACTGCTTGGCCCGTTCTTTAACGTTTATCGTGCAAGGCGCGATAAACGCGGGCCAAGAAACCGTGAAGAAAGTTAGAGAGTGTGTGAAGTATGTGAAAACATCGGAATCATTAGAAGAAAAGTTTGTTGCTTTAAAACAACAACTTCAAGTAATGAGTACTAAATCTTTATCACTCGATGATCAAACACAATGGAATTCAACTTATGAAATGTTGGTTTCGGCATCGGAGTTGAAAGAAGTGTTTTCTTGTTTGGATACTTTAGAGCCCGATTACAATAAAATCCCAACTCATGAAGATTGGAAAGTTATCGATAATCTTTGCACGTATTTAAAGCTATTTTATAATACTGCAAATCTGCTGACATCATCGAGTATACCTACGACTAATATGTTCTTTCATGAAGCATGGAAGATTCAGTTAGAGCTTGCCCGGGCCTCCACGAGTGAAGATGATGTCATTAGCAACATGACAAAACCGATTCAAGAAAATTTCGATAAATATTGGAATAATTGTTGTTTGGTTTTAGCGATTGCAGTGGTTATGGATCCGAGGTTTAAGATGAAGTTAGTTGAATTCAGTTTCACAAAGATTTATGGGGAACAGGCGGTTTCTTATGTAAAGACTGTGGATGAAGGGATTCATGAGCTTTTTTCAAAGTATTCCGGACTTCCTTTGCCACTCACTTTACTAAATGGTGACTCCGGAATCGGTGATTCCGGAGTTGTGAAACAAGAAGATGGTGCGGGTGTGGGAGGTTTAGGGAACGGGGTTGGGCTTACGGATTTTGATGTTTTTATAATGGAGAGTACGAGTCAGCAAGCGAAGTCGGAATTGGATCAGTATTTGGAGGAGTCGCTTTTGCCAAGGATTCATGAGTTTGATGTTATGGGGTGGTGGAAATTGAATAAGAGTAAGTACCCGACTTTATCGAAGATGGCTCATGATATTTTGATGATTCCGGTGTCGAGTGTGGGCCCGGAATCGGTGTTTGAGAAGGGTGCGAAGGAAATGGACCGGTATCGGTGCGAGTTGAGTCCGGAGATGGTGGAGGCGCTTTTTTGTGCGAAAGATTGGATGCGTTGTGAAGGGGTGGAGAGTATGGAGTCGAATGTGAAGATGGAATTTCCGATTTAGTTTTGGAGTTTGATATCTGAATTTTGTTTTTTTAATTCGGTTTTGATCATTTGTAAATGATATGGAAATAAATAGGTTTTAGTAACGTGAGTTGTGCTTTTTTAGATTTGAGTTTGTGGTTTTGCGTAGTCGATTAGAATGTTTTTTAATGGAGTGGACGAAATATTCTTGAAGGAGTCTGTTTAGTGTTTCTTTTCTTGTTAACTTTCATTTCACAGTTTACATGCTTAGTTTTCTTTTGTTAATTTTCATTGATTAATGATTAGTCATCGCATATTTTTATCATTTTATAATGGAAACGATAAAGGTTGTAATATAATATTTCATATTTATTTATGTAAAATATGTTGACAAAATTTTTCTTAAAAAAATTCATGAGTTTAATGAAAGAGTCGGAAAATATATGTTTATTATAGTTCTTTTTTGGGTTCTAATAATAGTATCTAAAATAGGAGGTTTTTTTTGGAGGTTCATGAAAACTGAAAAAGCAAGTGGAGTAGCATTTTTAAATGTAAGATTTTTAGAGTTTGTTAAGTAAGAAACTATTCAACCCATATGTATTTTCAACCAATTGATGTTTGCATTTTTCAACAAATTGTTATTAGACAACTCTTTTAAACGAATACATAAAAGGCAATTTAGAAAAGCTATTGTATCGTCAATGAGCTCTTCCTTTTAAGTTTTTTCAGGGCCGGTTGAATAGTTTTTTAGAACATACTAAGTTAATAAGACCGTTATGTTCGAACCAATACAACATAATTCATAATATAATAGTTCGGTATTTTATAATTTATAATACAATACTTCAGAGTGACTTAAAACAATGTCTTTGTGTATATTCAATGCAAAGCATCTACTTAGAAAAACTGTTGGAAGGTGGTATTTGAATATTAAACTAAAAAAAGGAACACCACAGTTAAGTGTTGCAGAAATCGGCCACCAAGGGCGATTAATCAATTGACGGTCTTGAACCGATTACGATTAGAGTGCTTGGTGGAAATTGGTCAAAATCGATCAAAGTCGGGCTTAACGGTCATAGGCGGAAAATATTTAAAAAAATCAAAAATTTTAATTTTCAAATATTACACCAAAATTTTAAGTTTTCAAAATTTAAAATATTATACTAAAATTTTTAAAATTTAAAATTTAAAAATTTCAAATAGTTATTTTTTTTGGATATATTAATTTTTTGTAAGTAATTTTATTAATAATTTAGGGTTCTCAGTTAATCCCCGATTACTCACTTAACGTCAGTTGACTGCTGAGTTACCAAATGATTTTCACAACCTTACCACAATGTAAATTCAAGTATTGCTTAAATCACGAAAGGCAAATCAAACAATTACAAAGGTCACAACTTTCTTTTAATCAAGGAAAAATAGATACATAACTTTATGAAACCAAACAATTTGAATCAAACACACATGACACAAAGATGACATATTTGAGATATTAAGGGAATATATATATTATCTCTTGGGATAAGGTAAAATTTAAACGTTAGAGGTACCTTTTGGAGAATAATAGCACTTATAAAAGTTGTGAATATGAACAATATGGGTGCTATATGTTTCAATATATACCACTCTTAAATATTAAAAGTAGCTTTTGAATTCATGTATCCATATACATCAGCATAACATATAACATTTGGGCATAGAAATAGAAATGAACACTACTAGCTTTTCAAACAGTAGGTCTTTTAAGTCATATTTTAGATACTTGAATCAAACATATACATTAAGCTATGATTTGTTCAATATATCTACAATCAAATCAGTAAGTTTCAACAACATTGGCGTTTCAATAAATGTTTTGATTTTTAAAATTTAACCTTTAATTCAGAACCTAAAACAGATGGAATCAACGGGTGAGAGAAACTGCTTCACCAATACCCATAATAGCAATGTACTTTAGAACTAGACCCACAATAGTATTAAACTTTTCAGTTTTGACTTTTCAAACTTTTAAACTTTGATTATGACCCAAAAGTAGACCGTCTTTGAAGGTTTAATGAACTTCAAACTTTGAATCCTTGATTATATTTCCACTATAAATTAAGCATGTGGCCTCTTTACCTATGAAATAAAAAATAACACATCTTATTTCCAATAAGATATGAGAAACTGATATATATATATATATATATATATATATATATATATATATATATATATATATATATATATATATATATATATATATATATATATATATATATATATATATATATATATATATATATATATATATATATATATCATTCTCAAACTTTGATGGTTCTATACCTAACATTAGGTACATGACAGACACATATTCCCTAAGCTCATATATATATATATATATATATATATATATATATATATATATATATATATATATATATATATAGGTAAGTTCAATTGAGAAAATAAAAAAAGTTGAGAATGGAAGAATCATTCTCAACCAATCATTTATCTAACATCTTCGCCTTAAAAAATGCGTGTGTCCATTTTTCATTAAGGACATCTTTGTAAATTAGCAACGTTTTTATATAGAACTTATCTGTTCGTTGTTATCAGTTTCAAATTTGATGATATCTTTAGCTCGTTTGAATCGGATATGATGAATTCATTATCAAGATTTTTTGTTTATATAACTCGTTAACAATTATATGTATTTTTTCCATTAATCGTGAAGTTTCGCATCTGTGTTTCAGTTTTCTTCTTCGTATTCAGTTTCCGATTTGATCAGGTATATATATCGTTTGAATCGGATATATCGGAGTTCATTATCAAGATTATTGCTTTATATAATTTGTTTTGAATTACGTGTATTATTTTTATTTTGGAGTTGTTTCATTGGAGTTCATTATCAAGATTATCAAGTTTCGAATATGTATTGGCGTTGTTTCATCGGATTTTTGTTATGTAGTTTGAGATATTTATTTCAAATCGGAGTTGATTTAATTTTCATTCGGATATATCGTTGTAGTTTTTACGCTCTGAACTAAGAGTGATTGCTTAATTACATCATCTGATCGAGCTGATTTAAGTTTCTTCCAAGGCTTGTACATGCCGCTAAGCTTTGCCAAAACGCCGTCTTAACTCATATATGTGTATTTTTTTTTGAAAGGAAGCTTCCCTAACGAGGGTTTCCGGGCCAGCTTTCGCGCACCGACTAATCCCCCGCTGCAAACATAAAGCTTTGCTTCATGCCTTGGAGTCACTGCAGGCGAACCTCCATGGCCACAAGGGCTGAGTGGTGCCAGGATTTGAACATGGGTTAATAGGTTATCCACCATATCTTCCACATGCCTTACCAAGTCACCACAACCCAAGTGGTTAACTCATATATGTGTATTAAAATGAATAATAGATGAAAATACATTTAAAAATATTAATTATATAGAAAATTGACGCCTTAAGTCACGCCTTACAAACGTCATGACTCGACAAGGCTCGGAAAAGTTTGAGGCTTGACTTTGTCGCCAAGTCACGCCTTACGTTATTTAGAACCTTGATTATACAGATCATTTGGTTTATTATGTTGAATTCTAGTTTATTGATGGTGATTTGTATTCTTCTATGTGTGAGAGTGAAGAAGAAGATCTTGAGAACTAATTTTTTGAAGGTATAGGTTATTGAATTATTATTTTTTTTTTGTTTTTTTTTGTTTTTTTTTTTAATTTTGTTGATTATCATTTATTGACATATGAATATGTTGATATGAATAATTTGTTGTCTTATTCATATATGAATAAACGTGTGATAATTGTATTTTCGTTTTATTTATATATAAATAAGTTATGTTTATTTTATATATTTTGAATCCTCATGAATTTTATGTATTCATATATGAATGTTTTATTAATCGATTAATAAACATTGTTTTTTTTGTTTTATTCATATGAATTTCATGTATTCATATATAATTGTTTTATTCATGCATTATTATATTGATTTAAATTTAATATTTTTTAGGTGGTGAATCTTCGAGTTCAGTAGATGATGCACAATATTGTGGTGATATAATTGGAGAACATATCTGTAAGCCAGATGTACCTGTTCAACTTATTCCATTTAAATGTTTAATATTCAAATCATTAAAGTTGGCCATCAAATGTATTCCGAGTATGCTGAAATTGGTGGTTTTGATGTGAGACTGAGCACGCAGTTAAGGTTTGCTAACAAGATTATAAAGAACAAACATGTTATATGTAAGAGTAAATTACTGAAATCATCCCTGTGGTTTGGTCAAAATTGCACGTTTGGTCCCTAACTTTTTTTTTACACTCGGTCGTCCCTATGGTTTGATTTTGTTGCGTTTTTCATCCCTATGGTTTGGTAAAAGTTGCATCTTTGGTCCATAACTTTATTTATGTAAGGGACGAAAAATGCAACAAAATCAAAATACAAGGACGAAAAACCAACAAAATCAAACCATAGGGACGATCCGAGTGCAAAACAAAGTTAGGGACCAAACGTGCAATTTTAACCAAACCACAGGGACAGTTTATGTAGTTGACTCTATATGTAATCATGGTGGCAAACTGAAAAAGAAATCTTGTGACACATTGGGTACAAGTGGTGTCAGGAGGAAACCAAAATTCAAATTCAAGAGTTTTGGTTGTCAAGCAAATATTATATTTGAATCTGTGTATGGAACTCCAGATTATAAAGTTTTTCAGTTTAATGAATTTCACAACCATCCACTTGAGAAGAGAAGTGATTTAAAAAAAGCGAGACAAATGTCATATTCAGAAAAAGAGTTTATAGTGTGTGCTTCCACATCAAAAATAGGACCAACTATGGCTCATAAGTTGAGAACAAGTCTGAGAGGTTGGTATGAGTTTGTAAAGCCCAAAGTAGTTGACTATAAAAATTTAAGGAGAGATATCAACAAGGTTATAGGTTATAAAGATACCTAAATGATAGTAAACACAATGAATTACCGTCGAGCTCACTATCTAAATTACTCATTTGAGTTTAACTATCAAGATGATGTTTTGGACTGTATGTTTTGGGCTGATGAAATGGAGAAGGCGTATTATGCTGAATTTGGTGATGTTTGATGCGACTTTCCGAACAAACAAGTAAGTTATTCTATCTAATTTTTTTATTGATTATTCATATATGAATATTTTAACTTTTACGTTTCATGTTCAGTTTTTATTGTTGAAATTATTCTAATAATATACTGTAATTGTATTGATAGATGAATATTTTTATTTTTACTTATGAATACATCAAAAAATGAACATTTTTTTTGTGTGTGTTAGGTATCAAATGGTTTTTGTTCCATTTACTGCTATTGACCATCATAAAAAATCAGTTACTGTTGGAGTGGGTTCGCTAAGCAATGAAAGCATTGAGTCCTACTCTTGGTTGCTTAAAGCGTTTCTTAAAACTCATGGGAAATAACCAACACGTGTTTTAACTGATCAAGATGCAACAATAAAACAAGCTATTGAGAATGCTTTTCCTAATTCAAAGTACCGATTATGTATGGGGCATATAATGAAGAAGTTGAAAAACAAGGTATTATTTTAATATATTTCAAATATGTTACATTGTAACGTCCAAAAAATTTCAACCAATTTTAAACTTTTCAAAAACAACCCAATTTCATTAATTCATTACAAAAAGGTTTTCAATACATTTATTATCAGAGTATTCCCAGAACCATATCATAAAACAAGAACATGAGGAGTGGTACGATCACGCCTTTGCCTTGCTACGGTCTCCTGAAGTACCTGAAACATTAAACCACAACTGTAAGCCCGAAAGCTTAGTGAGATACCCCCAAAATACCAACCACATATACCATGCACATAACATATCATAAGCAGAACAACCATGCACTTCGGGTCTACTGTGTGACTGGTCCGCCGCACTGGGCCTTCAGTCCACCTGGTCCACCCTCCGAGTCTAGCCATATCCATCGAGTATGCAGTGTGGTTGGTCCGCCTGCACCAGGCCTTCAACTAACCTGGTCCACTCTCTGAGTCTATAGTATGATTGGTCCCCCCACACCGGGAATTCAGTCGGCCTGGTCCACTCTCCGAGCCTCGGCACGTTTGGTCCGCCCTCGTGGGGCCTACAGCCTTTCCGGACCGCTCGCTGGGAATATCCGTCCGCCCTGTGTATGTTGGCCTACAACACAAAGCAGGACCCGCCTCAACCCAACCCCAGTCAACCAACCATGTACACATAAATATATAACCATGTAACAATTAATCACCAATCAACCGATCTAGCAGATCACATACATAGCATACTCTAAACAAGATACCGACCTAACCGGTCACTAATATAGCATCATCCTTAACCAGGTCTCTAACATATACCATCCTAACTACCAAGATGCAAGCATATAGCAAAGCAATAACATAGCAAATAACAACTACCCGGATTTCCATCCGATAAAGGGCCGACCTTGGTGCCTTAGACCCTGTCGATATAGTGATGATAACTCACCTTGCAACTGTTGACTGAAGAGATAAGATCACGCTGCTCCAACCTCCGACACGAACTCCACCACTGATTAATACCAAATGTCTGAACTCAATAAATACCAATAATTACCAAAATACCCTTGGAAGTCAACTGGTCAACTCTTGGTCAAATTCAAAGTCCTCAGTCAAAGTCAAACTTCCTGACTGACTCTACTCGCCGAGTCAGCCTGCTGACTCGTCGAGTCCCTAGGCTCTGAAAACTCCCATATCGTGACCCAACTCGCCGAGTCGCCCCAAGACTCGCCGAGTCCCACGAACTCTAAGTCCCTTCATGCTCAACTTACCGAGTCATTCTTCGACTCACCGATTCACGACTTAACCAGAAAAGGTAAGGATTCCTCTACCAGGCTCGCCAAGTCCAAGAACAGACTCGCCGAGTCCAAGGCAACATTCATCAGACTCGTCGTGTTCTTGCAACTCGTCGAGTTCCTGCCTATCTTCATCCAACTTGCTGAGTTCACCTATGTGACTCGCCGAGTACCTCTAGCTCTTAATCCATATAATGGCTTTCCAAGCCATGCAGGGGCTCCAATCCATAGATCTATCCTTCTACAAGCTATTCCTCATGTAAAGTTGCAAACTTTACGTGAATCCAAAGAGATCTAAGCATAATACACCCTTGGGCTAAGGCTTGGGACAAAAGAGCTTCACCTACATCTCTTGATCATAGACTTTATGGATCTTAGGGTCATTACAAGCCTAGATCTGAGGTAGCAACCTCAAATCTTACACCAAACTCGAGATGGACCTCATTTATGCCCCAAAAACCCCACAATTGATAAATCTAGATGCACAAAAGCTTAAGAACATATCTATTACCTCCAATGCAAGCTCCCACTGAAGAATGAACCAAATATCTGTAAATCCCCTTGCTCCAAATCTTCTTTCTCTTCAATTCCCCTCCAAGATTCCCTCCTCCAAGGCTCTAATTTCTCACAAAGGAAAGCTCACATGAATCTAGGGCTTCTGGAACTCAAAGGGAAGGTAAAGAGGCCGGGGAAGAGGTGTTATGTTCTTTATATAGGGCACAACCCTCGGGATTATGGTTTTCTCTCTTCAGCACCAACTCGCCGAGTCCATCCTCTGACTCGCCGAGTTGGTCACTTAATGTGTGACCGGAATCGCGACTCGACTCGCTGAGTCTATCCATCGACTCGCCGAGTCGGCCTTTCTTATTTACACTAAGAACCCTGAACTCGCACTTCTGAACTCGGGGTATTACATACATAGTATTTAGTTATTCATAAATAAATATACTATTTTTTTCAAATATTAGCTTATTCATTTATGAATATTTATTGATATTTTACTTATTCATATTTATTCGTTTATGAATAAATATAGAAGTTTATATTATGTTTGTTTTAATACAAATATCAGCTGATTTATTTACGAACACAAACTTTAGGAAAAGATTCTCGAAGTTTGTTTGGGACATTAATATGAAACCTGATGTATTTGAGGTGAAATGGGGTTTTCTTATGAAGGAATTCAATCTGGAAGACACGAGATGGTTTAAAGACATGTTTACAAAACATGATTCATGGATACCTGGATATTTTAATGATATTGCAATGTGTGGGTTGATGAAGACTACGTCGAGGTTAGAGAGTATGAATTCATTCTTTAATACCTACTAAGAAAGTGGTAATTCACTTTTGAATTTCATGATGAATTACGACACTGCCATTCAAAAGCAAAGGAATACTCAACGAGAGCTTGATAAGGCATCAAAGAAAGCATCATATAAAATGCAAACACCTCGAGAAATAGAACTACAAGCATCAAAGGTTTATACAAGTACATTATTTTTTGAGGTGCAAAAGGATATATATAAAGCAAGTTTTTTCTATACATACTCGTATGTTGGTATTGAAGATGGGTGGGAAGTTTATATTGTGCAACACAACAACACTAAAAGCGAATCTAAAAATGAATTTAAGGTAATTTAATAGTTATTTTTTTATGAAAGATGTAATGTTTATATATATATATATATATATATATATATATATATATATATATATATATATATATTCATATATGAATACTTATATATGATTGTTCATATATGAGTATTCATATATGAATGTAAATGTTTAATTTTTGTTTAAACTGTTTTTTTCATTTGTATTATGTTTTTTATCAGGTTGGAATAAAAGCTGAAGAGAAAAAAATAAATTGGAGTTGTGAACATTTCAAGCGTATGGGTGTTTTATGCAGACATGCTTTTACAATAATGATGAGATGTGGTGTGAAAGAAATTCCTGAAAGGTACTGTAACACCCCAAAATTACCGGTTAAAAATTTCATTTTTAATTTAGGTTAAAACATAAAACATCATTATAAAACATTCATGATAATAATCCATGTATGAAAACCGGTGACATCATAATAAGAATTCAAAGTACATCCCAGAAAATCCATAGTGCGGAAAAAACAAAAGCGTATGTGTGATATGCTGCTACCGCGCCGGCTCTTTTCCCTTAGCTGAAGAGGTACCTGAAACCAAAACTAAAAACCGTAAGCACGAAGCTTAGTGAGCTCCCCCATAATACCACATACCATGTAAGCATATAACATACAACATTCAGCTAGGAGTTACGGGCCTCACCCACACTCATGAAGATATAGGCCCTGCCCACACTTCGCTAGCCGGGAGATACGGGCCTCGCCCACACTCTACTACCTAGGAGATACGGGCCTAGCCCACACTCCACCCTCGGAGAGATACGGGCCTTGCCCACACTCAACCGCTAACCCATAACATACAGGTATCACACAGACAACAAGTATAGACAACTCTCTCATACTGATACATATATCATAATCAACTAACCCAAGAGATACGGGCTCGACCCACACTCTAGTGCTAACATCTCATCTACACAGGTCGGCCTTGGTGCCGTAGACCCGTTCCTACTGGTAGGAAAACTCACCTCAAAGTAGCTGCTGGTCTGTGTGGGAATTGACTGTGTGCTGCTGCTCTCAATCAAACACCGCTAACTGACCCTCAGGTAAATTGACCATTTTACCCTTGATCAAGTTAAAAGTCAAAGCCAGAGTCAACTTTCAGTCAACCCGACTCGTCGAGTTAGCTCTACAACTTGCCGAGTCCTTGTCCAAACAATTGTTCTGCAACCCGTCTCAACTCGTCGAGTTGGGCGTTGACTCGACGAGTTCTCCTTCTAAACTGATGTCCAAGTCCTTCATCCTACTCGTCGAGTTGTATGAACAACTCGCCGAGTTCATCTTCATCCGATGAACAATTTATGCTGTGACTCGCCGAGTTGTATGAACAACTCGCTGAGTCTGTCCTTGATTCTCAGAAGATTGCCTTGAACTCGCCGAGTCTGGGCATCGACTCGCCGAGTTCCCGTATGGGTGAGTTTTGGCTTCCAACTCACCGAGTCCACCCTGGACTCACTACACAACTCGGCACAACGAAAAAGGGGACAACTCGGAGACTCGCGACTAGACTCGCCGAGTCAGATGAGCGACTCGCCGAGTCTGCTTCATGCAAGAGCCATATACGCGATTTTGCTCGAATCCAGTCCATGCCATTCCTAGATCTAGGTTCCTAGAGCATGAATAACACGTAAAGTTTCAACTTTACGTGTAAATATTCATCCATGAGGGTTTTAGGGTTCAAAATGCACCAAAAGAGTAGGTCTAAGGTCTTCATGCAACATGGGTCCATAAAGGTAGTAGATCTGAGCTGCTGGAGCTCAACCATGCCTAGATCTAGAGGCCAATCAGCTTATTACGAATTATAATGCACATACAAGCTTGGGGAAGGGCTCAAGAAAGACTTTAATGGACTGACAAGCATAGAAACAGGGGGAAAACAAGTTTTACCTCAAAGAAATCACTGAGAGAACACTAAGATGCTTGGCTTCCTTCCCTTCCTCTTGATCTACTCCCTTCCTTCTCAAAATCTTCAAGAACACACACTAAAATGCCTCAAACTCACAAGAACAAGAGCTAGAACGTAAGGAGAGCTTCTGAGGGTGAAAGGGGGCTAGCTTGGGGCGGAAATGAGGGCTTAAATAGGGTGCAAACGCCTGAAACTTTGGGTTTCATTCAACAACGGTGACTCGCCGAGTCGCCAACTTAAACATGTCCCGGGTCCCGTCTCTACTCGGTGAGTCGGACCTATGACTCACCGAGTCCAAGGCTAAAAATGGAAAATACTCAAATAAGATTTACGTACCAGGAAGCAGGTGCTATAAATCTCCCCCACTTATTTTAGACTGCGTCCTCGAAGTCTGTTGCTCGATCCTGAAACAGCTCGGGGTAATGCTCCATCATCTCTTCAACCAGCTCCCAAGTCTATTCCGAACCCTTGCGGTGCTGCCATTGCACCTTCACTAGCTCCACCCTCTTGTTCCTTAAATCCTTCGACTTCCGGTCAAGGATTGCGACTGGGCGCTCAATGTAATTCAGGCTGTTATCAACCTGTATATCCTCTAACGGCACTACTGCTGAATCGTCCACTAGGCACTTCTGCATCTGAGAGACATGGAAGGTGCTGTGGATCTGGCTGAGCTCGACTGGCAGATCCAGCTTATACGCCACCTTGCCCACCTGGGCTACAACCTTGAACGGTTCGATGAATCTCGGGCCCAACTTGCCCCGCTTCCTGAATCGAATGACGTCTTTCCAGGGCGACACCTTCAGGAGAACCATGTCCCCGACTTGGAACTCCAAGTCGGATCAACGCTTGTCGGCGTAACTTTTCTGTCGACTTTGAGCAGTCTGAATCCTGCTGGATCCTCTCGGTCGTCTTGAGCACCACTTCGGTGCTCCCCATGAATCTCTGGCCAACTTCACCCCAACATATCGGGGTCCTGCACCTCCGACCGTACAACATCTCAAATGGGGGACGGTCAATACTCGCGTGGTAGCTATTGTTGTATGAGAACTCGTCCAAGGGAAGATAGGTATCCCAGCTACCACCGAAATCCAACACGCATGCCCGCAACATATCCTCCAAAGTATGGATGGTCCGCTCGCTCTGACCATCCGTCTGTGGGTGAAAGGGGGTGCTAAAATGTAAATGAGTGCCCAAATCGTCATGAAATCTCTTCCAAAACCTGGAAGTAAAATGCACATCCCTGTCCGAGATAACCGATACTGGCACCCCGTGCCGCGCCACGATCTCCCTGATATAGATGCCGGCCAATTTCTCGGCCGATATGCTCTCCTGAATCGGGATAAAGTGAGCACTCTTGGTCAATCGATCCACGATGACCCAGATCGAATCCACTCCCCGCGCGGTCCTGGGAAGCTTCGTGATAAAATCCATCGTGATATCTTCCCATTTCCACAACGGGATGTCCAACGGCTGCATCTTGCCATGCGGTCTCTGATGTTCGGCCTTGACCTTCCTGCAGGTCAGGCACCGCTCGATGTACCATGCCGCATCCCGCTTCATGCAGGGCCACCAATAATCTGGACGAAGATCCCTATACATCTTCGTCGCCCCGGGATGAATAGAGAATCGGGACTTGTGCGCCTCCTCCATCAAGATCTGGTGCACACCCCCGTGATACGGCACCCACACCCTACGGTGTAGTGTCAATAGTCATCGGCTATCGTAATCAAAGGAGGAAACCTGACCCACCACATGCTCTCTCTTTCGATGTTCCTCCTTGATAGCCTCCTGTGGAGTCTCCCGTATCTGCTCCAACAGGGGAGTCACTACGATCATCCTCATGCAAATATCCCTAATCGGTGCCGCCTTGCGGCTAAGCGCATCAGACACCACGTTGGCCTTCCCCGGGTGGTAAAGGATCTCACAATCATAATCCTTCACCACGTCCAACCACCAACGCTGCCTCATGTTCAGATTCGGCTGATCCATGAGGTACCTCAAACTCTTGTGGTCCGTGTAGATGGTACATCGAACCCCGTAGAGGTAATGCCGCCAAATCTTAAGGGGAAAAACCACCGCCCCCAATTCCAGATCATGTGTCGGGTAGTTCGCTCGTGAGACTTGAGCTGCCTTGAAGCGTAGGCAATGACATGCCCCCTCTGCATCAGTACTGCGCCCAACCCTAAAATGGACGCGTCCCAATAAACCACAAAATCCTCTACGCCCTCTGGCAGGGCTAAGATCGGCGCATCACACAATCTCTGTCTCAGTGTCTCAAACGCAACCTACTGCTCGGGTCCCTATGGAAAGACCACGACTTTCTTCGTCAACCGTGTCAGGGGTACGGCTATCTTGGAGAAATCCTGAATGAACCTCCGATAATAGTCTGCCAATCCTAGGAAACTCCGAATCTCAGATGGAGACTTCGGAACCTCCCATCTCATCACGACCTCGACCTTGGCCGGATCGACAAGAATCCCGTTTTGGTTGACAAGGTGTCCGAGAAATTGCACCTCGCGCAACCAAAACTCACACTTGGAGAACTTGGCATACAAGCTCTCCCTCCTCAGGGTCTCCAATACCTCTCTCAGGTGCTCCTCATGCTCTTCCTGCGTCTTGGAATAAACCAAGATGTCATCGATAAAGACTATCACAGACCAATCCAGCATCGGTCTGCATACGCGGTTCATGAGGTCAATGAATGCGGCAGGAGCATTGGTGAGCCCAAACGGTATCACCACGAACTCATAATGGCCATAGCGCATCCGAAACGCGGTCTTCTGCGTATCCTCCTCCCTGACCCTCATCTGATGATAACCCGAACGCAAATCAATCTTGGAGAACCCTTGAAGCTGGTCAAAGAGATCATCAATCCTCGGGAGTGGGTAATGGTTCTTCACCGTTACCTTGTTCAGCTTCGGTAATCTATACACATCCGATGCGACCCGTCCTTCTTTTTCACGAACAGAATCGGGGCTCCCCAAGGCGAACTACTCGGTCGAATGAATCCCTTGTCTAACAACTCATGCAGTTATGTAGACAACTCCTGCATCTCAGGAGGAGCCAACCGATATGGTGCCTTGGCTATCGGAGCCGCACCAGGAACGAGGTCAATCCTGAACTCCACCTGTCGCTCCAGAGGTATCCCAGGAAGCGCCTCCGGAAAGACATCTGCGAAATATCGCACCACTGGAACCTCGCTCACCATCGCCTTACCCGCCTCCTGGGTATCCATCACGTACGCGACATAACCTGCGCATCCCTGCTGAAGGTATCGTCTAGCCCTCGCTGCTGAGCAAACTGTGGGTCCACACTGTGGCCTCTCGCCATGAATCACTAACTCTTCCCCACCTGGGGTTCTGACTCGCACTAGTTGCTGTGCACAATCTATCACCGCCCCGTTAGGGCTCAACCAATCCATGCCTATAATCACCTTGTTCCCACGCAACGGAATGAGAACCAAGTCTACCAAGTAGCGCTCCTCAAACAAACGCAATACGTAATCTCGAAATACCATCGATGCTCACACCGATTGATCATCAGCAATCTCTACGTCTAAAGGGCAATCTAACTCGCCCGATGACTCAAGAAACTTCTTTCTAAGCGCAAGTGAAACAAATGATCGTGATGCACCCGAGTCGAACAACACCTGAACTGGGATGCCGTTCACATGGAACGATCCTAATGCATACATATACACACAGAGCACATATCAATATCATAACATCATAAAAATAAAATAGAGGGAAAAATCATACCCGTCACCACATCGGGTGCGGCGCGTGCCTCCTCGGTAGTCAGCTGAAATGCCCGGCTCCTCACCACTGGAGCCTCTGCCTTGCCCTGCTGACCATCCATGATCCGCAGGGTCGCTGGAGCTGACGCCTTCACTGATGCTGAAACTGTCAACTGGGGGCAATTAGCCTTCTTGTGGCCCCTCTGGTTGCAATGGAAACACAACAACTCAGATGTCTGTATAGCCGAAATAGGAATAGTACAATCCCTGCTAAAGTGCCCTGCCTTGCCGCACTTGTAGCAGCCTGCTGATCCCATCCGACATGCTCCATCATGTGTCCTGCCGCATTTCCCGCAGCTGCCCGGTCCCCCTTGGCCTTTCGGCCTCCCATCTGATCCCTTGGGCTTCTTCCCCGAAGCCCCAACCGCCTGCCCAACCTCTGCTTTCCTTTTCCGGATGTGCTCTAAATCGATCTCCCTTTCTCTCACCCTGGCAATCATGGAGTCCAGGGTAGGGCAAGCTGAAAAGCTAACATGCTCCCGGATGTCAGCCCGTAGCATGTCATGATAACGAGTCCTCCTCATATCCTCATCACCCGCATACTGGGGCACCAACAAAGCCCTCTCCTGGAACTTGGCGGTGATCTCTGCCACAGTCTCCATCGTCTGCCTCATATCCAAGAACTCCCTGGCCAGCTGCTGAAGCTCGATGACTGGCGCGAACACCGCCCTGAACCTGGTCGCAAAGTCTAACCAGGTCATAGCCTCGATAGCCGAGGCTCCCAATGAGTCCCCCACGGACTCCCACCAATCCCTAGCTCGATCTCGTAAACACCCCGCTGCGAACCTCACCTTCGATCCCTCAGGGCAGAAGCTAATCATCTGTGTAGACTCAATGTCGGCAATCCATCGTCTAGCAGCTATGGGGTCTTTCGCCCGTGAAAATCCGGTGCACCACTGCCCCTGAAGTCCTTGAAGGACAGTGTGCGAGATCCTGACTGGCTAGATGCCATATCACTCCTGAATTCCCGAAGGCGATCTTCCATCATCTTAATTATCCCTTCCTTGATCGACCCGAAGATAATGGGGGTCGACTCAAGGATACCCCTGGTGATCTCTGACGCGATGAACTCGCGTAGTCCCTCATCCACTGGCTCGAAACCTGATCCCGAACATGACCCCTCTCCTGAACCGCCATCTATCGGCCTCGATCATAGTACCACCATTCTGCAATACATAAATAACAATCGTTAGTGATACTGATACTTCTTGAGGGATTACAAATACCACAAGTTCCCTGGTCTTATCTTGGCCTTCCTTGGTTCGGGTACGGATCCTCCGCTTTTAGTAGTACGGGCCCATACTACACATCTATCCGTACATTCTTCAAGGACTGCCTCGACTCCACCAGGTCCCTTTCACTACCACTGAGCACTGCTATACTCATCCTAGGCTTGCCCTAGGGAAATCTCTGATTCTTCCCTATCCAGTCCTCAGCTGCTGCAGGCCTCCTTGTAATGCCAATTAGCCACTACCCGAATACCATCACATGTGATGAGGCTCATATAATCCTTCGAGTACCTGACTCGTCCCTACAACGGTTGGACTCCAACAAGAGCTACGCAGTAGGATCAAATCCGACACTCTAAGATTATTCAACCCTGATCACATGTGATGTGACGTATTCTCCTAATGGATAACTCCCATTATTCAGAGTCCCACATAGCACAAAGCAATCAACATTCAGACAAGGGTAACAATCTTAATCAACTCTATCTGCTTACAAGAATTGTACTAGCATACAATGCTAAGCTCATACCATCAGGCATAACCTAATCAGGCTATCCTACTTGCTGTCTACTCAATACTAGCATGCAATTCTCATACAACTGAGACATATAAAGCAAGCACATAAGGCATCACTCCTAGATCCTTATTCCTATTCTAGCATGTTGTTCTAAAAAAGCTGATAAACATAACATAAACTTGTATGGGTATTTTGGGGAATACTTACTTGAGCTCAGCCGGTCGCGCACATCACACACTTCGTTCTTTCTCAAACTCTTTTCTCAATTTTTAGAAAACATTTTCTTTTAGAAAATCTTTTAATCCTTCGATTTGAGTTCAGACACCCCTGAAGGTGTGTCCGAATCCCTCAAACCAGGGCTCTGATACCAACTTGTAACACCCCAAAATTACCGGTTAAAAATTTCAATTTTAATTTAGGTTAAAACATAAAACATCATTATAAAACATTCATGATAATAATCCACGTCTGAAAACCGGTGACATCATAATAAGAATTCAGAGTACATCCTAGAAAATCCATAGTGCGGAAAAAACAAAAGCGTATGTGTGATATGCTGCTACCGCGCCGACTCTTTTCCCTTAGCTGAAGAGGTACCTGAAACCAAAACTGAAAACCGTAAGCACGAAGCTTAGTGAGCTCCCCCATAATACCACATACCATGCAAGCATATAACATACAACATTCAGCTAGGAGTTACGGGCCTCGCCCACACTCATGAAGATACGGGCGTTGCCCACACTTCGCTAGCTGGGAGATACGGGCCTCGCCCACACTCTACTACCTGGGAGATACAGGCCTAGCCCACAATCCACCCTCGGAGAGATACCGGCCTTGCCCACACTCAACCACTAACCCATAACATACAGGTATCACACAGACAACAAGTATAGACAACTCTATCATACTGACACATATATCATAATCAACTAACCCAAGAGATACGGGCTCGACCTACACTCTAGTGCTAACATCTCGTCTACATAGTTCGGCCTTGGTGCTATAGACCTGTTCCTACTGGTAGGAAAACTCACCTCGAAGTAGCTGCTAGTTTGTGTGGGAATTGACTATCTACTGCTGCTGGAGCATGGGTCCATAAAGGCAGTAGAGGCCAATCAGCTTATTATGAATTATAATGCACATACAAGCTTGGGGAAGGGCTCAAGAAAGACTTTAATGGAGTAACAAGCATAGAAACAGGGGGAAAACGAGTTTTACCTCAAAGAAATCATTGAGAGAACACTAAGATGCTTGGCTTCCTTCCCTTCCTCTTGATCTACTCCACTTCCTTCTCAAAATCTTCAAGAACACACACTAAAATGCCTCAAACTCACAAGAACAAGAGCTAGAACGTAAGGAGAGCTTCTGAGGGTGAAGGGGGGCTGGCTTGGGGCGGAAATGAGGGCTTAAATAGGTTGCAAACCCCTGAAACTTAGGGTTTCATCCAACAGCGGTGACTCGCCGAGTAGTCAGCTTAAACGTGTCCCGGGTCCCGTCTCTACTCGGTGAGTCGGACCTATGACTTGCCGAGTCCAAGGCTAAAAATGGAAAATACTCAAATAAGATTTACGTAACAGGAACCAGGTGCTACAGGTACATTCTGAAAAGATGGAGAAAGGATGTGATATCAAGAAATTATCGTTTTAGTTCTCTTCAATCTGATTCAGGGGATTGTGAGAATGTGAAGCTATTCAATGATTCATATTATAATTTTGAATCATGTTTGGATATTGTAAGAGATGACAAAAAGAAATTGGCTTTGTTTGTTGAGAAACAACAGATGCTGTTGAAGGAATTTGAGAGTGAGAGTGATTATACATTTGCTGGATTGAAAAGCAAGACCGATGGTGAAGTCGTATGCAAGCTTATGGGTGTTTCTATTCCTATTCGAGATTAATATCATGTTACTCAAGTTCAAAGCAATAAAGCTTCTTGAATCAAGAAAAGAATTCCAAGTACAGGTGAATTAGTATATGAAAAATTCTAAAAAAGAACATAGAATGTGTTCAGGATGTGGAAAACGAGTTCCTCAAAATTTACGTACATGTCCAGTAAGAATTGCAGTTGCTCAATCACAAAAGACATTTAGGGTTATTTATTTATTTATGTTTTTTTGGTTTTTTTTCATTTATGAATATATGCATATAATAACCATAAACAATAATATTCATGTATGAATAATACACATTTATATTGATATGGTAAATTGAGATTTGAAATATATGTTCTTTTAAAATGAATATATCATATTTGTTTTTTAAATAAGTTATATTAAATAAGTTATATTGATATGCTAAATTTATATGTGAAATACACATATTATTTGTAAATTATTCATAAATGAATACATAATATGTGGATTCATTTATCAATGAAGATGTTATTATTTACATAAATAATAACATCTTCATTGTTGGTATACAATGAAGATGCTAAATTTAAAGGTGAATGAATATACAATGTTGGTATTCAATTATGAATAAACTTAAATAAAATTGAAAACTAGTAAAAATGAATACAAATATGTGAACTTTGTTATACTAATAAATAAGTTATATTCATATCAGAAATTTTTTATGTTCATATATGAACTTTATTATACTAACATATTACTCCTAACTTAATCATAAATGAATATATCATATTCGTATTCATTTATGAATAAACAAAAATAACCTTTGAAAATATTTGAATATAAAAATGATAGAAATAAGCTAACTTGTTTCTACTAATAAATAAGTTATATTCATATCTAAAATTTGTTATATTCATATCTAAAATTTGTTATATTCATATATGAATTTTGTTATACTGACATATTACTGCTAACTTAATCATAAATGAATATATCATATTCGTATTCATTTATGAATAAACAAAAATAAAATTTGAAAATATCTTAATATAAAAAATTATAGAAATAAGCAAACTTGTTTCTATTACTTAATCATTCAACACAAGATAATAAAACCTGTTCATAAGCATTTCACAAAGTATTTAAACAATGTTCAATAACATTTAACAAACCACCTAAAACTTGTTTCATAGAATCATCTTACATGTACTTCAAATTCATTCATCTTCAACACAAACTGTCTATAGCATCACACTTCATCACAAGCAATCATCAATATTCTTTTAACCTTTTTTGAATTGTTGGCATAGCCTTGTATGCATGATCAGTACGCACTTTGAATTCAACTTTTTGAAAATTTTCAGCAAGATCCAACACCTTAGCCCTCAACATGTTAATTTTAGAAGTTAGCATTCGATGTGCATACCTTTTCCTAAGCTTCTCTAAAGTATTTTGTTGAATTGCACTTTCTTTATGAAGACCTGGTTTCCACTTTGAGAGTGGTTGTCCCATATAGGTCTCCATATGTCTCATTGCAAAGACCCCACAATAAACTTTGTTTTTAACCATTCTCCATGTCATTTTAAGTCGTTGGGGGTGTGATACTTTCTTTTGAGATTGCATTTTCTCTTGGATGGTTTATTTCTTTAAAGTATCTCACAAACAAAATATTTCTGATCATTAAATAAAATAAAAGTTAGATATGTAATAAATTGGTTCTTTTATATTGTTGTGAATTGGGTACATACCAAAGGATCCAATAGTACTTTGTATTTACCTTCATAATCCCCCTCAACTGCACTGTTGTCCAGAATTTCAATTGATGGTTTCTTTAAGTTGAAGACAATCACAAAAATGTGAGCACTTCTAACAACTGGAAAAAAATACCTGTTTTTATGTATATAATGGAAAGTATTTTGTTGATAATATATATATATATATATATATATATATATATATATATATATATATATATATATATATAACAAGTTTAATTAACATACCATGTCAATATCTTTTATGTTCAAGATTTTTTTGTACCCATCGGTACTGTCATGAAAGTTCTCCTTGAATTTTTCATACTTTCTTTCATTAGACAATGTTGAAGATAGATAATCATTCTGTAACCAATATAATTTTAAAGTATTAGTAAATTGTTAATCACAAATGAGTACATCATTTTGGTATAATAATTATAAGTATATACTAAAGATATTTATTTTTCATTGTTAATCAAAGATGAATATATATTGATATGTGAATTTCAGTTGAATATACATATTTATATTAAAGAATACATCATATTGGTATAATCATATGTGAATTTCAGTTGTAAAAAATATAACATTCATAAATGAATACATCATATATGGTATAATCATATGTGAATTTCTGTTGTTAAAAAATATAATATTCATAAATGAATACATCATATTAGTGTATTCATTTATCAGTAAATAAGAAATTAAGGTTAGAACATAAACTTATAGAAACTTCAACTTTCAAGAAGAGTCTGTATGGTGAATTTCCAAAATCCCTTTCCAGTTCTTGGTGGTTAAGTAAATCAGACCAAGTTGAACAATATTTTTTCTGGACAACCACATCTCTGCAAATATATAATCAAAATGTCATACATTATTATCTATATAATAATCATATATGAATGTCTATAAAATAAAGTTACTTACGATGTATTCCCTTACAAGTTGAACAACCACTCACAGACAATACTCTCTTGATGTGTCAGTATAGGTTTTGTGTCTATTATTCTGCATTTTATAGGTGATTTGAAAGCATCGACAAGCTTCTTCTTTATTGGTTCATCCAGATCATGTTTTGATGGTCCTAATTCAATAGGAATTGCTACAAAGATTGGTTTTGGATTAAGAACATTTTTGTTTGCTAATCTGATAACAACCTTCTGATGACCGTTTTTGATTTTTTCTTTGTAAGTGGTTTTTTTGGTGAAGATTCATTAGATTTTTTACTTGAAGTTTGATCTGAATCTTGACTGAGACCTGGACTAAAACTTGGATAAGTATCTGCATGCCAAGAGATTTATCATATAAATAGTTGTAAGTTAATTATAATATATATATATTTTATATTGTGAAATGTTTTTTCAAATTGTTACCTCCTTCATTTCCTTTTGTCTTGTCAGCTTTTTGTCATTTTTTGTTTTCAATTTCTGACTTGTTCTTTCCTGAAAGATAAAGAAATTTGATTAATTAATTCATTTATGAATAAGTAATGTATTCATATATGAATAAGTAATGCATATCATTATTTATGAATAAGTAATCCTATATTTTTTATTTATTCGTATATTGTGTTATTTATTTGTGAATAATAAAACTTATTATATTTATTTATTAGTGAATCAACTATTTACCTCTATCTTTTATATTTCCTTTCTTAATTTCTGTTTGTTTATCTTCATCTCCATCTTTCGTGTTCTTAACTTTTGCTCCTCCTTTATTTCCATGTTTAAAGTTTTCCTTGACTGAAACATAAACATCATAAATGAATATTATTTTTTACTAATTTATATAGTGTATTATTCACTTATAAATAAATAATGTTATTAAAAAAAAATCAATATATATATATATATATATATATATATATATATATATATTGTAATATATTTTAAATAATTCATTTACCTATATCATCTCCTTTTTTTAAACTTATTTTCCTTGTTTATCTACACCTTGTGATTTTTCCATTGTTTTGAAAACTGGACCGGACCGGCCAGTCAGACTGGTTCAATCGGAAACCGGCTATGATTCTGGTTTTTAAAGACCTAAAAACCGCTGGTAAAGCAAACCAGACAAAACTGACGGTTCAACTAAAAATCGATGAAAACCGGCCTGGTCTAACCGGAAAACCGGTGGTTTTTAATAAAATAATAAAAAAGTTGTACTAAAGAAAAATCCAAAGGGACTCACGATTTTATACGAACGGACAACGCTTACCTTTTATCTATTCCATGGTAACCCTCAATCCCTCCTACTTTCGTCTATTTTTATAGAACTCCCAATCCCTCTTACTTTCGTCTATTTTTATAGAACTCCCAATCCCTCTTACTTTTGTGTTTTGGCTGATGTAGGATATGAGATGGCTGTGTAAAACATAAAGCTATAACTAATAATCAATGAATACTCTTCTTCCACGTTAACATATAACTTATTATTTTGTTTTATTTTTTAGAAGGATGTATAAACTTATTACAACATAAATCGTGATGTTTTATTAGAACATAAAACTTAAATGCGTTGTTTTATTTTAAATAGTATATATATATATATATATATATATATATATATATATATATATATATATATATATATATATATATGATGTCATCCAGTTTTTGGTACCGATTAAACCATCGAATAAGACGGACGGTTCGATGTGCGGTCCGGTTTTCAAAACATTAGATTTTTTCTTTTCTGCAAGATCCATTTAATGTTATATATGAAATATAATTAATTAATGAATTAGTGAATAAATAATAAGTTGATAGTAACATACCTTGAATAACTTGACTGATCAGAGGATTAGTTTTACTTCTAGTCATTGGTGACCTTGGTCAAAATTTAATAAACAAAATTATTATTGTGTATTAATATTTTTATATTTTTTAAAAATAAAAGTAAGAAAAAATTACCTATATCAGTATTATCCAAAATAGTTTTCATTTCAGGGTCATTCCAGATTTCATTTTCTTGACTATTTAAACTTGAAATTCCAATTCCAAGGACATCATCCACAATGTTGTCAACAACTTTATCCAATAAATTTTCATTTTCAGTTTGTTGAATAGTCTCTTCATGATTATTTGTTTCTTCAGCATGATCATCTTCTTTCTCTTCATCATTGTCATTTTCATTGTTCTATCCATCTTTCTCTTTGACTCCAGTTTCACCTTCTTTTTGATTCGTATCTCCATCATTCTTTATTCATTCATTCTCTGCTTTATTTGAATCAAACAAATAATCTACTTCCGGCTAACTTTCATCATTATCATTGTCTTCTTCACCATTTCCCTCTTTATCTTTATTTTCTTTTTGATCATTTGTTTTTTGACCCATTATTGGTGTCAATTGATTCCTTCAACTCCAGTTTCATTACTTGGAAATTCAAAACGTGTTGTGCTTTCAGTTTTTTCCTCAACAATTATATTTTTCATCATTTCTTTGAAAATCCTAAAACTTTCCTTTTCAAGGAACTGTGTTATCGCATCATTGAGCTTTGAATTCAACTTTTCCTTCATCTTCTCAAAACTATTAAGCATGTTAGATATTTTTGATTCATATGCCTATGTAATAAAAAGAAGTATGATTAGAATTTAATATAATAGTTTAATGTCATCATATATTATTAACATGTTCAAACTAATTACCTCAACATAATGATCTTCATCTTTATCAGAATCACTATCTTCGAGATCTGTATCTCCTTCATGTTGTTCATTAACAAATTCTTCATTTAATTTTTCCAAGTCCAAATCTACCTTCTTCTTGTTCAAATGTCTCTCGATATCTAATCTTCTCTGAACTCCAATAACAAATTGTTGGACGTTTACATGTTACCGTTAGAACTTCTGAGTGGATGTTATCATCATAGAGCAACTGCACATAAATGATAACTAATTGATATTCATATATGAATAAGTAATTCAAACCATTACTTATTCATACATGAATATATATATATATATATATATATATATATATATATATATATATATATATATATATATATATATGAACAAGTAATATTATTTTTTACTTATTCATATATGAATAAGTAATGTAAAGCATTACATGTGAACAAGTATATTTTTCTTATTCATATATGAATATGTGCTATTCAGTTATGAATAATTAATATTATTTAAAACCGAGTATAAACATTATAATAACTTACCACCAAAAAAGCTGAAGGTCCAATGAGTATGGTATGTATGAGTTCTTTATTCTGACAAGACAGTCCAAAACATAGCTGCACCAGTCTATATTGCTGATATCTATTTTTCTTGAAATATAACTCAAAGGAAACAGGTTGCATCTTCCCATTTATGTTGACTCGCAAAACGTGTTGCAAAAATGAACTAAAAAGTTCAATTTGAAATTGAAATAAGCTTCTGTGGTACTAATAATAACTTTTTTGATCGCATTCAATCAGATGATTGATCCTTCTTGAAATTGTTGCTTCCATTCATCATAACTAGTATCATCTTTAGACCATTGATCCAGTTGTGTAAGTATGGTTCCACCCATAGGAATGCCCAACATGTCATTAACAGACTGTGCTTGTAACGACCCACATTTTTACAAAGAAAAATTTCATTTTTAATTAGTAAACATGCTTGCATAAACCATGAAATTCAAACATAATTCTTTTCAAATCCACATTCATTACAACTTTGTATAAATCATTAGAGTGTCCGAAAACATATTAGTGAAACAGAGAGATAGAGTGAACGCACGCCATCATGCCTTGCCCTTGCCCTTCGGCTGTTCCCTAGAGCACACCCACACACAAACACGTACAATATATCATGCTAGCTAACAACTATACATAACACATAATCCACGCAAATAACACATAAGGAAGCCCTGGAAACCCTCTAGGGTCTTACCACGGGTGCCATGAGAACCCCAACATGGTCTTAGCCCAATGCCTCGGGAACTCCATGAGGTATTTGACCTAGGATGCCAAGGAAACCCTCCAAGGTCTTATACCTAAGTGCCTCGGGAACCCCCTGAGGTCTTTAACCTAGGATGCCAAGGAAACCCTCCAAGGTCTTACACCTAAGTACCTCGGGAACCCCCCGAGGTCTTCAATACATGATACACAAAAACAACTAGCACATTACATATCAAATAGTCCAAATAACATATACATAACAATTAATGGGTCGGCCTTAGTGCCTTCGACCCATTGGTATGGTGAGGAGACTTACCTCTGTCTGCTGAATACAAAAGCTACTCTCCTAATAGTCTGCAACCTCCCGAGTTAAATAATAATATTAATCAATGTTAGGACCTTAGATTAGTTAAAGGAAAACCTAAACTCCAAACCCATCCATGAGGCCCACTTATCCTTCTCTTGCTAATGGGCCCCAAAATCCAAGTCCAAAAATTACTAATGGGCCTCTTGGCCTAATAAGTCCCAACCAATATATCCATAGCCCATAATAGATGAAATAGCCCATAATTCATAGAATGCAACCCAACCCAATAACCAAAGTGAGGCCCACGACTCAAAGGTCCAAAACAGATTCGGCCCAACTGTGATGCGTACGCGCGACGTACCATCCTGGTACGCGCAACGTACTGGGGTCTTGGGACTAAGCGTGGTGTACACTGGGTTACGCCCAACGTACAACCAGTTTAAGCTCTTTTTCCATTAAGTGCTAAATACTCGTTTCCTTTACGTCCAAAAGCCAGATCTTAGTTTGATAAGACATCCTAAGGCATAAAGTTGGCAACTTTATGCCTTTGCATGCATCATATACACCCAACACCTCCATTAAGACCTTTCTAAGGTCTTTAACCCATGCATGAGGCCAATACTCTCATCAAGACTCAATTTTTATGGTTCTACAAGACCAAGGGGCCTCATATATGTCTTTCTCATCATGTGGAGTTGCTCAACTCACAAATGGAGGTCCAAAGTCAACCAAAAGGGACGAGGAAGAAAACCCTAACTAAAGCTAGAGATATAAGATGAAAGATCCAATCTTTTTTCCTCCAGAAGCTTTGCAAGATGACTATGATGCCGGATCTTGAAGCAGCAACTCGTTCCAAGCTTGCTTAACCACCTCTTCTTCTTGGAATAACCACTAAAAGGGCTACACATGCACTTTTTAGAGCTCAAAATGGTCTCACAAGTTTCTCAGGAGTGTAGGGACGTTCTAAGGCAGTAGAGGCTCTCTAGGGTTAAGTCCAAGGGACTTAAGGTCGCTTAAATAGGTCTCGTGTCCGAAAATTAGGGTTTTGGACCCCTGACACGTATGCCCGACGTACGGCTTGGTACGCCCAACGTAGCTCTAGTTCCTCCACGACCATTCAAGTACAGTACGTTAAGCGTACACTTAAGTACGCCCAACGTACTTAAAGGGACAATTATGCTAAAATGAAATTCTTGAGGGTTTCAAGACCTACTAGATGTAGGGTGTTACAACTCTCCCCCACTTGGACTAAACTTCATCCTCGAAGTCCGTTGCTGTAAAAAAGTTTGAGATAATGCTCCTGCATCTCCTCCTCTGGATCCCAACTCCATTCGGAGCCCTTCCGGTGCTGCCATTGTATCTTTACCAATTTCACTTCTTTGTTCCGAAGACCCTTCATCTTCCTGTATAAGATGGCGACCGGATTCTCGACATAGTTCAGGCTCCCATCCACCTGAATGTCATCCAAGGAAACAACTGCGGACTCGTCAACAATACACTTTTGAAGCTGAGACACGTGGAAGGTGTTGTGGATCTGGCTAAGCTCCTCTGGCAGCTCCAATCGATATGCCACCTTGCTCACTCGGGCCGTGATCCTGAAAAGGCCTATGAACCGAGGCCCCAATTTGCCCCTCTTTCGAAATCTAATGATCCCTTTCCAGGGTGACACTTTCAACAATACAAGATCACCTACCTGAAATTCGAGATCCAAACACCATCGGTCAGCATAGCTTTTCTGACGGCTCTACGCGACTCGCAATCGGTCACACACCTGCTGAATTAATCCGATAATCTTGAGCACCACCTCAGTGCTCCCCATGACTCGATGACCAACTTTGTCCCAACACAATGGGGTCCTGCACCTCCAACCATACAACATCTCAAATGGGGCTCGATCGCTACTATCATGATAACTGTTGTTGTACGAGAACTATGCTAGTGCGAGATATGTATCCCAACTCCCATGATCCGGGCACGCTTAACTGTAGAGTTCTTATGGGATTTTCTGCCCTCTTAGATTTAAAACGCGTTGTGATAGGGAATGTATCCACACCCTTTATAAGGAATGTTTCGTTCTTCTTTCCTGATGATGTCGGATCAGGTGCAACCCTCAATATTGTGATACCTGCTAGAGGGGGTGTTAAAATGGCATCAGATTTAGGGTACGGGTTGATATGTTCAACGGGGACATCGAACCCTATAATGGGGGGGGGGGGTGAAGGTGGGTTGCACCCGCTCCCACATCAGCTGGGAAGGAGAATGAAACATTCCTTATAAGGGGTGTGGATACCTTCCCTATCACAGCACATTTTAAAGTGTTGAGGGCAGAAGATCCCATAAGAACTCTGCAGTTATGCGTTCCCGGGCGAGAGAAATCCAGGGATGGGTGACCCCCTGGGAAGTTTTCGCGTCGGGAGCCCAAAGCGGACAATATTGTGATACGTGTCAGAGGGGGATGTTAAACTTATACTGGAAGAGCTTCTGGCAAAACACATAACTAGTGCTTCTCATTGGGTTTTCCATGTGAGAGTATGGAAAACTATCGTACATCGATAACTACTAAAGTAATATGGGTTTCCATACGCTTGGTTATACATTGATGCTTACGAGATGTAAGGTTGATTCTGGGAGCTCTATTGTGCTCTTTGTTGCAGTTGTGAGCTTGGTTATTGTCAGTTTCAAACATATTTTGATGTATTATGGATAAGAGGGCAGACCAATTGTTTGTTGAAGGCCAAGCTATTCGGGCGGACGAACTTGATGTTGTAGGCCAAATGGAGCCTACCAGCTTGATGTTGTAGGCCAAAGGGGAAGACCAACCTTATTTTGATTACCATTATATGCATGCATTATATATGTATTATAGTGCGATGTACTTTGGGGTACTCAATAAGCTTTTGATTATAGTTGTGGATTAATTGTTTTAGGTACTTCATCAGATCGTGGGAAGGCGAAGGTGTGATTGTACACTCATATAAGTAGTTTTATGATTTGAGATTCCATGACACTTTTGTGATAAATCTAATTTATGGATTTTTGTTTACGAACAAATGATTTTGCTTTGAATGTACCTTTATAAAAATCAGTGTTTGTGCTAGTTTAAAAATGATAAATTTATTTTGAAAATTGGGAAGTTACACGTTCACAAAGCTTCCACATGCCATTCACATTCGTCGAGTGAGGAAAATTAGTCACATAAACATTAAAAGATATATCCTCTTGTTTCATGTAGTTTGATTGATTTATATTGTGGCCAATACTTCTCATTTGGGGATCATCAATTTGTAATTGATTTATATCTTGGGTTTCGCTTTCTAAAGTATGGTCTCATTTCGACATATTAAAAAAGAAATAAAATAAATTTATATGAAGTGAAAATAATTGATAGTTACGAAGAACTTTAAAAAGTACATAAAATTATTCCTTGAATATTATTTAGTACTTATATAAGAGAAACATTGAGGTATTTAGAACAAAAGCTTTCAAATCATATAAAGTAAACATCGCTTGAAACATCTAGGGCACTTTGGGTTGGAACTACACACCATCACATAAAGGTAGCAACTATGACAACTCATTAAAATAAGCTATGACTCATTCAAATCGAAAGTATAAAGCTTTGACGAGTTTTTGTTGAATAGTTGTTCAAAATAGTTGTTGCAATTGCTTTTCACGTTGTTTGTTGGAGCCATTGGGATCTACAAAAGAATAAAGGGTTGATAAGTAGCCAATTCTAATTAGAAATGCGAGGAATTGATTGAAGAACTTGTTTTAAATGCCTACCAAGTTTATTTTTATCCAATAAATAATGAAATAATAAAAGTTAACAATTCATTATAAGGGAAAAAGAATAATGAAGTGATAGTTACCTTATCTAACTTCTGCCTCTTTGCGGAGTTGTAATTGTCATGTAAATCCATTTTAACCTCAAAAAAACTTATATTTGGATCACACTTTCTGATTTCTGATGAAAGGATTGGATTCAATCCACTCAAATATATATGATTGTGAGACCTTTCTTTTTCTTATATAAGAGTGAAAAGGTGTGATCATTATGAAAATTGTTGCAATAAAAGCTATGGCGTAACATTTCATTTATTCATGATAACCATATTTGTGGCTTTTTCAAATTCACACATGAAACATTAAATGGGAGTTTATCCATATCAATGTCAATGGTTTATCTTCTATGATATAAATCATTAAGAGTTGATATAAAAATCTGATAAATGTGAACAAGTCCACATGAATAATGCGAATATATATAAATGATATCAAAAATTATATGTATAAAAAAGAAAAATATTCATGGCTAACACTATAGACCAGTGAACCTTGAAAAATCATGTACCCAATAATATGTGACATCCCACAATTTTGGTCTAAAACTGTAGACATTCAGTTCACTGCCGATCCTTTTTTAATCTGATCTATTGAGATTTAATGCGAATGTTTGTAAATATGTAGTGTCATTACAATTAAAATAAGATACGAGATAATATGTTACTTTCAATAGTGGAATATTAAAATCGAATCCAAACAACATAAACTGCAACCCTGGTTAATACGTCTGAAAAACTGATTTTTTTATTAAGAAGTTGTGAGCGAAGCAAACATGTTAATCTCTTTGTACATGTTTTTCCCTATTTCCAAAAATATGAATGATGTCCAAAACAGAGCCTATATGCAAAAGATACGACAATTATAAGAAAAGAAAAATATTTACAAAAGTTAAAAAATTGAACGTATCTTGTCATTTAGACACGAACCTTAAAACTCGATTTCTCGGAGTTCTACATCTCGAAAAATTAATCTATTTTTGTTTTTTAAATCTTTGAACTCGGCTCTATTGTTCACTAATTTTGAAAAATAATTAGGCGTCAGGATCTTGGCATGCAAATCTTGGAAGGTTTTAGAGCATTTTGAGAATATGACATCACTAGGCCCCACAATGCTTGCTTGGAAGAGTGAGAAATTAGCCAATACTTCCCTCTTGGACCCCGACCCATTTTTTTATCTCCTTCGTCGCTTCCCCCTCTGGTTGGTTGAGTGCATACTTGTCCTTCTAGTACAATCATGCAGTGTATTGTGTGTTGGACTTTCTATGAAGGTATGGGGGTATGTTGCATGTGATAGACCTCATACACTATAAAAAGATGGCTTTATGTCTTCATTTCATACAAAAATCATCGACCACTTCCTATCTTACTCTCCCCTCTCCATTCTCTCTCTTTCTTGGTTTGGAACCCAACGCCAATAACCACCACTCCACCACCGTAAACCACCATATCCATCTCATTTTACCTTTATTTTCGACGACCAAACACCACCACCTTATGCCACCTTTGTGTTGATATATTTTTTGTGATCTTTCCTAGTTCAAGAGGTAAGTCTTCTGTGTGTTTTTTCGATTTAAATCATGTCCAAAATAGCCCCAATTTAGATCATTCCTAGTTCGTGTTTTCTCGAGGTGTTTCTCAAAGATAACCGCACTCACAAATCTACTTCACAAATCATCCATTAAAGTTAGTGCTAACTACCCCTTTTTTATGGTTTTTATATATTTCCGAGGGGAGGGGGGTACATGTGATCACATATTTCATTTATGCAAAAGCACTCTTGAAAAGCATATTACAAAATGATATGATTTTATGTGAAAAATTATGGTCCACTTAAGGCCTGTTTTGCTCATGTTAAACCTAATGGTTTGCAAAACTGTTTTGTATGCAGGAAGTTAAGGCCGATACCTTTTTAGGGACTACTCGCACTTTTTCATACATTATTTATACAATTTATTATTATTTTTTTCCTAAATTGCATATCGTTGTAGCAATTTTTCGGACCACTTAGTAAAAGACGATCATTTTTACCTTAGTTAAGGTTCATATCAGGTCAGGAAAAAAACTAAGGACAACATAAAATCAATTTATAAATGACATTTATTATCATAAAATCACTAACTTTTAACTCTCATCAACCTTGTGCTGACGCTCAAAACGACATGTATTATTAGGAAATCACTAAACAGACATTCAAGACGGATTGGATTAAAGGTGACTGTTAAAGCAAAAAGCGACCCTCTTAAACTTAATGATCCATAGTTCCATTTTGCTACCATATCTCTTTTAGCTACTGCAATCAGTCTTGCCACCGCAACAAATGTTTGTCTATTGCAATTGAAGTCATTGTTTTGATCCACAACTATCTTTACCACCGTGAAGAGTTGTTGGTTACATCAACTGACTTAGATTGTTAGCATTACATTGTCCAGTGAACCTTGCATTGCCACTTAGAGTCAGTAGTTTATTATTGGTTATTCAAAATGTAACTTTATGGAACTCTATGAATACAGTCTCCGTCTTCATGTATCTTTACCTCTTTACCACTTCTTCTAATCACATCTCTTAACGATCTTTCTGAACTTTTAGTCAAAAATATAAATATAATTTTCTCATACTATCTTTGAAGATCCACTTCACTTTAAACTGATCTCACAAACTAACTTGTGTTTTAATGCAAACGTTGCTAAGAATCAGTTTGGTGCATACTTGATATAACTTATTGTCATTTATATTTCCTTTACTTTGTAACGACCCAAATTTTAAAAAGATTTTTTTTTCATTTTTAATTAATAAACACACTTGCATAAACCATGAAATTCCAACATAATTATATTCACATCCACATTCATTACAACTTGCTTAAATAATCAGAGGGTCGTAAAACGTATTAGTGAAAGAGAGATAGAGTTCACACCGCGCCATCATGCCTTGCCATTGCCCTTGGGATCATATGTACCTGAAACAAATCTGCAAACGGTAAGCTTGAAAGCTTAGTGAGTTCCCTAGAGCACACCCACATACAAACACGTACAATGTAACGCCCGTAGATCCGGACTTGTCAAGTTAGAGACAATAGGCATCAAAAATGAGTTTTTGATGGAAGATTATTTAGAATGAATAATCTTAACCAAGTTGTAGAATATTTCTCAAGGGTTCCATACATATAAAGAACACCGAAATCCGAGTTATAACGAAGAAGTTATGGCCCATCGAAGTTTTACGGCAACACCGGCACGACACCGGGAAACATAAATAGTGAATTTATGATGGAGGAATTTTTAGCCTTAGTGATCTAAACCAAATTTGTAGTATACGTTAAACCGAGAACATCCATAAAAAGAACGCCCAAATTTGACTTCGTATAAGGAAGTTATGATTTTTCGAAGTTTCAGCTTAGCAGTGCAAGACCCGAAACTCGAATTTTAGTTCGAGCGGTTTTTGGATTATGCTACCTAAATGAGAGTTGAAGATCTCATTAATAGGAACTCAATGGTAAAAATATAGATGAAAATGGAGTCCGTATGAAAGAGTTACGAATTTTTCGTGGTCATTTAACAGTATAATCTCCTCCTACTGTTAAATTTAAGATCGGCCAATAATTAGCCGAAAAAGTCTAAATGTAAAGAACGTCGAAAACGGAGCTCGTATACAAAAGTTACCGGGTCTAGAAGTCAGCAGGGTGCTGCTGCAAAAGGGGTGACGTGGCACAATGTGAGCTACACACGTACGGCCACCAGAAGGGTGACACTTGTCACTGACTCGACGCGTCTATACCTTGACTCGGTGAGTCAAGCTGCCAGCCCCCTATAAATAGAGGTGTCGGATTCCTCCATTCCTCACACCTTCCCAAACTATTCTTTCTCTCTCTAGCCCCCCTAACCCCCCTAACCCCCCTAAAAGCCTAGGTAAACCCCCTAGCACCCGAAGGAAGCCCCGAGGCTCCCAAAGTCCTGAGAAAAGAGGCTTTCGGCTTGGGAATGTTGCTCCAACGAAGCTCGGTTTTCAATGGACGACCGCGGCGGAGGAGGCACTCCATAAAATCAAGTAAGCGCTACAAAAGTTGCCTATGCTAGCCAACCCCACCACAGGGGAAACGCTGCAAATGTACCTTTCGACATAAAATGAAGCTATATCCTCGGTATTGACCGTAGAAAGAGAAGGATAACAGAAGCCGATATACTTTGTGAGTAGGGTGCTGCAGGGCCCCAAACTCAACTATCCCACCATAGAGAAATTAGACTTGGCACTCATTTACGCTGCACGACGTCTGAGACGCTACTTCCAAGCGCATCAAGTTGAAGTACTAATGAATTGGCCCATCAAACAAATACTGCTTAAGCCGGAAACGTCGGGCCGGCTAACGAAGTGGGCGATCAAGCTAGGGGAACATGACATAAGTTATCGGCCAAGAAAAAACATTAAAGGGCAAGCACTGGCTGACTTTTTGCTCGAAATCCCGGATGAAGGCGGTCTAGATAAGGAAGGAATCTGGGCAGTGGAGGAAGTCCCGGCTAGCAACTGCTCATGGACGTTGTATACTGATGGGGCGTCCAGTAGGGAGGGCTCAGGGGCGGGCCTAATCTTGACCAGCCCAGAGGGGGAAGAGGTAACTTACACCCTCCATTTCGACTTCCATACTTCGAATTACGAGGTCGAGTATGAGGCCTTGCTGGTGGGGCTGCGCTTAGCTAAACAAATGGGCGCGAAGGCTGTAACGGCCTTAAAAAATTCTAGGCTAGTTGTGAACCAGATCAATGGATGTTTCGAGACAAGATATCAAAGAATGGAGAAGTACGTAAAAATAGTGAGATGATTAATTCAATCCTTCAGACAGTTCACAATCAAGCAAATACCCCGGAGTGAGAACAGAAGGGAGGATGCCCTAAGTAAGCTAGTGTCTACATGTTTTGATCATTTATCAAAGAAGGTTTTGGTAGAGGTACTTAAGGAGAGGAGTATAGACGAACGACAGGTAAACGCCCTAACAACCACTGGGTCCACATGGATGACACCATTTATCGAGTAACTGCAAAGGGGTATACTTCTAGATGATCACGGAGAATCCATGAAAATAGGTATAAAGGCGCCCTCATACGAACTGGTAAATGGGGAACTGTACCAAAGAGGATTCACGAACCATGGATGAAGTGCGTAGACCAGGACAAAGGAATGGAAGCATTGAAGGAGGCGCATGCAGGCCAGACAGGCGCGTACGAGCGAGCACGAGCTTTGATGGGAAAAGTGCTTCAGATGGGAATATACTAGCCCACGATGCATCATGATGCATTGGGATTGACCAGGAAATGCGAGGAGTGCCAGTTATATGCCCCGATACAAGCAAATCCGCCAGCACCACTACACAACATATCTAGCCCATGGCCATTCTACCAATGGGGTATAGACATCGTGGGACATTTCCCAGAGGCGCTCGGAAGGCTAAAGTACATGGTAGTGGCAGTGGACTACTTCACAAAATGGATCGAGGTAGAGCCTTTAGCCTGCATATCCGGGAGACACATGATAAAGTTTGTATGGAAAAACATTATGACGAGATTCGGAACACCGAAAGTGCTCATCAGCGATAACGGTTTGCAGTTTGCTGAAAATCCCTTCAAAGAATGGTGCGCCAATAAAGGAATCAGCCAACAGTTCACTTCAGTGGCGCACCCGCAAGCAAACGGCCAGACATAAGTATCTAATCGAACCATCATGAATGGAATCAAGAAATTCTTAGGTAAAGCTAAAGGGAATTGGGCGGAAGAGATACCAGCAGTACTATGGTCATATCAAACTACCCCACAAACAAGCACAAACAAAACACCATTCAATTTAACGTATGAGAAGGAAGCCATGTTGGCTATGGAAATGTAGTAGGCACATTGAGATCAACCAATGCAGCGGAAGAAACCAATACCCAAGACTTAAGGATGAACCTGGACATGCTGGAGGAAAGGCACGAAAAATCAGAGATACGCCCAAGTCGCCTACAAGCGAGTAATAGAGAGATATTACAATCAAAGGGTAAAAGAGAAAGCGTTCACGGTAGGCGAATACATGTTAAGGACGAACGAGGTAAGATGGGTCCAACATGGGAAGGTCTGTATAGAATTGTAGAAGCAAATCGACACGGTGCATATATCCTGGAAACAGTGGAGGGAAGGCAAATCCTAAGAACCTGAATGCCAGAAATTTGAAGAAGTTTTTCTTTTAAAATGAAGCAACGGATAACTCCAGATTATTGAATGTGGTACTTAGTGTAATTATTTTCATGCTTAGCGACATGATTCTCATACTTAGTGTATTGGAGACCACGAGTCAATGTAAGTGAATGGCTGACATGACAAACCTTGATACTCAGTGTAACAAATTTTATAAAACGTCTAAATTCTTGATGCATTAAACTCGAACGTTGGGCATTTAGAGCTCCCAACTTTGACATTTAGCATGTCAATACTAATATGGGCAAAACAAAATGCTTAGCGCATTAAAATAATGACAAGTAAAGCAGTACTTAGGGCATGCAACTGGGTACCTGATATACCAAACATATTTGCATACATAAAACGCTAAAGGAAACATTGTTTAAGCAAAGTCCATACAATACATGACCAAAAGTAAAACATATAGAAACTAGAATGTCCAGAAGCGTAACAGGACAGTTCACAAACCGCCAAACATAAAACATAAAGAAGGGAACTAAAAGGAATATTTTCACACCCCAGAAGGGGTAGCACACGATGCCGGAGCATCATCATTTTCAGCAGACGTAACCACCACCACACTCATCGAATCTCCACTAGGACTTTCACCACTAACCCAAATGTTGTGGTCACTATCATCTTTGACACCACCTTGACCATCTTTGCCAATATTACCTTCAATCGTCTCCACAACTTCCTCTATCTCAACCACCACACCCTCCGGTGTACCCCCCCCCCCCCCCGAATTGGAGAAAGAACACAACTCCCGAAGGCCCTTAATGTCCAAATATCCCAATCCCAACAAAGATGCATGGTCCTTGCTCGCAAATGATAGCAGAGCATTATTCACACTGACTATAGGACCAGCAGCAGTAGGGCAAGAACCGACACCCTCAGACCCAACACCAGCAGTGGCCTTCTGAACAGATTCAACACCAGCCACAAAAGCAGCATGTCGAATGAGACTTATAGCATTTGTAAGGCCCGGATGCTCGATCAATTTGTCAACAACACGGACAACACCAACATGCACTAACAAATCCAAATCCCAATGTAAGGTATCAACATTTTCTTGTAGAGAAGAAACCACCTTGTCATGGTCAACAACATCACGTTCAAGGCTCTAGACTTGAATCATCAAGCCTTCATTGACCTGAGAAAGGGAGTCAACGTTGGCCTCTAAAGTAGCCTTAGTGTCCTCAAGGGTAGACTTCTCAGAGGCAAGGAGATGATACTTTTGTTCAGAAAGTTGGAGGTCCTCACCAAGTTCACCAACACGGCGCTCTAACCCCACAATACGCACTTCACAGGTGGCATGGGCGGTTTCCATATCACTCAAATAGTGGATACGTCGAGAGCTCGCGACAAGATCACCGACCATAGCGGGGGGAAAGGCATGGCGAGAAAACTCAAGAGCATTAGCGCGAACAGACAACTGGGAGTCATTCTGAAGGTTCCATGAAGGGACACAGATAGGAGGATTGATAAGACTCTCCCCAGTAACGCCTGGTTTGAACCCTTTTAGCAACATCAGATGCATCAACGACCGACTCACCCATAGCTAACACAACTTTCCTTTTTGCTTACATGCACTGGACATCAGTGATAATACCTTCCTTGCTATCTTCACTATTCTCCAAGGAGGAGGAACGAGTACTGCCCAGAGGCATGACAACAGACAAAGGGCGGGCATGTAAAGGATCCGTATCTGAAGCTGACCCACCCATAGGAGGAGTAGAAGGGGCATCAGTTAAGGCAAGTCAATCCATCTGATGACGAGGATGAAGCAGATCAACCAGATCCACCTCACGGTGCTCCAACTTACCCCAATACCGTTTCCTCAGAACTTCATCCATAGATAAAGAGGACTCAACACCTAGATATCGAAACACAAAGTGTTAGCCGCCTAAGGGAGACAAGAAGAAAAGAGAAAAATAAAGGAAAAGGCAAAGCATTTACCATTAACAATGCAAAAAAACACCGCCATCCTATCCCGACGTCTCCAAGAAGGACTCATTCCTACACTAGAAAGGAGGGCCTCAGAGTAGTCCTCAGGGGATACTTGGATGCCCTTCATAAAGTCGGCGATACCCTGATTGTGAGGGAAACATTTTGGGATGGTATCAGCAAAGGCAGTCGCACTGTATCGCCCACTCCCGACCAACTCTTGATTTACCCACAACCATTTGTCTTGCCAATTCTTATGCGTCCGCCCGTCGGGAACCAGAGCGTGTCCCTTGTGTCGGACTGAAAAAGTATACTTATCTCCGGTAATGCAGAATATGAAGAAGTATTTAAAAACAAAGTAGTTGGGAAGATAGTTGTTATCCCTGCAGATCATTTTGAAAGCTACTACCTTGTTGACGACATTTAGGGTCAACATCTGCAGACTGTAACCATCTTTTTGGAGTACTTCCTCTTGGAAATCTGTCAATGGTAAACGGATCACAACATCTAGGGTTCTCAGGAAAACCCCGATTTTACCAGGGGGAGATGAGATGCAAGAACCAGACGAAGGATATTTCATGCCTTCCATAGAGGATAAGTCGTACGTAGCCTCAAGATGACGATATTCAGCGGCGGAGGGAAGGATACCAGGAAGACTCGCCATGATGAATGAAGAAAGGGAAACTTAAGAAAAGAGAAAATGAAGAAAGAGAGGTCAAAATAAAAAAGAAAACCCTATAGAGGCTCTTATATTGGAAACGAGAAAGGTGGGACATTTAAAATGACTGACAATAACGTAACCACCATCCATCATGCGCAGTCACATCACCATTAAAGGTGGAACGACAGGCAAAGAAGAAAGAGACACATGTAAGCTCCTCAATCCCGGAACGTCGCAACTAGCGCTGCAACGCTACGGCTACCGGACTGGGGGACTTGATGACGTGCCTAAGCCAGCATGGTAGAACCATACCTTGAACAAGGCCTTAGCGTGCTGGCCAGGCCGGGCTCAGTAAGCTCAGCGTCTGCCAATGCTCCCGCTAGCAGGGTGCCTCAACAAAAGGCCTCAACGACCGCTAGGAGCACTTCTGAAGTCCCAACAAAAGGCTCGTGCCATCCAAAGGACGCTCCCAACTCCAAGACAAAAGATATGGTCAGGAGATAAGTAGCAGGGTCAGGTAATTACCGTCAAGGCCAATGAGAGTGCTTTAACAGTTAAAGGCGCATGATCCTCCAATCAGCACCCCTGATCCTGTCTCCCCCAAAAAGCGATCTTGTCTGGTACGGACTAGGCAAGAGCACTAGGTATAAAAGGATACACCCTTGGACTCACAAGGTAAGCACTCTTCTCTGGTTTAGATACACATAGAGAAACCCTAGAAACATCCTAACTTGACCGTTGGAGCGTTCTTCCGGGAGGACTCTCCTGGGAACGACTGACGGCTTTCTTCTCTTGATATTGTGCAGAGGCGACGAAGAATTCCATCACACAACTTTGGATAGATCAATCTCTCCATACGCATCAGATGCATTACCAGTTCTCAATCCCCACTGATGATAGCAGTCGACAACCTAAGCTTACAATAGTTAGCTTTCCTTGACTAGCCAAGGCTAGTGCTTATACATTCCAAGACCGGGTGGATATTCTCAATACCTCAATGAATATCAAGATCCTTAATCACTTTCCATTGAATCGATTACTAGTCCTCAGTGACTTACTTGATGAAGAAGAACAAAATCTAAGCAATCAAAATACGTACCCAACCCGTTTAACGACTTAGTTGTACTAGATCGATTCCCATGCGAACCTGCAACTAACCTCGCTTTGAAGGTGTGAACTAGAAAACTTCTGATCTTACACCAATAACCGAGCCAACTCCTTACTACCTCAAGACCATAAAAACCCTTACACATCCTGCATTCAAACCTGGCATGCCCACCTTGTAGATGCCTTTAATTCTTGCTGATACCATAAAGATCAGACCGGATGCTGATCTTTTCTCACTTTAAGCTTGTTCTTATGATGGTTGATGCCTCCCATATCGAAATCCAAAACCGAATCACCTAGAATCCCCTAAACATAACCCTCGGTATGCAAAATTGCATATGAAGATTCTCAGGACCATCATGAAGAAAACTCAAATTTTCTAGGTGGAGACTTAGATACACCCCACATAGCATCTCAAATATAGATATATAATCATAAACATAATTAATATAAACACGAAAGAACGAATACAACTCATACATGTGGTGCCAACTCATGGAACTTGGATATCCTCAGCCTATGACTGTAATGCTCGGCTCCTCCCCACACGAACCTCCACTCTGCCCTCGCGACCATCATAAGTCCTCAGAGTGGCTAGAGTAGGTGCCCAAACTACTCTCCTCATCAACTTCGGACAACCGGCCTTTTTGTGGTCCACTTGGTTGCAGTGAAACACATCAGAACCGATCCTCGAGGGAAATACTTACTGAAATGACCCATCTTTCGACAACTGAAACATTCCCTCCTTGTCTCCCGAAAGGCTCTTACATGGGTCCTCTCATACTTGGCATAACGCCCTCGACCTTGCTGGTCTCCCAAACACAAATCCTGAGTCATGGGCCTCTTCACTTAGCCCATTTAAGTCTGAATCTGCTCCATCTTCTGTTAGGTTATGTTCATAACATAAATTCTATGGTGTACATGCAACCCTAATTATTTTGATCTAGGTTTTTCTAAGTAAACATACAACATTGAATACCAAAGCTGTTGGATTCGTGTCTAAGTCCATAACTATTTTGGTATGTACTTGACCCGATGGTGCATGGTCCTTTTGGGTTGCCTTCACCAAAGCAACTTGATTGGAGAAATAAATAAAGAGAGAGAGAGAGGTTATTATGATTTATTAATATGTTATAAGAATAATGTATTAAAGGAGAAATCATATTTGTTTAATTAATATTGGTCAATAATTAATTAAGAATTAATTTTGTGATCAAGTGTAATTAATTAAACTGGAGGGGCTGAATTGTAATTATGTGATAGTTACAAAATAAGGTAAGGATTATCTTATTAATGGGTTGGACAATTCTAAGGTGATAAGGCCTTAGAATTCGACTAGGATAAGGGTTTCTAAGACTTATCTTATGGTTACTTGGTGGGCAAGCAACTAGATAAGGATAAGGACTAAAACCCTAATCTTTACACCTATATAAACCCCCTAAGGCTCATGATTTCGTGTATCCCTTCCCAAGAGGTCCTAGAGACGAATTCTTATACCTCTCCTCTCTCTTTATACCTTCTCCATGTGCTCTTGGTGTTTGTAAGCCATCAGAGGAGTGACACTTGTGACTCTAAGCCTTCCAAAGTCAATACAAGGAGATTTGGGATTGTTATTGCTACATAACAATCAAGGTAACATCTTAAACCTAATTATATGTTAATATCGATTTCCATATGCTAGAATTAGGGTTTATAGTCTTGGATTCAAAGCATGTACAATAGAGAAACCTAGATCCAAGCATTAGGGTTTGTATGAGCACATAGGATGTCTTATGACCAAAACCCATCAGTGGTATCACAGCCTAGGATGGTTTCAATTGTATTGATGCATTGTATATCTAAAAAATTTGATTTTTGGGTGTTCTAGAGGCTTGACTCGCCGAGTCCATAGCTGAACTCGCCGAGTCCAGGCTTGACTCGACGAGTCAACTCGTCAGATAGTGCTTATCTCGGGATTTCTTGCTGTTTTTGCATATGGATAGTTACCTTATCATGTTAGATCAATATTAATCCGATTATATGATATATTTGACTGTATTTTTGATCTGAATGAAGATATTTATCAATTAATAAGATAATTGTTTCCTTATAAGATAATTGATTAATTATTTTGAGTAAATTGATAAATTGTTTTGCAAGAAATCATTAAATAAATCAAATATGGATAATTATGTGATTAAATGTTAATATAAAATTATTTGTTATTTGATCCTTGTTGTTATGAAAAGTTTCATATTTTCCCCTTTAGGTTTTATAGTTTAAATTTGAACCCAAAAATTTTGAAGTTTTGAAATTTAAATAGTTAAAACCCTAATGTTTTGAAAAAGGTTTCAAAACTTGCCCTCAAGTTTTGGAATTTAAAAGTTGATTAAAATTTGATTAGGAATGTTAAATTCTAAAACCCTAGTAATGTTTTGAAAAGTTCAAATCACTCCCTTATGGTTTTATTAATTGATTAAGGTGTATAATTAAAAGAGATTTAACAAATCCATAAAAGTTTAGGTTTACAATTTAATTGAATTAAAAGTATAATTGTTAAATTTGATCACCTAATATTTTAAAAGTGTAAAATGCACCCTATACTATAACATTAAAAGTCTAACATTATATATATATGTATGAGTAAAAGTCAGTCTTACCGTTAGTAGGCCTCATTCACGAAGCTGGTCTATAAGGGGTGTTTAAGGAAATTGCCTATAAAATGGCGATTGAATGGGTATCCACTCTTACCCACCACACTCTTGACTAGTGGAGATGTTGGGTTATTGATGTTGCGTCTTGGGCTCGCTTCTTAGTCCATTCTTTATACGGTATGGGCCTGTCCATCCGTATCTTATTTTCTAGGGTTTGTGTATTGATAGATGCTTGCATGCATCTTTTACGTTACCGATTGATCAGGGTTTTACGGTGTAACTATAGAAGTTATCTTTTTGTAACCCTAGAATCCTCTATAGTGGAAGTTCTTCATCAAGCTCTGCTGAGGATAGAAAGTTTAATCATTCAACATATTCAAATCCATTCTTGAGTATTGCTTTACATTCTTTATATACCTGTTTCAAATATCTATTCGATCTTAAAGATTTTTATCTCTTCAATTGGTATCAGAGCGGGAGGCTGTGTAATTCATACACATCTCTTCTGTGAAAGAAGCTATTAGGGTTTGTTCCGCATTAACTAATATTTATTGAGCCGTCACCCCATAATTGACGTATCTCATTACTTGTTCGTTTTTCCCTAATATTATATATTACAAGTCTGATCTTTAAAACAGGTTATTCGATCAAGCATGGACGAGTCGCCATCTAATCCCATTAATATTTCGAACAACATTGGATCAACAACGAAGATTCCCATCCTTTACACCCAAGATTATGAAGTCTGGGCAAATCACTTTGAAGACTATGTTATAGGATCTGAGGACAATGGATACCTCATCTGGGAAGCAATCGTTTCGGGACCCTTTGCTCATTCTGAAACTTCAAGGATTATTAAAACTCAAAAGGAGTATAATGATCTTTTGAAAGATGTTAAAGATGTTGCCCAAGACGAAAAAGATAAATTTCAGTGCAATATTAAAGCATTGAGATTAATCAGATTCGCTCTTCAATCTGACACTTTCAGGCTGGTGAGTTCGTGCACTACTGCCAAAGAAATATGGGACAGGCTTCGCGAATTGTATTCTACGGACGAAGAACTTGAACACTCCATTCAAACCTTACTCTTATCCGAGTTTGGTGAAATCAAGCAGAGAGTCGAAGAAACTGTGACTCAAACGTTCGATCGCTTCAATCATCTTCTTAGCAAGATGATTAAACATGATATTGAAAGGAAGTTGATTGAGCAGAAAGTCACGTTTCTTAACGGCCTCAGATCTGAGTGGAGAGCTGTTGTGTCCACAGTTAAAGCGCATGAGCAATTCAAATCTTATTCTCTAGCGAAACTGGTGGGTATACTGAAGTCTCAAGAAAAGATCGTACTACAGGAGAAAAATGTAGTTTCAAGCCTGGGTTCCATGGCACTACTATCCAAAAGTAAAGCAGCGATGGAAGATGAAGACCTCAACTTAGAAGATTATGATCTTACTTTTGAAGACTATGCTATGATGGTATCAAATCCCAAGAGGTTCATCAAGAAAAGATTTCCCACCAATAAGAACCGTAATTGGCAGGGAAGTTACAGCTCTGAACAGGTCAAAGAAGAACCGAAAGCAGAAGAATCAAAGAAGGAACCGAAAGCTGAAGGAGATTCGGGTGTGAGCTGCTTTTACTGTGGAGGAAAGAATCACTATGCTAAAGATTATGTCCTCAAGAAAATGGCTGAAAAGGATGAGGAAAAAGATGAAGAAGCATTGTTACTGAAAAAGCTGGATGAGATCAGGAAGAAGAAATCTACTGCTAACTCATCTATGAATGCTTTAATTGTGCAGGGTTCGATAGCAAATGATGAATTCGGAGGAGTGGAGGTCTGGTCAACCGACTCCGAGGATGATGAAGTAAGGAAGCCTTCTCATGGAAAAGCTTATGTGGCGAAAGAGAAGGACAGTAGTGGAAGATGCTTGATGGTGTCTGATGTATCTCAGATGAGGGGATATAACACAGATGGTGGGAACAAAGACTCGAAGGAGCAACAGTACATGTGCTTTATAGCAAAACCGCTCAGCGTGCAATTCAACGAGCTTGATGAATTAATCAAGAAGGTACAATCCGTGTTTGTTTCATTTAAAGTCCCACAATGCTCATATAAAAAAGAATTAAAAAATGTTAATTCAAGAATTTCTCATCTAGACAGTAGCTTAACTCAAACTCGGGTCACCAATTCTAACCTAACTGACCAAAATAAGCAGGGTGTCGTCGAAGAGTGAGGAACGGAGGATGTGGATCGAACTGAAAGAGTCATAGTTAGTCAAAACCAAGGACGAAAACATTTATTTGCAAAGAGACAATTTAAAACTTTTGAAACAGCGGAATGTTTTTTGTTTGACTGCTAAGCGTCTTTACAATAATATCACTCAACTTCATTTGAACTGTGAAATAGGGCATAAAATTCATCGTATGATCTTGCCTTTTCTTGAGTTTAAGGAGGATGAAATCGATGCTGAAGCATACAATTGTGAAAGTGTGGTTTCGTCTGAGGATGTTAATCCAATGTATATGTATGGTCTAGACAAAATTGAATCCTTCATAAAGTCCAAAGACCATAAGGACATGCTGAAAAACCTTTTGGATGAAAATGACAAAGTGAATCTAAGGACCGAAACCATACAAAAATTTGACTCATTGAATGCCAATTTGAGCTCAGAAAATAAAATTGATGTTGAAAATGCATCTGAGCTCAATGAGGATAATGACATGAGTGAAATTTCTGTAGAGGACGAAGTTGACTGCTCTGAATTTGTCAAAAGTGAACCTGAAATCCACAAAAATCTCATCTCAGAAAATTCTGTGGAGTTCGCTCGCTTGTCCCAACAAAAGTCCCCGAAACTTGAAGAAAAAGCTGTTGTTTACCAAAAGGTAAGGACAACACCAAATCAGGTGTATAAGGTCACAGGTGTAACAGAACATCAGACAACCGAACTCACACCCATTGTGAACGAAGACAATGCCGATGGTTGTGATGAATTCTTCTGGTTGGCTCCTATTGACAATGCTGATGAAACTGTTGGTCTATCAGAGCAAACTTCCTGGAAAGCAAAAGGAAGATACATTCCTGAGCCACTTAACAAACCTGATAACTTTGACGTGCCGAGTTCCAGTGGTACAAAAGATGTTCCTAAAGATAAGGCAGATTCAAGAGAATCATCATCGGTTCAAAGTGGACCTGTTGACACCAGTCAAAATCAAAAGGCGAACATCCATCATCGGCCGAAACAGATGAGAAATCAAAAACGACAAAGGAATCAGAGATACAAGAAGAATCTTTCTGAAAGAAAACAATTTTGGCAATCTCAAAATGCCTATTTCTCATATCGTGACAAAAATTTAAAGTCAGAGAAAAATACTGGTGGATCTCAAGAGAGAAATAACAACCGAAAGCAGAAGTTCGGTTCAGAGCACAGTAACAACCGAAAGCAGGAGTTCGGTTCTGAGAGCAAAAGAGACCAAAAGTCTAGGTTCGGTTCCACTGATAATCAAAACCGAAAGAGTTACCTAGAATATCAAATCAAGAAATCATCTCAGTCTAAATTCTCTCATTCTAATTCTTCCAATCATTCTTCTTCTCAATCTCATTCTAAATCTCCAACTGACCTGAAAGGGAAATCAAAGGTTTCGTCAGTTAAATCAGAGACTAAACCAAAAACTCTAGATCCCACAAAGATTAAGGTTTACACCATTAAAAAGAAAAATGAAACAACTTTGATAAAAAGAACATTTTTTGTTGACATCTCTTTTTCTGCTCCTGTTCCTGTGAAAGGCTCACGTGGACCCAAGAAACTTTGGGTTCCTAAATCTGTTTAATTTGTGCAGGTTATCCGTGACGAGCAGTTCGATGAAGAATGGTATATTGACAGTGGCTGCTCACGTCACATGACAGGGAGGAAGGAAGAGCTTAGGGAATTCAGATCTCTTTCAAACGGTGGAAATGTCAAGTTCGGGAACAATTCCTTCGGAACCATCAAAGGCTATGGAATGATTACAAATGGTGATTTCACAATAAGGATGGTTGCATATGTGGAAGGATTACAACATAACCTCATAAGTGTATCTCAGCTTGTTGGAGGTACTGGTCTTCAAGTCTCATTCGACGATGAGGGTTCTGAGATAATTGAGAAGAAGACGAAAAGAGTTATTCTCAAATCGGAGCGTAAAGGCGAAATGTTTCCTTTAAATCTCAAACCCATCAAAGGTAACCCAGCCATCTGCTTGTTATCCAAAGCACAATCTGACGAAAGCTGGCTATGGCACCGAAGACTCTCTCATCTCAACTTCAAAGATATCAACAAACTTGTTACTGGAGGTCACGTTAGAGGTCTTCCTTTGCTCAAGTATGATAGAGATCATCTGTGTGCTGCATGTGAAATGGGGAAGCAGAGTCGCCAAAGTCATCCATCTATAATAAACACTAAAGTTGTTGAACCACTGGAATTACTTCATATTGATTTATGTGGTCCATCTTCTATCGAAAGCATTGGTGGTAGCAAGTATATTCTTGTTATTGTTGATGACTTTTCACGTTTTACATGGGTGTTCTTTCTGAAGCTTAAATCTGAAGCGACTCACAAGCTAAAAGTGTTCATCAAGCAGATTGAAGTACAACTAAAGAAGGTCGTTTGCAACATCCGAAGCGACAATGGGTTGGAGTTCAAAAATAAAGAATTTGAAGAATTCTTGGAAGAAAAGGGAATCAGTCACAACTTCTCAGCCCCCTACACACCTCAACAGAACGGGATTGTCGAAAGACGAAACCGATCCTTATGTGAAGCTGCCCGAACCATGCTAAGTTTTGCTTCTTTACCTTTATATTTCTGGGCTGATGCTATATCTGCAGCTTGCTTTACATAGAACAGGTCATATATCAATAAGCGATTCACGCTCACTCCTTATGAGATAATAAACAACAGGAAGCCGAATGTCAAATTCTTCCACGTGTTCGGTTCCCGATGCTTCATCTTCAATTCTAAAGAGCATCGCAACAAATTTGATGTCAAAGCCGATGAAGGGATTTTTCTGGGATATTCTCTCACTTCTAAAGCGTACAGGGTATTAAACAAACGTTCAAGGAAAATAGAAGAGACGTATTACGTGACCTTTGATGATAGCTATGTCAAAAAGTCAACAACAATCATAAACTCAACTGGTGAAATCTTTCCTCAAATAGGTCAAGTCACAGCATTAATTGCAAATCTCTTTGAGAAGTTTGTTGAGTTATTTGATGAACCAGAGAAGGCCATTAATTCGGAAGCCAGCGCAGCAGACAACAAGGTGGATCATCTGAAGCAACTAGTAGTAGATGCTACAAGGCGAATGAATGAAGAAATGCCCAGTTCCGGAGCATCAGTCGAGGGGGAGCACGCCGATACTGCAGCACCTGAAGGTACTGTAGCACCCGAACGCTCCACAATACCAGAAGACACAACAGCACCCGAAGGTACTATAGCGCCCGAAGGTACTGTAGCACCCGAACGCTCCACAACACTAGAAGGCACAATAGCTCCTGAAGGTAATGCATCACCGAAGGTACTGTAGCATCTGATCACTCCACAGCATCTGAAGGCACAGGAGCACCCAAACTCTTCAATATACCCGAAAGTCCGACTGTTTCAGAAAGCTCTTCATTCGAGGGGGAGAATGCCAATATGCTCTTTGACGATGAAAGTAAATCCAAACCAGAAGAGATGGTAAACACTGAATTGGATCCTTCCTATGATCCAAATTACCCTCCTCTCATCAAATGGACCAGAAATCATCCAGTCTCTCAAGTTGTAGGTGATGTTTCTGAAAAGGTTCTGACCAGATCACAACTTAAAGAAAAACAAGCTTCCCTATTCTCCAAAGTAGAATTCTGTATGTTTAATTCTTTCGTTTCAAAAGTTGAACCCAAGACAGTTAACACTGCTCTCGATCACTCCGATTGGGTTCAAGCTATGCAAGACGAACTGAACGAATTCGAAAGAAACAAAGTTTGGCGCCTCATTCCAACTCCTCAAAATGCATTAGTTGTAGGTCTCAAATGGGTTTTCAGGAACAAAATGGACAAGGAAGGGAATGTGATTCGAAACAAAGCACGTCTGGTTGTGAAAGGATATTGTCAGGAGGAAGGGATTGACTATGAAGAGACTTTCGCTCCAGTTGCAAGGCTGGAATCTGTTCGCATTTTTCTGGCCTATACAGCACACAAAAACTTCGAGGTCTACCAAATGGATGTCAAATGTGCTTTTCTGAATGGAGAACTCGAAGAAACAGTCTACGTGGAGCAACTTCCCGGCTTCGTCAATGAGAAGTTCCCAAATCACTGCTATATTCTGGACAAGGCGGTTTATGGTCTGAAACAAGCTCCTAGGGCCTGGTATGAAATGGTAACAAAGTTTTTAAAGATGTCTAAATTCAAACAAGGTTCGGTTGACCCAACCTTCTTTCGTAAAAAGGAAGGTAACCACCTTATGATTGTACAAATTTACGTCGATGATATCATCTTTGGCTCAACGAATCCCAGCTTAACAGCTGAATTCAGAAAGCTGATGGAGACTAAATTTGAAATGAGCTCCATGGGTTCGATTAATTTTTTTCTTGGATTAAATATTAGACAGGGACCTGAAGGCATCTTTATCAACCAGGAAGCATACACCAAAACTCTTCTTGCCAAATTTGGTATGAAGGGAGATTCAAAGGTCAAAGTTCCAATGGCTTTCGTAACCAAACTCACCCCTTCACTGGAGAAACCAGCAGTTGACATTACGTTATACCGCCAGATGATTGGGTCTTTGATGTATCTTACTGCTAGCAGGCCTGACATCATGTTTTCCGTATGTTATTGTGCTAGGTTTCAGGCAAACCCACGAGAACCTCATATGCTTGCAGTGAAGAACATACTTAGGTATCTGAAGCGAACTACCTCTCTCGGTCTTTGGTATCCATCCAACTCAGGCTTCTTCGTTCAAGCCTTCTCTGATGCAGACCTTGGAGGATGTGGTTTAGACAGGAAAAGCACCACAGGGGGTTGCCAGTTTCTTGATGGGAAATTGGTCAGCTGGCAATCAAAGAAGCAAACATGCGTTTCCCTTTCTACAGCCGAAGCAGAGTACATTGCAGCCGCCTCCTGCACATCTCAAGTAATATGGATCCAAAGACAGCTCCGGGATTATGGGCTTAACATGAAAAAGATCCCACTATATTGCGACTCAGAAAGTGCAATTAGGATCTGTCACAACCCAGTGCAACACTCTAAGACCAAGCATATAGCACTAAGGTATCACTTCATTAAGGATCATGTGGAGGATGGTAATGTCGAAATTCACTTTGTTCGCACCACCGATCAACTGGCAGATATCTTCACCAAAGCTCTACCTGAAGCCAGTTTCAATAAAATTCTTCATGGTCTAGGAATGATGGAATCTGAATCAGTACCAAAGACTTCATCCCAAAGTTAAAAAGTAAGGAGCGAAATGAACCGAAATGAACCGAAATTTCGGTCCATTTCGGGTTCGGTTCACATGGGAACCGAAATGAACCGAACGTTCGGTCTATTTCGGGTTCGGTCCCATAACACATATTTTCGCTCAAATCTCAAAAAGGTGTTGTCTATGGTTGTACACTTTTTGTAAAGCTGTTTTTTCTAAAAATCCAAAAATATTTTTTAGGAACCGAAATGAACCGAGCGTTCGGTCCATTTCGGGTTCGGTTAATTTTTTTTTATTATGCATCATTCTTTCTTATTCTGTATTAGTTTTTCCCTTTTTATAAAACTATTTTCCAAAAATTCCAAAATTTTTTTTAGGAACCGAAATGAACCGAACGTTCGGTCCATTTCGGGTTTGGTTTAATTTTTTTTAAAATTCTGTTTGGATTTTCTCTTTTCACAATCTTAAAATCTCCAAAAATATTTTTGTCTAAATTTTTGTCTCATTCTTGTTTAAAAATTACTTGGAATAGGTTTGCTTCTCATTCTTTATTTTACCTAGTTAAGCGTCCCTAGAAGCATGCTTGTGCATGTTGTCCAAAGCCTCAACTGATTTTGAATAAAAGCCTTAATGACTAGGTATATACAAACCTTGTCTTCCCAATAAGGCTGCTCCATTTATTCTAATCCTGAGCTACCTTACTCTTTTCTCATATGAGTTGAGAGTTTACTGCTTGGTCACTATTTTCAGCAGAGGTACTATCGTTTTTCTTCACCACCTTACTCTTCTCCATCATATTTCGGTCCCATATCGTAACCCTTGAGACTCTCAGAATTAACCACTGAGGTTTATGGTTGCAAAATATATGTGTTTATGATCTAAGCCACGTGTCACTACGTGCTTAGTGAAACCCAACATTCAATACCTATCATGAATTGACGGTTAACATGAAATCTCTCTTTGTTTGTGCGATTCTTATGAATTTGTTATTTACCATAACATTTCTTCCCCTAGAATCCAGTTTAATTTTTTTTGAGATTTCACCATCATATATTTTTACAAGTCACTATATCTGTTATCCAGCCTACTTGTTCAACAGACCACATCGGTCTCACAAGTACTTCATTTAGTCTCGGTCTTATGTCAAGGTCCGGGTTTCTAAATTGAAGCGAAAGCCACCCTATTATGCCTAACAAAAGGATGCCTTTCAACACTTCTTAGAAAGTGCTTGATCGTAATTCAACGGGAATCCATACAAACACTTTAAGGTCTCTCTTGACCTTGAAGAAAGTGATTCGTGCCCGGGATCATCTGTTTTGTGTCTAATTTGACATCACTCTTCCCCTATATATCTCGCTTTATTTCCTTATCTTTTACACTCTATGCACGAAAATCTTTGATTTTCCAAACTTCTCGTCCGGTTACTTTATAATCTTATGTTTGGATGACAGCTATTAAACAGATAAGATGTTGACTCAGCCGACAGAGTAACGGCCTCAATAGTGAGGTGATGGGCACGCGTGCAAAACGGAACAGTTCTTCTCTCTCCTGCGTAATCATCGGGGGTGCCAACCGTCGCGCTTCAGTCAAATCCGAAACCGTTTTATTGTATCAAGAAGATTTGGGGATGATCTTTCTCTTTCCTCTACCTACGGTATAAAAGGAATTCATCTGCTTCATTCCCAATTTACAACATTCAAAACTCAAAAAGCAAAATCGGACGATTTCTCATCTACTGTTCATCATCTTCTTCCTTCAACCATGGCAGATTCTTCATCAGTACAGGAAACCTCTTCCCGCACAAACATTCTTCCAATCCGTGCCCAACAAAGTCTGGTGATTGATCTCAACCCTAAGGTGTACGAAAATTACATGTATCCCATGGTGGAGTGCCTCAAATACTCTCCGTTGGTGCTCGCTCTTTCCAAAGTTGAGCTTGTACCAATGGAATGCCTCTCCCAGGTCTTCTCCACAGCCTATTATGACATATCAGTGGATCGCATCTACTTTGATCTTCTTTCTCACAAGACCTCCATCTCTAAGCAACGATTTTGTTGGCTCCTAGGCTATGAAGCTGATGAATCTAGGGTTAATCCCGACACCATTACCGTCAGGCAATTATTTTTGATGTTCTACAATATGGGGTACATGGAGATTCTCACAACGGTTACAAAATTCAAGAAATCGTGTCTCCCTCCCCCATGGAATGGTTTCTTCACCATTCTCTTCAAAGGGCTCTCCGAGCGTAGTTCTGGTTCTGATGGGGCTAGCAAACTGTTTATGACCATTCTCTATGGTCTTTATCATGGCCTTAACCTAGACTATGGCTCGGTTCTATGGCAGCAACTCATTCAGAGCCTTGCCTCCTCCTCTCGACACACTGAGGTATCCTACGCCAGGTTTTGGACGCTCATCACCAAGTGGGCCATGGATAAACTCCATGTTCCTACTGTTGCAGGTTCCCTTCTCTCCAACATCAGCGTCTTCCACACCACCAAAATTATTGTCACCGATCCGACGAAATTTTCCTTCGTCGGATCCATTCCGAACTCTATGTCCGCCGGGGTGTGAAAGGAGAGCATCATCATGAAAGCCTACAAGGACTTTCGTCCTTCGGGCCCAAGGGAGCTTTCTGCTGAAATGGTTCAGTCCATTAATGATGCAGATAAACCTGCTGCTCGCGGAAAGAAACCCGAGCAAGGGAAGATAAAGAAAGCAACAAAGGGGGCAAAGGGTCCTTCTCCTAAGAAGTGAAAACCCTCAAAACCAGATCTTTCCCCACCAGCAAAGAAGAAGAGAGTCCAACCCAAGAGAAAACTCATTCTCTCCTCTTCTTCCAACAACTCAGAAGAGAACCACTCTGACTCTGATGAGTCAGCTAGAGGCGAAACCCCACCTCACTCCCCTGATCATGAGGTACATATTTCATCAAAACCTCCTTCACCTTCTCCTATACCCACCTCTTCCATTCCCATCATAACCTCCTCTATTTCCATTCCCCCCATAACTACTCCTCTTCAAACCACATCAACCACCCTTCCCCCACCACTTTTTACAGAAGCCACCACCACTACCACCCGTGAGGTTCTAACCAACGTATCTGATACGGGGGTTTCTACTTCACAACCCGAACCTACATCTGCACCCGAACCCACTATCACTACCGAACCCCCCACTGCACCCTTATCTCCCACTCCATCTGCTAAAACCTAAACCTTTTTGGGAGGGGAGGATACCGTTTTTGACTCCATCTACTACAGCCCCTATCAACTTTAGAGTGATGATGATGATGATGATGCTCCGGTCACCAAAAAGCACATCAAGGAGCTCCACGAGAAGATTGACACTCTTGTGGCTTCTTCCTCCTCCTCAACATCTCACTTTTTAGAGGCTGCTATTCAGAGTATGGTGGAGTCACTTACAAAAGCTCATGAAGCCTCTATCAGCACAGCTGCTACTGCCATTGATAAATCCACGCAGGCTAGTGCGGTAGCGACCGAAAAAATCGAAAAACTATTTCAGGACGCCCAGATCTGGCTGGAGTCTTTACAGGCGGCTTCAGAGTTAAACACTAAGAAGATCCGCACCGTTGTGGAGAAGCTGGTCCATTCCTTCGAGACGGAAAAAGATCAATTTGCCAGCTTCCGCCAAAAACTCAAAGAAGACAACCAATCATTTGTGTCTTCAGTTGCGGATCGTCTTCTCTCATTCCAAGCCACTCTAGCCGCCGAATCTACCACAAAGGAAGAGCTTGCCCAAAAGTCTTCCGAGATTACCTTGGCAACTCATCAGCTCTCCCAGGCCGAGCAGGAAATCGATTCTCTTCGGTACGAGAAAGCTGTGGTCAAGAGTTGTGTTTCAGATGTCCACGGAGCTTTGTCCAATATCCTTGAAGCCCATGATCCGATTCTCAACTATTCGGTGAGGCGAAGTCTTGTAGAGAAGCTCGCTCCTGCTCTTGCCCTTCTTAGTCGTATTGAAGGCATTCCTGAGCAGAAGGACCATCCGAAACAAGGGGGAGAAAAGAAGAAGTCCACAGCTCAACAGAAACCCCCTCCAAGTTCCCTACCTCAATCAATTCCACTTTCATCACTTGTCCCTCCAAAAGCACCCAAACCAACATCTGGTCCTTTATCAGGTTTGAGTGCTCAAGCCAAAGCCAAATAAATTGCTGACGACAGTGATGAGAGTGATGATCAAGAGCTAATTATCAGCTTGGTCAGGAAGCAGACCAGAGAGAGAGAGCTGGATGAAAATGCTCGAATAATCAGGGAAGCCGAGGCCAAGGAGAGGAAGATGAAGGAGGCTCATGATCTCCTTGAAAGCAAGAAAACTCTGTTTCCTCCTTGGACCCTCGAGGTGCTCATCAAAGAAGCCATTGAGTCCCCTTGCACTCTATGGCTAGAATCGTTCATCTCACTAGACCGTGTCAACTCAATCGATTCCCAGTTCGACATGCCCCTGACCCGAAAGGCCTTCATCTTCCATGCGTTCACTCATATAGCTGAAGTTCCCCATCCTTACCCGAAGGTGGATAGGGAGCTTATAGACTATTACCTGAGGACTGCTCAACCTCAGTACCAAACTTGGAGCGCACAGAAGATAACCAACGTTCGAGTACTCAAGCCTGTTCATGAAGGTAACTTTGTTAATATCAGATTCAAGGTCTTGAGGGGATCTGAAAAATCTGAGCACTCTATCTCTCTGGCTGATCTTCCCAACCTCAACCCTCACGATTGGATCGTTCTTCACAACATTCTTCTTGTCAATGAAGCTGGATATGGTCCGGTCATAGACCATTTCAAGAGAATGTTAGTTTGCTATATTTTGGAGGTGGCCAAGCTTGATCAAGAGATTGCTAATATCCTGAGGAAGAAGCCCATCATCACTGCAGTGGGTTCTGCTAGCGATATAAACGAATGAAGATGGGAAAGATTGACCCGAAACAGAACTCAGTCATGTTCACTAGAGCAGAAGGCCAGAAATGCCTGTTTGCTTTGGCTGACAAACATCTTTACACCACTACTTGTCTAGAGCATGTTCTAGGTATAATCAATCGTTGCAAGCAGAACACGGATAGTGATAAAAAGTACTTCAATGATATGATAAACTGGTACATTCACTTCCATCAAAAACTTCTTGCCATCATCCCCTGCCTGTTCAAGACAGTCAAGAAAGCCAGTGCTGTGGGGGCAAGCAAGCTGGAGTGAAGTCTCGCCTCAATTGACGCAAAGAGGGAGATTGTTGGGTTATTGATGTTGCGTCTTGGGCTCGCTTCTTAGTCCATTATTTATGCGGTATGGGCCTGTCCATCCGTATCTTATTTTCTAGGGTTTGTGTATTTATAGATGCTTGCATGCATCTTTTACGTTACCGATTGATCAGGGTTTTACGGTGTAATTATAGAAGTTATCTTTTTGTAACCCTAGAATCCTCTACAGTGGAAGTTCTTCATCGAGCTCTGCTGAGGATTGAAAGTTTAATCATTCAACATATTCAAATCCATTCTTGAGTATTGCTTTACATTCTTTATATACCTGTTTCAAAGATCTATTCGATCTTAAAGATTTTTATCTCTTCAGGAGAGTCGTTAGCCGAACGGGTAGGATAGGACAAAACCTTCCATTATAAGTATAATGAAATACAAAATAACTAAATGTTTTTCTAATTCCCAATCTTAGTTACTTAGGCAAAAGTGAATTGATGCAATTCCATGAAATTACACTTTGTGCCTTTGCGAAGACGTTAGTGGAGCGTGTGCGGTTTACCGGCACACTAAATGGTTCTAAGCAAAGGTAGCAAAGGGTGACTCAATGTTTTTCATAGTTCGGTGGAGCGTGTGTGGTTTATCGGCACATCGAATAGGTGACTGTAACATGTGGGGGCACCATGTAACTTTGCATGGTTATTCACACCCGCTTTGTGATCCTCGGCATCCCAGTCACAAACAAGAGGGGCATATCGAGATTTAAACATGCCATTGAAATGTTCATTGAATCTCAAAGGATCTAGGAGTTTTCATAGATTTAAAACTTAAATTTCTTTTTTGTTTTTCATGGTGGAAATTAGTGAATCGTCATTCACTTACCTTCAAATATTCTGCAACTAGATTACGACATCCCTTTTCTAGGTTGTAGCATATTGTGTTGGGTCCTAGCCTTAGTATCTCATTTGGGTGATTTACTAAGGACTCAATTAATCAATCAACTAACTTGAATTTGTTTTCTCCTGTTTTGTAGATGTCAAAGGTCGACAACTATGGTCTTCCCGAATCCCGTGGAACAAGCATTCCACATGAAGATGATATTCCACGATTCGATCGAGGAACAAGAAATCATGCTTCACTTCCTCCTCCTCCTCCAATTATTCTCCCTAACCCACAAGATTGTAAAATTGAAAGGTTCAATATCACTCAAGCCCTTTCGGCAAGTAAATATAAAGAAGGAAAGTCGGTGTGTGCACACGTCTTAGGGGGTCACACATTGATAGGTTAAGAATGATGGGATCCGTTGTTGGTGAAGAGATGGCTGTTGATTGGGTTCTTCAGTCACTTCCTAACTCGTATAGTGAGTTCGTAAGAGAGTGCTATATGATGAACCACGATGTGACCCTTATTGATCTAACCTATATGCTTATTGTTGCTGAATCAGCAATGGTTTGGCGCAATAGAAAAGCAAAGTTGATTGGTGAATCTGCCTTCAAGACCCCTATGTATATAGACAATGGCAATGAAAGACATGAAATGATCGAAAACTTTGATCATAAGAGAAAGGCGATGTCTGAAGTAGTTTCATGTGTTGTTCCAAAAGAGTCAATTTGCTTTTATTTCCAAAAGAAGGGGCATTGGAGACGAAGTTTCCCTATTTACCTAAGAGATCTAAGAGATGGGAGAGTCAAAAGTATGACTACGCTTCAGGTAAAATCCACTATCTAACTATGTTAAGTTCCTATTCATTGATTCTTAATACATGATGTGATAAGATTGCATTTGAAAGTTTTGCAGGATCGGTGAAAAGAAAGGAAGCTTGATAAGAGAGCAAGATGAATCTAATCACAAGAGATGGATCTCGATCGCATGGACTTGAAGATTGGATTTTGAGCTTAGATAGTTATGATAGAGTTGTTAGAAATTTTCCTTTTACATAGTTTTCAATAGATTTTGCATTGTAAGGACAAATGTTTTTCCGCTGCTTTTATAAATAAAATAAATTTTGACTTATTTATTTATTTGTTTACTTCCTGGCAATGAAATCGTTATGAAAATTGATGTTTGCATATTTCTACAACGAATGGATATGATTCTTAGTTATGTTATTTATGGAAATGTCGAGAATTTACCAAATAGGGAGAGTTTCTCATCGCCCAAATTTTCAATTGGAAAGAAATTTGGAATCACGCAACTTGGTTGCATGATGAATGAGAAATTTCATATTTGATAATTAGACTAATTCGTTGACAAAGTGTCAAGTGAAGGACTAGGAGATCGAGTACACAAAGTTGTGTGTTGATCAAGTTCACCATAAGAGTAACAAAGATATTCGTCATGATTCACTAAAGGCTTAGTAAATATGATTACACCTACAAGATTAAGTGTAATTTGGAATTGATTAAAAGGGTTTAAATCAATAGCAAAACGAATAAGAATCAAGTAGGCAGAAAGATAAAAGTTTCTCCATTCTAAGAAGAAGGGAGAGTACCTTTTATGCTTTATGATTGGTCTTAATGATTAAGAACCATATCTCAATTGATCCTCTAAGTAAGTCTTAGTACAATTGTATGTTTAAGAAGAGGAATCAAGAATTGAAGAAATGGTTAAATCAAAAGGTCAATCATACTTCGTTCCAATAACAAGTCTTAAAGTTAAGATTGTGACAATGAGTGAAAAGTATTAAGAAGGTTTATAACATTCATCAAATATGGAAAGTTGTGATGTCTTGGATAAGACAAGGGCCAACTAGGACCAATTTATGAAGTATCTTGATAAAAACTACACTAACTCTTGAATATTTGTTTGTCAAGAATTGTTTATTGACAAGAGAATCTTATATGTCAATGAGTTAGTGGGAGTCTTAATGGTCTTGAAAGGTTTCAAGAACAAATCTAATAAACCTTATCGATCATCACTAGCACACGAGTTGAGGTTTTACAACCTATCGTGTTAACAATATTTTGATTATGTGCCAATCCAATCGAGTTAATTATGCATGTGAGTTCTATGAGTTCTCATTTGAATGCATAAAAGGCAAGGACCTTAAGGCAAGAAATCAAGATTAAGAAAGTTCGATCCATATGAATTTGAATTTGTCGTAAACTTTGGTTTTGACAAATTCACATGGATAGGAACAAATACACCGTTTAAATCTAAGTGTCATAAGATTTCCTCCTTCATGAAACTGATTGTGAGGAAATGCTTTCACTAAGAAAGATTTTAAGAAGATAGTGATTGTAAAGTTGCATTCTCGAATTCAATTATGGTTACGGTATCCCTTTCCATGATTTGAATTGTGAGGTTTGGCAATTAGTTTTAATTGTTTAGACACACATATGAACTATCTAAGGCAAAGGTGTATAAGCTTAAGAGGCCTTGATAAAAGTTTATCAAAGCATTAAGTATTAGAAACATGGACTTAAGAAATTCAATAGGTATTGTTTTTCTGAAAGTTAAGATGTTTATGAATACATGTTAAAGCTAGTGGGAGCATAAGTGTTATGTTTTATAATAATCATCATGATAGTGGGAGCATAAATGTTATGATTGTATGATTATTAAGGTACGTATTGCAAGTTGGCAATATTAATTATAGAAAACAAGAGTTATACCTTGCAAAGTCGTAAAGGTTGTAAAGTTGTTTTGCTATAATTAAGGGAGAGAATATTATGCTTTATTTCAAATCTAAAGGCTTAGGTTGAGAAATGTTAATAAATTTAGTCAAATGTACATAGTGTGTTCTTAAAATTTTGATTATGATTACGGAATTCCTTTTCACAATTCGAATTTTGAGAACATAGCATATAAAACATTGTGCATCGTGTCCCATACGCTTCGGGTATAGGATCGATTGCAAATGCTTTAATGTTTGACCATTCTAAAATTTTCCAAATGTCTAGCGCATTTAGAGGGAAAAGGGACTAGAATTGGTTTTGACCAAAATAATTAAACAACTATCAAAGGACAATCCAAAGTTCGACGAGGATTGGCTGCTTGTGAGTAGTTGGAAGCATGATATTGAATGGACCATATCGACATTATTATGAATAGACAAGATTCTATTAAGAATGAGTTTTCGAATGGAAAATATGGAAGCGTGTCCATATTGGGAATTGAATATTGAAAATCTATGTCTAGATTAGAAACTTTTATGCAAAAGGATGTTCAAAGGAATGTACTTTGAGTGAGAGACATCATATCTAAGGAATTGTCTTGTAAAAATCTTCGATAGAGGACTTTGTAATATCATTGCCAATAGTCTTTGTGACTTTGGTACAGTGACATTACGAAAGGATCATTGCATATTCTATAAGTAGCAAGAATTTGATATTCTTTCACTTATGAAAAAGGATTTGGAGTTATGAAATGAGAATGATTGGAAATGTGTTCAATTTGATCTATTTCACAAAGTAAGAACCATAGGTAAACATTGTGCGCATGCTAGGAGCATGGTACAAGTGTAATAATTCAAGTAAGAAGTTGATTACCCGAAACGACAAATAATGAGTAATCAATATGGTGATAAATAAAAGGTGTTTTATTTATGCTCAAAGGGTTGAGGCCATATGGGATTAGTATTATTCTTGTGTTTCACTTTGCATGTTTTGACTTCCAGAATAATTGAGTTTATTAAGAATAATCAAATTATTCAAACGGGCCACAGTCGTACATATGTTGGAAGTAGATATGAATGAAGACTGTCGTGAATTGGTGTGTGGATTGTCTAAAAGAGTATTAGACATAAGCAAATGTTTGCTGCAACGTTCATGAGTGCTTATGAATATGAATTTGAGCATTGGATTAAACCCACGCTCACTTGGATCACTCCATGAATTGTATCACGAGTGATTGGTGAGACGATAACATCTTATATTCTTGAAACCGAGGTGTGCGAGTTGTATCTTGCTAATCGGTTGCATATTGATAATATGAAAATGCACTAGTAACTTGGTGTTATAAAACATATTGTTGTGTGTGATTCGGTGAGTGAGTGCAAGCGAACATTGTATCAAAGTTTATCCGTTCCTTTTATCCAAAGAAGGATAAAAGCGATATCTTTGGGCCCCTCGATGGTTTAGTGATGGCAAACGTAAATGCTGGGCCGGGCTAGGGCTAATTTGATTTGTTCAATTAGTCAGTCGTCATAAATCGGAGATCGAGAAGTAGTACAAAGAGAATGATTAGAAATCATATCTCATATGATATATAGAATGGAGGAATATATGATCCCTTATCTAAGGATACGCGTATCTGATAGGATCAGAGTTGGCAGCGGCTTTGGAAAGCTACGATTGCAGATCAGGATCTGAAGTCATACGCATAATAGTTATTAGACTTATCCAAGTGGGAGACTGTTGGATTAGTGTCTAAGTCCATAACTATTTTGGTATGTACTTAACCCGATGGTGCATGGTCCTTTTGGGTTGCCTTCACCAAAGCAACTTGATTGGAGAAATAAATAAAGAGAGAGAGAGTTTATTATGATTTATTAATATGTTATAAGAATAATATATTAAAGGAGAAATCATATTTGTTTAATTAATATTGGTCAATAATTAATTAAGAATTAATTTTGTGATCAAGTGTAATTAATTAAACTAGAGGGGCTGAATTGTAATTATGTGATAGTTACAAAATAAGGTAATGATTATCTTATTAATGGGTTGGACGATTCTAAGGTGATAAGGCCTTAGAAGTCGACTAGGATAAGGGTTTCTAAGACTTATCTTACGGTTACTTGGTGGGCAAGCAACTAGATAATGATAAGGACTAAAACCCTAATCTTTACACCTATATAAACCCCCTAAGGCTCATGAATTCGTGTATCCCTTCCCAAGAGGTCCTAGAGATGAATTCTTATACTTATCCCCTCTCTTTATACCTTCTCCGTGTGCTCTTGGTGTTTGTAAGCCATCAGAGGAGTGACACTTGTGACTCTAAGCATTCCAAAGTCAATACAAGGATATTTGGGATTGTTATTGCTACATAACAATCAAGGTAACATCTTAAACCTAATTATATGTTAATATCGATTTCCATATGCTAGAATTAGGGTTTATAGTCTTGGATACAAAGCATGTACAATAGAGAAACCTAGATCCAAGCATTAGGGTTTGTATGAGCACATAGGATGTCTTATGACCAAACACCATCAAAAGCAATAAACCCTAATTAACTAGCATACAAATATGAAAATCACATATGAATAGGGTTAGGAATATTACCTTGATTATTAATTAGAAATAACAATCACAAACCTTCTTGATCTTGACTCTTGAAAGCTTAGTGCCCCAAGTGTTGCACCTCTAATGGAGTCATAAACACCATTAGCAACAAGATGACTTAGGAGAAGGAGGTAGAGGCACGAAATTCATCCAAGGGTTCTCTTAGAAGGTTACGGACAAATTTAGTGGCCTAGAGGGTTCCTTTTATAGTTAGGATTCCAGGGTTATCAACTTGGAAACCCTAGTCCAGTTGCTTAGTCCTTAAGCAGCCCAATGGATCCTTCCAGAAGGCCCTTGGACGATTTCTATATGGACTCTCATATAGAATTCGTCCATTACATCCTTATGGTTCCTAAGCCCAACTTTGTAATTATCTTATAACTACGGTATCAGTCCCCTTAATTTAATTAATCTCTTTTGACCACAAAATCAATTCCAAATTAATTATTGATCAATATTAATTAAACAATATGATTTCTCTTTTAATATATTATTCATATAATATATTAATAAATCATAATTATTACTCTTTCTCCTTAATTCATCCTATCAGTTGCTATGGTGAAGGCAACCCAAAAGGACCATGCTCATAATCGGGTCAAGTACATACCAAAATAGTTATGGGCTTAGACACCTAATCCAACACCTTCCTCTTCCCGAGGTGCTCCAAATCAATCTCCCGCTCATGGGCTCTATCAATCACATCATTCATGGTCCTGAATCCTAACATGCTGACAAAATCCCTTGCCAATGGCCGCACCACAATAGCTGGCGCGCCCTCCGTCCTAAACCGGGTCACAAACTCTTCCCAATAACTCCTTGCTACATGAGGAAAGAGGTCCATATCAAACCAAACCTTGGCTCCTATGGCTCCTATGGGATAGGGACTAGTACGGAAGACACTCACCATCTCCTCAATCCAACACAAACTCAGAACCCCAACAGTCCTCCCACAAACCCTAGGTGATGATATGTAGTTATGTCGGTAGGTGACATAAAGGAATCACACATACACTCACTAATTGGCTAAGAAACATAGCCTTTACATGAGCCCGAATCAAAACATGAACCTCCTCCATCCATGTTCATCATCATTCTGAAAAGCAATCATAAACATGATCAAAACATACCCAAAGAATCCTCATCCCACCAACTTCCTAGATTCTCCGTGACTTTCCTCGAGTCCAGTATGGATCATGTGCTTTTAGTAGTACGGGCTTAATATTACCTTCCACACCTATCTATACTTTCTTAAGAATCATCCAGAATCCTCCAAGTCATGATCTCAAATTAATACTCCAAATACTCGCTAAACAGTGCAACCAAACCCACTAAAACACTTCCTAGGCTCTCCTAGGTTTCCAAACTCACCTAGCCATTAGCTGCTGAAGAGCTCCCACTGGTGTTGGCTAACTAATTCATGAATACAATCACATGCCACAAAGCTTAGATAATCCTTTGAGTGAAAGAATCGACACTACAACAACTAGACTCAAACGAGAGCTACACAATAGAGTCAAATCCATTACTCTGAGATTATTTAACATTTGCAACATGCGACTTAATATATTCTAGCATGCAATTCTCATAACATATATCATAACAAAGATGTATGGGTATTCTGGGAATCACTTACTTGAGCTCGATTGATTCCACGCATCACACCCCCTTTTTTTATAAAAATCTATTCAGAAACTTATTTTCTTCACAAAAATCTTTTTAGAAAATTATTTTCTTTCAAAAGATTATTAATTCCTTAGTTTGAGTTCAGACATACCTGAGAGTGTGCTGAATCCCACAAACCAAGGCTCTGATACCAACTTTTAACGTCCCAAAATTCATAAGGTATACCATACATATATGCCAACTCAAGACTGTTTCGGGTCTATTTCACCCCCGAGTCTATTTTAACTTATATGTCAGCAAAAGTCAACTTGGTCAAAGAGTCAACAGTCAATGATCAAATTCCACAACCAAAAGTCAACTTAATCACCACGTCGTGGCCAAGCATCTGCCACCTCGTGGTAGCCTCATGACAAAACAATCACAAGATTGCTTACTGTCGCATTGTGGTGGCCAAATCACCATGTTGTGGAACCTGTTTTGGCCAACTTAATGCATTAAGCTCTTAATCCTTCAAGTTACTCATTTATACTTTCCAATAGGCTTTTTTAGTAAATCCAATGAATCATACAAATCACTGCTTTATAGAAATACATGTCCAATGCATGTCTTTCCCAAGCTATGTCACAAAAATGGTGGAAATGAGGTCAAAATATCATGCTTGAACCAAAACCCAACCAAACCTCAGTTCTGGATCATTACACATCAAAGGGACCTCAAGAGTCCATAAAGTTGCCAACTTTATGGAACCCATCCTCTCAAACTATTCCAAATATGGAGATAGTGCATAAAAACCTATAGCTAGAAGAATATCACATAAAGATTTGAACTTGTGGACTTATAATGGTCCAGAATGTGTGAAATGAGATGATGGAGCGACTAACTTACTGGATCTATGCACCAATAACATCTTCTTCTTCTTCAAAGCACCACAAAACCACAAAAGAGCTCAAAATGTCAACAATGGAGGATAGGGATGCTTTTAGGATCACAAACCCTGGAAATTAGGGTTTTGCACAATAGACGGCTACCATGTTGTAACCAATGCCCTGCCACGTTGTAACGCCCGCAGATTCGAGCTAGTCAATTTAGAGACGATAAGCGTCAAAAATTACATTTTTTAATAGAGTATTATTTAAAATAAATAATCTTAACTAACGTGTATTATATTTCACAAGGTTTCCGTACATATAAAGAATGCCGAAATCCGAGTTATAACGAAGAAGTTATGACTCGTCGAAGTTTCACAACAAAACTGGCACGACACCGGGAATCGTAAAAAGTGAGTTTACGATAAAGTACTGTTAGCCTTAGGGGTCTAAATGAAAGTTGTACAGTATGTCTCCACCTACACGTGGATATAAAGAACAAAAAAACGGAGCTCGTATGCAAAAGTTATGGCCTTCCGAAGATGTAACTGTCTGAGAGCATGACACGTGTCAGAAACCCTAATCTGAATGGACTCATGACGTGAGCATTAATTCTCATGGTGTGATTAGTCAAACGGACACTAATCGATCCTACAAAACACCTGGGAAGTCTATGGGATGACTCTTGGAAGCTCACGACGTGGGAAGTCGTCCGGACACGTTTCAGAGCTATAAACGCAAATGGCAAGTCTACGGGGTGAGCATGCATAGCTCATGACGTGAGCATGTGAGGCTCATGATGTGAGAGGCCAAAAGCAACCTATAAATAGCAATTTCAACCCTAAGATTTCTTACACCTAAACGTTCTTTCTCTCTCTCTCTCTCTCTCTCTCGTTTGCTAAAGACGTTTCCCTTCCCGAGCCCGATGATCACGCACCGCTGACCGTTTCTAGTTAGATTCTATCAGCTCACGCTACTAATGTGAGTGCATAGTTACTTTCATCTAACACATATATATATATGAAGTATTTAATATAAATTACGTGCTATGTGTGCTTATTATCTGTGTTCTTGATATTTATGCTGGATGAACAAAAATATACATGTTTTATTTGTCTTAAACTGTATATGTATTTTATACCTATAATTATGATGGGTAAAATATGGGTAGATTAAAGATGAGATAAGTGATGACCCAAGCGATGGACCTGTCAACTAGCAGAGTATATATGACAACCACATACTATTCTAGACAGTCCAGCGGAACACTAGCAGACTTGCAACCTGTAGGTGTTGTGAACAATACATTCACCCGGTGTACTCTAAAAACCCATTGACATGTATTATGGGTGGACTCCCATGAATAATATTGTCGATAAATAAGATAAACCATGGCAGCTATGGACTTAGTGCCTATTAGATAAACGATGGTAGCTATGGACTTAGTACCTATTAGATAAACGATGCTAGCTATGGACTTAGTAACCGATAAAAAACTTCAGCAGCTATGGATTTAGTACTTTACGAATGAGCATGGGCAACTATGGACTTAGTGCCTGTTAAACAAACCCTGACAGCAATGGACTTCGTGCTTATTCCTTAGGAAGAATCTTAGGAATGAATGAATGAAGAATAGTTGATTCTTAGGGTAGATCCTTAAGAATAAAGAAGATAAAGGGATTGGGTAATTGGGTTGATTGTTTGATGATTAAACATAATAATTATATTATTGTGGGTTGAAAACCCTATGTACTCACCAAGTTTCCCAACCTAATCCACTTAGTTTTTTTGTATCACAGGTGTCGATATGAAGCTACATTACACTGAGAGATTAAGGAGATGTAGATCACTGGTGTAAATGAATGTAAGGTCTATTTATGCTTATGTTTCTGTATTGACGATGACATCCCAATGTTTTAAAACGAATAAAATACATTTCTTCGGAAATGCTTTTATAACGTATTTATCATGCTTTTCTAGGAACAAACTTCGCAACATATTTCTTTATAAGATACTCTGATTTTCAAAATAAGCATAAACAAATCAGTTTTTTCCAGCCGTGAAAATGGGGATGTCACATATATTGTGGTGGCCAAAGGACAGTGTGCTTCACATTGGGTAAGGTCATGTCGTGGTGCCCTCCCCACTATGTCGTGAACACACAAAACCCCATTTTAAAATCTTAAATGCCAAAAACATCAAGGACGAATATACCTAAAACTAAACTTGTGTTACAAATTTTATCGCGGTGAAGTCTCCTCCTAACACCCCTTCTTAGGGTGTTCAACCCAACAAATGATAGGGGTACAAAATGAACTCCATATACATTGTTACTTTGCACTAGAAAGTATCACAAGGAAAGTAGGGTCGATCCACATAGACACAAGACAAATGATTACACCTCTTTGCACAAGGTATCTAAGTCACAAATAAGGGGAGTTTGATTTGGATTAATAGAAATTAAAATTACAAACATGTAATTAAAAATGTGTAGCTCGATAATAAAATGGTCCTGATCCCATAGTAAACTCATGTGTCATGCATTTCAATCACATAATAAGATTAAGTAATAATCTATCTGAGTTGGTACTTGAAAACACTAACAAGCTCTAGCATTTTCCATTCATCAAAGTGTTTGATCAAAATAAGCTCTTTATACTAAAGCTAGTTTTACTAATCTAACATAAATAAGCTCTTAGAATTAGATTGAAAAACCGCATTAAGATTAGTGTGAATGTTCCCAACAATGTTCAATATTTCTCATAAGCTCAAAAACCAAAGTTTAGCCCATTATAGAATTACCAATTTGATGCTTGTACTTTACTTTCAATTCATAAAACAATTACGAATTTCAAAGAATGAATAACAAGAATGACATAATCCTAATTCTAGTGGCTAACATGAACCATGATTAAATCTAGGGATGAGCAAATGGACCAGGGAACCGGCCGGAACCGGTACCGGAATCGGAACCCGATGGAACCGGTCGGGCCGGGACCGGGACGTTATTTTTGTGGATTTTTGGAACCGGGAACCGGTAGGAACCAAAACCGATATAACCGGAACCGGTAGAACCGGAAAAAACCAGTAGAACCGACAAAAACCGGAACCGTATGATGCGATTTTTCAAGGACCGCTTCCAACATTTGAAGACACGATAAGAACCGGTAGGAACCGGGAACCGGAACCGATAGAACCGCCGGGCCGGTTCGGTTCTTTATTTTGGCCGAAGCCGATTCCGGCCGGTTCGGTCCTTTTGCTCATCCCTAATTAAATCAAACATTAAATTCAAAAAACCTACAATTGCTAGATAGAATCATGAACATAACATCAAGTCACATGATTAAATGCATAAATATAATCGTACTACAATATCAAAATTGAAAGGCTTTAGCTGGACATGGCTAAAGCTTGAATCCAAATTCTAGAAATGAGAAATATGATGTTAATTCGTCTTACAAAAGAATCCGAATGTTTCCAAAATGAATTCCAAGTGAAAACTAGAAAGAACTCCTAGTAAAAATTGCCTCCAAGTAGTATAAGATGAGAGAAAGTGACAAAAAAACCCATAAAAATCTCATAACATGTCATTATGAAAACTACCAAAAAGCAGTTTTAGGATCCACACGCCCAGTGTGGAAGGAAGTAGGCTACTATGATCGGAAATTCTTCGAAAGTAAAGTGCTTAAGAAATGCCGATTTTAGGTTTCACACGCCCCATGTAGATTCAGTGTAAATGTAACAACGAAAATTTCAAAACAATTTTTTCGTTTAAAATCGTTTATCTCTTTAACACTTTTAATAAAAATCTCCCTTTTTTTTTAAATTACAATACGTGACATATAACACAAAACATTGTAAGCACGAAGCTTAGTGAGTTCCCCAAAATACCACACATAACACATACTAGCCACTTGAGGCTATAACTCTGTGGGCCCTAACTCTGTGGACCCTCTGGTCCTAGCTCTATGAACCTTCCGGTTCTAACTCTGATATACTTTGATATACACATGGCACAAATCACATAGAAATAATGCAGTGCAGCACATCACATAAATAGCATACAATAAGTCTGTCACATAACTCTAATTACCACTCAAGGTAAAGTATAGTGAGAAGACTCACCTCAAACGAAGTCGGATGAACTCTTGTGCTCAACGTCCCGACCTAGCCTCCTCCTATTATTCAAATAACATCCCCGATCAACACTCTCTCATAGTCTCAGCTCTAAAGATTGGGTAGAAGACCATTCTACCCTTCCTTGAACTCTCTTAAGTCAGTCTTGACCAAAACCATAAAGTCAACGAAATCCAACGGTCAAACTTTGACTCGACTGGTCGAGTGCACATGGGCGACTCGACGAGTCCACACGTGTCCATTGAATCCTCCTTCTAGCCTCGCTTGACACGTCGAGCCAACCCCTAGCTCGACGAGTTACACCTGGTATGAATCGCGGGGAAACCCCGACTCGACTCGTCGAGTCCTCTTATGAACTCGGCGAGTTGCTCCCATGACAACACTCATCTGACCTTTTGAGGTCAAATCCGTTCCTCTAGTTCATAGATCTGACTTCCCTATGACCAATAACCACAAAAAGGTCGAATCTTGGTACACATGCAAGGCTCTCTATGCTTATTTTGGTGAAATCCTTCATAACATGACAACCCTAGCTCATAACTCCAAGGAAAAGGCATAAAGCAGAATGGAAGGGACTCTATGGACCTCTTAAGGTCCAGATCTAAGAATCATTTCACCATGGGACCTCTCATACTCTAGATTCAAGCTAAATAAAGCATAAAGAAACCCTAGATTCATGAAATCGAATGAAGATGGACATGAATCCTTACCTTTCACAGCAACTCTGAACGAAATGATGGAAGATTTGAGTCCTACAAGACAGCCCAACTCGAAATCCTTTCTCCCCTTTGCTAAGACACTCCAAAGGATGATGAATTAGCCCTCCTCTTGCACCACAAGCTTCCTCTCTGCTCTCTATGATTTCTCAGGGTGTAGTGGCCGCAAATGAAGGCCATAACGACCTTTAAATAGGTCCTAAACCCGAGAAATTAGGTTTTCTCTATCCAACACCTACTGGGTGAGTCCCTCCTCTGACTCGTCAAGTCCACTCATTAAATCCGCGTGAAAAACCCAACTCGACTCGGCGAGTTGGATCCTCAACTCGTCAAGTCTCTCCTTTAATCAAAAGATTAAACTACACAATAATAACCCTGAAAATTCGGATGTTACAATTCTCCCCCTCTTGAATTAGATTTCGCCCTCGAAATCATTCCTTAACCACACATAAATTTAATCATTAACCCGAAAGGCACTACCGAAATGATCTTCATACCACACTAATATCTTTCTCTATGGACACTCGAAACCACATAGAACCTCCAAAACCAGAGTTTGAAACCAACTCTTTCGCCGCTAAAAAATACCCCTTCCCAATAACCGGAAACTCTAGTGGCCTGATCCGTCACCAGACCGCCTACTTGAGCGATCACCATGATTTTTGCTCCTCGAATATCAACCCAGTTCCCTCACTGGCTCTCTGATTCTCATAAGACCACGACCAACAACTGGCTATCTCTCCTTCAAGCCGATCATGCTAAATCATATGAATCACGCCCCACGAATAAAAGGGTTCACACTCTATCGGGGCACGTCTACTAGGTTGCTATCAGAAACCCTTCGAACAAAGAATCCCCAACATCCTGTCCTTAGACACAAAATCATAAACATGTCCGATCAGAAGTTTCCTCAAACATCCCATTCATAAGCCTCAGCTCCAAATTCCATATATCTTTTAACACCACACGAGGTTTGACCGTCGTCTATCCGCATAACTCTTCTAACGGCTCTGGGCCGTCAGCAACCTCTGTCTGACCTGCTGAATTTGCTTGGTCGTCTGAAACACCATCACTGTACTACCCATCACACATTGCCCTACCTCTCCCCAGTAAATGGGAGTCTGACACCTCCTCCCATACAACAGCTCAAAGGGTGGCATACCAATGCTCGAATGATGGTTGTTGTTATAGGAAAACTCAGCCAAGGGTAAGTACGTGTACCAACTTCCTCCGAGATCCAATACACATTCCTGAAGCATTTCCTTGAGCGTCAAAATCTTCCACTCGCTCTGCCCGTCAGTCTGTGGGTGGTAGGCGGTATTAAAATGCAACCTTGTGCCCAACTCCTCATGGAATTTCTTCCAAAATCTGGAAGTGAAACGTACATCTCGATCTGAGACAATCGAGATCGGTACTCTGCGCCGCAATACCACCTCCCTCACGTACATCTCTGCCAGGCTCTCCGCAGAAGAGCTCCCACTGAGTTCCTCTTCGCATCAACTATCTCCACCCATGTGACACTGTTGGGGTGCAAAGTTATTCATTCATGACTTTGTAAATGTTTGACTTTTGTAAAACGCACTTGCATGTGGAGTATTTGCCTTTAGACCCATTTGTTTGTTAGAGTGAGAGAGAGACATGTAAACACCTTTATAAATAGTGGGTTCATACCACTTATAGAGGTGTGCTTGAGAGATGTAAAAGTAAGTGTGTGAGTGTGTGTTATTTATGTAGTCTAGATCTGGATCCTTTTTGTAACACCATATACAATCAATACATCTCTTGAACACCCAAATCACCATGTTCAATTGTGCAAGCTTTAATTCCGCATGCCAAACCATGTTCTTTGTCACTACAATTGGTATCAGAACGGGTCTTCAAGATCAAGGTGATATTTGAAGAACGATTCTTGGTTTGGCAATTTTTGTCGCAATTTGAACAATTTTGGTGAGTCTCTCTCTATGATCTCTTGTAAATTTTGAATTTGTGCGTTGCGTTTTTTATTTGTGATCGTTTGACTCGTTGGATCAAATGTTCTTTGAGAAACCCATTTGTTGTGATCCAATAAATTTTTTTGTTGATCAATTCCCGATCCAATTCCAAATTCGTATGTCTGATGTGATTCTAAATTTTTTTTAATCCAGTTGTGTGTTCGAATTCCAAATCGTACTCACTGATTGTCACAAACGAAACATAAGCCTAGATTTGAATTATCCTGTTCACATAGCCCGATCGTGTGACAAATTTGATCTCATTACTGTTCATATTCACACTTTAGCCCATCGATTTCATTACTTGAGCCCAAGATTGATTAAATCATTTGGATACTCTCACTGTTTTCATTCTACATTCTATGCTTAGCCGACTTGTACTCTTAATTTCGTTCCTATATTCCAGTTACATCTATAGCTGTTTAATTTTTTTTTGTTCTTGAGTTCCGATCTTTCTTCATCAGTCGTTTGGTACTAAGAAACAAAATTGACAGTAGATTTATCTAAATTCGTTTTTGATGATTTTGATATCGATGAATTTGTTGAAATCGAAAGGTCATCACAAAAAGTCAAAATTTGTAAATAACGTAGATCTGAATTGTTAATTGACCTTGAAATCGAAAGTTTCTCTGTTAAAGTCAAAATTGAAATCGATTTTGGGATTAGATTTCAAAGATGTATCACAGTTAAAGTCAATAGCGAAAATGAGAAAGTTAAAATCGAGTTTGCATGTATGGATTGGGTGTTCATTGATTGTTCGAATGGTCTTGACAGATAGGATCAATGTTTTGGGAATCAATTCGAGTTTGATATTCGAATGGTATGTAGATGATTTTTTTTTCTTTTCACGAGATCTGGATGAAGGAATCGAAGGGGTATAAAGGTCGTTGTGAACGAAAGGTGAAGTAGAATTAAAATGAAACTTTGATTGTGAACAAATGATCTGGATATCGAAGATTTGATTTGGGTTGATCGATTCGAAGGGTGTGTTTTGGATTGATGATTTGGGAAGCAAACTAAGAAACGAAGATCCTAAGAACATAAATTTGATTTTGGAGATCTTGATTGCAAAATGCGAAGGATCAACGAAGAAAAAAAATGTTCGCATTTGGTTTGTTGGTTTGAAATCGAGATCTGATTGTTCGTATGGGAAGATGATTTCGATTGTTGATGGAACGAAGCTATGAAAAATATTTGCAGATAATCGAATGGGAAATCAATGTTTGCAAAAGAACAAAAATTTGAATGGGTATACGAAGGATGCGAAGGTGATTACAGTTGTTATTCAATTCGCATTTGGTGAATCAATTTAAAGATCAATTGAGTTCGCATTTAAGGAAAAGAACGGTTCGCATATGAGATCAAAATCATTTTCGCATTTGGTTATAGAGATTGTGTTCGCATATTTGATTAATTGGGTTAAAGATGCGAAACATTTATAAGAAACATGCGAAGAATCTGGAACATGCGAAGTAATTGTCTGTATAAGTGAATTGGGGAAGAAGAAAGCAAATAGTTTCAAAATTGGTCCCTGATCTTTTCACGAAATAATACAAATGGTCCAACTTCGCAAAATGAGATTATAAAATGACAAAAATGCAGAATTTTCATTTTGCATCCCTGCAGTTTTCGCCAGATGGAAAAGTTTACCCAGTTTCGCATTTAGGGTAAATTTTTTGAGAAATTGGAATATTTTCAAATCTGGACCATGCAGTTTGTGTGAATTTACACATTCTACCCAATTTCATAAATGGGAGTGTGTTTTGCATATTTGATTGTTTTTAGCGCAACGGGTCACAGCAGAATTTTGAAATTGACAATTTCTACCCATTTTTGAGAAATTTTGTCAAAGGTAATCCGTGAACAAAGCTAAAAATTCAATATTTTTTGGATTTTTCGAATTGAAGCACAAAGTTTATGTCACATGTTAAGGGGGAGTTTTGACATGAAAAATTCCAAATAGAGCACGTTCTTTTTCCTTGGAGTTTTATAATCAAATTTTGATTATAAAAAGGGGGGAGAAGTTTTATATGGAAATTCAAACTTGAATTTTTCATATTACGCGGTTTTGAAGACCGAAGTGATCTTGAAGTTTTGAAGCCTACAAGATGATGTAATTGGAAGTTCGGAAGTGATGTATTCGAAATGGGTTTGGAATTATTGAAGATTTTTGGGGTGTGTTTTTATGCACAATTTTAGGGTGATTATTTGGAGTTTGGAATACTCTTGATCATTCGTTGCTGCTCGAATTGTATTGTCTCACATCCTAGACCCCAAATTGAAGAATCATGGAAGAATTGAAGATTGAAATTCGTTTCGACATGTGTCACCTTTGAGGCTCGAATCGCGTAGTGCTTGATTTTGGAAGATTTGAAGTGGGTCATTCATTCCTAACTTTGAGGGGGAGAATGTTGGGGTACAAAGTTATTCATTCATGGCTTTTTAAATGTTTGACTTTTGTAAAACCCACTTGCATGTGGAGTATTTGCCTTTAGACCCATTTGTTTGTTAGAGTGAGAGAGAGACATGTAAACACCTCTATAAATAGTGGGTTCATACCACTTGTAGAGGTGTGCTTGAGAGATGTAAAAGTAAGTGTGTAAGTGTGTGTTATTTATGTAGTCTAGATCTAGATCCTTTTTGTAACACTGTATATAATCAATACATCTCTTAAACACCCAAATCACCATGTTCAATTGTGCAAGCTTTAATTCCGCATGCCAAACCATGTTCTTTGTCACTACAGACACACAAGTCACAAAATTCTCACATGAAAACTACAATCCAACCGAAAATCAACTTAGCCCTGATAGAGATGGAGACCCCAGTCTCGCCCCTGGTTCAACCACCAGGCTCCAAAAATTCAATACTAGGGCTACTCAAGACTAAAACTCTTCTGCATCATACACTGATCGGAGAACATTCCATCATCACACTCTCTTGCCGTCTAGTGAGTACTATGGCTCCCCGCAACATCACGATAACCTCTCGATGCCTAGTGAGTACTACGGCTCCCCGTAGTATCACAACACCCTCTGACTAGTGAATACTACGACTCCCCGTAGTATCACAACTCCCTCTCTATGACTTGTGAGCACTACGACTCCTCGTAATATCACAACACCACACTACGTCCACTAACTCATGCTCCACAGACTATCATAGATAGCTACACACACTTGTCCTACATATGCATCACAGACTTTAGCGGCAACCACTATAACGAAATACCTACCTCTGCGGAGATCCACTTCCTTAATTAATCCCTCTTGATGGCAATACCGAAGGGCTCCCACTGGAACCGTAGATACATGATACACCACTAGTCGTCTCAAACTCAAGATTCTAAATAACTCTGAAATCGGAACATTATACCCGGGTACCATGGAACACCATTACAGAACATCACGATGTCCTGCCTCAACCACTGATCTCCTACTCCCAGCACCATACAGATACAACAATACATTTCCTCTGAACCCCATAAATAATTCTCCATTTTTCCTAATGCACAACTTCAGTGTATCCAAACACTCAATTGGAATACAAAGAAAGCGCTAACGCTTCAGAACACGCTGATGATCCTCCGAAATCCTTTCCCCTACTACTCAAAATCCAAGCGAGAATACACATACCGGCCCGGGAGTTGGCTGTTCGATAATCTTCTATCCACCCCAAAAGGGGCATATATAATCCATACTTCGACCCAGAAGTTCTCAATTGCCCATAATATTATTACGAGTCTTCCACTTGAAATGACCCTGACCACCACCAGGTTCCTGACCATTGGCGACCTGCCGTGGAGACACTCATCCTTCCTCAGACACATACCACATGCGTTATCTCGCTCTGCACCTCTATTTGATCACCAATGTCCCTGGTCTCATGAATTCGAGTCGCAGGTCTCTGTATCCAACCCCTAACTGCTCTTGCACAAATCTATGGTTCCCTCAATAAAATACCCGGTTCTCCCCCACTTAGGGTTCAAACCATCACTAATTGACGTATCAACATTCTACCCCATAGACGGTTTCCACCAGAAACACCGCACCTATGCCTGGAAGATGCCACACAACGCCCAATGATCTCCCCACGTAGAGATCAAGAAACCTCAAATACCCCAAATCTCCGAAGAAATCCTCAGGAACTTCTCGTCACGACTGCCTCTAGCCATTCGAAGTCTGATACTATTCCAATACTGAACATCCCAACTGTCCAGTACTATCACTGACTCTTAGACTGAAACAATAAATCATCATACTCCTCATCCTAGACTTCTCAACCCCCGATCCAACACGTGAATCATCATGAGAATAGGGACTCCACTACTATACTCAATACCCATCCCAGACAGAAGAGCCACCGCTCTAATATACTCGACTGGATTAGCCGATGATACCACTACCACACGCCCTACTATACTCAATTAGGGTGTAGTGTGGTCCTTAACCATCTCAATCCCCACTGACTACCTGCTCATGGTAGATCATTTCCTTGCAGCAGACATGCTGCCTGATACTCTGGTGGAAAAATCGTCATCAATGTCAACCCATAGGGTTTACTCCTAAACCCAAAACTGAAATCTCACACCTCCACTACTTCCCACAGGAAACATAAATAGCACCCATCAAGTCACAGAAGGTGACATCTCCTCCATCAGCTGATTGCTCACTCAGATCGCAATCCCCCATAAATGCCTGCTCTACTAATCCCTGAGTCTTGCAACCACATCTGACATCTTACCAAGATACTCTGAAATGCTCTCGACCTCCCTCTTAAGGGATGCCTCTGCGGACTTAATCAGGGCCCTCAAGCCTAAAACCCCATCGCGCCCAAACTCCACCAATCAATCCTGATCGGACAACCAGAGAATCACAAGCATCATTTGCTAAGAACCGTGGTACTCAGCCCCTGACATCTCTTCAATCTGCTACAATATATGGTACTCGAACCATAACATCACTCCTCAATCTGCTCCGATGTATGGTACTCGAACCATAACATAACTCCTCAATCTGCTCCGATGCATGGTGCTTGAATCATAATATTACTCCACAACCTACTTCGATGCATGGTACACAAACCATAACATCACTCCTCAATCTGCTCCGATGCATGGTACACAAACCATAACATCACTCCTCAATCTGCTCCGATGTATGGTACTCGAACCATAACATCACTCCTCAATCTTCTCCGATGCATGGTATACGAACCATAACACCACTCCTCAATCTGATCCGATGTATGGTACTCGAACCATAACATCACCTCTCAATCTGCTCCTTAGAACCTTCAGAATACTCCCTGTATCGAGTATGGTTCCTCTGCTTTCGGTAGTACGGGTCCATACTACCTGCCGTATCTACCCATACTTTCCACACGGACCATCCCAGAGGTCCTAAGTAGCTACTCAACCTTCTCGTTCACTAATTCCGCCACACGTGCTCGCTCCTCAGGGAAATGCTCTACTCCGCCAGCATACTCATTTGGCTAAGGTTACTCCCTTGGCTCTTCCTTGGTCCTCCCACTTCTCTGCCATCAGTTACTGAAGAGCTCCTAATGATGCCAACCATCTACCTCCTGAATATCGTCATATTCACTTGGTAGCTGACTCCCGTCATCGAAAGTTCTACAAAGCATGAAGCAAGCAGCATTCGGGCATCGAAGAATACATAGAACTCACGCTGGGTGATAACCCTGCTTGCTCTGCTCATTCTCAAAAGTACCACCGAACTCTGCAACTCTACCCCTCGCGGGTTCTAACTATTCTTTCGATAAGCACCACAACACTCATCTAGGCATCTCTCCTAGATTACCCCTCTACTGAAATCCCCCTAAAAGGATTCCAACTGAATACTCTCACTCATCACATTCTCAAAAGCACATCACATATGACAACAATCTCCTAGGCTAAGACATCACAAATCAGGCCACTCTAGTCCTAAGATATAAAATACCTAGCCTGTCTCTAGCATGCATAATATCTCATAAAATGTATCATAAATATCTTATAATACAAAATTAAGGGTATTTTGGGAAATCACCATTCAGGCTCTGGCTAATTGTACACACTACTCTTTCTTTCTTCCTCTTTGAACTCTTATTCACTTTTAGAACATCAATTTTTTGAAAACTCTTCTTACTTCCTCAATTTGAGTCCAGATTACTCAAAGGTGCATTCGAATCCCTCAAACCAAGGCTCTGATACCAACTTGTAACAACGGAAAATTTAAAACAAAATTTTCATTTAAAATCGTTTATCTCTTTAACACTTTTCATAAAAATCCCCCTTTTGTTTAAATTACAATACGTGACTCTTTTGTTCAATCAATTAATAGACCAGGATCCTCAAAACCAACGCTTCTTCTGGTGTGTACAATCGATCCGATGCCATCCCGTGATCCTGAGAAAAACCTGAAACATATAACATAAAACATTGTAAGCACGAAGCTTAGTGAGTTCCCCAAAATACCACACATAACATATACTAGCCATTCGAGGCTATAACTCTGTGGGCCCTTGGGCCCTAAATCTATGTACCCTCTGGTCCTAGCTCTGTGAACCTTCTGGTTCTAACTCTGATATACTTTGATATACACACGGCACAAATCACATAGAAATAATGTAGTGCAACAAATCACATAAATAGCATACAATAACTTTGTCACATAACTCTAATTACCACTCAAGGTAAAGTATAGTTAGAAGACTCACCTCAAACGAAGTCGGATGAACTCTCGTGCTCAACGTCCCGACCTGGCCTCCTCCTATTATTCAAATAACATCCCCGATCAACACTCTCTTATTGTCTCAGCTCTAAAGATTGGGTAGAAGACCATTCTACCCTTCCTTGAACTCTCTTAAGTCAGTCTTGACCAAAACCCTAAAGTCAACAAAATTCAACGGTCAAACTTTGACCCAAATCGTCGAGTGCACATGGGCGACTCGGCGAGTCCACACGTGTCCACTGAATCCTCATTCTAGCCTCGCTTGACAGGTCGAGCCAACCCCTATCTCGATGAGTTACACATGGTATGAATCGCGAGGAAACCCCGACTCGACTCGTCGAGTCCTCTTAAGAACTCAGCGAGTTGCTCCCATGAAAACACTCATCTGACCTTTTGAGGTCAGATCCGTTCCTCTAGTCCATAGATTTGACTTCCCTATGACCAATAACCACGAAAAGGTCGAATATTGGTACACATGCAAGGCTCTCTATGCTTATTTTGGTAAAATCCTTCATATCATAACAACCCTAGTTCATAACTCCAAGGAAAAGGCATAAAGCAGAATGGAAGGGACTTTATGGACCTCTTAAGGTCCAGATCTAAGAATCATTTCACCATGGGACCTCTCATACTCTAGATTCAAGCTAAATAAAGCATGAAGAAACCCTAGATTCATGAAATCAAACGAAGATGGACATGAATCCTTACCTTTCACAGCAACTCTGAACGAAATGATGGAAAATTTGAGTCCCACAAGACAGCCCAACTCGAAATCCTTCCTTCCCTTTGCTAAGACACTCCAAAGGATGATGAATTAGCCCTCCTCTTGCACAAAAAGCTTCCTCTCTGCTCTCTATGGCTTCTCAGGGTGTAGTGGTCGCAAATGAAGGCCATAAGGACCTTTAAATAGGTCCCAAACCTGAGAAATTAGGGTTTCTCTGCCCAGCACCTACTCGGCGAGTCCCTCCTCTGACTTGTCGAGTCCACTCATTAAATCCGTGTGAAAAACCTGACGCGACTCGGCGAGTTGGATCCTCAACTCGTCGAGTCTCTCCTTTAATCAAAAGATTAAACTACACGATAATAACCCTGAAAATTCAGATGTTACAGTAAATCCATGCGCCCTGTGTGAAGTGAAGTCAACGCCTGGTGAGCTGATCAACATGTCCATTGTGGATTTTTATGCCTATTTTTCACCCCTTCACATGCCCTGTGTGAAAATCCATTATTTTGGTACTCCTTGAATTTTCCAAATTCTTCGTTTCCACTCTGTTTGCTTCCAAATCTTGTCTCGGACTTCCTTAGCACCCCCAAAGTGCGTTCCAACCTTCAAATGTACCTGAAATCCACCATAAAATGTGAAAATAAAAGTATTCCACATATCGACTAAAAATAACCAAAAGTAAGTAAAATGCATAATTTTGGATCCTAAATGCAATGCTAAAGACGAGATATTTACACAAAATAGGTGCATAAAATGCACCTAACACCTCTACTTCTACAAACCATTATAAAAATTTATATTTCTATCAAGTTTTTTAAAACACCCTTATAATTACAAAAAAAAATCTAGAAGTAGGGGTGAGGTTGTGAATCCATACCAAACTTGGTCCAAATGATCAAAACAAAATCCATACCAAACTAGGCAAAATGACCAAAACCACAATTTAGAAAATTGAATCCAAAGAAAATGACAAACCATAAGACCATTTATGCAATTTTTTCTTTTAACTTTTTATAGCAGTCTTTTTGTTTAGGGGTGTCAAGGGAGGCACACGGGACGGAGAGTGTATCCCCGCCTCCACCCCCAAAATTTCCCCATTCCCTCTCCCTTGCCCCTGAAATTTCCAGCCTCCCCACCCTCACCCCCGCCCCCGAATTCCTGGATTACCCACACTTCTGCCCCCGATTGATTTTGGGATATTTATTATTATTATTATGCTAAAAGAAGTTGTTTTTTGGGCTTAAGAAACTATTTTTGGGTTAAAATAGTTATTTATAACATAATTTTACATTTTAAAAATAAAAATGTTTGCACATCTCAAAAACATTATACTAACAACTTAAAAATATGATTTTTTTTGGGATAATGACTTGAAAGGGTAATGAACTTTCGATTTTTGTCACATTTAGTCACTAAACTTTTTTTCGTTATCTATTTGCCATTGAACTATTGAAACTGTTCAGCCGGTCATAAGGGTAAAATGTGAACAGTTTCAATAGTTCAATGGCAAATAGATAACGAAAAAAAATTTAGTGACTAAATATGAACAAAATCGAAAGTTCGTTTCCCTCTAAAAAGTTCAATGAATAAATGTGAACAAACCTCCTCTTGTATTATGTTTTAGCAAATTATTTATTTTTGTTAAATTGTAGCAACATTCGTTGATGAAGAAATCTATGAAATATAAAATTAAAAAAAAAAAAAAACAAAACATAAACAAAACCCTGAAAATATATTTAAAAAAAAAACAAAAAACCAAAACCGAAATAAAAAAACCAATGGTTTGACATTTTCCAAAATAAAAAATCAAAATTTCCAATCTGATTTTGGTTTTACAAAAAAAAATAAACCATTCTCACTGATGTGAATTATGACCATTGGTTTGACATGCGAAATTTGTGACATCCCATGAATACATAGTTACAACATCGTCTGAACTCGTAATTCATAGTAAGGGGTTAGAGTATCATCACATGAATACGTAGTTACAACATCGCCTGAACTCGTAATTCATCACCTACAGGCTATGGGTCTGCTGGTGTTTCCACTGGGTTGTTTAGAATAGTCCGTGGTCGCCATCTATACTCTGGTAGATGACTACATCGCCACATTGCTGGTTAAGGTTATGGTATCTCCTTTTATCCTACATCACATATTCATCATCAACTATTTACCTAATTATCACCACCTTTCTATCATCACCTATCTCTCATCATTTTATTTCATCACACACCAACTATTTCATCTACCTATGTTTCATCCGCAACATATTTGTAGATATAAAATAAATATACCGTTTAAATCTTTTAAAACATGTATAAAAGCGTTCATCCAACATAGACAACAAGTATTCAAATAATATGCACACATAGCACGTAATTTATATAAAATACTTCATATCTATATGTAAGATGGAAGTAACTATATATACCATAAATGCTTCCTAACTTTGAACCCTAAGGTTTACTCTACTAAAGCTTCATATTCTCGGCTCTCTGAACCTAGAAGGGTCCAGATCTATCACACCAAAAAGCTCAAGATAATTCTTCCTCTCACTCTACACACTCAAGCTCGCTAGGGTTCTCACTTATGGGAAAGGTAGTCGCAATTGAAGGCCATAAGTGTCTTTAAATATGGCTCAAGCCCAAAGATTTAGGGTTTTTGCCAACAGCGCGGACTCGTTGAGTCGCCTCACCGACTCGTCGAGTCCATTCATTAATCCGAGTCATCAGTCGCGACCTTACTTGACGAGTTGAGGCGTCAACTCGTCAAGTCTCTCTTCTTAACTCAAAAGAAAAATACTTAAATGATGATACCTGGAAATCCGGATGTTACATTTTGTTTTTTTATTTCATAGATTTCATCATCAACAAATGTTGCTACAATTAAATAAAAATAAATAATTTTGCTAAAATTAAACCCGTCATTTTTTAGCTTGAATTTTTAAAAATAACCTTACATGGTTAGTCCTGGCATGACGTCACACATTTAATTATTGAGTTTAACTAAGCGGATTGCAATCTCTTATCCAAACTAATTTATTTTGTGTTGTTTGTGTGATATGTCGGTTTTTGTCCGGTTTAGTTTCCATAAATTGATAACAAAACTAATTTTCTATCATAATAATAACTATAAAATTACCTTTTTAAAGCTATATATAAAATCCATAAAATAATATGTGAACGCCAAATCAACACCATGTAGATAAAGGTGGGTAAGGAATTGCCTTTGTCACTTTGTGGCATGCCATATAGACAAAGTACTTGCTATAACTAATCGGCTACTATGGCCAAATCGAGATACACACACAAAAAACTTAGGATCTAATTTAACACAGTTAGAAATATAAGACTATACAGTGACACCTACAATGCTTCACAGTTAATTATGTCATTAATTCTTATATAAATAAGAGTTAATCCCATTAAAACTATCGAATTTTGGCTCAAGTTTGCAAAAAAAAAAAACTCTTTAACTTTTTTTTATTCCTTATTTGCCACTAATACTAAGGTACCGTTTGATAGTTTCTGTCTGGGAAAGTGATATCTGGTAAACTGTTGTTTAGAAAAGTTTTCTGACTGAAAAAGAAACTATGTTGTTTGATTGTACATCTGATTGACTGTGCTGAATGATGAAAAATGATCCGATTTATGTTCGATAGTGGTGGAATGGATGAGATTTTTTTAAAATAAATTAGGATGGTGGTGGTGTTGTAAAAAAACGTGCTAATCCAATAAAATGAATTAACAAAATTAACTAAAAGAAATTAATAATATAATAAAGTAATATTTATTAATATATAAATATTATATATTATAAATAATACGTATGAATATATAATAATCCAACAAAAAGAATTAATCCATAAAAAGGAAAATAAAAAAAATTATTTAAAACAAATTAATAATCCAATAAAATAATATTTATTAATATATAAATATTATATATTAAAATAATATATCTTAATATAAAATAATACATTAAAAAATTAATAGTTCAATAAAAAATCAATTTAAAAAAAGTTATTTAAAAAAATTAATAATCCAAGAAAGAAAAAAAGAGGCGGGGTTTCGGGCATAATGGTCTTTCCAGGATATTCAACCAGAATGATATGATTTTGGGGTTTTTTGGGAAAGACATATCTGATGGGGAAAGACGTTTTTTTGTGCATATCAAACAGTTTTTCCGATCCATTCATCCAGAAATATCTGTTTGAACCTGAAAAGATTCATATCAAGATTCATATCAAACGGGACCTAAGAAATATGTTGTAGCTGACATGTTACATGAGCCAATACTTATTTTTATGTTATCAGCAGAGGTTAAGGGTTCGAGTATAACCCTCAAACACTACAACATTCTTAACAAGTCAACATCATTGGTAACCAGTTAAGTTCAAAAAAATAAAATATATCTCTAAAACTAAAGAAAACCAGAAACAAACAAAAACTGAAGGGTTTTTTTGTAACTTTGGGCCAAAACATTAACCCTTTAAATAAGCCCATATTTTATAACAAATTTTTATTCCATTAACCCGTTCTATGATTAAAAAAAAGAACTCTCGTTAGTATCGAAAACTAAGAAAATGAATTTTCTAATACTAAAAAAGGAAAGAAAATGCCATTCTTCTAAGAAGGGTGTGATCAATTCCGTCTAACAAAACAAATCTAATAGAATAAACCATCCACTCTCTCACAAATTCCATCATATCAAACACGATTCCATCCAAGTATTCACAACTCATTCCAAATCACCAATCCAGACACAGCCTCTCCGATTCAAATTCAAAACAGACACAACTAAACTCATCTTACTCAAAACCTATTTATTTCCATATCCTGCACAAAAAAAAAAAAAAAAAAAAAAAAAAATCTAAACATCAAACTCCAAAACTAAATCGGAAACTCCATCTTCACATTCGACTCCATACTCTCCACCCCTTCACAACGCATCCAATCTTTCGCACAAAAAAGCGCCTCCACCATCTCCGGACTCAACTCGCACCGATACCGGTCCATTTCCTTCGCACCCTTCTCAAACACCGATTCCGGGCCCACACTCGACACCGGAATCATCAAAATATCATGAGCCATCTTCGATAAAGTCGGGTACTTACTCTTATTCAATTTCCACCACCCCATAACATCAAACTCATGAATCCTTGGCAAAAGCGACTCCTCCAAATACTGATCCAATTCCGACTTCGCTTGCTGACTCGTACTCTCCATTATAAAAACATCAAAATCCGTAAGCCCAACCCCGTTCCCTAAACCTCCCACACCCGCACCATCTTCTTGTTTCACAACTCCGGAATCACCGATTCCGGAGTCACCATTTAGTAAAGTGAGTGGCAAAGGAAGTCCGGAATACTTTGAAAAAAGCTCATGAATCCCTTCATCCACAGTCTTTACATAAGAAACCGCCTGTTCCCCATAAATCTTTGTGAAACTGAATTCAACTAACTTCATCTTAAACCTCGGATCCATAACCACTGCAATCGCTAAAACCAAACAACAATTATTCCAATATTTATCGAAATTTTCTTGAATCGGTTTTGTCATGTTGCTAATGACATCATCTTCACTCGTGGAGGCCCGGGCAAGCTCTAACTGAATCTTCCATGCTTCATGAAAGAACATATTAGTCGTAGGTATACTCGATGATGTCAGCAGATTTGCAGTATTATAAAATAGCTTTAAATACGTGCAAAGATTATCGATAACTTTCCAATCTTCATGAGTTGGGATTTTATTGTAATCGGGCTCTAAAGTATCCAAACAAGAAAACACTTCTTTCAACTCCGATGCCGAAACCAACATTTCATAAGTTGAATTCCATTGTGTTTGATCATCGAGTGATAAAGATTTAGTACTCATTACTTGAAGTTGTTGTTTTAAAGCAACAAACTTTTCTTCTAATGATTCCGATGTTTTCACATACTTCACACACTCTCTAACTTTCTTCACGGTTTCTTGGCCCGCGTTTATCGCGCCTTGCACGATAAACGTTAAAGAACGGGCCAAGCAGTCTGTGAGGAGTAATTGACCGTTAAGGACATTCGGGTTCTTTTCAGAGAGTAAATTCCGAAGACTATCGAGGCCAGAATCACTAACGCGCTGGCTTATAGTGATGGAGAATAGTTTCCCTTGGATGTTCCAATCGGAAAGACAAGCGGAAACGGCTTGGGAGAAGGCGGAATCGGAATCAGGGTACGGTTCCATTACAACGTTTAGTAGCTTCCGATGCATTTTCCAGTCGCTATCGATGAATTGTCCGGTTACGAAAACGTAACCGGTTGTATGTGAAGAGTTCCATAAGTCAAGTGTGAGTGAAATATTCCCAGGCATTCCTTCAATCAGATTCCAAATCCTTTCCTTTTCTTTCAAATAAGTCGCCCCACAATCCCCTTGAATTCTACCAAAATTACCAATTTCAAAACCGGGATTTAAGTTATGAACAAAAGCCATGAACCCCGGATGTTCCACCATCTCAAGTGGGTAGTCATGGAGTATGATCATTCGGGCCATTTCTTGGCGGCATGTGGCAGGGTTGAAGGCGGTGTACGGGGCGGCAGTGGTGGTGGAGGTGGTGGTTCTGTACCGGCGTTTAGGTGTTTTGACAGTTGGGGTCACTGCCAATGGGTTTAACGGGTCATGGTTTTGGTCACGTAGGGCAACCGGGCAGCCGCCCTTGGCGATGTGGCGTTTGAGGTGGCTGGTGCCCGAAACTTTTGAGCCCTTTCCGTATGAGAATAACTGTTTGCAGTGTTTACAGCAGGCCTTTCTAACGCCTTCACCCACGTTTACAATTGTGAAAAATTCCCAAACAATTGATTTCTTTTTTCTTCTTTTAGTAGGTTGCTCTGTGTCCATTTCCATGTCCATGTCATCCAATGGTGTGTGAAAATATTCTGGTTGCATTTCTATGTTGACCAGTGGGTTAATTTCCATAGGTGTAATCTCCATGAGGGCCTGGTTTAAAGCAGATAATTAAACAGATATAGAGATTAAAGAAGAAATTAGACTCAAAAGCAGATAATAATCGAACACAGATTAAAGATTTATGTAAAGACTACATTTTGATTTAGTTGTCAGTAAGATACTGACTAAGCCTAAATAGAACTAGAGTTTTTTCATCGTCAATATTAGGGTGACTATGGAATCCGAATAAGCTCAATCAAATCAAGAAGACATTATCATATCAAAATCAAGATGAAGATCGATGGTTGGCATATATTGATTAACAAAACACGAACAAGAACTAGAAGAAACAACCATCCTGTTTAAACACATCACGTTATTTACAAAATTAATAATCCATTAATCCAGACTTTCATGAAACATAGCGAATTAGGGTAAACCAGCAACTACAGTGAATACAAGCAATATATATAAGAAAAACGAAAGAGGGTTAGAGTTCGAGAAAGATTTTAGATATATATACCGTGATGTTGAGGTCGTCGAAAAACCGATCAAAACCAATAGAATCCAAGATGCAGCCTGCAATTCGTGATCCAGAAACGTTTCTTCGAAGATGGGGATGGGATTGGGCTTGAACCCGTGGTAACAAATTGGTGTATTGGACCTATCGAATTGGGGTTTGCTTTAGGCGACTAAGAGGAAGAAAGAAGATGTGCGATAAAAAACGAAAACCCTAATGGATATGGACTCCTAGGATCCGTTCAATTTGTAGGCTGAAGGAGCAGCCCACGACTTAATTTCTCAAATTAGGGTGAAAAATAGCGATGAATTTGGGTTAAATAGCGAGATTCCAAAAATTAAGTCGGTTCACCTATTGTCAGACTTGATAACTCATAACGCGGTTTGTCACTCGGCTAGACCAATTATATTATATATTATATAATTTGTTTCATTAGTAACATTTTTTTGTTTCATTGGTTGATTATTATTTTTTTTTTATTAGTTTTTTTTGAAAAGGGGATTTCTTTCTTCCACCCTATATTCGATCTCTTCTCCATTTTTTTCTTCTTGATTTTTCCTTCACCAATTCATTGTCACATAGCTTTAATCATCTTTTTCATTTTATCTTTCTATGTTCGTCCAAGTTATTCATTTCTTCTCTTTCCTCTATTCTCTTTCTTCTCCCGTTCATCCAACATGTTCAGGTATGCGTCTTTCAGTCGATTGAAGCGATCAAAATTGAAGACTAAGGATTAGATCTTTACCAAAAAACTTTAAAATATTTGGTCTCATAAAACACTTATATACAGTAAAGATAACGAGATCATTAACTTTTTTGAGATCTTAGATCAAAATGCCAACCCTCAAATTGAAGAGATCGTAGATTTTTTAAACGGGAATGCATGCATTGGATTACAATAAACACCCACCAAACAAAAATCGACTTTTTTTTTTTCAATTTTATTATTATCAGAGTTTACTTATTATCGAAAAAAAATTCACAATTTGTTGTCATATATATATATATATATATATATATATATATATATATATATATATATATATATATATATATATATATATATATATATATATATATATATATATATAGGTGACATGTACATATGCACATTTGTAATTATGCATATATAAACACTTGAAAATTATTTCTTTTTTTTAAAAAAAATATCTTAATAGGTTAAGACATTTTATAAAATGTCATTCGTAGAAAAAAAAACCAAAACATTTTTTTTTTAAATGATGTTCGTATACATACATTTACATACATTTTACATATAAATAATGAATGTGTGCGCGCATGCACATTTTTGTATATGTATATGTTTATTTGTACACAAACAAAAATGTATATATGTACACATCAAAAATATACACATACATAATTGTGTTTGTGCGTATATGCCTATTTTATGCTTTGAGCATATATATATATATATATATATATATATATATATATATATATATATATATATATATATATATATATATATATATATATATATATATATATATGCATATTTTTGAACTTTTTTCGATATTGTTTTTCAAAGAAAACATACTATTAAGTTAAGATGTTGCTATATAAGTTGATTCTTTGAAAAAAAAATCAAAAAAATAAATAAAAATAAAAATATTTTTTTCTAGTGATATATATATATATATATATATATATATATATATATATATATATATATATATATATATATATATATATATACTAGCCGTTTACCCGCGCAAAGCGGCGGACGACAAATAGTTTGTTTCGACAATTAATTTCTTTTCCATGGAGAATGATTATTTTCAAATCAATCATTAGTTTGTTTTAGAAAACATGTCATATTAAAAATAAAGGAAATTCATGAAATGACCAAATTATAGGGTGTTGTGTATTTATTTGGATGAAAAAAGATCTGGTCAAAACCTTGGAAGAGAAGATTTATAGGAGTTTGTTTTAATTTTACTATTATTTTATTAGTGATTAGTTGTACAATTAGCATAATGATTTGGACGTTTTAAAAAAATATTATTATTTTATTCAATCTATTTTTAGAAATAGTGAGATTTGTTTTATAAGATAGTAAATATATATATATATATATATATATATATATATATATATATATATATATATATATATATATATATATATATATATATATATATATATATATCACATCAAAATAATAAATGTGAACACAAACTCAAATGTGCATAGACACGTGTAAATAAAAAAAATATACATGAATATGAATCTCTATTTATAATGATAACTTTTCACTAGTACAAAAATGACTTACGGTCATACTTTCCAAAAAACGATCTATGACACTTTTTCTTAAAAGTGTGGCCAAGGATCACTAAAAAAATTTAGAGACTCTTTTTGGATACATTTAAATTAGATTGTGTGGTTATTATATAGACAATCAACACTTTTACCACGCTTAATTATACCAAATGTGACAAATATTAGTCACACTAGAACACTGAGATCATAGGTCACAATCAGCCACATGTATCGATTAAGATTGTAATACTTTTTTATGAGAGACAGTACATAAAAGTATTGTCACGTGAATTAGTTCTCTGTGTGTCTATAACTTGGTGTTTTTTTAGCCAGATAATAGACAAAGTAGCTAAAAGGTGATACATATGATCACACTAATTATTTGTCTGTCCACAGGGCAGTTCTGTACTAGTTGTATTTAGTTTACGCAAGAAATTAAAAGAAGTTAGTATTGGTTACTTATGGTCATGTACCTTTTATTATGTGTGTCAAAATATTATGAATTGACTTTAAGAATAAACAATATTGTATATGTAGGTAATATTTAGTTACGTTTACAGCTATTATATATGTCTATATGTAAATAGTCATAAAAGAAAAATAATGTTTTATCGTTATAATTAGGGGTCGTTCATTGAATATATTACTTATGGTCATGTACCTTTTATTTTTGTGTCAAAATATTATGAATTGGCTTTAAAAAGAAACAAATAGTGTGTGTAGGTAGCATTTAGTTACGTTTACAGCTATTATATGTGTCTATATGTAAATATAGTCATAAAAGAAAAATAATGTCTTATTGAATAAGAGTTATAAGAAATGACCAAATTGCCCTTTTTGTCATCTATTCTTTTAATTACACCAGATAATACACCATTAAAAATGAAAAGAATACAACTCATTTTAACAGAATATTATGATAAATAAATGAAATGAATACAACATAACTTGTTAAACATTGCATAACGAAAGTACATTGTAATTACATGCAGTTATGTTATAACATGTGTAACAATATAACAGTAAAAAACCGAAAAAAAATATCTTTGAGTTATAACAATATTACACCAGAATAGTTTGATGGTATAATATGGTAAAAAGATATTAAGTAAAGTACATCGTCATTTTTTGTCATTTTCTTATTCTCCACATAACGATATGCTCAAGTTTGGCCTTTCCCTTCTACAAACAAAAAATAAAGATCATTAAGTGTTAAAAGAAGGAAAAATATTATCGCTACAAATGTAATTCATGACATTAAGAAACAGGCGTTGTACGTATAAGAATACCGCGACAATCAGTAAGAAAATAATAATTTTCCTTCTGCAAGTCAGGTGTGTCTATGCGTGGCAATATGTTATCAGTATGAGGAACAATAGTACTAAATTCTTCATCTACATCTTCATATGTATCTCTGTAATTTTTAGGAGGTGTCTTGAACATAATAGACATTTTTTGATCAAGTGGGTCTGTCACGTAAAATACTTGTTGTGCTTGTGAGGCCAATATGAAGGGATCACCTTTATGGCCTAATCTTTTTAGTTCAACTAGTGTGTACCCCAATATATCCCTTTTTACCCCATTTCTATTGTCAACCCAGCCACACATGAAAATTGGAATTCTTGTAAAACACCATAATAAGTGTTTTTGGCATATGTTACAACTTCTTTACTGATGTGTGTGTTAGTTGCAACAACACTAACCCCACTGTTTTGGTAAACTTTACATTCACGAGCTTTTGTACGAAAAGTATATCCATTAATAGCATAAACATCGTATTTAATAATGTTCTTATTGGGTCCATGTGAAATCCATCTTATTGTCTCTGTTATACTTTCTCTATAGGCCCCTAACTCTCTCTCTCTCTCTCTCTCTCTATCTCTCTCTACCTGAATTGTAATTAGATTATGAATTTAAGAAATCAAGAAAAAATAACAAACAACACAACATATTTGAAAAGAATATACCTCATTTCGTAACCAATGACCAAATGTTTTACTATGCTCTTGTTCTAGATGTGCCTTTCGTTTAGTAGGGTGTAGATGTTCCAAAAATTCCATATGTTATCTGTCAGTACGTTAATGTTAATATTATAACAAAAAAAACATACATGTAAAAAACCTTACTTGATATACGGGAGTACTTCAGATGTATTTTGCAATACAAAGAAATGTGCTTTACTGAATAGTTCTGTAGGAAACTTCTACCGATTTAGCAGCTGATAGAGGAGTAATGTTCATAATAGAGCTACTATCTACACCTTTATGAATTCCACATTTTTTATGATTGTCAGGTGGAATACCAACAGTATCCATCTTTTTAACGAATTGACTAAAAAACTCAATTGTCTCTTCTACAACATTCTCTTCTACAATGCATCATTCTGGTCTATTTTTGTTTTGCACGTGCCCCTTAATAACCTTCATAAACCTTTTCAAACGGGTACATCCATCTACAGAATAATGGACCGCATAATTTTACTTCCCTAGTTAGATGAACAGTTAAATGAATCATCACATCAAAAAATGATGGTGGAAAGTGTTTCTCAAGAAGACATAATGTTACACATAACTCCTCTTACAACTTATCGAGCTCATCCACTATGATTTCATTGCTACATATTGATTTGAAAAAGAAACAAAACCTTGTAATAGCAACTCTGGTGGACGGATGCATAATAGATCAAATTGCTATGGGAAAAAATTGTTGCATGAGAATGTGATAGTCATGTGATTTTAGTCTGATGAACTTCCTATCCTTTAGACTCACCAAACTAGAAAAATTAGAACAATACCCTTGAGGAACCCTTAAGTTGTATAAAGTCTCACAGAATTTGTCTTTTTTCTCTTTTATCAATGTACAACCTGCTGCGGGAAGTGTTGTGTTGTTACCTTCTATCTGAGGATGCAACTCTGGTTTTAAACCATAATGAACCAAATCCAGTCGAGCTTTATAACCATCTTTCATCTTCCCGGGAACGTTCAACACAGTTCCTATTAAACTCTTGCCCACGTTCTTTTCCACATGCATAAAATCTATACAATGTGGAACCAAATTGTCGGGCCAATACCTTAGTTGTCTATACCATATATTGAATTTCTTCCAATATGTATTGTTTTGCTGGCCCACATCTGAAGTACCCACTTGGTGTGATTTTCTCTCTTTTTTTATCAATCTTCCTACCTTTTCCACTTGTAGATTATTGGATTTCTGCCTCCTTGTTCTTATTAACCTTTCCCCATTTATTAATTATAAATTTCACCTTGTTATATATTTCCTCCCCATTCATATGTTTTGGAGAGGGTAAGAACTCTTGTTGTCCATTGAATGCTTTCTTTTGTCTTCTGAACGGGTGATCATACAGTAGAAATCTTCTATTACAATCATAACTTTGCTTATTCGATTCAAGGAGTCTAATGCAGTGTGTTTCTTCGCCACACACAACACAACCTTGAAAACCGCTGTATGGGCAACCACTTAATGTACCTAGAGTAGGATAATCATTAATAGTCCATAACACAACTGCACGTAGTTTACAGTGCTCTTGTGCATATGCATCGTATGTTTCAACTCCAATATCAAATAATAATTGCAGATCATCAATAAAAGGTGATAGGAACACATAAATATCGTTTCCTAGTGTTCCCGAAACCAATAATGAAAGCATGATGAACTTTCTCTTCGTACACAACCATGGTGGAAGGTTGTAAATGACAGTTAGAACCGGCCAAACATTATGATTCCTATTTCCTCCGTTCACATCGACCCCGTCAGCTGAAATGCCTACCCGCAAATTTATTGGTTCACTAGCAAAATCAGGATATTTGTCATCAATGGCAACCCATGCTGGTGAATCAGCTGGGTGACTTAAAACGCCAATATCCACCTTTCTTTCTGTTGCGTGGCATGTTAAATCTTTTGCATTAGTCTTAGAATGAAAAAGACGCTTTAAGCACGAAATAATTGGAAAGTACCACAAAACTTTTGCAGGAATATTGTTGTAAATTTTATTTTTTTGTTCATCAACCTTCCATCTTGATTTACCACAAGTAGGACATGCTACCAAGTCTGTGTATTCGTTTCTGTAAAGTATACAATTGTTGACACATGCATGTATCTTAGTATACCCTGAACCCATTACCCTGAATGCTTTTTTCGCCTCGTATGTACTATTGTACATTTTGTTTCCTTCTGGTAACATATTTTTGATCAAAACTAATAATTCTGTGAAGCACTTATCTGATACTCCATACTTACTCTTCAAGTTGAGTAGTTGAATGACTGCAGATAATTTTGTGAAATTATGACACCCTGTGTATGTCACACCCCGAAAACTGAAGGCGGAAACATTTCCGGGGTTGACTCCACGTTGTGTATCAAATCCAATGCACATAGTAAGTAAAGTAAAACAACCATTACATTACATATAGAAAAGTTTACATTTGTTTCAAAAGCAAAGTTATACAAGTGATACATAGTATATATGAATAAAATGAAACGGGTCTTCTGAGCACTCCGTCTTCGAACAAAAGGATCTTCGGGTACCTATCTAACGCTGAGCTGAGAATACAAGCGGTTTGAAAATCAGCATAAAGCTGGTGAGTTCATAAGCGGTTTTCTTTTGTGAAAAATGTACAAGTTTCCTGTCCGTTACTGAAAATGTTACACACACCAAGAAAATCCCATATTTTCTTAAAAAGGTTGGTTATTGAATTCCCAAAATGTAATGTAAGGTTGTACACTGAAAATATGTTTACTCTTGTGAATGTAAAGTTATTCGATTTGTTACACTTTTCTAGTTATGTACAATGTTTCCCCAGGAAAATCCCATATTTTCCTGAATGTTGGTTACCAATGTGAAGATGTATACTGAAAACCTAGTTATCTTGTGAAATGTATTAGTTTTAACACGTATATAAAACTAATATTTACAAAGTAAATTAATTACTTTATTCATTATTACTATTAAGTAAATCTCTGTTATCCTAATTGCGAGTCCCATAACCATACAATAAGACTAAATATGGCAATAAGTAGTCCACATCACCTTATGACTTTCGTCACCCTTGAACCATTTCGGTTCGGCTGTAGCTAGCAGCCAGGTGTGGGGTAGTAAGCCCCGTATAGATCTATACACTCAAGTCACGCTCCCTATCTAAGAGATTCTGGTTATAGTTGCGGTCCTCCACTCGCGTATCTCTGTAGAGTGTTCACCGAGGACGTGTCTCCAACTATATAGGACTAACAAATTTACTTGTAATAATACAATAATCCTTTACTCGCGTATCTCTGTGGAGTGTTACCGAGGACAAAATAGTGTACAAAATCTTATGTAAAGGTTTAAATGTCATGCTTTTAACTGATAAAAATGTGGAAAACCATTTGTTAAATAATAAACATAACAACTTATAATTAATTTCACAAATAATGTATATGATTATCCTGCAAGTTTCAAACGGTTATCTGTTATGATTATCAGTGTCAAAATATTATGAATTATGAAACACAAACATGCAAAACAAGTTTTTATGTACAATTATCCATTGTACTTTGCTTGTATTCCCCCCTGAAAACAGTGAAAAACAGTGAAAAAGGGTAGGGGTATGAACTTACCAGATGAGAAGGCGCAACTGTTTCGGACACTAAACGATGGTTCAGGACTTGTTAACACGCGAGGTTCCTATGTAATATGAGATGGTATCCAAAGGTATCTAATTAGACTTTAAACCACTAATTAGATATGATAATACACTCCAATGAGCGAAAACACTTCAAAACAAGTGTTTGGAGTGACCCGGGTGACACTTACGGACGTGTAATGATGCGTGGGACTTGGGAAGTGAGTTTACTCTTCAAGAGTAAACTCCTTAGGGAGTTTTCGGCCACATACCCCATACATACATGAGTTCACGGCCGTGAACTCATGATTGGGTGTTTTGGGGTGCTAAATGGCTTAAATGCACATGGTAAATGTTGGAATGGATTTTTCTAAAGCCTTGGGATGGATTGCACTTGCATGAATATCATTTATGGGAGTTCATGAAAGTAAACATGGAGTTTATGGACGTAAACTCCCCCAAGCTCAAACCATAATTTATTTTGTGAGGTTAGGACAATCACATGTGATTCCAACTATTTTTCCAAGCCTTGGTATGAGTTTTGGGCATCATTTGACACATAAAGAGGAGTTTACGGCCCAGGAACTTGTCCTTGGGGTGTTATGGCCATAAACTCTCATTTGGAGGGTGTTTGACATGTTTAAGGTCCCCAAACTATTTTTAGATGATTCTAGGATTTATTCCAAGGCTATTGGTGGAGTTATATGGCTTTTAAACATGTTTAAATGAGTTTACTCCCCATGTATAAGGTGTTTACGACCCAAGCTTGTTCTTGGGCAGTAAACTCATGTTTACTCTTGGGCCGTAAACTCATGTTTACTCCTCAAAAACCATGTTTAATGTGTTCTAAGTCCGAATTGGTAAGCCATATAGTCGGATCTAAGTCCCAATGTTGGTTTGGAGGGGTTAAATTGCTCAAAAACCCATTTATTAAGTGTTTACAGCCCAAGCATGCTCCTTGGCCGTAAACACATGTTCCAGGTCCAAAATGATAGATTAAACACGAATTTGATGGCCTAAGAGGTTATACAACAAGTTAGGGATGTTACCTCAAAGATTTGGAGCCTTAATTCAATGTTTTGGACCTTGATTCTTTGGTTGAGGAGAGAGGTTAGAGAGATTAGTGAGATGAAGCAAAAGCTTCAAATGGAAGCTTAGGTCACTTTAAATAGTGCTCGGGATTTGGACACGGTGGAATTCTACCCGATATCAACGTTATACGGTGCTTTTGGTCGCACCCGATTGAGTTACCGTAACCCGATATGGTTGATTCTAGAAATGTTCCGATTACTAATATGGGGTGTTACAATAAGTTCTAACAGTATTAGGACACCCATTAAGTCATAATATCAATTACAAATTAATGACTTAATTAAATGATGAAATTGGAAACAAAATTGGAAACGGCGATTGGATTATCGAAATGAGTTACGAAAAGGGTTACAAGCAATGATACGAATTTTCGTGTTGTTACAGTGTATAAGGGCTTCTTGGCATCTTCTATCAGCTCTCTAAACTTATCAGGGTTCCCAATAAAATTTTATTCTACAACTTCAATCATATCTACTGTTTCTACAACATCTGTTGGTATATATTTCTTTGTTCATGTTCGTGGAATCTACAGCGTTAGACGTATCCATGTCAAAATTATGTTATATATAACTTCTTGGTGGTTCTTCTGTTTCTCCATGCTTATGTGTATGTTTGATCAATTCCATTCCTGAATAGATGATCATCTACCACATCCATCGAATGAGATATGTGGTTTACACACTTAACACATAGACATGGAATTCTTATCTTTTTTTTTGGTATCTACAGGATCCATATGTTTAGAAATCTTGTAATTTTGTACTGTATATTTGATAAACTCTGCAACACCTTTTACATAGGTTTCTGATGTTCTGTAGGCTCCCATCCAAGACTTATCCATATTCAGCTTACAACAACATCAACAAGCAATATATATTTCCTGTTGATTGACCCATTTTAACAAACACTTGGTGTGCATAAATGAAATAGATCACATTACAAATAAATCCAATATCTTGAAACAAAAAAACTTGTTAACTAAAAAAAATATAATGATACACATCATGACCAAACGAAATAAATAAGATTCATATTATGAGGGTAATTGTTTTTTAATTCCCTGTATTAATTAAATGTAGTATTTTTACCTGTATGAATTTGATGTTGACATATCAATTTCTGGTTGAAGAATAAATGTAGTTGCAATTCGACGAAGAATGGTATATTGACAGTGGCTGCTCACGTCACATGACAGGAAGGAAGGAAGTGCTGAGGGAATTTCGATCACTTCCAAACGGCCGAAATGTCAAGTTCGGGAACAACTCATATGGCATGATTAAAGGTTATGGGATGATAAAAAATGGAGACTTCACGATTAGAAAAGTTGCATACGTTGAAGGACTACAGCATAACCTCATCAGTGTATCTCAGCTTGTTGGAGGTACCGGTCTTAAAGTTTCGTTTGATGATGAGGGTTCGGAAATAATAGAGAAGAAAACAAAAAGAGTAATTCTCAAATCGGAGCGGAAAGGCGAAATGTTTCCTCTCAATCTCAAACCTATCAAAGGAAACCCAACTATCTGTCTATTATCCAAAGCACATTCTGACGAAAGCTGGCTGTGGCACCGAAGGCTCTCCCATCTCAATTTCAAGGATATCAACAAACTTGTCACAGGAGGTCATGTTAGGGGTCTTCCATTGCTCAAGTTTGATCGAGAACATTTGTGTGCTGCGTGTGAAATGGGGAAGCAGAGTCGTCAAAGTCACCCATCCATCATAAACACTAAAGTCGTTGAACCACTTGAGTTAATTCACATTGACTTGTGTGGTCCATCTTCTATCGAAAGCATTGGCGGTAGCAAGTATATTCTTGTTATTATTGATGACTTTTCACGTTTTACATGGGTGTTCTTTCTGAAGCACAAATCTGAGGCAACTCTCAAGCTGAAGATGTTTATTAAGCAGGTTGAAGTGCAGCTGAGGAAAGTCGTCTGCAACATCAGAAGCGACAATGGGCTGGAATTCAAAAATAAAGAATTTGAAGACTTTTTAGCAGAAAAAGGAACCAGTCACAACTTCTCAGCTCCCTACACCCCTCAACAAAACGGAATTGTCGAAAGACGAAACCGATCTTTGTGTGAGGCGGCCCGAACCATGCTAAGTTTCGCTTCTCTACCTCTATATTTCTGGGCTGATGCTATTGCTGCATCATGTTTTACGCAAAACAGGTCCTATCTCAATAAGCGTTTCACTCTCACTCCTTATGAGATCATCAACAATAGAAAGCCAAATGCCAAATTCTTCCACGTATTCAGCTCACAATGCTTTATCTTTAATTCTAAAGAACATCGTAACAAGTTAGACATAAAAGCCGATGAAGGGATTTTTCTGGGATATTCTCTCACTTCAAAAGCATACAGGGTTTTAAACAAGCATTCGAGAAAGATTGAAGAAACGTACTATGTGACTTTTGATGATAGCTACGTCAAGAAGCTGAAGGCAACGGAAGAACCAGTAGGAGAAATCTTCTCTCAAACAGGCGAAGTCACAGCCTCGATTGCAAATTTGTTTGAGCAATTTGTGGAGTTATTCGATGAACCGGAGAAGGCTACTCTCTTAGAAGCCTATGCAGTAGACAACAAAGTTGACCATCTGAAGCAAATCGTCGATGAAGCTACCAAACAACTGGGTGAAGGAGAATCAGCTCCAAATAAACCTTCTCAGCACGGTGCTTTAGTTGAGGGGGAGAATCCGTCTTCTTCAAAACAACCAAGTTCACAAGTTGAGGGGGAGAAATCTTCTCCAGCTGCACCCAAAAACTCTACGGCACCCGATGGTACTGTAGCTCCCGAAAGCTCAAATGCACCCGAAACTCCTGTAGCACCAGAAAGTCAAGAAACACCTGAACGCTCATCAGTCGAGGGGGAGAATGCCGATGTGTTTTATGACGATGACAGTCAATCTGAATTAGAAGAGATGGTGAACGCTGAATTGGATCCATCCTATGATCCAAATTACCCTCCTCTTGTCAAATGGACTAGAGATCATCCTGTTTCACAGGTTGTGGGTAATGTCTCTGAAAAGGTGTTGACCCGATCTCAACTGAAGGCACAGCAAACTTCTTTATTTTCAAAAGTAGAGTTCTGTATGTTTAGCTCTTTCGTCTCAAAAGTTGAACCAAAGACGGTAAACACCGCTCTTGATCACTCTGATTGGGTTCAAGCTATGCAAGATGAACTTAATGAGTTCGAAAGAAATAAAGTTTGGCGTCTCATTCCAACTCCTCAAGATGCCTTAGTTGTTGGTCTCAAATGGGTCTTTAGAAATAAAATGGACAAGGAAGGCAATGTAATAAGAAACAAAGCTCGTCTAGTTGTGAAAGGATACTGCCAGGAAGAAGGAATTGATTACGAAGAGACTTTCGCTCCAGTTGCAAGGATGGAATCTGTTCGAATATTTCTTGCCTATGTTGCACACAAAAACTTCGAGGTCTACCAAATGGATGTAAAATGCGCTTTTCTGAATGGAGAACTTGAAGAAACGGTTTACGTGGAGCAACCTCCTGGTTTTGCCAATGAAAAGCACCTAAATCACTGTTATATTCTGGACAAGGCAGTTTACGGTCTGAAACAAGCACCTAGGGCCTGGTATGAAACGCTAACTAAGTTTTTAAAGATGTCCAAATTCAAACAAGGTTCGGTTGACCCAACCTTCTTTCGTAAGAAGGAAGGTAACCACCTTATGATTGTTCAAATCTATGTCGATGATATCATCTTTGGCTCAACGAATCCCAGCTTAACAGCTGAATTCAGAAAGCTGATGGAGACTAAATTTGAAATGATCTCAATGGGTCCGATTAACTTTTTCCTTGGTTTAAATATTAGACAGGGACCCAAAGGCATCTTTATCAACCAGGAAGCATACACCAAAACTCTTCTTGCTAAATTTGGCATGATGGGAGACTCAAAGGTCAAAGTTCCAATGGCATTCGGCACCAAACTCACACCCTCCTTGGAAAAACCGGCAGTTGATATTACGCTGTACCGCCATATGATTGGGTCCTTAATGTACCTTACTGCTAGCAGGCCTGATATAATGTTTTATGTATGCTATTGTGCTAGGTTTTAGGTGAACCCTCATGAACCACATATGCTTGCAGTGAAAAATATACTCCGGTATCTGAAACGAACCACCTCCCTCGGTCTATGGTATCCATCAAACTCAGGCTTCTTCGTTCAAGCCTTTTCAGATGCAGATCTTGGAGGATGTGGTTTAGATAGGAAAAGCACCACAGGAGGCTGCTAATTCCTTGACGGGAAGTTGGTCAGCTGGCAGTCAAAGAAACAAACATGTGTTTCTCTTTCTACAGCCGAAGCAGAGTACATCGCAGTTGCCTCTTGTACATCTTAAGTCATTTGGATCCAAAGCCAGCTCCGTGATTATGGACTCAACATGAAAAAGATCCCACTATATTGCGATTCAGAAAGTGCAATTAGGATCTGTCATAACCCAGTGCAACACTCCAAGACCAAGCATATAGCACTGTGGTATCACTTTATTAAGGATCATGTGGAGGATGGAAATGTCGAAATTCACTTTGTTCGAACCACTGATCAACTGGCCGATATCTTCACCAAATCCCTACCTGAAGCTAGTTTCAATAAAATCCTTCAAGGTCTAGGAATGATGGAATCGGAGTCGGTACCAAAAACACCATCTCAAAGCTAACAGTTGGAAGCGAAATGAACCGAACGCTCGGTCTATTTCGGGTTCGGTTCACATGGGAACCGAAATGAACCGAACGCTCGGTCTATTTTGGGTTTGGTCCCATTGCACATGTTTTCGCTCAATCTCAAAAAGGTGTTGTATATGGTTGTATACTTATGTACAGTTGTTTTCCAAAAAGCCAAAAATTTTTTTTTTTTTTAGGAATCGAAATGAACCGAGTTTTCGGTCCATTTCGGGTTCGGTTCAATTTTTTTTTTGTTTTTGTTTGTTTTTGTTTTGTTTGGTTTTTCTCTTTTCAAAAATTTCAAATCTCCAAAAATATTTTCTTTCTTTTACTTCTATTCTTGTTTAAATATCGATGGGGCAGGTATCATTCTCACACTTTATACTAGTTAAGCGTCCCTAGAAGCATGATGTTGCATTTTTTCCAAAGCCTCAACTGATTTTGAATAAAGCCTTAATGACTAGGTATATACAAACCTTGTCTTCCCAATTAGGCTGCTACATTTATTCTAATCATGAGCTACCTTACTCTTTTCTCATATGGGTTAAGAGTTTACTGCTTGGTCACTATTTTTAGCAGATGTACTTTGGTTTCTTTTCACCACCTCAAATATTTTTCTCCATCATATTTCGGTCCCATATAGTAACCCTTGAGACTCTCAGAAATAACCACTGAGGTTTATGGTTACACAATCTTTGTGTTTATGATCTTAACCTCGTGTCACTACGTGCTAAGTGAAACCCTAAATTCAATACCTAACATGAATTGACGGTAAACAATTACATTTGTAGTTGTATCATGAAATCTCTTTCCTTTGTGTGATTCTTATGAAATTCTTAATCACCATGACATTTCTTCCCTTAGAATCCAGTTTTAATCTTTTGAGATTTCACAAACAAACATCTCCAACAAGTCACTATACATACATCCCAACCTACTTGTTCAACAGACCACATCGGTCTCACAGGTACTTAATTTGGTCTCGATCTTATGTCAAGGTCCGGGATTCTAAACTGAAGCGAAAGCCACCCTTTTAAGCCTTATCAAAAGATGCCTTTCAACACTTCTTAACAAGTGATTGATCGTAATTCAACGGGAATCCATACAGACACTTTAAAGTCTCTCTTGACTTTGAAGGAAGAGATTCGTGCTCGGGATCCACTGTTTTGTGTCTACATTGACATCACATATCCCCACATAGACGTTGTTTTATTTCTTTATCATTTGTCACTCTATGCACGAAAATCTTTTGATTTTCCAAAAGTCTGGTTCGATTTGATACAAGCTACTTTCTCTTATATAGCTTCGGTTTTCACATACATACTTAATCAGGGTATGACGTGGCTCTTCTAATCACTTTGATTCAATCTCATGATGATAGCCTTGTTAAACGATAAGATGATGACTCAGCCGGAAGGTCAACAGTTCAATGATTTCAAAAAGGTGATTAGACGGCAAGGCGCATTTCACGGCACAGTTTTTCTCTCTCCTGCGTCATCATCAGGGTTGCCAACCATCGTGATTCAGTCAAATCCGGAACCGTTTCGTGTTTCAAGATGATTTGGGGGCTGATTCTTCTCTTTCCTCTACCCACAGTATAAAGGCAACATTCCTGATTCCTTCCACATTTACAGCAATCAAAAATTACAAGAGCAAAATCAGGCGATTCATTATCTATTGTTCATCATCTTCAACCTTACATTCAACAATGGCGTACTCTTCATCTGTTCATTAAACCTCTTCTCGCACCAACATTCTCCCCATTTGAACTCAACAAAGCCTGGTGATCGATCTAAACCCTCTCGTCTACGATCATTATATGTATCCTATTGTGGAGTGTCTCAAATACTCTCCCCTGGTTCTAGCCCTGTCGAAGGTCGAAATTGTGCCTATGGTCTGTCTTTCCCAAGTCTTCTCCACTGCTCATTATGACAAATCAGTGGATCGAATCTACTTCGACCTCATTGTAGTACTGTAGTTTTGTATTATAGGAACTACTGCTGTACTAACTACCTTAAACCGGATTTATATTAAGGTATAAGGTGATAATTGCACCATACTATCGACTGATAACAACGACATAAAGAACGGTCGTAATAACGGAATGACGTTTGGCACCCGCAGACCTGCAGGTCCGGATGTAGCTAGCAGCAAGGTGTAGGATAGTCAATACAGTATAGATCTATACGCAAACTCACGCTCTCCCTCCAAGAGAATTTTGGCTACAACTTGGGCCATGACATTTAAGGCAGCTCCGATACAGTGGATCACCATTGTTATCGTATTCTTGTATATGTAATGAAATGTTTCTTGTTCTAGTATAGTTGTATATGTTCTCATAGTATAGTTGTATATGTTCTCTTCCTAGTATAGTTGTATATGTTCTCATAGTATAGTTGTATATGTGCTCTTCCTAGTATAGACTCATGAATGAACTGACTCATTGATCTAGCAGTTGTAATAGTATGATCCTGTGTTACCCCGATGGTAACTTACTAATGGTGTGTCTAGTACGTATGAATATGGAAGTACTTTTATGTCTATATATATATGTATATTTGATATATAATTAATATGGAAACGACCTTCGGATGGTCACCTGAAATTCCACCAGACCACATCCAAATCGAGGAAAAGGAAATAGGGCAGGTGGCTTTCCTAAGCCCTTTAAACATTATTTATACATCTATACATATATGGGGATGCAATTTATAAGTAGTAAAACAAAGTTTAAATAAAAGCATTTGATAAGTAAAAGAGTTTGTAAAATATTTTGAAGTAAAACAGTTTGAACAGTGATAAAATCATTGGTTTCCTAGTTATTAATCACATGTGATTAATGCAATCACATGTGATTTAAGCAATAACTATAAGTATTTAACTTGTATCCCCCCCCCCCATAAAGTATTTAAACATTTAAAATCATTTCAAAGGTTGATTTAAGGGGTATGAACTCACTTGAAAGTTTTAAGATAGCGAGATGGAAAACCGGGCAGAGTTTCGTCTTGGGAAATGGATTTTTTTCTCGGGATTCTCGGGAATCTCGGGAGTAAAATCGACCCTTGGGACTTGAGCAAAAAGACCAGAGCTTCCGGTTTGAACGGGCACGGAAATCGAGGCAAGATCGTGAGAGAAAGAGAGAGAATGAGCAAAATTTCCGAAAAGCCTCGCATCCCTTTTATAGGGGTGCTGAACCGCCTCGGTACGCTGGGCGTACGAGGGTACGCAGCACGTACTGGGGCGTCATCGCTTACGTACTTCGGATGGGAGGGCGGGTCGGATAGCTTCGCATAGGGGCGACGTGGATGGATCGAGACCAAGGCCTTCGGGTACGCATGGCGTACGGGGTTACGCGGCGCGTACCTCGGATGAGGACGCTGACTCTTCCTTCGGATATTACCGGATTTTTGAATTAAATAAATATATAATTTATTTAATAAACTTCAAAAAATCATATCTTCTTCATACGAAATCCGTTTTCGATGGTCTTTATATCCACACGTAGGTGAGAGTACACTCTACAACTTTCGTTTAGACTCCGTTGGCAAATTCCAAAATTATTTTTATTATTTATTTATAAAATGACGTGATTAAGGAATTTCTTTAAAAATTCATAACTTCTTTATCTGTCGTCGGTTTTTGCCAGACTTTTTACCGCTGAAATACCATTGACGAGACCTTCGATTCTCGTTTAGGTCATTCCGACCAAAAGTCGCTCGATCTCCGATTCGAGTTTTTAGCTGTCTGTTGCTAAGCTGAACTTGGAAAAATCATAACTTCAATATACGAAGTCGGATTTGGGCGTTCTTTTTCCGTACGATCATGGTTTGATGACATTTAAACATACAAGAAATTTAAATAGGAACTTTTTGGAATTTTTAATATCGAAGTTAATTTTATTAACTCAAAAGTGGTTACAATACTTGACTTTTTAGGTCACTACAAAGAGTTGAAATATCGGGTTGTCACATTCTACAACATGGGCTATACAGAAATCCTCACGACTGTCACCAAGTTTAAAAAGTTGTGTCTTCATCCTCCATGGAACGACTTATTCACCATTCTGTTCAAGGGGCTATCTGAGAGAAGAGTTGGTTCTAATGGGGCCAATAAATTGTTCATGACCATTCTCTATGGTCTGTACAATTGAATAAACCTCGACTATGGCTCGACTCTCTGGCAACAACTCATTCAGAGCCTTGACTCCTCCTCTCGCCATACTGAAGTGTCCTATGCCAGATTTTGGACACTGGTCACTAAGTGGGCAATGGATAAGCTTCATGTTCCCACCGTTGCCGATTCCCTCCTTTCCTCCATCAGTGTCTTCCACACCACCAAGATCATCGTCACTGATCCTACCAAGTTCTCCTTCATCGGCTCCATTCCAGAATCCATGTACGTTGGTGTGTCCAAGGAGAGTATCATCATGAAGACCTACAAGGAATTTCGCCCTTCGGGTCCAAGGGAACTTTCTGCAGCGATGGTTCAGTCCATCCATGACGCAGATAAACTAGCTGCTAGAGGGAAGAAACCAGAGAAAGGGAAGATTAAGAAAGCAGCAAAGGGAGCGAAGGGTCCTTCTCCTAAGAAGCGAAAACCTTCAAAGACAGATCTATTCCCCCCAATGAAGAAGAAGAAAACTCAGCTGAAGAGGAAACTTGTTCTCGCTTCTTCATCAAGCGATTCAGAGGCTACCCAATCTGACTCAGAAGAGTCAGCTCGAGGCGATACTCCTCCTCACTCGCCTTCACATGAGGTACCAGTTTCATCCAAACCTCTTTCTCCTCCTCCTACCACCATACCTATTTCCATTCCCACCATAACCTCCATTCCCATCATAACCTCCTCCATTTCCATTCCCCCCATAACTAACCCCATTTCTATTCCTACCATAACAACCACTATTTCCATTCCCCCATATCCTCTTCTATCCCAATTCCACCCTCCTCTATCCCTATACCACCACCCATTTTCACTGAAGCCACCAAAACCACCACCAGTGAGATTCAAACCAACGTATTTGATACGGGGGTTCGGACTTCACAACCCGAAACCACCTTCACAACCGAACCTCTTTCCACACCCGAAACTACCCACACCACTGAACCTGCAACATCACCCGTCTCTCCTACTCCCCCAGCAGAAACCGAGACCTTCTTGGGTGGGGAGGATATGACCTTTGACTCAATCTACTTCAGCCCCTACCGAATCCAAAGCGACGATGATGATGATGCTCCAATCACCAGAAAGCACATCAAAGCACTTCATGAGAAAATCGACAATCTCATCGCTTCTACCTCCTCCTCCCATTCTCATGTGACAGAGGCAGCCATTCAGAAAATGGTGGATGACTTCTCCAAGAAGCACGAAGCCTCCATCACCTTTGCCACTGGTGCAATTGATGCATCCTCAAAGGCATGTACTGAGGCGACCAAAAAAGTCGAAAAACTATTCAATGACGCTAACATCTTTCTAGAGTCTTTGCAGGGGGCCACAGAGTCCAATGCTGAGAAGGTAAACTCTGCAATTTCGAAGCTGACCACTTCTTTTGCCACTGAACAACAGAGCCTTACTACTCTTCGACAGTCTCTCGTGGCTGATCATCAATCTTTCCAGACCAGCATTGATGAGCGTCTCTCCAAGCTACAACACGATCTGGCCATAGAGTATTCTGTGATGGATGCTCTCGCTCATAAAACAACAGCGCTGAAAGCCAAGACCATTCTTCTTTCTCAGAGCAAGAAGGGGGTTGATGCTCTTCTGTCCGAGTGAGCAGTGATCAAGAGTTGTGTTTCGGATGTCCACGGCGCCCTCTCCAATATACTTGAAGTGCATGACTCGATTCTCAACTACTCAGTGAGGCGAACCCTGCATGAGAAACTTGCTCCTGCGCTTGCTATGCTCAGCCGAATCGAGGGGCTTCCTAATCCTGTGGTCATTCCAAAACAAGGGGGAGAAGACAGTTTGATGGGAAGTGATCAATCTCAACCTCCTCCTGTTTCCACAGCTCAATCTCAACCGCCTCCCATCTCTTCATCCACTCTAACCAAAGCAACCGAACCACCAACTGGTCATGTATCCGGTTCGGGTGCTAAGAATAAAGGCAAGAAGGTCACCGGTGATAGTGATGGTGATGGTGATAAAGAAACGATAGCAGAGATCCTGAAGAAGCAGGCCAGGGACAAGGAACTTGATCTGAATGATCGGGTTGCTAGGGAAGCCGAGGCTAACGAAAGAAGGACAAAGGAGGCTCATGATCTCCTTGAAAGTCGAAAAACTCTGTTCCCTCCTTAAACTCTTGAAAAGCTTATCAAAGAAGATATCGAGTCTCCAAGTCTCCTCTGGCTGGAACCTGTGATCTCCCTAGATCGAGATAATTCTATCGACTCACAGTTCGACATGCCCCTGACCCGAAAGGCCTTCAGCTTTCATGCCTTCAGTCACATTGTTGAAGTCCCTCATCCTCACCCGAAGGTTGATAGGGAGTTGATTGATTTCTACTTGAGGTACGCTCAGCCTCAGTTCAAAACTTGGAGTGCACAAAAAATCATCAACGTCCGTGTCCTCAAACCTGCAAAAGAGGGAAACTTCGTCAATGTTCGATTCAAAATATTGAGGGGATCAGAGAAGACCGAACATGCCATTTCTCTTGCTGATCTTTCCAACTTAAATCCTCATGATTGGATCATTCTGCACAATATCCTCCTCACCAATCAAAAGGAATATGAGCCGATCATAGAACACCTAAAGAGGATGTTGGGCTGCTATGTCATTGAGGTTGCCGAGCTGGATCAAGAAATTGCAAATGTCCTCCGAAAGAAGCCTACCGTCGCCCCAGTCGGTTCTGCAAGTGATCTGAATAAAATGCAGATGGGGAGGATTGATTCGAAATGAAACTCAGTTATTTTCACTAGAGGAGAAGGTCAGAAGTGTCTGTTTGCCCTGGCAGATAAGCATCTTTACACTACATCTTGTCTGGAGCATGTTCTAGGAATTATCAATCGATGCAAGCAAAACTCGGACAGTGGCAAGAAGTACTTCAATGATATGATCCAGTGGTACATTCGCTTCAGGATAACTCTTCTTGCCATCATTCCCTGCCTGTTCAGTGTCACAAAGAAAGCTGATGCTGCAGGGTCTAGCAAGCCGAAGTAGAGTCTCGCCCCATTTGACGCAAAGGGGGAGATTGTTGGGAGCAGTGAGTTACGTCTTGGGCTCGTTTCACAGCCCTATTTTGTATCCGGTATGGGCCTGTCCATCCGTGATTTGTTTGTTAGGGTTTGAGTATTAATAGATGCTTGCATGCATCTTTTTATTAAGTCTTTTTGGAGTAGATTTCACGTCTTGATTTTCAGATATCTTTTGTAACCCTAGAATCCTCTACAACGGAAGTTCTTAATCGAGCTTTGCTGAGGATTGAGTAATCTAATCATTCGACTCATTCAGATCCATACTTGTGTTTTATCTCATTGTTTTTACGTTCATTATTTACCTGTTACAAAGATCTAATCGATCAAAGAGTTTGTATAACTCACAGTAACTATAGAGAATTCGATAATAGTTCGTTCATCATCAAAAATTTCCTTTAACCTTCAATAATCATCCAAATTTATTCAACTAAATCGGAATTTCTTCGCTGTTCATGAAATTGGAATCGGAGTTCTGGACTCGCAGTCACGGTCGACATTGAAGGACTCAAAATCAGTACTCACAGGATGTCGCTTTTGAAGTCGAAATCGGAAGTATATGATGATTTGGCATTGATAACTTGATGTTTTTAACATTTTTAAAATAGTTAGCTTGTATGCACACCAACTGTTTGATGAAATGCATAAACTAAATTACCACGTTATATTCAAATATGAATATATTTTTTCACCTGAATCAATATATGATTATTAACAAATATGTCAGTCTGTATGTTATTCATATGTGAATAACATATAAAAATTATATATATTTGTCAAATACCTTCAAATATTCATAAATGAATATATTTACAAGTGAATATACCTTTTAATATTCATATGTGAATATATTGTGTAATATTCATAAGTGAATATATCATCTAATATTCACAAGTGAATATACTATGTAATATTCACATGTGATATACCATGTAATACTATGTAATATTCACATATGAAATATCATTTAATATTTAAAAGTAAATATATCATCTAATATTCATAAGTGAATATATTATGTTAATATTCACAAGTGAATGCATCGTCCAATATTAAAATATTAATATATTATGTTTATTATATGCTATATTCATATATGAATGACACTTAAATTGTAAAAAAAAAATCATACTTTTTATTAATAAGTAAATAATGAATGTACTGTAATAAAACCCGATGCATTTTTATTCACTTATGAATAACGATAACTGAAAATATAAAAAAACAATTTTTTTATTCTATCTTAAAACTATATCAATATGGATGTCTATTTGTAGAGAATAACTAATCATGAATTTTGATATATTTAAAATCATTTTTTGATAAAAATAGCTTCTAAAAATTAAAAAAAAAAAACGAAAAAAAACTATGTTTTTGTATATATTAAGGTAATAATTAGCATAGTTTAAGGAAATATGTTTTGTTGAAAAACACATATGCATTCGTTTCCCATTTCCGCCAGTACGTTAGAGGTTTTTGCGGTAAAAATAAATGATTGGCTGAGAATGATTCCTCCATTCTCTAGCTTTTTTTTTTCTCAATTGAACCCTTCTCTCTTTCTCTCTCTCTCTCTCTCTCTCTCTATATATATATATATATATATATATATATATATATATATATATATATATATGAGTGTGTGTGTGTGTGTGTGTGTATATATATATATATATATATATAGATCTGGTAAAAAAAAATTTTGGTAGGAAGGTAAGAAGTTTTTTTCTACATACTTTTTTGACGAACAAAAGAAATGAATCACTAGATGAATAAAAAATAACATGATTCACCAAAAAAAATATAAAAAAAAAAACACACCGATGATTCATTTATACAATGATTTAGTTGTTATTCACTAAAATTGCCATAAAAGTGTTTTTTTCTTTTTTTACTTAAAAATGAATTATGGAGATGTTTTTTTTTGTTTTTTAAATTTTTTCTTGTGAATCATCTTACTCTTGAATCATCTAATGATTCATTTTGTATGTTCGCTAAAAAAATATGTAGAAAAAAAACTTTTTACCTTCCTACTAAAATTTTCTTTCTTATTTGATCTTCACTATATATATATATATATATATATATATATATATATATATATATATATATATATATATATATATATATATATATATATATATATATATATATATATATATATATTCGTGTGTGTGATTGTTAATAAATGTATACTTCTAATAAATGAATAAAAATCATTAATTTTACAAAGAGTTTTAAAATATTACCAAAGGAAGGAACAAAGACAAAAAGTTGATCCAAACACTGAAGCGTCCGTCCGCAAAAAAAGGGATGCATGTCGTTTTAGCTCACGTTCCAATTGTGGGTTCCATCTCATGTCTCCCATGTGATTGCACCGTTGTTCCTCTTACTTTTTCTTTTACTTGTGCTACATACTAATACTAATATTAATATCCTAAGAAAACAAAGCTACCAATATCTTTTTGAGTCGTTTTAGGGGCGTTTGTGATCGTTTATACGAAGTGTTTGTTATTGGTAATAAGTTATTTTAATCGTGTTGATAAAAAAGATATTAGAACACTTAGTGTTTATTTTATTTTTATTTTTTGTAGTGATTTAAATAAAAAGTTTTATAATAGTTATTTTCTTTTTCTTACTTATTGATTAAAATAAAAAGTTTTTCTTCTTGGTTACCTTTCCGTTAAAAGGTATATGCAGTAATGCAGGATTTGTCAAATAATAAAAAATAAATAATCAATTTATTATGTTTTAATATTGGATAAATTAATTCTGACATTTTTTATACTATGTTTTCATAACGAATAAGCTAATTGTCGTTAGTTACTTTCTAAACTTAATCGAAAATTAGATTATGGAAGCTGAATAGCAATTAGTCTTGGTATTGACGATATTTGTAGTTGTGGGATTGAAAAATAACGGAACATGTTAAGATTTGGAATGGAGCACTGAGAATAGAAATAAGAGGAGGAGCGGATCGAATAACAATGATACAATGAAAAAATCTTGAAATCTTAATCCACATTCACTTGAAAAACATTCGATAACGTTTTATGTAACAAATTTTCCCAAGTCAATGGATTGTAGAACATTATGCATATTGTTTGGGAAACATAGAACCATTGTTGATGTTGTTGTATTAAGATGTCAAAAGTCTTCATTAGTATAAACTTACTAAATAAAAATGATTTTTTTTTTGGTTGCCATCAAAAGATAGAAATAACTAGAATTGATGTTACGAGAGATATAAAATGATTAATATATTAAATAGAAATATTTAATAAATTAATTAGAAATTGTTAGATTTAACTAATTATTAATCAGAGTTAATCTATCTGAAATTAATTTAGGATTATGTGGAATTAATTAAAGGTGTAATGATTGAATTGTAATTGTTTATAATTGAGTAAGGAAAACAATTCTAGAACCTTCCATGGGCGTAAACGGTTTTTGAGGGGTTTCTAGGGTTTCTAGAAGTAACCTGAAGCTGAAAAGAATAATTGCCTTAATAGTTAAAATCTTTAATTTTATTACTCAAATTACAGTTTATCATGAACATTCCTTAGCTATAAACAAGACCCCTTGGGCATCAAATTTTATGGCTATTTTTTCCTGTAAGGTTGAGAATGAAATCTCATTCTTCTGCTCTCTACTTCATGTCCTAGTGTTCTAGGATTTTAGGTGTAAACCATTAGAGGCATCAATACGTCTGCTTTTCAATAAAGAAATCAAGAAAGTTGCTTGCAGTATTCATTTAATGCAAAAAGTATGTGTTCTAACTTGTAGTTTTCAATTTATATAGATTAGAAGTTTGCTTCATCAGCATGTTGCTATAACTTGAGAAAATAATATAGATCCTTAGGCTACATGTACCCATAAATTGTTTTATGTGAATTCTGTTGTGCAAATATATTTTAATGTAACCTATAAAACTTATCAGTGGTATCACAACTTGGATTTTCTATTATTTGTGCATATTATGAAACTAGAAATAAATACTTGAAGAATTGAAAAAAAAAACATGTCCACTATAGGCCATGGCGTGGCAACCCTCCTGCCACATCATGGTTTTGGCTATAGTAGGTTTAAAGATTTGTTTTGCCTTATATCGTATTGTAGGATAATTACTAGCTTTAATGATTATTTTAAACCAAGAGTAGACCTCATTCACGTAGTCTCACTATAAGAGAGGTGTAAGGAAACGACCAATAAAATAACCATTGAATGAGTATCTTTTTCATCTACTTCTTCGTTGTGTGGTGGATTTCAAAGATCTTGTATGTTCATGAATCATATTAAAGTGATATTGCTAATTAAAAAATGATACGAATGGGTCACATTAACAACAACTTGATATAATCGATTATTTATTAGAAACTGATTTTAATAAATATTCAATAAACTCTTATAATTAATTGAAACTTGTTTCTTTCTAGGAAATAAAAAATTTCAATAGAAACTAATATATTATTTCATATGGTATTAATTAATAAGTCATATACAATTATTTGGACTAGTTAAATTATTTTGTCTTTTACTTGGAGACAAAGTCTATATTTTATAAACTTAGAGTTTATAAAATTTAAACAATTTCTCTTCCTTTTTTAGGCATGGCAAAAAATTGACAAGAAGACAAAGGAATGGGTTTTTGACTTATTTAATCAAAAGTAATAAGAAGTATGGGAGACATTCTAGCTGGTAGAAGCATGGATGCTTAATAGTTAAAGACCCATGTATATTATGCATGCTATTTAAATAAAAGAAAGGCTTTCTTTTGTTTTGCTCTCACCACGCAAAATCGTAAGTGAGAGAGTTAGGTGCTCTCTCTCTCTCTCTCTCTCTCTCTCTCTCTCTCACTGTCGATCATCTATTGAAAAAAACTTGCTTATTTTGTTCTCTTTATGTTCTTATTTTGATAAGAACATAAAGCTTAAGAGTCTTAAGAAATACAAAAGAACTAGCATTCTACATCAAGTTGAGACATTGTTGGTGTCTCTAAAATTCATCATTCTTCATCAACTTCCAAGCCTCCTAAGATGACATAAAAACTACAAAGGTTGCTATTTCTTCATCTTCTATTGTTTTCTTTCCAAACTTTGTAAGAAGATCCTTGGTGGGTTATAAACTTGTTTTCATCAAGTCTTCCGTTGCTAAATTTTATGTTTTTGAAACTAATTTTTGAATGAAAACCCAACAGGATTCTCGTTAGCCGAAAGAGTTTGATAAGAAACTAATCATCTTAAAAGTATAATATAAAGTACTAGAACATTTTATACAATCCTACTCTAGTTACTTTAGGATAAAATGTGAAATTGTATGCTAATCCATGAAAATGCACATTGTTTTTTTCTGATTTGTTAGTGCATTGTGTGTGATTAACTGTCACACTACTTTGGGACTACAAAATTGAAATGATGGTATATACTTAGAAGTTATGATTATTGATGGAGTGTGTATGGTTAACCGGAATGTCAATGCGAGAGCATAAATGACATTGAGGGTCTCACATGGGTTTGCATGGTTATTCACATCTTGTTTGTGATTCTCGACATCCCACTAAAAAAATAAATATCATAATCCAATGTTAACATGCCATTGATAGTTTAATGAATCTCACAAGATCTAGGAGTTTCATTGTGATTGAAATTGGTAAAGTGGTTTACCTACCTAAAATATATATATGATGTGATTACGACATCATTCTTCATATTACGAATAGAAAATATGGATCCTAGCCTTAATTTAAAAATGGATTAATAATTAAGGATTGAATCGAAATCATTAAACTTTCTTTTGTAGGTTAGATGGAAATCCTCTCCCATCTCCTCATGCAATTTTAAATTCTAGCTTCTCTATGTTCTCCATTAGTAATAGCTCATTTGCTATGGAATATTCCTCAATTGAAAATGGTAAAGAGGTCCATAATGAGTATAGAAAAAATTCGAGAATCTTAATGTTGCCATTGACAAGAGTCTTGCTATAGAACTCGTGATTGGAGTTTTCATTAGCTCTTATGATAGTTTCAACTTGATTTATCATATTAATAATTTAGATAAAACATTAATGGAATTCTTAAACCCTATCCAAACTGTGGAAACTGGAAAAGAATTAGATTTCTCATATAATACTAATAATCTCCTTTCTAAGTATTGGAGTAAAGAAGAGGAAATGTTGGAATCCTAAATGGAAAGGAATGGTTTCGATTGGAAATTCCCATTATGAGGGAATGAAATTAGTGTGTCCTCTATTCCATGCAACCATGATTCAAAAGAGACAAGTTTCAATTAATGCAATGGAATGGATCATAATAAATGAAGTTTCCCTAAGTACTTAGAAATGATAAAGTCAAAATTTTGACTCTACAAAAGTACTTGAATAATCAAACTCCAAATACATCAAATTCGTGGATCCTAGATGCATAAAATGGTAATCACATTTCGATTGCATTGTAGGATCTAAAAAAGAAGGAAGATAAGGCATCAAGAGCTAAACCTAATCATTAGAATGGACAAGTGTCGTATGTCTTGATGATTATGGATTTCGAGCTTATGCTTAGTAATAGAGTTAGAGTAAATCTATTTATTTGCTATTAATATTCAAAGATGACTCAAAACCAAAATTTCATTATATGTGTTTTATAAACATGAATTTCAACTTTCGTTTAATAATGGAAAAAGTTACAATTCTAGTTTATAAAAGTGATGGTTTTATGTTTAGAACATCTTTTTGCAACTGATATTCATGAAATTGTAGTTTGTATTTCTAATAATAGTAAGGTTACCTTTAATATTGATATTTCTAATAGTTTAGATAAAAACACATTTTTAGCATAATCATCTTAGCCACATAAGCAAGAATTGCACCACCAAGATCCAATTGGACTAGAGTTGGAATTGTTCGACTTTGCGTTGGATGATGTATACGAGTCTTGTTTGTTGGCAAGATGAATTAATCACCATCCACATGGATATATGAATGAGGTGAAGGATTGTTAGATCTTGTACACACTAATGTGTGTGGACCCTTCAGATCCACCACAAGGGACATTAAACACTACTACATTGTATTGTTGATAGTTTCAGTAGATATGTTTATATGATTAAGCATGATTCTAACACTTTGAATAGTTCAAAAGTATCAGGAAAAAGTAAGTAATCAATTGCACAGGAAGATAAAAGGGTTTTCAATGTGAAAGAAAATGATAATGCCTTAGTATCGATTTTTATGACCATCTTAGAGATTAGGGAATGGTTTCCATAATTGGCTTCCCCAAGGACACCAAAATGTAATGATGTCTCTACAAGGAGAATCGAATGTTATATGGTTCGATCTATGACGAGTCGTGCTTTGTTGGCAATTACATTTTTGGGAATATACGTTTGAAATAATAGAGCATGTTTTGAACCTTGTAACCAACTAATCCAGTTTTGAAGACACGTTAGGAAATGTGAAGTTAGAAAGTTCCCTCACATTTAGATCTAGTGTTGGGAGGTATTTTGAGAAACCAATGACCAACTTGAATCGAGATCTAAGAATTGTTACATTGTTGGTTATTCACTAAATACTACTGATATTTGTTTTAAAGGCCCATAAAAATATGGTGCTTATAGCTCAAAAGGAATGTTCCTTGAGTAAATGAACATATACATATCAAGACGTCAGTAGGATTCATATTGCTCTTGAAGAAATTTGAGATATCACTAACAAGGACTCTATAGTTAGCACAAGCTCTCAACTTGAGGTTAAATTACTAGTTGAGTCAAATGACATTACCTTACTGTTGGATTAGTGTCTAAGTCCATAACTATTTTGGTATGTACTTGACCCGATGGTGCATGGTCCTTTTGGGTTGCCTTCACCACAGCAACTTGATTGGAGAAATGAATAAAGAGAGAGAGGATAATATGATTTATTAATATGTTATAAGAATAATATATTAAAGGAGAAATCATATTTGTTTAATTAATATTGGTCAATAATTAATTGAGAATTAGTTTTGTGATCAAATGTAATTAATTAAACTAGAGGGGCTGATTTGTAATTATGTGATAGTTACAAAATAAGGTAAGGATTATCTTATTTATATGGTGGACGAATTTAAGGTTGGAAAGCCTTAGAATTCGAGTATGATAAGGATTCAAGGATTATATTATTGGTTGCTTAATGGATAATCAACTAGATAAGGAAAATGACTGAAACCCTATCTCTACACCTATATAAACACACCTAGGGTCATGAATTCGTGTATCCCTTCCCAAGAGGTCCTAGATACGAATTCTAACCTCTCACTTCTCTCTTTATACCTTCTCCATTTGCTTATGGTGTTTGTGAGCAATTAGAGGAGTGACACTTGTGACTCTAAGCCTTCCAAAGCCAATTCAAGGAGGAATTGAGATTGTTATTGCTACATAACAATCAAGGTATGTTCTTAAACCTAATTATATGTTAATGTCAATTTACATATGTTAGAATTAGGGTTTATAGTCTTGGATTCAAAGCATGTACAATGGAGAAACCTAGATCCAAGCATTAGGGTTTATATGAGCACATAGGATGTCTTATGACCAAAACCCATCAGTGGTATCAGAGCCTAGCTTGGTTTCAATTGTATTGATGCATTGTATAACTGGAAAATCGTTTTTTGGGCTTTACGGCTGAGGAACTCGGCGAGTACCCCTCAACTCGGCGAGTACAGTGTAGTACTCGGCGAGTTTGAGCGTCAGATAATGCTTATCTCGGGATTTCTTGCTGTTTTTGCATTTGGATAGTTACCTTATCATGTTAGATCAATATAAATCCGATTTTATGATATATATGACTAGATTCTTGATCTAATTAAAGATAATTATCAATTAACAAGATAATTGTTTCCTTATAAGATAATTGATTAATTATTTTGAGTAAATTGATAAATTGTTTTGCAAGAAATCATTAAACAAATCAAATATGGATAATTATGTAACTAAATGTTAGTTTAGATTATTTGTTATTTGATCCTTGTTGTTATGAAAAGTTTCATATTTTCCCCTTTAAGTTTTATAGTTTAAATTTGAACCCAAAAGTTTTGGAGTTTTGAAATTTAAATAGTTAAAACCCTAATGTTTTGAAAAAAGGTTTCAAAACTTGCCCTCAAGTTTTGGAATTTAAAAGTTGATTAAAAGTTTAATTAGAAATGTTAAATTCTAAAACTCTAGTAATGTTTTGAAAAGTTCAAATCACACCCTTATGGTTTTATTAATTAATTAAGGAGTATAATTAAAAGAGGTTTAATAAATCCATCAAAGTTTAGGTTAACCATTTAATTGAATTAAAAATGTAATTGTTAAAGTTAACCATATAGTATTTTAAAAGTATAAAATACACCCTATACTATATATAACATTAAAATTCTAACATTATATATGTGTATGAGTAAAAGTCAGTCTTACCGTTAGTAGGCCTCATTCACGAAGTTGGTCTATAAGGGGTGTTTAAGGAAATTGCCTATAAAATGGCGATTGAATGGGTATCCACTCTTACCCACCGCACTCTTGACTAGTGGAGGGTCGTTAGCCGAACGGGTAGGATAGGACGAAACCTTCCATTATAAGTATAATGAAATACAAAGTAACTAAATGTTTTTCAAATTCCCAATCTTAGTTACTTAGGCAAAAGTGAATTGATGCAATTCCATGAAATTACACTTTGTGCCCTTGCGAAGACGTTAGTGGAGCGTGTGTGGTTTACCGGCACATCGAATAGGTGATTGTAACATGTGAGGGCACCATGTAGTTTGCATGGTTATTCACACCCGCTTTGTGATCCTCGGCATCCCAGTCACAAACAAGAGGGGCATATCGAGATTTAAACATGCCATTGAAATGTTCAATGAATCTCAAAGGATCCAGGAGTTTTCATAGATTTAAAACTTAAATTTCTTTTTCGTTTTTCATGGTGGAAATTAGTGAATCGTCATTCACTTACCTTCAAATGTTCTGCAATTTGGGTTACGACATCCCTCTCCCGAGTTGTAGGATATTGTGTTGGGTCCTAGCGTTAGTATTTCATTTGGGTGATTTACCAAGGACTAAATCAATCAATTAACTTGAATTCATTTTTTCTCCCGATGTCAAAGTTCGACAACTATGGTCTTCTCAAATCCCGTGGAACAAGCATTCCACATGAAGATGATATTCCACGATTCGATCGAGGAACAAGAAATCATGCTTCACTTCCTCCTCCTCCTCCAATTATTCTCCCTAACCCACAAGATTGTAAAATTGAAAGGTTCAATATCACTCAGGCCCTTTTGGCAAGTAAACATAAAGAGGGCAAGTCGGTGTGTGCACACGTCTTAGGGATGAAGTCACACATTGATAGATTAAGAATGATGGGATCCGTTGTCGGTGAAGCGATGGCTGTTGATTGGGTTCTTCAGTCACTTCCTAACTCATATTGTGAGTTCGAAAGAGAGTACTATATGATGAACTACGACGTGACCCTTATAAATCTCACCTATATGCTTATTGTTGCTGAATCTGCAATGATTTGGCGCAATAGAAAAGCAAAGTTGATTGGTGAATCTGCTTTCAAGACCTCTATGGATATAGACAATGGCAATGAAAGACATGCAATGATCGAAAAAGTTTGATCATAAGAGAAAGGCGATGTCTGAAGTAGTTCCATGTGTTGTTCCAAAGGAGTCAATTTGCTTTTATTGCTAAGAGAAGGGGCATTGGAGACGAAGTTGCCCTATCTACCTAAGAGATCTAAGAGATGGGAGAGTCAAAAGTATGACTACGCTTTAGGTAAGAATCCACTATCTAACTCCATTAAGTTCCTATTCATTGATTCTTAATACATGATGTGATAAGATTGCATTTGAATGTTTTGAAGGATCGGTGAAAAGAAAGGAAGCTTGATAAGAGAGCAAGATGAATCTAATCACAAGTGATGGATCTTGATCGCATGGACTTGAAGATTGGATTTTGAGCTTAGATAGTTATGATAGAGTTGTTAGAAATTTTCCTTTTACATAGTTTTCAATAGATTTTGCATTGTAAGGACAAATGTTTTTCCGCTGCTTTTATAAATAAAACAAATTTTGTTTAACTTATTTGTTTACTTCCTTGCAATGAAATCGTTATGTGAAAATTGATGTTTGCATATTTCTACAACGAATGGATATGATTCTTAGTTATGTTATTTATGGAAATGTCGAGAATTTACCAAATAGGGAGAGTTTCTCATCGCCCAAGTTTCAATTGGACAGAAACTTAGAATCATGCAACTTGGTTGCATGATGAATGAGAAATTTCGTATTTGGAAATTGTACTAATTCATTGACAAAGTGTCAAGTGAAGGACTAGGAGATCGAGTACACAAAGTTGTGTGTTGATCAAGTTCACCATAAGAGTAACAAAGATATTCGTCATGATTTACTAAAGGCTTAGTAAATATGATTACACTTACAAGATTAAGTGTAATTTTGAATTGATTAAAGGGTTTAGATCAATAGCAAAACGAATAAGAAGAATCAAGTAGGCAGAAAGATAAGAGTTTCTCCATTCTAAGAAGAAGGGAGAGTAGCTTTTATGCTTTATGATAGGTCTTAATGATTAAGAACCATATCTCAATTGATCCTCTAATGAGTCTTGGTACAATTGTATGTCCAAGAAGAGGAATCAAAGATTGAAGAAATGGTCAAATCAAGAAGTCAATCATACTTCGTTCCAAAACAAGTCTTAAAGTTAAGATTGTGACAATGAGCGAAAAGTATTAACGGTTTATAACATTCATCAAATGTGGAAAGTTGTGATGTCTTGGATAAGACAAAGACCAACTAGGACCAATTTATGAAGTGTTTTGATAAAAGCTACACTAACTCTTGAATATTTGGTTGTCAACAAATGTTTATTGACAAGAGAATCTTATATGTCAAGGAGTCAGTGGGAATCTTAATGGTCTGGAAAGGTTTCAAGAACAAATCAAATAAACCTTATCGATCATCACTAGCACACGAGTTGAGGTACAACCTATCGTGTTGAGAATATTTTGATTATGTGTTGTTCCAATTAAGTTAATTATGCATGTGAGTCCTATGAGTTCTCATTTTGAACGCATAAAAGGCAAGGCACCTTAATCAATGAAAGGTACATTGATAGGAAAAGGTGAGCTGCTTAACTACTTGGAAGACGTGGTGGGCAGCTGTACTACCATAAGGCAAGAAATCAAGATTAAGAAAGTTCGGTCCATATGAGTTTGAATTTGTCGTAAACTTTGGTTTTAAAAAATTCACATGGATAGGAAAAAATACACCATTTAAATCTAAGTGTCATAAGATTTCCTCCTTCATGAAAATGATTGTGAGGAAATGCTTTCACTAAGAAAGATTTTAAGAAGATAGTGATTGTAAAATTGTATTCTCGAATTCGATCATGGTTACGGTATCCCTTTCCATAATTTGAATTGTGAGGTTTGGCAATTAGTCTTAATTGTTGAGACACACATATGAACTATCTAAAGGCAAAGGTGTATAAGTTCAATAAGCCTTGATAAAAGATTATCAAAGCACTAAGTATTAGAAACATGGACTTAAGAAATTCAATAGGTATTGTCTCTCTGAAAGTTAAGATGTTTATGAATACATGTCGAAGCTAGTGGGAGCATAAGTGTTATGTTTTATAATAATCATCATGATAGTGGGAGCATAAATGTTATGATTGTATGATTATTAAGGCAAGTATTGCATAGTTGGCAATATTAATTATAGAAAACAAGAGTCATACTTTGCAAAGTTGTAAGAGTTGAAAGGTTGTTTTGCTATAATTAAGGGAGAGAATATTATGCTTCATTTCAAATCTAAAGGATTAGGTTGTGAAATGTTGATAAATTTAGTCAAAGGTACATAGTGTGTTCTTAAAATTTCGATTATAATTACGGCATTCCTCTTCACAATTCGAATTTTGAGAACATAGCAAATAAAACATTGTGCATCATGTCCCATACGCTTCGGGTATAGGATTGATTGCAAATGCTTTAATGTTTGACCATTCTAAAAATTTCCAAATGTCTAGCGCATTTAGAGGGAAAAGGGACTAGAATCGGTTTTGACTAAAATAATTAAACAACTATCAAAGGACAATCCAAAGTTCGACGAGGATTGGTCGCTTGTGAGTAGTTGGAAGTATAGTATTGGAAATTATGGAAATGTTTCCATATTGGATGGACCATATCGACATTATTAGGAATAGATAAGATTCTATTAAAAATAAGTTGTCATATGGAAAATATGGAAATGTATCTATATTGGGAATTGAATATTGAAAATCTATGTCTAGATTAGAAACTTTTATGCAAAAGGATGTTCAAAGGAATGTACTTTGAGTGAGAGACATCATATCTAAGGAATTGTCTTGTAACAATCTACGTTAGAGGACTTTGTAATATCATTGGCAATAGTCTTTGTGACTTTGGTGCAGTGACATTACGAAAGGATTGTTGCATAAAGTGTTAGAATCTAGCATATTCTATAAGTAGCGAGAATTTGATAATCTTGCACTTAAGAAAATGGATTTGGAGTTGTAAAATGAGAATGATTGGAAATGTGTTCAATTTGTATATTTCACAAAAGTAAGAACCATAGGTAAACATTGTGTGCATGCTAGGAGCATGGGACAAGTGTAATGATTCAAGTAAAAAGTTGATTACCCGAAACGACAAATAATGAGTAATCGATATGGTGATAAATAAAACGTGTTTTGTTTATACTCAAAGGTTTGAGGCCATATGGGATTAGTATTATTCTTGTGTTTCACTTTGCATGTTTTGACTTCCAGAATAATTGAGTTTATTAAGAATAATCGAATTATTCAAACGGGCCACAGTCGTTCATATGTTGGAAGTAGATATGAATGAAGACTGTCATGAATTGGTGTGTGGATTGTCTAGAAAAGTATTAGACATAAGCAAATGTTTGCTGCAACGTTCATGAGTGCTTATGAATATGATTTGAGCATTGGATTAAACCCACACTCACTTGGATCACTATCTCGAGTGATTAGTGAGACAATAACATCTTATATTCTTGAAACCGAGATGTGTGAGTTGTATCTTGCTGATCGGTTGCACATTGATAATATGTAAACGCACCAGTAACTTGGTGTTATAAAACATATTGTTGTGTGTAATTCGGTGAGTGAGTGCAAGCGAGCATTGTATCAAAGTTTATCCGTTCCTTTTATCCAAAGTAGGATAAAAGCGATATCTTTGGGCCCCTCAATGGTTTAGTGATGACATACGTAAATGCTCGGCCGGGCTAGGGCTAATTTGATTTGTTCAATTAGTTTGTCGTCATAAATCGGAAATCGAGATATAGTACAAAGAGAATGATTTGAAATCATATCTCATACGATATCTAGAATGGAGGAATATATGATCCCTTATCTAAGGACACGCGTATCTGATATGATCAGAGTTGACAGCGGCTTTGGAAAGCTACGATTGCAGATCAGGATCTGAAGTCATACGCATAATAGTTGTTAGACTTATCCAAGTGGGAGACTGTTGGATTAATGTCTAAGTCCATAACTATTTTGGTATGTACTTGATCCGATGGTGCATGGTCCTTTTGGGTTGCCTTCACCAAAGCAACTTGATTGGAGAAATGAATAAAGAGAGAGAGGATAATATGATTTATTAATATGTTATAAGAATAATATATTAAAGGAGAAATCATATTTGTTTAATTAATATTGGTCAATAATTAATTGAGAATTAGTTTTGTGATCAAATGTAATTAATTAAACTAGAGGGGCTGATTTGTAATTATGTGATAGTTACAAAATAAGGTAAGGATTATCTTATTTATATGGTGGACGAATTTAAGGTTGGAAAGCCTTAGAATTCGAGTATGATAAGGATTCAAGGATTATCTTATTGGTTGCTTAATGGATAATCAACTAGATAAGGATAATGATTGAAACCCTATCTCTACACCTATATAAACACCCCTAGGGTCATGAATTCGTGTATCCCTTCCCAAGAGGTCCTAGATACGAATTCTAGCCTCTCACTTCTCTCTTTATACCTTCTCCATTTGCTTATGGTGTTTGTGAGCCATTAGAGGAGTGACACTTGTGACTCTAAGCCTTCCAAAGCCAATTCAAGGAGGAATTGAGATTGTTATTGCTACATAACAATCAAGGTATGTTCTTAAACCTAATTATATGTTAATGTCAATTTCCATATGTTAGAATTAGGGTTTATAGTCTTGGATTCAAAGCATGTACAATGGAGAAACCTAGATCCAAACATTAGGGTTTATATGAGCACATAGGATGTCTTATGACCAAAACCCATCACTTACATCTTCGCACGATCTATTGGAGTTAAAGCACCTCCCAAGTTTTAAGAGTTTCATATAAATGAGGAAGTAGAGACACGTTGATTAGTGATAAAACTTTTATCAATTTGATAGGCCTAACAACTTCTAGGAAGCAATGGTGGGCCCTTGTAGGGTGTGAAATGTCTACTGAGAATTTGAAACTAGTTTTAGTCTGTTTGGGTGTGAATTCATGTACTTCGAAATAAATATATTTTGCAAGGCACCTGTCGATGTCGAAGTCTAACTTCTATTCCTTGCATTTTTTTGTGCGTCTATAACACTCTATAAATAGAGTAAGTATAGGGGTAGATAGTAGTTTTTGCATGTTTTGTTCTTGTATTCTCTTTCTTGAACTCAGGTACTTTTACAGACGATTACTGTGCAAATCAGATATTATTTATGTATCGTGTTCTTAGTGCATTTAATGATTGATTTCATATTGTAAGCTCGATTTAAACACTCTTCAATTGGTATCAAAGCAGGAAACATTCAATAAATTTCAATTTTCTCGTACTTTTTCAATATTTTTGATTCACTCTTTCTGATTCAAAGTTTTCTGCATTATTGATTAAGAAAACTTGTTTTAATTGATTGATTTGTTTCGATTCTGCAATCAGTTTGTTAGATTGACTGTTTCCTGATCATTTTCTGGTTGATTCTTCTATTAGATCTCTCTTTTGAAATCATAAATTACTTTTGTTCATATGAAAATAGTGAAGTTCAACATGAACACGATGTCACACTTTTCTCATTTTCTTGGATCATCTATGAAGATTCCAATGCTTATACCTGAATAATATGAGCAACAGGCCAATCGAATAGATGATTATCTCAATGACATCGATCAAGATCTTTGGAGGTGTATTACAAGTGTAAATTATTGTTCTTGAAGGCTTGAGCAGGTTAGAACTACCGGTTCTTCTACTGATTTTTCTATGCAAACTAGTAAAGAGAAATCAAATGACAAGAAATGCCTTCGAGAGCTGCGTGGTTCTCTTCCACTAGTTGTTTACAACCATGTTCGAAGGTACAAAACTGCAAAGGAAATTTGTGATACATTGAAAAAGAAATATTAGGGTAGTGATAAGACCAAGAAAAGTTCAATGAAGCAGTTCTTGTTGGAATTGGGTGAGTTCAAGCAGAAAGAAAACAAAACCATCGAGTTATATTATGATCCCTTGAATTACAATCTTCAAGTGTAATCATTATGGCGTTACTCATTTGACTCTGGAATACAATCTAACTTTCTTGATGGGGTTGCAAAAGGAATGGAGGAATATATGCCTGATGATGAAAACTCAACAAAGTTTTGACGGTTATTCTTTGGCTGATTTGTACTTCGTTTTGAAAGCCCATGAAAGTAAGATTAATGATATTGATGAAGAAGGGAAGTTGATCTTAGTAGGACCATTGGCTTTAATATCGAAAGTGACTGCCAAGGACACTAAATCGAATCCGATGATCAAGAGGATGGTGAAGAAGGATTTTTGGTGGATTCTAAAAATGAAGTGGTGGCTTATTACTAAAATAATAATGTGAAAAAGTTTTCCAAAAAGGCATTTAATCAAAAGTACAAGAAAAACAGTGAAATCAAAGGGAATAGTTCAACAGTTAAAGGTGCAAGAGTAGCGTCGAAGGAGGAAAAGAAAGAAGGAAATATTGTGATTGATAAGAAGCCGTTAAAACTGAAAGGTGATTCGGGCTATGATTGCAACCATTGCAATGGTTCGAATCACTTGGCCAAAGATTGTATGCTGCGAAAGAAGGAAGAGAAGAAGGAGAGGGTGAAAGATGAAGCGTACTACGCTAAGAAAATTGAGGAGTTGAAGGAACGAACAAAGGGACTCTCCTTGATAGAGAAAGGAGGAGATAGAGTGATAGGACATATCAGATCTAGTCACCTGGGTCTGATAATGAGTTAATGAGGAATCCAACTTAGGGATCAATGTTCGATTGGTTCGAAGAAGATGATTCAAAGGATGAGAATGTTAATGGAACTTGCTTTGTCTCAACTGGAGCTGACAAATCACCAATGACTACAAAGGTACGTAATCTTCTTGAATCTCTTAATATTCCTTATAGTACTTATCATGCAGTTTTAATAGATTATGATGATACTCTTTCTCATGTTAATGATATGTTGATTTCAATGGGTATAGAAGCTGAAGAATCGAAATCATTTCTATATGGTATTCGAAATAAGATGGAGGTTAAGAAGAGTATGATAGAGAACTTAGAGCTTTAATTGTGAAACATTACAGTAGATAGGGATTTGGTTATGAATGATAATATTTTGTTAGTTAAACAAAGAAATATCTAATGTAACTCTGCAAAACGATTGTATGCTAAGCTTATTGAATTGCATTATTGTTCCGATATTTGCAAAGAACAGCATAAAGAATTATTACCATTATTAGCTTATGAAAGAGAAAAATAGATGCTATTTCTTGTGACTGTGAAAAGAAAATTTGAGTTTGATAAAGTACCTAATGACTCGTATGTATATGGAGTACTTAAGATTGATGAATCCCTAAATGTTGATGAGCTTGTCAATATTTTTAACAAAACTCTAAGTAAAAATAAACTAGTTAAAATTTTGAACATGACTGAGAATTCAACATTATACTCTTAACAAAATTTTGTTGATATCAAAGAATATTATGATAATATCAATGAAATTGAGGAAGAGGAAATTATTGATTGTTCTTAATTATCTGTTATTAATGTCAACTTGATGGAAAAAGGCAAAGAAATATTTCATGATTCAAGGCTAAGGTTAACAGTGATCAACCTTCTATGTCGAAAGTTTGTGATTCTTTTGATCAAGTTGAAGTGAAAAATTATGATAGCAATGAGGATTGAGTTTCGAATGAAACACCTATTCCTAGAGTCGTTGTCGAACAAGTCTATGAAGAATCAAAGGATTTCAAAAAAGTGTTGAAAGACAAAGGTTCACATTATATGGAATTTAATTCAGTTGTATATCCACCATTCAAATGTATAGAAGAAGTTGTATTTCCAAACCAAGTGTTTGTTACTTCTGAAAATGGTGACAAGGTGAATCCAGAAATAAAAAACATGTTGAGGAAGATAATAAATATGTGACAAAAGATAGTTTATATTCGAACCAGAGCATCGTTGAAAATGGTATAAACAAAAACTTAATAACTTCTCAAAGACAAAAAACAAAACGTGTTTGGGAAGTAAAAACCGAAAAATCAAGTGTTTTTAATCAAACCAAAGAAACTGTTTCGAAAAAATCAAAAGACAAGAACACAAGTTTTCAATGGAAGTGTTCAAAAATTTTATAGTGAGGAAAGTATTTTAACTACAAAAGGTCGAAGTAAAGTTTATTGGAAAAATGTCAAAGCTTTTCAAAAACAAAAAAGTTTTAACAAAAAAAATCAACTGAACATGTTAAGACTTTTGACAAAATAAGACGTTTGTTCAAACCAATCCATCTCAAAAGCAAAAGGATTTTTCAAAAAGTCAAACTAATGTTCAAAATCAAGTTCGACTTCAAAATGTTCAAAAACAAGGAAATGGAAATTTTGTTCATGATTAACATCTAAGAAATTTTGGTCCATATCCTGAAAATGAAAGGTTTGCTCAAAATAAAAATCAAAGGAATTTTGGTCGAAATAATGAACAAAGAATTTTCAATCCAACTCATGGTCAAAGACATTTTCAACAAGGACAAAATGATTTCAATCGGAATGTTGCTGGTTATAATCAGTATCAAAATCAATTTCAAAATTTACCTAAGCGTCTTTTCCAAAATGAAAGTTTAAAATTTTGGATGTTCAAGGAAAGAAAAATGACACTTTTAAGCCCACAAATCCACACTTACCAAATCCTTAGTCGAAGAAGAAGGTGAAAGAATCTTTTATGAAAGGAAAAAGTGATATGAAAAACACCAATCATTGGCTCGAAGGTAAAGGGAAACAATTTATATCGGGAAACTACTCTCAATAGCAAATGAAGTCTACTTACAAGAACTACTTAAATGATTTGATGAATGGTAGTTCATCGTCACATAAGTTGAATCTATTAGTGAAAAAAGTGGAAAGGAATTCCTAAGAAGAAGTTTGAAGGACATCAAACTGAGGATGGAAAAGGTAAAATCAATGTTGAACCTTTCCCATTGAATTATTACATTTTAATGCCCAATTTTGTCGAAACTGACTTAATTGATAGTTTAAAGTCAAAAGTTCGAAATTGAATTAATTGATAGTTTAAAGTCAAAGGTTCGAAATTAGGTACTACGTTCATCTTTTCATAATGAATTTCAAACTAATGTCCAAGGACCCAAAAAGTCTTGGGGACCTAAATTCTTCTGAATGATTGCAGGTACTATGTGACGAGCAATACGATAAGTATTGGTACATTGATAGTGGTTGGTCTCGTCACATGAATGGGTGAAAGGAGAATTTTCGAGACTATAAAAAGCTAGATAACGCAGGAGTAGTGAAGTTTGGAAACAACAACAAATGCAAAGTCAAGGGATATGGCAAGGTAACGAATGGAAAATTCAATGTGAATAGAGTGGTATATGTCAAAGGCTTACAAGCTAATTTGATAAGTGTTTCACAACTCGTTTTGGGCACTGACAATCAAGTTGTGTGCGATGAAGAAGGAAGTTTCATCTCTAACAAAGAAATGAGACATGTTCATGCTTGATACGAAACCTATAGTTGGTGTTCCCTCTGTATGTCTACTATCGAATGCTTCGTTATACCTTAGCTGGTTATGGCATTCTCGCCATTCCTATCTGAATTTCAAAAATCTCAACAAGTTGGTTTTAAATGGTATAGTTCTAGGCTTGCCTATATTAAAAATTGATAACGATTCGTTGTGTGCTGCTTGTGAACAGGGAAAGCAACATAGACAAGGCCATCCAAAAGTCATCGATTCCAAGATCAGTAAACCTCTGAAACTTCTTTACATTGATTTATGTGGACCTTCGACTATTGAGACTCTCAATAAGAAGCAGTACATATTGGTCATTGTTGATGATTTTTCAAGGTTTACTTGGTTTTCTTTCTTTGTCAGAAGTCTGAAACTACTCAAGTGATGATTGATTTCATCAAAAACATTGAGTTGATTTTGAGGAAGAAAGTTCGAAGAATTAAGAGTAACAATGGTTCAGAATTCAAAAATCAAATTATTGCTTCATTCTTGGCTGAATTGGGAATTTCACACAACTTCTCATCTCCTTACACACCACAACAAAATGTTGTGGTTGAAAGGAGGAATCGCTCTCTTTGTGAAGCTGAAAGAACCATGCTGAGAGAATCTGCCTTAATATCTTTGCGTATAAGCTGTTTTGACGATGTGTTTTACACTAAATCGTTATTTTATTCATCGACATTTCAACATCATCCTATATGAGCTTATTAACAAACGAAAGCCTAATATTAAATTCTTTCTCAATTTCAGTCAAAGGCTGATGAAGGAATTTTTCTGGGAAATTTTCATAATTTTGTTGCATATCGGGTGTTAAATAAATGAACAAGAAAGATGATGTGTAAGAACTACTTATTTCGGGTAAATATAAGCCAATAAAAGTCTAACTTTTAATCATGCACAAGTAAAATATAATATTGTAACCTTGTTACATTAAATCACTAATAGCCATGAGGGCATGTTTATATATGTTAATATATACAATTATACTTTGAAAGCCTAGAGTGCATGTTTATTTAACTTATATATAAGTATATATGGAAAACCATGTTGAAGTAGGCTAATATAAGTCTAAAACTTAAATGAAATCATAATATTACTTAATAATATTATTGGTTTTTAGTTTTGGGAATCAAATCCCAAATCAAAACCAAAATCCTTTCTTCATAAAAGCCAAGGCCAAAATTTATACCAAGTCACACATATGGACCGAAATCTCATTTCTAGGAACCACTTAGGACCAAAAACTCTTCTTGGATCATGTCTATGAATGAAAACTCAAACCATGGACCACACCATGACCGAAATCGACTATCCTAAGTAAAGTATATGGCTGAAATCCTCTTAAATATCTAGATATTTTAGTTTATTAAGTTCCCAAAGTGATAAGATACACACTTCAATGTAAACATCCCATCATATGTTATCCATATTTATATGTTCAACCGAAATCAACCTTCACAATTCTAATTATTCACTCCTAAGTTTCATACATTTTCTCTCAAAATTCATAAGCCTTTCTTCATATCTTCATAAGTCTTACCCAGTAAACTTCAAATCTCCATATTCCACCCAAGAACACTTCACATCTGCATCCAAAATTCCCAGGAATTAATTTTTAAGTATTATTACATATATTAGTATTATATAACACTTTAATATTAGGTGATCTAATTTACACATAATATATGTGTTTAATACTATTTAGGATACAAGTTTATATACGTGTTCTAATCTGGGGATCATCACAACCACATCGTACCTAACCAAGAACAAACACCCGAGGTGAGTTCATACCCCTATGTTTTTATGATTTTTCAATTGTTTTAAGGGGAAGGGGGGGGGGGGGGGGGAATACAAGTAAAACAAAAGAAATCTTGTGTTTAAAAATATAGATTTCTTATTATGTTTTCTTATCATTTACATGTATTTTTACGTGAAATTACTAAATATATGAAACAATGTTACAACCAAATTTACAAACATTTACATATAAAAACATGTTAAACAAAAAAATAATATTTTACAACTCATTTTATTATCATGAGTATAAAAACATTAAATTTCATGGAATATCTTAATAACAAATTTATGATTATAAACTATAATAGGTATAGTTTATGGAACTTACATATCTCTTTACCAAGTGTGAGATACAACACAAAAAGAAACATATAAACTATAATATGTATAGTTTGTGGAACATATGGACTAATTTACCAAGATCAGAACACAATACGGAGAAACAAACATATAAATTATAATAGGTATAGTTTATGAGATATACATACAGTTACTCATTACAAAAAGGGTATTACATTTTCATTTACTAAAGGTTTTTACATTTCATTTACATAAAGGGTTTTCAGTTTATTACTCATAAACTCGTTGAAGCCATTTGTGAGACGCCTTCACATACTTATCTAAGTGCCAATAAAAGTACTGAATTATAACCAGATTCTCTTGTAGGGAGATCGAGATATATGTGTATAGATCTATACGACACTGACAATCCCGCACCTCAACTTTTAGCTACAGTAAGGCCGGCAGGCCTAGGATGACAAATGTTGTTAACGTTTTCGACGCCTGAAGAACGTCGTGTCAAGGCCATCTTAGGCCAAAGTATAGTTATAAGAACTCACATGGAAGCGACGCATTTACGAAGTAATATATCTTAAGATAGTTTCATTTGAACATTAACTTTACATTTGGTTTACAGGGAAAATATACGTTCAAATAGTTTTATATAATAATAAAATTGCATTAGACGGTTTCTCAGTACAACAAGGGTTACATTTCTAGAAACATACGTTTAAAGGGATTACATACTAGTACAACTACAATATACTATCTTCCTATCACAGTGCAAGTTACATTTCAGAAAGGACTATTATTTTTTATTCTATGATGACTTAGCGTATACGTTAGGGTTATATATAATTTAAATCCTATAGGCATTAGAATGCATGTTCCGTCCTTACTTCCTATTCCTTGTTTGGTTGTGGATTTAGAGCAGAGTCGCTCATTCGACTGTCCGTTTGATCTTGATTATATATAACTAGTATACTCTAAGTGATCATATGAGGAAGCAGTATGGGTCACACCACTTACATGAATTAGAAATTCAAAGTACAAATTATAAACATAAGAAACTTATATATTTTGTTCTTAAGGTGTTAAGACTGCATTACATTTATATAGGATTTTCTGGATGAATACACTTATATTTTTAAGGAACAAAGAACATAATTTTATATACCAAATGCTTATGAACTCACCAACTTAAATGTTGACACTTTTTCAAACCACTCGTATTCTCAGGAAATTAGTAGACAGGTACCCTCATAGGTTTCACGAAGACAGAGCATAGTAGCGTCACATCTTAGCTTTTACTATAAATTTGATGTCATCTAAACAAAGTTTTAAGCACAATGTAAATTATATATTTCAATATGATGGTTGGGTTACTTTGATTACTAATACTCAATTGTTGTGATACTGTACATGACGTCATTCCCGCCTCCCAAAAAAAAACGTTTCTGCCGTTCTGGTTTGGGGGTGTGACATGATGAAACTTTCAATCTTACTTTCGATGACTATCACGTTGAATGAGTTGAACATTCCTTTGTACAAAAGCCAATTATTTCTGAAATGAATGATGAGTCATAAATTATAAATTGTTATGATGTTGACTATGACTTCATTTTTGGTATTCCAGATAGATCTATAGATGCTGAAATTCATGCATATAACGATTGTATTCCTGAAGAATCAAAGCATTCTGATGATTAGACAATTACTGGGGAAGAAGATGATTTTCATTCTACTTCAAATTCATAAGTGAATGTCGAACGCATACTGGTTTCATTGGGTGATCAAGTGGAGGGGGAGCATGAGCGAACTACATATCCATTCGAGGGGGAGCATATTTAGAACAATGATGATGTCAAGGGGGAGCATCTCACTTCAAATCCATTAGGTTTGGCCAGGGGGAGCTAAATAGGCCGATTCCTAATGATATAAATGGTCAAACTAATGAATTTCATGATGTTGCTGACAATGTTTCGAATGCAGGTGAAGGTTCAGAAGCGGATGAAATATTTGAGGATGCACCTTTAGATTTTAACCCTACATATGGACCAATGGATAAATGGACACATAGTCTTCCAAAGGAACATGTTGTTGGTGATCAACATGTTGGAGTCATGACGCGAGCACAAATTCGAGCTATGAACGAAGTACTTAATGTTCGCCAGGAATAATTTATGTTTAACGTGTTTATTTTGAAAATTGAACCTAAAACAGTAAAGGTTGCATTAGAACACTCAGATTGTGTTGTAATGTAATATGAACTGGTACAATTTGAACGAAACAAAGTTTGGAGGTTAATTTCTAAACCAAAGGATGTTTTGTTAATAGATTTAAAATGGTTTTTAAGAGTAAGACTGATAAAGAATGTAATGTGATTCACAATATGGCAATATTAGTTGTTAAAGGTTATTCTCAACAAGAAGGAACATATTATGAGGAAACCTTTACCCCTGTCGCAACACTCAAGGCTGTTAGAATTTTTCTTGTTTATGCAACACATAAAGATTTCAACGTATATCAAATGGACATCAAGGCAATTGTCTATGTCAAACAACCACCTGGTTTCGTCAATGATAAGTATCCTGATTACTGTTATGTTTTAGATAAGGCAATCTATAGGTTTAAACAAGCACCTCATGTCTATTTTGCATCCTTAAGCAATTTGTTGAAAGTTGCTAAATTTAAACAAGGGTCAGTTGATCTCACAAGAAATTTGGGAACCACTTGATGCTTGTTTAAATTTATGTCGATGTTATAATTTTTGGTTCAACTGACCCTTTGTTGTCGAAGGAATTCAAGGAGCTTATTAAAATTAAGTTCGAAATGAGCATGATGGGAAAAATTAATAATTTTATGGGTTTACATATTCATCAAAGCAAGGAAGGCATCTTTATAAAACAATAAAAATACACGCACAACCTGCTTGAAATATTTGGGATGACGAATAGCACAAAATTGAAAGTAGTTGGAACACGCTTGAATCCTCAGTTGGACAAGTCAGCAGTGGACTTAACTACCTATCAAAGAATGATAGGTTCACTTTTATACTTGACTAGGAATCGAACTGATATCAGGTTTTCTATGTGCAACTATGCCAGGTACCAATCGAACCCATGAGAACCCCATCTTAATGTTGTGAAGAACATCTTTCACTATTTTAACGGAACAGTTTCGTTGGGTCTTTGGAATACTTAGAAGACAAGATTCTTTGCTCAAGCATATTCAGATGTGTACCTTGGTGGATGTCAACTAGATTGCAAAAGCACAAAGTCGGATGTCAATTGTTGGATAGGAAGCTTGTAAGCTCGCAATTGAAGAAACAAACATGTGTTTTGATTTCTATAGTAGATGCAAAGTATGTGTATTCTATAGCTTTCACTTCTTAAGTTATCTGGATTCAAAGTCAATTACATGATTATGCAATAAATATGAAGAATATTGCTTTATATTGTGACTCAAAAAGTGCTACTTGCATTTGCCATATTCTAGTCCAACATTTGAATACCAAACACATTGCTCTTCACTATCACATTATCAAAGATCATGTTGAAGACTCCTTTTTCGAAAACAAAAAAAATCAACTTGTAGATATATTTACCAAACCTTTAGATGAGAAACCATTTTTAAGTATTTTGAATGATTTAGATATGATTGAAGCAAGTTTGTTCCTGGTTCTCCTTGATTGAACACATGTCAATTTGGTTGGTGTGCTACTAAAGAGTTCAGAGGTTACTGTTCATGATTCAGTGTTCGCATACGAAAATCCTCTGAATTGTTCTAACCTTAATTCTCTTTGTGGGGAAGAAAGATGTTTGACGTGAATATCCTTGAGAGTTGCTACTTCTTACATCGAACATCACTGGTAATAATCTGTTAGTTTGTTTTCGTTTTTAATTTTCAAAAACAAAAATTTAGAAAGATTTTTTTTATTTTTGTCTTTAATTTAAAAAAAAACTCAAAAATATTTTCTTATTTGTTTTTAAATTTTTAAAACCTAAAAACCCAAAGATATTTTCTTGTTTTTATTTCATATTGTGTTTAACCTTTCGTGGCTTATTGTAACAACATGCTATGGTGGCGAATGCTTAATGATCGTATTAAAAAAAAGGAACATGTATTATTTCGAAATACAGTCCTAGTTAGGAGTCCCTAGAAGCATGCTGTTGTATGTTGACCTCAAGCCTCATAGACTTCATGTGTTCGAAGCCTTAATGGATCTCTAACTACGAGTGATCCTTCCCAATCAGGCTATATTCACATTAGTCGAAGAGCTACCTTTATCTTTTCATATTGAGTAAAGAGATTTATGCAACATCCATATATTTCGCAGAGGTACAATGAGTTTATTTAACCAATATTTTTCACCAAAAATTTCTTCATGATCACACACATCACTGTATATCCTCTACATGTCTGGTAGAAACCAACCAGAATGTAGATATTGCAACAATCTATGTTTATAGCCTGATTCATTCTTCCGTGATGATGGTGAAACCCAAAAATCCTAACTACTAAGTCATTTTCGGTGAACAAATTGTTCAAGATTATAACGAAACACTTGTTTCGGTACCATTTTTAATATTCAAAATCATGTTCCCTTCGTCATGTGTGATCTTAAAAAAAACTCTATAACCAAGATATTTTTTCCTAAGAAGTTCCAGATCTTAATTTTATTTGGAATGTGATATCAGTCTGAATATCTTTCTGAATTCTTGTTACTTCAAAACTTATCCAACCTTACTTGTTCTTGAATACACTAGTCATCCAAGTAATTTTGTTCAATCGACTCACAATTATGTTAAGTATTGGTATTGAGCAAAATTGAGCCTACCTTCAAAACGAATAGAAAAGAGGCCCTTCGATGCTCATTGATGAGTATTCGATTATACTTCATGGGAAACCATGCAAGTAGTTCGTCATGTCTATTGATTTTGAATGAAAAGATCTTTTCCCGGGATCTAACTACTTTTGTATCAAATGCTATTTGATATCACTAGTTGCATATATTTTTAATTTGATTCCCTCTCATTCTTTGGCACACATTTGCACTGGAATCCTTGAGGTTTTGGGTACTACCAATTCAAAACCTAGATTTTGCAAAGTCTGGCAAATGATTTCGCTTTACAAACCCAAAAGAGAGTGAGTCTTACCTGAAAGAAAAGTCATGGTGACGGTTACATAGTTCAAAATCGTATGATGTACTTGTTCCACAGTTCGAAGCATGTGACGGTTCTTATCCTGTTGGGAACAATGCAAAGTTCGATGGACGACACGGTTCAGTATCTCATGTGATTTGAGGAAATCGTGATGATCACTTTTTATGACATGATAATTTTTCAACGACTGGTCCCATAACCAATGCAACACGTGGAAGTATGTTATTGGTTACAGGTTAAAATTCAAATTATTCAACGACTATTAAAGGAAATTGGTAGTGTTATTTGAAGACTTTATGCTCTCTTATCAAATTTTATCTAAAATTATCCAAAGTTTATCGTCTTGAAACAAACTTTGCTACCCTAACAATGGCGGATCCTAATACCAATATTGATCCATCAAACAACACCAGTGAATAGGAGATTTCACAACCTTTTATGAAGATTTAGAGTTCAAATCTTCGTCTTCTGCCAACTATTGATCAATACCCTGAGCAGTTACAAATGCTGATTTTATCCCTAAATCACTTCGTTGTTTCAACTATCTTGTCGTCATCATTTTCTATTCCAATGACATAATTATCTCTAGCTGGTTCAACTACATTATTCAACAAAACAACTAAGGTTGTTACTTTCCAACTGACGAACAACAAGTTGCGATAGCTCACCAAGAAACATTTTTCATAGATTACGAAGCTACCATACTTATATACTTTTTATGAGGTTATCAATGAATAGAGATGGGTCATCAAAATGTTCCTATCAAGATTAGTCTATTTCACAATTCAAGTCTTCCTTGTGCTTAGAATTTTCTCTTTGGCATTATACTACGATGCTTGACAGGTCGTAGTTCAAGGTTAGATAAGGTGAAATTGGAAGTTTATGCGATGATTTCTGGTCTCTATTATGAATTGAATGTTGATTATGTTACTCAACTTTAGGAAGAGTTTGGTACGGATATCACTCATACCAATGTGTTGAATAGTGTTTCTTGTGCATGAAAAAACGGAGTTTTCGACTTTGCAGGCTCCACAATTGGTTGTTAATTGTCCATTCCATTTTCCAAGTGTTTCTTGCATTCTAGATGCGATGTTACGTCGAATTGATCTTGAAAATCCAATTCTTATTCAACATTTGGCATCTACTAATTCAAATGTTTCGGTTGGAGTTATTTTGTTAAATGGGGATGAAGTTTCATTGAAGGTTGTTAAAGCACTAAAGAAAAAGAAGAAGATTGTGAAACAAAAACCCATTAAAGAACATGTGGAGGAGGAAGTCTCTAAGGATGTTATTCCTTCGAAGACTGGCATTTTCAAATGAACAAAAAAGAAAGCTAAAAGACCTCATCATTCTCTTGTTAGGTCATATGTTCTAGATCTTAAAGTTGATACCCTTGCATAACCCCAACATACCCATTCTTCATTAAAGGGTATAAAGAAGATTCGTAAACCTCATATTAACAGACGAGGTGTGCTATTTCTGTAAATTAGTGTTCCTATTTCATCTGCATCAAAGAAACGTCAAGCCCATGAAATGGTTAAAAATATTAAAAAGCAGAAAAGCCAACTTGAAGACCCACTTGACAAAGTCACTGTAGAAATAGATGATAGAAGTGAAAGCGAAAGGCCTTATATTCGCATTGAAAACTCTGGCTTTAGGTCACATCGAAGGGATTCTCTAGTTCAATCGATTCTCAAGGAGACTGGAAGTCCCGGTGCAAATGTAAACTACGGATACAAACACCAATTCAAGTGATCCTCCATCTACATCAATCCTAGAGATTACCAAGGTCATAACACCTGAGGTTTCGCAAACTAAGTACAATACGGAGGAGGTTCGAACCTCAAAAATCAAAGTGAACATATTTGATATAGACATAAATGTCATGTCACACCGCGCTAAAGCGGAAACACAGGACGTGACAGTACAAAGGGTCTCATAGCAAAAGTTAATAGACAACACCAACCATAGTATTAAAAGCTTTACAATTTACAATAAGTTTGAACAACTTTTAAAAGTAATTACAACGTATTAAAATAGAAAAAAACATGCAAATGATCCGACAATGTTGTGTCTATACGTGCGTCTTACTAGGCGATTCTGAAAAAGCATGTAAAACGAGCATCAACTATAAAAATAGTTGGTGAGTTCACAGGGTAAAAATAATATTGGCTTCATAAATCGTAATCAAAGTTTTGCTAGAAGATTTCGTAAATAAAAGTAAATTGCTAAAATGAGTAAATAAGTTTTCATAAACAAAGTTCGTTGCCAAAATGAGATGCAAAGTTCATATTCTCATGGGAAATAAAGTTCGTTTCTAAAACGAGTAAACACGTTTCATTGCTATAATGAGTAAATAAGTTTGTATGTATGTAATAATCTTTGTATGAACGTACCAATAAATAATGAGTGCACAAACAAGCCTATGACTGATGCCTTATCAAGATGTATGTTTATCGTTTCATAGATGAACAAGGTAAAATGCACTCAAGCAATTGGGTTAGTGAAGAGTTTCCAATTCCTAATAGTGCCATTCATAATGACCACTAACTCAAAGAGTTAATGGTTGGAATAAAGTGTAAGGGACTTAAGACAATAAGGCCTCATGTTTCAAGTTGCATAGTCATACATAGCAAAATATAGCAATCAAGTTCGGTACAAATCAATTTAAATACAACAAACAATAAATAGTTTTTCGGACATGCTTTTCTACCCCAAAACATATAAACCGAAAATAAGGGGATGTGAACACTCACAATGATTTGAGATAATGCAAATGACGCCTTGAACTATGCTACACTCATATCACTATTGATTCCTACAACAATGTTACATACTAATGAGTCTTCAATCGAAAACTAATACTAGTATACTTACTATTACAACAGAATTATGCAAGGGAAATCTCGAGAACAGTCCCAATATTTTACCCTAATTTATGAAAAATCCCCAAACTAAAAGTCATTTACGAAAAAGTCTCAATTACGGTAAAAATGATGATTTGACCATATTTTCCCGATTTACATGTTTCATTGCTTGCCCGTTTTTAATAAAGTCCCATTATTTTACCATAATTTACGAATAAGTCCCAAATTATGGTAAACTAATGGAATTTTAATAAAAATTATGGTAAAATAATGGGACTTTAATGAAACCGAGTAAGTATTGAAACCGATTAACCAAAAAAAACGGTCAAATCATTATGTTTTTCCGATAATCGAGACTTTTTCATAAACCTATTTTAGTTTGGGACTTTTTCATAAATTAGGGTGAAATATTAGGACTTTTCCGAAGATTTCCCAAAATTTAATATTGTTAACTTACAAACATTTTTCCGTGAAATTTAGGTTTCTATGAATCAGTTTGTTGTATAAAAACTTCAAGTAGAAATGCTCATTATCGAAATGTTAAAATTTAAAATTTTAGAAGGTGTTCCAATGATTAAATATTCAAAAACAAAATCAATCTAATTCTAAAATTTCCCAAACTTTGCATTTCTGTTTCGACTGATGTCAAAGATCTTAAGATAAGTTTTCTTGAATTTTTTATTTGTCTAACTATTTTTCACCATTTATAACACATGCAAAATGTGATGGTGAATATCTACAAACATTAAGATAGAAGAGAAGACTCTAGCCATGGTGGAATCAAATAATCTGAAAATCATGAGAAAACATGTTAGAATTTGCATCAAAATGAAAATGATGAAGGATAGACTGAAGTTTCTTACTTAGCTTTGATTTTTGGGCTATAATAAAATCTAAAATATTCTCAAATTTCGTGGGTTGAAGGCTGATTTTCAATATGGGAGAAGATAGGGTTTTAGAGAGAAGAAAAGTGAGAAAAGACTGATTCTATCTCTCTGGATAGGTCATCTCTCTTGTCATCTCTTTGTAGTTATACTCCACCAAAATCGTATGCCAAGCTTTAGAAATGTAACTTGATTTATGAACAATAGAGTGGGTAAATATGTCGTATAGATTATTCATCCAAGTTTGGATTTGTTAGTGATAAGGAGAGAGAGAGAGAGAGAGAGAGAGAGAGAGAGAGAAGTTTTTAGAGAGAAAAGTAGAGAGGTAGAGTCTGGGAGATGTTCTAATGAGTGAAGTATATTGGGAGGAGTGGGAGGAATGCCTTAGGAGAGGGGAGGATGAAATTTATGGGTATAATGCCCCCCCTCTCTCTCTCTCTCTCTCTCTTATTTTTATAAAATTCAATCTTTTATAAATATATCTAATTTATTTTTATAAAATGTGCATCATAACCTAGTTTTTGTTCTTAAAGGCTTGATTTTTGGCTTATAAATTAAGGGTAAAATTTAATGACTTAATTTTCATTTTCCTTGATTATATTTTCCTTAATTTAATTATTTTAAATTGATATTTTAAGGTTCATAATTATTTTCATATAATTATTGAGGTTAAATTTTATAAATTTAGGTATTTAGGGTTTTTCGGATTTTGCTAAACATTGGATATCAAAATAAAATGGATTTTTGAGGCTTAAAATTATTTTTGGGTTTCCTAACTCTTATTAATATTATAAATGATGCTTGAAATCTGTTTTTGTCAATTTATTGGCGTTTTTATGTAGTGATTCTGAGATTCAAGTGAAACGTAAGAATCAAGTATACTGGTCCTAGTTTTCAACTTAGACTTAAGTTCCTACGAGCTTCTGACCTAATTGATAATACTAGGTCAAATGTATGATGTGTCTATCTAAATGTATAAAAGTCCTCGAGTCAAGGAATTACCTGAATTTGGATAGTTGTTACAGTTAAAGTAGTTGTAGAATTCATATATCAATGTGCTAAGTACACTATCCTTCAATTCTACCGGTTTTCAAGTTTCTAGTAGCTTATAACTTAGCTTCTAGTTACAAAGTCTAGTATGTGCCGTGCTTGTAAGTGCAACTATGGTCCTGTTTGATAGACATATTTTCAGGTCCAAACAGAACTTTCTGGATGAATGGACTGGAAAGACGGTTTAATATGCAAAAAAAAGTCTTTCCCGGTAAGCTATTTCTTTCCCAGAAAGCTCCAAAACCGTATTGTTGTGGCCAAATAAGTTGGAAAGACAATTGTGCCCCTAAGCCCGCATCTTTCTTTTTTGGATTATTAATTCTTTTAAATAATTTTCTTAATTTCTTTTTTTATTGAATTATTATTTTTTATTGGATTATTAAATATTAAAAAAATATTAGTTTTAATATATAATATTCATGTATTGATTGATATTATTTTATTTGATTATTAATTTCTTTTAAATAATTATTTTTAAAATTCCTTTTTATGAATTAATTCTTCTTTATTGGATTATTATATATTGATAAATATTATTTATAAATATATAATATTTATATATTAATAAATATTACTTTACTGGATTATTAATTTTTGTTAGTTATTTTTTATAATTCATTTTAGTTGGATTAATTCTTGTTTTATTAGACAACACCAACATCATCTTAATATATTTAAAAAAATTCATCCATCCTACCACTATCGGAGATAAAACGGGTTATGAACCACACATTGAGTTACAAAAAAGAAAAAATTGTTAGAATGAATAAAATTGTGACATCAACTTGAAAAACAAAAAACAAAAAACAACTTAATCGACATTCTATTTGGATTTTTAAATTATTATTCTGTAATTTTGATTTTGTATGACAATTTGTATGTTTTTATAATTACTCAGCAACTTCATCCATCGTAGTATAGATCAGCATGGTAATATTGGCATTTTTCATCATTCTACACAATTAATCAAATGTACAATTAAACAACATGGTTTTTTTCCCAGTTAGAAAACTTTCCCATACAACATTTTCCCGGATAGAAAGTATCAAACGGGACCTAAGTTTATTCAAATCTAGAACTGTCTAGAATTTTGACGGTTGTCACAGTCTCCCCCAGTTGAAAAAATTTCGTCCTGAAATTTAATTTGTGATGTATTCTATTAGAACTTAGATTAATACAATTGTATAGTTGGAGAGGTGGTGACTTGAAGAGCTCTTTGATTATTTTGGGTTAATTTCTTAAGTGAAGAGCCTCACCTTTTAGCTATAATCAAATTAGTGTTTCCCTAATTCGAGTTCTACATCCTAGATTATGGGAAATTAGGATCAAGGAATCATGATCCAACCATGGCGAACTAGAAGAAAAAGATATTCTAATTAGATATTTTCTGACTTAAGAGAGCGATATAAGTTTTGTTGAAGCACCAACTGCATTGAGTGTTAAGTCCGTATTGATCCTTAAGTCGCGTTCTAAATCAGCACTAAGTGTAAATTTTTTGTCAAATATAGAAGAGATTAGGGACAATTTGCTTACTTCCAAATTGGCTGCTAGATTTGGAAAAGATATATTCCGAAATAAGAAGGGGTAGCACGAATGAAAGAGAAACAACCGAGGGCAAGTTCCTAATGATACGTGCTAAGGGTAGGCAACGAAGTTTTGGTACATCTAAAGTGTAAAGACTACTTAAGTGTCATCTACAAAAAAAATTCTAAATGTCCAAGGATTTCCGAAGCTATATTTACTACTACTATTACTCATGCTACGACAAAACAATATTCGAATAACATATATATATATATATATATATATATAAAGAGAGAGAGAGAGAGAGAGAGAGAGAGAGAGAGAGAGAAAGATTGTTGCAAATGGAGGCGATGAAAGTTTATGATAAAATAAATCACACTATCTAGATAGCGTTTTGAGTGTTTAGAAACGACAAGTAATCTCACTATTATCAAAATGTGTAATAATTCCAAGAGAATGTAGAGACATGAGTGACAATCAAACGAAGTAATAAAATAATATAATATTAATTAAGCTTAAAGGTTTAAGTCATCATTAAGGAAATTTGTATAGAAATATTTGTATTACAATTTTTGAGAAATTGTCCAATTTTTTAAATAAGGACAAATTGAAGTTTACGTGAAGTCAGAATATTATGAAAGCATGTTTGAGATTTTAGGAACTCACTGGAAATTGCAAAGTAAAATGCTAGTTTTGAGAAAGGTGTAAAAGTGTCGATCATTGAAAATAGTGCATTCTTAATTTAGTGATCCTACAAAAACAATCATTTGAAGGATAGATAATCGTAACATTTAAAACATTTTATATTTTTAAAGAAAAGAAGAAACATAAGAAAATGTATTTTTCACATATATTTTCTAGATTTAGAAAAATGGTAAGAACAAGGGTATTCATCTTGTGTATTGATTGTAAGGAAAACACAATAAAAATTGCACTTTAAATCAAGTGTCCGAATTTAGAACAAAAGAGAAAATGTAAGTAATGATTACTTGTTTACAATAGATTTCAAAATAAAAACAAAATGTATATGAGAAAGGCTTAATTGAATATATCAAAGTTGATTAAATCAAAATTATGCCTCACGACTATACATGTATTAATAGCTCAGATTGAAAATGGTAGACTTCTAGTCTGTATGCGTATGAACATGGTACCAAGAGAAGCAAAATAAACAGTAACAAATTTAGACCATGCATTGTGTTATTATTATGAGTTTACGAGATCTCAAATCAGAAAAATAGAGCAAGAAATCAAGTTCGGGGGAAAGAAAAGGACGGTAGTAACAATGATTGCTATTGTTCAAATTTTAAGAACAATACGTATAAGGAGATTTAAAACCAGGTTGAGATATATTTCAAACTTTAATCTTTGATGTATGCTGATGATTAAATAGACAAGTGGAAGATTTAAAGTGTTTGCTAAAAATCGTGAATTATCTATTAAGTTAAACTCCATTTGTGAAAACACATTTGGAGTAGAAAGTTGAAAAAAATATCATGTTGGGTTTCAAGAAAACACATTTAAGTAAAGTACAATTCCTAAATGAGGAAGTTGTCAAAAGAGTAAAAACAAAAGTGGTTTGAAAGATCCGATGAAGCTTTTAAATGTAATATAAACATCGATGTCGGAGGTTTGACATTTATATCATAGATTTAAAACAATTTTTATATAGGAAAATGTTTTTATGGTTTTCGAAAATGTGTTAAAATGGTAACAAGGTTTAAAATGGTATATATGCCCTTAAAAGCACATATATCCATTGAAATGGATTTGAAATCAAATTGAAGTAACAAGGTTAAAACCAACGTTGGTTAAATTGAGTTTTGGAGAAAAGTGTTAACTTAAAGCAAGTTGTCAAAAGTAAAGCTGATTGTTTTAACGACAAATATAACTTATATTGTTAGGTTTGGTGAAGTGATGGTAAATAAAACTGGTGAAGTGAAATAGGTTTGGTGAAGGATTAAGAAGCAAGGACTAAGTGGGTTAGTGTAACTAGTCGTACCTAATACTACGAGGTGAGTACCGATGGCTTTTCCCCAAAATAAAGGACAAGTAAAATTGTTTGTAAAACGTTTTATGGTGTAGATACAGTTTCGTGCGTTTTGTAGGGGTTAAAGGTTAAGTTATTGGTTTGGCGTCTGGCTCTCGTTCATAAGAGGATGTAATCATTTATAATGATAAGAATGTTAGTAATGTCACTAAGGCTCATAAGAATGTATGAAAATAATAAGGTTTGACAGAGGATTCAAAATTTATAGGAAGGAATCGTACAACGAGGTAGGGCAATGTTTGATTGGGCGTGAAATTTAAGGTTAGATATTTTGTGTGAAATATGTTACTAATTTGGAAAGTGCAAGATGATGGTCTAATTGTGATAATCACCAGTGCATATGGGGGCCTTGAACTAAGGCTTGTAAGTTTTTTCATAAGCGGATAGTGTTTTCTTGAATTAGGATATTGAAAATAAAAATGTTCGGGTAAGAACTACATAATGAAAAGGTTTTGGGTCAAAGAGATATCCTATGTTAAGTTTTTAGCTCAAGGTGGAGACAAACTAAAGCTAAATTTGTAGCGTAGAAGAGAATTCTCATGTATCAATAACAATGGACTAAACTTTCGTGCCTCCTCAAGAGTCATATACGGGATTCTCGCCAATGGCATCCGGGTGAGTACTTGTGGCAACTCATCTACTTTCTAACGGAATGCTCCAATTCTCATCCATGTCTGTATCGGAATGTTTTTCCTATTTCTAACTCTACTATGAAGACGATGAAGAGGTATTAACGTATAATTGTTATTGGTTTCGACATATGATTATTTCTAGTGTCTATATAGTTACTAACCTTATGTCTAAAGTCAATAGCTACCAAGAAATGGTCATTCTCAATACTAAGTGGATTGCTCCTAGAGTGGCTAGTGATATAACCTAACTGGTTAGCTTATCACTTAATAAGGGATGGGAATATTTCTAAATAAAGACATTGTGATAAAAGTGCACTTAGTTTCTGTGTGTACCTAGATGAATACCTATAATATGCAATGCCTGTACGCACACCGAAAATTTTTGCTTTTCAAAAGTTTAGGTTGAAAATCGTTTTGAACGTAATTCTACTATAACTGTTTTCAGCCTCACATTAATTTTCCTTAATTAAGCATACCTGGCATGGCTATACTCAATTAAAGTCAATAATGCTTACTCAACTTAGTTATACCAGTAACATGTTCAATATTTTGAATTTTTTTCTATAGTTGTGGTTCTCCAAAGGAAAACCGATATTCTCTATAACCTTCGACTTTGATACCATTTCTGTCACCCCCTGCTAAAGCGGACACACAGGATGTGATAGTACAAAGGGTCTCATAGCAAAAGTTAAAAGACAACACTAAAAATAGTATTGATAGATTTTAGTTTACAATAAGCTTGAAAAACTTTTAAAAGTAATAAAAACATATTAAAATAGAACAACACATGAAAATGCTCCTACAAGTGTTGAGTCCCTACATGCTTCTTACTAAGTGATTCCTAAAAAAACATGTAAAGCGAGCTTCAACTATAAAAATAGTTAGTGAGTTCGCAGGTTAAAAATAATATTGGTTTCATAAATCGTAATCAAAGTTTTGCTAGAAGATTTCATAAATAAAAGTACATTGCTAAAATGAGTAAATAAGTTTGCATAAACAAATTTTTTTTGTTATCATAAGAAATAAAGTACATTGCCAAAATGAGATGCAAAGTTCATATTCTCATGGGAAATAAAGTTCGTTACTAAAACGGGTAAACAATTTTCATTTCTATAATGAGTAAATAAGTTTGTATGTATGTAATAATCTTTGTATGCATGTAACAATCAACAATGAGTTCACAACCAAGTCTGTCACACCCCAAAACCGGAACGGCGGAAATGTTCTGGGGTGGATGACGTCATGTCAAGTATCACAACATATGCAGTCTGGTAATCAAAGTGCAACAACCATTGCATTAGTAGTAATAGTTTTACATGGTTTACATTACAATACATAAGAATAATACAAGTAATAGTCTAAGTGTAGTTTGGTACTAAGCTATCTTCATCAAAAGCTTCGGGAATGTACCTGTCTATTGCTGACCTGAGAATACAAGTTATTTGAAAAGCGAGTATCATCATTTTTACAAATGCTGGTGAGTTCATAAGTATTTAGTGTCATTTTATACAAATAACTTTTTATAAGTAGCATTTTCCAAGTATACAGTGAAATAGAGTCCTTTCCAGAAAATCCTATATTTTCTATTTAAAAGCAGTCTTCTACCAAGACTGGTTAGAGTTATGTTGTAAAAAGTAGTTTTCCCTTAAACACTATCGTTATCAAAATACGGTGTTTGACTTTAAAGAAAGTAGAAGAATATCGTAGAAAATATATATGCCTCAGCAGTGAGGACTGCTGACTAAGGCAAAAAGGAATCATAGACTCCAGGAGAGTATCGAATGAACGGTACACCTGGCTCAGTCTAACAAAAGGAGACACAGACCCCAGACTGTATCAAATGAAAGATACAACATGCAAGGTCTAACACAGTGGAGACAGACCCTAGACAGTATCAAATGAAAGATACAACTAGTAAGGTCCAATATAGTAGAGACATACCCTAGCCAGTATCAAATGAAAGATATAGCTAGTAAGGTCCAATACAGTAGAGACAAACCCTAGCGGTATCAAATGAAAGATACAGCTAGTAAGGTCCAATACAGTGGAGACAGGCCCTAGACAGTATCAAATGACAGATACAACTAGTAAGGTCCAATACAGTAGAGACCGACCCTAGCAGTATCAAATGAAAGATACATCTAGTAAGGTCCAATACAGTGGAGACAGACCCTAGACAGTATCAAATGACAGATACAACTAGTAAGGTCCAATACAGTAGAGACAGACCCTAGCAGTATCAAATGAAAGATACAGCTAGTAAGGTCCAATACAGTGAACACAGTGAATATAGTGAGTACTGTGTAAAAACCCGTTACCTTAAAGCCATGAATTATAAGGTAACCCTGAGATACTCATAACCATACTGATAGACACTAGAGAATCTTAACGCCCTGCAAGTGTCGGTATAATTATGACATTTGTCACCCCTTGGCTTGGTAGGCCGTGGACTGTAGCTAGCAGTCAGGGTGCGGGGGTGTCAATCTCATACAGATCTATACACACAATGTCCGCTCTCCCTACAAGAGACTCTGGTTACCAACTTGACAACGGAGAAGGCCATGTACTGAAGATGTATCTCGTGTAGTGAGATCTGATGTACAATATTGGACTAATGATAGAGACTCACAACTGGAGTGACTAATGTAAACCTGGATGTCTATGCTTGTATACATAATATATAACTAATGATCAAACGACCTTTGGATGGACATCCGATCCCACCAGACCACATCTCAACGAAGAAAAGGAAATAGGGCGAACAAGCCTTCCTAAGTCCTTTAAACATTATTTATATGCATATATACAAGCACAGGCATACATCTAACTATGGGGAAGTGTTATCAGGTATAAGCGTATCGCGAAGTGGAGACATTCTCAAGTATAAGTGTATCACGAAGTGGAGGCATTCTCAAGTATAAGTGTATCACGAAGTGGAGACGTTCTCAAGTATAAGTGTATCACGAAGTGGAGGCTTTCTCAAGTATAAGTGTATCACGAAGTGGAGACGTTCTCAATTACAAGTGTATCACGAAGTGGAGGTATTGACTAAACAGAAGTCACGTAGTAGTATCTTAACCAAGTAGGAGTATAAAAACATAGACGAAAACTTTGGAAAACCTTTATACATTACGAAAATCATGACTTGGTATTCCTTTGTAAAATAAGTTTAAAAATATTTAAAAATCCTTTGAAAAACTTTCATAAACAAGTTTAAAATGAAACTTTGATTAAACATTATAAGTAAACGCTGAACAAGTAACTACGTTTTTAGAAAACCATTTACAGTGTCATTCTCGGTAAAACAGTTAACAGTGTGGTAGATCCTTGTGCATGCGGGTTATCAATTACATGTGATTGATATGATAACTGACATGTTTAACTTGTATTCCCCCCTATAAAACATGTAAAAACATTTAAAAGGTTCATTAAGAGGTATGAACTCACCTGGTCTAAGTGGATCCGACAAAGGTGCCGGTTGGGTGCTCGGTGTCAAGTAAAGAGTTGGACACACTTAGTGACCTATTAACATATGATAACATATGTTTACATACAATTAGTACATATAATACCAATTAAACAAGTATACGCATCCTAAAGTGTGGAAAACAATTTGATTAAGTGTTTGGGGTGTCCCAGGTAACATCTAAGGGCTTGAATGGCTTAGGAATGGAGTTTACTCTCCACGAGTAAACTTTATATATAGAGTTCACGGCCCTGGGACAACTCCCTATGAGTTTATGGCCGTAAACTCATGGTGAGGGTGTTCTAGGATGCTTAAAGGCCTTATATCAATTGTGGAATTTTGCTAGGTCCAAATATAAAGTGTATGAATGGATTTAAGGCACCTAAATGGACCAAATGGGAGTTTATGACCCTAAACAAGGGATTTTACGGCTAGTAATTTCCTTGGGACATATTCCTTGGTTGTTTTAAGGGCTTAAATGGTAGAGGGTAAAATCCTATGCATTTTTCTAAGTCAATTGGGGAGTTTAGGGCACCATTTAACCGCTTTATAGGAGTTTACGGCCTAGGTACCCATTCATGAGGGGTTTATGGTCGTGAACTCCTTATGGAGTTGTTTTAATTGAGTTTAAGGTCCCTAACTTGTTGGTGGTCGATTCTAGAATTTAATCTAAGGCTATTGAGGTGTTTAAGTGGCTTTTAAACACTCAAATATGAGTTTACTCCCCATGAAGAGGAGTTTACGGCCCAAGCATGATCTTGGGTAGTAAAATCATGTTTACTCCCCAAAATGCTAGTTCAAGGTTTTCTAAGTCTGATTCCATAAGCCTACAAGTCATATCTAAGCCTTAGGGACAATTTAGAGGCATTTTGGGGCTTAAAAACCCCCATTAAATGGTGTTCACGGTCCAAGAGTGTTCTTGGGCCATAAACACATGATTTTGTCCCTATTTTATGTTTTAAACACGATTTTGCATGCTAGATAGGCAATACAACAAGTTAGGATACTTTACCTACTCGTTTGGGGATCCAAACGGACGATTTTTGGCTCGAATATAAGTTGTAGAGAGAGAGTATAGAGAGAGGGTGAAAAAGGTGGAAATGAACTTTACTCTCCCTTATATAGGGGTTGGAGTTGAGGCTCAGTGGAAATCTACCCGATACTGCCGTTAAACGGGGCTTTTTGGTCGCACCCGATTAAACGGTCAAATTTTGGCTTGGTTGTAACTAAACATTTTTAAGGGCATTTTGTGGGTGTTTCTAATTTGTTTCAACCCTTACCAAGTCATTATAAAAGTCTTCAATCAATTAACCTCTTCTAAAAGGTTAACGGGCAGATAATTAAAGTGGGGCTTATTAACGGAAGGAGGTTCAAAATGACAGAATAAATTTCGGTTTGTCATAAAGCCTATGACTGATGCCATATCAAGATGTATGTTTATCGTTCCATAGAATAACATGGTAAAATGCACTCAAGCAATCGGGTGAATGAGGAGTTGTCAATTCCTAATAGCGCTATCCATAATGAACATTGGCTCAAAGAGTTAATGGTTGGAGTAAATTGTAAGGGACTTAAGATGATAAGGCCTCATGTTTCAAGTTGCAATGACATGCATAGCAAAATATAGCAATCAAGGTTGATACAAATCAAATTAAATACCACAAACAATAGATAGTTTTTCGGACATTTCCACCACAAAACATAAAAACCAAAAATGAGGGGAATGTGAACACTCACAATGCTTTGAGATAATACAAATGGTGCCTTGAACTACACTCCACTCATACCACTATCGATCGCTACAACGACATTACATACTAATGAGTCTCTGATCGAAATCTAATACTAGCATAATTGCTACTATAATAGAATTATGTTAATATTGTGTCAAAATTTTATATTGCTAAGTTACAAACATGTTTTTGTGAAATTTAGATTTCTATAAATCAATTTGTTGTATAACAAATTCAAGTGGAAATTCTCATTATTGAAATGTTAAAATTTGACATTTTAGGAGGTATTCCAAGGATTAAATAATCAAAAACTAAATCAATTTAGTTCTAAAATTTTCCAAACTTTATATCTTAGTTTTAACTAAAGTCAAAGATCTTCAGATAAATTTTCTTGAATTTTTTATCTGTCTAACTATTTTTCACCATTTTAATTCGTTGAATAATCACAAAATCATGAAAACATATTAAACGATCTGAAAAATTCTTAGAATTTTTGTGTAATTGTTTTACAGTGTACATTATCTGGAAAAATTATTGAAAATCCTTTTTGAATAGTAAATCCCTATTTTAAGAATTTAAGTGTGTTTAATACTAAGAAAATAAATATAAATAGTAAATAGTTAAGATAAATCCTATTTTTTTTATTTGTGATTATAATGTAATAAACAATTTCCTGGTAAATGTGTATGATTTGTGGATATGTGTAACTATTTTTCCTTTATTTAATCCTTTTAATATACCTTAAATCTTGGCAAAATAGCAAAATGTATGTGTATGATTTGTGGATATGTGTAACTATTTTTCCTTTATTTAATCCTTTTAATATACCTTAAATCTTGCCAAAATAGCAAAATGTAGTGGCAAATATTAGCAATTTTTCTGTGAAGGTTATATAATATATAGAAACTTCAAAAGATAATAAATGTGATTTTTATAACTTGGACTATGATTTTGTTATTTGTTTGTGTTTAATAACAACAAAATCGAAGTTAATAGTAAACAGTAATGGAAATTATTCACACTTTTTGGACGATGCTTGTTTATAGTGTGGAACATTCATGAATTTTTCTAGAATTTATTTACTAGCTTAAGTATTTTATATGATTTAACAATTTATTTTCCTATTATTTTTATATAAAAATGTAACATCCCGACTCCCAGGTATGATATGTATATATATTTATTATGAGTTGATTAAGCAACTCAACGAGTTGGATGCCCCAACTCATCGAGTAGAGACGGATTGACCACGTGGGTTTTAAGACCAACTCGACGAGTCGGAGGGACCAACTCGACGAGTTGGCACTGCTAGAGGAAACCCTAAATCTCCGGTGTTGGGTCCTATTTAAAGGACCTTAAGCCCTCATTTCCGCCTCACCAGCCACCTTACACCCATGTGTGAAACCCTAATCATCCATATTGAGCTAAGAGAGAAAGAGAGCTAATATTTGGGCATTTTAGTGCACTATTGGAAGAGAAGAGTAGAGTATCAAAGCAAGGAACAAGAAGGGACTGTTGGATTTGGTGTTATTTCATCTATAACTTCTATTGAAGGTAAAAAGTCTCCACCTTTCTCATTGTTTTGATTAGATATCATTTTTATGGAGTTTTAGGGATTTTTCCACCTCTCCTTGGGACCTTAAGTGTGTTGAGCTTATCAAGAGACTGAGACTTCAGATCTGGACCTCCAGTGCCATCAAAGGTTGTGGGCTTCGCGTTCATGAAGTCTTTGTAGGAACCCCCTCTTCGGTGTTCCTGGCTGTCTTCTGGATTTTGGTGTTGGGGACCACCTCCAGAGCCACCGGGATTCATTTGAGACATAGCTGCCACCATTGCAGCAGTCAGAACTGTTTGAAGTGATGCGAGATCAAATTGAGGAGAAGATGGTGGCGGAGGAGGATTATCGTTGTTCTTCGAGCTGGGTCTCTTTCTCAGAGGCATCTTGATCTAAAAAGATCAGGAAAGAGAGGATTATAAGTCCTCTGAATTGAATCAAGAGATATTGAACAAGGGATATCTCATCAAGACAGATATAACATCATACTAAGCGATAAAGCAGGAAGGAGTTATCAAAACAGAACATTTTATCGCTAGTGGAATGATCAAGTAACATCGCGTATACGAGGATTTTCTACGAAGGATTTGCTCGAGAAATACTCCCATAGTATTTCATGGTTCGCTGCAGCGACGATTTGTTGTTTGAGATATTAGGTAAGTTTTAGGCATGCTGCGTACCACAGTTACTCCCAAGCACATGTTGGCCGTGTCTCGAATGAATATAGTTGGCCAGGCTATATTGACCCTAGACACGACTACATAACTGCCCACGTTTAACCACAGTGTACAACACCCATTTACTTATGTTTTGTTCTACTTGAAGTTACGGATTTCGACGATTCGGTATACTTGTATACTTTTGAAAATACTTATAGTTTTGAAGATACTTTTAATTCAGAGCACTGAGGCCCTTTGGTGTTTATAGTTTTATACCATGTAAGGTTTGGTATACTCTGTTCACTATAAACAAGGGCCCTGATACCAATCTGTCACACCCTGAAAACCAAAGGCGGAAACGTCTCCGGGGTGGACTACCACGTTGTGTATCAAATCCAATGTACATAGTAATCACAGTAAACAAACATTACATTACATATATATGAAAGTTTACATTTGTTTCAAAAGTGAAGTTATACAAGATATACATATGCATCATATTAACAAAAGTTGAGGCGAGTCTTCCACGCACTCCGTCTTCATCAAAAGAGATCATCGGGTACCTGTCTAACTTGGACCTGAGAATACAAGCGGTTTGAAAATCAGCATAAAGATGGTGAGTTCATAAGCGGTTTTGTTTTATGAAAATGTATCGATTTCCTTTAGTTTCTGAAAAGATATGTTATCCAAGAAAATCCTATATTTTCTTATGTAAAGTTGGTCAAGTTATCATTGGTTACCAATTTGGTTATGTATTGTATTCTACCTCAGGAAAATCCCATATTTTCCTAATTATAAGATCGGTTGTATAACACCAAGAATAGTTTAACATCCAAAACTATATAATGAAAATCTTGGGATCACTATCCCGAAAGACATATATAAGATAGTTTGACACATCCGAAAGTACAGGTTTAAGATCATGGGACTATCATCCCGGACTAGACACTAGATAAGTTAATGTATATATGTAAATATAGATTGAAACCATGGGATCACTATCCCGAATAAGATACAGATTTAGAAAACCATGGGATCACTATCCCGTATAAGATATATTTAAAGACACAAAACCTTGGGATCATTATCCCATATAAGATATAGATTTAGAAAGCCATGGGATCATTATCCCGTATAAGATATAGATTTAGAAAGCCATGGGATCACTATCCCGTATAAGTTATAGATACAAAACCATGGGATCACTATCCCGTAAGATATAGTTAAAGACCATGGGGAAAGACATCCCATACAAGCTGTGAATACAAAACCATGGGATCACTATCCCGAACTAGATATAAAATAGTTAGGTTAATACCATGGGATCACTATCCCGAAAGAGATATAGGAATAAACCATGGGATCACTATCCCGTATAGGACATCGATATAAAATAGTTTGATAATACCATGGGATCACTATCCCGAAAGAGATCTAGAAACAATATCATGGGATCACAATCCCGAAAGAGATATAAAATATAGATGTAAAACCATGGGATTACTATCCCGAACGAGATATAGTTTCTGAACCCGAACTGTGAAGAAGCTGGTATTAATACATATTGTGAGTCGGGTAACCATACTAATACGACAACGTGACCTCCTTGACGTTTGTCAGACGTCGAACGATATCCAGAAATTTGTCACCCCAGGCGTGCCCGCCTAACTGTAGCTAGCAGTTAAGGTGTGGGATTGTCAGTCCCGAATAGATCTATTCACAAATTCCGCGCTCTCCCTCCAGGAGACTCTGGTTACAATTCCGGGGAGGATTTACTGATCATCCATAAAGGGTAGTGACTATCTCACAAACTAGTACTAAACTATTCACAGGGTTCTCATAAGATATCGACATACAGTAGATTATGAAACATAGTACAGTAAAGTATAGATACATACATGAAATTATCTGACAATACATTCAAATGATACAGAGATAAACTGAAACAGACATAGTTTATCTAATAACTTGATATAGATATCAGTATACGATAGAAAGAACAGTAAAGACCCCCAAATTATTCCCATAATAATTTGATTAGTTTGATTGTTTCCTTAACTAAAATCCATTTAGTTGAAATCGAATAGTCATTCCTTATGCTCAGCATAATACATAAGGAGTAAAAGAGTTTATAAGTTTGTCAGATATTGTTTGAAACATATCAATGTTGTGATTGGAAAACAGTTATAGTTTGCTTGTATCCCCCCCTGAAAACATTGAAAACAGTGAGAAAGCCGTAGGGGTATGAACTCACCGGACGAGATACGAGACGGTTTGGATGCTAAGAGTTGATCCGGAACTTGTAAACACACGAGGTTCCTAATTATCATGTAAAGATACACATTTGTATCTAATTAGGACTTAGATTGATTGTTGGATAGGGACGAATGCTTCAAGTCGCGATAACACTCTGATACAAGTGTTTGGAGTGACCCGGGTGGCGTTTAGGGACATGAGTGACACAAGGGACTTGGGAAATGAGTTGGGACATCAAAGGAACACTCCCCTTATGGGAGTTTACGGCCTAAACACCCATCCCCATGAGTTTACGGCCGTAAACTCATGATGGGTGGTTTATGGTGCAAATTTGACTTCCAACACTTAGGGGAAAATTTCTAGACTTGGTTTAAGGACTTGGAATGATTAATAAACATCAAATAGATCCCTTTTATGGGAATTTATGGCCTAGCTTAGCTCCATGGCCGTAAACCCCTATTTTTCCAAGAAAATGATGTTAAATGGTGCTAGAACAAATCACATGTGATTGGTAGAATTAATCCAAGGCCTATCATGAGTTTGCAAGGGACTTTTGGGGTGTTTGTGGAGTTTATGGCCCATGAAACCCCCTTCATGGCCGTAAACTCTAATACATGGTGCTCCAAGGTGTTTCAAGGTCTAGAACTTGCATGAAAGGACTTCTAAAATTCATCTAAGGGCCTTAGGGGTGTTTAGTTTGCATTCTAACACCAAAATTTTTGGAGTTTACGGCCCAAGAACATGCCTTGGCCGTAAAATCTTAGAAACCCCATGAATGATGTGTTTTAGGCCCTTAAAGTATTTTTGGTTGGTCCCTTGATTTATTCCAAGGCTTTTGGTGGTGTTGGATGGCTTTCTAACACCTTAGAATAGGATTTATGTCAAGTTTTGGGGAGTTTACGGCCCAAGAACTCTCCTTGGCCGTAAACTCATCTAAATCACCCAAAATTCATGTTTCAAGTGTCCAAAATGCTAGAATCAAGGTCCTATAATTCATATCTAAGCCATAGAAGTGATTTGGAAGGGTTTAAGGGCATGAAACCGCTAATTATATGAGTTTACGGCCCAAGAATGATCCTTGGCAGTAAACTCCTTCAAACATCACAAAAATTATGTTTTACATGTTTAGAGTCCATATCTTGAAGTCTCATAGCCATATCTAAAGTCCAAACTAGTCAAGGAGGGGTTTAAGGGCTCAAAACCCATCATTTTTGGTGTTTACGGCCTAAGCACCTTCTTAGGCCGTAAACTCATATATATTGTCAAATTTCATGATTAAGTGTCTAGTTTGGAAGCTAAACATGCTATAGATTAAGGCTAGGAAGGTACCTTAAGGATTTGAAGCCTTAAAAATTGTGTTTTGGACACTTAATCTTTGGATTTTGGAGAGAGGTTAGAGAGAGAGTAGAGAGAGAAGGAAAAGCTTCAAATGAAATCTGAAACATGTTTTTATAGTTCCTAAAATTTGCACACGGTGGAATTCTACCCGATACCGACGTTAAACGCGGCTTTTGGTCGCACCCGATTTAGTTTCCGTCACTCGACGGGAACATTTTTAAAACTTATGAAATAATGATTTTTGGGCTGATAACATAAGTTCCTGAGTGATTTAGACACTCATTAGAATAAAATAAACATATAAGTTTATACGATTAACTCCAAAGAGAAGACGGAACGAATCCGATAACGGCGACTTTCCGGGTAGAACGGGTTTTGGCGACGAACAAATTTCGGGTTGTTACATTATCCCCCCGTTAGAGGGAATTTCGTCCCGAAATTCAAAGAATAGGATATAGATCATGAGTTTGAAATGAAACTCGAATGGATTCGATATTTTGGATCATCACTTTCTCAAGTGGAATCGGGTCTCTACGAAGATTTCGAATGAAATTCCCGGAAACTCTTCGGGACATACATTTAGTAGAAAGAGCTACTAACTTCTCGTTTCCAAATGATCACAGAAACGAGGAACGTGGTAATTCGTACCAGGAAAACTCTTGGGTTTTAAAGCATGACACAATACGAAAGTTGATGCCGTAGATCATGAGAGTTAGGTCGAGGAAAAAGATATAGACAGGCGACCCTCTCGAAACCAAGATAACAACATGAATGAGACTCCGTCATTCCAAGTTAAACGTAGCATCAAAGTATTTTCGTGAAGGATTTCCCATTTAACCGAATAGAACAGACTAATCCTCTGGACCGAGGATTCAATCTATAGGCACGAAGTTAGCGTTCTCAATCTCATTGGTTAGTCGTCTCGATGATGCACATCTCGATCACATACGAGGAATTGAGCTTAGAAAACGTTCGAATTGATAGATAACAGGTTTCCTTCCTAACACGGGAATTGAAAAGAGTTGCAGGTATAAGAGTTATCAAAGAGAAGTATACCTGCGGCGACAGAAGGATCAGTGGTGGTAGTTGCCTTGGGGCAATTCCTTTTGAAGTGCCCTGCTTCACCACAATTGTAGCAGGCTGGACTGATTCCTGCTCCCGATGATTGGTTCGTTGACTTGACCGGTTTTCTGTAGGTTCGAGATAGATGGCCCTTCTTGCCACAGTTGTCGCAGCTCCTTTCGAGACATGGACCAGGGATGCGGTGATGGTAGTTGCACTTACCACACCAAGGAAGACTGCCAGTGTATCCACTGGTGGGAGTTTGGGCTGTAGATCCAACAGCTGAGACAGCAATAGGGTTAGTAGCAGCATGGACTGCTACCGTTTGCTGTTTCTTAGAAGACCCTCTCGTACTCTGGGCCTTTCGCTTGTTCTGAGATTTCTTTTTACTTTCACCTCCACTTGTGTCCGACTCAGGAGTGGTAGTTTCCTCATCGTAGTTGTCTTCGTGATCGGTCAAGATTTTCGCAAGGCATTTAGCGCTGTCGTACGTGTCTAGCTTTGTAGCCAAGACATTCCCTTTAGTTGGCTGGGTCAATCCCCAGATGAATCTCTCGATCTTTTTACTCTCCGGGGTAACCATTCCCGGACAGAGTAAGGCCAGGTCATCGAATCTGGAAGTATAAGCTGCTATGTTGGAACCCTTCATCTTAAGGTTCCAGAGTTCGTGATCTAGTTTCTGAATTTCGCCCCGAGGGCAGTACTCTGCAAGCAGAAGCTCCTTCATAGCTTCCCAACCCATGGCATTCGCTACAGGTAAGGTTAAGGATTTGACTCGGCCGTTCCACCAAGTCAGGGCTTTATCAAGGAAGGTGCAGGCGGCAAACTTGACTTTGTCAGACTCCGAACAGGCACATATTTCGAAGATTGACTCGATTTTCTCGAACCATCGAGTCAGGGAAATGACACCTCCAGTGCCATCAAAGGTTGTGGGCTTCGCGTTCATGAAGTCTTTGTAGGAACCCCCTCTTCGGTGTTCCTGGCTGTCTTCTGGATTTTGGTGTTGGGGACCACCTCCGGAGCCACCGGGATTCATTTGAGACATAGCTGCCACCATTGCAACAGTCAGAACTGTTTGAAGTGATGCGAGATCAAATTGAGGAGAAGATGGTGGCGGAGGAGGATTATCGTTGTTCTTCGAGCTGGGTCTCTTTCTCAGAGGCATCTTGATCTAAAAAGATCAGGAAAGAGAGGATTATAAGTCCTCTGAATTGAATCAAGAGATATTGAACAAGGGATATCTCATCAAGACAGATATAGCATCATACTAAGCGATAAAGCAGGAAGGAGTTATCAAAACAGAACATTTTATCGCTAGTGGAATGATCAAGTAACATCGTGTATATGAGGATTTTCTACAAAGGATTTGCTCGAGAAATACTCCCATAGTATTTCATGGTTCGCTGCAGCGACGATTTGTTGTTTGAGATATTAGGTAAGTTTTAGGCATGCTGCGTACCACAGTTACTCCCAAGCACATGTTGGCCGTGTCTCGAATGAATATAGTTGGCCAGGCTATATTGACCCTAGACACGACTACATAACTGCCCACGTTTAACCATAGTGTACAACACCCATTTACTTATGTTTAGTTCTACTTGAAGTTACGGATTTCGACGATTCGGTATACTTGTATACTTTTGAAAATACTTATAGTTTTGAAGATACTTTTAATTCAGAGCAGTGAGGCCCTTTGGTGTTTATAGTTTTATACCATGTAAGGTTTGGTATACTCTGTTCACTATAAACAAGGGCTCTGATACCAATCTGTCACACCCCGAAAACCAAAGGCGGAAACGTCTCCGGGGTGGACTACCACGTTGTGTATCAAATCCAATGTACATAGTAATCACAGTAAACAAACATTACATTACATATATATGAAAGTTTACATTTGTTTCAAAAGTGAAGTTATACAAGATATACATATGCATCATATTAACAAAAGTTGAGGCGAGTCTTCCACGCACTCCGTCTTCATCAAAAGAGATCATCGGGTACCTGTCTAACTTGGACCTGAGAATACAAGCGGTTTGAAAATCAGCATAAAGCTGGTGAGTTCATAAGCGGTTTTGTTTTATGAAAATGTATCGATTTCCTTTAGTTTCTGAAAAGATATGTTATCCAAGAAAATCCCATATTTTCATATGTAAAGTTGGTCAAGTTATCATTGGTTACCAATTTGGTTATGTATTATATTCTACCCCAGGAAAATCCTATATTTTCCTAATTATAAGATCGGTTGTATAACACAAAGTATAGTTTAACATCCAAAACTATATAATGAAAATCTTGGGATCACTATCCCGAAAGACATATATAAGATAGTTTGACACATCCGAAAGTACAGGTTTAAGATCATGGGACTATCATCCCGGACTAGACACTAGATAAGTTAATGTATATATGTAAATATAGATTGAAACCATGGGATCACTATCCCGAATAAGATACAGATTTAGAAAACCATGGGATCACTATCCCATATAAGATATATTTAAAGACACAAAACCTTGGGATCATTATCCCGTATAAGATATAGATTTAGAAAGCCATGGGATCATTATCCCGTATAAGATATAGATTTAGAAAGCCATGGGATCACTATCCCGTATAAGTTATAGATACAAAACCATGGGATCACTATCCCGTAAGATATAGTTAAAGACCATGGGGAAAGACATCCCGTACAAGCTGTGAATACAAAACCATGGGATCACTATCCCGAACTAGATATAAAATAGTTAGGTTAATACCATGGGATCACTATCCCGAAAGAGATATAGGAATAAACCATGGGATCACTATCCCGTATAGGACATCGATATAAAATAGTTTGATAATACCATGGGATCACTATCCCGAAAGAGATATAGAAACAATATCATGGGATCACAATCCCGAAAGAGATATAAAATATAGATGTAAAACCATGGGATTACTATCCCGAACGAGATATAGTTTCTGAACCCGAACTGTGAATAAGCTGGTATTAATACATATTGTGAGTCGGGTAACCATACTAATACGACAACGTGACCTCCTTGACGTTTGTCAGACGTCGAACGATATCCAGAAATTTGTCACCCCAGGCGTGCCCGCCTAACTGTAGCTAGCAGTTAAGGTGTGGGATTGTCAGTCCCGAATAGATCTTTCACAAATTCCGCGCTCTCCCTCCAGGAGACTCTGGTTACACTTCCGGGGAGGATTTACTGATCATCCATAAAGGGTAGTGACTATGTCACAAACTAGTACTAAACTATTCACAGGGTTCTCATAAGATATCGACATACAGTAGATTATGAAACATAGTACAGTAAAGTATAGATACATACATGAAATTATCTGACAATACATTCAAATGATACAGAGATAAACTGAAACAGACATAGTTTATCTAATAACTTGATATAGATATCAGTATACGATAGAAAGAACAGTAAAGACCCCCAAATTATTCCCATAATAATTTGATTAGTTTGATTGTTTCCTTAACTAAAATCCATTTAGTTGAAATCGAATAGTCATTCCTTATGCTCAGCATAATACATAAGGAGTAAAAGAGTTTATAAGTTTGTCAGATATTGTTTGAAACATATCAATGTTGTGCTTGGAAAACAGTTATAGTTTGCTTGTATACCCCCCCCCCTTGAAAACATTGAAAACAGTGAGAAAGCCGTAGGGGTATGAACTCACCGGACAAGATACGAGACGGTTTGGATGCTAAGAGTTGATCCGGAACTTGTAAACACACGAGGTTCCTAATTATCATGTAAAGATACACATTTGTATCTAATTAGGACTTAGATTGATTGTTGGATAGGGACGAATGCTTCAAGTCGCGATAACACTCCGATACAAGTGTTTGGAGTGACCCGGGTGGCGTTTAGGGACATGAGTGACACAAGGGACTTGGGAAATGAGTTGGGACATCAAAGGAACACTCCCCTTATGGGAGTTTACGGCCTAAACATCCATCCCCATGAGTTTACGGCCGTAAACTCATGATGGGTGGTTTATGGTGCAAATTTGACTTCCAACACTTAGGGGAAAATTTCTAGACTTGGTTTAAGGACTTGCAATGATTACTAAACATCAAATAGATCCATTTTATGGGAGTTTACGGCCTAGCTTAGCTCCATGGCCGTAAACCCCTATTTTTCCAAGAAAATGATGTTAAATGGTGCTAGAACAAATCACATGTGATTGGTAGAATTAATCCAAGGCCTATCACGAGTTTGCAAGGGACTTTTGGGGTGTTTGTGGAGTTTATGGCCCATGAAACCCCCTTCATGGCCGTAAACTCTAATACATGGTGCTCCAAGGTGTTTCAAGGTCTAGAACTTGCATGAAAGGACTTCTAAAATTCATCTAAGGGCCTTAGGGGTGTTTAGTTTGCATTCTAACACCAAAATTTTTGGAGTTTACGGCCCAAGAACATGCCTTGGCCGTAAACTCTTAGAAACCCCATGAATGATGTGTTTTAGGCCCTTAAAGTATTTTTGGTTGGTCCCTTGATTTATTCCAAGGCTTTTGGTGGTGTTGGATGGCTTTCTAACACCTTAGAATAGGATTTATGTCAAGTTTTGGGGAGTTTACGGCCCAAGAACTCTCCTTGGCCGTAAACTCATCTAAATCCCCCAAAATTCATGTTTCAAGTGTCCAAATGCTAGAATCAAGGTCCTATAATTCATATCTAAACCATAGAAGTGATTTGGAAGGGTTTAAGGGCATGAAAACCCTAATTATATGAGTTTACGGCCCAAGAATGATCCTTGGCTGTAAACTCCTTCAAACATCACAAAAATTATGTTTTACATGTTTAGAGTCCATATCTTGAAGTCTCATAGCCATATCTAAAGTCCAAACTAGTCAAGGAGGGGTTTAAGGGCTCAAAACCCATCATTTTTGGTGTTTACGGCCTAAGCACCTTCTTAGGCCGTAAACTCATATATATTGTCCAATTTCATGATTAAGTGTCTAGTTTGGAAGCTAAACATGCTATAGATTAAGGCTAGGAAGGTACCTTAAGGATTTGAAGCCTTAAAAATTGTGTTTTGGACACTTAATCTTTGGATTTTGGAGAGAGAGTAGAGAGAGAAGGAAAAGCTTCAAATGAAAGTTGAAACATGTTTTTATAGTTCCTAAAATTTGCACACGGTGGAATTCTACCCGATACCGACGTTAAACGCGGCTTTTGGTCGCACCCGATTTAGTTTCTGTCACTCGACGGGAACATTTTTAAAACTTATGAAATAATGATTTTTGGGCTAATAACATAAGTTCCTGAGTGATTTAGACACTCATTAGAATAAAATAAACATATAAGTTTATACGATTAACTCCAAAGAGAAGACGGAACGAATCCGATAACGGCGACTTTCCGGGTAGAACGGGTTTTGGCGACGAACAAATTTTGGGTTGTTACACATATCAACACCTGTGATATAAATAAACTGAGTGGGTTGGGTTGGGAAACCTGGTGAGTACATAGGGATTTCAATCGCACAATGTTATATCATATATATATAATTTAGAACTCACAAAATATACAATTTGACCACATATATAAGCAACTCTTACCCCACCCAGTCGATTCTCTCAATGACATTATCTGTACTCTCGGACCTTAAATTTTACCTCTTAGTTAATCCATACTCCTGGATCTAATCCATGCTCTTGGATCAATAATTGTGCCCATTCCATACTCTCGGAATAGGGACAAATGTCTAAATCGATACTCCTGGATTAATGTTAAATAACTATGTGCTATCCATAATCCTAGACTAAGGACAATTGACTATGTCTTAATCCATACTCCCAGATTAATTACAATTGACTATGTCCAATCCATACTCTCGGACTAGGAACAATGACTATGTCTAATCCATGCTCCTGGATCAATGACATATTTTAAAGTTCTATTCTCTGTGTATATCTCACTCGTATTCAGAAGAAGAGACTACCCAATATCCCTCATAACTAATTTAGGTTTACTCTTTCTAAATCATCATATATAATTAGGTATGTTCTTTAACACATATTTTAGGCAACATAAGATAACTCGCACATAAAAATAGATTTAATACTTCAATCAATACTTGTATTAAAATCATGTTCATGAAAGGGACTATGCACTCACAACATGTAATTTATATTACATACTTCATATATATGTGTAAGATGAAAGTAACTATGCACTCACAACACGTAATATATATTAAATACGTCATATCTATCTGTAAGATGAAAGTAACTATGAACTCACTTGTTAAAGTGACGATTCCAAACTCGGGCAGCGCTTCACGTTTAACGATTCTATTTCCTTCGATGAAACCTAGCATTATTATCACTAAATTTTAGTCTAATCTTATTGCGATGAATTATTAGTCTAGATTCATCATAACTCAAAGTCTACTTCATGATCTATCAAGTAAGGAATAATCAGGTAGGATCATATCGGAGGTATGGCCCGTTTGGTATATGAAGTATACTGTTTGGAAATCTCACTTTAAACACCCCACTAAATCACCTTTCTCACCCCACTATTATTCGGGCTCTGCGGGGCAGAACTTCGCCGCTAAATCTTTCTAAGAAAGATTCTTGCCGTGCTTCAGCGCTCACCTTACTATACTTAAACTACAAAAAGAGAAGTTGAGTCACGAGGGACCGAAATGCTTGGGGGATAAGAAGAGAAAGACTCTTGAATCAAGAAAATGGTGCAAGAAATATGAGAGCCTACAGGCTCTTATTTATAGTAATTACATAAATGACTGAACACCCCTTTATAATACTATCTTAAATAGATTTAATGATATTTGTACTAAATTAATATCGAAAGTACTCAACACTAGTCTTATAACGACCACATCGTCAATACCTTTTAATGATATATATATATATATATATATATATATATATATATATATATATATATATATATATATATATAGACATATATGTGATTTACACTTTATTTTAATACGGAAATGTGCTATTAAAAATTATAACTCGTTTATACAAACTCCATTTTTGACGTTCATTTTATCCACACACAGCTATCGACGAGATCTACAACTTTCGTTTAGACTCCGTGGACTAATTCGAATTTATATTTTTGTCCATATTTTTATAAAATTAAATAATTTTGCTAAAATCATAACTCTCTCGTACTGACTCCGTTTTTGACATTTTTTTTCTCAAAATTTCTATTTTAAAGAGTAGTACGATTTTCATTTTGGTCGCATTAGCTAAAAGTCAATCATTCTCTTCGTAGCTTTTTACGCCATATATTCGTTGTGCTCGGCTGAATTTTATATCTTATAAAAATAATATCTAATTCATACGGATTCGGATTTCGACGAAATTTATATTTTCGAGATCGGGACGACATGTACTTCCTAAATATTATATATATATATATATATATATATATATATATATATATATATATATATATATGGCGCACTTATTTTTACGATTTACGGACGATTCGACTGATTTTTCCTATTTTATTATATTATAATAATCATTAAACATATAATATTGAAATAATTCTTCTTTATTATATCAAATAGGTTAAAATTGTTAACCCTAACTATTAATTTGGTTAAAATATTTATCCTGGATAATGTTCTATAAAAAAATCATTTTTTAACGGTTATTATATCTTAACTGCCTAGCCTGAATCTGTGGGTGTTACACATGAGTAACTCGGCTAGTTGATGAGACAACTTGACAAGTTAAGTTGGATTTTCACAACATTTCTGAAGAAACGAGGTGACTCGGAGAGTCACATAGATGCACTCGTCGAGTCGGGTCAACATGGACTGTTGACTCGAAGTGTTGACTTCTGTTGACTTTAGGGTTTAGTTAAGACAGGGATTATGGGGACCATGGAGAAGTAAAATGTTCTTTTACCCATACCAAGAGTTAGAGAGAGAAAATATCATTTGGCTTATTTAGAGTAGTGATTAGAGTGTTAATTAGATATAATTATCATATGTGTTAGGCGGAGGCTAGATCGGTGATTCATGTACGAGGTTTATTTTCTTGCTTGCTTACGAGGTGAGTCTTCTAACTATAATTACCTAGAGTGGTAATATTTGTGTGACCGGACGGTCTTATGTGTTTATATTGAGTATTGTGAAACCATGCATTATGTCTTTGTGATTTATGTTTTGTATTATTTTAAGCTTACTGATTTAGGACCGGAGGGTCCACCCGAGTTGTGGGACCGGAGGGTTCCACTGAGACACATTGACCGGAGTGTCTTATTCGAGTATAGTCGTGAGAGGCTAATGAGATATGTGTGGTATTTTGAGGAACTCACTAAGCTTCGTGCATATCGTGTTATGTGTTATGTGTTTTAGGTAGTTCTCAGGATCACGTGAAGGCGCCGACTTGATTTTACACACAAGACAGAGTTATGTTTCGAGTATCCTGGATTGTGTTTAATCAATTTATGAACATGCGTTTTTGATAAATTGTCATTTTGGAGAGTTGTGAATTGTCTTATGAGAATTATGTGATTTTTAAAATGAAACAAAAATTGTTTGAAAATTTACGGTGTTACAAAAAATAAAGAAAATATATTTGAAGCTGAAAATTTCCAGAATACATATTCATATAATTTAATAATAGTGAAAAATTGTGTTCTCATTTTGAATGTCTAAAACAAGCCTAAGGGCCCAATAGATTATAGATAAAAACTTAGTTCTTGTGATTTTGGTAAAAATGTTGATGTCACTTTGAGAATTTTTATAACATTTTCTCACTACTTTTAAGCTAAGATCTTTTTGTAACTTTTTTTTATGATGATAGGTGTTCAAAATATTTTTTGAAGAATTTTTAGTGATGATTTACCCTCTTTAACATGCAACATAAAACTAATATTCATAATTAAAGTGATGTTGGAGCAAAAGTTTTGTAAAAGTTATTAGAAATCGAAATCTTAGTGTTTTCCAGTGAGACCATTTGGGTTGGAAAGATAACTCGGAGTATGATAATTGAGAAAAAGAATCTCGATTTTTCGTTAAGAAATGAGGGAGATATACCAGTTCAAAGTCAAGTAATTAAATATGGCAAATTGCATGTATGATGATAGGTTAGAAAAATAACCTTTCATCATTACTTTGAGTAAATCCGTTGAAATATCTTAAATTTATCATGACTCAAGCATGTTCTACTCATGTTTCCAGAGATCAAGATATTTAAAATCATGAAATACTTACATGTATTCATGTATAAAATATTGTTTCTCAAAAACTCCTAACTTGAGTTTGGTGTTTTTAACTTGAAGAACGATTTTTGTGCTAAGATCATTAACATGAAACCTTTTTTTCCACATGCATGGTATTAAAGCACATCCATGATGTTCTAAAAACCATTTTAACCAAAATAAAACAAGTTTGAAGAAGATGAAGAAGTATAAATTGGTTTTTGAAGTAATGTGCACATGCATGGCTTAAATCATTATCTTAACATAGGTTTGATAATTGATTTTCACTATTTATAACACATACAACATGGGATGGTGAAAATATACAAACATTAAAATAGAAGAAAAGACTCTAGCCATGGTAGATGTAACACTGTACATTTCCAAAACAATTTTTCGCATTTATAAAAACATAATTCATTTGTAAATCATAAAAACATCATTGTTTGAAACTCAATGTATAACATATAACAATATCCCAAGATCTCGTATCATAAAAATCCCGTGTGTGTAATGATCAAGCCGACGCCTTCCCACGATCCTCACTAGTACCCGAAACACATAACAAAAAACACTGTAAGTACAAAGCTTAGTGAGTTCCACAAAATACCACATATAACTCATATTAGCCACTTGAGGCTATAACTTTGTGGGTCCGTGCACCTAAACTCTGTGAACCCTCAGGTTCTAACTCTGCAAGCATGCACATCATAAATCACATAGAAGAATGCAGTATAACAAACAATATATATAAAGCACTGTATCACATAACTCTATTTACCTACTCAAGGTAAAGTATAGTGAGAAGACTCACCTCGCGTATCTCGGTAACTCGTAAATCCCTGAAATCACTAGTGCTCGATCTCCCGAGCTATAGTCCTCCTATAACACAATACATCTCTAATTAACACTTTCCCAACTAAGGTTGACTAACTATGTTGAAGGTCATCACTAGCCCAATAGAATCATGTTATTGTCTAGAAGAAGTTAGCATGCTCTAGAATGATCTGGAAGATTCTAGAACATTATGGAATACTATGGAGAAGTCTAGAAGATGCCACAAGATTCTAGAATACTCTAGAACGAGATGGAAGACCCTGTGAGGCTATGGAACATTCTAGAACACTATGGAAGGCACAAGAATGTCTATACTTATCTAGGACATTATAGAACATTCTAGAAACATATAAAAGCTTGTAATTGATATAGAATATGGTAGATAATTCTAGAACAGTCATGAATGTATATAGATCTAGAAACTTCCTATAAGGAGGTGGAAACACCTATAAATAGGTGTGGAGCTCATTTGCTCCAAAATAATCCAACATCCAAACCATCCAAGAAAGCAAAGTGTGTAGTAGTCTCACAAAGTGTAAGTTCTCCTTAAGTGTCTTAATAAAAGTCTTGTTGTTTCCCATATAAAAGAGTCGTGTTCAACAACTATATCTAGTCAACACTGGTCAACTCTGGTCAATGGTCAACAGTTAACCCAACTCGCCGAGTCTGGCGTGGACTCGTCGAGTCCCTACGAGGACCCAATTCCTCTGAGTCCCTTCCGACTCACCGAGTCACTCACCCAACTCGGTTACTCAACCCCTGGTTCGAAATCTATGAACAACCCGCACCAACTCATCGAGTCTGCCAATAGACTCGGCGAGTGCATTCCATGCACAACCCCAAACAACCTTCCGAGGTCAGATCTATTCCAATAACTCATAGATCCAGTCCTTCAAAGCTTATTTATCACGTAAAGTTCATGTCTTAGCGTTCATACCACACCTAATGACTCATACATGGTGTTTTGACCTCAAACACAAAGATCCCAAACCTAAACTTCCATGGATTCATAAAAAGCTTGGACAAAGGGACACTCTGGACCTCCAAGGGTCTAGATCCAGAACCCTAACTCACTTAAGGGACCAAATGGGCACTAGATCTAGCCACAAAAGGGCTCAATAAACCCTAAATCAACATGAACATCACCTCAACAGAAAAGGGTTCAAAAATGGTACCTCAAATGTGATGTTCTGAACCTCAAACTTCAGGAATTTGTTCCTCTTGCTTCCTCCTGGCTAAAACTTCCTTTCCCATGCTAGACAACACCTCCAAGGTTGATAATGGCTCCTTCTCTCACTCCACACGCTCAAGTGCACTAGGGTTTCGCTTTGGGGGCTGGTGAGCACAAATGACGACCACAAGGCCCTTTAAATAGGCCCCAAACCCGAGAAATTTGGTTTTCATTAAACAGCGCTGACTCGCCGAGTCCACCAATGCGACTCGTCGAGTCCGGTCATTAATCCGGATGAGAAATCGCTTCTCTACTCGGCGAGTCTTCGCACCAACTCGCCGAGTTCTTCCTCAAAACTCAAAATAAAAAGAATAAATATAATACCTGAAATTCTGGATGTTACAGTAGAGGCATAGAATCCAAAAATCATGAGAAAACATGTTAGAACTTGCATCAAAATAAAGAGGATGAAGGATAGAATGAAGTTTCTTACCTAGATTTATACTACTAGGTCAAATGTATGATGTGTCTATATGAATAATGTATCTATATGAATGTACAAAAGTGCTCGAGTAAAGGAATTGCCTGAATTTGCAATGTTGTTACAGTTAAATTAGTTGTAGAATTCACATATCAATTTAAAATCTAAGTACATTATCTTTCGATTCTACTTGTTTCCATGTTTCGAGTAGGTTATAACTTAGCTTCTAGTCACTAAGTCTAGTATGTGTTGTACCCATAAGTGCAAGTAAGTTTATTCAAATCTAGAACTGTCTCGAATTTTGATAGTTGTCACATGTCAACATCGGTGAAGGGGTGTTGAAAAAAAATCCTTTGCTACTTCAAATTTTGAAACATCTACTATTCCTACATCACTCATACTTTCATCTACCATCGAAACCTCAATCCTTGACACATCAATTTCGTTATAATCATTATATTCTCCTATTTCATCTCCACATCCGTTTCCACCATATCACCAACATATTCCACCATAATGCAAGAACCAATTACTACTCTATTATCTTCGCAATCTATAGAAGCAGAGAGAATAGTTCAAGATGATGAACCAAATGATGATGACATCATGGTTTCTTGTGCTGACTTTCATTTTGATCTAGATGAAGATAACGTTCCTGATAACACGATCATATCAGGTAAAAAAATTTAAGATCCTCAACAAAAAACTTCGTTCTCTTTTACAGATCCAAGCGGATACTAGGGGTTGAAATTTTGTTTCTGGAGTCGAAATGGAGTAGATGTTAAAGTATCAGGAGAAACCTCTTTGAAGGTTGGTGGAAAATATTGAGAAGTAGCAAGTTGAAAGGCTAGAACTTCATGCCAAAAGTTTTTAGTACAAGATTCAAAAGCTTCATGATGTTGATAAGGAGCATCATGAACTTTTCGTTGAGCAAGTGAAGACTATGAAGGAGTTTGTTGATCTCAAGATGGCAGCACTTAAATCGGAGATGGACATAGAGGCTGAAAAGATAGAGAAAATTTATTCTATTATACATGGAAAGGTTGATGTTATTGTAAAGCATGTTGAATACAATACCAGTTATTTGACTAGGCTTCATGCGAAGACGGAAAAGAATTCCCAAGTATCTGAAAAGTTGGAGGAATTCTTAAGTAGTATCAAGGAATCCATTTCGAAAGCTTCTCTTTCGAATCAGTCTTCTGTGTCTCAAGAATCATTTTCTCAGTTGATTTCATCTATCGAGACACATCTCAAAGTGAAACTTGCTCCCATCCTTGAGTTGGTTCATGTTTTACCAACTAATGTTCCACCTGCGAAGCAAGTGTCACAAGGGGGAGAGAAAGGATGTATAGGCATTGGATCTTCAGAAGATACAGATAAAGGAGTAGTTGTTGGGAAGTTGTTGTCCGCTCAAATACCCACTTCACTTCCAATTTCATTTATAACAACCTCAACTACAACCACAACAATACATATTATGAAAGGGATTCTTATAGGAGAAAGTATTGGAGGTTATTGTTCGAGATCTATGCCACCGCCTTCGAAAGACAATTAGGGAGACAAAGGAAAAGGTGTTGTGGTAACTTCTTTAGAAGAAGAAAAGAATAAAAAACAAGCCTTAGATATAGAAAGGCAAAGGCAAGTGAATAGTCTATTGAGGAGAAGGTAGAATGATCCACCAGGCTTGAAAAAGGGAGATCCAAATAAGCATTGATGCTACGAAACTATTAAGGAAGTCGTTTCAATTAGGAAGTTTGAGTAGTTTTGCAAATTACCAAAGAAGTGTTATGATGTTGGGAACTCTGATTTAATCAACTTAATTTCCCGATAAATCATATGATGTACATGTATTCTTAATACAAGTTAGTCGACCACTTCAACGACAAAGAAGAATATAAAAGACTGAAGATGCAATTTCATGTAGCCTTGGGGAAATTTGAAGAGGAGGTATGGTCATCTGTGAAGATCATAAAAGTGATCTTTGTTTCACGTGAGAACTTGTTCGAAGCATACTACAAAACTTTCTCTATGTGGTTGTTAGAGCAAATAATGTGGTCTATGATTTTTTGATTGTTGATTTCCCATTGATAAACTCAAATGACTTGGTCATTGTGACAACGATTTTAAACAATGTGAATGTTTCGAAGCTACCATAGAACAAAAGGGATGATTTTCTCATTAGTTTTTCTCATATCAAGGTGTTCATTGATAACTATTATGATTGCCTCGATATCATTGATATTGAGCTAGCTATGGCTATCAACATGAGTTCGAAGGTTCCCCAATCCTTGCTAAATAGGAATATCAACATGGATGAATATGAAGATGGGGGAATCATTCTTGAGCCTTTGGGAGTGGTGTTTCGTAGCAAGAACAAGAATGGGTGGATGGCAAAGTTTTTGTTTCAAGTATGCGATGTAGAGAGGTACACGAATTCCTAGAGGGTGTCTGGCAAAGCTTATTTAAAAAGACTTATGACTTTTTGAATTATAACTTATTTGGTGAACTAAGGAGTTTTTAATTAGCAAGGGGTAGGTTACTTATCAGTTTTTGACTTATTAAAGGTTACCAATAGCTATAAGTTGTTTTTTACCCAAACACTTTTTTTTGACTTAAACTGGTATCGAACAAATAATAAGTCAAAAAGCTCATTTTTTTAAGCTTTGCCAAACACCCCCTAGTATACAAGCCTTCTTGTTCGAATCAATAATTACAAAAGGAATGAATTAGTTGATAAGGTTGAAATCGGAAGACAATACTTTGGTATATGAAGATTTGCAAAGTACTTATTTAGACTATGAAGCTAATGCATGATTTCGATTCTTCTCACTTAAGAGGAGATTGTAGGGTGCGAAATGTATAGTTAGAAGTTGAAACTAGTTTTAGTCTGTTTGGGTGCGAAGTCATGTACTTCGAAATGTATGTATTTTGCAAGGCACCTGTTGATGTCGAAATTAGTCTAGTCCTTGCATATTTTTTGTGCGTCTGTAACACTCTATAAATAAAGTAAGTATAGGGGTAGAGAGTCGTTTTTGCACGTTTCATTCTTGTATTCTCTCTCTTGAACTGGTGTACTTTTACTGGCGATTAATGAGCCAATAAGATATTATTTACATATCGTGTTCTTATTGCATTCTATGACTGATTTTGTATTCTAAACTTGATTTAAACACTCTTCAACACCGAGGCTACAAACGAGAAGAGGCTAAGGATAGATAAATTCAGTCGATGGAGAATAACCAAGTCTAGAATTGGTTGATCCACAACCTAGTCTTAAGAAAGTGGGTTGCAATTTGATCTTCAATGTGATGACTAACATGGATAGGAATGTACAAACATTCAAAGCTAGTATGATGGAAAACAGTTTAGCTCAAACTCAAGAAATTGATTAGGATGAACCATTCTCACAAGTAGCTGAGAAAAGGTCTATTTGGTTATTTGTTACCATTATTGCCTTCTTTGATTATAAGATATGGTAAATTCGATAATTAAATGACTTTCCTTGACAAGAAACTTCCAAAGGACGTGTGACACATTTTGAAATAATTTAAAAATACAAAGTATCCAAACAAAAGTGTGGATGCTTGAGAAGTCTATTTATAGATTTAGACAAGCATCGTGTAGCAAGTGATATGTGTTTCCATCAAAAAAGTCAAAGAGTATTGTATTTCTAGAAGTTCAGATGTGTCTTGAGTACATGTAAAAGCTAGTGGGAGTGTCATTGTATTCCTAGTATTGCATGTTGATGACAATATTTCTCATAGAAAACATTGTCTCTAAGTTGAAAAGTGTTAAATCTTGGGAATTATTTCTTTATGTGCAACTTCCCAATTTCCACTAAAAAAACATTTTTCAAATAGAATAAAGACTAATTTTTGTAAAGTTACATTCAAGTCAAACCAATAGTTCATAAACCATAATACAAAATCAAAGTTATAAGGAAGATGATGTGAAATCTGTCATCATAAAACTCTTGATTTGTGTGTACAGTCCTGCCTTCGCTATCCACTAAGTACCTGAAAAACAGTAATCCACAATTATAAGCACAAAGCATAGAGAGTTCCCAAAAATATCAGATACAACACAGCATAATAATCAACTATGGGTTATTAGTAACCCTATGACTATCAACAATCCTAAATATCACATACAAGACAACAACATAAACAACTTTGGGTTATCAGCATCCTTGGGACTATCAACAGTCCTATAGGCTCACAACAGTTATATGAGTTATCAGCAACCATGTGGGTTATCAGCAACCCTGTGGTATGTCAGTAGTCTGGGAGTTATCAACAAGTCAATAATTACACAAAACAACTATCAACAAATAAGACTTAGCTAGTCCAGCATGCACACCATTATAACATAGGTAATACACTTCGAAGGCTCACGTTAAGGAAGAGTTGAAATCCACTAATCAAAGTCCCATAAAATCAAATACATGAATCTCTTAAACAAATCATAAGTAAAACCTAAGACTATAGCTCAACACATCACCAAGTTTGACCAAAAGTCAAACTGGTGAAAAATTCAACCGTTAAATTTAATCTCAACTGAACGCCATGTCATTGCCATCCATTGGTCATATTGTGGAAGCTTCAATACAAAAATGTATTAAAGACTGTCGGACGCCAAGTCGTGGTGACCAACGCATCATGTCGTGGAAACTGCTCAGGTCAACTTACTACATTAAGCTCTTAATCATTCAAGATATTCATTCATATTTTCCAGAGGGCTCTCATACACCTAAATACATCATAAAATCATTCCTTTATAGACATGCATGTATTCAGCTCAAGTTAGGTCAAAATGGTGAAAACGTGGTTAAAATCTCATGCATGGAACCAAAACTCCATAACTCTTCAGATCTGGGACATAGACTACAAAGAAACCACAATGACCTATAAATTTGCCAACTTTATGAAATCCATCCACTCAAACCATACTAAACATGGTGAAAAGTGGGTAAAAGTCTAGCTCTAACATAATGGTAGAAGCTTGACGACTTATAAGAGTCTATAGATTGCACAAGATGATGAGGAGGATATTTGCTTTTTTGGATCTAAACACCAAGGACACATTCTTCTTCTTCTTCTTCTTCAAGGTACCAAAAATCACCACAAAAGCTAACAAGATCAATAATGGAGGCTAGGGTTTGGATGGAATCAAATCTCAGAGGGTGGAGGCGGCCAAATGAGGAAACCCTACGATGTAGTTCCTTTAAATAAGATAAAAAGACTAAAAATCTAGGATTATGGACCAAAACAGCAGCCACGTCGTAGACAGCTCCCTACCACATCATGGTACAATATGGATGCGCATTTTCCATCAAGAATGGAATGTCAGATTGTGGAACCTCAGTTGCACTCTATGGACCAACCAAAACGCATAAAGTAATTAATTAAATTCACCTAAGAAGTATGAATTATCACTTAACTAACATTATCAACATTCGATAAGGTCTAAACTCTACTTCTTTGATACCCAAGACCTTTATTTTATCGCATTACAACATGAAATCCCAAAATAAGAAACGTATTGAAATTAGATGTTACAATTCTCCCCCACTTAAACTGGATTTTGTCGTCGAAATTTGGTTTGGTTAGGATATCTAGAAATAGCACCAACACATTTCATATGCTTTGTCCATTAAATTCATAATATCATGACATCTATAACAAGAACTTGAAAGACCACTCAGAACCCAACCGATGCCAATGGACACCCCAATCACTTGAAAATGCTTAACTGCAATACAAACCAATTCCACCCATATACTTTGGTAGACCGGGAACCAACTTGTCTATACTCCAAAACCATAACTATTGACTAACGCTCACCCATCCATTATACCTACCTTTAGTCCCTGAATAGGATCACCACCAAACCACGCAGAATGAATACTCATAACTTTTCAATCATGAATTCCAACTGCTCCCGAATCCCGAAAAATTAAATCCAAAAGGCTTCAAATACATACTTGACTTCTGGACAAGTCGTCAAGAATTCAACTCTCACAAGAGCAAACAATGGTCACCCCAAAAACCTTGCATGGCATCCCATGTTCCATAAGAGTTCAGGTGCACGAGCACCTGCCATAACATCCAAGAGACTTGCAATGAACTACATCATAGGTAGCTTAATGTCATACCCCCAAACCAGAATGGTGGAAACGTCTGCGAGCGGATGGAGTGACTTCATGTATAGTATCATAATAATTGGATATAAATGAATCATATCATCACAAACATTCATACATTGAGAATAAAAGTCTACATTACAGATTTCGTTTGCGTAAGTACAAGAAATTTGAAAGTAAAAATCATGATGTAGTGACACTTGTCCTCAAAAATGTTTTCTTAATACCTGCTCACTGGTTTCCTGAGAATACAAGCTGTTTTGAAAAGAATCAACATTAAAGTTGGTGAGTTCATAAGAATTTTTGTATGAATAAAATCTATAATCTTTCCTTGTAAATGATACCCTAAATTTTCCAGAAAATCCAATATTTTCTTAAATTTGAGGTGTAATCTTAAAACCCTAAGACCAAAAATGTAAGTAGTTTGTATTGTAACTTGGTATCATATAGCCTTATATATTTTATAAAACCAAATGAAGATGCATTAGCCCCATAAACCAAATAATTGTTAATACCCTATGTGAGTTATTATAACCATACTTAATACGACTAGTTTCCTGTAAGACGTTCTTCAGGCGTCGGAGCTGGTAGATATTTGTCACCTTAGACCTCTAGTCTAACTATAGAGAAAAGCTTAGGTGCAGGGCTGTCAATCCCATATAGATCTATACACAAAGGTCTCGCTCCCCCTCTAGGAGACTCTAGTTATAACTCAGGACTTGAGGTGTACTTTAGGTAAAGTACGTGAAGAGAGTGTCTCACAAACTGTACCAACGATTTACGTGAAATGTAGTGGATATTATTTTTGTATGTAAAAGCATTTCCTTTCTATAATAGTGTTATAGAGTGTCATAGTGACAGTTTGAAAGATTTATCTGTGAATATGCCCGAAAATAGAGAGCTATTTTAAATGAAACCCAAACTATACCCATTATATTTTTACTGAAAAAGTTGTAGTGCTAGTGAAATCTAAAACCCATTTATATATTTTCTTAAACAAAATAATAGGTTTATAAAGTTTATAAGTTGGTTGAACTCAAGGGAATATTGTCTTGGAATAGTTATGAAAAATCATTCTTGATAGGAAATTTCATTATTATCATAAAAGTCATAATTTTCCCTTTTTGCTCATGTGGTACATTTTGAAAGTTGTATTTATATAGTTTCATACTATAATTTAACCATATTGCAAAAAAGCTTCAAATAACTACTAAAGTCACATAGCATGCACATAAAACCTTATACACAACATACAGATGAACACGTATAACACCATTTTGTTATAATATAGTTTTGCTTGTATCCCCCCCTCCCCCCAAAAAAAAGCATGAAAAATATCGAAAAAGGGTGGGGTATGAACTCACCTTGAGTGGGTTTCTGTGGATGATTTAAAGTATTGAGATGAGGATTTCGAACTTGGCACTTGAAAGGGAGTAGAGGAACTTCGAGGAAAGGTCATTGTTCTAAGAATGTCAACACACAAAAATGTGTGTAAAAATCGTGAAACTAGCATAAAATCATATATAAAAAATAGGGTATTATGAAAATACTTCCCAAAGAAATCTAAGGATGAACTTGGGGATTAAATCCTTTGAAGCTTGGAAATGGTTTTCTTGAGGGCAAGAGGAATGTAACAGGAAGTAGAATGAAGTAGTAGTGAGGTTTTGTGATGTTAATCTCGTTTAAATAAAAGGAGTAATATTGATGTGAAGTTTACTTGGAAAACTGGAGGTTAAAGTATTGATATTTGGTGGGTAATACATAGCATATTATGATTGTATTGGAAACGGGTGAGATTTCAAAACCTAAAGTTAACATTCCTTGCTTTTTCCTTATCCTAGACCACAAACCCTTTTAAATCACCCTAGTATGACCGAAATCACATGTGATTTCGGTCCGAGGATTGACTTTAAATTTTGATTTTGGTCTTAGGCCTTTTCCCATGGTGATTTCGGCCTTAGTGGCTCCTTAAGGTGTGTTTTCGGCCTTAGTGGAGTTGCATGGTGTTGCTTTCGGTCCTAATGTCTTCTATACATGGTGTTTAAGATTTTGAGTAATATAGATCACAAAGATGATGGCCTTAAAACTCGAGAATTCAAGGTCCTTGCATGAATACATGTTACTATGTTAAAACTATTTGATTCTTGTTTGATTTACATGAACTTTGCAAGGATTAATTCAACATGAATTTCCAAGTGTATATTATCTTTAATCATACAAATGGTACCCTCTTGGTTTTAAAATAAAATTATTGCGTCAAGGTACATAGATATATATATATATATTGTGGATACACTTATATGAAAGACTCCTTGGACTTGGTTTGACTCGAATTTTTCAAGTTGTCACATCATCCCCACCTTAGCAGGCCTCACCATTTTGGACTATAAGATTCTTATCCATCCCTGAAAGACTTTGTTTATGACATTCTTGAGTTTCAAGGCTTCCAGTTGAGCCTATTTGATATGCAAAGAAAGGTGGGAATAGATAGTCAGGGTTAGTGTCTTTACTCAGCGACCCGAGTATTCCTTTCAGCTCAAGGTATCTGCAACTACGTTGGACTTTCCTGGATGATATCATATTTCACACTCATAGTCGTTCAGTAGTTCTACCCATCGTCACTACCTCATGTGGAGGTACTTCTGGTTTAAGATGTGCTGGAGGCTTTTGTGATCCGTGAGAATGGTGCACTTTGTAACGTAAAGGTAGTGCCTCAAGATTTTTAGAGTGAACACTACTGCTCCTAGCTTGAGGTCATGGGTGGTGTAGTTCGCCTCGTGGGTCTTAAGTTGTCTTAACGCGTAGGCTATGACCTTTCCTCGTTGCATGAGTACACAACCTAATCCTTGATTGGATGTGCCACAATAGACTACGAAGTCTTCCGTACCTTCTGGGTGGGACAAGACCGGGGCGCTACATAGAGCTTGTTTCAAGGTTTGGAAAGCAACATCTTGTTTCCCTTCCCAGGTGAAAGTTACACCCTTCTGCATTAGGGTGGTGAGTGGTTTAGCGATCTTGGAGAAATTTTGTGTGAACCTCCTATAGTAACCAGTGAGGCCTAAGAATTGCCTGATCTCTTTTGGGGTTCTTGGTGTTGCCCAACCTTCGATTGCCTTTATTTTGGAAGGGTCCACATGTATCCCCTCTTCGCTGACCACGTGCCCTAAGAAATCCACTCTGCAGATCCAAAATTCGCATTTGGAGAACTTCGCATACAACTTTTTTGACCTTAATGTTTTCAATACTTGTCGTAGGTGTTGGATGTGCTCTTCCTCCCTTCATGAGTAGACTAGTATGTCATCGATGAATATTATCACGAAATTGTCTAGATAAGGTCGGCATCAAGTCCATGAACGTTGCATGTGCATTTGTTAGACCGAAGCGCATTACTACGAATTCATAGTGACTGTATCGAGTCCGAAATCTGGTTTTGGGGATATCTTCCTCCTGGACCCATAGTTGGTGTTGCCCACATCTTAGAAAAATAAGTTGATCCTTGTAGTTGGTCAAATAGTTCATCGATCCGGGGAAGGGGGTAATGGTTTTTGATGGTGAGTTTGTTTAGCTCTCGGTAATCGATGCATATGCGGAATGATCCGTCCTTTTTCTTTACAAATAAGACAAGAGCTTCCCAGGGTGAGAAGCTTGGCCTTATGAACCCCTTGTCCAATAATTCGCTTAGTTGGATGGAAAGTTCTTGACTCTCTGTAGGAGCTAGTCTGCAGGGTGACTTGGCGATTGGTGTGGCTTCGGGTATCAAGTCGATTCTAAATTCGACTTGTCGTTCAGGGGGTACTCCCAGGAGGTCTTTGGGAAATAAGTTGGGGAATTTACATACCTCTGGGATGTCCTTAATGTTCTTTTATCCCTTTTTCTTTTCGACGACGTGGGATAAGAAGGCTTGATTCTTCTTATCTAAACACTTCTATTCCTTGATACATGAGATGATGTGGAGGTTCGTGTCAGGTTTGTCACCGTAAATGACCAATGTTTCGTTGTTTAGTAGGGGAAGGAGAACAACCTTCTCGTAACACATAATGTCGGCGGTGAGGAATTAGTCAGTCCATGCCGATGATAACATCAAAACTCCTTATGGTAACCGATATTAAATCGATTCGAAAGGAGTGGTTAATTAGAGTTATTATGCATCCCATGAATACATCGTTTGTTGTTTTGGTTTTTCCGTTCGCCATTTCCACGGTGAATGTTTCGTTTAGATTTGAGGTTTTTTTTTAGTAGATGTTTAAACTTATGACTCACAAAGCTTCTCTCCGCACTGCTATCAAATAATATGCATGCATAAATGTTATTGAGGAGGAACATACCAGTGACCACTGCAAGATCTTTCATTGCCTCCTCGTGTCCCATTTCTAGGACTTTTCCCCTTCCCCTAGTATTTTGGTTGTTGGCCTTTGGGAAGTTCCTCTTGTAGTGGCCTATTTCTCCACAACCATAACACACTTGGCTCGCCCCAACATTAGTGGGTTGGATGGCTTGTTGTGTCGATGCTTTGCAGTATCGAGTAGTTTGTCCTTTTTTGTTTCAGGTTGTACATTACAACTCTCGGAAGGCTCCTTGGTGGTGAAAGTGATACTTTTCGCACTTTGGAGGATTACCGACATATTGCTTGGTGTGTGCTGGTGTGACAGGAGCAGTAGCGGTAGTGGTGTGAACTGCCATGATTTGTTGCTTTTTGGAGGGTTCCTGAGTTGATTGGCCCTTCTTTTTGTTCCCAAACTTTCACTTGTTACCACCTTTTTTTTCCTGCTTGGGAATGACAGTCATTATGTCTTGTCAACTCCATGGTTAATGAGCCTATGAGCAAGGTCCTTGGCGCTCTCGAAAGTTGTTGGGTTAGCAGCAATTACATTCCCTAGAATGTGGGCAGATAGTCCCCAAATGAAATTTTCTAGTTTCCTACTCTCCGGAGTGATCATTACAGGGCACAAGATTACCAGGTCGCTGAATTTGGCGGTGTAGGATTCGATGTCAGAGCCGTTCATAGTGAGGTTCCAAAGCTGCTATTCTAGCTTCCGCACCTCGCCCCTTGGGAAGTACTCTTCGAGCATAGCATATAACGACATCCAATATGATGAAATACATATCTGTTTCCTTAAAAGTAAGGTACGGTTACATAAATTTGGGGAATTTTGACCTCTAAGGTGGTCTATAGTACATCAAAAGATAATAGTTTGGTAGCATAATGACCCTACGAATAGTGTACTCACTTAGACGTAGGGTAGGTTCTACATACAGGAAACGGTGTAGCACCAACGCATACCTATAAATCTAGTCTATAGCAAATTGTGAATATGATGAATCCTACACGACGGGTAGTCCTCTGTGGTGCCTAGGATGACTTAGAGGCGCCCTGTAGCTCAGCCAACTAACGCTCGGCTGCGATCACTATCTTCTCAAGAGCAGCATGCCTCTCCTGATATTCCCTTACCACTACTCGGGCAGTGGTAAGGTCCCCGATGAGTCTATCCATGGTATAGTATTTCCTATCAAGGTCTCATGTCCGTGCGTCTATGACCTCTGCAGTGGGTCCCAACTCCAGTATGTAGCTTGTCGTCGCCCTAGTCTGGTCACCAATGTCCGAGATTCGTTGTACCATGACTCGGAGGGCTCTGTCGGCCAGTCCCCTATGGTTGAGGTTATAAAAGCCTCGCTCCATGCTGAAAGAGGGGCGATGGTGTTGGTGTCAACTCCATCTCTCCAGGTCCTCCGCCCAGCGGGGCGTAGGTCTGTTGTAGCCTAAACGGTGTGTAGGGACTTGTACGATGTAAGGAGCATTTAGGACTTTGGACTCTACATCCGATTCCTCCTCTTCCTCTTCCTACAAATCTTCTCCCAACTCTTCCTTTTGCTCTTCTTCCATGATCTCCTCGAGATCCTCCTTAATCCATCCTCCATTCCCCTGATTGGGGAAGTAGGGATCTCCTGGGATGTGGAAACCTGCCTTCGTGTTTGTATGAGAATATAAGTACGATAAATACATGAAAGGTTTATAATGTTCTAAAATACTCATGTAGTATTTTAATTCTTTATGTTTGGTTCTTTGTGCTTTTTGGTATAAGGTTGGTAAGTTTTTGATTTGTTGTCCACAACGACCACTCCTAAACACATGTTGGTCATATCTCGAATAAATATAGTTGATCAGGCTATATTTACCCTATATACGATTACATAATTGTCTAAGTTTAATCATGATGTCCAACTCTTCTAATTACTTCTTATCATAACATTATTTCTAATATACATATATGTTGGTATAATTTTATAAAATACCTATATGTTTAAAGTATAATTTTAGTCGGAGTGTTTTAGTCCCATTGTATTTATAGTTGTATATCTTGTATCGTTTTATGTACTAGTTCACTATAAACAATGCTTTGATACCAATATATCACACCCCCAAACTAGAACGGCGGAAACGCCTGGGGGCGGATGGAGTGACTTCATGTATAGTATCATAACAGTTGGATATAAATGAATCAAAGCATCACAAACATTCATACATTGAGAATACAAGTTTACATTGTTTACAGATTTCGTTTGCTCAAAAGTTAAGTACAAGAAATTTAAAAGTAAAAATGATGATGTAGTGACACCTATCCTCAAAAATATTTTCGTAATACCTTCTCACTGGTTTCCTGAGAATACAAGTAGTTTTGAAAAGCGTTAACATTAAAGTTGGTGAGTTCATAAGCATTTTTGTATGAATAAAATCTGTAATGTTTCCTTGTAAATGATAATGTAAAGTTTTCCAAAAAATCCAATATTTTCTTAAATGTGAGGTGTAGTCTTAAAACCCTAAGACCAAAAATGTAAGTAGTGTTGTATTGTAACATGGTATCATATAGCATTATATATTTTATAAAACCGAATGAAGATGCACTAGCCCCATAAACCAAATAATTGTTAATACCATATGTGAGTTATTATAACCATACTTAATATGACTAGTGGCATGTACGATGTTCTTCAGGCGTCGGAGCTGGTAAATATTTGTCACCCTAGACCTCCAGTCTAACTGTAGCGAACAACATAGGTGTGGGGTTGTCAATCTCATATAGATCTATACATAAAACTCTCACTCTCCCTCCAAGAGACTCTGGTTATAATGCAGGACTTGAGGTGTACTTTAGGTAAAGTACGTGAAGAGAGTGTGTCTCACAAACTGTACCAACGTTTTACGTGTAACGTAGTGGATATTCTTTTTGTATGTAAAAGCATTTCCTTAGTAAAGTAGTGTTATAGAGTGGCATAATGATAGTTTGAAATATTTATCTGTGAAGATGCCCAAAAACTGAGAGATAGTTTAAATGAAACCCAAACTATACCCATTATAGTTTTACTAAAAAAGTTGTAGCGCTAGTGAAATGTAAAACCCATTTATATATTTTGTTAAACAAAATAATAGGTTTAGAAAGTTCAAAACTTGGTTGAACTCAAGGGAATATCGTCTTGGAATAGTTATGAAAAATCATTCTTGATAGGAAATTTCTTTATTATCATAAAAGTCATAATTTTCCCTTTTTGCTCATGTAGTACATTTTAAAACTTGTTTTTATATAGTTACATCTATAGCTTAACCATATTGCAAAAAAAGCTTGAAATAACTAGTAACATCACATACCATGCACATAAAACCTTATACACAACATATAGATGAGCACATATAGCACCATTTTGTTATAATATAGTTTTGCTTGTATTCCCACCCCCCCCCCTCCCCCCCCAAAAAAAAAAAAAAAAAAAACCATGAAAAATCTCGAAAAAACGGTGGGGTATGAACTCACATTGAGTGGGTTTCTGTTGATGATTTAAGGGATTGAGATGAGGATTTCGAACTTGACATTTGAAAGGGAGTGGAGGAACTTCGAGGAAAGGTTATTATCCTAAGAAGGTCATCACATAAAAATATGTGTAAAAATGGTGAAAATAGCATAAAATCATATATAAACACAAGGGTATTATGAAATACTTACCAAAGAAATCTAAGGATGAACTTGGGGTATAAATCCTATGAAGCTTGGAAATGGTTTTCTTGAGGGTAAGAGGAATGTAACAAGAAGTAGAAAAAAGTAGTGGTGAGGTTTTGTGATGTTAATCTCGTTTAAATAAAAGGAGTAATATTGATGTGAAGTTTACTTGGATAACTGGAGGTTAAAGTATGGATATTTGGTGGGTAATATGTGGGATACTGCGATTGTATTGGAAACGAGTGAAATTTCAAAACCTAAAGTCAACATTCCTTGCTTTTTCCTTATCCTAGACCGCAAACCCTTTTAAATCACCCTAGTATGACCGAAATCACATGTGATTTCGGTCCGAGGATTTACTTTACATTTTGATTTCGGTCCTAGGCCTTTTCTCATGGTGATTTCGGCCTTAGTAGGTCCTTAAGGTGTGTTTTCGGCCTTAGTTGAGTTGCATGGTGCTGATTTTTGTCCTAATGTCTTCTAGACATGGTGTTTATGATTTTGAGTAATATAGATCAGGAAGACGATGGCTCTAAAACTTGAGAATTCAAGGTCCTTGCATAAATACATGTTTTTATGTTAAAACTATTTGGCTCTTGTTTGATTTGCATGAACTTTTTAAGGCTTAGTTCAACATGAATCTCCAAGTGTATATTATCTTAAATTATACAACTGTGCCCTTTTGCTTTTCAAATAACATTATCGCATCAAGTTACATAGATATATATTGTGGATACACTTATACGCAAGACTCTTTGGACTTGGTTGGACCCAAAACTTTATAGTTGTCACACTTAACTCACATGAAACCTTCTCTTAAAACAAAAACGGATCCACTAAGAAGAAACCCAATAATGAACTACTAATATACAAGCATGTATTTTTCAATATTTCAATATTCTACAAAAACCTGCCCAAAAAGTTGTCTACTACGGAGCCATCAGTAGTATCTCCATACTGCTTAATAACCAAATATGCCAAAGACTAACGAACCAAACACACGGATCTCTGTGAAAACACTGTTAGCCTAACTTCTGTAAGTACAATCCACGATGGTTCACGACTCTCTGTGATACCATCCAACCTTTGGAATAGAGGCTCATAATCCCTCACCATTCTTTCTGTCACCCATTAATAGAAAAGAAAACACTTGACGAGCACCCAGTGGGCCTAATCACATATCAGCATACATGGTTAACTTATTGGGGAAAACACTTACTTGGCTTGGCGTCAAAATCTGGTTTATACTTTGCTTTTCTGGGCAATTATATTTTCTGTAAGATTTCATGAGTTTACGGTCAGGTTTACGGCCAGGGAGGTGTTTACAGTCGTAAACAGGTTTACGGCCGTAAACCCATTTACGGCCCATGTTCACCAAGCCCATATTCCCTAGTATATATATAGGTGTTAGGGTTGAGGAATACATATTGATGGAACACGAAGGAGTATACTGCCAAGAGAGAAACTAGAGAGCATTTTGTGTGTGTTAATCTTTTGTATCCGGATCTTCATTCTAATCAATTCATACATAGATTCATATTATTTTTCTTCTCCTTCTCTTCTATTTGATCTGACATCATCCGTTTGATTGAGATTTCGCACCATCAAACGGATCTGATTGATACATAGGCAAATTAGGGACTTACAAGTGGTATCAGAGCTTGGTTGTATCAGTCAATTTTCTCAGATTTGGAGCATTATTTGATATTATTTTCGAAATATTTTTGTGTTTTTGGATAGATATCTGAAAAAATAAGGGGGGTTTGCTCTTCATGTTTTTCGTAAAAAAAGGTTTTTGATTGAGTTTTTGAGCTTCAAAGTCGAAAAATCGGTGTTTTTGGTCGAAACCTGCGAGGGAGTGGCGGAGTTTGCGGCCGGCGGCTAGGGTTTCGGAGTTCACGGCTCGGAGTTTGTGGCCCAAGGTTCACGGTCTGAGTTTGCGGCCTCCGTGTTTACGGCGCACGAGAGTTTGCAGCCCAGCAACACATCAGCCCATAGAGTGCGGCTTATACTAAAAAAAAAAAGAGAAGAATTTTCGAGGCTCCAAGGATTTGAACTTGGGTCCCCTCCAAACATAATCACTCGCTTTACCAATTCCTCTAGCACCACTAATGTTCTATTACTCCCGGATTTAATTCTTAAACACTCCCTCTTCCACCTTCTTTCGCATTTTTTACACTTTTAACCCAAAATTAAATTTCTTTTAGTTTTAAATTCTATTTTCATCCAAAAAATAAACTAAAAAATAATAATAATAATAATAAATAAATAAATATAAAATTAATTAAATTAAAATTAATAAATAAAATTATATTTTAATTTTTGACTTTTGACCTTAAATTTTGACTTTAACTTCCAAGTTTGACCTTTAACTTTAAACTTTGACTTTTTCGTTTAACTTTTAAATTTTCAAATTTAGCTTTTCAGTTTGACTTTTAAGTTTGACTTTTCATGTTTGACATTTGAGGTTTATAATCAAAGGGTTTGACGTTTAAGTTTGATTTTGGCTTCTAGTTGTGCTTTTTAATTGATTTTAAGGTCTACGAAAGAGTTGAAAACATGAAAGAGAGTCATCAGGATATGTTAAGACAAAATTTCAACATTTTCGATTATATCCCAGGAGAAACCCTCGAAACTCAGTTGCAGCGATTTACCACACTTACTACTGAGATGAATATAGGTTGGATCTTCTTGTCTAAGTTGGAGATAAACAAAAAGCTACTGAATTCACTTCCGAAATCGTGGGATATGAACGTGGCTATCATCAAGAAGAAAAAAGATCTCAATCATCTTAGTCTTGGTGATGTAATTGAAGAACTTGATGCTTTGAAGTGTAGAAAAAAATGAGTTCTGAAAATATTCCGATCACTGAAGTTACATGTACTCCAGCTTGTGAAACTACTATTAAATTTCTTCGAGAACAAATTGATTTATTAAAAAGAGAAGTTGAGGACCTAAAATACGAAGGATATCAACTTAGGAAAGGACAGAAACCCATGAAGGCTGAATTAGAAGCAAAAACCAAGGACTTTAGGAAGCTTCAGGAAGAGTATAGCAACAAGTGTGAAAATTATGACTATATTAAGAGTCAACTTGCTGTTTTAACTGAATAACGTGACACTTTGAAAATTAAGTGTGGAAAAACAGACGTTAGTTTCAAAAATTATACTGCGTTAAGTCAGACAGTCGAGTCATTATTTGAAACCCAATTAAAATTCAAAGATAATCAAAACAAGGGTCTAGGGTATGATAGTGTTCCTCCTCCTTTCAATCATAACTACACATCCATCTCTATGACACAGGAAGAAATTGCCAGGGAGGCACATATTCAATATGGCAAACGAGCTGGATTTGTATCACGAGGAGTTATTAATGTTGAAAATACTAATGTTTCTACTTCATGTGCAGGTAAAGTAGCAGAAGATGAGAACAAGGAGAGCACTACTAAACAAATCAATGACTCTTTGAACTTAGAATCTGTTGCCTCGAATTCTGTTACTCCTAACAAACCTGTCGTTGAGAAATACAGGCCTTCAATTCCAGCGTAACAGAATGCTTGTTGCAAGTGTGCATGTGGGAAGAGCCAGAGACAAGGCATGGATCCGCCACCAGGGGCAGGAAGAAATAACTTCACAGTGAAGAAAAAGACTTGTTTTCACTGTGGAACACCTGGACACATTGCCTGAAACTATCCAAATCGCGTATACGTTCCCTACTGTGCACAAGGATGGCAAAATGTGCCAACTGGGAGATACTTCAAAAGAAATCCTTCAAGCTCACGTTCAGACAATGGTAAGTGGAATGCGCAGAAGGTCAAGAATCAAACCCACAAGGCCAAGAATCCGAATCCCAAGGGCATGAAGGAAATGTCGGCCAAGAAGTCCAATCCAAGAGATGATCCAGCGAAACCACGACCGGCTAGGTCAAAGTCATCTCAACGTCCGAATTCAAGTTCCAAATCAAGTGCCGAGGCACCCATCGGATCGAACAAGAAATGGGTTAAACCCGAATATAGATGGGTACCAAAGGTGAAAACTCCCAAATCTTCTAATGACTCTAATATTTCTACATCTTCTGTTTGTGATAAGCAAGATATGTCATGGGAGAGAGTACCCTGCATTAATGACAAAGGTCGACCCAGTTTCAAAATGGACTGGGTTCCAAAGACCAACTGATCCTGCTCTATGTCGGAGCAGCTATGGAGGCATATCATCAGACTTCGGTTTGTTGGTAGTGGCTGCTCCTGGCATATGATTGGGGACATCTCTCAACTGTACAACACTCAGAACATTATTTGAGAGTATGTGTCCTTTGCGGGAAGGGAAGAAAGGAATGGATCACTCATGGGGTTAGTACTTAACGATGTGAAGAATTTTTGGATCTATTCTGAGATTACGCGTGCTGTTCTCGGACCTTCTGGATGCAAATTCAATCAGTGACTTATGGTTTGAATTTTCTTCTCTATACTCCTGAGTTTTTCTTAAGCTGATTCGCTTTAAAGACTAATTTTTTTTTTTTAGGATAGTTTAAATTTGCGCATTTACTTTCGTTTCTCTCTTATGCACAAATTTACGGGGAGAAAAAAGAACAAAACAAAAATTAGAAAATTTTTAAAAAAAATCCAAAAACATTAAAAAAATCAGAAAATTAAAAAAATATATTGCTGATAGTTATGTTTGCAGATGTTTTGGGAAATGAAATTAGCAAGTGGTAACGTGCAATCTGAATCTGCGTAATGTACCTAAGTTGAATCGTCTATGCTCAGTGGTCGATGCGTTGGTATGCACGAAAGATTTTAAATGGACTTGACTAAGGATAGTTGAACTTAATGAATTCAATGACTTGACAAACATTGACCTAGTTAGATTCGTTTAGCTTGAAATCACGATGCTCGGATAGGTTGAGCAGAGAGATATACATGAGAATCTACCGGTCACATTAAATAACCCATATCTAGAACCGTGGATTCACTTTTCCTCGATGTGCAGACTTTGTCCTTAATTATGGTTGGATGGGGTGACTGGTAAATTCCGATGAATTAGGTCTTTAGAAAATTGTTTTCTTTCTCTTTGTCAGCCAGTCATATGTTGCCTCCTCTGCATGATCGGGAGATCTGACCTGGACTGTAACATATGCAACTCTATTTCTCTACAAATAATATCTATGAAATTCTTCTTATCTGTTAGCCATATGTTGTCTCCTTTGCGTGACTTCTAATCCAACCTGGTACACAGCATATACAACCTTCTACTTCTTAATCCCTTTAAAAATATAAGAAATAACAATCTGAATCTATCCTCTCTCCTAATGATTGTCTGCTCACCCGATGTAAGGAGTACTCTGGAAGTTCTTGATAGCTGGGGCTTATCAGGAAGCAGGAAACACGTTCTAGTACAATTAAAATTGAACAAATACAGATTGTCTGTAGATCTCTCTGCTCGATTTAGGTGGACAACAATATCCCTGGTTGTAGTCAATTAAATGGTCATAAGAAAAATCTATTTAAGAATTAGGGCCAATCATGATAATAAAGCTATAATTAGATATATGCATGTATCATGTCATTGGTAAATTGTCCAAATTTTGTCACAAATGTTTCGTGTTTAAGTGGACCACAATACTGGCGATCGATCAGACGAAGATGTGAAGATAAGGGTACCGACAAGTGGAATAAGGTTGTCCGACAACCTTGATCCCAAATCACTCTTAAAGTTAGCTATTATTGTTGTTTTTGTTAAGTTTGTTCATAGTGTTCTTCTAATTTAAATATAAGGGGGAGAATTAAAAATAAAAAAAACAAACAAAAATCAGAAAATTCAAAATCAAAAATAGTGTTATTTCTGTTTTATTTATTTTTCAGAAAATATAAAAAATCCAAAAATATTTTTGTTTTTGTTTTCATTTGTGTGCTAAGTTTTCTTTTATTTTTGTTTTGTCTTGAAAAGTGTTTTCAGGTATAGATAAGACTCATGGAGTTTGTGTCGAAGATTTCTGAGCCAAGGCTTCATCCGTGAGCATCAAAGAATTCCCATTCGAAGGAGCAAGAAATGAAGATCATTCTTTTAACATTCGATCCTTCAACCCCAGAAGCAAGGAGAAGCTGAAATTGAAGATTAGGTGACGGATTGCATTGAAGCCTCCTCAATCAGTCTACTGCTATCTTAAACCTGCAGAAGTGATCTATAAGATTTGTTCTCTCCGATGTTCTCTCTGAAGATTCTCAAGCTGAAAGTGTTATCTTTCAAGAATCAGTACAAGAAGCCTCCTCACCCAATGTGCGTTCAATGTCAAATCTTGAAGAAAAGCTCAATTGCTTAAGATGAAGTCATTCATTGAAGATTCATATGTTCATGCTGATGTTATGAAGAAATTGAAGGTTAAAGCTGAAGCCAAGCTCTCATTGAAGATTGACAAGAAGAGCCAGCTACTTTTTAGGGGGAGCTTGTTGGGTCATTTAAGAAAAGAAAGCTATAAACTAAGGGGGAGATTGTTGGGTCAAATATGGTTTATACTTTGCTTTTCTGGGCAATTATATTTTCTGTAAGATTTTATGAGTTTACGGTCAGGTTTACGGCCGTAAACCCTGTTTATGGACCGACTGTAAACCCATTTACGGCCCATGTTCACCAAGCCCATATTCCCTAGTATATATATAGGTGTTAGGGTTGAGGAGTACAGATTGATGGAACACAAAGGAGTATACGACCATGAGAGAAACTAGAGAGCATTTTTTGTGTGTGATTCTTTTGTATCCGGATCTTCATTCTAATCAATTCATACATAGATTCATATTATTATTCTTCTCCTTCTCTTCTATTTGATCTGACATCATCCGTTTGATCGGGATTCTGCACCATCAAACGAATCTGATTGATACAAAGGCAAATTAGGGACTTACACACGCGTGTTGCAATCTCATGTTTGATCGGGATTCTGCCACATGGTCTTAGCCTAATGCCTCGGGAACCTCCCGAGGTCTTGACCTAGGATGCCAAGGAAACCCTCCAATGTCTTACAGCTATGTTCCTCGGGAACCCCCTGAGGTCTTTTCCTAGGAGGTCGTGGAAACCATCCACGGTCTTATACCTAAGTGCCTCGGGAACCCCCCGAGGTCTTCCATACAAGTTTCATAGATAAAACTAGTACATTGCATATCACATAACCTAATAGTAAATATGTAACAAATACAAAAATGTCTTTCTTTTTACTTAATCTCTTCTCATGCCTTCTTCTCAAGCTTCATCAATGGCAGAATCATCTTCTGTTCAAGATACCTATGTTCACTCAACCCTTCTGACCATTAAGCCCCAACAAAACCTCATCATTGACCTCACACCGTTTGTTATGATTCCTATATGTTGTACGTCATCGAATGCCTCAATTACTCTCCTCTTATTGTTTCTCTTACAAAGGTGAAAGTGGTTCCCATGTCTTGCCTCTCACGCATCTATTCAATCGCCTATTATGACAAGGTCGCTGAGATGATTCACTTTGAAATTCACAACGAGAAGACCTCCATCTCTAAGAATCGCTTATGTACCCTAATTGGTGTTGCTCACGAACCCACTTTGGTAAACCCCGACTCCATTACTACTGGTCAACTGTTCTCCATGTTCTACCAAATAGGGTACACAGAAACCCTACCCACCGTTACCAAATTTAAGAAGTCTTGCCTTCCCCCACAATGGAACGGCCTCTTCACTCTTCTTTTCAAGGGTCTCTCAGAACATAGCGTCGGTTCAGACGGAGCAAGCAAGTCATTTATGACTGTGCTTTATGGGTTGTATAATGGTGTTACTCTGGACTTTGGGGTAGTCATATGGCAACAACTGGTTCAGAGTTTATCTTCTTCTTCATGTTCTAGGTACTGGTCCATTATCACAAAGTGGGCGATGGATCATCTTCACATTCCAATCATGGCTGACTCCCTTCTTTCATCCATTGCAACCTTTCACACAACGAAGATCATCATCACATATTCTTCCAAGTATTCCTTCATTAGGTCGATTCCAAAAACTATGTATGCCTATGTGTCTGAGGCAAGCAATGTCATTCAAGAATACAAGAAGCATCTTTCTTCGGGCCCAAGGGAACTCACTCCTACCATGATTCGCTCTATCGAGGAAGTTGACAAGCCTGCCAAGAGGGGAAAGAAACCAGAAACACAAGAGGAGGTGAGAGTCACTAAACAAGATAAGGGACAAACTCCCAAGAAGTGAAAGTCCGACAAAACTGCTCCTTCACAGCCTAAGCAGAAGAAGCTGAAAAAGCCAGCCAGGAGACTCATTCTTCAATCCTCTAGCGATTCAGATTCTGAGTATGTTCCTCCTGGTAACAAACCTACTACTCCAACAGAATCAGAGAGAAAAAGATCTGATGAGGAGGCTTCGGCTCGTGGTGATACTCCGCCTAGATCACCAACACTTGAGGTATCTGTTCGTTCCCCAGTTCCTTCTTCTCCACCTGCCTCAATTCCCATTTCATTACCAGCAACCTTCCCAGTTATTTCATCCGAACCTACATCTACTATTCCCATTCCCACTCCACTCTTCACTAAAGTAACCACAACAACCACTACTGGGGTTCGCACCAACATATCTGATACGGGGGCTCGTTCTTCAGCACCCGAACCACCAGTAACTACCAAACCACTATCACCTACCCCATCTATCGAAACCAACACTGTTCTTGGGGGTGAGGAATTGGAGTTTGATTCCACTTACTTCAGTCCTTACCGTGTTCAAAGTGATGGTGACGAAGATGCTCCAGTTACCAAGAGTCACCTCAAGGTTGTTACTGATAAGCTTGATCAGTTACTTTCTTCCTCCTCCACTGGTGCTTACTCTGAAGCTGCTCTTAAGGCCTTGTTCTCTTCGGTTGTTAAAGAGCATGATCTCTCTCTCTCTCTCTCTCTCTCTCTCTCTCTCTCTCTCTGCTACAACAAAGGCTACTGATGCCTTTACTTCCTAATCTCAGAAGGCCTCGCTTGCTATTGAGGCCTCCACGAAAGATTGTGCAAAAGCGACCGCAACAGTCGAACAACTAATTTCTGAGGCTCGGTTATTCCTTGATTCATTGCAGGCTGCTGCACAAAAGATTTCTCAGACAGTAAATGCTTTGGTTGATAATATACAACGTTCTATTGAAACCGAAAGAACTACTCTTGATGTTGCTCGAAAGGCCATTGAAGCTGCCAATGCAAATCTTTATGCGAATGTCAATGATCATCTGACTCAGCTGGAAGCAGAGCTGGCTGTTGAAAATCGAATTATGGATGAGCTTGATCGCCATACTTCTCAGCTCAAAATGCAAAATCTTAAGCTTCATACAACAACAACTGAGCTTAATGATTTAAAGTCTGAAAGAGAAGTAATTAGAAGCTCTGTGGGTGACATTCATTCCATCCTATTACATCTTCTTGACGCCCATGACTGCATTCTGATTATATCCATCTGATGCCATGTAGCTGACAAAATCAGACCTGCGTTGGCCATTCTTAGTCGTATAGAGGGCGTTTTGGTGACTTCTATCCAATCTAAACAAGGGGGAGAAAAGGGACCCGAATCCACATCAAAAGTTGCACCGAAGGTTAATGAAGCTTCGGTCAGCAGAAGGGATAAGAAGAAGAAGGAAGAAAATTGGTGAAGATGATATTGATGATGATGATTTTGAAGATACTTTGGGTGAAAATCCCTCTAAGCCCTTTCAGAAAACAAAACCTCACTGACAAGGAGCTTGCAGAAAAGATTGCAATGGAAATGATTGAGTTGGAGAAAAAGCTAAAAGAAAAGGATCTTTTGGATAAAAAGAAGTCCATTTTTCCAGAATGGACCATTGATTCGCTCCAGAAAGAAGCTATAAATGAACCGAGTGCTCTTTAGCTCGAACCGGTCATGTCATTCGGCCTTGAAAACTCGAAGGATGCTCAATTTGATATGCCAATCACACGAAAGGCATTTATATTTCATTGCTTCAACTCAACTGCTGTCATTCCTTCTCCGAACCCGAAGGTAGATCGAGATCTGTTGGGATTCTATCTGGAATTCATTCAGCCACAATACTTGACCTGGAGCTCACAGAAGATTACAACTGTCAAGGTACTGAAGCCTTATTCAGCGGGGAAATTTGTCAACATCAAATTCAAAGTAACTCGAGGCTCAGATAGCTCGGTTCATACCATTTCCCTTCCTGAGCTTCCCAACCTTAATCCTCACGACTGGATACTCCTCAACAACATTTTGCTGTGTAATCCAAAAGATTATCATTCGATCATCGACCACATCAAGCGAATGCTTGTTTGCTACATTCATGAAGTGGCGAAAATGGACCAAGAAATCGCATCAGCCATTCACAAACGACCAACGATCAAAGCAATGGGAAGGGTTGGTGATATAAACACAATGATCAAGGGAAAGATTGACACACAATATCACACTGTGATGTTGCTAGGGGTGAAGCTCAAAAATGCATGTTCACTCTTGTTGACAAACACCTGTTCTCAACTGCTTGCTTGGAGCATATTTTGGAGATCATTCACAGGTGTAGTCAGAATTTTGCAGCTGACAAGAAGGTGTTTACTGACATGATGAGATGGTATATACAATTTCGACAGACTCTTCTTGCTATCATTTCTCGGATGTTCAAGGTTGTAAAGACTGTGAAGGCTACTCAACAGAAGTAATCTCTCACCTCATTTGACGCAAAGGGGGAGATTTGGGTTGTATAAGTGTTGCATCATGGGCTAGGTCCTTAGCCCAGTTTTGCAGCCGGTTTGGGCCTGTCCAACCGTGCATTTTATTATTCTAGGGTTTTAGTATTTAAGGTGCATGCATGCATCCTTTGTTAGTAACGCTGAAATTATTCTCTTATAACAGTATTGTAAACCCTAGCTCACCTCTACAGTGGAAGTTTTTTATCGAGCTCTGCTAAGGCGTGACTATATTTGAATCATAAGCATCATATTGATTCCATATTGTGTTCTTAATCGTATTGTGATTGAATTGTTTGTTCTTTATCAATATACATGTGAAGGATCTAAACGATCTAGAGATTTATTCTCATCAGTGTGCATGTTTAGTTGAGAATCTTACAGATTCCAATGGAATCAGAATTGTGATTCCATTCCATGAATAGTTTAATTCCGTTGAAATCCTTTAAATTCCATGTCTAATAGATTTCATCAATCCTAATGGGAGGATCAAAGGAATTTGATTACAAGCTTTGGTTGATAAAAAGTTTTTGAAACAAATGAAATATGTCAAAGAAATTCGGGTCAAAATTCTTCTCGCATTTGACAAAATATAAATGAAATAGAACGGATTTAACTTTTTTTATTAAATATTTTATTTTATTTTTTTGTAAATTTGTATAAATGATATTGTTTTATTTATTTCAATGTATATAATAAGGATATTTTGTTATTTAATAAAAACAAAAGAATATAATTATTTTCTAGGTACCTTTTTAGGAAGAATGAAATCCATTAAACATGAATTTTAAGGATTTCGGTAAAATTTTAATCCATTTGTCAACGAAAAACAATATAATAATAAAAATTATATTATATTATATTTACACTAAACAAATTGTATCTACATATAAATAAATAAAAAATTGAAAATACTGCATTTACTTTTCATTATTGAATTTCATTTTGTATCCCTAAATTACAGGATATGTGCTGGTTGCAATGTTAAAAATCGGCCATCGAAGATTCCTAAATTGCATGGGAGGAGTTTGGCATCCCGAATGTATTTGTTGTCATGCTTGCAATCTACCAATATCTGATTATGAGGTCTAAATTTATACCCTAAATAAAAAATAATAATATAAAATAAAAATCCATGATTAATTTGACATTACAAGTTAAACTGAAATGTTTTTATGTAGTTCTCCATGTCTAAAAACCGACCATTTCATAGATCATGCTATAAAGAACATCACCAGATTTGTGACGTATGCAAAAACGTTGTAAGTTTGTTTCAAGATTTTTCTTTTATACAAATAGACTACTTATCAATCTTTAATTTTGTTTGTCTTTTGTTTCTCTGTCCCTGTTATCTGTCTTCTGTTACCTTCAGCATTGTTTGTTCAGGTGTTTTATTTTATTTGTTCATTTATTTATTTTAAAATTTTTTGCAGATTAGCAACAATCTGGTAAGCGTAAGGATGATTTCACAAAAACTAGGATCCTGCCGTTGAACTCGATTTGGTCGTATATGATACTGTAAGAGAAACTTTTAAAAGACTTATAGTTCAAATTTGTATACTTTTGTTATTTATTTTAAATAATGTTTTTAAATTTTTTTTAGTATGTGTTGAATGTGTTTACTTTCCCCGGTCAGTGGAAGGTAGTTTCACGGGTGTGTGAGGAGTTGAGAAAAAGCAGTTTAAAATTCATGGGAGCAACTTATGGAATTGCAATGGAGGTATATTAACGAGGGCAAATTTGTAAAAAGTTGAAACTTCAACATTTATCTAGGTTTTTTTTTATGTCGATTAACATTGATATAATGTCCTAAAGTAAAATAAGAAGTAAAATAAGAAGTCTATTACCATGTTACAAATCAGAAGTATTCTGTTTTATCGGGTCTTGATTTCTGCAAAACAAGAACCAGATGCTTCGGTTCCTCATGCAATGGTTGGTTTACTGAAAATTCATAAATGGGTAACGGATGTGGATGCTGACTGTACTCATCCACCAGCTGGAGGTACAATCAGCACAAGCCGGGAACTTGATAGGAAAGCAAGGCGCCACTATAAAAACCATCCAAGATTCTTCCGGTTGTGTAATTCGAGTGCTCGGACAAGGTTTTGCTGAAAAATATATTATAATATTCTTAAAATAAAAGGTCAATTATAATTTATAATTGTGTTTTCTGGATGCAGAAAAGCTCCTTGTAATTCCTGTGTCTGATGATAGTGTTGTGGAGGTACAAGGGGAACGTGAAGGTGTACACAAGGCAGTTGAACTAATTGCTTCACATTTTATAAACTTATTAGTTGACCGCTGTGTTATCGGTATATTTAAAAAACAAGTAAGTTAAGTTTTTCAATTTTATTATATTTTGATTAAAAATAATAATAATGATCTAATTAATGTTTATAGATGCAAATATCAAGTGCCCGTGGCAGCTCCCCAACTTTTGGTCGCACCACCACCAGCTCAAAATTTTCTACCATGATATTAGAAACAAAAGTGTCAAGATTCATTAAAGGATCATTACAGGACATTCGATTACAAAAGAGTTGGAACAGTATGGATCGATTCTTTTGTAATCGAATACCTTATAACCATCCATTAACCAATGATATCTTTTCATCTAATATATTTATCTACTCTATAAACAGATTCTTTGTATATTAAAAAGAATACGGAATATTTTCGCTAAAAGTTTCACCCCATATCATACGACCATATCAACTCCCTCTGTCCCACGTAGCGGGGTTACCACTCTAGTTATTATTATTATTATTATAAACAAAAATATTCACGCCACCGTCCACATCATTAATGGCAACATGCGAATAAAAAAAAAAGGTATAGAATAGAATAACAATTCTTTGCTAAAATATTTTTTGAGTGAAATTTATGATAACATTGAAAATATGTTAGGATTGTTTTTTATAGTTTGCAGTACCTATCAAATTCTTTACATATATCAAATCATATCCTATAATTTTAATATAATAAGTTATTTTAAAAAAGTAAATAAATATTCAAATAACATTGGCACAATGGCACCATCGATATATTTAATACAAATAATGATAAAGGCATTATTATTTAAAATTCAGAAGAAAGGAAGTTGGAGAAGAAGGTGGGGTACGATCAGAGTTTTGTCATACGCGATATTCTTCTTGGGATTGGTGGTAAAAAAAATCACCTCCTTTCGTATATATATAGTCCCCTTCTCTCCTTAATTCAATCTTCACAACACCCACTTCTAACTCATACTCACAACCCTATACCACACACTCCACACAGTGCTTGTGTTATCACGAACCCTAATTTGGGTTTCAATTGTGAAGAAGAAGAAGAAGAAGAAACTTGAATGAATGGTGCTCTTTCTGTTCTTCCACAGCTTTCTTGAACTGCATGGTTCAACATTGACCTATTCAAATCTTTGCTGTTCAATAAAGCTGTGGGAAGATAGAGAGAGGATCAACGCAAAAAAATAAACACCGAGAAAGTAATCCCAGATCTACCCATTATGGTATATATGTAATATATCTAATATCTCTAATATCTACCTTTCTTGTTCTTCATGTTCTTGGACTTCTAAATTTATTAACTATTTTATGACTTAATTTGTTACTTACTTATAATTATATGCCTTTGATTAGTGTCGCATCTGTTATTTTGGTTCTTGATTAAAAACATTAAAGCCCTGTTATTTTTTAACATCAGATTCATTCGAAACTCAATCGTTGTGAGATCTATATGCCTATGTGTGTGATTGGCATCATTACATGAGATTTTTGTATTTAGTTTTTAACACACAGTTAAAATTTTCACTAATTTGTTGTAATTTATATATATATATCGACTACTGGGTAGTCATGTATGATCAATGATAAACAAATGTTGTTTTCCGATAATTTTAAGCCTCACAAGTGGCTCAAGAAAACCTCTTTGGATTAGATAGCATGAAACCTCAGAGTATTTGAAAACGCTAAACGAATTTTGTTACCTTTCATGTCATCGCTACACAATTTGATAGCATGGAAAGGGTATCATTTTGTAGGGTTTTAGAAATAAATTCTATATTGGTCCACATGAATAATGTTTTTCCTTTCTCATATGGAACCCTACACTGATTTAACTTGCAAACAGTTTAAAGTTTAAAGTCATTAATGTGAAATAGTTGTACAAAGGAGTGTGTATATTTTCGAATATATGAACTTCAATAAAGAAATATCTATAATATTTTTTTTGAAAAATATAAAAATAGAATTTCCAAAAATATATCAAAATAGGTCTTTGTGAAAGCCACCCAACTTCTTTTTACTGTGGGGGAATGTCAAGTTTACCATAGAATTAGCGAGTGACATTCAAGTCACAACTTTCAATTGGATTGGTATTAGAGATATAGAAAAGCTGAATATTGTAGCTAGTTGAACTAGTATATCAACCTTTTATACAGCCTCTCACTAGCTATGTATTACTTATGACAAAGATTCTTCTTGTTAAAAAAAAGAGAGATCCAAAATGGGTCATTTTCATATTCAAAGGATCTTTATATATATAGTTGCAAAAAGTGAAATCATATGAGATTTGATTAGGGCTTTTACCATGGAACTGTACAATTACTGAAACTTTCTTTTCTTGAATGTGTCTCATCTGATACATGTGAATGGAAGGATAATCATGGTGTTAACGTTTCTCATATTTGTGTGACACGATCCTATATGTTTCCCTATGATCCCTAAAGAATTGTTGGTTTATATAATTTCTAGTGAGCAATGTTCTAGAAGACTTATTAGTTGGGATATTCTTCAAATTGTGATTGTTTATCCTCTAGTGTGTTGTTGTATTTGGTGCTTTCGTACTTGGCCATGCAAGTAATTTCTGGTCAATTCTCGATTTGTTAAAATATAATTTCAGTAATTAACAAATAAATATATATTTCATATATGTTAGGGTCTTTCCACTCTCTATAAGGGTTCTTTTCTTACATGTTATATATTAGAGTCGCACCCTTCATGCCTTGACACATCATTGTCGATCATCAATGAGCCGAGTCTCAGGGACGCTGCATAAATACAAAGATACAAGTATAAAGAGGGAACCCCAACGACTAATTAAACGCCTAACAATGCTATAAAGAAAAATGAGGGTGGTGAAAGTACAATGTTTTAAACAAATATGAGAAAGTATATATAACCCCAATAACTTTATGTTTAAGAGAGAGACTCTAACCACCACAATCCTAACATTCAAAAAACGGTGCATATGTAAGGATTGGAACGGATTATTAATAATTTAAATTTTTTTAACTTTAATAAAACAAAGGTAAGTTTGTAGTTTTTACAGAAGTGCTGATCATGGTACGATAAATTTATCTAATTCGAATAGCATATGAAGAAAGCATGAATCGTTTTACCAAACACAGTCTCGTGGTCTTCTAATAGTTTTTAACCAAAAAGTATGATTAAAGAACACAATAATATTATTAAGAAGACATAATATTTTTTTACCATTATAAAAGAATTAAATTATTCTTTAATAATACAAATATTCGAACCAAACTTGATTTTTTTTTCAAAACAAAAGGTTAAATTTTCAATTCAATTGTCCTTAGATGCTAATAAATTAATGCTTTATTCCGTCTTGGGATCAAGACAACCTTCATAGAATTATTGTTCTCAATGCATATGCTTTAACAGAGAGGGGTGCAAACTCCATATTTTTAGTTATAATGTTGGATTAAAGTTAAACATATGTAATTATATTAAAGTCTTTGAAACTACTTTTAGTTCAATCACCCATGTCAAAAAGATGGATCTTTTTATAAAAAAAATGTTTAAATCAACGATTGTTGTCGCAGCAGTCAATGGTCAAAAAACAATTGTTATTTTTTTTGAACTCCACTTGTTGATATTTCTGTAATATAATATTGTGTGTTTTCCATTAATTGCATCGATCCATTCACATATATTTGGGATTAATTTTCATTTAAATATATATTTCTTGGTTGTATCTTATGCATTACACGTTGTATAAATATAAGCTTTTAGATTGTAGGTTTGAGTATGATTCAACATTTTCATATTTCTTTTAGCATAAAGATAAAGACGGAAGGATAGTGAAATGAGATTAGACACCATTTGCTCTTGTGTGTGTTTTGATTGACAAGAAAGTTTTTTGTTCTCTTTAGAAAACAAAATGGAGTAATATTTAAAAATTAAGAATACTTTAAAGGTTTTCAAGGAAAAAGAAGTCTAGTTGGACAATTGAAGAAAGTTAGAATAGATATATGGTTGTCGATCGTCCATACTTATATGTCTTTTTGTTCATGATATGAAATGTTGGCCCAAATGAATTGCCATCGATTCACACTTTTGGCCATTTGTGCACACACACATACCCTTTTTAGTTTCCATCTTTCGAAAAAGGTAAAAAATCCAAAAAATTCTACCGGATCATCAATAATCAAAGCATATATGTCTTCTATTTATTGAGGTATTCTTACATACCTCTATTCAAAAGAAATTTTAAGAGGTATAAATTTTTTTAAAGCCTCTGCATTTTTAAGAGGTCGAAGAGGATAGTGAGAGAGAAACAAAAGGCAGTCATGTTCAATAGAAAGAGAAAAAGAAAAAAGTATTTATTGAAAAATTAAGATATTTCCAGAACATGTTTATTTTTTTTTTAATTCAAATACAATTTATTCTTTTAAAATGGTCACTAAACAATTAATATACTATCAAACATTTTGAATCTAAAAAAGTTACAGTCCATCTTCATTGAGAAATCAAGTACAGTCATTGAAAAATATTGTTCAAAATCGGTAAAAGAGAATGACAAACGGCGCGTATTAATATTTGAAAAAAGTTCAAACATAATTTATAAACTATAGAAGTTTATTTATCAGCAGGTCAAAATGAATATAAGCTATTAGATTGTAGGCAATCCTAGGTTACAAGAATACCCACAAGTTATATAATCTCTTGATGTACAATTTTAGTAATTTATTAAATCAAACAGTCAAAATTGCCTCACATTTGCACACACATGCAAAGACTAAATGACAATACTTGGAAATGAGTGGTGATGGGAAGTTTGGGCCACTTGTAATAATTCAAATGGGTTTGGTTATAAAATTATATTGTGGAAAGTGGGTTTGGTCATTTTCGATGTTTCTATAATTTTCTTGAAATCATTCCCCATTTTGTTGAATTCAAAGCAAGAAAATGCACTAAATTCTACTAATATTCAAAGGCCAAAAGTATGCGACTTTGACCATAACTTGTGACTCCAACATGTTTCATCAATCTACAAAAGGGAAAAAGAAATATATTTTGAAAAAATTTTGTTGGTATTTTATACAATTCTTGATCATGTGATACATGCGAATTTTTTATAAAAATGTCAAATTTATGGAACTCATTTCTTTATTATTTTTTTCTTACTAATAAGATGATATATACAATCGTAGCATCCTAAATGTTTTGACAATCAATAAAGTTATATTTATATGTATGGACAACGTTTAAATTATATATGTTTCTTATTTTGTTATTTTATGTATAAAAAATACATTTCTACTAATTAATGCCGGAAAATTCTGGTAAAGAGTTTTATTATATATCTTTCTATTCTTAGCAAGTATAGTGTTGCAGCCGTGAATACATATAGGCTTCCCTACTGGCAGATGAATAATTTATCTAGCAATGAATATGATGCCAATTGCATGCATTATGTGTTTGTACCCCATTATTATATGTTAACAATTTCTGTCTTTATTATTCTTGAATGTAGACATATTCCTTATGAGAGTTTTCTATGTCCATGCTATTTATAGATAAAATCCAACACGAAAAAACTAAATTAGGCTTAAGCTATATGAAAAGATATATAGTTTGCTCCTAATACAGTACAATATAACTAGTTTGGTTGATATTCTTACGTTTACTAAATTTACAAAAGATTTGTTTAATTCAAATGTCAAAGTTGTGTTTTTCCCCTGTCCTTTTATTAGTTATATTTATATATTTTAAAAAAGAAATTAAACATTCTAGAACATTTTCTTTCTACTGTATTTCTATCAGTACATTAAAATATTATTAACTAGGTTATAACAAGTAAGAACCACGGTTACAAAATTAAATAAATATTAATAGTCAAAACTCATAATAATTAATTAATTATTTTCAAAAATTATAAATCTATAAAGTAGTGTTTAAGTAGGAAACCTATTAAAATACGCTTTGAATATTGGATGTTATGTTATTAAGAATTTATGAAATAACTAACTAAAATTTTTAAGCAGTAAAATGGGTTAAGCAAAATCAGATATAGGGTATGTTTGGCACGGAGCTTTTGAAAGCATTTGAGAGCTTCTAACTTCTAGCGTTTGACAAAACGTTTCGCTTTGAACATAAATTCTTGTTTGATACTAGAAGCTTCTAGCGTTTAGTTTAAACAAAACACTCCAAATCCAAATGCTACTGAATGTAACGTTTAACAAAACGCTACAAGCTATAAGCTACCTGCTACCTGCTACAAACTACCCGCTATCAGCTAATTTTGTCAAATACGCCCATAGTCTGATTATGATAAATAGGATTCTCATGATGACCTTATACACTCCATGCATTGCAAAAGTTGATACAGTGATCCTTGACTTGAATAAATGAATATTAAGAGACTACACATGTAATGTCACTCCATTGAAGGTTTCCTTCCATGAGCACCAAACATCAAGTACCCTACAAATAGTACTTACACTACTGGAATAAATAAGTGAATAAATACTTAAATCCATATAAAATAAAATTAGTTACTAAGGTGTTGTTTCTCCTTTTTTTCTTTATTAATTAGCTCATGTAAAGATCATAGACGGATTTAGTATATATCCCGGGATAGTCCGGGACACCCCTTGAAAACAAATTAATAGTGTAATTTTTTCTGAATTTTTTTTTTCTTTTTATGTATTATGCGATTTTTTATGTCGGGGATACCCCTTTATTTGTCGGGATACCCTTTTAATTTGATTTTGGATCCACCACGGATCAAGTGTTGTATGCATTAAGCCACTTTTTTTGCTGAACGTATGAATTCATTCTGTCCAACTTAAGTAATAAAAATAAATAAATAAAAGTAGTTAAGCATAGCTGTCCATATTAAATGACTAGCTGATTAAACATATTCATTTTAAAAAAATAGCCTCTAAATCGTTCTGCCTTTTTAAGATGTTATTAAGCATAAGCTTGTGTTCATAAGCAAATGAGTACTTTTTTGTGCAAACCAAAATGAGCCCATGATCATATATTTATGAATTAAACAGATGCAATATACATGCTTTCATAGATATATGATCATAAGGACACATACTCATAAATAAAATGTAATTCCTTGATGCCGTTTCACTTTGTTAGCCCATGATTACTGAATAGATGACTGCCAAATCTGTTAAAGAAAATTACAACATAAATATAAAGGACAAGAGCTAAATAGATGTCATTAGTGTATACTTTCAAATAACATCTTCAAACAAATAAAATAAACGTTAATCCACAACTTTTGACATAGATAAAAGCTTTTAAATTTTAAATGCTAAAAATAACAATTATTTTCATTTGTAGTAATATTTAATGTCAAGAAATAACATTGTACAAGGCTATAACCATACATTTTTTTTATTTATGGACCAATCATATACACGCTCTTCACCTAAATCCCCATAAAAAATAGTAATTCACAGATTCATTTTTTTAACATCAAAAACCACTTCCAATTTTCACTAAAGCAACTCAACCACTCTACCAAACACACATGAATAACAATCTTGATTGGCGTCTATTAATTCTCCTCCTTATATTTAGTAAATTACCAAAGTATTTAACGACGTGAAGAAGTGACAAAAACTATAATTGAAACTAAATTATATTATTTTTTGTGTTGGTCAGCATTAAAACCACAAATTCGTGGAAGAGAAGTTGCATAAATCCAATAACATTTCATTGATCAGTTAGAGTGCATCAATATTATTGGTATTCGAGAGCACAACAAAAGAAAGATAGGAAATTGGTTGTACCTCATACAACTATTTATCATTCTCAGTATCTTTCTTAACAGTGGTGAGCCAATCAACATTCATATTCTCTACATGCCCCACAATATCATCATATTAAACTTTTAGGTAGCCAAACATTCATACCACCTTGCCCTTATTCTTGTTTCATCATATATCTCCTCTGCAGTTCGAAGCTAGACAAAACATATAATAAAAAGAATAAAAGATGTAAGTATATTATAAAGTTAGAAATAGAATAAACCAAATAGTATGGACTCTGATTAATCAGTCTCACCATTCTTTTGTCAAATAACAGAAAAATCAATGTTAGGGTTTACGTATCAGAACAAATGTATATAACCCTTAAAAAGAAGAAGAATATGCTTAGCAAAGAAATGCATAACACCCTAAAAAAAATTAATTAAAGTCCTCACATGCACAGATTGAGGCTATGATTTCTTCTTGCCGGTTCACTACAAAAAAAAATATCAATTAGTGACGAAAACGAAATGGTCACTAATAATGGAAAGAGTCGTCACTAAGTGATTTAGTTTAGTGACCAAACTTCTGGTCGTCACTTTTCATCACTATAGGTCCGTCACAAAAGTTGATTAGTGACCAAAATACAAAAGTGGTCACTAATTAGTGACAAAAATATACCGATCACTAAATCTGTGACAACCCGTTTCATCACCAAATGTTGTCACTAATCCATGAAAGTCGTCACTATTTTATCTAATCAGTGACCAATAAAAATCGTCACTATTTTGTCTATTCGGTGACCATAAAAAGTGGTCACTGATTTACCAAATCAATGACCACCAGAAGTGGTCACTGATTTACCAATTTAGTGACAATAAAAAATCGTCACTGATTCTAGTTGCTATTTATTGCATTTAAGTAATTGGCATGAAAATATTTAAATTACTAAAAGGTAAAAACATATATATTCACATATATACAATACATAAATGACTAAAAGCTAAAATGATAAGGATAAACTATTCTCAAATTTTAAAAAAAAATCCATAATATACAATACATAAATGATTAAAAGGTAAAAACACATATATGCATCTTTGTATAAGGTAGGATTATACATGATATTCAAAGAAGATGGATTCAGCCTCTTATTTACCATGAAAATATAAAAAGATTACATCAATCTATAAACATATGTATAAGTAGTCAATCACCTTCTCATATTCAAATTCAAAAAACTTTGACTTCTTATCCATTAACATTATTCCCTCCTAAAATCAATCAATCAATAATTTGTATTAAATCAAGAAATTCAAACGTTCTTTTAGGTTATGTCTCACCTTTGTAAAAGATTTGGAGAAGAGTTCTTTCAAAGCATTAATGCTGCTATCCCATCTTGATTGAGTCAAATAAATAGCAATATCCTTATCAAAACCAAGTTTTCTTAAAAATAATGCAATCTCTTATGCCTTGTATCTTTAACAACCTTGTGATCTAACATGTAAGCTACAAATTGTCCACCTAATTTATGACTTAAGGTTTCACCACTTATTCACAAATAGGAGTCAACCTAAGATAGGAATAATTCATTATATTGACTCAACTTTCAATGTATCACCACTTCTTATCTGCTCAAAACAATAAAAAAATGCAACATTTTCTAGGAAAATATCATTAACAAGATTAAAAAAAACTAACCATGGGTAATTAAGGCTTAGTATAAGTAACAAATTTTCCTTCACTGTTTAAAACTTTATCAACCTATCTTACACGTCTTGCTTTACTGTTAAAACAAAACTCTAAGAATATATAAAACACAGTAAAAAATAAATAAATAAAAATAAAAACCTTTATTAGATAAAAGACGGCCCCCTTGATCTGCATAAGTACATGTGCCACCGAAAAATGCAGGTAATTCACTGTAAAAAAGAATATGTTAATCCAAATATTTTTTAAACATTTATGTTACAAAATGATTAGAAAACATATATGATTACCTGGAATCGATAATCTCAAAATTGTTGAAGAAACAACAAGATCTTTCTTTTCTCAGGCGATCGGAAAATAAAGAAATGGTTAATCTATTCAAGATAATTACGTATTTACAAAATACCGTCTCAATTCATCCTATTTATTTTGGTATTTGCATCCAAGAACCTGAAAAAATTATGAAGAAAACAATGAAATTCTTTTTAGTGGTAATACAAAAACATATTTTATGACTTATGAGCTACATACATGAATCTTTGAAGTTGTTTAGGCATCAACAATCTAAGTACCTCAATCTGTCATGGTCAAATATCATGTCATGGTCAAACATCAGACTAAATGTAGATTCAGAAAAAGGAAAAGCAACAAGATGAAGTCAACAAACCATGGCGACATGATATTTTGGTCCATTATTTAGAAAGAAAATGACAAATCTTTTGGATTCTTATGCCTCTTCTGCATAATTTAATGGAAAACTATAAACAGATACAAAATCAACATAAGTTTGAATTAGTTATAGTAGACTAACCTAAGTCTGGCTTATACCAAAAATGCTTAAGTTTACCGGATTCCTACTTCCAAGAGTCATAGTACAAAGCTGGCTTATACCAACAATGCTCTGAATCATTACTTTCATCAAAATGTTGAGTCGATCCGATCTGGTTCACTAAAGTGAGTTAGCAAATAAATGGATCATAATGTATAAGGAATGGATTATGTAATTGATTTTGAATGTATATATAGTGTATAAGCAAGCAAAAGTGATGAAAGAAACATACATGATGAGAAATGGGAGTATCATGTTCCCAAGCGTTACAAACATGGTGACTGTAAGCACCCTGTGATGATCTGCCTCAGTTCTATCCCCATTTTGCCTTCGAACCTACTGGCTTCTGCTATAAAATTTTGTTCTAACTCTAATTCTAATCCTAAGGATAATGAAGCCACCATAAAAATGGAGCTTGCTTCTGCTTGTTGTGCTTGTGTAGACCAAAGAATACCTCATATAATATAGATCACAATACCCAAACCCCAAAAGATAAAAAAAAAAAAAAAACATACATAAACACACACACAAGAAAGAAAAGTGTTTCTTGGCTATAATATATTGATATTGTATTACAAATGGTATCTTTTGTATCAACTATTAAATTTACAAAATCCCAAATGATGAAAGGGTGGTATCCAAATGATTATAATTGATCCTACCACATCTACATAATGAACAAATCAGGTTTTACTTTTTAACATAAATTTGAAATCTTGTAACCATGTTGAAAAGTATCAAGAACAGCTAATTCATTCAATTTCCTAGTAAGCATGGTCGTATTTACGAAAATATAATTCATGTTTTACCCTAGAAAAACACAAAAGTGGTAATACTCCATCTATTTCAAAGAAAAAACTTGAATTTGAAGTTTTTCATGTCAAACCTAGTTAGCATTCAGACTATCTTACTTTTCCTACTTAAAGTATAACGATTTCTTAAGATGCTTTTCAAAATGTAAACCTCGAATAGAGACAAATGGTCAGACAAAATACAAGAAATCAACAAGTACCAAGACTTTTTTTCAACTAATTAGTTGAAAAAAAGTCTTGGTACTTGTTGATTTCTTGTATTTGTTTACTAATTTTTTAGGAGGTAACGTAAAGAGCATTAACGTGAATATGAGCCGGAAACCATAACGCAAGTAAATATAAGGAAGACATGTAGCAGACATTAAATACACAGGTATGATAGAATGAAATGGGACATTTAGAGGTCGAGAAGAATGACACAAGGAATAGAAAAATATTATTTTATTACGAAGATAAGATTTTATTAAACATGTCATTAAATGTGACACATTTCAACATCTGATATGGTGTGAGGATGAATATGAATAAAATGTAGGAGGATATTAAGTTTTCATTTTAAAATGTTAGTCCATAAAAAGTTAATGTTACTTTACATCTTCAAACGTTCAACTTTTGGTACTCATGATCGCTGTATTGAGTCATTCAGTTTGTATTCTTACAACTTTGATCTCTCTTATTTTACGTCTAATTTTGAACTATATTAAAAATTAAAATGCACACCATATAATCGGCTCATGTAAACACATCTACGAATCTATATCGGAGGTCAATCATGTAACATAAACTAAACTACTAAACTATAACCTGACGACACTTCCCACCCTATCTGACTGTTAGTGAATGTTACGGCTCCCCCGCAGTCTTACAACACTTTCCGACTGCTAGTGAATGCTATGGTTTCCCCGCAGTCTCATATCACTTCCCTTACTACCTGACTGCTAGTGAATGCTACTGCTTCCCCGTAGTCTTACAACACTTTCCAAACTATCTAACTACTATTGAATGTCATGTCTCCCCCGTAGTCTTAGAAAACTTTCACCCTAACTGATTACTAGTGAATGCTATAGCTCCCCCATAGTCTTACAACACTTTCACCCTAACTGGTTATTAGTGAATGTTACGGATCCCTCGTACTCTTACAACACTTTATCCCTAGCACAACCGCAACCCAATGCCTTACCCATAATTTATCAATTCAATACGCACACAGATTCGACCATACACTCGACTGAACACCCAAACAGAACTCCATTCATAACCGGAGCCCCAACCTGATTCCACAATTTATGCTTTCAAGCCCCAAGAAGAAGCAATTCACATGCTAGGGAGTTTTACCAAACTTCAAACTCACACAACCCCTCAAACCAAATAGCCACTTGGGCCACCCTCCTCCTTGACGGAGATACGATGCGCATCCTAGTTTCATAACTGCTCCTGAATACCTGAGTGATTCTCCCCCACTTTGAATCAAATAAATTCCCAAAGCACATGAGAATTGAAGGATTCCCAATCCCTTTTACCTTAAAAGGATCGACTCGCTGACTACTAACGCTTAACCTTGCTAGTGATCAATTACTAGGCAACTCTAAAGACCGCACGCTCACTGAAGACTAGATGAATACTTACCGAATCCCAGCAACACTGATAATCCCAAATGCATTAAAATGATACTACACTCAAATCTTGAAATCCAAAAGACAGATGCTTAGACCAAAACTTTAGCAATGGACCACTTCCCTTGGCGATCCCACAATACAATCTGAGCACAGTGACTGAAACCACAGAATCCTGATGATGGTGGAAAACCACCCCGTTGTACCCTAACCACAGACCTTCCCACATAATACCCCTCTAATAATCCACAACATGTAAATGTCATATGACATTACTTGAAGATATAACCCAACCACAATCAGGGAAGAAAACTCAGAGATACACTTACCCAAACCCTTGGAACGAAAAGTTCAATCATGCAGTTTCCCGCAAGTGTTGCACCGAATCCGGCCCTGCTAGCCTCTCAAAAGTTGATCTAAAATCTTGGGTCTCTTCCCGGGAATATGACAACCCAAAATTTTCATTCGGACAAACTCTAAATTCAATCACTTCAAATAAAAGTCAATTACATTTCTAATAATTGTTAGCCAATTAAAAGTCCGTTTAAGTGTTTTTAGTGTTTATTCTTCAAACGAACGAAGGAAAGGAAGTACTATCTCAGGTCTTGAAGTAGCAAACCCAGCCAATGCACCCTAATAAAGAGTTCACGACCAAAAATTTTGAGTTTGGGCCGTAAACTCATGTGTGGCCGTCAACTCATGCCTTGGGCATGAGTTTACTCCCCAAACTCCTCATTTGTATACTAAACCTTTATGTTACAGTTTTCAAACTTATATATTGTTAAAACCATGTCTACTACATATATAGTTATATAAATAAGGTTCGAAGGACTTAGGAGAGATAACCCACTTTACTTCCTGTCCTTGTGTGGTTGTGCACTTAAAGTACCCGGTTGTTTGTCCGAGTGTCGTTGAATCCTTAGTTATATATTATGTGTATATGTATAGATATAAAGACTTTTATCTCAGTTCAGTACATTCAGTCATACAAACAATTTTACTAATAAACTATAATAGGTATAGTTTAGGGTTATACTACTTACTACTTCTTGTCCAATGAAGCATACAAGAGTCACTTCATTCATGTGTCATTACTTATTACTATGAGAACATATACAACTATACTAGGATGAGAACATATACAACTATACTAGGATGAGAACATATACAACTATACTATGATGAGAACATATACAACTATACTAAGATGAGAACATATACAATTATACTATGATGAGAAACAATACATTACATATACAAGTATACTTTAACAAAAATGTGAGAGCGTGAGTTTTCATATAGATCTATACTGGATTGACTATCCTACACCTTGTTGTTAGCTACAGCGGGACCGGCAAGTCTTTAGGTGCCAAATGTCATACCTTTTGACGAATTACATTGTCGTGTTTTGTAGTCGATAGTATGGTTCAATTAATCACATAATACCTTGATATAAATCCGGTTTAAGGTAGTTAGTACAACAGTAGTCCCTATAATACAAAACTATAGTACTACATTAATTTACCCTTTACATTTATTTGGTGATTACTTCACTTAAACATTAATGTACAAACTATATTTTGATAATGATAGTTATGCTTGGGAAAATTACACACTTTTAAAAGAAACAAACATACAAAACAGTTGTGCCTTGGTAGAAGGCTACTTTTAGTAGGAAATATAGGATTTTCTAGGAGTTACAAACTTTTACAAACACTTACAAACATTCACATACTTTTACTGCAAACGTTACAAACTCGTACTTCAAACACTGTTTCAAACATTTTGATACAAACATAGACACTAAATACTTATGAACTCACCAGTTGTAATGCTGATAAACTCTTTCAAAATAACTTGTATTCTCAGGTCATCGGTAGAGAGGTACCGATGCCAGCTTTTGAGAAGATGGAGCGCATACAAGACTCATCTTATATTTTGATTCACGTTTTGGTGTCTTATATACTATAGAACACACTTGTATTAAAATTTTATATTTAATGCAATGGATGATGTTGTTTACTTGTTTACTATTATACTGTGTTGTGATACTTTACATGATGTCCTCCGCCCCAGAACATTTCCGCTGTTCTCGGTTTTGGGGTGTGACAGATTGGTATCAGAGCATTGTTTATAGTGAATTAAGTATATCAACCCATAAAAGATATACTAACTATAAACAAATTAGGATTAAAACACTCTGACCAAGAGTCTAAACTTTTAAATAATAAAATATTTAACTAAGTATACAAGTCTGCATTCATACTAAAATCACCGTCACAATGACAAATACAAAAGTATTACGATTGTTGAATATCAAAAGTAAGCTCGGGGATGTATGGTCAGTCTTGGGAGTAGCATAGCCTGATCAACTATGCATGTCTGAGGAGTGATTAGCATATGCCATAGAATGGTTGTGATATGGCAACAAGTCTAAAAACTTACCAACACTACTACAATGAAAGCACTAGAACAGAACATAAGTTTAAAATACTATAGGAGTATTTTGTGTTACCATAATCACTTATTTGAAAACTAAAAAGTTCTCTATCAAGTAGGTCAATAGTCTTTAAGTGGATACGCTAAAGTTATATGAAATTCGGGTGTTATAGACTCGGAATCTGTGATCATTGCTTTACTTCCTGTCATTGTTTGGTTGTGGATTTGGAGTTAGGGTCACTTATTCGAAGGTCTATCCTACTTCGATTTCATATAACTGGTATACACTACACAAGTATTGACATAACTGATTGAGATCAACTTATAATTATCTTAGGTAGTACGTCTATTTTTATAAGATTCTTATACCCCTTTTGTCGCTTAGATATCATGGCTGGATTCCATCATCATGGCGACCCGTACTTTCCAACCTATGGCAATGCTGGATGGCTTGAAGCAGAGTCCGATGATGAACATCAAATCCCTTTGGATGATCATCATGCAGAAGGCTTCTCGGATGGATCTGACTCCGAGTCCAAAGTCAACAACCTACCCCAAGTAGGTCAAGCCCCAATTAACAACCCCGACCAGCATTTTAGGGACCCACACCCTTATGGGCAACAAACTTGAATCGCTGGAGCAATGAGCAATGAGAAAAAAGTTTCTACAACATAAGCGAGGGTGGCTCAGCTGACCGAGCCCTACCCATCATGGTCCGTAGAATTGCTCGGAATGTGGAGCAAGGTCAAGCAGCCATCGGCCGAGTAGTGGAGATTGATGCCAACACTGGTGTCAACATGGTCCGTATTCGCCATCTCGAAGAGGCAATGGAAAGGACCAGAAGGACCAATAAGAATTTGCAACAACAGCTAGCTGCCTCACGAGCTGAAGTCACAGAACTTCGAGTTCGCCAGAGGGCTCATGAACGACACCTCCAAGAAGTGGTTCGTCAAATGGAAGACCTTAGGGTTCGCCCGAGGAATTCCTATCGCCGTTAGAAGATGTCTAACACATCTTTTCTTTTGATTAAGGAATAGCCTTTCATATATGTGCTCTATGAAGCACTTGTCTGTAAAATATTCCTATCTTTAAGTACACTATCTAGTCTACTAAACTGTCATAGATTTTCCCTCATATGGTTTGATGTAAGACCTACTGTTAGGTTGTTTTTACCGAACTCGTTTACATCAGTAATACCAGTAATATTGACAGTAATCTAACATGTTGGAAAAATCTATACTCTTGTGTTTTTCCTACTCTTCTGCTATACTGCTATTTCAAAACGTACACCCATTTAACTGTTGGACTATAACGATTTAGCCCATGGAACACTCTCACCATGCTTACAGTTGATTCTAACCACCATGTACATCTTTCCTTTAAACTTATAGTTGAAGGATGCCTCCTCGCAAATCAACAAGGAGTAATCCTCCCTATACTCCAACTCCAATACCACCTCCTCAACAATTCGATGCAACAAGTGTGTCAATTATAGATATCTTCAGAAGGAACTTGTTGTCACTAAACAACTTGACACATTGAAAAATCGTTGGGAAAATGTTTAATTCCATTTAAAAAAAATATGATGTGTCAAGTGAAAAGGTTGCAACAATGATTGAAAATAATTAACATTCAAAGATAATCAACCTAAGGGGTTAGGGTATCACAGTGCTCCAACTCCTTTCAATGATAACTATAACCCACCCCTTGAGACCAACAAGGAAGAGACACCTACTCAGTTTGGTCCACTCCCTGAACCTGCACCAGTTTCAGTTAAGACTGAACAATCTGGGCCAACTAAGGGTGTTGAGGTGAAGAATACTGATGTTTCTACTTCATGTGCAAGTAAAGTAGCTGAAGATGAGAACTAATAGAACACTATTGAACAAACAAATGACTCCTTGAACTTTGAATATGTTCCTTCTAACTCAGTTACTTCTGATCAACCTGTTATTGGTAAATACAGGCCACCAAAACAAGAAAATCAAAGTGCCTGTTGCATCTGTGCTTGTTGGAACAATAAGAGACAAGGGAAGGGCATGCCACCATGGACAGGAAGAAACAATTCCTATGTGAATAAAAGACATGTTTTCACTGTGGAACACCTGGACACATTGCCCAAAACTGTCTCTAAATCGTGCATACATTCCCTACTACACACAAGGCTGGCAGAATGCGCCAAGAGGAAGATTTTCCAAAAGAAAACCCTCAAGTTCACATTCAGACAATGGCGACTGGAATACCCACAAGGCCAAGAAATCAACTCCAAAAAACAAGAAGGGAATGCCAGCCAAAAAGGCTAATTCAAGAGATGCTCCAACGAAACCAAGACCGGATAAGTCAAAGTCATCTCAACAACCGACATCATGCTCAAAAACAAGTACCGAGGCATCCATCGAATCAAAAAAGAAATGGGATAAACCTGACTACAGATGGGTACCAAAGGTTGAATCTCCCAAATCTTCTAATGATTCTAATATTTCTACATCTTCTGCTTGTGATAAATAGGACATGTCATGGGAGAGAGTACCTTGCAAGGATGACAAAGGTCGACCTGGTTTCAAAATGGATTGGGTTCCAAAGACCAAGTGATCCTGCTCTGTGCTGGAGCAGCTATGGAGGCATATCATCAGACTTCAGTTTGTTGGTAATGGTTGTTCTAGGCACATGATAGGGGATATCTCTCAATTGTACAACATTCACACCTTTGTTTGAGAGTATGTGTCTTTTTGTGGGAAGGGAAAAAAGGAAAGGATCACACATGGGTTTTGTGATTAAAGGTGTAAAGAATTTTCGGATCTATTTTGAGATTATGCGTGTTGTTCTCAGACCTTCTGGATGCAAATTCAATCGGTGAATTACGGTTTGAGTTTTCTTCTTGATACTCCTTAGTTTTTCTTACATTGATTCGTTTTAAAGATAATCTTTTATTTTCTTATAGTTTTTCATTAGTAGGTATTGTTTGGGAAGTGATATGAAGTTTAGTGCTAAAGGGCAATCTGAAATTCATGTAATGCACTAAAGCTGAATTGTCTAGACTCTATGTTTAATGTGCTGGTAGGAACAAAGGATGCAAATGGACTAGACTAGGCATAGTTGGACTGTGAAAACACTTGAAAAATATAAACTTAGATAGTTTCATTTGGACTGAAAATACGATGCTCTGGTAGATTGAGCAGTGAGATAAACATGGGAACTTGCGAGATACACTAAAAGTTAATTATCTAGAACTATGGCTCAACATTTCCTTGATGCATGGACTCATGTCCTTAATTCTGTTTTTGATAGGACAACTGGGGGTTCTAATAAAGTAGGTCTACAAGAAATTATTTTCTTGCTTTCTATCTGCCAGTCATATGTTGCTTCCATTTCCTGATTAGAACATATTTGACCTGGAATGCAACATATGCAACTCTATCTCTATGCATATCCTTATCTATGAAATTCTTTCTATCTGTTAGCCATATTTTGTCCCCTCTGAGTGATCGAAAGATCCGAACTGGGACACAACATATGCACCATACTATCTCTCTAATCTCCTATCCATGTTAGTCATATGTTCTTTCCTCTATGTGATTGGAAGATATCCGACCTAGAATACAACATATGCACTTTTATATCTGACTTCTTTCTGAATGATTATCTACTCACCTAAAGTAAGGAGTTCTTTGGAAGTTCTTGATTACCAGGGTATATTAGAAGTGGTAAACATGTTCTAGTGTACCTAAAATTGAATCATTTAAAAGGTTTTCTGTAGATCTCGTTGCTTAATTTAAGTGGACATCAATATCCTTCGTTGTCGGCGGCTAAATGTCCATTTAGGAATGTATATCAAAATGACTTGTCACTTATAATTTGTCAAATTTTTCCATTTCTTTGTGTTTAAGTGGACCACAATAACAGTGATTGGCCAGATCCAGACATGCATGCGCATGATGATAATCGAGATTGAATTGCCTGACAACTTTGATCCCAAAATAGTCTTAAATTTAGCTTCTGTTTTTGTTTTTATTAAATTTGTACATAGTTTTCCCTATGCACAAATTTAAGGGGGGGGGGGGGGGGGGGGGGGCGGAATTAAAAATTTTAAAAACCAAACAAAAATCGGAAAACCAAAAATCCAAAGAGTTATTTCTGTTTTATTTTTTCAGAAAAATCCAAAAGTCCAAAAATGTTTTTGTTTCTGTTTTATTTTATTTTTTCAGAAAATATGAAAAATACAAAAATATTGTGTGTTGAGTTTGTTTTTAGTTTTGGTTTTAACTCAAATTTTCTTTGTCTTGAAAAGTGAATTCAAATGTAGATGAGACTCATGGAGATTGTATCGAAGATTTTCTGAGCCAAAGCTTCATCCGTGATCATCGAAGAATATTCATTCGAAGGAACAAGAAATGAAGATTATTCTTTCAACATTCAATCTTTCAACCCTAGAAGCATGGTGAAGCTATACTTGAAGATTATGTGACAAATTGCATTGAAGCATCATCAATCATGTTTTTTGCTATCTTTGAACCTGCTGAAGTGATCCAGAAGACTTGTTCTCTCTAATATTCACTCTTAAGATTCTCAAGCTGCAAGCGCCATTTTTCAAGAATCTCTACATGATGCCTCCACACCCGACGTGCATTCAAAGTCAAATCTTGAAGAAATGCCCAACTGCTCAAGATGAACTCCTTTACTGAAGATTCATCAAGTTCATCTTGAAGTCGCGAAGAAATTGAAGACAAAAAGCTGAAGCCAAGCTCCAAATGAAGATTGACAAGAAAAGCTAGTTACATTCTTAGGGGATCTTGTTGGGTCAAAGAAAAGAAAGCTATAAATCAAGGATGAGATTGTTGGGTCTAAAAATATGGTTTATACTTTGTTTTTATAGGAAATTGTAATTTTCCGTCTAGGACCGAAAACTGTTCGCGACCCGGGTGGTGTTTACGTTCACGGTCGTGAACCTGTTCACAGCCCTTGATCCATATAAATATATGTTAGGTGGGTGAGGAGTGTACGGCTAGAAAAGGAGCTTACGTGTGTGAAAATCAAGGTATCATAGAGAGAGAAACTAGAGAGATAAAGAGAGTGTGTGTGAATCTCTTGTAAGTTTCTTCATTCATATCATCAATACATTAGATTCATCTTATTATTCTTCTCCTTCTTCTATATTTGATATGGCAACATCCGAATGATTGAGATTCCGCACCATCAGTCGGATCTGATTGATATATCAAGCAGATTTGGGACTTACATGAAGACATGGCCAAACATATTTCTACGAAACAGAAGAAACAAAAGAATCAGAGGAAGTTAGTTTTGCAAGAAGACTCAATTGATGAAGAAATGGTTCCTGAAACACTGTGTATTCTCCAGTTCAGTCGAATTTTGAGGAGACTGGGAATCTTGATGTCAATGTGGAAACTTCTATAGTAGACACAACCATTAATCACAAAGAACAACCACAACAATAAAGTCTTGAGCAGACCCTGGTCATACCACCCGAAGTTTCGAATACTCATCTATCTGCTTTGTTATTATGGATATATCTCCAATCGCCTCTACGAGTTAGTAACATAGAGATCAATGAAGCACAACAACATATTGTAAAGGAAGATGAAGAAATCGCCAATGCAGTCGCCGTACGGTGGTGCGATTGTTGACCTACTTTCATAATTTATTATGTTAAAAAGAATACATGAAGGGTTTTTTTTTTGAAACATTCAGTATCTTCGTCTCCAATTTTGCGTTCCTTTTACAATTTCACAAAGGTTTCATTCTCCATTTACTTTTTGATGCTTTAAACATAAACTCTTATCTTATTCTCTTTTTTTGTGGTTTTTTTAGTAAGAACCAAATTATTTGGGGTTAAATCAGTTTTTTTCAAACACTAAGGGGGTGGACTACGTAGTGGCCAAAGCACTGAAACCTGGAGTAGAAATAGGTTTATGTTTCTTTGAATTGCAAGGGGGTATCGGGTTGGCTTAAAATTCATTGGAATATCGATTATCTCTTAATGCTGATGGTCACTCATCTATAAACTTTGACGAAGAATGTTTGTTATCTCTTTCACTTCTGCTATTCATGACACCTCCTCTACTACTCACTTCTGATACCTTTTCTCTCCATGTATGCAGGTAATGGTGTAGACATAACAAAATGGTTAAACAGTATATAACAAGACGAAACTACCCTTCATAATTTCTGAGAACCATCGATTGCTAATACACTGCAATCCACTTGGAAGGGATCTTGCTAATATTTCAAGGTAATACATGAACGAATCTACTATGCAAGTTTGTTACCTTCTTTTACACATGCAATTAGGTTTATTGTTCTTCATGTGAAATTGGGTTTATTTGGTTATTTATTGTTATTTTTCTCTTATTTGGCTTTCTTTTATTTATAGTTCTTACATAACATTTAAACCGTTGTCTATTGGTATTGGTTTGAAATTTTTAGTTTTTTTTATAAATGGAATGTTGATTTGTAGGTTTTATTATTCTATATTATGTTGGTTATATACATTTATGATATCATATCAATAGTTAGAAATATATGATTATTTGATTATCAAATGTAGAAAGTAACTTATATTAGTTTTCCTGTTAAGTTTGGCTTTTACTATGTTTATCTAAAACGTTAACCGGTCATATGGTTGAACATGTTGAAAATCATTCAAAGGGTAATTCGGTGCTCACAACCCATGTTTTGAAAACCGGACCGGGCCGCTCTGTTCAACCGGGAACCGGTCCCAGATCCGGTTCTTAAATGCCAAAAAGTCAGTATTCATGTGAACCGGTTGAACCGGTAAAAACCGGAATTTTAAATTTTCTTTTTTCATTTTTTTGTATTTTTTATATAATTATGACATCATCCGGTTTTTCCGGTTTTTGAGACCAGTTTGACCGGTTGGACCATCCGCACCATAGTACCGGTAAGACAACTGGTTCGGTCTCTGGTCCGGTTTTTAAAACCTTTCTTACAACCTTCTAAATCACCCAAATATTTAAACTTATTGCTACTCAAAATTGTCTTTTTTTTCGTTTAGTTATTGATTTGGTTGTTTTAGTTTTAACATATTTATATTCTTTTTTAGGTTATACTTGAGAGTATGTCTACAGAAGAAATAACAGAGCTAAAACAAATGTTCCATATGAGGTATTATCCTATTATATTATAAACTTTTCTTAATTTTTACAATTCGAACATGAGAATTCTGTAAGGATTGAAATCATAATCTGGAATTCTGGATATGCAGATTCTAATGCATCCTCTTTTCTATATAGTTCTACAAATAATGTTGTGGAAAGACACCCTATAATGTCGGAATCCCTAGCCTATGAATTTTGACATAAGGCTTCTCAATTAGTTGAGGTACTTCCATTGATTCACATATATTATTATTATAGCATCTTATTTCCATTTCTTTCTTTTATGACATTCTACTTTTGAAAAACCTATGATTATGTAAGGTTCTTAAAGTATAACTAAATTCATAATGTTATAATGTAACATCCATATTCTGTTTCAGGTTTATTGGACAACTATATTTTGTCACTCTACCCGATAGCAGAATCCTCATGATAATGACACCCAACAATGTATTATTTACAGCTTTTTGCATATTTTTTAAAAAAAATATTTATTTAAAAAGATAAATAAAATAAATGAAAAAGTGGGTTTTGAGTTTTTATTCATATGTGTGTCCTAGGTTGCACTTGTCAGGAGACAGTAAAGTGGTATTGCAAGTAACCATTTGATTGTGATGCTATTTCTGCAACAGGGAGCTTTATGGAAATCACATCATTGGAAAAGTTCCTAAAGAGCTTGGAACCTTAATAGACATTGGGAAACATCTTTAAAATTTTACAAACGTGAACAAGTCAAGTGTTTTAATGCTCCCTTGCAACCCTCAGAAATAGTAGTTGTAAAAAGAGTTGTTGAAGATAAGATGTATGAAGGATTCAATGAGAATGGTCTCACTTTGACAAGCTTCCTTTTTCTACATTCTTTGTTTATTAAAAAAGGCAAACTGTTGACCACATGGACCATTTTACAGAAGTTGCGGTACTATAATAATATAAGGTTTTGTGATGATCAAGTACTAACTCATATTACAAGATCCCCCGACCAGATGTTTTATAAGTGCATTTATGTATGAGTGCTTTATTAAACCATGTGGCTGACAATTAGTTTTTTTTGTCCATATGATTGGTTGAGGTTTTTAGTGATTTTGTCATTGATTTTGTGGAGTGTTGACTTGACAAGTGAAGCTTTCGAATTTCTTAGAGTAGTTTTGTGTATAGAAAAGACAAAAAAATTCAGCCAAACTAGATTGTTATTCATGTGCATTTGACAATTTAACACATTACAAAATAAAAGAGAAAATAAAACCAAACTAAAAAAACCATCATGTTTAGTAGGCTAAAAGAAAACAACTTTAGTAAATTGATACATGAAAAAACTAATAAAGGCACATATAAAACAAAAGCAATACCTTCCGTCCCACACGGAGTGTGGGCATTCCCTCTAGTTAGGATTAAGTATTTGGGGTAATTAGAATTAGTAGTAAAGTTTTATGGTTTTAGGTTTAATTTAAATGTTATTTTGGTTAATTAGACTAGGAAAAAAATGTTATCTTTTAAAATTAATGTTTTTTTTACTGTAATCTTAATTTTAGTTTTTTAAAATTATGTCTTTTTTGTTTTTTTAAATATATTTTTTTATATTAATTAAAAAAAGAAACACGAAAAAAAAAATAATAATAATAAAATGACGTTGAACATATTGGTGTTATAACATGAAAATCATTTCCTTGTTTGGTGTTATAAGACCATTACTTATATGTATGGAAGATGACACCAAATTAATGTTACAACTAGTTGGTTACACCCAACGTTTTAATAAATGGATCATAAAGCATGAAAAATAAACTTCACCTTATGACTATAACATAAAGACAAAATTACAAAAATGGTCTATGTGGTATGTATTTTTTGGGGTTTTAGTCCAAACCATAATTATTTTTTTTTGTTTCGTGGTCCTTTTGGATTAGTTTATGTCTGAAAATAGTCCCTCCGAAAACTGAAATGAGTATAATATCCTTGGGGTATATATTTCTCACGCTTCTTTCTTTTCTTTTTAAACCTAATACTAAGTTATTTAATTTAATAATTAATAAAATAAGAAGGGGTCCACACACACACTCTCTCTCTCACTCTCACTCTCACTCACTCACTCACTCACTCACTCACTCTCTCTCTCTCTCTCTCTCTAGAAAACCCACACATAGATACACACTGTAATTAAAATGCATACGAGACCTTAGCAGTTTCTGATTGAGTAATCAATAGTTTGGAAGCTAGTTTAGCTTCTAAATCATCTCCAAGTTCATCTTTGTGGTGATTTGATCCAACAATGGTGGCAAGCACGATTTTTGAGGCCATCTAGGTGATAATCAGTTGCAGCAGCTTCTCATGGTGGTGAAGCTAACCTAATATAACATAGATTCAACACAATCTAGAAAAAAACAAGATGCAGAAAATCAAATCTATTGAAGCCATTAAATAAAAATTAAGAAAGAGAGAGGGGCAGATTAACTGGAGGAAGAAGGGGAGATTTCTAATTCACACACACATTTAGATTCATACACACATACATGAAAGTCCACTATCGTCCCTTTCCTTCTGATAAACTCGTTGCATCCTTTAGTTCATCAAGAGTAAACTAGAATGCGTCGATTTAAACTCATCACCCAGTTATAGGTTTTGGTTTTTGCAATTTTTGTTCCTACAATTTTGGTTACAAGTCCGGTTTCTATGATGTGTGTTTCATGTTTTAGTTTTGTTCGATTTGGTTTTGCTATGAAGATGATGAACTTGTTCAGGAATAACTGAGAGAACCCCAAAAGCATATTCAAGGTAAGCCTCTACCTCAAAAAGCTTAGCTAAAAAGCCCTAGAATCAATTTTAGGTTTAATATGAAATCGATTTTGGGTTTAATTATAGGACTTGAAGGTATTACAGATTTGGGATATGTAATTGATTCTTCTGTGATTCTTAATCATCATCTAATCTTTTACAACAAATTGGAGAGAGGGGTGATAGAATAGGGAGGGTGTAAAACCCCGTTTATTTATTAGTTAAATAAATAAATTAATTAATGAACGAATGGTAGCTTGAAATAAATAATTATATATGCAGAGTGTTGGGTTCGAGGAGTTAGTTGCCACATTTTTAGAAGTCGGGGGTTAAGAGTGTGAATTTGGGACTCATTTTATAATTATTTATAAAGTCAGGGACTCCGTAGTAATTAGTTGAATTTAATTTAAAAGGAAATGAGGTTGAGGGGCTGAAATTGCCATTATGGAAACAAGTTTGGGGGATCGGGTATATAAACCCGTTACCCACAGATTTAACCCTAACCCTAAATCATATTACAACCATCACCTCCTCACCCTTATATCTCCCATCTCCGGCACCACCTCCTTCCGATGCTCCTTAGCTGCCGCCGACGATCAGATGGAGTCTCGAATGGCGCCGCCTACTGCCTCTCCATCGAAGAAGCCATCGTGGCCTTGCTGCCAGACGTCCTCCATTCTCTTATTCTCCTTCTTCTGCCTCCATCGAAGGTGGAAGTGACCCAGTCGCCGCTACTTTGCCAAGCCGCTGCTGCTTTTGTAGTCGTTGATGAAGCCGGAGTCGACCACCACAACCCTATTGCCGATGACACCGTGAACGACCAAGGTTGTTGTTGTTGCCGCTCGTCGTGCGCCACCTGGCGGGAGATCGTCTCCAGATTTGTTGCATGCTGGGTTGTTGGCCGGCAACTGAGAAGAACCACCATGGCGGCTATCGTTATTAACACCGCTACACTGTTCGTTTCTGCCGCCTCCTCGTGTCGCCACCGCAACCAAGAGGGTGGTTGGGTTCTTTTTGCATTTAGAGCTCGTGCAGGTGGTTGTATTCCCGATGTTGGTGTGCTCCTGGTCGTGTGTGTGTTGTGTGAGGTTTATCTTGGCCGGGAATGGAAAAGAATGCCCACCATGGCCGCCAGCCATGGTGGCTGCCACTTTCTGCCACCACAGGCCACCATAAGGTGGTTGTGTGTGTGTTTAGTTTGTTTAGTGTAGGTATTATTTTGAGCTTCAACATTGTAAATTGTAAGTTACAGCTTGTAATAATAAAAGAAATCGAAAACCACCACCTTGGGGTGGTGGCTGCCGCCTCCGGTCGCCGTGTCGGGTGGCGGTGTGCTTCGATGGTGTTTGGACTCGTTTGGATGATTGTACAAGGGACTAAAACCCTAATGGGTCCAATAAGACTTAATGGACCCTAATAAAACCCTAATAGGCTTAATGACATTCTAGTGGGCCTAGTAGGCCCAATAAAGCCCTAATTGATCTAGAAGCCCAACAAGTTAATAAATGAGTTAGTCTTTGGGTTGGAAAACACTAATGCCAATTAAACCCTAATTTTGAGAATTAATCGGGACGCACACGAGAATTATTTAATAACTTGAGATATTAAACTTTGGCAAAGATTAATCTAAGTCATAATGGACTTAATGGATTAAGTCCTTAATGGGTTAAGTAGGAAACCTAACCCTAATTGTCATTTTATGTGAAACCCTAATCTCATTTGGGTTTATTGTTGGGCCTTTCTTTTGGGCCTTGAGGGTTGGGTAATTAATGGGCCATCCAAAGTCAAGCCAATGAACTAGAATAATTTGATGGGCCCAGGGTAAGGCCTATGTAAGGGGCTTAGGTCCAATTTGGAAAACTGAGCCATAGATGGGCCATAGTTTGGGCCTTAATGATTATATGGTGTTGGGCCTTAGAATGAGGCTATGTGTAGGCCTAGGCCCAATTTGGAAAATTCGGCCATATGTTGGGCTTTGATTCCTAATTGACTTTGGGCCTACAGATTGAGCCTTGGGCTTGAATAAGCCAAGTGAGGGGTAATGTAGTAATTACCCAAAGAATGTACGTATGGTTATGTATTGGGACCCAATTATTAATTGGGTGTTATTTTGGTGTTGACAGTTCGGGAATCTGTCAGCCAGCAGCTGGAGTTGAGTCTGCGGGACTTCAGCAAGTGTGGGATTGTGTCTTCGGGACTTCGACAGTGTGAGGTGAGTTACCTTCCAGTAGCGGTGGGTCTACGACCACAATGTCGGCCCACCAGTAGGAGTTGTATGTTAGATGATTATCTTTGTAATATTATTTAGGTTTGCTACTACCTGATATGTTATATGCTGACATGATATGTGATATGTGATAGTAGTAGAGTTCAGTTGTTAGGACCTAAGGGTAGGTTTGACACCCCAGATATGTCTGACAGCATGTGATGATATGTTTATATGTTGGCATGATATGTTATATGTGATAGTGGTAGTAGGAGGGGAATAGTCCCTAAGTTCGGTTGTTAGGACCGAAGAGTAGTTCGGACACCCCAGGTATGTCTGATAGTATGTTTGTGTTATGATATTTGTGATAGTAGTTGAGTGTGGGCAAGGCCCATATCTTAGAGATAGTGGAGTGTAGGCGAGGCCCATACCTCCATGAGTGTGGGTGAGGCCCGTATCTCTTAGCTGTTTAGTATATGATTGTATATACTTGTATGTTATGGTTTAGTAGCTGAGTGTGGGCGAGGCCCGTATCTCAGAGATAGTGGAGTGTGGACGAGGCCCGTATCTCCCAGCTAGCGAAGTGTGGGCGAGGCCCGTACCTCCTAGTTGTTCATTATATGATTGTATGGTTTGTGGTATGATGGGGGAACTCACTAAGCTTCGTGCTTACGGTTTTTAGTTTTGGTTTCAGGTACTTCGTGTTTAAAGGAAAGGAGTCGGCTTGATCGCAGGGCATCACACTATGGTTTTCCGCATATGAGATCTTTGGGATTACACTCTGATATTGTTTTATGATAAAACGTTTGATTATTACTACTCGGTTTTGACATGACATGGTATTACAGATGTTTTATCACACTGTTGGTTTTATAATGATGTATTTAAAAATGAAATTTTTGGCCTATATTTTTGGGATGTTACAGAGGGTGCAGGAGATGTATTGGGCTTTGAAGAACAAGATGAAGATCTGAATGGAGTTTTGATGAACATGATACTATCAAATATGCATTTGTATTTCTCGCTCCCCTTTCACGACTTGTTGCAGTAGCAGAGGGAAGGAAAATTTTGGGAAACTCCAAAAATTCTCAAGAAGGATTAATGACGACGTAAGAAGAATCTAAAAAGCTTTTCCCCTCAAATTGATACCACAACAAGAACACTTCAAACAACCGTCATTTTCTCTATCAATAGGAACAAAATTAACCTGTTTCACCTTCAAAAACATAAGAACACTACCTCCAAAACCAATGCTACGTGATGTTGTAATATTTATACTTAAACAACCGCCTGAGTGTATAAGTAATGATTCTAGAAGAAGAAGAGTTATGGTGTTGATTTGGGGATGTATGGAGAGTACAAAAAATATGAAGTTCTTCAGAAGGGAGAGAGAGAGAGAGAGAGAGAGAGAGAGAGATGTGTGCCCAAATTAATTAGCTATTTTCTTCTTCCTTTAAATTAAAATGAAAAAACATAAAAGTATACAAGAAAGAGCATTTTAGTTTTTTCAGTTTTCTGGGTGACTAAAATCACAAGCAAACATGGTCAAAAGGACCACAAAGCCAAAAAAAATTGTGGTTTGAACTAAAACCCCAAAAAATACATACCACAGGGACCATTTTAGTGCAATTTTGCTAACATAAATCACCAAATATTAATGCTAAGCAGTTTATATACTTTATCATGTTGTTTACTAGGGTTGAGCAAAATCAAAACCAAAAACCGACAAAAATCAATAAAACTGAAACCAAAAAACCAAAACCATCGGTTTTGGGTTTCGATTTTTCAAAACCGAAGAATCCGGTTTATGTTCGGTTTTGGGTTTAAAATCGATCCACTAAAACCAAATCGGCCCAATGGGTTTAAAACTGACCAAAACCCAAGAAACCTACCCGATATAGTATTATCAATTATTTATTATATTTGAACAAATTTATATGTTTTATTAAAACAATAAATATAATATAGTTTCAAAAGCCAAACTCCATCCCTTACCAACACTCATTTCATCTCGCTCTCTCAACCTCTCACAATTGTGAGCACGACTACATCAGAAGGCGCGAACCATATCCCTAAATCAGTAAATCACCTAATTGATATGTGAATAAGACGCAAGCAATATAAAGACCTCGATTCTAAACGGAAAGAAGACAAAGACACACTGAATTTGTATCATTTTATTTAGAATCGCTAGAAAACGGATTGAAACCCAAATTCATAGGTTTAAACCCAAAACCCATCAACCTATTGGGTTGAACACAAAAACGAACACATGAACCCAATAACAAAACCGGTTCAAAAACCCAAAACCCAAGTAGATTTCAAAACCCAAAAACCAAAATTGTGAGTTTGGGTTTGGTTTCACCTTAACACCTACCCAAACCTACCAATGCACACCTATGATTTACGTTCTTTTACTTTTTAGTACACTAGTTTATATGTAATTTACCCTAGAACATAAGATCGGCGGAGATTGGGGGAATCTTGTCTGCAACAGCACCCCACCACAAGGGTGTATCAGAGTTTTGATTGAATGGTCAGAAAGAAACAAAAAGAAAATCATCTCATATTATTCAGATCATTCAATCCCACACTCTACATTCATTCCCACAGTAAAAGAGATTCTCCTTTTATTCATACCTTAGTACATCCCCATGCATGAGATACTTTCTTTTTACAGCCATAATTACTTTTTTTCCTTTCCATTATTGAAAAATGAAAAAGAAAAAACAATAATAATTAGTCATGATTTTTTTTTTCCTAAACAAATAGTAATGCTGATTGAGATGCTTTAAATACTATCAATATATAATATAACTAGTTAACATTTGTTTACACATTGTACTTTTTCGGTTTCATATGGGTATTGTCTAATTAACTAGTAGTATGATACATAATATCAGTAACTGATACATTTGGTTATAATAAAAAGAGGTATATTTAAGTTTGGATATGTTCTTGTGTATCTTTTGGTTAATAATTTAAAGTTAACCGTGTTAAACGAGGTCTTTAAATTAAGGTCTTGAAAACAATGTATAGGTGTAATATGGAAGGAATAATCACAAAAATCTAATTTTATGATGCTTTATTTTTCTAAACTGATTATTCTTTTATCAATCTCAAGCTTTGATATATCAATTTTGCAACCACTCAATTACAAGATTTCAAAATTCTTGATATTATTCCGACCTAAAAACTTTTAAAAAAAAAAAAGTTATTAACTGAAATTCTATTGTGAAATTAGGGAATTGTTATTAAAATTCGAAATTAGTACAATAAGTTGTAATCTTGGCTTTACAATTTCGAAATAGTAATTAAAAAAGGATTATTTTATTATTTTGAACTTTCTTTTTGTTTGATTAGCAATTATGCATTTCACAACTTAAATGATAGCTAGTGACCAAATTTTGAAGAAATAATGGTTATTTTGTTACATATAACATTACTAAGTCGACGATTTTATGATTAATTATTTTAGAATTTAGGAGGTGAGAACTTAGTAATTTAGTAAATATTTGTTACTACCAATTTTCCCAGTTTATTTTCTGAATCTACCATGAAAAAGATGAAAAAACTCGAAAGAGAATATAAAGTTTCTACCTTTACCCAATGCAATGGAGACATTTAAGAAGAATCATGGATCCCGTAGAATTGTCATATTTTCCCACAACTTTCTTGAACTTCGTTTAATTATCTGAATTCTCAAAAAGGAATCCAAAAAGAAAATTCACGAAAAATGAGAAATCTTGAGAACTATGAAAGTTCAAGAAAGCTGTGGAAGAATATGACTCTCAGGACTTTTATGGAGCTCAATCTTCATCTTCGCTTCAAAAATCTCCCACTTTCAGAATATCACCATTGTGAAGATAACAAAGGAAACACACAGTTAAGTGTGTGTATGTGTGTGTGCTTTGTAGGGTGTAAAAACTGAACCCATATCAATGGACCACACTATCATACTGTAAGTATGTGTGTGTACTGCTTCTATAGGCGACGAAGGGTGTGTGGGGACATTGGTAGCTTTTATTTTATGGGATGTTAAAAAAAACTAAGAATACTGTAAGTCTAAGAAAATAACCTATATTTTATTTTGGGCAAAGTAACCAATAAATTGGGAATGAGACATTGAACCGATAAATTTTATTTTTCCTTACAAAATCATACATTTGGGACATTGATGAATTGATGATTTAAATTCAAAGGTGTCCAATTTAAATAAGGTGAAAATTAATTGGTTTACAAATTTTGATTACTAGGAATGTCAATAATACCATCTAAAATAATATTAACTTTAATGCCAAAGGTCACATGTATTTTAAAAATCTAAATCAATATTTTATATTTTTTTAAACAGTAAATATACTTAAACTAATTCTAAATTATTTCGCATATGTCTTTTCATATTTTGAAAAATAATCTATTAACGTATCATTAATAATGTCTAATATTACTAATCCAACTATTCTTTTTTTTTTTTTTTTGTTATCACTAGTGTTTTTTTGGCTATCTTTTAACTCTATTTTTTTTCTCACATTCCATATTATACTTTCTTAAAATGGTGTGCGAAAAAATTAATGAAAAACAAAAAATCTAGGACAATTATACAATTTTCTCTAATTGGATGATTTGATTGGAAAGCTCTTATGATAAAGGTAATCTAAGAAAGAGTGTTTCAATGCATAGATGAAATCAAACATGTCAAATTAACAAATGGATTGTTAAGGGTCTCAAAAGTGGTGTAATTAACGAAAGTTATTTACGTTGTTAAATTTGAGTTAGTGGGATAGGTTCTATAAGGCTCAAACTCAAAGTTAATACTAAATATTAGCATTAAATTGAACGACATCAAAATATAGAAACCATATTTTATATATGAATCTTAAAAGTGATTTTTTTGTAGAATTAATACCATGACTAATTGGATAAACTCACTTATCATGATATCACATTTTTTAAAAATGAATAATAAAACATACAAATGTCTTTCAAAAGGCAAGTTTATGACATCCAAGTTTAGAAATATGTCAACACCCTTTGTATAATGCTTGTGGGATAAAGATCACCTAACCATTTGTATTATCTTTCAGTGACCAAAGTATTTTTTTTCAATTTCTATAACCAAGTTATAGGACAATTATACATTTTTCTCTAATTGGATGATTTAATTGGAAACCTCTTGTAATAAAGGTCATCTTAGAAAAAGTGTTCTAATGCATAGATGAGATCAAACATGTCAAATTAACAAATGGATTGTTAAGGGTCTCATACATCTAGGAATTACAAGTGGCGTAATTAACAAAAGTTATTTACCTTGTTAAAATTAAGTTAGTGGGATAAAGGTCACCTTATTTTTTTTTTTAATTTTTAACTTGGATCCTAAACTTTAAATAAATAATGTTTATGAAGGGATAATGGTTGATCCACCTAACTATGTTAGACAATATGCTTCCAACAAACTGAAACCTAGGTCTACCAAATGCATCTTTGTAGGATATTCTAAAAATTATATAGGATATTACTTCTACATCCCTATTGAGAATAAGATCTTTATTTCATGAAAAGTTGAATTTTTAGAAAGCAAATTTCTAATGTATAAAGCAAGTGGGAGGCGTGTGGAACATGAAGAAGATCAAGAACCATAACCCAATATAACTTAAGTTGGCACTAATATTAAACAAGAGGTTGTTGAAGATGAAGAGATCATTACTCTTTAACCCTTTGAAACACAAGTTGTTTGTAAATCAGGTGGAATTCGTCAAGAACCTGAGAATATGGATTTATCATCGATGAATGCTTCATGATGATGAATTCAGATGAGCTTGTCACCTATCGAAATGGAATGAAACATAATGGATATGACAAACTGATTGATGCCAATCATACATAGATGCAATACATGAGAGAAAACCAAGTCTGGGACTTGGTTGAACTTCCTCCCCAATGTTAGACTGTTAGGAGGAAGTAGGTCTTCAAGAAGAATACTAACATGGATGGAAATTTACACACATTCAAAGAAAGACTTTTTGGTAAAGGATTCACTCAAACCAAAGGAGTTGTTTATGATGAAACCTTTACACCAGTCAACATGATTAAATCTATAAGGATACTGATTGACATAGTTGTATATTATGACTGTGAGATATGGAAAATGGATGTCAAATAAAATTTCTAAATGGACACTTAGAAGAAGATGTCTATATGGTTCAAACTGAAGGTTTTATCGACCAAAAGCATCCTAATAAAGTATGTAAGCTCAAGAGATGTATTTATGGGTTAAAGAAAGCATCTTGAAATCGGAATCATCATTTTGACGATGAAATTACAAACTATGGTTTTTTTAGAAATGAAGATGAATCTTGTATTTACATGAAAACTAGTGGGAGCTCAGTGACCTTCTTGGTATTGTATGTGGATGGAATAGTTATCATGGAAAATCACATTCTAACTTTAGAAGGTGTAGAGCGTTGGCTAGGGAGTGCTTCTTAATGAAGGATTTTGGTGAGGCTCAGTAGCTTATTCGAATCAAAATCTATAAAGATAGATCAAAATGATTAACATGTTAAAGCCAAAGTAAATATATTGATAAAGTCTTGAAACATGTCAGTATGGAAAATTGTAAGACAGGATTTGTACCTATGACATATGGCAGAGTATTGAGTTCATCTTAATGTCCTAGCATAAATGATGAGTTGGATAAGATGAAAGATGTTCCATATGCTTTGGTAGTCGGATCCATCATATATTTCATGAATTATACTAGACTTGATCTTGCTTATGTTATGAACAGGACAATAAAGTTCCAACAAAATCCTGGTGAGAGTCATTGGATAGTTGTGAGGAACATCCTTAAGTACTTGCGTAGAACTAAGGATATGTTCCTCATCTATGGCGGCGTGGAAGAAAGCTTAAGTGTAAAGTGTTACACTGATTCTTTATTCACAACAAGTAAAGATGATTGTAAATCATAATAAGGATATGTGTTCACTATCAAGGGTGGTGCAATGTCTTTGAAAGTCTAAAAGAAAAGTGTTGTAGCACAATCCACTATAGATTAAGAATGCATCGTTGCTTCAGAAGCTGCATAAGAAGTTGCTTGGATGAAGAGATTCATTGGAGATCAAGGTGTGGTTCCTTCCATTCAGGATCCCTTAGAAGTATTTTGTGAAAATGAGGGTGCCTATGCATTGTAAAAGGAACCCATACGACACAAGAAGATTAGGAACATTATCCGGAGATTCAAATTCATTCGGTATAAAGTTGAAGATGGTGAAATTCGTATTTTTAAAGTTCACACTGATCAAATTTGGTGGACACTTAAACTAAGCCCCTTCCTCAAGAAATGTTTGAGGTCATGCTTGAGGGATCAGACTTTTCTATTCTAGTGATTGTCTTTAATCTATGTATTAGTATTAAGTATTAGAATGTTATGTAACACTATCTATTGTAATGACTATGATATATATGTCATATGAACTTTTCATTAAATATTTTTTGTGTTTTTTATTAACATATTTTATACTTGAGTAAGTTTATTCATTCTAAAATCCATAGTCGGTTATTATTAGCAATAATGAAGTAAGACCAATATGAATTGGAATAGTTTACAAAGCGTTGTAACTAGTTTCATAGATACTTACTAGAAAACACTTATTGGATTGACTCGTTCAAAATCACTTCATGGATCACTGCGATGAAAAACACTTGATAAAAGGTAATATTTGTATATCCTTAACCCCTGGGATACATATATGGGACTTGAGTGTGGGGAGTGTTTTTCTTTAAACATGTAGCTATAAAAGCTATTATCATGTATGATGTGAACCATGCAAGAGACGTATGTAGTCAAGATGGGATTTGTTCCTCCTATTCATTGAGGGTTAGATATCTAAGGTTTTCTCTAAAGTTGAACACCTATATGAGATTGATTGCAATCTATATCTCATGTTTAACAGGATGTTTGTACCAAAGGGGTAACTAATAAACTTACCTTATACACCAATTTTATCTTTGAGCTTCTGAGGAATCCAGTGTTGATAGAATGACACAAAGTCGTTTGTTGTTAGGGGGAGTGAAATGTTGCTAGACGTTCACACTATTTTATATCAATCTAATATGAGTCTTGTACAAGTGGGAGATTGAAAGATCTTGTATTCTCAAGAGTCATATTTAAATGATATTACTAACTAACATATGATCCTATGAGTAACACTAACAACAACTTGATAGAATTGATAGTTTATTAGAAATTCGATTTTTATAAATATTCATAAACTCTTATAAATAAATTGGGAAAATATTTATTTCATGTAAATAATTATTTTACAATTGCAAGTAACACATCAATTTATAAGACATGAATTAATAAGCCATGTACAACATTTTGGACTAGATAAATCTTTTTTTCTTTTATCAAAATTTTAAAATCTATATCTTATAAACTAGTTTTGGGTTTTATAAATATGTTTACTACTTTTATAAAGGCAAAACCATAGGTAATCTTTTGTCAGAAGAGTATGAGCTTTTGAATTGTTTAATAAAAAGAAATAAACATGCATTGAATGCATGGGGGATATGGTTGTCTAATGTGATAAGGGCTTAATGGTTAAGGACCTTTAGATTAAATTTCTACTTTAACTAGAGATTGAGAGGCTTTCATTTTGTAATTCTTCTTGAGAAAAATTTGAAATTTCCTCTCACTCTCTCATACTCTCTTGCTTTTGAAAATTTAGAGCTCGTGTTACTTGCATTTTTGCTCTCTTGAGAGTATTACTTTGGTTTTACTTCCAAGCTTAAAAGTTCATCTCCAAGACTAACATCTTGTTTCAAGTTGAGTTCTTGTTGGTGTCTTAAAGGTTCCATGTTTTTCATCAACTATCAAGCCTCCCATTGAGTACCTAAAGTACAATAAGGTTGTCATTTCTTCATCTCCTCCATGGTTGTATTTTTTTTTTATATTTCCATTTCTTGCAAGATGATCCTGGGTAGGTTGTAACTTGTTTATTTTTTTCAAAATGAAGTCATCCATTTTCCATAATGTTTCAGGTTAATGAAACTAGTTTTGAACTAAAACCCAACAACGTTGACCTGATCCAAATAACAAAAAGTAAGAATGTGCTAATACTTTTATCAATGTTCATTTTCCCAACTCGATATATCCTTTCTTTTCTACATTTTCTTAGAGTCTTTTGTGTTAAATTGGTAGTAGCTTCAGTCCATTCCTTTTTTAAAGTATCAAATATTGTTCTAGTATAATAGTGACCCGTTTTTGCTTCGATTGGATGCATTGAAGAAAGAACTAAGCTCGAGCTAATAGTGTTGAAATCTTCATCTTCTTCAGCGACCATTCTGTAATAACCCAATATTTTCCTAATTTACCTTTGTGGTTAGTTCCGTTACATTCTCATGTTAAGTTAATTTTCTATTGATTAAAATTAACTTATGTGGGCTAAAGTGTAGAAAATGATTCCTTGGTTATATATAGGTCATATGGTTATTTCTACACACTTTAAAGGGGCTACATGAAATAGACTCATAGTTATACCACATTAAACCCTAATTCGGGATTAATCTCTCATTTGCAGACAAAAAACCCTCCTCTTAGCCTCCATATTCTTGAGAGAGTGTTCTAGGGTTCTTTCCATTTGGTGGTGTGTTGAAGTGAAGAAGAATGGTGAAATCTTTGGTGCACTTTGGTGGACTTGTGGTGGGACTCATAGAGCTTCTTCCTTAACATAATTTTGGTGGTTCATTTATGGATTTCCAAAAGGTAAGACATCTATCTCAAGTTCATATTTTGTTGTCTTACTAGTCACATACAAGGAGAGGTCATGAATGATGCAAATTCTTGATTTTGGTGTGTTTATTGCCCCACTCTTGTCCCTATCTTAGTAGTCATTTAGAAAGGGTTTTTATGGCTTAAGAACACCCAATGGAAGTTTTGATTGGACCCAAATTGAGTAGAAGGAGGGGATCAATTGATGATAAAAAAATATATAATTATCGGTTTTCACGACGTAATTATTACCTTGTCAGGTCGTGAGGTCAAGTCCTTGAATGATTGAATTCACATCTATTTTCTTTGTCACGACGTGAGTAGACCCTTTGTCATGTCGTGATGATGTGGGCTTGACTGGTCAAACCCTAATGGCCATTTGGTGTCACGACGTGGGACTCCTAGTGCTACGATGTGATAATGAAATTAACCGGTCCTGAATTGAGAAGGAGCCTGAGCTCACGACATGAAAATCGTCTCGACATAACCGCATTTTTTTATGAGCTGTTCGTTATCAGTTCTTCGAGTATTCTTGTAGGGGTGTTAGAATGTTTGTGAGATGGTGGTTTTCCTCTGTTCATAGCTCCACATAACTTAGACTAAAGGTGAGTCGTTTCTTGGTGTTTTAAGCACTATTTTGGAAGGATAACATACACCCATGTTTGTCTTCTTGTCTATTGATGTTATGTAAAGTTAGAAACTAAATGTCAAGGGTGAAGTATAACCCGTACATGTAATGTTATTGATGATTTAGTTAAACTCAGTTAATTATTTTATTCTAGATCTCTTGAACTAATCAATTGGTGCAATATGTGTAGGTTAGGTCCATGCTAGAAGTGAGGACTATTGGGTTCTTATATTCATGATGATATGCATGGTATATTTTTTGTTTTGTCACTTTTGATTGAAACTAGGATATGAATGCTAGATGTTGTTTAAGTGAAAGGTGTACTTCACTATATGTTATCACATGTTGTCATGTATACTTGTATTGATATACTTTGATTATGTGTTTAGAAGATGTAATATGCCATGAATTAATCATAACTTGCATGATTATATAATGATATTGGTGAGTTGTGTGTTTCTCCCATGTGAGAGAAACTAATTAATTAGCTAATTAATTAAATAAAAGGGGATATATATATATATATATATATATATATATATATATATATATATATATATATATATATATATATATATATATAGTGGGGTTAAGGGCATTAACCTAACTTTGGTACGTACCATTATAGGATATTGTGGTGGAAGGATATCGTTGGAGGAAAAGAGCTTAAGACAAGGCAACCTCGGATGGTTTTTTAGCTGACCACTTCGAGACATGGTCCTAGTGCACGTTGGTATAATAGGACTGGAGTGATGTTGGTGATCTTGGATGCCATGTACAAACATCACGTTTGGATGTAGGTATGCTCATGGAGGTACATGGTACTACCCTCGAATGACAATGCATCATGCTCGTACATACAAAGTTAGAGTAGTGAATGTGGAGAACCAATGATAGTGTTACGGGTGGGAGTCTTGCTCCGTTTTGTGCACTAGGTCGCCAGGTCACGTTTGTAGTGAACAACGTTTTCATTTGGGAGTGTTTTAGTGGTGCATTAGACCATAGTTTAGCAAGGGACATTATTAGTAATTATAGCAAAGCAAATAAATTAATAATTACTTCGGTGAAAGAATGTACGGATTAATGTATACATGTATATAGTAATAAATAATGATGAATATTGCATGGATTGATGTGTTGCATGACTTAACATGATTTATGTGTATGCTTTGTTTCCATGGTTACGTGCTTGATATTGACTCACTGTGATGATGTTGACACTTGTTTCTTATATGTTGTTGTGGCATTACATTGGTTTAGGCAACTTGTTTATTGATGTCCTGGTGAGGTTAGGATCTTTTGGGTAGTGATAATCCTTTGATTAGTAGTGATGATAACAGTTTGAGACTTCTTGTGATATTTCATTTACACGTGGTTTTGGTGTTTATTTTGGTTTGGCTTGTACAACTATAGATTTGATGGGTTGTCTTTGAAAGATTTTTTAAATAACTATTGATGATCTTTTTACAATACTTTCGCTAACGTTTTTATCATAATAATTGGTAAAAATTAAAGAAAAATTTTTGGTGAAAAATCATGGTGTTACACCTTCGAGACTCAACTACTTTGTCGTATTGTAAAACAAATTCCTTCAACATGGTCCTTGAGTTAACAAATCAATCAAAAATTGTATCGATACTCTCACTTCATCAAGTTGTGGTGATATGAACATAGAAAATATACTTCAAGAACAGTTTAGCTCAATGCATACATTGGTTATACATGTTACTAATCCAAACAACTAGTTTCCAATTTATACTTACTTCGCATAACTTCCCTTGTTTCTTCAGATTGTTCAATGGTGTCACTATTTACCCGTTGTCTTTACGTTTCCTGAAAATCACTATAACGGGAAACATTTGATAGAAGGTGTTAAGCTTCATGCTTCATGATAGGCTTTGAACAAAAGAGATGTCGATTTTGTGGAAAAATATTTTTTATTTCATTGCCCATAGCTTTGTTTTGATCAATAATAATTGCATGCGAATACTTCTTAAACATAAATTTGAGGGAATATTTTAATAATCATTCAAATGTTTCTTCCTTTTGTAACAACCCAAATTTCCAAATAAAATTTTCATTTTTACTTAATCAAAACATTCCCATAAAATATGACATAATAATGATGATTGTTTTCAATTTCCATAACATCAACATTTTATTTCAAATAATAGAGTGTCCCATCAAATCAAATACTGGAGAATGCATGTCGCGCCATCAAGCCTTGCCCTTGACCTTAGGCTCAGATGGACCTGAAACAAATCAACAAACTGTAAGTTAATGCTTAGTGATTTCCACAGAGCATACCCCAAACAATCGACATAATAAGATAATCCATACTAGCTATAAAAGCTACATAAACCACATAAGCCATGAATATAACAAATACGGATGTTGTGGGCTCCACTCAGGGTCTTACTCTAGGATGCCATGAGCTCCCCACATGGTCTTACACCTAATTGTCATGGGCTCCCCCATGGTCTTTAGTAGGAAAGCCATGGGCTCTCCTCATGGTCTTATATCCAGGTTCTATAGGCTCCCCCATGATCTTTAATAGGAAAGTTATGGGCTCTCCATATGGTCTTACATCCAAGTATCATGGGATCCCCCATGGTATTTTATACAAATGTACCACATATCCAACTATCATACCTCCTAGAAGATGATCAACAATCATGCCACATAACAATATATCAAGTACTGTGCCACATATCCTAAAATGGGTTGGCTTGGTACCTTCGACCCATTGATATGGTGAAGAGACTCACCTTCTCAAGAATGTTGAACTAATAAGATAAGATCGGATAAGTCCCAACACATAGCTCTAACTCAACTTCCTATAACCATTATACGACTAGTTTTGTCAAAATTACGGATAACCACTAATACCCTCAAGGTCAAACTTGGTCAACCCTGGTCAAAGTCCAAGTCAACAGTCAAGGTTAATAGTCCATGTTAACCCCAACTCGTCGAGTGCATCTAGTAACTCGTCGAGTTCTTTTAAAGTCCAGAAAACTAGCATGAACCCTAGCCAACTCGCCGAGTTGTCTCATCAACTCGTTGAGTTCACTCATATCCAGTTGTAACGCCCATAGATCCGGGCTAGTAGATTTAAAGATAATAGGAGTCAAAAACGACTTTTCGACAAAAGAATATTTAGAATAAATAATCTTAAACAAGTTGTACAATATGTCTCAAGGGTTCCGTACATATAAAGAACGTCGAAATCCGAGTTATAAAGAAGAAGTTATGGTCCGTCGAAGTTTTACGGCAAAACCGACACGACACCGGGAGACGTAAAAATAATGAATTTATGATAGAACTTATTTTAGCCTTAGTAATCTAAATGAAATTCGTAGAATATGTTAACCTGAGAGCGTCCATAAAAAGAACGCCCAAATCTGACATCTTATGAAGAAGTTATGATCTTTCAAAGTTTCGGCTTAACGGTGTACAGCCCGAAGTTCGAGTATTAGATCGAGCGGGTTTTAGCTGACACAACCTAAACGAGAATCAAAGATCAAGTTATTAGTAGCGTAATGATAAAAAGACAGGCAAAAATGGACATCGGATGAAGAAGTTATGAGATTTTAATAGACCAATCATGTCCCGGCCTGTTAAAAATATAACTTTAAAAAATAAAGTCAAAATTAGCAGACGGAGTCTAAACGAAAGTTGTAGAGTACCTCGCCACCTACGCGTGGATGTAAATAACGTCAAAAACGGAATTCGTATGAACGAGTTACAAATTATACTAGCATATTTACGTATTAAAATAAAGTATAAATCATATATACGTACACATATATATACATATGTATATATCATTAGAAAGGTATTGACGATGCAGTCATTATAAGACTAATGTTGAGTTCTTTCGACATTAGTTTAGTACAAATATCATTAAATCCATTTAAAATAGTATTATACAGGAGTGTTTAGTTGAAAATTCAATTAGTATAAATAAGAGCCTTGGGCTCTCATATTTCTTGCACCATTCTCTTGATTCAAGAGTCTTTCTTTCTTTATCCCCCGGGCATTTTGGTCCCTCGTGATTCGATTTCTCTTTCTGTAGTTTTTCATATAGTAAGGTGGGCGCTGAACCGCTGCACTAATCTTTTTTAGAAAGATTCAACGACGAAGTTCTGCCCCTGCAGAGCCCGACTCCTAGATAAAATCCCCTTGTAAGTAAGTTATGCTTACCCTATTTTAATATAGCTTATATTTAAAACTAATATCGTTATTATGAACTTATAATAAATATTTGAGCTATTATTATGACTTATATAAGTTTCGTTATAATATCTTTTTAACTACTTGCGATATGGGGAATCTAGTTTAAAGGGCCGCATAGGGTTGCTGGATTTCAGAAGTGCTATACGCCAAAATGGTCTTGCCCTCCGATGTTTTATGTCTGGCCCCTGTCTGTACGTAGTGGTTGGAAAGTGTTATTTAAACGCTTATATAATAATAAAAATAAGACTAATAATTAGTCATGGTAAATATTAGACTAAAATCTAGTGGTAATAATACTAGGTTTCGTCGAAGGAAATTATTTTAATGTAAACAAAGCGCTGTCCGAGTACTGAGTCACCACCTTCTCAGGTGAGTGCATAGTCCCTTTAATCTTACACATAGATATGAAGTATTTTATATAAATTACATGCTACGTGTGTATATTATCTGAATACTTGTGTAACAAACATAAATTTTACGCCAAATTTAAACTTTTCAATCGTAAATAAAATCAAACAAAGTTTGTTTACTAAAAATGTTTTCAAATCTAAATCCATCAGAGTCTCAAAATCATAACATAAGGATGAGGAGCGGTACGGTCACGCCTTCGCCTTTCCATGATCTACTGAAGTACCTGAAAGAATAACTGAAAACTGTAAGCCCGAGGGATTAGTGAGCTACCCCCAAAATACCAATACCACACTGACAATACCACAACAGTAATAATCAATTTAATCAATATGCATACTGGGCCATCAGCCTGAATGGACCGCCCTACCGGGCCTACAGTCTGTCTGAATCCATCCCGAGCCTTCGGTATGACTGGTCCGCCACGTGGGCCTACAGTCTCCCCGGACCGCTCATAGGGTATATTGGCATTCAGCACAAAGCAGGACCGCCTCAACCCAGCCACAAGCAAATAACCATGTGCGCATACTATCATATACATGAATATATCAACATCAAACATATCTGTCACACTGATCATCAATCATAGAATTCTCCTCTAACTAGAGTACCGACCTAGCAAGTCACTAGCACACCAATCCCTACGGATCATAAGAACATAACATGCTGTCTACCTCGATTCCGAACTAACAGATCATAACCACATGCAACATACCATAACAATAACAACTAAAGGGGCCGGCCTTGGTGCTGTAGACCCTATTGATATAGTGAGCATAACTCACCTTACAGATGTCAACTCGAAAGGCAAACTCCAACTCTCGGTTCCTTGACACAGGCCCCACCACATATTGTCATAGCACAACATACTCATAAGTCCTTAACCTTATAAGGTGCTCCATAACCCACTAGTCAACCCCTGGTCCAAGTCAAAGTCCTCAGTCAAGGTCAATAGTCCATGTTGACCTTAACTCACCGAGTACCCTTGGGTACTCGCCAATTTCTCTGAAGTGCATTCCAACTCGCTGAGTCATCGGAGAGACTCGCCGAGTTCCTTTGATTCTCGATCAAACTTAAGGTCATCCGTCGAGTTCTCTCCTTGCAACTCAACGGATACACACTCATACATATCCCAGAGAAAACTCATCCGACTCGCCTAGTTGTTCTTCAACTCGTCGAGTCTTATCGCGATCTTCATTGGACTCACCGATTTGTTCATCAACTCGTCGAGTTCACGACCATCTTCATGTGAGTCGTCGAGTCAACTTTGCGACTCTCCGAGTCCATTCAGTCCTCTTTCCATACAGAGTTGTTTTGAGCCATGCAACAGCTCCAAATCACATATCCAAGCTTCTAGGGCATGCTCATCATGTAAAGTTGCAAACTTTACGTGCATGCATGGCCTTAAAGGCTCCAAATGCCAAATCTATGTTCTTAATGGGGATTCATGCCTAAGAGGGACCTCGATCACAAACAAAACTATGACTTTGTGCTTCTAAAATCCAAGGAGTGTCCAGATCTGAAGTTACAACTTCAGATCTAGCCCAGAGCTCATCATACCAACTTGAAAATCCATAAAAAGCCCTAGAACTCAACAAAAGGGAAAAAGGGAAGTAAAAATGGCACTTTGATACCTCCAAAGGATGCTAGCTGAGGTAAATATCGCTTCCCACTCCTTCCTTGCTTCAATTTCCTTTGCACTCTTAGCTTTCTTCCTCCAAGATCCTCTTTTACAAGCTTCAACACCAAACCAAGGCACACACACACAAAATAGGGTTTTAAGGGGCTCTCAAAGACTGTAAAGAGGCCAAAGGAGGCTAAGGCTCCTTTAAATAGAGGTGAAAACCCCGGGATTTAGGGTTTCCACTGCCAGCTCCTACTCACCAAGTCCTAATGTGGACTCGTCGAGTAGGTCACTAAAAATGCGATCCCACCCCGCTGCTACTCGATGAGTAGGTCAACCAACTCGTCGAGTGGAGATGAACCCAAAAAATATTATTTAAGCAATACCTGAGAATCAGGGCGTTACAACTTTCTGTATATGCTGGATGAACGATTATATACATGTTTTAAATGATTTAAACTGTATATGTATTTTATATCTACGATAATGTTGGGGTAAAACATGGGTAGATGTAATAGATGGAATATGAGTTTGATGATGAGTTTAGATGTGTTATAGACCACGAGGTGAGGTTGAGAGGTGGATGATGTGAGAAGCCTTTTCCTAAACGATGGGCCCATCATTCAGCAGAGTATGGATGACAACCGCAGACTATTCTAGACAGTATAGTGGAACACTAGTAGGATCGCAACCTGTAGGTGTTGTGAATGATATGTTCACCCAGTGTACACTAAACCTTGGCGACCATGCAAACTTGGTGCCTAAACCTTGGCTATTATGCAGACTTGATGCCTAAACCCTAGCGACTATGTAGACTTAGTGCCCGTTGTGTAAACCTTGGTGATCATGCAGACTTGATGCCTAACCCCTGGCGACTATGCAGACTTAGTGTCTGTTGTGTAAACCGTAGCAACGATGGACTTCGTGCTGACTCCTTTGGATGATCCTTAGGAATAAATGAACGAGGAATAACTGATTCTTAGGGTAGATCCTTAAGAATAATGAAGATAATGAGAATGGGTAATTGGGTTGATTGCTTAATTGTTTAAACGTAATAATTATATTATTGTTGTTTGAAAACCCTATGTAGTCACCAGATTTACCAACCTGACCCACTCAGTTTATTTATATCATAGGTGTTGTTATGAAGTCACATTACACTGAGAAATGAAGGAGATATAAATCACTAGTAATAATGAATGTAAGTTCTGTTTATGCTGATGTTTCTGTATTGATGATGACATCCCAAATGTTTTAAAATGAATAAAAATACTTTTCTTCGGAAATGATTTGATAACGTATTTATCATGTTTTACTGGGAACAAATTCCGCAACATTTTTTATTAAAAGAGGTACTCTGATTTTCATAAAGCATAAACAAAATCGGTCTTTTCTGATTTGTTATGCTATCGTTTGATCGGATCTATTGTCTGTTGCCGACCGGATCTGGAAACCTTATGTGTTTAGGATTCTAAACGTATGAATACAATATTAGAACTAGAATATAAAATTTCAGAGTGATAAGGATGATTTAAAACGTCAATCCTAAAATTAAGAATTAGATTCACCTTATTTAGTGAATATAACAAAATGGCAAGAACCCGCAGTGGAGCTGAGAATGCAAATGGGAATAGGAATCAACCCTCGGTGATTAAACAAATACCTGTTGTCGAAGAAGTGGCACCTGAGCCAATAACGATGGCCGGAGTGAAAGAGATGATCCATATGATGTTGGATCACCAAATGGAGGAAACAAGGCGTTTAATTCAATAGAACCGAGAAGAACTTACGATAACAATTGAACACCCCGAGCTGAATGATGGGTAGTTAGAATGAGGAAACTATAGTGGGACGGTTGGCCATGCCAACCCACCGATAGTTAGACAAAACATTCAGGATAGAGGAAATGACAGACATGGACGCAAACACAAGGATTTCATGGCATCCAAACCACCGAGTCTATCTGGAAGCCCGATGCCGGTGGAAGTCATGAACTGGATCTCCAAAATGGAGACGATGTTTGAGAGTTGTGGGTGTAGCAACAGGCAGAAGACCGCTCTCGCGGTTCCTCTGTTGAAATCTGGAATACTAAGATGGTGGAGGCTACTAGCTGATTCGATGCCCAAAGGAGAAGCAAGCAAGATATCGTTGGAAGATTTTCTGGTACAGTTAAAGATGTAGTACTTCTCTGAGTAGGATCTTCTGGAAATCAACAATGAGTTCCAGAATCTGAAGAAGGGAAGAATGAGCATTACAGAATATGCTGCAAGCTTTACGGAAAAGATGAAGTTAGTTCCTTACCTAGTCCCAACCGAACTCTCCAAGGTTAACAAGTTTGCCCATCGATTACGAGTAGACTTTGGTCCAATGGTCAAGCAAGCAACCACTTTGAAAGCCGCCATCTGGGCAGCCAGGAATGTTGAGACCCAGATTAAGGAAAAGGGTCTGGAGAAAGCTGAAGTTGGCGAGAAAAGGATGCATGAAGGATCTTCAAAATCCAACAAAGAAAAGAAATTCTCAAAGACTGAAGAAGGAGGAGAAGGTGAAGCCAAGTGGTGCGAGAAGTGTAAAAAGAAGCACTTCGGGAAATATAGCGAGGAGGTGACTTGCTACAACTGTGGAAAGACATGGCATTACGCCAGCAAGTGTGCGTCCAACAAAAAGGTGTGCTATGGATATAACAAAGAAGGGCATATTTCTAGGGACTGCCCAAAGAAAAATAAGGTAGCAAGACCAAACACACCACCAAGGCCAAGGGCATTCCACATGATCCTCAACGAAGCAGAAAACCATGCGAGGAACCAAGGATGAGGAATTCATACCCGATGTCAAGTTATGAAGTATCCAAGGGGATAGAATCATATGATGTAGCCTATTAGAGGCATAGTCTAAGGTGAACTCGAACACCTATGTAATAGTTTCGGGAAATAATAAAGGCTTCGTTTTGTTATTTGATGTGTTAAATTGTTATGTGATTTTCTTGTATGGTGACTAGGAAAACTGCGAGACAATACTTGGGATAAGAATGAGTAGGTGTGAAAGGTAGTAGATACATATACTACCGGAAGCACATGACTCACGCTTGGATCACGAAAAGTCACAAGGTTACCAAGAAGCTAGTAATTGATACCGTTTTATTCAAATATGTCGTTACTATCATTCCAGTAATGACTAAGAAGATTATTGTTATTCCGACCCTAGTGGTCATGTCGAATTGAGTCCAACTACGATGAGTATGTTACGTCGTTCAGAGAACCAAGTTCGATGTAGCATCCGACTTAAGCCAGAAGATTGAAGTGAGAGATAATCAAAGCGATTAATAGAAGTATCGCGCTCGTTGTTAAAGAAGTTAGTAGCTAGAAATGCTACATGTTAAAATGTGACTCTATCACAATAGAACATGAAGGAAAGTATATTCCATTCTAGAATTTGACTCTAAGAGACCTAAGTCTAAACGTGCATCACGTAATGATAGGTCATAACTTGGAATCTAACCTGAGATAGAGAGCAGGTGCACAATCGAGTACTGGTTGCAGTCAATAAGTCTAGGAGATAGACTCGAAGGAATATAGAAGCTATAATTATTACCTTGGATGAAGATATGACGAATGGAGTCATTATACGAGCCCTGTTTCGTTGATTATTCCGGGACGTAATCATCCTAAGGGGGAGATAATAGGGGTCGAAAACGACTTTTCGAAAAAATATTATTTAGAATAAATAATCTTAAACTAGTTGTAGAATATGTCTCAAGTGTTCCGTACATATAAAGAATGCCGAAATCCGAGTTATAACGAAGAAGTTATGGTCCGTCGAAGTTTAACGGCAAAACCAGTACGGCACCGGGAGACGTAAAAAAATGAATTTATGATAGAGCTTCTTTTAGCCTTAGTAATCTAAATGAAAGTCGTAGAATATGTTAACCTGAGAGCGTCCATCAAAAGAATTCCCAAATCTGACTTCTTATGAGGAAGTTATGATTTTTCGAATTTCGGCTTAGCGGTGTACAACCCGAAATTTGAGTATTAGATCGAGCGGTTTTTAGCCGACACAACCTAAACGACAATAGAAGATCTCGTTATTAGTAGAGTAACGATAAAAAGACAGACGAAAATGGAAATCGGATGAAGAAGTTATGAGATTTTAACGGACCAATCTTGTCCTGGCCTTTTAAAAATATAACTTTAGATATAAAGTCAATATTAGCCGACGGAGTCTAAACAAAAGTTGTAGAGTATGTCTCCACCTACGCGTTGATATAAAGAACGTCAAAAACGGAGTTCATATGAACAAGTTATAAATTATAATAGTATATTTACGTATTAAAATAAAATATAAATCATATATACGTACACACACACACACACACATATATATATATATACACACACATATGTATATATCATTAGAAAGGTATCGATGATGTGGTCATTATAAGACTAATGTTGAGTTCTTTCGACATTAGTTTAGTACAAATATCATTAAATCCATTTAAAATAATATTATAGAGGGGTGTTTAGTTGTTTATATAACTAAAATGTCATTAAGTAATTATGGAGGTTAGTTTTTGAAAATTCAATTAGTATAAACAAGAGTCTTTCTCTCCTTATCCCCCGAGCATTTCAGTCCCCCGTGATTCGACTTCTGTTTCTGTAGCTTTTAGTATAGTAAGGTGAGCACTAAAGCATTGCACGAATCTTTCTTAGAAAGATTCAACGACGAAGTTCTGCCCCTGCAGAGCCCGACTCCTAGCTAAAATCCCCTTGTAAGTAAGTCATGCTTACCCTATTTTAAGATAGCTTATATTTGAAATTAATATTATTATTATGAACTTATAATAAATATTTGAGCTATTATTATGACTTATATAAGTGTCGTTATAATATCTTTTTATCTACTCGCGGTACGGGGAATCTGGTTTAAAGGGCAACAGAGGGTTGTTGGATTTCAGAAGTGCTATACGCCAAAAGGGTCCTTCCCTCCGGTGTTTTATATCTGACCCCTGTCTGTACATAGTGGTTGGGAAATATTGTTTAAACGCTTATATAATAATAATAAGACTAATAATTAGTCACGGTAAATATTAGACTAAAATCTAGTGGTAATAATACTAGGTTTCGTCGAAGGAAATTATTTTAAAGTAAACGAAGCGTTGTCCGAGTACTGAGTCACCACCTTCTCAGGTGAGTGCATAGTTACTTGATGGGTTTTGGTCATAAGACATCCTATGTGCTCATACAAACCCTAATGCTTGGATCTAGGTTTCTCTATTGTACATGCTTTGAATCCAAGACTATAAACCCTAATTCTAGCATTTAAGTAATCATATTAATATGTAATTAGGTTTAAGATCATACCTTGATTGTTATGTAGCAATAACAATCCCAAATCCACCTTGAATTGACTTTGGAATGCTTAGAGTCACAAGTGTCACTCCTCTAATGGCTTACAAACACCAAGAGCAAATGGAGAAGGTATAAAGAAAGAGGATAGAGGTTAGAATTCGTCCTTAGGACTTCTTGGGAAGGGATACACGAATTCATGAGCCAAGGGGTGTTTATATAGGTGTAGAGATAGGGTTTCAGTCATTATCCTTATCTAGTTGCTTATCCACAAAGCAACCTATAAGATAATCCTTGAATCCTTATCATAGTCGAATTCTAAGGCCTTATCACCTCAAATTCGTTCACCCTATATTTAAGATAATCCTTACCTTATTTTGTAACTATCACATAATTACAAATCGGCCCTTCTAGTTTAATTAATTACACTTGATCACAAAATTAATTCCTAATTAATTATTGACCAATATTAATTAAACAAATATGATTTCTCCTTTAATATATTATTCTTATAACATATTAATAAATCATAATAACCTCTCTCTATTTATTTCTCCAATCAAGTTGCTTTGGTGAAGGCAACCCAAGAGGACCATGCACCATCGGGTCAAGTACATACCAAAATAGTTATGGACTTAGACACTAATCCAACAGTCTCCTACTTGGATAAGTCTAATAACTATTCTGCGTATGACTTCAGATCCTGATCTGTAATCGTAGCTTTCCAAAGCCGCTGTCAACTCTGATCATATCAGATACGCGTGTCCTTAGATAACACCAAGTTAGTAGTGCGTTTACATATTATCAATGTGCAACCGATTAGCAAGATACAACTCACACATCTCGGTTTCAAGAATATAAGATGTTATCGTCTCACTAATCACTCGTGATACAATTCATGGAGTGATCCAAGTGAGCGTGGGTTTAATCCAATGCTCAAATCATATACATAAGCACTCATAAATGTTGCAGCAACCATTTGCTTATGTCTAATACTCTTCATAGACAATCCACACACCAATTCACGACAGTCTTCATTCATATCTACTTCCAACATATGAATGACTGTGGCCCGTTCGAATAATTCGATTATTCTTAATAAATTCAATTATTCTGGAAGTTAAAACATGCAAGGTGAAACACAAGAATAATACTAATCCCATATGGCCTCAACCCTTTGAGCATAAATAAAACACCTTTTATTTATCACCATATCGATTACTCATTATTTGTCGTTTCGGGTAATCAACTTCTTACTTGAATTCCAACACTTGTCCCATGCTCCTAGCATGCACACAATGTTTACCTATGGTTCTTACTTTTGTGAAATAGACAAATTGAACACATTTCCAATCATTCTCATTTTACAACTCCAAATCCTTTTTCATAAGTGTAAGAATATCAAATTCTTGCTACTTATAGATTATGCTAGATTCTAACATTCTATGCAATGATTCTTTCGTAATATCACTAACCAAAGTCACAAAGACTATTGCCAATGAAATTACAAAGTCTTTTATCGGAGATTGTTACAATACAATTCCTTAGATATGATGTCTCTCACTCAAAGTACATTCCTTTGAACATCCTTTTGCATAAACGTTTCTAATCTAGTCATAGATTTTTCAATATTTACTTCCCAATATGGACACGCTTCCATATTTTCCATATGACAACTTATTCTTAATAGAATCTTATCTATTCATAATAATGTCAATATGGTCCATTCAATACCATGCTTCCAACTACTCACAAGCAACCAATCCTCGTCGAACTTTGGATTGTTCTTTGATAGTTGTTTAATTATTTTATTCAAAACCGATTCTAGTCCCTTTTCCCTCTAAATGCGCTAGACATTTGGAAAATTTAAAAATGGTCAAACATTAAAGCATTTGCAATCGATCCTATACCCAAAGCGTATGGGACACGATGCACAATGTTTTATTTGCTATGTTCTCAAAATTCGAATTGTGAAGAGGAATGTTGTAATCATAATAGAAATTTTAAGAACACACTATGTACCTTTGACCAAATCTATTAACGTTTCACAACCTAATCCTTTAGATTTGAAATGAAGCATAATATTCTCTCCCTTAATTATAGCAAAACAACTTTATAACCCTTACTACTTTGCAAGGTTTAACTCTTGTTTTCTATAATTAATATTGCCAACTTGCAATACTTTCCATAATAGTCATACAATCATAACTTTTATGCTCCCACTATCATGATGATTACTATAAAACATAACACTTATGCTGCCACTAGCTTCGACATGTATTCATAAATATCTTAACTTTCAGAAAGACAATACCTATTGAATTTCTTAAGTCCATGTTTCTAATACTTAGTGCTTTGATAATCTTTTATCAAGGCTTCTTGAACTTATACACCTTTGCCTTAGATAGTTCATATGTGTGTCTTAACAATTAAGACTAATTGCCAAACCTCACAATTCAAATAATGGAAAGGGATACCGTAACCATGATCAAATTCGAGAATGCAACTTTACAATCACTATCTTCTTAAAATCTTTCTTAGTGAAAGCATTTCCTCACAATCATTTTCATGAAGGAGGAAATCTTATGACACTTAGATTTTAATGGTGTATATGTTCCTATCCATGTGAAGTTGTTAAAAAACAAAGTTTATGACAAATTCAAACTCATATGGACCGAACTTTCTTAATCTTGATTTCTTGCCTTATGGTAGCACAACTGCCCACCACGTCTTCTAAGTAGTTATGCAGCTCACCTCTTCCTATCAATGTACCTTTCATTGATTAAGGTGCCTTTTCTTTTATGCGTTCAAAATGAGAACTCATAGGACTCACATGCATAATTAACTCAATTGGAGCAGCACAGAAACAAAATTATGTCAACACGATAGGTTGTAAACCTTAACTCGTGTGCTAGTGATGATCGATAAGGTTTATTTGATTTGTTCTTGAAACCTTTCCAGACCATTAAGACTCCCACTCACTCCTTGACATATAAGATTCTTTTGTCAATAAACATTTCTTGACAAACAAATATTCAAGAGTTAGTGTAGTTTTTATCAAAACACTTCATAAATTGGTCCTAGTCGGTCTTTGTCTTATTCAAGACATCACAACTTTCCACATTTGATGAATGTTATAAACCTTTAATACTTTTCACTCATTGTCACAATCTTAACTTTAAGACTTGTTATTGGAACGAAGTATGATAGACTTCTTGATTTAACCATTTCCTCAATCCTTGATTCCTCTTCTTAAACATACAATTGTACTAAGACTTACTTAGAGGATCAATTGAGATATGGTTCTTAATCATTAAGACCCATTATAAAGCATAAAAGCTACTCTCCCTTCTTCTTAGAATGGAGAAACTTTTATCTTTCTTCCTACTTGATTCTTCTTATTCGTTCTGCTATTGATTTAAACATTTTCAATCAATTCAGAATTACACTTAATCTTATAAGCATAATCATATTTGCTAAACCTTTAGTAAATCATGACGAATGTCTTTGTTACTCTTATGGTGAACTTGATCAACACACAACTTTGTGTACTCGATCTCCTAGTCCTTCACTTGACACTTTGTCAATGAATTTGTCTAATTTCCAAATATGAAATTTCTCATTCATCGTGCAACCAAGTTGCGTGATTCCAAATTTCAGTCCAATTGAATTTTTGGCGATGAGAAACTCTTCCTATTTGGTAAATTCTCGACATTTCGATAAATAACATAACTAAGAATCATATCCATTCGTTGTAGAAATATACAAACATCAATTTTCATAATGATTTCATTGCAAGGAAGTAAACAAATAAATAAATAAGTCAAACAAAATTTATTTTATTTATTAAAAGCAGCGGAAAACCATTTGTCCTTACAATGCAAAATCTATTGAAAACTATGTAAAAGGAAAATTTCTAACAACTCCATCATAACTATCTAAGCTCAAAATCCAATCTTCAAGTCCATGCGATCGAGATCCATCTCTTGTGATTAGATTCATCTTGCTCTCTTATCAAGTTTCCTTTCTTTTCACCGATCCTACAAAAAACACTCAAATGCAATCTTATTACATCATGTATTAAGAATCAATGAATAGGAACTTAACGGAGTTAGATAGTGGATTTTACCTGAAGCGTAGTCATACTTTTGACTCTCCCATCTCTTAGATCTCTAAGGTAAATAAGGAACTTCGTCTCCAATGCCCCTTCTCTTGGCAATAAAAGCAAATTGACTCTTTTGGAACAACACATGGAACTACTTCAGACATCGCCTTTCTCTTATGATGAAACTTTTCGATCATTGCATGTCTTTCATTGCCATTGTCTATATCCATAGAGGTCTTGAAGGCAGATTCACCAATCAACTTTGCTTTTCTATTGCGCCAAACCATTGCTGATTCACACTACTAGAAAAATAGCCTTTTACGACGCGCGAACCATGACACGCAGTGATTTATGATACGCAAAGGTGAGTATCTAAAAAATAATGTCATCTCTTCCAAAATTTAAAGGATTTCAGACACGCATTTTTGCTTGCCCTAAAATTAGTGTCTAAACAAAAAAAAAACACGGAAGGCACCTGCGTGTCGTCTACGACTGTCGCTTTATAAATTTTAATAGAACGCGCGCGTTCCATCAGGGGAAAATGAAATCCCAAAAACTTAAAATCCCCGTCTTCCTAATTTTTTTCCCTCCACTTTAATTTCCCTAGTAGCTAGGGCTTTTTTCAAGAACTTGCCCCGATTATGCCCTCCTGTACTGCTCGTTCTCTCTTCAACTTCCCTCTCTCTCCTTCTCACTTTGACAAACCCTTTCTCTTCTTCTCAGTTCTCGACGTCGACAGCTTCTCCCACCTCCGACGTTTCTCTTGGTGTTGGCACCTCGCACCTCTAACCTCCGTCTAGCCTCGCCCCACCGTCCAGGATCCAACATCCTCCGCTTCATAACCTCCTCCAGAAGATTCCAATCTTCCAATGAGATCTGAACGCGTTGAATCTTTCCACTGTTTTTCAATCGAGATGGATCTACGACAACGCCATTTTTACTCGTTAGAGGTGGAGATCGAGCAGGAACTTATTTCAAAACCTTGTCTCTGAATCTCACGAGGCTTATTAAACGATGAAGCCAGATGATTAACTCAAGTATGTATCGATCCATCTTCTATTTACCAGCGTGATAAAGTGTTTGAAGTCGAATAACATTATTGCTCTGTGTTGTCTTCTTCCCAAACTCATTGTTGTTGAAAAAACGAGTCTAATTAGGTCAATTATCAATGAACCACTATATCTACAAGTGACATATCACAGGCATCAGAATCTTAATTAGGTTTTAATTCTTATGTTTATACCCCTTTTTTATTTGCCTGTTTCAATTCCGTTTGTCATAGTGATGACGAAAACCCTAATCAATGTGTGTTTTTCTTGCATTTATTGGAGAATTTATTTCATCTTAAAACCTAAAATTTCTCTTTTGGTTTAATAAATAGTGTTTAGGGCCTGCCTGCACACCAAATAATTGAAGCTGGAGAAGACGACGAGTCTGAATTGAAGTTAAAGCCATAGAAGATGAGGCATCTGATGCCCTGGGTTCTGGAGAAGACTATTCAAACAAGTATTCATTGATTGCAAATATTAATAAAACATACGGTTGTCTCACTCTCAGGTTACAAAAGTTCTTGATCCTCCTAATTTTCTTCTTTCTGAAAATCTCAACTGTTGAAGTGAAGTTTTCTATCAGTAGCACCATACTATTTAGTGTTTCTGTGTTTAGTGTTGACTGATACCAAAAATTGAAAGATAAGAGATTTTTGTGCCATTTGGTTTGGCGATTTAAGGAATGAATATAGGAATTGAAACTTGATTTGAGCTTCAATATTTGAATTGGACATCTTATTATCTTTAGGCGAGCTTAATTTTTGGATTCATTGATGCGACAAAGGAAGAAGAATGGTGATGTTTTGGTGTCGGACTAAACAATCACAGCTCAGAAGCCCTAAGACCAATACAAGTAATCAATTATCTACTTCAATCTTTTTTCTAATCATTTGCTGATTGATTTCTTTTTCTAATAAATCATATTTGTTAATGCAGAGCTACCCAATAATACCTTCGTTTTTCTCGATTCTCATTCAGAGGTTGCACTTGCACTCTTTTTCTACAAAAAATGAATTTATATTGTAGGATTAGAGAAATATTTATATAAATTTATTGTTTTTTAGGTAGCCCTGGCTTCGAGCCATCGGATGATGCGTCTCCCCTGTCATTTAAGGGACTCACTGCTTCATGAAATAGAACTCGGCATTCTTAAGGTTTTAGAAAATAAAGAGATCGAGAAAATGATTCTCTCAGATATTTTCTGCAGATGTGCTTTTTTGTCAAATTTCCTGTATGGTTCGTATGTTACAAGGTATTTTTATTCTCTAATCTTGGTGATTTTTATTTAAAATATAAAAGGAAATTTTACCAAATCATTTTGTTGCATTAGGTTGAAAGAAGAAAATTTTCTTTCTTCTCCAAAGTTGGTCAGTACATGTTAGAAATGCTGAGTCATGCTGTTTCAGTGATTGAAAAACGTTCCAGTGATATTTTTATTTAAAATATAAAAGGAAATTTTACCAAATCATTTACTTTATATTCTTTATTATTGCTTGCAGTGAATGTGTTGGAATTGGAATTGGCTAGCATATTTGGCGGATTGTTGGTGATTAGTCATAATGTAAGTAATAAGTTGCATATTAGTGTATATGTATGTATTTTGCTTTGATGTTGTTTGTTTACAATTACAGCTTTGGGACCTGAGAAACGAAGGCAGATGATCTTCTTCTTCAGAAGAGGATCGATACTAACAACTTTTGGGGCGAAGAGAGGATTTCCCGCTTCACATGTTGGTTTCTCTGTTATCGTACCTGGTGTTTGGGTTCCTTCCACCGATTGTATCTGGGTTTTCATTCCATGAGAGCAACGACAAAATCAGGGCTACCTCCTAAGCATGTTGAAAATCAGGGCTACCTCCTAAACATGTTGAGAGGTATTAATGACCCCCTCAATTTATAATCAAATCAAGTTTCTTTTGAATCATAGTGTGACTTGAGTTGTGTTTTAATTTATGTTTATCATTTAGGTTTGTATTTGCGGTTCAAGTTTTGGTGATTCTCACTAATGTTTCAGGAATTTGCTAAACACTGATGGTATAGAACCCTTTAATCTTGAATTTTCTCTTGTGCAGTAAGATTTATATGAACATTAAAGTTACATGTTTTGTGCCAAATTTTGAAGTTGAATAGCATTCCTGAAAGATATTGTTATAAAGAAGAGGGAAAAATGCTTCAATCAAGTAAATGTATTCCTGAACAGTTAATATTTGTCATTGAACTGTAGGTAGACTCGTTTGCTTACCTACCTCCTAACTCAAAGCATCACTTTGAGAGTTATGAATCTTCTACACTTGTTCTATTTGAAAAAAGGTATGTTATTCCTTCTCTTTATTTCATCCTGCATCTGTGTGTGTGTTATCAATTAACCACAAGGGCTAAAAAGTAATTTAACTTTTGTGTAGGTATGCTTACCTAGAAGATCATATTCCCGAGCCAATTGTTGGCTCCACCAATTAGCAGCCACTTCTTGATACCCCTGGAGACGTATGTACTTTTTTAACAATCAATCCAGTAGAATTAGAGTCCACTTTTTTACTATTAATTTTTTTACTGTTTCCATATTAGGTATTCCATATTAATTTTTTTAACAATCAACCTAGAATAAGACATCACTGCCCTTTTGAGTCTCAAGAAAATGCAAAACCCTGCAGTGACACTGTTACCTTTTGGTTTACCAATCCAATCTACATGTCACTTTCCTTAGTAACTGATTCACTAGGATCCATCAAAGGCTCTATCTTTCTGCTGAAGAGAACCGTCCCCTTTGATTACTGATAAATTGATGGTCATTCATATTTTCTTTATCTATCCCCTCAAAATGAAATGTATCTCAATTATTGCAGTTTCAAAGTGAGAAGAAGCATTCAGATTGTCTGGATGTCTTAAGCGAGACACATAACAGAGCCTCAGATCAAAAGATCCAGACTGGTGCTGATCCGGGTGATGGTTACACAAAGCACATTTTTAGAGGCTAGATGCAAGTAGTCTCTCTTTCTCTATCTCCTTTTTTTTAAAATAAAATTGGTTCTCATTGTTGGCTTCTGAATAGCTTTTATTAATCCTTGTAATTATATTTTTATCTTTTTTCTATCAGATGTGCATCCTCAGTTCAGTCCTTGATAAGTGCCTAAGGCTGCTTGGTTTTGAGTCGGCAGCACCTTGCGATACCTCTTGCAAACTCAGGTATGTAGCTTTATTATTCCGAATAGCTCTTGTTTTCTAGTATTAGAAGATCATATGTATTGATTTCATGCATAACAATAGAGAGATATTGTAGCATCTTTAATAGAGCTATGTAGCATTATAATCCTTCAAATGTGATGGAAACATATGAGGTGCAACGAATAAGCAAAGAAAACTCTTAATCCCAATGATGTCAATAATCTTCCAGAAACTAAAAATCTTCATTGTTTGTACGATGCATGATATATTTGCATCCCATGCTATATTATTTAGATGCTTTAACTTTCATTAATTGGTTTGAATGTTGGTGTTTAGTAATTAAACTCAATTTATTCCTCTTTTTATTAACAAATTTTATTTATTCATGATCTTCAGCTATCTTCTGCTTGTGGGCGGCTTGTAATTTCAAGTGATGGAGTCTAGGATACTCTTTCCACTGAATCAGCTCTGGAATGCAGTCGCGGATTGGCTCTGGAATCAGCAGCAACACAAATTGTCAAAGTACGGAAACAAAAAAATGTCAAATTTGTAATAAAATATTATGCAATGGATTCTATTTTTGTATGACATTAAATTTTATGAAATGGATTATATTTTTTTGTATATGATATTTTATTTTCTATTATGATGCATTAAATGCAAATTTAATTTGAAAATTAGTAAATCTATAAAAAATATTTTTTTAAACATTTAAAATTATGATACGCAAAAATGTGTGTCATCTTCATTTATGATATGGCCTTTCTTGATAGGGGCTTTCTTGATACGCATTGTGTGTCATTAACACGCGCGTCGTAAGGTTACGACACGCGAATGCGTGTTGTCTTCCTTTATGACAGGGTCTTCCTTGATACGCATTGCGTGTCGTAAAGGCGCGTCGTAACTGCGCATCGTCTATAGATGACGCGCAAAAGCGCGTCGTCTCTCTTTATGACAGGGCCTTCCTTGACGCGCATTTGCGCGTTGTCTGAGCCATTTACGACGCGCAATGAGCGTCGTAAAAGGCTGTTTTTCTAGTAGTGTCAGCAACAGTAAGCATATAGGTGAGATCAATAAGGGTCACATCATGGTTCATCATATAGTACTCTCTTACGAACTCACTATACGAGTTAGAAAGTGACTGAAGAACCCAATCAACAGCCATCTCTTCACCGACAACGGATCCCATCATTCTTAACCTATCAATGTGTGACTTCATCCCTAAGATGTGTGCACACACTGACTTTCCTTCTTTATGTTTACTTGCCAAAAGGGCTTGAGTGATATTGAACCTTTCAATTTTACAATCTTGTGGGTTAGGGAGAATAATTGGAGGAGGAGGAGGAAGTGAAGCATGATTTCTTGTTCCTCGATCGAATCGTGGAATATCATCTTCATGTGGAATGCTTGTTCCACGGGATTTGGGAAGACCATAGTTGTCGAACTTTGACATCTACAGAACGGGAGAAAAACAAATTCAAGTTAGTTGATAGATTGAGTCCTTAGTAAATCACCCAAATGAAATACTAAGGCTAGGACCCAACACAATATGCTACAACCTAGAAAAGGGATGCCGTAATCTAGTTGTAGAATATTTGAAGGTAAGTGAATGACGATTCACTAATTTCCACCATGAAAAACGAAAAAGAAATTTAAGTTTTAAATCTATGAAAACTCCTAGATCCTTTGAGATTCATCGAACTTTCAATGGCATGTTTAAATCTCGATATGCCCCTCTCGTTTGTGACTGGGATGCCGAGGATCACAAAGCGGGTGTGAATAACCATGCAAAATACATGGTGCCCTCACATGTTACAGTCACCTATTCGATGTGCCGGTAAACCACACACGCTCCACCGAACTATGACAAACATTGAGTCACCCTTTGCTACCTTTGCTTAGAACCATTTAGTGTGCTGGTTAACCACACACGCTCCACTAACGTCTTCGCAAGGGCACAATGTGTAATTTCATGGAATTGCATCAATTCACTTTTCCTAAGTAACTAAGATTGGGAATTTTGAAAAACATTTAGTTACTTTGTATTTCATTATACTTATAATGGGAGGTTTCGTCCTATCCTACCCGTTCGGCTAACGACCCTCCACTAGTCAAGAGTGCGGTGGGTAAGAGTGGATACCCATTCATTCGCCATATTATAGGCAATTTCCTTAAACATCCCTTATAGACCAGCTTCGTGAATGAGACCTACTAACGGTAAGACTGACTTTTACTCATATATATATATATATATATATATATATATATATATATATATATATATATATATATATATATAATGTTAGACTTTTAATGTTATATATAGTATAGGGTGCATTTTACACTTTTAAAATATTAGGTGATCAAATTTAACAATTATACTTTTAATTCAATTAAATTGTAAACCTAAACTTTTATGGATTTATTAAACTTCCTTTAATTATACACCTTAATTGATTAATAAAACCATAAGGGTGTGATTTGAACTTTTCAAAACATTACTAGGGTTTTAGAATTTAACATTCCTAATTAAACTTTTAATCAACTTTTAAATTCCAAAACTTGAGGGGAAGTTTTGAAACATTTCAAAACAATTTAGTTTTAATCTATCTTAAAATTTCGAATTTATGACATTTAAATTAAAATTTTAAATATTAAAACTCTTGATTTAATAATTATCTTGAATTAGACTATTAATTTAATTATTAAATCATAAGGTATTATCTAAATAATGAGGATAATTACCATTTAGACATTTAAGTTATCCTAATCCCTTAAATATCTATATAGATTTCGAAAATATGGATGGATAATGCAAGATCTTGAATTACCATATATAACAATTAGAGGATAATTACAAGATATGGGATAATCCAAATCCCTAAAAATTAGGACCTTATCTTGGGGAGGAGGCAAATTTCGAAAAACAAGGGATTATAACAAACCCTAGATTTCGAAATTTAAGGGTTTAAGGAAAGGATTTGAAGATCTTATTCAAACTCTTGCAAATTAGGGTTTGCAAACCCTAATCTCAAAAAACCCTAGCCTCCTAGGGTTTATTGGCAATAAACCCTAATATATCAAGTTCATACAATTGAAACCAAACCAATGGCTCTGATACCACTGATGGGTTTTGGTCATAAGACATCCTACGTGCTCATACAAACCCTAATGCTTGGATCTAGGTTTCTCTATTATACATGCTTTGAATCCAAGACTATAAACCCTAATTCTAGCATTTAAGTAATCATATTAATATGTAATTAGGTTTAAGACCATAACTTGATTGTTATGTAGCAATAACAATCCTAAATCCACCTTGAACTGACTTTGGAATGCTTAGAGTCACAAGTGTCACTCCTCTAATGGCTTACAAACACCAAGAGCAAATGGAGAAGGTATAAAGAGAGAGGATAGAGGTTAGAATTCGTCCTTAGGACTTCTTGGGAAGGGATACACGAATTCATGAGCCAAGGGGTGTTTATATAGGTGTAGAGATAGGGTTTCAGTCATTATCCTTATCTAGTTGCTTATCCACAAAGCAACCCATAAGATAATCCTTGAATCCTTATCATAGTCGAATTCTAAGGCCTTATCACCTCAAATTCGTTCACCCTATATTTAAGATAATCCTTACCTTATTTTGTACCTATCACATAATTATAAATCAGCCCTTCTAGTTTAATTAATTACACTTGATCACAAAATTAATTCCTAATTAATTATTGACCAATATTAATTAAACAAATATGATTTCTCCTTTAATATATTATTCTTATAACATATTAATAAATCATAATAACCTTTTCTCTCTTTATTTATTTCTCCAATCAAGTTGCTTGGGTGAAGGCAACCCATAAGGACCATGCACCATCGGGTCAAGTACATACCAAAATAGTTATGGACTTAGACACTAATCCAACATTACTTTCATCTTACACATAGATATGAAGTATTTTATATAAATTATGTTCTATGTGTGCATATTATTTGAATACTTGCTATCTATGCTGGATGAATGATTTTATACATGTTTTAAATGATTTAAACTGTATATGTATTTTATATCTACGATAATGTTGTGGTAAAACATGGGTAGATGTAATAGATGGAATATGAGGTTGATGATGAGTTGAGAGGTGTTATAGACCAGGAGGTGAGGGTGACAGGTGGACGATGTGAGAAGCCTTTTCCCAAACGATGGCCTCGTCATTTAGTAGAGTATGGATGAAAATCACGGACTATTCTAGACAGTCCAGTGGAACACTAGCAGGCTCGCAACTTGTAGGTGTTGTGAACGATGTGTTGACCCGATGTACTCTAAACCTTGGCGACCATGCAGACTTGATGCCTAAACCTTGGCGGTCATGCAGACTTGATGCCTAAACCCTGGTGACTATGTAGACTTAGTGCCCGTTGTGTAAACCTTGGCGATCATGCAGACTTGATGCCTAACCCCTGGCGATTATGCAGACTGAGTGCCTGTTGTGTAAACCGTAGCAATGACGGACTTCGTTTTGATTCCTTAGGATGATCCTTAGGAATAAATAAACGAGGAATAGCTGATTCTTAGGGTAGATCCTTAAGAATAAAGAAGATAATGGAGGATGGGTAATTGGGTTGATTGCTTAATTGTTTAAAAATAATAACCATATTATTGTGGGTTGAAAACCCTATGTGCTCACCAGGTTTCCCAACCCGGCGCACTCAGTTTATTTATATCACAGGTGTTGTTATGAAGTCATATTACATTGAGAGATGAAGGAGATATAAATCACTAGTGATAATGAATGTAAGTTCTGTTTATGCTTATGTTTCTGTATTGATGATGACAACCCAAATGTTTTAGAATGAATAAACATACTTTTCTTCGGAAATGCTTTGATAATGTATTTATCATGTTTTACTGGGAACAAATTCCACAAAATTTTTATTAAAAGAGGTACTCTGATTCTCATAAAGCATAAACAAAATCGATCTTTTCTGGCAGTGAAAATGGGGATGTCACACCAGTAGACAGGGAAACCTGATCCAACTCGTCGATTTTCCCCCTGTTTGCACATTCGGTTGATACGTTGATTGCATGGACTCTAAGGCTTAGATCTGAAATCTAAAGGTGTCTAGAAGGATACAGTTTCCAACTTTATCCCCTAGAACCACTCCAATGCTCTAAAACCCTTAACGAAGGTTGGATAGCTTAAAAGCTTAGCCATATTGTTCAAGACTCTAGGGATCTGGAATCCCTCCATTCCATAAGAGGTTCTAGTCCTCAAAACATCCCAAAGATAGAGACTTTATGGACATGAATGTCCAATTCATGTCTTAAAGTCAAAATGGCCAAAGAGGGAAAATATTATGACATCCCATTTTTACGGCCAGAAAAGACCGATTTTTGTTTATTCTTTACAAAAATCAGAGTACCTCTTTTAATAAAAATGTTGCGGAATTTGTTCCCAGTAAAACATGATAAATACGTTATCAAAGCATTTCCGAAGAAAAGTATTTTTATTCATTTTAAAACATTTGAGATGTCATCATCAATACAGAAACATAAGCATAAACAGAACATACATTCATTATCACTAGTGATTTATATCACCTTAATCTCTTAGTGTAATGTGACTTCATATCAACACCTGTGATATAAATAAGCTGAGTGGGTCTGGTTGGCAAACCTGGTGATTCCATAGGGTTTTCAACCCATAATAAGATAATTATTATGTTTAAACAATCAAACAATCAACCTAATTACCCATCCCATTATCTTCTTTACTCTTAAGGATCTATCCTAAGAGTCATCTATCCTACATTCGCTTATTCCGAGGTCCTTTGCTTCCAGGGTTATAGGATTGGCAATAAGTCCATAGCTGCCAAGGCTCGTTCGTAAAGCACTAATTCCATAGCTGCTAAAGTTCATTCATCGGGTACTAAATCCATAACTACCAGTGTTTATGTACTAAATCCATAGCTACCGACGTTTATCTATCAGGTACTAAGTCCATAGCTACTAGCGTTTATTTAATAGGCACTAAGTCCATAGCTACCAATGATCACTCATATCATCTTTTATCTCTCATCATTCATCTACCCATGTTATACCAAATATTTTTGTAGATATAAAATACGTATACAGTTTAAATTTATATAAAATCATTCATCCAGCATAGATAGCAAGTATAAAGATAATATGCACACATAGCATGTAGTTTATATAAAATACTTCATATCTATGTGTAAGATGAAAGAACCATGCACTCACCTGAGTAGGTGACTTGGCGCTTTGACAACACTTCGTTACTCTTAACACAATTTTCCTTCTGCAAAACCTAGTATCATTACCACTAGGGTTTAGTCTAATATTCACCGAGACTAATTAATAGTCTAGCTATTATTAATATTATATAAGCGTTAAACGATACTTATATAATCCATAATAATAGCCCAAATACTTATTATATGGTCCTAAGATAAACTAAAGATAGGTTAGGTGTAGCTCACTTATAGCGTTTTTTTTTTCAAAACCGAGCTTCGCTGGAGTAGCGTTTCCGAGCCGAAAAGATTCTTTTCTCGGGAATTCGGGAGCCTCGGGGATTCCTTTGGATGCTAGGGGGTTTACCTAGACTTTAGGGGGGGGGGGGGCTTAGGGAGCTTAGAGAGAGAGAGAGAGAGAGAGAGAGAGAGAGAGAGAGTGCGTGTGTGTGTAGTGAGAGAAAGAAGGTTTGAGAGGTGTGAAGAAATGGAAAGACCCGCCACCTCTATTTATAGTGAAATTTCTGATGGACTCGCTGAGTTTTGACCAAAAACTCGCCGAGTTGGTGCTTGTCGCAGCCTTCTGGTGGTGCCACATGTCCAATTTTGGTGGTTCCACGTCACCTAATATCGCGTATCAGCCTCCCGACTTAGAAATATCATAACTCTCACATACAAGCTTTGTTTTCGACGTTATTTATATCCAAACGTAGGTAAAATCAAGATCTACAACTTTCATTTAGACTCCGTCAGCTAATTCTCGACTGATCTTAAATTTAACAATAGGAGGAGATTAGACTGTTAAATGAACACAAAGAATTCGTAACTCCTTCATACGTACTCCGTTTTCGTCTGTATTTTTATGGTTGAGTTCCTATTAATGAGATATTCAACTCTCATTAAGGTTGCGTAAGCCAAAACCACTCGAACTAAAATTCAAGCTTCGGGTCGTGCACTGCTAAGCTGAATCTTAGAAAAACCATAACTTCCTCATACGAAGTCAGATATGGGCGTTCCTTTTATAGATGTTCTCGGTTTGACGTATACTACAACTTTGTTTTAGATTACTAAGGCTAAAAAGTCCTCCATCATAAATTGATTATTTACGTTTCTTGGTGCCGTGCCGGTTTTATCGTAAAACTTCGACGGGCCATAACTTCTTCGTTATAACTCGGATTTCGGCGTTCTTTATATGTACGTAACCCTTGAGACATATTCTAAAACTTTTTTAAGAATATTTATTCTAAATCATCTTTTGTAAAAAAGTTATTTTCGACCCCTATTATCTCTAAATTGACTAGCCCGGATCTACGGGCATTACAATTATCTCCCCCTCAGGATGATTACGTCCCGAAATCATCAACGAAACAGGGCTCACATGATGACTCCATACGTTACCTCTTCATCCTATGTAATAATCCTAACTTTGATGTTTCTTCATACGGGTATCTAACACTAATACTTCCTGACTGCAGGCGGTGCTCGATCTTGCACTTGCTCCCTATCTCACGTTATACTCCAAATTATGACCTTAAAGTCACAATCTCGATCCTCACTGGATACGAACTTAAGATAAGTTCTTTTATTACTATCATGGACCAATGTGTTATATACTAATGACCTCTCATCGTATGTTGGAACGCTCAGACTCATGTCTCTTAGAGTCAAATTCCAGAACAGACTATACCTTCCTTCATGTTCTAATGTGATACAATCACATTTCAATATGTAGCATTTCTAGCTACCAAATCCTTAAACAATCATCACGATACTTCTACTGATCACCTTGGTTAGCTTCCATTTCAATATTTTGGTTTAAGTCAGATGCTACATCAAACTTGGTTCTTTGAACCACGTATCATACTTATCGTAGTCGGACTCAATTTGATATGACCGCTAGGGTCAGAATAACAACAATCTTCTTAGTCATTACCGAGACGATGGTAAAGACATATTTGAATAAAACGGTATCGATTTCTAGCTTCTTGGTAACCTTGTGACTTTCCCTAATCCAAGTGTGAGTCATGTGCTTTCGGTAGTATAGGCCTTTACTACCTTTCACACCTACTCATACTCGTCCCAAGTATTTTCTCGTAGTTTTATCTAAGTCACCATGTAGGAAAATCACACAATCATTCAACACATCAGATAACATAACAAAGGTTTTATATTATTCCTTGAAACGATTACATAGGTGTTCAAGTTTACCCCAGACTATGCATCTAAGAGGCTACACCACACGATAGTACTCTCTTGGCTACTTCATAACTCATCCTCGATTCTTCGTGTTGTTTTCTGCTTCGTCGAGGATCATGTGGAATGCCCTTGGCCTTGGTGGTGTATCTAGCCTTGCTGCTTTATCTTTCCTCGGCCAGTCTCTGGACATGTGCCCCTTGCCTCCACATCTGTAACATACCTTATCATTATGTGTACAGTCCTTGGAATAGTGACCGGACCTCCCACACTTGTAACAAGCTACTTCTTCATTGCATCTCCCATTATGCTTCTTCTTGCACTTATCACACCATCTCGCGTCACCTTTCTCTCTTCTCCGAGCTTCGAGAATTTTCTCTCCTTGTTGGACCTTTAAGATCCTTCAAACTTCCTCTTTTCTCATGCCTTATCTTTTCCAGACCCTTTTCTCTTACCTGGGTCTCTACGTTCTTAGCGGCTCTAACGACTGTTTTCAAAGTAGTTGCCATTTTGACAGTTGGGCCAAAGTCTGTCGGCATTCCGTTAGCAAACCTATCAATCTTGGAGAGTTCAGTAGGAACCAAGTAGGGAAATAGCTTCATCTTCTTGGTGAATGCAGTGGCATACTCATCAACACTCATCTTCCCTTTCTTAAGGTTTTGAAACTCGTTGTTTAGGTCTATCAGATCTATCTCTGAGCAGTACTGCATTTTCAACTGTTCCAAGAACTCTTCCCATGACATCCTTAGGGCTTCTCCTCATGACATCGTATCTGCCAAGAGCTTCCACCAGCTCAAGACTCCAGTTTTCAGCTGTCTTATTGCGAAGCAGTCTTCTGTTTCTCGCTACAGCTGCAGCTCTCAAACACCATCTCCATCTCGGAGATCCAATCCATAATCTCAACCGGCTTCGGGCTTCCTAAGAGACTCGGTGGTTTCGCACCCAAGAAATTCTTGTACATTCGCCCATCCTTGTCGTTTCTCCTCTCTGGGCTATCCCTTCGTTCACCTTGAGTCCCCACTTGACTAACTTGGCAGCTGTAGTTCCCTTCCTCCGATTGCTCGGGAATCAACTAGGGTTACTCAATGGAAATAGTAGGTTAGTCCATATTCAACATTCGCCTCATTTCTTCCCTTTGTTCAGCTAACATAGCCCGAATCATGGCTTGTACTCCAACCATTGTGATTGGCTTGGGTACATCTTCTACTACAACATGTATTTGCTGAATCACCGGGGGTTGATTCCTATTCCCATTTGTATTCCCAGCTCCACTACAGGTTCTTTCCATTTTGATCTATACACCGAATAAGGTGAATCTAGATCTTAATTTAGGATTGAAGTTTTAAATCATCCTTATCACCCCGAAACGTTTATATGATAGTTCTAATATCGTATTCGTACGTTTAGAATCCTAAACACATAAGGTTTCCAAATCCGGTCGGCAACTGACCATAGATCCAATCAAACTATAGCATAAAGCATAACAAATCATTTAGCACGTAAAAGCAATTTAGGCATCATTCCTAAAATAAGCTAGTGCTTGTGTCTATTCAGGTGTATTACCTAAATCTATTAGACACACGCCTGACAATCATTGCTTAGCATTCTAAGGTTAAGTCTAGAAATAAATCCATATTCCTAGTTTGGTTAAACTAATGCTCTGGTACCAACTGTTACATCCCTATTTTCACAGCTGGAAAAGACTGATTTTTGTTTATGCTTTACAAAAATCAGAGTACCTCTTTTAATAAAAATGTTGCGGAATTTGTCCCCAGTAAAACATGATAAATATTTTATCAAAGCATTTCCAAAGAAAAGGATTTTTATTCATTTTAAAACATTTGGGATGTCATCGTCAATACAGAAACATAAGCATAAACAGAACTTACATTCATTATCACTAGTGATTTATATCACCTTAATCTCTTAGTGTAATGTGACTTCATGTCAACATAAGCATAAACAGAACTTACATTCCTTCTGCAAAACCTAGTTTCATTACCACTAGGGTTTAGTCTAATATTCACCGACACTAATTAATAGTCTAGCTATTATTACTATTATATAAGCGTTAAAAGATACTTATATAACCCATAATAATAGCCCAAATACTTATTATATGGTCCTAATAACATTACTATACTAAAACATAAGCTAAACTAAAGATAGGTTAGGCATAGCTCACTTACAACGGTTTTTTTTCAAAACCGGGCTTCGCTGAAGTAGAGTTTTCGAGCCAAAAATGCTCTTTTCTCGGGAATCCGGGAGCCTCGGGGCTTCCTTCGGATGTTAGGGGGTTTACCTAGAATTTAGGGGGGCTTAAGGAGCTTAGAGAGAGAGAGAGAGAAAGAAGGTTTGAGAGGTGTGAAGAAATGCCAAGACCCGACACCTCTATTTATAGTGAAATTTATGATGGACTCGTCGAGTTTTGACCAAAAACTCGCCGAGTTGGTGCATGTCGCAGCCTTCTCGTGGTGCCACGTGTCAAATTCTGGTGGTGCCACGTCACCGAATATCGCGTATCAGCCTCCCGACTTAGAAAAATCATAACTCTCACATACAAGCTTTGTTTTCGACGTTCTTTATATCCACACGTAGGTAAAATCAAGATCTACAACTTTCATTTAGACTCCGTCAGCTAATTCTCGACCGATCTTAAATTTAACAATAGAAGGAGATTAGACTGTTAAATGAACACAAAGAATTCGTAACTCCTTCATACGTACTCCGTTTTCGTCTGTATTTTTATGGTTGAGTTCCTATTATTGAGATATTCAACTCTCATTAAGGTTGCGTAAGCTAAAAACCGCTCGAACTAAAATTCGAGCTTCGGGTCGTGCACTGCTAAGCTGAATCTTAGAAAAACCATAACTTCCTCATACGAAGTCAGATATGGGCGTTCCTTTTATAGGTGTTCTCGGTTTGACGTATACTACCACTTTGGTTTATATTACTAAGGCTAAAAAGTCCTCCATCATAAATTGATTATTTACGTCTCTCGGTGCCGTGCCGGTTTTGTCGTAAAACTTCGACGGGCCATAACTTCTTCGTTATAACTCGAATTTCGGCGTTCTTTATATGTATGAAACTCTTGAGACATATTCTAAATCTTGTTTAAGATTATTCATTCTAAATAATCTTTTGTCGAAAAGTCATTTTCGACCCCTATTATCTCCAAATTGACTAGCCCAGATCTACGGGCGTTTCAAATATACCCTAAATTGCATACATGGCATCCATGCGTGACCAAAAGCTAGATCTAGCCCACTATGGGACAATTTTGACCTGGAGATTCATAATGTTGCAAACTTTATGAACCTCATGCATGCAATCACCAAGAATGATGGGAAATGAAGAGTAAACTTAAGATATAGCCATACTCTAAGATAAAAATCTAATCTTGAATGCTTACAATAGTCCCCAAGATGGTCAAGCTCAAGAGTGAGGGCTTTGTTTGCTGGCTCTTCTCCTTCTTCTCACTATCTTCTTCTTCTTAAGCTCTAAAAGTCACTCTAGCTCACAATATGAGAGAAAATGGAGATTAGAGTTTAGCACAGACGTTCATAGGATTTGAAGGTTGATGGAAGGTCAGCCTCAAGGTTTTAAGGAGATTATATAGGGTGCAAAGCCTAAAAAATTAGGGTATTCCTTTACAGTTCCTGCTCATCAAGTTGGGCATTCCAACTCATCAAGTATGTCCTAAATTCCGCGTCACATAAGTGATCTCTACTCGACGAGTTGAAGCTCCCCAACTCGTTGAGTTCCAGTCTAAAGCTCTAAAATTTTGAAAAGTAATTGATACCTGAAACAAGTGTTACACCTTTTCATTTTCAAGAAATGCTCCACCAAAAAGTATAAACTGTCCATGATGATTAACCCAATACAGGGAGCAAAAGGAATCTTGAATTTGCTAGTCATATAACCGATATCAAACACAACATCTCTGAATTTTGTATAGGCATCTCTTGATGTACCATCAGCCCAAAAGATATTTATTGGATACATATCATCATGTAAATAATGACAAAATTTTGGTCATTATCCATTAATGTTTCATCTTGAAAATGTTATATAAAGTTATAAAAATGCTTTCCTCTATGTTGTTTTTGTTGCTTAGATAATACATCAATACATTGGTTTGATGTGACATAAGCTACAGTTGAGGTTTTCATTGTATTAACAACCTTTTTTATCTGAGAAGGTTTCAACCCTATTTGACTAAGTTTTACCAAAAGAGATTTATAATTTATTATACTGTGGAACTTGATATAAGATTGATGCTTCATCACCTTCGTTGGTGTCATGGTCAAGTCGTGATTATGTATGTCATTAAATGAGTACACCAACCATTTCCTATCCTGATGTCTTGTTATTTGAACCTTTGCTTGGCATCTAGTTCTATCATCTTTATGATGTTTTTTTTCCACATCCCCACTTGAAGCATTTTTGTCCAACCGTTTAAAACCTTCCTTGATGCATACATATATCTTCTTATAAGACTCATTTGTTTTCATGCTTTTAACTATGTCATTTTTACGTATACCAAAGCTATGTAAAAAGAAATAATCATTATAAAAAGTGTAGGCATCGATGGGTGTATTGAAAACCTTTCCCGGTATCATTTCATCATTAACTTCATCTTCATCAAATTCAATGTTCACGTCGAAATCTTTAGGTTTTTCATATTCATATGTTGCATCCACGAAATCATTTGTGTCAACATTTTCATTTATATAGGCTTATGTAACTTGATTAGCTTTTGTTTCAAACATCATGGCCTGCACAAAATAAGAATATGTGTTTCCAAATAAAAGATTAACAACAAATTTTTTCTATAATTGGATTGAAACGTTTTAACTAATATCAGGATGAGAACCAAGAATGAAACACTATAATAATTAAATAGATTGGGTAATTAAAAAATAGGGATGCATCAGCCACGCTCTATTAAAAAACGATATTATTTTTTATCTTATAAAAAGTTTTAGAAAAATTACTGGGAAACACTCTTAAAGGAATCACGGTTTTTTTGTAGGATGCAACAGCGACACTCTATCGGTTTTTCTGGCAATCACGCTTTCTATGAATCACGATTCTATAAAATCATTTTTTTCCTTCGAAATCATTTTTTTGAACTCCATGTGAATTAAAACTTCTTTGTTTTTTCTTGTGAAATAAGATTTTTTTTTTTTTTTTAATTCCGATTTCTTTGAAATTGTTTTTCTGACCATACGGCAATTTTTCTTCTTTCACAACCAGACGATTATGGAAGCATCCGGTCAAGGAAGTAAAAATCGAGTGAGTTTCGCTATTAACAATGAATATGGAAACAAGTATTGTTTAAGGATTTTTTTTCTTTTCAGAAAATTAAACCACTAATCAAAACTACCTAATTTTATAGAGTGTGTATCTAAATCTATATACCTTTAGATATATTCATTTTTCTTTTATATATATATATATATATATATATATATATATATATATATATATATATATATATATATATATATATATATATATATATATATATATATATATATATATATATATATATATATATTTCATGCATTTTTTTAAATCACAGTTTAATAAAAATAAATAGGATTGAAATTGAAAAAACATTGTGACCATATATGCCATCCCCTCACATGTAACCATGTGACTAAATATTGGTTTAATAGAATTACAAGTATGGGTGTTTATGGTCCCCCAATTATTCTTTGTGTTCTCTTCGTCATCAATCATCAACCACATAACCATACTTTTTATTTTATTTCATACGTTTTTTAGTGGTAGTACCTTTCTGGTTTAAATGTAATAATTGTAGTTCGCTTTGAATAATGTCAAATAACGATCAATGACAAAAACTGTAAAGAATGAATATGAATTTTATATTATTACCTTCTTTTTTACATCAAAAAAAATAAGAGAGTTCGCTTCCGGCCGGGGCTTGATTATGAGTGATATGTTTGCGATTTGAGATATGTTCTAACTATTTATCCATGTGGCCATGTTGGTAGAAGATAATAAAACTAAACAAACTATAAGTCTTAAATTATAAGTTATCAATAAGTTTTATCGTGTGTTATTAAACTAGTTTTTTACTTTGTATTCGTTTGTCGATGCAATGATACATGCTCATCTTTGAGAACTCGAAAGTTAAGTCAATGATAGACATAAATGGTTGTGGTTGTTATATGAATATTTTAAGCTTTATGTAGTAAAGTTATTCAACGAAATATCCTTTTGGTTAACTTAACAAAATGACCATGCGCTCATTAAGAACCGGAAGCAATGTTTTAAAAATCGTTTTTTGGTTGAATCGGTATGTGATCGGTTTTCGGTTCAACCGGTTCGACTGTCAAGTAAACTGGTTTTTATAATTTTCATTTTTTTGCGTATTTTCCTACACATACATGCATACATAAATCATGAATTTGATATCTACAAATTCAAACATTAAAAGTATACATGAAAACAAATTGTAGATAAATATAAATATATTAAAATAACACATAACCATAAGTTTTACATCAACTCACATGTATTAAAAAAAATCTCAGATGAATATAAACGCATTAAAAAAACTTCATAACATTTATCATGTGCTTTTTTTTTTAGAAAAATCTTAATAGATGTGAAAAAACCATCAAAGTTTATTATAGTAAATGTTTCAATTCCATATTTTTTTATTCACTTTAACCGGTTCAACAGGATTATTGTAAAAACCGGCCGATTGGTTCCGATTCAGAAATAAACATAAAACGGGTGATAGTTAAACCGTTCTCTTCCTCGATTCCTGGTCCAACTGGTTCAACCGCATGTTCAAACCGGTTTTTAAAACATTGACCGGAAGTTATTTATGATCTTCACCATAAAAGCCAAAATTCTTAATATCTTGCGTTTCCTACACTCATTTTCGAAAATTTCTAAATTCTCGAACTTTATATGGTGTATTTTAGTTTTTCGAATTCATCAACAATTTACCTGTAACACCCATAAAAAAATCAAGACAATTTAAAACTTTTTCAAACATCTAAAAGTCATTAGTTATTAAAAAGTGTTTTAAAAATAATTTAATATCAAAGTATCCTAGAAACCATAGGTCTAAAAGACGAGGATGTGTATGGTCACGTCATCGCCTTGCCGAGACATTTGAAGCACCTGAAACAATAAACTGAAACCGTAAGCACAAAAGCTTATTGAGTTCCCCCAAAATACTCATACTCACAACTATACACATATAATCACAAACATCATACTATGGGTCCAATCAACCATCGGGTTGGAATACCTAGGCCCTCAACCATCGGGTTGGAATGCCAACATACTATGGGTTCAATCATCCATCGAGATGGAATACCCCAGGCCTGTTGACTGACGCATGAAGCAACCCAGTCTCACCGTATACACTGAAAAATATGTCAGGTCCAGTCATCCGTCTGGATGGAATACCCCAAATTGGAATGCCAATATATATATATATATATATATATATATATATATATATATATATATATATATATATATATATATATATATATAGGGTTCAGTCATCCTCGGGATGGAATACCCTCGGCTCATAACCATTGGGTTGGAATGCCCGCATACTATGAGTCCAATCATCCTCGGGATGAAATACTCACGACCCACAACCATCAGGTTGGAATGCCCAGGTCTATTGGATTTCGCACAAAGCAGATAAGCCTCAACCACCAATCAAACATGTGCACATATAATAAATAATCACATAACAGTATATAGATAGATAAACCGATCTAACAGATAACAACATATTAACATCCTATCTACTAGGACACTGATCTAAGAGATCATAATTGCATATACCATCCTACCTACCAAGATACCGATCTAACAGATCATACGACCATAATATATCAGGAAAACAATCCAAAGGGCTGGCCGTGGTGCCTTCGACCCTTGAGTATAGTCAGGAAAACTCACCTCACACTGCTGAATTCCCACGGATAAAACTACAGCTGCTGGTTGACAAATTCCCGAGCTGTCAACATCAAAACAAAATCCAATTAATAATTGGGTTTAAAGCCTAGGGTCCAACTCACAATCCATAGGCCCAATAGTTAACCAATGGACCAAAGCCACACATATGGCCTAATTTTCCAAATTGAGCCCAGACCTCTACATGGTCTTACCCTAAGGCCCATCCATTTATTCTATTCTAACTCCTGGTATTCCCATGGCCCAATATCACATAATCATCAAGGCCCAGTTATGGCCCACATATGGCCTAATTTTCCAAATTGGGCTTTAGTCGTTCACATGGGCCTTATCCTAAAGCTCAACTAATTATTTTGGTCCATTTACTTGTTCTTGGATAGCCCATCAATAGTCCAATCGTCAAAGCCCAATAGGAAGGCCCAACTCAAGGCCCAAGTGAAATTAGGGTTTTTCACATGAAATGACAATTAGGGTTAAGTTTTCCTACATAACCCATTAAGGACTTAATCCATAAAGTTCAATATTGACTTAGGTTAGTTGCAAATGATTATTAATTATTTATTTTAAGTTTAGTAATTAATTCAAGTGCAGGTCCCGATAAATCCCTAAAATTAGGGTTTCATGACATTAGGGTTTTCCAAACCCTAATTAGGGTTTCCAACCCAATACTAGCCCATTAGTCACATGGTTGGGCTTTTAGGTCAATCTGGGCTTTATGGGTCCCATTAGGGTTTCATTAAGCCCACTAGGGTTTCATTAGTCAGGCACCACCCACTACCACCTCGGGTAGTGGTGGTCAATGACGGCTCACGGCGGTGGCCGCCACCTCATGGTGGTGGTTATGAGTTTTTTTTATTATTCCTACACCGATTACAACATAGAATACAAAAGCCTAAGTAAACACACACACACACATACTAAGATAACATATATACACACTAAGACAAATACATACACACACTAAGATAAACTCTCTCTCACAAACACACAAAGATAAACACACACAACCACCTTGTGGTGGTCGACAGTGGTACATGGTGGCCGTAGGCGGCGGAACAATGACAACATGTGGAAGTGATGAGTTTCCTTCTGGTTACTGGCCAAGAAAAGACCTACACACATTAAACTTATGAAAACAGTCATTCACACAACCAATCGCGAACACAGCCACCTTTGCATGGTGTCCGGTGGAGGCAGAAAGGAAATGACATGGCGACGGCCACCATGGTTTGCAGCCATGGTGGGTTTCTCTTGGTTTTTCTCTGGCCAAACATGCTCCCACAACCACTCCTAGTTCTAACAATGGCCCCATCCCTTCCTGATACGAGACAACAACTCCTAACCACCGACTAGGTTCCTAAGGAGGCTGGAACAAACAGAATCAACGATAGGGCCACCAACGGTAACAACCAACGTTCCAACGTTAGTCCACCAAGAATATTGAAAGAGAGGAGAGATAAGGATGGTAGATTGCCTTACCCAAAGATTTTCAGGTTCACACGACCACGTAGCAGTGAAGACGTCAGCTCATCTGCCTCCGATAGCCACTCAAGTTACTAACAGCTTCTCCGATAGCAACACTGTGGCGGCGACATTTTCGTCTTCATCGGCAGTGGATGGAATAGTGGTGGTGATCGTGGATAAGGCGCAACAAGCGAAGGACGGAGAGAGAAGATGGTGACGTAAGTTGTAGCGGCAGCAGTGGAAAGTTCGTTGGTCGGAAAAACGTGTGTGAAGGGGTGGTGGTGCGACACCGGAGATCAAAGAAGGAGGGTGGTGGCTACATCTGACTCCTATGGTTAGGGTTATGGGATGTTTTTATACCCGGCACCCATGTAAACTTCATTCCATAATGGCATAAATGGTCCCTCTCTATGAAAATCATTTCGAATCAGATCCCATATATACCATTTAAACCCTGCCTTCTGAAACCCTTTACAAATGAAGTCCAAATTTTACCAAGTAGTCCCTACTTGACAAATTCTTTTCAACTTCGGTACATAATTTACCCTTTCAGCCCCTGCCATCCAAAATCCTTTCATATTAAGTCCTTATGTTACCAAATGGCCCTCCACTTTAAGAATCTTTTGCAAAAGAAATCCAAAAATTACACTCTAACCCCCGAGACTCTAAATCATGTCATTTGGCTTCCCAAAACAAACACACCGTTAATTATTATTTGATTTTAGGCTATAATAATCTGAATTAGTTATAAAAATTACTTCTTGGGGTTCCAGGTTTATTATTTAATTATTCTATTGAATTCAAGATCTGACAACTCTTCCCAACTTAAATTTGATTTCGTCCTCAAAATCATTTCTTATCCTCCTTTACATGCCTGACAACTTGAACTACATGGCCACAACTACAAGAATACCCCAGCCTTTTCTAGGCAACTGTGTCCATCCCTCGCGGGGTCCTGAAACTTAGTGATAAACAAATTCCTGGCAATACACTTATACTTGATAGAAAACTCATCCGTAATACCAGATTCCTACCCGTTTTCTGAACCAATGAGCAATCTTACAGCCGCTCCGCGTGACCTTCGAAGGAAACTTTGATTAGGAATAGTTGCCCTAACCGTATCGCCACTCATGGTTCCATCAATCCTTTTGATCCATCCAATCATAATGGCCTGACACCGTGTCACCACTGAATCCAATGCAAAAATTGAATACTACAAGAATAATTGTAGTCTTACATCATGTCCGGTCTCCAACGACCTACTGTTTCCTTATTCCAATCATGTCATGGTCTACCCATAATCTGACGAATTCGCCCACCCTGGCCTAATCATCTAAAAGAATCCATGAATGCTACGGTTACCCCCATGCAGTCTTACAACACTTTCGCCCTAGCAAAACCGCAATCCGATACCTTACCCTCAATCTATTAATCCAAAAACCCACAGAGTCGAGCACACACTTGACCAAACACCCGAACCGAACTCAATACATGACTAGAACCCCAACCTGATTTCCCAAATTCTACTATCAATCACCGAGAAGATGTGATACACATGCTAGGGAGTTTTACCGAACTCCCGACTCACACAACCCTCAAACTAAACATCCACTTGGGTTGTCTTCCTTCTTGACCATGATGCAAAACTTACCCCAGCTTCAAGATTGCTCCCACTTTTGAAAACCTAGATGATTCCCCCCCACTTAGAATCAACTAAATTCTCAAGGCACAGGAGATTTGAAAGTCCCCCAATCCTTCTTTCCTTACAATGATCGACCCGATGACCACTAGCTTTTATCAACTAGTGCTCCATCACTAGTTAATTCCAAAGGATAACACACTGCTAAGAACTAAATGAACACTTCGTGAATCCCATTGAAACAGACGGTATCTAATGCTTGAATGATCCCACACACAAATCTTTGAAGACCTAAAGATATATGCTCCAACTAATATCTCAGCAACAAGCTACTTCCCTTGGCACTCTTATCCGCCAATAAATAAAAGTTGCTAAAACCACTAAATCCTGAGAATGCTAAATAACCATCCTGCAGGACCCTATCCACAGACCTCCCACATAATACCCCTCTTCCCAAGGTGCTCCAAACAAATCTCCCATTCTCGGGCTCTAGAAATCATATCATTCAGGGTCTCGCACCCTAACTCACTCACCAGCTTAGTCGTCCACAGCTGAACTGTAGTAGCTGAAGCAACCTCTGCCCTATATCGGGCTACAAACTACTCCGAAGATAGTCTCTAATCCCAAAAGTACAATAAATAACACAATCAATCCTTACCGCCCGATATAAGAGATCCAAGTCGAATCAAATTTCAACTCCTATGGGTAGGGACGGTAATCATGTACGCCTCACAAAATACTCACGCCACATCGACCTACCTATGCTGAAATAATGTCGCTAACCCCTACAACTAACTGACCCCGAGTTGGAATACAACCTGATCCTTGAGAAGTCTGTTCACTCCTTCGAGCTCGAAAACTAAAAGGGTAGAATCCTTTCCTTATAAAACGACATTTCAATCCATCAATTAATGATTTTACTTCCAACTGCAAAACCCCAACTTAACATAATCATCACTCCTTTACGGAGTCCCCGCGACTCACATTCCAGCCTCGAGTAAAACCCGGGAAGCTTCAAATCTATAAACTCGTGTGCTAGCCTCTCTCGTTCAACCCGTGGAACATAACGAGTACAAAACATCTCCCTAATCCCAAGTAACTACAGCCCTCTGCTCATCATAATATTTCCTAGTAACAAGTCCTAGTACTGGAAAGCTCGACCAACTCCTTCCCTGCCGCCGTTACAGCTATTGAAGCTATTGTGGCAGCCGTCTCAGCAGTGGTTGCATAACGCTCATCAAAGTAGTCAACCATGTAGGTCTTGATAGACCTAAACATCTTCGGAATCTAAACCCGGACAATCTCAATTACCTCCTCTCGGATGATCTTCCTGACACGATCCTCTGTCAATGCTGGCCTATCATGGTTGCTAGCTCCTGATCCTGACCCGAATCCAGCCTTAAAACGTCTCGTAACCACCATTTTGATAATACACCAGAGAGATCTCGGATAATCCATATAATAACAGGGAACCAACTCCTAACTAAACCGTAGGGGTTGTGACTTCCTTGCTACTTGTATGGGTCTAGTGCTTTCAGTAGTACGAGCCCATACTACCTCCCTCACCTACCCAAATTTGTCTCAAGAATCATCATAACACCCTAAAAATATACAAAAACATAGCGAGCGCTCGATCCTCACTCCTAGAGTAATGCTAAATATCCCATAACTGGCCTCCCGATCTCTCACAACCCACCCATGAAACATCCACCAACCCTGTATCACTAGTGTATGCTAGACATACATAACGCTGGTCTCCATAGACATCTGAATACGCGGTCCTACTCTAAGCCCATAACCAAATAAGGAACAAGAAATAAAGTTGAACCAAACATTCTCAGGCTATAAGATCTTAATTATGTACAACCTATGATGCATACACTGAGAAACTACAGTAATGATGTCAATTTCATAGAAGGAAAACCCTAGGTGACCAGGCATCATGTAATCAGACAATTCTATCATGCAATTCCAAAAGATCCCTAGCCTAGTACTAGCATGTTGTTCTAACATATCACAAAATCAAATAATTGTATGGTATTTTGGGGTCTACTTATTGGCTCCGGCTGATCGTACACTTGCATCCTCCTTTATTATTTTGAAAACCATTTTGAAAATCATTTCCTTGATTTGAGGCTGGACTCACACGAGTGTTCCTCCAATTCACTCAAACCAAGGCTCTGATACCAACTTGTAACACCCATAAAAAATCAAGCCAAAATAAAACTTTTTTAACCATCAAAAAGCCATTAGTTATTACGAAGTGTTTTCAAAATAATTTAATATCAGAGTATCCAATAACCATAAGTCCAAAACACGAGGATGTGTATGGTCACGCTCTCGCCTTGCCGAGACACCTGAAGCACCTGAAACAATAAACAGATCCTGTAAGCACAAAGCTTATGGAGTTCCCCCAAAATACTCATACACACAACTATACACATATAATCACAAACAACATACTATGGGTCCAATAAACCATCAGGTTGGAATAACCTAGGCCCTCAACCATCGGGTTGGAATGCCAACATACTATGGGTCCAATCATCCACTAGGATAGAGTACCCCAGGCCTATTGACGGACGCACGAAGCAACCCAGTCTCACCATATACACCCACACATATGTTAAGTCCAATCAACCATTGGGTTGGAATACCCTAGGCCTAATCAACCTCCGAGTCCAGTCATGCGTCCGGATGGAATATCCCAGGTTGGAACGCCAATATATATATATATATATATATATATATATATATATATATATATATATATATATATATATATATATATATATATATATAACAGGTCCAGTAATCCTCGGAATGGAATACCCTCGACCCACATCCATCGGGTTGGAATGCCCACATACTATCAGTTCAATCATTCTCGGGATGGAATACTCATGACCCACAACCATCGGGTTGGAAAGCCCATGTCTATTGGCTTTCACACAAAGCAGATAAGCCTCAACCACCAATCAAACATGTCCACATTTAACAAATAATCACATAACAGTCTATAAACAGATAAACCAATCTAACCGAACATAGCAACATACTGACATCCTATCTACCAGGATACTGATATAACACTTCATAACAACATATACCACCCTATCTACCAGGTTATTGATCTAACATATCTACTAGCATAATATATTAGGATAACAATCCAAAGGGTCGACCTTGGTGCCTTCGAACCTTGAGTATAGTGAGGAAAACTCACCTCACAATGCTGAAGTCCCACAGATAAAACTCTAGCTGCTGGTTGACATATTCTCAAGGTGTCAACATCAAAACAACACCCAATTAATAATTAGGTTCCAAGCCTAGGGTCCAGCTCTGTGACATACCCATTTTTACAGCCAGAAAAGACTGATTTTGGTTATGCTTTATAAAAATTAGAGTACCTCCTTTAATAAAAATGTTGCGGAATTTGTTCCAGTAAAACATGATAAATACGTTCTCAAAGCATTTTCGAAGAAAAGTATTTTTATTCATTTTAAAACATTTGGGATGTCATCGTCAATACAGAAACATAAGCATAAACAGAACTTACATTCATTATCACTAGTGATTTATATCACCTTAATCTCTTAGTGTAATGTGACTTCATGTCAACACCTGTGATATAAATAAGCTGAGTGGGCCAGGTTGGGAAACATAGTGAGTACATAGGGTTTTCAACCCACAATAATACAATTTTTATGTTTAAACAATCAAACAATCAACCCAATTACCCATCCCATTATCTTCTTTACTCTTAAGGATCTATCCTATGAGTCATCTATTTCTCATTCATTCATTCCTAAGGAATGGGTAAGAAGCCATCGTTGTCAATGACACAGGTATCAAGCACAACTGCTAGTTCTATCACTTAGGCACAGCTGCCAGTATTTTACTTTGAGCACATCTACTAGGGTTATCTTGTTAATGATAGTATCTTTTTCGAAAGTCCACTCGCAATATATGTCAATGGGTTTTTAGAGTACACAGGTGAACACATCGTTCACAACACCTACAGGTTGCGAGCCTGCTAGTGTTCCATTGGATTGTCTAGAATAGTCTGTTGTTGTCATCCATACTCTTCTAGATGATGGGACCAGCATTTGGGAACAAGGCTTCTCACATCATCCACCAATCAACCTTACCTCATGGTCTATATCACCTCTCAACTCATTATCCAACTCATATTTCATCTACCCATGTTTTACCCAACATATTATGTAGATATAGATACATATAAATTTTAAATCATATAAAACTTGTATAAAACACTTCATATCTATGTGTAAGATGAAAGGGACCATGCACTTACTTGAAACGGTGGTGACTCGGCACTCGGACAACACTTCATTATTCTTAACACAATTTTCCTTTGAAAAAACCTAGTATCATTACCACTAGAGTTTAGTCTAATATTCACCAAGACTAATTAATAGTCTTGCTATTATTACTATTATATAAGCACTAAACAATATTTCTAAACCATTATACACAGACAGGGGCTAGACATAAAACACCGGAGGGCAGGACCATTTTGACATCTAGTACTTCTTAAATCCAACAACCCTGTGCAACCCTTTAAACCAGATTCCCCGTACCCCAAGTGGTTAGGATATATTATAACGACACTTATATAACTCATAATAATAGCACAAATACTTATTATAAGGTCCAAATAACATTACTATATTAAAACATAAGATATACTAACAATACGGTAGGCATAGCTCAGTTACAGTGGGTTTTTCGCAAAACCGGGATCCACCGAAGCATATTTTTGAGCCGAAAGCTCTTCTTTTTGGATCTGTCAATTACTTCGGGGATTTCACCTCTTGCTATGGAGTTACCCTAGGCTTTGGGGGGTTTGGGGGGTGGGCTTAGAGAGAGTTTCTAGAGAGAGAAAGAAGGGTTTGAAGGTGTGAGAAAAGAGTTTCACCCGACACCTCTATTTATAGGCTGTATTCCTGCTCAACTCATCGAGATGGCCTCCAACTCGTCGATTCCATGCTAGGTGTCACCATTCTGGTGGCAAAACGTGGGTGGCCTATATTGTGCCACGTCACCCCTTTTGCAGCAGCACCCTGCTGACTTCTAAACCCCATAACTTTCGCATACGAGCTCTGTTTTAAACATTTTTTATATTCACGCTTAGGTAAAAACAAGATCTACAACTTTCATTTTGACTCCGTTGGCTAACTCTCGACCGATCTTAAATTTAACAGTAGGAGGAGATTATACTGTTAAATGCCCGCTTAAAATTCATAACTTCTTCATATGGACTCCGTTTTTGTCTGTCTTTTTATCATTGAGTGCCTATTAATGATATATTCAACTCTCATTTAGGTCGCGTAGGCCAAAAACCGCTCGAACTAGAATTCGGCTTTCTGGCCGTGCACTGCTATACCAAATCTTAGAAAATTCATAACTTCCTCATACGAAGTCAGATTTGAGCGTTTTATTTGTATGTTATCGGTTTAACATCTAATACAACTTTTGTTGCGATAAATAAGGCTACAATTTCCTCCATCATAAATTCACTATTTACGTCTCCCGGTGCCGTGTCGGTTTTGCCGAAAAACTTCCACAGGCCATAACTTCTTCGTTATAACTCGGATTTCAGCGTTCTTTATATGTACAGAACCATTGAGACATATTCTAAAACTTGGGTAAGATTATTTATTCAAAATAATATTTTGTTGAAAAGTTGTTTATGACCCCTAATATCTAAAAATTGACTAGCCCGAATCTACGGGCATTACAATTATCTCCCCCTTAGGACGATTACATCCGAGAATCATCAACAAAACAGGGCAATATAATGACTCCATATGTTATCTCTTCATCCTAGGTAATAATAGTAACTTCATTTTTCCTTCGAATTAGTATCTAACTCTTGGACTCCTTGACTACAGGCGGTGCTCGATCTTGCACTTTATCCCTATCTCACATTATACTCCAAATTATGACCATCAAGTCAAAATCACGATCCTCACTGGATACGAACTTAAGATAAGTTCTTTTATTACTACAATGGAGCGATGTGTCATATTCTAATGGCCTATAATTGTATGTTGCAATGCTTAGACTCAGGTCTCTTAGAGTCTTCCAAAACATACTATACTTTCCTTAATGTTCTAATCTCATCTAAAAAGGTAGCATTTCTAGCTACAAGTAACCATCGTGATACTTCTACTAATCGCTTTGATTAATTCTTCTGGCTTAAGTCAGGTGCTACATTGAACTTGGTTCTTGAAACCACGTAACATACTCGTTGTAGTCGGACTCAATTTGGTATGACCACTAGGGTCGGAATAACAACAACCTTCTTAGTCATTACCGAAACAATGGTAACGACATACTTGAATAAAATGTATCAATTAATAGCTTTTTGGTAACCTTGTGACTTTCCCTGATCCAAGTGTGAGTCCTGTGCTTCCAGTAGTATAGGCCTCTACTACCTTTCACACCTACTCATACTCGTCTCAAGTATTGTCTCGTAGTTTTCCTAGTCATCATACACGAAAATCACATAACAACTTAACACCCCAGATAACAAAACAAAGGCTTTATATTATTCCTTAAAACGATTACATAGGTGATCAAGGTCACCCTAGACTATGCCTCTAATAGGCTACACCATATGATACTATCCACACGGCTACTGTATAACCCGACCTTTGGATATGAAGTCCTCTTCATTGATTCCTCGCGTTGTTTTATGCTTCGTTGAGGATAATGTGGAATTCTCTTGCCTTCGTCCTTGGTGGCACATTTTTCTTTGTAGCCCCTTCTCTCTTTGGTCAGTCATGCTTGAAGTGCCCTTCTTCATTACATTCATAACATACCATTTTGTTGAATGTACATTCATTGGCATAATACCCATGCTTTCCACACTTGAAACAAGTCACCTCCTCACCGTATTTTCCATAGTGTTTCTTTTTTCACTTCTCACACCGTCTTGCTTTGTTTCCTTTTCTTCCTCCAGACTTCATGTGACAACCCGAAATCTATTCCGTCAGTTTTAACCTTTTTCCGTTAAAAAGTTGCGTTTTATTTAGCTGTCCGTTAACCTTTTGGAAGAGGTTAATTATATGGGAAATTTTATAATGACTTGGTAAGGGTTGAAACAAATTAGAAACACCCACAAAATGCCCTTAAAAATATCTACTTACAACCAAGTCAAAATTTGACCGTTTAATCGGGTGCGACCAAAAAGCCCCGTTTAACGGCAGTATCGGGTAGAATTCCATTGAGCCCCAACTCCAACCCCTATATAAGGGAGAGTAAACATCATTTCACCCTTTTTCACTCTCTCTCTATACTCTCTCTCTACAACTTAGTTTCGAGCCAAAAATCGTCCGTTTCGAGCCCCAAACGAGTAAGCCACCTATCCTAACTTGTTAAATAGCTTATCTAGCCTACAAATTCGAGTTTAAACCATAAAATAGGGACAAAATTGATGTATTTACGGCCCAAGAACACTCTTGGACCATAAACACCATGTAATGGCATTTTTAAGCCCCAAAACCCCTCCAAATTGCCCTTTAGGCTTAGATATGACTTTTAGGATTACATATTCGGACTTAGAACACCTTGGAACGAGTTTTTGGAGAGTAAACTTGAGTTTATTGCCCAAGAAAATGCTTGGGCCGTAAACTCCTCTTCATGGGGAGTAAACTCATATTTGAGTGTTTAAAAGCCACTTAAACACACCAATGGCCTTAGAATAAATTCTATAATCGACCACCAACAAGTTAGGGGCCTTAAACTCAATTAAAACAACTACATTAGGAGTTCACAGCCATAAAACCCTCATGGAAGGGTACCTAGGCCGTAAACTCCTGTAAAGGGGTTAAATGGTGCCCTAAACTCCCCATTTGACTTGGAAAAATGCTTAGGAATTTACCCTCTATTATTTAAGGACCTTAAACCTCCATAAAATCAAGGGATAGGTGTTCATGGCCGTGAACTCCCATAGGGAGTGGTTAATGGGCCGTAAACTCCCATATAGCCCCTTTAAGCACCTTAAATCCACTCATACAATTTAGATTTGGACATAGCAAAATTCCATGATCGATATTAAGCCTTTAAACATCCTAGAACACTCTCACCATGAGTTTATGGCCGTAAACTCATGGGGAGTTGTCCCAGGGTCATAAACACCATATGGAGAGTTTACTCTTGGAGAGTAAACTCCATTCCTAAGCTATTCAAGCCCTTAGATGTTACCCGGGACACCCCAAACACTTAACCAAAGTGTTTTCCGCTCCTTAGAGCGCGTATACTTGTTTAATTAGTATTAAATGTACTAATTGTATGTGAACATATGTTATCATATGTTAAATAGGTCACTAAGTGTGTTCAAGTCTTTACTTGACATCGAGCACCCAAACAACACCTTCGTCGGAATCCACTTATACCAGGTGAGTTCATACCACTGAATGAACCTTTTAAATGTTTTTACATGTTTTATAGGGGGGATACAAGTTAAACATGCCAGTTATCATATCAATCACATGTGATTGATAACCCGCATGCACAAGAATTTACCACACTGTGATCTGTTTGACAGAGTAGGATACTATAAATGGTTTTCGAAAATGTTTTCACTTGTTCCTAACTCTTACTTATACTGTTTTATCAAAGTTCAATTTAAACTGGTTTATGAAAGGTTTCCAAAGAACTTCCAAAGGTTTTCAAACTTATTTTACAATAGAATACCCTGTCGTGACTTCCTCAAGAATAAAGGTTTTCTTACATGTTTTGATACTCCTCCTTAGTTAAAGTTCTTACTTGATAACGCTTTTACTTCGTGATACGCTTATACTGTTATCACTTTTACTTCACTTATACTTATTATGCTTGTACTTCACTTATACTTGTTATCGCTTCTACTTCACTTATACTGGTTAACGCTCCTACTTCACGATTCGATTATCCCACACTGTTTGTTTACACTTTACGATTTGGTTATTCCACACTATTCGTTCACACTTTATGATTCAGTTATTCCACACTATTCGCTCACACTTTATGATTTAGTTATTCCACACTATTCGTTCACACTTTATGATTCAGTTATTCCACACTGGACGTTATGCATCATGATTCGGTTATTCCACACTGTACGTTTACACACCACGACTCAGTTATACATGATGATGCGTTTCCACTTGTTACACACTCAGTTGTAGTTAGATGTATGTCTGTACTTGTATAGGTGCATATAAATAATGATTGAAGGACTTAGGAAGGCTTGTCTTCCCTATTTCCTTTTCTTCGTTGAGATGTGGTCTGGTGGGATCGGATGGGCGTCCGAAGGTCGTTTGATTCATTAGTTGTATGTTATGTATGCGAGCATAGACATATAGGTTTACTCTAGTAAGTCCAGTTAGGAGTCTCTACCCCTAGTTCAGCACTTACATATGAAACCCACTACCCACTATTTGGGATGCATCTTCGGGACACGACCTTCTCCGTCATCTAGTTGGTAACCAGAGTCTCCTGTAGGGAGAGCGGACATTGTGTGTATAGATCTATACGGGATTGACACCCCCGCACCCTGACTGCTAGCTACAGTCCACGGCCCACCAAGCCAAGGGGTGATAAATGTCATATTTTATAGACGCTTGTAGGGCGTCAGGTACTCTAGTGTCGGTTGGTATGGTTACGAGTATCCTAGGTTTCCTTATAATTCCTGGCCTTAAGGTAACGGTATTTCACCAGTAACTTACACTGTATGCTGGAAACCCATTCCCAGAGTCACACTATTTGTAGATCTTGCAAGCTGTATCTTTCATTTGATACTGTCCGCGGTCTGTATTCTCTGTTTTAGACCTTGTTCGTTGTATCTTTCATTTGATACTGTCCGCGGTCTGTATTCTCTGTTTTAGACCTTACTAGCTGTATCTTTCATTTGGTACCGTCTGAAGTCTGTATCTCCTTTTGTTAGAATGAGCCAGGCATGTCGTTCGTTCGATACTCTCTTGGAGTCTATGATTCCTTTTGCCTTAGTCAACAGTCCTCACTACTGAGGCATATGTTATTTCCCTGATTTCTCTTGCCTTCTTTAATAATCAAATTCAGTATTTTGATAATGATAGCGATTAAGGGAAAACTACTTTATACCACATAACTTCGTCCAGTCTTGGTAGAAGACTGCTTTTATTAAAGAAAATATAGGATTTTCTGGAAAAGACGCTAATTTAATGGATACTCTAAAACTACCACTTTTATTAAAGTTATTTGAATAAAATGACACTAAATACTTATGAACTCACCAGCATTTGTAAAAATGCTGATACTCGCTTTCAAATAACTTGTATTCTCATGTCAGCATTAGACAGGTACCTCCTCGGAGCTTTTGATGAAGACAATTTAGTACCAAGCTGCTCTTATATCATCTACTTGTATTTCTTTGGTGTATTGTAATGTAAACCATGTAAAACTATTACTATTAATGCAATGGTTATTGTACTTTGATTACTATAATGCATATGTTGTGATACTTGACATGACGTCATCCACCCCAGAACGTTTCCGCGGTTCCGGTTTTAGGGTGTGATAGATTGGTATCAGAGTATTGTTTATAGTGAGCTAAGTATATCAATTCATAAAAGATATACAGCCTATAAATACATAGGGATAAAACACTCTGACCAAGAATTATACTTTAAAATATAAACATATCTTACCAAAGTATAATAACATCCAGAATCTAAACACTTGAACACAAGTATCACAAGAAGAACAAGAATAAAAGTCTTCGGATGTTGAGCACTACAGTCAAACCTGGGCAGTTATGTAATCGTACGCTAGAATAAATGTAACCTAATCAACTACATTTATTCGAGATGCGATGAACGTGTGCTTGGGAGTGATAGTGGTGTTGCAACAGGTCTGGAACTTACCAATTAGGAATTCTAGAGCCAAACATAAAGTTAAAATACTATAGGAGTATTTTGGAACACTAAAAGACTCATATTAATCCCAGAATCATAATCAGAAGATAAGAAGCAAACAAGAATTAAAATACCATAGGGGTATTTTAGGATCCATAACTAACCTTGTGTGAAGAACTAAAAGATCCTTATTGACATACCTACAACTACAGAGAATATACTCCCAAGGTTATATATAATAAGGATCCCATAGGCTAAGAATGTGTGGTTTCGCCCTATTTCCTTTACCTCGTTGGGATGTGGATCTAGAGTAGTATCACATATTCGAAGGATTATCGGATCTAATTATATATGATTTGTATACTCTATGTAATCGTAGCAGGACCCGATATGGATCACTCAGTGAAATGTTAATAATCTCTTAGGATTCTTTAGACATTTCCATTCTTTCACGAACCCTGTAAAAAACCCTATCCACTTCAGTGCTTGACAGAAGAGTTGATTCCGACCCCGAAGAAGTTCATTGAGAAGATTTTCGGTTCGGAAATAAATGAACTAGGTCAAGACTATTGAATTCACCAAGTGCTTATATTTTTTTAGGGACACCGGTGAAGAAATTCTCCTAAGCTTCCGAGATTCCCAGTCGTCTATCATGAAGTGTTGACACCCGGAGTCGGATTCGGAAGTAACGTGGAGTAGAAATTCAATAAGTCCATACGAGGAGAGAACCCTAGGTAACTACCCGAAGGAAACCAACGCCGATCCCAGTAAAGAATACGAGTTAGACAGAGGTAACCAGTACATGGAACTCGAGAAGTGTCTTTACCTCGTGTTCATCACGCTAATACACCCATAAAATAATACAATTTAGTGGGTTAGTGGTTACACTACTCATGCTATGTGTTAGGTAAATCGCCTTGTTCCCGTTGCCAGTAGCACGTTTAGAGCGGATCCCCACACCTCTGTTGAGGTTGTTTGACCATAAGTCTTCATAAGCCTTTCTTTCCACGGTATTCGTTCCGAATCATTCTCAGATCTCTCCAAGCCAGAGAGTGAAACCTTCCCAATATAAAGGTGACTTAGTAGGAACGACTCGCATCATATGGTCTTTTCCGATACTCATATTCCTACCTTGCATACCAGGACTACATCATAGGGATGTAGGTCGACACTCAGACAACCTGTACCCGAGGCACGAGAAAAATCTATGCCTAATACAGCCAGGACAGATATGTCCAGGTTTAGCCATTGTCTCTCATTATCTTGTATTCCCTTCCGTGTAGGAAAACCATGCCTCCGAAGAAGCGTAACCAGTCAGCAAGCAAGAAACCTACTCTCCTATTCGATGAAGCTACGTTCCAAGCTGCAGTCTCGGCAGCCGTAGCAGCTGTCATGGCACACCTGAATGCTAACAACACCAATGTTAGCAATAGCCTTATCGGAAATTCCAACCCCAACATTGGACCGCAGAAATCAACACCTGCATACCCAGCCACCCAAGAAGCTCACTCAAACCCGCTGAAGAGAAAGATCAAGATCGAGGAGGGAAGTACCTCGGCTCAAGGACCTTCCGCAGGGCAATGAGCTGAGACAGTCAATATCCCTGCCAACTCTTCCATCCCTACTTCAAGAAGACCATACCTAGGAAACCTTCCCCACTGCAACAAGTGCAGCTACCATCATCATGGTGTATGTAGGGAACTCTATTGTGCTAGGTGCCACATGTTGGGGCATATTGCTTGCGTCTGCAGAACCCCGATTGAGTTCATTACATCAACCACCAATTTGGTGGCCAATCCAGTTTGCCATCTATGTGGTGAGATTGGACACTTCAAGAAGGACTGCCTAACTAAAGGTAGGGACAAGGACACAGGAGGAGTCTAACTGTAACACTTAGGGAGAAGCATCAAGGAACCCGATGAATTTTTGGTACATTTTTCGATCACAGATAACTAAACTGAAAACATTAAAAGACAAATTCAAATGTAAATACTTTTTCATAAGCCGAAAGTCGCAGCCCTATTATAAAATTTAAAAATTCATTAGGTAAAACTATAATGGCTAAAACATATACGTTACGGCCATGTATAGTTAAGATGGATAGACCTAGAGTGAGTAAATTCCGCCTCATTTCCTGTTCCTCGTTTGGTTGTGGATTTAGAGCGGAGTCGCTCAGTCAACAGTCCTCCCCACCTTAATTATACATGACTAGTATATGTTAGGCGATTATAGAAATGCCTCGTGAGAATCCATTCATGAAAAGGTATTCTACTCAGAAACACTTAGGACCCTCTATAGTTCCGCGTCGACTATATCGGTCCAAGTATCCGTGGCAGTGATAGATAAGACGAAACCTGAAATGCCTAGAACTTGTGTGTCTGTTCGGCACACGACTCTATCGACCCTCATTTTATATCATGTCCAAGTGTGCCAACTTCGACGCATGTTTAGATCATGGTTCGATTTCATGCGACCATGCGTAAATCATTAGTGTTGTGTAAAAAGAACCTTCTCCATAGCCTTTTCGGCAAATAAGGGCTCTTTCGAACCCAATCATAACAAAAATAGACAAACCTAATGCGATCTGTCAGTCGTCCCTCTTACCTCAAACATTCCGAAGTACCCAAGAGAGGTGTACCGCACGCTGTTGACCAACCCTCCTTAGACAAATAAGAACCGAAGCGACAGACACTACATGCATTCCGGAAGACGATAACCACCCAAATCATACCTAGTAGATTCCCTAGAAAGACCCTTCATCCTATTCCATAAAATTGGAGCTGGATTCAAGATAACCACTGCGGGTTGAGCTACTAAAATGACCACAAATCCGAAATTTGTTGTCATATATGTTAAGCTCACGTGATAACTAACATCCTCAGTTAGTAAAGAGATTAAAGTTCGAGTAATGGAACCCTATACTCACCAGATTCGACCTAGACCGAGATAACTCAGAACCTTCGGAAGAGTAGTTGCCAAAGATGTTCGCACTACTCAGGCACTTTGTCCACCCTGTTACCGACAAGTAGTGCCTAGGATCCTCCGCCCCCTCGCATAAAGGAAATCGTCGTCGCCCTGTAGATGATAGACTTCATTCTTTGGAGTGAACACTAGAACACCGAGAACCACAGGATAACCTCGCAGCCAAGAATACTTGATCAAGGTGCGAAAGTAGTTGCGTTAAGCCTCATGAACCAGATCCCGAAGAGATTATAGACTGGACACCAGCCTTGGTGTTAGTTGAGAGGTCATGCAGGAATAGGCGCTTTCCACACTAGAATAAACCAAAGTCTTAGGGATTAATTGGACTATTAGGTGTTCCACGAATACTATCTCGCCCAGAAATAGTAGAACCACCTCCCGAGATAGTCCAACACTTGTCCGGTGAAACCCTATCTCCCCGACCCTAAGGGTTTCCGTATCTCAAGAATCATTAGTGCAAGTTCATTTTGCACGAACTTGAGATAGACAATCTACAGCAGATAGATAACCGTCGATACGCAACCCATCCAATGACCTAGAAATCCTCTAAAAGCCAATTGACAGGATGCACGAAACAAAAGACAACTCGAGATTCCTAAGAACCAACCTGAAGGACTACTCTACTAGTACGAGAGAGAACGTTAAGAACTTCAAAATGACGATCACGCCAGTGAGGATCTTGCCACAGAAGTACACTACGTTCTAAGTACTGAAAAGCTTTACCCTTTCGAGAGCTTAGGACCACCCGAGATCCTTTATGGAGATTGGTCCAACCCTCGTCTGACCACTACTACTTTCGGATACTCCACAAGTTTCACACCCGATCGATCCACTCCTTGGACTTGATATGTGTTCACCCGACGTCACTCTTCGTATCCCACTCATCTTGATAGAAGCCATTGAGAACCCTAACCTTGTAGATACACCAGTCGGAACCTACTAACTACACGAGACGGAATCCGCATCCTGTAGGTGAAGGTTTGTTGGAATGACGGACACATATCAGAGTTCACTTGGGAATATGAGGATAAACAGAATAGGAATTTACCTCCTGCCTCTACTCGACCATTCATACCTAGTTCCTTGCCTAAACCTGAATTTCGGGATGAAATTCCCTCTAATGGGGGGATGATGTGACAACCCGAAATCTATTCCGTCAGTTTTAACCTTTTTCCATTAAAAAGCTTCGTTTTATTTGTAACGCCCGTAGATCCAGGCTAGTCAATTTAGAGGCAATAGGGGTCGAAAATGACTTTTCGACAAAATATTATTTAGAATAAATAATCTTAACCAGGTTTTAGAATATGTCACAAGGTTTCCGTACATATAAAGAATGCCGAAATCCGAGTTATAACGAAGAAGTTATGGCCCGTTGAAGTTTCGCGACGGAACCGGCACGGCACCGGGAAGCGTAAATAGTGAATTTACGATGGAGGACTTTTTAGCCTTACTGATCTAAACGAAAGTCGTAGAATATGTTAAACTGAGAAAATCCATAAAAAGAACGCCCGAATCTGACTTCGTATGAAGAAGTCATGATTTTTCTAAGATTCGGCCTAGTAGTGTACAGCCCGAAACTCGAATTTTAGTTCGAGCGGTTTTTGGCTTACGTGACCTAAATGAGAGTTGAATATCTCATTAATAGGAACTCAACGGTAAAAAGACAGATGAAAACGGAGTCCGTATGAAGGAGTTATTAATTCTTCGCCGTCATTTAACAGTCTAAACGCCTCCTTCTGTTAAATTTGAGATCGGTCGAGAATTAGCAGATGGAGTCTAAACCAAAGTTGTAGATCTTGATCTTACCTACGCGTGGATATAAAGAACGTCAAAAAAGGAGCTCGTATGCAAAAGTTATGATTTGTCTAAGTTTGAAGGCTGATACGCGATAGGGGGTGACGTGGCACCACCAGAATTGGACAGAAGGCCACCACATGGACCAACTCGGCAAGTAGGTCCCCCCTACTCGGCGAGTCCATCAGATTTTTGCACTATAAATAGAGGTGCCGGGTCTAGCCTCTTCTTCACACCTCCCAAACCTTCTTTCTCTTTCTAAACTCTCTCTCTAAGCCTCCCTAACCCCCTAAAGCCTAGGGTAACTCCCTAGCACGAGGCGGAAGCCCCGGAGCGCCCGACAGCTCCGAGAAAAGAGCCTTTCATCTCGGGAAACGCTGCTCCAGCGAAGCCCGGTTTTGCGAAAAACCCGCTGTAAGTGAGCTACGCCTATGCTAGTTCTAATATAGCTTCTAATTAATTATAGTAACATTATTAGGACCTGAAAATAATTATTTGGGCTATTAATATGAGTTATATTGAGTGTTATTTAACGCTTATATAATAATAATAATAGTCAGACTATTAATTTGTCGTGGATATCGGTAGACTAAACCCTAGTGGTGTTGATACTAGGTTTTATCGAAGGAAAGTTGTTTTGAGAGTATCGAAGCGTTGTCCGAGTGTTGAGTCACCACCTTTCAGGTGAGTGCATGGTCCCTTTCATATTACACATAGATATGAAGTATTTTATCATAAATTACGTGCTATGTGTGCATATCGTCTGAATACTTGTTGTCTATGCTGATGAAAGATTTTTATACATGTTTTAAATGATGTAAATTGTATAAAGTATTTTATATCTACAAATATGTTGGGTAAAACATGGGTAGATGAATAATGAGCGATAAAAGTTGATATAGGGGAACATTAATAGCATGGACCTAGTGCCCTATGGGTATACATTGGCAGCAGTGGACCTAGTACCCTATAGATGAGCACTGGCAGCTGCACCACAACTCGTAGATGTTTTAGATCTACGGTAAACATCCTAGCAGCTGCGCTCTAAGGACAGTATCGACAGTTGCACCTAATAGGGAGCCTTATGACCATGACAATAGCGTTTAAAGGTCAATACCGGCAGAAGCGCCTCATAGAAAATGTCCCAATTCTGGCAGCTGCGCCTAAGTGAGAAGATTAGCAGCTGCGCTTGACCAATGTGTCATTGGCAACAATGGATTTCGTGTTTTTTCCTTAGGATGATCCTTAGGAATGAATGAATGAGAAATAGCTGATTCTTAGGGTAGACCCTTAAGAATAAAGAAGATAATGGGGGTGGGTAATTGGGTTGATTGTTTGATTATTTAAACATAATGATTATATTATTGTGGGTTGAGAACCCTATGTACTCACCAGGTTTCCCAACCTGACCAACTCAGTTTATTTATATCACAGGTGTTGATACGAAGTCACTTTACACTGAGAGATTTAAAGAGATATAGATCACTAGTGTAAATAAAAGTAAGTTCTGTTTATGCTTATGTTTCTGTATTAACGATGACATCCCAAACGTTTTGAAATGAATAAAATACGTTTCTTCGAAAATGTTTTAATAACATATTTATCATGTTTTTCTGGGAACAAATTCCGCAACATTTTTATGAAAAGAAGTACTCTGATTTTTATAAAGCTTAAACAAAATCGGCATTTTCTGGCCGTGAAAATGGGGATGTCACAGTTGGTATCAGAGCATTAGTTTAAGCGAACTAGGAATACGGATTTATTTCTAGACTTAAACTTAGAATGCTAAGCGATGATTGTGAGGTGTGAGCACTAGATTATTTTAGGAATTATGCCTAAAATGCTTTTATGTGCTAAATACTTGTGCCTGATATGGTGTTAGTTGTTCGGATCTATGGTCTGTTGCCGACCGGATCTGGAAACCTTATGTGTTTAGGATTCTAAACGTACGACTACGATATTAGAACTAACATATAAACGTTTCGGAGTGATAAGGATGATTTAACTATCAATCCTAAGTAAAGATCTAGATTCACCTTATTCGGTGTATAGATCAAGATGGCAAGAACCCGTAGCGGAAACGTGAATGCAAATGGGAACAGAAACCAACCCCCAATGATTGAGTAAATACCGGTGATGGAAGCCGCCGTTGAGCCAGTCACAATGGCCGGAGTGCAAGCAATGATCCAAGCGATGTTGGATCGTCAAATGGAGGAAACTAGACGTTTGCTCCAGCAAAATCGAGAGGAAGCGACTATTCAGATCGAACGGCCCGAGTTGAATGAAGGGCAGACTGAGGAGGAGAACTACAGTGGGACTGTTGGTCAAGTCAACCCACCAATAGTTCGACAAAACAACCACGATCACGAAGTCGAGAGGAATGGATGCAAGTACAAGGATTTTCTGACTTGCAAACCATCGACTTTCACTGGAAAGGAGGATCCGATCGGGGTCATGGATTGGATCTCGGAGATGGAATTAGCTTTCATGATGTGCGGTTGCTATGGAAAACAACAAACCACATTTGCAGTGCGTCAGTTTCAAGGAGGCGTTGTATGTTGGTGGAATACCTTGGGGAAGACTCTGAGCCCCAATGGGCCCCTGCAACTGACATGGGCAGAATTTCTGGTGCAATTCAAACGTAGGTACTGCTCAGCCCAAAATCTGCTTGAGCTAGAAAACCAATTCCTTACCTTGAAGAAAGGAAGCATGTCTGTTGATGAATACACCAACAACTTCACAGAGAAGATGGAGTTCGCATTACGCCTTGTTCCGGATGAGCTGACGAAAGTTGACAAGTATGCAAAAGGACTTCCATGGGAGTACACGGTGCCAGTGCGTCAAGCACCTACTTTGGAGGCAGCTATCTGGGCTGCCAAGTCGGTTGAGGAGATAATCAAGGGAAGAGCCGCCAACAAGACCGAGGTTGGTGAAAAGAGAAAGTTTGAGGGGTCTGCGAAGCCCGATGAGAAAAGCAGGTCCAGTACAAGGATGTTTAGAGGAGGAGGGAGTGAAGAAAGATGGTGCGAGAAGTGCAAAAAGAAACACTCTGGAAAATGCGGTGAGGAGGTGACTTGTTTCAAGTGTGGGAAGCATGGGCATTATGCCAACGAGTGTAAATTCAACAAAAGGGTGTCTTATGAATGTAACGAGGAAGGGAACTTCAAGCAAGAATGCCCAAAGAGAGAAGGGGCTACAAAGCCAAATGTGCCGCCAAAACCAAAGGCAAGAGCATTTCAAATGATCCTTGACGAAGCAGCTAACGATGCAAGGAATCAGGACTAAGGATGGATATATAGAGATCAAGTTATGAAGAAGCCATATAGATAGTGTCACATGATGTAGCCTATTAGAGGCATAATCTAGGGTGAACTTGAACACCCATGTAATCGTTTCAAGTAATAAAATAAAACCTTCGTTTTGTTATCTGATGTGTTGAATGATTGTGTGATTTACTGCATGGTGACTTAAGAAACTGCGGGACAATACTTGGGACGGGTATGAGTAGGTGTGAATGGTAGTAGAGGCCTATACTACCGGAAGCACAGGACTCACACTTGGATCAGGGAAAGTCACAAGGTTACCAAGAAGCCAGTAATTGATTTCGTTATATTCAAGTATGTCGTTACCATTGTTTCGGTAATGACTAAGAAGATTGTTGTTATCCCGACCCTAGTGGTCATATCACATTGAGTCCGACTATGATGAGTAGGTTACGTGGTTCAGAGAACCAAGTTTGATATAGCGTCCAACTTAAACCAAACGATTAAAATCAAAGCGATCAATAGAAGTATCGCGCTCGTTGGTAGCTAGAAATGCTACATGTTAAAGTATCATTATATCACATTAGAACATGAAGGAAGGCTTAGTCTATTTTAGAATTTAAGAGACCTGAGTCTAAACGTGCATCACATGATGATAGGTCATAATTTGGAGTCTAATCTGAGGTAGAGAGCAGGTGCACGATCAAGTACTGCTTACAGTCAATAAGTCTGAAAGATAGACTTGAAGGAATAAAGAAGTTATAATTATTACCTAGGATGAAGAGATGACGTATGGATTCATTATACGATCCTTGTTTCGTTGATGATTCTGGGACGTAATCATCCTAAGGGGGGATAATTGTAACTCCCGCAGATCTGGGCTAGTCAATTTAGAGGCAATAGGGGTCAAAAATGACTTTTTGACAAAAGATTATTTAGAATAAATAATCTTAACCAAGTTTTAGAATATGTCACAAAGTTTCCGTACATATAAAGAACGCCGAAATCCGAGTTATAACGAAGAAGTTATGGTCCGTCGAAGTTTCACGACGGAACCGGCACGACAACGGGAAGCGTAAATAGTGAATTTACGATGGAGGACTTTTTAGCGTTAGTGATCTAAACGAAAGTCGTAGAATATGTTAAACCGAGAAAATCCATAAAAAGAACGCCCGAATCTGACTTCGTATGAAGAAGTTATGATTTTTCTAAGATTCGGCCTAGTAGTGTACAGCCCGAAACTCGAATTTTAGTTCGAGCGGTTTTTGGCTTACGTTACCTAAATGAGAGTTGAAGATCTCATTAATAGGAACTCAACGGTAAAAAGACAGATGAAAACGGAGTCCGTATGAAGGAGTTATGAATTCTTCGCGGTAATTTAACAGTCTAAACGCCTCCTACTATTAAATTTGAGATCGGTCAAAAATTAGCTGACGGAGTCTAAACAAAAGTTGTAGATCTTGATTTTACCTACGCGTGGATATAAAGAACATTGAAAACGGAGCTCGTATGCTAAAGTTGTGATTTTTCTAAGTTTGAAGGTTGATACGCGATAGGGGGTGACGTGGCACCACCAGAATTGGACACGTGGCACCACCAGAAGGCCACCACATGGAACAACTCGGCGAGTAGGTCCCCCCTACTCGGCGAGTCCATCAGATTTTTGCACTATAAATAGAGGTGCCGGGTCTAGCCTCTTCTTCATACCTCCCAAACCTTTTTTCTCTCTCTAAACTCTCTCTCTAAGCCTCCCTAACCCCCTAAAGCCTAGGGTAACTCCCTAGCACAAGGCGGAAGCCCCGGAGAGCCCGACGGCTCCGAGAAAAGAGCCTTTCAGCTCGGGAAACGCTGATCCAGCGAAACCTGGTTTTGCGAAAAACCCGCTGTAAGTGAGCTACGCCTACGCTAGGTTTAATATAGCTTCTAATTAATTATAGTAACATTATTAGGACTTGAAAATAATTATTTGGGCTATTAATATGAGTTATATTGAGTGTTATTTAACGCTTATATAATAATAATAATAGTCAGACTATTAATTTGTCGCGGATATCGGTAGACTAAACCCTAGTGGTGTTGATACTAGGTTTTATCGAAGGAAAGTTGTTTTGAAAGTATCGAAGCGCTGTCCGAGTGTTGAGTCACCACCTTTCAGGTGAGTGCATGGTCCCTTTCATCTTACACATAGATATGAAGTATTTTATTATAAATTACGTGCTATGTGTACATATCGTTTGAATACTTGTTGTCTATGCTGATGAAAGATTTTTATACATGTTTTAAATGATGTAAACTGTATAAAGTATTTTATATCTACAAAATATGTTGGGTAAAACATGGGTAGATGAATAATGAGCGATAAAAGTTGATATAGAGGAACATTAGTAGCATGGACCTAGTGCCCTATGGGTATAGATTGGCAGCAGTGGACCTAGTACCTTATAGATGAGCACTGGCAGCTGCGCCACAACCCGTAGATGTTTTAGATCTACGGTAAACGTCCTAGAAGCTGCGCTCTAAGGAAAGTATCGGCAGTTGCACCTAATAGGGAGCCTTATGACCATGACAGTAGCGTTTAAAGGTCAATACCGGCAGAAGCGCCTCATAGAAAATGTCTCAATTCTGACAGCTGCACCTAAGTGACAAGATTAGCAGCTGCGCTTGACCAATGTGTCATTGGCAACAATGGACTTCATGTTGTTTCCTTAGGATGATCCTTAGGAATGAATGAATGAGAAATAGCTGATTCTTAGGGTAGACCCTTAAGAATAAAGAAGATAATGGGGGTGGGTAATTGGGTTGATTGTTTGATTATTTAAACATAATGATTATATTATTGTGGGTTGAGAACCCTATGTACTCACCAGGTTTCCCAACCTGACCCACTCAGTTTATTTATATCACAGGTGTTGATACGAAGTCACTTTACACTGAGAGATTTATAGAGATGTAGATCACTAGTGTAAATAAAAGTAAGTTCTATTTATGCTTATGTTTCTGTATTAACGATGACATCCCAAATGTTTTGAAATGAATAAAATAAGTTTCTTCGAAAATGTTTTAATAACATATTTATCATGTTTTTCTGGGAACAAATTCCGTAACATTTTTATGAAAAGAAGTACTCTGATTTTTATAAAGCATAAACAAAATCGGTCTTTTCTGGCCGTGAAAATGGGGATGTCACACCGTTAACCTTTTGGAAGAGGTTAATTATATGGGAAATTTTATAATGACTTGGTAAGGGTTGAAACAAATTAGAAACACCCACAAAATGCCCTTAAAAATGTCTAGTTACAACCAAGTCAAAATTTGAACGTTTAATCGGGTGCGACCAAAAAGCCCCGTTTAACGGCAGTATCGGGTAGAATTCCACTGAGCCCCAACTCCAACCCCTATATAAGGGAGAGTAAACTTCATTTCACCCTTTTTCACTCTCTCTCTCTCTATACTCTCTCTCTACAACTTAGTTTCGAGCCAAAAATCATTCGTTTCGAGCCCCAAACGAGTAAGCCACCTATCGTAACTTGTTAAATAGCTTATCTAGCCTGCAAATACGAGTTTAAAACATAAAATAGGGACAAAATTGATGTGTTTATGGCCCAAGAACACTCTTGGACCGTAAACACCATATAATGGGGGGGGGGGGTTTTAAGCCCCAAAACCCCTCCAAATTGTACCTAAGGCTTAGATATGACTTTTAGGCTTACATATTCGGACTTAGAACACCTTGGAATGAGTTTTTGGAGAGTAAACTTGAGTTTACTGCCCAAGAACATGCTTGGGCTGTAAACTCCTCTTCATGGGGAGTAAACTCATATTTGAGTGTTTAAAAGCCACTTAAACAGACCAATGGCCTTAGAATAAATTCTAGAATCGACCACCAACAAGTTAGGGGCCTTAAACTCAATGAAAACAACTACATAAGGAGTTCACGGCCGTAAACCCCTCATGGAAGGGTACCTAGGCCGTAAACTCCTATAAAGGGGTTAAATGGTGCCCTAAACTCCCCATTTAACTTGGAAAAATGCTTAGGAATTTACCCTCTATCATTTAAGGACCTTAAACCTCCATAAAATCAAGGGATAGGAGTTCACAGCCGTGAACTCCCATAGGGAGTGGTTAATGGGCCGTAAACTCCCATATAGCCCCTTTAAGCACCTTAAATCCACTCATACAATTTAGATTTGGACCTAGCAAAATTCCACGATCGATACTAAGCCTTTAAACATCCTAGAACACTCTCACCATGAGTTTACGGCTGTAAACTCATGGGGAGTTGTCCTAGGGTCGTAAACACCATATGGAGAGTTTACTCTTGGAGAGTAAACTCCATTCCTAAGCCATTCAAGCCCTTAGATGTTACCCGGGACACCCCAAACACTTAACCAAAGTGTTTGCCGCTCCTTAGAGCGCGTATACTTGTTTAATTAGTATTAAATGTACTAATTGTATGTGAACATATGTTATCATATGTTAAATAGGTCACTAAGTGTGTTCAAGTCTTTACTTGACACCGAGCAACCAACCGGCACCTTCGTCGGAATCCACTTATACCAGGTGAGTACCTTTTAAATGTTTTTACATGTTTTATAGGGGGGGATACAAGTTAAACATGCCAGTTATCATATCAATCACATGTGATTGATAACTCGCATGCACAAGAATTTACCACATTGTGATCTGTTTTACCGAGTAGGATACTATAAATGGTTTTCGAAAATGTTTTCACTTGTTCCTAACTCTTACTTATACTGTTTTATCAAAGTTCATTTTAAAGTGGTTTATGAAAGGTTTCCAAAGAATTTCTAAAGGTTTTCAAACTTATTTTACAATAGAATACCCTGTCGTGACTTCCTCAAGAATAAAGGTTTTCTTCCATGTTTTGATACTCCTCCTTAGTTAAAGTTCTTACTTGATAACGCTTTTACTTCGTGATACGCTTATACTGTTATCACTTTTACTTCACTTATACTTATTACGCTTGTACTTCACTTATACTTGTTATCGCTTCTACTTCACTTATACTGGTTAACGCTCCTACTTCACAATTCGATTATGCCACACTGTTTGTTTACACTTTACGATTTGGTTATTCCACACTATTCATTCACACTTTATGATTCATTTATTCCACACTATTCACTCACACATTATGATTCAGTTATTCCACACTATTCGTTGACACTTTATGATTAAGTTATTCTACACCATTTCTTGTTCGGTCTGATGGGTGCCTCGACACTTGCTTTGGAACTTGAAGCCGGTTGCCGAGATGACTTTGACCTAACAGGTCTTGGCTTCACTAGAGCATCTTTTGAACTAGACTTCTAGGCCGGCATTCCCTTCTTGTTCTTTGGAGTTGGATGCTTAGCCTTGGCACATTCCAGTCATCATGGTCTGAACGTGACCTTGAGGGGTTTCTTTTGGAGCATCTCCCTCTTGGTGCGTTCTGCCAGCCTTGTGCATAGTAAGGAACGTATGCGTGATTTGGACAATTTCTGGCAATGTGTCCAGGTGTTCCACAGTGAAAACAAGTCCTTTTCTTCACTGGAAAATTGTTTCTTCCTGCCCATGGTGGCATATCCTTGCCTTGTCTCTTGCTTTTCCCACACGCACAGTTGCAACAGGCACTCTGTTTAGCTTCAAATGGTGGCATGTATTTACCAACGGCAGGTTGATTAGAAGCAGTTGAGTTCGAAGCAACAGATTCAGAGTTCAAGGAGTCATTGGTTTGTTCACAAGAGCTCTCCTTGTTGTCATCCTCTGCTACATTACCTGCACATGTAACAGAAACATCAGTATTTTCAACATTAATAACTCCTCCTAACACAAATCCTGCTCGTTTGCCATATCGAAGATGTGGCTCCTTGTCAGTTTCGTCGTGTGTCATAGGGATGGATGTGTAGTTATGATTATAAGGAGGAGGTACACTATCATACCCTAGACCCTTGTTTTGATTTTCTTTGAATTTTAATTGGGTTTCATATAAGGACTCGACTGTCTGACTTGATGCAGTATAATTTTTGAAACTGACATCAGTTTTTCCACACTTAATTTTTAAAGCGTCAAGTTCTTCAGTTACAGCAACATGTTGTCTCTTAACATAATCATAATTTTCACACTTGTTTCTATACTCTTCCTGAAGTTTCCTAAAGTCCTTGGTTTTTGCTTCTAACTCAACCTTCAGGGGTTTCTGTCTTTGTAAGTCCCTAATCCGCCCGTGTATCAATCAGATCCGTTTGATGGTGCGGAATCCCAATCAAACGGATGATGTCGGATCAAACCGAAGAGAAGGAGAAGAAGAATAATATGAATCTTGAATGTATTGATAATATGAATTAAGTTCTTTACACAAGATTCACCTACACAAACGTTCCTTTCTCTCTCTCTGACCGTCAATTCTCTAGGGTTTGTCAATCTGTTCCTCACACCCTAATACCTATATTTATACTAGGGGAACATGGGCCGGATAACACATGGGCCGTAAATGGGTTTACGACCGTAAACTCAACCATAAACATGGGCCGTAAACTCTAGAAATATTACAGAAAAATATAATTTCCCAGAAAAGCAAAGTATAAACCATATCTTGACCCAACAATCTCCCCCTTGTTTATAGCTTTCTTTTCTTAATTGACCCAACAAGCTCCCACTAAAAAGTAGTTGGCTCTTCTTGTCAATCTTCAATGAGAGCTTGGCTTCAGCTTTAACCTTCGATTTCTTCACAACATCAGGATGAACATATGAATCTTCAATGAATGACTTCATCTTGAGCACTTGAGGTTTTCTTCAGAATTTGGCATTGAACGCACATTGGGTGAGGAGGCTTGATGTACTGATTCTTGAAAAATGGCGCTTTCAGCTTGAGAATCTTCAGAGAGAACATTAGAGAGAACAAATCTTCTAGATCACATCAGCAGGTTTAAGATAGCAACAAATTGATTGAGGAGGCTTCAAAGCAATCAGTCACATATTCTTCAATTTCAGCTTCACCTTGCTTTTGGGGTTGAAAGATTGAATGTCGAAAGAATAATCTTCATTTCTTGCTCCTTCGAATGTGAATTCTTCGATGCTCACGGACGAGGCTTTGGCTCAGAAATCTTCAACACAAACACCATGAGTCTTATCTACACCTGAAATCACTTTTCAAGGAAAAACAAAACTGAAAGAAAACTTAGCACACAAATTAAAATAGAAACAAAAATATTTTTGAATTTTTTTTCTAATTTTTCTATTTTTTTTTATTTTTAATTTTTTTAATTCTCCCCTAATATTTAAATTAGAAGAAACTATGACAAATTTAACAAAAACAAAAATAATATCTAACTTTAAGAGTGATTTGGGATCAAAGTTTTTAGACAACCTTTATCCACTTGTCGGTACCTTTCATATTCACATCTTTGTCTGGTCGATCATCGGTATTATTGTCCACTTAAACAAGAAAAATTGTGACAAATTTAGGACATACTATTTGTTACAAGACAAGGTGAACTTATGTTCCTAGTAATTATATCTGATCCTAATTCCTTATATACTATATCTGAAGGACCATTCATCTGGCGACGACTAGGGATATTGTTGTCCACCTAAATTGAGCAGCGAGATCTACAGACAATCTGTATTTGTTCAATTTTAAGTGTACTAGAACGTGTTTCCCGCTTCCTGATATGCCCCAACCATCAAGAACTTCCAGAGTACTCCTTACATTGGATAAGCAGACAACCATTTAGAGAGAAGATAGATTCAAAATTTAATAACTTATCACTTTAGAGGGGTTGAGAAGAAGAAAATTGCATATGCTGTGTACCAGGTCGGATTTGAAGTCATGCAAAGGAGACAACATATGGCTAACAGATAAGAGGAATTTCATAGATATAACATGCAGAGAAATAGAGTTGCATATGTTGCAATCCAGGTCGGATCTCTTCCAATCACGCAAAGGGTGCAACATATGACTAACAGACGGAAAGAAAGAAAATGATATTCTACATACCTAATTTATCGGAATTTACCAGTCGCCCCATCCAACTGGAATTAAGGACAGAATCCTCACATCGAGGAAAAGTTAAACCACAGTTCCAAGTACGGGTTCAATTAATGTGACGAGTAGATTCCCATATATATATATATATATATATATATATATATATATATATATATATATATATATATATATATATATATATATATATATCCCTGCTCAACCAATCCGAGCGTCGTATTGTCCGGCTGAACGGATCTAACTAGGACAAAATTTGTCAAGTCTATAAATTTTCTAAGTTCAAGTCTACCTAGTCAAGTCCATTTAGAAATTTTCGTGCCTACCGACGCATCAAGTCAGAGCATAGACCCTTCGACTTTGGGTATGTTACGCAAACTCAAGTTGCCTATTATCACTTGATAATATCACTTCCCAGAACATCTCCCTCAAGAACATTTCATAACCAATGTATTTTTGATTTTCTGATTTTCTGATGTTTTTGGATTTTTTTTTTAATTTTCTAATTTTTTTTTTGTTTTTATTTCTCCCCCTAAATTTGTGCATAGGAGAGAAACGAAAGTAAATGCATAAATTTAAACTATCCTAAAACAAAAATTAATCTTTAAAGCGAATCAGGTTAAGAAAAACTCAGGAGTATAGATAAGAAAACGCAAACCGTAATTCACCGATTGAATCTGCCTTCAGAAGGTCTAAGAACAACAAGAATAATATCAGAACATAACCGAAAATTCTACATATCATTAAGCACTAACCCCATTTGTGATCTCTTCCTTTCTTCCTTTCCCGCAAAGGATACAAACTCTCAAACAAATGTCTGAATGTTGTACGGTTGAGAGATGTCCCCAATCATATGCTAGGAGCAGCCACTACCAACAAGCCAAAGTCTGATGATATACCTCCAAAGCTGCTCCAACACAGAGCGATATTAATTAGTCTTTGGAACCTAGTCCATTTTGAAACTGGGTCGACCTTTGTCATCAATGCAGGGTACTCTCTCCCATGACATATCCTACTTATCACAAACAGAAGACGATGAAATATTAGAGTCATTAGAAGAGTTGGGAGTTTTCACCTTTGGAACCCATCTATATTCGGGTTTAACCCATTTCTTGTTCGATCTGATGGGTGCCTCGACACTTGCTTTGGAACTTGAAGCCGGTTGCCGAGATGACTTTGACCTAACTGGTCTTGGCTTCACTAGAGCATCTCTTGAACTAGACTTCTAGGCCGACATTCCCTTCTTGTTCTTGGGAGTTGGATGCTTGGCCTTGTGCGCATTCCAGTCATCATGGTTTGAACATGACCTTGAGGGGTTTCATTTGGAGTATCTCCCTCTTGGTGTGTTCTACCAGCCTTGTGCATAGTAAGGAACTTATGCACGATTTCGACAGTTTCTGGCAATGTGTCCAGGTGTTCCACAGTGAAAACAAGTCCTTTTCTTCACTGGGAAATTGTTTCTTCCTGCCCATGGTGGCATATCCTTGCCTTGTCTCTTGCTATTCCCACACGCACAGTTGCAACATGCACTCTATTTAGCTTGAAATGGTGGCATGTATTTACCAACGGCAGGTTGATTAGAAGCAGTTGAGTTCGAAGCAACAGATTCAGAGTTCAAGGAGTCATTGGTTTGTTCAGAAGAGCTCTCCTTGTTATCATCCTCAGCTACTTTACCTGCACATGTAACAAAAACATCAGTATTTTCAACATTAATAACTCCTCCTGACACAAATCCTGCTCGTTTGCCATATCGAAGATGTGGCTCCTTGTCAGCTTCGTCGTGTGTCATAAGGATGGATGTGTAGTTATGATTATAAGGAGGAGGTACACTATCATACCCTAGACCCTTGTTTTGATTTTCTTTGAATTTTAATTGGGTTTCATATAAGGACTCGACTGTCTGACTTGACGCAATATAATTTTTGAAACTGACATAAGTTTTTCCACACTTAATTTTTAAAGCGTCAAGTTCTTCAGTTACAGCAACAAGTTGTCTCTTAACATAATCATAATTTTCACACTTGTTGCTATACTCTTCTTGAAGTTTCCTAAAGTCCTTGGTTTTTGCTTCTAACTCAATCTTCAGGGGTTTCTGTCCTTTCCTGAGTTGATATCCTTCATATCTCAGGTCTTCAAATTCTCTTTTAAATATATCAACTTGTTCCCGAAGAAATTTAATCGTGGCTTCACAAGCTGGAGTACATGTAACTTCAGTGACTGGAATGTTTTCAGAACTCATTGTTTCTCTACACTTCAAAGCATCAAGTTCATGAATAACATCAGCAAGACTAAGATGATTGAGATCTTTTGTCTTCTTGATGATGGCTACATTCTGTCACACCCCAAAACCACGAACGGCGGAAACGTTCTGGGGCGGAGGACGTCATGTATGCATCACAACAAATGTAAAGTAGTAAACAAGCAACAACATCATCCATTGCATCAATAGTATATTTTTAATTACAAGTGTTTTCTTTCATTGTACAAGATATGATAATAACTTATCAAAATAAAATACGAGTCTTGAGTGCTCCATCTTCTCTAAACCTTGTATCGACACCTGTTTATTTGTAACCTGAGAATACAAGTTGTTTTGAAAGAGTAGATCAGCATTTAAGCTGGTGAGTTCATAAGTATTTAATGTCATTACTTTGATTAGTTGATATGAAAGACTGGTAAATGAATGATGAAACATTTAGTATAAGTATGAAAAGCTCTAGAAAATCCCATATTTCCTACTAGTATAAAAGTAGTCTTCTACCAAGACTCGAATGTTTTGAAAGTAGTCTTTTACCTAGACCTGACTGTTTTGACAGTACGTATCTCTTGAAAATGTGATGGTTTTTCCTTGTTTAATTCTTATTAGTAGCCCCTTAAGTATACCTGAAATGGTATCAACTTAGAACATCCGTAGACTGCTCATTTACCTCTGTTGCTAACAGCCGGGTGTAGGAATAGTTAGTCCCTTATGTATACCCACGATGGTATCAACCTAAAACATCCGTAGATTGTTCATTTACCTCTGTAGCTAGCAGTGGTTGTCGGAATGGTTAGTCCCTCAAAGTATGATGTGGTACTAGGAGATAAAGTCCCAGTCTACCTCGTCGATGATGTGATTGAATCACAAGGTAAAGATAGAAAGGCGAACAATATAACCATATCTAGACATATAACATGTAATATTAAATTGCCATATAATGTCTATGTAAAAGTATTCATGTATAAGTATTCATGTATAAGTATTCAAGTAAGAGTATTCCTTCATACAACATGTAGTCTGGACTCATGAATGAACTGACTCTGGTGTAATTTCTTGTAGTAGTGAAAATGTTTTGTTTACTCTAAACTATTCCTATAATAGTTTACTAGAATGTAATTGATGAGTGACCAAGTAGGTTTATACACCATTGATATCTATTTGTATCGGAACTAAATTACTGAGGGAACATTTATGACCATATATGTATACATGATATATAACTAATATTTAAACGACTTTCGGACGAATACCCAATATCCCACCAGACCACATCTCAAGGCGCGAAAAGGAAATAGGGTGGATAGCCTTTCTAAGTCTTTTAAAGATTTCTTATATAACTATACATATAGAGGCATGCAATTTATAATATAAAAGCATAAAGAAGTTTTGTAAAACCGTTGAAAAGTCTAATAAAGGTTTGTGACTTGATGTCAGTTTATAAAATGATTGAAAGTATTTTGTTTGATAAGACAGTTTAAGTACACGAAAAACCATTGTTTGAAAACACCTTTGTAACCGATTTTGAAAGGAAGCTTAGAGTATGTAAGACAGTTTGATAACGAGCTTTAATCATGTAAAAACGTTTAAGAAAGTCATTTAAAGTAATATGTTTAGTGAAACTGTTGAACTTGTAGTGAATCTATTTGTATACTAGTTATAAATCACATATGATTGATTTATTAACAAGAAGTATCCCAAAATATTGATGTTTTTCGTACCAAAATAATCGTATGTTTGTAGTACTAAAATAATCGTATGTTTGTAGTACCAAAGGTGGACACATATACATACAGTATAAGCGGAGTGTTTGATTTATATATAAATAAAAACACTTTTCAATTTCAGAAAGATATGATATTATCGTGATGCATTTTGCACACAAAAGTTTCTTTATAATGATTATAAATCACATATGATTCCATTGATAAAAAGTATAAAACGAAACTTTATATAACATACGATAATCATCGTGTGTTTTACTTGTATTCCCCCCCTTAAAAGCATATAAAAATATTCATAAAACATTTAAAAGTGTGGATTATAGGGGTATGAACTCACTTGATTGATTGAAGAATGCGTGATGAAAACCGAGCAGAACTTCTACTCGAGAAAGCGGATCTCTCGAGATTCTCGGGAACTCTCGGGAGTCTCGGGAGTGTAAAACTTTCTTCCCACCTTGGATATGAAAGCCGGGCCTTTGGGATGATTCCGAGGGTTGAAACGCAGAGCTTCGGCGCGAGAAAGGAAGGAAATTAGCAATTTTGGCCGGCACCCTCGCATGCTATTTATAGGGGTCTGAGGGGGTTGCGTTACGCGGGGCGTACTAGAGTACGCGCTGCGTACTCATGCGTCATGCATGAGCCCATCCTCGGTCGAAGCATTGGAGTGACGTGGACGAACCGGAGCCTAGCATCCGAGTACGCTGGGCGTACGACGGTACGCTGGGCGTACGGGGGATCGGACCGGTGACTCCTCCTTCGGATAATACCGGGATTTAATTTAATTTATATTTAAATTAATTAACAAACTTCAAAAATTCATATCTTTCTCATACGAACTCCGTTTTCGACGTTCTTTATATCCACACGAAGGTGAGACTACGATCTACAACTTTCGTTTAGACTCCGTCGGCTAGTTTTGATTTTATTTTTAATATTATATTTTTAATAGGTCGGGACAGGAAAAGTCCGTTAAAGTTCCATAACTTCTTCATCCGACGTCCGTTTTCGTCAGACTTTTTACCGTTGCGCTAGTATTGTTGAGCCCTTAGATTCTCATTTAGATTGTGTCGGCTAAAAGTCTCTCGATCTCTATTTCGAGTTTTTAGCTGTCTACTGCTATATTTGTAACTTAGAAAAATCACCACTTCCTCATACGAAGTCAGATTTGGACGTTCTTTTTATGTACGTTTACGGTTTGATGATATCTAAAACTTTCATTTAGATACCTAAGGCCAAAAGATATTGTATTGAAACTTCGCGTTTTACATTTATTAGTATTGCCGGTTTTGCCGAGAATCTTCGATTGGCCATAACTTCTTCGTTATAACTCGGATTTTAGGGTTCTTGATATGTATGAAAACCTTGACACGATTCCTACTACTTTATTTAACCCAAATAAGATTTTTGGAAAGTTAAATTTTGACCTAAATTGGACTTGCGTTCCATTATATTGCCTTGAAATATCGAGTTGTCACACATTCATATCCCACTATTTTGGAAGTGAATTCAATAGCCTTTTGTTTATCTCAGATTTGGTCAAAAAGATCCCAACAATATTCATCTCAGTAGTGAGTGTGGTAAATCGCTGCAACTGAGCTTCCAAGGTTTCTCCAACGATATAATCGAAAATGTTGAAATTTTGTATTAGCATATCCTGACGACTCTGTTTCATGTTTTCAACTCCCTCGTAGACCTTAAAATCAATTAAAAAGCATAACTAGAAGCTAAAATAAAACTTAAAAGTCAAATTTTTTTATTTTATTTTTTTTTTAAAAATCAAACTCAAAAGTCAATCTTAAAATAAAATTTAAAAAGTTACACTCAAAAGTCAAACTTGAAAAGTCAAACTTAAAAGTCAAACCGAAAAGTTAAATTTGAAAATTTAAAAGTCAAATGAGAAAGTCAAAGCTTAAAGTCAAAGATCAAATTTTAAAAGTCAAAGTCAAAAATTTAAATAAAAAGTCAAAAATAAAAACAATTTATTATTATTATTACTATTATTATTATTATTATTATTATTATTATTATTATTATTATTATTATTTATTTTGGATGAAAATAGAATTTAAAACTAAAAAAAAGTGAATTTTGGGTTAAAAGTGTCAGAAATGCAAAATTAGAACCGAGAGAGAAGCTTTATGAATTAAATTCGGAAGGAAAGTAACAAAGGGTCTTCTAGCCGAGTTGGATATGGTGCGAGATTCTTGAACTGGAGGTCTCGATTTCGAACCTTTGCACCTGCACCTTCGCTTCCATTTTATTTGACGCTACTTAGTGCGAGGCTGCTGAACGAGGTTCCAAGTGCGAGGATGCTGACCAGTAAACTCCGAGCCGCAAGCTCGGCCTGTAAACGTGCGAGGCCTCTGACCGTAACCTCTGACCACGAACTCCTCGGACTGCAAACACCGGCCGCAAACACTTCTGAAATCCTAGCTGTTGGCCGTCACCCCCTCGCTGATTACGACCAAAAACACCGATTTTTGCCCTTTTTTGCTCCAAAACTCGATCAAAAACCCTTTTTTATGAAAAACCCGAAGAACAAACCCCCCTTAATTTTCAGAGATCTATCTAAATTTGACAAAATTGACTGATAGAACTTGGCTTTGATAACAATTGTAAGTCTCTAATCTGCCCGTGTATCAATCAGGTCCGTTTGATGGTACGGAATCCCAATCAAACGGATGATGTCAGATCAAACAGAAGAGAAGTGTAACGTAATAAAATTTCAGCCAAAAATTTTCATTTTTTTTACAATCATCAAAACATGAGTAATAAGTTTAGGTTCCAATGTAACAATTTAGTCACAACCGATTACATAAAAAAAGATAACAAAATGTTTTCCCCGAGTGTGTGTACGGTCACGCTGGCGCCTTCCCACGGTCCTCGCTAGTACCTGAAACACATAGCACAACAACTGTAAGCATAAAGCTTAGTGAGTTCCCCAAAATACAACCTACGCACGTACGCATTTCCAGGCCTTGACCTTCCGGTCCATGTGTCTTAGGGGACTTCCGTCCCGACTGGGTAAACCTTCCGGTCCTACCCACGTCAACCTTACAGTTCATATGACCACTCCTTCCGGCCCATATCATGTTGCCTTCCGGCCAAAATCAAACATATCATACATGACGCATATAACGAATAACTTAACACACATAAGGCATATATCTCATATCATATTCGACCTTCCGGTCACACAGTCAAAACGCTTCCGGGTACAGTATAGTGAGAAGACTCACCTCGTATGCCTCACTAAGTCGCTAATCGTGAATCCTGGAATCACTCGGGCTCGAACCCTCGAGCTACAATCCTCCTATGATATTACTTGTACCACAAAGGTGGACCATCCTTATCAAGTCAACACAAGTTGACTTGGTCAACAGTCTTTAGTCAATTTGGACCAGACTCGGCGAGTGCGCAATATTGACTCGGCGAGTCTACGCATTATAACCAACTCTCAAGGTTTTCCCCTTTGACTCGTTGAGTACTCCCCTGACTCGACGAGTTCCTCCTGGGCCTGAATCACAGGGCCACTACGACTCAACTCGCCGAGTCGAAGGTCAACTCGGTGAGTCCCAACCTGACTCGGTCCACCTGTCAAAACCTTTCCAACTCTCTGCGACTCACTGAGTCGCCCATAACTCGGTCAGGACTACACACAGGGTGGTCTCAAGGACAATCTTCAAGCGACTCGTCGAGTGTGTTCTTCAGACTCGGCGAGTCCATGCCATGCACCAGCTAAAACTGGCTTTTGCGGTCAGATCCGTTCCATACATTCATAAATCTGGCCTTCCCAAGCTTATTTGTCACGTAAAGTCTCAGTCTTGGTTGCCATGCAATGCATACAAGGCTTATTTTGAAGAAACAACCTCTAATATGGCAAGTTTAGCTTCTAACTCAAAAGAATGGACATAAAGCTTGACATATGGGGTCTCCTGGACCTGCTAAGGTCCAGATCTAGGTTCCATACCGCCATGGGACCTCTCAAACTTCTGATTCAAGCCAAGAAATGCAAGAAGAAACCCTAGATTTGGCACATCAACACAAAACACGAAGTTTGGCTCTGAAAATTACCTCAAGAAGACTCCCTTGATGAAATAGCAACAGATCCAAGCTCCCCAACTCTTCAATCTTGATCCTTTCCCTCCTTTCCTTGCAATATCACACAAAATGATGAATAAATGGCCTCCAAACACACTCACAAGGGCTCACAGTCTTATGGGGGCTCTTAGCGTTCAAAGTGGCCGCAAATGAGGGCCATAAGGTCCTTTAAATAGGGCTTAGGACCGGGAAATTAGGGTTTCATTAAACAGCGCGGACTCGTCGAGTCCATCCCTTGGACTCACCGAGTCCGGACACGAACCCCCGCCCAAAACCGCGACCCGACTCGGTGAGTTCGACCTCCAACTCGCCGAGTCCCCTCACAGAATGACAAAAAATATGAAATGAAGGTACCTGGGGATCCGGGCTGTTAAGAGAAGGAGAAGAAGAATAATACGAATCTTGAATGTATTAATAATATGAATTAAGTTCTTTACACAAGATTCACCTACACAAACGTTCCTTTCTCTCTCCCTGGCCGTCAATTCTCTAGGGTTTATCAATCTGTTCGTCACACCCTAATACCTATATTTATACTAGGGGAACATCGGCCGAATAACACATGGGCCGTAAATGGGTTTCCGGCCGTAAGGTGTTTACGACCGTAAACTCAACCGTAAACATGGGCCGTAAACTCCAGAAATATTAAAGAAAAATATAATTTCCTAGAAAAGCAAAGTACAAACCATATCTTGACCTAACAATTCGGTTATTCCACACTGTACGTTTACACACCACGACTCAGTTATACATCACGATGCGTTTCCACTTGTTACACTCTCAGTCGTAGTTAGATGTATGTTTGTACTTGTATAGGTGCATATAAATAATGATTGAAGGACTTAGGAAGGCTTGTCTGCCCTATTTCCTTTTCTTCGTTGAGATGTGGTCTAGTGGGATCGGATGGCCGTCCGAAATTCGTTTGATTCATTAGTTGTATGTTATGTATGCGAGCATAAACATATAGGTTTACTCTAGTCAGTCCAGTTAGGAGTCTCGACCCCTAGTTCAGCACTTACATATGAAACCCACTACCCACTATTTGGGATGCATCTTCGGGACACGGCCTTCTCCATCGTGTAGTTGGTAACTAGAGTCTCCTGTAGGGAGAGCGGACACTGTGTGTATAGATTTATACGGGACTGACACCCCCACCCTGACTGCTAGCTACAGTCCACGGCCCACCAATCCAAGGGGTGACAAATGTCATATTTTATAGACGCTTGTTGGGCGTCAGGTACTATAGTGTCGGTTGTTATGGTTACGAGTATCCCAGGTTGCCTTATAATTCATGGCCTTAAGGTAACGGTATTTCACCAGCAACTTACACTGTATGCTGGAAACCCATTCTCAGAGTCACACTGTTTGTAGATCTTGCAAGCTGTATCTTTCATTTGATACTGTCTGCGGTCTGTATTCTCTGTTTTAGACCTTGTTGGCTGCATCTTTCATTTGATACTATCCGCGGTCTGTATTCTCTGTTTTAGACCTTACTAGTTGTATCTTTCAGGCGTGCCATTCGTTCGATACTATCCTTGAGTCTATGATTCCTTTTGCCTTAGTCAGCAGTCCTCACTGTTGAGGCATATGTTATTTCCCTGATTTCTCTTGCCTTCTTTAATAATCAAACTCAGTATTTTGATAATGATAGCGATTAAGGGAAAACTACTTTATACCACATAACTTCATCCAGTCTTGGTAGAAGACTGCTTTTATTAAAGAAAATATAGGATTTTCTGGAAAAGACACTAATTTAATGGATACTCTAAAACTACCACTTTTATTAAAGTTATTTGAATAAAATGACACTAAATACTTATGAACTCACCAGCATTTGTAAAAATGATGATACTTGCTTTTCAAATAACTTGTATTCTCAGGTCAGCATTAGACAGGTACCTCCCCAGAGCTTTTAATGAAGACAATTTAGTACCAAGCTGCTTTTATATCATCTACTTGTATTTCTTTGGTGTATTGTAATGTAAACCATGTAAAACTATTACTATTAATGCAATGGTTGTTGTACTTTGATTACTATAATGCATATGTTGTGATACTTGACATGACGTCATCCACCCCAGAACGTTTCCGCCGTTCCGGTTTTGGGGTGTGACACTTTAGGAATTTTCTCTCGTTGTTGGACCTTGAAGATCCTTCAAACTTCCTCTTTTCTCCTACCTTATCTTTTTCTAGACCCCTTTCTCTTATTAAGGTCTCTACATTCTTAGCTGCTCTAAAAATTATTTTTAAAGTAGGTTCCATTTTGACCGTTGGGCCAAAGTCTGTGGGCAGTCCGTTAGCAAACCTATCTATCTTGGAGATTTCAGTAGGCACCAAGTAGGGAAACAACTTCATCCTCTCGGTGAAGGCGATGGCATACTCATCGACACTTATCTTCCCTCTCTTCAGGTTTTAAAACTCGTTGTTTAGGTCTATCAGATCTATCTCTGAGAAGTATTGCATTTTCAACTGTTCCAAGAACTCTTCCCATGACATTTTTAGGGCTTCTCCTCGTGGCATCGTTTCTACCAATAACTTCCACCAGCTCAAGACTTCTGTCTTCAGTTGCCTAACTACAAAGACAATTTTTTGTTCCTCGCTACAGCTGCAGCTCTCGAACACCATCTCCATTTTAGAGATCCAGTCCATAATCACAATAAGCTTTGGACTTCCTAAAAGACTTGGTGGCTTGGCACCCAAGAAATTCTTATACTTCCATCCATCTTTGTCGTTTCCCCTCTCCGAGTCATTCCTTCATTCTCTTTGAGTCCCAACTTGAATCACATGGCAGTTATAGTTTCCTTCCTCCGATTGCTCGGGAATCAACTCAGATTGCTCAAGGGTCATGGTAGGTTTGTCCCTATTTTCGTTCAACATCTGCCTCATTTCCTTACTTTGTTCTGCTAACATAGCCTGAATCATGGCTTGTACTCCAGCCATGGTGATTGGCTCGGGTTCGGCTGCTACTTCTGGCGTACACTCAATCAGTTGTGGCTCAAACTGCGGGACCGCTTCCAAATCCACTTCGAGTTCTCACCATGTCGATCTATACACCAATTCAGACGTTCGGTGTCCAGTGACGAGAATTTAGATAAGAAAGATTTTATTTACGATCGACGTGTAAATCTCCCTATTACTCCGAAAAGTTACATCCCAGCTCTAATAGCATAATTAAACGTTTAGAAAGCTAAACACATAAAGTTTCCAGATCCAGTCGACAACAGACTGTAGATCCGATCATACATTTAGCATCATAAAGAATCATAAATCATTTAGCACATAAAAGCATGTTAGGCATTTTCCCTAAATACGCTAATGCTCGTGTCTAAAATATAGTAGACACTCACCTCACAATCATCGGTTAGCATTCTACGTTTAAGTCTAGAAATTCTATAAATTCTATAAATTCCTAGAAATTCTACATTTTCCCAACTGTGACATCTCCATTTTCAGGGCCAGAAAAGATCGATTTTGTTTATGCTTTATAAAAATCAGAGTACCTCCTTTAATAAAAATGTTGCGAAATTTGTTCCCAGTAAAACATGATAAATACATTATCAAAGCATTTCTAAGAAAAGTATTTTTATTAATTTTAAAACATTTGGGATGTCATCGTCAATACAGAAACATAAGCATAAACAGAACTTACATTCAGTATCACTAGTGATTTATATCTCCTTAATCTCTCAGTGTAATGTGACTTCATATCAACATCTGTGATATAAATAAGCTTGATTGGGTCAGGTTGGGAAACCTAGTGAGTACATAGGGTTTTCAATCCATAATAATATAATTATTATGTTTAATCATCAAACAGTTAACCTAATTACCCATCCCCATTATCTTCTTTACTTTAAGGATCTACCCAAAGAATCAACTATTTCTCATTCATTCATTCCTAAGGATTATCCAAAGGAATGGGTATGAAGTCCATCATTTTCAATGACACATCTGTCAAGCACAACCGCTAGCTCTTTCATATAGGCGCAACTGCCAGAATTGTGACATTCTCTATGAGGCCCTACTGCCGGTATTGTCCTTCGGGCACAACTGCTAGGGTTATCTCGTTTATTGAGAGCATCGTTTTCGAGAGTCCACTTGCAATACATGTCAATGGGTTTTTAGAGTACACCGGTGAACACATCGTTCACAACACCTACAGGTTGCGAGCCTGCTAGTGTTCCACTAGACTGTCTAGAATAGTCTCTGGTTGTCATCCATACTCTACTAGATGAAGGGACCAACATTTAGGAACAAGGCTTCTTACATCGTCCACCTCTCACCCTTACCTCATGTTCTGTATCACCACTTAACTCATTATCCAACTCCTATTTCATCTACCCTTGTTTTACCCAACATATTATGTAGATGTAAATACATATAAAGTTTAAATTATATAAAGCTTGTATAAAATCGTTCATCCAGCATAGATAGCAATTATACAAATAATATGCACACATAACAAGTAGTTTATATATAAAATACTTGATATCTATGTGTAAGATGAAAGGGACCATGCACTCACTTGAAAATGTGGTGACTCGGTGCTCGGACAGCACTTCGTTACTCTTAGCACAATTTTACTTTGACAAAACCTAGTATCATTACCACTAGAGTTTAGTCTAATATTCACCGAGACTAATTAATAGTCTTGATATTATTACTATTATATATATAAGCAAGAAACAATATTTATCAACCACTATATACATACAGGGGCCAGACATAAAACACCAGAGGGCAGGACCATTTTGACATATAGCACTTCTGAAATCCAACAACCGTATGCGGCCCTTTAAACTAGATTCCCCGTACCGCAAGTGGTTAAAAGATATTATAATGACACTTATATAACTCACAATAATAGCCCAAATACTTATTATATATTCACAACAACATTACTATATTAAAACATAAGATATACTAACGATAGGGTAGGCGTGGCTCACTTACAATGGGTTTTTCGCAAAACCGGGCTCCACCGAAGTAGAGTTTCTGAGCTGAAAGCTCTTCTTTTCGGAGCCTTTAGGTAATCCAGGGCTTTCGCCTAGTGCTAGGGAGTTACCCTAGGCTTTGGGGGGTTTGGGGGGGCTTAAAGAGAGTTTCTAGAGAGAGAAAGAAGGGTTTGAAGGTGTGAGAAAATAGTTTCACCGGATACCTCTATTTAGAGGTTGGATTCCTGCTCAACTCGTAGAGTTGGCCTACAACTCGTCGAGTCCATGCTAGGTGTCATCATTCTGGTGGCAAAACAAGGGTGGCCTATATTGTGCCACGTTACCCCTTTTGCAGCAGCACCCTGCCAACTTCTAAACCCCGTAACTTTCGCTTACGAACTCCGTTTTCGATGTTCTTTATATCCACGCATTGGTAATAACAAGTTCACAACTTTCATTTAGAATCCGTCGGCTAATTCTCTAGTGGTCTTAAATTTAACTGTAGGAGGATATTATATTGTTAAATGTCCATGTAAAATTCATAACTTCTACATACGGACTCCATTTTCGTCTGTCTTTTTATTGTTGAGTTCCGATTAATGAGATATTAAACTCTCATTTAGGTTGCTTAGGCCAAAAACCGCTCGAACTAAAATTCAAGTTTTGGGTCGTGCACTGCTATACAAAATCTTAGAAAATTCATAACTTCCTCATACAAAGTCTGATTTGGGCGTTTTTTTTGTATGTTCTTGGTTTAACGTATACAACAAATTTTGTTTAGATCACTAAGGCTAAAAAGTCCTACATTGTAAATTCACTATTTACATCTCCTTGTGCTGTGCCATTTTTGCCGAAAAACTTCGACGAGTCATAACTTCTTCGTTATAACTCGGATTTTGGTGTTCTTTATATGTACGAAACCCTTGAGACATATTCTACAACCTGGTTAAGATTATTTATTCCAAATAATCTTTTGTTGAAAAGCTGTTTTCGATCCCTATTATCTCTAAATTGACTAGCCCGGATCTACGGGCGTTACAAGCTCACACTCCATTGTCCCAATAGTTAACCAATGGACCATGGCCACACATATGGCCTAATTTTCCAAATTGAGCCCAAACCTCTACATTGTCTTACCCTAAGTGTAACGCCCGTAGATCCGGGCTAGTCAATTTAGAGGTAATAGGGGTCGAAAATGACTTTTTGAAAAAAAAAGATTATTTAGAATAAATAATCTTAACCAAGTTGTGGAATATGTCACAAGGTTTCCGTACATATAAAGAACGTCGAAATCCGAGTTATAACGAAGAAGTTATGGCCCGTCGAAGTTTTACGGCAAAACCGGCACGACATCGGGAAGCGTAAATAGTAAATTTAGAATAGAAAGAGATTTATCTTTAGCAATCTGAACGAATGTCGTAGAATATGTTAAACTAAGAGCGTCGATAAAAAGAACGCCCAAATCTGACTTCGTATGAGGAAGTTATGATTTTTCTAAGATTCGGCTTAGCAGTGTACAACCCGAAACTCGAATTTTAGTTCGAGCGGTTTTTGGCTCACACGACCTAAATGAGAGTTGAAGGTCTCATTAATAGGAACTCAACGGTAAAAAGACAGACGAAAACGGAGTCCGGATGAAGGAGTTATGAACTCTTCGCGGTCATTTAACAGTCTAAACGCCTCCTACTGTTAAATTTGAGATCGGTCGAGAATTAGCTAACGGAGTCTAAACGAAAGTTGTAGATCTTGATTTTACCCACGCGTGGATATAAAGAATGTCGAAAATGGAGCTCGTATGCGAAAGTTATGATTTTTCTAAGTTTGAAGGCTGATACGCGATAGGGAGTGACGTGGCACCACCAGAAGTGGACACGTGGCACCACCAGAAGGCCACCACATGGACCAACTCGGCGAGTAGGTCCCCCCTACTCGGCGAGTAGACCAGTTAGCACCCCTATAAATAGAGGTGCCGGGTTCCCTCATTTCCTCACCTCTCACCCCTCTTATTTCTCTCTCTAAACTCTCTCTCTAAGCTCCCTAACCCCCCTAAAAGCCTAGGTAAACCCCCTAGCACCCGAAGGAAGCCCCGAGGCTCCCGGAGTCCCGAGAAAAAGGGTCTTTCGGCTCGAGAACGCTGCTCTAGCGAAGCCCGGTTTTCGAGAAAACCCGCTGTAAGTGAGCTACGCCTAACCTATCTTTAGTTTAGCTTATGTTTTAATATAGGAATGTTATTAGGTCCTTAAAATAATTATTTGGGCTATTATTATGAGTTATATTGAGTGTTATTAACACTTATATAATAACAATAATAATAGTCAGACAATTAATTTGTTGCGGTTATCATTAGACTAAACCCTAGTGGCATCGATACTAGGTTTTATCGAAGGAAAATCGTTTTGAGAGTATCGAAGCGCTGTCCGAGTGCTGAGTCACCACCTAATCAGGTGAGTGCATAGTTACTTTCAGCTTACACATAAATATGAAGTATTTTATATAAATTACGTGTTGTGTGTGTATATTATCTGTATACTTGCTATCTATGCTGGATGAACGTTTTATACATGTTTTCAATGATTTAAACTGTATATGTATTTTATATCTACGAAATGTGTTGGGTAAAACATGGGTAGATGTATTAGTTGCTGTGTGATAAAATGAAATAATGAGATGCCTCGTTATAGCTGTTCTTGATGATCTAGTCATCTAGCGGAATATAGATGATGACCACGGACTATTCTAGACAGTCCAACAGAACACTGGCAGGCTCGCAACCTGTAGGTGTTTATTTAAACTGTGTGTTTATTCGAACTGTGTGAACTGTGTGCTCACCAGATATACTCCATCCCAATGATAGTCCTTTGACTAGGTCCCTTGTGTTAGATGTTTTAGGGACGTAATGTGAGGATAACGGGAATGGGTAATTGGGTTGATTGTTTGATGTTTAAAAATAATTGTGGGTTGAAAACCCTATGTACTCACCAGGTTTCCCAACCTGACCCACTCAGTTTATTTATATCACAGGTGTTGATACGAAGTCACTTTACACTGAGAGATTTAAAGAGATGTAGATCACTAGTGTAAATAAATGTAAGTTCTGTTTATGCTTATGTTTCTGTATTAACGATGACATCCTAAACATTTTGAAATGAATAAAATACGTTCCTTCGAAAATGTTCTAATAACGTATTTATCATGTATTTCTGGGAACAAATTCCGCAACATTTTCATTAAAAGAAGTACTCTGATTTTTATAAAGCATAAACAAAATCGGTCTTTTCTGGCCGTGAAAATAGGGATGTCACACTAAGGCCCATCCATTTATTCTAGTCCAACTTTTGGTATTCCTATGGCCCAATATCACATAATCATCAAGGCCCAATTGTGGCCCACCTATGGCCTAATTTTACAAATTGGGCCCTAGTCCTTCACATGGACCTTATCCTAAAGCTCATCTAATTATTTTGGTCCATTTACTTGTTCGTGGATAACCATCAATAGTCCAATCGTCAAAGCCCATGAGGAAGGCTCAACTCCAGGTCCAAGTGAAATTAGGGTTTTCACATGAAATGACAATTAGGGTTCAGTTTTCCTACTTAACACATTAAGAACTTAATCCATTAAGTTAAATATTTACTTAGGTTAATTGCAAATGATTATTTATTAATTATTTTAAGTTTAGTAATTAATTCAAGTGAGGGTGCCGATAAATCCCCAAAATTAGGGTCTCATGACATTAGGGTTTTCCAAACCTTAATTAGGGTTTCAAACACTTTTAGGTCAATTTGGGCTTCATTGGGCCCATTAGGGTTTCATTAGTTGGACACCACCCACTACCACCTCGGGTAGTGGTGGTTAATGGCGGCTCACGGTGGTGGTTATGAGTTTCTTTTGATTATTCATACGCCGATTACAACATATAATACAAAATCCCAAGTAAACACACATACACACACACATGCACACTAAGATAACGCATACACACACTAAGACAAATGTATACACACACACACACAAAGATAAACTCACATATACACACTAAGATAAACACACACAACCACCTTGTGGTGGGCAGCGGTGGTACATGGTGGCAACAGGCGGCGAAACGATGACAACAGGTGGTGGTGATGAGTTTCCTTCCATCTCTGGGCCAAGAAAAGACCTACACACATTAACCTTCTAAAAACAATAATACACACAACCAATCATGCACATAGCCACCTTCACATGGTGGCCGGTGTAGACAGAAAGGAATGACATGGCGGCGGCCACATTTAGGTTGCATGGTATTCGACTCATCTCATCTATCTTAGCCTCTATACTGGGACTCTGAGCTTTACTCAGTTTGGCATTGCTCTGGATTGGTAAGTCACCATTCTTAGTATCCTGCATGCTGAATATATTCAACACCTTATCCAAGTAGGTACTTTGACTAAGTCCAATTAGTGTCTTACTCTTATCTCTCAATATCTTTATCCTAAGAATATAGACAACTTCTATGAGGTCCTTCATATCGAAACACTTACCAATCTAGGACTTAACCTCCTGCAAGGTTGGGATGTCAATTCCTATGAGTAGTATGTCATCCACATATAACACCAGAAAGCTAACTATGCTCCCACTAGCCATGACATATATACATGACTCATCCTCGCTTCTTGAAAAGGAATACTCTTTGACTTTCTCATCGAAACAAAGATTCCATCTACGAGATGCTTATTTGAATCCATAAATGGATTTATCAAGTTTACACACTCTATTAAGGTACTTTTCATCGACAAAATCCTCTGGCTGACTCATGTAAACATCCTCAGCCAACTTTCCATTAAGGAAAGCAATTTTAACATCCATTTGCCATAATTCATAATCATGAAATGCAGCAATGGCTAGCATAACCCTAATAGACATAATCTTCACTACTAGCGAGAAGGTGTCATCATAATCAACTCCTGGAGTTTGAGTAAATCCCTTCGCAACCAGTCGCGCTTTGTAAGTGTGTACTTTCCAGTCCATGTCAGTCTTCTTTCTGAAGATCCATTTGCACCTGAGTGTCTTATGACCCGGTACATTGTCAACCAAGTTCCAAACTTGATTTTCATACATGGATTGAATCTCGCTATCCATAGCCGCTTTCCATTTAGCAGACTCGGGGTCTGCCATGGCTTCCTTATAGCTGTTAGGTTCATCCAAATTTATCAGTGTGCTATCAATTATAAATGTATTACCCTCAGATGTTATATCAAAACCATATAACACAGGTGGAACACTAACTCTACTGGAACGCTGTAGAGGTACAGACTCGTCAATCGGCTCAACATGACTTTCCTCCTTAGGTTGATCGCTAGTGTTTGAGGTTCCTTCACTCTTGAAGTTATTCAAGGTCAATTTACCTCCTATTGTCTCCTTGGATTGTGCTCTCTCTCTCTCTCTCTCTCTCTCTCTCTCTCTCTCTTTCTTTCTTTCTTTCTTTCTCTCTCTCTCTCTCTCTCTCGTGCGCGCGTGAAAGATTTCTCTCCTCGCAACGAAGTCAACATTGTCACTTTGTGTGTAAAAGAGATATTCAAATGATTTTTGTGGGTAGGTGATGAAAATACACCGCTCACTCTGAGGTTCGAGCTTGTCGTAAGTCTCGCGCCTCACGAAATCCTCGCAACCCCAAACCTTGATGTGGTCTAATGTGGGATCCTTCCCAGTCCACATCTCGTAAGATGTTTTTGTAATATTCTTGGTATGGACTAGATTAAGGATATGGGTGACAATCTATAAGCATACCCCCAGAATGAGATTGGTAACGAAGCTCAACTCATCATTGAACGAACCATGTCCAACACGGTTCAGTTGCGCTTCTTAGCAACACCATTAAGCTGTGGTGTCCTAGGTGGTGTCAACTATGAAACAATTCCACATTCCTTAAGATAGTCAAGGAACTAGATACTAAGATAGTCACCACCTTGATTGGATCGGAGAATATTTATCTTCCTGACCAGCTGATTCTCCACTACCTGTTTAATGTCTTTGAATTTCTCAAAGGTTTCTAACTTATGCTAGATTAAGTATATATAGCCATATCTACTGTAATCATCAGTAAAAGTCACATAGAAGCGATTGGCATCCCTTGTGACGGTTCTGAAGGGCCTACACACGTCGGTGTGTAAGAGATCCAACAAACCCTCACCCCTTTCACAAGTACCAGTGAAGGGTGACCTGGTCATCTTTCCAAGTAAGCAAGAGTCGCAAGTCTCATCCGACCTTAAGTCGAATGACTCCAAAACTCCAGCCTTTTGGAGTTGGCCTATGCGCTTCTTGATGACATGTCCAAGACGACAATGCCACAAGCATGCTTTATCCAATTCATTAGAAGAATCGATATGCAACACATCATTTCCAAAGTTTTCTACAACATTCACAGTTTCATATACACCATTACAAGGTAATGCTTTAAAATAAAAAATACCATTATAATAAGCATTTGTTGCTCCAATTTCATTATTAAATGAAAAACTATAACCTTGTTTTTACAAACCATGAAAAGGAATAATATTTCTCGTCATATCAGAGAAGTAGCACAATTATTCAAATCTATTTCTAACCCACTACTTATCAATAAAGTGTAAACTCCAATCTTGGTGATAGATGAAAGCTTCCTATTCCCCATAATAAATTTTATCTTCCCGTGCTCCACATCCTTACTTCTTTTTAGGCCCTGCACATTAGAACAAATGTCAAATCCACAACCTGTGTCAAGAACCTAAGAGTTAGAATGTGATGAGTTTTTAGATTGAATAGTATAAATATCTACATGGGTGGGTTTAACTTTCCCATCCTTAACATCCTGTAAGTATTTAAGGTAGCTTTGCTTCCAGTGCCCTTTGTCATGATAGTAGAAACACTCTACTTCCTTAGGAATGGAAGAGGGAACAATAGTACCAGCCTTGGTCCCATTTGAAGAGGATCCATCAAGAGACTTTCCCGTGCATCTCTTTGAGGGAGCCTTCCTCTTCTTACCTTTCCCTTGTCTAATTGCCAGAAAAGGGTCGGTGGTAGGATTAGTAACAACCGATTTACCTTTGAGATCACTTTCAGCAGTCCTCAAAAGCCCTTGAAGTTTGCTAAGTGTGACCTCCTCCTTGTTCATATGATAGGTCATGCGGAATTGATCATAACATGGAGGTAAGGAGTGTAGAATGATATCTATAGCCAGCTCCTCAGGAAAGTTCACATTCAACTTTAGCAACCAGTCCACAAACCTTTGCATTTTCTACAAGTGGCCCGTGATGGGTTCACCATCCTTCATTCTAGTTGTTATCATGGAAGAGATGATTTAATACCTCTCTTCACGAGCACTCTGATGGTATCTTTCCATCAGGTTCTGGTGCATCTCAAAGGGGTAGAAGTCCTCATAGGACTTTTGGATTTCAGTTGTCATGGTATCCAACATGATACAAGACACCTTGGTAGCATCCTCCTCATGTACCCTAAACTCAACAATCTCCTCATGAGTAGCAGAAGACTCATCAATTTCCTTTAGCTCCTTGTCTAGGAAATATTCCTTATCCTCATAGTGAGTGACCATCCTGATGTTCCTAATCCAATCATTGAAGTTGGAACCATCAAAGATTCATGAGAGAGAAGGAGCCAGTAGGGTTTGAACCAGAAGCATTGTTGGAAGACATCTGAAAAGAAAGAAAGACAAGTTTAGATTAGATAAAGAGTCCTTAATAAACTACCCAATTGAAATATTAAGGCTAGTACCCAACACAATATTTTACAAATTGGAAGAGGGATGTCGTAATCCAACTTTCAAATTATTTGAAGGTAAGTAAAGGACAATTTACCAATTTCAACCATGAAAAACGGAATATTTATTAAGTTTTAATTGGATTGAAACTCCTAGATCCTTTGAGATTCATTGAACAATTCAATGGCATGTTTAAATCTTGATTATGCCCTTTAGGTTTGTGACTGGGATACCGAGGATCAAAAACAAGGTGTAAACAACCATGCAAATTATCTTGGTACTCTTAATATTATCACCTAATCGATGTGTTGGTTAATCACAGACGCTACACCGATCTATAATAAACATTAAGCCACCCTTTGTCACCCTTACTAGTCCATGTTAGTGTGCCGGTTAGCCATACACGCTCCACTAATGACTTGGTAAGGTGCAAATTGCAATTTCATGGATTAACATCAATTTCACATTTTCCTAAAGTAACTAAGATTGGAAATTTACTAAAAGATTTAATTACTTTATTATTTTCTTTATACATTAATGAGAATTATAGTCCTATCCCACCCATTCGGCTAACGACCCTCCACCAGTCAAGGAAGCGGTAGGTGAGAGTGGACACCCATTAAACTAGCTTTGTGAAGAGACATACTAACGGTAAGACTAACTTGGTATATATATATATATATATATATATTAACTTATAATACTATAAAGTATAAGGATTGAATTTTAAACTTTTAAAATTCTTTGGTTTGGAATTAAAGTTTTCTAAAGTGACTTTACAAATTCCAAAACTTGAGGGCAAGTTTTGAAAGTATTCAGAACCTTTTCTTTCTATAACTTATTAGTTTTAATGACTTTTATGGAAAAGACTCTTGGAATTCCAATACTTGAGGACAAGTTATGGAGTCCATTAAAAGGCATTTATATCAACAATTAAACTAACAAGAAAGTGTCAAAAAATATGATCTACCAAAACTCATAAGCATGGATAATTCAAATCAACAATTTTCAAGAATCATATAAACTAATATAAAACTTGAAACTTTGGCAATTATCTTCGAAATTGGATTAGCATGATCATTACCACATCAAAAATAGGTTTATAAGTTCAAAAACGGTTTAGGGTAATGATCCTAGTCTAATTCCATCCTTAAAACTTGAAAATTTGGACTCTGGAGCATCAAATCGTTGAGCAGATGAACTGACTCAGTGAGTTGGTCAGAATATAAGGGTGACTTGGCGAGTCCACTCTCTAGAAAGCCAAAAATTCGTTTTTTCAAGCTTTTAACACAAGTTGCATCAAGTATAATTGAAAACAAGCCTAGACTCTCATACCATTGAAGGGTTTAGAGCATTGTAACATTCCTATGGTGTACATGCAACCATAGAAACCTTGGATCTATGTTTTCTCTATTATACATGCAAACTTTTATTTTTTCCAAGGTTTCATCCTAATTAGCATACTATGAAATATTGTAATACAAAAAACTAGTAGAATGACATACCGTTACTTGTAGCTTGATTCCTTAAGACTTTAAGAGCCTAGCACTGCACCCCAAATGTGATGCCTCAAGTGCTTCACACAACACCACCAACAATTAGAAGAACTTGAGAGTGGTTACTTACTTCACAAAATCGGCTATGGCTCTCTAAGAACACTAGGGTGCCGATTTTGGTAGACTAGGGCTTCTTATATAGTGTGTTGGAATTAGGGTTACACCATGTAAGACTTAATAACCATGCCTTTCCACATTCCTCATGCTCCATGGGTTTTAACCTCCATGGAGTATCCATGGGTCACCACATGGGTTTAGCCCAACACAAGGAATCATAGCTCATAAGCCCACTTTATAAGAATGATTACTTTACCAAATCAACCCCCATATATTTAATTAGTCTCTTTTGATCCCAAAATTAATTCCAAATCAATTCTTGATCATTACTAATTAAATAATATGATTTCATATTAATATATTAGAACTTGTAATATATTAACAAATCATAACCTCTTCTCAATTATGCATCCTTGAGATTGTTCCGGTGCCAGGAAACCCAAATGGACCATGCTACTCTCGGGTCAAGTACATACCAATTATAGTTATGGGCTTAGACACTAAATCCAACAACAGTAACAGCCAACGTTCCCAATGTTAACCCACTGAGAAGAGTGAAGGAAAGGAGAGATAACGATGACAGATGGCTTTACCTAAAGATTTATGGTTGCACACGACCACGCAACAACGAGTACGTTAGTTCATCGGCCTCCAGCGGCCACTCGAGTTGATTACAACATCTCTGATAGAAGCACTGTGGAGGTGGTGTTTTTGTCTTCGTCGGCCAAGGATGGAATAGTGGCAGTGATCTTAGCTGAGGTGCAGCAAGAGAAGGACAGAGAGAGAAGAGGACGACACAAGTTATAGTAGTAGCAATGGATAGTTCGTTGGTCGGAAAAACATGTGTAAAGGGGTCGTGGTGCGGCGTCGGAGATCAAAGTAGGAGGGTGGCGGTTGCATCCGACTCCTAGGGTTAGGGTTATGGGATGTTTTTATACCCAACACCCATGTAAAATTCATTCCATAATGGCATAAATGGTCCCTCTCTCTATGAAAATCATTTCGAGTTAGATCCCATATTTTACCATTTCGAATTATGTCCGAATCTTACCAAGTAGCCCCTGCTTGACAAATTCTTTCCATCATTGGTTCATAATTTACCCTTTCAGCCCCTACCATCCAAAATCCTTTCATATTAAGTCCTTATGTTACCAAATAGCCCTCCACTTTGAGAATCATTTGCAAAACAAATCCAGAAATTACACTCTAACCCACGAGACTCTAAATCATGTCATTTGGATTCCTGAAACCAAAACCCCGTTAATTATTATTTGATTTTGGGCTATAATAATCTAAACTAATAATAAAAATTACTTCTCGGGGTTCGGTTTATTATTTAACTATTCTATTGAAATCGGGATGTTACATTACCAAGAAAGGACGTCACAATAACCAAGTAGTTTTGATATGAAATGCAATATCAAAACAAAGTGCAAATTGATGAATTATTTGATGACGGTCCTCCTCTGGATCAACTTTCCTTCTTTGACAATTTCGTGATTTGGAATAAGATAAGGCCACTGGATCTTGCTTAAAAGGCACATATAAAGTGGGCTTCAAAAGAGGATGGGAATTCCGGTTTACAATGGTATTCTCAAGAGGAGGTGTCACCAAATGGCTATTCTGGGGGTTATGATAAACAGGGATTGGATTGTTGTCACACCATTGGTACAATAAGGATTCTTAACCCTTTTCAAAATCCATATTTTGTTGTTTAAATGGTCTCTTGATCATACACTTGAGTACATGGTTTAAAACCATAAATTGGTCTAGGGTAGAGATGTGTGATGTCATGTTTTCTAAAGAATAAGTATGACAAGCAATGTTGTCTTGTGGAAATGATAAGGCTTTAAGGCCTGATGGGTTCTCATTCACATTAGTTAAAATTTATTAGGACATTCTTAAAAGTGTCATTGTAGATTTTGTTCATGAGTTTTGGAGTACTAGTCAAATCTCTTTTAGGTACAATTCCAATTTTACCACCTTAATTCACAAGGTGGATGATCCTCGACTTACTAAAGATTGAATACATATTAGTCTCATTAGTCTTCAATGTAATATGATAGCTTAACTCTTAGCTAAATGTATTGAAAAGGTGGTGGATATCCTTTTAATAAAATGAAGGAAAATCATTGACGTCCCTTTGATTATCAACGAGACAATGAGTAGCATAAGAAATGGAAAGAAAACATATAGTTTTCAAGATTGATTTCGAGAAAGCCTATGATTGAGGATTTGGTAAAAATATATTGTGCCTTAGGTCTTCGAAGTTTTGGGTTCCATGTAATGGAATACCTTAAGTAGAATTCAAGATAAAGAGAGGTCTTCATCAGGGAGATCCTCTATCACACTTATTGTTTATTTTGCTAATGGAATCCTTAAACATGGTTATTAGTGATGACACGGATGTCAGACTGTTTCATGGTGCTGCGATTGGAAAGGAAGGGGTGCTAATTTGTCACTTATTTTACACTAATGATGCTTCTTTTCTTGGGTGATGGCTTTAGGAAAACAACGACTACTGAAATGGGAGATGTGATGCTTTTATTTGTTTTTAGTCTTGAAAATTAAAGTTCATAAGTCTAAGTTGTGTAGAGTGGGGGTCACAGATGTGAATCTTCATGAACTTGCAGGTTTTACCGGATGTGAAGCGTCCTTCTTTCCATTTTCCTATCTTTGGATGCGAGAGTGCAAAGTTGGAACTTGAATACAGACAATTTTCATAAGAAGCTCAACAATTTTAAGGGAAAGATGCTCTCTATAGGCAGTCATTCCACTTTAATCAAGTTTGTGTAAGGTTCTCTTAAATTCTTTTTAATGTTAGTATCATCCTTTGGAGGCTTTGAGATCAAGATTCTTTTAGAGTCAGATGGTATAGAGAAAAATTTACTTTGCTCAAGTAGGAAATGGTAATGACTCTTAAGGAGAAAAGAGGGCTTTAAATTGGTAGTCTCATTAATTTTTACATAATCTTCAAGCTTTTTAGGGAAATGTGTCAAAATGTATTCATGGGTGTTCGGATGGTACAAGGACAATGAAGGATAGGGTGAAAACAAAAGGATTTGGGCTAGTATTGTGTGTTCCTTAAACAAATTACATGATAATTATATTATTCCTCGCTCCATATAGAAAGAAGTGTGGGTGATGGAGTAGTGATTTGTTTCTTGTAAGTAGGTATGGCTTGTACATGTATTGTTAATGTTAAAATATTGTCGCATACGTCTTAAACAAATAAATTATCACTGCTTGGTTGCACTAAAAGAATAACATAAGGAAGCAAATTCGAATCCATAGGGACACAACCTAAAAGTCAATGCCACTTTGTGTAAGGCACACACTAGTCAAATTAAAAAAAGGATTATTGATTAATAATTAAAACTAGAATAGTAGTGAAATAAAGTAATTAAAATTCAGTAAAAAAAAATTAGTTCTACGACGACTTTCCTAATTATGCAATCAACACAAGCCTGGTTATTTAAGATGCGTTCTATCTAAGTTGGTACTGAAAACTACCAAAAGGCTCTAGTAAGCTCTCTTTTACCTAGTTAATTAACCAAAAAAAGCTCTTCAGTTTATCCAAAACTTTTACTAACTTATTTAAACAAGCTCTTAATCAAAATAGAAACGAAGCATTATGATCCATGTAAAATCCCAACAATATTCAATACTTCTCTCAAGCATGGAAGTATAAAAATATGAAATTTTAGTTTATAACTAAGTCAAATCCCAACACGGAACCTATTTGTTATTTCTTACTTATTACCAATTAATTAAAACAATTACGGATTTCAACAATTGATTAACTAGATTGATTTAATTCTAAATTAGGTTATTAGACTAAAAAGAATTAAAAATCTAACATTCACTGAAGTCAAAACTGAAATATCTAGATAGAATCACACAATGAAAACCAAGTCTAATGATTAATTACATAAAAATTACTAATCTTGCAGAACTAAAATATAGGGTTTAGCAAGATATGGATAAACTTGGTCTAGAATAATATGAAGAGACATTAATCAACTAAATTTTACTAAACTAAATGAGATCCACAGCCTTCAGATCTTCAGAAAATGATGAAAAAGTGCAAAAATTGCCTTTAAAACTCATTTTTTCGTCATTTGGGAACGTCCAAGTCCTAAACTAATATGATACAGAGCCTTTATGTGTAAGCCAACAACAACAAATGCACATTTTAAGAAAATACGATCATAAAAAAACACGATCGGTTTTTTCTTCAAAGACCTATTTTTCGCCTTTAATCAAGTACGTTGCTATTTTAGACACTTTTCTCGAAAGCACGATCATGTTTTTGGAAAATAACAATTGTGCTTTTTCCACGAGGCCCCGAAACTTGATTTTTGGCTTGGAAAAGTTACGAAGGTGAAGCACGATTAAAAGCACGATCACATGGTGAAAAACATGATCATGTTTTTCATAAATGCATGTTTCAGATGTGAGCTCTTCAGTTTTAGCAAACTCAACCCCAATTCTAGCTTCATCAGGTATTTTAGCTCCATTAAGCTCAAAGTATGCATCCAAGTTTCTTCGAAAGTACCGCTCCACTCAAAATATCTGAAAACAATATAAAAACATGAGCAGTATGGAATTTCTAGCGATAAACATGAGCTAAACATTATTATACTGATACACATGAAAAAGCATAATGCATGTTGCAACATGTAGTAAAATATATTATAAAAAATGCATCAAATGACATTTAACAAATCTCCCCAAGTTTAAACGTTACTTGGCCTCAAGTAATAAAAAGATTAAACATTATAAACAAAAAGTAAAGATGTAAATGACCTAAAGAAGAACTTAAAATAAAAACTAAAATAAAATAAAGGAAACTAAAACAGTTCACTATATATATATATATATATATATATATATATATATATATATATATATATATATATATATATATATATATATACTTTTTTTCTTCTTTTTACACATGATCAGACTCTACACCGAGGAAACTCCAATGGAATCACTACCTAGATGACTATTATAACACCTTTCATTTTTCACAAACTCCTAAAGTCAGGAAGAAGCTCGACGATGTGAATCTATAAACCAACTATAAATTTTATCTAAACTTTATACCTTAATTAAAATTATTCACAAAAATAGCATATTTCCGTCGAGGCAGTCAACCCTCCCTTAGGGACCTTATCTTTATGCTTTCACTTTTTCTGAGAGCATCATAACCATATCACATAATTTTTCAGTTGCTCCAAATTTTTCTTTAAGTTTGCTCTTGATTTGATTTATCTTGGATAATGTATATTTTTCCTTCAGGTTTAGTTCTTCAATCTTCTTTGTTGTTTTTTAATTGGGTACTAGATTTGATAGTTTGTACCCGCTTCGAGCTAGGATGTGACAATTTTGCTTGTTTCTTCATTTTTTTGTTAGTTGTGTGAATACGATATAGAGCTCTCTGTTACTGCAAGGGGTAATGTGTGTCAAAAAATAGGGCTATATTATGTGGGTCCTAAACTAGTCCAACACGGTTCTTACTTTGAATTATAAAGAAATTAGCTCTAAAAGTGTTTTATTTTTGCTTATGCAACGTTTTGATATATAATTCTTTTTATTTTTTGTAGCTGGCATCTCGACTCATGGTGTTTTGTGACCCCTAATTATGAGAATGATTACAGAACTTACCACTATCGATCCAGTCGATTCAGACTTTCGTTTTCCATCTTTTCAATGCTGTGGAAAGTAAATAATGTCAACATCTCATGTAACTTTTTCCATAGATATATTTTGAGTTTTTTTATTTTTCTAATTTTTTTTTTCAAATGTAAAAAATCAACTAAAAATAAAAATATTTTTGCTTTTTTTTTTTTTTTTTTTTTGTAGAAAAACAGAAGATAATATATATATATATATATATATATATATATATATATATATATATATATATATATATATATATATTAACTTTTTCTTCTATATTTTTTTCTATTTTCAATGTAGAAAATAAAAATAAATAATTTTATTATTTTAACAAAATTGCATATTTTTACTAAAATGCAAACTTTTCATTAACCCCCTCCGTGAGCTTAAAATAAAGTATTGTTCTCAATGCTCATAGATGAATGAACAACTCAATAAAATAGATAAATATTATAGTTAGGAAAGAATGTACCTGATATGTTGCAGAAAATATTGATTTTGAGGAAGGTGTTGGTGAAAATCATGAATTTTCGCAAAATAGAAGAGCCTCTTATTTCCTAAGCTTGCTTGGACCGCATCCAACTCTTATTGAAAACGGAAAGTAAAAACTATATAGGTTGCCTCTCAGAAAGCCATTATTTTTTAAAGTTGTTGGCACGACTTTGGCTAACCTGATTTGTTAACTGGTATGGTTGGGACTCATGTTCAGCTCAACTTCATTCTTTCTTACTCTAGGTTGTCACTAAAAGGATGTTTAGATTTATGTTTTAATCAGTCGATAGTAAATCAAAGTAAAGAATACAAAGATTCAAATAAGATATGGTTTTAGCTCAAATATATTCTTAAATGAGTACAAATAAAGTGTATGCATACAAGTGTGCAAAAGATGTTACGACTCTCTACAATACCTACCCTATTTATAGGGTACTCATTCAAACAATAAAAAATACAAGGACTTGACCATTAAGTATGAACCACCAATCTACCTAGTAAATACATTATATAAAAAAGTCATAAAGACATATGCTACTTATAGACAATTCCCAACTTAAGACACTATATAAGGTTCGTCATCTCAAACATATATTGACTCTACATTATCCCCTTTATTAATCAAAAATGAATCTTCAAATTCAGGATAGTTTCTTCATCATATGCACCAAAACTTTCCTTATCTTCATGTAACATAAGATAATCTTTCGAATCTCTGCTCTATCTTCATTCTCATTCTTCTGACAGTTGTTTATGCGAAGCAAGATACTTGAAAGATGTGAGTTTTTGTATCTTTCAACATCATCAATACGAAATGGAAATTTCTTCCATCCCCTTTATTGTTATTCCCTTGAAATAAGACTTCTATTGGTTTATGTATGATCTCTCCATCTTCCTAATCCTCAATATTAAGATTCCATTTCAAAAAGGCCTCACGAACTTTCAACCTTTTGTTGATTCCCATGGAAAGATCAATATCTGTTACCGCTAAGTAGGGAAAGTAACAGTCTACGAGACTCTTTTATGTGTCCATATCCAATAATGAACCAAGTTTGATCTTTTTATTTAACATGATATCTATCCATCTCTCCCAAAATCTTTGTCACAATGATGAGATCGTTGAGATTCATCAAAAGGAATCAACAATTATGAAGCCAAACACAAAATTTTTAGCTCTAACAATTATGTAACTATGATTTTTCAAGATGCCTTCAAAATTAACATCATGTTTGATTGACAAGAATTTAACAATCTTGACAAGAGACTAAACTTCCTCTTCGCTTTTTCCCAAAATGACATAAAAACAAATTTTTAACCTTTTATATTCATCTTGATCTTTGTAATTCAAAGACACTTTGAACTGACCAAATGCGAACATCAAAAGATTTATAGAAAAATGAAGTTGATTGAAGTTCATATCTTTAATAACATAACTCTTCTTTTCCTTTCATAAACTCATCCACACCATCAAGAACAATAGTCTCTATTATTTTGTAACACCAGACTTTATTTGGATCACCCTTGTTAAGTCTTAGTGGATCATTCACCCTTTGACTCATGATGCTATTCAAGTGTCTAAGTTTCTCACTTCTAACTCCCAAATTTTCTTCTATTCTTCCTTTGAAGGTTCCAAATTTACACCCTTCCCTTTGTCTTTGGGAGCTGATGTTGTTATAGGTTTTGTAGTTGTTGAGCTTGATCATCCACCAATATTGAACCCTTTGTTGGTTTGAAGTTTGGGCAAATCGACATCGATACTTGGAGCCTTCGATATTGTTTTTGATGTTTTCACAACTGGTTTCAGTGGTAACAAATGGTAATTGAGTAGAGGTAACCTTTCCCACAACTTTTCCTTTGTCTTGTCCTCTAGCCTTTGATGAACCAACCCCGTCCCCCCCCTGTGACATATTCGTAGAACATATGGCATTAGTTGGAAGGCAAAAGATCAAATCAAAATCGGTGCCAATTCGTCCTTACTGGACGATTCCACAGGAGAAACCATGGAAGTAATATGATCTTGAGAAACCAAAGTCGATATAGGAACATCAAATTTTGATAATTGCTCATGAAATCCAGTAAGCAGCTTCTCAATTTTAATCAACACTTGACTATCCACTTCGTTTTCCTCTGTGATACCTTTATAGTAATCTTTGTTAAAGGCCCAAACATTTTCAATCATTGTGCAAGTGGTCCAATCAAAATCTCAATGTTATCTTTAACCTTTTCACAAAACTTTGTGTCCATATTAGATACATTCATAGTAGCGTCAAGAATACGTATCTCCTCAAAAGTCAGTTCAACATTGGTATCCTTCCTAAGTGAAATATGAAATGTACAATCATTACTCCTAAACAAATCATCTTCTGTTGCTTTGCTGTCTCTATCAGTCTCTATCATTTGTAATGGTGTTGGAGCTTTAGTATAAAGTTCTTCTTGATTCAAATCTCTAATCTTCTTAATTTGTTTTAAGACACCAACAACTTTTATCTTCGTATTCTTCTTCTCTTGAACATCAACGTCAAAAACTTCCATAAACACAACCCCTCATGGTTTAGCTTTCATCTTTATATATTTATGTTTCGTAGGACAAATTCAGGAACATAAATTTCCTTGACACATTCTTTAACAACTTATTCAACTTCCTTCTTACAAACACTTGCAACAGACTTCTCAGGAATAGGTTTTGTAGCCTTCTTGGATACCCCCTTTCTAGACTTCCCACACATAATTTTCTTTGAAATTTTTTTATCATCTACTTTAGGCTTCACAATTGACTTCTTCCTTGTACCCTTGAAATATTTTGAAGTTCCTTCTGTATATTTAAAAGTAACCTTATTAGGAAGAACACTTGTAGGAGTTGGATCCATAGAAGATTTGTATTGAACCATGAGCTTATTGGTAAAAGATACCAAATTAGCGAAAACATCTGGAATACGACCGAAAATAGGAAACGTAGCTGGATCGTCAAGTGCTGAATTAGGAATACGTAACTATGAAAAAGTTGAAACCTCAATATCTTCATTTGTTAGAACACCTGCTTAGATATAAACTTCATGTAAAATCAAATTCCAAAATTGAACACTGGATAGTAGAGGATAGCCATAACAGAGTAAATTTTGAGTTTAGCATTATCTAGACCAAAACTCCTTCTGGTTAGGCATCGTAGAGTTATTCCAAAAATGAAATTACATAATCCAGGAAGGCTTGATTTCTTGAAATTACTTACAAGTGAAAGAGAAGGCTGATACCCAATTTCATTGAACATATGTAACACTTGTTCGCTCGTAACCTCCTCGAATGGAGCTTCAGACGATAGCTTGAGAATTTGGGCAAACCTCTTCTTATTCAGTCTCTTCGTCTTCTGCAGTTCTAATTGGAATGTGATAATTTATGGTGTTTTTTTGTACATATTGGTTAAAGCAGCAAGATTGAAAGGACCTTAGATCAAACAATTTATCAAACAATGACTATCAACAAGAACAACGAAGTTTCACAAAAAAACTTTCACTAAAAATAATAATCTCACAAAGAGATTATCGAATGCACAAAGCGGCTATTAGGGTTTGTGAAAGATGATCTCTCACAAACTTGTACAAAAAGACTATATAGAATTAATCTAGGCAATCCCTACAAATCAAGGATATACCAGCTAACTAATAGATGATAACAATGGAAACAAGATAAGTACTAAATCTGTTACACAATGTTGAATATAAAACTATACACTGAACAACTGGTGTGCTGACGCTGATGCTGACGTTGGGTTATGTGCTGACGCTGAGTGACCAGTTTCAAACATCATCATATTATATGGTTCGACCTTACAATCTACCCCAATATGATGATGTTCAAAACCAGCTAGACTAGAACACCTCTGGACAACTATTCTTCATACGCAGCTTCAACTTCTACTTTTACTGTCCAGTAAGGACTATCCAGCAGCTCCTATCTTCTATTCAGTAACTCCATATCAATTAGTATATGAAACACTCTGGAGAGATCTTGATGACTCATACACATTTGCCTTAAGACAACAAGATGATTTGTTGGAGCCCTTGGAATCTCTGCAGTTCGCTAAAAACACATTTTTCTGTTCTTGTCAAGATAAAACATTCCATGTTCGGGAACAGAAATGAACTGATGTTGAACCGGCTCAACACCAATGGGAAGAGAGTGGTTTAATTCTTCAGCACCAAAATTTAGAACCAATACATCTTCACCATCAACCTGAAATTTGGTTCTTCTGTTTCTTGGAATTGAGGAACTTGAACCTTGCTGCTGCGAATGATCTTTAGGAACGAGATCAAGACGCTAAACTTTCTTAATCAGTAAATGAAGTGCACAAGTCAGTTCTGAAGAAAGAGCTGAAATTTTCTTGGATGCCAATTCGAGCAATTCCATCCATTTAGAGAGTCCATTTCTGATCAGCTCGTCTCTCTTGACAACTTCAGTGTACAGATGTTGAGGACCTAGATGAGTGATCAGCAAAGTAAAAATTTTCTCGTTACGAGGTTTGAGGCTTTAAGTTTGATGATCTTATCATTGCTCACTCTTCGTTTAAGAACATCTTGAAACCTCTTGCGATCAATCCTGTCGAGAACACTATTAGTCCTTGACTTACTGCTATTGGGAGGAGGTTGTGAAGATTTAGATTTGGACTGATATTCTAAAAACCTTTGCATCTGAGCTTCAAAGGATCCTTTGGCCTGAAGTTTGTGTTGAATGAGGGATTCATCAGCTTGAGCAATCTTCTTTAGAAGCTGAGCTTTATTGGCTTCATCAAGGATTTGCTTAACTTGATCAGGAGACATGTTCCATTCAGCTGCCAAATTGGATATGCTGACAATGGACTTAGATTTCTTGCTAGGAAGAGAAGTGTTAGTATGTGAATCAGATCATTCAGTATCTGCTGCCTTGTGCTTGCGAGATACAGGATGAAGATCCTCGCTAACTACATCTGAGTCTTCTCCTTGAACTGGCACAGCGGGATCAATGAAGTTCATGTCTAGCATCTGGCATTCATCATCATGTTCATCTTCATCATCATGCTCACTATCTTCAGTAAGCTTTTCAGTTTCTGTTAGTCTCTCAGAGTCGTGCACAGGCTGTGGTGGCTCGGTCTAGTTTAAAATGTTCTCTTCAGATCCATGCTCAACAGAATCAGTTTCTCCCCCTTTTGATCATCATCATCATTTGGGCCAGGGGAAGGAGTTGACAGAAGAACTCCCTTCAGTTGGTTGACATTAGCCTCAATACGTAGAAGATGCTGACTCATGTCTCGAGTCAGTATAAGAAGCTCATTAAATGCTGAGGCCGGGATTTGAATGAGCTGAGTACCTGGAATTTCTTGTGATCGATGCTGCTCCCCCTGAGAAGGTTGATCCCCCTGAGATGGTGGCATCCCTTGAGATGGTTGCTCCCCCTGAGCAGATGGCTCCCCATGAGCTGAACGAATCCTTTCAGTGACAGAAATGGTATGGTGAGAATGTTGAGGAGAGGTATGGCCACCTTCTTGACTAGGATTAGCTTGTATTTCAGCATTAGTGTTATTGATATCAGTAGCTCTTTCGTCAGTGTCAGTGTTTAGTCAAGGAACAGTATATGGATTCGCGATCCATTCTCGCATTCAATTAGAGATGCCGATGTCATTTGCCAGTGGATCATCCTAATACATTCGTACTGACATGCGGGGGCATTAGATGGGGTTTCCAGAGTGGGAGTAGTAGGCTTCAACAAAAAATTTATCCAGGACAAGAGCAATCCAGCGTGGAAATGGAACATGATTAGCTCGTACATTGACACGAAGAAGTTGGACAAGCTGATCAAAGAAGAAGGCCCCATAATCAAGACGTTTGGTGAGAAGAAGGGAACAGACAACTTGTTTCTCAAAGGCACTCAGTTGATCACCGTTACGAGATTTGTGACCCACACATTTGCAAAGTGCCTCGGTGAAGAACTTCCATCCTGGAGTCATACATTGATGCAGAATGAGAGCTGGTCGAGCACCAGCCTTCAAGTGATCATAGCCCAGTTGATCAAAGAGGCGTTGACAGCGTTCAATAGTTGGAAGCTGAGAGAATGGTTTAAAAATTGGTAACCTAAGTGCAATACTGAGGAGATCAGTGGTGATGAAAACTGAGCGACGGCCACGCCCAATAGTGCCGGAGATGACATTGTTTTCATTATTAAGCGTTGCGGTGTAGTAGAACTCACATACTTGTTCGGGAAAGAACTCTGATGGAACCTCACTGATAGTGTATCGAAGTCTGCAGGATACTAAAAATTTGACAAAATCATCAAGTCTAAGACCGCGATGAACATCTGGTATATCAGGGTTGAAAACGACATTTGTGGCTTTGATGTATATGGGATGAGGAGGAGATTTTGGAGCTGGGACGACTCTTCTTGAAGTGAAGGAGAAAGTAAACAGTGATGCCGCCATTGAAGAGGGTTAGGATTCTAGGGTTTTGAAGAGAGAGAAGGAAGTTTGAATGATGGGAGGAAGGTTTGGGAGAGAGGAGGGAAAAATTTTTAAATATGGGATTAAACGGTTAAGAAAAGGTAATGATTATCTTTATCGAAAATAATTGCGTATCTTAACAAACTGTCAAATCAAGAAATAGCTGTCTGCGGAAGCGCTGAGATCAGTGTCACGAAAAGTTACATGTTGAAAGATAGTCTGTCATCAATTCAAGGTACAACTTGCTTGTTTAAAATTAGCAAGGTGGTTGGTGCGTGTGATAGATATTGGTTTAATTATCTAACCATCGGCACAGAGTGTTGAGTCTTTATCAGTGAGTGGTGCTTCTTACTGAATCATTAGACACTGAGTGAGAAGAAGGTGAAGAATGGATTTTTGCGTGTGATAGACCTTGGTGTTTTAGTCTAACCATCGGCAAAGACTGTTAGACTCTCATCAGCATGTGTTTTGTCACACTGAATCACAGAATCAGTGTAAGATTGGTAAGAAGGGATAGTTGTGTGTGATAGATCTTGGTGTTTTTTCTAACCATCGGCAAAGAGTTTCAAGTTGTTATCAGTCTATGGTTTAATACAGTGAATCATTCAACTTTAGTTTAGAAGATTTGTAGAAGAGATAGAGATAAGAGATCATACAATGTACTCAGCATGGTAAACATCATCAGCACATCATCATCAGCAAAAAAATACATTAGTTTATAAGATAATAGCAAACATTAGTAAAACATTTTTTAATCCAGAGTGATCATTACAAGTTCTCCGATAATGTGAGCAGTAGTTTGAGTATCCAGGGCCTTGGTGAAAATATCAGCTAGTTGATATGAAGTCTTGACATGTTATAGAACAACCTTGCCCTTCTCAACATTGTCTCTGATGAAGTGATGTTTGATCTCCATATGCTTTGTCTTTGAGTGCTGAACATGATTCTGTGTGATCTGAATGGCACTGGTGTTATCACAGTATATAGGAGTCTTTGTGAATTTAAGCCCATAGTCTAAAAGTTGATTCTGAATCCATAAGAGTTGAGCACAACATCTCCCAGCTGCAACATACTCAGCTTCTGCAGTGGAGATAGCTACTGAGGTTTGCTTCTTGCTAGACAACCTGATTAGTCGATTTCCAAGGAAATGACATCCACCTGACGTGCTCTTCTTGTCTAAGTTGTATCCTGCATAGTTGGAATCAGTGTATCCAAAGAGTTCAAGTGCTGAGTCACGAGGGTACCACAATGCCAAGTTCTGAGTGGCCTTTAAGTATTGAAAGATGCGTTTAACTGCAATTCCAAACATGATATCAGGGCGACTTGCATTGAGGTAGAGAAGAGATCCAATCATTCCTCGATAAAGAGAGTGATTAACATCAGTGCCGGTGGGATCAGCGTGTAGCTTATCAGTCTTGGACACCGGAGTAGAAGCCGGTTTGCAGTCACTGAGAGAGTACTTAACAGCATGTCAGCAATATATTTACTTTGACAAATTGAGATACCTGATTTTTGTTGCTGAACCTCAAGACCTAAGAAAAAGGTCATCTTCCCCATCATGCTCATCTCGAACCTTTGAGACATGATCTCAGCAAATTCCTTGCTCAACTTCTCATTTGGAGAGCCAAAGATGATATCATTAACATAGATTTGAACAAGAATCATTTCTGAGCCTTTGTTTTTGATGAAGAGAGTATTATCAATTGCTCCTCTTCTGTAGCCATTTTCAAGAAGATATGATGTCAGTGTCTCATACCAGGCCCTAGGAGCTTGCTTCAGTCCATATACAACTTTATCTAGTCTGTACACATAGTCAGGGTGCTTTTTGTCTTCAAAGCCTGGGGGCTATTTGAGAAATACTTCTTCTTCTAAGACACCGTGAAGAAATGCTGTTTTGACATCCATTTGGTAGATAATGAAGTTCATACATGAGGCATATGCGAGAAACAGTCTGATTGCTTTAATGCGGGCAACTGGAGCAAAAGTCTCCCCGTAGTCAATAGATTCAATTTGTCTGAACCCCTGAGCAACAAGTCTTGCTTTGTCGCGAGTAATAATACCATCTTTATCAACCTTGTTGTGGTAGACCCAGCGTGTTCCGGTGATGGTCTTTCCTGATGGTATGGGAACAAGAGTCCAAAACTTGTGCCTTTCAAACTCATTCAGCTCGTCTTGCATGGCTTTAATCTAGTTAGCGTCTTGAAGAGCTGAGTGTATCTTCTCATGTAAGATCATTGAAACAAACTTAACATACATGCAAAAATAATTAGATACACGAGATCTAGTTCGGACATCATCATGAAGATTCCCAATAATTTGATCAACAGGGTGATCTCGATGTTCAGGAGCTGATTCCAATGGATTTGACACTGAAGTGTTATTACTGAAAGGAACATCAGTTGCAGGAGAATCTTTAGTCTCAAGGGTTTCATCAGCATCGGACAAATGAGTTGTCGAGCTGATAGCAGTACCTTGATTTATAGAACTTGGGTCTGAAACGATAGGATCAGGAATAATAGCTTCTTCTTCAGTATGAGAAACTTCATCATATGGGCAAGAGAGAAGCTCTTGAAAGATAGAAGAGGAATGAGCTACTTTTTCATCAGTGTATGATTCTTCATCAAACTTTACATGAATGGATTCCTCAATGCACTGCCTGTTCACATGAAAAACATGAAAAGCCTTTGAAATAGATGAATATCCAACAAAAATACCTTTGTCAGCCTTAGGCTCAAATTTTGATCTGGGATCGCGTTGATTGAGAATATAGCAAACACATCCAAACACGTGAAAGAAAGATACATCTGGCTTTCGACCTTTCAGCATCTCATATGGTGACTTCTTGTGAACCTTGTGAATTAGAGAGCGATTCTGAGTATAACATGTTGTATTAACAGCTTCACCCCAAAACGACATAGGAAGACCAACATGTATCATCAAGGTTCTTCCTGCCTCTATCAGTGTTCGATTTCTTCGTTCAGCAACTCCATTTTGTTGAGGTGTGCGAGGAGCTGAAAAGTTCTGCCCAATGCCTTTACAATCACAAAAGTCTTCAAGAGTTGAATTCCGGAACTCAGTGCCATGATCAATCCTTAGCTGCTTAACTTTGAGACCAGTCAGTCTCTCATTTTGACGAATCAGGGAGATAATTTCTTGTGCAGCATGACTTTTCTTCTTCAAGAAAACCACCCATGTAAATCGAGTAAACTCATCCACAACCACCAGAATATACTTTTTTCCTCCTAGGGAATGTACAGGAATAGGTCCAAACAAGTCCATGTGAAGTAAATGAAGAGGAACGGATATGCTAGAACATGACTTGGGTTTGAAAGATGACTTGGTTTGCTTTCCTTGTTCACACGCTGAGCACACCTTATCTTTGACAAAACTGAAATTTGGGAGACCTCTAACCAGATCTTGATTGGATATTTTAGACAGATTCTTAAAGTTCAAATGTGAGAAGCTTTTATGCCAAATCCAACTGAGATTGATTTGAGATTTGGTAAAAAAAACATTGAATCAGTGCCCTGTCACTTGAGAACATGTCGAGAACATATATATATATCATCTTTTCTGCTTGCTGAGAGTGCAATGTTCTTGTCAGTGTTGATGACTCTTCCCTCCTTCTTTGTAAAATGAACTTCATAATCAGCATCACACAATTAGATGATTAAGATAAGGTTGTGTTTGAGCCCCTTTACATATGAAACATTCTGAAACACCACATTGTTGCACTTGATGTTCCCATATCCTTTAGTAAACCCCTTTCCATTGTCTCCGTATGTAACTGCAGGACCACTTTTCTTGACATAGTCTTCTAGGAGAGACTTGGATCCTATCATATGTCTTGAGCAACCACTGTCTAAGTACCAAAGATGCTCTTGACCCTGCAGTGCTGAGAAACTAGTTAGAACACACTGACCCATTGTAAAATGGGTCATTCACAAAGTTATTCGACAATAAATTATAACACTCTTTAGGAAGACATTTCAAAGAATTTGATTTAAGATTCCATTTTTCATTTCTACTTTTGATGTTGTCAGCTCTTAAAGATGTTTTATCAAACGTGCATTCACTGATCTTGTGAGAGGTATCACCACATCTGTAACAAACTCTAGTACCAAAGTTTTTCTTGGTGAGCAGATGTCTAGATTTAACATATTTGGATTTGTAAGATCCACCAAGTGAACTTTGAGTCCTTTTGTTTGACATTGAGTCACAACTGAATTCAGTGTCAGCTGGATTATGATCAGTGATGGATGAGGAGCTGACATCAGTATCAGATTTGGACTTTTTCACAGAAGCACTACAATTAGGGTAATGCTTAAGTTGTTCATAAACAACATGAAACACTCCATTTGAGATAGGAAAGGCAATAATATTTTCAGTGAGAGGAGTTGGTCTCACAAGATGTGCAGGGTAAGAGGTAGGATCAATTCCGGTAATTTCAAGATTACACTCAGTAACACCATTAGAATTAGTAACACAATATTCATCAATTAGACTCTGATTAATAAAAGTGTTACTGATAAACTTGTTTTTGAAACTATCTTTCAACTCATTCATGGAATAAAATTCAGATTCTTTTTCTTGAGATTTAAAAACCTTTTCAGCTTCAGCAAAATTTCTCCCAAGAATTTTTCTCACATGAATGAGGTATTTGAGCAGAAATGACATAATTAGCATTTTTGTGAGATTTAGCCCAAATTTGTAGTATAGTTTGTTCTTTGTTCAAGAGATCTTTAATATTATCAATTTCAATAGACAGAGAGGAATTTGATAAACTAGTGACTCTTAGATTTTCCTGAGTAGTATCAATAATGTTATTTTTCAGGGATAGTTCGGTTTTAAGAAAATCAATTTGATTTTGCAAATCCCTTATTATTTGATTCTTCTTAGAATTAAGAACACCCAAATACTCAAACATTTTGATTTTTTCATTCATTGAATAGGAAACAAAATTTTGAACCTGGTACATTGAAGGGGAATCAGTGTTGTGCTTTCTGGAATTTTCAACTGCATCAGACATATCATCATCAAACGAACTTTTGCTGACTTCACATCCATCAACATCTTCTATCTTAGCCATCAAACATTTAACTTCATCATCTGATGACTCCTCATCAGTATTCCATTTTTCTTCTTCAGCAACAAAAATTTTATGTTCCATGTTCTCTACTTTCAGCTTTTCAACCAACTTGTTGTACTTCTGCTTCCAGTATTCATCTGAGCTTTGGGTTCTTTGCTTGTAATCTTTTGCAAAATGATCAGTGCTACCATAGTTAAAGCACTGAGCTTTCCCTTTCCTTTCAGTAGCATGTTTCTTGTCAGCATCTAATTTTTTTGAATATTTCCCACTCATCTTCTTTTGAAACTTTGAGAAATTTCGGCCTAATTTCTCAAAAGTCTTCATAATTAAAGCCGCACTAGCAACAACCTTTTCCAGATCATCAGTATTACTTTTAGAAGAATCAGTGTCTGAATGGTTTTCAGTGTCTGACTCGGACTCTTGCCTTTTGTTTGAAAACAGTGCCACTGATGACTCACGCTGAGCATCCTTCATCAGCTCCTTTCTCTGGAGCTTTGGTTCCTCATAGTATCGAAGGTTTCCATAAAGACTTTGTAAATCCATTGTGCTGATCTTCTCACTATTCTTCAGCACATCAACATGATTCTTCCAACCTGCACCCAAAGAATCCAAAAACTTCTGCACTAGAACAGTACAATTGATCTAGTCTTCGCAGATCATTAACAAGAGTATTAAACCTGTTAAAGGTTTGAGTGAGGGTTTCACCTTTCTTTGCAAAGAAATGTTCATACCTTCTGTTTAGATCATTTATCTGAGTAGCCTTGACTTCCTCAGTGCCTTCAAAAGATACAGTCGGCGTGTCCATCATTTCTTTTGCTGAGATGCAGTTCTGAACCAGCCCAAAGATATTGTATGGCAAGCATAGCTTATTGCAGCCTGAGCACGAACATCGAGACCATTCTTTCTTTTGTCATCTGTTGTCCAGTTTTCTCAAGGTGGTTTCTTCATGACACCATCAGGAACATTGTTTTTCAAGGGCTGATACATCAGAACATATGGACCATTGTCGATGATGTCCAACATGTCTTCATCTACAAATTCTAATGCATAGAGAGCTTTGATTTTCCACATAGCAAAATTGGTTTCATCAAATGGAGGAATTTTAGCAGAAGGATGATTTGATGAGTTTAAAGAGGAAGATGATGAAGCCATTTGTTTGATAAGAGAACACCGCTCTGATACCAATTGAGAGGATCTTAGATCAAACAATTTATCAAACAATGACTATCAACAAGAACAATGAAGTTTCACTAAGAATAATAATCTCACAAAGAGATTATCGAATGCACAAAGCGGCTATTAGGGTTTGTGAAAGATGATCTCTCACAAACTTGTACAAAAAGACTATATAGAATTAATCTAGGCCATCCCTACAAATCAGGGATATACCAGCTAACTAATAGACGATAACTATGGAAACAAGATATGTACTAAATTTGTTACAAAATGTTGAATATAAAACTATACACTGAACAACTGGTATGCTGACGCTGGGTTATATGCTGACGCTGAGTGACCAGTTTCAAACATCATCATATTATAAGGTTCGACCTTACAAAGATACAACCACTTCATTAGAAAAGAAAAAGAAGCGGTTAAGGCACGAGTGAGTATAGAATCATTCATCACTTAAACGAGCATTTGTAGCTCCTCTTGGTATTCTTTAATCAACGGATTAAACTAAATATTATTGCATTGAAATTTCATGTTTGGTTAAGAGATTTCATCATCGTTTGTGTTAATTGATCAACAGTACTGCTTCAAGTAGACATGATGATCAGAAAAAGATTGAATTTGATCGCAAACAAAGGTTAGGGATCTTTGCTTAAATGTAAGGAATCAAAAAAGGAAAACTAAATGATCACTTCATCTTTTATAATCGGCATCAAATTAAAATTCAAATAATGTTCCAATTAGCCAATGCCATGAGTAAAGAAGATTATTGAACCGTTATTTCCCTATACCACCATGTGTAAAATTAATCAATACTTGTTGGGTACAGAGTTATCCATGTATGACTTTGTAAATGATTTGACTTTTGTAGACCCACTTGCATGTGCTAAAGTAGCATTGTGACATGATACACACACACACACACACACACATATATATATATATATATATATATATATATATATATATAGAGAGAGAGAGAGAGAGAGAGAGAGAGAGAGATGTAAACCCCTCTATATAAGGTGGGTTCTTACCACTTGTAGATGTGTGCTTAAGAGATGTAACATTGAGAGTATTAGTGTGTGTTATTTATGTAGCTTTAGATCTTGATCCATTTTTGTAACACCTTTCATAATCGAATGCATCTCTTAAACACCGAAATCACCGTGTTCTTTGTGTGTTCTTTAATTCCGCGTGTCAACCCAATATTTATAATTCACATCAATTGGTATCAGATCTGGTCTTCGAAGATCAATATGATTTTTTGAAGAAAGAATTCTCGGTTCGGCTACAATCATCACAATTGGAGCATGTAAGGTGAGTCTCTACGATCTCTCTAATTTTCTTTGATTCGTGCATTATGTTCTTGAATTTTTGATCGCTTTGACTCATTGGATCTAATTCCTTTCAATTTCCTTTGTTTGATCCAATTAATTTTTTTTGTTTAGATTAAGCCCAAACAAAAAAATCAATTATTGTTACTATTCATCTAACAAAAACTTGATCTAAAAGTCTTGAATCTGTTATTGTTCATATCTTAGGCCCAAAAGTTAAATCCGATTATTGTTCATGTTTTATTCAAAGTTTAAGCCCAATCTACAATCTAATGAGTTTGTAATCAGATCATCTCAAGCCCATTCACACATGTATGGATCTGATATCATTTGATTGTAGATAAGCCAATTGATACACATATGCTTTACGTGGTTGCACATTCTGTTCCAAATATCTAGGTTTTTTTCATCGACTTATCGTTTGTTCATCGGTTATTCTTTGAGTTCCAATCGTTTCTAACAATCTTTTGTTGTTGATTGTTAATCTGAATTTAGAAATCGATTTCATATGATTGATGTACGATGAAATCAAATTTTTTAAGTGAAAACTAAGAATTCAACAGTTAATTTTTTGATTTCTAATGATTTTGATCATGAACACTTGAAGGAGATGAAGAATTCTTGTTTGAACACTTTTTGATCTGAAATTAGACATTAGATTTATCAATTTTGTGTTTATTGATGTATGAATTCGAAAAGGCAATCCCATAAGAAGTTAAACTCGATTAATATGGGTTGATTCGTTGAATTAAAATGTGAAATTGTCTTGTACAAGTTATATTTGGGTTATGGATGTTGAAATCAGATTTGATTTGAGGTTTAATTTCGAAAATTGGTTGGGTCTATGGTTTTGATGTTGAAAATATGAGGCTGAGAACGAATAATCGAATGGAAAGTCACGATCACATTTTTTGGGGATTGTTCGCATTTACAGTTATGATTTGGAAATTCGTTTTGAGCTATTGGTTTATGGTCAAAGAATCGAATTTGGAGTCAAATGTTTGTTTGACTGTTCGCATAAGGGACGAAAAGTTTGATTGGGAAGTTTGATCAAATTTCGAAGGTTTGGGTTTATATTGGTGCTTGGATTATTCAACGTCGATGGTTTGGAATCGAGGTTTGAATGTTCGAAATAGAAGGATGCATGACTCATTTTGAAGTGATTACAATCAAGTTGCTTGGTTCGAATAGGAAGGTCAAATTGAGTGATAATGAATGGTATCAAAATTAAATTCTTGAAGTCAACAATCATAGGTTGTGGCTGTATATTCGAATTCTGATGAATAGTTGGTTGATATCGAGTGTCAAATTTGATGGGTTCGTCAATAGCATCGATGTAGAGGGACCTTTAAATAGAAGATTCGAAGGTCATTATCAAGAGTCCGCGGTCGATGCTAGATGGTCGATGAAGATTTTTGGAAAAGCAAAGGACCAATGGACGAGAAGTCGACTGTCGATGGTAACAAATTAAAGAAGATAATGGAAAGTGTCGAATTTAATCCTTTAAGTTTCAAATGTTTGACAATTTATAACCTCCTTCGAAATGAGGATTAATATTCGACATTTTGGAAGAAATGGAATATTTTTGAAGATCATCCTTGTACTTTTGAAGATTTGACAGAATTCACCCACCTTTGACATTGGGTTGAAATTTTTGATAAATGGGATAATATTCGAATAAGGCCCCTGTGGTTATTGCGAATTGACGCTTTCTACCCAGTTTTGCAAATGGGGGAGTGTTTTGCATTTTTGGCTGTTTTGGGCGCACCGGGTCATTGTAGAATTTTGAAATTGACAATTTCTACCAAATATTGAGAAATTTTGTCAAATGCGGTCCGTGAATGAAGCTAAAAATTGAAGACTTTTTGGATTTTTCGGGATTGAAGCAAAATGTTTATGCCATGTGTTAAGGGGAAGTTTTGGATAGAAAAATTCCGAATTGAGCACTTTCTCATTCCATTTTTGGTTTCATAATCATTTTTCATTATAAAAAGTGGTAGATATGGAAATTCGAATGTTGAGTTTTTCATATTATACGGACATGAAGACCGAAGTGACCTCGAGTATTGAAAGTTTTTGAAATGATTCGATTGGAGATTCGGAAGTGGTTTTGGTTCATGATGGGTTTGGACCTATTGAAGATTTTAGGAGTGTGCTTTTATTCTCAAACTTTGGTAATCTTTTAGAGATTGAGAAATTCCTAATTACCTTTTGATGCTCGGTTCGTATGGCCTCGCATTCGAGAACCCAAATTGAACAAACATGGCAGAATTGAAGATTTGATGTTCATCTCTACATGTATCACATTTGAGGCTTGGTTCATGGAGTTGCTTGAGTTTAGAAGATTTGAAGCAGGTCATCTATTCCTCACTTTGAGGGGGAGAATGTTAGGTACAAAGTTATCCATGTATGACTTTGTAAATGGTTTGACTTTTGTAGACCCACTTACTTGTGGTAAAGTAGCCTTGTGACATGAGAGATAGATGGATATATATATATATATATATATATATATATATATATAGAGAGAGAGAGAGAGATGTAAACACCTCTATATAAGGTAGGTTCGTACCACTTGTAGAAGTGTGCTTGAGAGATGTAATATTGAGAGTGTGAGTGTGTGATAATTATGTAGATTTAGATCTAGAAACCTTTTTGTAACACCTTTCATAATCGAATGCATCTCTTAAACACCGACATCGTCGTGTTCTTTGTGTGTTCTTTAGTTCGGCATGCCAAACCAATGTTCATAATTCACATCAATACTTTTTCTTGATCAACAAGAAAATACTGAAACGTTACATGCAATGGATACTTCATCATTCCCAATAGAAGCGAATCGGCACACGATTCATTAGGAACCAAGACACCATCAGCTAAGGTGGGGCTTCATTCACTTATAGGAACTGTAAATAAAATGATAAGCCAGACTTTTCAAAATCTTGGTCTGAGTTTGTAATACCCATAACCTCAAGGATATTAGGTCTTTTGTGTACCAAAAAAAAAGATAGTATCAACTTAGGAAAATTTTGGACATAGTGATATCAATGAAAATTTGATATAAAAGTAGTAAGATCCCGAACAGAGGTACTCTTCCTTCATCATCTTGAAAGCTGGAAAAGTGCTTGTGTGGTTTCCCGTGAATTACAATCATATACTCATTGAGGAGTAATGAAGGGCCTTTTTAATAAGCTTTGTAGGTGGTTTCGTTTTCATACAAATTCGTAACTTGACATAAGTGCAAATTGTTGTAAGAAAATACTTGTGTGATTAGTGTAACTGACAACAAGTTTTGGAAACTTTGTATGTGGCTTTAGATCAGAGAAAATGTTTATACAAAAATATCATTTCATAAGAATATTAAAGAACTAGATCTATTGAGAAGAATTGACTTGGAATTAGTACATCTCATTAAGATCACTCATAAGAAATGAAAATGAGATTTTGAACATTTGAAATTGTTATAATGAAACATAAGGTTTCATTAAAATCTTGAACAATAAATTGTTCATCATTAATTCCTTTTGGTTAGGTTTGTTGGGTCTCACCCTCATCACGGGATTAGGATCATAAAAACAGAATTATTACATACCTACACCCTAGTAGATGCTTATTGTTCTTTAGGGTGAAAAAGATTGGTTACAAAAATCCATTGTACCTCTACGAACGAATATGACTAACCAATCATTTGTTAACTAAAATTAAGAAGAGAAATGTAGCACTTGGACTATGGTTAATATAGTCTATTGGGTAAAAACCTTCTAGAGAAAATTTTCATTAAGGCTTCATAAACAATGAGTCACTGAAGCTTTGGACAACATACTGCAGCATGCTTCTAGTGACAACTAACTAGTATAAGAGTTGTGAATGATACATGTTCCCTATTGAGCTTTACTTTTTGCATGCATAAAAGCAACGCATTGTTACAATGGACTTCCTAATCGTAGAAAAAAAATACTTTTCTATTTTTTATTGTAGGAAATAAAAGATGAAAACAATGAAAATATTTTTGGATTTTTTATTTTTAGAAACAGAAGACAAAAATAAAGAATTTTTTTTTTGGATTTTTCGCTTTTATAATTAAAAGGCAAAAATAAAGATAATCGTTTTCAAATTTTTATTTTTAGAAAGATAAGACAAATATAAAGAAAATCTTTTTGACTTTTTGACTTTTTTTTCTAAAAATAACAAAAATAAAAGTAAGAACATTACCAACACTGGTCATTCATTATTAATAACAAATTTTGGTCAGGAGAAAATATGCTTTCCATTTTCTATCATCACACAAATGCGTACACTTCCCATTCACTATTGCATCACATAGGCGTATGCTTCCTATTTGCTATCGATTCCCAAAAGTATATGTTTCCCATTTTCTATAGCTTCATATTTTTATCACTTCCCAAAAGTATATGCTTCCTGTTTTCTTTCGCTTCCCATTTGTCATCTTTTCCCAAAAGTATATGCTTCCTATTTTCTATTGCCTCCCATTTGTTATCATTTCCCAAAAGTAGATGGTTATTATTTGTTATTGCCTAACACAAGTCCTAGCTTCCCATTCATAATCACATACATCATTCCTTAGCTTCCCATTCGTTAGTAGGGAATAATTGTTGAAAGAGTATCACCTAATGTTGAATACAAGCGGGTAGCAGCCCTGAACGTGAACAGTAGTCTGTGATGAAACTATGTCAGCAACAAATGTTAGTCCAAAAATTCATAGTTCAAATCTACGAAAAATTAGTTAGAATTTGGAACATAACAAGCTTCCATCAGTCCCAACCCATTTAAAATTCTCAAAAATGATTTTTCATCCAGTGGTTTTTAAAAATATCAAAAGAACTTCAATATTGCCATCTTCAACATGATATTTGATGAAATGGCATCAAAGTGCAAAATGTTTTATTTTGGAATGTTGAACTCGATTTTGACAAATGCAAATTGTGCTTTGAGAGTCACAATATAACAGACATTTGCTCATGTTTATTGCACAGTCACGTCATTGATTTTGGATCTAAATCACTTGAGAAATACAGGTCGCAACAACAATGTATTCAACTTCATCCGTCGATATCGATATACATGTCTTCTTTTTCTATTGCCAACTCACAAGCTTCTCGTCGATATCGATATACATGTATTCAACTTCATCCGTCGATGTCGACTGCCATGGGAACCTTAACATTTGAGTAATTCGTCATTCCAAAACGCTCAAGCAGGTTTCATATATAGATTTATTGATTAATAAAGATTCCTTCCCTGATTTGATGAATGTTTTGTCCCAAGAAATGATTAATGTTCTCCATCATGCTCATTTTAAATTGAATCTTCATACGATCTTTAAATTCCTTTGATAACAATCGGCCAGTAGAACCAAATATTGTGTCATTGACATAAATTCAAACATGCATTAGATAAACCCATACTTTCTTTCGAAATAGAGTGGGATTAACTGATCCTTGCTTAAATTTTGCGAATTTTAAAATTTGGTTAGTGTTTCATACCAAGCATCAGGTTCTTGTTTTAACCTATGAGTTGCTTTGTCAATGATATAACAATGATCAGTAAACTTATCATTTACAGATCAAGTTGGCTATTCAACATAAATCATCTCTTCAAGTATATGATTGAGAAATGCACACTTTACATCCATTTCATAGATGTCAAAATTCTTGTAAGCTGCATAAGCATTAAAAATTTGTACAACATTGAGTCTTATGACAGGAGAAAGGGTTTCATCACAATCAATGTATTCTTGTTGAGAATAACCTTTTACGACTAATCTAGCCTTATTAAGAATGACATTACCCTATGTATCCATTTTGTTTTTATAGACCCATTTTAAACTAATTCCGGTTTGGGAATTAAATACCGAACTCTGTTTTTCTCAAATTCATCCAACGATTACATCACAACAACCCAATCAGGATGTTCTAATGCATTCTTGACAATTTTTGTTCTATTTTTGAAAGAAAAACATTGAGCATGCAATATTCATGTTGAACGTTAAGAACATCATTCCTAGCTTGAACTTGTGCTCATGTTAAAACACTCGAATTAGGACGACCTATAATTTTTTTAGGATAACCCCTACTTATTTTCTCCAAAGGAGGAAAGGTCGAATCAAACTCCAAAAGTGCATCTTCAAATGTCTCTTTAGCTTCAGAAAATTCGTATGCAATGGAAATATTATCATTAACTTCATGATATTCACTACATAGAGCATCGTTATCATCGTCATGATTTGTTCTACTTGGCAAAGCCTCAATTAATAAATTCATTGTTTGTTTCTCCCCTTCAACACTAGTTTCGAAGGTAACAACTCCCATTTGACTTGAGATTGTGATGTTATTTGCTCCCCCAACACTTAACCATATGTCGAATTTTTTCCTCCTTCAAAATTTTCCCTTGCTGTGGATGACGAATGATCATCGATTCGTTTATTAGTTATTGCTGAGTCATCTAAGTGATTTGATTCTTCCGCTACAAGATTGTCTACTGCATTGACCTCATCACTTATAGCCCTATCAGGTATACTAAACGGTAAATTAAAATCAATATCGAAAGTAAGCATTTGCTCAGATTCCTCATTTGTCTCAGAAAGAATGGGATTCTTTGAGAATTATTGTTCAACTCTCTTGACATAGTAATCATCAAATGTGATATTAAAACCTTTTTTTTAACTTTTTTGGTTCGTTTATTCATCACCATATATGTAATAGAGTTATGTGAATATCCTAAAAAGATTCCTTCATCTGGTTTCAACTGAAATTTGGAAAGATTATCTTTGAGATTCATGATGAAACATCTGCAATCACAAATATGGAAAATTTTGACATTAGGTTTCCTTTTTTTTTTATTGATTTCATAAGGTGTGACATTATATCAATGATTAATGAATGAACAATTTTATGTAAAACAACTTGTATACACTACTTTTGCCTAAAAATATTGTTGAAAACTCGCATATGTAAGCATCTTCCGAGATGCTTCGCACAATGAACGATTCCTCCATTCGAAAGCACCATTTTGATATGGTGTGTAAGGAGACTAAAAGTTATGGGAGATTCCCAAATTCATCAAAAATAAATCTAGAATTTGATTCTTAAACTCAATTCGATTATCACTTTTGATTCTATGAACTTTCTTCATCAAACTCAATTCAACGTTTTTGATAAAATCGATCATCGCTTGAGCTGTTTTCGATTTCTCTCTAAAAAAGAAAACCCAAGTAAAATTTTAAAAAATCATTGAAAATAACAAGTATGTATTTCTTCTTATCGAGAGGCTCGATAGTTGAATGACCACACAAGACAATCTTTGAATCAATTATGATTTGATGACCTTGATGATGTTGTTTTCCCTATTCACAAGTTATACATAAAGAAACTTTTTCAAATTTCAATACAAGTAAACCATAAACAAGATCATTTAAGACTAGTTTATTAAAAATTTTGAAGTTGAGTTGAGAAAGCCTTCGATGCCTAACGTTGCTGAGGTGAGATGTAGCCTTTGATAGCAGGCAAATTGAGGGAATACAAACTATAGGTTTTATGTCCATAGAGAACATATCTTCTTTCCTCTTTGACTTCAAAAAGACTTATTTGTATCTTTATTTGATACTACACTCCATTCTTCATCAAAATGAACTTGATTCTCAATTCCAACAAGTTGGGAAATACTTATAAGGTTGTGCTTTAAACCTTCGACATAAGAGACCTTTTTTATAGTGAAATTACCATTTGTCACATTCCCATATCCCTTGACTTTACACCTCTGATTATTCCAAAACTTCACCATTCCAACATTCTCTAGCTTCCTAAAATCTATCAAAATTTTCTTCCTTCCTGTCATGTGACATGAGCATCCACTATTAATATACCTTTTTCCTTCATATTGTTCGTCAGATAGTAATTAAAATCATTTTGAGAGATTTAGTTCCCCCAAGGCTTTTTGGGTCCTTGGAAATTAGCTTGAAAAGTAGTGTGCAATTCAGAACTAAAAATCCAACTACAAACTTTCATTTTTATTTTGCTAGTTAAATCAACTTCGTCCGATTCAGGCATAGAAATGTAATCATTCAATGATGAAGTTTTAAATTTGATTTTCTATTTTTCAACCTTTTTCTCAGAAAAATCTACTTTCTTTGTTTGAACTTCTTGCTATTTTGAAAGCTTCGTTAATGATTCTTGTGACGAAGTACTTCTACTCATTGAATCACTCAAATAGTTTTCTTAAGCCTTTTTTACTTGAGCTTGATAATACTCATTAGATTGAAATTTATTTCCTTTTCCTTCAAACCAATGATTAAAACTCTTTATCTTATTTTTTCCTTTGACAAAATAAACATTCAATTTTTGTCTAGAATAGGGATTTGGAAAATGTGGATCATAAGGTTTAAATGGTATATTTTTCTTCGCAATATTTGTTGGTTTTGGAAAACATTTTTAAGAAAAAGGTTTATGTGATTTTTGCTGAAATCGATTCTAATATCATTTTTGATCTCCAAAACGAGAGTCTTTTTGAAAATTTCTTAACTCTATTGACGATTGCTTTGAACATGATTTTCATTCTATTGAACTAGGTTCATTTTTTAACCTTGATTAACATTTAACTTTTGAGAAAATCCAATTTTACTCTTTTGAGAAAAGGCATTTTGACTCTGGATATCCACATTTTTAACAACTTTTGAAGGTTCTTTTGAAGTATGAGTTTTAGATTTTTGAGAAAACTTATTTTTTGGTCCTTATGGTGATATTTGTTTTAGTTTCTTTTCATTTTGAAAATATTTTGTTTTCTTCCAGTAAGAGATCGTTTGAGCTTTCATTTTGGAAATCACTTCTATAGGAACAACTTTGAAATGGCCCAAAATCCAAGGTAAAAATTTCATTTTTATTATAAACCAACTACTATTGTAACTTTGTTCAAAACATTGAAAAGCATTTCAAATAAAACAAATATCAAAGTCCAGTCCCAAAAGATCAAATATTGCGGAAAACAAGGTTGTATGCGTTGCGATCGTCCCGAGCTCTTTCATTTGAAAACTGGAGTACGTGAAACATAGACTGAAAATCGTAAGCATAAAGCCTAGTGAGTTCCCCAAATACCACATATCATACATTTCAAACGGTCCATACATGTCATACATATCCACGACCCATACATAACATTCATATATCATAATAAATAAAGGTGCTATGTGCCATCCATAGTCTTGATATTATGCCACGAGCCACCTCGTTGTCCTTTTTACCAAGACGGAGACCACTACCCTAGGTCCTACAGACAAGTACCAGGAGCCACCTCCGGGTCTTCCATATAAGCATCACAAAGACAACTAGCTCACAATCTACGCTACTTAACTAATTAACTACCAAAGTTTAGACTCTAGTCTTTCATATAATGCTCCAGGAGCCGCCTCCTGGTTTTTCATACATAAATAATGCCAAGGGCTAATTCCTGGGTCTTCCTACAATACATACACCAAATGGGCCAGCATTGGTGCATTCAACCCATCCAATAGTAAGGAGACTCACTTCGAATGCAGAAGCCCACATAGAGAATTCCCTAGCTGATGCCCTAATGACACGTCCATAACAACAACTTCATAACTGGGTTCCAATCCATAACGACAACTTCACAACTGGGGTAAATGACCATTTTACCGCCTAACCCCAACATGAGCCAAATCTACGACCCAACTCCAATAACCAAAAAGCCCAAAACCAGAAGATCTATAAAGGCCCATTAATTAAATTGGGCCCAATCCCATAATTTCTTGATTACAAAACTGATTACCTCAAATACCCTTAGGAAACCTTGGTCAAAGTCCAAGGTCAAAAAGTCAAAGTCAATAGCTTGAGTTGACCCAACTCATCGAGTTTTGTCCTTCAACTCACCGAGTACATCTAACAATTCGTGAGGTCCGAAAAAGCCGCGCCAACTTGACGAGTGTATCCAGAAACTCACCAAGTTCGCAAGAAAATCACCATCAGAATACATTAAGCCCTTTTGTATCATACCTAAGGCTCTAAAATAGAGATCTGAGTTGTTTCCAACATATAAATCGATAAAGCTACATCTTGATGGCTTTTCAAGATCCAAATGGATCCAAACTCGAGATATAACAACCTACTTCCATGGAAATGGCGTTTTCTCAAACATGGAAGAAATTGTATTCCAAAACTATGACAACTTTATGACTCAAAGGACCAAATAACACTGAGAATGGCAATTCCAAACTTCACAACCATGAAAATCCATCATACTTTGTCAGTTGCACCAAAAAGGTCCAAGAATCTAAACCAAGATAGATATAAAATAATAATCACCAAGTTCAAGAGTTTATACCTCAAATGATTGCTAACTGATGATGATGTTTCAGATCTTCAAGCTCAAGATTCACTAACTCTCCTTCACCAACTTCCACTTTTTCTTTCCAATGCTCCAATCCTCCAAAAATGATCTTCACAAGGTCAAGAACCTACAAAGATTATAAGAGTTACGTTTTAAGGTTTCTGAGCTAAGAAGGCTTGGGTATGGCACATAATGACATATTTATATGGATGGAACCCTAAAAATTAGGGTGTTCTCAAACAACGTCAAAGTCTTCGATTTCCCTTCACCAACTCGACGAGTTGGTCCTTAAAAAAGTGTGTCTAAAAGCCTCCAACACATCAAGTTGCTCACCATCAACTCGCCTCATGGTATTTCTTACAAGCTGGGGGCCCCAACCCTAGGTCTTACAGACAAGTACCAGGAGTCACCTCTGGGTCTTCCATGCAAGCATCACAAAAATAACTAGCATACAATCTACACTACTTAACTAATTAATTACAAGAGTTTAGACTCTAGTCTTGAATACAGTTTGCCAGCAGCCGCCTCCTAGTCTTTCATACATAATGCCAAGGGCTAACTAATGGGTATTGAGCATAACTACAACCTATGTGTTCACGCAACCCTAATTGATTTAGATCTAAGTTTTTCACTAGTTGAACATGAAAATTGAATAGCTAAGCAAAAACCCTAAGATCTAGTATATAAATCAAAATTCATAGGTTTTAGAATTTTACCTTACTTGTTATGTAGTAATAACAAGGACACCTTGTAGATCTTGACTCTTGTAAGGTTAGTGCTTCAAATAATGGCTTATAAATACCCTTTGCAAGAGGGTGAAAGGAGAAAGGAGGGAATACACTTAGAATTTTGGCTACGGTGAAAAGCAACAAATCATAGGCCAAAAATGCTAAGAGGTGGGGTCTTTATAAAGCTGAGGCTCCTAGGTTTTTCTGGAGGAAACCCTAATTTCCTGCTTAAGGCTTAATCAACCCATGGACTCCTCATCGAGATTCCTTGGATGAAAACTTGTAGGGCTTCCCTTTAATTTTCGTCCACTCCTATGTGATGAGTCTAGTAGCCCAGTTTCACAACTATCAATGATTTGAAAACAGTTGAAAATTAATTCCAAATTAATTTATGATTAAATACTAATTAAATAACATGATTTCTAATTAATATATTAGTCTCATAATACATTAATAAATCAATTATCAACCTCTTTCTCCAAAATTCATCCTTATAAGTTGCAAGAGTAAAGGCAACCCAAAAGGACCATGCTACAATCAAATCTAGTACACACTAATTATAGTTATGAGCTTAGACACCTAATCCAACACTAACCTCAGGATCTTCCTACAATACATGAACCAAATAGGCCGAAATTGGCACCTGCGACCCATACACTAGTGATGAGACTCACCTCGAATGCAAAAGCCCACAGAGAGAATTCCCTAGCTGCTGCCTTGACGACACCTCCGAAATATTAGATCAAAATAACACCCAATTAGCAATTGGGTTCCAATCCATAACCACAACTTCATATATGAGTTAAAAGACCATTTTACCCCCTAACCTCAACATGAGCCAAAGTTGAGGCCCAATTCCAATAACAAAAAGGCCCAAAACCAAAAGATCCACAAAGGCCCACTAGTGGCCCAATTTTCCAAATTGGTCCCAATCCCATAATTTCTTGATTACAAAACTGATTACCTCAAATACCCCTTAGGATATATGGATCAAAGGCTAAGGTCAAAAGGACAAACTCAACAGCCTGAGTTAAACCAACTCGCTGAGTTCATCTAACAATCTATTAAGTGGGGAAAAGCCAAGCTTTGAACATGGTTTTGGAAAACTTTTTTGTGAAAAAGGTTTCGGTGATTTTGCTGAAATCGAGTTTGATATCCAAAACGAGAGTCTTTTTGAAAATTCCTTAACTCTTTTGACCATTGCTTAGAACATGGTTTTGATCCTTTTGAACTAGTTTCATTTTTGAACCTTTATTAACATTTAGCATTTAAGAAAATCCATTTTTAATCTTTTAAGAAAATCCATTTTTACTCTAGATCTCAACATTTTTGGTAACAACTTTTGAAGGTTCTTTTGAAGTATGAATTTCAAAATTTTTAGAAAATTTCTTTTCTGGTCCTTATGGTGATTTTTTTTAGTTTCTTTTCGTTTTAAAAATATTTTGTTTTCTTCCAATAAGATATCTATTGAGCTTTCATTTTGGAAATCACGTCTTTAGGAACAGATTTGAAACAACCCAAAAATCCAAGGTAAAAATTTCATTTTTATTATAAACCAAACACTAATGTAACTTTGTTCAAAACATTGAAAAATATTTCAAATAAAACAATTAGAAGAGTCCAGGCCCAAAGATCACATATTGCGGAAAACACTTGTGTATGCACTGCGATCATCCCCAGCTCTTTCATTTGAATACTTGTGTACCTAAAACATAAAATGGAAATCATAAGCACAAAGCTTAGTGACATCCCCAAATACCACATACCATACATGTCAAATGATCCATAATTGTCATATACTTGCGAGCCATACATAACATTCATATATCATAATAAAAAAAGGTGCTATGTGCCATACATAGTCTTCACATTATGCCACGAGCCGCCTTGTGGTCTTTCTTACCAAGTCTGGGGCCACAATCCTAGGTCTTACAGCCAAGTGCCAGGAGCCACCTCTGGGTCTCCCATGTAAGCATCACAAAGATAACTAGCATACAATCTACACTAATTAACTAATTAACTGCCAGAGTTTAAACTCTGGTCTTGCATACAGTGTTCCAGGAGCCTCCTCCTAGTCTTTCATACATAATGTCAAGGGCTAACTGATGGGCTTTGAGCATAACTACAACCTATCTGATCATGCAACCCTAATTGCTTTGGATCTAAGTTTTTCACTTGTTGAACATGCAAATTGAGTACCAAAGCAAAATCGCTAAGATCTAGTATATAAATCAGAATTCATTTCGAAGTTTACCGTACTTGTTATGTAGTAATAACAAGAATACCTTGTAGATCTTGACTCTTGGAAGCTTAGTGCCTCAAATGTGACACCTCTAATAGTTTACAAATACCCTTTTTAAGAGGATGAGAGAAGAGAGGAGGGAATGCACTTAGAATTTTGGCTAGGGTTAGATGCAACAAATCATATGTCGAAAATGCTAAGAGGTTGGATCTTTATATAGCTGAGTCTGCTAGGGTTTCTAGAGGAAACCCTAATTTCATGCTTAAGGCTTAAGTAGCCAATTTACTCCACATCAAGAGGCCTTGGACGAATACTTATAGGGCCTCCTTATAATTTTCGTCCACTCCTATGTAAGGAGTCCAGTAGCCCAGTTTCACAACTATTAGTGATTTTTAAAACAGCCCATGTTCCTTTAATCCCAAAATTAATTTCTGATTAAATACAAATTAAATAACATGATTTCTAATTAATATATTATTCTCATAATACATTAATAAATAATTTATCAACCTCTCTCTTCAAAAGTCATCCTATCAAGTTGTAAGAGTAAATGCAACCCAAAAGGACCATGCTACTATCAAATCAAGTACACACCAATTATAGTTATGGGCTTATACACCTACTCCAACAGTCTCCCACTTGGATCAGTCTAATAAGTATGACTGGAAGTGTGACTTCAAAATTTGACCATCAATCGTAGCTCTCAAAATATGTTATCGACTCTGACCTAGTCAGCTACAAGTCCTAAGATAAGGGATCATATAATCCTCCATTCTACAAGATATCATGTGGACAAATGAAATTGAGTAGAATCTTTCTCATTGTCCAAAAGTTTGTTTCCTGATTTCTGATTTGTATGACAAGGATCTTAATTCAACGCTTCAATTCAGTCTTGACCAAGCGCGCCACATAAATCAACACAAAATCATTGAGGGGCCCAAGATACCGCTTTATCCCCTCGGGGTAAAAGGAACATATAAAATTTGACTTATATGCTTGTATATTTACACATCAAATCATACACAACAATACATTTTATAACATCAAGTTACTGATGCATTTACGCATTTTCAATGCACAACCAAGTTGTAAACAACAACTCATATATCTCGGTTTAAGACTATATGGTATTTTCGTCTCATAATTACCCGTGCGAAATTTTATGAAGTAATTCAAATAGTGTGGGTTTAATCCAATAATCAAATCCCATTTCAAAAGTACTCATGAATATTGCAGCAAACCATTGATATGTCTAAACACTTAGACAATATGCAAGCCAATTCTTGACAGTCTTAATTCATTACTTACTTCCAAAGTATGATCGACTCTGGATAATTTGAATAATCTAGTTATTCAGAAAGTAAAACATGCAAAGGTGAAACACAATGATAAATAATTGATAAAAGTTAGTAAACAATACTTATAAATAAATCTCCATTATTTAATCATCAAATGTAAATTTCATTTATACTTTTACAAGTTTATGAATTCCTATCTAATCACTAAAACTAATATCGCCTTTCATACTAATGCTCCTCGCATGCTGAACGTGCTTAATCCTACTAAGACCCTTTATAAGGGGATCTGCAGGATTTTTTTTCTGACGATACCCTCTTTACGACTAGGAGTCCTTCTTGTACCTGATATCTAATGGAATGATATTTTCTGTCGATATGTTTGGATCTTCCATGATCCCTTGGCTCCTTGGTCAAGGCAACTACTCCTTTATTATCGCAGAAAATCTCCATGGGCTCGTTTATGGCTGGTACTACTCCAATGTCTTCAATTAAGTTCTTCAACCATATAGCCTCTTTTGACGCTTCACTCGCGACTATATATTCTAACTTACACGTTGAATGTGCAATAGTCTCCTACTTGGAACTTTTCCAAGTTGCAACTCCTCCATTAAGGGTAAACACCCAGCCTGACTAAGAGCCAAAGTTGTCTATGTCGGTCTAAACGTTGGCTTCACTGTACCCTATAACTTCTAAGTCATCACTGCCACCAAGCATAAGGAACCAGTCCTTAGCCCTTTGCAGATACTAAAGAATGTTCTTAACCGATGTCCAATGAGCTTTACCCTGGTTCCCTTGGTATCGAATGACCTCGCTTAAAGCAAAATCCACATAAGGTAAGTACATTTCATACCATACATGATCGAGCCAACGACGGAAGCATATGGAACTCAACTAATTTCTGCTATCTCGGCATCGGTAGTCGGACTTTCAATCATACTGAGCTTGGTGTTGCTCTGGATAGGTAACTCTCCTTTCTTGTAAGTTTCCATGCTAAAATGCTTTAACACTTATCCAAGAAAGTACTTTTACTAAGTTCAGTTCATCTTCTACTCCTATTTATCAAGATCCTTATTCCCAAAATATAAGCAACCTCTCTTAAATCCTTCATAGCGAAACACTTTCCAACCCAGGGCTTAACTTCCTACTTGGTTGGAATGTCATTTCCTATGAGTAGTATGTCATCAACATAAAATACAAGAATGCTAACTATACTCCCACTAGGTTTGACATATACATGGGACTCACCTTTACTTCTAGAAAAAGACAAACTCTTTGACTTTCTCATCAAAGCAAAGATTCCATCTGCGAGAAGCTTGCTTCAATCCATAGATTGATTTCTCAAGCATACACACTCTATTGGGGTACCTAGCATCCACAAAACCATCTGGATGACTCATGTAAACATCTTCAGCCAACTTTCCATTAAGGAAATCGGTTTTGACTTCCATCTGCTATATATTTCATAATTATGAAACATAGCTATAGCTAGCATAACCCTAAGAGATTTGATCTTAGCCACCTGTGAGAAGGTCTCATCATACTCATCCCATGGATTTTGAGTAAAGACCTTCGCAACCAGCCATGCCTTGAATGAGTGAACCTTTCCATCCATATTGTTCTTCTTCTTGAAGATACATTTGCACCCAACTGTCTTTCGACCTGGTACATTATTAACCAAGTTCCAAAATTGATTTTCATACATGGAGTGGATCTCGCTGTCCATTGCCTCTTTCCACTTAGAAGACTCAGGGCCTGCCATGGCTTCATTGTAGTTAGAAGGCTCATCCAAATTTACCAGTGTATTATCACTGATAAACGTATCACCATCTGTAGTAATATAAATACCATAAAATTGTGGTGTCATTCTAACTCGAGTGGAACGCCTAAGAGGTAACAACTCGTCAATTGGTTCAACAGGAATTTCTTCCTCGAGTTGAGCGCTAGTGTTAGAGGTTTCTTCATTAATTGACTCTTGATGTTCTTCAAGATCAGTTATACTCCCATTGTTATCTTTACGTATAATTTCCCTCTCACAGGAAACTCCCGTTCGTGCTACGCAGACGATGTTCTCACTAGGTCTGTAGAACAGGTATCCAAAGGATTTCTGTGGATAGCCAATGAAAATACATTGATCACTTAGAGGTTCAAGCTTTTCGTGAGTCTCTCGTCTAATAAAAGCTTCACAACCCCAAATGATATTGGTAGCAAAGCTCAAGTCATCATGGAACGAACCATGTCTAATAAGGTTCGATTGTGCCTCTCAGCCACACCATTAAGTTGTGGTATCCTCAGAGGTGTCAATTATGAAACAATTCCACATTCCTTGAGGTAGTTGTGGAAATCGATACTAAGATACTCACTACCCCTATCGGATCTGAGTATCTTGATCTTCCTACCCAATTCATTTTTGACTTCATGTTTAAACTCTTTGAACTTTTTAAAGGTTTCCAACTTATGATTGATTAAATAGATATATCCATATCTACTATAATCATTGGTAAAAGGTAAATAAAATCGACTTGCATCTCTTGTGGTGGATCTGAAGGGCCTAGACACATCGGTTTGTATGAGATCCAGCAACACCTCACCTCTTTAACACGAACCTGTGAAAGGTGATTTAGTCATCTTTCCAAGAAAAAAAGATTCTCATGCATCAACCGACCTTATGTCAAATGATTCCAACACTCCATCCTTTTGTAGTTGGTCAATATGTATCTTGTTGACATATCCAAGACGAAAATGCCACAAGCAAGCTTTTTCTAGACTGTTAGATGCATCAATTTGTAACACACTATTTCCTAAATTATCTATAACCATCATAGTTTCATATACACCATCACAAGCAAATGCTTCAAAATAAAATACAACAATATAATAAGCATTAATAAGACTCATTCTCAATATTAAAAGAATATCTAAAACCTTGTATGTCCAAAGCATGAAAAGAAATAATATTCCTCATCATTTCTGATGAGTAGCAACAATTATTTAAGTCTAAACACAACCCACTACTAAGCATTAAAAGAATAAATGTTGATCTTGGTAACAGGTGAGGATCTCCTATTGCCCATTATTAGGTTCATCTTCCCAAACTCCACATTCCTACTTTCTCTTAGTCCCTACAAGTCAGAGCAAATGTGAAAACTACATCCAATGTCAAGGACCCATGAATTAAAATGCAGTGAGTTTTTAAACAAAAGGGTGTAAATACCTACTGAGGTAGGCTTAATCTTGCCATCCTTAATGTCGTGCAGGTACTTGGGGTAGCTTTTTTTTTTTCCAATTCCATTTGTCTTGGCAGTAGAAGCTTGTTGCTTCTTTTGGATCTGAGGTTGGAGGAGCAGAACTAGATTTTCTTTTGGGTCCACTAGAAGACACTTCATGAGACTTTGCCTTCCAACTTTTTTTAGAGAGAGCTTCCCTGTTTTTCCCCTTCCCTTGTCCAATAGCCATGATTGGAGCAGCAACAGTGGGAGGAGTGGATTCAACAGCTTTTCCTTTTAATCCACTTTCAGCGGTTCTCAGTAAATGTTGAGGTTGACTCAACGTGACTTCCTCTTTGCTCAAATGATAAGTCATCTTGAACTGATCATAGAAAGGAGGTAAAGAGTGCAAGACTATTTCAATAGCCAACTCTTCATCAAAATTCACATTAAGCTTCAAGAGATGATCCACATAGTGCTGCATGCATTGTAGGTGGGTCATGATGGACTCTCCATCCTTCATCTGGGTGGTTTTGAGTGGTCTGAATATCCCATACCTTTCTTGACGTGCTCTTTGATGGTACTTTTCCATCAAGTCATTGCACATCTCATAAGGCCAATATTCCTCATAGAATCGATGTAGCTTAGGAGCCATAATGGCCACCATAATGCAAGATACTTTTGTAGCATCCTTGTTGTGGTCCGTATACTCAACTATTTCTTCAGGAGTAGCTTGTGATTCATCTATCTCGCTCAAATCTTTATTGAGGACATATTCCTTTTCCTCAAATCGCAATGCCATTCAGATGTTATGGATATTATCATTAAAGTTGGAACCATCGAATGTCACCTTGGCACAGATGCTCAAGAGCGAGAAAGTGTTCAAGGAGTTGTTGAAGGAACACGAAGCGTTGATTGAAGTTGACATCTGCAAAAGAAGAAGGACAAGTTTTGATTAGACAAGGAATCCTTAATATAACACCCAAAATGAAATATTAAGGCTACGGCCTAACATAATAACTCACAATTCAAAAGACAGATGCTGTAATCCAATTGTAAATTATTTGAAGGTAGGTAAATGACTATTTACCAATTCCACCATGAAAACAAAATTTTAAATGAATTAGGTTTTGAATAAAATTCCTAGATCTTTTGAGATTCATTGAACTATTCAATGTCATGTTTAATCTTGATTATGCCCTTTCCGTTTGTGACTGGGATAACGAGGATCACAAACAATGTGTGAATAACCATGCAAATTAGCTTGGTACTCTCGATTTCATTTACCACCCAATCAATGAGCCGGTTGTAACGCCCGCAAATCCGAGCTAGTCAAATTAGAGGCAATAGGAGTCGAAAACGACTTTTCGAAAAAAAAATTATTTAGAATAAATAATCTTAACCAAGTTGTAGTATATGTCACAAGGTTTCCATACATATAAAGAATGCCGAAATTCGAGTTATAACGAAGAAGTTATGACCCGTTGAAGTTTCGCGACGGAACCAGCACGATACCGGGAAGCGTAAATAGTGAATTTACGATAGATCAAGATTTAGCCTTAGCAATCTAAACGAAAGTCGTAGAATATGTTAAACTAAGAACATCGATAAAAAGAACGCCCAAATCTGACTTCGTATGAAGAAGTTATGATTTTTCGAAGTTTCGGACTAGCAGTGTACAACCCGAAATTCCAATATTAGATCAAGCGGTTTTTAGCCGACACGACCTAAACGAGAATCGAAGATCTCGTTGAGAGTAGTGTAACAAGAAAAAGATGGGCGAAAACGGATGTCGGATGAAGAAGTTATGAGGATTTAACGGACCAATCGTGTCCCGGCCCGTTAATAATATATAATTTAAAATCGAGCAAAAATTAGCCAACGAAGTCTAAACGAAAGTTGTAGAGTACGTTCCCACCTTCGCGTGGATATAAAGAACGTCGAAAACGGAGCTCGTATGCGAAATTTATGATTTTTAGAAGTCGGGAGTGGAAATTACGAAATCTGTGGGAGACTGATGATGTGGCTCAATCCTAACCGTCGCTTGCTGATCACGGCTCGCTTCGGATGAAGGACGCGTCGCTTCGCCCTACGCCCCGCGTCCAAGTTCGGTACGCCTAGTGTACCCTTCAGCCTTATCCTTCTGACGAATGCGAGACAGATGGTCCGAGGTGGCACCCTTATCCGAACTACGCCTCGCGTAGTGTTGCTGTACGCCCAGCGTACGACCGAGGGCGTACAGCACCATTTTTCACTTCTTTCTCTCACTAGTTTCTCTCTCTAGCTCATCTAAACCCCCCTAAACCCTAGAAAACCCCTTAGCACCCTAGGGAATCCCCGAGGCTCCCGGAGTCCCGAGAAAAAGAAGTTTTTCGGTTTCGAAACGCTGCTCCAATTAAGTTCCGGTTTTCGATAAAATTCTCGGTAAGTGTGCTACTCTTACGCAATTTTTAATATAGCTTTCAAATAATTATAGGAATGTTATTAGGTCCTTAAAATAATTATTTGGGCTATTATTATGAGTTATATTGAGCATTATTAACGCTTAATAATAGTTAAACTGATTAATGTGTCGCGGTTATCGTTAAACTAAACCCTAGTGGTATCGGTACTAAGTTTTATCGAAGGAATATCGTTTTGAGAGTATCGAAGCGCTGTCCGAGTGCTGAGTCACCACCTACTTAGGTGAGTGCATAGTTACTTTCAGCTTACACATAGATATGAAGTATTTTATATAAATTACGTGCTGTGTGTGTATATTATCTGTATACTTGCTATCTATGCTGGATGAACGTTTTATACATCTTTTCAATGATTTAAACTATATATGTGTTTTATATCTACAAAATGTGTTGGGTAAAACATGGGTAGATGTATTAGTTGTTGTGTGATAAAATGAAATAATGAGATGCCTCGTTATAGATGTTCTTGATGATCTAGTCATCTAGCGGAGTATAGATGACGACCACGGACTATTCTAGACAGTCCAGTGGAACACTAACAGGCTCGCAACCTGTAGGTGTTTATTCAAACTATGTGTTTAACCGAACTGTGTGTTTATTCGAACTGTGTGAACTGTGTGCTCACCAGATATACTCCATCCCAATGATAATCCTTTGACTAGGTCCCTTGTGTTAGATGTTTTAGGGACGTAATGTGAGGATAACGGGAATGGGTAATTGGGTTGATTGTTTGATGTTTAAAAATAATAATTATATTATTGTGGGTTGAAAACCCTATGTGCTCACCAGGTTTCACAACCTGACTCACTCAGTTTATTTATATCACAGGTGTTGATATGAAGTCACAATACACTGAGAGATTTAAAAAGATGTAGATCACTAATGTAAATAATTGTAAGTTCTGTTTATGCTTTTGTTTCTGTATTAATGATGACATCCCAAACGTTTTAAAATGAAATAAATACGTTTCTTCGAAAATGTTTTAATGACGTATTTACCATGTTTTTCTGGGAACAAATTCCGCAACATTTTTATAAAATGAATTACTGTGATTTTTATAAAGCATAAACAAAATCGGTCTTTTCTGGCTGTGATTTTGGGGATGTCACACCGGTTAACCACACATGCTCCATTGATCAATGATAATTTATGAGCGACCCATTAACATCCTATATTAGTCCATATTACTGTGTTGGTTAACCACACATGAACCACTAATGACTTTGATAAAGTGGAATGTGCAATTTCATGGATTAGCATCAAATTTACATTTTCCTAAAGTAAATATACTTGGGAATTTTATAAAAACATTTAGTAAATTTATATTTTCATTATACTTATTAATGAGAGATGAATGTCCTATCCTACCAGTTCGGCTAACGACCCTGTACCAATCAAGGAAGAGGTGGGTGAGAGTTGACACCCATTCAACCGCCATTTTATTGGCAGTTTCAATATACCCCTCTTGTAGATTGACTTCATGAATGAGGACTACTAACGGTAAGACTAACTCGTCTTATATATATATATATATATATATATATATATATATATATATATATATATATATATATATATATTAATCTTTTAATATTATAATAGTATAAGGGTAGAATTTTAAACTTTTAAAACTCTAGGGTTTATAATTTAAATATTTCAAAATTAAAACTTTTTATAGGCAGCTTTCTTATACCCTTCTTATAGATTTGCTTCGTGAATAAGGCCTACTAATAGTAAGACTGACATTTTCTTATACATATATCCAAATTAAACTGTAAATTTTATAATTGTATAAGGATGCATTTTAAACTTTTAAAATACTAGGGTTCTAAAATTTAAGATTTCAAAATTAAACTATTTAATAAAAACAAGAGTTATGCAATAAGGTCAAATCCACCACTCTAAGATTATTTAACCTTTGCAACATGTGACTTAGCATATTCACTTAGCAGTCAATTCACCTCACTAAGAGTTCACAAAGCACAAACCAAGTAACATTCAAGAAATGGAAAAATCTAATCAACATACTCTAAACAAGCCATTCAATCTACTAATCTAATATATAGGCTAGCATGCAATATTAAAGCTCATAAAATCAGGAATATAAAAGGAATATCTCCTATCATATAATACTGAGCAGATCCTCATCCCTAATGTAGCATGCAATTCTCATAATCATAACATATAACATAATAAACATGTATTGGTATTCTAGGAACCACTTACTTGAGCTTGACCGATTGCACGCATCACACCCTTTTCTTTGATTAGAAATTCCTTTTTACTTAAATATTTATTTGTAAAAAAATTCACCAAACCCTCAGTTTAAGTTTAGGTACACCCGAGGGTATGCTTGAATCCCTCAAAACATGGTTTTGGTAACAACTTGAAACAAGCCAAAAATCCAAGGTAAAAATTACATTTTTTTTATAAACCAAACACTATTGCAACTTTGTTCGAAACATTGAAAAACAAATAAAATAAAAACAATTATCAGAGTCCAATCCCAAAGATCACCTATTGTGAAAAACATGGGTTTATGTACTTTGATCGTACCGAGCTCTTTCATTTGAAAACTGGATTACTTGAAACATAAACTGAAAATCGTAAGCACAAAGCTTAGTGAGTTCACCAAATACCAAATACCATACATGTCAAACGATCCATACATGTCACACATATCCGCAAGCCATACATAACATTCATATATCATAATCAATAAAGGTGCTATGTGCCATCCATAGTCTTGCGATTATTCCACGAGCCGCCTCGTGGTCCTTCTTGCCAAGCAATGGGTCACAACCCTGGGTCTTACAGACAAGTGCCAGGAGCCACCTATGGGTCTTCCATGAAAGCATTACAAAGATAACTAGCATACAATTTGCATTACTTAACTAATTAACGTTCAGAATTTAGACTCTGGTCTTCCATAAAGTGTGCTAGCAGCCGCCTGCTGGTCTTTCATACATAATGCTAAGGGCTAACTGATGGGTTTTGAGCATAAATACAACCTATGTGTTCATGCAACCCTAATTGCTTTGGATCTATGTTTTTCACTAGTTGAACATGCAAATTGAATACAAAAGAAAATACCCTAAGATCTAGTATATAAATCGAAATTCATAGGGTTTCGAAGTTTACCTTACTTGTTATGTAGTAATAACAAGAACATGTTTTAGATCTTGACTCTTGAAATCCCAGTGCCTCAAATGTGACACTTATAATGGCTTATAAATACCATTTCCAAGAGAATGGGAGGAGAGAGGAGGGTATGCACTTAGAATTTCAGATAGGGTTAGAAGCAACAAAGCATAGGCCGAAAATGCTAAGAGGTGGGGTCTTTATATAACTATGGTGGGGTATTGATAAGGAACCCACAGACTCTTCTTCAAGAGGCCTTCTATGAAAACTTATAGGTTCTCTTTATAATTTTTCGTCCACTCCTATGTAAGGAGTCCAGTAGCCCAGTTTCAAAACTATCAATGATTTGAAAAACAACCCCTATTCCTTTAATCAGTTCCCCAAATCCCAAAATTAATTCCAAATGAATTTATGATTAAATACTAATTAAATAACATGATTTCTAATTAATTTTTTATTCTCATAATACATGAATAACTCATTTATAAACCTCTCTCTCCAAAAGTCATCATATCAAGTTGCAAGACTAAAGGCAACCCAAAAGGACCATGCTACTATCAAATCAAGTACACACCAATATAACACTAACCCGCGGGTCTTCCTATAACACATAAACCAAATGGGTCGGCATTGGTGCCTTTGACCCATACAATAGTGGGGAGACTCACCTCAAATGCAGAAGCTCACAAAGAGAATTTCCTAGTTGTTGGCCTGACGACACCTCCGAACTATTAGATCAAAATAACACTCAATTAGCAATTGGATTCCAATGCATAACCACAACTTCATACCTAGGGTAAAATACCATTTTATCCCTAACCACAACATGATCCAAAGTTGAGGCCTAATTATGATAACCAAAAGTCCCAAAACCAAAAGATCCACAAAGGCCAACTAATGGCCCAATTTTCCAAATTGGGCCAAATCCTATAATTTCATGATTACAAATGTAACATCCCCACTCCCATGTATAATAAATAATTAATTTACAATCATAATGTTAGAGAAACTCAACGAGTTGGATGCTCAACTCGTCGAGTAGAGGAGCTAATGGTCGCGTGATTTTTAGAGTCTACTCGACGAGTTGAAGGACCCCAACTCGACGAGTAGGTGCTAAGTGAGAAAACCCTAATTATCAGCGTTTGTGTCATATTTAAACGACCTTAAGCCTTCATTTTCACCTCCCTTACCACCCTAACACTCTGATAGAAACCCTAATCGAGCTATATCATTGTGTGAGAGAAAGAGAGACTAATAATGTGTATTCTAGTGCATTTTTGGAGGAAGGTTGAGGAGCAAAAGGCTTGGGACGAGAGGGAGCTTTTGGATCCGATGTTCATTCATTCCTAGCTTCTGTTTGAAGGTAAAAAGCTACCACCATGCTCATTATTTGGTTAGATCTCTTTTCTAGGGAGTTTAGGGCCTTTTCTATCCTTCTTAGAGTTCTAGAGTTATTTCAGCTTGCTATGGACTTTAGACTTCAGATTTGGACAATATGAGGTCCCTTAAACCCAAAGGTCCATGCTTTATCAAGCAAGTGGCAGGATTTTATGCATTAAACCTAATATAGAGCTTATTTTGGCTTTTCGAGCCCTAGATGCCATGCATGGACGTAAAGCTTGGAACTTTACGTGGTATTTCAGCTTTGGAAGGCTACATCTAGAGTTTGGGACCTTATTTCTGCTTAGAATCATCTAAATGAGAATTTTTCTAGAGGGAATCGACAAGTCCATGAGCCAAATCAACGAGTCAGTTAGGGTTTTCCCCAATAGACTGGACGCGTTACAACTCAACAAGTTGATGAGCAACTCAACGAGTTGAGTTGGATTTTCCTGATACTTTAGAGAAAACGAAGGAACTCGACGAGTCACATAGATGCACTCGACGAGTTTATTCAATATGGATTGTTGACTTGAGTGTTGAGTTTTACGGTTTGGTCAACTATGGACCTTAGAGATCATGGAGGGGTAAAATAGTCTTTTCACCCTTTTGAGGTTTAGTGGACGAGTTAGCTTAACATCCCAAAGTGGTTATTACAACGTACTTATTACAAATAATTATATTATGTAGGCAGAGTCTAGACTACTTGTGGGGTGCTAGATCTACTTGCTTAATTATGAGTTGAGTCTTATCACTATACTTACGTGAGCGGTAATACTGTTTGACCGGAGGCTCTTATTTGAGTAATCGACCGAAGGGTTCTATGTGCTTATACCGAATTATGTGATATTATGAATTTTGTCTTTGTGATATATGTTATATTATTCTGTGCTTTACTGAGTTAGGACCGAAGGTTCCAAATCAAGTTGTGAGACCGGAGGGTCTTCACTGAGATATAAGACTAGAGGGTCCAACCCTAGCTGTCAAACTGGAGGATCCTAACTGAGACACATGACCGAAGGGTCTACACCGAGCTGTGAGACCGGAGGTTTCTCACTGAGACGCATGAACGGAGGTTCCATGCCGAGTTATATCCGTGAGAGGCTTATTATTTGTGTATGTGGTATTTTGGGGAACTCACTAAGCTCTGTGCTTACCATGTTGTGTGTTATGTGTTTTAGGTACTTCTCAATATCGCGGGAAGGCACCGGCTTGATTGTACACACTTGTTCGAGATTATGTTGGAGGATTCTGGGATATTATCAATGTTTTGTTGATTTGTGTTTTTTACAACTGATACATTATGTGTTTGCAGAAATGTGATGTTGAGCTTCTATGTGATTTAAAAATGAAAATTTATTTGAAAATTTATGGTGTTACAACAAAACTGATAACGTCGAATACCCCTTAGGATATATTAGTCAAAGCCTAAGGTCAAAAAGTCAAAGTCAATACCCTGAGTTGACCTAACTCATCGAGTTTTATCATTCAACTCTCCGAGTTCATTTAACAATCCGTGAAGTCGGGAAAAGCCGAGCCAACTCACCGTGTTTATCCAGAAACCAAGTTCGCCAGAAAATCACCATCTTAATACATCAAGCCTTTTTTATTATACCTAAGGCTCCAAAACATAGAACTCAATTGTTTGCAACGTACAAATCCATAAAGTCAACTTCTAGATAGCTTTGCAAGCCCCAAATGGATCTAAACTCAAGATATAATAACATACTTCCATGGAAATGGCCTTTTCTCAAACATGGAAGAAATTTCTATACAAAACACGACCACTTTTTGTCTCAAGGGACCAAATAACGCTAAGAATGGATATTCCAAGATTCACAACCTTGAGAATTCATCATACTTTGTCAATGGCACCAAAAGGTCCATGAATCTAAACCATGAGACATCTAAACTAATAATCTCCAAGTTTAAGACTTTATACCTCAAATGATTGCTAAATGACGATGATGTTTCGGATCTTGAAGCTCAAGCTTCACTAACTCTCCTTCACCAACTTCCTCATTATCTTTCCAATGCTCCAATCCTCTAAAAATGATCTTCACAAGGTCAGGAACACACAAAGATGATAAGGGTTAGGTTTTAGGGTTTCTGAGCTAAGGAGGCTGGGTATGGGACATAATGACTTATTTTTTTGGCTTAAACCCTAAAAATTAGGGTTTTCTCAAATAGCGTCCAACTCGTCGGGTTCCCCTCACCAACTCGACGAGTTGGTCCTTAAAAACTTATATCCAAAAGCATCCAACACTTTGGGTTGCCTACCATCAACTCAACGAGTTCGTCTTAAAAAAAGATTTATACCACAATTGATCTTCTAGATTCCAGGTGCTACAAGGTTTTTCTTCACCCTTTCTGAAAGATTGAGCCTTTTCCTTTTGATTGTTTAAATAATTAGGTGAAGTGTTCTCATCATTTTTCTCAGCTTTGCCTTCGTCATTAGCCTTATCCGTTTCCACAATGTAAACTTTATTTTTGTTCGTTTCATTTTGTTCGGAAAAAGAATTTTGATTCTTTTGACGTTGAAATATTTGGAGCTCAAATTTAAATCACTTTCCACAACATTTTGGTCAGAATAAAACCTTCATCGGTTACTTTTGCATTTCTTCTTTTAACAACTCATTTATTTTTGGATCAACATTGTCCCCATTCCCTATTGTAACAAAAACTAGGTAAGGAAGTCTTTTAATGCATGTTGGATAAAGAACTAAATTTCTTTCTAGAAAATGTTTTCCTTTTTCTTTCAAAATCTTTCTGAATTCCTCTATGCCCTCAAATAAATGATCTTCAACAACTCGTGGAATTTCTTTTTCAAAAGAATCATCATCACTACCACTTTTTGTTGTCTATTATGTCCTCGACGATAATAGTTTCTTAGTAACCATCAACTTTAGTTGTCGGAGATGAATAATTAGTTAGCTTCATCGTTGACTCAACATTCTCTTTGTCTTTAGCTAATGAAGTGAAATTTATGACATACAATTTTGTGCAATTAACACATTCTTTTTCCTTAATTTCACTGATATTGTTAGAATCATCTTCGATATCAAAAAAAAAAATTAAGTACTTTGTGTCGAATTCTCAATCGTGTTTAAAATTTTGATTTGATCGCAATTAAAAGTAGCCTCATCCACTGATTCTCTCCGAAAGTTATAAATAGGAGTAGCTTCATATGTTCTTCTTTAGATATGTTTCAGTGAATGATAAAGGTCAGTTAGTTTTCCATATAGATGCTTTGTTGTATTATAGTAAATGTTTCTCTATTTTACCAACATGTTATTATCCATATGAATCAAATCCTTGTCAATCATAATGTTCATAAGTTTTAACTCTAAGTTTGTTATTCTACTATTCTTCACCTCCAATGTATTATGTGCTTCGTAAAGTAAGGCCTTAGATTTCTTCACTTTACTACTCATAGAGATTAACATATCATTCATATTAGAACATGTATTATCAAAGTCATATAAAATAGTATGGTAAGAATTTAAAGGAACATTAAAAGAAACAAGAAGATCAAATATCTTTGCAATCATTGGAGACTTTTGGGCTTTGGTAGCAAAGCATGTAGCATCCAATAAATCAAGGTAAAATTTTCATTTTTAAAAAACCAACAAAAAACCATAAATCTTTTCAAAAAATAGTTTCCAAAATATCAAAGTAAAAAGTCAAAGTATCCCAAAATCAAATCTCATAAAATACAAAGGATGTGTAAGATCAAGTCTTCGTTATTGCCGTAATCATATGAAGTACCTGCAAAATAAAACTTAAACTCTGAGTCAAAGCTTTGTAAGTTTTTCCCAAATACCACACAATATAACAAAAACAATAATACATACTGGGTCCATAACCACCCGGTTGGATTACCCTTGGCCCACAACCTTCCATTTGGAATGCCCCTAGCCCATAACCTTTCGGTTGGATTTCGCCAGCCCACAACCTCAGACTTGGATTGCCTCCTTCTGTCCCATAACCTCATGGTTGAATTGCCACTGAACCACAACCTTTCGATTGGATTGCCCAAGTTTGTTGACTGATAGCTAAAAGCAACATAGTCTCAACACAACCGATAAACACATAACAAAAACTAGATAATCATACAGATCTTAGCAATTTACTACAGTATAGAAAAACTCCAAACCATAAAAAACAATATACTAGGCTGAATTTACTTCCTTTGACCCACAAGTACAATGAGGAAAACTCACCTCACTATTTGAAAAAGAAAGATGAAAAGATCATAGCTCCAACTATAGATTCTATAGGTCACATATACAATAAACAACAACCTAGTGTCAGACTACTTCTCAAAATACCCACAATGCCCCTAAGTCAAACTTGGTCAAACCCTAGGTCAAAGTTCCAAGTCATGAAGTAAAAAAAATCATGGTAAGGTCAAGCTCGCAGAGCATGCCCAGCGTACTCAGCAACTACATTGGGTGTTGTTGCATCTCATCCAAAACCATGAGACTCTAACCCAATACGCGCAGCGTACCCATTGGTATGCCGAGCGTACTCCGTCTAAATCCAAAACCTCATATTAAAAACTTATTCTTTAAAGACTTCTCGTCTAAACTCAGATCTAGACCCATAAAATCATTGTAACCCATAAACTTTCCACTCTTATGACTTTCCATTGTGACAACCCGAATATTTAATATATATAATTTCTACAGTCAAACACTTAATTTGGAAGTCAAATTCATTTCCGCCATCTTCTAGCAAATTTAAAATATGTTTTAGTATTCTGAGCTTTTCACACTTAACGGTCAAGTCTTAGAGAGTAACCACTAAAGTCCTAACACCAAAAATCATGTCATAAACCTCATAAGATAGAGTTATCGGCGGTAAACTCCAGGGCAGTAAAATCATCCTATATAAAAGTTGAGTGAACCTCATTTACACCCTTTCCACTCTCTCTCTGCCCTCTTTCTTCAAGACCCAATTTCTCCCAAGAATCTTCAAGTTTTCATCCCCAAATTGTAAGTTCTCTTACCCTAGGTTGTGTTAAAGCTTATTACATGTCCATATACCAATGAAATTATCCAAAAATAGCATGAACAAGGTGTTTACGGCCCAAGAACTTCTTAGGCCGTAAACCCTTAAAAAGGGTGCCACAATGCCCCTAACTCCTTCCTTGTGCTTAGAGACTAGCTTAGATCATACCCTTGAAGTGTTATGGACCTTAAACACTAGGTTTTCAAGGGTTGAATGAGAGTTTACGGCCCAGGATCTTCTTAGGCCGTAAACTCCCTCAAATGGTGCAAAATGTGCCCTAATCACCTCACCTAGCCTTGGACATTAACATAGAATTATACCTCAATGAGTTAGCGACTTGAATCAATGATTTGGCACTTCATGCGATAATTTTACGCCCGTAAACTCATTGGGAAGTGGTCCCCAGGCCGTGAACTCCACACAAGACCATTTGTGGACCTTAAACTCACCCAATCTCTTATTTAGGCCTTGGAACACTTAACCACTTAAGTTATAGTAGTTTTAAGACGTGTTTGGAGACCCAATTGAGAGTTTAAAGCGAGGAGTAAACTCCCCTGGGCCGTAAACTCCAACAAACATGGTCATTTGATCATACATTTCCGTATAAAGCCATACACTCCTTTATTGCAACCCAATAGCCTCCTAGCACTTGACCAAAGTGTTTTCTTCGCATTAGGATATTTATACATGTTTAATTAGTATTATAACCACTAATTATATGTAAACATATGTCTTCATATGTTACTAGGTTCATTAGGTGTGTTCAAGTCTTCACTTGACACCGAGCACTCAACCGACACTTCCATCCCATCCTCTCGTTGCAGGTGAGTTCATACCCCTAAATCAAACTTTTAAATGATTTTAACTGTTTTATGGGGGGCAATACAAGTTGAACTATACAGTTATTAGATAAATCACATGTGATTAATAACCATATGCCAAATGGATTTTTACATGTCAAACTACTTCATCCAACAAAAGGTTTTCCAATCTCGTTTCAAATCTTGTTAAAGTATGAATTTCTCATTTAGATTATCAAAAGTATCTCAAAGGTTTTCAAAGCTTGTTTTATAAAATGACATCAAGTCGTAAATTCCTATTTGTAAAGATTTTCCAAAGGTTTTACCAAAGTTTTCTTTTATGCTTTTATTTCGTTAAATGCATGCCTATATTTGTATAGTTGTATAAATAATGTTTAAAGGACTTAGAACAGCTAGTTCGCCTTATTTCCTTTTCCTCTTTGGGATTTGGTCTGGTGGGTATCTGTTATCCGTCCAAAGGTCATTTATATATTAGTTATATATCATGTATACATGTATAGACATAAAGGTTTCCATCAACGAGTTCATCTCCCTTGGGTAGCAAGGGCATCCCTCCATTCATCATTCATATACCTGAAACATTAGTAACTATTATAGGAATAGTTAGGAGATTCTATTTACTATTTCTAGTATGAAGAATTCCACAAGAGTCAGTTCATCTGTGAGTCTATACTATTACTACTACTTTAAATAGAATGTGACGTACTATTTCTCGATAGGTCGCTTCCAAACGCCATCGCCGTGTAACCAGAGTCTCCTGGAGGGAGAGCTGGCATCATGTGTATAGATCTATGCGGGATAGACACTCCCACACTTTGATTGCTAGCTAAAGTCCAAGCCGGTAAGGCCCAATGGGTGACAGATGTCACTATACATCGCATGACTTGGAGGGTCATCATGGATTCGATCGTCAATCAGCATGGTTACATACGAGTTCACATTCATCTTTTTATCCACCCTTTTATTTAAACTGCGCCAGGCGTATCTGTCACACCCCAAAACTGATAACGGCGGAATACGTTTCGTGGTGGAGGATGTAGTGTACGGTATCATCACAATTGCATAATAGTAAAAGCAAGAAACATACAACCATTTCATTTACATAGTGAGGGTATTTACAAGTGTGTTTTGTAACGTTTAACAAACACCAAAAGTAAACCAAAAATAAGAGATGGGTCTTGCATGCTCCATCTTCTCCAAAAATGTTGCATTCATACCTGTCTATCTTTGACCTGAGGATACAAGTTATTTTGAAAAGAATATCAGCATAAAGCTGGTGAGTTCATAAGAGTTTAGTGTGAGTTCTTATATAAAAAGCATTAGAACCGATAGTATGAAAAGCTGAAATTTACAGTCATAAGTAGTAGTAAAACCTAGAAAATCCTATATTTTCCAGAAATGTATAGTAAATGCAAACCTTTAAGAACTATGTCATTTTCATCTTTGAAAACCATTTATCGTGGAAGTATAATACTGACTCACCAATAAGTAATGCAGTATGGTAAGTTATACTTGAAGTAAATAATAGTAGTGAAACTTCCTTTAGTATTAGATACTTGTTTACTTCGGGAATTTAACTTTACCTTTTGTTTAGTATTTTAGTGCGCTTATAGCGTATTTCTTGTATGTTACCACTAGTGTGAGTAATAGCGGACCCCATGACCTTCCCGTTCATGCACAGTGTAGTGGAGTAGAGGCATCCCTGGACCTGTGCGGCTCGGACTGAAGTTAACAGTCGAGATGTAGTAGCGTCTTCCCTGTATAGATCTATACATATAGCATCGTCTTCCTATCGGAAAACTCTGGGCGTAGTGCGTAGCGAATAGAGTATCTCGTGGTGGGTTAATGTGTTATCTCATGATTAGTACCTTCTCTTGTATTTTAGTGTAGTAGTCTTTTGTATAACTCGTATTGTATTCTCTTATTAGTGTATAGTTTCATAATAGAGAGTATTATAGTGGTGTAGAGTAGTAGTTAAAGCGAGTAATAGAGGCCTTAACAATACCTATTATAGTTAACTTAGTGTGTATGATTCTTATCAGATTAGTGATTTAGGCATCTAATGAAATAAGAAATACTCGTAATCCATACTAATATACAAGATATATAACTAAGAAATCAACGACAATAGGATGGATAACCACTACCCTAAGCCCACAATCAAACAAGAACAGGAAATAAGGCGAGCTATCGATCCTAAGTCCTTCAAGTCTTACTTATATAAATATATCAGTGTGGTTACATTTTATAAGAAGATTTGTTAAATAAAAGTATAGTCCAAAAGAAACATTTAAAAACTTTTTTGTTTATCCAAAATAGTTTTGAAAACAAATAATTTATTTATAAGGCATAGTGATAAATCACATGTGATTTGAACTACGGGTAGTGAATCACATGTGATTAATTTCCGTAACATGAATAATTGTCTTGTATAACTTTCCATAAACATGTATAATCAACTTGTATCCCCCCCCCCTAAAACATATAAAACATTTGAAAGGTTCATTAAAGGGGTATGAACTCACCTGAAATCGCGTAAATCGGGTAAAAGTGTCGGTTGAACGTTTGGTACCAAATAACGACTTGAGCACCTTTTCAGGACCCTAGTGTCATATGAAATATGCATTTCACAAGGAATAAGTCATTCTATGCTTTTCATTAAAGTATTTAGGCATTTTAGCGTCAATTTAGGGTTTTAGGGCCTAGAAAGGGTTCCTGGGAGTGGTACAAGGCCAAGAGAGGTTTACGGGGAAACCCATGAGTTCACTCCCTTGGATTTTACGGCCTAAAGGCCACTCCTTGGGAGTTTACGGCCGTAAGCCCCCTAGGCTTGGCCGTAAACTCATGTGGTCCTCCAAAATTGCAAGTTAAGGCCTTTAATCACTTCCCTAATTTCCTAGCAAGTGTCTTGAACTAATTTGGAGGGTTTAAACCCTCATTTAGGGACATTTTGGGGAGTTTACAGCCAAGGCTTGTGCTTAGGCCGTAAACTCCATTATGTTCTTCAAAATGTATGTTTAAATGGTCCAAAACACACTCCTACATCTTAGATAAATTTATGAAGGCCTTATGTGGAGTTTTAGGGCATTTTGGCATAAAAATTGGGGAGTTTACGGCCCAAGTATAGTCTTGGCCGTAAACTCTTCTTTTGGCTTCAAAATGAGATGCTTAATGGTACAACACACTTCCCTTCACCTTAGATAAATACTAGATGACCTTAGGTGAAGTTTTAGGGGCATTTTGGCAACATTTTTGGGTGTTTACGGCCCAAGACTATTCTTGGCCGTAAACTCCTTTTTTTTGTCCTTAATTTGTGTTGTTTAATGGCCTTAAACATTTCCAAGGTTCATAGCTAATTTACTCCATGCCCTAGATGAGTTTTTGGGACATTTATCAAGGGTTTTTGGGTGTTTATGGCCTAAGCATAAGCTTGGGCCGTAAACTCCTTTTTAGGCTTCAATTTCTTAAGATTTCAAGTCTAAACTCTCCTAGGTATATCCCTTAATTAGTACACAAGCTTAAAGGAAGGAAAAATGGGACTTTTGGCAAGGTTTTAGGTGTTTAGGGCCTAAGGGGATTCCTAGGCCGTAAACTCCATTTAATCCCCTAAATCTTATGACTTTTGGCCTCAAAATGTTATGAACTATGATTTGGACAAGATAGGGAAGAAACCCTTACGTTTGGAAGCCGGAATTCACGATTTTGGAGTCTGGTTCGGGTTTAGAGAAAGAAAGTAGTGAGAGAGAGTGAAGGAGTGGTAAAAGGCTTGAAAGTAGTGTTCATTTGTTTATGTATGTCTCGGGTATTGCACCCAATACACGGCTACCCGATGCTAAAGTTTAACGGGGTTAAAACGTTTTACCCGGGTGAAGTGGTTGAAAAGTAATATAACTCTATTTAGATAAACGGGGTTAACATTTACAAGTTATAATTACTTGTGATAATATCGAGACATATAAATAACTAGATATTTGTTTATTGAAGACTCCAAACATTACAGAAAATAACATATAGTGACGCATTCTGTTAGTGAAGATGGGATTTGTAACGACAATATATTTGGGGTTGTCACATCATCCCCCCGTTAGGGGAATTTCGTCCCGAAATTTAGAATTTATACAGATAAGAATTACAGTGCTACTAAGCGAAGAGATGGGGATATTTGAGTTTCATTTGGTCTTCGCGCTCCCAAGTGAATTCTGGTCCGCGTTTGGCGTTCCACCGAACTTTCACAATTGGGATACGGCTTTGTTTCGTTCGTTTTACTTCCCGATCCATAATCTCCGTAGGTTCTTCCACGAAGTTGAGGTTCTCATTAACTTCAATCTCGTCGAGGGGAATTACGAGAGTCTCGTCGGATAGGCATTTCTTCAAGTTTGAGACGTGGAAGGTAGGGTGTATGTTGCTTAGCTCTTGAGGTAGGTTCAGTTTATAAGCTACGGGGCCGATTATGGAGAGAATCTCAAAAGGCCCTATGTACCTTGCGTTCAGCTTTCCACGCTTTCCAAAGTGTATCATGCCCTTCCAGGGCGAGACCTTCAACAAGACTCGATCTCCTACCTGGAATTCCAAGGGTTTTCTTCGTTTGTCAGCGTAGCTTTTCTGTCGATCCCTAGCGGCTTTTAGTCGTTCACGTATCTGTACAATTTCTCGGTCGTCTCTTGAATGATCTCCGGACCAGTGAGGGCGCTGTCAGGAACTCTTCCTTTAGCTAGCTGAGTGTCATCCACCTCAACCCAACACAAAGGGGATCTGCACTTTCGGCCGTAGAGGGCTTCGAATGGAGCTGCCTTGATGCTCGTATGATAACTATTATAGTAAGAAAACTCCACAAGAGGTAAGTGTGTGTCCCATGATTTGCCAAAGTCAATCACACAAGCTCGCAGCATATCTTCTAAGGTTTGGATCGTCCTCTCACTTTGTCCGTCGGTCTGCGGATGGTAGGCTGTACTCATGTCCAGCCTCGTCCCTAGTGCCTTTTGCAATGATTGCCAAACCCTAGAGGTGAATCTACTATCTCTGTCTGAGATAATAGATATAGGGACGCCATGCAGTCGTACTATTTCTTTAAGGTATGTTCTAGTGAGTTTCTCCATCTTGTCTGTTTCTTTGATGGGTAGGAAGTGTGCGGACTTGGTCAACCTGTCAACGATGACCCAAATGGTATCTAATCCACCCGTTCTTTTGGGCAGTTTGGTTATAAAGTCGATTGTGATCCGCTCCCACTTCCATTCTGGTATCTCAGGTTGTTGGAGGAGTCCTGATGGCTTTTGATATTCGACCTTGACCTTTGCACAAGTAAGGCACTTACTTACAAAGGTAGCGATCTCTGCTTTCATGTTCAGCCACCAATATAGCTTTTTGAGATCCAGATACATCTTATCTGAACCCGGGTGGACGGAGTAGCGAGTGTTGTGTGCTTCCCTCATAACCAAGTCTCTGAAACCCCCATGGCGTGGGGTCCATATTCGGTTCATGAAGTAGTAGGCTCCGTCACCCTTAACCTCCAGATTTTTATCCATTTCGTGCAGGGATTCTCCCGTCACCTTCTCAGGCTTTAAGGCTTCCAGCTGAGCCTCTTTGATCTGTGTGGATAGATGCGAATGGATAGTCATCATCAACGACTTGGTCCTTCGACCAGAATACTCCTTCCTACTCAGTGCATCTGCTACTACGTTGGCTTTTCCCGGGTGATATCTAACTTCACAGTCGTAATCGTTAAGTAACTCGACCCATCGACGTTGCCTCATGTTGAGTTCTTTTTGGTTCAGTATGTGTTGGAGGCTTTTATGGTCGGTGTACACCACGCTCTTCGTCCCATACAAGTAGTGTCTCTAGATTTTTAGTGCGAAGACTACCGCTCCTAACTCGAGGTCGTGAGTAGTGTAGTTCGCCTCATGGGTCTTTAGCTTCCTCGAGGCATAGGCGATAACCTTACCTCGTTGCATCAAGACACAACCGAGCCCCTGATTGGAGACATCACAGTATACAACAAAATCTTCTGTCCCTTCGGGAAGGGATAATACCGGTGCGGTGCATAGGGCTCGCTTCAGGATCTTGAATGCCTTCTCCTGTTTCTCTTCCCAGTCGAATGATACACCCTTCTGTGTCAGCATAGTGAGAGGCTTCGCAATCCGAGAGAAGTTTTGGATGAATCTGCGGTAGTAACCAGCGATGCCTAGAAATTGACGAATTTCTGTAGGCGTCTTCGATGCGGACCAGTTCTCAATAGCTTTAATTTTGGAGGGATCCACGTGGATTCCTTCTTCACTAACCACGTGACCTAGGAATTCAACTCTTCGGATCCAAAACTCGCACTTAGAGAACTTCGCATATAACTTTTCGGATCGCAACGTTTCCAGGACTCGTCGTAAATGATCCCTGTGTTCTTCCTCGCTCCGAGAGTAGACGAGGATATCGTCAATGAAGACGATGACGAACTAATCCAGGTATGGACGGCACACCCTATTCATCAAGTCCATGAATACTGCGGGGGCGTTAGTCAGTCCAAAGGGCATCACTACGAACTCAAAATGCCCGTAGCGGGTTCGGAAGGCTGTCTTCGGAACATCTTCCTCAAGCACCCGTAACTGATGATACCCAGATCTCAGATCAATCTTGGAGAAGTAACTTGCTCCTTGTAGTTGGTCGAATAGATCGTCGATACGAGGGAGAGGGTAGTGATTTTTGACTGTGATTTTATTGAGTTCTCTATAATCGATGCACATCCGAAACGATCCATCCTTCTTCTTTATGAATAAGACCGGAGCTCCCCAAGGTGAGAAACTCGGTCTTATAAAACCCTTGTTGAGCAGTTTGTTGAGTTGACCGGATAGTTCTTGCATTTCGGCGGGCGCTAGACGGTAGGGCGACTTAGCTACGGGGGTAGCTCCTGGGACTAGGTCGACTCTGAACTCAACCTAACGTTTGGGAGGTAGGCCGGGAAGATCCTCCGGGAAGACATCAGGGAAATTGCATACTACGGGAATGTCTTTTGGATCTTTTGATTTCTGGTTAGTGTCGACGACGTGGGCAAGAAAGGCGCGATATTCCTTGCGTAAGTATTTCTGAGCCTGAATACTGGAGATGATACGAAGACTCGTACTCGGCTTATCTCCATATATCAATAGGGTTTCGTGATTCGGAAGGTTCAGGCGAATGGCTTTGTCGGAGCATAGGATATCGGCGCGATGAAGACTCAACTAATCCATACTAACAATGACGTCGAAATTTTTTATTGAGACTGGTATAAGATCGATTGAAAATGGGTGATCATCTAATGTGAGAGTACAACCTATATAGATTTCGTTAGAGCTTTCTGTTTTCCCATTAGCCATTTCTACGACGAATGTTTCTTTTAGTGGTTGAGGGGTTTGTTTGAGTAAGTGTTTAAAGTTATGATTTACGAAGCTTCTTTCTGCACCACTATCAAATAAGACACAGGCATAGGAGTTGTTGAGAAGAAACGTACCCATGACTACCGTGGGATCCGCTACCGCTTCATTGTGACCGATAGCGAGTAACCTTCCAGTTCCCCCAGCATTTGTAGCCTTTGGACAGTTCTTGAAATGACCAGCTTTGCCGCAACCATAACACGTCAGGGTCACTCCCGAACTCGGAACTTGGGAAATAGGTTTGGGAGGGGCCTTGCAGAATCGGACAGTATGGCCCTTTCGGCCGCAGTTGGAACACTTCAATTCACAGCAGGGGCCGTTGTGGTGGAAAGGGCACTTGGGAAACTTTGGCAGATTCCCGTTATAAGCTTTTGGCGGGGATGGTGCGGCTGGAGTGGCTGGGATGGTGGCAGCATGGACCGCCACCATTTGTTGGTCCTTTGAGGAGGTTTGAGTTTTCTTACCCTTCTTCTTATCCCATCGCTTCCTCTTCCTATCAGATGAAGCGGGTGGTGCAGTGGTTGTTGTGGTTGCTATTGCTGGAGTGGAGGAGATTTCGTGGTTGATCAGACTCTAGGCCAATTCCTTAGCGCTGTCAAAAGTGGTAGGGCGTGAGGCTAGAACATTTCCCCGATACGGGGGCACTAAACCCCAGATGTACCGTTCAATCTTCTTGCTTTCGGATGGGATCATGTTGGGACACATAGCCGCCAAGTCGCAAAACCTGGCCGTGTAAGCTGTTATGTCAGTCCCTTTCATCTTGAGGTTCCAGAGTTCTTCCTCAAGTTTCTGAACTTCACCCCTAGGGCAGTACTCCCCTCTCATGAGGTCTTTTAGAGTGTCCCAGCCCATGGCATTGGCTGTGACCAAGGAGAGTGAACTGACATGGCCGTTCCACCATGTCAAGGCCCTGTTAGTGAGGGTAGCAGTAGCGAATTTGATTTTGCTCTCCTCGGGGCAAGAGCACATTTCAAATACAGCTTTGGTTCTTTCAAACCACTGGGATAATGCCAGAATTCCTCCAGTACCGTCGAAGAAGGTAGGTTTACAGTTCATGAAATCCTTATAAGTGCATCCCTGCACCCTTTGATAGACTTCACCGAACCTGGAGTTACCACCGCTCGTGTCCCCAGAGTTCATTTGGGCCATGGCTGCTATCACAGCCGCGGTCACTGCTGTTTGGAACAACACCGAGTCGATCTGTGGAGGAGGAGGTGGTGGAGGAGAGGTTTGAGTTGCTGGTCTTCCTCTGCTTGGACGCTTTCGTGGAGGCATCCTTTACTGGAAGATCATAGAAATGATAGCAATAGTAAGAGCCTATTACGAATATGAATAAAGTGTCTCATGGATTGAATCACATAATTCAAGATCAGAATGAGAGTCATAGCAATAGAGTAGTTAACTGCCAATATACTGGTATTAATGACGTAATACAGGTTCATGAAAATTGACCTAACAGTAGGTCTTACATCAAACTATAGAGAAAATGTTGGAAAATTAGAGGTTTAACTAGAGTACTTTTAAGTTAGGAATGTTTACAGACGGGAGATCTATGGAACATAGAGAGAAAAAGGCTAGTCCTTCAAACAAAAGGGTGAGATAACTAGACGTCTTCTACTGGTGATGGTTACTTGTTGGGCGAATCCTCAGATCCGCTAGTTGACACATAACTTCTTGAAGGTGTCGATCATGAATCCTTTGGCGTGTTCGGAGTTCTCTAACTTCAGCTCGGGAATCCATCCAGCTGATGCTGCAGAGCCTCGTTGGTCCTCCTTGTCCTGTCCATGGCTTCTTCGAGTTGACGGATGCAAACCGTGTTGAGATTCAAGTTGGCATCCACTTCTACAACTCGACCTATAGCACCTTGACCTTGCTCGACATTCCTGGCAATCCTTCGGATCATGATGGGCAGAACCCGATCTGCTGATCCTCCTTCACTTATGTTGTAGAAGCTTTGGTCTCCATTGTATGGCATGGGCTGACCCTACTCCTTGCTCCATCTGTGCAATGATATGGCCCACATAGGAGTGGGACCCTAAAATGTCGGACGGGGGTTGGGGTTCGGAGCTCCGGGAGGTAGGTTATTAACTTCTGGCTCGGAGTCGGAGTTATCTGGAAAGCCTTCTGCTTGGTGGTCCTCCATAGGGATTGGGTGATCGTCGTCCGACTCTTCGCTGAGCCATCCTCCATTGCCCTGGTTTGGGTAGTACGGGTCGCCTAAAGGGTGGAAGCCAGCCATGATATCTATGTGAGAAAAGGGAAAAGAAGATTAATAGGCGCACTAACCTAAATTACTTATAAGATGATTGTCACGAGTTAGCCCAATACTTGCATAATGCATACTAATTACATGTGACCGGGGCAGGATAGTCCGTCGAATAAGTGACCCTAACTCTAAATCCACAACCAAACAAGGAACAGGAAGTAAAGCAAAGATCACAGATTCTAAGTCTATAACGCCCTAGTCACATGTAACCGGAAAGTATCCATTTAGCAACTATTGCTCCATCAGTAATGACCCTTTTTAGTTCTCACACATGTATGTTTTAGAGGTACAAAAATACTCTTATAGTATTCTTATGCTAACGTTATTGTGGTAGTGTTGGTAAGTTTTAGACTTGTTGTAACACCACAACCAAGCTTAGGCACATGCTAGTCACTCCCAGGAAAACGTAGTTGATCAGGCTACATCCCCCTAAATATGACTATATGTCTCTAAGCCCAATTGTCTTATCCAACAATCTTAATACTTTTGTTTTGTTCTAGGGTGATACTGACTTCTGTGTTTTATAGTGATGTGTGTGTATATATATATATATATATATATATATATATATATATATATATATATATATACTTAGTTAAATCCTATAGATACTTAACAATATATATTCTTGGTCAGAGTGTTTTAGTCCCGAAGTGTTTATAGTTCGTATATCTTTTATAGGTTGATATACTTGATTCACTATCAACAATGCTCTGATACCAATCTGTCACACCCCAAAACCTATAACGGCAGAATACGTTTCGGGGTGGAGGACGTAGTGTACGGTATCATCACAATTGCATAATAGAAAAAGCAAGAAACATACAACCATTTCATTTACATAGTGAGTGTGTTTACAAGTGTGTTTTGTAACGTTTAACAAACACCAAAAGTAAACCAAAAATAAGAGATGGGTCTTGCATGCTCCATCTTCTCCAAAAATGCTGCATTCGTACCTGTCTATCTTTGACCTGAGGATACAAGTTATTTTGAAAAGAATATTAGCATAAAGCTGGTGAGTTCATAAGAGTTTAGTGTGAGTTCTTATATAAAAAGCATTAGAACCGATAGTATGAAAAGATGAAATTTACAGTCATAAGTAGTAGTAAAACCTAGAAAATCCTATATTTTCCAGAAATGTATAGTAAATGCAAACCTTTAAGAAGTATGTCATTTTCATCTTTGAAAACCATTTATCGTGGAAGTATAATAGTGACTGACCAATAAGTAATGTAGTATGGTAAGTTATACTTGAAGTAAATAATAGTAGTGCAACTTCCATTAGTATTAGATACTTGTTTACTTCGGTAATTTAACTTTACCTTTTGTTTAGTATTTTAGTGCGGTTATAGCGTATTTCTTGTATGTTACCACTAGTGTGAGTAATAGCGGACCCCATGACCTTCCCGGTCATGCACAGTGTAGTGTAGTAGAGGCATCCTTGGACCTGTGCCACTCGGACTGAAGTTAGCAGTCGGGATGTAATAGCATCTGCCCCGTATAGATCTATACATATAGCATCGTCTTCCTATCGAAAAACTCTGGGTGTAGTGTGTAGCGAATAGAGTATCTCGTAGTGGGTTAATGCGTTATCTCATGATTAGTACTTTCTCTTGTATTTTAGTGTAGTAGTCTTTTGTATAACTCGTATTGTAGTCTCTTATTAGTGTATAGTTCCATAATAGAGAGTATTATAGTGGTGTAGAGTAGTAGTTAAAGCGAGTAATAGAGGCCTTAACTATACCTATTATAGTTAACTTAGTGTGTATGATTCTTATCAGATTAGTGATTTAGGCATCTAATGAAATAAGAAATACTCGTAATCCATACTAATATACAAGATATATAACTAAGAAATCAACGACAGTAGGACGGATAACCACTACCCTAAGCCCACAATCAAACAAGAACAGGAAATAAGGTGAGCTATCGGTCCTAAGTCCTTCAAGTCTTACTTATATAAATATATCAGTGTGGTCACATTTTATAAGAAGATTTGTTAAATAAAAGTATTGTCCAAAAGAAACATTTAAAAACTTGTTTGTTTATCCAAAATAGGTTTGAAAACAAATAATTTATTTATAAGGCATAGTGATAAATCACATGTGATTTGAACTACGGGTAGTGAATCACATGTGATTAATTTCCATAACATGAATAATTGTCTTGTATAACTTTCCATAAACATGTATAATCAACTTGTATCCCCCCCCCCCCCTAAAACATATAAAACATTTAAAAGGTTCATTAAAGGGGTATGAACTCACCTGAAATCGCGTAAATCAGGTGAATCGGGTAAATCGGGTAAAAGTGTCGGTTGAACGTTTGGTACCAAATAACGACTTGAGCACCTTTTTAGGACCCTAGTGTCATATGAAATATGCATTTCACAAGGAATAAGTCATTCTATGCTTTTCATTAAAGTATTTAGGCATTTTAGCGTCAATTTAGGGTTTTAGGGCCTAGAAGGGGTTCCCGGGAGTGGTACAAGGCCAAGAGAGGTTTACGGGGAAACCCATGAATTCACTCCCTTGGAGTTTACAGCCTAAAGGCCACTCCTTGGGAGTTTACGGCCGTAAGCCCCCTAGGCTTGGCCGTAAACTCATGTGGTCCTCCAAAATTGCAAGTTAAGGCCTTTAATCGCTTCCCTAATTTCCTAGCAAGTGTCTTGAACTAATTTGGAGGGTTTAAACCCTAATTTAGGGACATTTTGGGGAGTTTACGGCCAAGGCTTGTGCTTAGGCCGTAAACTCCATTTTGTTCTTCAAAATGTATGTTTAAATGGTCCAAAACACACTCCTACATCTTAGATAAATTTATGAAGGCCTTATGTGGAGTTTTAGGGCATTTTGGCATAAAAATTGGGGAGTTTATGGCCCAAATATAGTCTTGGCTGTAAACTCTTCTTTTGGCTTCCAAATGAGATGCTTAATGGTACAACAGACTTCCCTTCACCTTAGAGAAATACTAGATGACCTTAGGTGAAGTTTTAGGGGCATTTTGGCAACATTTTTGGGTGTTTACGGCCCAAGACTATTCTTGGCCGTAAACTCCTTTTTTTGTCCTTAATTTGTGTTGTTTAATGGCCTTAAACATTTCCAAGGTTCATAGCTAATTTACTCCATGCCCTAGATGAGTTTTTGGGACATTTATCAAGGGTTTTTGGGTGTTTACGGCCTAAGCATAAGCTTGGGCCGTAAACTCCTTTTTAGGCTTCAATTTCTTATGATTTCATGTCCAAACTCTCCTAGGTATATCCCTTAATTAGTACACAAGCTTAAAGGAAGGAAAAATGGGACTTTTGGCAAGGTTTTAGGTGTTTACGGCCTAAGGGGCTTCCTAGGCCGTAAACTCCATTTAATCCCCTAAATCTTATGACTTTTGGCCTCAAAATGTTATGAACTATGATTTGGACAAGATAGGGAAGAACCCCTTATGTTTGGAAGCCAGAATTCGCGGTTTTGGAGTCTGGTTCGGGTTTAGAGAGAGAAAGTAGTGAGAGAGAGTGAAGGAGTGGTAAAAGGCTTGAAAGTAGTGTTCATTTGTTTATGTATGTCTCGGGTTTTGCACCCAATACACGGCTACCCAATGCTAAAGTTTAACGGGGTTAAAACTTTTTACCCGGGTGAAGTGGTTGAAAAGTAATACAACTCTATTTAGTTAAACGGGGTTAACATTTACAAGTTATAATTACTTGTGATAATATCGGGACATATAAATAACTAGATATTTGTTTATTGAAGACTCCAAACATTATAGAAAATAACATATAATGACGCATTCCGTTAGTGAAGATGGGATTTGTAACGGCAATATATTTGGGGTTGTCACAGTATCATTCATTCGATACCCTCCTGGAGTCTATGTTTTCCCCTGTTGTAGACTTTGTTAGCTGTATCGTTCATTTGATACTGTCTGGAGTCTACGTCTCTTTGTTTTAGACCTTGCTATCTGTATCGTTCATTTGATACTTTCTGGGGTCTGTGTTTCCTTGTTTTAGACTTTGCTAAATGTATCTTTCATTTGATATTGTCTGGGGTTTGTGCTTCCTTGTTTTAGACTGAGCCAGGCGTATTGTTCATTTGATACCCTCCTGGAGTCTATGTACTTATTTTTAGACTGAGCCAAGCGTATTGTCCATAGACTAAGAATGTGTGGTTTCGCTCTACTTCCTTTACCTCGTTGGGATGTGGATATAGAGTAGTATCACATATTCGAAGGCCTATCGGATCTAAATTATATATGATTTGTGTACGCTATGTAATTGTAGCAGGACTTAATATGGATCACCTAGTGAAATGTTTTAATAATTTATTAGGATTTTTTAGACATTTCCATTCTTTCATGAACCCTATAGAAAACCTTATCCACTTCAGTGTTCGAAAGAAGAGTTGATTCAGATACAGAAGAAGTTCATTGAGAATATTTCCAGTTCGGAAATAAATGAACTAGGACGAGTCTACTGAAACTACCAAGTGCCTATACCTTTAGGGACATCGGTGGGAAATTCGCCTGAACTTCCGAGATTTCCAGTCACCCATCATGAAGCGATGACACTCAGATTCGGAATCGGAAGTAAGACGTAGTAAAAATTCAATATGTCTACACGAGAAGAGAACCCTAGGTAACTACCCAAAGAAAACCAATGCCTGTCCCAGTCAGGGATAAGAGGTAGACAGAGGGAGCCAATACATGGAACCCGAGAAGTGTCTTTTCCTCGTTATCTTCGCGCTAATACAACCATAAGATAATACAATTTAGTGAGATAGTGGTTACATTACTCACACCATGTGCTAGGTGAGTCGCCTTTTCCCATCACAAGTAATACGATTAGATCGGATCTCAAAACCTCGATTGAGATTGTTTAGCCATAAGTCTTCATGAGCCTCTTCTTCTTTGATTTTTGTTCCGAACTGTCCTCAAATATTTCCAAAACCGGAGAGCAAATCTCTCCAATATAAAGATAAATTAGTAGGAATGACCCCCATCTTATGGCTTTCCGATACTCGTACTCCTACCTTGAATACCCGGACTACATCATCGGGATGTAGGTCGACACTCAGATAACCAATATCCAAGGCGCGGGAAACATTTATGCTTATTATAGTAAGGATAGATACGTCTAGAGTTAAATATCGTCTCTCATCAGCTTGTGTTCCTTTTCCGTGTAGGAAAACCATGCCTCCAAAGAAGCGTAAACAATCCACTGGCAAGAAGCTGACTCTCCTATTCGATGAAGCTACATTCCAAGTTGCAGTCTCGGCAGCCGTAGCAGTTGTCATGGCTCATCTGAATGCTAACAATGCCAATGTTAGTAGGAGCCCTATTGAAATTCCTGATCCTAGCAACGGACAGCAGAAACCAACACTTGCGTACCCAGCCACCCAAGAACCTCAACCAACTCCACTGAAGAGAAAGTTCTAGAACGAGGAGGAAACTATCTTGGCTCAAGGACCTTCCGAACGGCACCGAGCTGAGGTGGTCAATACCCCTGCCAACCCTTCCATCCCGACACCTAGAAGGCCATACCTAGGAAGCCTTCCCCGCTGCATCAAGTTTAGCTACCAACATCGTGGTATTTGTCGAGAATTCTTTTGCGCTAGGTGCAACAAGAAGGGGAATACCGCTCGTACCTGCAGAACCCCGTTTGCGTTCATTACATCAACCACCATTGTGGCGACCAGTCCAGTATGTCATCTATGTGGTGAGATTGGACACTTCAAGAAGGACTGCCCAACTGAAAGAAACAACAAGGACACAGGAGGGGTATAACCCTAATGCCTAGGGAGAAGCATCAAGGAAGCTGGTAGAAATTTTGGTACGTCTCTCAATCCTAGATAACTAACCGAAAACATTAAAAGGCTAGTTCTAAATGTAATTACTCTCCCGTTAAGGCGAAAGTCGCAGCACTGTTGTAAAATTCAAAATTTTATCAGGTAAATCTATAATGGCTCGATATATACATTAAAGCCATGTATAATTAAGATGGATAGACCTCAAGTGAGTGATGCTGCCTTATTTCCTATTCCTCGTTTGGTTGTGGATTTAGGGCGGAGTCGCTCAGTCAACAGTCCTTCCTACCTTAATTATACATGACTAGTGTATACTAGGCGATTATAGAGAGGCCTCGTAACAAATCCATTCATGAAAAGTACATTATTCTGAAACCTCAGGACCCCCTATAGTTCCGTGTCGATTCTATCGGTCCAAGTATCCGCGACAGTGATACTATGGACGAAACACAAGACACCAAGAGCTTGTGTGCCCGTTCAGCACATGTTCCTATCGACCTTCATTCCATATCATGCCGATGTAGGTCAACATCGACGCATCTATCAAATTACGGTTCGATTTAGTGCAACCACGTGTAAATTCCTAGTGTTGTGTAAAGAGAACTTTCACCATAGCCATTTCGGCAAATAAAAGTTCATCCGAAATTAATAATAAAACCTAATGCAATCCGTCGGTCGTCTCTCTTACCTAAAATCTTCCGAAATACCCAGGAGAAGGGTATCGCGCGCTGTTAACCAACCCCTTCTTAGACAGATAGAACCCTAAGCGAAAGACACTGCAGGTATTCCAGAAGACGATAACCACTCGAAACCTACTCAGTGGATTCCCCAGAAACACCAGTAGCACCACGCAACCAGATTCGTGAATCAAGAGAAGGAACTCATGGGATTAACTTGCTACTACTAAATATATGCATTAGGGCGGTATATAATTTAAATCAATAAGATTTAAGATGTGTGCTTCCTCCCTACCGCCTGTTCCCTGTTTGGGTTGTGGGTCTAGGGTGGGGCCACACATCTGAACATCCTGTCGATCTCAATTATATACTACTTGCATGCACCAAGTATTAGTGATTAAGCCGAGTATGAGCTCTACCACGAACCGTATAATACGACCCTTCATCCTTTCCCCTGTAGAAAAGGAGCTAGATTCAAAAAAAATGATGTGGGTTGAGCTACTCAAATGACCACAAATTCGAACTTTGTTGTCATCCGGGTTGAGCCAACATAGTAGCTAACACCCTCGGTTAGGAAAAGTAACTCGAGTCATAAGAGTCAAACATTGACTACGACCATCCATTCACACGTAATCCCACAAATTAAGCATCTCAGCAGAGATCCCAAAAACCTGGAGGTTGTAACAGGTTAAACTCTGAGAAGATTGGATGAGGAAATTAGAAGTTCCAAGTGATGAAACCTTATACTCTCTAGATTTCATCTAGATTAAGGAAACTCTGAAACATCGGAAGAGTAGTTGCAGAAGATGCTCGCATTGCTCAGGCACTTCGTCCATACCATTACAGATGAGTAGTGCCTAGGACACACCGCATCCTCACGTGAAAGAAGTCACTGTCACCCTGTAGACGATAGACTGCATTCTCCAAAGTGAATACTAGAATGCCAAGAACCATAGGATAACCTATGCAGCCAAGAATACTTGAATAAAGTACGAAAGTAGGTTGCGTTAACCCTTATAACCCAGACCCCGAAGAGGTTATAGGCTCGACACCAGTCTAGGTGTTAGTCAATGGGTTATACAAGAACACACGCTTTCTACAACTGGAATAAAGCGACACCTTGGAGAATAGGGCATGTCTTAGAGAATTATTGGACTACTAGGTGTTCCAAGAATACTATCTCACACAGAAATACTAGAACCACCTCCCGAGATAGTACAACACTTCAAAAAATCTCTAAGGGCTAAGTTAGCCCTGAATAGAGACTGTTATCCGTGAAGCAGCAAAGTGAGTAAGAGCATGATTCATTCCGTTTAAGGATCGTGCTGTGAAAGCATCTATATGATGATAATGAAAATTTAAATTTTCTAAACAATCGTCTGGTAAAACCCTATCTCACCAACTACGAGAGTTTTTGTTAGAAACACCTCAAGATTTAGAAGTGCAAGTCCATTTTGCACTAGGTCGAGATAGATGTTACGAAACCAATAGAGACCAGAACATAGCCGATACATCCAATGATCCAGAAAACCTCTGAAAACCAACCATTAAGAAGTACGAACCCGAAGACGATCTGAGCCTTCTAAAAACCAAACCAAAGAATACACTCCCCCCCCCCCCCAGTATGAAGGAACCTTTGGAACTTCAGAATGGAAATCACATCGAGTGATGATCAAACCATGTAAGTACATTATGTTCTAAGTACTGAAAAGCTCTATCTTCCCGAGAGCTTAATACCATACGAGATTCTTTATAAGAATTCGTCCAACCCTTTTTAGACCACGACTACTTTTGTAACATCCCGGAACAGCAAGAGTAGAGTTGAAGGGCTAAAAGTGCAAGTTTTGGAGGGCAACTCGGCGAGTCCATTGGTGGACTCGGCGAGTAGGGTCGCAACTTTGGTCGCGTGTCAAGTGGCCTACTCGGCGATTCCAAAGATGGACTCGGCGAGTAGGTGCTGAGTGGAGAAAACCCTAATTCTCGGGGTTGAGCTCTATATAAAGAACATTATGTTTCCTCCCCATCCTCTTTGATTCCCCTTGAGCCCCAGAAACCCTAATTTCGTGGAGGAACACCATTGTTGGGAAAATTGGAGCTTGGAGAAGCACTAGTTAAAGAAATCTTGAAGGAGAAAAGGCTTGGATCAAAGGGTTTTGCTTGGATTCGAGTTTCATTGTTGTTAGGGAATTCTTTGAAGGTAATATCACGTTCTTGAGTTGCTATTGTCTAGATTCTTCATTTTTGGGGGTGTTGAGATCACATCTATTGGTGTTTTGGAGTCTAGAGGTTAGATCTGAGGTTGCTACCTCAGATCTGGAATAGAGAAGGGTTCGAATGCCTGAAAGTCCCTGTGATTGAGTATGTAGTGAAGCTATCTTGTCCCAAACCTTAGCCCTAATGTGTATAATGCCTAGATCTTCATGGATTCAGGTAAAGTTTGCCACTTTACGTGATGGATGGGTTGTAGGAGGCTAGATCTATGATTGGGATCAATTGCATGGCCTGGAATGCTTCTGTATGGATTCAGACTGGTGGTACTCAGCGAGTCACAAGGGTGGACTCGATGAGTTGCTTGAAGATGAGCTGGAACTCGATGAGTTGGATGAACAACTCGGCGAGTAGGTTGAAGATAGCCTTAGACTCGGCGAGTCTGTTCTTGGACTCGGCGAGTCTTGTCGAAGAGTCCCAATATTTTCTGGTTGAGTCGAGAATCGGTGAGTCAAGGGATGAATCAGTGATTTGGGTGCGAGTGGACTCATAGTGGTTGGACTCGGCGAGTCTCGGGGTGACTCGGGGAGTCAGGTCGCGGATTGAGGGAAGTTTTGAGCTTGGGGACTCGGCGAGTCATCGGGTTGACTCGGCGAGTAGAGTCAGTCAGGGATTGACTTTGACCTTGTCCAAGGGTTGACCAGTTGTCTTCCAGGGGTATTTTGGTAAATAAGGATATATATTGAGTTGAGTGTTTTGGTGTTCAGTGGAGGAGTTCGTGTTGGAGTTCGGAGCAGCGGGATCTTATCCTTTCAGCCGGCAGTTTCGAGGTGAGTTATCCTCACTATATCAATAGGGTCTAAGGCACCAAGGCCGGCCCTTTTATCGGATTGAGATCCGAGTATCTATTGTTATGCTATTGTTTTGATATGTTTGCATCCTGGTAGTTTGGATGGTACTCGTTAGAGACCTGGTTAAGGTCAATATCCTGGTAGATAGGATGATGCTATGCTAGTGACCGGTTAGGTCGGTATCCTGTTAGACTATGTGGTATTATGTGATCTGCTAGATCGGTTTGCCTGAATATGAATTGTTATGTGATTGTATGTCTATGTGCACATAGTTGTTTGGACTGGAGTTGGGTTGAAGCGGGTCCTGCTTTGTGCTGTAGGCCAAGATACCCAGGGCGGACCGGTTATTCAGAAGGCCCATCGAGCGGTCCGGATAGGCTGTAGGCCCCACGAGGGCGGACCAGATGTGCCGTGGCTCAGAGAGTGAACCAGGCCGACTGAAGGCCCGATGCGGGCGGACCAATCATACTGTAGACTCAGAAAGTGGACCAAGTGAGTTGAAGGCCCAGTGTGGGGGGACCAACCATACTGCAGACTCGAGGGACTTGGACATGGAGGGTGGACCAGGTGGACTGAAGGCCCTGCAAGGCGGACCAGTCCCACAGTAGACCCGATATGCATGGCTGTTCTGTGATTCGTTATGAGATAGAGTGATATGTGTATGGTATACGTGATTGGTATTTTGAGGGTATCTGACTAAGCTTTCGGGCTTACAGTTGTGGTTTAATGTTTTTCAGGTTCTTCAGGAGACTGTGGCAAGTTGAAGGCGTGATCGTACCGCTCCTCATGATTTTGTAGTAATGTGATTCTGGGAATACACTAAATGATTTGCATTGAAAAACTTTTTGTAATAATTTAATGAAATCCGGTTGTTTTTGACAAATTTAAATTTGTTGGATTTTTCGGTTGTTACAAGTTGGTATCAGAGCCTTGGTTTGAGTGAATTGGAGGAACACTTGTGTGACTCGACTCTTAAATCGAGGAGGGTCTTCAAAAAAAAAAATTAAATGGTTTTCAAAATAAGTAAAGGAGGATGCGGAGGTATGATCAGCCGGAGCCAGAAAGTAACCCCCCAAGTATCATACCTGATATTTGTTTTATTGAGCTTTGATAGAACAGCATGCTAGAGTTAGGCTAGGGATCTTCAGGATTTCTTGATGTGTTGCCTAATTTATGATGCCTGCTAGCCTAGAGTTTTCTGGTGAGAGATTTCTAGTGTTCCTCTAGTTGTGAGGATAGAGCGTTGTTATGTATATTTCGCTAGGGTGTTGTGGAAGTACTTCATACAAATATGGGTAGGTGTGGAAGGTAGTATGGGCCCGTACTACTGAAAGCACTGGACCCATACGTGTATCAGGGAAACCATGACCTCTAGGTTTGGGATGAGAGCTGGTTCCCGGGATAGTGGGAAATGTCTAAGATTTTGGTGTTTTATTTTCAGTATGGAGATTTCAGGGCATGCTGGGAGTGGATCCGGTTCAGGATCAGGAGCAGGAGAGGGAGTTCCGAGTGGGTCCGTACAGCCCGAGGTTTTCAGTCAGATGAGTACACGTGAGTTGGATGCAAGGATTCGTGAGATCCTACATGATGAGGTTGCTGCATTGTGTCGGGCTGAGCTGCCGGAGTTGTTTGGGTCGATCAAGAACGCCATGGTGGAGTATTTTGATGAGCGCTATGCGGCTCTCACGGAGACGGCTACCGCAGCGGCTACAGCGGCTGTAGCAGCGGCAGGGGAGGAGCTAGTAGAGGTTTTCAGTATCAGGACTTCGATAATACGAAGCCTCCCACCTTTGATGGAGTTCAGGATCCGATCGTTGTTATGAGATGGTTATCAGATGTGGAGGGATGTTTCTTCACGTGTTCATGCCCTGCTGATCAGAGGGTGAGGTGCGCTCTGAACCTGTTAAGGCTCGGGGCAAAGGATTGGTGGAGATTGACCACGGGGTCATACTCGGATGCGCAGAGGGTTGCGATTTCAGGGGATCAGTTCAGAGAGATGTTCAGTACTCGTTATGTTCCGCAGGTCAAGAGGGAGAGGTTGGCTCAGGAGTTCCTCTAGCTGAAGCAGGATTCGGAGTCGGTGACGGAAATTACCAGGATGTTTACTGAGAGGGCGATGTTTTGCCCTGAGTTCACTTTGAAGCAGGTTCAGATGTCCCGATATCTGAGTATGCTAAAGAGAGACATCAGACAGTTTGTGTCCGCGCAGAGGTGCGGGACATTGTTGGAGTTGCAGGAGGCCGCCAGGCGGCGTGAGTTAGAGATTGAGTTGCAGTTGCGTGAGCTGAGGCAAGCTCCGGTTCAGTCGGAGCCGACGACGAAACGGTCTAAGACCGTTGATTCCAGGATGGGAGATCAGGGCAGCCACGTTTGTGGAAAGTGTGGGAGGGGTCACGTCGGAGTTTGTCGGTCCGGTGGAACATGCCGCAAGTGCGGAAAGGAGGGACACTATGCGAGGGATTATCGGCAGTCAGTGCTGGTTCGGGATTTGAGGATATGTTATCATTGTCATCAGGTTGGACACTTGAGGGTCAACTGTCCACAGCTTGCTGCAGGACCGGTGCAGGCTCCAGCACCGGCCACGTTGAGGATCACAGGTGGAGGTTAGGGTGGAGCGGAGCCCCCAAGGGCTTAGGGTCGTGCTTTTCAGCTTGTTGCTGCGAGTATGTTTCTTTCCTGTTGTCTTGATTATTTATGATTATTGTGGAGTATCGTTTATCTGCTAGTCTCATTGGATGGTTATGGAATTGCGTTTCGGGTTTTCGTGTGGTATCCGTTGTTCCTTGAGGGTTTGGCGAGAGTGTTCGGGATTTCGTTTTGGTATCCTTTGTTCCCTAAAGGATCGATATGGTTATGGATTAGTGCTTCGAGCTATCGTTGATTATCTTTGTGATTATTAGTGGCGGATGTGGCGTTGGTTTGAATGTCGGGTAGCCTCTGCAGTCTGAGGAATGGATATTTGAAGATTAGGTTACTTTCGAGCGGGTTGTTCAGTGTGGAAATATGATTTTTATGAAAGTTGTTAGCGCTGGTGAGAAACAATTTACGTGTAAGTGTTGGTTTTTCTGCAAGGTTGTTTTGGGAGATCGGTGATGGCGACCGGTGGTTAATTGTCAGTGTCTTAAGTGGGGGAGAATTGGAAATTCTCTGGATGGTCGTTAGGCTTGAGAGGTTGTTTCGCTGCTTGGGGAATTTTGTGGTGTTTCTATCACCCGAGAGCAGGCTCGTATGGGTGAGTAACAGGCGTGCGGGGCGGAATACAGACCTAAGGCATTTGATTGTGGAAGGCCTGGGAGCAGGCCGGGATCGAGTATGTATGATGGAGATAGAGTTCGGAACCCCTAGAGGGCTAGAACGGTATGTACGGGAGGATTTCCCAAAGAGATAGCTCGGAATTATGAATGCTAGTTGAGCGGTCCGGATAGACTGAAGGCCGGTAGGCGTACCAGTCAGGCCGAAGGCTCGGAGGATGGTCCAGCCAGACTGAAGGCACTGAGAGCGGTCCAGATTGGCTGAAGGTTCTGGGAGTGGTCCAGATTGGCTGAAGGCCTGGTGATACGGTCCAGTCATGCTGAAGACTCTGCGAGTATTGTTGGATCGGTTCGAGGTTATGTATTGCGTATGTTGCAGTGTGATTGCATTGGAAGGTCTGGCCCCGGCTAGTGATCTTGATCAGTGAAGATAGTGCATGGGCTTGAGAGTCCCTGCGATGAGAGTCAGAGTAGTTGTGTTGAATGGATATCGGGTGCGCTTTAAAGAGGTGGTGTAGCGTGGGGTGAGCACCATAATACTTGTCGTGGTGACAAGGCGGTCGAGTGGTTTCCTTGGTAAAGAAAGAGGGAGGAATGAAATTCCGAAAGGGAGTGCAAATTTACGGAAGTGAAAGCGGCAGTGTAGAGTTATGATCAGAGTGGTCCGACGGTGGTCATTGAGCAGCGTGTGCGGCGGCGGTTTGGGATGACATCATGAGGGGACGCCTGCCGGGGTTGCAGAAGGGATTTCCGAGGCCGTAAAGTCAAGAGGCTCATAAGGGATGCAGATATTGAGTTTTGGGTTCCCAGTTTGATTTCGGGAAAGGATTTGTGTAATAGTGGTTCATCCTGAGGGATGTTTTGAGGATCGTCAGAGTGATGGATTTCCTGACCCGAGGGTGCTAGAGCTAGTTCAGCATGTGCATGCGATTGCAAGAAGAGAACTCCTAGGAGTTTCTCTGAAGAATGTGTCTTTCTGTCAGCTTGGAATGGATAGTGTTGGAATCGGATCGGGAATCGGGTGGTGCAAAGTGAATTATAGCTCATATGGGTCGAGTAATGGTTGTGATTTGGAGCAGTAATGGATTATGGGTAATTCTCGGTTGTTGAGTGCGGTTATCGAAGGGTACAGCCGGTGCCCGATTTAAGACGGTGGTCAGGACACCGTATGGAAAGAGAAAGTGAGTTTGAGATTCTTTGGTTATGCCTTGAGGGACCTGGTCTGGTTAAGGTCAGGTGGCATATCGTGGGAAGTATTTTGAAGTTGAGTTGCCGTAGTCTTCGAGGATGAAGCCTAATTTAAGTGGGGGAGAATTGTAACATCCCGGAATAGCAAGAGTAGAGTTGAAGGGCTAAAAGTGTAAGTTTTGGAGGGCAACTCGGCGAGTCCATGGATGGACTCGGCGAGTAGGGTCGCGACTTTGGTCGCATGTCAAGTGGCCTACTCGGCGAGTAGGTGCTGAGTGGAGAAAACCCTAATTCTCGGGGTTGAGCTCTATATAAAGAACATTATGTTTCCTCCCCAGCCTCTTTGATTCCCCTTGAGCCCCAGAAACCCTAATTTCGTGGAGGAACACCATTGTTGGGCAAATTGGAGCTTGGAGAAGTGCTAGTTGAAGAAATCTTGAAGGAGAAAAGGCTTGGATCAAAGGGTTTTGCTTGGATTCGAGTTTCATTGTTGTTGGGGCATTCTTTGAAGGTAATATCTCGTTCTTGAACTGCTATTGTCTAGATTCTTCATTTTTGGGGGTGTTGAGATCACATCTATTGGTGTTTTGGAGTCTAGAGGTTAGATCTGAGGTTGCTACCTCAGATTTGGAATAGAGAAGGGTTCGAATGCCTGAAAGTCCCTGTGATTGAGTATGTAGTGAAGCTATCTTGTCCCAAACCTTAGCCCTAATGTGTATAATGCCTAGATCTTCATGGATTCATGTAAAGTTTGCCACTTTACGTGATGGATGGGTTGTAGGAGGCTAGATCTATGTTTTGGATCAATTGCATGGCCTGGAATGCTTCTGTATGGATTCAGACCGGTGGTACTCGGCGAGTCACAAGGGTGGAATCGATGAGTTGCTTGAAGATGAGCTGGAACTCGACGAGTTGGATGAACAACTCGGTGAGTAGGTTGAATATAGCCTTAGACTCGGCGAGTCTGTTCTTGGACTCGGCGAGTCTTGTCGAAGAGTCCCAATATTTTCTGGTTGAGTCGAGAATCGGTGAGTCAAGGGATGAATCAGTGAGTTGGGTGCGAGTGGACTCATAGTGGTTGGACTCGGCGAGTCTCGGGGTGACTCGGCGAGTCAGGTCGCGGATTGAGGGAAGTTTTGAGCTTGGGGACTCGGCGAGTCATCGGGTTGACTCGGCGAGTAGAGTCAGTCAGGGATTGACTTTGACCTTGTCCAAGGGTTGACCAGTTGTCTTCCAGGGGTATTTTGGTAAATAAGGATATATATTGAGTTGAGTGTTTTGGTGTTCAGTGGAGGAGTTCGTGTTGGAGTTCGGAGCAGCGGGATCTTATCCTTTTAGCCGGCAGTTTCGAGGTGAGTTATCCTCACTATATCAACAGGGTCTAAGGCACCAAGGCCGGCCCTTTTATCGGATTGAGATCCGGGTATCTATTGTTATGCTATTGTTTTGATATGTTTGCATCCTGGTAGTTAGGCTGGTACTCATTAGAGACATGGTTAAGGTCAATATCCTGGTAGATAGGATGATGCTATGCTAGTGACCGGTTAGGTCGGTATCCTGTTAGAGTATGTTGTGTTATGTGATCTGCTAGATCGGTTTTCCTGAATATGAATTGTTATGTGATTGTATGTCTATGTGCACATAGTTGTTTGGACTGGAGTTGGGTTGAGGCGGGTCCTGCTTTGTGCTGTAGGCCAAGATACCCAGGGCGGACCGGTTATTCAGAAGGCCCATCGAGCGGTCCGGATAGGCTGTAGGCCCCACGAGGGTGGACCAGACGTGCCGTGGCTCAGAGAGTGGACCAAGCCGACTGAAGGCCCGATGCGGGCGGACCAGTCATACTGTAGACTCAGAGAGTGGACCAAGTGAGTTGAAGGCCCAGTGCGGGGGGATCAACCATACTGCAGACTCGAGGGACTTGGACATGGAGGGTGGACCAGGTGGACTGAAGGCCGTGCAAGGCGGACCAGTCCCACAGTAGACCCGATATGCATGGCTGTTCTGTGATTCGTTATGAGATAGAGTGATATGTGTATGGTATACGTGATTGGTATTTTGAGGGTATCTCACTAAGCTTTCGGGCTTACAGTTGTGGTTTAATGTTTTTCAGGTTCTTCAGGAGACTGTGGCAACTTGAAGGCGTGATCGTACCGCTCCTCATGATTTTGTAGTAATGTGATTCTGGGAATACACTAAATGATTTGCATTGAAAAACTTTTTGTAATAATTTAATGAAATCCGGTTGTTTTTGAAAAATTTAAATTTGTTGGATTTTTCGGTTGTTACAAGTTGGTATCAGAGCCTTGGTTTGAGTGAATTGGAGGAACACTTGTGTGACTCCAGTCTCAAATCGAGGAGGGTCTTCAAAAAAAAATTAAATGGTTTTCAAAACAAGTAAAGGAGGATGCGGAGGTGTGATCAGTCGGAGCCAGAAAGTAACCCCCCAAGTATCATACCTGATATTTGTTTTATTGAGCTTTGATAGAACAGCATGCTAGAGTTAGGCTGGGGATCTTCAGGATTTCTTGATGTGTAGCCTAATTTATGATGCCTGCTAGCCTAGAGTTTTCTGGTGAGAGATTTCTAGTGTTCCTCTAGTTGTGAGGATAGAGCGTTGTTATGTATATTTCGCTAGGGTGTTATGGAAGTACTTCATACAAATATGGGTAGGTGTGGAAGGTAGTATGGGCCCGTACTACTGAAAGCACTGGACCCATACGTGTATCAGGGAAACCATGACCTCTAGGGTTGGGATGAGAGCAGGTTCCCAGGATAGTGGGAAATGTCTGAGATTTTGGTGTTTTATTTTCAGTATGGAGATTTCAGGGCATGCTGGGAGTGGATCCGGTTCAGGATCAGGAGCAGGAGAGGGAGTTCCGGGTGGGTCCGTACAGCCCGAGGTTGTTAGTCAGATGACTACACGTGAGTTGGATGCAAGGATTCGTGAGATCCTACATGATGAGGTTGCTGCATTGTGTCGGGCTGAGCTGCCGGAGTAGTTTGGGTCGATCAAGAACGCCATGGTGGAGTATTTTGATGAGCGCTATGCGGCTCTCACGGAGACGGCTACCGCAGCGGCTACAGCGGCTGTAGCAGCGGCAGGGGGAGGAGCTAGTAGAGGTTTTCAGTATCAGGACTTCGATAATACGAAGCCTCCCACCTTTGATGGAGTTCAGGATCCGATCGTTGCTATGAGATGGTTATCAGATGTAAAGGGATGTTTCTTCACGTGTTCATGCCCTGCTGATCAGAGGGTGAGGTGCGCTCTGAACCTGTTAAGGCTCGGGGCAAAGGATTGGTGGAGATTGACTACGGGGTCATACTCGGATGCGCAGAGGGCTACGATTTCAGGGGATCAGTTCAGAGAGATGTTCAGTACTCGTTATGTTCCGCAGGTCGAGAGGGAGAGGTTGGCTCAGGAGTTCCTCGAGATGAAGCAGGATTCGGAGTCGGTGACGGAAATCACCAGGATGTTTACTGAGAGGGCGATGTTTTTCCCTGAGTTCGCTTCGAAGCAGGTTCAGATGTCCTGATATCTGAGTATGCTAAAGAAAGACATCAGACAGTTTGTGTCCGCGCAGAGGTGCGGGACATTGTTGGAGTTGCAGGAGGCCGCCAGGCGGCGTGAGTTAGAGATTGAGTTGCAGTTGCGTGAGCTGAGGCAAGCTCCGGTTCAGTCGGAGCCGACGACGAAACGGTCTAAGACCGTTGATTCCAGGATGGGAGATCAGGGCAGCCACGTTTGTGGAAAGTGTGGGAGGGGTCACGTCGGAGTTTGTCGGTCCGGTGGAACATGCCGCAAGTGCGGAAAGGAGGGACACTATGCGAGGGATTATCGGCAGTCAGTGCTGGTTCGGGATTTGAGGATATGTTATCATTGTCATCAGGTTGGACACTTGAGGGTCAACTGTCCACAGCTTGCTGCAGGACCGGTGCAGGCTCCAGCACCGGCCACGTTGAGGATCACAGGTGGAGGTTAGGGTGGAGCGGAGCCCCCAAGGGCTTAGGGTCGTGCTTTTCAGCTTGTTGCTGCGAGTATGTTTCTTTCCTGTTGTCTTGATTATTTATGATTATTGTGGAGTATCGTTTATCTGCTAGTCTCATTGGATGGTTATGGAATTGCGTTTCGGGTTTTCGTGTGGTATCCGTTGTTCCTTGAGGGTTTGGCGAGAGTGTTCGGGATTTCGTTTTGGTATCCTTTGTTCCCTAAAGGATCGATATGGTTATGGATTAGTGCTTCGAGCTATCGTTGATTATCTTTGTGATTATTAGTGGCGGATGTGGCGTTGGTTTGAATGTCGGGTAGCCTCTGCAGTCTGAGGAATGGATATTTGAAGATTAGGTTACTTTCGAGCGGGTTGTTCAGTGTGGAAATATGATTTTTATGAAAGTTGTTAGCGCTGGTGAGAAACAATTTACGTGTAAGTGTTGGTTTTTCTGCAAGGTTGTTTTGGGAGATCGGTGATGGCGACCGGTGGTTAATTGTCAGTGTCTTAAGTGGGGGAGAATTGGAAATTCTTCGGATGGTCGTTAGGCTTGAGAGGTTGTTTCGCTGCTTGGGGAATTTTGGGGTATTTCTATCACCCGAGAGCAGGCTCGTATGGGTGAGTAACAGGCATGCGGGGCGGAATATAGGCCTAAGGCATTTGATTGTGGAAGGCCTGGGAGCAGGCCGGGATCGAGTATGTATGATGGAGATAAAGTTCGGAACCCCTAGAGGGCTAGAACGGTATGTACGGTAGGATTTCCCAAAGAGATAGCTTGGAATTATGAATGCTAGTTGAGCGGTCCGGATAGACTGAAGGCCGGTAGGCGTACCAGTCAGGCCGAAGGCTCGGAGGACGGTCCAGCCAGACTGAAGGCACTGAGAGCGGTCCAGATTGGCTGAAGGTTCTGGGAGTGGTCCAGATTGGCTGAAGGCCTGGTGAGACGGTCCAGTCATGCTGAAGACTCTGCAAGTATTGTTGGATTGGTTCGAGGTTATGTATTGCGTATGTTGCAGTATGATTGCATTGGAAGGTCTGGCCCCAGGTAGTGCTCTTGATCAGTGAAGATAGTGCATGGGCTTGAGAGTCCCTGCGATGAGAGTCAGAGTAGTTGTGTTGAATGGATATCGGGTGCGCTTTAAAGAGGTGGTGTAGCGTGGGGTGAGCACCATAGTACTTGTCGTGGTGACAAGACGGTCGAGTGGTTTCCTTGGTAAAGAAAGAGGGAGGAATGAAATTCCGAAAGGGAGTGCAAATTCACGGAAGTGAAAGCGGCAGTGTAGAGTTATGATCAGAGTGGTCCGACGGTGGTCATTGAGCAGCGTGTGCGGCGGCGGTTTGGGATGACATCATGAGGGGATGCCTGCTGGGGTTGCAGAAGGGATTTCCGAGGCCGTAAAGTTAAGAGGCTCGTAAGGGATGTAGATATTGAGTTTTGGGTTCCCAGTTTGATTTCGGGAAAGGATTTGTGTATCAGTGGTTCATCCTGAGGGATGTTTTGAGGATCGTCAGAGTGATGGATTTCCTGACCCGAGGGTGCTAGAGCTAGTTCAGCATGTGCATGCGATTGCAAGAAAAGAACTCCTAGGAGTTTCTCTGAAGAGTGTGTCTTTCTGTCAGCTTGGAATGGATAGTGTTGGAATCGGATCGGGAATCGGGTGGTGCAAAGTGAATTATAGCTCATATGGGTCGAGTAATGGTTGTGATTTGGAGCAGTAATGGATTATGGGTAATTCTCGATTGTTGAGTGCGGTTATCGGAGGGTACAGCCGGTGCCCGATTTAAGACGGTGGTCAGGACACCGTATGGAAAGAGAAAGTGAGTTTGAGATTCGTTGGGAATGCCTTGAGGGACCTGGTCCGGTTAAGGTCAGGTGGCGCGTCGTGAGAAGTATTTTGAAGTTGAGTTGTCGTAGCCTTCGAGGATGAAGCCTAATATAAGTGGGGGAGAATTGTAACATCCCGGAATAGCAAGAGTAGAGTTGAAGGGCTAAAAGTGTAAGTTTTGGAGGGCAACTCGGCGAGTCCATGGATGGACTCAGCGAGTAGGGCCGCGAATTTGGTCGCATGTCAAGTGGCCTACTCGGCGAGTAGGTGCTGAGTGGAGAAAACCCTAATTCTCAGGGTTGAGCTCTATATAAAGAACATTATGTTTCCTCCCCAGCCTCTTTGATTCCCCTTGAGCCCCAGAAACCCTAATTTCGTGGAGGAACACCATTGTTGGGCAAATTAGAGCTTGGAGAAGTGCTAGTTGAAGAAATCTTGAAGGAGAAAAGGCTTGGATCAAAGGGTTTTGCTTGGATTCGAGTTTCCTTGTTGTTGGGGCATTCTTTGAAGGTAATATCTCGTTCTTGAACTGCTATTGTCTAGATTCTTCATTTTTGGGGGTGTTGAGATCACATCTATTGGTGTTTTGGAGTCTAGAGGTTAGATCTGAGGTTGCTACCTCAGATCTGGAATAGAGAAGGGTTCGAATTCCTGAAAGTCCCTGTGATTGAGTATGTAGTGAAGCTATCTTGTCCCAAACCTTAGCCCTAATGTGTATAATGCCTAGATCTTCATGGATTCATGTAAAGTTTGCCACTTTACGTGATGGATGGGTTGTAGGAGGCTAGATCTATGTTTTGGATCAATTGCATGGCCTGGAATGCTTCTATATGGATTCAGACCGGTGGTACTCGGCGAGTCACAAGGGTGGAATCGATGAGTTGCTTGAAGATGAGCTGAAACTCGACGAGTTGGATGAACAACTCGGCGAGTAGGTTGAATATAGCCTTAGACTCGGCGAGTCTGTTCTTGGACTCGGCGAGTCTTGTCGAAGAGTCCCAATATTTTCTGGTTGAGTCGAGAATCGGTGAGTCAAGGGATGAATCAGTGATTTGGGTGCGAGTGGACTCATAGTGGTTGGACTCGGCGAGTCTCGGGGTGACTCGGCGAGTCAGGTCGCGGATTGAGGGAAGTTTTGAGCTTGGGGACTCGGCGAGTCATCGGGTTGACTCGGCGAGTAGAGTCAGTCAGGGATTGACTTTGACCTTGTCCAAGGGTTGACCAGTTGTCTTCCAGGGGTATTTTGGTAAATAAGGATATATATTGAGTTGAGTGTTTTGGTGTTCAGTGGAGGAGTTCGTGTTGGAGTTCGGAGCAGCGGGATCTTATCCTTTCAGCCGGCAGTTTCGAGGTGAGTTATCCTCACTATATCAACAGGGTCTAAGGCACCAAGGCCGGCCCTTTTATCGGATTGAGATCCGGGTATCTATTGTTATGCTATTGTTTTGATATGTTTGCATCCTGGTAGTTAGGCTGGTACTCATTAGAGACCTGGTTAAGGTCAATATCCTGGTAGATAGGATGATGCTATGCTAGTGACCGGTTAGGTCGGTATCCTGTTAGAGTATGTTGTGTTATGTGATCTGCTAGATCGGTTTTCCTGAATATGAATTGTTATGTGATTGTATGTCTATGTGCACATAGTTGTTTGGACTGGAGTTGGGTTGAGGCGGGTCCTGCTTTGTGCTGTAGGCCAAGATACCCAGGGCGGACCGGTTATTCCGAAGGCCCATCGAGCGGTTTGGATAGGCTGTAGGCCCCACGAGGGCGGACCAGACGTGCTGTGGCTCAGAGAGTGGACCAGGCTGACTGAAGGCCCGATGCGGGCGGACCAGTCATACTATAGACTCAGAGAGTTGACCAAGTGAGTTGAAGTCCCAGTGCGGGGGACCAACCATACTGCAGACTCGAGGGACATGATTGGACATGGAGGGTGGACCAGGTGGACTAAAGGCCCTGCAAGGCGGACCAGTCCCACAGTAGACCCGATATGCATGGCTGTTCTGTGATTCGTTATGAGATAGAGTGATATGTGTATGGTATACGTGGTTGGTATTTTGGGGGTATCTCACTAAGCTTTTGGGCTTACAGTTGTGGTTTAATGTTTTTCAGGTTCTTCAGGAGACTATGGCAAGGCGAAGGCGTGATCGTACCGCTTCTCATGATTTTGTAGTAATGTGATTCTGGGAATACACTTAATGATTTGCATTGAAAACCTTTTTGTAATAATTTAATGAAATCCGGTTGTTTTTGAAAAATTTAAATTTGTTGGATTTTTCAGTTGTTACAACTTTTGGAATTCCATTAATTCCCCCGTGGTCTATTCGCATCTCCTACATGGATAAGATGGTTGTCCGGCGTAACTCTTGAAATATCACTCGTCAATATCGAAATCAATGGGAACCCAACTTTCCGTAGAAGAACCTGTAAGAAATCACGAACTGAGCGATCAAGCGAACGAAACGAAATCCGCGTCCCGTTAAGTGAAGATCCGCTGGAACGCCAAGCGAAGACCGGAGTTCACTTGGGAATACAAGGGCAAACCGAATAGGAAGTACCCTCATCTCTCTACTCGATTGTTCATACCTACTTCCTTGCCTAAACCCTAATTTTGGGACGAAATTCCCTCTAATGGGGGAATGATGTGACAACCCAAATATTTCATATATATAATTTCTACGGTCAAACACTTCATTTGGAAATCAAATTCATTTCTACCATCTTCTCGCAAGTTTAAAATCCGTTTTATTTTTCTGAGCTATTCACACTTAATGATCAAGTCTTAGAAAGTAACCACTAAAGTCCTAAAACCAAAAATCATGTCATAAACCTCATAAGATAGAGTTTACGGGCGGTAAACTCGGGCGGTAAACTCCAGGGCAGTAAACTCACCTTATAAGGGTTGAGTGAACCTCATTTACACTCTTTCCACTCTCTCTCTACCCTTTCTCTTCAAGACCCAATATCTCCCAAGAATCTTCAAGTTTTCATCCCCAAACTGTAAGTTCTCTTACCCTAGGTTGTGTTAAAGATTATTACATGTCCATATACCATTGAAATCATCCAAAAATAGCATGAACAAGGTGTTTACGGCCCAAGAACTTCTTAGGCCGTAAAACCTTAAAAAAGGGTGCCAAAATGCCCCTAACTCCTTCCTTGTGCTTAGAGACTAGCTTAGATCATACCCTTGAAGTGTTATGGACCTTAAACATTAGGTGTTGAAGGGTTAAATGAGAGTTTACGGCCCAGGATCTTCTTAGGCCGTAAACTCCCTCAAATGGTGCAAAATGTGCCCTAATTACCTCACATAGCCTTGGACATTAACATAGAATTATACCTCAATTAGTTAGGGACTTCAATCAACGATTTGGCACTTCATGCCATGAGTTTATGGCCATAAACTCATGGGGAAGTGGTCCCCAGGCCGTGAACACCACACAAGACAATTTTTGGACCTTAAACTCACCCAATCTCTTGTTTAGGCCTTGTAGCACTTAACCACATAAGTTATACTAGTTTTAAGACATGTTTGGAGCCCATTTGAGATTTTACAGCCAGGAGTAAACTCCCCTGGGCTGTAAACTCCAACAAACATGTTCATTTGATCATACATTTCCGTATAAAGCCATACATTCCTTTATTGCAACCCAATAGCCTCCTAGCACTTGACCAAGTGTTTTCTTCGCATTGGGATGTTTATACGTGTATAATTAGTATTATAACCACTAATTATATGTAAACATATGTCTTCATATGTTACTAGGGTCATTAAGTGTGTTCAAGTCTTCACTTGACACCGAGCACTCAACCGACACTTCCATCCAATCCACTCGTTGCAAGTGAGTTCATACCCATAAATCAACCTTTTAAATGATTTTAAATGTTTTATGGGGGAGAATACAAGTTGAACTATACAGTTATTAGATAAATCACATGTGATTAATAACTGTATAGCAAATGGATTTTTACATGTCAAACTGCTTCATCCAACAAAAGGTTTTCCAATCTCGTTTTCAAATCTTGTTAAAGTATGAATTTCTCTTTTATATTATCAAAAGTATCTCAAAGGTTTTCCAAAGGTTTTCAAAGCGTGTTTTATAAAATGACATCAAGTCATAAATTCCTATTTGTAAAGATTTTCCAAAGGTTTTACCAAAGTTTTCTTCTATGCTTTTATTTCGTTAAATGCATGCCTATATTTGTATAGTTATATAAATAATGTTTAAAGGACTTAGAATGGCTAGTTCTCCTTATTTCCTTTTCCTCGTTGGGATGTGGTCTGGTGGGTATCAGTTATCCATCCAAAGGTCATTTAAATATTAGTTATATATCATGTATACATGTATAGACATAAAGGTTTCCATCAACCAGTTCATCTCCCTTGGGTAGCAAAGGCGTCCCTCTATTCATCATTCATATACCTGAAACATTAGTAACTATTATAGGAATAGTTAGGAGATTCTATTTACTCTTTCTAGTATGAAGAATTCCACAAGACTCAGTTCATCCGTGAGTCTATACTATTACTACTACATTAAATAGAATGTGACGTACTATTTCTCGATACACTGCTTCCAAGCGCCATCGCCGTGTAACCAGAGTCTCCTGTAGGGAGAGTGGGTATCATGTGTATAGATCTATGCGGGATAGACAATCCCACACCTTGACTGCTAGCTACAGTTCGAGCCGGTAAGGCCCAATGGGTGACAGATGTCACTATACATCGCATGACCTGGAGGGTCATCAAGGATTCGATTGTCAATCAGCATGGTTACATACGAGTTCACATTCATCCTTTTATCCACCCTTTTATTTAGACTGCGCCAGGCGTATCATTCATTTGATACCCTCCTGGAGTCTATGTTTTCCCCTGTTTTAGACTTTGTTAGTTGTATCGTTCATTTGATACTGTCTGGAGTCTATGTCTCTTTGTTTTAGACCTTGCTAGTTGTATCGTTCATTTCATACTTTATGGGGTCTGTGTTTCCCTGTTTTAGACTTTGCTAGCTATATCTTTCATTTGATACTGTCTGGGGTCTGTGCTTGCTTGTTTTAGACTGAGCTAGGCGTATTGTTCATTTGATACCCTCCTAGAGTCTATTTACTTATTTTTAGACTTTTCAAGGCGTCCCGCCTGAACTCTATGATTTACTTACCTTTAAGCTTTGTGAGGCGTTTTGCTTGGAGTCTAGGTTTTATTTACTTTTAATCCAACAATGTTCATGCTGAGGAAAAATATGATTTTCCCCTTATTATTTCTACTTGAGGCTTTTCTCATAACTCCTTTAAAGTGAAAACTATATTTTGTTAATGATAGTACTTTTGGGGAAATTACTCCGTAAACATAAACAATTGGGTCTTGGTAGAAGACTACTTTTATTTAGAAAATATGTGATTTTCTGGAAAGAATTCTAATACCCTGTACATTATAAACTACCATCTTTCATGAGGTTATTTTCAATAAAAATGTGTATTTATACTAATGTCATTAAATACTTATGAACTCACCAGCATTATAAAAATGTTGATACTCGCTTTCAAAATAACTTGTATTCTCAAGTCATTGATAGATAGACAAGTACATCCCGGGAGCTTTTGTGAAGTCAGCCTAGAACCAAGCTGCATCTATGTTATGTTCTGTATTTACTTTGATGTTGCTATGAAATGTAACCTATGTAAAATTATTACTATTAATGCAATGGTTGTTGTACTTTGATTACTATATTGCATATGTTGTGATATTTGACATGACGTCATCCACCCCAGAACATTTCCGTCGTTCCAGTTTTGGGGTGTGACACCATTGAGACATCATGCATCTTATTTCGTAAAATCCCTAAAGAAGCTCATTTATGCACTTTTACACTCCTTGCCCTTTTAAGATCACAAATACCATAAAGATTCATATTTATCAAAATACATCCTTTTTGGTCCCTCAACACCGTGAGTTACATCAAAAATACCTCATTTTTGGCCCTCTTATGCAAATTTCTTAGTTCTAAGTAACTTTGATGTATTTAAAAACCATTTCTTTGCATAATAAGTTGAAATAAGTGTTATGTTCTACAAATATCATCATATTTTAGTATATCTTTAATTTCATGGAGTTTATAACACATAATCACACATATTTCATGAAAAACGCACAAAATCATGCATATACACATAGATCTACACAAAACAACTTGTATTCTCCCCTAAAACATAGTAAAAACTGAAAATTGGGGGTATGAACTCACCTTAGGATTGATGGATAGGTTTTTGGGAAGATATTGGAAGATATTTCAGCCATAATAAGCTTTCTTGAGAGGTTCCTTGAAAAGTATGATGCTTCTAGGAGTATAAACACAAGATTTAAGATGTTTTGATGGGGATTTAAAGATAGGATGGATTTACCCACTTAATAGTGAAGTAACTTACCTAGTATGTGATCTTGAAATGATCCACCTTGAGCTAACCCACACAAATCATGGTTTTTTGAGAGAAAATGGAAGGATTTTACTTTGTTTCCTTGAAAGATTAGAGAGAATTTCTTTGGGAGTTTGAAGTGGAAAATGAAGGTGGTGGTGTGTTGCTTAGGCCGAGAATAAGAAGGAGAGGGGAAGGAGTGATAAGACTTTCATAGATGTATAAGTTTCCATGGATACATGAGGGGTATTAAGCATGGATACTCACCATGCAAAGGTGAGGTGTCTTCCCCATATTATTTCTTTTTTTACATGTATATATATACACACACACACACACCGAAAATGAGGGGTAGAAGTAAGAGCAAAAGGAAAACTTGGGCTAATATTGAACATTTTCAAGATAAGATGCCCAATAAGATGGTTCTCGGCCCATTGGGTCCTTCTTATGGGTTTACGACCAAAATATGATGAAGGAATGGGGTTTATGGCCCAATAGGTCTTATGAACCCATTTACAGCCCATTAAGGCCCATGATGACAAGGTGAGACATTTTAGGTCCAATGAGGTCCATGAGAAATCTTATGGCCCAAAATGCTATTATTTAATGCATATGGGTCTATTTAAGGTCAAAATAGGGTTTCCGGCCCAAAATAGTCAAATTGAGAGTTTACTTGCCCATTAGACCCAACATGAGGATCCTGGTCCATTCTGAGTTTGAACCGGGTTATTAGGGTTTCAAACCCATAGTTGAGTACATGAGATGTATTGAATTAGGTTTTGAATTTTACTCAGGAATTTTTGGTTCAAATGGTTGATTTTGAATGAACATAGCACTTGACATTAGCTTAGATTACAAGTTATATAAGAGTTGATCTTTACATGAAGACAAATTTTCTTAGCTAAAAAGGCTAGTTGTGACACTAGTGTACTGGGTCAACCACCTCGATGGTGGTCAACATCTGATGAGTATGCCCTGCGAACCAGAGGAGTACGCCTCGCGTACATAATCTGTTGGGCCTTTGACATTTGGGCTTCGGGTTTTTGGCTGTTTATGGACTAGCTGGATTTGGGCCTTTTCTGGACTCTTTGAATATTATGTTTTGGGTCCAGTCTTGTTAATGGATCTTGGAATTGGGCCCAATTAGGGAGTTGGTCCCAATTTGGAAAATTAGGCCAATAATGGGCTTTTCATAACGACTTTTAAGGGTATGGAATTGGCATTGGGCCTTGGCCTAATAAAGAGAATATACATGATGGATTGTGTGGACCCCCTTAGTCAAGATTGTTATGTTGTGTAATGACTTGGTATTTATGAGGTGAGTTATCCTCACTGTACTCAAGATCGGCATTTCGGGATTTCGATTCTTCATCTCAGATCGGCATTATGAGGTGAGTTATCCTCACTGTACTCAAGGGTCTAAAGCACCAAGGTCCGCCCTTTGATTTGTTATTTGGGATTGTTGATGGTCTGATCTGTTAGCTCGGTATCCTGGTGGATAGGATGGTTATATGCTGGTATGATCTGTTAGATCAGTATCCTGGTAGATAGGATGGTTATATGCTAGTATAATCTGTTAGATAGGTATCCTGGTAGATCGGAAGTGGACATGATTAGTGACCTATAGTTAGTCTAACTGTCTGTATGTTGGTAGGAGATTACTTGTTATATGTGCACATGATTGATTGGTATTTGAGGGTATTCCATTCCGAGGATGATAGGACCCTAGTATGATGTCTTTATAGATTGTTATATGATTATCTGACATAGGTGTACAAGTTTGATTGGTTATGTTGGCATTCAAACCCGATGGTTGAGGGCCTGGCGTATTCCATCCCGATGGATGATTGGACCGATAGTATATGTTATATATGTATAGTATGTTGGCATTCCATCCTGATGGTTGAGGGTCTGGGGTATGCCATCCCGATGGATGATTGGACCCATAGTATATGTTATATATATATATATATATATATATATATATATATATATGTGTGTGTGTGTGTGTGTGTGTGTGTGTATTGTGTGTGTGGGCATTCCAACTTAATGGTTGTGGGCCGAGAGTATTCCATCCTGAGGATGATTGGACACACAATATATGGGTATTCCAACCCGATGGTTGAGGGCCTGGGGTATTCCATCGTGATGGATGATTGGACCTATAGTATGTTTTTTGTTATTGTATGTGTATTGTTTTGTGTATGGCTATTTTGGGGGTAAATCACTAAGCCTTCGAGCTTACAGTTTCAGTTTATTGTTTCAGGTTCAGCGGATGACCGCGGGAAGGCAAAGGCGTAACCATACACTTCTTCGATTGATGATTTTTATTTCTGGGAACTCTGATGTTTAAGCTAATTTGAAAACAAATTGTAATAAATGAATGGTTTTAAATGATTTAAAGGTTTAAATTTGGCATTAATTTTACGGGTGTTACATTTACAATGTGAGTATCTGTGACTATGAACTACATCAAAAATTTAGCAAGTGAATTTGCATTTTCTTGTGAACTCTATGTTTCAATGTGTAGCAAAAAATTCAATTTAATTTACAAATGATCACTTGAAGCTAAACAAATCATCAAACTAGATGAAGAAAGACACTCAAAACAGTAGACATTCACATGAAAGTGTAAACATATTATAAGTACGAGTAAGAGTGTCATTATATTAGATAATGACATTCACATGAAAATGTAACATAACAAACGTTTAATAGAAACTAAAGTGCATATGAAATATACCAAACAAAACATCATCGGTGTTATTTTTAAGAAATCATATCATCACATTAATAGAAATATAAGTTTTATTTTTATTTTCCAATCCTTTGAGTACTATATCCTTTCTCCCCTTTATTCCCCTCCCTTTTTTAACAGATCTTGTATTCCTTTATTAGGCTTTTTTGCAAACTTATATGTTTGTGCAATGATTTTTGACCTCAGTGTGTTTATGTCAGTCAACAAGATCTTTGCCAGATACTTAATTCGTAAATTATTCAACGAATACTATTGTTATTTTGATTCTTTTGGCAACCCACATTTCCAATTTACTGTTTTATCTCCCATATATATCTCCATATGACACATGCAAAAAAAAAAGTTACAGTCAATACGATTATCTCTTACGCACCACTTCATTTTCACCCTTTTTTGTTGAACACCCTCTAAATTTAAGGTTGATTTGTGGTTGACACTCATCAAGTACCTACTAAATAGTAGTTTCTACCAAAAGAATTTAAAAAAAAGTGTCATTTACTATACTTTTATTCAAATTACGAGTCTGTTAATATTTATATTAAAATTTAGAATATAAATTTACTATTCTTACAAATTCATTAGGTGCATCACGATAAGCTCCTAAAACTTTTGCAACTGAATTCCTGTTCTTAATGACATCAACTGATGGTTATTCTAAGTCTATACAGATTAGGTAAAAGTGATTTTTTTATAAATGGGGAAAAACACTTGTTTTTGTATTTTAAATTGTTAAACCTAGTTTAAAAGATGTAATATAATCAATGTGATTTGTTTTAATGAAAGTAATTGTTTTATTACCAATTGAACATTTTTGAAAATCAAAAATTCTTTTTTCTTTTTTCATTCCATCTTTGATATTTGATTCATATTTTTCAGATATTTTATAACTTATTCAGAATTGTTGAAAATTCTATTTATTATCTGATTAACATTTTCAATCCATTAATGACTATACAAGATTAAAATTTATAATCATTCTAATATTTATAGTGACATTTGTTTTATAATCAACGTACCACCATTAATGTATCAAATAAATACCGCTTTACTAAAGTTTGATTTATTCTTTTCTTCATAACTCAAAACATCACTCAAAGCATCAATGACATGTACATGTACCTATAATCCTACCTGCATCGTTTCGATCATTCCTCTTCCAAGCACATAACCCTTCTTACGTTGAAATACCGTTTCACTTAATTTCTAATCTAATAAAACAAAAAAAATTAATAGAAAATTAATTTATATTTGTATTTATACTATTATATTTAAAGGAAAAAATAATATGAATTATTACCTAGCTATTACCAATCCTAGAAAATATTCTACCTGATACATTTACTTCATCTGGATCTACAAATTTTGATGCACAAATCTGTTTTTGATTATAAGGAGAAGATACATATAGTGGTAGTTTTTTAAACTGTTTTCCTACATTTCTTCTTCCCTCTTGATCATCTTCAATTCACAAATGTATTGTTGTCATCTTATGTTGCTTTTGAATCATAACTTCGTTCTTCATCAAGTTTTTCATCTCCTTCCTAAAACTCTTGTGTTAGACGAATACCAAGTCCAAGTGAAAAACTAAGCATTGATGATTTTTTAGTTTTTTTTTTCTTTTTTATCATCTATTATTGTTTTCTTAAATTTTTGTTCTATAAATCTTTCTGCATTAACAAAATCATCATCATCATCATCATCATCAAAATTTAAAATACATTGAGCACGATCAGCAATCTGATGAACTATTGATCATTTTACAAATTTCCTGGTGTTAGCATTAATATAAATGGTTGAATATTTATTTTGTTTGCTAGTGTCTTTTTTACATCACTCTTATTCCCATCCACCTCATTTCTTTCAAACTTATCACTTTCTTCATTTCTTTCAACTCATCACTTTCTATGAATTTTGTTGTTGAAAACTCAATTAACTTTCCAAACTTCATTTTATCATTCACTAGTTTTTATAATTACTTTTCACTTTGAATACCAATTCCTACAAAATGAAATAAAAAATGTTAATTAGAATGAATGTTTTAAAATTTTTCTACAATTCATTATGGATTCACAATTTGAATGAAGTTTAATACATTAGATATTCACTCTATGTATTTATTTCGTCAAAAATAATAAAATATACTATTATATTCATAATGTAAATGACATTGTGGTCGCATATTAAACCCAATTTAACATTATATATCTGCAATATTAATTACAACAAAATATGAATGCATTTTATATTATATATCTATAAGTCATTATAGAATCTCAATGTGAAAGCATTTTATATTCAGATTTTGAATGCATACAATTTTATAACATATATCAATATTATTTAAATGTAATTTTACTTAGACCATATTCATGTTTATATATACAACATTCATATTATTAATTCTAAAATAATAAAATCAATTTTTTATTAAATATATAAATTGTGAACTTACATCGAGCTTCATATCTTCATTTTGATCGGTTTCGAATTTTTCATCAATCTCTATAACATCATCATTTCATTCCAATGTTCCAAAGTCACCACTCTTTAACTTAACTTTTTCCCTTTTGACCATCATGTCAGAATTCAAAAAAGTATATTATATGTATTTGTCTTTTTTTTTTTTTATTCTTATCATTTCGCATAACCTCCAAATAAGCTAGCCTTTTATGTAATATGATTAGTTAGTTTTCTTATAATAATATAAATAAATGTGTTAATTATAAGAAATTTTCTTACCAATAAAACAAGAAGTGGCGACAATATTAGTTTCCTCTATTTGTTTCATCCCACATTGTCTTTGACATTTTCAAGCAATTGGTTATAAAACCACACCAACCCATTTCTCTAATTGGTGTTTTGCCTAACAAATTTAGCAATACTATAGTTTTGCAAGTTCTGAGTGTAACACCCATTTTTTGAGGTATTCTTTCTTGGCATTTTTAGTTAAGTGTTGAATTTTTTTTAGACAAAAGGGGTTTTGTGCGTTGGGTGTAATGTGGGTAAGTGCGATGTACTCACCTGGCTTGGACACAGGGGGAAGCACCTTCATATGCTAGGTGTATGATATGTATGTTGGGCGTACGTTGTGAATCAACAAACCCTAATATTTAGGGTTTAACCCCTATATAATCCGCATTGTGAAGCTTAAGGATGATCATTCATTAGCCACTTTCCCTCATTAGCCCTCTCACAAAATACTACGTGTCATTTAAGTGTTTTGAGTTTAGAAGTAACCTTTGTTGGTGGTTTTGGTGATCTTGAAGAAGAGAGGATCTCTTGGAAGTTGATCTTGTGGTGCTAAAGCTTTTGGATCTAGAACTTAGCACCCTGATCATTCTTAGAAGGTACCAAGTTCTTACCTTGATGATTCATCACTTAGTTCTAGATAGATAGGGTTTGTGGTTCCTTTTGATCTCTTAAGGTGGTCCTTGAGAGTATAAGCTAGTCCAAAAGGTTATGATGATAGATCTTAGTGTTCTGATGTCCCATGTGCATAAAAATGGTTTCTTGATGGTTTAAGCTCAACCATACATGGGTTGAAGGTTGTTTCATGAATCCATTATGTTAAAATCCAAAATTTGACCTTCTTAAGCCATGTAAAAGCTTAAAGTCATTGACTTTATGATTTAAGACCTTGTTTTGATGTTAATTTGAGGTTTGGACGTTGTAAGCTTAGTGGGTTAAGTCATTTGGATACGGTTTGGCAGTCTGACTAGTACGTCGGGTGTACCCCTTGAGTACGCTACGCGTATTGAACCAACACCCCGATTCTTGATCAACCACATACATCGGGCTATGAGCCAGGTACGCCGTATGTAGGATTGTCTATGGTCTTTTGGACTTTTTGGGATCGGCTTTAGTTGGGATCTTTCTTTGTTTAGTTTGGGCCGTAGACCTTTTATAGTATTAGATCACTTGCGGGCCTTATGCCATCTTGGAGCTATCGAGCCTATGTTGGGACTTAAGGTTATTTAGTTTAGGCTTGGGCCATTATTAGGCCTTATGTTTATGAGCTTAACCTTAGATAGTAACTAAGGTTGGTATTGATTATGTTCAGCGTGAGGAACTGTTGGGAATTAGACTCGGGTGTGGGATTTACTATCTTTCGATCGAGGTAAGTTTCCTTCACTATTCTCGTGGGTCGAAGGCACCAATGTTGGGCCACTAGTTTATGTTAGTAGAATGATAGTTGTCTTCGTGAAAAATCCATGTTATACATGTTTATACATGTTGTCTTCATGACTTTAGTGATATGATTGTATCCTTAGTTGTAGGGGATGAAATAGACCCATTACCGGTTGAAAGATACCGAACAGGGTGAAATAGACCCAGTACCAGTTGAAAGATACTGAAGGGAGTGAAATAGACCCAATTATGTTTTGAATAATATGCATGTATGGTATGTGGTATTTTGGGGGAGCTTACTAAGCTTTGTGCTTACGATTTTCAGTTTGTGTTTTAGGTGCTTCCAGCTCAAAAGGGAAGGGCCCGAGATGATCGCATTACATCCATCCGCATTTTTTTCGCATTATGGGATGTTGGGATTCGTACTCTGATATTATTTTTGTTATGATACACCTTTGGTTTTTTTGTCATGACTATTGAATATTTGAAATGAAAATTTTTATATGGAAATTTTTGGGACGTTACAAGTTGATATTAGACCCTTTGTTTGAGGGATTCATGCATATACTCGGGTGTGTCTGAACTCAATCTGAGGATTTGGTAGATTTTCATAAAAAGAAGTAATTAATTTATAATAAAAGAAGGGTTGTGATGTGTGCAATCAGTCGAGCTCAAGCATGTTGTCCCAAAATACCCATACATGTGAAATATTTTATGCTATGATATGAGAATCACATGCTAGACTAGGATTAACGATTTGTTTAGGATTGCATGACAGAATGCTAGGAGAGATGCCTTTATGTGCCTATTGTATGAGTTTATAGATTTGCATGCTAGTGAGAGATCAGTTATCTGATAGGATGGCCTGTTTAGGTTATGTTCTAATTTGAATTGGTTTATCCTTCAATGTTGCATGCTTTGTGCTTATAGGAATTTTCATTAGTACCAAATGACTACCGGACTAATGCACTTGGTTACATATTATTAAGATTAGATAATTTTAGAAGTTTAGGTTTAACTCTATTGTGCAACTCTTGTTTAAGTCCAACCATTGTAGTTGGGTCCTTTTATTCAAAGAATTATCTAGTACCGATAGCATGTAATTTTATTGGTAATGTAGATTGATGGAATTGGTGGGTGTTCCTTCTACAGGTGATAGCATAGAGTGGTGAAGATAGGAACCCTACAATGTCCCTAGAATATGCCTTGGTGTAAGGACTCTCTCTCTCTCTCTCTCTCTCCCATATATATATATATATATATATATATATATATATATATATATATATATATATGAGGGGAAATGGATAGAAACAAAATGACTTGAAGGAATCATGACACTCCTTGTAGAGGGTATGGATAAGTGTGGAAACTAGTATTGGGCCCACACTACTGAAAGCGTAAGATCTATACCCAAGGCAAGGAAGGTCGTGGGGAATTCAAGAAACTTAAAGAGTGTAAACCTCTGTGTACGTATGCTGATTGTTTATGTGTTATGTTTCAGCATGGTCTTGACACGCAGTGGGGCTGGTGGTTATGGATCTGGATTTGCTTTGGGCTTGGGAACCTAACCAGTTGATGAAGGACTATGCAATCTCATTGGGTTTGATTTTACTAATGGAATCCTTGATACGACCTTAGTGATGTTTGGGTCAATCAAGGAGGATATTGTCAAGTTGATGGAGGATCACCTTCGGATATTTAGGGTCGATATGGTCGCTAGTCAGCACGGAGCCTACATTATCTCCTTCAAGGATTTCAAGGGGTGTGGGGTGCCAGAATTCTTTGGGGCGAAGGACCACATTGCAGCCAGATGGTGGATAGTTCCTATTGAGTGTGCCCAGATGACTAGCATCTTCCACGAGGGGTCGAATGTAAGGTTCGTTGTAGGTTGTCTGAGGGAGCAAGCTTAGGATTGGTGGGAGGAAGTTGGCTATAATTTGGGAGCCCCGACCATTGAGGCCATGACCTATTTGGATTTTGCGACCTGGTTCCGAGCAGAGTTTGCATCAGCTGTTGAGGTCAAATAGTTACCAAAGGAGTTTCTAGATATGTGACAGATGATTGAGACTATGTTGGAGATCACCGTCAAGTTCCGAGAGAGGAATTTATTGGTATCCCAGTACACGACAGATGAGGAGATGAGAAAGACCTAATACCATGAAAAGTAGAGAGTCTGCTAGTTTTTTTTTTTTTGTCTTTCCGACTCTGGATGACATGGTATCTAGGGCTTGGGAATGAGAGATTGATTTGGAGCATATAGGGAAGAGGAAGGCATATCATGGGTAGATGGCAGGGATTTTAATAAAGAAGCTGAAGGGATTTGATTCTAGATCGAAGGACCAATAGGGTCGTAAGTGTTGTGGAAAGTGCGGCAGGGCACATCATGGAGTCTACATAGCGAGTGGTTCGGGCTACTATAAGTGCAACAAGACAGGGCACTTTGGCAGGGATTGTACTACCAATACCACCACCTAGGGATCTTATCTGATTTGCTTCCATTGCAATCATAGGGGCCATAAGAATACCAATTGTCCAAGTTTAACAGCAATGGGACCAGTATAAGCACCTACTCCAGTGACCTTGAGGATCACTGATGGATGCTAAGGCAAGGCAGAGGCGCCAGTAGTCCGGATCAAGACATTTCAGCTAACAGCTAAGAAGGCTCGTGTAGCACCTGATGTGGTCATGGGTATATATCTCCTCCTTATCTTTTATTTATGTTATTTATCATGCTTATATGTTTGTATTTCTGTTTAGGGTCTTTCCTTGTGAGCGGTATTCATGTGTTGGTCTTATTCGATTACAGGGCTACCCAATCTTTTGTATCTCTTGCGCTTAGCAAGAGGTTTGACGATGTACTGGGAGAGTTGGATTAACCACTAGAGGTTGAGACTATTGATGACCATCCAGTGCGAGTGTTGAGGTTTCACCAAGGATGCACTTTGGAGTTATTCGGAGAGTAGCATCCGGCTGACTTGGTTTTGATTCCCTTGCATGAAAAAAAGGGCATTATGTGGATGGATTGGTTGAGCCCCAATGAGGCAATGATTGATTGTTGTTTTCAACCGGTATGTATTTGGACACCAAGTGGGGGAGAGTTAATGGTTCACGGTGATGGTGCACAATGTGGTCCGACTTGCTATTCGACAGCAAGGGCTAGACACTATCTTTCGCATGGATGTTTTGGGTTTGTGGGATATGTGGTGGATACCCGGGAGAAGGGTGAGGTGACTGTGGGTGATGTACCAGTTGTTTGGGAGTACCGAGACATGTTCATGGAGGATTTTCCCAGAATGCATCTGGAGAGACAGGTGGACTTTAAGATTGACTTGGTTCTAGATGCGGCTTCGATAGCCAAAGCACGCTATCGGTTAGCATCTCCAGAGATGCAGGCGTTGTCTACACAACTACATGAGCTGTTAAACAAAGGATTTATTTGGCTGAGTAGTTCACCATGAGGGAACCGATCTTGTTTGTAAAGAAGAAGGACAGGTCACATCAGATATGTATCGACTACCGGGAGCCGAATAATCTAACAGTGAAGAATCATTCCCCACTCCTGAGGATTGAGGATTTATTTGCATAGCTTCAGGAAGCATCTTGGTTTTCCAAGATTGATTTGCACACGGGTTACCACCAGATGAGGGTTAGAGGGGAGGATATGCAAAATACGGTCTTCCGGACTCGTTATGGTCACCACGAGTTCGTGGTGATGCCCTTCAGGATCTCCGATGCTCCATCCGCATTCATGGATCTCATGAATCGTGTATGCAGGTCTATGCTTGATCAGTTTACGTTTGTGTTTATTGATGATATTTGGGTCTATTCCAAGACCAAGGAAGAGCATGAGGAGCACCTAAGAGATGTGTTGGAGACTTTAAGGAGGGAGAGGTTGTATGCGAAGTTCTACAAGTGTGAGTTTCGGTTGTGCGAGGTGCAGTTTCCGGTACATCTCGTCAATCAGATCGGTGTTCTAGTCAATCCGACCAAGGTTGAGGTAGTGATGAGAAGGGAGGTTCCGAGGTCTCCATCCAAGATTCCAAGTTTCCTTGAATTGGCAGGTTACTATCAAAGATTCATCTAGGATTTCTCCAAGTTAACGGTTCCTTTGACCAAGTTGACAAAGAACACTATCACGTTTCATTGAGGGCTTGAGCAACAGGCAACCTTTGAGACTCTGAAGTAGAGATTGTGTGAGGCACCGATTCTAACCTTACCGAAGGGTGTTAAGAAATTTGAGGTGTATTGTGATGCATCGATCACTAGTATGGGTTCAATTTTGATCCAGCAATGTCATGTCTATACAAAAACTTATGGTCATAGTGAGCGTACTATCCAGACCTTGGGGGATATGCTGTGAGCATTTATTCTAGATTTTGGTGGTAGTTAGGATACGTATCTTCTATCGGCGGAATTTTTGTATAACGACAGTTATCATGCCAACATTAATCGACCTCCTTTTGAGATGATCTATGGGCGGAAGTGTATGACCCCGATATGTTGGGGTGTGATCCTTCAGCGGGTCATGGGTAGTACCGAGGTGGTACTCAAGACGACGAAATTAATGTAGCAGGTTTGCAGCAGACTTTAGACGGCTCAGAGCCTATAGAATAGCTATGTAGATAGAAGTCAGTTAGACTTGGAATTTCAGGTTGGGGATATGGTACTCCTGAAGGTGTCACCTTGAAAATGTGTCATCCGATTCAGGAATCAGGGTAAGTTGGGCCTCCATGTATGTTAATCCTTTCAGGGTTTTTTCCCAGGTAGGTAGGGTATCGTATCGTTTGGATCTATTAGAGGAGCTCAGTCGGATTCATAACACTTTTCATGTCTCTCAGTTGTAGAAGTGTTTGGTTGATGATTCAGCAGTGGTTCCTTTGGAGGACATTCAGGTGTATGGCTGCCTGAATTAAATCGAGAGACCGGTGGCGATCCTTGACCGGAAGACAAAAACCTTAAGGAATAAGATTGTGCGTTTGGTAAAGGTGCGGTGGCAGCACCGAAATGGCTCTGGGTGGACATGGGAGCCTGAGGATGAGATGAGGGACCATTACCAAGAAATATTTGCGGCAGCGGACTTCAAGGATCAACTCTGATTCAAATGGGGGAGATTTGTAACATCCATTTTGTGAGGTATTATTTCTTAGAATTTTTTGTTAAGGAGTGATTTCTTTTAGAAAAAAGAGGCTTTATACGCTATGAATCAACTAACCCTAATTTTTTGGGTTAACCCCTATATAATCCCTATTATGAGGCTTGAGGATGCCCCCTCATTAACCACCATCCCTTATCAGCCCTCCCATGAAACCCTAGCTGCCATTTGAGTGTTTTGAGCTTAGAAGTAACGTTTGTTGGTGTTTTTAGTGATCTTCAAGAAGTAAGGATCTCTTGGAAGTTGCTCTTGTAGATATAGAACTTAGCCACCTTAGTCACTCTTTAGAAGGTATCAAGTTCTTACTATGATGATTCATCTCTTAGTTCTCAATAGTTAGGGCATTTGGTTCATTTTGGTCCCTTAAGATGGTCCTTGAGAGTATAAGCTACTCCAGAAGGTTATGATAGATGTTAGTGTTTGTAATGTCCCTTGTGCATAAAAATGGTGTCTTGATGGTTTACACTCAACCATCAAAGGTACAATGGTTGTTTCATGAAGCTAGTATGTTAAATCCAATATTTGGCCTTCTTATCCCATGCAAAATCTTAAAGTCTTCGACTTTATGGTTTAAAACCTTGTTCTGATGTTAATTTGAGGTTGGGACGTTGAAAGATTTATAGGTTGAATCATTTGGAGAGGGCTTGGTTGAATAACTAGTATGGAAGGCGTTCCTATGAGTACGCTACGCGTAATGGGCCATCTCTAGATTTTGGATCACCCACGTAAGTCGGGCGTACGAACCAGGTTTTTCGTACATACAAATGTTTGTAGGCTTTTGGAGTCTTTGGGCCTAAGTTTAATTGGGCTCTTGCTTTGTGTAGTTTGGCCCTTAGACTTTTTTTATAGCATTAGATCATTTGTGGGCCTTAGGCCATCTTGGAGCTACCAAGCCTATGTTGGGCCTTAAGGTTCTTTAGTTTGGGCATATACCATTACTGGGCCTTATGATTATGAGCTTAACCTTAGATAGTAACTAAGAATGGTATTGATTATGTTTAGCGTAAGGAACCATTGGGAATTGGACTAGGGTGTAGGATTTTCTATCTATCAATCAAGATGAGTTTCCTCGCCTATTCCCGTGGCTCGAAGGAACCAAAGTCAGCCCACTAATTTATGTTAGTAGAATGATGGTTGTCTTTGTGACAATTCCATGATATACATGTTTATGCCTGTTGTCTTCGTGACTTTAGTGATATGATTGTACGCTTAGTTGTATGGGTTAAAATAGACCCATTACCATTTTAACATACCGAAGGGGGTGAAATAGACCCAGTACTGGTTGAAAGATACCGAAGGGAGTGAAATACACCGAGTACCAGTTGAAAGATACTAAAAACGGTGAAATAGACCCAGTTATGTTTTGACTGATATGCATGTACAAAATGTGGTATTTTGGGGGAGCTGACTAAGCTTTATGCTTACGGTTTTCAGTTTGTGTTTTGGGTACTTCCAGTTCGAAAGGGAAGGACTCGACTTGATCGCACCACATCCACCCATTTTTTTCGCGTTGTGTGATTTTGAGATTTGTACTCTGATATTATTTTTATTATGATACACCTTTGGTTTTTTTGTCATGACAACTAAATGTTTGAAATGAAAATTTTTATCTGGAAATTTTTCGGATGTTACACCGAGCTTATTTTGTTCACAGATTGTATTAACAACCAGTACAAGAAAGTTTGTTCTGAATATAATCCCCAAGTCTGAGTATTCTTTAATCCTCTCTTCAACATCGGAAGGTCTCATAGATTTGAAATTGTATTATTGCTTCCAATCCATTAAATCCTTTCCTTCACATTGATCATTATTTTATATATGTTTTACACTTAGAGGAATTTCGAGCAAATCATGAACAAGAGCTGGTGTTACATCTATGTTTCCATTAGGTAGATGCATCTTCATACCCGATGAATTGAATGAATTAACAATAGAACATGTCATTTTCCTAGAAATTTTGTTGGTTGAATTTCTTAGCAAAGATCCAAATCCCATTTCTCATACAACATTTTTCTATTCTTTGTTTAAAATTTTAACTATATCATAAAACTTCTTGGGACTCATTCTTGTTCTCAAAGATACTATGTCATTTGGATTTATTGGCACTTTTTCTGTTTTTTTTCCTTGACTACTTCAAGAGTCTTTTACTTGTCAATTTGTTTTTGTATCTTTGTAAAATTTATTTTTCTTTTTCTTTTACATGTTAGTCATTGACTTTTTTAAGCTTCTCACAAGATAACATATACTATAAAATAATTAACAATACAACAAATCCACGTGTGACTTTTTTTAAAAAGTTAATTATTAAATAAAATATCATTCATAAGGTTTTTTTTTTTTTGCAAAATATAATATAATACATAAAATAAACATTTGAATTTGTTAAGGTAAATTAAACATATGAATAGTAATAAACAAACATGTTGCTTTTTTTATCATATTCTTTCATTAGAAGGCTATCATCAGAGTTTATAGGAGTCACAAATTTTAAGTATTCAATCATTCTAAGTCTTGGACTATGTAATGTTTTAAAAAACCAAATTAACGAGAATTGATTTTATAATATTAAGTTAAATTATCAAATTATAAATAATAACCTTGTGTTGTTATCTTTTCAGGTGTCTTAAAACGGATTTATCTTGCTTCATCAACTTTTAGTTTTTTTTCTCTCCTTCTACAGTTTTTTCTTTTCATTTTTTCTTAATTTATTAACGATTCCAATGCGGTTGTCTTTTCGGTGTTTTTGGTATATTTTTTGAACCTTCAACTACACAATCTGAAATTTTTAATGTCAAAGTCAAAAAAAAATTAAGTAATATGATGAAATACGTCAAACATTCAAACTATGGATTTACATTTCATACCAAAACATGTATAAAAAATATAAATTTCAACATGTGATGCATGTGCATGTACACATGCACATGGTGAATGTTTTCATGAATTGTATGCATAGTGAAATCAAGTGAAAGGGATAAACAACTTGAAAAAACCTTTTTAGAAATTCACATTATGAATTTTTTAGACTATGAGATACATCGAAGATTCACAATGTGAATTTTTGAATTTCATACAAACACAGGACAAGGCCCACCATCTGATGTACACATACACATGCATACAAAAACAGGTCAAGGCTCACCATGTGATGTACACATACACATGGTGAATCCTTTCGTCTATTGTATGCATAGTGAAATCAAGTGAAAAGGATAAGAAACTTGATTTCTTAATGTGAATCTTTTAGACTATGAGATACATTGAAGATTCATCACAATGTGAATTTTTGCATTTCATACCAAAACAGGTCAAGGCTCACGATGTGATATATACATACACATGGTGAATATTTTCATGTATTGTGTCGATAGTGAAATCAAGCGAAAAGGATAAGCAAACTGTAAAGCCCATTTTAGAAATATCACATTGTCAATATTTCAGACTATGAGATACATCGAAGGTTCACAATGAGAATTTTTGCATTTCATACCAAAACATGTTAAGGGTCACCATGTGATGTACACATACACATGGTGAATCTTTTCATTTATTGTGTTCATAAAGAAATCAAGTGAAAAGGATAATCATATTGCAAAACCTTTTTAGAAAATTCACATTGTGAATCTTTGAGACTATGAGATACATCAACAATTCACAATGTGAATTTTTGCATTTCATACCAAAACATGTTAAGGTTAACCATGTGATGTACACATACACATTATGAATCTTTTCATGTATTGTGCGCATAGAGAAATCAAGTGAAAAGGATAAGCAAATTGCAAAACCTATTTAGAAAATTCATATTGTGAATCTTTGAGACTAGGAAATATATTGAAGGTTCACAATGTGAATTTATTTTATTTCATTCCAAAATAGGTTAAGGTTCACCATCTGATGTACACATACAGATGGTGAATCTTTTCATGTATTGTGTGCATAGCTAAATCAAGTTAAAGGGATAAGAAAATTGCAAAACATGTTTAGTAAATTCACATTATGAATAGTTGAGACTATGAGATACATCAAAGATTCACAATTTCAATTTTTGTATTTCGTATCAAAACAGGCTAAGGTTCAGCATTGTAAATCTTTGAGATTGTGACATACATCGAAGATTCACAATGTGAATTTTTGCATTTCGTAACAAAACAAGTAAAGGTTTTACAAGTGAACATGTCTAGACCGTTGCACCAGGCCTTCAGCCTGTCTGGACCGTTCTTTGGGCCTTCGGCCTGATTGGTCTACCTCGTAGGCATTTAGTCTATCTGGGCCGCCCTGGGTCTGCTGGCCTTCAACACAAAGCACGACCACCTCAACCCAACCACATACACATGTTGGCATATACATAACTCATAAACATATAATAAATCAACAGTCGAGCACAGATCATAAAAATCAATAAAAATAGCATCATCTTCTCTACCAGGATTCAGATCTAACATATCACTACAGTACTCAATCATATAATTATCAGGATAATAATACAAAGGGCCATCCTTGGTTCCTTCGACTCGAAAGTTTAGTAAGGTAGACACACTTCTTAAATGACAAGCTGCACTAAAATCCCTAACTGTTGACTCATGGAAAAATCATGAACTATTACAATAAACATACACTCAATTAACAATTAGGACACCTACTTGAATAAGGGCCCAAACATAGGGTAATTGTCAATTTTCCCTTTCCCTAATTGGTCCAAGGCCCAATTCCAAATCTTTGATCCAAAAGGACCAACTTACTTCAAAGCCCAATTTTCCAAATTGGGCCTAAACCCCTTATTAGGCCTCATCTAAGCGTTTGATCCTCTAATTAGCTCAAAACCCACTTATTGAGCCTCATCTAAAGGCCCAAACCCCTTATTGGGCCTCATCTAAAGGATCAAAGCCCAACATATGGACCAATACCCGAAGCCCAATGTCTGAAACCCAAACAGAGGGCATATGCGGGGCACGCCCCTTTGATACGATGGGTGTACTTTGCCTCACTTTGACAACCATCAAGGTTGTTGACTCAGTATGCGGGTCGTACATTAACTTACGCAGGGTGTAACCTCGCAACTCTTAAAATCCTTATAAGTGCTTAATCGATTAAGCACTTAAGCTCAAACTTCATATCTAAGACTCAAAGGCACTCTAGAACCATACAGTCAAAAACTTTACAACTTTGCTCATCCAAAAAGGGCATAATATATGGTCTTAATCCATTAACACCTTTTACAAAGAACAAGGGACCAAACTAGCTCAAGGGACCTCATTTTTATGCATTAGGACCTAACATAGGGTCTGAAATCAAAAACCATCACATCCAAAACAAAGCATGCATAATATTGGGACTCTTGGGACAAGAATAATACCAAAAAGAAACCAAAAAAAGATCTAAAGAATCCAAGCATAAAGGTAGAAGCTTTATACCTTTTCAAGCTTTCCAAGAAGATGATGATCCCAAATCTACAAGCTTGCTTCCTTCCTTGACTCCCTTGATGCACTAACTTCTCATTTTTTAACACAAAGATCACACTATAAGCTCAAGATGCTCATTATGGGGGTTAGGGTTCTTTGAAAATGGCCAAGGGAATTGGAGGCTGAAAGGGTGAGTCAAAATGACCCATAATGGTGCTTAAATACTCCACAAACCCTAAAATTAGGGTTCATCCGGACACGCGTACGCCCTGTAAACCAATGTGTACACCCATTGTATTAGGATGTGCCCTAGAACACTTAGCGTACCCATATGTACACCCAACGTACAACTCAAGCTTCCAAGAATTACCAATTTGCCACTAGGGCTTCTTAGGGATAATTCTACCCAACATCAAGGATGAAAAATGAAATATTAAAATACCAAGGGAAGGATTCGAAAATACTTGAAAACCCGGGATGTTACAACTCTCTACTACTTGATCTAGACTTTATCCTCGAATTCTGTTGTGGTGAACAGATCTGGGTAATGCTCCCGCATCTCAGCCTCTGGCTACCAGGTCCACTCGATGCCTTTTCGATGTTGCCATCTTACCTTCACTAGAGATACTTCCTTGCTCCTCAAGACCTTCTATTTTCTCTCCAAAATAGTTACAAACCTCTCAACATAGTTTAGGTGCTCATCAACCTGAATGTCATCCTGTGACACAACCGCATCCTCGTCCAACATGCACTTCCGCAACTACGAAACATGGAAAGTGCTATGGATCTGACTGAGCTCCTTGGGAAGGTCAAATCTGTAGGCAACCTTGCCAACCCTGACAATAATCCCAAATGGTCTAATATATCGGGGACCCAATTTCCACCTCGTCCGGAAGCGAATCACACCTTTCCAAGGTGATACTTTCAGCAACACCAAGTCACTGAACTGAAACTCTAACTCCAATTGACGCCAGGCGACATAACTTTTCTGCCGACTCAGACCAATCTACAACCTCTGCTTAACTTGTTGAATCATCTCTGTAGTCTGAAGAACCACCTCGGTCTAACCCATGACTCTGTGACCAACCTCGCCCCAACAAAATGGATACGACATCTCCGCCCATCAAAAGCTGAAAAGGCGGAGCACCAATGGTGGAGTGGAAAATGTTACTGTAGAAGAACTCTGCAACAGGTAGGTAGGAGTCCCAGCTCCCACCAAAATCAATCACGCATGCATGTAAGATATCCTCGAGAGTCTAAATGGTATGCTCACTCTGGTCGTAGGTCTGTGGATAATAAGTTGTGCTGAAATGCAGCCTCATGCCCATTTCCTCATGGAACATCTGCCAAAAGCGGGTGGTAAACCAAACATCACGGTCTGAAACAATGGAGATCGAAACCCCATGGAAAGCAACAATCCTGCGAATATGCACATCAACCAATTTCTCGGCCAACAAGCTCTCCCGAATTGCCAAGAAGTGGACACTCTTGCTCGGTCGATCCATGATGACCCAAATAGCATCAAAACCCTTTGTCGTCTTCGGCAACTTGGTGATGAAACCCATCGAAATATGCTCCCATTTCCACATGGGAATCTCCAGAGGCTGAAATTTGCCACACAGCCTCTAATGCTCAGCCTTAACCATCCTCCAGGTCAAGAACCTCTCAACGTACCAAGCGATCGCTCTTCATGCACGGCTACCAATAACTCAAACATAGATCCTGATACATCTTGGTGGCCCCAGGATGAATAGAAAAATGAGACTTATGAGCCTCCTCCAACACAATCTGTCCGACCCCACCAGACATAGGAACCCATACCCGGCCGCAACGAGCCAACAAACCACAACTGTCCGGAACAAACCTTATGATCTTGCCCCTGATCCTCTCAATCTTCTAATTTTCCTCCCGCACTCCCTCGGCGTGAGCCTCCCTAATCAAACCCATAAGCGGAGAATCCACAGAAATCCTCATACATGTCACCTCAACAGAAGGTCCAGATGACTTGTGGCTCAAAGCATCCGCCACCACATTCGCTTTACCCGGATGGTAAATGATATCGTTTTCATAATCCTTGACTACGTCCAGCCACCTGTGTTGCCTCATGTTCAAGTTTGGCTGATCCATAATGTGCTTCAAACTCTTGTGATTTCTATAGATAGTAAAGCGGACCCCATAAAGGTAATATCTCTAAATCTTGAGGCCGAAAACTACCGCCACCAACTCAAGATCATGCATGGGATATCACGTCTCATGCGGCTTTAGTTGTCGTGAAGCATAAACTATCACCCATCCTCTCTGCATGAGGACTGCCCCTAACCCGATGATGGAAGCATCACAGAAAACCACAAAATTCTCGACTCCTTTAGAGAGGTTCAAAATTGGGTCCTCTCAAAGTCTCTGCCAAAGGCTCTCAAACATTGCCTGTTGCTCAGGGCCCCACCGAAAATCCAACCCCTTCCTCGTCAAATAAGTGAGGGATATCATAATCTTGGAGAAATCTTGAATGAAACTCTGGTAGTACCCTGCTAAACCCAAGAAACTCCTGATACTTGAAGGAGATTTTGGAACCCCCCCCCCCCTCCCCACTGCATCACTGCCTCAATTTTAGCCTGATTGACCAAAATCTCATCCTAGTTAACGAGGTGTCCAAGGAACTGAACTCTCGCAACCAAAACTCACATTTCAAGAACTTAGCATAAAGTCGTTCTCGCCTCAACACCCCTAAAACCTCACAAAGATGCTCCTCATGCTACTCTCTGGTCTTAGAATACACTAAGATATCATCAATAAACACAATAACCAAGCGATCAAGCATTAGCCTACATACCCGATTCATCAAATCCATGAATACTGCATGCACATTGGTGAGCCCAAATGGAATCACCACGAACTTGTAATGCTCGTAACGAGTTCGGAACGCGGTCTTCTCTACATCCTCCTCCCTCACCCTAACCTAATGCTACCCATACCTCAGGTCAACCTTGGAGAACCAAGATGGTCCCTGCAACTAATCAAAGACATCATTAATCCGCAGATAACGGTTCTTCACCATTAACTTGTCCAACTCCTGATAATCAATGCACATCCGATGTGAACCATCCTTCTTCTTGACAAATAGACTTGATGCTCCCCATGGAGAATTGCTCGGACAGATGAACTGCTTGCCTAGCAGCTCCTACAGCAGAGATGACAGCTCTTGTATCTCAGGCCGTGCCAATCGGTACGACACCTTGGCAATAAGGGCCGCACCTAGTATAAGGTAGATCCTAAACTCGACCTGCCTCTCAGGAGGCACATCGAGTAACTCCTCCGGGAATACGTCAACGAAATCCCTGACAATTGGAACATCAGCAACCGATACCTAATGACCAACCTGCTTATCCACTACATAAGCCAAATAACCCGCACACCCATGCTGAATATACTAATGAGCCCTTGTTGTATAATAAAACCCTTAACCCATCCTGGTGCCCTCTTCATTAATAACCATTTCTCCTCCACTTGGGGTTTGAACTATTCCCCTATTGCCCATCATAGTCGATCATGGCACCGAAACGACTCAGCCAATCCATACCACAATCACGCAGATATCCCCCATGGGAATAGGAATCAAGTCGATCGAAAAGGATACCCTGAAGATCTCCAGAGCGCAACCCTAATAAACCGAAGAAGTAGAAATCCTGTCTTCATTGGTGATAGAAACTTGGAATAGACACTCCAACTCCCCTATGGGAAAATCTGAATCCCTACTAAAAGACTGAGAATCAAAGGACTGACTCCCACCCGAGTCAAACAACACTAAAGTAGGCAAGAAGTTCACTAGAAATGTACCTACCAAATGTACAAATATATGAGAATAAAACAAACATAATAAATAAGATAAGGGATAGAAACATATCAATCACAACATTAGATGCTACTCTAGCCTCCTTGGTAGTAAGTTGGAAAGCGCGGCCTCGAGCCCTCGGGGGCTCTGCCCTGCCCTGACTCCCGTTAGTGATCCTGAGAGTAAGGATGAGAATTTGGCCCGAAAACCCGAACCGAACCGAACCGAATTAGACCTGAATAAACAATTCAATTTGGTTTTCCGGTATCTATATTAGGGTTATTCGGTTTTCGGGTTATTCGGTCCGGGTTACCCGAATAAGGGCTTATTCAGTCCAAATGGACCGAACCGAATATGATAATTCACTTTTTTTTTCCTTTGCATGATAGCAGCTATCCAATATCTTATTCTGTCTTCTGTTTCTATCGAGTATCGACCCAAAAAAACCCACGTATTGCACCAAAAAACCCACGTAATACACCAAAACAATCATGGAAATCAAATTTGATCGACTTTGATTTGCGACTTGCGACTTGCGGCTGTTCTATCGACTATCGAGTGTAGACATTAGACAATCGCGACTGCTGCCCTTGCGATAACAGGTCCTGGAGTCAAGATTGGGTAAGTAATCAAGAAAGACAATTGTGGACAACATTGATGAAATTTTGAAAGACGATGAGGTTGCGAAAGCTTTAGAAGAGGCGATAAAGAACAGAGATGGAAAGGGAAAACAACCAATTAATATTCCCGGATAGTTAATTCGTGTTTGAAAAATCTTATTTTGGGTATCGATAAAAACTTAATTTGGGTGTGGAATGTTTAATGTTTAATGTTTAAATTATATACTTTGGGTGTTTTGGATGTTTAATTTGGGTGTGGAATCTTTAATGTTTAATGTTTAATGTTATTTTGGATGTGGAATGTTTAATGTTAATTTGGATGTGGAATGTTTTATGTTTAACTTGTATACATTGTAAATGTTATTCGGATTATTCGGGTTATTCAGCTCCTTAATCATATGGTACGTGTTATTTGGGTTATTCGGGTCGGAACCGAACCGAACCGAATAATACCCGAACCAAACCGAACCCGTATTGCTTATTTGATTCGGTTTTCGGTTCATACGATTACCCTTATTCGATTTTCGGTTTATTCGGATTCGGGTCGGTTCGATTCGGTTCCGACCCGAATAACATCCCTACCTTAGAGTAGCTGGCGCAGGGGCCTATGTCGGCTTGGCAGTGAACAACAGACAGTTGACCTTTACATGGCCAACCTGATCATAATGGTAGCAAATCCTCACACTCTGAACTGGGTCTGACTGGCGGCAGTCCCTCGCATAATGCCCCTCCTTGCCACATTTGTGGAGCACACTACTAGAACGACATACTCCGATATGAACCTTTCTGCACTTCCTACAAGTACGGCCTCAAAGACCTCCAGACCTAGAATCAGCGACCTTGAACCGCTTTGGCGTTGGTTGTAACTGTGTCGGGGCCTGTCTCTACTCTCTCAACTGAAGCTCTATCTCAAGCTCACACTACCTGGAAGCCTCCTGCAACTCCAACAAAGAATCACATTGTTGGGTAGAAACAAACTACCTGATATCCATCTTAAGCATGCTCATATAATGGATCATCTAAGCCTAATTTAAAGCAAACTCAGGGCAAAACACAGCCCTCTCGGTAAACATCCGAGTGATCTCTATCACCGACTCCGTCCCCTGCATTAGGTCTAAAAACTCCTGGGAAAACCTATCTCGCTCGAACCATGGAACATAGTGAGTACAGAACATATCCATGAACTAATCCCAAGATATCGCAGCCCTCTGTTCCGCAGAATACGATCCCATAACAAGTCTCCACCAATCTTTCGCTTCGGACCTTAAAAGGTTTAGATTCTGGTCAGCAAGGCATGAACAAGTGAAGAAACATCCCCCCACATCAAATAGCCACCTCATGGCCACGATCGGGTCCTAAACTCCATCAAAAGTCAGGGGCTTCATATTATCAAAGTCCTGATACTGAAAGACCCGCCCTGACCCAACACCTGTCGCCGCCACGACTGCGGAGGGTGCAACAGCAGCCGTTTCAACAATGGCTACGTATCAATCATCAAAGAACTCCATCATCGCAGTCTTGATAGACCCAAACATCTTCAGAATCTAACTCTAGATAATAGCAACCACCTCCTCCGGATGATCTCCCTGACACGGTCCTCTGACAATGCTGGCACTCCTTGACTGTCAGCTCCTGATCCCAACCCAGATCTGACCTCAACTCATCTCGTAGTCACCATAATGAAAATACACCAAGAAGATATCAGATATTCACATATCATAATGGGGAACCAACTCCTAACGAAGCCAAAGGGGTTCTGAATTCATTTCTACGCATACGGGTCCTGTGCTTTCAGTAGTACGCGCCTATACTACATTCCACACCCACCCATATTTTTTCAAGGATCGTCACAACACCCTAACAATACTCATAAGCATAAGCGAACACTCAATCCTCACTCCTTAGAGGAAAGGCTAAACATATCCTGACTGGTCGACTGACCCCACATGACTAATGCACGAAACTTCCACCAACCCTGCAGCACTCGTGTGTGCCAGCCATACATAGCACTGGACCTTATAGACATTTGAATATTTGATCCTACCCTAAGCCCTTCATTAAACAAGAACAGGAAATAAGGACAAAGCAAACATTCTCAGGCTATAAGATCTTAGTTATATATTACCATGATGCATATACTGAGCAACTACAGTAATGATGTCAATTCCATAAAAGAAGGCCCTAGGCTATCAGGGATCATATAATCAAGTAATTATATCATGCAACTCATGAAGATCCCTAGACAATCGCTAGCATGTTGTTCTCACATATCACGATATCAAATAACAGTATGGTATTAAGCACGTAAGCTTAAACTTCATATCTATGAAATTTATGATGTATTGTGTGCATAGTAAAATCAAGTGAAAGGAATATGCAACTTGCAAAACCTTTTTAGAAATTCACATTGTGAATCTTTGAGACTATGAGATCCATTGAAGATTCACAATGTGAATTTTTACATTTCATACCAAAACAGGTCAAGGCTCTCCATGTGATGTACAGATACACATGATGAATCTTTTCATGTATTGTGTCCATAGCGAAATCAAGTGAAAGGGATATGCAAATTGCCAAACCTTTTTAGAAAATTCGCATTGTGAATCTTTAAGACTATACGATACATTGAAGATTCACAATGTGAATTTTTGAATTTCATACCAAAACATGTTATGGTTCTCCATGTGATGTACACATACACATGGTGAATTTTTTCATGTATTGTGTGCATGGTGAAATCAAGTGAAAGGGATAAGCAAATTGCAAAACCTTTTTTCAAAATTCACATTGTGAATCTTTTGAGACTCATAGTCTTAAAGATTCACAATGTGAATTTTTTTCATTTCATACAAAAGCAAGTTAAGGTTCACCATGTGGTGTACACATACTTATGGTAAATCATTTCATGTATAGTGTATATTGTAAAATCAAGTTAAGGGGATAAGCAAATTGCAAAGTCTTTTTATAAAATTCACTTTGTGAATCTTTGAGACTATGAAATACATCGAAGATTCACAAGTGAATTGTTGCATTTCATACCAAAATAGGTTAAGGTTCATCATTGTGAATCTTTAAGACTATGAGATACATTAAAGTTTCATAATGTGAATTTTTGCATTTCATACCAATACAGGTTAAGTTTTAGCAAGTGAATTTCAATAAATGTTTATTATATGATTAGAAAAATTAATTTTTTTTCATCTCAATGTGAATGTTCTATCCTGTTTTTTTATCTTGCATATCTTTACTTTTTTCACTTGTTGTTGTTGGTTAAACATCTTTCACATTTTTTTTTGTTAATTTCATTCTTTTCTTATTATCCTACTTTTCATTTTTGTTTTCTTCATTTCCTGTTTTTGCTTAAAAAGGTAAGTCAAACATTAGTTTCATGATATGAAATTTATGATGTATTGTGTGCATAGTGCAATCAAGTGAAAGGGATATGTAACTTGCAAAACCTTTTTAGAAATTCAAAATGAAATTTTTTGCGTTTCATACCAAAACAGGTCAACACTCACCATGTGATGTACATATACACATGATGAATCTTTTCATGTATTGTCTCCATAATGAAATCAAGTTAAAGGGATAAGAAAAATGCAATACCTTTTAAGAAAATTTGCATTGTGAATCTTCGAGACTACAAGAAACATCAAAGATTCACAATGTAAATTTTTGCATTTCATATGAAAATTGGTTAAGGTTCACCAAGTGATGTACAAATACACATTATGAATCAATTCATGTAGTGTGTGCATAGTGAAATCAAGTGAAAGGGATAAGCAAATTGCATAACATTTTTAGAAAATTTACATTGTGAATCTTTGAGACTATGAGACTCATCGAAGATTCACAATGTGAATTATTCATTTCATACCAAAACAGGTTAAGGTTCACAATGTGATGTACGCATACACATGGTGAATCTATTCATGTATTGTGTCCATAGTGAAATCAAGTGAAAAGGATAAGAAAATTGCAAAACCATATTTGAAAATTGGCATTGTGAATCTTTGAGACTATGAGATACATCAAAGACTCACAATGTGAATTTTTGCATTTCATACCAAAATAGGTTAAGGTTCACCATGTGATGTACACGTACACATGGTGAATCTTTTCGTGTATTATGTGCATACTGAAATCAAGTGCAAGAGATAAGTAAATTGCAAAACTCTTTTAGAAAATTCACATTGTGAATCTTTGTGACTATGAGATCCGTCAACGATTCACAATGTGAATTTTTGAATTTCATACCAAAACAGTTTAAGGTTCAGCAAGTGAATTTAATAAGTGTGTATTATATGATTAGATAAATTAGTTTTTTTAATATCAATGTGAATGTTCTAACTTGTTTTTTTTATCTAGCTTATCTTTACTTTTTTCACTTGTAGTCGTAGGCTGAACATCTTTCATACTTTTTTTCAATTTCATTCTTTTCTTCTATCCTTCTTTTCATTCTTCTTTTCTTCATTTCATGTTTTTGATTAATAAAGTAAGTCAAACATGAGTTGCATGATATGAAAGTTATGATTTATACATATAATTGAGAATGTAATTCACAATGTGAATCAGGATTACAGATCACTTTAACATAACATTGATTCACATTTTGAATCAAAACATTACCAATGCAACTCTTTACAAATTCACAATGTGAAGCAAAATAATAGAGACAAGATCAATCAAACACATATGCATAATGTGAATTTGCATTTGCTGAAACAAACAAATGTAAATCATAAAGCATACTGCGAATTCATAAGGTGAATCAATTTTATGGTACATTGATCTATAAGCCTGATTCACTTTGTGAATTGTCAAAAATTGTTAAACTCTGAAACATTGAATTTTTATAAATTCACAGTGTGTAATTAGTTTTTCAATTTAATGAATAAGCTCATAAATGAGTTAGATTTACAAACTACGAATTGTAATTTAGATATCCATGATTTCTATATCAATTTGAAGAAATTTAAGTCATTAAGTTTTCGGTATTTATAGAAATTACCAAAAGTTCATGAAATTAGGGTTTCAATTTAATGAATAAACTCATAAACGAGTTAGGTTCACAAAGTTTTAGGAAATTAGGATTTTTAATTTACATATTCAATATTTTTGTATCGATTTGAAGAAATTTAAATAATTAGGTTTCAATATTTAAACAAATTATCAAAAGTTCATAATTTGAGGGTCTCAAATTAGTGCAAAAATATTTTGTTAATAAAATCGTTTTCACGGATTCATCGAATACATAATACAACAGATAATTCGATTTTAGGTTTTGAAATTTATAAATCGGAAAATTTGATGTTTAAAATGAATCAAAATTGATAATCGGAAAAGAATAACAGTCGAATATACCTTCTAGATTCATTTTTACGAATTTTCCGGCAAGATTTATGGTTGATATCGACTGAATCGTTGTCGGCATTGCGTTGAAATCAACATTCGTCGGAGAAGTAAAATATCACTTTCGGTGAGTGGGTAAAATCGATTTCACTAAGATGATATTGTTGTACACAAACGTGCTTAATTCATCGCGATCGTTACTAAGTTTCAGCTTCATGAAAATGCCCCCTTCAGTTTTGTGTTTGGTTATAATCAGTTGCATATGATTGGTTTTTATAATTTTACAATTGAAATCCAGTGGTTATTATTTATTTGATCCAACCATCTTAATAGGTTCCTTGTTTCCTTAGTTAATATTGGTTCTCTAATGAATCCCACCATATATATATATATATATATATATATATATATATATATATATATATATACCCTATCAGTTATTGGTACGAACGTCAAACGTAATATTTAGTGGTGAAGTAATTGCATGCAATGCCTAAAAGAAAAATGGGCCCCCAAAGTCATAAATATAAAAATTAGTTCGAAGTAGAATGTTATAAAATTCACAAAATTCACTATTAATATTAAAAAACACAAAGTTGTCACAACATTACAAAAACAACTAATTTAAAGGAAAATATTTCTCCTAGCCTTTCTAGATGCAAAATCATTAATAATACTATCCAAATCAATTTTATCTAACATGTCTTTCTCTATACATATCATTGCCAATCCGTTCAACCTTTTCTTGCGACATCGACAATCTTAGATAATTCTTCAATAACTTTAACTTTGAAAAACTTATCTCTGCAGATGCAACAGTGACATGAATAGTTAACAAAATGTTATATGCAATAAAAGTATTTGGGTAACAATCAACAGCTTTAACAAAGTCCAAAATTTCAACAGTGGAAATTATATCATTACGTAAAGTCATCTTTAACACTTTCAATTCTAAAAAAAATTCACTTGAATCCACATCACAAACGTTATCTTTAGAAAAAGTAGTAGCAAACTTTATACAACTTTCTTTAGGTTCACTTTCACTTAGTGACTTTAATTTCTTTGAATCATTTAAAAACCCAAAAATACTTTCGAAGTTTTTTAATTGTCAAATCTATTTTTTAGTGAAACAATTGTCATATTCACAATAACCAAAAATTAATGAACTTTTAAATACTCTTCAAGTGATTATGTTTCTTCTTCATGATCACTTTCATCAAATTGTTTTTTTCTAACAATAGGACGGTTTGATGGAAATGTAGGCTCTACACCCATATCAAGTGTAATTGTTTTAGCAATATTCATACTTGATGTAAAACCTTCAATTTTATATTTTTCAAAAAACTTGATAATATTTTCTATTTTCTTAATAGTAGTATCAATACAATAAGATTTAGATTGTAACTTTTTCCTTACAATATTAATAGCAAACAAAACTTCATACCAAATAACCATACCAACTAAAAATTGAAATTTCACAAAAGATTTAAGTAAGCTTTTAGCTTCACTTTTTGACTTTGGGTCATCACGTGTTTTACTCAATTTTAGCAAAGCAACTTATATTTGAGGAGTTTGAAATCTAATTGCTTGTATACTTTTAATCCTACTTTCCCAACTAGTATTAGATAATGATTTTAATGTTAAAGTTGGAACATTATCTAACAATATTTTACATCTTTTAGTAGAACTAGAAAATAATGTATAAAGGCGTTGCACAATTCCAAAAAATGAAACAGTTTTTTCACAAAAAAGTGTGATCTCACTAACCGTAAGGTTAAGACTATGCAAATCATAAGGCATATATAAAGCTCTAGGATTAATTTCAAGCATTTTTTTAACCCCTTAGTGTTTTCCTTTCATATTAGACCCATTATCATAACTTTGACCCCTTATATCATCCATATTAAGATCTAATAATGTCAATGCATCTAATCATTCATTAAAAAGTCTTAAACTGGAAATGTCATTTACTTTTAAAAATTCTAAAAAAATATTCAACATTTGTATTTTTTTTAGAAGAAAAAATCACACATCGTACAATCAAAGTCATTTACTCTTGATGACTCACATCAGGAGTACAATCAAGAATTATAGAAAAAAAAATTTCCTCTTTAACTATTTTAATGATAGAATTTCTAATCTAGTCACCTAAAAGAGAAATTAGTTCGTTTTGAAATTTATAGCCAAAATAATGATGATGAGTTTCGTTATTTTTAATTCTTCTTATATGATCTTGCATTATATCATCATATTCAACTATAATTTGGATTACTCATAAAAAGTTACCATTATTATCTTGAAATTTTTTTTCATTAGACCCTTCAAAAGTCAAATTATATTTAGATAACAATTTCACAGCCGCTATTATTCTTCTTAATATTTGTCTCCAATGTTTTTTTTTTCTTTTATTATTTCTTGTTGTAATTCGTTATCAATTGTAAGGTTTTTTTCAAACTTAGTTTTTCTTCATTCGAGAAACTCATACAAACACAATGTTAATTACTATTTTTATATTCTTTAAGTCTATCACTAAGATGTTTCCAATCAATATATCATTCATTTGTTAAAAAAAAATTTGATTAGTAGATTTAAATATTTTACAACAAAAATTAAAAAACCTTATCTAAATTTTTATAGTATATTAACCATTTTCGATCACGTGACAAACCATTATTTAACTTTCTAGTATAAAATGCATATGAAAAATGTCTAGAAAATTTATCTTTAGCAAAACACAAAATTTATTTATCTTATTGACCCTTTTAAAATTAGAATATCTTTTGATTTAATATCAACAGAATCTCAATTTCTAGTATCAAAAATATCTATTGATTCATTTAAATTAGCATTTTCTTCATTTATATTAGTATTATGTTCATTTAAATTAACATTTTCTTCATTCAAGCTTGCAACATTTTCATTTATGTATGTATCTTGTCCATTTAAATTAATATTTTCTTCTTTCAAATTATTATCATGTTCATTCAAATTAATGTTTTCTTCATTAACACTAGCAGCATTTTCATTTAAGTATCATGTTCATTCAAATTAATATTTTCTTCATTAAAACTCATTGGTTTTAAAATTTTAACCATAGACTATTTCTCCTTTTCTAAAGAAGCCTCAACAATTTTTCGTTTATTTCGTTTTTCACTATCGGATAATTGTTTTTTAGAAATGTTTTATGATTGACAATAAAGGAATAGAACAAATTACCAAATGGGTAACCTAAAATTCAAAATATCTTTCATATTCAAAAAAATATTAAAATAAATAAATAATTCTAACAATGTAAAACCCAAATGGATTTTGAAAATTCACATCAACTGACTGCCAAGCTTTATTTTTGTTTATAAAGTAAAAACAAATGACATTAACTTACATTAAATTAAGAGTAACTCGAACGATATGGACATATAGTGAGAAAAAATAACAATGTCATGGATTTCATATATAGGTTTGCTAGAGTAACTCCCACATTCCGCGCTACCTTCCTATTTGACATTCATGGAAATCAGAATCACGTTTAGCGACAATCGACATCAAGATTCAAGCGGCCCATTTTAATAATTTGTTTGGGTTAATGTGATTTTGGACTGGACATTCGGCTACTAACTTTGGGCCCCTAAAGAAATATATAGATAAAAAAAAAAGTTATATATATATACTAGCCATCTACCCGCGTAATACGACGGGCGGCAATAACTTTGTTTTGGCAATTAATTTTATTTCGATGAATAGTTTTTAAACAGAAGTTAAAAATTTCAATAAATAGATTTCTTGCGACGATTTTTTTAATTGTGGTAACATGTAAAAAATCCATAAATAACACAATGAAGTGGACTATGTTTGCGCATGGTTTGGTTATAAAGAAAAGTTTATTATTATCTTTCGTCAAAAATAAATGTACATTTTTTTGTTTCAAAATAATTTGTATGCGGTTTTCATTTAACATATAAGTTGCATTATTTTTTTGTTATTAAAATAAAATTTTATTATTGTTTTGGATATAAAGTATGTCGATAGTTTCTTATTAAAAATCAAAATATATCTATATTATAGAGTTTTGTAAAAAAAGTAGAGCAAATTACACATCTATTCCTTTTTATAGGATTGTTGATATTATCTATATTTTTTATTTTCTTTTTATACTGGTATACATATTAAGTTATAATATGGAACATTTTTATTTAATAATTTATTGGTTAATCAATATATTAAAATAGTTGGTTTCTGATCGATTTAAATTAAACATGTTTGATTTTTATTGTCAAGAATTTGTTTTTATTTAGGATTTTCTTTTTTGTTTTGTCAAACATTTTCAAATATAAAAATAATAATTAATTTCATGTAAAATGCATAGTTTTATTTTCTTCATATTGAAATTATTTTTTATTTTTGATAATTCTTATTTTCAGATTTGATATAAATGATGTGTATATATGTATAATAATGCTTATTACCACTTTATTTAGAAATGAGTAATTTACACGAATGGTTCCTATGGTTTGGGGTAATTTAAGCGTTTGATCTCTAATTTATTTTTTTAACTTGGAAAGTCTATATTATTTGTTTTTGTTACGTGTTTGGTGCCTACTTTTTGTTTTTGTTACGTGTTTAGTCTCTGTCTTACCTAAAAAATTATTATTTAAATAGGGAAAAATGATGGGTATGTAAGGTAAGGTGAGGGGTGGGGTTGCAACCGTGTTTACTTAAATGAATTAAAAAATCAAGGACAAAATAATATTTTTAGGTAAGACGGGGACTAAGTACGTAACAAAAACAAACAGTAGAAATCTTTCGAATTAAAAAATAAATTAAGAACTAAATGCACAAATTACCGTAAAGCATAGCGACCATTCATGTAATTTACTCTTTACAAAGTAAAAGTTTTAAACTTAAAAGAACAATTAATAACTTTGTCTTCGTTCATTTTCACCTTATATTTATAATATATATTAATAAGTAATAATTAACTGTATTTTTGTGTATTTTGTATAATAAAGATAAAGATTATAATCAATATTTATAAACATAATTTAACTTATTATCCAAGTATTAATTAACATCAATAATAAAAGCGTGAGTTATAACCTTCAATTTAAATTTTGAATCGTTGTCTAGCATTTCCAATTTTCCATAATATATGGAACACGTTTTTTATTTGCTATTTTACATAAGGATTTATTAATTTCAGTTTACGCATAATATAATTTTAAATTGAACATTTGTCTATCTTTTTCATCTAAATAGGGTAAAGGTATAGTATTATTTTATTGGTTGTTACTTGTATCATGAACTAAATCGTTTGGACGTCTTAAAAAAATAATATTATTATATTGAAGCTATTTTTGGAAATAATGAGATTTCTTTTATAATATATATATATATATATATATATATATATATATATATATATATATATATATATATATATATATTCTAGAATTTTTGGACCGCTAAAATCGTAGGTCCTAGACAGTCGCCCGGATCGCTCATCGTCTGGATACATAAAAATTTATTAGTTGAAGGGAAGAGATCACCTTTTATTTGACTAAATAAAAAAATGGATAATGACTTGAAAGGGTAACGAACTTTCAATTTTGTTCACATTTAGTCATTAAACTTCTTTTCATTATCTATTTGCCATTGAACTATTGAAACTGTTCACATTTTACCTTTATAACTGACTGTTACCAGTCATAAAGGTAAAATGTGAACAGTTTCAATAATTTAGTGGTAAATAGATAACGAAAAAAAAAGTTTAGTGACTAAATGTGAACAAAATCAAAAGTTCGTTTTCCTCTAAAAAGTTCAATGGCTAAATGTGAACAAACTTCCTATTGTATTATGTTTTAGCAAATTATTTATTTTTGTTTAATTGTAGCAATATTTGTTGGTGAAGATATCTATGAAATAAAAAAAAACAAAAACAAAATGTAACATCCGGATTTGCAGGTATCATAATTTAAGTATTTTTCTTTTGAGTTAAGAAGAGAGACTCGACGAGTTGACGCCTCAACTCATCGAGTAAGGTCGCGACTGATTACTCGGATTAATGAATAGACTCGACGAGTCGGTGAGGCGACTCGACAAGGCCGCGCTGTTGGCAGAAACCCTAAATCTTTGGGCCCGAGCCATATTTAAAGGTACTTATGGCCTTCAATTGCGACTACCTTTCCTATAAGTGAGAACCCTAGCGAGCTTGATTGTGTAGAATGAGAGGAAGAGCTATCTTGAGCTTTTTGGTGTGATTTTGCAAGAAAGGAGAAGAGTTCCAGCAAGAGGGACCAAGGAAGGTTATTGTTCTGAGTTATTCAAGCAAGGAACTTCATTCTGAGGTTAAAAAAATGAACCCCTTTTCTTCCCTATTGTCTAGATTCCATTTTGGGTTTAGGTCTTGAATCACTTCATCTTTGGGGTTTTGAATGCCTCAAACCCCTCTTGTAAGTTTGTGTTATAGATCTGGACCCTTCTAGGTTCAGAGAGTCGAGAATATGAAGCTTTAGTAGAGTAAACCTTGGGGGTTTGAAGTTAGGAATCTGGACCCTTCTAGGTCCAGAGAGCCAAGAATATGAAGCTTTAGTAGAGTAAACATTGGGGTTTGAAGTTAGGAAGCATTTATGGGATTTTTATGGTATATATAGTTACTTTCATCTTACACATAGATATAAAGTATTTTATATAAATTACGTGCTATGTGTGCATATTATTTGAATACTTGCTGTCTATGCTGGATGAACGATTTTATACATGTTTTAAAAGATTTACATTGTATATTTATTTTATATCTACAAATATGTTGCGGATGAAACATGGGTAGATGAAATAGTTGGTGTGTGATGAAATAAAATGATGAGAGATAGGTGATGATAGAAACGTGATGATAATTAGGTAAATAGATGATGATGAATAGGTGATGTAGGATGAAAGGAGATACCATAATCTTAACCGACAATGTGGCGATGTAGTCATCTACCAGATTATAGATGGCGACCACGGACTATTCTAGACAACCCAATGGAAACACCAGCAGGCCCATAACCTGTAGGTGATGAATTACGAGTTCTGACGATGTTGTAACTACATATTCATGCAATGATACTCTAACCCTTACTATGAATTACGAGTTCAGACGATGTTGTAACTACGTATTCATGGGATGTCACAAATTCCGCATGTCAAACCAGTGGTGATAATTCACATCAGTGAGAATGGTTCATTTATTTGTAAAACCAAAATCAGATTAAAAATTTTGATTTTTTATTTTGGAAAATGTCAAACCATTGGTTTTTTATTTTTTTAAATATATTTTTAGGGGTTTTTTTTTTTTTTTCATAGATTTTTTCATCAACAAATATTGCTACAATTTAACAAAAATAAATAATTTCCTAAAACATAATAAAAGATGAAGTTTGTTCACATTTAGTCATTGAACTTTTTAGAGGGAAACGAACTTTCGATTTTGTACATATTTAGTCACTAAAGTTTTTTCGTTATCTATTTGCCACTAAACTATTGAAACTGTTCACATTTTACCCTTATGACCGGTAACAGCCGGTTATAAGGGCAAAATATGAACAATTTCAATAGTTCAATGGCAAATAAATAACAAAAAAAAGTTTAGTAACTAAATGTGAAAAAATTTGAAAGTTCGTTACCCTTTCAAGTGATTATCTCATAAAAAATAAAAAAAAATAAAAAATAAAAAAATAAAAGGGCCTTGACGTAATTACCTAGAAAATTTAGTGAACATACATAATTGATGCTTATCATCCAAAAAGGGATACACGCCTTTAGTCATCGATTAACAATCATCCATCCTAGGTTGTAAGGTTGTTATAGAAGCCGGAGATGACACGGTGGAAAAAATAGACATTACAAAAAAATCTACACATTCGACAAAAATTGTCATAAAGGTAGTGTCCAATAACAATATAAATGGGGCGTATATTGTACATAAAATATCTACATATTCCAAAAAATTTGTTTTTATACGAAATTCATGTTATATATATATATATATATATATATATATATATATATATATATATATATATATATATATATATATATATATATATATATATATTATTGAGAAAAAAAAGTTGAAAATAGAGGAATCATTCAACCACTCATTTATTTTTGCTGCAAAAATCTCCGTCGTACCAACGGAAATGGGAAATGAATAGATATGTGTTTTCCAACAAAATATATTTCCTTAAACTATGCTAATCATTACTTTAATATATACAAAAACATAGTTTTTTTTTCGTTTTTATTTTTATTTTTAGAAGTTATTTTTATCAAAAAATGATTTTAAATATACCAAAATTTATGATTTTTTATTATCTACAAATAGACATCCATATTGATATAGTTTTAAGATAAAATATATTTTTTTTATATATTTTCAGTTAACGTTATTCATAAGTGAATAAAAATGCATCAGATTTTATTATAATACATTCCTTATTAACTTATGAATAAAAAGTATGATTTTTTATTTATTTATTTATTTATTTTATTTTTTTTTATTTTTTATTTTTTTTACAATTTAAGTATCATTCATATATAAATATAGCATATAATAAACATAGTATATTCATATTTTAATATTGGACGATGCATTCATTTGTGAATATTAACATAATATATTCACTTGTGAATATTAGATGGTATATTCACTTATGAGTATTAAATGATGTTTCATATATGAATATTACATAGTATTATATGGTATATCACATGTAAATATTACACAGTATATTCACTGTGAATATTAGATGATATATTCACTTATGAATATTACACAGTATATATTCACATATGAATATTACAAGGTATATTCACTTGTGAGTATATTCACTTATGAATATTTGAAGATATTTCGACAAATATATATAATTTTTATATGCTAATCACATATGAATAACATACAGGCTTGCATATTTGTTTTGTATTTTTAATAATCATATACTGATTCAGGTGAGAAAACATATTAATATGTGAATATAATGTGATAATTTAGTTTATGCATTTCATCAAACAGTTGGAGTGCATACAAGTTAACTATTTTAAAAATGTTAAAAACATCAAATTATCAGTTCCAAATCATCATATACTTCGTATTTCGACTTTAGATGCGACATCCTATGTCTGATCAATTTCTCATTCTGATTTTGATTTCCAAAAATCCGATTGGGAACCTGTGAGTACCGATTCTGAGTCCTTCAATGTCGATTGTGACTGCAAGTCCAGAACTCCGATTCTAATTTCATGAACAACGAAGAAATTCCGATTCCAACTGATTTCGTTTACGAATCTAGGAAATTCCAGTTCCAAATCCGCTATGAACTTTAACAAATGCTTGTAAGGTACGAACATTCAGAGTATTCAACAAAGAAATCGATGAATTTAGGTTGCGAATCTGTCTTGAACGGCGAACCTCTCATCCACGAATATTGATAACTGATTAACACTGGATGACATTGATGATGGTTTAGTTGAAGAAATCTGGATGGTTATTTAAGGTTGGAGGAAAAATTTTGATGATGAACGAACTGTTATCGAATTCTCTATAGTTACGTATTTAAGATTGAAGGTTATTAACATATTTACAAGTTTACCACTGTGTCTTTTTATGCTTAGATTAAATGAGTGGCTGACAATGATTCCCCCATTCTCAACCTTTTTTATTTTCCCAATTGACTCCACCTCTATATATATATATATATATATATATATATATATATATATATATATATATGTATATATATATATATATATATATATGTATATATATATATATATATATATATTGTCACAGCCCGAAACCGATGGCGGAAATATTCCGGGGAGGAGGACGTCATGTAAAGTATCATAACCAATATACATAGTAAGCATAGTAAACACAAAACCTTACATTACATAGAATCATTACATTTGTTTGAAAGTAAGGTAATACATGTTTTATAGATACATTAGTTTAAACAAAAGTAAAGACGTGACTTCCATATGCTACGTCTTCTGCAAAAGAACGTGAGATACCTATCTAAGGAGAACCTGAGAATACAAGCAGTTTTAAAATATCAGCATAAAGCTGGTGAGTTCATAAGCGGTTTGTTTCTGAAAATGAACTAGTTTTCTTTGGTTTTCTGAAAAAGTTGTTATCCAAGAAAATCCCATACTTTCTTATAAGTAAATTTTAGTTATCCATTTGTTACACAGTTAGGTTAAGAACAGTTATGTTATCCCAGGAAAAACCCTTATTTTCCTTCAAAGATTGTGGTTGGTTATCGAATTTGAATGAAGTGTATATGAATCTACCATACTTGTAGTGTTTGTGTGAAGTTTCCTGAAAGCCTGATTATCCTTGAAAGGTACGTTAGTTTTAACACGTATATAAAACTATCAATTAAATAGTAAACTAATTTATGAGGTTATTAATTTACTAAGTTCTTTATTACTTAAAAGTAAATCTCCGTTATCTAAGTTTGTGAGTTCTATAACCATACGATAAACTAGATATGGCAAAGGAAGGCCAGTATCATTTATGACTTTTGTCCCCTGTAGACCTGTCGGTCCCACTGTAGCTAGCAGCAAGGTGCGGGGTAGTCATCCCCGTATAGATCTATACACTCAAGTCACGCTCTCCTACTAAGAGATTCTGGTTACATGGGCGGTCCTCCACTTGTGTATCTCTGTGGAGTGTTATAGAGGACGTGTCTCCAACCCTAAGATTAACGAATTTACAAGTAACAATGCGGAAAATCATGTTTTAAGTTCTAATTACAAAGGTGGTCCTCCACTCGCGTATCTCTGTGGAGTGTTACAGAGGACATCTAAAGTTCTAAGATTAATGATTTTTAACAGTAATGAAGTGGAAAATCATTTGTGAAATGTACAATATAACACTATATAATAAGATTTGCAATCAGTTTGAAAACTAACTCTGCAAGTCAAACAGTTGATTAGTACGGTTTTGATTGTTAAAAACAAACAGAATCTGAAACATTTTAAATGAAATAATAAGTTTGAGTACAAGATATTCTTGTACTTTTGCTTGTATCCCCCCCCCCCTGAAAACATTGAAAACACGGAAAAAGGTGTAGGGGTATGAACTCACCAGACGAGGAATGTGTCGGTTAGGATGCTAAGTGTCAGTTGGGGGATTGAATACACACGAGGTTCCTATGTAATATGAAGAGATACATAATTGTATCTAATTAGACTTTGAACTACTAATTAGATAAGAATACACACTCCGAGGCACGAACACACTTCATTTCAAGTGTTAGGAGTGATCTGGGTTGCATCTACGGAGGTGTATGGCCTAGATATGGAGTTTACTCTTCAAGAGTAAACTACTAATGGAGATTATGGCCTAATGACCATATCCCTATGAGTATACAGCCGTAAACTCATGGGTTGAGTGTTCTTGGGTGCTTAATGGTCTTATAACACTTGTGGAACTAGGTTAGGCTTAGATCTAAGGCATGGGAAGTGAATTGATCAACATATTGACCATTTTAAGGAGTTTATGGTTGTAAACTAGGAGTTTACGGCCGTAAACTCTCATGTACCCTTTCTTTTTGTGTTTTGGTGATCCTAGGTTAAGCATAAGTGGTTCTAGTCCAAAGTAGAAGTCATGGAAGGAAGTTAGGGCACCATTTGACCACTTTATAGGAGTTTACAGCCCAAGAACCATTCCTTGGGGGGGTTTATAGCCGTAATCTCCTAAGGAGGTGGTTTCTATCATGTTTAAAGTCCCTAACACAATGGTGGTTGGTTCTAGACATTATTCCAAGGCATAGGAGGTGTTTAAGGGGCATTTTAACACCTAAAAAGGTGTTTACGGTCCTTGAATGGGTTTTTACGATCCAAGCATGTTCTTGGGCCGTAAATTCATGTTTACTCCCCAAATGTTGGGATTTTGGTGTTCTAAGTCCATTCATGTAATCCTCTAAGTCATATCTAAGCACTAGAAGTGGTTTGGAAGGGTTTTAGGGCTCCAAAACCCCATTTAAGGGTGTTTACGGTTTGGGATTGTTCCTGGGCCGTAAACTAATGTTCTTGGTCCTTTTGAATGATTTAAACACGAATTTTTAAGCAAAACATGCTAAACTATGAGCTAGGATGGATTACTTACCAAATTAGAGCTTGAAGGAGGTGGTTTTGGATCAATTTCGGGTTTGTAAAGAGAGAGAGAGAGTGAAAAAGCTTCAAATGAAGTCCACTCACCCTTAGATAGGGTTTGATTTTGAGGATCGGTGGAAATCTACCCGATACTGACGTTAAACGAGGCTTATGGTCGTACCCGATTTAGTTGTCGTAACCCGACGTAGTTATAATTAAAATTTTTCCAAATAAATAACAAGAGTATTTTTCACGTGTTTCTAATGGGTTTGGACACTCACAAGGTCAAAATAAAAGTGTTAATTTAAATGACCTAATCCAAAAATGTTAACGGAAAAACTGAAATACAAACGGTTTTACTGATAAAAATGGGTTACCGTGACGGAGTAATTTACGGGTTGTCACATTATCTCCCCGTTAGAGGGAATTTCGTCCCGAAATTTAGAATTAAGATACAATCGTATAATTGGATAGAGATGCGGATATTTTTGTTTCATCGAGTCTTCGCGCTCCCAAGTGAACTCGGGTCCTCGCATGGCATTCCAACGAACCTTCACTATTAGAATACGGCTTTGTTTCGTACGTTTAATCTCTCGTTCCATGTTTTTGATTGGTTCTTCCATGAAGTTCAGACTTTCGTTGATATCGGTCTCATCAAAAGGGATTACTACGGTTTCATCGGATAGACACTTTTAAGAATAGAGACGTGGAATAGAGGATGGATGTTGCTAAGTTCTTGAGGTAGTCGGAGTTTATAGGCTACGGGACCGATCCTAGTGAGGATCTCGAAAGGTTCTATGTACCTCGGGTTAAGTTTTCTGCACTTTCCAAAGAATATCTCGCCTTTCCAGGGCGAGACCTTCAACAGGACATGATCTCCAACCTGGAATTCTAAGGGTTTCTGTTGTTTATCAACGTAACTCTTATGTCTGTCTTGTGAAGCTTTCAGTCGTTCTCAGATTTGGATGATCTTCTCGGTGGTTTTGCGGATGATTTTCAGTACCAGTGAGAGCACTGTCGGGGATTCGACTCTTGGCTAGCTGCGTGTCCCATACCTCGGCCCAGCACAGAGGGAATCTGCACTTGCAACCATAAAGGGCTTCGAACGGGGCAGCCTTGATGCTGGTGTGGTAGTTGTTGTTATACGAGAACTCGATCAAGGGTAAATGGGTGTCCCACGACTTTCCGAAATCGATGACACATGCTATTTGCATGACTTCTAGGGTCTGGATAGTTCTCTCACTTTGTCCATCTATTTGAGGATGATAAGTTGTACTCATGTCCAGCTTGGTTCCAAGACCTTTCTGAAGGGACTGCCAAAACCTTGAGGTAAACCTGCTATCTCGATCCGAGATAATGGACACAGGCACACCGTGCAGTCGGACTATCTCTTGGATGTAGATTTGCGTAAGTCTTTCCATCTTGAATGATTCTTTAATTGGAAGGAAGTGAACGGATTTTGTCAAAGGATCGACAATTACCCAAATGGTATCGTACCCACTCGGAGATCTGAGCAACTTGGTGATGAAATCCATGGTAATCATCTCCCATTTCCACTCAGGTATCTCGGGCTGCTGGAGCAGACTCGAGGGCTTCTGATACTTGACCTTTACCTTGGCGCAAGTCAAACACTTTCCCACGAAGGTAGCGATTTCGGCTTTCATGTTGGGCCACCAGTATTGTTTCTTGAGATCCAGGTACATCTTGTTCGAACCTGGGTGAATAGAGTATTTGGTCTTGTGAGCTTCGTTCATAACAACTTCTCTGAAACCTCCGAACTTTGGGGTCCAGATTCGATCCATGAAATAGTGGACTCAGTCACTTCTGATCTCAAGTTTCTTATCCATTCCCCTCAAGGCTTCATTCAACATGTTCTCTGGTTTTAGGGCTTCCAACGGGGCTTCTTGGATCTGTGCAGATAAGTGGGAATGGATGGTCATCGTTAATGTCTTCGCCTTGCGGCTTGAACTCTCCTTTCGGCTCAGGGCATCTGCTACCACATTAGCCTTGCCGGGATGGTAGCGGATTTCGCACTTGTAGTCACTGAGTAGCTCTACCCATCGTCATTGCCTCATGTTTAAGTCTTTCTGATTGAAGATGTGCTGCAGGATTTTATGGTCAGTGAAGATCGTGCACTTAGTTCCGTAGAGATAATGTCTCCAAATCTTCAATACGAAGACCACTACTCCTAGCTCCAGATCATGAATCGTATAGTTAACTTCGTGTGCCTTCAGCTGTCTCAAGGCATAAGTGATAACTTTTCCTCTCTGCATAAGCACACAACCTAAGCCCTTATTAGATGCATCGCAATAAACAACGAAATCCTCTGTTCCTTCGGACAGGGACAGGATAGGTGCGCTGCACAAGGCTCGCTTCAAAGTTTGGAATGCAGCGTCTTGCTTTTCACTCCAACAAAAGGGTACACCTTTCTGTGTCAGAGTGGTTAGGGGTTTAACGATTCTGGAAAAATTCTGGATGAACCTGCGATAATAGCCAGCGAGACCCAAGAATTGATGGATTTATGTGGGTGTCTTCGGTGCCGACTAATTCTCTATCGTCTTGATTTTTGAAAGGGTCCACGTGTATGCCTTCCTCGCTTACCATATGACCAAGGAAAGTGGTTAGACTGAAGGGCATCACTACGAACTCGTAGTGACCATATCGAGTCCTGAATGTTGTCTTGGAAACATCATTCTCGTGAACTAGAAGCTGATGGTACCCTGATCTGAGGTCTATCTTCGAGAAGTAACTGGCCCTCTGAAGTTGGTCGCAAAGGTCGTCTATTCGAGGAATAGGATAACGGTTTTTGACTGTCAATTTACTCAACTCACGGTAGTCTATACACATCCGAAAGGATCCATCTATCTTCTTCATAAATAATATCGGGGCTCCCCAAGGTGAGAAACTCGGTCGGATGAACCCCTTGTCGAGTAGCTCATTGAGTTGACTGGATAAATCCTGCATTTCTGTTGGAGCTAAGCGATATGGAGATTTGGCTACAGGATTTGCTCCATGAAATAGTTCGATACGAAACTCGACTTGGCATTCGGGAGGAATTCCCGGAAGCTCTTTGGGAAAGACATCAGGAAAGTTGCAGACTTCAGGGATGCTCTCGATATCCTTAACTTCTTGTTTCTCATTGTTTACATGAGCTAGGAATGCGTAACACTCCTTTCGCAAGAGCTTTTGAGCTTTGATGCAAGAAATGATGCAAAGATTGGAACTAAGTTTATCGTCGTAGATCATGAAAGTTTGGCCACAGGGGAGATTGAGACGGATGGCTTTTTTGTAACGAAGGATATCAGCATGATTGGCACTCAACCAATCCATGCCAATGATAATATCAAAGCTCTCTATGGAAACTGGCATTAGATCAAATGAGAAAAGAACGATCATTCAGGGTAAGGATACGACCTATGAATATATTGTCAGCATTCTCTTTCTCACCGTTAGCCATCTCGACGGTAAATGTTTCGGTTACTAGACGAGGACTATGTTTAAGAAGATGTTTGAATGAATGGCTAATAGAACTTCTTTAGCACTAGATTCGAAAAGGATGTGAGCATAAGAATTGCCGAGAAGAAACGTACCCATGACGATGGTGAGATCGGCAACTGCCTCCTCCTACTTTATAGCTAGAACTATCCCGACGTTGCTAGCTGGTCCTGCCTTGGGGCAGTTCCTATTGAAATGCCCGACTTCTCCACAACCTTAGCAGGCCTGATCGGCACTCGATCCGGAAGCTTGATTGGTTGGTTGAGTCGGTGCACTGCAGTTTCGCGCAAGATGACCCTTCTTGCCACAGCTGATGCAGATCATCTCACGGCATGGGCCAGGGATACGATGGTGGTAATTGCACCTATTTCACCAAGGGAGGTTACCAACATACCTATTGGTAGGTGCTTGAGCTGTAGACGCAGCGACAGGAGTAATAGAAGCTTGAACTGCCACTGTTTTGTGGTTCTTGGAGGGTCCTTGTGAACTCTGACCCTTTCGCTTTTTTCCAGAAAGTCTTCTTACTCTCATCACACTCATTCTGGTTCCCCTGACCATCTTTATGGTTTTGGGGATAGGTGTTACTTCCTGGTCCACTAAACCTGCTAGGGTTCAAGTGCGCCATTGCAGCCGTCACTGTGGCAGTAACAACTGCCTGAAATAAGACACGGTCGAATTGAGAAGTATGCGGTGGCGGAGGGTTGTTGTTCCTTGAGCTAGGTACTTTCTTTGGAGGCATATTGATCTAAAATGATTGGGAAAGAGAGGATGGTAAGTCCTCTGAATTGAATAATGAGATACGAAACAAGAGATATCTCATTATGACAGATAAAGTGTTGTACTAAGCGATAATATATAGGAAAACTACTAAAACAAGGGAATTATCACTAAGGAAAGAATAAGTAGCAACACTTGGAACGAATTTCTACAACGTATTCGGCTTTGTCTAAATACTCTGATAGTATTTATGGTTTGTTGCGACGATGACTCATTGTTTGGATATTTGGTAAGTTTTAGGCATGCCGCACACTACAGTCACTCCCAAGCACATGTTAGCCGTGTCTCGAGTAAATATAGTTGATCAGGCTTTATTGACCCTAGACACAACTACATAACTGCCAAGCTTTAATCACAGCGTACAACACCCAATTACTTATGTTTCGTTCTACTCAAGGTTACGGTCTCTGACGTTTAGGTATTCTCGTATACTTTTGAAAAATACTTATATATTAAAGTATACTTTTAGTTCAAAGCACTTGGCCCCTTTGTGTTTATAGTCTTATACCATGTAAGGTTTGGTATACTTAGTTTACTATAAACAAGGGCTCTGATACCAATCTGTCACACCCCGAAACCGATGGTGGAAACGTTCCGGGGCAGAGGACGTCATGTAAAGTATCACAACCAATGTACATAGTAAGCATAGTAAACACAAAACATTACATTACATAGAATCATTAGATTTGTTTGAAAGTAAGGTAATACATGTGTTATAGATACATTAGTTTAAACAAAAGTAAAGACGTGACTTCCATATGCTACGTCTTCTGCAAAAGAACGTGAGATATCTATCTAAGGAGAACCTGAGAATACAAGCAGTTTTAAAATATCAGCATAAAGCTGGTGAGTTCATAAGCGGTTTGTTTCTGAAAATGAACTAGTTTTCTTTGGTTTTCTGAAAAAGTTGTTATCCAAGAAAATCCCATACTTTCTTATAAGTAAAGTTTAGTTATCCATTTGTTACACAGTTTGGTTAAGAACAGTTATGTTATCCCAAGAAAAACCCTTATTTTCCTTAAAAGATTGTGGTTGGTTATTGAATTTGAATGAAGTGTACATGAATCTACCATACTTGTAGTGTTTGTGTGAAGTTTCCTGAAAGCCTAGTTATCCTTGAAAGGTACGTTAGTTTTAACACGTATATAAAACTATCAATTAAATAGTAAACTAATTTATGAGCTTGTTAATTTACTAAGTTCTTTATTACTTAAAAGTAAATCTCCGTTAATCTAAGTTTGTGAGTTCTATAACCATACGATAAACTAGATATGGCAAAGGAAGGCCAGTATCATTTATGACTTTTGTCACCCGTAGACCTGTCGGTCCCACTGTAGCTAGCAACAAGGTGCGAGGTAGTCAGCCCCGTATAGATCTATACACTCAAGTCATGCTCTCCTACTAAGAGATTCTGGTTACATGGGCGGTCCTCCACTTGTGTATCTCTGTGGAGTGTTACAGAGGACGTGTCTCCAACCCTAAGATTAACGAATTTACAAGTAACAATGCGGAAAATCCTGTTTTAAGTTCTAATTACAAAGGTGGTCCTCCACTCGCGTATCTCTGTGGAGTGTTACAGAGGACGTCTAAAGTTCTAAGATTAATGATTTTTAACAGTAATGAAGTGGAAAATCATTTGTGAAATGTACAATATAACACTATATAATAAGATTTGCAATCAGTTTGAAAACTAACTCTGCAAGTCAAACAGTTGGTTAATACGGTTTCGATTGTTAAAAACAAACAGAATCTGCAACATTTTAAATGAAATAATAAGTTTGAGTACAAGATATTCTTGTATTTTTGCTTGTATCCCCCCCCCCCTAAAAACATTGAAAACACGGAATAGATGTAGGGGTATGAACTCACCAGACGAGGAATGTGTCGGTTAGGATGCTAAGTGTCAGTTGGGGGTTTGAATACACACGAGGTTCCTATGTAATATGAAGAGATACATAATTGTATCTAATTAGACTTTGAACTACTAATTAGATAAGAATACACACTCTGAGGCGCGAAAACACTTCATTTCAAGTGTTAGGAGTGATCCGGGTTGCATCTACGGAGGTGTATGGCCTAGATATGGAGTTTACTCTTCAAGAGTAAACTCCTAATGGAGATTACGGCCTTATGACCATATCCCTATGAGTATACAGCCGTAAACTCATGGGTGGAGTGTTCTTGGGTGCTTAATGGTCTTATAACACTTGTGGAACTAGGTTAGGCTCAGATCTAAGGCATGGGAAGTGAATTGATCAACATATTGACCATTTTAAGGAGTTTATGGTTGTAAACTAGGAGTTTACGGTCGTAAACTCTCATGTACCCTTTCTTTTTGTGTTTTGGTGATCCTAGGTTAAGCATAAGTGGTTCTAGTCCAAAGTAGAAGTCATGGAAGGAAGTTAGGGCACCATTTGACCACTTTATAGGAGTTTGCAGCCCAGGAATCATTCCATGGGGGGGTTTACGGCTGTAATCTCCTAAGGAGGTGGTTTCTATCATGTTTAAGGTCCCTAACACAATGGTGGTTGGTTCTAGACATTATTCCAAGGCATAGGAGGTGTTTAAGGGGCATTTTAACACTAAAAAGGTGTTTACGGTCCTTGAATGGGTGTTTACTCCCCAAATGTTGGGATTTTGGTGTTCTAAGTCCATTCATGTAATCCTCTAAGTCATATCTAAGCACTAGAAGTGGTTTGGAAGGGTTTTGGGGCTCCAAAACCCCATTTAAGGGTGTTTACGGTTTGCGATTGTTCCTGGGCTGTAAACATATGTTCTTGGTCCTTTTGAATGATTTAAACACGAATTTGAAAGCAAAACATGCTAAACTATGAGCTAGGATGGATTACTTACCAAATTGGAGCTTGAAAGAGGTGGTTTTGGATCAATTTCGGGTTTGTAAAGAGAGAGTAGTGAGAGAGAGTGAAAAAGCTTCAAATGTAGTCCACTCACCCTTAGATAGGGTTTGATTTTGAGGCTCGGTGGAAATCTACCCGATACTGACGTTAAACGAGACTTATGATCATACCCGATTAAGTTGTCGTAACCCAACATAGTTATAATTAAAAAAAATTCAAATAAATGACGAGAGTATTTTCATGCGTTTCTAATGGGTTTGGACACTCACGAGATCAAAATAAAAGTCTTAATTTAAATGACCTAATCCAAAAATGTTAAAGGAAAAACTGAAATATAAACGGTTTTACTGACGAAAATGGGTTACCGTGACGGAGTAATTTACGGGTTGTCACACACACACACACATATATATATATATATATATGTGTATATATATATATATATATATATATATATATATATATATATATATATATATATATATATATATATAAGGCTTAGGAAATATGTGGTTGTTATGTACCTAAACTTATATATAGAACCCTCTAGACTATGTTGTTTTGATTCATATACTAAACCAATCAAATTTATCTTCATTTTATTCATTATGTTTAAGAACTTAAAACACTAAAAGTCATAACCATTTAATCAGCTCTATTAGAAAATGCAAATTTATGTTTATTTTATTCATTATGTCTAAGAACTTATAGCACTAAAAGTCATGACCATTTAATCAGCTCTATTAAAACATGCAAGAAGTTAATCAAGATTTTCACAAATCATTTGATGTAGTTTTTTAGTTGAATGGAAAAATGTTTGAGTTATATTCGTTAAAAATATTGGTTTTTTACTTTCCCTAAAAACTTCAATGATTTTTGTCACACCCCAAAACCGAGAACGGCAGAAACGTTCTGGGGCAGAGGATGTTATGTAGTGTATCACAACAATGTAAAGTAGTAAACAAGCAACAACATCATCCATTGCAGTAATAGTATAATTTTAATTACAAGTGTGTTCTTTCATAGTATAAGACAACATAATGAATAATCAAAATAAAAGAGGAGTCTTGACTGCTCCGTCTTCACAAAACCTGGTCGTCGTACCTATATATTTGTAACCTGAGAATACAAGTTATTTTGAAAGCGAGTATCAGCAATAAAGCTAGTGAATTCATAAGTATTAATGTGTCTTTGATTTGTAAAACTGTGAACTAAAAACTTGTAAACAATTGGAGAAAAGTTTGTATAAGTATGAAAATGTTTGTAAATAATTGTAAACGTTTGAAAACTCTAGAAAATCCCTATGATTCCTACTAGTATAAAAAGTAGTCTTCTACCAAGACCTAACTGTTTTGAAAGTAGCCTTCTACCAAGACCCGACGGTTTTGAAAGTAGCCTTCTACCAAGACCCGACTGTACGACTATTATTATTATCTAATCTACCTCATTGATTATGTGAATATGACACATGGTAAAGGTATTAATAATATATTAACTGGAGTTTTATCCTTTTGTAGTTGTCGTATATACAGTGTAAGTACTGTAGTATTTGTAATAAGTGACTACTTTTTTACTAATTTGCCTTAATTGAGGGTTAAGGCATAATGTGATGGCTAGATCCCATACTAAATGCTCCCTGTCAAGAGATTTTGGGAACCAAATACGACCCCTGCATGATTGCAAGCTGTGAACATCCACATTACTATGATCATGTATACCCAATATAACTATCAAGTATTAGTGATTCATTGGTATAGTTAGATCCTGAACTTGTTCCATGCTATAACACCTTGTTATGTCTGTTCTGTTATCGTGTATTGTAAGCGTATTTATGTAAGCGTATCTATGTAAACGTATTCATGTAAGCGTATCTATGTAAACGTATTCATGTAAGCGTATAAATGTAAGCGTATCTATGTAAACGTATTCATGTAAGCGTATCTATGTGAACGTATTCATGTAACATGTAAGGTATTAGTATAGACTCATGAATGAACTGACTCTTGTGTGATTCCTTGTACTTGGAATGGTAAGTAGTATCTCCTAACTACACCTATTATAGTTACTAGTAATGTACGTGTATCACCGAAAGTATACCTTTGCTACCTAAAGGTACCGAACTAACTACTGGAATTTTTATTTCTATATATGTATACATGATATATAACTAATATTTAGACGACATTCGGATGAGCAACCGATGCCCTAATGCCACATCCCAACGAGGAAAAGGAAATAAAGCGAGCTAACCGTCCTAAGTCCTTTAAACATTATTTATATAACTATACATAACTAGGCATGCATTTGACAATATAAAAGCATAAAGAAGTTTTGTAAAACCTTTGAAAGTTTTAATACTAAGAAACGATGACTTGATGTCAATTTATAAAACGATTGAAAGTATTTTGTTTGATAAGACAGTTTAAGTATAAGGAAAACCTTTGTTTGAAACACAGGAAAACCTTTGTTTGAAACACATTTGTAACTGAGTTTGAAAGGAAACATACAGTATGTAAAGCAGTTTAATAAAGAGTTTTAAACATGTAAAAACGTTTAAGAAAGTCATTTGAAGAAATTTGTTTGGTAAAACAGTTAACGTATAGTAAATCCATTTGCATGCTAGTTATTAATCACATGTGATTGATATAATAACTAAACATGATTCAACTTGTATCCCCCCCTAAAGCATTTATAAGCATTTAAAAACATTTAAAAGGTTAATTAAGGGGTATGAACACACCTGCAGTGAGTGGATCGGATGGAAGTGTCGGCAAGTGCTTGGTGTCAAGTGAAGACTTAAACACACACAATGATCCTAATAACATATGAAGACATATGTATATATATATAATTAGTAATTATAACACTAATTAAACATGTATAAAAATCCTAATGTGAGGAAAACACTTTGGACAAAGTGTTAGGAGGCTATCAGGTTGCAACAAAAGAGTGCAAGGCCTTATAAGGGAGTTTATGGTCAAAGGACCATGTTTGTTGGAGTTTACGGCCCAGGGGACTTTACTCCTGGCCGTAAACTCTCAATTAGGTCTCTAAATGAGGCTTAAAGCTATAATGACTTAAGTGGTTAAGTGTTCATAGGCTTAAACAAGAGGTTGGGTGGGTTTAAGGTCCAAGAATGGCCTTGTATGGTCTTCACGACCTAGGGACCACTTACCCATGAGTTTACAGCCGTAAACTCATGGTATGAAGTACCATTTCGTGTATTGAAGTCCCTAGTTCAATGGTGTAAGGTTCTATGCTAAGTTCCAAGGCTCACTAAGGGGTTAAGGTGTCATTTGCACCCTTAAAAAGGGGTTTACGGCCCAAGAACATGCCTTGGCCGTAAACTCTTTTGATCACATGATTCTTTGTGATTTCTAAGCCCTAAACATGTTAAACCTAGTGTACAACGATTTGGAACAAGAGTACTTACGATCTAGGAGCTTGAATGGTCGGTTTTGGCCAAGAACACTAGTATGTGTTCTTAGTGAAACTTGAAGATCTACAAAATGGAATGATTTCACGGATGAAATCATGTAAGATATCAACTAGTTAAGACAATAAACTTACGAGGTTTGAAGATATGGAACGAAGATCGGGATGATACTTGAGAGGATTTCAGCCAAAGGGAAGGAAGGAATGAACAAATTACCAACATATCATCTTATAAGCAAGAGTTTACGGCCCACATGGAGTTTACGGCCGTAAACTCCCATGTGTTTGCCGTGAACTCCTTGCAGGGGTGTTTAAGGTCATTTCTTTGAGCTATAACTTCAGCCGATAAACCCCGACACTTATTCCTTAAGTGTACAAGACTCAGAACATTCAAATAAACTCCTAATTGTGCTAAAAGATAACAACAATGGGTTTGACTTTTAATGAAGTGTTAGAGTGAACTGGATGGAAAATTTTGGGTTGTCACAATTTTTTTTTTGCATTAAAAATATATATAATTGATCTTTTTCATTCCATAATTTAACTCGATTCAACGGTATTATGTTTAAACAAATTAAGTGAAAATGAAAATGGATTTGTTTTGTTTAAAATCATGTCGTTTAAAATGTTCTATATCTACGCTTAGGTACATAACAGCTACAAATTCACTTTTTTCATATATATATATATATATATATATATATATATATATATATATATATATATATATATATATATATATAAGAAAAAACAAATTAAATCGACGTATGAGTTACACAATAGACAAAATTGCAAAAATGGTCCCTATGGTTTGTCAATTTCTTTGGGTAAGATCCAAAAAAAATTATTAGCAAAAAAGGTCCTTATTTGATTGTTTTGTTGCGGTTTTGGTCCTAACCTCGTTAAGTTTTGATGGGTTTTAGGTAAAACAAATAAACTAGAAAACAATTCCTAAGTTCACATGCAACCTACTTTGGATCTATGTTTTATCTATTGAACATACAACTTTGAATTGCAAAACAAGAACCCTAGAGGAGAGAGGCTATAATCGAAATCTACAAACTAGGGTTTAGTAATTACATACCTTTCAATTGTTATAGTAAACAATTGATGATTCCCTTGATCTTGATCTTGATCTTCTTGGAAGTTTAGCACCACAAGTGTAATGCCTCTAATGGAATCACACCCAAACTAGCAAGAAGGAAATTAGAGGAGAGAGGGAAGAGGGAGTATGCAAAATTTTGGCCCTTGGGGTTTCTTCCAAAGAAAAGAGTGACCAAAACATGAACCAGGAGGCTCCTTATATAGCTGAGGGATCTAGGGTTTTGGAAAACCCTAGTTATCCTTTGCTTAGGGCCTAAGCAAACCCAAGGGCCTTATCCAAGCCCCTATGGACGAAATTATTAGGGTTTCCCCTAAAGATTTCGTCCACCCTTATCCAAGGGGGTTCTAGAGCCTTCCACTCAACTATTAGATAATTGCAAACTAGTCCCTGCACCTTATAATTAATTCTTTTAACCCCAAAATTAATTCTAATTAATTTCTGGCTAACAACTAATTAAACCAAATGATTTCTTATTAATATATTAATCTTTTAACATATTAATTCATTTATATTAATTTATTAATCTTATAATAAATTAATATCTCTCCTTTCATAATTTCCTTGTCCGGTTGCTAGGTTTGAGGGCAACCCAAAAGGACTGTGTTGCTATCAATTCAAGTACATACCAATTATAGTTATGGGCTTAGACACCTAATCCAATAGTCTCCCACTTGGATAAGTCTATAACTATAATTGCTAGTATGCCTTCTAAATTTGACCAGCAAATTGTAGCTTCCAAAAAGCTGCTGCCGAACTCTGACACAGTCAGTTACGTGTCCTAAGATAAGTGATCATATAATCCTTCGTTCTGCTAGATATCCCTAGACAAAAGACATGGAATGCAATCAACCTCTTTGTCCAGAATCTATGTTTCCCGATTCCTGATTAGTGATGATGTAGGACTTCTAATTGAACACATCAATTTAGTCCTGGCTGGGCCCAGCACATAAGTCAACACCAAATCATCGAGGGGCCCACAGATATCGCTTTTTCCCATTAAGGAAAAAGGAACGAATAAACATTGACTCATATGCTTGTATCTTTTACTCATCAAATCATACATGATAATACGTTTTATAACACCAAGTTACTGATGCGTTTTCGTATTAACAATGCATAACCGACTTGAAAATTACAACTCATATATCTCTGTTTCAAGATTATAAGATATTATTGTCTCAGTATTACTCGTGATGAATTCCATGAAGTAATACTCTGAGCGAGGGTTTATCCAATACTCAAATGTCAATTTCTGAGTACTCATGAACGTTGCAGCAAAATCTATTGCCATGTCTATCCTTAGACAATCTACAATCCAGTTCATGACAGTCTTGATTCACTACTTACTTCCAAAAGTACGAGCGACTGTGGAGTTTGAATAATCTTATTATTCGGGAAGTAAAACATGCAAAAAACGAAACACAATAATAAACAATTGACAAAAGGTAGAACCCAAACTTATAAATAATACTTTATTATTTAATCACCAAAAGTCAATTACATTTACTTTGTTACAAGTTTCAGAACAAAACTAATCTAACTACTAAAACTAATATCATCTTTCAGTCCTATGCTCCGAGCATGCTGAATATGCTTAGCCCTACTCAGACCCTTTGTGAGGGGATCTGCTGGGTTATCTTCAGATGATACCCTCTTCACTATAAGATGGCCTTCTTCTACTCTATGTCTGATAAAATGGTACTTTCTGTCGATATGTCTGGTTTTACCATAATCTCTCGGTTCCTTTGTCAAGGCAACCGCTCCTTCATTATCGCAGAACAGTTCCATAGGCTCCTGGATGGTTGGAACAACTCCGAGATCCCCGATGAAGTTCCTCAACCAAGCTGCTTCTTTCGACGCTTCACTTGCTGCTATGTACTCTGATTCACAAGTAGAATCAGCCACCGTATCTTGCTTGGAACTCTTCCAAGTAACTGCTCCTCCATTTAATAAGAATACCCAGCCTGACTGAGAACGGAAATTATCTCTATCCGTCTGAAAGCTGGCATCACTGTAACCATCTACTCTCAAAGTATCATTGCCGCCAAGTACAAGGACCCATTCATTCGTTCTTCGCAAATACTTGAGTATATTCTTCACGGCTATCCAATGAGCTCTACCTGGGTTTCCCTGATAGCGACTGACCATGCTCAAAGCAAATGCCACATCAGGACGAGTACATGTCATAGCGTACATGATCGATCCGACAGCGGAAGCATAAGGTACACGACTCATGTCATCTATTTCCTCATCTGTACTCGGGCATTGAGTCTTACTCAATTTGGTATTGCTCTGGATAGGTAGCTCTCCCTTCTTGGAATTTTCCATACTAAACCTCTTTAGTACCTTATCCAAGTATGTGCTCTGACTAAGTCCAATTAGTCTCTTCTTTCTATCTCTCAATATTCTAATCCCAAGAATATAGGCGGCTTCTCCTAGGTCTTTCATGGCAAAACACTTTCCAAGCCAAGACTTAACTTCATTCAAGGTTGGAACGTCGTTACCAATGAGTAATATGTCATCGACATATAACACCAGAAAAGTTACTATACTCCCACTAGCCTTGATATACACACAAAACTCATCTTCACTTCTAGAGAAACCAAACTCTTTGACTTTCTCATGGAAGCAAAGATTCCAGCTGCGAGATGCTTGTTTCAATCCATAAATGGATTTCTCAAGCTTGCATACCCTATTGGGAAACTTTGCATCAACAAAACCCTCTGGCTGACTCATGTAAACATCCTCAGCCAACTTCCCGTTAAGGAAGGCAGTCTTGACATCCATCTTCCAGATTTCATAGTCATGAAAGGCAGCTATGGCGAGCAATATCCTAATAGACTTAATCTTAGCCACCGGTGAAAAAGTCTCATCATAGTCAACCCCTGGGGTTTGAGTGAAACCTTTTGCAACCAGTCGAGCCTTGAACGTATGCACATTCCCATCCATGTTTGTCTTCTTCTTGAAGATCCATTTACACCCAACTGTCTTCCGACCTGGTGCACTATCAACTAAATTCCAAACTTGGTTGTCATACATGGACTTAATCTCGCTGTCCATTGCTTCTTTCCACTTGGAAGCCTCTGGGCCTGCCATTGCTTCCTTATAAGTGACTGGTTCATCTAAGTTTACCAGTGTTCTATCACTTATGAATGTGTCACCATCTGAAGTAATATGAAAACCATACAACCCAGGTGGCACACTCACCCTAGTGGATCTTCGAAGCGGTAATGATTTATCAACCGGTTCAACAGGGACTGTTTCCTCTGGTTGAGTGCTAGTGTCATCTAAGGTTCCTTCATTGGCTGACTCTTGAATCTCTTCAAGGTCAATGGTACTTCCACTGTCCTCTTTGAATATGAGCTCTCTTTCCAGAAAGACTCCTCTTCGAGCTACAAACACCACGTTTTCACTAGGTCTGTAGAACAAATATCCAAAAGACTGCTTTGGGTAACCAATGAAAACACATTTCTCACTTCTAGCTGCTAGCTTGTCGTGAGTCTCTCGTCTTACGAAAGCTTCACAACCCCAGACTTTAATATGTGCTAACGAGGGAACTTTCCCTGTCCACATTTCGTGAGGTGTTTTGGCAACCTTCTTTGTAGGGACAAGATTGAGGATGTGGGCAGCTGTCTCTAAGGCATACCCCCAGAAGTGAATAGGAAGCGAGGCACGACTCATCATAGAACGAACCATGTCTAACAAGGTTCGATTATGCCTCTCAGCTACACCATTTAACTGTGGTGTCCTAGGAGGAGTCAATTGTGAGACTATCCCACATTCTTTCAGATAGTCGTTAAACTCGGTACTAAGATACTCCCCGCCTCTATCGGATCTAAGTATCTTGATCTTTCTGCCCAATTGATTTTCGACTTCATGCTTAAACTCTTTGAACTTTTCAAAGGTTTCTAAATTATGTTTGATCAAGTAGATGTAACCATATATGCTATAATCGTCAGTGAAAGTCACATAGAATCGATTAGCATCGCTTGTCGTTGATTTGAAGGGCCCACACACATCTGTGTGTATGAGATCCAACAGACCTTCACCTCTTTCACAAGACCCTGTGAATGGCGATTTTGTCATCTTTCCCAAAAGACAAGATTCACACATATCATCTGATTTTAGGTCAAATGATTTCAACACTCCATCCTTTTGGAGTTGGGCTATGCGTTTCTTGTTAATGTGTCCAAGACGACAATGCCACAAGCATGCCTTGTCTACACTATTAGACAAGTCAATATTAAGTACACTATTTCCTAAGCTATCAACACAAGTCACTGTTTCATACACACCATCACAAGGTAAAGCTTCAAACACAAAACACCATTCTTATAAGCAGAAATTGAACCATTCAAATCATTAAAAGAATATTTAAAACCTTGTCTGAACAATGCATGAAATGAAATAATGTTTCTCGTCATCTCAGACGAATAGCAACAATTTATTAAGTCTAATCTAACATCATTACTAAGCAATAATTGATAAACTCCGATCTTGGTCACTGGTGAAGACTTTCTGTTCCCCATGATAAAGTTTATCCTCCCATGCTCTATCTCCTCACTTTACTTTAGCCCCTGCAAATCAGAACAGATATGAAAACCACATCCTGTATCAAGGACCCATGAACGAGAAGATAATGAGTTATTAGCAGAAATAGTGTAAATACCTGCCGAGGATGGCTTCACTTTGCCATCCTTGATATCTTGCAGATATTGTGGGCAAGATCTCTTCCAATGCCCCTTTTGATTGCAGTAAAAGCAAGTGGCCTCTTTTGGATCAGAAACATGGGGAGTGGAACCATTGGGCTTAGCCTTCGGGCCATTACTAGATGACACAGCTTGAGCCTTGCTCTTCCAGTTTTGCTTGGGAGGGCCTTTCCTCTTCTTCCCCTTACCCTGTCCAATGGCCAAGACAGGGGCACTTGCAGGTGTGGAGGGTATACTTTTACCCTTCATCCCTACCTCAGCTGTCTGCAACAAGTTGTGCAATTGGGCCAAAGTCTGCTCAGTGTTGTTCAAATGGTAAGTTAAGATAAACTGACCATAACAATCAGGCAACGAGTTCAAGACCATGTCAATGGCCAATTCCTCATCGAAGTGAATGTTGAGCTTGACCAAACGCTCTATGTAGCGTTGCATTCTTTGCACATGAGATACAACCGATTCCCCCTCTTTCATCTTGCAAGCCATGAGTGACTTGACTACCTCAAACTTTTCTTGACGAGCTCGCTTATGGTACTTTTCCATAAGGTCCTTGTTCATCTCAAAAGGCCAGTAGTCCTCATAGTACCTCTGCAATTCTGGGGACATGGTTGCAACCATGATGCATGCCACTTTGGTAGCATCATCATAGTGTTTCTTGTAGGCAGCATACTCTTCGGGAGTGGCTTTTGACTCATCAATTTCTTTGAGCTCCTTTTCAAGGACATACTCTTTGTCCTCAAATCTAAGCGACATCTTGAAATGTTCTATATCTACGCTTAGGTACATAACAGCTACAAATTCACTTTTTTCATATATATATATATATATATATATATATATATATATATATATATATATATATATATATATATATATATATATATATATATATATATATATATATATATATAAGAAAAAACAAATTAAATCGACGTATGAGTTACACAATAGACAAAATTGCAAAAATGGTCCCTATGGTTTGTCAATTTCTTTGGGTAAGATCCAAAAAAAATTATTAGCAAAAAAGGTCCTTATTTGATTGTTTTGTTGCGGTTTTGGTCCTAACCTCGTTAAGTTTTGATGGGTTTTAGGTAAAACAAATAAACTAGAAAACAATTCCTAAGTTCACATGCAACCTACTTTGGATCTATGTTTTATCTATTGAACATACAACTTTGAATTGCAAAACAAGAACCCTAGAGGAGAGAGGCTATAATCGAAATCTACAAACTAGGGTTTAGTAATTACATACCTTTCAATTGTTATAGTAAACAATTGATGATTCCCTTGATCTTGATCTTGATCTTCTTGGAAGCTTAGCACCACAAGTGTAATGCCTCTAATGGAATCACACCCAAACTAGCAAGAAGGAAATTAGAGGAGAGAGGGAAGAGGGAGTATGCAAAATTTTGGCCCTTGGGGTTTCTTCCAAAGAAAAGAGTGACCAAAACATGAACCAGGAGGCTCCTTATATAGCTGAGGGATCTAGGGTTTAGGAAAACCCTAGTTATCCTTTGCTTAGGGCCTAAGCAAACCCAAGGGCCTTATCCAAGCCCCTATGGACGAAATTATTAGGGTTTCCCCTAAAGATTTCGTCCACCCTTATCCAAGGGGGTTCTAGAGCCTTCCACTCAACTATTAGATAATTGCAAACTAGTCCCTGCACCTTATAATTAATTCTTTTAACCCTAAAATTAATTCTAATTAATTTCTGGCTAGCAACTAATTAAACCAAATGATTTCTTATTAATATATTAATCTTTTAACATATTAATTCATTTATATTAATTTATTAATCTTATAATTAATTAATATCTCTCCTTTCATAATTTCCTTGTCCGGTTGCTAGGTTTGAGGGCAACCCAAAAGGACTGTGCTGCTATCAATTCAAGTACATACCAATTATAGTTATGGGCTTAGACACCTAATCCAACAAGTTTAACAACATGGCTGTTAACTTTTGACAAATGATAGATTTACCCCTGGGACCATTTCTGCAGTTTTATTTTTTTACCAAACTATAAGGACCAATTATGTAATTTTTCTTTTCCATTTTATTGAATTATTATATATTAATAATTTTAATTACTTTTTTGTTTTAAATTTTTTTCTTATTGTATTATTTTTTATTGGATTATTATAGACAAAATTGCAAAAATGGTCCCTGTGGTATGTCAAAACTAGCGTGTTTGGGCCAAAACGGTTTTGGCTAGCATCAATGGTCCAAAAGTTTCATTTTCTTGCAAGTTTGGTCCAATTTGGTTTGATTTTTTTGGAAAGACGATTTTGCCCTTATTATTTAATTTTTCATTTTTGTTTTATTACCAACAATTAAAAATAAAACAAAATTAAATTAAATACCCATTTCTCTCTCTCTCTCTCTCTCTCTCTCTCTCTCTCTCTCTCTTTCTCTCGTTTCTTTCTTACTACTGTCCAAAGAAGAAGAACGAGTGGTTGTCACCGGCCTAGGCCGCCCCTCCACCTCCCTCCGGTCAGGTAGCACCACCCCAAACACCCGATTTGATTGTTGCTACCGTCCCTTTGAACCTAGACAGATGCCAAGGAGAGAAAGGAGATCGAGATATGAAGTTTGGGTTTCTTGACGATTAGGGTTTCTTGGTGGCTAGGGTTTTCAGATGGAGGGTTTCACGACTGGAAATCGAGGGGAAGACACCTCGAATCAATTTTCCTCGGCTGTTAAGACTCCGACGAGGTGGTTGTCATCGATCAAGGGGGTCATCGATCTAGGTTACATCTCCACGCCACCGTCGGATCCTCTAACTACAGACTGAACATATCTGAAGGCGACGAGCATGGTGATGGGGTGTAGCAGTGACAAGAAGAACAAGAGAGAGGGACATGATTGGCATTTGATTCAAACAATGATTCAGAGAAGAACATGAGAGAGGGACATGATTGGCATTTGATTCAATAATGGGAAAGGGCGCAAAAATTTCTAGGTTGTAAATCGTAACCCTTTCATCAGTAAATCATAATCTCTTTAACCTGTACTGATTTAGGGTATACGGTGTCTGCGATTCAGGGAGGGGGATAAAAGGGGTGCAGTTTACCTTCATCTTTATGTTTATTGAGTTGTTTGTGTGCTTATGGGTTTGAGTTGGGCAATTCATAAAAGAAATTGATTCCGATGGTGGTGATGGCAGTTCATCAGAAATCGATTTCTTAGTTCGTGAATATGATGTTCTTGTTCTTGAACTCAGGAAAAACCGAGTGTTCTTGAGATTCATATGCATATATGAGTGTGTATGTGTTTAGTCTATTCGACTTCATACAATGAATTGAACAAAATTGATAAAAGTTAGGGTTCTATATTTTACAAATCCACTACCAGATCTGTATTAATTTTGTTTGTAGAGAGAGAGAGAGAGAGAGAGAGAAAGAGGAAGAGAGAGAGAGAGAGGGAGAGAGAGAGAGTATTTTATTTTTATTTTATTTTTAATTACTGATAATAAAATAAAATGGAAAATTAAAATATAAGGGAAAATCCGTCATTATAAAAAATTTCATAGGAAATTTGACCAAACTCGCAACAAAACGAAACTATCGGACTATCATTGCAAGCCAAACCCATTTTGGACCAAAGGTGCTAGTTTTGGCATACCACAGGGACCATTCTTGCAATTTTGTCATTATAATATATTAATAAATATTATTTTTAATATATTATATTTATATATTAATAAATATTACTTTATTAATATTAATTTTTAAAATTTTTTTTTGAATTTCTTCTTTATTGCATTAATTATTTTTTTATTGGATTATTATATATTAATAAACATTATTTTTAACATAAAATGTTTATCTATTAGTAATTGTTACTTTTTTGGATTATTAAATTCCTTTAATTAATTTTTTTTATTTTTTATTTCGTTAACTCATTTGATTGGATTATTATATATTAATAAATATTATTTTTAATATATTATATTTATATATTAATAAATATTATGTTTATTATTATTATTATTATTATTTTAATTGATTTTTTATATTTCTTCTTTATTGTATAAATTCTCTTTTATTGGATTATTATATATTAACAAATATTATTTTTAGCATATAATATTTATCTATTAGTAAGTGTTACTTTATTAGATTATTAATTTCATTTAATTATTTTTATTTTATTTTTTATTGCATTAGTTCTTTTTATTGGATTATTAAATTAAATTTATTTTTTATTTATAATAAATAACATTTATTTAATTGTTTTTATTTTATTTTAATTTCTTTCTTTATTGATTTAAATAAAAATACCAAACACTCCGGGTCAGCTCCTTCATTCATTGAATTTTAACACCTTGCGTTGTCGTATCATCTTGCTGGAAATCATCGATCATCGACTAAACCGGCCATTCTCGACGAAAACTACACCAGTTGACTACCCACATAATGTGAAATAAACCCTAGAAAGCATACTTCCTCTAGCCGACCATTCATTACAGATACCACCATCGATGATGACAATGTTAGATCGAGGGTTTTCAAACCACCATAGCCACTACATGTTGTGAAAATGGTGTAGAACTCATTATTCGGTACTCGTTCGGCCGACCGTCGAGTAGCGAATATTCATGTAGAAATATTTTTAGGGAAATTTTATGTCAAAGTCATAAGTTAAAATATTATATGCTAAAAATAAAAACCATTAAAAAATATTATTTATTATAAATAAAAATAATAAATTTAAAGTAATAATCCAATAAAAAGAACTAATGGAATAAAAAATTAAATAAAATTAATTAAATAAAATTAATAATCCAATAAAGTGACACTCACTAATAGATAAATATTGTATGTTAAAATAATATTTGTTAATATATACTAATCCCATAAAAAGAATTAATGCAGAAAAGAAGTAATTAAAAAAATCAATTAAAAAAATTAATAATAAAAAAATTATATTTATTAATATATAAATACAATATATTAATAAATAATATTTATTAATATATAATAATACAATCAAATGAATTAACGAAATAAAAAAATTAAAATAAAATTAATTAAATGAATATAATAATCCAAAAAAATAATAATACAAAAAGAAAAAAGTAATTAAAATAATTAATATATCATAATTCAATAAAATGAAAAAGATAAATTGCATAATTGGTCCTTGTAGTTTTGTAAAAAGATAAAACTACAGAAACTGTCTCAGGGATAAATCCGTCATTTGCCAAAAGTTAACAGTCATGTTGTTAAACTTAACGAGGTTGAAACCACAACCGCAACAAAACCATCAAATAAGGACCTTTTTTGCTAATAAACTTTTTTTGGATCTTACCCACAAAAATTGACAAACCACAAGGTCCATTTTTGCAATTTTATCTACACAATATTTTGAAGGAAAATGGGTGAGTATTTATATATTACTTAATTGTTTATAATTAGTATAAAATGAATAAACATTAAAGATTTTTAAAATGACATTTTTCAATAGGATTTGTCTGAAATTAAGAATAAGTAGGTAATAAAAAAAATATATTGTTCAAATTAAATAACAAATATATAGTCATAATCATAAATAATGAAATACCCACACAGAGGGTGGCAATTATTTTCGTTTCGACAAATTATTGTTTTGGGTTAAAAATCAAATTACATATTTGTTTTTGTTTAAATTTTTTTTAACTATTTTTAAAATTATGGGTCGGCATTATCTTCTTTAATAAGAGAGTTAGATAAGAGAGTTAGAGACATTGTACAACAAATGTGCCAAACATGTCAATACAATCAAATGTTAAAATTGATCTATTTGTCTAAAAGTAAATAAATTAACTTAAAATGCATTAGTGCTATGAACTAAATGAAGATGGAGTATTAAAGCACAACAAGGAATCATGTTTGACTTAGGAAATAAGATGAGCAAAACTTCATCGGTAGTCCTTCGTGTAGTAATTGTACTTCATAAATAAGAATTCATTCATTAGTATTATTAGTGAAAAAGAACCAAATCTTAATAGTCTTCACCAAACTGCAGATTAACAATGTGAATCTCTCCTTTCTAGAGTATAACTCTATACTCTATAAGTCTCTATATTCTCTTCATTTTTATATTCTCTTTTGCAAATTCGATATTATAATAGGCAATAACTTTTTGTTTTTTGTCATCTCTTGATAGATTGCAGCCATACAACTCAAAAATCATGTTTCAAAACAGAAAATAACTTAGCAAATCATATTTAATTAAGGATGGTTGAAAATTGAGCCAAATGTTTAGGAATGGTCAGGTCGTAGACGAAGTGAAGACCAAAACAAATTTGTTCTTGCATGATGAGACGTAAAGGTAGAGTTGAATGACAATAAACATATACATAAGTAACTAAATTTTTTTTTACGATAAAGCAAGTAATCATTTCTTTTCCAAGCCTTTTAACTGAGACATGTCTCTTATATATGTAGGTTGCATCTCCTTGTTTGTTTACCTGAGAAGGAGTTAACCTCTTCCAGAATAAACATGCAGGAATAGTTTCCTAGCAAAGCTTTGATCGAAAAATACCTTTACTATGTAAGAATTGTAGCCCTCCTCTTCCTTGAATCAAAATACAGAACATGGTTCCAATCATAATCATATATGTGTCTTCGATCTGACATGATTTGGTTAAAATCATTAGCTATGTCCAGAAGTTTTGTTTTCTTAGTTTACTTGTGAACAAAATGACACTCGCACCAATTTCAGGTGTTGAATGTGACATTCATTTTCCATGGAAACAACCCCTTTGCATAAGTTGCTTCCGGAATTTCATTCGCGTTAGGGTTAGAAAAGATCCAGTTACAGCAGGAAAGATTGTGGGTCATGCATGGTAAATTAAGAGACGAAATTTTTTAGGGTTAACATGATATGGAATTGCAATCGTATAAATATGATTGAGAAATAATTTTGGAAAAGATTACTTCATGATTTGGTAGATTATGCTAATCAAACTCAAGAATCTCAATCATCTGTTGCTGATTTCTCGTATGTATAGTTAGCGGAGAAGTGAGTATACGCAACTTGGTTGAGGAACGAGTCTTTGGATATTGCGGTTGTTATAACGCGTTTTCTTCACAACTACTCCAACTGAATTTCACTTTTATTTTAAATTTTAATTCTTAAAATTTTGTTTTTAAACGGTTTTAAAATTTTAAAAATAGGGAAGTAAAAAAGGTAACACTTATGCGATCTTAAGTTAAATAAAGAAATTCAGTAGCTTTCAAAGTGCGTAACAAAAAGAAAACTAGAACTCCAACATTATAAACATTTTCGTTGACTATAAATCATTAACAGTTTATTGATTCCAAACAATGATTTTTAGAGGCAATACGTAAGGAGATAACAAAATTTGCATTTTTTTAGCAAGGCACTAATTAACTATAAAAGGTCAAAGAAGACAAAACAATTTTTTTTAACACTTTGTTCATATTCATCAATATGTGTTCATTAACATTCCAAATGAACATAAATCACACATATAAAACTCCACTTTCATTTTCAGCTAAACGCGTTCCCTGCATTGCAGGGTTGGAAGGTGTCGCTTTAGTAATTAGTACATTGTCTGAATTTGTTGCCACAATTAAGTATGTTGCTGTAATAATTGTAGTAGTGGAAATACAAAAGTGTGAAAAATGCATCCTCATAAGTAAGATTATATAAATATTTTCAACTATTCACCTAAAAAATGAGGAATTAATACCATTATGTAAAGCCTCTTTCACTGGGTAAAAGAAGGGTCAATGATGTACCCTTGTAGAAACCACTACATTTTAAACCATAAAATCATTGAAGTTGTCCCATGAAAACTTCAAATATTTGGTTTAGTTTCTGTTTGAGATTCATTATCATCAATCAACTTCTCAAAAATCATATCCATATTCTTTAAAGAATTAAGTGAATATGCTTGAATTGTCTGATAAATTTCTTATTAAAATAAAATAATTTAAAGATGGAAACTATACTCTGATCGATAAATATGAAAAATAAAAAAACATTTGGTTACAGGAAAATAGTATGGTATGAAAGGTAACCTTTATGGAAGTCGAGCAATTGACATTTAACTGCTTGTTGATAGTACAAGATTGTTAAAAAAAACTTCAACAACTTTCACAATTTAGAGTATTATTTGTAAGATTAATAACCTCTAATACCCACAAACTATATGAAAATTTCTCATTCAATAAACCAAAAGTTTTAATTGGCTCTAATATAGCCCTAACTATCAAAATTCTCTAAAATGTTGGCAACCATACCTAGTAGAGGAAGTGTAATTACTTGATTCATATGAAAATAGTGAAGGTCTATCAACAACGGTCTCATATAACACTTTTAAAAAAATAAAAGAACATGTGACTATTTAATAATAATAATAATAATAATAATAATAATAATAATAGCAACAACAACAACATATGTAACAACAACAACAACAACAATAATAATAATAATAATAATAATAATAATAATAATAATAATAAATAAATAAATAAATAAATATAATGAACAATGATTCCTTGGCATGTTGCATCATGATCCATGTACTAAAAAACCATGTAAATTCCACCCTTATATTTACGTCTGTATATGATATTGAAGCAAATCAATTCCCTGAAAACCAATTGATAATTGAAAATCTAAGACTAAAAATAACATCTTTTCCTTATTCACTACAACATTCTAGTTTCATTTCTTTCTATTCTAGCAATATACTACAATTTTTCTTAATTAAGACATTATACATATTATAATAGTGATCAATGTTTTGTATTTAGGAGGAAATGGAGGTGTGGTGCTATTTCTTACATTTAACCAAAATATATATAGAAAAGCACTTGCATGGTCTCCCTTGATCATCTTTCTCGGGCCCTACAACAGAAACATGCACACATGATGACATGGCACATCAAATGTCATTATAAGCACAAAGAAAGTAATTAGTGTCATTTTTATTTTTAGGATTTTGATCTCATAAACAACAGTTATTGGAAACTGTATTTAGAAATTAGCTTTAGTTTTCAGACTTATACTTTAAAATTTTACCTATTTATACTTTATACTTTAAAATTTTACTAATTATATCAAGAAATTGAAGTATAAATCTTTTATTTCATAAATTTAAGATGTAATTTAATACATCAGCTTATACATGCAAATATTCTAACATTCCAATGATGAGGTATTTCCATTTAAAACCCTTGGTATGAGAATATATTTCATTTTAGCCGTTATGTGTGAGAAGTGTTGAAAAATAGCCCATACTAGCATTTTTGTAATTCGTAGACGGAGCATGCGTACGCTAGACGTACATAACGTATGTTGGGCGTACGTGCCAAAACCTCAAATCCTAATTTTTAGGGTTTGGACCCTATTTAAGCATCCTTAAGTCCCCAACTTGCCTTCTTTCATCAGCCTCCAAGCCACTTTCGTCCCCAAGCAAACCCTAATCCATTTTAGAGCATTATTGAGCATTTTGTGTGTTTTGGTAACCTTGAAGGAGAGAGGAAGAAGAGAACATCATCTTGGAGGAGTGGGTCTCTTTGGATCCAGAATAGCAACATCACTTGTCATCATTTGGAGGAAAAAAAACTCCGAACTTTATTAAGAGTTGTTTAGATCTTGTTTAGTTATGAAATAGTGCTCTTTTAGTCCCACGTGCTTGATATTACGAGTATGGGTTACTCGAGTCCATATATGTTGTCCTTTCAGACGTTTTGAAGAATCTAGAAGCATAAAAATGTAATCTTGATTGTTAGATTCCTTCCATGCATGAGTTACAAGGTCTTAATGGGTTAAGTAGTTAGGGTTATTGTGTTTGGGCACTTAATGGCCATCCAAGATCATAAAGTTGAAAACTTTATGGTTAAACACATTAGTTTAGGGTCAGATATGAGAATTGGATGAAAAGGCTTAAGGGAATAAGCTCTTAATAGAAAGATTAGAGGAATGTTGTGTATGTTGGACGTACGGATTGATACATTGAGCGTACTAGGTCAGCTTCACATTGTTTGTCAAGGGTTGAGTACTCCCAGCGTACTCAGTTGTGTTGACCAAGTTTGACTTTTTGACTTAGACTTGCTTTGACCAAGTTTGACCTAAGGGTATTTTGGGTATTTTGAGATGTATTTCAGATTGGTCATTATGTGATGAATAAGTTACCATTGAGCTGATATTCAAAGTTGTGTCCTATTCAACGATCTTTTCAGACTGAGAGGTGAGTTTTCTTCACTATACTTGTGGGTCAAAGGCACCAAGGCCGTCACATTAGATTGTTATCCTGTTATATAGTGATTGATGATATGTTGAGTATTTTGTAGATCTATATGATTATTTGATAGTTGTTGGTACGCGTTAGACTGGTAGATCTGTAGGATTACATATGCTTATTAGTTGTGTGATTATCTTTCTGTAGAATATGTTTGTTATCTATTATATATTGACATGTTATGTTGGGGTTGAAACTACTACTTTCTGGTGTCAGTCAAGAGCATGTGGCAATCCAACCGGGAGGTTGTGGGCTAAGGTATTCCAACAGTGAGGTTATAGACTCAGTACGTGATATGCATGGCAATCCAACTGGGAGGTTATGGGCCAAGGTAATCTAACTAGGAGGTTGTGGACCCAACATGTTGATTTGTATATGTTATGTGTTCCTGGTGGTACTTTAGGGGAACTCACTAAGATTTGCCTTACAGTTTAATTTTATTGTTTCAGGTACTTTAGATGATCGCATGAAAGCGAAGGCGTGACCGTGCACATCTTCCTGTTTTTATGATACTGGATCTTAGGAAAGCTCTGTCACACCTCGCTAAAGCGGAAACACTGGGCGTGACAGTACAAAGGATCTCATAGCAAAATCTTAAAGACAACACCAACCATAGTATTAGAATTCAATACAAATTTACAATGAGTTTGAAAAAAATTTAAAAGAAATTAAAATGTATTTAAAAGTCAGCACATGCAAATGCTCTTACAAGTGTTGTGTATCTACGTGCCTCTTACTAGATGGTTCCTGAAAAAGCATGTAAAAAGAGCGTCACCTATAAAAATACTTGGTGAGTACTCACATATTAAAACTAATATTGGTTTCATGAATCGAAATTAAAGTTTTGATAAAAGTTTCCATTAATGAAAATATATTGCAAAAATGAGTAAATAAGTTTGCATAAACAAGGTTCGTTGTCATCATGAGGGATAAAGTATGTTGCCCAAATGAGATGCAACGTTCATATTCTCATGGGAAATAAAGATCGTTACTAAAATAAGTAAACACGTTTCATTGCTACAATAAAAAATAAAAAAAAAATAAAAAAAATAAAAAAAAACAAGATTGATGCTACGAGGAGCAAACAAGTTCTTTGTTAAGACAAGTAAATAAGTTTCTTAACAAAAGTTCATTGTTACAATGAGAAACAAGGTTTATTGCTATAATGAGAAAAAAAAGGTTCATTGCTATAATTAATAAACAAGTTTGTATGTATATGAGCAAACAATGAGTTCACAACCAAGCCTATGACTGTTACCCTATCAAGATCTATGCTTATGGTTTCACATATTATATGATATTATGCACTCCAACAATCGGGCAAGTGAAGAGTTGTCAATTCCTAATAGTGCTATCCATAATGACCATTGGCTCAAAGAGTTAATGGTTGGAGTAAAGTGTAAGAGGGACTTAAGACGATAAGGCCTCCTGTTTCAAGTTGCATAGACATACATAGCAAGATATAGCAATCAAGTTTGATACAAATCAATTTAAATACAACGAACAATAAATAGTTTTTCGGTCATGCTTTTCCACCCCAAGACATAAAAACTGAAAATAAGGGGAGTCATAAATACTCACAAACCATTGAGATGATGCAAATGATGCATTGATCTAAGTTTCACTTGTACCACTACCGATTCCTACAATAATGGTATACACTAGTGAGTCTCTAATCGAGATCTAACACTAGTATACTTACTACTACAATAGAATTATGTCAATATTGTGTCAAAAGTTAATACTGTTAAGTTACAACAATTTTCTGTGAAATTCAGATTTCTATGAATGAATTTGTTGTATAACAAATTCAAATGGAATTTCCCATTATTGGAATGTTCAAATTTAACATTTTAGGAGGTGTTCCAATGATTAAATCTTTAAAAACTAAGTCAATTTAGTTCCAAAATTTTCCAAACTTTGCATTTCAGTTTTAATTAAAGTTAAAGATGCTAAGATAAATTTTCTTGAATTTTTTATCTTTCTAGCTATTTTTCACCATTTTAATTTCTTGAATAATCTAAAAATCATGAAAAATACAAAACGGTTAATAAAAATTATCAAAATTTTGATCTTGGCTCTAACTATACTAATGGGTTATAGATATGTATATCCATTTTTCTTATATTTAAATCTCTAAATAGATAAAAATTCATGAAAAATAGAAATAAGTTAAGAAAATTCCCCAAACTTTGCGCACTGCTTTTACGAAACATACTCAATCTGTGAAAATGTAAAAATTGATTTTCAAATAGTTTAACATGATTTTTCAGATTTTTATGTATTGATTCTATCAAAATAAAGATAAATAGAAAACAATTTTGAAAATTCCCCAAACTTTTTGTACTAGTGATATTATATATATAAAAGCAAGGAAAAATATAAAAGTTGGTTTCCAAATAGTTTAGATATTTTCTTTGTTTTATTCACTTAAATAAGCATTAATTCATGAATAATAATTAAAAAATTAAGAAAAATTACCAAAATTTTTGTAAGCTTCATATACAGTGTATATAATCTGGGAAAAAAAAAATACCAAAATTGATTTTCAAATAGTGTAACCCGATTTTATGATTTTTGTATATTTATTTTAGCAAAAACAAAGATAATTAGAAAACACTATGTAAAATTCCCAAACTTGGTGTTCCACTTTTATTAATCATATATAATATGGGAAAAATACTAAATGTGATTTTCATATATAGGAGTCTGATTTTCATAATTTATGTGTATTTATTAAATAAAACTTAGAAAAAATAGTAAACAATTATGATAATTCTTGAATATTTTTGTAATACTATTTGATGTTGTATATAATATGAGAAAAATACCAAGAGTCATTTGTAAACAGTGGAGTCCGATTTTTAGATTTATGAATGTTTAATCTTATAAAAATAGAACAAAAATAGCATAAAGAAGAGAAAAACCATCCAACTTTTTATATAGCATCCCTAATATAATATAAGATGTTATGCTAAATTTTCATGAATTTTGGATGAGTAAAACTATTTTTCCATATTTTAGTCAATTATATAATAAAAAATCATGTAAAAATATAAATACATTATGAAAAACCTCAAAATATTTTCCAGAGTGTGAAACATGACCTAGAAGAAGCAAAAATTATTAAATGCTCTTTTAATATCTTAGAACTTGGTTTTATGATTTATTTGCGTCAATCATAAAGAAAATTAAAATTCATAGAAAACTGTAACAAAATTTGATGAAGCTTTAAGAGAGATGTTTATCAACTTTAAGAGTCATCCACAAATTTATCGAGGATTTATGGACCTCGTAAAGTATTTTATATGATTTATTACTCTATTTTCTTGCAATAATTATAATAATTCTAGAAAATTGAATTATTTTCTTAAAATTTAGGTCATCTTATTTTCTTGTTTGGATTTTGGGAAAAATTGTATTAGAAAAATAAAAGAAGTTTTAGATATATAACAGGGAATAAATCCTTTATGAACATATTTGAAAGCTTTTAATAACAAACTTTGATCATCAAGCATCTAAGCTTGAAGATCATCACATGCATGTTGGTTTGAAGACCATTCATGAGTTTGAAATGTTCAAAAGTTGTTTTTGAAAGAAAAATTAGGATGCATGTGGTGTTTTTCCACCAAAACATGTAGAAAAGTGCATTTTCTTGATTCTGACTTAGGTTTAGGTCATGGATCTTCACCATTTCATAACATGCAAGATGTTTTTGGTGAAAATCTACCACCATCATCACCAAATCCGAAGGGTAGATGAACATGCATAAAATTTTATCATGAAGAAAGATGAAGATGATGAAGATACTAAAAATATGTCGAAAATAAAGAGGTATAACAAGAAAACTAATAAAAAATTATTATGGATCTTCAAAAGATGTATATGCTTTACCTTTTCTATGATTTGTCACCATCTAAACTTGTAAATTTCATAGCTTTTGAGGCTGATTCATAGAGGGAAAGAATGGGGTTTTTAGAGAGAAGAAAAGAGTGAAAAGAAGGATTTCATCTCTCTCGTCATCTCTTTGGGGTTTCTCTCCACTAAAATGGGTCAGTAAAGTACAAAGATGTGTGTTAACATATGAATAATGAACTGGAAAAATCTCTCCCACATAAGTTGCTTCTACCATCCGATTTTATTTAAAGAGAAGGAAGATAGAAATTTAGAGATAGAAGTAGAGTGGTAGAGTGAATAAGTGAGCGAATTGATTGAGTTTCGGGGGAGACTAGGCTTGGGAGGGATGGGGATGATTTTTGAGTGGAGAGAGGAGATTTTATTTTATTTTATTTATTTATTTTTGTAACGACAAGATTTTCAAAAAAAATCCATTTTTCAACAACCAAAATTTTAAATATAAAACATTCTCAAAAAGTATTCCACAATAGTTATCAAATCAAACATATCCCAAGATCACAAATCAAATGTCATCATGGTGTGTACGGTTCACGCCGGCGCCTTTCCACAGTCCTCACTAGTACCTGAAACACATAACACAACAACTGTAAGCATAAATCTTAGTGAATTTCCCAATATACCACATACAACACATATGCCACTCGAGGCTACTGTACGACCCTATGACCGATGTGTCTCAGCGGGAACCTCCAGTCCCATAGCTTGTTGGATCCTCTAGTCCGGTAATAGCTCGTTGGGCCCTCCGGCCCGGTCTGAATCATTGGACCGTTCGGTCCGGTCTATACAATTATATCTATCATACATACAACACATAGCACATAATCGAATATATGGCACACAATCTCATACATAGCACATAGGACCTCCCAATCTACTCATAATACCACTCTAGGTAACGTATAGTGAGAAGACTCACCTCGTGTAACTCGGTAACTCGGAAATCTCGGTCTCCGTGAAATAGGATCTAGCCTCCGCCTAATCACACGAAAATAAACAGTCGACATCAACAAATTTCCCAAGGCTAGACCATTCCCTCTCTTAGCACTCTCAGGAGGGTAAAAGACCATTTTTACCCCTCTTAAGGCTCAAATACTCTAAAGTTGACCAAACCCTAAAAGTTAAGAAAAGTCAACGGTTAACCCTTTGACCAGAATCACCGAGTGCACTATTGTGACTCGGCGAGTGCAGTCATGAACTTACGTCCTCAAAATCCCAAGTGACTCACTGAGTCACTTCCCCAAATCAGCGAGTTACCATCTGTGCGATTTATGGGGAAAACCCATCCTACTCATCGAGTCTGTTCTTGGACTCGGCGAGTCCAATCCATGCTCAAACTCAAATGACGTTCTGAGGTCAGATATGCTCCTCTAATCCCTAGATCTAACCTCCCCAAGCTCAATAAACACGTAAAGGTTCAAACTTGATACTCATGCAACATCCAAATTACACTACTTGATTATATAGTCCCAAATACAACACTCTAAGTTCATTTCTTCCATAACCCAACATAAAGCAAGATGGATAACTTCCTTTGGACCACTATGGGTCCAGATCTGAAGTCTAAACATGATAAGGGACCTTATTCTCAACAAATCAACCCAATAAAGGGCATAGGAAACCCTAGATCCATGGATGCTTTAACAAAACAGAAAGAGGGTTGATATGCTACCTCAAAGATGATGCCCTCTGCTTGAAATCCACAAATATGCAACCTCCTTGGCCTCCTCCAAGCTGGAATCAACTTCTTCTTGCAAAACAACCCCACAAAGGTCCAATAATGGCTTCTTCTCTCTCACAAACGCTCAAGCACTATAAGGGTTTCTCTCAAGGTTTTGGTAGCCGCAAATGGTGGCTATAAGACCTTTTAAATAGGTCTCAAACCCCTGGGATTAGGGTTTCATTAAACAGCATGGACTCGCCGAGTCCACAAATGGACTCGCCGAGTCCGCCATTAAATCAGTCTGACCATCCACGCTCCTACTCATCGAGTCTGAGCGCCTACTCGCTGAGTCTCTCTCCAAAAACTCAATATTAAAGCATAAAATAAGATACCTGGGAGTCCGGATGTTACAATTTTATATTAATTCCTTAATTTTTATAATTTTTCTTTCAATTTATATAAAATGTGTATTTTGTATAAAATTTGTTCATAACTCTTAGATTTTTAACTTATAAATGTAAAGTTAATGTTAATGAATTAAATTGATTTCCTTGGTTATATTTCAACATTTTAAATATATTAATTTGATATTATAGTGTTTAGAAAAAAAAAATTATGAGATTGTAATATAAAACTTCATAAATTTGAGTTTTTATGACTTTTAGGGTTTTAAGGAATTTTGTAAATCTTTGGATATCAAAATAAGTTGAATCTTTGAGACTTCAAACTATTTTAGAGTTTCATAACTCTTATTCAAGTTAGAAGTAATGTTTGTAATTTATTTTTATCGGTTTATTGGCATTCTATGTAGTGGTTTCGAGATTCACGCGAAATTGAAGAATCAAGTATACTAGTCCTAGTTTCAACTTTGACTTAAGTTCCCACGAGACTCGGACCTAATTTCTACTACTAGGTCAAATGCATGATGTGTCTATATGATTCATGAAAAGGTTTTCAAGTCAAGGAATTACCCAAATTTGAATGGTTGTTATAGTTAAAGTAGCTATAGAAGTCACGTATTTGTGTGAAATCTAAGTACACTATCCATCGTTTCTGATTGTTTCCAAGTTTCTAGTAGGTTATAACTTAGCTTCTAGTTACTATGTCTAGTATGCATCATGCCTATACGTGTAACTAAGTTTATTCAAATCTAGAACGAACATGAATTTTGATTGTTTCCACAAGCTCTGATTATGAGTATACTTTTGAAACAATGGTTTTGTAAACACTTAATGGTTAAAATGGGTTGTTTTTGAAAATTTTAAATTTCTATGATTTTTGGGATGTTACAAGTTATCAGAGCTGTCACACCCCAAAACCGAAATGACGGAAACTTTCGGGGGTGGAGGACGTCATGTACAATATCACAACACAGAATAATAGTAAACAAGCAAACAACATCATCCATTGCATTAATAATAAAATTTAATACAAGTGTGTTCTGTATAGTTTATATGACACCAAAAATGTAAATCAAAATATAATAGAATCTTGAATGCGCTCCATCTTCTCAAGGGTTGGCAACAGTACCTGTCTACTGATGACCTAAGAATTCAAGTTATTTTGAAAGATTTTATCAGCTATAAAGCTAGTGAGTTCATAAGTATTTTAGTGTCATTGTTTGCATCAAAATGTTTGTAACAGTGTTTGAAATATGAGTTTGTAAACGTTTATAGTAAAAGTATGTGAATGTTTGTAAGTGTTTGTAAATGTTTGTAACTCCTAGAAAATCCTATATTTTCTACTAAAAGTAGCCTTCTAACAAGGAACGACTGTTTTGTATGTTTATTTCTTGTAAAAGTGTATAATTTTCCCAAGTGTAACTATCATTATGAAAATATAGTTTGTACATTGTTGTTAAAGAGAAGTGATCACAAAATAATGCAAAGGGTAAATTAATGTAGTACTGTAGTGTTGTATTATAGTAACTATTGTTGTACTAACTGATGGGTTTTGGTCATAAGACATCCTATGTACTCATACAAACCCTAATGCTTGAATCTAGGTTTCTCTATTGTACATGCTTTGAATCCAAGACTTCAAACCCTAATACTAGCATATGGAAATCGATATTAATATATAATAAGGTTTAAGAACATACCTTGATTGTTATATAGCAATAACAATCCTAATTCCACCTTGAATTGACTTTGGAATGCTTAGAGTCACAAGTGTCACTCCTCTAATGGCTCACAAACACCATAAGCAAGAGGATGAAAAGGAGAGGGGATGGAGGCTACCAAAAACGTGTAAAAACCCTAACAAGAAGCTTAGCCACGTTTTTGAGCCTTAAGGGATCTTTATATAGTTGGGCTATTAGGGTTATCTAACAAGGAAACCCTAATATGAATACTTAAGCCCTAAGCAACCCATAGACTCCTTTAATTAAGCCCATGGACGATTTCCTTATGGGTTTCCCATTAGAATTTGTCCATCCCTTAATATAAGGCAATCCATGGCCCAAATCATAATTATCTTATAATTACAATTCCAGTCCCTTAAGTTTAATTAATCTCTTTTAGTCACAAAACTAATTACCAATTAATTATTGACTAATATTAATTAAACAATATGATTTCTCCTTTAATATATTATTCTCATAATACATTAATAAATCATATTTAATCCTTACTCTCCATAATTCATCCTATCAAGTTGCTTTGGTGAAGGCAACCCAAAAGGACCATGCACCATCGGGTCAAGTACATACCAAAATAGTTATGGACTTAGACACTAATCCAACAGTCTCCCACTTGGATAAGTCTAACAACTATTCTGCGTATGACTTCAGATCCTGATCTGCAATCGTAGCTTTCCAAAATCGCTGTCAACTCTGATCACATCAAATACGCATGTCCTTAGATAAGGGATCATATATTCCTCCATTCTTGATATCGTCTGAGATATGATTTCTAATCATTCTCTTTATACTACTTCTCAATTTCTGATTTATGACGACAGACTAATTGAACAAATCACATTAGCCCTAGCCTGGCAGAGCATTTACATTTGTCATCACTAAACCATCGAGGGGCCCAAAGATATCGTTTTTATTCTTTGAATAAAAGGAACGGATAAACTTTGATACAATGCTTGCTTGCACTCACTAACCAAATCACACACAACAATATGTTTTATAACACCAAGTTACTAGTGCATTTACATATTATCAATGTGCAACCGATTAGCAAGATACAACTCACACATCTCGGTTTCAAGAATATAAGATGTTATTGTCTCACTAATCACTCGAGATAGTGATCCAAGTGAGCGTGGGTTTAATCCAATGCTCAAATCATATTCATAAGCACTCATGAACGTTGCATCAAACATTTGCTTACGTCTAATACTCTTTTAGACAATCCACACACCAATTCACGACAATCTTCATTCATATCTACTTCCAACATATGAACGACTGTGGCCCGTTCGAATAATTCGATTATTCTTAATAAACTCAATTATTCTGGAAGTCAAAACATGCAAAGTGAAACACAAGAATAATACTAATCCCATATGGACTCAACCCTTTGAGTATAAATAAAACTCCTTTTATTTATCACCATATCGATTACTCATTATTTGTCGTTTCGGGTAATCAACTTCTTACTTGAATTATTACACTTGTCCCATGCACCTAGCATGCACACAATGTTTACCTATAGTTCTTACATTGTGAAATAGACAAATTGAACACATTTCCAATCATTCTCATTTTACAACTCCAAATCCATTTTCTTAAGTGTAAGAATATCAAATTCTTGTTACTTATAGAATATACTAGATTCTAACACTTTATGCAACGATCCTTTTGTAATGTCACTGCACCAAAGTCTCAAATACAAAGTCCTCTAACGTAGATTCTTACAAGACAATTCCTTAGATATGATGTCTCTCACTCAAAGTACATTCCTTTGAACATCCTTTTGCATAAAGGTTTCTAATCTAGTCATAAATTTTCAATATTTACTTCCCAATATGGACACGCTTCCATATTTTCCATATGACAACTAATTTCTTAATAGAATCTTATCTATTCGTAATGATGTCGATATTGTCCCTCCAATATGGAAACATTTCCATAATTTCCAACACTATACTTCCAACTACTCACAAGCGACCAATTCTTGTCGAACTTCGAATCGTCCTTTGATAGTTGTTTAATTATTTTAGTCAAAACCAATTCTAGTCCCTTTTCCCTCTAAATGCGCTGGACATTTGGAAAATTTTAGAATGGTCAAACATTAAAGCATTTGCAATCGATCCTATACCCGAAGCGTATGGGACACGACGCATAATGTTTTATTTTCTATGTTCTCAAAATTCGAATTGTGAAGAGGAATGCCGTAATCATAATCAAAATTTTAAGAACACACTACGTACCTTTGACTAAATTTATTAACATTCCACAACCTAATCCTTTAGATTTGAAATGAAGCATAATATTCTCTCCCTTAATTATAGCAAAACAACTATTCCATCCTTACGACTTTGCAAAGAATGACTCTTGTTTTCTATAATTAATATTGCCAATTTGCAATACTTTCCATAATAATCATACAATCATAACTTTTATGCTCCCACTATCATGATGATTACTATAAACCATAACACTTATGCTCCCACTAGCTTCGACATGTATTCATAAACATCTTAACTTTCAGAAAACAATACCTATTGAATTTCTTAAGTCCATGTTGCTAATACTTAATGCTTTGATAATCTTTTATCAAGGCTTCTTGAACTTATACACTTTTGCCTTTAGATAGTTCATATGTGTGTCTCAACAATTAAGACTAATTTCCAAACCTCACAATTCAAATTATGGAAAGGGATACCGTAACCATAATCAAATTCGAGAATGCAATTTTACAATCACTATCCATGTGAATTTGTTAAAACCAAAGTTTACGACAAATTCAAACTCATATGGACCGAACTTCCTTAATCTTGATTTCTTGCCTTATGGTAGCACAGCTGCCCACCACGTCTTCCAAGTAGTTAAGCAGCTCACCTTTTCCTAACAATGTACTTTCCATTGATCAAGGTCCTTGCCTTTTATGCATTCAAATGAGAACTCATAGGACTCACATGCATAATTAACTCGATTGGATTGGCACAGAAACAAAATAATGTCTTCACGATAGGTTGTAAACCTCAACTCGTGTGCTAGTGATAATCGATAAGGTTTATTTGATTTGTTCTTGAAACTTTTCAAGACTATTAAGACTCCCACTGACTCCTTGACATATACGATTCTCTTATCAAAACATTTCTTGACAAACAAATATTCAAGAGTTAGTGTAGCTTTTATCAAAACAAAACACTTCATAATTTTGGTCTTAGATGGTCTTTGTCTTATCCAAGACATCACAACTTTCCACAATTGATGAATGTTATAAACCTTCTTAATACTATTCACTCAATGTCACAATCTTGACTTTAAGACTTGTTTTGGAACGAAGTATGATTGACTTCTTGATTTGACCATTTCTTCAATCTTTGATTCCTCTTCTTGGACATACAATTATACCAAGACTCACTTAGAGGATCAATTGAGATATGGTTCTTAATCATTAAGACCTATCATAAAGCATAAAAGCTACTCTCCCTTCTTCTTAGAATGGAGAAACTCTTATCTTTCTGCCTACTTGATTCTTCTTATTCGTTTTGCTATTGATCTAAACCCTTTAATCAATTCAAAATTACACTTAATCTTGTAAGTGTAATCATATTTACTAAGCCTTTAGTAAATCATGACGAATATCTTTGTTACTCTTATGGTGAACTTGATCAACACACAACTTTGTGTACTCAGTCTCCTAGTCCTTCACTTGACACTTTGTCAATGAATTAGTCTAATTTCCAAATATGAAATTTCTCATTCATCGTGCAACCAGGTTGTATGATTCCAAGTTTCTATCCAATTGAAACTTGGGCGATGAGAAACTCTCCCTATTTGGTAAATTCTTGACTTTCCATAACACAATACGAAACAAATCCATTATTGCTAATAATTTTAACATCAATTTTTCATACACGCCATTGTAAGGATAAATAAATAAAATTTAAAATCAAAATTTATTTTATTGCGGAAAAATTTGTCCTTACAACGCAACTCATTGAAAAACTTATGCTAATACATCTTTCTTAGCAATCTAATTCTAAATCTAAGTAGTAGCTCAAGAATCTAATCTTCGAGAAACGCGATCGAAATCCATTCCTTCACGGTTAGATTCTGCTCACTTCTTCCCTTAAGCTTCTTTTCTTTTCTTTGATCCTTCTAAACATCAATTGTAATCTTATCACATTATGTATTCAGAATCTAGAATGAAGCTTAAAAAAGTTAGTCAATGGATTTTACCTAAATTAGAGCCATACGTTTCGACTCTCCCATCTCTTAGATCTCTTAGGTAAATAGGGCAGCTTCGTCTCCAATGCCCCTTCTCTTGGCAATAAAAGCAAATTGACTCCTTTTGGAATAGGACATGGAACTACTTCAGACATCACCTTTCTCTTATGATAAATCTTTTCAATCATAGCATGTCTTTCGTTGCCATTGTCTATATCCATAGAGGTCTCAAAGGCAGATTCACCAATCAACTTTGCTTTTCTATTGCGCCAAACCATTAATGATTCAGCAGCAATAAGCATATAGGTGAGATCTATAAAGGTCACGTCGTGGTTCATCATATAGTACTCTCTTACGAACTCACTATATGAGTTAGGAAGTGATTGAAGAACCCAATCAACAACCATTTCTTCACCGACAACGGATCCCATCATTCTTAACCTATCAATGTGTGACTTCATCCCTAAGAAGTATGCACACACCGACTTGCCCTCTTTATGTTTACTTGCCAAAAGGGCTTGAGTGATATTGAACCTTTCAATTTTACAATCTTGTGGGTTAGGGAGAATAATTGGAGGAGGAGGAGGAAGTGAAGCATGATTTCTTGTTCCTCGATCGAATCGTGGAATATCATCTTCATGTGGAATGCTTGTTCCACGGGATTTGAGAAGACCATAGTTGTCGAACTTTGACATCGGGAGAAAAACGAATTCAAGTTAGTTGATTGATTGAGTCCTTAGTAAATCACCCAAATGAAATACTAAGGCTAGGACCCAACACAATATTCCACAACTCGGGAGAGGGATGCCGTAACCGAAATTGAAGAACATTTGAAGGTAAGTGAATGACGATTCACTAATTTGCACCATGAAAAACGAAAAATAATTTTAAGTTTTAAATCTATGAAAACTCCTAGATCCTTTGAGATTCATTGAATATTTCAATGGCATGTTTAAATCTCGATATGCCCCTCTTGTTTGTGACTGGGATGCCGAGGATCACAAAGCGGGTGTGAATAACCATGCAAACTACATGGTGCCCTCACATGTTACAATCACCTATTCGATGTGCCGGTAAACCACACATGCTCCACCGAACTATGACAAACATTGAGTCACCCTTTGCTACCTTTGCTTAGAACCATTTAGTGTGTCGGTAAACCACACACGCTCCACTAACGTCTTCGCAAAGGCACAAAGTGTAATTTCATGGAATTGCATCAATTCACTTTTGCCTAAGTAACTAAGATTGGGAATTTGAAAAAAAATTAGTTACTTTGTATTTCATTATACTTATAATGGAAGGTTTCATCCTATCCTACCCGTTCGGCTAACGACCCTCCACTAGTCAAGAGTGCGGTGGGTAAGAGTGGATACCCATTCAATCGCCATTTTATAGGCAATTTCCTTAAACACCCCTTATAGACCAGCTTTGTGAATGAGGCCTACTAACGGTAAGACTGACTTTTACTCATACATATATATAATGTTATACTATTAATGTTATATATAGTATAGGGTGTATTTTATACTTTTAAAATACTATATGGTTAACTTTAACAATTACACTTTTAATTCAATTAAATGGTTAACCTAAACTTTTATGGATTTATTAAACCTCTTTTAATTATACTCCTTAATTAATTAATAAAACCATAAGGATGTGATTTGAACTTTTCAAAACATTACTAGGGTTTTAGAATTTAACACTCCTAATTAAACTTTTAATCAACTTTTAAATTCCAAAACTTGAGGGCAAATTTTGAAACATTTCAAAACATTAGGGTTAGAATTTAAATATACATCAAAATTAAACTTTTTAATCAAAATTTAAATTCCAAAACTTGATGGCAAGTTTTGAAACATTTCAAAACATTAGGGTTTTAACTATTTAAATTTCAAAACTTCAAAACTTTTGGGTTCAAATTTAAACTATAAAACTTAAAGGGGAAAATATGAAACTTTTCATAACAACAAGGATCAAATAACAAATAATCTAAACTAACATTTAATTACATAATTATCCATATTTGATTTGTTTAATAATTTCTTGCAAAACAATTTATCAATTTACTCAAAATAATTAATCAATTATCTTATAAGGAAACAATTATCTTATTAATTGATAATTATCTTTAATTAGATCAAGAATATAGTCATATATATCATAAAATCGGATTTATATTGATATAACATGATAAGGTAACTATCCATATGCAAAAATAGCAAGAAATCCCGAGATAAGCATTATTTGACGAGTTGACTCGTCGAGTCAGGCATGGACTCGTCGAGTCTGCATGGACTCGGCGAGTTCAGCCATGGACTCGGCGAGTCCAACCTCCAGAATCCAAAAAATCGAATTTTCCAGTTATACAATGCATCAATACAATTGAAACCAAGCTAGGCTCTGATACCACTGATGGGTTTTGGTCGTAAGACATCCTATGTGCTCATACAAACCCTAATGCTTGGATCTAGGTTTCTCTATTGTACATGCTTTGAATCTAAGACTTCAAACCCTAATACTAGCATATGGAAATCGATATTAATATATAATAAGGCTTAAGAACATACCTTGATTGTTATATAGCAATAACAATCCTAATTCCACCTTGAATTGACTTTGGAATGCTTAGAGTCACAAGTGTCACTCCTCTAATGGCTCACAAACACCATAAGCAAGAGAATGAAGAGGAGAGAGGATAGAGGCTACCAAAACGTGTAGAAACCCTAACAAGAAGCTTAGCCACGTTTTTGAGCCTTAAGGGATCTTTATATAGTTGGGCTATTAGGGTTATCTAACAAGCAAACCCTAATATGAATGCTTAAGCCCTAAGCAACCCATAGACTCCTTTAATTAAGCCCATGGATGATTTCCTTATGGGTTTCCCATTAGAATTCGTCCATCCCTTAATATAAGGCAATCCATGGCCCAAATCATAATTATCTTATAATTACAGTTCCAGTCCCTTAAGTTTAATTAATCTCTTTTAGTCACAAAACTAATTACCAATTAATTATTGACTAATATTAATTAAACAGTATGGTTTCTCCTTTAATATATTATTCTCATAGTACATTAATAAATCATATTTAGTCCTTACTCTCCATAATTCATCCTATCAAGTTGCTTTGGTGAAGGCAACCCAAAAGGACCATGCACCATCGGGTCAAGTACATACCAAAATAGTTATGGACTTAGACACTAATCCAACACTAACTACCTTCAGCCGGATTTATATTAAGGTATTATGTGATTAATTGTACCATGCTATCGACTATGAACACGACGATGTAAGACGTCGAAAGTAATGACATTTGGCACCCGAAGACCTGCAGGTCCCATTGTAGCTAGCAACAATATGTAGGATAGTCAATCTAGTATAGATCTATACGCAAAATCACGCTCTCCCTCTAGGAGATTCTGGTTACAAATCGGGCCATGGCAGTGAAGACATGCCCCGAAACAGTGGATCACATTTATGTTATAGTATACTTGTATATGTAATGTATGTACTAGTGTAGTGAATGTATTGTTTCTTATCATATTATCGTTGTATAGTTTCTCATAATAGTATCATTGTATAGTTTCTCATAATAGTATCGTTGTATAGTTTCTCATAATAGTGTCGTTATATAGTTTCTCATAATAGTGAGTATTGACTAATGAATGAACTGACTCTTGGTAAGCTTCATTGAACGAGTAGTAATGAGTAGTATATCCCTACCTATACCTATTATAGTTACTAGTAGAATCATTTGTATGACTGAATGTATTGAACTGAGATAACAGTCTTTATATCTATACATATATACATAATATATAACTAAGGCTCCAACGACACTCTAACAAACAACAGGATACTCTAAGTCCACAAAAAAAAGGAACATGAAGTAAAGTGAATTGGCAGTCCTAAGTCCTTCAATCCTTACTTATATAACTATATATGTAATAGACATGGTTTTAACAATATATAAGTTTAAAAGCTATAATAGAAATGGTTTGATACATAAAAGTGAGTTTAGTGAAGAGTTTAACATGTAAAAGAATTTGATAAGTAGTTTGAAGTTATTGTTTAGTAAAATAGTTTGAAAGTATAGTAATTCCATATGTTTGATAGTTATTAATCACATGTGATTGATATAATAACTATGATATTCAACTTGTATCCCCCCCCCCCCCCCATAAAAGCATTTAAAATCATTTAAAAGGTTGATTAAGGGGTATGAACTCACTTGTAGTGAGTGATGCGACTGTAAAATCGGTTTCGGAAGTTGAGTGTCAATTGCGGATCCTATTACCCATATAACAACATATATAAGTATACAATTAGTGCTTGAAACAACTAATTATTGAATTGGGACTACCTTAGGGACTAGTAAACACTTATATTGAAGTGTTACAACCATATATGATTGTATGTGATGGGTATATAGCTATACAAGGGAGTGTATGGTCAAAATACAACATATTAGTATGTGTACAGCCAAGGTGTGTTTGCGGCCGCACACGCCCCATGAAGTGTGTCAAAACCATTTTGAGACCTTAAGACTCATCTAGGAAGGTTTCTTACTTCATGTTCTAGCCATATATGGAGTTCGTTGCCATTTTAAGACCTAAAAAGGGTGTGTATGGTTGAACATGGTGTGTGCGGCCGTATACACCTGAAGATCATGAGAAATGGCATTTTTCATGCATATCTTCAAGTGTTCTTGGCATATAACAAGGTATAACAAGTATATACACGTTATAGAGGCTTGAAAGTGGTGATTAGGGTCCAAAACTTAGTGTGTGTTCTTGCTGTTCTTGGTATTTTGTTGAAGATCTAACACCAAAAAGGTGTTTTCATGGATCAAATCAAAGGGGAAGGCTAGTTAAGGTCATGTAATAGCAAATCACGGGATGAATCACTTACTTGTTTAAAGATTGGAGTGAAAAGTTGGATGATACTTGAGAGGATTTCGAGTTCTAGTATTGAAGAAGTGGGAAAAGTGATCAAAATGACTAAGTATGGTATATATAGGTGGGAGTGTATGGCTAGGATGGGTGTGCGGCCACACACACCTGTGTGTGGTCGTACACTCAAGTGTGCGGCTGCACACTCCATGTGTTGGAGTGTTTGGTCCGAGTTTGCTTGATATGCATCGTGTTATCCCATTTATAGGCTCCTACCTTGATTGTACTAGGTTTAGAACACTCAAATAGACCCTAAACAGTGTTAAAAGATAACAAAACAACTATAACTTTGATTGAATTGATTTATTGAACAAATAGAAATTTTGGGTTGTCACATCAGAGCCTTAGTTTGAGAGAATTGGATAAACATATGTGAATCCAGAATCAAACTTAGGAACTATAAAAGTTTTAAAAATGGTTTTCAAAAGTAAACAATGAAGGATGTGATGTGTATGATCAGCTGGATAAAGAAAATATACCCCAAGTTACCCCACTGTTCGTTGATATGATGTTTATGATAGAACAACATGCTAGTGATATGATATGGATCTTTAGGAATTGCATGATAGAATTGCTGATGTATGATGCCTAATAGCCTATAATTACTTCTTGTATGAAATTTACATCATTACTGTAGTTGCTTAGTTTAAGCATCATAGTTGTACATAACTAAGATTTTATAGCCTAAAAATGTTTTGTTTCGCCTTATTTCCTATTCCTTGTTTGGTTGTAGGCTTATGGTAGAATAAATTATTCAATTGTCTATAGGATCCAGTGTTATGTAAGATAGGTATACGCGAGTGTTATAGGGTTGGTGGAAGTTTCATGGATGAGTATATGTTTGAGTAACTGGCCAGATAAGGAATTTTTAGCCATTCTCGAGAGAGTGAGGATAAGATGCATGTGTATCCTAATTGTTGTATGTATGTTGGGCAGTTGTGATGATCCTTGAGACAAATACGGGTAGTATGATCCCACACTACTGAAGGCACGGGACCCGTACGCGTATCAAGGAAGTCACAAACCCAAAGGGTTTATTCTCGTCTCGTGATTGTAGCAATGTGTATTGTGGCATTTCTCTTATATATATATATATATATATATATATATATATATATATATATATATATATATATATATATATATATATATATATATATATATAGAGAGAGAGAGAGAGAGAGAGCTAGGTTCAAATGTTTTTGGCAACTATTGTGTGCGTAAATGCACCAATGAGAATTCAAGAAATAATAAATAATTAAATAAATCATTAAAGGGTATTTTGGACATTTTGTACTTTTATTTAAGGAAATTATTTAATTGAAATCATTCAATTAAGGAAATAAACTAATCATTCAATTAAGGAATTAAAATAAATATATTTGACCTAGATATGCTTGCGGCCGAACACTTCATCATCGACATCAACACCATCACCATCACCGATTCTACTTCTTCTACAATCGACGGATCCAAAGGGGAGCACATACTCTCGTCTCGCAATCAATGATGGATTATGGGGTTGATGAGGCTGAAGAAGGGGATGCGAAGGAGCAATGGCGCTGTTGTGGGGTCTATAAACACAAATGAGAAGCGAGAAACGGTGAGGCAATCCCGACGATTGCAGGTACTTGGATGGAGGTATCCTCCGGCAGCCTCCTGTTCTTCTTTCTTTGATCTGTTAATCCAACAATTAGGGGATATAACTGGAAATTATTTACCTCAATCGAGATTGATTTTATCTCGATTTTTTTTCAAGATCGATATTGTGTTCATCATCTTATTAAATTCAATATCTTCAATGGTTTATTTTTGCACTTCACAGTCACAAGTTGGATTTTGTTTCGAAAAAGTCAAAATTGGTGTTCATATTTCTAAATCGATAATGTAAATGTTTGTTTGTTTCTTGAAATCATGACTGGGAATGAATGCATGTGTGTTGATGATTCAATCACAGCTATTGAATTCTATATACAATCACAGTTCTTGAATTATGTAATGTATTCTATTAGAATTTATTTTATATAAATGTATTCTATTAGAATGTTTGAGAATAATTGTCAACAACAAGTACATTCTGTCATAATTTATAGTTTTTATTCTCTTAGAATGCATTGAGTTTTTTAATTTTTGAATCTTGATTATGTTTTCTTTGTGGATTTAGGTTTTGAAGAGACTAACATTGATGTGGAGAAGGAAGAAAACATAGAGAATGAGAGTGTATTATACCAGAATGTGTTATGTTATAATGTATAATATTCTATCAGAATAGATTAGTGTTTTTGTTAGATTGTGATGTTTTTTTTTCTTTTTTCTTTCAGAATGTTGTTATTATTCAATGAATCACAATCATACAATGTAATTATTTGGTATATTGTTAGTTCAAGAATTGATTTTGTGTATTCTTTTTAGAATGTATTTACTAGTTTATGGTTGCCATTCTATCATTCTGACAGAATAAAATCGAAAAATATATTTACTACTTTATGGTTAACATTCTAACATTCTGACAAAATAAAATCGAATTTTTAATTTTGAATTATTTTAAAATATTCAGATTTTTAAAAATAAAGGAATTAATTATCCCTAAAAATCTGAAAATTTCCTTTTTTAATATAGGTTAATTGACTAAAATGCCCTTATGCTGAAATTTGTGTGATTATATGGTATTTGTTATCCTATTCTACTATCATAGACCCTCAGATCATGACCTTTGATTATATTCCATCCGATGGTCCAGATCTGTGCATTCTGGCACACAATAGTTACTAAAAACAAAATAACCTAACCCTATATATATATATATATATATATATATATATATATATATATATATATATATATATATATAGGTTTATTTTCAGTATGGTGTTTACGAGAGGATCTGGTTCCGTGTAAAACCACAGATGTCTACGCTCATGCCTTTGCCTTGCCACGGTCCTCTGAAAAAACTGAAACAATAAAATAAAACTGTAAGCATGAAGCTTAGTGAGTTCCCCCAAAGTACCAACAAAAACAAATAAAATATATGAATAACATCTTGTACTGGGTCCACAACTAAAATACTGGATTATTCCTAAGTACACAGTATGAGTCTGGCTTGCTTATTGGGCCTACAACTCAAATCTAGCTTGCTCCTGAGCCCACAACTCAAAACCAACAATTAAGACCCCATTTTTATAACTCAAGACCCTTCATGCGTTCTGAAAGGACGAATTAAAGGGTCAAGAACATGCCATGCTCAAGAATCACTATTTTAGGATCAAAAGTGACTTAGAAGAGGAGAAGGTCTACATCTAAAAGATGGAGTGGTAAAATTTCAAGGTTTATACCTCCTGGAGTGTCACACCCCCAAACCGGAATGGCGGAAACGTTCTGTAACGACCCAATTTTCAAAGAAAATTTTCATTTTAATTTAAGCAACACATTTTCATAGTTTAAGAAATCCAATCGTAATTGTTTTCAAAACATATATCAAATACAAATGTTAATCCAAATATCAGAGTGTCCATAAAAACGCTTGGGAGAGAGTGCACGTCGCGCCATCATGCCTTGCCTTTGCCCTTGAGATCTGAAGTATCTGAAACAAATCAACAACCTGTAAGCTAGTGCTTAGTGAGTTTCCCAGAGCATACCACACATAATACACACATCATATATCTTGTTGGCTATAAAAGCTACATATAACACATAAGCCATGTATACAAAAACCTGTAAGGATGTCGTGAGCTCCCCCCACGGTCTTACACCATCGTGCCATGGACTACCCCACATGTTCTTAACCTAGGAATACCATGGGCTATCCCACATGGTCTTACATCCAATATCATGGGCTACCCCACATGGTCTTACATATAATGTCACGGTCTACCCCGAGGTCTTCCATGCAATAAAACACAATCATATAGAATATCAAAACACAGAAATGACTAACACATATGCCATAATCACATAATAGGTCAGCCTTGGTGCCTTAGACCCATAAGTATGGTGAGAAGACTCACCTCTCGAATACTAAACTAGTAAGATGAAGTCAAATATGTCCCACACGCCGCTCCTTCTTAACTACCTAAAATCATCCAGTGATTAACTTAATACCATCCCATAAATACTCTCAGGTCAACCCTGGTCAAAGTCAAGGTCCATAGTCAATGTCAACTGTCCATGCTAGCTTCGACTCATCGAGTATAGCCAGCCACTTGTCGAATCCTAGCATAACTCATTAACTCGTCGAGTCACTAGAGTGACTCGTCGAGTTCCCTAATGTTTGCGGCCGCAAACTCTCAATTGCAAACTCCTGACCGAAAACTCATGCCACCCGCAAACCCTGAACTAGAAACGAGTAAACCCTACTCGACTCGTCAAGTCAGCCAAGGGACTCAGCGAGTTCCTTCAGTCATCCCAAATTTCGGCCTTTCCAGAGGGATCTAAGGCCCCAAATTTTAGATCCAACTTCTCCTAGTGAAGATACCACGTAAAGTTGCAAACTTTACGTGCATGCATGGTCCTCCAAAGCTAAAACTCCAAAACTAAACTTCAAACAAGGTTCTTGTGCATGTGAAAGGCTGGACTACATAAAGGGGGCAAATTTATGTCATTGAGGATCTAAATGGGTCCAGATCTGGGACCATAAGTCCAGATCCAAGCTTGACTCCATTTCTTTCCAACAATGGTCATTTACTTCCAAGAAGGAGATCTAGACAACTAGAGGTCAAGGTAATGAATTTTTATGTAGCACCTGGTTTCTGATATGTAAATCTTATTCGAATATTTCCTATTTTAGCCTTGGACTCGGCGAGTCATAGGTCCAACTCGCCGAGTAGGGACGTGACCCAGGACACGTTTTAAGTTGGCGACTCGGCGAGTCCATATCCTAGACTCGGCGAGTCGCCGCTGTTGGATGAAACCCTAGGTTTCAGGGGTTTGCACCCTATTTAAACGACTTAACTGCCCCAAGCCAGCCCCCATTCACCCTTAGAGCCCTGTATCCCTTGTTCTAAGCTGTTCCTTGAGAGTTTGAGGCTATTGTGTGTGTTTTTGAAGGTTTTGAAGGAGGAAGGAAGTAGATCCAGAAGAAGGGAAGCCATCCAGGCAATTATTGTGTTCTTCCGGCAGTTCCTTTGAGGTATAACCCATTTTCCCCATGATTCTATGCTTAAAACTTCATTTGGGTCTTTCTTGGTCAAATCCCCAAGCTTGTATGTGCATTATATGTCGTAATAAGATGTTTGGCCTCTGGATCTAGGCAAGATTGAGCTCCAGGAGCTCAGATCTGTTAGCTTTATGGCCCCATGTTGCTTGTTAGCCCTAGATCTACCCTTTTAAGGCATTTTGAGCCTTAAAATCCATGTTGGTGAATATCCACACGTAAAGTTGGAAACTTTACGTGTGATTTGTGTCCTAGAAGTCCAGATCTATAAATGCCATGGACTGGAATTGAGCAAATCCGTGTATTTAGTAGGTGCATGGCAACGACTCGACGAATCGTTTATATGACTCGGCGAGTCTGTTCGCGAGTCTCCGAGTTTGTCTCCTTTTCGTAATGTCGAGTGAGCAGTGAGTCACGGGGTGTGACTTAGTGAGTCGAAAGCTTAACCCATCTATGGAGGTACTCGGCGAGTCAATGCCCTGACTCGGCGAGTTCAAGGCAATCTCCTTAGATCAAGAACAGACTCGGCGAGTTGTTCATACAACTCGGCGAGTCTAAGCATGAGTGTTCATCGGATGAAGATGAACTCGACGAGTGTTCATACAACTCGGCGAGTAGGACGAAGAACTTTAATGTCAGTTTAGAAGAAAGACTCGTCGAGTCATAGACTAACTCGACGAGTAGAATCAGGGACCCAGGACAATCGTCTGGACAGGGACTCGGCGAGTCGGGTCAACTGAAAGTTGACTCTGATTTGACTTAGGGCTAGACCAGGGGTAAAATGGTCTTTTTACCCAAAGGACAGTTAGCAGTGTGTGATTAAGTATATTGTGGGAATTACAGTCGGGGGGTTTCCGGAGCAGCAGCAGCAGTAGTAGGTGATCAATTCCCACACAGACCAGCAGCTATTTCGAGGTGAGTTTCCTTTCCAGTAGGAACGGGTCTAAGGCACCAAGGCCGACCCGTGTAGACAAGATGCTAGTACTATAGTGTGGGCCGAGCCCGTATCTCTGGGTTTAGTCAAGTATGATATATGTGTTAATATGATAGAGTTGCTTATACTTGTTGTCTGCGTGATACTTGTATGTTATGGGTTAGCGGTTGAGTGTGGGCAGGGCCCGTATCTCTCCAAGGTTGGAGTGTGGGATAGGCCCGTATCTCCCCGATAGCGAAGTGTGGACAAGGCCCGTATCTCCACAAGTGTGGGCGAGGCCCGTATCTCCCGGCTAGCGAAGTGTGGGCAGAGCCCGTATCTTCCCGAGTGTGGGCAAGGCCCGTAATTCCTAGCTGAACATTGTTTGTTATATGTATGCATGGTATTGGGTATTATGGGGGAACTCACTAAGCTTTGTGCTTACAGTTTCAGTTTTGGTTTCAGGTACCTCCTCAGCTAGGGGAAAGGAGCCGGCGCGGTAGCAGCATGTCACACACACACTCTCCGGTTTCCGCATTTACGAGCTTTTATGGGATTGATACTCTGATATTCTGATTAGTTGTATGTTTTGGTTTTCAGACATGGTTCAATTTATATTATGGTTGATCAAACGATGTTTTAGTTATTAATATTTTCTAAAGTAACGTTTTTAAACAAAAAATTTTGGATGTGAAAATTGGGTCGTTACATTTTACCTTGGAATGATGGCCAATATGATGTAGATTTTGGATCTACTTCCCCTCTCCTGTTTCCTTCACCTTCAACCTCCACAAATCCTCCAAAAATGCTTACAAAGGCTCTTACTTTCACTCAAGGGGGGTTACTACCACAAACCACTTTCTGTAGGGAGCTAAGGTGCTTAGGGAGGCTACAAGAGCACTTAATGATCTTTGTATAGGGGAAAAAACCCCAAAATTAAGGTTTTCTCTTTACAGCTCCAACTCGCCGAGTCGGGCCTTCCGACTCGCCGAGTTGGTCCCGATTCGCGCCCCTGATTAATGCCCCTACTTGACGAGTGGGACTCTTAACTCGCCGAGTCCATACACCAAAAACCTTGAAATTAACTCAATCAAATAATACCTAGGATAGGTGTTACAAGTCTCCCCCACTCGAATTAGACTTCGTCCTCAAATTTTGTTGACCTAAACAAATCTAGGTAGTGCTCTCGCATTTCCTCTTCCGGCTCCCAAGTCCATTCGAAGCCCCTTTGATGCTATCATTGCACCTTTATCAGCCTTACCTAATTGTTACGAAGAACCTTGGTCTTCCTATCAAGGATCACAACGGGATTCTCGATATAGTTCAAGCTCTCATCCACCTGTATATCGCCCAAAGAAATGACCACGGACTCGTCAGTGACACACTTCCGAAGCTCAGACACGTGGAAGGTGTTGTGAATCTGACTAAGCTCCTCTGGCAGATCCATGTGGTATGCTACCCTGCCTACCAGGGCCATGATCCTAAACAGACCTATGAAGCCCCTCTTTCAAAACCTGATAATTCCCTTCCAGGGCAACACCTTTAGCAACACAAAATCTCCCACCTGGAATTCGAGATCCGATCGTCATCGATCGGCCTAACTTTTTTGACTGCTCTACATGACCCGCAACCGATCGCGTACTTGTTGAACCAGTCCTATCGTCTTGAGCACCGACTCAGTGCTCCCTATGACCCGGTGCCCAACCTCGTCCCAACACACCGGGGTCCTACACCTCTGACCGTATAACATCTCAAATCGAGCTCGGTCGATACTAGCATGATAATTGTTGTTGTACGAAAACTCAACAAGTAGAAGGTACATATCCCAACTTCCCCCCGAAATCCAGTACACATGCGTGCAACGTGTCTTCTAGTGTCTGGATCATGCTCTCGCTCTGACCGTCGGTCTGGGGGTGGTACGCCGTACTAAAATGTAGTTGAGTACCCAGTTCCTCATGGAACTTCTTCCAAAACCTGGATTTAAACCAGACATCTCTGTCAGAGACTACCGACACTTGCACACCATGCCTTGCCACCACCTCTCGAACATAAATATCTGCTAATTTCTCTCTCTCTCTCTCTCTCTGTGTGTGTGTGTATATATATATATATATATATATATATATATATATATATATATACTCTCGGTGATCAGAATGAAGTGGGCACTCTTCATCAGTCTGTCTACGATCACCCATATGGCATCCACGCCCCTCGATGTCCTGGGTAGCTTCGTGATGAAGTCCATAGTGATCTCGTCCCACTTCCACATTGGAATGGGTAGTAGCTGAACCTTTCCATGAGGCTGCTAATGCTCGGCCTTGACCCTCTTGGCAGGTCAAGCACCGCTCTATGAACCAGGCAATTTCCCGCTTCATGCAAGGCCACCATTAACCTAGTCTCAAATCCATATACATTTTCGTAGCCCCTGGGTGTATAGAGAACTTAGACTTTTGCGCTTCCTTTAATAGCCTTTGTCTCACTACCCCTATCACGGGTACCCATACTCGGCCACACTGTGTTATAAAACATATCATTATGTATGATTTGATGAGTAGATAGAGCAATCATATGAGTCGAAGTTTATCCATTCCTTTTACCCTTGGAGGGATAAAAACGATATCCGTGGGCCCCTCGATGATTTAGTGGTGACACCCCTAAGTGCTTGGCCAAGCCTGGACTGATTTGATCTGTTCAATTAGTTGGTCTTCATAAATCAAAAATCAAGAAACAACAGATGGGCAGAGAGAATGATTAAATCCATGTCTCAATCCATATGATATCTAGAATAGAGGAATATATGATACTTTATCTAATGGACACGTCATTGACTAGGCTAGAGTTCGACAGCGGATTTTAAGAGCTATGATTGCTAGTCAGGTTGGAGTCATGCTTGTAATAATAGTTATTAGACTTATCCAAGTGGGAGACTATTGGATTAGGTGTCTAAGACCATAACTATTATTGGTATGTATTTGACCCGAGAATAGCATGGTCCATTTGGGTTGCATATCACCAGGACAATTTGATAGGATAGACTTTTGAGAAGAGGTTATTTATGATTCGTTAATATATTATAAGTTCTAATATATTAATATGAAATCATATTATTTAATTAATATTGATCAAGACTTAATTTGGAATTAATTATGTGATCAAAAAGAGACTATTTAAATATAAGGGGTTGATTGGTAAATCATTCATTCTTATGGTGTGGGCCAATGATCCATAATTCCTTAGGTTGGGCTAAACCCATGTGACAACCCATGGATGATCCATGGAGGTTTAAACCCATGGATCCTAAGGAATATGGAAGGTCATGGCCATTAAGGCTTACATTGTATAACCCTAATCTTGCCACACTATATAAGAATCCCTTAGCATCCAAAATGGTACACTAGTGATCTTGGAATCCATGAGTCGATTTTGTGCACTAGAAAATCTCTGTTAAAAGCTTCCTTTTTCATAGGTGTGTTGTGATTCCATTTAACGCATTCATACTATTGGTGCTAAGTTCTTAAATACCAAATACAACAATGTTTCCAACTACAAAAATAGGTATGTCATCTAACTAGAACTTTGTAGTAAAGATACTCTATTGTATGATAGTTAGGATGATGCTTTGAAAAATTAAAGTTTGCATGTATATTAGAGAAAACATTGATCCAAAGAATCTACGGTTGCATGTACACCATATGAGTGTTAGAATGTTCAAAACCCTTCAATTCGGCCCTGGAGTTCTAGGCTGGGGATATGGTTCTCCTGAAGTTGGCACCTTGGAAAGGTGTTATCCGGTTAAGGAAGCGGGGCAAGTTAGGCCCCAGGTACATCGGTCCCTTCAGGGTTGCAACCTGGGTGGGCAAGGTAGCTTATAGATTGGATATGCCAGCCGAGCTTAGCCAGATTCACAGTATCTTTCATGTCTCTTAGCTGCGTAAGTGCTTGGTAGATGACTCTGCAGTGGTACCTCTAGAGGATATTCAGGTGGACGGTAGCCTGAACTACATCGAGCGACCATTAGCTACCCTTGACAAGAATTCAAAGGATCTAATGAACAAGAGGGTTGAGATGGTGAAGGTGTAATGACAACACAACAAGGTCTCATGATGGACTTGGGAGTTGGAGTACGAGATGAGGGAGCACTACCCCAAGCTTTTTCCAGATGCAACAGTAGACTTCTAGGACGAAATCTGAAATAAGTGGGAAAAATCTGTAATGTCGGGTTCCTGGTATGTATTTTAAATAAGAATTATGTATTTTTATACTACGAGTCAACGAGTTGGAGGCCCCAAACTCATCGAGTAGGGGTAGATCTTGGTCACGGGTGGAAGAGTCTACTCGACGAGTCGGAAGCACCGACTCGAAGAGTAGAGTTGTCTGAATGAAACTCTATTTTAGGTTTTGCACCCTATTTAAACACCTTATATGGCCCCCATTCTAGCCTCCATCACCTCCAAACCCTGTTCACGAAACCCTAATCAACTTTTGAGTGTTCTTGAGCTATTTTGTGCCATTTTGTGATTTGAAGCTTGGAGAAGGAAGGAAAGGCTTGGAGATTCAAGAAGAAGGCAGTAGATCCAGAGCATGGGTTGCATTTCCAGCTTGTTTGAGGTATAAAGCTTAAAACTTGGCTTTCCATCACCTAGATCTTCTTTAGGGCTTGTATATTGTCATTTTTGGGCCATTTCCAAGTCACTTTCGGAATTTGAGTGCATATTAGAGTGATTATTTTATATATAGGAACATTTGAGCTTGGGAAGCTTAAAGTTGCCACCTTTATTGAGCTATGGCCCTATCCCATGCATTAGAACTCCTTTATGGCTTGGTTTTAGTGTTCTAGCTTCATAACGCCCATGCATGCATGTAAAATTTGTAACTCTACATGTTATATCGAACCTAGGAGGTCAGATCTATGATTTGGATGCAATAAGCCCGACTAAAATCGATTGGATAGACTTGAACTTTAGGGGACTCGACGAGTCGTTCATAGGACTTGACAAGTCAGGTTGTGGTTCCCCAACCTTTTCTGTTTCTAAACAATCTGGTTGAGTCTAGAAGAGGACTCAACAAGATGGACATGATTATTTTGTTAAAAGCAAATGTCCCGACTATTATGAAGAAGAATTCAACGAGTTCAAGGAAGAGCTCGGCGAGTGAAGGGTTAAACGTCCCAACTGATATGAAGAAGGAATCGACGAGTTCAAGGATGAACTCAGTGAGTCATGAACAAAAGTTCTTGATTATGTATGAAGGAGAACTCTACGAGTTCAATGAGAACTCGGTGAGTTAGGAGGAAAAGTACCGACTATTTAGGAGGAACTCGAGGAGTAGGAGCGAAGTCCCAGAATTTTATGGATTATGGAACTCAACGACTTGGTGGACCAACTCAGTGAGTTGAGTCAACCGGATGTTGACTTTGACCAAAACTTGACGTTGACCAGGGTGCTGACCTTGACTTGGACTTTGACCTGAGTTGACCCTTGAAAGGGTTATGAGTATGAAAGGGTAATTAAGGAAGATTGTTATGTATAGGAATTTGAGAGAAGTTGATCCCAGCGCTGAGGATATTTCACCTACTACACAACATTGAGGTGAGTTACCTTCCAGTAGAAGTGGGTCTAAGGCACCTAGGTCGGCCCACTAGTAAGAGTTATAGTATAGATGATTGTATTTGTGATAATTATCTGGTATGTTGCTATCTGTTATGATTATGTGCTAGTATGCTATGATGTGATGTGATATATAATAGGAGGGGTAGGAGAGACCCTAGTACCGGTCAATAGGGCCGAAGGGGTATGCCAACACCCAAATAAGCTAGATAGTATATGACTTATATGTTTATGAAATAAGATGCTAAGTGGTAGAGTAGGGGTGAAATAATCCCCGGTACCGGTTGAAAGGACCGAATGGGTAGGCCAGCATCCTGATATGCTAGGCAAGGTTACTAGTCAACAGGACCGAAGAAGTAAACCAACACCCTGATATGCTAGGCAATGTACTGGTCGAAAGGACCGAAGGGGTAGGCCAACACCCTGATATGCTAGGCAAGGTTACCGGTCGACATGACTGAAGGGGTAGGCCAGCACCTTGATATGCTAGGCAAGGTACCAGTCGACAGGACTGAAGGGGTAGCTAGTACCTAGATACGTTGGACAGTATGTGCTATGTATGGTATGTGGTATGATGGAGTAATTCACGAAGCTTTGTGTTTACAATTTTCAGTTTTGTTTTCATGTACCTCTTCATCGAAAGAGAAGGAGCCGACACGGTAGCAACGTATGACACACACATGATTCCGTATTATGAGATTCTTGAGATTATACTATGATATTGTTAATATTTTATGATATGGTTTTCAGACATGTGACTAAGGTTTTATGACATGAAGTGACTTGCTGACGTTTTCTTATAATTGTTTTTATAATTCGTTATATCAAATGAAATTTTTGGTCTTGAAAATTGAGATGTTACATATATTTAATGAATAAAACTTAAAATTAAATAGGAAATGTATATAATGAATAACACTTTACATTAAATAGGAAATGTATATAATGAATAACCAAATCTATAAAAGTATGTTGAAAAGAACCGTTTCTAGGAAGCTCAAAAGGTTTGGATCGAATCCCAGAAACATGTAAACCATAGGGATTATTTTTACAATTTTGTCTAAAAATTATCATAAGGGAAAAATAGTATTTTTCAAGTTGATGAGGGATCAAAACCACAACGAAACCTGATTTGTTAGACGTAATTTGCAAGTTGGAAAGTTGTTAGATCAAATCCAAAGAAAATGAGAAACCATAAGAACCAATTTTGCAATTTTGTTTTCTTAGAATGACTAATTTTATTTACTCCTAAAAAATCCTAAACCCATGTTATGTTTTAGAGGAGACTTTGACCATCAACTTTAAAAAGAGAAAATGATACTATATCATTGAGCTAAAAACCTTTTAATATTGATACCTAGTTATTTACATAGATAATAAGACTTTTTAAGTTACAAGTTACTAACAATTTCTACAATGAATTTAAGTACAAATTACCGTATAAATCTTACTGTTAGTTAACATTTACATTTAACATGATTTTAAGTTAATCAGATTATATTGAGATAGTTTATCATTTAGGTTCTTAGGTTTGAATTTAATAAGTTTCAGCCATGAAATGATATGTTATTAAAAATATATGGATTTGGGTTGTTGCAATTTGGATTTAAACCAAAAACAAAAAGTAAAATAAAATATTTTGATATTTTTGTTAGAAAATCATAAATGAAATAGAAAATCATGAATGAAATATTGGAAATTAAAAAAATAAAAAAATAAATAAAACTTGTCTAAAGGACCTCGTAGTGTTTGGTTCCTAGTTCTCGGCTATAAACCAAAAATAGACGGTTTTGGCGTTCTAAATTAAAGTTCATTTTGATTTAATCTTTTTTTTTTTCAAGCCATTTATATTATATTCTCTACTTTATATCTTTATAATTTATATAAACATAAATATAAATTATATTAAATATTAAATATTAAAAATTAGATGTAACTTTGGATCCGACGATAATGTCACCATCATTAAATCAACAACGCGTTTATGGGTGTGCGCATGCTCCCAACAACTGACACGTAATAAAACCAGAAATATTGATTTTTCCCCAACGAATATGGAATATTAATTGTTTTATATTGTTTCAAGAAAATGAGACATACTATTTAATAAAGGGATTATTCTAAAATATCTATAATAAATCGTAGATTATTAACACAACATTTTGAAGAAAACTAAGATTATATTTGAGTGTACAGTGTACTATTGAAAGAATTAATTAATAATACTAGTTGATAAAAAATGATATTTAGTAAATACTACTTAATTGATTAAAAAAAACATTATAAAATTATATCTAAAAAATATTATTTTTATAATTTATTAAAAGTATATTTAAAAATTAAAAAAAAAAAAAAAAAAAAAAACTCCTGAAAAATAAGATTAAACAGTTTTTTTAAACTAAATTTTAAGTTATTTTTTGATTTTCAAACACAACAAATTAAAAACTCAAAATATAAACTAAATTTATAGTTAGACTGGAAAGTATCAAACAAAATCTCATATATATATATATATATATATATATATATATATATATATATATATATATATATATATATATATATATATATATATATATATATATATATATATATATATATATATATATAGTTTTGTCACTTGATGTATTTTATTATGGAAAGAAATATTTTGTCATTTTCCAGTTATTTCAGTTTACGCGTTTTTTGGATATTCCATTACTTCAAAATTTATTATTCCAAAATTAATAATTAAGAAAGGAAAAGGCACCAAATAACGCGTGAACACACTCTTTTTCTCTTCATCCCTTCATCCAAAACACACATCAACACATCAACACACAAACACAACGCTGTTTCCTCTCTGTTTCATTGAAGCTTCTTCTTCTTCAATGGCTATTTTAACCACAGTTTTTCTCGTCTTTCTTTTCATAATTGGCCTCGTTTCGACTCTTTTAAGAATACCCACAAAGAAAATCGCATCTTTAGTTCAACTTCAATCGCCCTCCACTCAAGATTCAGTCAAGAATCAAAACATCGAACAACAGAAGACCAAGAACATCAAGATGGTGATGGAGAAAAAGGTGAGTTTTGTTCCTGATTCGAGGGAAAGAAAAGCAGAATTGAAGAGCGTTTTCGCGACTTTCGACAAGAACAAAGATGGGTTCATCACAAAACAAGAGTTGAGTGATTCGCTCAAGAACATCGGGATCTCAACAAATGAAAAGGACGTGTTGGAAATGGTTCAAAGGGTTGATGTTAATGGCGATGGATTGATCGATTTCGGTGAGTTCTGTGAGCTTTTCGAGTCCATGATGAGTCGTGAAGACGAAGAAGGGGAAAAAGTTGATGATGGTGATCATGAAGATGGTGATTTGAGAGAAGCTTTTGATGTGTTTGATGGGGATAAAAATGGACTCATAAGTGTTGAGGAATTGGGATTGGTTTTGGATTCGCTGGGATTTAAAGAAGGGAAGAAATTGGAAGATTGTAAGAAAATGATAAGCAAAGTTGATATTGATGGAGATGGCATGATCAATTTTCATGAGTTCAAGAACATGATGAAGAATGGTGTTAGTCTTATTTCGATTTCTTGATTGTTGTTAGTGGGAAAAATCTATGGTTTTTTCATGTTAATTGGTCCATCGGTTATATACTGGTATAACAAACAGATTAGATGTAGCCATGTAGGTATTTGAATCTCTGGGAAATGTATATATAATGTTAGGCATTTAACTTGATTTTCCCCAATTTGTGTTTGGTGGTTTAAATGTAATGTTACTAGTTTGGTTTTCGACTAGAAAATAGTTTTTATTTTTTTCATGTGTTTAATCAGGATTTTTATATTATTTTATATGGGTGAATGTCATAAGTTTGTTATTTAAGTCATAATTTGGCCTCTCTCCTTACTATATTAGGTAGTTTTCAACACGTTAATTTGATATTGAGTTTGACATTATACCTATTGTTGTATTCAAAATATATATATATATATATATATATATATATATATATATATATATATATATATATATATATATATATATATATATATAATTTATCCCTTTAGAGTTATATCGCATGAAGTTGACATTCTATTATGACATCCCATATAATAGAATTACATGATTTAAATGCATTTTATATTTTTATATATAAGGGTGAATGTTATAAGTTTCTTATTTAAGTGACAACTTGGTCTTTCGGTATATAATTGGTAGATTTCAACACGATAAATTGGTATTAAATTTTACATGATATCTATCTATTGTTGTATATTGTATTCAATACTAGTTGTGAAACTATTATATTATATAGATTAATTAAAAAACAGTTAAATATAAAGTTCTAAATATTTTTTATCTTTTAAATTTAAGCAAATAATTTAAGAAAATAAATAAAATTAATTAAATAATAATAAGCTTTAATTTTAAAATTTTAAAATTAAAAAGTAAATATATTAATGAAATTAATATACATTTATTATTATATTTAATGCAATTATTAATTAAAATATTATGTAGAATTTTATAAAATAGAAAAATCTATAAAATTGACATGTGAAAAAAAATTAATTAAAAATAATCACAAAATGACATTTGGCAAAATAAATAAGAGTCTGACATATCGCAAAAAAACATTCATTTATTAGGGATGATAATATAGTTTGTTCACATCCCATAAAACATAATTACTATATCGAAGATAAAACATAATTACTATATCGAAATGCAAAAGTGAAAACAAAATAATAGCTTCTATTAAATACAATTAAAAGAGTAGTAACATAAAAAGAAACGGAATACAATTAGGTGTCATTTTATAACATTAATCATATTTTATACATTGCGGTAATTGTCTTGTACAAAACGTTAGAACCAATGATCAGGAGTTTCAATAACCTCAAAAGGTGCTCCTTGGTGTTGGTCCACACCACTTGTGGCCTGTGGGAAACAAATCGTTTTTGATCTTGTTTGCTTGTTAGTTGTTATATACAAGTACATCATATGAACAAACATTGTATGTTCAACCATGTAGGTGTGAAATCAGAACTCGTATATTATATTATGGAATAGGATTGATAAATGATTTGTTTTAGTAAAACAAGTACGTGCTGGCCTTTCATTACACATATAAGATATAAGAGTTTATTGATACGTTTATTGAAATGAAATGGTATAAAACATTGTCTTTAGGCTGGTGAGAGTAGGCTTGGCAACCTCGGCGAACACTAGGCCTAGGACCCGGCATGCCGAGCCTTGCTCGACAATTCGGTGGAAAGATGCTGAGTTTGACCGAGTAAATGTGAAACAATGGGAGGGGGTAGGGGCAATCACTATATTTGATTTAAATGTTTTTCTAAAACTCCTATAAATACAACCTAATTTATTCATATACCACATCAAAACCTTCGTCTACTTCTCAAACATTCTCTCTACAAATGCCATCTTCATCGGGTATGTTTGATGTGTTGCATGATACAACCATAGCGGTTATTCAGGAGGCTGAACAGAAGATAGAAGAACTACGGCAACAAAATATGGATAATGTGTGCTGGAGAAAAAGAAGGTACATACAAAGACATCGTGAGATGGCTAACGAATGATTCATGCATGATAATGTGTGTTGGAGTTCCTAAAGAAGGTTGCGGAGCCAACATGTTTCGACAACGACATTAGCGACACCCCTATATTCTACTTCCACGCTCGAGCGGGATACGGTAGCTTGGCGTTTGAAAGACCATGATATCAAGTTGTCGCTGAGATAAACGCACTAGCTATTAGTGGAACGATATAAAGCAGTGCATCCCCCCTAATCTGCATCGAAGTAAGCAGTGAGGCTTATAGTAAAGAAGGGATGAATATGAAGGTCGTGGTATAAAGTACCCTAGATATATCGTAAGATGCGTTTGAGCGCATGAAAGTATGGCTCACGAGGATCATTCATGTAAAGACAAATCTATTTAACAGCAAAAACAATATCTGAGCGAGTGAAATTCGAGTACTGGAGTCCACCTGCAAGACTACGTTATAGGATCGAGTCATGAACTGGAGTACCATTATGATTGAACTTTGACTGGGTGTTAGTAAGGTTGCGACATGGATTACATGAAGACATGTGAGCTCGGTCAAGAAATGCCAACGAATATTTGCGTTAAGATAGAAATAACCCTGAATGATACCTTGTAGCCTAATTCCTTAGAAAATAAGACAAATCTCCCATATTCGTCATGGAAAAATCGATAGAGAGTATAGACATGATGTGAGAAATCAAGGCGGTCGAGGAAGCTATGAGGATGACACCGCCAACATATAGAAGAAGAAAGGTAGTGAGCGAGCCATTATGGTATGTAAATAAGGAGGAATATGATTTGTTGTGAATGAATCTGATCCGGGTGATAACTTGATGAACCTATGAAATCAGGATCGAGGGGCTTGCTTCAATCTTTATAGGAATTTCTGTAGGAGGAAAACATATTCAGGATGATTTAGATGATGGAAGCTAGATTGATGCATGTAAATAGTCTCATGAAGTTGGCCATGTAATAATGCATTCTTGAGATCAAGATGAGGGATGAGCCAGTGGCGGGATATGGAAATGCTCAAGATTGAGCATATAGTGGCCGGTTTAACAACATGACTGAAAGTCTCATGACAATCGATATCGGGTCTCTAAATTTTCCTATTTGTAATCAGTCATGCTTTATACCAATCTAATGATCCATGTGCCATGTATTTCTTTTATATATATATATATATATATATATATATATATATATACACACACACACACACACATACATACATGAATACAATGAGTGTAACCTAATGGGCTTACAATAAATACAATATATATGGCCTATATATACACTTGGCTAAATATATTATATAATATACACTAATAGACCATCATAGTTTGAGCAGGAGCACGAGTGAAAAACTCAAACTAGACCGAAAATCCATGAAGAGTGAAGTCGGGAGGCCCTTCGTGAAGATATCTGCGTACTGATGACTGGAAGGGACGTGTAAAAACCAAACTAGCCAGCGGCGACTTTATCCCATACAAAATGTATAACTATCTTGATATGGTTAGTTTGTTGGTGTTAGACGGGATTGGCCGATAAGTAGATTATGATGACATTATCACAATATACGATGATACCTTTGGTTAGCAGGCAGTAGAGTCCCCGAAGAAGGTTTGCGGAGCCAACATGTTTCGACAACGAAATTAGCGACACCCCTATATTCTGCTTCCACGCTCAAGCGAGATTCGGTAGCTTGGCGTTTAGAAGACCATGATATCAAGTTGTCACTGAGATAAACGCAGTAGCTATTAGTGGAACGATATAAAGCAGTTCATCCCCCCTAATCTGCATCGAAGTAAGCAGTGAGGCTTATAGTAAAGGAGGGATCAATATGAAGGTCGTGGTATAAAGTACCCTAGATATATCGTAAGATACATTTGAGCGCATGAAAGTATGGGTCACGGGGATCATTAATCTATTTAACAGCAAAATCAATATCTGGGCGAGTGAAATTCAAGTACTGGAGTCCACCCACAAGACTACGTTATAGGATCGAGTCACGAACTGGAGTACCATTATGATCGAACTTTGATTGGGTGTTAGTAAGGGTGCGACATGGATTACATGAAGACATGTGAGCTCGGTAAAGAAATGCCAAAGCATATTTGCGTTAAGATAGAAATAACCCTGAATGATACCTTGTAGCCTAATTCCTTAGAAAATAAGACAAATCTCCCATATTCGTCATGGAAAGCTTGATAGAAAGTATAGACATGATGCGAGAAATCAAGGCGGTCGAGGAAGTTATGAGGATGACACCGCCAACATATAGAAGAAGAAAGGTAGTGAGCGAGCCATTATGGTATGTAAATAAGGAGGAATATGATTTGTTGTGAATGAATCTGATCCGGGTGATAACTTGATGAACCTATGAAATCAGGATCGAGGGGCTTGCTTCAATCTTTATAGGAATTTCTGTAGGAGGAAAACATATTCAGGATGATTTAGATGATGGAAGCTAGATTGATGCATGTAAATAGTCTCATGAAGTTGGCCATGTAATAATGCATTCTTGAGATCCAGATGAGGGATGAGCCAGTGGCAGGATATGGAAATGCTCAAGACTGAGTGTATAGTGCCCGGTTTAACAACATGATTGAAAGTCTCATGACAATCGATATCGGGTCTCTAAATTTTCCTATTTGTAATCAGTCGTGCTTTATACCTATATAATGATCCATGTGCCATGTATTTATTTTTTAAATAACTACATAGAACGCATAATATTGGCTCCTTGAGGCATTGGACAAGTTTCTAGGTTTTGTTAGAAATAAGAGCATCAAATTCATCGTGCAAGGAAATGGTCCAATTAGGGTCACAAAGGGCATGGAGATGGGATTTAGAAATTGGAGACTCGGTAGTGGTATGGAGATTGAGATGAGAGGTAGGTTTGGAGATACCATGTTTGGCAAGTATGATCATGAGGTGAGTAAGAGGAGGTTCCAGAGTGGAATGAGTGGTAGGGGATGAAGGGATGGTGAGGCACCTGATGGGGATGGCGGAGAGTCAATAACCGGAGAGAAATTATGATCTTGTGAGTAGCAAGATCAAGACATTGATATCCCCAATGATTAGTAGGATAACCAAGAAACACACATGGGGTAGAGCGAGGGGAATGTTTATGAGGAAGTGTGATGTATGGATAACAAATGCATCCAAACACGTGAAGGTGGTAATAAGAAGGAGTTTTATGAAAGAGTCTAGTGAACAAAGTTTCATTGTGAATAGATGTGGAAGGTGTAAGGTTGAGAAGATGTGATGCCATATGGGGAGCTTCAACCCAATATTTGGGCGGCATTTGAGCATGAAACAGAAGGGTGTGAATCATATTATTTATTGTACGTATCATACATTCGGACATACTATTTTTTGGGGTGTTTTGGAGCAATATAAGCGAAAGATAATGCCAATTTGGTCAAATAAGAAGTGAAATTCTCGGTTATCAAATTCTCCCCTGTAATCAAATTGGAAAGATTTTATATTAGTATTAATTCGGGTTTTGACATAAGCAAGAAATTGTAAACATGTACTGATGACTTCTGATTTGTTATGTAATGGATATACCCAAAGAAAATCTGAATAATGATTTAAAAATAAAACATAATAATTTATTCCAAAAATACTTGAAATCGGGGATGTCCAAATATATGAATAAACAATATCAAATCACTAGAAACAATTGAAATAGATAAAGAAAATAGAAATCTAACATGCTTGCCAAGATGACAAGAGTTATATGCAGTCGAGTTAATGTTTTGACTACATGTAATAAATTTATTTGAATTTAAAAACCGAAGAACCCAATGACCCAGATGGCTAGGGCATTGGTCCCACAACATGGGTGTAACATCCCAAAATTTGCAAGTAAACATTTCATTTTAAATAAGTCAAAACATTCATTCTTTATCCCAAAAGACGATTACAAGAAAAGTATTCTCAAAACATTAGAGTAAAATCAAAAACAATCAATGCAGAATAGATCTCTAGGGGATGCAGTGCGATCAAGCTACACCTTCCTTTTGAAACCAGAAGTACCTGAAAACATTATAAATATAAACCCTAAGCACGAAGCTTGGTGAGTTCCCTAAAGTACCACATACATACATACATACATACATACATACATACATACATACATACATACATACATACATACATCAGGCCTCGCCCTGCATCCATCAAGCCCCGCCTGGTACGGATCTGTCAGTCATATGTGGTGGGCCCTGCCCAACACATTCATCAGGCCCCGCCTTGAATCGGGCCCCACCCGGTATACATACAAACTAGGGATGAAATTTAGAATAGGAAAACAGGTTCGGAACCGAAATCGAACCGGAACCAAAACCGTTATAATTGAAATATGCAGAACCGGTTCGTGTCCTAGGTTTAAATAATGGATTTATCCAGGTTCTGGATAATCTGGATTCAGGTCCGTTGGGTCTGGGTAAACCGAGTTTAAGAACCGGAACCGTGTTAGGAACCAAAACCAATTTTAGGGGCCGGAACCGGTTTTATGAAAAATTGAAAACATGAATATCTCATTCGTTTGAAGTCATAGTTACATGAGGTTTTTTCCAAAAATGTAGTTTATAGTTTGTACATGATTTTATACTATAATTTTGTCATTTTTGAGTTAATATGCATTGACTTATAGTCCCCTAAAGTCGGAATATCAAAGCTATGAATTTTCTGTTTTCCACCTTTATTTTTATATTTTGTTAAATATTAAAAATGCATATCTAATTCGTTTGAAGTCGGATTATCATGAGGTTCTATGCAATGTGTAGTTTAGAATTTATACATAATTTTAAACTATAATTTTGTCGTTTTTGGTTACATATTCATTTACTTACAGCTCCCCAAAGATGTGATATCAATGTTGTGATTTTTTTGTTTTTCAACTTTATTTTTATATTTTGTGAAATTTTAAAAATGCATATCTAATTCGTTTATAGTCAGATTATCATGAGGTTTTTTGTCACGTGTAGTTTAGAGTTTGTACATGATTTTAGATTCTAATTTTTGTCATTTTTTGTTTAATATTCAATGACTTACAGTCCCTCGAAGTTGGGATATCAAAGTTGAAATTTTTTTTAACTTCAACCACTAAGTAATTACCAAAAAAATTATAGATTCTCCGGGTTTTCGGATTCTAGACCCACTTTACCCGGTTCTACCCGACCTACTGTAATGTTTCCATATTTTCCAATTCTAGACCCACTTTACTCGGAACCGAACTGAAACCGGTTCCTATATACCAATCCAATTTCCAGTCCTACAACATTTCATTAACCGATTCCAGGGTTTCCAGGTCTGGGTCTACAGGTCCACGTTTGGACCTATTCTCATCCCTACTACAAACGCATGAAAGAGTAACAAAGACAACTAACATTCTATAGCATAACAACTCTTACAAAAAAACATTTTATAGCATAACAATGGGTTGACATTAGTGCCTTCGACCGTAAATACTGTGAGAAGACTCACATGAACTACTCAATAGAAGACCAACAGCTACGTCAACATCAGAACGGGCAACGAAAACTTTTTAAAACAAAACTAAGACCAATCCTTAGTGAAATAATCAAGTCTACTCAAGTTTGACCGAAAGTCAAGTCGATCGAAAAAGTCAATAGGTCAAAAAGTCAAAAAGTCAAAGGATGTCACCACAGACCGAGTACGCCCAACATACTCAGTCACTATGCACTGCGTAGTACATCCCTTCCTGGTTACGGGGCTTCATCTAGGTACACACAGTGTACTACCAGGTACACACAACATACTCGACAAGTTTGATTTTCCTTCATTAAGTGCTTATTTCATTAATATCTCCCGTCTAAAGCTCAAATCTAGTCCCAAATAATATTCTAAGTCATAAATTTTCCAACTTTATGACTTTCCACAGCTAGAAGGAGTCAACACACCAAAACCCTAACTTAATACACAAACCAAGGCATCATAAGTCTTGCACGGAGGGAAAAATGGACCAAGATCGCATTTTTATGGTTCTTAATAGCTCCGGAATCGATAAAGTTTACAACTTTATTAGGATTGTCCACATAAGCAAGATATAGTTTTTCAGTCCCAAAGGGACCAAAAATGCATCTTTCTCAACTTAATCCATTAATTCCAAGTCTTTAACCTTCATATATGAATCAATATGATGTTTAGATGGACAACCATAACTTCTTCGTTTCAACTCCGTATTCGATGATATTTATATCCACTAAAAGGTATCGATGAGCTCTAAAATTTTATCTTGATAATTATGACTAAAAGCATCTCGAACTAAAATCCATAATTTATACAAGGAACCCAAAACATAATCTTTCCTATATTACCCCTCAACATCCATCGAACAATCCAAGGGTTAAATCACTTGTCCAACATCATATACTTCCAATAGAGCCTAAACTCTATTCCATTAAATCCCAAGGCCTCCATTTGATCCATTTATTTTCCACAATCCTGAAATAAGAACTTTTCAAAACAAGATGTTATAGTAGGACTACAAGCAAGGAGCGCAGATTGAGTAGAGGGCTTCGAGAAAACTAGATAAAGATCACCCGAGCTATCACATCTCTGAAGAACTTGGTGGGTTCGAAAATCCTTCATAGAAAAACCAAAAATTTCAAACTCAATGATGGCATCATTATTAGTGGTGAATTTACAATAATAATAATAATAATAATAATAATAATAATAATAATAATAATAATAATAATAATAATAATAATAATAATAATAATAATAATAATAATAATAATAATAAGGTTTTTGATTATGTCAAATGTGACAAGAACATTACGTAGGTGAAGGGGACGATGAGATATGAGCAAATGAGCATGGCCGGTATGTGTAACGGGGATATAAGAACCATTTCCAACAAGAACATAATTTATTTTGCTATTATTACTAATAGAGTGAAGCATACCTGTGTTAGAGGCCATGTAAGAAGTAGCATCAGTGTCCATATACCAAGATGAGTCATGCATGTCATTCATTGTCATTGAGTTCATGGATAATGCAATGTCGGTGGGTTGATCGTAGGTGGTCCGAGGGAACCATTGCCATGTAGGAGTGAGTTCAGTCGTGTGATCAGAATCATGAAAAACAACAGGGGGTTATGGCGAGCGATCAACAGAAGCAGCGGGACTGTTGCCCAATAGCCCTTGTTGTGTTATGGGCAGTAGCTGAAGGTGGCATTCTGGCTACTATTCAACGGTGGGTCTATGTAACATCATGATTTCTAGGTATTTCCAATTTGATCCTTGATTTTTGAATAATTTTTAAAACTAGTCCCTAACGGCAATTTTGTAATTTTTGGTTGGGCTTGCATACGTTGGGTATACGTAGGGTCCAAACCCTCCCTAACGGAAATCCCCATACCCCTCCTTAACTCTAGCCTCTATTCCTTTTTGACCTTATTTCAAAACCCTAAAGTTTGTGTGTGTGTGTGTGCATTTTGAAACTTGGAGTGTCTTTTTAGTGCCATTTTTGTATTCTTTTAAAGTTATAGTGTTTCACTCAATGCCTTGGATCTAGCATCTACACTTCCTTGTACACCTTCTAGAGGTATAAAGCTCCAACCTTGATGAGTTTTTCATTTAGATCTAGTTTTGGCGTAAATTTGGCACCTATTTGTCTGAAATCTTGATCCTTGTGAGTATGGAGTACTGCAAGATGTTAAGTTGTGCTTTCAGATGTTATAAGGTGTGTTAAGTTATAAAAATATAACCTTGGACATATTTCTTGCATCATTCTCTTGATTCAAGAGTCTTTATCTTCTTATCCCCCGAGCATTTTGGTTCCTCGTGATTCGACTTCTCTTCTATAGTTTTTAGTATAGTAAGGTGAGCGTTGCAAGAATCTTTCTTAGAAAGATTCAGCGACGAAGTTTTACCCCTACAGAGCCTGAATCCTAGCTAAGTAAGTTATGCTACCCTACTTTAAATATAGCTTATAATATCGTTATTATGAACATATAAATAAAATTTTATCAGTGATTCAAAGTCGTTAAACTGATTGATCTACTTACGAGGATGATTTCTAGGCTGTGATTTAGTGAGGTGTTTAAAGTGGGATTTCCAAACAATATACTTCGTATACCAAACAGACCCTACCTCCGATATGATCCTACCTGGTTGTTCCTTACTTGATAGATCATGAAGTAGACTTTGTGTTAATAATGAATCTAGACTAATAATTAGTCGCTATAAAGATTAGACTAAAACTTAGCGATACTAATGCTAGGTTTCATCGAAGGAAAATAGAATCGTTAAAAGTTAAGCGTTGCCCAAGTTTGGAATCATCACTTTAACAAGTGAGTGCGAAGTTACTTTCATGTTACACATAGATATGAAGTATTTTATATAAACTACATGCTATGTGTGCATATTATCTATATACTTGCTATATATGCTGGATGAACACTATTATACATGTTTTAAATTATTTAAACTATACACATATTTTATACCTATAAATTACAAGGGGTAAAGATGGGTAGATGAAAGATGAGATAGATGATGAAATGAAAGGTGAAATAGATCATGAGATGAGGGTGAGAGGTGAAAAGTGATAGAAGCCTTTACCCAAGCGTTGGCCCAGTCATCTAGCAGAGTATTGATGACAACCACAGACTATTCTAGACAGTCCGGTGGAGCACTAGTAGGCTCGCAACCTATAGGTGTTGTGAACGAGACGTTCACCCGGTGTACTCTAAAAACCCATTGACATGTATTATGAGTGGACTCTCAAAAATAATACTGTCAATAAACAAGATAAACCCTGACGACTATGGACTTAATGCTTGTTATATAAACCCTGACAACTATGGACTTAGTGTCTGTTATATAAACCCTGGTGATGATTGACTTTGTGCCTATTCCTTAGGACAATCCTTAGGAATAAATAATGAGGAGTAGATGACTCATAGAGAAGATACTTAAGAATAAAGAAGATAATGGGGATGGGTAAATGGGTTATTGTTTGATGATTAAACATAATAACTTTATTATTATGGGTTGAAAACTCTATGTACTCACCAGGTTTCCGAACCTGACCCACTCAGTTTATTTGTATCACAAGTGTCGGACACGAAGCTACATAACACTGAGAGATTAAAGAAGATGTAAATCACTAGTGTAAAAGAATGTAAGGTCTGTTTATGCTTATGTTTCTGTATTGACGATGACATCCCAATGTTTTAATATAAACAAATACATTTCTTCGGATATGATTTGATAAAACCTTTATCATGTTTTCTTTGAACAGAATTCCGCAATGTTGTTCTTTAAAAAGGATACTTTGATTTTAAAATAATCATAAATAAAATTTTTAAAATGACCGTGAATTTGGGGTTGTCACACATGAGACCCCATAATCAACATTGTAGACTAATAATTTCTCAGTTCAATGCTTCATCGGACGTCAAATAGTGTATGAATAATAAAGAAAGTTATCTTTTCGGGATTGTAGCTAGAAATCGCAGGTGGGGATGTCAATCCCCGTATAGATCTATACAAATCTTCCTGGATCTCGCAAGATTAACGATTACATGTGTAACATCCGATTCCTGGTACGCATCTAATTAAAGCATTCTTGTGTTTTTCTCTGGGACTCGGCGAGTTGGATACCCAACTCGTCGAGTAGAGTCGAGATCCGTAGACAGTTTAAGTGACCTACTCGACGAGTCAGGAGACTGACTCGGCAAGTAGGTGTTGTTTGAGTGAAACCCTAAATTTGAGGCTTTTTACCCTATTTAAACACCTTATCTTAGCCTCCATCGTCCCTATCACTCTCAAAAAGTTGTATATCGAAATCCTAGCCATTTTTGTGTGTCCTAAGGCCATTTTGGTGCATTTGGTGGATTGTGAAGCTTGATAAGAAGAAAGAAGCTTCAGAGTTCGATTTGGGGCTTATGGATCCAGAGATTTTGGTTCATATCCAGCTCAATCAAGGTAAAATGCCCCTGACTTGGTCTTCCATGCATTTATTCATCCTTAGAGCTTGGATTTTGGGTACCTTTAGGGCTTTCCAAGCCATTTTAGGATTTGTGAAGTGTTATGTGCAGTCTTGACTTTAGATCTAAGTCATTGGAGGGGTCTCATGGCATAAAGATGCCAACTCTATGGCCATGAGAGCCCCATGCATCTTGCAGAACACCTTTTATGGATTTTTGAGCCAAAGACCCCATGCTTGTGCACCAAGTTTGGAACTTTACATGTAAAATGGACATTAGGAGGCCAGATCTATGGTTTTGATTTGTTAAGATGCATTTAAATCGACTGTATAGTAATGGTCAAGGATGGACTCGACGAGTCGTTCTTGGGACTCGGCAAGTCAGGGTGTAATGACCACTAAATCCTTTATGTAGATGGACCAGATGATAGTGCGGAAGGTTCCTTAGTTGTTTAGGCTCATAAGGGACCTGGGAATCATGGGACTCAACGAGTGTTCGAGCAAACTCGGCGAGTCCAAGGCAATCTCCCAATCTTTGAAGATGAACTCGAAGAGTTGTTCATACAACTCGACGATACAACTGGATGCATTCATATGCTGAAGATGAACTCGACGAGTTCAAGGAAGCACTCATCGAGTCCGTTGAAGATTAACTAAAGTCTTGTTAAAGGTCAACTCGTCGAGCTCTTGCTAGACTCGGAGATTGGGGACGGGTTTGTAGTATTATGTGGTCGAAGGGACTCGGTGAGTCTGGTCAACCAAATAGTTGAACTGACCAGGGTTTGACTTTGACATTGACTTGGATTCAAGATTGACCCTTTTAGGGGTTGTGAGTACAAACTGATTACTTAGTAAGGTTGTCGTGTAGGGATTGAGGAGTCGAGGATAGCCGACCTTCACACCGAGGGCAGTACAGATACTAAACAACATCAAGGTGAGTTACCTTACAGTAGGGGTGGGTCTAAGGCCACAATGTCGTCCCACCAACAAGAGTAATTAGTAGATAATTGTCTTCGTGATAATTATCTTAGTATGCTTATGAGATATGCTTATGTGTTATGCTTATGAGACATGCTTATGAGATATGCTTATGAGATATACTTATGTCATATGCTATGTGAGTTAGTGGTAGTACTAGGGAATGGCTTTTCCCTGACTCGGTCGTTAGGACTGAAGGGTAGGCCAATACCCTAGATATGTCTGACCGTATGATTATATCTTGTTATTGTATGATAGAGGTAGGGGTGAAATAGTCCCCGTTGTCGGTTGAGATAGACCAGAGGGTATTCGGCACCCTAGAACGGCCTGACATGGGTAGGTCAGCACCCCAAAATGGTTTAAGATGGGTAGGTCAGCACCCTAGAGTAACTTAACATGGGTAGGTCGGGCACCGCAGAATTGCTCTGCAATATGTATGCATGTGATTGTATGGTATGTGGTATGATGGGGGAACTCACTAAGCTTTGTGCTTACAATATTAATTTTGGTGTCATGTACTTCTTCATCCAAGGGGAAGCAGCCGCCGGCGTAGCAGCGCATCACACACGCATGATTTCTGCAAAGAGTTTTCTGAGATTGTACTCTGATTTTCATAACTTTGATGACATGGTTTTCAGATACATTGTTATGTTTTATTTGTAAATTGTTATGACATTAGCAATATTTGGTAAACTATATTACGGATATATTAATTAGAAGTGAAATTTTTGTCCTCAAAATTTGGATGTTACAAGTTGGTATTAGAGCCTTGGTTTGAGGGATTCGGACACACCCACGGGGGTGTCTAATCTCAAACTGAGGGCTTGAATGATTTTTACAAGGAAATGGTTTTTCTAAAAGTTGAATTAAAGAGTTTTGAGAAGGAACGAGGTGTGTGATGCGTGCGAACGGTCGAGCTCAAGTAAGTTTTCCACAAGATACCCATACTTGTGATGTTATATGATATGATTATGAGAGTTGCATGCTAGATTAGGGATAAGGATCTTGGAGGATGCCTTGTATGCCTGTTATGTGATTTTGAGAACTACATGCTAGAATAGGGCTAAGGATCTAGGAAGGATGCCTTGTATGCCTGCTATAGGAGCTCATTGAGCTGTATGTTAGAGTTGTTAATTAGCAGTGAGATAGCATGATTAGGTTATGCATGATTTGGTTACTCAATGCATGAATGCTGCTTGCTTTGTGCTATAGGGGTTCTGGCTAACTTTAACTAACTAGGAAGCGAATATGTAATAGTATTCGCGAGCTAGTTAGGGAAAGGTAGTAGGGACCCCTAGTACAGCTGATGGCGGAGAGTAGATCGGAGGGTGCCCTAGGAAAGCCTAGGATGAGATCAATCAGAGAGGGATAATAGTTAAGGGACTTGGTGAAGTTGAGACAAACATTAAGGAAAGTACGGATATATGTGGAAAGTAGTATGGGCCCGTACTACTGAAAGCAGAGGATCCGTACTCGAGTCAAGGAGGGCCAAGATGGAACCATGTAACTAGGGGAGTGTTTGAGACCTCTCGAAAGTACGTATGATCATGACATTTATGTGTTTTATTTTCAGTATGGTGGTCACACGAAATGGAGCAGGAGGTTCAGGATCTGGATTAGGATTAGGATCCGGCTCGGGTGTAGGGTCCGAGCAGGTCGATGACGGGCTACGCGAGTTCATCGTGTTTGAGATCACGAGAGGTATCCTTGAGGCGACCCCGATTATTTTTGGGTCAATCAAGGAGGGAGTTGTTGAGATGATGGAGGATCGCCTCCGAGCATTCAGGAGTGATTTGGCTTCTAGCCAGACAGGTACACGCACACTGCCCTTCTTAGATTTCAGGGGGAGTGGTGAACCGCACTTTCATGGGGTGAAGGAACCCAGTGCTACCAGGAGGTGGATCATAGACATTGAATCTACACAATTGACGAGCTTCTTCCCGGAGGAGTCAAAGGTCCACTTTGTTGCGCGATGTTTGAGGGATAGAGCTAGAGATTGGTGGGAGTCAGTTGGTGACTCGTTGGGAGCCCTAGCCATCGAGGCTATGACTTGGTCAGATTTTGTGACTCGGTTTAGGGCGGAGTTTGCACCAGCTGTGGAGCTTCAGCAGCTAGCCAGAGAGTTTCTTGATATGAGACAGATGATTGAGACAGTGGCGGAGATCACCGCCAAGTTCAAGGAGAGGGCCTTGTTGGTACCTTAGTATGAGGGAGACGAGGAGATGCGGAAGACCCGTTACCACGATATGTTGAGGGTTGATATCCGGAAGCATGTCAGTTATTCAGCTTGCCCGACCCTTGAGACCATGATTGCCAGGGCACGGGAGAGACAGATTGATTTGGAGCACATCAGGAAGAGAAAGGCGGAGACCGAGAAGGTTATAGGGCTTTTAGGGAAGAAACCTAAGGGATCCGACGTTAGGTCGAAGGGCCAGCCAGGCCAGAGCCGTTGCAGGAAATGTGGTAGGCCGCATGAACGAGCTTGTAGGGCAGGATCGTTGGGTGCTATAAGTGCGGGAAAACGGGGCACTTTGTCAGGGATTGTACTGTCCCCGCCCCCACAGTTTAGACATCAAACCTGATTTCCTTCCATTGCAATCAGAGGGCCCATAAGAAGGCTAAATGCCCTAGATTGTCAGCAGTATCAGCAACAGCGCCAGTGGTGGCACCGACTCCAGCGACAACACGAGTTGCAAATGGCCGGAAGCTCAAGCCAGAGGTTCTATTGGTGAGGAACCTAGCTTTACAGTTGACAACCGAGGAGGCACGCGCCGCACCCGATGTGGTGACAGGTATGATTTCTTCTCTTTAACCTTTTATGTTATGTCACTATGATTTTGATATGTTATATATATATATATATATATATATATATATATATATATATATATATATATATATATATATATATATATATATATATGTGTGTGTGTGTGTGTGTGTGTGTGTGTGCTCTGTTTAGGATCGTTCCATGTGAATGGTATCCCAGTTCAGGTGTTGTTTGACTCAGGAGCTACCCGATTGTTTGTCTCTCTTGTGCTTAGCAAGAAGTTTCCTGAGTCATCGAGCATGTTGGATTGCCCTCTAGAGGTCGAGATTGCAGACGACCGGTCAGTGCCAGCATTATAGGTTTTCAGGGATTGTGTTTTGATATTGTTCGAGGAACGTTACCTGGTAGACTTTATTCCCATACCATTGCGGTGGGAACCAGGTTATTATAGGTATGGATTGGCTAAGCCCCAATGGGGCAGTGATCGACTGCGCGCAGCAACTGGGGTGGATCAGAACCCCAAGTGGGGGAGAGCTGGTAATTCATGGTGAGAGGCCACAACGAGGACCAACCTTACGTTCAGTAGCGAGGGCTAGCAGATACCTCAACAGGGTTGTGCGGGATATGTCGCCTATGTTGTGGCTACCCCGGAGGCAGGTAAGGCAACGGTGGCCAATGTGCCAGTAGTATGAGAGTTCACGAATGTATTCCCTGAGGAGTTGCTTGGGGTACCTCCGGAGAGGCAGGTGGAGTTCAGGATCGACCTAGTCCCGGGTGCGGCTACCATAGCCAAGGCACCGTATCAGTTCGCTCCTCTTGAGATGCAGGAGTTGTCTACGTAGCTGCAGGAGCTGTTAGACAAGGGATTGATTAGACCGAGCAGTTCACCCTGGGGAGCCTCGATTTTATTTGTGAAGAAGAAGGATGAGTCACATCGGATGTATATAGATTATCGAGAGTTGAATAAGGTAACGGTGAAGAACCGTTACCCACTCCCGAGGATTAATGACCTCGTTGACCAGCTACAGGGAGCATCTTGGTTCTCCAAGATTGATTTGCATCCAGGATATCATCAGATGACGGTTAGAGAGGAGGATGTGCAAAAGACTGCTTTTCGGATGCATTATGGTCACTATGGTTTTGTGGTGATGCCTTTCAGGCTCACCAACGCTCCTGCTATGTTCACGAATCTCATGAACCGCGTGTACCGGACGATGTTGGATCGGTTTGTGATAGTTTTCATTGACGACATCTTGGTTCATTCCAAGACGCGAGAGCAGCATGAGGAGCACTTGCCGGAGGTTCTGGATACATTGAGGAGGGATAGCTTGTATGCCAAGTTCTCGAAGTGTGAGTTCTAGTTGCACAAGGTGCAGTTTCTTGGGCACCTTGTCAACCAGAACGGGATTTCGGTTGACCCGACCAAGGTGGAGGCCATGATGAAATGGGAGGTTCCGAGGTCTCCATCTGAGATTCAGAGCTTTCTCGGACTAGCGGGCTACTATCGGAGATTCATTCATGATTTCTCCAAGATAGTCGTGCCCCTGACTCGGTTGACAAGGAAAGTCGTGGTCATTCGTTGGGGGCCTGATCAGCAGGCAACGTTTGAGATGTTGAGACAGAGATTGTGTGAGGCACCAATCTTAGCCTTGTCGGAGGGCATGGAGGATTTTGTAGTATAATGTGATGCGTCCATCTCAGGTTTCGGCGCGGTACTGATGTAGAGAGGACATGTTATCGCTTACGCTTGAAGGCAGCTAAAGCCTCATGAGGCGAACTATCCAACGCATGATTTGGAGTTGGGGGCCATTATTTTCTCCCTCGAGATTTGGCATCATTACCTCTATGGAGTTTGTTGTACTATTTACACGGACCACAAGAGCCTGAGGTCTCTCATGGACCAGCCAAATCTGAATATGAGGTAGTGTCGCTGGCTTGATGTGGTAAAGGATTATGATTGTGAGATCCTTTACCACCTGGGGAAGGCCAATGTTGTGGCCGACGCGCTTAGCCAAAAGGCAGCGCTGATCAGGGACGTATGTATGAGGATGATAGTGATGACTCCGTTGTTGGAGCAGATTCAGGAGGCCCAACAGGAGGCCACAAAGGAGGAACATCGGAAGAGAGAGCGTATTGTGGGTCAGGTTTCCTCCTTTGACTTTGACAGTCGTGGATTGTTGACTATTCATCGTAGGGTGTGGGTCGTATATCATAGGGGTGTGTGCCAGATATTGATGGAGGAGGCGCACAAATCCAGGTTTTCTATCTATCACGAGACGAGGAAGATGTACCGGGATCTTCGCCTTGATTATTGGTGGCCCTGTATGAAGAGGGATGTAGTTTGGTTTATGGAGAGGTGCCTGACCTACAGAAAGGTCAAGGCTGAGTACTAGAGACCTCACAGCAAGGTCCAACCGTTGGATATCCTGCTATGGAAATGGGAGGATATCAGTATGGATGTCATCACAAAGCTTCCCAGGACCACGCGGGGAGTGGATTCGATTTGGGTCATCGTTGATCGATTGACCAAGAGCTCCCATTTTATTCCAACTTAGGAGAGCATTTCGGCCTAAAAGTTGGCTGACATCTATATCAGGGAGGTAGTGGCGTGACACGGGGTGCCGGTTTCAGTGATTTCGGACAGAGATGTGCGGTTCACTTTCAGGTTTTAGAAGAAGTTCCATGACAAGTTGGGTACTTGTTTGCATTTTAGCACCACCTTCCACCCACAGACAGATGGTCAGAGCGAGCGGACCATCCAGACTCTAGAGGATATGCTACGGGCGTGTGTTCTAGATTTCGGAGGTAGTTGGGATACTTACCTTCCTCTAGCAGAGTTCTCCTACAATAATAGCTATCACGTGAGTATCGTCAGTCCTCATTTTGAGATGTTTTATGGGAGGAAGTGCAGGACCCCGATATGTTAGGGTGAGGTTGTAAGAGGCTTCAGTACTCAAGACTACGGAGAAGATCCAGCAGGTTCAGAGCAGGCTTCAAACTGCTCAGAGTCGGCAGAAAAGTTATGCCGACAAGCGTCGATTGGACCTGGAGTTTCAGGTCGGGGATATGGTGCTTCTGAAGGTGTCGCCATGGAAGGGCATCATTCGATTCAAGAAGCGGGGCAAGCTGGGCCCCAGGTATATTGGACCCTTCAGGGTTGTAGCCCGGGTGGGCAAGGTGGTATATAGGATGGATCTGCCAACCGAACTCAGTCATATTCATAGCAATTTTCACATCTCCCAGTTGCAGAAGTATCTGGTGGACGATTTGGCGGTGGTGCCTTTGGAGGATATTCAAGTTCATGACAGCCTGAACTACATCGAGCGGCCAGTGGCAATCCTTGACAGGAAGTCAAAGGATCTGAGGAATAAGAGAGTGGAGCTGGTAAAGGTGCCGTGGCAACACCGCAAGGGCTCATAATGGACCTGGGAGCCGGTGGACGAGATGAGGGAGCAATACCCCGAGCTTTTCAAGGACCGAGCAGCACACTTCGAGGATGAAGTCTAAAGTAACTGGGGGAGATTTGTAACACCCGATTCCTGGTATGCATCTAATTCAAGCATTCTTGTGTTTTTCTTTGGGACTCGACGAGTTAGATGTCCAAATCGTCGAGTAGAGTCGAGATCTGCGGACAGTTTAAGTGACCTACTTGACGAGTAGGGAGACTAACTCGGCGAGTAGGTGCTGTTTGAGTGAAACCCTATATTTTAGGGTTTTCACCCTATTTAAACACCTTATCTTAGCCTCCATCGTCCCTATCACTCCCAAAAAGTTGTATATCGAAACCCTAGCCATCTTTTTGTGTGTTAAGGCCATTTTGGTGCATTTGGTGGAATGTGAAGCTTGAGAAGAAGAAAGAAGCTTGAGAGTATGAGTTGGGGCTTGGAGATGAGAGTTTGAGTTGGGGCTTGGAGATCTAGATATTTTGGTTCATTTCTAGCTCAATCAAGGTAAAATGCCCCTGTCTCGGTCTTCCAAGCGTTTATTCATCCTTATGGCTTGGATTTTGGGTACCTTTAGGGCTTTCCAAGCCATTTTCGGATTTGTGAAGAGTTATGTGGAGCCTTGACTTCAGATCTGAGTCATTGGAGGGGTCTCATGGCATAAAGGTGCCAACTCTATGGCCATGAGAGCCCCATTCATCTTGTAGAACACCTTTTATGGCTTTTTGAGCCAAAGACCACATGCATGTGCACCAAATTTGGAACTTTATGTGTAAAATGGACATTAGGAGGCTAGATCTATGGTTTTGATGTGTTACGACCCATTTAAATCAACTGTATAGTAATGGTCAAGGATGGACACGACGAGTCATTCTTGGGACTCGGTGAGTCGGGGTGTAATGACCACCAAATCCTTTCTATCGATGGACCATATGATAGTGCAGAAGGTTCCTCAGTTGTTTAGGCTCATAAGGGACCTGGGAATCATGCGACTTGACGAGTGTTCGAGCAAACTCGATGAGTCCAAGGCAATCTCCCAATCTTTGAAAATGAACTCGATAAGTTGTTCATACAACTCGACGAGTCATAGACTGGGCGCATTCATATGCTGAAGATGAACTCGACGAGTTCAAGGAAGAACTCACAGAGTCAGTTGAAGATTGACTAAAGCGTTGTTGAAGGTGAAGTCATCGAGCTCTTGCTAGACCCGACGAGTGGGGATAGGTTTGTAGTATTATGTGGACGAAAGGGACTCGGCGAGTTGGTGGACCAACTCGACGAGTTTGGTCAACCAAAGAGTTGACCTAAATAGGGTTTGACTTTGACTTTGACTTGGATTCAAGATTGACCCTTGTAGGGGTTGTGAGTACAAATTGATAACATAGCAAGGTTGTTGTGTAGTGATTGAGGAGTCGAGGAGAGCCGAAGTTCACACCGAGTGCAGTTAGATACTACACGACATCGTGGTAAGTTACCTTCCAGTAGGGGTAGGTCTAAGGCCACAATGTCGGCCCACCAACAAGAGTAATTGGTATATAATTGTCTTCATGATAATTATCTTGGTATGCTTATTAGATATGCTTATGAGATATGCTTATGTGTTATTCTTATGAGATATGATTATGTGTTATGCTTATGAGATATGCTTATGTGATACGCTATGTGAGTTAGTGGTAATAGCAGGGAATGGTTTTTCCCTAACTCAGTCATTAGGACCGAAGCGTAGGTCTGTACCCTAGATATGGCTGACCGTATGATTATATCTTGTTATTGTATGATAGATGTAGGTGTGAAATAGTCCCCGTTGCCGGTTGAAATAGACCGGAGGGTAGTCGACACCCCAGAACAGCGTGACATGGGTAGGTCAGCACCCCGGAATGGTTTGACATGGATAGTTCAGCACCCCAGAATAGCTTGACATGGGTAGGTTAGGCACCCCAGAATTTCCCAACAATATGTATGATATGTGATTGTATGGTATGTGGTATGATGGGGGAACTCACTAAGCTTTGTGCTTACAGTTTTAGTTTTGGTTTCAGGTACTTCTTCATCCAAGGGGAAGGAATCGGCGGCGTAGCAACGCATTACACACACACATGATTTTCGCAAAGAGTTTTCTGGGATTGTACTCTGATTTTCATAACTTTGATGACATGGTTTTCAGACACGTCGTTACATTTTATTAATAAATTATTATGACATTGGTAATATTTGGTAAACTATATTATGGATATCATAATTAGAAATGAAATTTTTGGCCTCCAAATTTAGGATGTTACAACAGGTTCGAAGTAGCCAAATTTAATCAGGCTAAGGATGAATAATAACAGCTTACTAACACATTAACCTTAGGTATTTTATCTTTTATCTTTCTTTCTTAGTGTTTTCCTATAACTATCACAATATAAAACTTTTAATTTATATTTGATAATTAAAACTTATTGATCTCATAATTATCTCCTATGTGTGTGTGTGTGTGTGTGTATATATATATATATATATATATATATATATATATAGAGAGAGAGAGAGAGAGAGAGATTATTTTGCCATACATATATACACCCTAGTTATGGTTAATTTGAAATAGGATATTTGGGCAGAGTAACAATTCGGTACACTACATATCCCTATAGTTGACCAACATTAGTTCTAGGTATTATGTTATCCTAGACAATTTAACATCTCGGTAATATCCCTTCTTAGACCATAAGACATCATACCTCTTAGGCATAATATAATAGCTTACAACTAGGTATAATATCTATGACTACATTATCCTAAGGTTTCATGCTTTATATAATGATTGATATTTATAGATATAAATATATTTTGATAGATCAGTCTGATAAACATGTATCCCCCTGTAACGCCCGTAGATCCAGGCTAATCAACTTAGAGATAATAGGGGTAAAAATGACTTTTATACAAAAGAGTATTTAGAATAAATAATCTTAACCAAGTTGTAGAATATATCTCAAGGGTTTTGTACATATAAAGAATGCCGAAATCCGAGTTATAACGAAGAAGTTATGGCCCGTCGAAGTTCTACGGCAAAACCAACACGGCACCGGGAGACGTAAATAATGAATCTTTTATAAAATACTTTTTATCTTTAGTGATCTAAACAAAGTTGTAGTATACGTTAAACTGAGAACATACAAAAAAAGAACGCCCAAATCTGACTTCGTTTGAGGAAGTTATGGATTTTTCTAAGATTTGGCATAGAAGTGCACGGCTCGAAACTCGAATTTTAGTTCAAGCTGTTTTTTACCTACGCGTCCTAAATGAGAGTTGAATATCTCCTTAATAGGACCTCAATGATAAAAAGAAAGACGAAAACGGAATCTGTATGTAGAAGTTATGAATTTTACGCGGACACTTAACAGTATAATCTCCTCCTACTGTTAAATTTAAGATCGGCCAATAATTAGCCGATGGAGTCTAAACGGAAGTTGTAGACCTTGTTCTTACCTACGTGTGGATATAAATAACGTCAAAAACGGAGCTCGTATGCCAAAGTTACGGGGTATAGAAGTCGGCAGGGTGCTGTGCAAAATCGGGTGACGTGGCAGAATATGGGCCAAGGCTTTCTCCCCAAGGCAAGCCACCAGATGGTGACACCTGGCCATGGACTCGATGAGTAGGACCTCCAACTTGATGAGTAGAGCAGGATTCCAGCCTATAAATAGAGGTTTCGGGTTCCCTCATTCTTCACACCTTCCCAACTTCACTTTATCTCTCTACTTTCTCTCTCTAAGCCCCCAAAACCCCTAGCACCCGAAGGAAGCCTCGAGGCTCCTAAAGCCCCAATAAATGAGCCTTTCGGCTAAGGAAAGCTGCTCCAGTGAAGCCCATTTTTGCGAAAAAACCTGTTGTAAGTGAGCTACGCCTACCCTATCGTTAGTGTATCTTATGTTTCAATATAGTAATGTTATTAGGACGTTATAGTAAGTATTTGGGATATTATTATGAGTTATATAAGTGTCGTTATAATATATTTTTAACCACTCACGATACGGATAATCTGGTATAAAGGGCCACATAGGGTTGTTGGATTTCAGAAGTGTTATATGCCAAAATGGTCCTACCCTCCGGTGTTTTATGTCTGGCCCCTGTCTGTATATATTGGTTGAGAAATATTGTTTCGTGCTTCTATAATAGTAATAATAGCAAGACTATTAATTAGTCTCGGTGAATATTAGACTAAACTCTATTGGTAATGATACTAGGTTTTGTCAAAGGAAAATTATGTAAAGAGTAACGAAGTGTTGTCCGAGTGCCGAGTCACCACCTTTTCAAGTGAGTGCATTGTCCCTTTCATGAACATGATTTTAATACAAGTATTTATTGAAGTATTAATTATATGTTTATGTGCGAGTTAATTGATGTTGTCTGAAATACATGTTAAAGAATATACCTGATTATATATGATGATTTAGGATAAAGAGAACCTAAATTAATTATGAGGAATATTTGGTAGTATTTTCTTACGAGTACGAGTGAGTTATACTCAGAGAATAGAACTTTAGTATATGTCATTGATCTGGGAGCATGGATTAGACATAGTCATTCTCCTAGTCCAAGAGTATGGATTGGAAATAGTCAGTTGTCAATAATCCGGGAGTATGGATTAAGATATAGTCAGTTGTCGTTAGTCCGGGAGTATGGATTAAGACATAGTCAGTCGTCCTCAGTCCGAGAGTATGGATAGGACATAGTCATTTGTCGTTAATCCGGGAGAATGGATTTAGACATAGACACTTGTCACACCCCCAGACCAGAACGGCAGAAACGTCCGGAGGCGTTTGACTTTATTGTGTGGCATCATAACAATTGCATATAATTGAAACATAGCAAATCCAAACAACATACAAAAATATGACAAGCTTACATTGTTTTACATCATGTTTATGTTTTCAAGTGTACACGAAAAACATCAGTAAGCAAATTTCCCAAAATACAGCAAAATAAGCTTGAGTCCACAATCCATAACTTGCTTATTGATTTCCTGAGAATACAAATCATTTGAAAAGCGTCAACATAAAATATGATGGTGAGTTCATAAGCATTTGAGTATAAAAACTTTAATGATAGTTTAATAATCTAGAAAATCCAATATTTTCTGATCAAATGGTTGTAATTCTTGTTTCAAATCGAGTATAGTTTCATGTGTGTCTTAATTCATTGTTTTCCAAAATCGTACAAAATCGTTTCTCCAGAAAATCCTATATTTTCTGATGTATAAAATAGTAATTTTGGTAATAAGATAACACGGGTGCGAAAAGGTCTTATTGAGGTAGTCAGAATAGTTGATTTTTAACCGAAGATGAAATCTGTATAATAACATTTTTGATATATTCTAGTGAATCGTTATAACCATACTAATATGACAGAGTGCCTGTTATGACATTCTTCAGGTGTCGGTTTTGTTCAAGATATTTGTCACCCTAGACTGGCCGGTCTAGCTGTAGCGAACAGCGAAGGTTCGGGGTGTCAACCCCGTATAGATCTATACACAAATTCCCGCTCTCTCTCCAGGAGACTATAGTTATAACTCTTACAGAACTTAATGTGTACAATATTGTATATAATATATGTACAATGAAGATTTCGTCTGACGAGAATACTAATAGTTTCACGCAAAGCGTTGAAATTCATTATTTACCAAATAATTAATACTAGTTGCACTTTTTTGACTATTCCGTTTCGTTTCAATTATTGCAAATGATCCGCTCTAAGTATTTATCAAATCAATTCAATATTAGCAATGTCAGCTAAAATGGCTCTCCTCTCTAATACTGAGTGAGACCCCATTTATCGGGAAAATGTCAAGTTATGATTTGTGTAAAACTTATGACTTCTGTGAAATTATGACAGTAGCTTTATGACATGCAAAATTTCACGTCATAAAGGTTCTATTAGCATATCTTCTAGGTGAGATTACTTATATCCAATTTTTATAAATAACTCCTTAACAGTTTGCAAAAAAGTCATTTATGGAACACCAAGTTCAAATTTCGAAGTTCTAGACTTAGTGTCAACCTTTCAAGGTCTATTTCAACAACTTTTACCTCTAAATATGAAGAGCATGGATACAAGGATGCATGTTAAACACCCCCAAAACTTGGGAGGCTCATTTTGTAAACTGTATTACTCATATAATGATTAAAATATTATTTATTTTCATGGGTTCTGTGAGACTTCATGTTCACAGAGAGTTATACATAAAAAATGATAATATTTCAATACACATATTAAACACACGTACACATGCAATCATTCCAGAATTTAGAACAAGAGGTGACTTGTACTCTTCCCCAAAATCAACAAAAACTAAGGAAAAATGTGTGGTATAAAGCTCACCTTGGTTTAGTTTGCAGGAGATTTGAGGAGATGTTGAGGAGCTTCCAAGTTTCCCAACACTTGAAAGGTTCTTGGGACTTCAAAATGATTCTAAGAATAATTTATGTGTGAGTATAGTGAAATCTTTGGAATGGTGAGGAAAAATCACTATTCAAGTAAGATGAACACATACCAAAGATTCTGGAAATTTTCCTTGAAGGAATGAAGCTTGAGTCTTGAAGGAGTTTGAGAGAATTCTTGGGAGTTTACTGGATGAGGAAGGGAGAAGTGGGATAAGGGAGAAAAGAGATTTACATATCTGAAGGGGAGGATAAAGGAGTGACTTGACACTTGCATGGAAAACTAGTGGGTAAAGTTCCTTTTCTTGTGGATAATGTGTGTTTATATGGGATTTACATGGGAAATGAGGAATCGACATCCCATCATAAAGTCAAACCCCTTTATTTGTTTAGAATCTCCTTAAAAATCTTGGGTTCTATTTTATATAAATATATTAAAATAATTGATTTTGGTATAAAATGGGGGTCCTAGGGGTCTTAGTTAAGAAACACGAGTTTGGTGTGATTCCTGACCTCAAAATACCTTAAAATGGTGAAAAAGTCCGGAATAGTCCAAAATCCGGGGCTAAATAGTGAATTCCAGAACTCTAGGGCAAATTCCGAAGCTATATCACAATTTCCGGAGGTGCTGGGCAAGTTCCAAGCTCTCCTCCAAATTCCAAAGTCCACAATAACTTCCAGAGCACTTTCTCGGATTTCCGAAGTCTTCTGACTCATTCCGGAGCAAAGCCAACAGTCCGGACCGAGGGTTCCGAAGTCAGCTGACCATTCCGAAGCGACCATAGGCGAGGTTGTCCGGAGTCAGGAGTTCAGAGATTGCGAGGTGGTTCGGATGAGAGGCTTTCGTGGTGCAACTCCTCTTGGTTTCCTTAGAAGGCATTCCGGACCAAGAGGTTCCAGACTAAGAGGTTCCGGACCATGAGCGTCCTTTTGGGGTTTCCTCTTCCGGTTTTGAGCTATTTTCAACTAAGGAAGATATTTAGGGAGATTTGAGAGAGATTTGAGATATATGGAGAGAATTCACATACCTAGAGAGATTTGGGAGAGATTTCATATTCTTGGTGAGATTTGGGAGAGATTTGATATTCTTGGAGAGATTTGAGAAAAGACTTCATTTTCTTGGAGAGATTTGGGGAGAGATTTGATATTCTTGGAGAGATTTTGGAGAGAGAGAGAGATATATAGTGGGAGAGATTGGGAGAGATTTGTCGAGAGCCTTTATTAGTGTTTTTCTTCGTAGTGCAAGGTCCTTAGACTTAGATACATTCTATTTTGAGTGTTATACATCCTCGAAGGGTACTCAATAGTGCTTTATAGAGTTGTTACTTCCCTAAATCATATTAGGGTTTTACATTTTGAACTTTTGAGACTTTCAAGTGTTACTTTTCATTAGGAATTATAATTGAACATTAGGAAACATAATGAATTTCCTAACATATAAGCACTAGTTGAGTTGACCGGATGGTCTGTTGACCTTGACTTGAATTTGAATGTGACAAGAAGTTTGCCGGTTGTCACAACACTTGTCCCTAATCCGAGAGTATGGATAGTCTCGTTGTAAGGATTAACGGGGTGGGGTAAGAGTTACTTATATATATATATATATATATATATATATATATATATATATATATATATATATATATGGTGAAATTGTATATTTTGTGAGTTCTAAATTTTATATATATATATATATGATATAACATTGTGGGATTGAAAACCCTATGTACTCACTAGGTTTCCCAACTTGACCTACTTAGTTTATTTATTCACAGTTGTTGATATGAAGTCACATTACACTGAGATATTAAGGAGATATAAATCGCTAGTGATAATGAATGTAAGTTTTGTTTATGCTTATGTTTTTGTATTGACGATGACATCCCAAATGTTTTAAAATAAATAAAAAAATACTTTTCTTCGGAAATGCTTTGATAACGTATTTATCATGTTTTACTGGGAACAAATTCTGCAAAATTTTATTAAAAAAATGTACTCTGATTTTTATAAAGCATAAACAAAATCGGTTTTTTTTGGTCCTGAAAATGAGGATGTCACCCCCCCAACCTTTAAAAATAGTAAAATGGGGTCGTGAACTCACCATTGACGCGTGAGACCGTTGGTGTAGGGTTGAATCGGGCTCCGGACTCTGGGGACTGCTCCAAGGGTGCAATAGCTTCAAGAGTTGAGAAAAGAGAGAGAGAGAGAGAGAGAGAGAGAGAGAGAGAGAGGCTTTTGAAGGTGTGCAGAATGGGGTCTGTACTACCTTCTATTTATAAGCATAAAATCGGGTGTGTGTGGCACAAGGATCTTGCATGTCGCGCGTGATTATCGTGAATCCATCCAGAGAAGACCACATGTCACTTCCCCAATTAGCCACGTCACTCTCAATCTACTTGAATATGGTGTCAGGTACGCGACGAGCATAGGAACGCAACTCACACGCACAAAATGGTTTTGTAAAAATCGTAATTCTATCTTGCGAGCTCCGATCTAAGCCCTATTTATATCTATGTAATGATCTCAAGGTTTAGTACAACTCTCCGTTAGATTGTTTTGGCTAGTTTTGACTTTTATTTTTGTGCCTAACGGGGGTAAAAATAAATGATTTTACAAAAATCATATCTCTTTCATACGCATCCTGTTTTCGGCATTCTTTGTCCTGAATTTTATATCTCAAAGAGTACAACAAATCTACTTTTTTCACTTCTAGTCAAAACTCAACCAATCTGTAATTACCATTTTGATGTAACTAACTTTAATTATCTGGTTGATTTTTATTTTTATAAAATCTGTAACTCTCTAATTTAGAGTCGGATTTTTACGAATCTTATATTCTTGGAATTATGTTAATGAGTACTTTCCAAATACGTTAACCAACTTTGGAGACAGTATAACTTTTTGGACGCTTATGTTTTAGTCTAATAGTCGATTTAACAATAAATGTAACGACAATTTTGATTCTTATTTTTCCCACTCTCTCCTAGTGGTGGACAATGATGGAATCCTCTCGTTTATCACAACTGTGACCTTCTTTCTTTCATAATACTCATTAATCAATTTGTCTCCCATGGTAATTTGTCTTAGTTTATTTTCAAGCTCCATAATTCGAGCCTCCTTATTTTCATGGAAAAGAGATTCAATGTCGAGCCATAGGGTGTGAGAAATAAAGTCAAGTTTAGTCACCATGTTTTGAAGGGATTGGGTTAGAGTTCCATAGATCCACATCTTGACAAAAGAGTCAAGGGTGTACCATTCTTCATGTTTAACTCCATTCGACTTTGAGGTTCCATCTAGAAGTCCATGAACACCAAAATCGGTACAGTGAGTTTGTAACAACTCCCTCCAAGAAACATATTAAGTTGATTCAACTTAAGATTGAGTTGTACAAATGCTTTGATGTTGGTGACAACATATGGCTTCGTGTTTCCTCAATTATGGTTAGTGTAACACTCATAAAAAATCAAGCCAAATTTAAACTTTTTCAAAACATTTCAAACCATTAAACATTACAAAGTTTGTTTTCAAAATGATATAATATCAGAGTATCCCAGAAACATAAACACAAATATGAGGAGCTGTACGATCATGCCTTTGCCTTCCTGCGATCATCTGATGTACCTGAAAAAAAAACTGAAACCGTAAGCCCAAAGCTTAGTGAGTTCCCTCAAAATACCCATACACACATTAATACACCTATAATCATAAACAACATACTATGGGTCCAATCAACCATCGGGTTGGAATAACCTAAGCCCTCAACCCATCAGGTTGGAATGCCAACATACTATGGGTCCAATCATCCTCGGAATGGAATACCCCAGGTCCACAACCAACAGACTGGAATGCCCTCTTATTACGAGTCCAGTAATCCTCGGGATGGAATACTCACAGCCCACAACTAACATGTTGGAATGCCCAGGTCTATTGGCTTTCGCACAAAGCAGATAAGCCTCAACCCCCAGTCAAACATGTCCACATATAACATATAATCACCTAATAGTCTATAGACAAACAAAACGATCTAACGGATCATAACCACATAATAACATAATACCATCCTATCTACAAGGATACCGATCTAACAGATCATACGAGCATAACATATCAGGATAACAATCCAAAGGGTCGGCCTTGGTGCCTTCGACCCTTGAGTATAGTGAAGAAAACTCACCTCTCAACTGTCAAATCGAAGTGATAACCCAAACTCTCGAACCATGGCCACGAACTCCACCACCTATATTTACTATAACACCTTTTCCATAAGTTTCCAATTTACCATAATACCCCAGAAGTCAACTAGTCAACCCTTGGTCATAGTCCAAGTCAATAGTCAAGGTCAACAGTCAATGTTGACCCGACTCATCGAGTGAAGTTCATTGACTCGTTGAGTCCTTCCTAAACTCGAGAATTCGTGAAATCCACATTTGACTCGTCAAGTTTCCCTAAAACTCATCAAGTTCATGCATGTCCAAATGATGAAGAAACCCTAGCTGACTCGCCGAGTCACCCTACTGACTCACCGAGTCCATGCAGAAGTCCATGCACAACAATCTTCATTGGACTCGCCGAGTTGCCCATGCAACTCATCGATTCTCTTCAGTCCTTTCCCCATCCAGACGATTTTAAGCCACGCTAAAGCTCCATAATGCATATTTGAGCTCCTAAGGCATACTTCTTATGTAAAGTTGCAAACTTTACGTACATGCAAGATGATAATGACTTAAATCAAGCTAAAAAAGAGATTCTAGGCAAGGGAAATGCTTTAGCATGCTAAAGGCTGAAACTTTGTGATTATAAGGACCAAGATGAGCCTAGATTTGAAGTTGCAACTTCATATCTTGGTTCATCACTCGAAATGGAACACCAACATGCTAAAATGGCCCTAAAATCCAAATGTAGAAGGATCTATCTAGAAGGAGATCAAGGTAACAACTTGCTACCTTCAAATGATGCTAAATTGGGGTAGACTTTAGATCCTCACATGTTCCTTGCCTCAAACTTCTTGATCTTCAAGCTCCTCTCACCAAGATCCACCTTCCAAGCTTAAAACACACAAATATGGAAAGAAAACGGTGATTTAGGGTTTCTGGACTCACAAAGGGTTGTAAGGGAGGTTAATGACCCTTTAAATAGGGGTACAAAACCCCGGAAATTAGGGTTTCATCCTCCATCTCCAACTCATCGAGTCATGTCTCCGACTTGGCGAGTTGGTCATTTAAAACATGTGGCTCCAAAAGTTCATACTCGATGAGTCAGGGCATCAACTCGTCGAGTAGACCTTCCGATATGAAAATAAAGTTGTAAAAATTAATACCTAGGAGTCAGGGTGTTACAGTTAGACGATTCACCAATTATGTTGAAGAAGAAGAAGAAGAGTGATCGAGATGATGGAATTGGTAGTAAAGCAAGGTCGACGTAGTGGGTGTCGATGTATTGGGAAGAAAATACGGTAGGAGACCTTTAAAACTCTAATACCATATTAGACTTAGAATAATTTCCCGTAATTGATATTTCATTCCTTAAGCAAATATATACATGAATACAATGAGTGTAACCTAATGGTCTTACAACAAATACAATATATATATATATATATATATATATATATATATATATATATATATATATATATATATATATATATATATATATATATATATATATGGGGTATCTATACATTGGGCTAAATAGATAATATAATATACACTAATAATAAGATTTTAATTGATAAGGCCATCCCTTACTGTTAGGCCATAAACTTTGGGTTTTTAGAACAACAAATTCACACACCTTCTATTCTATTCTTAAATCTACATATTTCACCCAAGCTTGAACCTTCAATTGCTGGTTGAGGGACACTAAGGTGGTCCGTAGTAGGCATCGTTAGCCGACACGTCATAGGCATGATAAGGGTGAACACCACCCCATGGGTGGCGTCATACACATCATTGTGAATGTCTGTAGTTCCTGTTATGCTCTTTAACAAAAAAAAAAACATCAAGGAAACGTGCCTCCAACACTCATATGATCTTTTAACAAAAAAAAATGTTTTTTTAACAAAATCCTATATATACCAACCTATATTTTACAATTTTCACATACTACTATATATTATACAATTCTTTCTATTTCTTATTCCTAAACCTATGGATTAATACTCAAAAACCCCAAACACTACAAACACCCCAAATTATGATTCAAGCCAAGGGTTTATAAATTTGTTATAAGGAACACCAATTCAACAACAACTAATTTTCAATGGTACATTTCCAACATCTTACCAAAAATTCAATCCCGACACACAATGCAACCCCAACTTTTTCCAGCAAATCCCTTACCCCTTTCAACAAAACACCAACGAATTCCTAACCCTTATCCATAAAACATTTTTCCAGTATCATCCACCACAACCTTTTACACCATAATTTTCCCATCCACAACCTTCGCGTACTCAAATTTTAGATAATGACAAAATCATTGCCAAAATTCAAGTATCGAAACAGAAAAAGCAACGAAAAATAAAAGTAAAACGACGGCTTTGTGTGAAGGAAAACTAAAGTGGGTTGAAAATGAGGAAGTGGAGTTGGCACAAGCTTGGATAACGATCTCTGATGATTCTTAACAACACAAAAACCAATCTTATTCGGATTTTTAGGAGTTGAGTTTTAGCATGCTTATAAAAGATAATGGGAAAATGCATTTATTAAAGCACCGGTCGTATAACCGGAAAATGGTGTGATTTAAGGCAAACTTGCAAGAGCTTCGATGACATATTTTATAATCTTAAAAATATGCATACTAGTGGTGCAAACGATTTTGACAATTTAAGTATGAAACTTGAAACTTACAAAAAATACAAAGGTCGAACATTTTCCCATCAAATAGCGTGGTGAATATATCGTAATGGGCCAAAGTGGGTCCTTAAACCATATTCGGCTTCGCAATCAAGTAGATTGAAGCTTCACAATCAAGTGGATTGAAACGATTGAGGACATCAGAATTGGATGCCAATAAAAGACTTAACATCAACCAAAATGAAGAGGAATCTTCACCGGAGGTATCATTAAAACGAATGAATAGAAGGTACAAGGCAAGACAAGAGGTATCATCATTCGAAAAAAAACGTCGTGCATATGTCACGAAAGCATTGCATCAAAACTCGATCTACATTTGGAATTTTTTTAATAAAAACTTACAGCACAAAGAAAAAATTACTTTAGAACAACAAAAGTTGGTTATGAAACAACAAAAATTGGTTGCTGAACAACAAATGATGACCAAATCTATAGCTTTCGAAAAAAGATCTCAATGTATTCAAGAAAATGAAAGATCGAATTGGCGAAGAATGAGACATTTAGTATTTCTTATTTATGTTTAATTTAGATGTTATTTGATTTGATTTTTAGTTTCTATTAATGTAACTTTATTTTTAGTTTTTTATTAATGTATTTTTATTTAATTTATTGAAAATAAATTTTAATTGTGTAAATATTATATTAAAATAAATAAAAAATTAAAATGATATGGATGAGGTAGAGTGGTGAGGGGTTGTGATGGGAAGTTATAAGTAATGGTAGAGATGACGCGATGATGTAGCTATATTTTGGAGTGGTTATGGTGGTGATCACTACTGATAACACAATCCAACAATAATCTATATCGTTAAGCCACGTTCCCTTTGATACCAATCATTTAGATAATCGTGCAGAAAATACATTATGAGCAAAGTTTGATCCCAAAAGTAAACAAAATATCAGTATATGATATACTAAAACCATATATATTATAAAAAATAATAAGAAGAACAACGATACATACATACACACTCTAATCAATTCCTAAACTACTTATGAATTTACATATGTTCCTTACACAACATGAAACAACCTCATGAAAAAGATGACATCTCACCATACTGTTAGGCTAAATATCTATTGGTGTATATATATATATATATATATATATATATATATATATATATATATATATATATATATATATATATATAATCTTATAAAAAAAATCTCACTATTTCCAAACCATTAAGCTAATAGTACAAGTAATTATCAATAAAATAATATTATATTTAAAATATTCCAAATTTTATAACTGAATGTACACATATTTGATGCATACAAGAATTCCTTTATCGAGTCTATGTGGGATACTGAGATTTCGGCAAATATCTTTGGATTATGGTTGCTTCTGTTGGAATCCTTCTTCTATCTTCTTCATCGTCTCTCTCTCTCTCTCCCTCTCTCTCTCTCTCTCCCATAAAAACCCTAAATGCGACCATCTACCTGCATTTACCACCATCATAGCAATTTCACCACCATCATCAAACGTAGTCACCACCACATCTTTACCTCTACGAACCCTACAAACAGACACTATCATCCATGACCCTCACCGCCAGTCGCCACCATACGCGACCACCACCTCCACCTCTACCATCTTTGTTATAGGCATGTAATTAATGTTTTGTGTAAATATGATGTTTATTCGGTGCTGATGTTTTCCCTTTACCATGACCGTTGATTTTAGGGCTTATTTGAAAAAGGTAATGATTTTAGGGCTTATAAGTAGACCCACCTTCATATGTTCCACCATCTTCTCCCCATATTGTTTGTTCACCACTATCTCCTTTATACTCACCACCTTTCGTGTCTCTCCCCAAAGAAAATCCCTTAAAATCGCCGTTCCCACCTCCATGGCCAACACAAACAGCAAAAAAACCATCAACACCACTACTCATTGGCATAGGTAAACCCTAAGTCGATCATATAAGATTTCTGATGTTTTTTAAGCTTTTTGTCAAACAGGTCAGGTCAATTGATGGAAAAGAGAAATTTATTCGAATCGATTTAACATGATTAGTTTAGTTATTTGATTCACTTTAATGCTTCTATATACATGTTTCAAGAATCATTCTGCTAAAAAACTCATTATGGATGGATGCCCTCTAAGTAAGCTTTTACATAACCTTTTGATCAGTTCCTCTCTCTTTCATTCATCTTTTTCGAAAAATTAAGTAGGATCTTGGATTTGTATGATTTGTGGTTCAGTTGTACCATTTCCTTACGATTTACATAACTTGAGTTCCTTTTAGTTGGATTTTTTTTTCAAAACTCAACCTACGGATATCCAATGACATGAATGCTTTTGTTTTTCTCTTTGCATCTTGATAGATTTTATGTCATGGTGTTTGCAGTAACATGAGCATATCTTAGGTTGTTTTTTTTAGATTGAGTTGTATGTTTTCGTTCACTCACACTGAAAGGAGAATCAATAGGAAATACCCCATGAATGGTTTAGAGTTGAGCTAAGCTTTCACAATCCTTTCTTACTTAGGATTAAACATTAGGTTAGTTCTTTCAACTCTTACAATATATTGAAACTTTTATTAATTTTGTGATCTATTTTTGTATTTAAGTTACTGCATATTTTATGGAAGAATCCAAATCTTGTGTTTTTTGTGGGAGGCAATAGATTTGGAAAGTCAACTAATATTGCCAAGGTAAAAAGATTAGAAACATGAATCTTTCCATAAAAAAACTAAAATAATGTTGAATGCTAAATTGCATGTGGCTTACAGACTTTCAACAAGTTGATATTCAATGTGATGATAGTTGCATGTGACACTTTCCAGTAGACTGGAGGGTACACTCAAACTTGTTGGCTCTAAGTATGAAATTAACCCTTTTATCCTCTAATGTTCTTAATGGTGACATGTTAATGGTGCGTATATTTTGTTTTTGGATCCCTATATTTGAAAAGGGTTACAAGAAAGACCATACAATTGTTGCAAAAGAAGTTGCTATGGTCTTTGCCAATATCATAATTCATAAGTATCTGGTACATTTGGCCATGTTAGTATGATATCATACTTTTGGTGATAGGAAACTGGGATTTTGTTAAGTTGTAGAATAATAAAAATATTACGTCATATTTTTTTTCACCATTCAGAAATCTTTATGAAGTAAGACAGATAGCTAAGGTGACCGACCTTCCAGTAATCAAGCACATTTTAAGACCTAAAAAAAGATTCTTTTTCACATTGTCCATGAGGACCAACAAAGAGGTTTGGTTGTTGTTGACATATTTCTTTTTGCAATGTTTGTATCTGAAATAACTGGTGAAGTCATATGAGAAAGTTACTGGTGATGTAGATAGTGTAATTGCACTAGACAGATTGATGGCGAAGGCATACCATATGGTTCGGAAAGTAAGTAAAGTTGTAACTAAAGTAATTCCAAGCATGATGATTTTTATTCCATTTTCCTTTAATTGTGCCCATGTGTGTATCAGAAAGAAATGGTCAAATTAATGTCCCTTCGATGCAGCCTTGTGGGTTTTACATTAGAGAGAAGATGTATTCAATCGGTATATTATTATTTGTGGAAGTGCCTTGTTTTATTCTAAAAAAAGAAATGTATGCATCTAAATTTTATTTTAAATGTTTGCATCTGAATTTTCATTCATTTAGATGGAATGCGTGAAGTGGTGGCTAATTCATAAGTTGGTTAAGATAGCTCACACAAAATATTTGGTGGGTTTTTAATTTAGTTTTTATGTATGGTGGTTTAAAGTCTTTTTAAGAAAGATAAAACGAGTAATGGCATTTTTTTGTTAATGTGTTGCATGCTACCATAAGAAACATAAGATTCGGGATCCATACGGTGCCAACGAAGTTGAATTGTATCTATTTCAATAAATATAAGTATGTTATTTTTGTTGGGTGCATATTTCCTCTCATGTATCTTAATTACTTGGATTGTATGTTTTTTTGTAGGTTATTAGTGGAGATTCTATTTTTTGAGGGATAATGTAATTTTTAGATATTGTCCATCATGGCTTTGTTAAAATACATTTATGTAATTATTCTCATATTTAGATGTTTATACAAGATCTTCATGGATGCAGGAAGGATCCTTGAATCCATTTTTTTAATAGATTTTATCTTTATTATTCCATATAGATTTTGTCACAAAACCTTTTGTTCTATAACTTTTCTCTTTCATATTATTAAAAATTTAATGTCCATAAGTGATTTCTGTTTTTTCTTATGAGATTTTATGTGTTCAGTTCTAAATCTAGAGGAAATGCTTGTTGGAGTGATAAAGTGAGAAGATTCTATCACATAATGAAAACTAGGATTGATTCTATCACATAATGAAAAGTAGTATTCTATTTAGAGTAGATAATTGAAAGTACATTGTTTTTTGAAACAGTAAATATGTAATAGACTTTCATTGATTTGTTTATTTCAAATGTTAGTATCTTAATTCATTTTTCATTAATTTAACCATCAGACTTTGGTAAACAATTAACCATCATTTTGAATGTAAAAATCAAAAAATATTTTGTCATCTTTTGCTAATAACATATTAATGAACATTTTAGCTTAAAATAAACTAAATAGATGGTAATCTCATTATTAAATTTAACGACGGCCATTATTCATTGTAAGAGTGAGATAATATTTTGTCCAATTGTTGCTTGGTATTTGGTTTTTAGATTAGTTTACAATAAAATTTATCATAATGTGCATAATACCTAAGTTGAATAAAAACCGTTCCATTATCAAAAGAAATTTTTTGTTTTTCTTAATCTATGGTTAGCCTAAAACTATGTCATCCGTTAAAAAAAACTAATATCCCAAACAAAATTCTTTGCAAAAATGAAACAATTCTTCGAATATAAACTATACATTAAAAAAACCGTTCATCATTTGCAAAAATGAAATTGTTCATTGCAAAAAACTACTTAACAACACCCCTCATTGCCTGAAATTTGATGTTTGTCATAACTTTTATTGATAGTTGCTTTGATGTAATATTAAAATAAAAAAGATAATAAAATTTTAAATTACTTAAATATAAACAATTCAATATAAATAACCATATAACTAAGCATAAGGTGTGCACACTAAAAGTTTAATTCCCTATATATAATGCGATGGTTACGACTATTTGTATCTACCTTGTGTTCTTTGAAATATAAAAATTCAATATAAATCGCCAATAACAATATGTATCTACCTTGTGTTCTTTGAAATATAATATATTTCCGAATGAAATAAATTAACGAAAGATTGGATAAATAAACCAACAAAATTACATGTCAATAAAGTTCAATGTGTGACATCATCACACCTTGATGTTTCATTCTGTTAGATACTTCATTAACATTACATTTGGTTTTTTTATAATATTTATGAATCGAGCTTATTGACCTACTCATTTCATTCCAACCGCTTTTGCAAAATCATCATAAAACATATTAAATTTCCATAAAATCAATACCATAAAACATCAAACTTATTTTAAAAAACCCAAAGATAGACAAAACCATAAAAATTCAATCCTAATAAAACACTTCTACTAAAAAAACTTAGGAGTTAACAACTGCGTTGTCATCACCCTGAGATGGTTGGTTTGTAGTTGCAATAGTATGCAAATCATACCCGAAAAATAAATTTGAAGGCATTAATAAGTTTAAAACAAACAGTTAACTAATTACATATATTGTAACGCCCCGATTCTCAGGTATTGTCCAATTGTAGTTTCTTGGTTTGGCCCTACTCGTCGAGTAGCAGCGGGATTGAATCGCAACTTAAGTGACTGACTCGGCGAGCCCACGAGTGGGACTCAACGAGTAGGAGCTGGCAAAAGAAACCCTAAGTCCCGGGTTCTGCACTCTATTTAAGGAGGCTTAAGCCCCATTTGGCCTCCTTACAGTCAGATAGAACTCAAAGGAAAACCCTAACCGAGTATTTTGTGCCATTAGTGCCTTGAAAGCTTGAAAGTAGAACTTGTGGAAGGAAGAACTTGGAGAAGCAAAGGGCTAGAAGCAAGGGAGGAGTGGAACCCGAAATCTACCTCAGCTAGCACTCATAGAAGGTACCAAGTCGACACCTTTATCCGTTTTCCCTTCTAGATCTCATATAGTGGAAATCTAGGGGTTTTGAGGTGTAAGTAAGGTGATATTGCAAAACATAAGCTAGATCTGAAGTTGTAACTTCAGATCTGGACCATTCCCGAGTTCTAGATCCATAAAGTTCCTGTCTTGGACGTGAATAAGGCTTTCCTTGTGCATGAAACCCATTAAGAGCTTAGTTTTGGACATCAAGGACCTTTTTAGCCATGCATACACGTAAATTTTGCAACTTTACGTGAAAGGAATGCCCTAGAAGCTTGGATCTGTGGTTTGGAGTCGTTGCATGGCTTAAAAGGGATCTGTATGGCTTAAGTACTAAAGGAACTCGGCGAGTCGCAAGAACGACTCGGCGAGTCGTATGAATATAGTCGTGAAGTCGACGAGTTGGTAGAACAACTTGGCGAGTCCGATGAAGGTTGCCTTAGACTTGACAAGTTGCATGAACAACTCGTCGAGTCGGATGAGTTTCCTCCAAGTTAGTAATGTGTGTGTATCAACGTGTTACTAGAAGAGAAACACGACGAGTGGCTCTAGGGCCTCAATCGAGATCGTGGGAACTCGACGAGTCACGCTGGTGACTCGACGAGTAGGTAAAAGTTTCGAGGAACTCGGCTAGCAGCCGAGGGTACTCGACGACTTAAGGTCAACATTAACTGTTGACCTTGACTAAGGAATATGACCTTGATCAGGGTTAACTAGTTGGGTTATGGAGTACTCTATGAGGATAGAGACTTATGAGCATAATCGTATTATGGTAATAGGTGGTGGAGTCTTTGACAAGTGATCAGAGAGCTGTGATTATTTACCGAGCTGACATCTACAAGGTGAGTTGTCCTCACTATACTAAGGGGTCTAAGGCACCAAGGCCAGCCCATTGAATTTGATATCCTAGTAGTTATTGATATGTTAAGTTGAGTTAGTAATGTATTCCAGTTGATATGCTAGCGGGTAGATCTATAAGACTGCCTGTGATACTGATTGATTACCTGTATGTGCATTTATCTATTACATGTCGACATGTTGTGTGGGGTGGTTTGAGGTTGTACTACTCCGTGCGGTAGCCAACAAACCCGTGAGTATTCCAGATTTGAGCTGAGGGCCCGATAGGCATTCCTGACTCATACTAAGGAGTCGGGAGCATTCCAGATACGAGTTGAGGGCCCGGTAGGCATTCCAGACTTGTACTGAGGGCCCAGGGGTAGTCCAGCTTGCAAAGATGTGGACCCAGTACATGTTGTTCTGTTTTGATTGATATGATATGCTAATGTTGATATTGCTATGTGGACTGTATGTGTATCGGTATTTTGGGGTAACTCACTAAGCTTTCGGGCTTACAGTTTCAGTTTATTGTTTCAGGTACATCAAAGGATCGCGGCAAGGCCAAGGCGTGATCGTACAGCTCCTCCTATTATGTTATTTTTGGGGACAAGACTCTGATAAACAATGTTTTGAAAACAAAGTTGTAATATTTTGATGAACTTGACATGTTTTTAAAAGTTTAAATTTGTTTGAAATTTTGGATGTTACATATATAGTGATAAAAGGGATGAAAACAGTGTTTGGTGTTCCAAACCCAGTATTATTGCATGGACAGCTTTATGTAGCATTGTCCAGAGGGGTTTCACGTTGCAATACAAAATTATTAGTGAAGCCTGACGAAAATTTAAAAGGTGATGGAGTTCATACAACAAATGTGGTGTATAAAGAAATATTGTACAATTAATAATGTATAATCACTCATGTGTTATTACACATTTTCATATTTTGTGTATTCTTATATAATTCTATTATTTTTGTTTGAATAAGTTAAACATTTTCATATTCTGTGTCACCTTGACCGGTTTCTATTTATCGGCTATTTGATGTATCATGTATCAAATAACACCATAGTTTGATTATATTGTCTTCGACATGTACTTTATTTTGGAAGATACCATTTTTATAAAGGAAGCATATCACCAAAAGAGCTTACACGTCCCGCCGCTTTACGCGGGTAGACTGCTAGTGTGTGTGTATGTGTGTGTGTGTGTGTGTGTGTGTATATATATATAGGTTATTTTGTTTCTTATATTTATTGTGTGCTAAAATGCACCAATATGAATTTAGTAAATTAAATAATTATTTAATTAAATAAATATAGATATTAAATGATTTCCATAATTATATGTATATTAAATAATATCCATAATTATAATTCTCTTTTTATGGAAACTAATTAAATCCGTCATTAATGTCAGCAATAACATTTTTTTCAGAATGAATTCGTATCTAGGTTTTTATATATGAGTTCATATTTTGTTTCAGGACTCACTCACTTAAAATACAATAGAGTTGCATAGAATATGAAGAACGAGAGTGTATTATATTAGAATACACTCTCATTCTGTTGGAATACACTCTCATTCTTCTAGATATGAATTCATTCTGAAAGAATATTATTGTTGACATTATTGACGAATTTAATTAGTTTCCATAAAAATGAGTTATAAGTATGGATAACATTTAATATACATATAATTATTACTAAATTTCTATTGGTGCATTCTAGCACACAATAGATTTGAGAAACATTTAAACTTATCTCTCTCTCTCTCTCTCTCTCTCTCTATATATATATATATATATATATATATATATATATATATATATATATATATATATATATATATATATATATATATATATATATATATATATATATAATAGGAAGATAATAGCATAATGCAATGTCAAAAAGAGTATATTCAACCCTAAAGTACCATTGTAGGTGTAGACTTTTGAGGTTTGCTCAATGTCTTGTGAATTTTTGGTATCATGGTTGAAGATCTACTATTGATTATCCAAAATGTCAACATTACATTCATCTTTGCCCAATTGGATTTGAAGAACTTTTGGTATCATGGTTGAAGGTCTTCAATTGATTATCCAAAATGTCAACATTACATTCGTGTTTATTCAATTGGATTTGAAGATTCAAGTATGGTTGATCGATTGGTTTTTAATTCTTAACGTGAAATAGTGAAATCTTGCCTTTATATTTTACCATACACTAGACAAAACGAACATATAAAAAATTTATTTAAACAAGAGCAATAAATTTTATAGTCAAACAAAATCCATAATAATACAAACTAGAACCTATCAAAATCATCTAAAACGGTATTTTTTGTGCATGTTTGAAGCAAAAACATCTAGTATTTTACAATTGATTTTACAAAATGTGAACATGACATTCGACTTTGCCTAATTGCACTTGAAGATCTGAGCAATGGTGGTCCATTGAGTTTTAATGCCCAACGCAAAATAATGAAGTTATGTCCCAATACTTTACTGTATAATAGATAAAACGTATATATAAAAAATTATAAAAATAGAAGTACAATAAATTCTATTCAAGGAATCCTAAATGTATCACCAACAAAATCTTATATGCAACTAACATATTAGTAAATATATCAATTCTCTTTGCAACCCTTATTATTTGAATAGATAGACAAATGACTTTTGACATAAATATTCTTGAGATTAACAAGTTTTGTCGGTGTGATGATTTTTTTCCTATTATTGAGTAAATTACACGAATAGTCCCTATGGTTTGGGGTAATTTGAATGCTTGATCCCTAACTTATTTGTTTAATTCGGAAGGTTCCTACTCTTTGTTTTTGTTACGCGTTTGGTATTTGTCTTACCTAAAAAAAATATTATTTAAATACGGAAAAATGGTGGGGTAGGTAAGGTAAGGTGATGAGTGAGTTTGGGGGTGTGTTTATTTAATATAAATTAAAAAATCAATGCCAAAATAGTCTTTTTAGGTAAGATAGAGACCAAACGCATAACAAAAACAAACAATAAGGACCTTCTAAATTAAAAAAAGAAGTTAGAGACCAAATGCGCAAATTACACTAAACCACAGGGACCATTAGTGTAATTTACTCTAGATTATTTTCAATCTTTGATAAATACAATCTCATATAGTTAATAAATACCCAAATTTTATACATATCATGCAAAATATGATTGTACGCACGTTTATGTGTGTTAAGGTCTTGAAAACAGGAAACCTTTTCAAAGCCAAGAAAAAAGGGGAAAGAGAGGAGTCTACTTTCTATGACATGGAAGCTTACTTCCACTGCTATTTCTTCGAGAATAAGTTGCTGAAGCATCTCGAATTCCGAATCCCGGCGGCGATGCTCGAAATGGAGGTTCAGGATTTATCCGATGACGCTGATTACGCCACCGCATCTCAAGAAGTAAGCAACACACATCTTAATTACCGAAGAAATCATCTCTAGCAAAAACTATGATTAGAACAATTTGATCGATTATAGTTGTAGAGTACAACCGGTTGATTAGAAGCTTAGGTTATCATGGACAATTGTGAAAGCTACGAAGGAATTTAATTTTATATGAGTTTTTAGGCGTGAAATTGATATAATTTAAAATTAATCAAAACAAGAAATCAATCGTGTAATTTTGTCATGTAACATTATTTGGATGTATTCCAAAGATAAAATGTTTTGATACTTCTCATTAGCCTTCATAGACCACCCTTCATCGCAGCATCTGTCTTTATGCCATAAAGTTCATGCTTTTTTGTGGTCTTAAATCTTAATTTCATATCCCATGTATTTTATAACTTCAGTAATTTCAAATTTTTTTTTTTTTTTTTTTTTTTGTGTTATAGGGCATGTTAAGTAGTAAGAAAAGCTCTTTTAGTGATCTAGAAAACGCAGAAATTGTTTACTTGAAGGAGAAAGTCACAATTAATCCAACCCAATATGCAGCTGACAGAATCAGTGGGAGGTTAAAACTGATTAAACAAGATTCTTCACTATTTATGGTAATATACATTTATTTTAAAAATAGTTATCTTTGAGCTACACATCTTCAATCAATATATTTATAATAATAATAATTTTTTTTTCTTTTCAAAATAGACTTGGATGCCTTATAAAGGCCGAATCTCAAATGCTAGGCTTTCTGAAAGAGGTTATTGTATATATATAATTATATATATAGTTATATTATATACATAATAACACTATGCTTTATATAAAAAATTGGATGTAATTTTTTAAGTTATTGTTCATGCAGACAAGAATTTATACACCATAAAACCAGTGTCTTTTACCGATATCCAATCAATTCGAGTACACACTCCAAAAATTGGGTGGCAATATGCTGTTGTTATTCTATCATCTGGTACGATTATAGCAATGTACTTTCGTTAAATTGTTTTAATTAATTATTACTTTAATTTCTTTCTATTATTACAACATTGTACTTTGAAAATTTTAAATTCTTCCTATTTATAGCAATGTCTTTTAATGCAAAGCAATAATTAGAAAAATTTTAAAAATAAAAACTAAAAGGTTTATACAGGTTTAGCGTATCCTCCGCTTTACTTCTACAATGGAGGAGTACAAGAATTTCTAGCTACAATTAAACAACATGTTTATATTGTTAGGTTTGTTATTATATTCTATTATTATAAAACATATTTTATTTGTAACAAAATGATTAACGATTTAACTCACATGTTTTTAATTCACAGGTCATTAGAAGATAGAAATTTATTTCATATAAATAACTTCGAGGATCCTCTTCGGGTGATTTTTTTTTAACGATTTAACTCACGTGATATTAATAATTGTGTAAACTTATGTTTTTTATTTTTTATTTTTATTGACAGTTTGATAAAATATCATTGGTATGGGGAAAACCACGACAATCTCCATTAGAACTTGAAGAGGTATACCTTGCTTTTTCGATAAATTGCTAGAAAGCCCCTGAAGTTTGGACGTTTTTACAAAATTGGTCCAACAGCTGAAATTTTTTATGCAGTGGGGAATGTTTTTGGATGCTGAAGGCCGAGTTGTGTCTCCAAGTGATTTAAAGAAGAGAATTTTTTATGGAGGAGTGGATCATAGTTTACGTAAAGAGGTTTTTATTTATTTAAATGTTTTTATTTTGTCAAATCGAGCATAAACTACAAATTTAATGTCGTTTAATTTCAGATTTGGAAATTCTTATTGGGATATTATGCGTATGATTCTACATATACACAGAGGCGTTATCTTTCCACCATTAAGAAATCGGAATATGAAACCCTAAAAAACGAATGGCAGGTTTGTTTAATTAGCAACAAATTGCTTTTTTATTATCTTTTTTTTTTTTTAATTTCTGTAATAATTATTTATTTTCCAATCGCAGAGTATTTCCGTTTCCACAGGGGAATCAATAAAAGAAGCCCAATTTAAAGAATTAAAGTTTCTTATCGATAAAGATGTGGTATAAGTTATATAACTAATTAACCATAACAACATATTGTTCACTAAATTTCTCGACTTTTTATTTCTATAAATGTTAATTAAATTATTTTGTTTTTTTTTTTTTCAAGGTAAGAACTGATCGAATGCTACCATTCTATGAAGGTGATGAAAATGAAAACGTGAATATTCTTCGTCATATTTTAATGACATACGCATTTTATAACTTTGAAATTGGTTATTGTCAGGTAATAACTTTTTTTTACTAATTCATTTTAACTCCCTTGAGATTATATTAGTTTTTATTTATTTTTGTTAACAAATGAAATATAATAATAAACTTTTACAGGGTATGAATGATTTCTTATCTCCAATTCTTTATGTCATGGAGGATGAGTCAGAAGCTTTTTGGTGTTTTGTGTATTTAATGGAAAGATTTGGACCAAATTTTAAACATGATCAAAGTGGCATGAAATTTCAATTTTTTGCATTGTCAAAGGTTGTTTCCCTCTCTCTCTCACCTTTGTGTGTGTGAGTGTGTGTGTTTTCATAAACATTATACATTTGGGTTGTGTTTTATCACAAGAGATTGAGAGCGAGTGCTTGACTTTTAGTCAAAAGTCAAAAGTACCCTTCTATCGAATATGGTTTCAAATTGAAGATAATCATTTTGAATGAGGGTAAATATGTAATTTGAGTGTTTGACATGGCAGTTGATGGAGATTCTAGACAAACCATTGCACGAATATTTTGAGGAGAACAATTGCTTGAATTATTTATTCTGTTTCCGATGGATTCTTGTACAATTCAAAAGGTAAGAAGAGTTTCTTGTATGATTAATAACAACACATAGGGTCAAAATCGTAAAAATCTATAAAAGGAGGACAAAGTTGATAAAATAAAATGGGTTATGTTATCTTGTATTAATTATAAAATGATTATGTCAGGGAATTCGAATACGAAGAAATAATGAGATTGTGGGAGATTTTATGGACTCGTTATCCAAGTGAACATCTTCATCTTTACATATGTATTGCAATCCTAAAAACACATAGGGTTAAAATAATGGGGGAGCTAATGGACTTTGATACCCTTTTCAAATACATCAACGAGTTGAGTTGTCACATTGATCTCGACTCGGTGCTTTCTTACTCAGAAGCTCTATGCATGTCCGCCGGAAAAGATGGTGCTGCCGCCATTCCTCCCGGAACACCGCCAGTCGTGGCTTGAACAACAGTATAGTCAAATAAACGATCTGATTATGAAATAAAAAAACTCGACTCTGTTTTTTATTTGATTTTAAGCTTTATAACATAGATTGGTTTTATATATATGTATATATGAAATGGAAATTAAATGTAAGTAAATGTTTAGAAGTAATATAGCTTTTCGACCTTGTTTTGTTTATTTCTATAAAACCCAAGTGATTTTAGAGTTTAGTTGCTATTCTTTTACTTAGAAATTTATGTTTTTGTTTGACCATCAAACAATTATTATTGGGTCAAAATTATAATCTTGTTGATGTTGACCTATACAAGAGTTTGTGTATCTAGAGTTCTAGCAAGTGTTATTACCCCCGTTTTGCGAAGGGCCGAACTTGTGTAACTACAAAAAATGTATGGAGCAAACAAGTAAATATATGAAAGTCTTGTGGCCAAAGTGTGAAACAAAAAAGTGTAGGGACGAAACGTATCAATATATTATTGGTGGCGTATTCTGTGAGTTTTTTTTATTAGGTATAGATTATTTTTGTAATTTTTTTAAGTATATGGACTGTTTATGTAAAAAAAATACATAATGATCTTTTTTTTTGTAAATTATGAGGATAATTTTTGTAATTTTTTTCTATATAGGTCCAACCTATCAACATACAAAAACATTTTGTATAAAAAAATCTTCATAGGGATGTTTTTTGTAAATTACGAAATTATAAAGATTAAATATGCCATTATTCAAAACCTTTATGCAAAAAATCTAAAATGTAAAAGTGCTTAGTACTAAATCTACCAATATTTAAAACGTTTATGGCAAAAATTAGGAATGGCAATGTGGCGGGTTCGGGGCGGGGCATGGATTTTCAAACCCACCCCGATAATTTTCGGGTATCTTATCGGGGCGCCCCATTGGGTTTCAGGTTTCCCCGTCGGATTTCGAGTATCTTATCGGGTTTACAATAACTGATAACGAAATCTTTATTCTCTTTTAGGGTATCCCAATGTCTTATAAAATATACATGTTCTAGCAACTCTTTTAAATTAAAAACATGATGCATCACTTTAATAAAATAAACTGGACGTTATATAAAAAATTATTTGATTTAAGTTTTGTTTAATACGTCAAAACACATAAAAATGATCATTAACATCAGATTGTTAATAACTAAAAAAATTGTCCACGATAAGTATTTTATATTTGAACGTTATATATATATATATATATATATATATATATATATATATATATATATATATATATATATATATATATATATATATCGGGGCGAGGATAACACACTCCCTGCCCCGAACCCGATAAAAAACCCTATAATGACCCGTTACCCGACCCGAAATTATCGGTTTCGGGTTTCCCCGTCGGGTTCGGGTTTTTTTGCCATCCCTAGCAAAAATCTAAAATACTAAAGGACTTAGGGACTAAATCAGTAAATTTGTTATATCCAAAATCTTATGGCAAAAGTCTAGATGAAAAAATTTACTGTTAATTTTAAATTTCAAATTAGATATAGTTAATTTTGCTTTTGAAAAATAATAATACGGTTTTCTGTTTAAGATAAAGATGTTTTCATTTAGGGGTTGTTTGTTTTTTGTGTGAAGATTTGCGCAACCACTTTTGTCTGCGTCGCGCAGACAACGCGTAGACATATGCCCTCGCAGATTGTTTGTTTTTTGGAAGTGCGCAGATCAGAAAACGTCTGCACGAGGTCTTCCTGGCGCAGACATGGGTCACTGTCTTCAAAAGTCTTCAAACCTCATTTTAACCTAAACCAAAAAAAAAAAAAAAAAACATGGGCCACGGTGCAGTTTCTTTCTTTTTTTTTTTTTTTTTGTTAAAAATGCATTTTTAATGTTTATGACATGAATTTAAGTTTAAAATTTAATTTATTTTAACAGCCCGCAGACATTAAAAACAAACAGTCTTCTTATTGCAAACTGCAGATATTTTGTCCACTTCTTCTGCTGTAGAGGCTTACAGATGTGGTCCGCAGACTACAGACATTTTAACTTCAAAAAAACAAACAGCATCTTAGTGATTTGTTTAATATTATAGAATGTATTCATGTGTTGACTTTATCAATTTTCAATTTAAATAAATAAAGGTCGAAAGAAAATGGATTACATGGAAATGAAGATGATAATAAACATTTTAGTCAAGGGATAATGACTTAGAGGGTAATAATGTTTTCTGTTTATCCATATTAGGTTTCTAACATATTTTTTGTATGTATTACACAATTAAGGTTGTTATAACCGTTTAGAAATAATCTTTTTTACCGGTTTCTTCCTATTAAAATGATTATTTATAAACGGTTAGAATAACCTTAATGATATAATACGCACAAAAAATACGTTAGAGACCTAAAATAGACAAAGAATAAACGTTATTACCCTCCTAAGATTTTTAGTATTTATTATTTTGAATATATATTTTTAAGATTTTTAGTATTTATTTTTATATGTGTATTTCATATAAAGTTGTTGAAATTAAAAAGAATAAAAAGTAGAAATGTTTGGATTTGATTGGATTTTGTAACCACATCATCCAATTAACATCTAGCAAGGAGCTAGAGAGAAGAACAAATTAAGACCGAACTGGATTTTGCAACCACATCATCCAGTTAACTCGAGCCTTAGAATTCTGAAATGAAAGATCCACAACAGAATCAAAGAGTTTGACTTTTTTAGGTTTATTGCTACTAAAAAAATAATGAATTACAAAACGTCCAAAGCACTCACATGACCTCCATGAACATTGACTCAACAATTGAGCGTTCCATATGAACTGTCGGTCTAGAATCCATCCAATCCACCACATCACGGATAGATAAAAACATAAGAAGGTCCAAATGAAACCAGCGGCGTAGTTAGCATATGGTAAGGTAGGTCCGAGGACCTACCTTTTTTTAATAGAACAAGAATATATAGAAAAAAAAATAGGAACTACCTAATTTTTATAAAAAGACCTACCTAATTAGTTTTGGTAAAAAAAAATTTATCATCAACCCATATATTTTATATTTAACAGCCCAACATCTTACCCCACTTTCACTAATTAATAGCCCAATCCAATTATTAAAAAAAAAACACAAAAGGAAAGGAAAATAGAAACGGAACGACGCTCATACCCCTCGCTGTTGTGCTGAACTGCTCCGTTTCCTGATCAAAAATCGACACCGCTTTTTACCTTCTCCGTTCGCCGACTGTCGTCCGGCCAAGTCGCCGGTTGTCTGCCACCGCCGGCCGCCGTCTCCCTCTAGCCGTCAGTGAGCCCAGCGACAGCTTCCAAGTGATCATCTACAACAGGTTTGTAATTTATAAATTGCAACTTTATATGAATTCTGATCAATTCATTATCATTGATTACATTTATTTGATTTGTATAATTGTATAATTCTTCACCAAAAGACAAAAGTTGTGGTCCACAACACGTTAGCAACAAATTTTGAATTTAATTTGATTAAGTAATTAATTGACAATTCCATTTAATGAGTTAAAAACACACAATTATGGAATATGGATGTTGATACAAAATGCAAGCTGTAATTTCCAGTAAGACTAATATTTGAATTTAATTTAACTTATAAGTGTAATTAATCAGAATTCTTGTCTTCATTAGTTGGTTAACATTCTTATCATTTGATTAATATTCATTCAATTTATTTAGACTTGAAACTTTTAAAATTTTGGATTTAATTTTTAACCACAAAATTTGATTTTGTTAATTTTCAAATCAAACCAAACTGAATTGTGATTCGATTTTCAGTTTGGTTCATGTTGCCTTGATTTTATTATTTGTTGATTTGATAACAAAATATTGATAATGGTTATTAGTTTGATACTCTTGTAAGTTGTAACATTTAATTTCATAATTTTATTTCAAAATCAAGAATCAAGAATGTCTTTGCATAAGTTTTATAAAAAAGAAAGAAGATAGCGAACAACAACATAAGTATACGAAGGTGGATTTAAACTCACTACCCGTTGATCCGTTTGAACGACCGAGTACAGAAGTTTATCATGTAACCCAAAGAGATGAAATTAGAAGAGCATACTTACAAAAAGGGCCTTTCCAACCTCTAAATCATAAATTTCCACCACGTGATTTTGGAGGTAAACCTCGAAGATTTATTCAATCTTGGTGTGATGATAATAAATACTCGTTAGAATATAGTATATAAGAGGATGATGCATTATGTTTATGTTGTTATCTATTCAAATCAAGTATACACAATCAAGGTGGATCAGATCATTTTGTGAAATCTGGATTCAAGGCTTAGAATAGGAAATCAGAAATAGATAACCACAAATAAGGAACTCCACACACTATTGTTGTCCAAATGTGTCAAAGTTTGATGAACCAAAGACAATCCATCGCATCTGCTTTTGAGAAACAAACTACTTTACAAGAAAAAGAATATCGTACGCGTTTGAATGCTTCGATTGATTGTGTTAGGTTCCTACTCCGACAAAGGTTAGCATTTCGTGGTCATAACGAGAAAGAAGACTCGGATAATAAAGGTAACTTTCTTGAATTACTACAGTGGTTAGCTGATCGATGTGATGTTGTAGATCGCGTTGTGTTAAAGAATGCCCCAAAAAATGCACAAATGAAATGTGGTAAAATTCAGAAACATATTGTGCAAGCATGTTCAGATGTAATTTTAAATGTTATTATGGGAGAGCTTGGAAATGTTTTTTTTTTGCAGTTTTAGTAGACAAGTCACGTGATGTGTCATGTAAAGAACAAATGGCATTGGTTTTGCGGTTTGTAAATAGAAAAGGTGAAGTTGTAGAAAAGGTTTGTTGGCCTTAGAAATGTTAATGACACTTCAGCTTTGTCACTAAAGGCTACCATTTATGATATGCTTTCAAAACGGAATTTGAGTCCTAGTAGGATTAGAGGCCAAGGATATGATGGTGCTAGTAATATGAGTGGTGCATTTAATGGATTGAAGACTTTGATTATGAATGAAACAAAATTTGCACACTTTGTTCATTGTTTTGCTCACGAATTACAGTTAGCCCCAGTGTTTGCTGCAAAGAATCACACGACGATTAATGATTTTTTTGATGTGGTTTCTCGGTTGTTAAATATTATTGGATCTTCTTACAAAAGATGAGATAAGTTAAGAAAAAAACAAGCAGATAAAGTTATTGCAACATTGGCAGAAGGTATGCTTTATGTGGTTTATTTTTATTTGTTTATGCTATTTATTCGGATAATCCATTTCTTATGTGGTTTATTTTAGGTGAGCTTCAGAGTGGTACCGGTTTGAATCAAGAAGTCAGTATTAAACGACCGTCTGATACTCGATGGGGTTCTCATTTTGCATCTTTATTAAATATCCAAACCATATATGCTTCCATTTGTGATGTACTTGAAGACCTTGATGAATTTGATAGTGATCGTGATCGTAGAGCTGAAGCAATTCACATCTTAAAATGGTTAAAATCGTTTGATTTTGTGTTTTGTCTACATTTTATGGTTGATATCTTGGGAGTGACGGATCATTTGAATACAATACTACAAAGAAAAGACCAAGATATCGTAAATGCTATGAATCAAGTAAGTAGCTCAAAAAAAGCAATTCAAGAAATTAGAGATGTAGGATGGGGCCCACTTTTAGAGAAAAGTGACTTTGTTTTGTGCTAAAAACGAAGTTAAAGTTGTGGATTTAGAAGATGAATAGTTTAATGGATACAGTCGTCACAGAGGTTCACAAGTTAGTAATGTTTGTTATTTCCAATTAACACCTTGATCAAGTTATTAATATGTATATATATATATATATATGTGTATATATTTTTTTTAAGGTTAACAACTTGCACCATTATCAAGTTGATGTATTTAAGGAGGTGATTGATATGCAACTTCAAGAGCTAAACAATCGCTTTAATGAAGTAAACACAAATTTACTTCTCTGTATTGCTTGTTTGTGCCCAAGTGAATCTTTTAAAACCTTTGATTTAGAAAAAATAATGAAAATGGCTACACTTTATCCGGAAGAGTTTCCAACAGAATATGATCTTCGAGTTCTTGAAGTGGAACTTGGAAATTACATTAAAGATGTGCGAGAAGATGAACGATTTGCTGATTTGAAGAGCATTGGACACCTTGCCAAAAAGATGGTCGAAGAAAAGAAGCATATAATATTTCTTAAGATTTACCTTCTTGTGAAACTTGCATTCATCTTACCCGTAGCAACAACAAGTGTGGAACGCACATTTTCAGCAATGAAGTTGATAAAGACCGATATACGCAACAAAATGAGTGATCAATTTTTGAGTGATAGTTTAGTATCGTATATTGAAAAAAAAATGTTTTAAAAGGTATCGGTAATGACGCAACTGTGAATATGTTTCAAGATATAAGACCTCGTAGGGTTCAATTGTAATAACTTTATTGTATCTATTGAATGGATGTTTAAATATTTTAGTCATACAACCCGACCCGCCACCACTAGTATTTTTCATTTTTTTTTAATTTTATTTACATAAGGAACCACGTGGTTTTTGGTTCTAGATTCGCTACTGAATGAAGCCAATGCCCAACCCGACTCTAAACCTGACCAGCAACCGAAAACTGCAACAACAAATGCTTCACACTTTCTTGAGAATTATGACACACATGACATAATAAGGAATCTATCACAACCCCCTTTCTACCAGTTTAGCTCTTACCGAAATACTATCCAAAAGCACAAACCATAAAAAAGTTAATTTTAATAGGGCCAAAACGGTTCTACCTAGTAGGCATACTACCCAAAGGAAGCATCATATCATTAACCCAATTCCGTGCTGATTTAACAGTAAAGATACCCGACAATTCAAGCTCCCAATACCACTTATCCGACATTTCCCCTATACGAATAGGATTTAATATCTCCACAAGATAATCAAATTGGGTCAATTCAATCCCTCCTCTAATCTCCCGACGCCAATGAAAATTCCATCCCCCCAAATCTCATTATTCACTTACTCAAGCATCTTGATTAAATACCAAAGAAAAGAGCCTCCTGAACCGCTCCGTATTCCCTAAGAGGAATATCCAAGCGCCAAACATCCTTCTAGAACCTCATTTGAGTCCCATCCTCACCATTCTATACATGGAATTAGAAGGAATACAACCATTCTCATGGAGATGATTAATGGATCCTACAATCTTTTGCTAAACACCCCCCTCTAGTTCCTATTCTCGAATCATTCGAGAAACCACCACCTTCCCCATGACAAAATTTGAGAATTTTAAACCAAAGAGCTCCCTTGTCCTTAAGAAACCACCACTTCCATTTATAAAGAAGACCGAGGTTAAAAACATCCAAACTACCAACCCCAAGAACTACAAGTTTCTTATTTAAAAAGTAAAAATTACTATAGATGTTTAGAGTTTCATATAGGGATAATGACTTAGGAGGGTAATAACGTTTCCCGTTTATCCATATTAGGTCTCTAATGTATTTTTTTTTTTTTTTTTTTGTGTATTACACCATTAAGGTTGTTATAACCGTTTAGAAATAATCCATTTTACTGGTTCCTTTCTGTTAAAATGACTATTTATAAACGGTTATAATAACCTTAATGATGTAATATAAACAAAAAATACGTTAAAAACCTAAAATGGATAAACAGTAAATATTATTACCTTCCTAAATCATTATCTCTTTAATCAAAGGAAAAACCTTGGAAAATCTTATGTAGTATATATATATATATATATATATATATATATATATATATATATATATATATATATATATATATATATATATATATTCTCTATTAATATATGTTTTATGACGATATTATAATAATGTATTTTAATAAAACTAGAATATAACATTATGTTTTCTGATTATATTAGTATTTTTTTTAGATAAAACATAAAATTATCAAGAACCTTAAGTTTAGAATATATATATATATATATATATATATATATATATATATATATATATATATATATATATATATATATATATATATATATATATATATATATATGGAAAAGTGAATATACCTAACAACCTTATATAAGCTTAGGTACCTAACCACATCATACTACGTAATTTTGTATCATATTTGCATTGTAATCACCCAAAGTTCTTAAAATTCAACCTCATAACTTGATTGCTTCCAAAATCTTTGGACTTTCACCGTTATCTTCCTTCAAATGACGTTTTTCTATCGGAGACCCCCTGGTGGGCTTTATATACTACCGTTACAAATCAAATGGTGTAGGAGGAATATAATAGTGAATGTCTGAAAATCTTAGAAGTGAATCAAGTTAAGGGTTGAAGTTTAAGAACGTTACACAATTGCAATGAAAATATAATGCAAAACAATGTAGTATAATGTGGTTAGGTACCTAAGCTTATATAAGGTATATTCACTTTTCCCATATATATATATATATATATATATATATATATATATATATATATATATATATATATATATATATATATATATATATATATATATATATATATATATATATATATATATATATATATATAATATGTGGTTTTTGTTTTTTTTTTTTTTTTTTTTTTTTTTTTTTTTTTTTTTTTTTTGAGGTTTTTCCATGGCCTTTCAATTTTGACATTGTCAAATTTACATATCAAATAAATACGACCTCAAAAAATTGTGACATACTTTATTAATAAAAGGATTTAGGATACTATATAACTTCAATTCACATTCTGAAGAATTTAATTTCCCGATGACGTAGTTTTTGAGTTCACAAAAATAATCTTTTGAAAATAATGTATATTTATTTATTTTTAAATTATTGGTTAAAAACGAGACTTCTATTGACATTTTCCTAAAAATAAATAATTTTAACGAGTTTGTCTTAATACTAATAAACCAAAATTCCAAATTAGCAAATAATTCAGAGAACTATCTATGATGGTCAAATTGTTCATAGATAGTAAAATTCAACTAATAAATGTTTTCTACACTTCAACACTCCTCTCTTCAAATGCGATTTATTTTTTAGTACACAAGAGGGAAATGAGGTTTCGTGCTTTGCTGCGAGTGTATAGAGAACTTTTAAAGTTTTAATAGTCTATGGACAACTTTTATTATTGTATGATTTTAAGAGTTATAACGATATGAAAAAAGTTATAGCAATCAATGACTAAGAATGATTTTAATGGAGAGTTTGGAAAATATTATTTTAAGGATCAAAATGAACTTGTTAGAGCAATCCATTACCTTAGGAAAATTATTTGGATTTTAAGATGCAAGTTATACTTACAATGTGGTTATAAATAGAAACTTATTAATTGGAGTATTATTTATGATATTTTCAATAACTTACGCTTATTTGTTTATTTTAAAGATATGACATTTAATCAACAGCTTTTATGACAACTTTCGTAATTCAAAATCCAAAGCTTTAGTTTATCGTGTCGAGAGTTAAAATCAAATTTGAAAGTTCAACTCCATCATAAAAGATATTGGGAAGCTAAATCCAAGTGCTCAACATTGACGTGGGAGTGATTCACTTATAGATAAACACTTGCATGGAGGAACAAGATATGGGTTGCTCAAAAAAACTTGACTACTTAGGCATTAAATAACTCAAAGAGGTCAAAATGTACAAGTAGTTAACTTGAAACAAAAAACTCGCACATATGGTAAGTATGAGACATGTAATTATCATTGTTCTTATGTATTGGGTGAATGTATCAAATTCTCTTTTAATAATTGACAATATGTTTATAAATACTACTCGATTGAAGATTATTGTGCTACTTAGGTATCAGAGTTCTCTTTGCTTCCTCCTGAAGCGTATTAACAATTATCATTTAAAGAATTACTACTAAATTTAGAATTATTTTGGAATAAAGAAAAGGTCGTCATTGTTCAACAAGACAAAAAAATAGTATGAATATTAAAGAACGAACAAATGTCAATCTTTGTGGAATTTATAAACAATCGAATCATAATAAAAAAACGATATTCATCTAAACCAAGATAATTAAAAAGATAATTTTTTTTATAATATTGTTATGGCTATTCTCTTATTTATTTATTATTTTTCAAGTTAATTGAGATGTTTTTCTTTTTGTAACAAACAATATTAGAGTTTTTTTTAATCATGGTGGTACTTTTTTTTAACAAACAATTTGGATTTTTTTTTTAATTTTAAAAACATTGTATGTTTAATGTTGAAGTTTTTGCATATTAAAATATATTGTATGTGTAATGGTAATTTTAATTTATGATGATTAAAATTTGATGTTCAAACTAGTTTATGTAACAAAAACGAATATTTAAAAAAAAAAAAAAAAAAAAAAAAAAAAAAAAAAAAAAAAAAACTAAAATAGAAGAAATAACAAAAGCTATTAGTAAAAAAAGTAAAAAATGATAAAAGAAAAACTGTTATACAAATAAAATAGTAAAATGGTAAAGGTGTTGTTTGTTTTTTTAGAACACCTTCAAATAATTTTTTGTTGCATTATGCAAAACACGCGCAACACTTGCGCTCCAACATCAGTTTATTTATTGGAAACTGGAAAGCTTCAGATTATAAAACATTTGTATGTGTTCTGTGTACCATAACACTTGACTTGTCTCTTTAAACCTTTTCAACTTTCATTTTTTCTAAGTTTTTTTTTAGAAATTTGGTATAACTTAATTTTTTTTAAACTTTGATTTTTTTTTAACTTTGATATTTTTTAACTTTGATTTACGGATTGATACAATTTATGGTTTTTCCATACTTTTTTATAATTTATTTTTTTTAATTTTTTTACCGTTTCTAATAATAATATTTTCAGTTTCAATTGTATTTTTTTAACATGTGCAATTCTTTTATGAATTTTGTAGACATTGTTTGCAATAATTTCTTAGTTTTTTTATTGTTTTCTTTTTACGTTTTTTACAATTAGTTTTTTTATAGAATAAAACTGATAGTTTCTTTTATATTTTGTTAGAAAATTTATATTTCTATTTTTTACATGTTTTTTTTTTTAATTTTTTTCAATGTTTTAATATTAGAATTATTAAAATTTCGGTGTTGAGAACTATTTTTAGTTTATAAATTTAGTTTATTTCAATTTCAGTTTACTGCAGTATGCAGATGTTAAAAAACAAACATGATTTTTATTACAGACTGTAGTCGTTTGGTCCACATCTTCTGATGTAGAAGGTTATAGAGGTGGTCTGAATACTTTATAAATTTTCGTTTAAAAAAAAAACAAACAATACCGAAATAAAAGAAAATATAAAAAAAAACCAGATATTTAAAAAATACATTAAAAACTAAAAAATAAAGGATAATGAAAATAAATATTAGATTGGTAAATATTTTAAAAAGTACATTAGATTAGTAAATATATTTTTTTCAATAACTGTAAATTAGAAAAATTGATGTTTTAATTTTTTGTAAAACCATGCTAACCAATTTTATCCGGTTGAATATTTGATGTTTTAATTTTTTGTAAAAACATGTTAACCGATTTTATTAAATATTTGTTGTTTTATTTTTTTAATATAAATATTCCTGAATTTTTTTGTAAATTTAACCGAAGAAATAATAAAATAATGACTTTAGATAAATTATTATAAATACAATGAATATTTATTGAAAATATTTACGATAATTTTATTACATATAAATAAAGTTATATTTTATGTATACGGCCCAACGGAATGTACACGGTCACCACCTCACTGTTGAGCAGATTTCCAATACTCGGTAAACGTGGCTGTTCGCTATTGGTTTGTCAGTTTCTCTACTATTTGCTCTCGTCTTAGATAAACATTTTCCCGAGACGAATTCACTCCCGCTTCACCCCTCTGTCTATATATCTATCTTCAATGAACGCTCGATCATAGACTTCAATGTCGATGTAATAGATTTAAGCAAATGCTGTAATTTCGAATTTGGGTTTTTGATCATAACGCGTCTGATTGAGGTACGTTCTATCAGTTCTTAATTGTTTACATGCATTACATCCCAATTTCGTGTTTTTATACACCACACATGGGAACATTGTTCGATTTTTTTTCATCCTTGGTTTCAGTGATTTAATTTGGGTAAAGTTTTTATTCGATTTTTATTAGTTGTGACTAATTATATATACCGATTCATGATGAGTATGTTCTTTTCTGGTTTTTGATGCTCGAAAATGTTGTTAATTATCTGTGTTCATAAAGCATTAATTTTTCATCTATCAGGTGTTTGTGTTCATGCGTTACTGAGCTATAAACCATCATGCTTCTTCCAGATGTTCATAATCACGATATTTGAGTTGAATTTTCCTTGCATGTTTAGAGGTTGATGTTCCTGTTCATGAAATACCCACGCTAATTTCTTGAAGTTTTTCAATTAGCATGATGAATTTAAGAAACCACATTCGATTAAAAACACTCGATACGAATTTCACTAGTCCCTTTCTCGAAACTTGGATTGAAATGCTAAAACTGTGAAATACCTATGTAATTTAGGGTTTGTTATTCGTCAATTAAATTAATATTTGTTTATCCCAAAGTTTAGATCTCGATATACTTGAGAATCAACTAGGGTTTTATTTTTTAATCGACATCCACTTTCTTTCAGCAATCCCAAAGCTTATGTACTACTTTTCTCAAGCAAACCAAGGGAAAAAACACAATTCTTGTTCAGAGTCTTCTATGAAAAAAATAGTTTCTGATTATTGTATTCAGAAACTCAAATACAGCATATAGAATTAAATTCATCAATCTCCTAACATATAATCTCCTTTTTATACAGATCATGGAAGCAAGATCCAAAGATTAATCGCTGCTAATTATAATTCTGATCATCATGCCCTCAACCATTACAGTCTCTAAACGACATCTTCCCGGATACAGATGCTTAATAATCATAATCCTCCTCCCAATTTCTTTCACCATTATCTTCAATCACTACGAAAAAATCACCTACTTTTTACGCCCACTATGGGACACCCCACCACGCCCATTCACCTACATCCCACACTACTACGCAGAAAACGCTTCCATGGCCACCCTCTGCCGCCTCCATGGATGGACCTTACGTTCGCACCCTCGTAAAGTCTTCGACGCCATCATATTCAGCAACGAACTAGACTTACTCGAAGTCAGATGGGGTGAACTTAATCCATACGTCACCAAATTCATAATCCTCGAATCAAACACAACTTTCACAGGTATCCCAAAAGATCTCACTTTTGCTTCAAATCGCGAACGTTTCTCTTTCGTTGAAGATAAAATCGTATACGGTTTCCTCCCTGGGAAATTAGCGACCAAGGGTAAAACCGTAAATCCGTTTTCGGTCGAAGCGCATCATCGGGTTTCCATGAACGGGTTAATTGCAAGTTCAGGTATCTCTAATGGCGATTTACTGATTGTAGCGGATACTGATGAGATTCCAAGTGGGAATACTGTGAAACTGCTTCAATGGTGTGATGGGTTGCCACCTGTCATGCATCTTGATATGAGAAAGTATTTGTATTCTTTCGAGTTTCCAACTGACCCCACATGGAAGGCGACAAGTCATGTGTTTAATGAACATCGTACGCGATATATGCATTCAAGACAAACGGATCTTGTGCTTTCGGATACTGGGTGGCATTGTAGTTTTTGTTTCAAGTATTTGAGTGAGTTTGTGGAGAAGATGAAGGCGTATAGCCATGCAGATCGTGTGAAGAGTAAAGAACATTTGGATCATGAAAAGATTCAGGAAAAGATTTGTAATGGAGATGATCTTTATGGGATGTTGCCTGAAGAATATAGTTTTAAGAACTTGATTGGGAAGATGGGGCCGATTCCTCGTTCAGTTTCTGCTGTTCATCTTCCAACTTATTTGATTGAAAATGCAGAAAAGTTTCGGTTTCTTCTTCCTGGAGGTTGTTTACGTTCACCTGATTGATTGAATCTTTCCTGTTAATCTTTAATTATGGAGATTAAGTATTGTTATATATATATATGAAGTTATGAGATAATTAGTTAATCTTTTTGATTTCTTGATGCTGCTTCTTTTATATTTCATGGAAAAGATAATGTCGATTGTGTCGTATTTTATTGAAAGTATAGCCCATGCAACCATGCATGTGATTAAACGATTCAATTCGTTCTTTTACTCACATGAATTCATAGACTTCATCCATAACATCCATTAATCAATATTGTGTAATAAAGGAAGTGAAAGAAGAAAGTCTCCCAATGCTTTATCCTTTCTTAGTGTAGAAAGTGGCCATATACCCCTCTATGACACGTACATGTTACACACATGCAAGAAAAAGGCAATTTCATTCAATCTAAAAAGCAGGATATAAGGCTGTACGCTTGGCTATGTGAGGTTCTACTCTTGGCTAAATGGCTGAATATAAGAAAGAAAAATGATGCGGAAAGGGACATGCATTACAAACACAAGAATTGACAACACTAGGCGATCCTTTTTGATTGAACAAATTTAGAAAAAGAAAAGAAGTACTTATTTTGGGGTTTTATGATGAAAAAGAAAAGAGAGATGACAAGAGAGGAGAGAGGTGGGGGTGGGGGGATCATATACAAGAAGCATGGGCAGCATCACAACACCATATGTTTAGCACGTCATTTGAAGATTAGAAAGAGAGATTCATCATCCATTGAAGAACACAAAGCTTCTTGGAATCATTTTGGGTATTGATTTTTGCGGATTTGTACATCATTTGAAGAGAATTTAATTTTACTTTGAGTTTTATTTCTTTAACTTGGCATTGAAAATGTGATTTGCAAACATGTCTATTAACTTAATTTTAGAGCCGGATTAGGAGGTTTGAAGTCGAGGTGGTAGTGGTGAAATACATGATGGGATATTGGAGGTTGGAGTAATTTGTTACCTAAAAGTTGTATTTTGGTCCCTTTGGTTGTATGTGTTACCTCTAACTTTTAGTTCCCGAGTCTCATTTAAAGACTAAAGAGAGAAGCAAGAAAAAAGGAAGTTGATGGAACTTAGAAGAAACTAACAAAAAGTTGATGTTAATTCTTGAATGGAAAGAATCAAAAAGAATAGAAAGGAAGATGAATCAAAGGAAGAGAAAGTAATCTTTCCTTTACGCCTCAACCCAACCATACTATGTTAGCATATACAAATAGATAAAAATAACCAACAACACAGATAATCATACATATCTACAAATCTATCAGAGCATTACAATATACCAACATCCTATATACAATGACACATATTACCCATGTTTTGAAAACCGGACCGGATCGCCGGTTCAACCGGGAACCGATCCCGAATTCAGTTCTTAAATGCCAAAAAAACCGGTATTCATTTGAACCGGTGAAAACCAGTAAAAACCGGTCCGGTTGAACCTGCAAAAAGCGGTCAAAACCGGAAATTTTATAAAAATTTTATTTTTTTTCATTTTTTGTATTTTTTATATAATTAAATATAATTATGATATCATTCGGTTTTTCCGGTTTTTGAGATCGGTCCGACCGGTTGGACCATCTGAACAATCGAACCAGTAAGACGACCGGTTCGATCTCCGGTCTGGTTTTCAAAACATTGCATATTACAATACAAAGTATAGTGATAAAACTAACTTCACAACCTAGTAGAAACAACACTGATCACAAATCCAAAAACTAACACTACAAGTCACCTATACAACAAACAAGGACCACATCTCAAATACATACCAAAACCCTATATTTACCTAAACTCAAACTTTGTCAAAAGTCAGCGGTCAAAGTCAAAGCTAACACTCAAAAGTTAAACAGCCAACCACCACGTCTTGACCACCCTTTGGTCCCGTCGTGGTAGAGTGAAGACAAAATAATCGCAAAACAACCCCTCATCCTGGCGACCAACTCATCATGTTGTGAAGAACGCTATGGACAACGTAATGCTTTAAGCTCTTAATCCTTCAAGCCAAGCAACCAAACTTTCTAAAAGGCTTTCTACTTCTCAAAATACCATAAAAATCGTGCCTTTTTAGACATGCATGTCTTAAACACCAACTAGGTCAAAATAAAAGGAAAAGAGGTCAAATCTCATGCATGGACCCTAAAACTCACTAATATTCCAAATTTGAGACAAAGAGATACAAGGGAGTCACAAGAGATCATAAATTTGCCAACTTTATGAGTTTCCAACACTCAAACTCCTTCAAAAAATGAGAAAAGTGAACTAAACCCTAGATCTAGCATGATTAAGCTAAAAATGTAAGAATTTGAGGATTTAGAAGAGTCCTAATGTAGCTCAAGATGATGAGGGAGTGGCTTGCTAGCTGAAATGATGCACCAAAATGCCTTCTCTTCTTCTTCAAGGCTTTAAATCACCAAAAAGGAGCTCAAAGATCAAAAATGGAGGATTAGGGCTTCTTGAGGATGAATGGAGGTGATGGAGGCTGAGGGTGTGAAAACCCTAGCCCTCACTTCCCTTAAATAGGGGGACTATCCCCAAAATTAAGGTTTTGGCATTCAAGGGCTGTCACGTTGTGACCAAAAATGGTTACATCGTGACAACAAAAGGAAATATGCGTTCATCCAAGCACTATCACGTTGTGACACACAAGTGCTCACGTCATAAACAATGTTTTATCCTTCAAATTGATTGATAATTATGAAATAATGCTTACCTGGAACTGGTGTTACAATTCTCCCCTGCTCGAACTAGATTTTGTCCTAGAAATCCTTTGCTGCAAATAAATCTAGGTAGTACCCGCGCATCTCCGACTCAGGCTCCCAAGTGCACTCGGAGCCCTTCCTATATTGCCACTGAAGCTTGAATAAGGTACCACTTTATTATGCTAGGTCTTTGTCTCCTTGTCAAGAATAGCCACGACCTCTCCACATAACTCAGGCACTCATCGACCTAAATGTCTTCTAACAGAACCACTGACGTATCATCTATCAAGCACTTCCAAAGCTGAGACACATGGAAGGTGTTATGACTCTAACTAATTTCCTCATGCAGGTCCCACTGGTAGGCCACCTTACCTACCCTAGACACCACTTTAAAAGGTCTGATAAACCATGGGCCCAACTTACCCCGTTTCCTGAAGCGTATGACACCCTTCCAAGGTGATACCTTCAACAGAACCATGTCCTCAACTTGAAAGTCCAACTCAGATCAACGCCTATCATTGTAACTCTTTTGTCGGCTTTGTGTTGTCCATAACCTCTGTCTGATCTTCTAAATAAGCTCTATCATCTGTAGAACCACCTCAGTTCTTCCCATGACCCTATGGCCGACCTCTCTCCAACAAAATTGAGTGCGATACTTCCTCCCATAAACAAGCTCATACGGAGGTGAAGCAACGTTGGAATGTTAGTTGTTACACCCCCAAACCAAGGATGGTGGAAACGTCCGGGGGTGGCGGACTTCATGTATAGTATAATAACAATGAGTATAATAGTGATCAAAGCAATACAACCAATCATAAATATAATCAGAAAAGAATTACATGGTTTCAAGTGTTACATATTTCAATGATTGACTACAACATGATATAAAAATAGTTGTTCAATGTCGTAGCGTTCCATCCTCAAAAGCTTGTGGTTACATGGTTTCGTTGATTTCCTGATAATACAAGTAGTTTTGAAAAAGTGTCAACAATTAAGTTGGTGAGTTCATAAGCTTTTTAGATGAAGAGTTTGGAAACCGATCTTTGTAATGAGTTGTGTGTTACCAAGAAAAATCCAATATTTTCCTTACAAAAGTGATGTGTGGTCTTTAATTCCAAGACCGAAAGTGTACAGTAATATCCATACTTATTGATATAAAAAGTGATTTTCAATCGACATAAAACCTTTTTTCATTTGTGAAAATCCCCATAAACTTTATGTGTTGTTAACTCCTTATGTGAGTTACTATAACCATACTATGACTAGATGAACCTGCCATGACGTTTCTCAGGCGTCGAAATAGAAAATGTCACTTGTCACCCCAGACCTGTCGGTCTAGTTGTTACATGCAGCTCAGGTGTGGTTTGTCAAACCCAATATAGATCTATACACAACTACCACGTTCTCCCTACAAGAAACTCTGGTTATAACTACAAGGAAATTTTAAGCCGTACTCTATGAATACTAAAAAGAATGTCTCAGAATTTATGTTAACAAGTTTACGTGTAGTGTGCGTGAGTGTAAAACCTTTTTCTTGTGGGAATAAAACCTTTCGAAATGTGTTTGTTGTGTTAATGGCAACATAAACTATACCTATTATAGCTTATTAAAAATGTTTTGTAATGGTATAAATCCTCTTTATATATGATTTAAACCTTTATAATGAGGTAGAAGACATTTAATATAACTAACATGTATTTATATATGATAATACACACCTTTCTCAGCAAGTTACAAGGTGTAATTGAGTTATCAACCATTTGCTAGTTTTATCTTTTATGTTCCTGTTCTTGGAATAATAATAGAAAAATCATACGGAGTTTAAAACTGATTCCGTAAATTTTGAGAGTTTATAAATTGCGTCTAGTTCGTTCATAATTTTTATCATGATTTTTAGAAGTTTATAACTGGTGTGAAAGCGTTCATATTCACAGACTGATCCGAATTTGTAGCTACAGTGATAGGCAGTTTTGTAGAAATCACCAAAAATTGTAGAAAATTCGTGTGAATATGTGCAAGTAGTCATTTTAAAGGTATAAAACTAAACTAATTGCATCTAATACAGTTTTGAAAACTAAAAAGTTTAAGATGTTCAAAACAGTCTATGAATGAACATTAACTTTTATGTTGAAAGCTGATGTTTGAGTTTAGTTGTGCTCTTGGTGTTTTAACTTGTATCCACCCCCCTTAAAACTTAAGAAAAACATGAAAATATAGGGGTATGAACTCACCTTGAGTGATTTCAGTAGATGGATGATGAAGAAAAGAAGCGTTCAACTCAAGAACACTTGGGAGATGCTTGAAGATTCGAAGATCTAACAACAAATACGACGGTATTTGTGTAAGGAACCCTTGATTTGAATGAGCGGATGTAAGGAAATCAAGTGTGGGATGAAATATCTTACCAAGGTGGATGATAACTCAAGAACTCCTGGAGGAATCTCAAAAATTTGAAGAGATGTGAGAGAGAAAAAGTGCTTTTGCTTTTTGATGAAGTGTTGGTGATTCTAGGGAATGAGGGTGGTATGGGTTAATTGTGTGTGTGTATGTTCAAGAAAACTTGTAGGGAAAGATAAAATATACAAAGAGTGGGTAATGGTTGATGTGAATAGTGACATGGAGTATTGAAAACCGGGCTCATATGTCATAGATTTATGGAAAAGTCAACACTCTATCACCAAATCTTACCCACTAGATATTATTCTTAGACTAAGATTTTCCCCCATAAATGATTAAAATATGATTATATAGGGTCTCATATGTCAAAATACGAGTTTGGGTGAAAATCCCGTGTTAAAATCACGAAAAACGGGCTCAAAACGCTAAAATTATTGAAAATCGGGAAAAAAAAAAAGAAGGAATCTGCGAGATCAGGGCCGAAGGTTCGGTCCTTGTGCTTTGAACTGAAGGTAGGTTCGGTCCATGGGCAGGGAACCGAAAGCTGGCTGAACTGAGTAATTTCGCAGGCGAAAGTGTTGGGTGAGAAGCGAAGGCGAAGTCAAGCGCGAGAGGCAAAGGCGAGGCTGGTCTCGGTCCGAACTGATGTCTCGGTTCGTTTGGAGTTTGGTTCACTCGGTGCTGCTTCGGCTCGTCAGGGTCCCGGCCCAAAAGGGACCTTCGGCTTCGATCTTAAGTAGTTCGGTTATTAGCTAGCTCTGGTCTTGGCAGGTTCGCCTCTTATTGTTTTTCTTCTTAGGGTTTCGCTTCTAAGAGGTTCGGTTCCTAAGAGGTTTCCGTTCTTTAAGGCTGTTTTACCAATAAACTTCCTGTTTTGCGCGGTTTTTTACTGAATTGAGGGTCGGGATGTCCCGAATGATTATGAAAAGTTGAGAGAGGCTATCAAATAGATTTGGGAGAGACATGAGATAGAGAGAGATAGAGCAAGAGCGATTGAGAGAAACTGTGTTTGTGACCTTTTTTGGATGTTTAGCTTCACAACGCAAGGTTTGTAAACCCCTTTAAGTCTAGTTATGAGTGTTATACGCCCCCGAAGGGTATGTAATAATGTTTTATCAAGTAGTTCCACCACTTACCCTGATTAGGGCTTAGATTTTCTGAACACGTGAAGGCTCAAAGTGATGCTTTGCATAAAGATAGTGTGTTGTACCATAGTAAACACGATGTAAACCCTAATATACAAGGGTTAATTGAGTTGACCGATTTGACTTGTCGACTTTATTTGAATTTGACTTGACCGAAAATTGACGGTTGTCACATTAGCTGTTGTTGTAAGGGAACTCAACTATTAGAGGAAGGAATCCCAACTCCCACCGAAATCAATGAAACAAGCCCTCAACATAGCCTTGAGCGTCTGAATAGTCCACTCACTCAGATCATCAGTATGAGAGTCATAAGTAGTGCTGAAGTGAAATCTCATATCTAACTCCTCATGAAACCTTTGCCAAAACCGAGAAATGAAATTCACATCATGATCGTAATCGGTCTCTCAATGTGATTCAGGTGCTCATGCAACTGGATATCCTCCAAAGGAACCACTACGGAATCATTAACCAAGCACTTCCACAGCTGAGAGATGTGAAAGGTGTTGTGAATCTGACTGAGCTCCTCGAGTATCTACAAATGATAAGCTACCCTACCCACCCGGGCAATAACCCTGAAAGGACCAATATATCTGAGGCCTAGCTTTCCCCGCTACCTAAACCGAATGACACCTTTCCGAGGTGACACCTTTAGGAGTACCATATCCTAACCTAGATTTCCAAATCTAAACAATGTTTATAATCATAACTCTTTTATCGACTTTATGTGGTTTGCAATCTCCATCGCACATATTGGATCAACTCAGTACTCTGGAGCACCACCTCTGTGCTAGTCGTAACTCGCTAACCAACCTCACCCCAGAAAATTAGGGTCTAACACTTCCTCCCATAAAGCATCTCAAAAGGTGGTTGATCAATAGTGGCATGGTAGTTGTTGTTGTAAGAAAACTTCGCCAATGGGAGATACGTATCCCGGCTACCACCAAAATCCAGTACACATGCTCGTAGCATATCATCCAAGTTTTGGATTGTATGCTCGCTCTGACCATCGGTATATGGATGAAAAGTTGTACGGAAGTGCAATCGAGTACCCGACTCCTCATGGAACCTCTTCCAAAACCTGGAAGTGAACCAAACATCCCGATCTGAAACCACCAAGGCTAGAACCCCATGTCGTGCTACAACCTCCCGGATATAGACATCCGCTAACTTCTCCACATAAATGCTCTCCTTAATAGGGATGAAATGCTCACTATTTGTCAATCAATCCACGATGAACCAAATCGAATCCACCCCACGTGCATTCCACGGTAGCATTGTGATAAAACTCATCGTAATATCTTCCTATTTAAAAATAGGAACACCCAACGACACCATCTTTCTGTGAGATCGTCGATGCTCGACCTTGACTTTCCTGCAAGTCAAGCATCACTCCACATACTAGGCCATAACCCACTTCATACATATCCACCAATAATCAAGCCGGAGGATTGTATACATCTTCGTTGTTGCCGGATGAATAGAAAACGTCGACTTATGTGCATCCTCCATCAAAATCTGTTGCGTACCCCAAGGTATGGGATCAAAACTCTCCGATGAAGGGTCAATAATCGTTGACTATCATAATCAAAAGGGCAAACCTAGCCTACCATACACTCACTCTTCCGGTGCTCCTCTTTCATAGCCTCGACCTAAGCCTCTCGAATATGCTACAAGAGTGGGGTAATCACAGTCATCCTCAAACAAACATCCTTGATCGATGTGCCAACCATCTTGCAGCTAAGAGCATCGACCATCATGTTTGGTTTTCTCGAGTGATAAAGGATCTCACAATCATAATCCTTTATCATAAAAATCCACCTGGGCTGCCTCATGTTCAGGTTTGTCTGATCCATAAAATATCTCAAGCTCTTATGGTCCGTGTAAATGATACAACGAATCCTATATAATTAATGATGCTAAATCTTGAGGGCAAACACAACCGACCCCATCTCCAAATCATGAGTGGGATAATTCGCCTCATGAGGCTTCAACTTCCTCGAAGCATAAGCTATCACACAACCCCTCTACATCAAAAATGCACCAATATAGGAATCGACACATCACAGTAAACCACAAAATCATGCATACCATGTAGCATGGTCAAAATCGGAGCCTCACATAACCTCTACCTCAAGGTCTCAAATGTCGTCTACTGCTCAGGCCCCCAACAGAATGTAGCAGATACTCAACAAAACATCGATTCTGGAGAAATTCTCAATAAAGCTCCAATAATACCCAGCTAAATCAAGGAAACTTCGAACCTCGGATGGAGATCTCGGAACCTCCCACTGCATCACGGAAACTTCGAACGCTGCTAGTGCATAAGTGATCCCAAAAGGCATCACCACAAACTCGTAATGACCATAATGACTATTGAAGGCCGTCTTCTAAACATCCTCATCTCAAAGCCTCATCTGATGATAAACCGAATGCAACTCAATCTTGGAGAACAAAAATGCACCCTGCAACTGTTCGAACAAATCATCGATCCTTAGAAGTGGATAATGGTTCTTCACCGTCAACTTGTTCAACTCCCGATAATCAACGCATCCTGTGGGAGCCATCTTTATTCTTTAAAAACAGAATTGGTGCTTCCTAGAGCGAACAACTCGGTCTGACAAACCCATTGTCTAATAACTCTTGTAGATGTGTAGACAACTCCTGTATCTCTGGAAATGCTAATCGATAGGATGCTTTGGTTAATGGAGTTGCCCTTGGAACCAAATCAATACAAAATTCCACCTACCTCTCCGAAGGTACCCCATACAAGTCCTCCTGGAACACATCTACATGCTCTTGATCAACCATCACATCATCAATTGTCCTCTTCTTCACCTCTTTGGTATCTAATACATAAGCTACAAAACCAGATCAACCATGATATAGATACCTCCTAACTCTCGTAGCTAAACAGAGTGCTAGTCCACAGTGATCACCCTCGCCATGAATAAATAGTTCTCCCCCACTTAGGGTTCGAACCTTAATTAACTAGTTCCCACAGTTAATCATCGCCCCATTAGGTCTCAACCAATCCATTCCCATGATCACATTGCTCTCGCGTAAAGGGATAGGAACCAAATCAATCAGATACCGCTCACTGAATAATAACTCCATAATGCAACCTTAATGTACCCTTGATACCCACATTGGACGATCATTGACAATCTCTACCTATAATGGATAATCAAGATCCCTTGGAGCGTCACCAAACCTCTTTCTAAGCGCAAGAGATACAAATAATCGGGTGGCGCCCGAATTAAACAGAACTAAAGCTGGAACATCGTTCACTAGGAACATCCCTATATAACAACAATTATATATAATAAGCATAAACCTCAAATAAAATAATGAAAGATGGAGGAAATACATACTTGTAACCACATCACGCACTGCACGAGTCTCCTCGACTGTCAAATGGAAAGCTTGCCTCTTCACCACTAGCACCTTTGCATTGCCTTGGTGGTCGTCGATAATTCTCAATATTATCGGAGCGGGTGCTACCACCGCTCCCCCTGCTGCCAAACATTGACAATCGACCTTCTTGTGGCCCCACTGATTCCAATGAAAGCAAATCAGACTCGGTCTCTGGGTAGTGGTGGTGGCAGTACAATCTCTGATGAAGTGACCAGTCTTGCTATACTTGAAGCAGCCATAACCACCAGCCCTACAAGCTCCCTAGTGCGTTCGGCCACATCGGCCGCACCGAGCCTAGCCCTGCTGGCCCCTCGATCTTGAATCCACGACCTTGGGCTTCTTTCTCGAGCCCTCCAATACATGTACCTGAACTGGCTTCCTCTTCCTCACAGTCTCTAGATCAATCTCCTGCTCGCGAGCATGAGCTACAATGTCACACAATGTCTTGCAACTAGACATACTCACAAACTCCCGTATCTCATCCTTCACATATCATGGTACTGAGCCTTCTTCATCTCTTCTTCCGCCACATATTGTATAACCAACAAGTCCCTCTCACGGAACACGGTGATGATTTCCGTAGCGGTCTCGATAATCCGGCGAAGGTCCTGAAATTCCCTCATTAGTTGTTGAACCTCAATCACGGGTGTAACCTTATCCCTCAATCTCGTAACAAAGTCAATCCAAGGCATCGTCTCAACTGCCTCATCTCCTAAAGCATAGTCCACCTCCTTCCAACAATCGCGCGATCTATCATTCAAAAGTCATGATGCAAATCTGACCTTCGACCCCTGGAGGTAGAAGCTAGTCCGGAAGGCATTCCCGATGTCCACTAACCACCATATGCTTGCAATGGGATCCTTTATTCTGAAGAACTCAAGAGCCCCACAGACACAAAACTCTCATAAAATCAAGGAATATATACCCACCACAGCCACCATCTTAGTGCGAAATGCGCCCTAATACTCATCCAAAATCTCCATGATACCCTCCTTGATCGTACCAAAGATCACAGGAGTCTGCTTCAAAATATTGTGGGTAATCTCAGATGAAATGAACTCCCGTATCTGATCATTTATGAGTCTGGCTCCAGATCCCAAACCCGATCCCTCACCAGGACCTGAACCACCTCGAGTGACCACCATACTGAAAATAAACCACAAAAAGTTACAAACCATCAGAAAACACTCGAAGAATCTCACACCAAGCGGTTCCCTTAGTATCCTCATGACTCCCTTGACTCAAGTACAGATCATATGCTTCCATTAGTACGGGCCCAATACTACCTTCCACACCTATTCGTACTTTCCACAAGAGTCGTCCTGATTCCCCTAAGTGAATCCTTAAACAACGCATCTTCTAATTCTAAGATGCTTCCTAGGTTCTCCTAAGATTCCTTCCCACACTTTCCACCATTAGCTGTAGAAGAAACCCCCACTAACATCCGGTAAGTACCTTATGAATATAATTACATGCCACAAACATTAGATAAATCTTCGACTACAAAGTCTCACACTACAATGGTTGGACTCAAACAAAAGTTGCTCAATAGACTTAAACCTAACCTTCCAATATTATCTAATTTATGCAACATGTAACCTAACATATTTGCTTGATAGTCAGCTAGCACTAGAAGTGGTTCCTAAAAACACAAAGAAAGCATCATTTGAGCATCAAGTTCTAACCAGAGCACTGCCTAATAGGCCATTCTAACATATCATCAGTAATCCATACTAGTAAGCATACAAGGCATCTATCCTATCATACAAATCCTGAGCATATCCTTAGCCCTAATATAGAATTGTTAGGAAGTAAAGCGGATAACTAGAAAAACTATAAGCACACAAGACACAATATTTATGTGGTCCGATCAAGGTGACTTATGTTCACAGGCAGGTGGGGAGTATTCTTTTATTTCAGAGCTCTCAAATAGAGGTTACAAGTATAATTATACAAAGATTCGCCTATCACTCTAAAATTCAAGATACAAGATGACTTAGCATACATCCCTATTTATACTTGAGGGATCAGACCTAAAACCCTAATGGGCTAAGCCCATTGGCCCATAGGCCCATGAAAGGTGTCAACCAATCATAATCTGCCATGCAGCATCTTCTGGAACATTTATCCATGTCATAAAACCCATGAGCATCATCAACACACATAATGGAGCACCTTGTGCCATAGTGGAGCAACATGATGTATAAGTGGCACATCATGAACAATAATGGCCCAACAACCATCATGGTGGCACAACATGGTGTAATCCTTGTGCAATACCAACTTCTGAGCATCCTTGAATGATCTTGAGCATCATAGAGGACTTCATAGCATACTTGGCTCATCAAGGACCAAGATACTCCAACTTGAACCATCATGGCACAATAGGGATATGGGTGGCACAAGAACATCAATATTGCAGCAAAAAAACCACCTTGGCACAATGAGAACATACATCGGACAACAAGGCCATGCATGGCGCAAGAGCATACTCCATGGCTCAATAGGAATACCTCATGGTGCAAGATGGATCCTCATGGTGCAAGAGGAACTCCTCATAGTGCAATAGGGGCATAATGACACAAGAAGGAATGCCCTTGGCACAACAACATCCTTCTTGGCCCATCCCTTGAACATATGGCACATCAAGGCTCCCTTGTTCCTCCATATCACTCCTAAGTGCTCCAAACCTCTTCCAGTTGCTCCAAAATCCCTTCTGCACAATCCCTTCCTTTGGCACTTGATTCGTTCCTTTGTTAGATGATTCATTTCTTTCTTAAATGATCTGTTTCTTTGTAACATACTTCATGAACCCCAAGTGATCCATTTAGTTCCAAAGGCTCCAAATGCTCCATGAACATGATACAAATGCTCGATTCACATATAACAATCTCCACCTTGACTTGAGCATCCTCTGAACTACACCTAGAACAAGAAATTCATATCCCTTCCTACCATTCATCCCCAAAGGGACCTATCTCCTACAAACATCAACCAAGTCCAAGAAAAGCTTAAACTTCTCCATGGGCAACGAATTTGTCAACATATCTATTGGGTTGACCTTGGTATCAATTTTCAGTATCGAAAATTTTTCTCCTTCCAAGATATCCCAAATGAACTTCAACCTAACATCCATGTGCTTCATCTTCCCATGATACACAGGGTTCTTTGCAAGACTCAAAGCACTTTGACTTTCACAATACAAGACAAACTTCTCCACCTTTAGACAAAGACTCTGAATAAGCCCTTACAACCATATCTCCTCCTTTATTCCTTTCATCATGGACATGTACTCGGATTCAGTTGTAGACAAAGCTACAATATCCTGTAACATTGACTTCCAACTGATGGCACATCTGAAGAAAGTGAATATGTAGCATATCCATGACTTGCGCTTCAAAAATTCACCACCATAATCAAAATCATCATATTACACCAAGCCACTCTTTGTATTTGCTCCATACACCAAGCAAACATCCGTTGTTCCCTTCAAGTATCGCAAGATCCACTTTACAGCTTTGCAATGAGTCTTCCCTGGATTACTCATAAACCTACTAACCATACTAACTGTATGAGCTAAATCAGGTCTGGTATTGACAATAACATACATGAGACTCCCAGCATCACTTGAGTATGGAACCCTGCTTATGTACTTCCTTTCTTCATTAGTAGTGGATATAGTGTTTGGACCAAGTTTAAAGTGAGCCGCCAAAAGAGTTCCAACTGGCTTGGACTACTTTTCTATCTCTTAGTATCTTCATTCCAAGTATCTTCTTTGTTGCGCCCAAATCCTTCATTTTTGAACTCATTCTTCAAGGTCTCCTTCAGTTCATTTTATTCCAACCATGTCCTTGGTTGCAATAAGCATATCATCAACATATAGAAACCTATATGTGTAGAAATATGGTGACAATTGCTTTGAGTAAACACAATTGCCAAACTGGTTCGAGTGTATCCATTCGAGATAATGAATGAATCAAATATCTTGTACCATTGTCTTGGAGACTGCTTCAAACCATACATGTATTTCTTCAGAAAACATACATGATCCTTCTTAGAATTAAGGAACCATTCTGGATGGGACATATAAATATTCTCTTCTAAGTTACCATGAAGAAATGCAGTTTCACATCAAGCTGTTCAAGCTCCAGATTAAATGCACTCACCATGGTCAAAAGAACCTGAATTGTCTTGTGCTTCACAACCAATGAGAACACCTCATGATAATCAATAGAAAATCCTTTCACCACCAACCTTGCCTTGAAGCTATTGGTTCATGGTATCCCTTCCTTCTTCTTAAAAATCCATTTTCATCATATTGGCTTTACCCCCTTTGCTAATGGAACAAGATCCCATGTTTCATTCTTCTCTAAATATTGCAGTTCTTCATTCATGGCCATCAACCATTCATTTGTTTCTTTACTCGCCACAACCTCTTTATACGATTGAGGCTCCTCAGTGTCAATGAATTCTCCAGTTGCTAAAGCAAATGCAATGGAGTCAAGTTCACCTAAATTCACACATCCCACATATCTATCAGGCTATCAAAGGACCCTCTTCGATCTTCTCTTTGCTATAGATTCATACCCATCATCTTTCTTAGCATCAACACCACTGGATGAAGATCCCATGGGTTGCTCTTGGGTTTTATCTTGTCTAAGTTGTTTATTGCCGCCTTGCTCTTTGTCACCTATCACAACTCTATCTGGAGTTTGAGTTGCAAACTCCACCTTCTAACTAGCACCCTGATCTTTGTTCCCTTCTTGACTTGTATCACCTCCTCCCTGTTTACCCATAGCAGATTCATCAAAGGTCACATCTCTGGTCATGATAAATTTAGGAGTTCTTCCTTCTTTTGTACATCACAGTTGATAACCTTTTACTCCTGTCACATATCCTAGAAATATTCACTTCATTACCATTGGCTAAAGTTTACCATCATTCACATGAGCATATACGGGGCATCTAAATATACATAAACCAAAATAGTTAGAGGGTTTACCGAACCATACCTCCTCAGGAGTCTTCAATTCAATAGCAGTTGATGGTGATATGTTCACTAGATAGCAAGCAATGTTAACTGCTTCTACCCAAAATTTCTTGGATAAGTTAGCAAATATCCCCATGCACCTTGCATGCTGAATGAGTGTTTTGTTCATCCGTTCTACCACTCCATTTTGATGTGGTGTGTTTCGTACAGTGAGGTGTCTCACTATACCTTCTGCCTTGTAGAAATTCTTAAATGGATTATTGCAGAATTCCAACCCATTGTCAATCTGAGTCTTGACCTGTTTTCCAGTCCTTTTTTCAACCATGTTCTTCCACTCCTTAAACTTACAAAACACCTCATCTTTGGTCTTCAGAAAGTACAATCAAACCTTCCTTGAATAGTCATCGATGAACATCATAAAGTATGAGTATCCTCCTTAAGACATCACTAGTGTAGGACCCCACAGATCTAACTGAACATACTCCAGGATTTCCTTGCTTGTGTGTCGACCGATACCGAACTTCACTTTGCGATGCTTTCCCTTAACGCAAGCTTCATAAAACTTTATCTTTCCAGTAGCCTCTCTACCAAGTAGTCCTTGTTTACTTAGAACTAACATCCCCTTCTCAATCATGTGCACCAACCTACGATACCACAACTCTGTCTTGTCATCACCTTCATTTAAGGATTGGGAGATAGCCACCGTTCCCATAAGCATACTATCTTTTAGGATATAGATCCCTCCACAATTCATCTTCCTTTTCATTATAACCATGGAGCCTTTGGTCAGTTTGACCCAGTCACCTTCACCCGTATACCTCATCCCATTCTTAGCCAATGTGCCAAGAGAAATTAGATTCTTCCGAACTTTTGGAACGTACTTGTAATCTAACTTCCTTACCATGACATCATGCATCTTGATCTATACTGTGTCGTTACCTTTAATATTGCTCACCTAATCATCACCCATCTTGACTGTGCCATTCCACTCTTTGATGGAGTCGAACCAGTCATGATTATATGCCATGTGATAGGATGCTCCAGAATCCAAGACCCAAGCATTAGCAGAACTTAATGTACTCACAGTCAGTACATCACCATCGTCGCCTTTATTAGAACTTCCCGAACCACAGCAACGGTGTTATTTTTTCTTGATTCACTCTTGGACTTCCCATTCTTTAGTTGTGGACAATTTTGCTTGAAGTGTCCCTTCCCCTTACAGTTATAATACTTTGCATTCGATGAACCTTTAGACTTCAATTTAGAACATGATCTCTATTTGTTTCCCCATTTCCTCTCTTATGTCCTCCCTTTCCCAACAAACAAACTGGAACTAGACACCTCCTCTCTAACTGAAACTTTTCTTTTCAGTTCCTTGGACATCAAAGAGTCCTTCACATCATTCACAATGATCGTTTTCATACCATAGAGCATGGTATCAACGAAATCCTGATATAAGTTAGGAAGAGAACATAAGAGAATGAGCGTCTGATCTTCATCTTCAATCTTCATGCCAACACCTTTTAGATCCAAGATGATGTGATTGAATTTATCCAGATGATATTTCATTTGGGCACTTTCAGACATTCTGAGATTGTAAAACCTTCGCTTCTGATACAACCTGTTCATCAGAGAGTTGTTCTCGTACTTGTCACAAAGTTTATCCCAGATCTCAGAAGCAGTTGTTTGATCCAGACCTTTCTTAGTACTTCATATGTCAAGCTCAATAGAATGGAACTATGTTCCTTCATCAGAATGTCCACCTTCTTATTAGCCACCATGTCCTTTAGCAGTTTTTGCCTCTCCTTACAGTGTTGTCGCACATTCTGGTTGAACCAGAAGAGCCATCATCTTCACCTTCCACAAATTGAAGTCCTTTGAACCATTAAACTTCTCCAAAGAAAACTTGTGAGTAGACATCTTCAATCACAGGAATACAAACCGCAACTCTGACACCACTTGTTAGGAAGTAAAGCATATAACTAGAAAAACTATAAGCACACAAGACACGGTATTTATGTGGTTCGGTCAAGGTGGCCTATGTCTACAGGTAGAAGGAGAGTATTTTTTTATTTCAGAGCTCTCAAATAGAGGTTACAAGTACAATTACATAGAGATTCACCTATCACTCTAGAATTCAAGATACAAAATGACCTAGCATACATCCCTATTTATACTTGAGGGATCAGACCTAAAACCCTAATGGGCCAAGCCCATTGACCCATAGGCCCATGAAAGGTGTCAACCAATCACAATCCACCATACAACATCTTCCGGAACATTCATCCATTTCATACAACCGATGAGCATCAGCAAAACACATAACGGATCACCTTATGCCATGGTGGAGCAACATGATGTATAAGTGGCGCATCATGAACACTAATGGCCAAACAACCATGATGGTGGCACAACATTCTATAATCCTTGAGTAATACCAACTTCTGAGTATCCTTGAATGATATTGAGCATCATAGAGGACTTCATAGCATACTTGGCTCATCAAGGACCAAGATGGTCCAACTTGTGTCATCATGGCATAACAAGGATATGGATGTCGCAAGAGACTTCAAGTCTGGCACAAGAACATTAATATTGGAGCAACAACACCACATGGTGCAACAGGAACATACATGGAACTACAAGGTCATACATGGTGCAAGAGCATACTCCATGGCTCAACATGAATACCTCATGTCACAAGAGGGACCCTCATGGCATAAAACGAACTCCTCATGGCACAACAGGGGGCATAATGGCACAAGAAGGAATGCCCTTGGTGCAACAACATCTTTCTTGGACCATCCCTTCAACATATGGCGCAACAAGGTTCCCTTTTTGCTCCATATCACTCCTAAGTGCTCCAAACATCTTCCAGTTGCTCCAAACCCCCTTCTGTATGATCCGTTCCTTTGGCACTTCATATGTTCCTTTGTCAGACGATTCATTCCTTTCTTAGATGATATGTTGCTTCTTAACATGCTCTATGAACCCCAATTGCTCCATTTAGTCCAAGTGCTCCAAATGCTCCACGAACATGATCCAAATGCTCGAGTCACATATAACAAGCATGTTATTCACATATTCGCATACTTAATCAAATAAACATGTAGGTGTATATAGGGAACACTTACTTGAGCTCGACCGATTGCATGCATCACACCCCTTGTTTCTAGTAGTAAATAGTAATCCTTTTGGAAAATCATTTATTTATGAAAAACTTACTAAATCCTTAGTTTGAGTTCAGACACACCAGAGAGTGTGTCCGAATCCCTCAAACCAAGGCTTTGATACCAACTTGTAACATCCCAAAAATCATGAATAAAAAATTTTCATTTTTAAGTCAACCAAAATCCATCAAATATTCATATCAACCATAATAATGTATGCCAATGTGAAAATAGTTATCACAATACAATCCCAAAATCATAAATATGCTAAACATGGGTGGATGTGCTGCGATTAGGTTGGGTCGTTCCCCTTCGAGCTGAAAGTACCTGAAACATAAACTTAAACCATAAGTACAAAGCTTGGTGAGTTTCCCCAAAATACCACATACCATACATACAATGGGCCTCGCTCGACATGAATCAGGCCTCGCCCGACATTGGGCCCCACCCAGTAAAGATCTTTATGTAACATGCGATGAGCCCCACCCAAAACACTCATCAAGCCCCGCCTGGCATCGAGCCCCGCCCAATATACATACGAACACATACAATCCATGCAAGAGTCACGTAGACAACTAGCATTCTAATAACAATAATCAAAGGATCGCCAAAACATTGTGAGAAGACTCACATCAATAAAATGATGAACAGTTATACACACAGGTTGCTGCTATGATGGCTCCTCAACTGACACATTCAAATTAACCCTAATAAATAATCAAGGTAATAACCCTTAATAAGTGGCCCAAATTATCACCTAAAGTTTACCCTTCTCTCAAGTGACCCATCGAACCAATGGCCCAAGCCCCTAAAAATTTGAAGCCCAAGAATGGCCCAATAGACCTTTTGGTGAGTACGTCATGCGTACCACCATTACTCCCAGCGTACAGACCTTAACAGCAAGGGGAAAAGAATGGGTGTTGAACGCGTTACGTTGAGCGTACGCATATGTACGCCCCACGTACTCTCCTGATAGCCAAAATTCACATTAAACACTTACTGCCTTAAGTCTAAACGTACAAATCACATATCTTGCTGTTGGGAAACGTCTTAAATGATAAAGTCATCAACTTGATGCCTTTGCATGGCTCAAATAGGCCTAACACCCATTTTTAACTTTCTAACTTCATTTTATGACCATCAACTCATGCATGGTTGAGCTAAATCTATCAAGATGCTATTTTTATTCATTATGGACCTCAAAACATCAAGATCTACTATCCTAAGCTTTTGGAGTAACTTATTGTCACATGAATCGACCCAAGGGACCAAAATATGCCAAAAATCCTATACTAACTAGATCTAAGAGATGAATCAACAAGGTTTAGACTTTATACCTCCAAAAGAATGGTTAAGGTGGGTAAGGTTTGGATCTACAAGCTTCAAATCAACAAGTGCTTCTCCAAAGGGTTCTTCTTTCTTCAAGATGTACAAAAAACACACCAAAACACACAAAAGGCTCAATGCTCTCTAAAAAGGGGCTCCAAAGGGTTCTTATTTCTTCAAGATGTACAAAAAACACACCAAAACACACAAAAGGCTCAATACTTTCTAAAAAGGGGCTAGGGTTTCATGGGAACTGTTTTGATATGAAGGAGGTTGATGATAGAAGAGGCATTGAGGTTATAAGGTGCTTAGATAGGGTCCAAACCCTAAATTTTAGAGTTTGTCGCTAACTAGAGTATGTCCTGCATACCATTGGCACGCCCAGCGTACTAGGGGGAAAACTCGTGTCCAAGCTTCAACAAGGTACGCCCCGCATACCTTATTACGCCTCACGTAATAGGCCACAAAACAAAATAATTAAATACTTAGAATTTAAGAAATTACATGGGAACGTGGTGTTACAATTTCAAGAATGTTTTTACTTATAAATACAAGATTTTTGGTTTGAACGCATTGGTGGGAAATATATTTTTATATATCACTGGATATAAGTTTTAAATATATAAAACTTACGTTTCTTCTAATATTTCTGTCATTAAAATCTTCATTCAAAGTCTTATGTTTATATTATTTATATAAGAGCACATTAATAAAATAGAAATTAGTAAATTAATATTTGAAATTCGATGAATATAATTAACTATCTGCAAAGTTTGTCTAAAACATTTTACGATATGAGTTGACAGAGTTGTTACTTTTTGGAAATTTTAAAGTACCAAAATTGTATAAGGAATTTGTATTTTTATCATATCTCCGTTTATTAATTCCAAAGATTGATCCTAAGGAATTAAAGTGTCAATAAGTTTTATCAATTCCAAAGATTGATAAGTGCAAGTTCTTCTAGACAATATGGTTTCTTACGTACAAACGTTGTATTTTTTTTTTTTTTTTTTTTTTTGAACGGCGTATACTTTATAGTCGGTATATTAGCGGTTTGGGTTGTAACTGGACTTTGATAGATCCCTATCTTCGTTAAAGAAGAATATTTATTGATCGTACAATATTGAAGTACACTGTAAGTCAGTAAGTAGTTGTTTGATTGTCAAAAGTTGAGTCTAATATTGTGTCATTAGTACAAAATCTATTTTTTGGTGCAGTGGTTGCTTAAAAACACACCATTAAAAAATTTTCGCATCAATAAACCAAATAACTAAAGTATTTGTTGGTGTGATTTCCATAGTAAAAGGCATAAAGACGCATTTATTGGTGCGTTACTTCAAAACTGCACCATTAAATCAATGGAAATTGGACAAATAAATCATATGAAACCGCACCATTTAATCGTCCTTCTAAAAATTTTGTTCGAAATTTTCATTTTGCACAAGATCCCTCAAAATTTACAGATATCCCTCCTAAATCTTCCCTCTTCGTTCTAATATAAATCTAAGCGCACACACATCTTGATTCTCATAACCACTCACTTGCTATTGGTTTGTCTGCTGCTTATTCAAGTTCTCAAGATGAATCATGTATATTTCTGAATGTTTGATGGAATATATCTAACTTTTGTTGATTCATAAATCTACCCTTGTTCATGCAAGTTATCCTACCATAGGTAAAAGCTTACCATTTTTTAGCATATTGTGCATATTGATGGAGTCTAATGTATTTATGGTGTTTTTTTCACGACCAAAATCCACTGCTTGCTCATGTAGATAATCTACCCGCAAGTAAAGTTTTGAAGTTTTGAGTAACGGGTGATCTTGTTATGTGTATATTTTATGTATCATTTTGGTGATCGCCACTCATTTATAAGGAAAAACGGATAATGAGATTAAAAACTTTTGAAACACACATTTGAAAAGAAGTTGATTCAGATAGGTTATATGTTATGTATCTTCTTTTTCCAAATTGTTGATATTGACGTTGTTAATTGTCTTTTAATTGCTAATTAATATTAAATTGACATCGATGTATATAAAATCATAGACTTACAAGACCTTGTTAAAAAAAAAAAAAAAATAGGATGTTACATAAGCTCATTTAGTTGTGTTTTCTATGTGTCAATATACAAATACGTAATTGTTATACAAATATATTATTAGTAGCGTTACACTATATATAGTTTGTATTTTGTAGTCATACAGACATAGAGTGGGCATATTCCAGTCCCATTTTGTGTGTTTTAAGGGGGATATATCAGAATTCTTACCTAGGTGTTTATTTACAATTTAAACTTCTTCTTTTTTTTTTTTTTAAATTAAGTAATCTAACTATAATTTAGTATTTAGTAGAAAAAAATACTAAAAAAATGTTTTGGAAAAAATAACCATTTAGTTAGAAATAAACATTTTGGAATGAGAAAAAACATTATTTTTGACCAAAAAAATATATTTCAAACTGATATTCCAAAATTCCAAACCAATATTCCGTAATTTCGGACCAACATTCTGGTTTCGGTACTGAAATTTCGGAATTTTGAAAAAAAATCTGGAATTTCAAGAACAAATCAGAAATACGATGAATAATTTCGGAATTTTGAGAAATAAAAAAGATCATTTTTACTTTAAGTTAACGAAAAGTTAAACAAACATAATAAAAAAAAATCATTTTTTACTTTAATCTAACAAAAATAAGACATTTTGATTGAAAAATGGTAATATTAAACAATTTGAAATATACATTTGGAACAATATAGGAAAATTTATTTGAAAAAAAAAAAAGCAAAAAAAAAACTGAATTTAAAAATCACATTGGGAATGTAGCATTCCAAAATAAGTTATTTTTCAAAAACTGAAAAAATAGTAAAAAAAAAATTAAATTAAACTCATATATATATATATATATATATATATATATATATATATATATATATATATATATATATATATATATATATATATATATATATTATTTTATAACCCTTTGGAACCATGGTTATAAAAATAATTAAACTTTGATAATTAAATTTTATAATTATTAATCAGTTATTTTTAATAAATTATTAATTAAGTTATATATATCAAAATTTTAAATTATTATAACTTCAAATTTAACATATAATTAAGAAATGTAAATTTGAATTTTGAAATGAATTATCTAATATATTTATATGACACATGTTATAATATCAATGAGAAGGTGTATTAGTGTGACATTTGGTAAAACAAGATTAAAACTATTTATTTATTAGAGTATATATATATATATATATATATATATATATATATATATATATATATATATATATATATATATATATATATATATATATATGAAAAAAGTGAATATATTTTACAATGTATATAAACTTAGGTATGCAAACTCATCATACTATATCGTTTTGTGTCATATGTACATTACAATATTTTTAAACGTCAACCCCTAACTTGATATATATCCAAAAATTTTGAAATTTCACTATTATTTTACACTTACATCACAACTTTCTGTTGAGCACCTACCAGATTATATATAGTTATGAAAATTATATAAGCTGAAGATAATAATGAAAATTTTAAAAAATTTGAAAGTAAATCATGTTAGGAGTTGAATTTTAAAAACTTTAGACGATTACTATATATATATATATATATATATATATATATATATATATATATATATATATATATATATATATATATATATATATACACTAATTAATATTTAGGCTAATTTTGAGATGCTATAACTAGTTTATTTTCTGAGTTTTTTTTAAATTGTCATATTTAACAAACCAAAAAATAATATATAATTTTTTAAAATAATACCTAGTAAAGCTAACGTTTCAACGAATTTATTGAGATTTTTTATCCTTGCTAATATACTCTTTATTAAGGGTTATCTATAGAAAAGTCCTAAACTTTTTTTAAATGTTTCAATAAAACCTTAAAAGTTTTTTTTTAACAGAAAAATCCTAATATTTTGATTTTTTGTCTAAATTAACGAAAAAAAAATTATATTTAAACAGCAAATTATAAATTATATGATTTTTTTTTTAAAATATTAAGATTTTTCTATTAAAAAAAACTTCTAGGACATTATTGAAACTTTTAAAAAAAGTTTAGGATTTTTCTATAGATAACTCTTTTATTAATCATTAAAAAACTTATTATTCTACATAATTTTATATATATATTTTTTTATTTTACCAAATGTTGTTTTTTATAAGTTAACTTTATTTAGTACTCAAACACATACTTTTTATTCTATTCCTAAATTACTTATATTATATCCAACAAGACTCGAAGTCTTGAACCTTCCACCTATGGCTAATGGGCATCTTTTGTGGCTAATGAACATCCTTCCTCCGTCACTATACCTTTATCCTACAAGCCAATTGATTTTATAAGTTAACTTACCATCTAGCAATTAATTTTTAATTATCATCTAACTTTTCGATTAATCTGTCAACATAATTGTCATTTCAAATATTTAACCATTAATCAAAAGAAATTATATTATATTCTTTTTTAAATGAGAATCCTATGTTACATTCCACCGTTTGACTTGTTACACGTACTCTTAAAAAATAAGTAATTAAATACCTAAAATAATTTCTATGGTAATTAGGTTTAAAAAATCTATGGACCAAAATCATCTTATTCTTTTTCTCTTTTAAATAATTATCATATTGATCCGATGTAGCAAACCTTTTAAAATTATATTCGCGAGTTTCAACCATTTTGTAGGAATGATTAGTAAGAAGTAAAAAGGTATTGCCGTTTCAAAAAAATAAATAAATAAATAAATAAAGGTATTCTAATTTTAAATTGTAAAACAAACGATTTAAAATTAAAAAATATTATATTTTTGTAAATGAAAATAAATAAGATTTTAGCTCTTTATCTTGCAAAATAAGGAAAGCGACAATAAAACTGCAACATGTGATGGTGATTACATGGAAAGCATAATTTCAAAAAAAAAAAAAAAATTAAAAGTAAAGCATGATGGCGACGAGTAATTGATACGATACGACACGATACGAATAAGATATATTGAAGTGTCAAAATATCGTATGTAAATTGTGCACTTTATCCAGTGGGGTGCGAGTCGTGTGATTCTTGCCAACTGCCACACAAATGTGTCTTTATCACTTTTTCTACGCCTTCCAAAATATTTAATAAATTATTTCCTAAAAATAGGATTCTGCTTTCCAACCAAAAACAAATCATTTTTGTATGAAATTTAAAAGAAAAAATGGAATTATTATTGTTGTTTTTATAAATGATAAATAGGACTTTGTCTACACAAAATAATACTAGATAACTTCCTAAAATAAAACATACCGAATAAGATTGTTAAGTTTATGAACAATTATTATATTTGATCTATAATTTATTTTAATAAATAAACCTTATTTGTATATTTTCATTTATTTTACTACATATTATTTTAAGGTTATTTTAAAATAAATTTCTTCCGTATCTCATTTTAATGTTCTTTTTCTATTTTGTTAAATTTTATATAATGTTTAATTGTAATAATTGTAATAAGAGTTTATGTCACAAAAGTCATTATATATACAAAAAATTTCTGTTTTAACCTCCACTTTATTTTTTTTCCTCATTTGCCATTATATTTTATAAAACGTTTCATTTTCGAGTCTTTAACCAGTCACCAACAGGACATGATGATCTGCTAGTTTTGTATTTTCTTTAGTTTGTATTTTGCCTTAACATTTACGCATCAGTTTGCATTTAGCCACAATATTTATGCATGAGTTTGCACTTAGTCCCAAGATTTTTTTATTCTCTATTTGCCATTATTTTTTAGAGAAACTTTCATTTTGGCCATTGGCTAGTCACGAATAGATATTTAAAACGTAATCACTTAAAGTGAAAAAACAAAAAAAAATAAAAAATAAAAAAAAATAAAAATAAAAATAAAGGTAAGAGTCGAAATTATGACTTGAGGGTGGGTCGTGTTAGCTAGTAAGTTAATGATTCTTTTTTTTGTATTATTAGTGTTTGTTGTATTTAATATACATGTATTTTAAAATAAAAGAAAAAGACATAATGTAACTCTCGAGTTCGAAACATCTAATAAATAATGTGACATGCAAATTTTTAAATCAATCAAATGGTTATTTCCAATAAACAATGTGGCATGCCCTGCCTCTCAAGGATAAATATTTGTTAATTCATTCGTAACTCATTTAAGAATCAATTGATCATTTCTAATGACATATTTGTTGAGAAACCAACTATTTCTAAAGATTTGAAATTTCGAATTCCCCTTAAGAGGCAATGTGTGTTAGCTAGTAAGTCAGTGACTTTTTTTGTGTTACACAAAGTTTATATGTCCTTAGTGACATTTAACAATAAATTAAATAACATTTTTAGTAAGGTTGTCAATTCGGATTTTCTTTTGTTCTATTGTTTAAAGGACCATTGACATTGAATTATTTAAGTTTGTCAAATTCTAATGGTTTTGTCCATGTGATTATTATTATTTCGTCAATGCTTAAAGTTTGCCACTTTTTCATTGTACCCTTGTTACCTATAATAAGACAGGTTTTCATATTACCATGAATCAAATTTGCAAAAAACCAATAATTTTACAAACCTTTTATATTTTTATCTCAATTATGTTTTTTTATATCTGTAACGCTCCGATTCCCAAAGTATTGATTTATGGTTAAATTGTCATGATTTCAAGGTCTACTCGACGAGTTGGATGCCCTGACTCGTCGAGTAGCATCGATTTTGTCCACGTGTTTAAGTGACCTACTCGCCGAGTCCAAGAAGGGACTCGACGAGTAGGAGCTGGAGGATGAAACCCTAATTTCCGAGGTTTTTGCACCCTGATTAAAAGATCATTGGCCTCCTCATCCTCCCCTTACAGCCTCTTGATAGTCCATAAACCCTAATCTGTGTGTGTGCATCATTCTTGTGTGTTTTAAGCTTTGGAAGAGGATTCTTGGTGGGAATTGCTTGAAGTACAAGTGATTAAAAGCAAGGAACGTATAGGATCTAAAATCTACCTCAGTTAGCATCTTTTGGAAGGTATCAAGTCGTTTTCTTGACCTCATTTCCTTCTAGATCTCATTTGGGTGAAGATTAGGGCTTTCTAGCATCTTATGAAGCTATTCTTAAGTATGAGCTCAGATATGAAGTTGTAACTTCATATCTAAACTCTCTTTGGTCTATAAGTCAATAAAGCTCTCATCTTTGGCAAGTATGAACTCCCCCTTAAGTGTAAAACTCCATTGCAAGCTTGGTTTTGTCATTATAAGACTTTAGAGTCTTGTATGCACGTAAAGTTTGCAACTTTACGTGATAAACATGCCTTGTGAAGTTGGATCTGCAATAAGGAACCTTAAGATGGCTTAAAAGCATCTGAATAGATAATCGAATGCAGGGACTCAGCGAGTTGCATGGTCAACTCGGCGAGTCCGATGAAGATTGTCGTGGACTCGGCGAGTCAGTTATGGTTTTCCCGATTTTTTGGCACGCATGAACTCGGTTAGTTGTAGTGAAAACTGAACGAGTTGGCCAAGCAGTTTACGACCACAAACATTAGGAACTCGACGAGTCACTCTAGTGACTCGGCGAGTTGGCGAGCTATGCAAGGAACTCGACGAGTGGCTGGTTGTACTCGGCGAGTTAAGGTCAACATGGACCGTTGAGTCGTTGACCTTGACCATTGACTTGGACTTTGACCAAGGTTTGCCTAGTTGAATTCTAGGAGCATTTTGGGAAATTGGAAACTTATAGATATGGTTCTATGGTGGATATAGGTGGTGGAGTTTGTGACGGTGGTCCGAGAGTTGAGCTTATCACTTTAGTACGTCAGCTGTGAGGTGAGCTATCCTCACTATATCAATAGAGTCAAAGGCACCAAGGCCGGCCTGTTATGATTTTATCCAGATTAAGGCATGATATGTTATTGGTTAACATCCTGGTAGTTGGGATGATGATATGCCTATGTTAGTGACCTGGTTAGGTCAGTGTCCTAATTATAGAATTAGTGATCAGTTAGGTCTGTATCCCAGTCTTTGGATGTCACTATGATTAGTGATCTGTTAGATCGGTTTGACTGTTATAAGATATGAGCTAGCGTATTATATTTATGTGCACATGTTTGTTTGATTGGGGGTTGGGTTGAGGTGGTCCTGCTTGTGATGTAGGTCAACATACCCGGTGAGCTGTTCGGATATGATGCAACCCCTATGAGGTGGTCCAGTCATGCCAAAGGCTCGGAGCGGTCCAGATAGGCTGTAGGCCCTGCGAGGCGATCCAGTCAGGCTGAAGGCTCATTATGCATGTTGTTCTGTATATGTTATATGTTTTGGTTATATTGGTATGACGTTCGTATTTTGGGGTAACCCACTAAGCTTTCAGGCTTACAGTTTCGGTTTGTTGTTTCAGGTTCAGCGGATGGTCGCGGGAAGGCGAAGGCGTGACCGTACACTTCGTTGATTGATGATTATGATTTCTTGGAACTTTGATGTTTAGACTATTTTGTAAACAAATTGTAATAACTGATAGGTTTTAAATGATTTAAAAAGTTTTGAATTGGCTCTCGAATTTTATGGATGTTACAAGTTGGTATCAAAGTAACCAGGGTTTAGGCACTAATTTTGCATAGTAACCAGAGTTTAGGCATCAAGTCTGCATGATCACCAAGGATTAGAGTACATCGAGTGAACACATCGTTCACAACACCTACAGGTTGCGAGCCTGCTAGTGTTCCACTGGACTGTCTAGAATAGTTCGTGGTTGTCATCCATACTCTGTTGAATGACGTTGCCATCATTTGGGAAAAAGGCTTCTCATATCATCCACCTCTCACCTTCACCTCATGGTCTAAATTATCCCTCATCACATCATCCAACTCATATTTCATCTACCCATGTTTTACCCAACATATTTTATAGATGTAAGATATACATACAGTTTAAATCATTTAAAAAATGTATAAAAATCTTTCACCCAGCATAGACAGCAAGAATACAGACAATATGCACACATAGAACGTAATTTTATAATAATTACTTCATATCTATGTGTAATATGAAAGGGACTATGCACTCACCTATCAAGGTGGTGATTCCGAAATTAGACAGTGCTTTGTTACTCTTGAAACAATTTCCTTCGTCAAAACCTAGTATTATTACCACTAGGGTTTAGTATATCATTCATCGAGACTAATTAATAGTCTAACTATTATTACTATTATATAAGCGTTAAACAACACTTATATAACTCATAATAATAGCTCAAGCACTCATTATAAGTTTCTAATAGTGTTACTATAATTATTTAAAAGCTATATTAAAAGTTGCGTAGGCGTAGCTCACTTACAAAGGGTTTTAAAGAAAACCGGGTTTTGCTCGGAGCAGCGTTTCGAAACCGAAAGACCCTTTTTTTCGGGACTCCAGGAGCCTCGGGGCTTCCTTCGGGTGCTATGGGTTCACCTAGACTTTAGGGAAGGTTTAAAACCCTAGAGAGAGAAAGTAGTGAGAGAAGAAATGAAGAAAGGTGTGAGAATTTCAGAAAGGCTCGCATGCCTTTTATAGGAGCCAGCAGCTCGGATTACACTTGGCGTACCGAGGAGGTACATTGGGCGTTCCTCGGATAAGGCTGCCAGCTCGCACTAGTGTCGGAAGGATAAGTCCGAAGGTAGGTGGGGCGTACTGGACTTCGTACGTGGGGCGTAATGTGAGGGGCTACGCGGCTTGATCCGAAGCCAGGTCTGATCAGCGATGGATGGTCCGAATGTTGCCACATCATCTCAGTTTCGTAATTTTCCTTCTCGACTTCTAAAAATCATAATTTTCGCATATAAGCTCCGTTTTCAACGTTCTTTATATCCACGCGTACGCGGGAACGTACTATACAACTTTCATTTAGACTCCGTCAGCTAATTTTGACTCAATTTTTAAAGTTATATTTTTAACAGGCCGGGACACGATTGGTCCGTTAAAAAATCATAACTTCTTCATCCGACGTCCGTTTTTGTCTGTCACTTTATAGTTACGCTACTATTAACGAGATATTCGATTCTCTTTTAGGTTGTGTCGGCTAAAAACCGGTCGATCTAAAATTCGAATATTGGGTTGTACACTGTTAATCCGAAACTTCGAATTATCATAACTTTCTCATACGAAGTCAGATTTGGGCGTTCTTTTTATGGACGCTCTCGGTTTAACGTATTCTACGATTTTTGTTTAGGTCGCTAAGGCTAAAACTCACTCTATCATAAATTCAGTATTTACGCTTTCCCGGTATTGTGTCGGTTCCATCGTGAAACTTCGACGGATCATAACTTCCTCGTTATAACTCAGATTCCGGCGTTCTTTATATGTAAGGAAACCTTGTAACATATACTAAAACTTGGTTAAGATTATTTATTCTAAATAATCTTTTTCCAAAAATTCATTTTGGACACTTATTGGCTCTAAATTGACTAGCCCAGATCTACGGGCGTTACAATTATCTCCCCCTTAGGATGATTATGTCCCGGAATCATCAACGAAACAGGGTTGTATAATGACTCCATACGTTATCTATTCATCCTAGGTAATGATTGTATCTCCTATGTTGCTTCAAACGAGTATCTAAGTCTTGGACTCCTTGACTACAGGCGGTGCTCGAACTTACGCCTGCTCGTTATACTCCAAACTATGACATTCGAGTCAAAATATTGATCTGTACTGAAGACTCCTTCTTCTTAACAAACTTAAGATAAGTGCTTTTATTACTACAATGGATCAATGTGTCATATTCTAATGACCTATCATCGTATATTGCAACGCTTAGACTCAAGTCGCTTAGAGTCAAATTCCAAAATAGACTATACCTTCCTTCATATTCTAATGTGATATACTCACATCTTAAAAGGTAACATTTCTAGCTACAAACAACTCTCGTGATACCTCTATTGGTCGCCTTGATTATCTCTTATTCCAATCTTTCGGCTTAATTCAGATGTTACATCTAATTTGGTTCTCTGAACCACGTAACATACTTATCGTAGTCGGACTCAATTTGATATGACCACTAGGGTCGAAACAACAATCATCTTCTTGATCATTACCGAAACAATGGTAACGGCATACTTGAATAAAACGGAATCAATTACTAGCTTCTTGGTAACCTTGTGACTTTCTTTGATCCAAGTGTGAGTCATGTGCTTCCGGTAGTATAGGCCTCTACTACCATTCACACTTACTCATACTCGTCCCAAGTATTGTCTCGCAGTTTCCCAAGTCACCATACAAAAATTCACATAACAGTTTAACACACCAGATAGCAAAACGAAGGTTTTATTATTTCTTGAAACTATTACATAGGTGTTCATTTTCACCCTAGACTATCCCTCTAATAGGTTACATCATGTGATTCTATCCCCTTGACTACTTCATAACATGATCTTCGGGTATGAATTCCTCATCCTTGATTCCTTGCGTTGTTTTCTGCTTCATCAAGGATCATGTGGGATGCCCTTAGCCTTAATGGTGTATCTGGCTTTACTGCCTCGTGTTTCTTCGGGCAGTCTTTGGAAACATGCCCTTCTTTGTTACATTTGTAACACACCCTTTTGTTGGATGCGCATTTTCTGGCGTAATGCCCTATCTTTCCACATTTGTAGCAAGTCACTTCATCGCTACATTTCCCAAAGTGTTTCTTTTTACACTTCTCGCACCACTTAGCTTCGCCTCCTCCTCCTCCTTCGGTTTTTTGAGAATTTCCTTTCTTTGTTGGACTTTGCAGATCCCTCATGCTTCCTTTTCTCACCAACTTCAGACCTCTCCTGACTCTTTTCACTTATCTGGATCTCTACATTCTTAGCTGATCTAACAGTTGTTTTCAGAGTAGTTGCCATTTTGACCGTTGGGCTAAAGTTTATCTACAATCCGTTAGCAAACCTATCAATCTTGGAGAGTTCAGTAGGAACCAAGTAGGGAAATAGCTTCATTTTCTCGATGAATGCGGTGGCATACTCATCAAGACTCATCTTCCCTTTCTTCAGGTTCTGAAACTCATTGTTTAGGCCTATCAAATCTATCTTCGAGCAGTACTGCATTTTCAATTGTTCCAAGAACTCTTCCCATGACATCCTTAGGGCTTCTCCTCGTGGCATCGTACTGCTAATAGCTTCCACCAACTCAAGACTCCAGTTTTTAGTTGTCTTACTGCGAAGATAGTCTTCTGTTTCTCACTATAGTTGCAACTCTCAAACACCATCTCCATCTCAGAGATCCAATCCATAGTCTTAACCGGCTTCGGGCTTCCAGAAAGAATTGGTGGCTTGGCACTCAAGAATATCTTATACGTCCGCCCATCCTGGTCATTTCCCCTCTCCCTTCCATTACCACTTGCCCCTTGGGTTTCAACTTGACTTATAGTGCGGCTATAGTTCCCTTCCTCATATTGCTCGGGAATCAGCTCGGGCTCTACGATTGGTATGGTAGCTTTGTCCCTATTTTCGTGCAACATCAGCCTCATTTCCTCTCTTTGTTCTGCTAACATAGCCTGAATCATGGCTTGTGCTCCATCCATGGTGATTGGTTCGAGTGGAACTTCTACCACAATAGGGATTTGTTGAATCACCGGGGGTTGATTCTTGTTCCCATTCGCATTCACAGTTCCACTACGGGTTCTTGTCATTTTGATCTATACACCGAATAAGGTGAATTTAGATCTTTACTTAGGATAGATGTTCAAATCATCCTTATCTATCCGAAATGTTTATATGCCAATTCTAATATCGTAGTCGTACGTTTAGAATCCTAAACACATAAGGTTCCCAGATCCAGTCGACAACAGACCATAGATCTGCACAAATAACAGCGTATAAGGCATAACTCATTTAGCACATAAAGCATATTAGGCATACTTTCCTAAATAAGCTAGTGCTCACACCTCACAATCATCGCTTAGCATTCTAAGTTTAAGTCTAGAAATAAATCCATATTCCTAGTTCGCTTAAACTAATGCTCTGATACCAACTGTGACATCCCCAGTTTTCACGGTCAGAAAAGACCGATTTAGTTTATGCTTTATAAAAATCAAAGTATCTCTTTTAATAAAAATGTTGCGGAATTTGTTCCCAGAAAAACATGATAAATACATTATCAAAACATTTCGAAAGAAACGTATTTTATTTCTTTTAAAACGTTTGGGATGTCATCGTCACTACAAAAACATAAGCATAAACAGAACTTACATTCATTTACACTAGTGATATATATCTCGTTAATCTCTCGGTGTAAGGTAACTTCACATCGTCACCTGTGATATAAATAAACTGAGTGGTCAAGTTGGGAAGCCTGGTGAGTGCATAGGGTTTTCAACCCACGATAATATAATTATTATGTTTAAACAATCAAACAATCAACCCAATTACCCATCCCCATTATCTTCTTTATTCTTAAGGATCTACCCTAAGAATCAGTTATTCCACGTTCATACATTCCTAAGGATCATCCTAAGAAATCGGCACGAAGTCTATCGTTGCCATGGTTTACACAATGGGCACTAAGTCTACATAGTTGCCAGGGTTTAGGCATCAAGTATGCATGATCGCCAAGGTTTAGGCACTAAGTCTGCATTGTAACTAGAGTTTAGGCATCAAGTCTGCATGATCGCCAAGGATTAGAGTACACCGGGTGAACACATCATTCACAACACCTAAAGGTTGCGGGCCTGCTAGTGTTCCACTGGACTGTCTAGAATAGTTCGTGGTTGTCATCCATACTCTGTTGAATGACGTTGCCATCATTTGGGAAAAAGGCTTCTCACACCATCCACCTCTAACCCTCACCTCATGGTCTAATCATCCCTAATCTCATCATCAAACTCATATTTCATCTACCCATGTTTTACCCAACATATTTTGTAGATGTAAGATATACATACAGTTTAAATCATTTAAAAAATGTATAAAAATCTTTCACCCAGCATAGACAGCAAGAATACAGACAATATGCACACATAGCACGTAATTTTATAATAATTACTTCATATCTATGTGTAACATGAAAGGGGCTATGCACTCACCTGTCAAGGTGGTGATTCCGAAATTAGACAGCGCTTTGTTACTCTTGAAACAATTTCCTTCGTTAAAACCTAGTATTATTACCACTAGGGTTTAGTCTATCATTCACCGAAACTAATTAATAGTCTAGCTATTATTAGTATTATATAAGCGTTAAACAACACTTATATAACCCATAATAATAGTCCAAGTACTCATTATAAGTTTCTAAGAATGTTACTATAATTATTTAAAAGCTATATTAAAAGTTGTGTAGGCGTAGCTCACTTACAACGGGTTTTAAAGAAAACCGGGCTTTGCTTGGAGTAGCGTTTCGAAACCGAAAGACCCTTTTTCTCGGGACTCCGGGAGCCTCGGGGCTTCCTTCGGGTGCTAGGGGTTCACCTAGACTTTAGGGAGGGTTTAAAACCCTAGAGAGAGAAAGTAGTGAGAGAAGAAATGAAGAAAGGTGTGAGAATTTCATAAAGGCTCGCATGCCTTTTATAGGCGCCAACAACTCGGATTACACTGGGCGTACCTAGGAGGTACGTTGGGTGTTCCTCGGATAAGGTTGCCAGCTCACACCAGCTGGTTCGCACTAGCGTCGGAAGGATAAGGCCGAAGGTACGCGGGGCGTACAGGACTTCGTACGCGGGGCGTAACGTGAGGGGCTACGCGACTTGATCCGAAGCGAGGTCTGATCAGCGATTGATGGTCCGGATGTTGCCACGTCATCTCAGTTTCGTAATTTTCCTTCTCGGCTTCTAAAAATCATAATTTTCGCATACGAGCTCCGTTTTCAAAGTTCTTTATATCCACGCATAGGCGGGAACGTACTATACAACTTTCGTTTAGACTACGTCGGCTAATTTTGACTCGATGTTAAAAGTTATATTTGTAACAGGCTAGGACACGATTGGTCCGTTAAAAATTCATAACTTCTTCATCTGACGTCTGTATTTTTATCGTTACGCTACTATTAACGAGATCTTCAATTCTCTTCTAGGTTGTGTCGGCTAAAAACCGCTCGATCTAAAATTCAAATTTCGGGTTGTACACTGCTAAGCCGAAACTTCGAAAAATCATAACTTACTCATACGAAGTCAGATTTGAGCGTTCTTTTTATGGACGCTCTCGGTTTAACGTATTCTACGAATTTCATACAGGTCGCTAAGGCTAAAACTCACTCTATCGTAAATTCACTATTTACGCTTCCCGGTATTGTGTCGGTTCAGTCACGAAACTTCGACGGGTCATAACTTCTTCGTTATAACTCGGATTTTGGCGTTCTTTATATGTACGGAAACCTTGTAAAATATACTAAAACCTAGTTAATATTATTTATTCTAAATAATCTTTTGCCGAAAAGTCATTTTCGATACTTCTTGCCTCTAAATTGACTAGCCCGGATCTACGGGCGTTACAGCTTTTGGTAGGATTGGATATTTGAAAGTCTATAGGGTCTAGCATTATGTATGGCTAGAATACACTAGTACTACATGGTTGGTGGAAGTTTCATGGATGGGTGGGTTGTGTGGGACCGGTAGGTCAGTTGTGAGACAGTTAGCCTTCCTCTAGGAGTGAGGATTCAGCGCTCACTATGTTTATGTATATTGTTAGGGTGTTTTGATGATACTTTATACAAATATGGGTAGGTACGGAAGGTAGTATGGGCCCGTACTACTGAAATCACAGGACCCATACGCGTAGCAAGGAAGTTGCAGTCCATGGGGTTTAGTTGTAAGTTGGTTCCCTATTATGGTATGGATTGTTCAAGACGTTTTGAGACCAGATCTGGGTCAGGACAGAGAATTGGCAACCAGGATAAGCCAGTTTTATCAGAGGATCGTGTCTGGGAGATCATCTGGGAGGAGGTGATTGAGATCGTTCGAGGACAGATTTCGGAGATGATTGGGTCTTTCAAGACCGCCATGGTTGAGTATTTTGTAGAGCGTCATGCAGCCATTACTGAGGCGGCTTCTGCAGCAGCTTCCACAACTGTATCGACGGTAAGGAGAGGATCTGGATGAGCTTTTCGGTACAAGGACTTGTTATTGGTGAATATTCTGATGAGCAGAGGGCCACGGTTATTTGGGATCAGGAAGATCATCTGTACTCGTTATATTTTTGCAGGTTGAGCAGGAGAGGCTAGCATATGACTTCTAGATTTGAGGGTCGGGGGTTTGCTCTAAGCCTGAATGTGATTCATGGGAACTCCAGAAAGGAGTGATGATTTTGCTCAGCTGGGGTTTTGTAGCTGGAAGTGGAATGGTTAATTTATCGATTACATTGTCGTTTTGTAGGGCAAGGATTAAGCCCTCTTAGTTTTTCGAGCTTGAAGGAGTGAGCAGGCTTGTGACCAGGATCAGGTTGTATTCCAGCTCGGGGTCAACTGGTTTTAGGAATAGGCAACATTACTTTAACACCGATGAGCGTAGGTGGGTCAATGTGGCATAAGTAATTTTGAGGTCCGATTTGCCTTGGATCTCTTGTATCAGGCGACGAGGATTGATTATGCGACCTATTGCACTTTTGGGATTATAGACTATGTCTTGGGAGTAGTTTATAGCCCGATTTAGGGTAGAGGTTGTTTCGGTTACTGTAGTTGAGTTGTGAAGAGAATGATTTCTAGAGTCCGAGAGCAAGAAGCTTGTTTGGAACACCTTTGGAAAACGGGTATTATGTGGGAGGTCTGCGGATAGGGTCCCACTGAACGGTTATTCAACATTATCAGGATTCAGTGGTTTTAGAAACCGTTAGTGATTGACGGACTAAAGATCCAAGGGAAGTAGCTCGTCGTCAAGGTATTAGTTGGAGCATATATCTTATGGTCTTCTGGACTTGAGTGTGAGGTCATCCAAGAATTAGTGACAATCGATTTCATTGGGGTTCAGGAAGTGTTCATCTGGTTCTTAGAATTGTGTGATCAATTGGGATTGGCTAGTAATGGAGCACTAGTGGGAAAGAGTTGGTTGTCATCGGGTCGATCGTTGGGAAGTGAAAAGGATTGGGAATCCTCCAATTTTCATGTATTATGAAAGCTTAGTCGAATCTAAGTGGGGGAGAGTTACCCTAGGATACAGAGCAGTAGAGGTTTTGAAACAGGGATAAGTTTCATAACCCGACAGGGAGAATGGAGACCTTAATGGCTGCTTGGTTTGAGGGTTGTGTTGATTTGGGGTTCGGCAAGACTTCCTAGAATAAGAAACACGTCTTCTTGGTGCTTGATAGTAGAAGTTGGGGAGCCAGGTTGGAATTCTAGTCAGGAATTGAGTTCAGTTCGAGTATTCGGTCGAGGGTGTGCTCGACTCTGAGGGTTTTTGGATTGATAGATTGAGGATTTTGTTAGCTTCCAGGGCTCGACAGTGCATTCAACATGGGTGTGCGGGTTATTCAACGTATGTGGTAGACAGGCGGGTCAAGGGGCAGACCACAGATTCCCAAAAGGCTGGAAGATCGACATGAGGCTTGGGTTAGGACAGAGTTAGAGTCCACGAAATGGATCAAGAGTTCGGAACCGCAAGTGAGTGAGAACAGCTTGCATGGGAATGATCACCAGGAAGAGTGGTCGAGGGAGATACTCAACAGTTTAGAACGATCCAGACTGGATGAATGCCCAGAGGGGCGGTCCATACATGCTTAAGGTTCTGATAGTGGTCAAAATAGACTGAAGGCTTGGTGAGGCGGTCCAGTCATACTGAAGACTCTGCATGTGTTTGTAGCTCTAGGTTTAGGTATGGAGTATGTTGCTATGATATAGTAATCAACAGGTCTGTCCCCAAGTATTGATCATGTTGCTAGAGCAGGCTGAAGACTCTGGTGTATTTTTGGTTTGATCAAAATTTGTTATTAGAGATCGGATGGAGTACAGAGGATCTTGGTGATCTCATCATTTCGGAGTGTCTTATAGGATTAATCTTCTTCGATCGGATATTACTGCAGTTGGGAACTGGGAGTAGATCCGAATGGGTATTCATCATCTTTAGGAAGACTTGGGATTAGAATGTTTTGTCATTCAGGTTCTAGGAACTAGGTTAGATCTTTCTCATTATCGTCTATGGTATTTCGATAGGGTTAATGTGGTACTGCTTTATGCAGTAGGCCAATATACCCGGTATGGGTCGACTGAAAGTCGTAGGCATGGAGGCTCAATGGGAACAGTAGGGTTGAGGCAGTAGGCCAACAAACCCTGAGAATTTCAACTCGATAGTTGAATTGATTAGACATGTTGGTATTCCAACCTGAAGGGGTGATATGGGTCAGATATGAGTGTCATGTTGGTTGGCCAGAAGTGGTAGGTATGTTGATGATGGTTTGAGTTATTGTGAGGTGTTTTGGGTTGGTTTCATCTGTGAAAGAGCCATAGCATGTATGAAGTGAGGAGAAGATGGGTCACTGAAGACCAGGTAGGAGGTGAGGCTGACGTAGGTCATGTAACGTTCATTATGTTAGCAGAAGTTGATGGCAGTGTGTGGATGCAAGTCCAACCAGTCGATTTTATTTTTGAGAGTCGTGTGGGACTGCTGTTCATGTGTGTCCTTTGGTTTAGAAATCGGTGAGGTGTCCGATGTTGCGGGTAGTGGGCAGACAAGTTAGGACCAGGGAGGTTTCGACTTCTTCTGAGAAACATCACATGGTAGCAGAAAGAGTTGAAGTGGGTTTATGATTTGGGATTCATGGATGGTAGAAGTTTTTGTATCGTTATGTTGTTTGTTGATGAGAGGAGTGTTGTTTAGGCCCTTCGAGCTGCAGAGGAAAGTGGATATCTATAGTACCAGAGTGTTGGGCAACTGAAGTGACGATAGTAGTGTCGATCAGTCATCGGGAGCATTCCAGTAATGAGCTAAGGGCCGAAGAGGGCATACCAGACTCATGTTATGGGATGGGAGGCAATCCAAACATATACGGAGGACCACGTATATAACATCCGGATTTTTAGGTGCAGTATTATGTATTATAATCTCGATATTTATGGAGAGACTTGATGAGTTGAGGGTCCAAGTCGCCGAGTCGACTCGAGTTTCCAGCGTGGAATTAATGAAAGGACTCAACGAGTCAGAGAGATGACTTGCCGAGTAGGTACTGGTCAGGGAAACCCTAATTTCCTGGGTTTGGGACCTATTTAAGGACACTTATAGCCTCATTTGCGGCTCACCAACCATTCTTCCACCCTGAGAGAAACCATAAATAGCCATGGAGCTTACAGAGAGAGTTTGAGCCTTGAATTTGAGTGTTTTTTGCATTTCTTTTGAAGTGAAGAGGAGGATTCAAGAAAGGAACGTGAAGGAGGCCATTAGATCTGAGGTTATCTTGTCCAGAAGCTTCTAAGAGAGGTAAAAAGTGCTCACCTTTCTCCTTATGGTGACTAGATTCCATTTTTGTGGTAGTTAGGGGTTTTTACCACCCATTATTGGTACTTTGAATGCATAAGGTCCCTTTTGTGGTCTAGACTTCAGATTTGGACCTTGTGAGGTCTAGAGAGTCCCAAAGCTACAAGCTCTACCCAACCAAACAAGAGTTATGGTGTGCAAGCACCTTGTTGGAATTGTTTTGGGCATTTAGAGTATCATATGCCATGCATGGACATAAAGATCAGAGCTTTACATTACTTTTCGACCCTATGGGGCTAGATCTAGGGTTTTGACTGATAGATATGACATTGGACGTTTGAATGGGAAATTATATCAAAGGAACTTGCCGAGTCCATGGGATGACTCGGCGAGTCGGTGAGGGTTTGTCCTGATAAGTTTGATCATGCGATAACTCATCGAGATGGGGGTCAACTCGACGAGAAGAGATGGACCTTCATGAGACTACTGTGGATGTGAGTGAACTCGGCGAGTTGCATGACTGCACTCGACGAGTCGGGTCACAGAGTTAGAAAGAGAAAGAATAGCCTTCGGTTATTCGAGTCGTGAAAAGAGTATTAATTAGAGATATTCATACTTTGTGTTAGGCACATGCTAGTTTGAGATTCAAGCGCGAGGTTCTTTCCTCACCTTCTTGCAAGGTGAGTCTTCTCACTATACTTTACCTAGAGTGGTATCTATGTGTGACCAGAGGGTCTTATGTGTTTATTTGAGTACTGTGATATTACTGCATTATGTATGTGTTATTTATGCTATGTGTTATTTAGAGTTAGTACCGGAGGGTCCACAGAGATAGGACTGGAGGGTCCATAGAGTTAGGACCGAAGGGTCCATCAGAGTTGTGGGACTGGAGGGTCCTACTGATACACATTGACCGGAGGGTCTAACAGAGTTATAGCCTTGAGTGGCTAATTTTTTGTATGTGATATTTTGAGGAACTCACTAAGCTTCATGCTTACCGTGTTATGTGTTATGTGTTTCAGGTTTTTCTCAGGATCGCGGGAAGGTGTCGGCTTCATTGTACACACTAGTGAAAGAGTTACGGTTTTGAGGATCCTGGATTTTAACCAAACAATTATGGATTTTTGAGTTGTAAACTTAATAAATGAGATTTTTGTGAAATGCATTATGAGAATTATGTGATTTTAAATGAAAATTTTGTTCTGAAAATTTATGGTGTTACTACATAAGGGTATTCCAGGCATAGGTCGTGGGCATAGAGATTGTGTTGGTTATGTCTTTTATAGGAGCGCGTTCAGATTGGGTGTATAGTTGATGGTTTGGGGGAGTTACACTCGGTTGTGACAAATCTGAGGATGGTGGATAAGACGCGAGGACAAATCCTTGGATCTCAAGTTATGAGTAAACCCGAGTTATATTCATAGAGGTATTCCAATCTAGGGTATTCCATCCTGAGGATGACTGAACCCTATCATTAATTGGACCTAATATGTTTGGTATTCTAGCCTGAGACTGATTGGGCCAGGCGTGAGTGTTCGTGTTTAGTGGATTGATTTGGTATGATATTTTGGGACAAATATTCTGTCAGCACAAAGGGGTTCGCTTCAGGATGAGGAAAAAATTTGAATTTCTAATACTTTGGATCATCAGGATTTTGTCGAGTTAGCAAAGTGGCATGTATGATAGAGCTTATGAAACGTTTCGGCTGGGATTCACAAAACCTTTCACGTTTCGCAATTGCGAAAGTGCATCATGGATCAGGAGGCGGTAGTATCGTTGGATGACATTCAGGTCGATGAGCACCTGAATTCTGTTGAGAGGCCTATGGCCCTTCTAGAGAGAAGGATGAAGGTTCTGCGAGACAAGGAGTTATTGTTGGTAAAGATACAGTGGGAACACCAAAGAGGGTCCGAGTGGACGTAGGAGCCGGAGGTAGAGATGCGGGGGCACAATCCGAAGTTGTTCACTGCAGCGGACTTCGAGGATAAAGACTAGTTCAAGTGGGGGAGAATTGTAACGCCCCTATTCCCAAAGTATTGATTTATGGTTAAATTGTGAGGATTTAAAGGTCTACTCGACGATTTGGGTGCCCTGACTCGTCGAGTAGCAGCCGTTTAGTCCACGTGTTTAAGTGACCTACTGCCGAGTCCAAGAAGGGACTCGACGAGTAGGAGCTGGAGGATGAAACCCTAATTTCCGGGGTTTTTGCACCCTATTTAAAGGATCATTAGCCTCCTCAGCTTCCCCTTACAACCACTTGATAGTCCATAAACCCTAATCCATTTGTGTGCATCATTCTTCTGTGTTTTAAGCTTTGGAAGAGGATTCTTGGTGGGAATAGCTTGAAGAACAAGTGATTAGAATCAAGGAACATATGGGATCTGAAATCTACCTCAGTTAGCATCTTTTGGAAGGTATCATGTCATTTTCTTGACCTCATTTCCTTCTAGATCTCATTTGGGTGAAGATTAGGGATTTTCTAGCATATTATGAAGCTATTCTTGAGTATGAGCTCAGATCTGAAGCTGTAACTTCAGATCTGAACTCTATTTAGTCTCTAAGTCCATAAAGCTCTCATCTTTGGCAATTATGAACTCCCCCTTAAGTGTAAAACTCCATTGCAAGCTTGGTTTTGTCATTATAAGACTTTAGAGCCTTGCATGCACGTAAATTTTGCAACTTTACGTGATAAAAATGCCTTGGGAAGTTAGATCTACAATATGGAACCTTAAGATGGCTTAAAAGCATCTGAATGGATAATGGACTGCAGGGAGTCGACAAGTTGCATGTTGAACTCGGCGAGTCCGAAAGATTGTCGTGGACTCGGCGAGTAAGTGGAGTGACTCGATGAGTCAGTTAGGGTTTTCCTGGTTTTTTTGGCATGCATGAACTCGGCGAGTTGCAGTGGAAATTCAACGAGTTGGCCAAGGAGTTGACGGCCGCAAACATTAGGAACTCGACGAGTCACTCTAGTGACTCGACGAGCTGCCAAGCTATGCAAGGAACTCGACGAGTGGTTGTTTGTACTCGACTAGTTGAGGTCAACATGGATCGTTGACCTTGATCATTGACTTTGACTTTGATTAAGGGTTGACTAGTTGAATTCCGGGAACATTTTAGGAAATTGGCCAATGTGCATTCAATTCCAAATCTTGAAGAATTGCCCAAGTGCTCAAGATGAAGTCATTCATTGAAGATAAATACTGAAGCCAAGCTCTCGATGAAGATTGACAGGAAAAGACAACTACTTTTTAGGGGGAGCGTGTTGGGTCATTTAGAAAAGAAAGTTATAAACCAAGGGGGAGATTGTTAGGTCAAAAATATGGTTTATACTTTACTTTTCTAGGAAAATTGTATTTTTGTGTCTTGGACTGTAAACAGCTTAGTGTTTACGACCATATAAGTGTATACGGTCAGTGTTTATGGCCGCAAACCCATTTACGACCCATGCTCTCCAGCCCATGTTCCCCTTGTGTATATATAGGTGTTAGGGGTGAGGAGTAGAGATTGATGAACAGAAGAGAGTGCACGGTCTAGAGAGAAGAATGTGTGTTAGAGTGTGTGAATCTCTTGTATCCGGATCTTCATTCATATCAATACATAGAAGATTCATATTATTCTTCTTCTCCTTCTCTTCTATTTGATCTGACATCATCCGTTTGATTGGGATTCCGCACCATCAAACGGATCTGATTGATACACATGCATTTTGGGGACTTACAATTGGTATCAGAGCAAGGATTGTATCAGTCAATTTTGTCAGATCTGGAGATTATTTGATCTCATTTTCAAATTTTTTTTGCATTTTTAGATAGATCTCTGAAAAATAAGGGGGGTTTGTTCTTTGCATTTTTTATAAAAACGAGTTTTTGATCGAGTTTTTGAGCAAAAAAGGGTGAAAAACGTCGCTTTTTTTAAGGGTTTACAGCCATTGAAGGTATCTCGGCCGTAAACAGTTTGCGGCTAGGGTTTCGGAGTTTACGGTCTCGGAGTTCACGGCCTGAGGTTTGCGGATCGGAGCATACGGCTCGGACGTTTGCGGCTCGACTTAGTGGATTGCGGCTCCTGCACTCGCTTCATTAAAAAATAAAGGAGAGATTTAGAGGCTGCAAGGGTTCAAACTCGAGACCTCTAGGTCTTCAAACGCGCACCTTACCAGTTGGACTATCAAGTCTTTTGTTCCATTCCTTCGAAATTTAACTCTAAAGCACTTCCAGTCGCACCTTAATTTCGCAAATTGACACTTTTAGCCCAAAAAAAATAATTTCCTTCATTTTAAATTCCAATTTTAACCAAAATAATAATAATAATAATAATAATAATAATAATAATAATAATAATAATAATAATAATAATAATAATTGGTGTTTATTTATTTTATTTTTTTGACTTTTATTTTTTGACTTTTTACTAAAAAATTGACTTTGACTTTCAAGTTTGATCTTTGACTTTAAACTTTGATTTCCTCGTTTAACTTTTAAATTTTCAAATTTAACTTTTGAGTTTGACTTTTCAAGTTTGACTTTTTAAATTTGACTTTTGAGGTTTGTAGTCAAAGGGTTTGATTTTGGCTTCTAGTTGTGTTTTTAACGACTTTTAAGGTCAACGAGGGAAATAAAGACATGAAAGAGAGTCGTCAGGAGATGTTAAGACAAAACTTCAACATGTTCATTTATATCCCTGAAGAAACCCTGGAAGGTCAGCTGTAGCAATTTACCACACTCACTACTGAGATGAATATAGTTGTGATCTTCTTGACCAAATCTGAGATAAACAAAAAGCTACTGAATTCACTTCCAAAATCGTGGGATATGAACGTAGTTGTCATCAAGAAGACAAAAGATCTCAATCTTCTTAGTATTGCTGATGTAATTGAAGAGCTTGATGCTTTGAAATGTGGAAAAACAATGAGTTCTAAAAACACTCCGGTCAATGAAGTCTCATGCTCTTAATCATGTGAAGCTACGATTAAACTTCTTCGTGAACATAATGATTTGCTAAAAAGGGGAGTCGAGGACCTAAAATATGAAGGATATCAACTCAGGAAAGGATAGAAACCCCTGAAGGCTGAATTAGAAGCGAAAACCAAAGACTTTAGGAAGCTTCAGGAAGAGTATAGCAACAAGTGTGAAAATTATGACTATATTAAGAGACAACTTTCTGATGTAACTGAAGAACTTGATACATTTAAAATTAAGTGTGGAAAAATAGATGTTAGTTTCAAAAATTATACTGTTCAAGTCAGACAGTCGAGCCCTTATTTGAAACCTAATTAAAATTTAAAGATAATCAAAACAAGGGTCTAGGATATGATAGTGTTCCTCCACCTTTCAATCATAACTACACATCCATCCCTATGACACTGGAAGAAATTGATAGGGAGACACATCTTCAATATGCAAAACCAACTGGATTTGTGTCAGGAGGTATTCAGGTTGAAGATTCTAATGGCTCTACTTTATGTGCAGGTAAAGTAGCAGAAGATGAGAACAAGGAGAACACTACTAAACAAACCAATGACTCCTTGAACTTAGAATCTGATGCTTCGAATTTTGTTACTCCTAACAAACTTGCCGTTGAGAAATACAGGCCACCAATTCCAGCGCAAGAGAGTGCTTGTTGCAAGTGTGCATGTGGGATCAACTAGAAACGAGGCAAGGATACGCCACCAGGGGTAGGAAGAAACAACTTCATAGTGAAGAAAAAGACATGTTTTCACTGTGGAACACCTGGACATATTGCCAAAAATTGTCCTAATCGTGCATACGTTCCATACTATGCACAAGGGTGGCAGAACGCGCCAAGAGGGAGATACTCCAACAGAATCCCCTCAAGGTCACGTTCAAACAATGGTGACTAGAATATGCAGAAGGCTATGAATCAAACCCACAAGGCCAAGAATCTGAATCCCAAGGGTAATAAGGAAATGTCAGCCAACAAGCCCAATCCAAGAGATGCTCCAGTGAAACAAAGACCGATTAAGTCAAAGTCATCTCAACGGCCGACATCAAGATCAAAAGCAAGCACTGAGCCACCCATCAGATCGAAAAAGAAATGGGTTAAACCCAACTACAAATGGGTTTCGAAGGCTCAATCTCCCAAATCAATTAATGATTCTAATATTTCTACATCTTATGTTTGTAATAAGCAGGATATGTCATGGGAGAGAGTACCCTGCATTGATGACAAAGGTCGACCCAGTTTCAAAAGGACTAGGTTCCAAAGACCAACTAATCCCGCTCTGTGTCGAAGCAGCTATGGACGAATATCACCAGACTTCGGTTTGTTGGTAGTGGTTATTCCAGGCACATGATAGGGGACATCTCTCAACTGTAAAGCATTCAAACTTTTGTTTGAGAGTATGTGTCCTTTACGGGAAGGGAAGAAAGGAAGGGATCACATGGGGTTTGTGCTGAATGACATGAAGAATTTTCGGATCTGTTCTGAGATTATGCGTGCTGTTCTTAGACCTTCTGGATGCAAATTCAATCGGTGAATTACGGTTTGCGTTTTCTTCTCTATACTCCTGAATTTATCTTACTGTAATTCGTTTTAAAGACAATTTTTCATTTTCTTAATAGTTTTTCGTTAGTAGGTATTGTTTGGGAAGTGATTATCAAGTGATAACGGGCAATCTAAATCTGCATAACGTACCAAAATTGAATTGTCTACACTCTGTGCTCGATGCGTCGGTAGGCACGAAAGATTCAAAATGGACTTGACTAGGAAGATTTGAACTTAAGGAATTCAAGGATTTGACAAATATTGAAGTAGTTAGATCCGTTTAGCCTGAAAATACGACAATCAGATAGGTTGAGCAGGGATATATGCATGAGAATCTACCGGTCACATTAAAATAACCCGTATCTAGAACTGTGAATTAACTTTTCCTCGATGTGCGGATTATGTCCTTAATTCCGGTTTTGATGGGGTGAATGCGGAATTCCGATAAACTAGGTCAATAGAAGGTTATTTTCGTGTTTTTTGTCTGTTAGTCATATGCTTCCTCCTCTGCGTGATTTGAACTGGACTGTAACATATGCAATTCTATCTCTCTGCATCTTCTCTCTATGCAATTCTTTCTATATGTTAGCCATATATTGTCTCCTTTGTGTGACTCATAATCCGACCTGGTACACAGTATATGCAGTGTTCTTTTCTCAATCCCTCTAAAACTTCAGTTAGTCATATGTTTCATCCTTTGCGTGATTGGAAGAGATCCGACCTGGATGTACAACATATGCATTCTAAATCTATCTTCTCTCTTAATAATTGTCTGCTCACCCTGTGTAAGGAGTATTTTGGAAGTCCTTGATGGCTGGAGCATATCAGGAAGCATAAAACACATTCTAGTACAATTAAAAATGAACACATACAGATTGTCTGTAGATCTCGTTGCTCAATTTAGGTGGACAACAATATCCCTGGTTGTAGTCAGTTAAATGGTCACAGGGAAAATTTATTTAAGAATAAGGGATAATAATATATATGTGTGTGTGTGTGTGTCATGTCATTGGTAAATTGTCCAAATTATGTCACAAATATTTCGTGCTTAAGTGGACCACAATACTGGCGATCGATCAGACGAAGACATGAAGATAAGGGTACTGACAAGTGGAATAGGGCTGTCCAACAACTTTGATCCCAAATATTTTTTTTTGTTAAATTTGTTCATAATTTTCCTCTATGCACAAATTTAGGGGGAGAATTAAAAAAAATCAAACAAAAATCAGAAAATCCAAAATCCAAAAATATTTTTATTTCTGTTTTATTTCTTGTTCAGAAAACAGAAAAATATCCAAAAATATTTTTGTTTCTGTTTTAATTTGTGTGCTGAGTTTTCTTTTAGTTTTTTTTGTCTTGAAAAGTGATTTCAGGTGTAGATGAAACTCATGGAGTTTGTGTCCAAAATTTCTAAGCCAAAGCTTCATCCGTGATCATCGAAGAATTCTCATTCGAAGGAGCAAGAAATGAAGATTATTCTTTCAGCATTCATTCTTTCAACCCCAAAAGCAAGGTGAAGCTGAAATTGAAGATTATGTAACGGATTGCGTTGAAGCCTCCTCAATCAATCTGCTGCTATCTATGAACCTGCTGAAGTGATCCAAAAATTATTTCTCTCTGAATTTCTCTCTGAAGATTCTCTAGCTGAAAGCGTCATCTTTCAAGAATCAGTACATCAAGCATCCTCACCCAATGTGCGTTCAATTCCAAATCTTGAAGAATTGCCCAAGTGCTCAAGATGAAGTCATTCATTGAAGATAAATGCTGAAGCCAAGCTCTCGATGAAGATTGACAAGAAAATCCAGCTACTTTTTAGGGGGAGGGTGTTGGGTCATTTAGAAAAGAAAGTTATAAACCAAAGGGGAGATTGTTGGGTTAAAAATATGGTTTATACTTTACTTTTCTAGGAGAATTGTATTTTTGTGTCTTGGACCGTAAACAACTTAGTGTTTACGGCCATATAAGTGTTTACGGTCAGTGTTTACGGCAGTAAATAGGTTTACGGCCGTAAACCCATTTACGGCCTATGTTCTTCAGCCCATGTTCCCCTTGTATATATATAGGTGTTAGGGGTGAGGAGTAGAGATTGATGAACAGAAGAGAGTACACGGTCTAGAGAGAAGAATGTGTGTTAGTGTGTGTGAATCTCTTGTATCCGGATCTTCATTCATATCAATACATACATGATTCATATTATTCTTCTTATCCTTCTCTTCTATTTGATCTGACATCATCCGTTTGATTGGGATTCCGCACCATCAAACGGATCTGATTGATACACATGCATTTTGGGGACTTACGGTTAGGTCTGTATCCCAGCCTTTGGATATTGATGTGTGAAAACTCACTTAGTTTTAAACCTACTTTTAGTTGTAAAATAAACACACAAAGGCAGTGGACCTATCAATTGTGGTATAGTCAAATAAGTAGGGTATCGAACACAGGAAACGGAAAATTAAAACTAAAAACTAATTCTATCTAAATTAATTAATAAGTAGAGGGTTTTCTCTAGTTTTACAAGACTAGAAACCTAATAACTAATACTTAATCTAAAAACTAGAAAAACAAAGAATAAACTAGATTCAATAATAAGAAAGAACTTCTGTTTAGTTCAACTCAATTGATCCTATGGTTGATTTCAAGGTAATAGTGCAATGGATTAACTCTTTTGTTGGTTACCGATTCAAGTGACTAGGTTCGCATTCACTACACCAATCCTTAGTGAATAAACTAACTCAAACATTGATCAGTTGTCTAATTTAATTCAATTCACTAGGTTAATTATTCGGATTACTTTAGACTTACAATAGTTAACTAATTTGGCTTTTAATTAACTTATTGTTAATGGTCATCACACAAGCTTGCACATGGACTTACTAAATTTTCTTATTAATTCTAGTTTCATGTTCATTAATCCTAAACATATAACAAAGTGGTCACATGGCATATGAGGTTGATAATCAAACGATGTTCATGCTATTTAATTACCTTCCTATTAACAGAAAATTAATTATCATTCACACACAAGGTTCTTTAGCAAGCTAAAATAACAAAAATCACCAACATTGAATTAATCCTACCAATAATCAACCATAGTCTCTATTTTCTATCCCCAAACATAAGTTTAAGAGTTTTAGCTCATGATTGAAGTAAATAACAACATAAAAATGAATTCTAATTGTCTAGCCATAATGGAAAACAAAAGATTAAGTACAATGATGAAATTTGCCTCAAATCTCCTTCGGTATTGATCTGTAGCTTCTATCTTCGTCTTCCAGGGTTTCTCTGGCCTCTGAATCGCAGATAAACTCTCCAGAATCATCCCAGAAGACTTTTTTCATCGATTTGAGAAGTTATCTTTATATTCACGCAACGACTCGTCGAGTCCATCTCACAATCCTCGTATGCGATAAGTATTTGGGTTTCCGAATCGTTATCTTCTCGAATCTTTACTTGGGCTCGCCGAGTAGGTGTTGTTTTTGGTGTTTTTCTTCTTTATTCAATTCCCGAGCTCCTAACCGCTTCTCCTGCTTCCTTTTGCTTCCGAGCTTCATTTTTGGACTGAAAATACAATTCAAACACTTTTAAGTACCTGTTGTCCATGAAATGCCATAATTTAGCTAATAAATGAATAAAAATCTATACTTAATATAAACTAAATATGCACATATCAAAATACCCCACACTTGACTTTTGCTTGCCCCCAAGCAAAACTGAATTTTAACACATTAGAATCATATATGACAACTCCAATCTAACCCAGCCATTATGCCAAGACCGCAACGCATACATTTGTGTCTAACTTTTTCCTAATAACCCCCCATACTCCAAATACTCACAATCCTCATAAACATTCTCCCACTCACCCCGAACTATGCTCATTTTATGCAACCGTCCGAATCCATCCGCAGAAAACCTCTTATCGTCAAGGTATTTTTAGTTAAGCAACCCAAGCATACATAATCTAGACAATTACAATTTATGATACCACTATGGAGCTCTTTTGAATTATTCACTTCCTTGATAATTTGATCTTTGATCTCTTTGAATTCACCACTTTTATTGTTTGATTTTTTGTATCTTCAACTTTTTGAATTTCTTGGAATTTTTCGATCTTCTAATTTCATACTTTAAATTTGATGCTCCAAAAATTCTTCAAACTTTTTCTTGTAAGGCTCTCTTTTTTTAACATGTATTCCTCACTTTTTTCACTCAAAATCCTACATGCTTAAGTAGGGGCACTCAACCTCAACCTTTATTGGCTAACGATAATAATTTTCCTGGATATATTTCGGGTTTAGGCTGCTAAACATATTGCATCCCTCAGGCTGAGCGGGGTCGTGTTTTTATCCCATGATTTCACTGGAATAAGGAAGCCACAAATGCACTAGAACGTGTATAGGCTCAACTAAACATTTGGGGTTTCATGCAGTTATCAACACAATTCTAACATGGAATCCTAATTTGCTTTTACCAAAATTTTCTAAATTAAGTCCCTAAGTAATATTTTTGGTATGCAACAATTCTTTTTAAAAATTAGCCTAAATTAAGATTCTAAATTTTCTAATATGTGACCAACCCCCTACCCCACACTGATTTTATGCAATGCCCTCATTGCATACTATGTAAAAATAAAAATGCAAATACAGAGAGAATTAGAACAAACTCCCCTGGGATAGCAGTCGATAGGTTGATACTCTTCTTTCCAGCTCCAACTTCACTTGACTTTAGCCATGGAAACAGCTCATCCATGACTTGGGCATCAAAATCTCATGTGGCAGCTCCAAATATGCAGGGAAAACAGTGTAAGATCTTCAAGAATCGATATGAAGGAATAATTGGTCAAGTGGTACACTCAGCAGCATCAAATCAGCTGTCCTTTTGGTATAAAAATGAATGACTCGCCGAGTCATATATGCGACTCATCGAGTATAAGCACAAACATCTCAGAATTTGTGAGAATACAAGGCGACTCGTCGAGTCATTTTAACGCACTCTACGAGTAGGCCACTGGACGAAAAAAAATGTATTCTGCAATTGTTCCAGCCTCTAATAAATCTTCCGAATTCCTTCTCACTTCTAGACTCAATTGCTCATGTCCCTAGGGACCGGACTCGACACTTAGACTCTAACGCTTCCCTTTCTCGACTCTCTTTCACTCAATATAACTCTCTTTTCTCTACAACTTTAAACCCTTCTATGCAAGCACTCCTAATCCAATTCTGAAAATCATCAAGGCAAACAAACATCAAGCAAAACAGTAAAAGTCTTAACAAATTCCAAACACACCAAATAAGAACAAAAACAAAAAATAAAAATTGTTTAATAAAAACACAAATAAACTAATCCTCCTCATCCTCGTCATGATCCGGCGCCGCTCCACTTCCACTCGCGCCACTCCTTCTCGCATTGATCACGTCATCCCACGATGGAATATACGGAAAGTTACCACCATCGATATGCGGAATGTTGAAGTGGTCAAATAATTGGATGTGGGATTGATTGCTAAAGTTGATACCCCGCGCGATTTGATCTTGCAACCGCCTCATCTCAACATTGTACCAATCCATTGGTACTTCATCATTGTCTACCGGAATCACCGGCGGTTCCTCCTCTACATCTCGCTCTTGCCTCGATCGGACCCTCCTTCCCTACACCTCGGGACCAACAGCAGGATCATCATGCAGGATAGCGTAATGACCACCACCATAGTCCTCAATGATCCTAGACCTCCTAAAAAGAATGGGATTGAATGCAGGGGTAGGAATCATAGTCATGAAATTCCACGTGCCACGGGTCATCAACCCAAACGAATTAGCGAGCCGTGTGACAAACATACCACCATTAATCTTCGATGTCTTGCAGTCTTTAACCGCACCCTCAGCCAAATATGAAGCCAAACACCAAGGAATATTGCAGAAAGTGTCGGGTGTGATAATGCTCCATAAGTAAAAGACATCAAGGTTAGAAACCTTGTCATTATCTTTTCTTTGGTTAATGGTGGTGGAAATAAGGCGATGAATAAGGCGGTGTGTAGGCGACCGAATGCTTCCCTCCTGTGCTGACTTCGGAATGTACACTTTGTTGGCAATCGTATTCCACCAGCCCGTGCTCGTCACTCCATCAGGGAACACCTTGTGAGAGCATTCCATAAATGCACGGAAAATAGCGGTCGAGACTAATGACCGGTCATAAATAACCATCCGACAAGCGAGATCAACCACGGAGCAACGATGAAACTCGCCCCCAAGACAAAAACTGACACTCGTCGGGTGATAGCAGACATTTCCCCCACTAAAAGATATCGTGGAGAAAAATTCCAAGCAAAGCTCCCGGTACACCGGCTCTTGAATACGGAAGACCCGGCTCCACCCATCGCAAACCATCATCTCCCCCTCGTAAGTAAACTCCTTTAAAAGATAAGGAGCCAACTCCTCTTCATAACGCACACTTTGCAACCAACCCCAATCAATTATGTTGGGCACATAAATTTCTTTCTTCCTGACGTCAGCCAGTTTCTTCTTCCATCTCGTCATGGTAGAAGCGGATTCGATTTGAGGGAAATTTAACCAAGGAAAATCTTCTTGGCGTCCACTGGAACTTTGTCCCCTGCGAAACATTTTCCTGCAAAACAAAGACACAAAACCCAGAAAAAACACAGAAAATCATTAAAATAAGTCACACCTGTGTCCTCGTCTCGACTCGTCGAGTCCATGAACGACTCGGCGAGTCGCAATGACTGTGCGAGTTAGTCGACGAGTCTGTCAACATTCAACCTCTTAATCTCAAAATTAACTCAAGGGGTTTGTCCAGGGATGTTTCTATAAGGTATTAGGGCAAGAATAATCATCTAAAACAACATAATTTTTGAAAAATCAAAACCCTAGAAATTTACTATTCTTCAAAATCGGGTTTGATATGAAATTACTACCCTAGATCATCTAAAAACCATGCTTATAACAGAAAATAGGAAGAAATTAGTTACCTTTCATGACAGAAATTGAAAACTTGAAGAACAATTGAAGAAGATGATGAATGCTTGAGAGAAAGAGTTGGGAAGGAGGCGCACAACGAGTGAGATGTGAAACAAAACTGATTTCATCAGGTTTAAAACCCTAATTACCGGTTGTAAAAAAAAATTTCTATAAATAACACCGACTCGTCGAGTCAGTCTCGGACTCGGCGAGTTTGGTCGCAATTTTTATCCTTCTTCTGAAATCTGTAGGGACTCGTCGAGTCATGGTCAGACTCGACGAGTCTCTTGCCAACAATTATAAAATTTTGCCATTTATTTAGAAAAGAATTTTTTTTTCACCCCACACTTAGTCCATACGCACTCTCAAGCAAACATGTCCGACGAATTGGAAGATTAAAATTCTAAAAACGAAAAAAAATTCAAACAAAACTAAAAAGGTAAAAAGAAAGCAAACTCTAAATAACGGGTTGCCTCCCGCCAAACGCTTCTTTTTTAAGGAGTCGTTAGCTGGACTCCTTCCCGTCTATGTCTCGTCATCTTCCAGCATCGGAAATGCACGCCTAATCTTTTGTGGTTTGTACTTTGTCTTGTAAGCGTGAATCTTCTTTTTGTAAGCCTGTTTTAATTCCTCTTTCTTCTTTTTTACAGCACCATCCTCAACTGCTTGGGCTTCTCTTCTTCTCTTTTTCTTCTTCACCCCATTCTTTTTCTCCTTCTCTTGCACCTCCTTTTCATCAAACTTAAGTACTTCATATTTTGTGAAAGTTCGTGCTCTAGGTTTGGTAATGAATGGTTGATCAGCCTCCACTCTCCTATCCATTGCCTTCTCTTCTTTTTCTGTGTTTAACCCATCTTCAAGCGGAATTGCATCAAGACATGCTATGTGGACGTGTTGGACTTTCGTATCCATTTCTCCTTCTGTTGTTTGTTCTTCTAAAGAATCATGAAAAATATCCATGCCCAAAATATGCAGAGAATTAGCAACAAGCAGATCTAAGTCGTCCAAGTTGTTGGTAATTTCGGCTGGACTCGTCGAATCCAGTAAAGTGACTCGGTGAGTCGGATCGTATTTCACCATTTCTTCTGTATTTTCCGAGTCGGCTCTTTCCAGTGGCTTTTCTATCTCTTCCAAGTCCTTGTTAACATCTCCATCCTCTCCAGAAGGTAGCAAAAACTTGCTTGGATCTTTTTCTTGCAAAAGTTCAAGTTCTTTTTTGTAGTATCTCATCATCTAAACCGATAAATGAGATCTCTTCATTCCCTTTCTCTTCTTTCTTGACTTCTGGTAAAGCTCTAAATACCACTGACTCGTCTCCTACCCTTAATGTTAGTGTAGACTCACATACTTCAATTAAAGCACATGCGGTGTTTAAAAATAACCTCCCCAAAATAATTGGAACTTCGGGGTCTTCTTCCATATCTAGCACCACAAAGTCTACTGGAAAGATGAACTTGTCAAATTTAATGAGAAGATCCTCGCAAACTCCTCTTGGACGAATTGTCGTCTTGTCAGCCAAATGGATCTTCATGTTTACCGGCTTTGGCTCCGGTAAACTCAGCTTCTTGAAGAAAGAGAGAGGCATCAGGTTGATGCTTGCACCCGAATCGGTCAACGCTTTAGTGACAAGTGCATTTCCAAATTGGCACGGAATTATGATACTCCCCAGATCTCCCTTCTTTTTGGGTAACTCACTCAACATTATTTCCGCGACTTTAGCCAAGTCTTTCCTAGCAGCAAAGAGACCTTTTAGTAAGTTGAAGTACTTGGGTGTTGTGAGCATCGTTTCTACAAATGGCACATTGACTTGGAGGGCTCTAACATGTACCATAAAATCTCTATAAGCTTCAACTTTTTCCACAGTCATGGCTTTGATTGGGAATGGCAGAGGGGTATTATATGGCTTTAGGGGGATGGCAGTTTTGTTATTCACGCATGGACTCGTCGAGTCCATTTGAGGGACTCGGCGAGTCTGGTCGGGTTTTGCTGGAGCCGAATCTTCTGCCTTTTTTGTCCTCCTATTGGAGATCCTCTGTGCATGTGTAATATTTCTGCATTGCTGGAGGTCACTGCACTCACATTCTCCATTCTTGGATTATTTTCGATGTTACTTGGAAGTTGACCCGGTCTTCTTTCGTTCACTTGATGTGCAAATTGTCCCAGCTGTTTCTCAATGTTGAGAATGGATGCATGTTGATTCCTTAACATATTTCTGGTCTCGTGCATTGCAACATCGTGATCATTGTGTCTCTTTTCGGACGCGGGTATGAATCTAGTGAGCATTTCTTCTAAATCGGCTTTCTTTTCCAATACCGGTTCTTCCTTTTGATAGAATCCCCTCTCATTCTGCTTGTATTTCTCCTCCTTAGCCTTCTTATATTCTTCGTATGGGAGCCATTCCTTCTTCGGTTTCCGCCAATTCTCGTCGTATCTATCGCCACTTGAGTAAAACATTTGAGCCGTCTTGTTTCCATTTTCGTCCAAGTCACAATCTTTGGTGAGGTGGGGCCCTCTACAATTCTTGCATCCAACTCGAATAGCATGGATTGTTTGATCCATTTTTGTCATCCTTCTATCTAGACTATTGAGCTTAGCTATTACCGCCGCCATGCTATCATTCACCGAGTTCACTGCTCCCCGACTTACTTCATTTCTCGGATTGTGGTATTCTCTAGAATGCTTAGAGAATTCCTCAATTAACTCCATGATTACCGGAGGTGGCTTTCTGGTGAGTGGGCCTTGTGAATCAAGCAATTTCCTTGTGGTGACATTGACTCCATCATAGAAAATGGAGACCTCTTGTTGGCTATTAAGGTCATGGTGTGGGCAATTTCTAAGCAAATTTTTGTACCTTTCCCAAGCCTCATAAAGAGATTCTCCAGGTTGTTGCTTGAAGTTGGCGATGGCTTTCTTCAACTTAGCTATCTTGGAAGGCGGGCAAAAATGGTCTATGAATTCTTCTTTCATCTTGGCCCATGTGGTGACCGATTCGGGAGGAAGTGACTTGAGCCAATCCTTCGCAGCACCTTTGAACATGACTGGGAGCATGCGAAGTAGCTGGGTCTCATGAGGCACATTTGGTACATTAAAGTAGTCAGCCACATCATTTACTTCATCCAAGTGCTTGTAGGCATGTTCGTGGTCTTTCCCGTAAAAAGGAATCTCCTTGAGTTGAGCGAGAATATGGCCCTTTAGCTTGAAAGTAGCGGTTGCGGGAATTGCGGGCTGCACAAGTCCCAGGCTGGTGTCATCGCGCATCCTCTTCTTCCATTTCCCCATGGGGACATCATTGATATTAGCCATAGTGGTAGCTAAATCGTCTTCAAACTCGGATTTGTGCTCGTATGTGGGTTCTTCCTCTTCCTCGGTCTCGTACTCGGTGTCTTCTTGAATTGGATCTTCGATTGTCAAAGAGGCACTGGATGCTCCTGATTTGTTGCTCCTCTTCTTGTTGAAAACGGACTTGAGGTTTTTGAGTGGTGAGTTCCTTGAAGAAGCGAATTCTCCAACGGTTTTTCCATTGCTCCTTCTTAGTGCGGATTCCGGATCTTCAAGAGGATGGACCAGAGGTGTATCAGATCCTCGGGTCATGAAACAGCTGTAACCAAACAAAGCAAAACGCGTAAAAAGAACAAAAGTAAAATAAAAAATTAAAACTGCAAACAGCGATGTACTCGCCGAGTCTGCACGAGTGCACTCGGCGAGTCCAAGGTAAAATCAAAAAAAAATTCTAGTTACTTTTAAAAAAAATTATACTACCTACTAAATTACCTTGTAATTAACTTTGTGTAAGATAAATCTCACACAAAGGATCAATTGAATTAGAATTTAATGTTAATTTTAGAACCGTTCCCCGGAAACGGCGCCAAAAACTTGATGTGTGAAAACTCACTTAGTTTTAAACCTACTTTTAGTTGTAAAATAAACATACAAAGGCAGTGGACCTATCAATTGTGGTATAGTCAAATAAATAGGGCATCGAACACAGGAAACGGCAAATTAAAACTAAAAACTAATTCTATCTAAATTAATTAATAAGTAGAGGGTTTTCTCTAGTTTTACAAGACTAGAAACTTAATAACTAATACTTAATCTAAAAACTAGAAAAACAAAGAATAAACTAGTGTTGGATTAGTGTCTAAGTCCATAACTATTTTGGTATGTACTTGACCCGATGGTGCATGGTCCTTTTGGGTTGCCTTCACCAAAGCAACTTGATAGGATGAATTATGGAGAGAAAGGATTAAATATGATTTATTAATATATTATGAGAATAATATATTAAAGGAGAAATCATATTGTTTAATTAATATTAGTCAATAATTAATTAGTAATTAGTTTTGTGACTAAAAGAGATTAGTTAAACTTAAGGGATTGGAATTGTATTTATAAGATAATTATAATTTGGGCCATGGATTGCCTTATATGATAAGGTGGATGAATTCTATGGGGAAGCCCATATGAAATCGTCCAAGGCTTAAAGAAAGGGCTCTATGGGTTGCTTAGGGCTTAAGCATCCAAATTAGGGTTTCCTTGTTAGATAACCCTAATAGCCCAACTATATATAAGACCCTTATGACCCAAAAACGTGGCTAATGATCTTTCTAGGGTTTCACACGTTTTTGGGCAGCTTCCAACCTCTCTCCTCTTCATCCTCTTGCTTATGGTGTTTGTGAACCATTAGAGGAGTGACACTTGTGACTCTAAGCCTTCCAAAGTCAATTCAAGGAGATTTGGGATTGTTATTGCTACATAACAATCAAGGTAACATTATAAACTTATTCTCATGTTAATATGATTATTTTGAATGCTAGAATTAGGACCAAAACCCATCAGTGGTATCAGAGCCTAGCTTGGTTTCAATTGTATTGATGCATTGTATAACTGAAAAATTCGTTTTTTGGGTTTCTCGAGGCTGGACTCGCCGAGTCCAAAGTTGAATTTGCCGAGTCCATGCTGACTCGACGAGTCCAGGCTTGACTCGACGAGTCAACTCGTCAGATGGAGGGTATCTCGGGTTTTCTTGTTGTTTTTGCTTATGGATAGTTACCTTATCATGTTAGAACAATATTAATCCGATTATATGATATATTTGACTATAATTTTGATCTAATTGAAGATATTTATCAATTAATAAGATAATTGTTTCCTTATGTGATAATTGATTAATTATTTTGAGTAAATTGATAAATTGTTTTGCAAGAAATCATTAAATAAATCAAATATGGATAATTATGTGATTAAATGTTAATTTGAATTATTTGTTCTTTGATTCTTTTTCTTATGAAAAGTTTCATATTTTGCCCTTTTGGTTTTATAGTTTAAATTTGAACCCAAAAGTTTTGTTGTTTTGAAATTTAAATAGTTGAAACCCTAATGTTTTGAAAAAAGGTTTCAAAACTTGCCCTCAAGTTTTGGAATTTAAATTTTGATTAATAGTTTAATTGTGATGTATATTTAAATTCTAAACCCTAATGTTTTGAAATGTTTCAAAACTTGCCCTCAAGTTTTTGAATTTAAAAGTTGATTAAAATTTTAATTAGGAATGTTAAATTCTAAAACTCTAGTAATGTTTTGAAAAGTTCAAATCACTCCCTTATGGTTTTATTAATTAATTAAGATGTATAATTAAAAGAGATTTAATAAATCCATAAAAGATTAGGTTAACCATTTAATTGAATTAAAAGTGTAATTGTTGAAGTTAACCACATAGTATTTTAAAAGTGTAAAATTCACCCTATACTATATATAACATTAAAAGTCTCACATTATATATATGTATGAGTAAAAGTCAGTCTTACCGTTACTAGGCCTCATTCATGAAGCTGGTCTATAAGGGGTGTTTAAGGAAATTGCCTATAATATGGCGATTGAATGGGTATCCACTCTTACCCACCGCACTATTGACTAGTGGAGGGTTGTTAGCCGAACGGGTAGGATAGGACGAAACCTTCCATTATAAGTATAATGAAATACAAAGTAACTAAATGTTTTTCAAATTCCCAGTCTTAGTTACTTCGGCAAAAGTGAATTGATGCAATTCCATGAAATTACACTTTGTGCCCTTGCGAAGATGTTAGTGGAGCGTGTATGGTTTACCGGCACACTAAATGGTTCTAAGCAAAGGTAGCAAATGGTGACTCAATGTTTGTCATAGTTCGGTGGAGCGTGTGTGGTTTACCGGCACATCGAATAGGTGACTGTAACATGTGAGGGCACCATGTAAGTTTGCATGGTTATTTACACCCACTTTGTGATCATCGGCATCCCAGTCACAAACAAGAAGGGCATATCGAGATTTAAACATGCCATTGAAATGTTCAATGAATCTCAAAGGTTCTAGGAGTTTTCATAGATTTAAAACTTAAATTTCTTTTAGTTTTTCATGGTGGAAATTAGTGAATCGTCATTCACTTACCTTCAAATATTGTGTTGGGTCCTAGCCTTAGTATCTCATTTGGGTGATTTACTAAGGACTCAAGCAATCAATCAACTAACTTGAATTTGTTTCTCCCGTTTTGTAGATGTCAAAGTTCGACAACTATGGTTTTCTCAAATCCCGTGGAACAAGCATTCCACATGAAGATGATATTCCACGATTCGATCGAGGAACAAGAAATCATGCTTCACTTACTCCTCCTCCTCCAATTGTTCTCCCTAACCCACAAGATCGAAGAATTGAAAGGTTCAATATCACTAAAGCCCTATTGGAAATGAAACATGAAGATGGTAAGCCCGTGTGTGCCCACGTTCTAGGAATGAAATCACACATTGATAGGTTGATAATGTTTGGTGTGTGATTCCCGAATGAGTTGGCTGTAAATTGGGTTTTGCAGTCACTTCCTGAATCATATAATGAGTTCAAAAGAAAGTATTATATGATGGATCATGATGACAACCTCAATGACCTAACTTACATGCTCATTGCTGCTGAATCAGAAATGATTTGGCGAAGCAATGGAGCGTATTTGTTGGAAGAGTCAACCGACCATGCTTCCGAGGACGTTCTAAGAGAAGCGGCCCGCGTTTGCTGCCAAGAGAAAGGGCATTGGATAGAAGTCTACCTCAAGAGCCTGAAAATTCCAAAGATGGGAGATTCAAAGAGTATGACTGCGCTTCAGGTAAAATCCACTATCCAACTTCGTTAAGTTCCTATTCATTGATTCAAAATACATGATGTGATAAGATTGCATTTTAATGTTTTTGCGGGATCGGTGAAAAGAAAGGGAGCTTGGTGAAAGAGCAAGATGAATCTAATCACAAGAAATGGATCTTGATCGCATGGACTTGAAGATTAGATTTTGAGCTTAGATAGTTATGATAGAGTTGTTAGAAATTTTCTTTTTGAAATACATAGTTTTCAATGGATTTTGCATTGTAAGGACAAATGTTTTCCGCTGCTTTTATAAATAAAATAAATTTTGGTTTGACTTATTTATTTGTTTACTTCCTTGCAATGAAATCGTTATGAAAATTGATGTTTGAATATTTCTACAACAAATGGATATGATTCTTATTGATGGTGTTTATGGAAAAATTCGAGAATTTTCCAAATAGGGAGAGTTTCTCATCGCCAAAGTTTCAATTGGACAGAAATTTGGAATCACGCAACTTGGTTGCATGATGAATGAGAAATTTCATATTTGGAAATTAGAATAATTCATTGACAAAGTTTCAAGTGAAGGACTAGGAGATCGAGTACACAAAGTTGAGTGTTGATTAAGTCCACCATAAGTGTAATTATGAATTGATTGAAAAAAAAAAGTTTAACTCAATAGCAAAACGAATAAGAAGAATCAAGTAGGCAGAAAGATAAAAGTTTCTCCATTCTAAGTAGAAGGGAGAGTACCTTTTATGCTTTATGATAGGTCTTAATGATTAAGAACCATATCTTAATTGATCCTCTTACTGAGTCTTAGCACAATTGTATGTCTAAGAAGAGGAATCAAGAGTTGAAGAAATGGTTAAATCAAAAGGTCAATCGTACTTCGTTCCAATAACAAGTCTTAAAGTTAAGATTGTGACGTCAAGTGACAAGTATTAAGAAGGTTTATAACATTCATCAAATGTGGAAAGTTGTGATGTCTTGGATAAGACAAAGACCAACTAGGACAAATTTATGAAGTGTTTTGATAAAAACTACACTAACTCTTGAATATTTGTGTGTCAAGAAATGTTTATTGACAATAGAATCTTATATGTCAAGGAGTCAGTGGGAGTCTTAATAGTCTTGAAAAGTTTCAAGAACAAATCAAATAAACCTTATCTATCATCACTAGCACACAAGTTGAGGTTTACAACCTATCGTGTTGACATTATTTTGTTTATGTGTTGTTCCAATTGAATTAATTATGCATATGAGTACTATGAGTTTTCATTTTGAACGCATAAAAGGCAAGGCACCTTAATCAATGAAAGGTACATTGATAGGAAAAGGTGAGCTGCTTAACTACTTGGAAGACATGGTGGGCAGCTGTGCTACCATAAGGCAATAAAGCAAGATTAAGAAACGCCGGTCTATATGAGTTTGAATTTGTCGTAAACCTTGGTTTTAACAAATTCACATGGATAGAAACACATACACCGTTTAAATCTAAGTGTCATAAGATTTCCTCCTTCATGAAAATGATTGTGAGGAAATGCTTTCACTAAGAAAGATTTTAAAAGGATAGTGATTGTAAAATTGCATTCTCAAATTCGATTATGGTTACGGTATCCCTTTCCATGATTTGAATTGTGAGGTTTGGCAATTAGTCTTAATTGTTTAGACACACATATGAACTATCTAAGGCAAAGGTGTATAAGTTCGAGAAGCCTTGACAAAAGATTATCAAAGCATTAAGTATTAGAAACATGGACTTAAGAAATTCAATAGGTATTGTTTTTCTTAAAGTTAAGATGTTTATGAATACATGTCAAAGCTAGTGGGAGCATAAGTGTTATGTTTTATAATAATCATCATGATAGTGGGAGCATAAATGTTATGATTGTATGATTATTAAGGAAAGTATTGCAAGTTGGCAATATTAATTATAGAAAACAAGAGTCATTCTTTGCAAAGTTGTAAGGATGGAATAGTTGTTTTGCTATAATTAAGGGAGAGAATATTATGCTTCATTTCAAATCTAAAGGATTAGGTTGAAAAATGTTGATAAATTTAGTCAAAGGTACATAGTGTGTTCTTAAAATTTCGATGATGATTACGACATTCCTCTTCACAATTCGAATTTTGAGAACATAGCAAATAAAACATTATGCATCGTGTCCAATACGCTTTGGGTATAGGATTGATTGAAAATGCTTTAATATTTGACCATTCTAAAATTTTCCAAATATCTAGCGCATTTAGAGGGAAAAGGGACTAGAATCGGTTTTGACTAAAATAATTAAACAACTATCAAAGGACAATCCAAAGTTCGACGAGGATTGGTTGCTTATGAGTAGTTGGAAGCATGACATTGGATGGACCATATTGACATCATTATGAATAGATAATATTCTATTAAGAATGAGTTATCATATGGAAAATATAGAAGCGTGTCCATATTGGGAATTAAATATTGAATCTATGTCTAGATTAGAAACTTTTATGCAAAAGGATGTTCAAAGAATGTACTTTGAGTGAGAGACATCATATCTAAGGAATCCGATAGAGGATTTTGTAATTTCATTGGCAATAGTCTTTGTGACTTTGGTGCAATGATATTAAGAAAGGATTGTTGCATAGAATGTTAGAATCTAGCATATACTATAAGTAGCAAGAATTTGATATTCTTTCACTTATGGAAAAGGATTTGGAGCTGTGAAATGAGAATGATTGAAAATGTGTTCAATTTGATCTATTTCATAAAAGTAAGAACCGTAGGTAAACATTGTGTGCATGCTAAGAGCATGGGACAAATGTTATAATTCAAGTAAGAAGTTGATTACCCGAAACGACAAATAATGAGTAATCGATATGGTGATAAATAAAAGGAGTTTTATTTATACTCAAAGTTTTGAGGCCATATGGGATTAGTATTATTCTTGTGTTTCACTTTGCATGTTTTGACTTCCTGAATAGTTTAATTGGTTAAGAACAATCAAATTATTCGAACGGGCCACATTCGTTCATATGTTGGAAGTAGGTATGAATGAAGACTGTCGTGAATTGGTGTGTGGATTGTCTGAAAGAGTATTAGACATAAGCAAATGTTTGTTGCAACGTTCATGAGTGCTTATGAATATGAATTTGAGCATTGGATTAAACCCACGCTCACTTGGATCACTCCATGAATTGTGTCACGAGTGATTGGTGAGACGATAACATCTTATATTCTTGAAACCGAGATGTGTGAGTTGTATCTTGATAATCGGTTGCACATTGATAATATGAAAACGCACTAGTAACTTGGTGTTATAAAACATATTGTTGTGTCTGATTCGGTGAGTGAGTGCAAGCAAGCATTGTATCAAAGTTTATCCGTTCCTTTTATCCAAAGAAGGATAAAAGCGATATCTTTAGGCCCCTCGATGATTTAGTGATGACAATCGTAAATGCTCGGTCCGGATAGGGCTAATTTGATTTGTTCAATTAGTCAGTCGTCATAAATCGGGAATCGAGAAATAGTACAAAGACAATGATTTGAAATCATATCTCATAAGATATCTAGAATGGAGGAATATATGATCCCTTATCTAAGGACACACGTATCTGATAGGATCAGAGTTGACAGCGGCTTTGGAAAGCTACGATTGCAGATCAAGATCTGAAGTCATATGCATAATAGTTATTAGACTTATCCAAGTGGGAGACGGTTGGATTAGTGTCTAAGTCCATAACTATTTTGATATGTACTTGACCCGATGGTGCATGGTCCTTTTGGGTTGCCTTCACCAAAGCAACTTGATAGGATGAATTATGGAGAGAAAGGATTAAATATGATTTATTAATATATTATGAGAATAATATATTAAAGGAGAAATCATATTGTTTAATTAATATTAGTCAATAATTAATTAGTAATTAGTTTTGTGACTAAAAGAGATTAGTTAAACTTAAGGGATTGGAATTGTATTTATAAGATAATTATAATTTGGGCCATGGATTGCCTTATATGATAAGGTGGATGAATTCTATGGGGAAGCCCATATGAAATCGTCCAAGGCTTAAAGAAAGGGCTCTATGGGTTGCTTAGGGCTTAAGCATCCAAATTAGGGTTTCCTTGTTAGATAACCCTAATAGCCCAACTATATATAAGACCCTTATGACCCAAAAACATGGCTAATGATCTTTCTAGGGTTTCACATGTTTTTGGGCAGCCTCCAACCTCTCTCCTCTTCATCCTCTTGCTTATGGTGTTTGTGAACCATTAGAGGAGTGACATTTGTGACTCTAAGCCTTCCAAAGTCAATTCAAAGAGATTTGGGATTGTTATTGCTACATAACAATCAAGGTAACATTATTAACTTATTCTCATGTTAATATGATTATTTTGAATGCTAGAATTAGGGTTTATAGTCTTGGATAACTTGCATGTACAATAGAGAAACTTAGATCCAAGCTTTAGGGTTTGTATGAGCTCATAGGATGTTCTTAGGACCAAAACCCAACAACTAGATTCAATAATAAGAAGGAACTTCTGTTTAGTTCAACTCAATTGATCCTATGGTTGATTTCAAGGTAATAGTGCAATGGATTAACTCTTTTGTTGGTTACCTATTCAAGTGACTAGGTTCACATTCACTACACTAATCCTTAGTGAATAAACTAACTCAAATAGTGATCAGTTGTCTAATTTAATTCAATTCACTAGGTTAATTATTTGGATTACTTTAGACTTACAAGAGTTAACTAATTTGGCTTTTAATTAACTTCCTGTTGATGGTCATCACACAAGCTTGCACATGGATTTACTTAATTTTCTTATTAATTCTAGTTTCATGTTCATTAATCCTAGATATATAACAAAGTGGTCACATGGCATATGAGGTTGATAATCAAACGATGTTCATGCTATTTAATTACCTTCCTATTAACAGAAAATTAATTATCATTCACACACAAGGTTCTATAGCAAGCTAAAATAACAAAAATCACCAACATTGAATTAATCCTACCAATAATCAAACCATAGTCTCAATTTTCTGTCCCTAAACAGAAGTTTAAGAGTTTTAGCTCATGATTGAAGTAAATAACAGCATAAAAACGAATTCTAATTGTCTAGCCATAATGGAAAACAAAAGATTAAGTAGAATGATGAAATTTGCCTCAAATCTCCTTCAGGATTGAATTGTAGCTTCTATCTTCGTCTTCTAGGGTTTCTCTGGCCTCTGAATCATAAATAAACTCTCCAGAATCGTCCCAGAAGTCTTTTTTCATCGATCTGAGAAGTTATCTTTATATTCACGCAACGACTCGTCGAGTCAGGTGACGACTCGTCGAGTCCATCTCACAATCCCCGTATGCGATAAGTATCTGGGTTTCCGAGTCGTTATCTTCTCGAATCTTTACTTGGACTAGCCGAGTAGATGACCCTACTCATCGAGTATGTGTTGTTTTTGGTGTTTTTCTTCATTATTCAATTCCCGAGCTCCTAACCACTTCTCCTGCTTCCTTTTGCTTCCGAGCTTCATTTTTGGACTGAAAATACAATTCAAACACTTTTAAGTACCTTTTGTCCATGAAATGTCATAATTTAGCTAATAAATGAATAAAAATCTATACTTAATATAAACTAAATATGCACATATCAGATATCTCTATGACTTGTGATCTGTTAGATCGGTTTGAGTGTTATAAGATATGAGCTAGCGTATGATATTTATGTGCACATGTTTGTTTGATTGGGGGTTGGTTTCAGGCGGTCATGCTTGTGTTGTAGGCCAACATACCCGGTGAGCGGTCCGGATAGGCTGTAGGCCCTGCGAGGTGGTCCTGTCATGCCAAAGGCTCGAAGCGGTCCGGATAGGTTGTAGGCCCTGCGAGGCGGTCCAATCAGGTTGAAGCCTCGATATGCATGATGTTTTGTATTTGTTATATGTTATGGTTATATTGGTATGATGTTGGTATTTTGGGGTAGCTCACTAAGCTTTCGGGCTTACAGTTTCAATTTGTTGTATCATGTTCAGCGAATTGTCGCAGGAAGGCGAAGGCGTAACCGTACACTTCCTCGATTGATGATTATGATTCTGTGAACTCTGATGTTTAGACTATTTTGAAAACAAATTTTAATAACTGGATGGTTTTAAATAATTTAAAAAGTTTTAAATTGGCTCGAATTTTATTGATGTTACAATATCATACGTATTAATACAGAAAAACGTATTTATACACAAGAAAAATATAAGTAAACATCGTATAAATACATTTTTAGCAGTATAAATACATATTTTATGTTTTTTTTATAAATATAAAGACGTTTTTTGAAATATTAATATATTTTTTAGAAGTATAGATACATTGTTTTACATGGCAAGAAATATATCAATCAAAAGCATGATATTTTTAGAAATATTAATATATTTTTTAGAAGTAAATATACGTAGTTTCACGTAGATAGAAGTATATAAGTCAAAAATGTCTTTATATGAAAAAAGAAAAGTATAGTTATACTTTTAAAAATATAAAAATACATATGTATACTTATATACTTCTGTACTTCTAAAATTATAAAAATACATATTTATATTTCTATAAAAAATAAAAATACATATTTATACTTTCAAAATCTAGTTATATTTTGAAAAAAAAAAACATAATTATACTTCTTTTGCCTCCAAAAGTGTATTTATACTTTTAAAATATAAAAAAATGTATTTATATTATATATTTACATTTTTAACAAGAATAAATATGTACAAAAATACATATTTAGAAGCATAAATCCATATATATATATATATATATATATATATATATATATATATATATATATATATATATATATATATATATATATATATATATATATATATCGTTTAGAATTATAATAATATTTATATTTCTATAGAAACATGAATATGTATTATAACGTTTTTAGAAGTATAAAAGTGAAAATAGTTCTTTTTACCATTTTAGAACTATATAAGTATAAATATGTATTTATACATTGAAAAAATTATTTATATTCCTAAAAAAGTATTTGTATGTTTAGTTAAACTTTATCATGTATGAATACGTTTTTTTCCTGCATGAATACAAATAATATATATATATATATATATATATATATATATATATATATATATATATATAGAGAGAGAGAGAGAGAGAGAGAAAGAAAGATAGATCTAGGTTCAAATGTTTCTAGCAACTATTGTGTGCATGTATGCACCATTGAGAATTGAGGAAATAGTTAAATCAGTAATAAATAATAGAAGGGTATAAGAGTAATATACACTATAGTTAATTATGGTAAAAGAAAACAAAATCAATTAATATCCCATTAATTTAGGTTATCATTTTCTCAAAACTATAACACCACCACCGATTCTCCCTCTTTCTCTAAAATCCATCATGTAGAAACCATCATCTTCTTGTTCTCTCTTCACAGGCCCGAAAACCCTTCTCTTCTCCTTATTTCGACACAGCTAGAGAAATAACACCACCCACACCACCGTCAAACCACCAGATTTATGAATCGAAGAACAATGGGGTTTTAACAGTGGTTGGCGACAAAAAAATATCCAAATTTGCAGCGATTCTCCCTTATCCACAATGACGTTCTCATTCCTTCAACCTCGATGCCTTCACCATCGTCTTCCTCCTTTCTCCTTCCTATTTTCTGTAATGGAATCCATGGTTCTTAATCTATATGTTAAGGTTAGTATGTTTTTAAGTTAACTACCCCTGGTAAAAAAAACTAATTGTTTAATACATGAATTTTAATTCATCTCTCTTGGTAAGCATTATAATGCACATCAAGTCTCAAATTTGTTGTTGTTTAATTATCTTTCCTGATAAATAAAAATTGGCTAATTCATAGATACTCACAATGTATGATGTTTAATTTAGTGTTCATGTTACTTTCTTTTCTTTATGTGTTCGATGTTAATTTATGTCAATGCAATGATAAGCATCTAGATTATCTATTGCTTTTCCAAAAATCACATTACTTCTCTTTTCTTTAATCAAGAATTGTATCTCCTCTTAAATCAAGTTAGTTGAAAATTTTAAGTTAATTTGTGTCTATTTATGTAAACTAACTAGAATGTTTTTATATACTTTTATGAAAACTTGATTGATGCTACACGAACTTGAGGAGGCTTTTGCGAGTAAGTTTAAATTCCTTGAAAAATAGGAGTTTTTTATGTCTATTTCATAAATTAACTGATTTGAAATACTTATTCAATGGTACAGAGAATGGCATTATGATTTTTTTTCTTATATATTATTTTTAAGGGAAATATTCAGAAAAGTCACAATATTTACGGAAAGTTATATTTTAGTCCTAAGATTTTTTTATTTTTTTTTGAACAAAAAAGTCCTAAAAACCGGAAAAAAATTTGCAGTTTGATCCTTTTTGACCGGTTGAACTGGTATCAAATTAATTTGAGACTATTTCGTAAACTAACCCAAAATATTAGGACTTTTCAATAAACAAAAAATATTAGGATTTTTTTGTAAACAAAAATATTAGAACTTTTCTACAAACAAAACCTTTATTATTATTATTATTATTATTATTATTATTATTATAAATAAGAATACTATTTTTTAACTTGTTATTATTAATATTGTTACTAATACATATAAATGCCTTTAAATAATAAAAAAACAATAGTGACATTGTTTAAGGATGGAGGTGGAGGAGATGGTAATGCTTTTGCATTGAAATCATAAATGTTTGTTTGTATATTTTTATTTTGTATATGATCATTTCATATTTGTTATTATTGTTTTTATTTCAGAATATTAATACTTAACAATTTAAAAGAAGTTGTATATTTCTAATTTTGTTTATAAACAGTTTAAGGTAGAAGGGTTTCTCACTTTGTATATAAAATTGTTTAAGGTAGAAGAATTACTTTCCAAATCCAATAAATCCACTACAAATATCTACATAGGTAACTAATATCAAAATTCAAAAATATTAATTATAATATATTGTTTAACAAAAAGTAATAGGAATAATTCACAACTATTAATCAAAATTCAAAAGTATTAATCCAAAAAACATGTCATATTACTTTTTATTAAACAATATACTGTAGTTAATACTTTTGAATATTGATATGAGCTACCTATGTAGATGTTTGTAGTTGATCTGTTGAATTTGAAAAGTAATCCTTCTACCTTAAACATTTTTATATACAAAGTGAGAAATCATTCTACCTTAAACTATTTATAAACAATTTTACAAATATGCAACTTCTTTTACATTGTTAAGTATCATTATTCTGAATTGAAAGAAATAATAACAAATCTGAAATGACCATATACAAAGTAAAAATATACAACCAAACATTCATGATTTCAATGCTAAAAGCATCAGCATCTCCTCCACGTCCACCCTTAAACAATGTCATTATTATTATTATTTTTCTATTTAAATACATTTATATGTATTAGTAACAATATTAATAATAAAAACTTCGAAAAATAGTATTCTTATTTATATTTTTAATAATAATAATAATAATAATAATAATAATAATAATAATAATAATAATAATAATAATAATAATAATAATAATAATAATAAGGGTTTTGTTTGTAGAAAAGTCATAATATTTTTGTTTACAGAAAAGTCCTAATATTTTTTTTTACAGAAAAGTCCCACTATTTTGGGTTAGTTTACGAAATAGTCTCAAATTAATTTGGTATCGGTTTCAACCGGTCACAAAAGGGTCAAACTGCAAAGTTTCACCATTTTTCAGGACTTTTTCTTTCAAAAAAAATCTTTGGACTAAAGTGTAACTTTTCCGTAAATATTGAAACTTTTCTGAAGATTTCCCTATTTTTAAAACATGTATTTTGAACACTTTTACCCTGTTCAAAAAAAAAAATTCTATCTTTGAAACGTCATATCTCTTTCATACTGACTGATTTATAGTCCCTTGAACATGGGTTGTTATGGCCAAATTTTCAGCACAAATTGTTAATTCTTATTTTCTAATGCACGATATGATTGTTCAACATTCAAGAATGACTAGAACTTATTTTCATGGCAGAATTCTCATAGAATGTAAATACCTAGAATTTGATATCATGACATTCTCATAGAATATAATTTTTATCAAAGGTACATTTTAATGGTTGTAGATAGGAATTTATTTAACTAAAATTTCACATGGTTCTAAATTACGAGGTATTTTTTATCAATTTATAATTTAATTTGATTGTAATGAACAATAGAGCTTTTGACTTAGAAACATTGAGGCCTTTTTGAATTGGCATAGTTGATTGAAGGCCACATGTAGTGATAAGAGTAAATACACTTCTTCATACACTTTTGTTTTTTTATCAAGTGATTTGAGAATTATATTCCATTAGAATAAATTACAACTCTTTAACGTCTACTACATTTTATTAGAATTTATAGTTTTTCTTCTCTTAGAATGCACTACATTTTTTTTAATACTTGAAAGTTAATTATCGTTTTCTTTGTGGATTTAGGTCTTCAAGAGCCTGTCATTGATGTGGAAAAGGAAACAAACATGGAGAATCATAGTGTATTTTAGTATAATGTATTCCATCGGAATGCATTTTGTAATGTATTATGTTAGAATTTATTTATATAAATGCATTATGTTAGAATGTCTTTGAGAATGTTTGTTAACAACAAGTTATTTGTTTAATGATAATACTAACGAGTAATGTATCTTATTCTTTCAGAATTGCATGGAGAAGGAATTCAATATTGATCATACAAGAGAAATATTTGTAATCGAGTTGATTATATGGACCATTGAAGAGGATCAAGTTTACTTGTTCAATAATTGTATATGCAAGAATGCTATTTTTTAAAAAAATTATTCATTTTTTATGATATTTTGTTAGAATATGTATAACTATATTAAAATGTACAATGATATTAGTCTGTAAGAATATGTATGAATTTGTATTTAATTTCGGATGTATAATAAAAATAAAATCATAGACCCAAGTTGGATGCATATGAATAATATCTTATTCTTAAATCAGGTCAATTATCAAATATAACTGCATTGGAAATTTATTCAGTAAAAATAAAATCGAAAATATATTTACTAGTTTATGGTTGGTATTCTGTCATTCTTACAGAATAAAATCGGATTTTTAAATCTGAATTAATTTAAAATATTCAGATTTTTGAAAATAAAGGAATTAATTATCCCTAAAAATCCGAAAATTTCTTTTTTTAATATAGGTTAATTGACTAAAATTAATTCCTTTAAAAACAATGATTTTAACTAAATTCCGATGTAATTTTATTAATTTATCCATTGAAAAATCATTAAAAAAAATAATGTTGATAGATATTGTGATTTAACTTTTTAAACTTTTATATTATTAATTGGCATTAGGATATTTTATTATTGATTCAAGTATATCGACTAACAATGTTCCAAACCAAAAGTAATGTTAGTGTTAGCTTATAAGAATGTCAAACTTGCTAAATGAAGTGATAATTTCGATTGACTTTCTACCTTATGACGAGTTATTAAAGCTAGGGAGGGTTTAATGGATGTTTCAGAACTTTTAGCTTTTTATTTTTGAAAAAAAAAAGTTTCGTTTAATGATACGATACGAGGTTTTAGCTTTTAATTTAAATAAAATGCTTCAAATCTAAATATACTTCATATATCGTTTAAGAAAAAATTATTTAACTTTTAAAATCAATTTCCATAATTGTCCATATATATATATATATATATATATATATATATATATATATATATATATATATATATATATATATATATATATATATATATATATATATATATATATATATATATATATAATGGCGAATCTAGAACAAAATATCACGTGGTTTCCAAATTAAGTGGAGTCGATAAAAAAAACAACACCGCGAATTAAAATTTTAAAAAACCAATTAAAATATAATTGAAAAAACCGAACGATGTAATGAAAACAAGTTGATTATTAGTGCATTGATACATTATTGTTTGATAAAAATTATATCTTATAATTAATCCTATATATTTAAGAGCACAAATGCTCCATGTAACTTATTTTTTTCTCCTTTTAAAATGGTTTTTAAAATATTTTTTAAAAAACAAACTCAAAGTAGGTCCTTTATTTTTTTTAAGATGATTCCTAATTTTTATAGTATATATATTATGAATGAAATTCAAATCGTAGGTAGGTCCTAGGAGGACCTACCTTCATGCATCTTAAATACGCCATTTTATATATAATGCAAAACAATGTAGTATAATGTGGTTAGGTACCTAAGCTTATATAAGGTTGTTAGGTATATTCACTTTACCCATATATATATATATATATATATATATATATATATATATATATATATATATATATATATATATATATATATATGCGAAAAGTGAATACACACTTGAAATTATATAAACTTAGGTGTCCAAACTCATCATAACACATTGTTTTGTATTGTGTGTGTGTGTGTGTGTGTGTGTCTATATATATATATATATATATATATATATATATATATATTGTAATTGTCCAATATTCTTATAATTCAACTTCTAACTTGATTTACTTCTAATATTTTTATAAATTTTACATTTATCTTCCTCTTACATAATTTTTATTTTTATTTATAATATATATACCCTAATAGGTGTTCGGCAAAAAGATGTGATATAAGAGGAAGATAGTAGTGAAATTTCGAAAATCTTCAAAGTAAATCAAGTTAGGGGTTGAAGTTTAATAACATTATAACGAATATATCAAACAAAACGACTAATTATGGTGGGTTTGAGTACCTAAACTTATATACCCTTAAGGGTGTGTGTATATATATATATATATATATATATATATATATATATATATATATATATATATATTATTTTGGTTTTACTAACTATTGTATGTCAGAATGCACAGATCTGAACCATCAGATGGAATAGAATCAAATATCATGATCTCAGGGTCTATCAACATTATTTTTTAATGATTTTTCAATTGATAAATTAATAAAATTACATAGGAATTTAGTTAAAATCATTGTTTTTAAAGCAACCAAAAGAGGAAAATTTATGAATTTTGACATTGGAGAGTATTTTGTTTTTTTGCATTTAAGTAAGTAGCACGATATACTCTAAGAGGACCACACTCATCATAACGATATATATGCTATCTTTTCATAAAAGAAACTACAAAATTAAAACCAAAGTAATACGTTTATTTGCAAACTGATATATCACGTTCTACTCGGAATTCCTATATGAGACTTTCACAAGTATTTTGTTTCATCTCTTTTCCTCACACGTCTTTTTATCACTATAGTTTTCTCGTGACTCGTAAAGTACAATGATTAACTTAACATTATTTTTTTCTGGTATTATACTCAATAGTTTGATAAAAGTTCATATTTTGGCTTTGTTTGGTTAGCTAATCTTTTTAATTTTTTTTTAAATGGTTATATTTAGCAAGTTAAAAAATAATTTATAAGCTAAAAAATTTAAGAGAAAATTATAAAAATAGCCAATTTCCTTAATTATTTTGTAGAAATTAATCAAAAAAACTCAACATTATAAAAATAGTCATCAAAATCGAAGATGAATTATACTCATCTGCGATTTCACCCATTGATTTGCGAATGTATAAGTTGGTAAAGTACGGACATGCATTATGAGTTATACGTTGGCTATGAAATTGATAAAGTTTGATTACGAAACAACTATATTATATATAAAATCCTGCAAAAAATTATCACTTTAGTTGTTATTTTTTTTAAAAATTATCACATATTCAAGATTTGTTTTCATAAATCCCCCACCTTCCACCAATTCCAACACAAACCAAATATTCATTCATTTTATTAGAATTAACAAATTTTCCAAAGAAAACAACTAAAGTGAAAAAAAATTGCGAGACTTTATATATAATATGGTTGGTTCGTAGTCAAATCATATCAATTTCGTAGTAAAAAAATTAAATAAAACAAAATTACGCAAAACCGCAAATGAACTTCAGAGAAAATTGTATATGAACCAAGTTCATCTACGATTTTAATGAGATGTGAGGGTACTTACACCGGAAAAAAAAAACATCTGCGAACGTACAACTCATAATGCGAGTCCGTGCTTTACCAACTTGTACATTCACATATCAATGGGCGAAAACGCAGATGAGCTTAATCCATCTGCGATTTGAATGGTTTTTTTTTTGTAATGTTGAGTTTTTTTTTTTTTGCTATTTTCTTCAAAGTAATAAAGGAAATTGACTATTTTTGTAATTTTCTCAATTTTTAAAAAAGTAAATTACACGAACGGTCTATGTGGTTTGGGTAGTTTACGTACTTGGTCCCTAACTTTTTTTTTTTAACTCGGACTGTCCATGTTGTTTGTTTTTGCTTCCCGCTTGGTCCCTATTTGATCTAAAAAGACTATTATGTCTAAATTTTCTTTTTAATTAATTTTATTATTTATTATTTATTTATATTATTAAATAAATAAAACCCAACCCCTAGATCTCAGCCCACCGACAACTTTCATATTTCCCCTTTTCTTCTACTTCTTGTTTTCCAATCTTACGTATCTCATCCTCGTTCCAAATCCAGATCGTCGATGCTTCCAAATTGAGATTGATGATGGATGGAATGAGGGGGTTCGACGATTAGCTATGTGATAGGAAACAAGTGGGTGCTTTTTTTGGAGGTTGTTGTAGTTTTGAGTGAAGTTTTCCAGGTGTTCCATTGAAGCAGGTGGCTGGAATAAGGATGGTTCGAGTTTTCTGTAGAGGTGGTGTTTGGCAATGGTCTTCTGATGTGATTCATAGTGTTTGAAGGGAGGCTTCGATGGTGACTTCAACTAAAACATGTGATGACTGGTGGTGAATTACTCGATTGTAGTAGGTGGTATCGATTTTGGTGGTTAGTGTTTCACGGTGGTTTTGGTGGTGTACGTGTAACATCCATAAAATTCATCAAAATGTTAAACTAATGCTCTGATACCAACTTTGACATCCTCATTTTCATGGCCAGAAAAGATCGATTTTGTTTATGCTTTATAAAAATCAGAGTACCTATTTTAAATAAAAATGTGCGGAATTTGTTCCCAGTGAAAACATGATAAATACGTTATCGGGGTATTTCCGAAGAAAAGTATTTTTATTCTCTTTAAAACATTTGGGATGTCATCGTCAATATAGAAACATAAGCATAAACAGAACTTATATTCATTATCAGTAGTGATTTATATATCCTTAATCTTTCAGTGTAATGTGACTTCATATCAACACCTGTGATATAAATAAACTGAGTGGGTCGGGTTGGGAAACCTGATGAGTACATAGGGTTTTCAACCCACAATAATATAATTATTATGTTTAATCATCAAACAGTTAACCCAATTACCCATCCCCATTATCTTCTTTACTCTTAAGGATCTACCCTAAGAATCAAATATTTCTCATTCATTAAATCCTAAGGATTATCCTAAGGAATATGTACGAAGTCCATCATTGTCAATGACACAGTTGTCAAGCACAGCTGCTAGTTCTATCACTTAGGTTCAGCTGCCAGAATTGTGACATTCTATGTGAGGCACAGCTGCCAATATTGTCCTTCGAGCACAGCTTCTAGGGTTATCTCATTTATTGACAGTATCATTTTCAAGAGTCCACTCGCAATACATGTTAATGGGTTTTTAGAGTACACCGGTGAACACATCGTTCACAACACCTACAGGTTGCGAGCCTGCTAGTGTTCCACTGGACTGTCTAGAATAATCTGTGGTTGTAATCCATACTCTGCTTGATGACGGGGCTAGCATTTGGGAACAAGGCTTCTCATATCGTCAACCTCTCACCTTTACCTCATGGTCAATATCACCTCTCAACTCATCATCCAACTCATATTTCATCTACCCATGTTTTATCCAACATATTATGTAGATATAAATACATATAAAATTTAAATCATATAAAACTTGTATAATATCGTTCATCCAGCGTAGATAGCAAGTATACAGATAATATGCACACATAACACGTAGTTTATATAAAATACTTCGTATCTATGTGTAAGATGAAAGGGACCATGCACTCACTTGAAAAGGTGGTGATTCCGAACTCAGACAACGCTTCGCTTCTTAAAAATAATTTCCTTCAACGAAACCTACTATTATTACCACTAGAGTTTAGCCTATTATTCGCCGAGGCTAATTAATAGTCTAGCTATTATTACTATTATATAAGCATTAAACAATACTTATATAACCCATAATAATAGCCCAAGTACTTATTATAAGTTCCTAATAATGTTACTATAATTAAATAAAAATTATAATCATATAAAGCTTGTATAATATCATTCATCCAGCATAGATAGCAAGTATACAGATAATATGCACACATAACACGTAGTTTATATAAAATACTTCATATCTATGTGTAAGATGAAAGGGACCATGCACTCACTTGAAAAGGTGGTGATTCCAAACTCAGACAACGTTTCGCTTCTCAAAAATAATTTCCTTCGATGAAACCTACTATTATTACCACCAGAGTTTAGCCTATTATTCGCCGAGACTAATTAATAGTCTAGCTATTATTACTATTATATAATCGTTAAACAATACTTATATAACCCATAATAATAGCCCAAGTACTTATTATAAGTTCCTAATAACGTTACTATAATTAAATAAAAGCTATAATAAAAATAACGTGTGCGTAGCTCACTTACAACGGGTTTTATAGAAAACCGGGATTTGCTTGGAGCAGCGTTACCGACCGAAAAGCTCTTCTTCTCAGAGCCGTTGAGCACTCCGGGGCTTCCGCTTCGTGCTAGGGAGGTTCCCTAGGCTTTTTGGGAGTTTCGGGGCTAGAGAGAGGTTCTAGAGAGAGAGTAAAGAGAAGAAAGAATTGAAAATGTGTGAAGAAAATGAGTGTGGGAGAGGTTCTATTTATAGGGTGAAATGTGGCTGAACTTGGTGCCACATGTCACCATCTGGTGGCAAGACTTTGGGAGAAAGCAATGGCCAAGATTGTGTCACGTACCATTTTCGCACAGCACACTTCCGACTTCTAAAATCCGTAATGTTCACATATGAGCTCCGTTTTTGACATTATTTATATCCACGCGTAGGTAAAAATAAGATCTACAACTTTCATTTTGACTTCGTCGGCTAATTCTCGACCAATATTAAATTTAACAGTACAAGGAGATTATACTGTTAAATGTTCGCGTAAAATTCTTAACTTCTACATACGGACTATGTTTTCGTCTGTCTTTTTACCTTTGAGTTCCTATTAATGAGATCTTCAATTCTCATTTAGGTCGAGTAGGCCAAAAACCGCTCGATCTAAAATTCGAGTTTCAGGTCGTGCACTGCTAAGCCAAATCTTAGAAAATTCATAATTTTCTCATACGAAGTCAGATTTGGGCGTTCTTTTTTTATATGTTCTTGGTTTAACATATACTAAAACTTTTTTTTATATTTCTAAGGCTAAAAAGTCTTCCATCATAAATTCATTATTTACGTCTCCCGGTGTCGTGCCGGTTTTGCCGTAAAACATCGACGGACCATAACTTCTTCGTTATAACTCAGATTTCGGCGTTCTTTATATGTACGTAACCCTTGATACATATTCTAAAACATGGTTAATATTATTTATTCTAAATAATCTTTTGCTGAAAAGTCGTTTTCGACCCCTATTATCTCTAAATTGACTAGACCGAATCTACGGGCATTACACAATACACAAAAAATAGCACAAATATAATAATAGCATGCAATGGGTCCACAACCAACAGAATGGATTACCCCTAAACCCACAACATAAGTATGGCTTGCCCCTTAGCCCACAACTTATGTTTGGCTTGCTCCCCGGCATGACCAGTCCTATGACTGAATACCACTAAGCCCTCAGTATGAGTCTGGCATGCCCTTCCCGGCGCTCAGATCGTATCTGGAATGCTCATGATCGCTCAATATGAGTCTGTTATGCCCTCCCCGACCCTCATCTCACATCTGGCTTGCTCCAGGGTTTGTTGGCTACAGCACGAAGCAATACAACCTCAACCCAACCCTCACAATATGTCGACATATAACAGATAATATCATACACATATAAACAGACTGTATCACAGGTTTTCCCATAGAACTACCAGACTAGCATAAAAAACTAAGCATTCATATTTATTCCATACTCAACATATCAACGAATACCAGGTTATCAAACCAATGGGTCGATCTTGGTGCCTTCGACCATAAGTACAGCAAAAAAACTCACGTCACAAGTTGCACATAACTGATAAGGCCCGACTCTGAATCTCAGCTCTCAACTCAAATGGATATAGCCACCAAGTGACCAATTCCATCAAAATCCTAACATTACCTAAAATGCCCTTAAAAGTCAAACATGGTCAAACATAGTCAACTCAAAGTCAACTGGTCAAAACCAATAAACCCATTGAGTCAAACCAGTCGAGTTAACTCAACATGGGCTGACCCAAGCGAGTATGCAGGACGTACTCCAGAGGTGCACTTAGCATACGCGAAGCAGCAGATAAGACCACCATCTGGGTGGCTGACCAAGTACACGGGTCGTACTCCTAGCTACGCGAGGCGTAACCTTGCAACCCCAAATTCTTCATTAAGTGCTTAATAGCTTTAGCACTTAAGACCAAACTTCAAATTCAAGGTCCAAAGGAATACTAGGGCCATAAAGTTTCCGACTTTATGACTTTACACGTCCAAAAGTCCTTAACACAAGGCCTTAATCCATTAAGACCTTCTACAAAATGCATAGAGCAAGACTAGCTATAGGGACCTCATGTTATGGCTAAGGACCCCTCCTAGGGTCTAGAAGGCAGTCCAAAACGAAAATAACCAATCATGCACAAAAATAGGACCTTTGGAGCAAGAAGAACAACATAAGGATCCCAAAATGAGATATAAGCAAACAAGGCATCAACGTGAAGACTTTTTACCTTCTGCAGCTCCTTGGGATGGTAATGATCCAAGATCCACAAGCTTGATTCCACTTGTAGACTTCTTGATGTAACTCTTACATCCTTAAGCACACCAAAAACACACTTTTGAGCTCAAACACACTCTTAAGTGACTAGGGTTTGCCAAAAACAACTAAAAGGATATGGAGGCTGAAAAGGTGGAAAAAATTAGCCATAATGATGCTTATATACCACCCAAACCCTAAAAATCATGGCTTTCTCCTGATTAGAGTACTCCCCGCGTACATAAGTATACGCCTAGCGTACGAGGGCGTGCCCTGGTATGCTCAGTGTACCCTCATTTACGCTTAGCATACCCATCTTGCTCAAATTACGAAATTACCACAAGGCTTCAAGGCTCATTCTCATGGACTTAAGGACTAAAATGTCATATCATAAAATCATAGGGATGAATTTAAATACACCTGACTCTTGGGATGTCACAACTCTCCCCCACTTGAACTACACTTTGCCAACCATGAGGATCACTCGAAATGGCCCAATATATCGGTGCCCCAATTTCCCCCTCTTCCTAAAGCGTATCTCACATTTCCAAGGTGAGACCTTCAATAACACCATGTCGCCGACCAGAAATTGCAACTCAGATCGGTGTCGATCGGCATAGCTCATCTGCCGACTTCGGGCGGTCTCCAATCTCTATTTGATCTGTTGAATCATCTCCATGGTCTGAATGCCCACTTTGGTCTACCCCATAACCCTGTGACCAACCTCGCCCTAGCAAACTAGGGTACGACATCTCCGCCCATACAAGAGCTCAAAAAGCGGAGCACCAATGTTAGAGTGATAACTATTGTTGTAGGAGAGCTCTTCAAGATGTGGTTACGATTCATGGCTCCAGCCAAAATCAATAACATATTCCCGCAATATATGCTCAAGGGTTTGTATCGTCCGCTCACTCTGGCCATCGGTCTGTGGATGATAAGTAGTACTGAAGTGCATCCTCGTGCCCAGATCCTCATGGAGCTTCTGCCAAAAACGGGAGGTGAACCGAACGTCACAGTTTGAAACAATGGAGATTGGAACCCTACGGCAAGCAACGATTTTGCAAATATACAGGCGCTCTTGGTTAATTGATCCACGATGACCCAAATATCATCAAAACCCTTTGTTGTCTTCAAAAACTTGGTGATGAAGTCCATCGAAATCTGTTCCCATTTCCACATGGGAACCTCTAGAGCCTGTAGCTTCCCATCCGGCCTCTGATGCTCATCCTTGACCATCCTGCAGGTCATGCATCTCTCCACATACCAGACTTTCTCCATCTTCATACATGGTCACCAATAGCTCGATCTCAAATACCGATACATCTTGATGGCCCTCAGATGGATAGAAAAACGCGACCTATAAGCCTCTTCCAATACAATCAATCTGATCTCACCAAACATCGAAACCTAGACTCGACCACATTGGGTTAACAACCCCCATCCATTTGGAACAAATATGTCAATCTCACCCATGATCGTCACTTTCTTCCAACTCTTTTCCTGAACACCCTAGGCCCGAGCCTCCTTAATCAATCCTAAAGGCAGGGAATCCACTGATATCCTCATACACAATACCTCATCTGAAGACCCAGCCGACTTGCATCTCAAGGCATCCGCCACCACAGTCACTTTACCCGGATGGTAAAGGATGTCATAGTCATAATCCTTGACTACGTCCAGCCATTTGCGTTGCCTCATGTTCAGGTTCGGTTGATCCATAATATGCCTCAGACTCTTGTGATCCATGAAGATATTACAACGGACCCTATAAAGATAATTCCTCCAAACCTTGAGGGAAAAAACCACAACCCCCAACTCAAGATCACGCGTGAGATACCTCGTCTCATGCGGCTTAAGTTGTCGCAAAGCATAAGCTATCACTCGTCCTCTCTGCATGAGAAATCCCCCAACCCAGTGATTGACGAGTCACAGAAAACCACAAAATCCTCAATTCCCTTTCGAGAGGGTCAAAATAGGGGCCTCACATAGCCTCTGCCGAAGGGTCTTGAATGTCGACTGCTGCTCAGGGCCCCACTGGAGCTCCACTCCCTTCCTCGCCAGACAAGTGAGGGTACTGCAATATTGGAGAAATCTTGAATGAATCTACGATAGTACCCTACCAAAACCAAGAAACTCATGATATCCGAGGGAGGTTTCAGAACCTCCCACTGCATCATAGCCTCGATCTTGGCCGGATTGACCAATATCCCATCCTGGTTAACAAGGTGTCCAAGGAACCGAACCCCTCATAACCAAAAATTGTACTCTGAGAACTTACCATAAAGTTGTTCTCGCCTCAAAACCCCTAAAAGCTTATGAAGATGCTCCTCTTGTTGCACTCTGGTCTTGGAATACACCAAGATATTATCATTGAACAAAATAACCGAAAAATAGAGCATCGGCCTACATACTCGATTCATCAAATCCATGCATACTGCAAGCACATTGGTGACCCAAATGGCATCAACACAAACTCGTAATGCCCATAACGAGTCTGGAACGCGGTCTTATCCACGTCTTCGTCTCTCACCCTAACCTGATGAATCCTGGACCTCGGATCTATATTAGAAAATCAAGATGCACCCTGCAATTGGTCAAAGAGGTCATCAATCCGCGGAAGGGAATAACGGTTCTTCATCGTTAACTTGTTCAACTCCCGGTAATCAATGAACATCTGATGTGAATAGTCCTTATTCTTGACGAACATAATCGATGCTCCCCACGGAGAACTGCTCAGCCTAATGAACTGCTTGCCTAACAGCTCCTACAGCTGAGATGACAACTCCTGCATCTCAGGCAGTGCCAAGCGATACGACGTCTTGGCAATTAGGGACGCACCTGGCACAAGGTGTATCCTAAACTCGACATGCCTCTCAGGAGGCACACAGAAAAACTCCTCCAGAAACACATCGGAAAACTCCCTGAAAAACGGGACCTCTAAAACTGAAAGCAGATCCCCAACACACGTATCCACCACATAAGCCAAGTAACCCGCACACGCATGTTGAATATACTGTCGAGCTATGGGTGTAAAACAAAACCCTGAACCCATCTTGGTGCCCTCTCCATACATAACCAGTTCTCCCCCACTTGGGGTTCGAACTACCACGCGTTGGCCCTCACAATCAATCATAGCACTGAAACGGCTCAGTCAATCCCTACCCACAATCATGCAAACATCCCCCATGGGGATAGGGATCAAATCGATCAGATAAGGCACCTTGAAGATCTATAAAATACAACCTTGATATACTAATGAATTGATGATGCAAACTCTCTACTGAAAGATCGAGACACAAAGGACCGACTCGCACCCGAGTCAAACAACACTAGAGCAGGAAAAGAGTTCAATAGGAATGTACCTAACAAAGGCATATAAAAAAGCATAACATAAAACATAATCAAAAGAATAATTGATAGAAACATACCAGTCACAACATCTGGAGCTAATCTGGCCTCATCGACAGTGAGTTGGAAAACGTGACCTCGATCCCCCGGGGGCTCCACCCTGCCCTGACTCCCATCAGTGATCATCAAAGTAGTTGGCATTGGATCCTGCATCGGCCTAGTAGCAAGCAAGAAATAGTTGGCCTTCACATGGCCAACCTGTTCATAATGATAACAAATCCTGGAACCAAGTGTTGGATCCTGTTGGCGGCAATCCCTCGCCATATGAACCTATCGACGATAATTGTGGCACCAAAATGATGATCGGTAAGCACCCTCATGCACCTTGCCGTACTTCCCACAAGTGTGGCCCTTCCGACCACCAGATCTGACATCAGCGGTCTTAAACCTCTTTGGCGTACGCTATGACTATGCTGGAGCTGGCCTCCACTCCCTTATCTGAAAATCAATCTCAATCTCACGCCGCCTAGTGGCCTCCTGCATCTCCAACAATGTACCATAACGCTGAGTAGAAACAAACTGTATGATCTCCGTCTTGAGCATGCTCAAGTAACGAGTCATCTGAGCTTGCTCATATGCAGCAAACTCAGGACAAAACATAGCCATCTTTGTGAACATCTTGGTGATCTCCGTCACCGTCTCCGTCCCCTGCCTCAAATCTAAGTACTCCAGGGCCAACCTTTCATGCTCTACCAGCGGCATATAACGAAATTGAAACATCTCCAAGAACTTCTCCCAAGACACGGAAGCTCTACTTAATATAAAATGAACTAGTAGCAAGCCCCCACTAATCCTTCGCTTCGGTCCTCAAAAGGTTCAGAGAGTACCTGACCTTCTGGCCAGCTGGGCAAGAACAGGTGAAGAAACATTCCTCCACATCAGATACACACCTCATGGATATTATCAGGTCCTACACCCCATTGAAAGTTAGGGTCTTAGTATTGTCAAATTCCTAATACTGAAAAACCCGACCCAATCCAACCCATGGAGTCGCAACGGTTGTAGTGGCTGCAGCAACAACAACAATCTCAGACAATGCAGCATAGCGCTCATCAAAGTACTCAACCATGGCGGTCTTGATAGACCCAAACATCTCTGGTAACTAAGCTTGGAAACCAGCAACAATCTCCTCCAATATGATCTCCCAGATCCTGTCATCCAACACATCTAACTCACCCTGGCAGCCAGCTCCTAATCCCGAACCGAATCCTGCCTCAACTCGATGTGTAGTCACCATACTGAAAAAATAAACCATGAGGATATCATATAATACATATATCATATCAGGGGAACCAACTCCCAACATAGCCCTAGGATTTGTGACTGCCCTGTTACGCGTACGGGTCGTGTGCTTTCAGTAGTACGGGCCCATACTACCTTTCACACCTACTCGTATTTGTATCAGAGGATCATCACAGCACCCTAACAATACACACTAGCATAATCATACACTAAATCCTCACTCCCTTATATGAAAGGCTAAACATCTGGAAAGTGGCTGACTCACCCCATATAATTCATTCATGAAACTTCCACCAACTATGCAGCAGTCGTGTATGCTAGTCATACATAACACTAGACCCTATAGACAGTCAGATATCTGATCCTACCCTGAGCCCTTCATCAAACAAGAATAGGAAATAAGGCCAACCAAACATTCTCAAGCTATACAATCTTAGTTATGCACAACCATGATGCATACACTAAGCAACTACAATAACGATGGCAATTCCATTGACAAGAACCCTAGGCTATCAGGCATCATATAATCAGGTAATTCTATCATGAAAAATCTTGAAGATCGGTAGCCTATCGCTAGCATGATATTCTAACATATCACAATATCAAATAATATTATGGTACTTTGGGGTCTACTTACTGGCTCCGGCTGGCGGTACACATCGCATCCTCCTTTATTATTTTGAAAACCATTTGAAAAATCATTTTAAAATCTTTTTCCTTAGTTTGAGATTGGATTCACACGAGCGTTACTCTGATATACTAAAACCAAGGTTCTGATACCATCTTGTAACATCCATAAAATCATGAAAATTTTAAACTTTTAAAGCAACCCATAAATCATCATTATTTAAAAAGGAGTTTTCAAAACATGTCTAATATCAGAGTTTGCTCAAAATCACAAAACCAAACACAAGGAGGTGCACGATCACGCCTTCTCCTTGCCATGATCCTCTAAGGTGCCTGGAACATAATCCAAAACTGTAAGCCTAAAGCTTAGTGAGTTCCCCTAAAATACCAATACACAAACAAATAGCACAAATATAATAACAACACGTAATGGGTCCACAACCAACAAACTGGATTACCCCTAAACCCACAACATAAGTCTGGCTTGCCCCTTAGGCCCACAACTTATGTTTTGCTTGCTCCCCGACATGATCAGTCCTCGGACTGAATACCACTAAGCCCTCAGTACGAGTCTGGCATGCCCTTCCCAGCCCTCAGATCGTATCTGGAATGCTCATGAGCCCTCAATATGAGTCTGGTATGCCCTCCTTGACCCTCAGCTCATATCTGGCTTACTCCAGGGTTTGTTGGCTACAGCACGGATCAGTACAACCTCAACCCAACCCTCATAATATGTCGACATATAACAGATAATATCATACACATATAAACAGACTATATCACAGGTAGTCCTACAGATCTAGTAGACTCGCATAAAAAACAACTAAGCATGCATATCTATTCCATACTTAACATATCAACGAATATCAGGTTATCAAACCAATGGGCCGTCCATGGTGTCTTCGACCCATAAGTACAATGAGGAAAACTCACCTCACAAGCTGCACAAAACCGATAAAGCCCGACTCCGAATCTCAACTCTCAACTGAAATGGCTGCAACCACCAAGTGACCAATTCCATCAAAATCCTAACAATACCTAAAATACCCTTAAAAGTAAAACATGGTCAAACATAGTCAACTCGTCAAAACCAATAAACCTATTGAGTCAAACCAGTCGAGTTAACTCAACATAGGCTGACCCATGCGAATACGCGGGGAGTACTCCAGAGGTGCGCTCAAAGTATGCGAAGCAGCAGCTAAGACCACCATCTGGGTGGCTGACCAAGTATAGGGGTCGTACTCCTAGCTACGTGAGTTGTAACCTTGCACCCCCCAAATTCTTCATTAAGTGCTTAATGGCTTCATCACTTAAGCCCAAACTTCAGATTCAAGGTCCAAAGGCATACTAGGGCCATAAAGTTTCTGACTTTATGACTTTACACGTCCATAAAGTACTTAAAACAAGGTCTTAAACCATTAAGAACTTCTACAAGATGCATAGAGCAAGACTAGCTAAAGGGACCTCATGTTATGGCTAAGGACCCCTCCTAGGGTCTGGAAGGACAGTCGAAAAGGACAATAACCAATCATGCATAAAAATGGGACCTTTGGGACAAGAAGAACACCATAAGGATCCCAAAATAGCAAACAAGGCATCAAAGTGAAGACTTTTTACCTTCTGGAGCTCCTTAGGAAGGTAATGATCCAAGATCCATAAGCTTGATTCCACTTCTAAACTCCTTGATGCAACTCCTTCTTCTTTAAGCACAAAAAAAAACACACTTTTGAGCTCAAACACACTCTTAAGGGACTAGGGTTTGCCAAAAACGACTTAAAGGATATGTAAGCTGAAAAGGTGGGGAGAAATGAGCCATAATGAGGCCTATATACCACCCAAACCCTAAAAATTAGGGTTTTCTCCTGACAAGAGTACGTCCCACATACATAAGTTTACGCCCAGCACACTAGGGTGTGCCCTAGTACGCTCAGCGTACCCTCATACGCTTAACATACTCACCCTACTCAAATTATGAAATTGCCACAAGGCTTCAAGGCTTATTCGCATGGACTTAGGGACTAAATTTTCATATGATAAAATAATAGGGATGAATTTAGAAGTACCTTAATCTTGGGATGTTGCAGTGTGGGGGTGGTTGACTGATATGATAATGAGGGTGTGAAGGTGACAGTGGTTGGTGTTCTCGGCTAGGGCGATGGGTGTGATTTCTACAAAGACATCGAGCGAGAACAAACCCAAATCATTTGCTTTTCGATTTTGAGTCTTAAGTTTCAATTTTGATAATTAAACAAGAACAAACCTAAAACCAGCCATCTCCATCATCACGAAAATCCACATATTTCATATGAAGGGAAAAGGATGGAAAAGAGTGCCATTTTAAGCCTATGGTTTGGTTTCTTTAGTTAAGAACATGGTAAAGCAAACAAAATCAAATCATATACAAATTCATCTTTTTGGTTTATATTCAACCAATTAATGATACCCGAGATTTTGTTCCAAATATATTTGAAACTATGTATTAAGATCTAATGTCGATTTACAAATTTGAAAAATCAAACCTTTAAATTGGTGATCATACCTACAAATTGATGTTCTAGAAATCATAATTGACTCAAAATCTGATTGATTTTCATAATTGCAGAAGATTCGAAACTCATTGAAATGATTTTAAATGTTCCTACCATAAATTTGTATCTGACTATTTATGACCAGCAACGGTACAGGAGAGGAGCAATGGTTTGTCAGTTGCTGGTTCTTTTGGGTGAAGAGAGAGGCATGAGAAATAATGAAAGTGAGTTAGGTAGCTCCCTGTTAACTTAATTTATATAATAAAATAAAAAATTATTAAAATATTTGTTTTATTAGATTAATGATATATAAAAAATCAACAAAGAAATAAAGAAGAGCAATATCATCATTTTAAGCCTGGTTGGGACACAACAAAACCAAACAATATGGACGGTCCAAACTAAAAAAATTAAGTTGTGGAACAAGTGTGTAAATTAACCCAAACCACAGGGACCATTCATGTAATTTACTCTTTTTAAAAGCTACTTAGATTGGTTTTTAGGAGTTTTTAAATTTCTTTCCAAATATACTGTTAATTAATTATAATATTGAATGAATTGTAGTCTAACGGTATCAAGCAGGGGCGGAACTTCAAAATTCTATTTGGGGGAAGGGGTAGAAATATAATAGTATAAAAATCGGTGAGTATGGAGCCACAACCAAAATTTTATATTTTTGGGCCTAACTCGGCCCTTGGTATCTAGTGTGGTTGAAAGGTGTCCTTCCCTAGAGGTTAAGGGTTCAAGTAATTAAGTCTTTTGTGAACAAATGAATAGATTTAGGAGTAGGACTAGATCCGTTCTTCAAAAATTATAAAAATATATATTTTTACCAAACTTTATTTTTTATCAAATAACAAATAGTTTTGCAATTAGCACGTTAAACATAGTCTCAAATAACATATTTAGGCTAAGCGGAGTGGCTCGCCAAATACCCTCGCCAAACTCGCAAAGCAACTTGGAACCCTACCCCCCTAGCGCTCGCTAGGGGGCTCGCCACCGGAGACTCGGCACCGTGTTGGCGTGAAGGGATAGAATGTGAGAAACGAATGTGATTGGTCCGAACACATGATTTTGTTCGGTTGTTGAATCTGTGAGTTATATCGGTTAATTATTATGTTTTTTTGTTACTTTGTCGATTTTCGTCTTCATTCCTAACTTTTGTTTCATCTTCATCTTTAAATATTGTATCTGATGTGTGTATGTGTGTGTGTGTGTATGTGTGTTTGGTCCATCTGTGCATCTACGTAATACATGTAACAACTCCAGTTTGTTTATGAGTCTTGATTGCTTCCATGACTTCCAAAACCAAAGTTTTAAAAAAACTGTTCAGATTATTAAGCTTCAGATTTGCTTCCATGGCTATGGTTATCTGCTGTTATTTTCATGTGCACACCAAGTGTTCGATCATTTTCCTCTGTGAGAATACCACCATGCAATTCAAATCAAATCTATTCCAAATGCCTGAAATTGGTTGTAACAAAATACTAAGATTTGGAATTGGAGATTCTCCATATGATCATGTATGGTGGCTTCTCTTATATAGATTCAAAGAAACATGTAATCTTCTATAAATGCTCATGTCCTAATTACCTCTATTTTGATTTGATTAATAGGTACTTGTTGATGCTCCTGAGATACTCCAGACATCAAGATTGGCATCAATAGAGTTCCAAAGAAGAAAACCCTTGTTGTTGCTTTAGAATCTACAGGTAAGTTTTAAGTTGTTTGAACTTCTATTATTTTTACTTAAATGCTTTTATCTGTGTTTATAGCCTTTGTCCAATAACTTAATAAGTGCTTTTCATGTCAGTTTGCGAGCTGGGTATTTTGACCAATAACTTAACAAATGCTTTATAGGAAGAAGCTAAATCGGTCAGGCAGTTGCGTAATGTTAGGATGGCTAATCTCCTTGGTTGCTGATGTGAATATGATGAGAGGCTACTTGTGGGTGAGTACATGCCCAATCATATCCTATGAAGTGGGCAATGTGGTTAAGAGTTATGCTACATCTTGCAAAAGCTCTTGATCATTGTACAAGTAAAGGTTGTGCTGTATCATGACATAAATATTGTGGATTTTGGTCATGAGTACCATAGTGTAACAACCGTATCAAAATAGAAATGGGAGATATCAATATATATATATATATATATATATATATATATATATATATATATATATATATATATATACATACCTCAAATAGTGTTAGTGGAGGTGCATAATCAAAAGATAAGGTCGTATTGTAATCAATGTACTGCTAGATGGTTTGACTTTAACAAAAGTCAAAAAAGTTTTTGAAATGTATGGCATTATTCTTAAATATACAATCAAATTTGACTGTTATTACACGAATGTATTTGGTTTCATTGAGAGAGAGAGAGAGAGAGAGAGAGAGAGAGAGAGAGTGAGAGAGAGAGAGAGAGAGATTTAGAACGAAGAGAGAGAAAAAGAGAGAGAGAGAGAGAGAGAGAAAATAGAATTGCCTTATTTCTTTCAAATTTAAGAAAATATTAATTTATTTGAATGTTGGTTGATTATTTATAAAGTAATTTAATTAAATTAAAAAAAGAAAATAAAAAAATGGAGTGGTAGAAGTGTTACCACTCCCTACCAAAGTAAGATTAGTGCTAAGACCATCTCCAACCCATCTCCATTTCCCCATTATAAATGGAGTAAAAAATGAAGTAAATAGTGTTTCATCTCCAACCCTACTTAATTTTCTACCTTATTTTTTACCCCAAAAAATATATTCCTAGAATATTTTATTTTTATAACTTATATATATTATCAAATACACCCCTCTAGTAATTAAACTCTATATTGATGATTAATTAATATAAATTAGTATATAACATGATATTATAAATATTAAATATTGCATTTAAATTATAATTAGTAGATAAAATAAATTAGAAATGTATAAAATAAAAATGAAAGAGATTAAAATTGGCAACCAAACTTCACATCTATTTTTTGAGATATGAATAGTATTCCCCCATATATGGGGGAATACTATTCATATCTCTAAAAATGAATGTGAAAATGGGGTAGGGTTGGAGAAGAATGGGGAAGAAATGGAGTTTAGGGGTGGGTTGTAGATGCCCTAAGAGCATCTCCAGCCCACTCTCATTCTCTATTTTTTCCCTCATTTTTTCTCTCATTCTTTTTCAATTCTCCCCTATTTATTCCCTCATTTTGAGGGATATGAATAGTATTACATCAAATATGGTGTTATACTATTCATTTCTCCTAAAATGGAGATGAACTTTACGTTATCGGTTTTAGTCCCTATGTTTATATATTTATAGTTCATTTTTACCCACTAATTATAATTTTTAAATATAATATTTAATATTAAAAATATTTTCTTATATATTAAATTATATTAATTCATTATAAATGTAAAGTTTGTTTTTTGTTCATCAAATTCATATAAAAATTTAAATACATATTGAAATTTTAAAAAACAATAACGTATTTTACAAAAATTTATAATTAAAAGTGTGTATGTCTTATATTTATATAAATGTATATATAATATTTATTTAAAAGTATGTATGTGTAATATTTTTTTATAAATTCATGTATAATATTTATTTATAAGTTTATTATAAATATAATATTTTGTATTTAATATTAATGTAATATAAAATATATATATTATATATTTGTTAAAACTAAATTAGTAGATGGATGTGTTTGACAATGTTTGTAAGTTGAAATAATAGAATATATTAGAAATATATCTTTTGAGGGTAAAAAATGAAGTAGGGTTGGAGATGAAATACTATTTGCCTCATTTTTTGAAGGAAAAATAAAAATGAGTTTGAGATGGTCTAAATTGTCAAAAATATGGTGGCATTCCAAAATCTAACATGAGAAAATGTTAGGAGTGTTACCACTCCTCGTAGCCTTATATTGAAAAAATGAAAACTTAAAACAAGATGGAAAAAACGTTTCATGAACTTGATACATTTTATTGTGCATCTTCACAGATTGTTTTATAATCACGACTTACTCGTGACTCGTATAAGTATATAGATCTATCATACATAATCTATTTTTGTATTACATGAATAATATTAATAAAATTTAATATTTAAATTATGTATTTATTGAAACTTACCTAACATATATTCAGAACAATGGACAAAAGTGGTAATAGATTATTCCAAATTGTCATAAGAATTTTTTTATTTTGATATATCGTTCAATTTAGTTAACTGCGTCAACCCGAAGAAATGACAAAATTGGAAATATATCCATAAGTAAATTTCCGATAAAAAAAATATAAAATAATTTCTAGATTAAATTAAATTCATGAGAGAGATTTTGGATCCACGCAACTTTTGAGACAAAAAAGCATGGTGGGCCCACTGCAACAAACACTTTGACGTGAGGTTGTGTACACCTTAGCATTCCTCTAAAATTAGATTAAATCTAAAAGAAAAGTCTTTCTTTTCTAAATATTATCAAGTAAAACGAGACATTGATAAATGAATATAGAGCAACCTAGAAAATTGGTTTAATTGCAAACTTGTGGTTGAAGTTTTTTTTTTTTTTTTTTTTTTTTTTTTTTTTTTTTTTTTTTTTTTTAATTATAAATTTATATCGATGCTCAAACTTTTTTATTTTAAAATTTATACTTTATATTTAACTTTTTTTATATTTATTTGTTAGTTCTTGTTTTATAAACATATTATTATGTCTAATAACAGATCATATTTTATTCTATTCTAATAAATATCTTTGATAACACCATTGATACATGAAGCTTTTAGGGGGTGTTTAATATTGCTTTTAGGGGTGTTTAATATTGCTTTTAAAACATCTTTTAGCTTTTAACTTTTCGAAAAAGTTGAAAAACATCCAAAAGATGTTTGGTTATTGAAAAAGATTTTTTAAAAATGATTTTTTGTATTGAAGAAAAATAGAGTGTTTCAAAAATCATAAATCCTATCTTTTTGTGACTTTTGAGATTTTTAACCTGAAAATTTAATTTTTATGTCAAAAGCAAATACAAACACTTTTTAAAGATTTTGTTTTGGAAAAAATCACTAAACAAAAAATCATTTTTCAAAAAAGACTTTTAGCCTTAAAAAGTTTTACCAAACACCTTCTTACTCATCACCAAAATGTTGTTAACTTAGAAAAATACATGTTTGCCGTTATTTACTTTTCTCATTCTTTTTCCCCTTCTTCCTCACCCTCTTGATTCGCTTCCACCTCGGTTTTATGGTTGAAGTTTTTTTTTTCTTTTAATTTATATAGATGGTCAAACTATATATATATATATATATATATATATATATATATATATATATATATAATCAAGATCAAATAAGAAGGAAATTTTTGGTAGGAAGGTAAGAAATTTTTTTTCTACATATTTTTTTCGCGAACAAACAAAATGAATCATTAGATGATTCATTTGTAAGATGATTCACAAGAAAAAAATCTCAAAAAAACATCTCGATGATTCATTTATACAATGATTTTGTTGTTATTCACTAAAATTGTCATAAAAGTGAATTTTTTCTTAATTTACTTAAAAATGAACCATAAATATGTTTTTTTCGGAATTTTTTCTTGTGAATCATCTTATAAATGAATCATCTAGTGATTCATTTATTTTATTCGTCAAAAAAATATGTAGAAAAAAAACTTCTTACCTTCCTACCAAAAAAAATTTATTACCGGATCTATATCCTATATATATATATATATATATATATATATATATATATATATATATATATATATATATATATATATATATAATTTGGTCTTTAGATTTAACTTTCATTTATATTTACTTGTTAGGGCTTGTTTGATAAACCTATTATTGGGTCTAATAAGAGAGCATCTCTTACTCCGCTCTAATCAGTGTGTTTAATAACACTACTGAAAGCTCTTACTCGGTTCATAAAGCCCTTACTCATCCCCAAAATGTTGCTGACTGAGAGAAAAGTACATGCTTGTCACTATTTACCCTTCTCATTCTCTTTCCCTTTCTTCCTCGCCCTTTTGATCCGCTTCAGCCTCCGGTCACCTTCTCCACCGCCTTCCTCTCTAGCATCGACCACATTTGCTTTTCTCTTCAACCTCAGCCTCCGTAACTTGCATCTGTGATACCCTAACATATCTTAAAAATGACGATGTCTAAAAGCTCCAAGATGTAATCTATTACCATATGATTGGTCTGCTTCCTCCTGCTCGACTTGAAATCCCTAAACCTGGTGGATAAATGCCAGGTTTTGGACCTCTTCGTCCTGGGATGCCGACACTACAAAACAACCAACATGTAACACCCGTAGATTCGAGTTAGTCAATTTAAAGATAATAAGCGTTAAAAATGACTTTTTAATAGAAGATTATTTAGCAGAAATAATCTTAACCAAAGTTATATTATATGTCAAGAGGATTTCGTGCATATAAAGAAAACTGAAATCCGACTTATAACAAAGAAGTTATGACCCGTTGAAGTTTCGTGATTAAACCGGCATGACTTTGCGTAGACGTAAATAATGATTTTTTGATAAACTAATTTTTAGCCTTAAATATCTAAACGAAACTCGTAGTATACGCTAAACCGAGAACGTGCATATAGAGAATGTCCAATTCTGACTTCGTTTGAGGAAGTTACGATTTTTCTAAGATTTTGCATAATAGTATATAGCCCGGAAATCGAATTTTAGATCAATGGACTTTTAGCTGACACAACCTAAACGAGAATTGAAGATCTCGTTAATAAGAGCTCGACGATATAAAGACAGTCAAAAATAGACGTCGGATGACAAAGTTATTAATGTTTAACGGACTTTAACTGTCTAAGTCTGTTAAAATATAACTTTAAAAATAAAGTCAAAATTAGTCGATGGAATCTAAAAGAAAGTTGTAGATTACGTCACTACCTATGTGTGGATATAAAGAACGTTAAAAATGGAGCTCATATGCAAAAGTTACGTATTATAGAAGATAATTAATTTTTGGATTAAACCCCGGAGTGACACGTGGCAAAATCTCGGTCAATACTTATTCCCCATGGTTTGGAATAAGATCACGAAACCTGACTTGGTATGCCCAACGTAGCTCGAAGTACGCCTAGTGTACTACTGTTGTACCTATTACGCCAAACGTAATTCTTGAGTACGCCCCGCATACTTGGGCGCTGGAAGCTATAATTAGAGCTCATTTCTCACTCTTTTCTTCACACCTTCTCATCTATTTCTCTCTCAAACACCCCCAAAGCCTCTACTCTTTTCCCTAGCACCTCCTAGGTGTTAGTAGTGAATCCCGTAGCACCAGAAGGCTCCAAGAAGAAGAGCTTTTGGCCCAGAAGTTCTGCCCACGCAAAGCCCGGTTTCTCGCTAAACCTCCTGTAAGTGAGTTATGCTTACCATAATTGAAGTATAACTTATGTTTAAGTTCATTATCATTATTATAAACCTATAAACAAGATTTATCAGTGATTCCAATTCGTTATACTGATTGATCTACTTACGGGGATGATGTCAATGTTGGATTTAGTGATGTATTTAAAGTGGGATTTCCAAACAGTATACTTCATATACCAAACGGACCCTACCTCCAATATGATCCTACTTGGTTGTTCCTTACTTGATAGATCATGAAAGTATACTTTTAGTTAATGTTAAATCTAGACTAATAATTAGTCGCAATAAATATTAGACTAAAACTTAGTGATAATAATATTAGGTTACGTTGACGAAATAGACAATTGCTATAAGCGAAGCGTTGTACAAATTACGAATCATCACTTTAACAAGTGAGCGCATAGTTATTTTCATCTTACACATAGATACAAAATATTTAATATTAATACATGTTATACGTGCTTATTATCCGTGTTCATGGTATCTATGTTAGATGAACGATTTATACATGTTTTACTTGATTTAAATTGTATATGTATTTTTATACCTGTAAATATATTGGATAAAGATGGGTAAATGAATGATGAGAGATGAAAGATGATATAGATAATGAGAGGTGAAAGATGATGAGAAGCCTTGATTTTAAAGTTGATTTAGTCATCGAGCAGAGTATAAATGACGACCATGGGTTATTCTACACAGTCCAGTGGAACGCTAGCATGCTCGCAACATGTAGGTGTTTTTTAACTACATGTTCACCAGATGTACTCTAAAAACGCTGGAAGCAATGGACTTAGTGCGTTATAAATGAACATTGGCAGCTATGGACTTAATGCCTAATTGATAACATTGGTAGTTGTTCCTAATAAATAATATCAGCAACTATGGAGTTAATGCCTATTAGATAAACCCTGGCAGCAATGGACATCGTGCCTATTCTTTAAGAAAATCCTTAGGAATAAATAAATGAATAATAGATGATTCTTAGGGTAGATCCTTAAAAATAAAAAAGATAATAGGGATGGGTAATCAGGTTAATTATTTGACATGAAGTATGTGAAGAAACAAATTAACTATATTATCATCGAATGAAAATCCTATGTACTCACCAGGTGTCCCAACCTGACCCACTCAGTTTATTTGTATCACAGGTATCGATGCGAAGATACATTACACTGAGAGATTAAAGGAAATTTAGATCATTAATGTAAATTAATGTAAGGTCTGTTTATGCTTATGTTTATGTATTGGCGATGACATCCCAATGTTTTAATATAAATAAAATACATTTCTTTGGAAATGCTTTGATCATATCATTATCATGTTTTCTGTGAACAAATTCTGCAATATTATTCTTCCAAAATGATACTCTGGTTTTTAAAGTAGCTACCAGGGTTTTTAACATAAGACATTAACTTTACTCATAAATAATACCCATTTATTTAATCATCAAGTGTTAATTACAATTTATCTATTACACGTTTCTAAACTATCTAATCAAAACTAATATCGTCCTTCAGTCCAACGCTCCTAGTGTGCTGCAGGTGCTTCACCCTACTCAGTCCCTTCGTAAGGGGATCTGTTGGGTTATCCTCTGAAGATACCCACTTCACTACGAGGAGCACTTATTCTACCTGATGTCTGATGAAATGGTATTTCCTATCGATATGCCTGGATCTGCCATAATCCAATGGTTCCTTAGTCAAGGCAACCGCACCTTCGTTATCACAGAAAATTTCTGTTGGCTCCTGTATGGCTGGCACAACTCCAAGGTCTCCAATGAAGTTCTTTAACCATATTGCCTCCTTTGACGCTTCGCTCGTTGCAATGTACTCTGATTCGCACGTTAAATCAACTATAATCTCCTACTTGGAACTTTTCCTAGTCACTACTCCTCCATTAAGGGTAAATACCCAGCCCGACTGCGAATGGTAGTTGTCCATGTCGGTCTGAAAACTAGCGCCACTACACCCTCACACCCTTAAGTCATCACTACCGCCGAGGACTATAAACCATTCCTTGGTCCTTCGAAGGTAGTTAAGGATATTCTTTACTGCGGTCTAATGGGCTCTACCAGGGTTCCTTTGATATCTGCTAACCATGCTCAAAGCGAATGCCACACCTAGTAGGTCCCCCCCCCCAATTTCTCTCTCTCTCTCTCTCTCTCTCTGTTTGTCTGTCTGTCTGTCTATCTCTCTCTCTCTATATATATACATATATATATATATACACACACCAACCACCTTCTATATATATATATATATATATATATACACACACACCAACCACCTTCCCCATCCTTTTTTATACCCTGAATCACAATCTGAAAAATGAATCGATTTGATCTTTGTTAAACAACCTTCATCCTCTTCACCTTATGTTATTATACCTACAAACATAGAAATGATATGACTTTTAATCTGAAGGAGGAGTTGTTTTTCTATTTTAGTCTTCATCCTTCAAACCTGCAACTATCACTAAGCACCATTGTGAATACCTCTACCACCATGCAAACCTTTGCTCCAAAAGCTTCCATTTTGAGCAAGAGAACCCTACCACAATAAACGTCTTCACTATTTTAGTGGAACCACCACAGACCCCTCTATTGCCATCACCATCGCTACCTGTTGAAACCACAAGTCCGACAACTCTGCCTCAAAGGATACTATCATTCAGGCCATCCAGTTTCCCCCAACCATCATCACCGATGAAACGTTGCTCCCAATCCTCATCCCCATCTTGTTCATGCATCAAATTCCAATATTGTTTCATTTATCGACATCTAAACTAGATGATATACCAAAAGTTGAAAGGGTCGATGACAAAAATGAAAATTGGTCAAACCAAATCCTTAAGTCCATATTCAATCAAAGAAAAATATCCAAAATCAAAATGAAAAATCGCACCACAGGTTCTTCAGTTGATCTGAAACCCTATCTATAAGTTTAAAGAGAGAATAGAGACTCTGTAGATTATCACATGTGGATGTCGGTTCCTTCACAGCTTTGATATGGTGTTCCAATAAATTAATTCCTAATTTTCTACACTACTAGAAAAACAGCCTTTTACGACGCTCATTGCGCGTCGTAAAACGCTCAGACGACGCGCAAATGCGCGTCAAGGAAGGCCATGTCATAAAGAGAGACGACGCGCTTTTGCGCGTCATCTATAGACGACGCGCATTTACGACGCACGTTTATGACACACAATGCGTATCAAGGAAGGCCCTATCATAAAGGAAGACAACACGCATTTGCGTGTCGTAACCTTATGACGCGCGTGTTTATGACACGCAATGCGTATCAAGGAAGCCCCTGTCAAGAAAGGCCATGTCATAAATGAAGATGACACACATTTTTGCGTATCATAATTTTAAATGTTAAAAAAAATATTATTTATAGATTTACTAATTTTCAAATTAAATTTGCATTTAATGTCTCATAACAGAAAATAAAATACCATATACAAAAAATAAAATCCATTGCATAAAATTTATTGTCATATAAATAATCATTCAAATAGTAGACAAATATTTGTACATTATTATTAAGAGGTTTTCCCTAACTATATAACCTAGGACTACATTGCTATTTCCTTAGTTAATTTGTGTACATTGTTGTAAGAAAGTGTGTATTGAAGCACCTTCCATGTAGTAGTACCCCCTTGACCAATGCTAGTATCAGAACATAAAGCACCTTTCTGCACAAAAAACAACAATCAGTGAACAAAGAGTCAACATTCTTTAAAATACTATATGAACCTCCTAAAGTGATGCACATGGACCAAGAATACCCTGAATTACAATTTACAATTTACAACAAAAACAAGAATTGATTGAGTGAACCTAGAAGAAGAAAATGCTAGGTCAACTTAGCTAAGTATTGAATCCATATGTAATGACTACAATCACAAATGCAAGTGATTAATGTCATTAATGGAATAATTTGTTGCCCTTGTCTTACCTTTACTAGCACCATATATCTTGTCTCATTTCAGCTCCAAAATCAACAAATTCAAATATCCATGATTTGGACCTAAGAACATGGGAATACAAAGATACAAATAATATTTAATAACATTGTCCCAAATATAAACACTAAGAGATGGTGATAGAAGAGAGCGAAAAATGTTATCATATCTCACGAAGGATGTCTTTCTTCCAACATGTCTTTGTTGTTCAACTTGTAACTTATTCGTATGCGCATAATGATTGCTTTCTGCCATAACAATCAACATTCATCATGTAAACGATATTTTAAAAAAAGCACACAAACATTTCATTCCATGATGATTTATTTATAGTTACCTTGCCATGTTGAGTGTTGGTAACTCGTAATTTTTGTGTTATTGAGCCATTACCATTTGCAGGAAGAGAGTTATTGCTAGCAGGTTCCAAATGCAACTGAAGAATTTAAAAAAATAACTTTTTTTTACCAAAATTTATTATACAATAATAAATAAATAAACATACTAGGTGGTGGAGGGGTAGGACCAAATATGTCTAATAAATCCATCATAGGTGAAGGTGATGAAAGGCTGCCTAATGGAGGAACTGAAGTTTTCATATTATTAGTATTATCTTGATTTATTGATAATATATCATCATGTGGTGTACATGAACCATTTTGATGAGTAGCTGAATAAACATACCTTTGGGTTCCGGGTTTCAGTTCAAATAAAAAAGACTTCACCAACCCGTGACCCAACAATTGTGAGATTAAGTCTTTGACAAATCTCTATGTATATTACACTAAGTCAAATTAAGTCATACATCAGAAACTAAGACAACAGTTGTAATTTTGAGTAACTTTTACATGTTTTTATGTGAACAAGGGTGCATTCCATTAAATTAGTGGTGTTTCATACAATGATCATAAAAGGTAATGATTTGGTTGTATTAATTATCTAGTTGAGCAAACTGTACAATGTTAAGGGGCACTACTTTTCAAGTAATGCAGAGGATAGTCAACACGCTGGTGGCATTATAGATGTACCTTTAGCACAAACTGGTGAAGGTATTGCAGAATGAGGACTCCTCAAATGGTTTGTCCAAGATTCTGCATGCTCCTGGTGACATTATAAAGGTAAAACACCGGTAGTAGTATTAACAATTTCCATATATATGGTAAAGTTATTTTGATTTGACTTTGATTTCAAGTTGGAGAAACTCTATTACAGTTGGTGGTTGATGATTTTGCAGTTCCATTTAATGATTCTGATGCATCAGTAGTTTCTGATGGGTCAAAGTCTGATGAACACAAGCTAGAGCTCAGAAAGAGTCATGCAAATGACAATTTATCCACCCCTGCTGTTAGAAGTCTTGCAAAGCAACATGGTATTGATTTAGCTTATGTTACTGGAAGTGGTAAACATGGAAGAATATTGAAAGAAGATGTTCTAAAATATGGTGTAGAAAAAGGAATTATTGATGACAAACCTGCTTTTAATCCTACTTCTATCGAACCCATGTCTGGACCTGAAGAACAACTTCAAGAGACGGCTGAATCACTTTATCATGATAAGATAGTCTCTCAAAGGTATTATTATTATTATATAAACAATAAAAAATTTCATGAATTTGATTGAAGTAAACATGTTATTAAAGTTGTCAAGTTCTTTGTTGTTAGGGCTTATCAGCGTGCAATGGTTAGGTCAATGACTACAGCTGCTAGTGTTCCTCATTTTCATTATGTGGAAGAAATAAACTGTGATGGGCTTATGAAACTTAAATCAGCTTTCCAGAAAGAGAATACTGATCCAGATATTAAATTCACATTCCTTCCCATGTTAATAAAGTCATTATCCTCTGTTCATTTATGTTGTAACCTCATATTTTAAAAACTCATAAATAATCACATGATATAACCTTTTAGATATAACCTTTTAGGCATAAATAAATAAGCACCTTTATAAATAAAGTTGATGCTGGTAACCGAACCCAGCCTTTGGAGGAATTATAGCAGGTGAGGCCAGCCCGTAAATGTGAAACTATTCATAAAATGAAGAATAAAAATGTGAAACTTACTACAAGCATCATGAGTACAAATCCGGTCAAGGCCATTACAACTCCTGTAAATCAGTTCAAGATTACCAATTAACAATTAATATTAAGTGTTGTTTGTATAAAAAAAGTATATAAATTACATTTTGGTTCTTGTGTATAGTTGATTTTTTTCAATTCTAGTCCCAACATGTTTTCTTTTGTATTTTTGGTCGTAATTTTTAGGGTTTTAGTTTATGTTCCAACTAAAATGACTAAAATTTTGGGACCAAAAGTAGTCATTTACTTGGTATAGGGACCGAAAAATGTTACAAGAAACCTCAATTAACACACAAAATTGCATAAAAAAAAAAGAAACAACTTTAATTAAGGACGAAAAATGTGATTTAGTTTTAATAAAAAACAGTCAGTCACCAAAATATGGAACTGTTAAAACTACAAGTAGTGTGAAGAACACCAAAATAGAATCACAGTTGCCAATGTTACAACTCCAAAAGTTGCTCAAAAAAACCTCTGGAATTAGTCCCTTTATCTGAGTCAGGGGTAAAAAAGTAAAATTACTGAAGGATATAGAAATTAGAACCTGAAATATAGGAGAGTAACTGAGGTTTCTCAGCCAAACTGTTGGAAGGATAACAAGGGTGGATATAATGGCACATAAGTAATGAGAAAGCAAAGAAGCTACCTTATAAATGGAGTCCGATTACTAAAATCCCATCGAACAACATTACACCATTGGTTAAGTTTCTAGGGCAAGTCATGGTGTCCCCTGATCATTTTGTGAAATACGGATACATCACAGTTTCACTTGTTGGTCTAATTGCAATTGGAACTTCCAATTCATAATCCCCCGATCTCGTCAACCATGTAACCTGAAAGGGGAATAAGGAGGGCATTCATGTCTTCAAGAGAATAAACAACATGAGATAATGTATCAATGATGCATGTTTTAGTCCTTCCACTAGATGAATCACGAAGAAGACTAGTTAATTTGCTATCCCTGGATTACCTAAATGATAAAACCTAAAAATCAAAATCTTGAACCCATGAATGTTAAGTGTAAATTCTGTATTTAGATGAACAAACACAAGAACATAATCAAAATCTGAGACCTGTAGACATCAAAATGATTATGCACCAAAAATCCACGTGACCACCAAAGCTTAGATTTATAACTAAGTATGTATGTCTTATGGAAAAGGAGGTACCTGGTGAGGTTTAACAGACGATAATGAAGTACCTGGTTAAGTTTCTAGGGGAAATCAAAGCCTCTCTGATACCATGATAAAAAGTGTATTTTTGTATTTCATTTCTCATCAATTCATAACAGAAAGGAAATACTTTATAAAGGAGCATAAGAAGCTAAAAAAGGATAGGGGCTAATCTACTCCTATAATCAAGGAATTTACATAAAAGAATTTATTCCTAAAATACCCTCATGACAGCTCATGCCAACATGTGTGTGGTGTGGTGGGTTGCTTCATCTTCAACAGAGCAGCCAAATGTCGAACAACCACCATTTGAAACTTTCCCTGCATTTGTCCTATCGTGAGAGCCCTGGTACAAAAAATTACCATATTACCCTTCCACCAAGAAATAATATTGACTTTTTATTTAAAAATTATTATATATTATATTGTGAGGGCCCTGGTGCAGTCATATTCTTAATTAAATTTTAAACATCATTATCCAAACAACATTGAATGGGAAGAAAAAGAAAGAACATGTCAAGTCTATCTGTTCCAGCCAACAGCAACAGCTTTGGGACATATTCTTAATTAAATTTGAAACTGCTTTTGTTAGCGATTCTGTCGGATACAAGTTTTTTGTTGAATAGAAAAATGTGTTGCATTTATGTTTTATAAACTTATGGTGTATTATGATTTTTGGTACAATATAGGGGCATTATTATATGGCATGAAAAAAACTATGGAGTGACACTAGAAATCAACATAGTATAAAATTTGCATGAACAGGTAAACTTTATTTGTTGAGTACCTTGTCACCAATCCGGATGTAGAACAAAATTTTTGTAAAATGAGCTTCTTTAACTTCACTTTCTCCTAAATTTTTCTTCAGCATCCACGGTTCTAAATAAAACAAGAACAAAAAAAAGATGGTGAGACAGGTCAAACCAATCTATCACTCACTTTTGATTTGCATTTTCTTTAATAGCAAACTGGAAGCCATGGAATTTGAGGTCCTGAACATAGATTCCATTAACTTTCTTACGATGGAACATGGAAGCACCTATATAATGTTACATTGCAATACAAAAGTCCAAACTCCAACAGCTTGTATTATGATCTTAAGTTCATGGTTCAATGGATTAGAGTTAGACTTGTTCATTTCAAACCTATTCAAGCATAACTATTGCAACATTTTCATGTAGGTATCGGTGGTTATATAAAAAAAATGCCAATGTCATTCAGTAACAGATTCAATAACAAATCCATGTAAAATGCAGATGGATTAAACATACGAAAAAAATTTGTTGCAGAAATAAGAACATCTACCTTCAAATTTGAGGCCGTTAAATCTATGTACATATATATTTATGAAAATAAGCATGGATTAGTAGTGAGATGCAATGAAACATAGCTTACTTTTCATCGAGCTTCTTGAGCTCTTCGGCAATCCAAGACCTTCTAGTCGAGTTCCAACACGGAATTCACGGCTAGGGTTTCGTACAGCGGCGCCATGTCTTCAAAATCAAAAATCCACACAACATGAACAAAAATTAATGAAAGTTCATAAAAAATCTATGAGATCCAATCAGTTAATGAGTGGAGATGATTACCATCGGATGTCTTGTCATTCATGGCTGGATTTTCTTCCGGAGCGATGATGACGGTGGCTACGTAATAGGAAAGTCCAACTTGTGATCATTGGGTCACGATCTCCACAACATCGTGTTCTTCCCCCTTGAAGTACAGCAACGATAATGGTGCCCTAGGGATCCCGATGTCAATTTTATCAATCTGATCAGAGAACTCTGTATTTGTCTCCCTTAGATCTGCCAAAACCCTTTGGTTTAGTGAGGAATGGAGTATACCGTTGGGGTTGATCACCAGAGGAAATGTTGACGTCTGTAGTAGACCAATGGCACAACTCCGATTTAACCTCCTATTGGTGTAGCTTTCCTTGAGATTCTTGGGATCACTGTATCATCTTCTCAATAGATTGAGGCATATCATTGAGTAGCTCTTTCATGGCTCTCGAGAGGTCCTTCATCTGTTTATCTTGAGGAACTGAAGATTGAGAGAAGTAAATGGAGGGTATATGAACTGAAACCCTATTTCCAACAATAGTCGTGGTTCCAACAACTATACCCCTTTGATTTCAATTTCATGGCCTGGTGGCCAAAAAACCTTGGATTTCACTAAAAACGGGAACCGATTGAAGGTTTTTTTGGTATTTGATTGTGTGTGTGTGAGAGAGAGAGAGAGAGAATAACGATTGAAAGAAAGTAGAGGAGAACATGGCGGCTTTTCAAAATTTTGGAATTTCATTTCCCCCGCGAGCTTCTCAAACGCGTGTTTATGAAAAAAAATATAAAGCGACGTGCGCACACTCCAAAAATATCAAAGGGAGGAAGAGTTACAGCCGCATAATGAGGTCTAGGGTTTACAGAGAAAAGGAGAAGCAGAGAGCGAAGGTTGTTGGCTGGTGGAGAGGATGAATTCGTTATTCCTTCCCAAACAGAAACAACTTGATAGAACGAAACCTTCAAATGAGGTATAGGGTTTACATCGAATCCATAAAAGATGGATGAAATGCGGGGTTTTTAATTTTTTAGGATTACATTCCCCCCCCCCCCCCCCCCCCCCCCCCCGCTATTAAAGGATGGAACGCGCGCTTCCGTTAAAATTATATAAAGCGACATCCTTAGATGACACACATGTGCCCTCCGTGTTTTTGATTTTTTTCTTTAAGACACTAGTCTAAGGGCGCGCAATAATGCATAACCTAAATGCTTAAATTTTTTGAAGAGACGACACCATTTTAAAGTCATTCCCTTTTGCGTAACATAAATCACTGAGCGTCGTGGATTGCGCGTCGTAAAAGGCTATTTTTCTAGTAGTGCTAACACCAATTTCGTTTCCTCCATTCTTAATCCAAAAAAGCCTTCTTGAAGACCACTGTTGGGTTTTAAGCACTATAGCACTCCTGTGGTGCACATGCAACCCTCGATGCTTTGGATCTATGTTTTCTCTAATTATACATGCAATTTTAATTTTCCAAATCATACATCCTAACTAGCATACAATAGAGGATATATAACATAAAAACCAAGTTAGATGAATACCTATTATGTAGTTTTTAGTTATTGGCCTTAGAAAACTTTAGCACCTCAAGTGTGATGCCTCTAATGTGTCACAAACACCAAATGCAAGAGGAGGCTTAAGATAATAGGCTAGTTAGCTCAAAATCGATTATCACTCTCTTAGAATGAATGGGGCAACCGATTTTGACTCCAGGGGTGTGCTTTTATAGTGTTACAAAGGCTAGGGTTTCATCCATGCAAACCCTAATGCACCATGACCCTTCATATTACTTAGGCTCCATGGGTTAAACCTCCATGGACTATCATATTGGTTTAATCCATCCTAATTAACCATGGATCATTGGCCGACACTATAAGAATCATTGATTTACTTAATCAGTCCTCATATATTTAATCAGTCTCTTTTGATCACTAAATTAATTCCAAATCAATTCTTAATCAATACTAATTAAATAATATGATTTCTCAATTAATATATATTAATAAATCACAAATAACCTTATTCTCAAAAGTCCATCCTATTAAATTTCACTGGTGAAGGCAACCTAAAAGGACCATGCTACTATTGGGTCAAGTACATCCCAGTTATAGTTATAGGCTTAGACACCTAATCCAGCAACCACAACCAAAATGATGCAAGTTTAGGTTGAAGTTGTGGATCGGAAGATTGAGAATGCGATTGCAGGTCTTAAAACTGAATTAGGTAAGAATAGAAAGTATGGAGATTGAGAATGCAATTGCAGGTCTGAAAACCGAATTAGGTAAGAATAGAAAGTATGGAGAAATCCTTGACCAATAATTGGCTTAGCAAAGATGAGTTCAATAGGTTTGTAGAGAAACTAAAGGGGAAAAGGGGAGTTGTTGATATTGGTGATTTAAAATTGGATAAAATTAGGGCTTTTACCAAAGAAATTATGGAAAAAAAAATTATTTAGAAGGCAACTGAAGAAGAAGCAGGGGTGTACCAGTATAAAAGAAGACACTGTGGAAAAAGGGATATATATATATATATATATATATATATATATATATAAAGAGAGAGAGAGAGAGAGAGAGAGAGGGCCCCTTGCATATTAAATTTTATTTTTTAAAATAACAAAAAACATCATAAATGGTCATTGTGGTAGTGAAATGACAAAAATGACATTCAGTTAACTGACAAAACTTAACAGAGTGAACAATAAGGAGTAAACATCAAAAGTTTTGAAAGCACAATGATCATTTGTGAAAAATTTAAACTTAGGGACTAAACTTCAAATTTGAAAAAAGCATATAGACATTTCTGATATTTTTTCTAATATTTTTATTAGAACTTTTCACAAAATTTTGATTATAAGAAAAAGACATGATTTCATAATTGGTCCGTGTGCTTTGCAAAATATCGCACTTTTAGAACTTTTAAGGACAACGTCACGCCAGTAGTCCCGTGGTTTGCAAAATTACATGAAAGATCATCCTACCGTTAAATATAACTTTTCAGCTGTTAGATTTTAATGAAAAAAACTAGTTTGCCCTTGTACCAAATTTGTAATATACTACAAACCTCAATGACCATTTGTGTAATTTTGTAAATTTGAATATATATATATATATATATATATATATATATATATATATATACCTCAATGACATTTGTTTTTTTTTCATATTTGTGATATGAAGCGTTAATGTTTTTTTTTTAATTTTATACTATTACGGTTCATTTTTTTTACTTGGATGCTCCATAGTTACTATCGTTAGCAGCTTTATGTTTGTATTTATTATTATCATTATTTCACCTTTGTTTTCTATTTTTTTAAATTTTAGTGATATGTTATTCTTCTATTGTTTTTATTTATTTTGATTTAAGTATTAATATATTAGAGTATATTACAATTTTGTTGTTTGAGTTTTTGTTTTTTGTTTTTTTATTTTTCATTACTTCAATCAAAATAAATAAAATAATAGAAAAATAATAAATAACTAAAACTATATATATATATATATATATATATATATATATAGAGAGAGAGAGAGAGAGAGAGAGACATACACAAGCACACAATCAAAATTTTAAATTTAAAAAATTACACAAATGATCCTTGATGTTTGTAGTATATTGCAAATTTGGTACAAGGGTAAAAATGTCTTTTTCATTAAAATCTAACAACTGAAAAGTTAGATTTAATGACAAGAGGACATTTTATGTAATTTTGCAAACCACAGGGACCAATAGTGTGACGTTTTCTTTAAAAGCTTTAAAAATAAGATATTTTGCATACCACAAGGACAAATTATGAAATTTTGTCTAATATTTTTTTCGAATATCATAAATTTTTTAGAGCTGATAAAATAATTTCATAAGATTTCGTTCATCCTTCTATCATATCATTTCATACTATCCTATAAAAGAAAACATTTATTCTTTTGTCGCATCAATTTGAAACTCTCAATTTTTCATATTTCCATATAATATACTTTCTAACTTAGATATGTTATTAATCATAAATATTTTGACAAATGAAAGACTTCTTGAATTATCGATAACTTGAATATAGTGTTAAATGCATATCGTAAATTAAGATATCAAACAAATTTAAAAATATAATGTAAAATTTAAACCTAAAGTAAAATATCAATTAAAGCTTTAAGAAAACTCAATGTATATTTTTTATAAGAGTTAAAAGGAAAGTATTAAATACAATAAATCATAATCTAAAAGTAAATTAACTAAAAGATCTCCAAAAATTATTTTTTTTATAATAATTGAAATTCAATTAAGTTGTTTTTAGATTAATTTATAATAATAATACTAAAAATAACATAAAGTAATAAATTAAATTATGTTACATCATAAACAACGATTGATAATTTAAATAACAATCATGATGAAATTAAAACGCCGTCAATTTTTTTAAATTTAATAAATCATAACATTAATTAATTAAAATAGATGAGAAATATAACTAATTTTATACATATGTATACCATTAAATGATTCTATTTTAGTAAGTGTTATATTATCTATTGTTCACATAAATTATAATGTTATATTAACTAAATATCAAAATATAAAAGTAATTATTTTTTAGTTAATACAAATTACATAAATATTTTCAACGACATATGATTACTAAAAGGTTAACTAAATAATTTTATTCCACGTAAAGGAAATATTTTTCCTTTTACCACATTCATTTGAAACTCTCATGACTTTTCAATTTTTCTCTAATAATTATTATAAGTTGGTTAAAAATGTTAAATAAATATATAACATAAAATGAAATAATATATAAACTAAATTTCAATATTCAAATAATATCTTTTGAAACATCCCAAAAACATGGTCCAAAAATTTGTTTTGAAACATAATAAATAATCACAAATCATTCATGGTCATAAAGAAAATCAAGTATCATGTATCTCAAAATATCGTGACAAGTACTGTATCAAAATCATATGAGAAAAATATTAGAGTCTAAACATCCCAGGCTGGAACTGTGGTGTGTGTCATGCGATCACCCCAAGCCCTTCCCTTTGCTACCGGAAGTAGCTGAAACCAAAACTGAAAACTGTAACCACGAAGATTAGTGAGTCTCCCCAAACTACCACATACCATATAAATATCATGCAACTAGGAGATACATGCCCCGCCCACACTACGATGTCTAGGATATTCGAGCCTACCCACACTCTGCTACTAACATGCATACAAGTATCACACAGACAACAAGTATATCTACCAAAAATCACATATCTATACTCGAATAATACTATGAGAATCTGGCCCCCGCCCATACTCATCTACTAACATCTTACATATACGGGCCAACATTGGTGCCTTAGACCCGTTCCTACTGAAAGGGAACTCACCTCACAAAACTGACTGCTAAAAACTCGAGCGAGGAATCCCTGTCTGCTGCTCCGGCGACTCTCCGGCTATCAATTCTATAACAACACTTAATCAAAATCTGATAATCCTTCTTAGGGTAAAACGACCATCTTACCCTTGGTCAAAGTCAACATCCAGGTCAACGTCAAAGTCAAGGTCAACTCTCAGTCAACCCAACATGTAGTCAACTAAGTCAACTCGTCGAGTCTCTTCCTAGACTCATTGACTTCTTCATGTCATAACATCGAGACATATCGACTCTAACTCGTCGAGTCCCTCCTTGGACTCGTCGAGTTCTTCAGCTCTCGAGTCCTAATCTTGTCCAACTCACTGAATCATCTCCTAAACTCAATGGTTTCACTTACAACCAGAAAAGGGGTTAGGGTTCACGACTCGACTCGTCGAGTCCTCCCTGTAACATATACACTCATTTGATTCTTACCATTCCAATGCTTTTAATTCATAGATCTTGACTCCTTAGACTAGTATTACACGTAAAGTTTCTAAATTTACGTGCATGCATGGTGCTATGAAGCTAAAACACCCAATACAAGCCAAAATAAAGGTCTAAGTCATAGAATGGAGTCATGGCTAAATAAATGTAGCAACTTTGAGCTTCTAAATCTCAAGAGTGCCCAAATCTAAAGTACTTTCATCCCCAAGAGTTCAAATATCAGAATGACCTTGGAAATGACCCAAAAATAACAACATAAAATCTAGGAAGGAGATCTATGTGAATAACAGCCAAGGTATAAGCTTTATACCTCTATGAAGATAGAAATGAGTCCTTAGCTCTAAATCTCCAACCTTCCTTCTGCAACTCCAAGCCTTTGCTTCCTTCCTCTAACTTCAAATCACAAAGATGGTAAGAAATAACTCAATAACACACAATGTTGATTAGGGTTTCGAGTGTGGGTTGTGGAGGTGATGGAGGCTGGGATGGACACCTGTTATGATGCTTAAATAGGGTGCAAACCCTAAATATTGAGGTTTCCTCCTGATGGACCTACTCGTTGAGTCCAAGCTTACGACTCGTCGAGTACATCACTTAAGACCCGCGTCCAAATCTGGCATCTACTCGACGAGTTAGGGCTACCAACTCGTCAAGTAGCTCTAAAAATAAATACTTAAATTGATTAAATGCGTACTAGGAACGGGGCATTACAATTCCCCCCCCCTCCCCCCACTTGTCTTAGACTTCATCGTCAAAGTCTGCTGTGTCTGAAAGTAACTCTGGGTAGTGTTCTCTTGTCTCCTCCTTGGCTCCCTAGTCTACTCCAAGCCGTTGTAATGCTGCCAAATGCTCCTTCACTACCTCGACCGTCTTGTTCCTCAGCTCCTTCATCTTGCGATCCAAAATCGCCACCAGCCTCTCAATGTAATTCAGGCTGTCATCAACCTGAATATCCTCTAAGGATACCATTGTTGAATCATCCACCAAGCACTTCCGTAGCTGAGAAACATGGAATGTGTTGTGGATCTGGATGAGTTCGATGGGAAGATCTAGTCTATACACTACCTTTCCCACCCGAGTTATAACTCGGAAGGGACCGATATACTTGGGGCCCAGCTTGCCCTGTTTTCGAAACTGCATGACTCCCTTCCATGGCAACACCTTCATGAGAACCATGTTGCCCTCACAAAACTCCAAGTCTGAACGCTGCTTGTCGACGTAGCTATTCTGCCGACTCTGAGTAGTCTGGAGCCGGCTCCGAACCTGCTGGATCCTCTCGGTGGTCTTGAGCACTACCTCCGTACTCCCCATGACTCTCTGACCGACCTCACCCCAAAAAATTAGGGTCATACAGTTTCTCTCATAGAGCATCTCGAAGGGAGGCCGGTCTATACCGGCGGGGTAACTGTTTTTATATGAAAATTCTGCTAAAGGAAGATACGTATCCCAACTACCACCGAAATCTAAAAAACATGCTCGAAGCATGTCCTTGAGAGTCTAAATCGTCCTCTCACTCGGTCTGTCCTTCTGGGGGTGGAAGGTGGTGTTGAAATGGATACGAGTACCCATCTCGTAGTGAAATCGTTTCCAAAATCTGGAAGTAAAATAGACATTTCGGTCTGACACCACCGAGATAGGCACTCCATGATGTGCCACTACCTCACACACATAAACTCGACCAGCTTCTCGACCGAGATACACTCCTGGATCGGTATAAAGTGGGCGCTCTTGGTCAACTGATCCACGATGACCTAATTCGCATCAACCCCACGTGCGGTCTTGGGAAGCTTAGTGATAAAATCCATAGTAATGTCTTCCCATTTCCACACGGGAATGTCTAATGGCCGCATCTTGTCGTGAGGCCTCTGGTGCTCTGCCTTGACCTTCCTGCAGGTCAAGCATCTCTCTACATACCAGGATACATCCCGCTTCATGCAGGGCTACTAATAATCGGGTCAAAGATCTATGTACATCTTCATCGCTCCCGGATGGATGGAGAACCTGGACTTGTGGGCCTCATCCATCAATACCTGTCGCACTCCACCCCGTTACAGCACTCATACCCTCCCATGCAGGGTCAATAGCCCCCAACTATTGTAATCGAAGGAGGCAACCTGGTCTATAATTCGCTCGTACTTTCGGCGCTCCTCCTTCAGGCCCTCGACCTACACCTCTCGGATCTACTCTAGTAAGGAGTAATCACTGTCATCCTCGGAGAGATGTCTCGGATCAGGGCTACTACTGGCTTGCGGATTAGGGTATCAGCCACTACGTTAGCATTCCCCATGTGGTAAAGGATTTGACAGTCATAATTCCTTACCACATCTAACCACCGACACTGCCTCATGTTCAGATCCGGTTGATCCATGAGGTACCTCAAACTCTTGTGGACCGTGTAAATGGTGCAATGAACCCCATAGAGGTAATATTTCCAAATCTTGAGGGTGAATACCACAATCCCCAACTCTAAATTGTGCATCGGGTAGTTAGCCTAGTGGGGCATTAGCTGTCTCGAGGCATAAGCTATCACATGACCCCGTTACATCAACATTGCTCCCATGTCTGTGATCGAAGCATTGTAGTAGACTACAAAGTCATCTACTCCCTCTGGCAGAGTGAGAATCGGTGCCTCGTACAACCGCTGTCTAAGCTTCTCAAAGGTTGCCTGCTGCTCAGGTCCCCATCGAAAAACCACCGACTTCTTGGTTAGTCGGTTCAACGGAACTACAATCTTGGAAAGGTCATGGATAAATCTCCTATAATACCCTGACAGACCCAAGAAACATACGAATCTCAGTTGGAGACATCAGAATCTCCCACGGCATCACGACCTCTATCTTGGCCGGATCTACCAAAATACCCTTCTGGTTGACGAGATGCCCTAGGAATTGCACCTCGTGTAACCAGAACTCACACTTAGAGAACTTTGCAAAAATTTTCTCCCTCCTCAGTGTTTCCAGCACCTCTCTCAGGTGCTCCTTATGTTGCTCTTGAGTCTTGGAGTAAACCAAGATATGATCAATGAATACTATTACAGATCGATCCAACATCGGTCTGCACACGCGGTTCATGAGGTCCATGAACGCGGCTGGAGCATTGGTGAGTCCAAACGGCATCACTACAAACTCATAATGACCATAACGAGTCCTAAATGCAGTCTTTTGCACATCATCCTCCCTGACTCGCATCTGGTGATACCCTGAACATAAATCAATCTTGGAGAACCAAGACGCTCCCTGTAGCTGGTCAAATAAATCATCTATCCTCGGAAGTGGTTAACAGTTCTTCACCGTTACCTTGTTCAGCTCCCGGTAGTCTATGCACATGCGATATAACCCGTCCTTCTTCTTCATAAGTAGGATCGGGGCTCCCCATGGTGAACTGCTCGGCTTGATAAAACCCTTGTCTAGCAGCTCTTGCAGCTACGTAGACAACTCCTGCATCTCAGGAGGAGCCATCCGATATGGTGGCTTGGCTATTGGAGCCGCACCTAGGACTAGGTCGATCCTAAACTCAACCTGCCTCTCTGGAGGTATCCCAGGTAAATCCTCAAGGATACGTCCGGGGTACTCTCGCACTACTGGTACATCATCAACTGTTGCCTTACCCTTATCCCGGGTATCCATGACATAGGTAACGTATCATGTGCCACCCTGCTGAAAGTGGCATCTCGCCCTCGCTGCTGGGCAAAACACCGGTCCTCTCTGTGGCCTCTCGCCCTGGATTACTAACTCTCCCCTACTAGGAGTGCGAACCTTCACTAGGTGCTGCTCGCAGTCGATTACTACCCCATTGGGGCTCAAAAAGTCCATACCAACTATAACCTTATTCCCTCGTAAAGGAATAGGAACCAAATCCACTAAAAACTGCTCATCAAATAATCGAAGTGTACATCCTCTATGAACCATCGCGACCCTAACAGTTCTGTCATTAGCTAACTCAACATGAAGTGGGCAATCCAGCTCCCCTAAAGCTCTGCTAAATCCCTTGCTAAGTGTGAACGACACAAAAGATCGGGTAGCCCCCGAATTAAACAATACCATAGCGGATATGTCGTTTACTATGAACGATCATATAACAAACACACAAACATGAGTAATAATCAGAAATAATAAATAGGTAATAGAGAAGATACATACCTGTAACCACATCAGGAGCTGTTCGTGCCTCCTCTGCTATCAACTGGAAGGCTCTACTCTTCGCCACCGGTACCTCAGCCCGACCCTGATGGTCGTTTGTAATCCTCAAAGTGGTAGGAGCGGGTGCCACCACTATCCTGCTTATGATAGACTCGGGCACTAGGACTTCTTGTGTCCCCTCTGATTGCACTGAAAGAAAATCAGATAGATGTTTTAGTGGTGGTGGTAGTAGCAGTACAATCCCTACTAACATGTCCAGTTCGGTCGCACTTGAAGCAGCCTGAACTACCCGCCCTACATGGACCATCGTGTCCCCTGCCACACTTGCAGCAGCGGCCTCGACCCTGATGGCCCTTCCTTTGGAAATTTGTCTTGGGATTTTTTCCCGAACCCTCTGCGCCAGACACGGACTCTGGCTTCCTCTTCCTCTCCATCTCTAAATCAATATCCCTCTCACGAGCCCTCGCTATCATATCCTCTAGCATCTTGCAGCTAGACCAACTCACAAACTATTTTATATCACTCCTCATCATCTCATGGTATCGGGCTTTTTTCATCTCCTCGTTCACCACATACTGCGGAATGAGAAGTGCCCTCTCCTTAAACTTGGCGGTAATCTCCACCATTGTCTCTATCGTCTGCTGCACATCCTGAGACTCCCTAGAAAGCTATTGCACCTCAATAAAAGGTGTGAACTCAGCCCTAAACCTGGTCGTGAAATCACTCCAGGTCAACGCATCCAACACTATATCATAACCAATGGCTCATCCAACCTCCTCCCACCAGTCACGTGCCCTGTCCTTCAGAATATAGGACGCTAGACTAACCTTGTCCCCCTCGGGACATCTGCTGGTGCGGAACGCATTGGCAACATCCTCCAACTATCTAGTACTCGCAATGGGGTCCCCATCCCCATGGTATTCTGGAGCTCCACAAGTCCTGAACTCCCTGAAATTCAGGGTGCGCGACCCCATCATGGCTGCCATCTCAGTGCGGAAAGCACTCAACCTCTCATCCAAAAGCTCTAGAATGCCCTCTTTCATCGTGCCAAAGATCAAAGGAGTCTAATCTAGTATGCTACATGTGATCTCTGAGGACAGGAACTCCCTGGTCTGCTCATTTAGCTGCTCGACTCGAGAGCCTGAGCCTAATCCCTCATCGGCGCCTAAACTGACGACTATTGGTCTAGGGCGTAACACCACCATTCTGAAAAACACATCATAACAAACATCAGAATACTAAACATAACTGGAGTGATCTCAAACACTACAAGTTTTCTGGATTCATCTCAGTCTTCCTTGATTCGAGTACGAATCCTCTGCTTTCAGTAGTACGGGCCCATATTACCTTCCATATCTATCCGTATTTTCCTCAAGAACTACCTTGACTCAACCAAGTCCTTTATACTACTATTGCTTCACGTGCTACTCTCATCCTAGGCTTACCCTATGGTAATCACCATTTCACTCTCCACTATCAGCTGCATAAGAAGTCCCTGTTATCTTCCCCTAACTAGCTCGCGAATACTATTACATATCACTAAGACTACATAATTCTTCGAATGAGACGTTCTACCATACAACGATTATACTCAGACAAGAGCTGCGGAATAAGGCTAAACCTAACCTTCTGAAATTATTTAGTCCTTGTAATATGTTGTTGGATTTGGTGTCTAAGCCTGTAACTATAACTGATATGTACTTGACCCGATAGTAGCATGGTCCTTTTGGGTTGCCTTAACCAGTGCAATTTGATAGGATGGTTTTTTGAGAATAAGGTTATTTATGATTTATTAATATATTATAAGTATAATATATTAATTTGGTTATTTAATTAGTATTGCCCATTAATTAATTTGGAATTAATTTTGTGGTCAAAAGAGACTAGTTAAATATGGAGAGATTGATTGTGTAAATCAATGATTCTTATAGTATGGGCTAAGTGACCCATGATTATGTAGATGGGCTAAACCAATAATATAACCCATGAATAGTCCATGGAGGTTAAACCCATGGAGCATAGGAAACTGGAAAGTCATGGATCATTAGGGTTTGTAAAGTGTAACCCTAGCACTTGCCACAACTATAAGTCCCTCCATACACCAAAATCGGTTGCACCTACAATTGATACAAGTAACTTATTCTCTTAGAGCCTTCTTTTGCATATTGGTGTATGTGAACCATTAGAGGCATCACACTTGAGGTGCTCAAGCTTTCAAAGGTCAAGAACTTTACCCTAATCAAGAGGTAAGAATCCAAACTATGTTTAATTATATAGCTTCAACTGCATGCTAGCTAGGGTGAATGCTTTGGAAAAAGAAAATGCATGTATAATTATAGACAACATAGATCTAAAGCATTTTGGGTTGTATGTGCACATAGGAAGTGTTATAGTGGTCAAAACCCAACACGTAACCTAACATATTCGTTTACTAGTTAGTAAAAGGTAGCTAGAACTCCTAAAATCACAAAGCAAGCAACATTCGAGTATTGAGTACACATAATCAAGCATATACTACTTTGGCTATCATACTTACTGATTTGTACTAGCATGAATTTATCATAAAGTTGATATACATATAATAGGCACATAAGGCATCCTTCCTAGATCCTTAGTCCTAATCTAGCATGTTGTTCTCATAAAGCTGATAAATATATCATAACATAAACTTGTATGGGTAATTTGAGAGTACTTGCTTGAGCTCGGCTGATTGCATGCAACACACCCTTTTCTCTTTTCAAAGTTTTTTTCTTGAATTCTTTTATTTTCTCCAAATCCTTTTATAAAATGGTTTTTCTTTTGAAAATTTTATACCACTTCCTTAGTTTGAGTTTAGAAACACTCGAAAGTGTGCATGAATCCCTCAAACCAAGGATCTGATACCAACTTGAAACTTCCCAAAAACATGGTCAAATTTTTTTGTTTTGAAACATAATAAATAATCACAAATCATCCATAGTCATAAAGAAAATCAAGTATCATGTATCTCAAAACATCGTGACAAGTACTGTATCAAAATCATATGAGAAAAATATTAGAGTCTAAACATCCTAAGCTAGAATTGTGGTGTGTGCCATGTAACCACCCCGAGTCCTTGCCATGGTTACCGGAAGTACCTGAAACCAAAACTGGAAATTGTAAGCACAAAGCTTACTGAGTCTCCCCAAACTACCACATACCATACAAATACCATGTAACTAAGAGATACAGGTTCCGCCCACTCTCATTGAGATTCGGGCCCCACCCACACTCTTCTATCTGGGAGATTCGGTCCCTGCCCACACTCTATTGTCTAGGGGATTTAGGCCTCGCCCACACTCTGCTACTAACATGCATACAAGTATCACACAGACAACAAGTATATCTACCAAAAAAATCACATATCTATACTCGAATAATACTATGAGAATCCCCCCCCCCCACTAGACTGCTATGAGATTCGGTCCCTACCCATACGCATCTACTAACATATCACATATACGGGTCAACCTTGGCGCCTTAAACCCGTTCCTACTGAAAGGGAACTCACCTTGCAAAACTGACTGCTGAAAACTCGAGTGAGGAATCCATGTCTGCTGCTCCGGCGACTCTTCGACTATCAATTCCATAACAACACTTAATCAAAATCTGATAATCCTTTTTAGGGTAAAATGACCATCTTACCCTTGGTCAAAGTCAACATCCAAGTTAAAGTCAAAGTCAATGTCAATTCTCAGTCAACCCAACTCATAGTCAACTCGTCGAGTCCCTTCCCAAACTCGTTGACTTCTTCCTGTCATAACATCGGGACATATCGACTCTAACTCATCGAGTCCCTCTTTGGACTCGTCGAGTTCTTCAGCTTCCGAGTCCTAATCTTGTCCAACTCACTGAGTCATATCCTAAACTCAATGGTTTCACTTTAAACCAGAAAAAGGGGTTAGGGTTCACAACTTGACTCGTCGAGTCCAAGAACAACTCGTCGAGTCCTCCCTATAACATATACATTCAGTCGATTCTTACCATTCCAATGCTTTTAATTCATAGATCTGGACTCCTTAGACTAGTATTACACGTAAAGTTTCTAAATTTACGTGCATGCATGGTGCTATGAAGCTAAAACACCCAATACAAGCCAAAATAAATGTCTAAGTCATAGAATGGAGTCATGGCTAAATAAATCTAGCAACTTTGAGCTTCTAAATCTCAAGAGTACCCAAATCTGAAGTACTTTCATCCCCAAGTGTTCAAATATCAGAATGACCTTGGAAATGACCCAAAAATAACAACATAAAATCTAGGAAGGAGATCTATGTGAATAACAGCCAAGGTATAAGCTTTATACCTCTATGAAGACATAAATGAGTCCTTAGCTCTGGATCTCCAACCCTCCTTCCTGATATAACATTTGGACTTATCGACTCTAACTCGTCGAGTCCCTCCTTGGACTCATCGAGTTCTTCAGCTTCCGAGTCCTAATCTTGTCCAACTCACTGAGTCATCTCCTAAACTCACCGGTTTCACTCACAACCAGAAAAGGGGTTAGGTTTCATGACCCGAATCGTCGAGTCCAAGAACAACTCGTCGAGTCCTCCCTATGAAAACATTTTACTCAATGGTTTCACTCGAGACAAACACTTCACACAATTGGCCTTAGTTGGTCTTTTTTTATCCAAAACATCATAACTTACCAATATTAAATGTAAAAGAGTAAAAAAACATTTTACTCTACATTTGACAAGTGTTATAAACCTTCTAAAGATCATGTCAATCAAGTTACAATCTTGGAGTATGACTCTAAGACTTGTTTTTGGAACAAAGTATGATTTATCTTTTGATTAAACCATTTTAACAATTCATGATTCCTCTTCTTAGTCAAACAAATGCACTAAGATGTCCTTAGAGGATAAATTGTGATATGGTATCTTAATCACTAAGATAATCATAAAATATGATACTAAATTACTCTCCCATCTTTTCAGATTTGAGAAACTTTTATCTTTCTGCCTAATTTGATTCTTTTCATTCGTCCTACCATACATTGAAAATTTCCAATGTTTCAGAATTATACTTAAACTTTTAAGCACAACCATATTTACTAAACTTTAGTAAATCATGATGAATAGCCTTATCGTTCTTTGTGGTGGACTTGATCAGCGCACAACCAAGTGTACCCGATCTTCTAGTCCTTTACTTGACTCGCATATACATGTGAATAATGAATTAGTCATAATTTCACTACGATCAAAATTCTCATTCATCACACAATACAAGTTGCATGATCCCAAGTTTCTATTCAACTGAAACTTGGTTGATGAAAATCTTTCATTATTTGGTAAATTATGACACCACCACAAACGAAAGAATCAAATCCATTTTCAAATGTTGCTACCAATGGAAACATATAAACAACAATTTTCACAAATTCCATTGTAAGGAAACTTAAAATAAATAAAATCAAAACTTTTCTTTTATTTAAAACTTATGGAAAGAACTTATCCTTACAATGCAAATACATATGAAAACTATGTTGTTATCTATTCCTAAGAAATCTATCATAACTCTTAAGCAGTAGCTCAAAATTCTGATCTTTGAATCATGTGATCGAAATTCATCTCCTCGCGATCAGAATCAGCTTACTCTTCTTTTAAGCTTCCTCTCTTCGATTCTACAAAGCATTAAAATGTGACCTAGTCACATCATGTAATAAGAATCTCCAAATAGGAACTTAATAGAGTCAGATAATGGACTTTACCTAAAGCATAGTCAAATTCATTGACTTTTACCATCCTAGTGAACTTTCAGGTAAATTGGGCTACTTCGCAACCAATGCCGCTTCTTTTGGCAAAAGAAACATATGGACTTTTAGGAATGGTACACGGGATTATCTCAGACTTAGCATTTCTCTTTACCATTTGGTCAACCGGGTTGACTATGGCTGATCCCTTTCCATTGGGAAGAGAAAGCGGTTCTGGACTTCTAATGTCACCATTGTCAATGTCCATGGAGGTTTGGGAAGTAGATCTTCCAATCAAATTTACTTTACCAGTGCTCCAAATCATTGCTGATTCAGCAGCAACAAGCAAATAGGTAAGATCAATAAAGGTCACATCGTGATCTGTCATCAGGAACTGACTAAAGAACCCATTCAACAACCAACTTCTTCGAGACTTTGACACCCAACTCTTCCAACTTGTCAATATGTAACTTCATCTCCAAGATGTAAGCATATATAGATTTTTCTAGCCAACAAGGATCGAGTGACCTTGAACTTTTCAAGAACTTGTGGGTTAGGGAGAATAATTGGAGGAGGTAGAGGAAGAGAAGTATGATTTCCATGATCTAATCGCAGGACATCATCTTCATTAGGAAAGCTTGTTCCAAGGGATTTGGTAAGATCATAGTTGTCTGAACTAGACATCTACAATGGGAGAAATTTAAGTTAGTTGATTTAAGTCCTTAATATAACACCCAATATGAAATATTAAGGCTAGGACCCAACACAATATTTTATAACTTGGAAGAGGATGCCGTAATCCAAGCTATAAAATATTTTAAGGTAGGCGAATGATGATTCACCAATTTCCACAATGAAAACCTAATAGGGTATTGGGATTTAATTGGATTGAAACTCCTATATCTTTTGAGATTCATTGAACTTTTTAATGATAGGTTTAAATCTCGGTTGTGACCTCTCAAGTTTGTGACTGGGATGCCAAGGATCACAAACAATGTGTGAATAACCATGCAAATTAACTTGGTATCCTTAATCTTTATCACCTAATCAATGTGTCGGTTACCCACATGCGCTCTGCCGATCTATGATAAATATTAAGTCACCATTTGCCACTCTTACTAGTCCATGTTAGTGTGTCGGTTACCCACACACGCTCCACCAATGACTTGGTAAAGTACAAAGTGTAATTTCATAGGTTAGCACCAAATTCACATTTTCCCAAAGTAACTAAGATTGGGGATTTAATAAGGTTTAGTTACTTTACATTTATCATTATACTTTTAATGAAAGGAGACTTAATGTCCTGTCAAAACCGTTCGACTAACGACCCTCCACCAGTCAAGGAAGCGGTGGGTGAGAGTGGACACCCATTAAACTGTCATTTTATAGGCAATAACCTTATACCCCCCCCCCCCCCTTATAGACCGACTTCGTGAATGAGGCCTACTAACGGTAAGACTGACTTTGTTCTTATACATATATAACTATTAACTATTAATATTATAATAGTATAAGGGTTGAATTTTAACTTTTAAAATTCTAAGGGTTTAACTTGGAATTAAAGTATTAATGTGGGGAAACTTTACAAATTCCAAAAATTGAGGGAAAGTTTTGAACAATTCAAAAAACTTTTGGAATCCATAACATATGAGTTTAATATGGATTTTAATGGCAAGACTCTTGAAAATCCATAACTTGAGGACAAGTTATGGATGTCATAAAACAATTTATGGGATAAAACTCTTCAAATTCATAACTCATGAATTTTAAAGACTCATTAACAAGAAAGAGTTTGGGTTTTCCATAACTTGAGGACAAGTTATGAAATCCATTAGAGGTCATTTAGATCATCTAATAAACAAATAGACATGTCAAGAAAAACTATTATCTAGATTAAATTCATATGAACAATACAATTCAAATCAAACAATTTTTATGTAATTAGCCTAACCATTAAACTAATACAAAACATGAATCTATTGACAATTATCTTTTGAATTGGATTAGAATGATCATTACCACATCAAAAAAAGGTTTCTAAGTTCAAAAACAGCTTAGGGTAATGATTCTAGTCCAATCCCAGCCAAAGCCATCGAATACCTGCACTCAGGGGCTCCAGCTCGTTGAGTGCAGGAACAAACTCGGCGAGTTGGATGAATTTGTACATGGAATCAGCGAGTCCATCAGTGGAATCGGAGAGTCCACTGCCCAGAACAGTAGAACATCAATTTTTTCAACAATTGCATCAAGTATAATTGAAAACCAAGCCTAGGCTCTGATACCACTGATGGGTGTTGTATACTACAACATCCTATGGTGCACATACAACCCTAAATACCTTGGATCTATGTTTTCACTAATTATACATGCAAACGGTTTCCAAGGCATTAAACCTATAACTAACATGCATTTGACATAAACCATATAAGATACTAGTTAGGGTAACATACCTTTTATGTAGATTGAAGTCTTGATGTATTTAGTCTTAAGACCTTAGCCCCAATAGCGTGGAAGCCTCAAATGAAGTCACAACACATCATGGACAAAGGATGAAACTAGAGAGAGAATTCATACACACCAAAACTGTCCATATCCTCTAAAAATACATAAGTAGTTATTTTGGCTATGAAGTAACATATTTATATGTGGAATTCCAAAGGTCACGGGTTAACCCAAACCCATACCCATGGGTGTTATGATCCATGCTTCATATGGCCCAACTTTTTATGTATCCTTACATAAACTTGGTGCAACATGGATCATAAGCCCAACACATATAAATATAACTAATTACCATAATTAGTCCTCATATATTTAATTAGTCTCCTTTGATCACTAAATTAATTCCAAATTAATTCTTGATCAATACTAATTAAAACATATGATTTCATATTAATATACTATAACTTATAATATATTAATAAATCATATATAACCTTATCTCAAGATTCCATCCTAAAAAATTGTCTTGATGATATGCAAGCCAAATGGATCATGCTACTCTCGGGTCAAGCACATACCAATAATAGTTATGGGCTTAGAGATCTAATCCAACATGTATAAGCTTTATACCTCTATGAAGACAGAAATGAGTCCTTAACTCTGGATCTCCAACCTTCCTTCTGCAACTCCAAGCCTTTGCTTCCTTCCTCTAACTTTAAATCACAAAGATGGCAAGAAATAGCTCAATAACACACACGACTGATTAGGGTTTTGAGAGTGGGTTGTGGAGGTGATGGAGGCTAGGGTGGAGACCAGTTATGATGCTTAAATATTATGCAAACCCTAAAGATTAGGGTTTCCTCCTGACGGAACTACTCGTCGAGTCCAGGCTTACGACTCATCGAGTAGATCACTTAAGACCCGCGTCCAACATTGGTATCTACTCGACGAGTTAGGGCTACCAACTCGACGAGTAGCTCTTAAAATAAATACTTAAATATATTAAATGCGTACCAGGAATGGGGGGTTACATCTTTATTTTTACTTATAAATTTATGTTTTTAACTTTTAACATATTATACTTAATTTATTAGTTTTAAAATGTTGTTGTATGTAAACCATTATCATTTTAAAGCTACGATTTCTTAACAATTTAGATAAAATACTTAAATTATTAATTTAGATATAATATTACATGGTCAATTTAAATATAAAATTTAGCTCAACTTAAACAACCCAAATAATATTTTATAAATATTTAAATGTGATAAATTGTAGTTTCTTTCTATTAATGATTATAAGTTGGTCAATAAAGTTAAGTAAATATCAAACCTAAAGTGTAATCATAAATAAACTAAATTTCAATATTAAAATAATATATTTACTTTTATTTATAAAGTTATGTCTTTAACTTTTAACATATTATACTTAATTCAATAGATTTAATATGTTGTTGTATTTAAACCATTATGAGTTTAAAGCTACAACTTATGAACAGTTTGAATAAAATACTTAAATTGTTAATTTAACTATAAACTTTAGTTCCACTTAAAAAAACACAAAAATATTTTGTAAATAGTTAAAAGTGATAAATTGTAGTACTAAATGCAAAAACAAAATTGTAATATCAATTTAACTAAAATATTTTCTAAAGATATTTTTATAATCTTTAAAAAATTTCAAATAAATAGCTTACAATAACAATAGTTAAAAATAAAACTATATAAATGATTATATTGTCACTTTTAAAAAGAAAAAAACAATGTTTGATATTTTAAATAATTATAATGATGGAATTAAAATGTTAAGTTAATACATTTTAAAAAATTAATTAACAATAACAACAACTATAAATAACATTAAACCATATATTATTTTTTATTTTCATTCATGAGTAACATGCGAGTAGAGGTAATTCAAACAATTGAGATTATCCAGTTTTAATGGATGTATATATTATCATATAATTCAAAGTAATAAATATATTATATCAACTTAGTATGCGGATTATTATATCAAATTTAACAACAACGTTATTGTTATACTTAAGAAACATATATTCGTAAAGATTTCAAATATATATGTGTTTATGCGCAATGCGCGGGTATTCGCCTGGTATTTGAAACAAGATAAAGCAAGTTGCTTTAAAAATGAACATGACACAATTGGAATTAGTAAGGGCTAATGCCAAAAAAGCCCCGATATTTTCAAGAAATATTCAGTTATATCCTAATTCCATTTTTATGTCCACAAAAACCGCACATTTTTGCAAAAATTGTCATAATTGCCCTCTTTTCCGATTTTACCCTTGTATGACATTATGGGATGTTTGGTTACAGATCGACCTATTTGGGAAAGGCAATAAAACCTACTTTCAAGGTGTGTTGTGCTTGTAAATGTTGTTAATCTAAATTTTTAGAAAAGTTCAAAGTTACATTGGGTTTTTTTCTATGAAGACGATAATTAGGGTTAGGGTTGTATTACTGGTTTTGTGTATTGTTCCTACTATGATTACGCTTTCTTCCCATGATATTTTAGTATTATTCGAGTTTAAAAAAGAATCAAGCATGATCCAACTAGGTTTGTTCTTAATTCTTGGAATGAGGAGTCAATCGAATTCAATGAATGCCCATCTTCCTGGAATGGAATCATATGCAATGCTAGTAATGTGTTTGGTGTGGTCCTCGATCATTATCTCTATAAACTGACATCAATTTGAATGTATTCACAAATCTCACAAAAACTGGTAACCCTTTATATCCAATAAACCCATTACTGGAAAAATTCCCAAACAAATTAGGCGAATGCTTGCATTTCTCGACATTTCCGATAACCTCTTAAATTCGTCTCTCCCACCTGATATCGGTAAAGGTCAACAGCTTAATGAATCTGTATTTTTACAGAAACAACTTCTTAGGGTCCATTCTCGATTGGATTTTAGAATTAAGCAACCTAAAATCTCTTGATTTAAGTTGGAACTCAACTTCTCAGGACATGATAGCATTTGAAGTTCTTGATATCCATGGAAATATGTTCGATGGTGATTTTGTTCTTGAATTCCTGATTTTTACAACTTCCATTCATGTTGATATTAGTGGGTATCTATTAACTTCTTCACATCAAGATGGGAAGTTCTTACTTGGGATTTTTGAAACTGTGAAATACTTGAATCTTAGTTGGAATCGGTTAACCGGATCTTTAGTTTCCGGTGGTTTGTTGAAGTTTGGGAGCTTAATTATGTTGGATTTGAGCTACACTCAGTTATCTTCAAATCAAGATGGGAAGTTCTTAATTATGTTGGATTTGAGCTACACTCAGTTACACTAATGATTTACATCTCCTTTAATCCCCTCAGTGAAATATATCTTTGTATTGATACCTGTGATAGAAAGAAAACTTAGTGGGTCAGGCTTGGGAGCCTGGTGGGCATATACGGTTTTCAACCCATAATAATACATTTATTATTCAATCATCAAACAATCAACCCAAATACTCATCCCCATAACTCCTTTATTTCTTAGGGGTTTACCCTAAGAACCAACTATCCTTCATTCATTCATTCCTAAGGATTTACCTAAGGAACTGGCACAAAGTCCATTTGCTACCAAGGTTTATACAACAGGCACTACGTCAAATAGTCACCAAGGTTCATACAATTAACACTACGTCTCATAGTCACCAGGGTTCATACAATAGGCACGAAGTCACATCGTCACCAAGGTTTATCGAATAGGCATGAAGTCGCATCGTCACCAACTATTCCATCTACCCATGTTCTATCCAACATTTTTGTAGATAGAAATACAAACACAATTTAAATCATTTAACACCCGTATAAAAACATCAATTCCAAGACCATCTCAAATAGAAAAATAATATATAACACATAACACATATTTCATAGCCAATACTTTATATTTATGTGATAGAAGAAAGTAACCATACACTCACTTGATCAGAAGATGATCGGACAACACTATGGCTCTAAGAGTAGTATTCTTCGGTGGAACTAGAATTACTTCACACACCGAGCTTCTCGCGGACAGAGCTTCGGCTCGGAAACTATTTTCTTCCCGGGATCTTCGGGGATTCGGGACTCGCTTCGGGTCTCGGGATGATACCGGGGCTTCGGGGGTACTTCTTTTCTCGTAAATCGAGGTACTATGGGTGAGAGACTGGTGAATTAGCAACCTTGGCCGGCTGCCCCTTCAAATCTATTTATAGGGAAAATTTCTCATTTTCCACGTCGTGTGCACTGTTTCCACGTTGTGGGCTTGAATGCCATTGCATGCCTCATCATCCACTTTCTCTGTCAGGCTCCAAAAGGCGTCAGAAGTCATGCCACGTCGTGGCCACTGACACAACTTTGGGGTTCGCGCCCAGAACTTAAGAAATTCATAACTTTCTCATACAAACTCTGTTTTCGATGTTATTTATATCGATGCGTAGGTAAAAACAAGATCTACAACTCTCGTTTAGAATCCGTTGGCTAATTTTGAATTTATTTTTAATATATTATAAACATATTACTTTTATATTATTTTTAGTAGGTCGGGACAGAAAAACTCCATTAGAAATTCATAACTTCTTCATCCGACGTCCGTTTTTGTCTGTCTTTTTACCGTTGGACTACTATCGACGAGTTCTTCGATTCTCATTTAGATTGTTTCGGCTAAAAATCACTCGATCTCATATTCGAGTATTTGAGCTGCATACCGCTAAGTCGAAACTTCGGAAAATCATAACTTCCTCATACGAAGTCAGATTTGAGCGTTCTTTTTATGCACGCTCTTGGTTTAACATATTCTACGACTTTCATTTATATCCCTAAGGCTAGATACCACTCTATCTTAAATTCATATTTTACGTCATTCAACGTCGTGCCGGTTCTGTCGCGAAACTTCGACAGGTCATAACTTCTTCGTTATAACTCGGATTTCGGCGTTCTTTATATATTTTGGAAACCTCATGACATATACTACAACTTAGTTAAGATTACTCTTTCTAAATAATCTTGCATCAAAAAGTAATTTTTGATGCTCATTATCTTTAAATTGACTAGCTCCGATCTACAGACGTTACACACACACACACACACATATATATATATATATATATATATATACACACACACACACACAAAAGCTCACCTAAAACACAATATATGTAACAGTTTAAATAAAAAGTTGTGACTTTTATATTTTCATAGAATGAATGCATGTGTTATTATCACTGAAGCCTATGAAATTTTTAGGTTTTGGTATAAAGGTTCCTTTTATATTTTTTTGATAAGTCCTCAAACTTATAATTTACCTGTTAATTAAACAAATAATGTATTTTTTATCCGGTTTTACCGATCACCATAATTAAGTCGACAAAAAATTTCATATCAACATTAAAGTGGGTTTTTATCAAAGTTGTTTCTTAATAGTGACAACCTTTTTTTGAAAAAAAAAAAATTAACAACCTTATTGGAATATAATATAATGCTCCAATCTCTTAGACTTCTCCTTACAAATCATTGAGACTAGCCAAATCAAACTATTCACTTCCTTTAATCTTGTTCTTCCTCCTTAATTTCTCTATTTTCCGATAAAGCTATCAATTTGTTTGAGCAAAAACATTGGAAAAAATACCACCTTAATTTCATCACAAACAACCCCAACAAGTGCTCTTTTAGTTGTGTGGTTTTCAATTTTCACCTTCACCTTTGCATACATCTCGATCGTTGTTAGCAAACTCTTCTTATCCTTTAGATTTGACTTGAATTTGTCATTATAGAAAAAGAAAGCAAGTTTTGTGTTTGGATACAACTCATACAAGCAACGACGGTGAAATCGTCGAGTTCTGACGACCGAGTTCTCTGATGGTGTTCTTTGAATCCATTCGAATTAACCGAAACTAAAACCAAATAGTTTTTCCTAATATGTTTAGTTATTGAAATTGGTTGGTGTTGTACTTTGTTCTTGATATCAATTGTTATGATGGTGGTAACCGAAGATTTATTGTTGGTACTTTTTTAGTTTGGTTTTGTTCATAGGTTTGAGATGGTTAGAGTGATAGTTGTTTAATGATTTCTGGTTCATGGTAGTCAATTACTATTTTATGGTTTGTGGGTGGATCTGAGATGGATGGTGCTGCTGGTTCATGGTAATGCACGATGGTGTTGAGTTCATATTTAGGGTCTAAACGTGTAGAAATTTGATTTATAATAGAATTATCCGCATGGACTTGTTACGAGAACCAAAATGCCAATTGGATTGCCACAATGTAATCCACCTCAATGTTGATATAGAGACATTTGCCAATTCATTAATATAGTATGTAATCCACCTCAATGTTGATATAGAGATGTTTGCTGATTCAATCATATAGTGTCCGGTAAATTTGGATAAAAAAATACATAGGTAACATACAAGTTTGGTGACCTAGACTACCAAAAAAAAAATATATTAGGGACATATTAAACGAATACCCAAAAGATTGTAGGACTTCATTGACATTATCCTTAATGTATCAGATCAATTTTTTTTACACTTTATTAAAAAAACAACAGAGTAGGGAACAAAGCATTCCAAACCCAATGGTAATATATAAATTTTTTTTATGTGCATAAAATGTTTGTGAAAACTATCTTTTACCCATGTTCCATATATCCATTTTGAAGGACAAATATAATTGATTTTCCGGTTGAATGTTACAATTTAAGCTTTTGCATGGTACTATTTCTCATTTGGTATGTTTCGTTAGCTTTTTGTTATATTTTAGTAAAAAATAAGTGATTTTTCTTGAAAATTTAGAACTTTTTTTTTTATCAGATTTAAGAATTGTTTTTGAAATTTCATAATAATTTTTTTCTGCCTGGATCTTACTTTTTAATCTAAAGAAAATTTTATAAAATTAATCTGAAATATCTTAAATAATTTCTTTCCGGAAAAGGTCATCTTTTCAAACACAAAAAAAAACTAGACACATTACAATTATATTAACTTATAATTAAAAATAAAGAAGGGAAATGATTATTATAGAGGTTTGTATAACCTCTCAGTTGATAAGCTGGTGTGCTTCTTATGATAAGCAAATCTGCTTATCAACTCTTACCCTATCATCTCGTACTACTCGTATTCTTCACCACTATTTATATCGTGTGTCTTTGTTTTCCGATTCACATCTCTCTCTGTGCTTTCTCTCTCTTGAAATCCCTAAAGGAAGAGGGAGAAGAAATATTTTCAGTAAAAGGGAATTCGTTTCTCTCTCTCTACAAACCCTCAGATCTGTTTCTGTAATCTTTCATCCTCCAATTCGAAGGTAAGAAACCTCTAATCTTGCATAATTTTCACAAACCTAGTGATGATACATGTAGGTTATTATGTATCTATGCATAATTATATGTGTTTAATTTTACATACATGGATGTAGATGAATTTTTATGCGTATATAGTCTGTATGTTTACGGAAATTTCGGGTTTTGTTGAACGAAGAATTGGAGCTGTTCGTTAGGGTTTTGCTTGTTGAGTTATTTAGCTGAATTTCACGGAAATAGTGGGTGAACTGTGGTTGTTCGATCCATGACGATTTTGAGGGGTTTGTGGTTGTTGTTTTATATTAATTATGTACTTCATATTTTATCTTTATTTTTCTGCAGCTTTTGGGGAAAAGCGAAAAGCTATGTCGTCCCTTAGTAGAGAGCTTGTGTTTTTAATACTTCAGTTTTTAGATGAAGAGAAGTTTAAGGAGACTGTTCACAGGTAAGGGTTTAAGAATCTGTTAGCTTGTTTCTGTTTCCCCTTTTTCTTTTACACCTCTGCTGCTAAATTCATGCATACAATTTAAAGAAAAACTTATTTTGTTTGTTTAATTCTTTAGGTTAGAGCAAGAATCAGGCTTTTTCTTCAACATTCGTTACTTTGAAGAAATGGTGACAAATGGCGAGTGGGATGAGGTGGAAAAGTATCTTTCAGGATTCACAAAAGTGGATGATAACAGATATTCAATGAAGATCTTCTTTGAGATACGAAAGCAGAAGTACCTAGAAGCTCTAGATAAGTATGTTGCTGTATAATTTTTTTATTGAAATTCAGTTCTTTCATTACTTTGGCATTTATTTGGCTAGTGGTTAGTTTTTATGCAATACAAACCAGAAATAGAATTAATAGCAGAAAAGGCCAAAAACTTTCGTTTCTTGAAATGATGTGTAAATTCATAACATTTATTCAATATGCAGGAAGGATCGTGCTAAAGCCGTTGAAATTCTAGTGAAAGACTTGAAGGTGTTTTCAGCTTTTAATGAAGATCTTTTTAAAGAAATCACACAGCTTTTGACTCTTGAGAATTTTAGGTATGGAAGAGTTCCTCTTTCGATATCTTTTATAAAACTTTGTAGGTTTCTAATAAAAAAAAATACATTATGTACAGGGACAATGAGCAATTATCAAAATATGGAGACACAAAGTCAGCCAGAGGTATAATGTTGGGTGAGCTTAAAAAGCTGATTGAAGCCAATCCTCTGTTTCGTGATAAGCTAAACTTTCCAACTTTAAAAAACTCAAGATTGCGAACACTTATCAATCAAAGGTTCAGATAATCATATTCATATTCATATTCATATCTCGGTATCTGGGGTTGACTTTTCTTGACCATTTTGACATCTCTTTTTCTTGTTTTCTAGTCTGAATTGGCAACATCAACTATGCAAAAACCCAAAGCCAAATCCAGATATTAAAACTCTGTTTGTTGACCATTCTTGTGGTCAATCACAGCCAAATGGTGCAAGAGCTCCATCTCCTGTAAATAATCCATTAATGGGCTCTGTACCAAAGCCTGCAGGCTTTCCACCTTTGGGTGCTCATGGTGTAAGTGAAAACAAGTTTTAATTTATTTTATTTTTATATAAAGTTTTCATTTTTTTAAATATATTTGTGTTTGTATATGAAGCCTTTTCAGCCTACACCAGCAACCATACCAACATCACTTGCTGGTTGGATGGCAAATCCTTCACCTGTTCCTCATCCATCAGCTTCTGCAGGTCCTCTTGGTTTCAATCCACCGAATAACTCTGGTACATATTTTTTCTCCAGTTATCCAAATTACCAAATTGCCCTTCAAGTTGCTGATAGTGTTGCCTCTTTTTTCAGCTTTATTAAAGCGCCCCAGAACGCCTCCTACCAATAATCCTGCTGTTGACTATCAAACAGCCGACTCTGAACATGTATTGAAAAGAACAAGAACATTTGGAATATCTGAGGAAGTAAGCTTCTTTCCCTCTTTCAAGATTATGTTTTTACCTTATATGAGTTATCTGACTCATCTATGTGTTGTTAGCAGGTGAATCATCTGCCTGTGAATATCTTACCTGTTGGCTACAGTGGTCAAAGCCATGGTCAAAGCTCATACTCTTCTGATGATTTACCTAAAGCTGTAGTGATGACACTTAACCAGGGTTCAGTAGTCAAGAGCATGGATTTTCATCCAGTTCAGCAAATTTTGCTTCTTGGTTAGTTAAATCAATATCTTTTTTTTTTTTTTTTATAAAACTCTGTTAATCATTTATTTATTATCTCAATTTCTTTTAACTAATTACAGTTGGAACAAGCACTGGAGAAGTCATGATATGGGAATTAGGTAGTAGAGAGAAACTTGCTCATAAAAATTTCAAGGTTTGGGATCTTGGTGCTTGTTCAATGCCTTTGCAGGTTTGCATATTAAAATTTATAAAAAAACGAGAAACAAATAAACACACATTGTATAAAAATAAAAATCTTGACTGTTTGACTTTGGTCTGTGCTAGGCTGCTTTGTCTAGTGACTATACCGCATCAATCAACCGTGTAACTTGGAGCCCTGATGGAACCCTTTTCGGTATTTTTTTTAAATATCCAAATTACCAAATTGCCCTTGAGTGTTAGAGATTTAATCATCATCATGAACTTTGATAATTGATACAGGTGTTGCATACTCAAAGCATGTGGTGCAGATATACTCTTACCATGGTGGTGATGATCTTCGAAACCACTTGGAGGTTTATATTTTATAACTTCCCATTTTCTTTTTGTTTTTAAAGGGTGACTATATTTTTTATATTAGATTCATATAAAATGATGTAAAGATATCTTTTTGACTTGTTTTTTTTGTACAGATTGAAGCTCATGTGGGGAGTGTCAATGATCTTGCTTTCTCTTACCCAAACAAACAACTTTGCATTGTGACTTGTGGAGAAGACAGGTCAATAAAGGTACAAACTTTGTTACACCCTTTTTCTATTTAAAATTAAATTCACATTTTTTCAAACTGAAAAATTTATAAATTTAAAATCTTTATATATAATAGGTCTGGGATGCAGTAACAGGGACAAAACAGTACACATTCGAGGGTCATGAAGCTCCTGTATATTCCGTATGTCCACATTTCAAAGAAAACATTCAGGTATCAAAATATATAAATTTAAAATCTTTTTTCCTTTTCCTCAAATTTTAAAACACATAAATTAATTTCTTTATACACCAGTTTATTTTCTCAACTGCAACGGATGGAAAAATAAAAGCATGGTTATACGACAACATGGGTTCAAGAGTTGACTATGATGCGCCAGGTCATTCATCAACAACAATGGCATACAATGCAGATGGAACAAGGTTTCAACTTTTTAAAACTTTTGAAATTCCGTTTTTGCCCTTTTGGTCTACGATGCTAAATTAGAACATGGAATATAGGTTATTCTCATGTGGGACAAATAAAGAAGGTGAATCATACATAGTGGAATGGAATGAAAGTGAAGGAGCTGTGAAACGTACATATAATGGGCTTGGAAAACGATCTGTTGGTGTTGTTCAGTTTGATACTACAAAAAACCGTTTTCTTGCTGCTGGGGATGAATTTTTAATTAAATTTTGGGATATGGATAGTGTTAATTTATTAACAACTATTGATGCTGAGGGTGGTTTACCTGTAATTATCCTATCCTATTCTTTTTTTATATATAATATTTTATAACATTCTGTCCATAACTTAATTTTTTAATTCTTCAGGCTTCTCCTTGCATAAGGTTTAACAAAGAAGGGATTTTATTAGCTGTTTCAACAAACGAAAACGGGATTAAAATTTTAGCAAATCCAGATGGGATTAGGCTGCTAAGAACCATGGAGAGTCGTTCTTTTGACCCCTCAAGAGTTGCATCTGCATCTGTTGTGAAGGTATGTAAAATGGCATCAAGATTTTGGTTAATGAAAAATTTATTTCAAAGGGTAAAATGGTCATTTTGTCTGACTAATGAAATGTGGAATTGTTAGACTTCCCCGATGAGTACGTTTGGTGCTGCTAATCCGTCTGCTGGACCAAGCATCATGGATAGAGTTCCACCAATGCCATCAATGGTTGCAATGGTAAGAAATATTAAATAACCACCTACTTTCACTTTCATATATTAATATATTAATATATGTAATATTTGTAATGATGATGTTGACTTGACTTTTTAAAAATTGGTCAAAATTGTAGAATGGTGGTGACAATCGAAGCTTGGTTGATGTGAAGCCTAGAATTGTAGACGAATCAATGGATAAATCACGGATATGGAAGCTAACAGAAATCACCGAACCCGCACAATGTCGATCATTACGCCTTCCCGATACAACATCTTCAGCAATGAGGGTATTTTTGTCATTTCCATCCTCTTCTACTGTTTCTTTCCTTCACAACAAATTCTTATTTCATATACATATTTTTACAGGTTTCAAGATTGATTTATACAAATTCAGGACTTGCAATATTGGCTCTAGCAGCCAATGCAGTTCATAAACTATGGAAATGGCAACGAAATGACCGGAATTCATCTGGGAAGGTATTTATTTATTTACTACTATTTATTTATTTTTCAATAAAATAAATCGTCAACCTAATTTTAAAAAAAAAATATTTTTTAGGCTACTGCGAATGTTGTCCCTCAATTATGGCAACCTACAAGTGGTATTTTGATGACTAATGTTATTAGTGATGCTACAAACCCTGAAGAAGCTGTTCCATGTTTTGCACTCTCAAAAAACGACTCCTATGTTATGTCTGCATCTGGTGGAAAGATTTCTTTGTTCAATATGATGACATTTAAGGTCACATGTTTTTTTTAATAGCATCCTACTTTCATCTTTTTTTTATTATTCTCATGAATCAACGAAAGTACATTGCTATTTCCCGCATTACTTACCACTTCCATGTATATGCAGACCATGACTACATTCATGCCACCACCACCTGCCGCCACATTTCTGGCATTCCATCCACAAGATAACAACATTATAGCAATAGGCATGGAGGATTCTTCTATTCAGATATACAATGTCCGAATCGATGAGGTAGTTTGTTAATAAATATTTAAACCTAAATTTGTATTTACTTAAATCTTTCGAAAAACAAACTAATGATTGTTTGTTAAACAGGTTAAAACAAAGCTTAAAGGGCATAACAAACGAATAACAGGCTTGGCCTTTTCTAACATTCTTAATGTTCTAGTATCTTCCGGAGCCGATTCTCAGGTAACCAAAAAAAAACAACTTTTAAATTCTTTTTATTCTATTTGGATATTTGTTTTAATGGATTTATTTTTCTTTATAAAATATAAAGCTGTGTGTTTGGAGCACGGAAGGATGGGAGAAACAAACAAGTAAACACTTACAGATTCCAGCTGGACGTGTTGCTGCTCCCATAGTGGACACACGTGTACAATTCCATAATGATCAAACACATTTGCTAGCAGTTCATGAAACTCAAATAGCTATTTATGAAGCACCTAAACTTGAACGACTCAAACAGGTTTGCTTTTCACTTTTTTTTTTTCTTTCAAATTTTATTTTTTAAGCTAGTGGGTTTGACTTGTTGACTTACATAAAACACTACAGTGGGTCCCACAAGAAACAAGTGGTTTAATCACACATGCTACTTATTCATGCGATAGCCAATCGATTTACGTGGGCTTTGAAGATGGAAGCGTCTGTATCCTAACCGCCTCAACTCTCAGATTGCGATGTCGTATCAGTTCCACCGCCTACTTGCCGTCAAATCCAAAGTGAGTATTACACGTAAAATGACCATTTTGCCCTGGAGAAAAAAAAAAAAAACAATATACTTAGAAATGATCAATTTAAAACCGATTAGTAGCTACGCTTAACAGTCGAGGGACCAAAATTGCAAGTTGGTTGGGTTTAGGGATGAAAAATGAAGATATGATGTAAACCGAGGGACGAAAAATGTAATTATGTGATTTTGTTTTGCAGTTCTCGGGTGTATCCACTTGTGATTGCTGCACATCCGACAGAAGCGAATCAATTTGCGTTAGGACTGACAGATGGCGGTGTGATAGTGCTGGAGCCGCAAGAATCGGAAGGGAAATGGGGGACATCGCCTCCACTTGAGAATGGGGCGGGGCCCAGTAGCATGACACCTGGCGCAACGAGTACAACTGATCAAACACAGAGGTAAAAGTGAAAACAAAAACCTCGGAGTATTAAAAAGGAAAAGGATAAAAAAGAGTTACTTAGGTACAGGAAGGAGTTGTAGGAGGCAGTGATTGATACCTGGTCTGTAGTGACATTTAGAATCGGGTATTATAGATGAAGATGATTGATGAATTATGGTGTAAAGTTTTTCGATGAAACTGCAAATCTTTAAAGATATGTTGTCAAGAAGGTTGTGTTTTAAGTTTATTAGCACATACAAAGGTTTTGGTGGTGACATTGACATTTACATTGTGTTTGTTGATATCAACTCTTTTTATTACTTGTTTTTTAATCATATGTATCCTCATGTGGAGAATTTGGTGGTTTGGGTGGAGAATAATAAACTCTAAATCTTGTTAAAAGTTTAAAAATATATTTAAATTAGTCAAAATAAAATTAAGTAGTCAAAATACCATAACTAACTCATGTAACATCTAGTTTGAGAGCACATGCCAACCTCTATACCGATTTCCTAAGACAATGAGCACTTCTTTTGGAACTTTGTTCACTTTCCCGTGATAGCAACCAACTTTTACATTTTTTTATTCTTTTTCTATTTTTCTTGATCTTCCATTAACCATTTTTTAATTGTTAAATAAATTATCTTTTATCAAATGGAATTACATCATCTTTTAATTAAATTTAAGTTGGTTAATATTATGATGCCTCACATGCTAATAAATGCTTTTAAATTCCTATTTTTTCATCTTTTACCCCTTTAGGACCTTTTTATTAATTAATTCCATACCTTTATTATTTATAAATTTATTTTATAAAAAAAAAATTGAACATTTAACTTAGGATATTAAAAGGTCTTAATCTTTATTCATAAAAATTCCTTTTGATAAAAAATTTATATTTTTATAAATTATATATCGTTAGTTCCCATTTAATTTTTAAGATTTAACTTCCCAACTCCTTTCAATTGATTGATTATTAACTAAATCCAACAAATAGACAAACACATATCCGTTAAATCAGTAAATTTAGTATTCATTAATTTAACTATTGGACATATTTCTTATCTAATTTCCTTTTGGACAACTCTTTGACTTTTCAAAGACAAATTCAACAAAATTGTTAAAATTTTTCCATCTAAATTACGCATTTCATCAATTACCTATTTTAAATAGTTTATATAATTAATTATCTAAACACCAAAATAAAATTTTTATTAACTAAATTTATTTAAAATGCTACCCCTAGGGTATATCCAAAACGGAAATACAAGATGTTACATATTGGATTGTAAAGTTTTAAACATCACAACAATAATGGTTTATGGAATAAACTTGAAGGAATTTATATAACTATTGTGATAATGAAATTGGAACTTTTGTTTTCAAGCATATAACAAAAACGTGAAAAATAATTACTATATTTTTACATGAGTAGTGGATATTCTGCATAGTTTGTACTTTGTATTAAAATGACTTAAATCTCCCCAGACAATTTATTTTTATAAGTAGAATCTTATTTAAACATAGTATAGTTTTATGTTCATATTCAAAGCATTACTTATATACAAACTTAACCAAGAAAATATCGTTAGGCCAAGGAGAAAATGGTTATATTCTATCTTAATTGTTAAATTATCTGAAAATTATACTTTTAAAGATAACTACAATACTAAGACTAAATTACAAATTTGGTTCTTTTGGTATACCTTTTTCCTGGTTTGCTCCATTAACAAAATAACACTTGGAAATAAAACCACTATGTCAAATTCGCAACAAAAAATACACTTGGAAAAAACCTTCAAAAACTGTAAAGCAGAGGGACCAAATTTGTAATTTACTCTAACATTAACGAAAAAAACCAGACCCTAAAAGTAAGGCTACAAGCTTGAGTGTCATGCGCAGATGTTAAGACTAAAATCAAACTTGGACTCTCGAATGATTCAAAACTATATTTCTATTTAAATTCGACATAAAAATATTAAACACGTACATAAAAATTACAAAACTCAAAATTATTTTTAATTTTATTTTATTAAATAGCAAATGAAACGAAAAAACACGCGCTTTTATTCAAAAGAGATACAAATAAATTGGTCGTCAAACAGAAGAAAATTAGAATCCACACAAATTTTAGTAATGAGAAATAACGGTTTTTGCCTTTTTGGTGGAAAAGGTCAAATACACAGGGGGGTTTTAAGAAACTCAAGAATACTTGAAGGGGCGAATTGAAAAAGTTTAAGATGTTTAAAAAAAGGAACACTCGTCATACCACTCATACATAAAGTTGCCCATACAATACATTCGCCATTTTTGGTTTTGTAAAGCGTTCACTTTTCTCGTAGATCGGAGCTTCTTCCACCATTCTTAATCAAGCATCAAATTCTCTGACATTTGTCGGTAAGTTTCTCATCCATCTCTCTCTTTCACTTTGTATATACGATGCAGTGTTCGTATCTGTATATATGTGATCATTTTAGATCGTAATTTGCGAATCGTTGTAGAAGTGATCATGATCATCACCTGTAGCTCAAATTAACACGAATGATCGTAATCTGAGACCTAAATACAAGTTTTGACGTTGATTTCGTGCAGAACCGTATATAATTTTGAGAAATTGCTTCGTGTTTTGACATTTTGTTAATTTTAACGTAACTTATCATGTTAATCGATCGTATTCACAATTTCTCCATCCCGAACAAAGAGATGCAAATAACTTCGCGTTCAATTTGATTAATTTGGACGAATTTTAATGACTGTATTTCACTCGATTACAGATGCTACAAATTGAATAATGTAGTTATGACTTCTGATAATTCCATAGATTGTTCGATTAGGTTTTACTGCAAAAAAACGCGTCGATTTACCTAATTAGTGTTGTCTTGATTTGCAAACATGTTATATCTCATTCGATTTCTCTGCAGACTTGCTGTTTAACTAAGAGCAGAAGAACAATCAGTGATATAAATCCAAGGTAAGAGGTGATATTATTGCTTCGATGTCTTCAAGCACAATCAGAAAGGCGATTGGTGTGGTGAAAGACCAAACTAGTATAAGCCTAGCCAAAGTTGCAGGCAATGTAGCACCAGATCTCGAGGTGCTGATAGTGAAAGCAACAGGTCATGACATTGAGCCAGCTGAAGAAAAATACATAAGAGAAATCCTTCACCTCATATCCCAATCAAGAGGATACGTAAGCGCGTGTGTTTACAACATCTCAAAACGATTGAACAAAACAAGCGATTGGGTCGTGGCATTGAAGGCATTAATGCTTGTACACAGATTGTTAGTAGACGGATCCCCAATTTTCGGTCAAGAGATCATGTTCGCAAGCCGAAAAGGTACACGAGTATTAAACATGTCGGATTTTCGCGTTGAAGCTCTTTCTAATTACTGGGATCATTCCGCTTTTGTGAAAAATTACGCTTTGTACCTCGATCAGAAGCTTGAGTTCATCGCGTTTGAACGAAAACTAAGCGGTTTCAACGATAAATGGCGTTTTGAAGAAAGATATGGTGGATTTAGAGATGATCATAGTTATGGAATCAGTCATAAATCCAAATCTTATGGTGATTTATACTACGAATCGATTTCACGAAAAGAATCAAAAGCAGTTACACCCGTTAAAGAGATGAAACCCGATAGGGTTTTGGAACGATTGAATAAACTTCTTCGACTTATTGATCGTGGATTATTGTGTAGGCCAGCTGGAAGTGCGAAAACCAACAAAATGATTCTTGTCGCACTTCACCTCGTTTTGAGAGAAAGTTTTCGTATTTATGCGGATATATGGGAGGCTTTAGGTGTTTTACTTGATCGATTACCCGAAATGGAATACGAGAATTGTGTCAAAACTTTTGATCAATACGTAAGCGCAGCTAAAACAATCGACGAGCTTTTTGACTTTTACAAATGGTCAAAAAATTTAGGTGTTGCTAGAGCTTCGGAGTTTCCCGAAGTTCTAAAGATCACAGATAAAGTTTTGGTAACCTTAGAGAGATTTATCAGAGAAAAAAAGAAAAGGCTTAAGAAATTAGCCATAGAAAACGGACCATCATCCACCACCACACCACCACAAACCACCGGTGACCTGTTGGATCTGAAAGATGAAATTGTTCCGGTTGACAACCATGAAAACACAAACACAAACACATTAGCACTTGCTTTGTTTTCTGAAAGTAAACCTTGTTCTTCAAAAATAAATGAAAATGGAAAATCTGATTGGGAGCTTGCATTGGTGGAATCCGCTAGTAGTTTATCGAATCACAAGGTTGATACGGGTGTTATTGATCCGGTAATGTTGAATGATATATATGATAATAATGGAAGTTCTGTATCTGTATCTGGGTTGGGGAGAACTGTAACACCTGCAATAACAACATCAGTGTTAGCACTACCTGCACCCAGCGAATCCACACAGAAAGTGGACCCGCAAGATCCTTTTGCAGCATCTCTTATGGTCCCACCTCCGCCGTACGTCCAACTTGCTGACTTGGAAAAGAAACAGAGTTTTCTTGTGCAGGAACAACAGGTGTGGCAACAACCATATGGAAACAATACGATGCTAGGGCAAGTACAAGGGCCTATGGACAAGATCAATGGTGGTGTTGCTGCTGCTTTCAATGGCATGGGACAGCACACAGGGTATAACTACGCACATTATTGATTAATTTTTTTTTTTTTTTTTTTTTTTTTTTTTAATATTATCTGTTTTCTTGCTTAATTCTCTACTGAGATATTTTCAACTCCTTGAGTTATGTAAAAAAATTTTGATTCCCTAAATAAAGTTTCTGCGGTATCATTCTGGCCGGTTTCTAATATAAATAATAGCTTATTTAGAGACTTAAAATATGTGTTTTTGGTTTTAAGTACTTTTTGTGAAGACACTTAAACTGTTTTTACTCCTTGGAAAATAATAAAATGAGAGAAAAATACTTTGGGACAAAAAAGGTTAATAATTAATTTCCGGGAGCAAATCCAGAAAATCGACAAACCACAGGGACGAAACTTGTAACTTACTCGAAATAAAAATTTAAATTATAACTTCAAAACTCTTAATCAAATATAAACGAATAAATTAAGATATCATTCCAGCTGGCATAAAAAGAAGCTAAGATTCAGTAAGGAAACAAAATTATGAAGAAAATCAATTAGATATGTCAAGAATGATACAATAAACTATGAAATAAATTAAAAGTTTTTTTAAGAAAAAAAAAAAGGAAAAAGAAGAAAGTGAGTGCAATTTAGTATTCAGTTTTGAGGTGTGGAGAATACTGAAGCAGCAACAGCCTTCAGTGCTTCATATGCTTTCCTCAAATCAGATTCCGTGTGAGCAGCAGACACAAACAATCTAATCCCAACAGGCAGCTTGCATTTATCAAGTGTCGATCTTCTAGAAGGTACCACAAAAACCGAATGTTCCTTCAACACCTACAAAAATCCCATTTCCATCACAAACAATTTAAAAAACAAAAAAAACCTTTTCAATTTTCATGTTTCAAATAAGTACAAATGATGTTACCCGATCAGCAATATCCTGAAGCAACTGAAGATCACTCTTTGTAGACCCTGTAGATTCCTTCAACACTATGAACACAATAGGTGAAAGTATATCACTTGCAAGTTTTAACCCTTGTATTCCCAACAACCCTGTGAACAATGTCTTGATGTTGTCCCTTAACTTTGTTAGAAGTTTAGGGTTTGCTTCTATCACATCAATCGCAGTAATTGCAGCACTTGCTAAGTATGGTGGGAGAGAAGCCGAGAACACATAACCAGAGCTGCTCAGCCGCTACACAAAGATAAATAAAGTCAAAACAAGTGGTAAGATTATTTCATGTTAAAATTACGGATTTGCCCTTTGACAGAAGGATTAAGATGTAGTAGGTTAGTACTTGGTGATCGATAACTCTATTACTTCCTGTACAGAATCCACCTTCTGAGGCCAATGCATGTCCCATAGCAGCTGTTATTATATCCACCTTCTCAACCTACAACAAAATAATAAACAACAAAAAAGACTTTCCTTTGAAATGTAAGGGTAAGATGGTCATTTAGTCTCATTATAAGAGAAAGAGATTGAACATACGGGGACATTGTAGTGTTCAGTTAAACCTCTACCAGATCCACCAAGAACCCCAAAAGAGTTGCTTTCATCTAACAAAACACGGAATCTGTACTTCTCTTTCAGCCTGATTATCTCATCAAGTGGTGCGATTTGACCCGAATTCTGTAAAGCATTTGATTTTACCAGCTTTTATTATTCATCTAATATCAAATTTAAATAAAAGAAAAAAGAAAATAAACAGAAAAATACCTGATACACAGATTCAACCACGATGTAGCGTCTCAACTTCTTAGTTCGTTTGTTGTCTTGGGTGACTTTCTCAAGTGTAGTTTGTAAGGACTCCATGTTGTTGTGTTTAAAGTATATGATTGTACTTCTAGATAGATATAACCCATTCTGTATGCCCCAGTGAACACCTTCATCTCTGTAAAAAAAAACCAAGTTTTACTATTAGATAAAACTTTGCTATCTGTCGACAACTTGGATAAATATGAGAAATGACATGTTTGACCTCATACTCACACAATAACAACATCTCCTTTCTTGCAAAATGCTGGAATTGCACTAAACATAGTCGAAAGCCCATATGAATAAAGTATGGAATCAGGAGTTCCTAGAAACCTCGCTATTCTTGCTTCACAATCAAGGTGAACATCTACATAAACAACAACAAAAAAAATAAAAAAAGTCACTTTTGTAGTTGTTACCTAAAATTACGTTTACAACAGGACAAGAACAAAACAAGTTGTACTGTGTTTGACATGCATTAGCCTGTGGTGTCAACGTGACAAAAATAGTACTTTTTATCAGACTAAAAGAGATGAGATGACAGATTGACAGGGACTAGCTCTTGTGAAAAAGACGTGAATGCCCTTCTTATCCTTGTTGTCTAAAAGACAAAAATAACCCTAGATTATTTTATTTGGGTATTTGTAATTGTACCGATTGTTCCGTAAAATCCACGAGGACCACAGGAACCAACACCGTATTTCTCGAGCGCAGAGGTACATGATTCCTGCGATTAATCATTATTATTAAATTTACAAAAATGAAAATGAAAGAATCATAGTAAAAATAAAGTAGGAAGGGTTAAAGGGTAGCTTTGTTTTCTCACAAGTAACTTGTCATCTCCCATCAATCCAAGGTAATTCGCAGAAGCAAAATTCACCACTTCTTTACCATTTATTATTGTATGTGGTCCTGCAGCACTGAATGTAATCCAACTTATATAACCAGTAATAAACACATCATTTCTCACTTTATTTCAAATACTCTTCAAAATACATACCTCTCCAATACTGGAGCTTCCTTTTCCATCTCTTCATTTATAGGTGGAATAAGAGACTCGGGTACCCATTCATCACATAATTCGTCTATTTCCTACACAAATTTAAGATTTATGATTTATCAGAAATGTTTGTCTCAATCAAAATATATATAAAAAAAAAGGGAATTAAACCTTATTTGTTAAAGGGCGTTTAGGTGGCTTGTAACTCTTTTGAGATAGTAAGAAGAGAATAACTACAAGTAATAGACCTTCCACAAACAAATGTCCTATACCAAAAGTATATGTATGATCAGTATTAATTGCTTGAATAAGAGCTTTTGTGATTTACTGATTTGAAATTCTACCTCCAATGGGGACTCCAAAAACAACAGCTCGAGCAAAAGGTGCGTCGTATGCAAATGTCACCCAATCAGATGCATTTTTCATGGAATTCATCAAGGTTGTAGCAATGTTGTTTGATAACTCCATTTCAAATGTCCCGATGTTTATAAGAATCTCTGAATATAGCCAATCAATTATGGTTTTAGATCACGATTATCAAGTGTAAATTTCGGGATTTTTATACCTTAAATTTGTGCTTATAGAGAAAAGAACCATAAGAATTGCTTTTTTTTTTTTTTTTTTGAAAGAACATATATAAAAGTAAAAGCCTTTATGCTGAAAATATGAATCATCACTAACATGTTTAGCCATAAGCAATATGAAATCGATCGAATTGTTGATAATAACAAATACAGAGTCTTTCAAATTCCCTATCTAACACAATCATAAAGTATACAGTATGATTAAGTTGATGAACTTGCAACGAATAACAAATGGTTAGTAATCCAAGTATAGCGAGGAACTACGGATTATGAAATTACAGAGGAAATGTTCCGATGTGATTTAAGGATGAAAATTTTCAATTTTTCAATTAAGATTGATACCAATGATCAGTATGATACTTCATGACCAGTAAAGATTGTGAATTACCTGATCTGACTAACCGCGAGTCGATTCGATCCAAGAATTGTATGCAGATCTAGAACTTACTGTTTGATTCTGATGCAGAGTTCAAAACTTTAAACCCAAATAAATCAATTACAGGATTGAGATTTGGAACCCTAATTTAGCAAGGATGGTGATTGAAGAAGAAAGATTGGGGACAATAGAAAGAGAGAGAAAGGGTCTTTGCAGTGCAATGGCCGACTGGCCGTCGAGGTTCTGCTGGGATTTTACTTGAACCGTGGAAAATAATCAAATATGTGTGCCAAACGATTAAAATATATTTTGGGATTTTATTTTTAAACATTTACTCTTTTATTTAAAAAAAAAAAAAAAGAAACTCATTTTTTCACTTTTCTAACTCCTATGTTTGACAAGTTGTGGCTCATAACTTTCACGTTTTGTCTACTGTTTCAACCTTAAAATTTAAATGAAAGATTAGATAGTTTGTCTACTATTGTTTCGACCTTAAAATTTAAATGAAAGATAAATAGTTTTCAAGGAGAAAAATATCATTCTATTTGATCTTGTTATGACGACATTTATCTACCTCTGAAGTTTCTGAAAATATTAAATATCAACGGATGTAAGCATATGACTGTAAACCAATTCCATTTGTCCCTTTCGAGAACATGGCTGATATAAATGGTTCCTTTAACCCCTTTCGAGAACAAGGATGCTAAAACTAAACATATAAACACATTACATGAACACATACCACGTAAGCTACAAGAACACATATAGACTCGTGAAACTCATCAATAATTGTCTGAACTAATAATCGTAAGCTAACATGTGAAATGTCATAGTAAGAAGCTGAGATTAGGTTGAAATTACTTTTCGCACCCTAGGAGCTACATCTCCTCTTCTTTCTCTTTTGTGGACACGCTAACAAAGTGTCCTCTTACTCTACATCTTTTATTTCCTCATAAATCTGGACCCATCTTCTCATGTTCCTTAGCTCTTAATATAGCACAATGGAACATTCTTACTAACATTCTTTTTCACTTAAGTGTCCATCATGACACTTGTTGCACGACTTTCTCTCTATCTACACATCTATCATCTTTATCTTCCAATCTATCTCTAATCAGTGTTATCACTAGAGCATCAATGACATGGTGCAAGCTCTACTCATCTTATCTCATATACTTTCCATTTAACAATGGACTTTATCCTCTACATGACTACTTTCTCTCAAGCAATGCCAATCTACTCTAGTACTTCTTTGACTCTTTGACTCTTTCTTAGATAGAATCTCTCTATCTTTCTTTTCTTTCTCTGGGTATACAACCCTCTTACTATTTATGTAACATTCATAAAATTCTTAAAAATTTTAAACTTTTAAATATACCCATAAACCATCATTGTTTACAAATTGTTTTCAAAATAAGTTCAACATCAAAGAAATGCCAAAAATCGTGAAAACGAAACATGAGGAGGTGCACGATTGTCACACCCCCGAACCAGATGGCGGAAACGTCCGATGGCTCGCGTGACTCAAATTGAATATCATCACAATGAATATAAATGAAACATAACATAAACTTCACCATGCATTAATACATTACAACTGACATTGTTCACATCAAGTACATTATTTAAACATTACATATCCATACCATAAATTGTTTGATAGTATTCAAAAACATAACACCCTAACATACTTGGTATTACTCCTCAGCTTACCTGTTACCTGAGAATACAAGTTATTTTGAAAAACGTCAACATATGGAATGTTGGTGAGTTCATAAGCATGGTTGTTATGAAAATGCTTTGTGTAGTTTATAAAACCCAGAAAATCCGATATTTTCTGAAAAAGACAATTGTTTATACCAAAGTGTGAAGATCTATAGGTTTATGCATGAATGATTTCAAAGCGTGTATAAATGAGAAGTTTTGCATTATAGTTATTGAAAAGTACAAGTGAATGGTGTTAATTTCCTCGAAAAACCCGATGTTTTCCGATCAGAAAATATAATTGTTTCAAATTGTTATACCGTCACAACGAATGATTATGATTTTTCCTGATTACTCGGATAGTATCTTTGATTAATTTATGTGAGTCGTTATAACCATGCATGATAATGACTAGTTCGTCTGTCTTGGCATTCTAACGAACGCCAGAATTGATCTTAAGATTTTGTCACCCTAGACTGGCCGAGTCTAAATGTAACGAACATATGAGGTGTGGGGGAGTCACCCCCGTATAGATCTATACACAAACTCTCGCTCTCCCTCCAAAAGATTTTGATTATAACTACAGACTACAAACGACCCATAGAGGTGCCGCCTGTTATTAATCACTGAATCTAACATGAATTTGATTACCATTGATTAACGACCTGTATATGTTTACTGAATTGAAGGTAAGCCTAATAAACGAAGAGAAGAGGATTACAAGGTCCTGCTAATCCCATGTATTATTTATGGCTATTGGGTATACGAAGGACACGTTGACCCATTTCACATTTGATTTATTTGGACCTTACTAGCAATGCTAATGGGCCATTGATGCCCAATAGCACTTGAAAGCCATTGAGGGTCCCTTAAGCATGAAATTGGGTCATAGGAGGCCCAATAAACATTTATTATTATCGTTGGGCCCTAAAGTCATGTTAATGGGTCACGAAGGCCCAATAAGCATGATTAGGAACTTTCAAGCCCAAAGATTTGAATATTTACTTGTTTTAGGTATTGTATAATTGTCGGAAAGATTGATTTAATGATTGTTAGATTTGTAACGGCACGAGGTCGGTCGATTCTTTATAACGATATTTGGATTTATATGTATATTCATCTTTCTATTTTTGTAAGTTGTAATTTGGTGTTTTTGACCAAATATCTTAATAATAAAATAATTGGCTCAAAAATATTGGTTTGACCCTTTTAGCCATTCTTTAATAAAAATGACAATTTTAGTCCTGTATTAAAAAAAAAAAGACATTTTAGGCCCTTAAACCATTTTCTTGACATTTTTGACCCATAGACTTGTTTAAGTGATGTTTTTAGCTCAAAATTTACTCTTTGGCAGTTTCAGCCCCTCTAGTAAAGAGTTTCTCAATTAAAGTCCAAACTTTCGCAACTTTTACAATTTTGGCCCAAAATCCAAAAACTTTACATTTTTAATCCTTGTTTGGAAAAAAATCATTTTAACCCCTGAATTAGTTTTGTTTACCCTTTTACTCTTTGTTTTGAGAAGTTTACCATTTCAATCCCTTGAAAATCATTTTTTTGCAATTTTTGGCTCAATGGGCCAAAAAGCCCAAAAATTGGCCTATTAAGCTACAAATTATATTTCTAGCCCTTTAAAGAGTATGTTATTCATAAAAACATTTATTTTTATAGTTTTGACTCTTTTGGTCCTTAAGAAAACCATGGAGGGAAACTTTCAACCCAACTTTTGTTTATTTGACAAATTAAGTCCAAAAATAGGTTTTATGTTGCAATATGTTTATTATCACCTTAGAGGGTAATTTTTCTTGACATGTTTAATGTAACATATCTTAGATCATGTTTATCTTACTCCTAGAGCCATAGATCTCGAGATTTCTCTCATTTTGTTACATATTTACCACATAAACACATGAAATCACACATAACATACAACATACACATAGATCTACACATTTTACTTGTATTCTCCCCCATAAAACTTGTGAAAACCAAAACGAGAGGGGTATTAACTCACCTTTTCTTGTTGTTTTCGGTTTTGAAGAGAGGATGGAAGAGTTTGATGTTATTTTCGGCCCTAGAAAGCTTCTTGAGAAGACTTTGGCTTAGATAGGTTCTAAGAAGCATGTTATGAACTTTCATGAGTTAGAAGGAGACTTATAAAAGATTCAAGACGCTAAACCATAGATCTAAACATCAACTTACCTAGGATGATGATTTTTGTGGAAAAACCTCCTTGAAATGCCCTAGATCTCGAAATTTTTGATGGAGGAATAAGAGTGTTCTTGAGAGTGTTTGGGAAGAGAGTTTAAAGATATGTGTGTGTGTTTGGTGACCCTCGGTCATGAGTAGAAGAAGGAGAAGAAAGAGAGGGTGAGATGACCATTATAGATGCATGTTGGTCCATACATGGGTACATGGTGTGCAATAAGGAGGTGGCACCTCCCAAAGTCAACCCTCCCCATTTTGCATCTTTCTCTCTCTCTCTCTCTCTCTCTCTCTTTTATTTTTTTGTTTCCTACTTGGGCTGAGAAAAAGAGAAGGGAAAAGTGGGTTTGGGCCTTTTGTGCTTAAGTCTCATAATGTGAAGCCCAACTTAATGGTTTTCGGCCCAATGGGTTCCTATGATGGCTTACGGCCCAATTTGTCAAAAAAATGGGTTTTATGGCCCATTTAGGTTAATTAGATTTGTTATATGGTCCAAAATGTTAAAATAAATGAAATGGGTCCAATTAGAGCCCATTTAAGAGTTCTAAGCCCAAAATAGTCAAATTGGAAGCTTATTGGTCCATTAGGCCCAACAAGAAAATCCTAGTCCAAAATGGACTTAAACCGGGATTTTTAGGGTTTCTAGCTTTTGTTGACTATTTGAAAGTTTGTATAGGGTATTTGATGGAATTTTGTTGTCATTGAATAAACACCATACATGTTTTAGCTACAATTTCATTCTTTGTTAAGTGTTTACAATGTATCAGAATTCCTAGTTGTGACAACGATCACACATTCACCTTTCCGCGATCCTTTGAAGTACCTGAAATATAATCCAAAACTATAAGCACAAAGCTTAGTGAGCTCCCCCAAAATACCGATACATAAAAAAAATATCACACATATAATAACAGCATGCAATGGGTCCACTGTTAACAAATTGGATTACCCCTGAGCACACATCATAAGTCTGGCTTGCCCTATATGCCTACAACTTATGTCTGGATTGCTCCCTGGCCTGATTAGTCCTCAGACTGAATACCACTAAGCCCTCAGTACGAGTCTGGCATGCCCTTCCTCGCCCTCAACTCATATCTGGAATGCTCATGAGCTGTCAATATGAGTCTGACATGCCTTCCTCGGCCCTCAGCTTATATATGGTATGCTCCAAGGTTTGTTGGCTACAACACGAAGCAATACAACCTCAACCCAACCCACACCATATGTCGACATATAAAATATAATATCATATACATATAAATAGACAAAGGGTTGACCTTGGTGCCTTCGACCTGAAAGTACAGTGAGGAAGACTCACCTCACAATGTCCCACCAAACCGAAAATCTCTGACTGCTAGCTCACAAAGAATCCTAAACTATCAAAACAAAATAAATATCCAATTAACAATTGGATTACCATTCTTGATTAAGGATTCATACTTAGGGTAAATGTCCACTTTACCCTTTCCCTAATTGGGCCAAGGCCTAATGTCCAAATTTTGATTCAAAAGCCCAATTTACTTCAAGGCCCATAATTGGCCCAATTTTCCAAATTGGGCCTTATCCTAAGGTCTAATTCTCCAACTGGACCAAAACACTCATACTCAGATAGTCCAATAAGGGCCTAAGCCATATAATCCCAAAAGGGGCCCAAAACTCAAAGACCAAACTCCACAGAAGACGTATGATGGGCGTACACAAACTTCGCCTTGACCACCATCGGGGTGGCTGACCGAGTACGCGAACTATACTCCTCACTACACGGCGCGTACCATCTCAGATCCAAAAGTCCATTAAGTGCTTAATGGCTTAAGCACTTAAGCCCATATTACAAATCCATGGTCCATATACACTCTAGAGTCATAACTCTCCAACGTTATGACTTTACACGACCCTAATACAAGGTCTTAATCCATTAAGACCCTTTTTTATCTAAATGCATGTGATACTTCTGGCCATTGGGGCCTCATTTTAATGACTACGGACCCTTCCTAGGGTCTAGAAGGATAGCTCAAAACGTCTAAAACCAAACATGCACAACAATGGGACTTTTAGGGACAAAATAACATCATAAAGCTACCAAGATGAGATCTAAGCAAATCAAACATAAAGGTAGCAACTTTTTACCTTCTAGAGCTTCCAAATAAGATGATGATCCAAGATCTACAATATTGCTTTCATTCCTTGAATCCTTGACACACTTCCTTCTCCTTTAACCACATAAATAACACAATTTAAGCTAAAAACACTCACTTATGGGGTTAGGGTTTTCTAAGAATGGCTCAAGGACTTGGAGGCTGAAAGAGTGAAGCAAAAAGATCCATAAAGGTGCTTGAATACTCTCCAAACCCTAAAAATTAGGGTTTCACCTGGATATTAGTACGCCCATCGTACATATGTGTACGCCCAGCCTACTAGGGCGCGCCCTGGTACGCTTAGCCTACTCACATGTATGCCAAACGTACTACTCATGCATCATAAATTATCATTTTTCCACTAGGGCTTCTTAATGCTACATTTTTACACTCCAAGGACCCAAAATGACGTATTTAAAAACCAAAGGAAGGATTTGAGAATACCTGAAAGCCCATGATGTTACAACTCTCTCCCACTTGATCTAGACTTTGTCCTCGAAGTCTGCTGCAACAAATAAATCTGGGTAATGATCCCACATCTCCGTCTCCGGCTCCTAGGTCTACTCGGAGTCCCTCCGATGCTCCCATTGTACCTTTACTAAAGGTACTTCCTTGCTTCACAAAGTCTTTACTTTCCTCTACAGAATAGCTACTGCTCTCTTAACATAGTTCGGGAGCTCATCAACATGAATATCATCCAATGACACAACTAAATCCTCATCCAAAACGCACTTTCGCATCTGCGAAACATGGAAAGTGCTATGTATCTGATTGAGCTCCTCACGAAGATCCAATCTGTAGGTAATCTTGCCATCCCTAGCAATAACCCAAAACGGCCTAATATATCGGGGGCCCGACTTCCCCCTCTTCCTGAAGTGAATCACACCTTTCCAAGGTGAGACCTTCAACAACACCATGTCACCGACCTAAAACTCCATCCCGGATCGGCGTCGGTTGGCATAGATCTTCTACCGACCCTGAGCAGTCTGCAATCTCTACCTGATTTGCTGAATCATCTCAGTAGTCTGAAGGACCACCTCGGTCCACCCCATAATAGCTACTAGTCTCTCAACATAGTTCAGGAGCTCAACATAGTTCAAGAGCTCATCAACCTGAATAGCTATTGGTCTCTCAACATAGTTCAGGAGCTCATCAACCTGAATATCATCCAATGACACAACTGTGTCCTCATCCAAAACGCACTTTCGTAGCTGCAAAACATGGAAAGTGCTATGAATCTAATTGAGCTCCTCACGAAGATCCAATCTGTAGGAAACCTTGCCATCCCTAACAATAACTTGGAATCGCCCAATATATCGAGGGCCCGAATTCCCTCTCTTCCTGAAGCGAATCACACCTTTCCAAGGTGAGACCTTCAACGACACCATGTCACCGACCTAAAACTCCAACCCGGATCGGTGTCGGTCGACATAGCTCTTCTACTGACCATGAGCAGTCTGCAATCTCTACCTGATCTGCTGAATCATCTCAGTAGTCTGAAGGACCACCTCGGTCCGCCCCATAACCCTGTGACCAACCTCGCCCCAACATACCAAGATATGGCATCTCCTCCTATACAAGAGCTCAAAAGGCGGAGCACCAATCATAGAGTGAAAACTGTTGTTGTAGGAGAACTCCACAAGAGGAAGGTAGGAGTCCTAGATCCTACCAAAATTGATGATATAGGATCGCAACATATCCTCAAGAGTCTATATCGTCTGCTTACTCTGGCCGTTGGTCTGTGGATGATAAGTTGTGCTGAAGTGTAGTCTAGTGCCCAGTTCCTCATGGAACTTCTGCCAAAAAACGGGAGGTGAATTGAACATCACAGTCTGAAAAAATGGAGATCGAAAACCCATGGAGAGCAACGATCTCATGAATATACACTTTAGCCAACTTCTTGGCCGATGAACTCTCCCGAACCGCCAGGAAATGAGCACTGTTTTGGTCAATTGGTCCACGATGACCCAAATAGCATCAAAACCCCTTGTCGTCCTCGACAACTTGGTGATGAAGTCCATCGAAATCTGCTCCCATTTCCACATTGGAACCTCCAGAGGATGCATCTTGCCATGCGGCCTATGATGCCCGGCCTTGACCATCCTGCAGGTCAAGCACCTCTCAATGTACTGGTCGATTTCCCATTCATATATTGTGACATCCCCATTTTCACGGCCAGAAAAGAACGATTATGTTTATGCTTTATAAAAATCAGAGTACCCTTTTTATAAAAATGTTGCGGAATTTGTTCCCAGAAAAACATGATAAATACGTTATCAAAGCATTTCCAAAGAAATGTATGTTTTTATTTATTTTAAAACATTGGGATGTCATCATCAATACAGAAACATAAGCATAAACAGAACTTACATTCATTATCACTAGTGATTTACATCTCCTTAATCTCTCAGTGTAATATAACTTCATATAGACACATGTGATACAAATAAGCTGGAGTGGGTCAGGTTGGGAAACCTGGTGAGTGCATAGGGTTTCAATCCCATAATGTTATATCATATATATAATTTAGAACTCACAAAATATACAATTTCACAAAATATATCATATATATATAAGCAACTCTTACAACGAGAATATCCATACTCTCAGACCTTAAATTTTACCTCTTACTTAACCCATACTCTCGGATCTAATTCATGCTCTCGGATTAATAAGTGTGCCCATTCCATACTCTCGGATTAGGGACAAGTATCTATGTGTAAATCCATTCTCCCGGATTAACGACGAATGACTATGTCCTATCCATACTCCCGGACTGAGGACGACTGACTATGTCTTAATCCATACTCCCGCACTAAGGACAATTAACTATGTCTTAATCCATGCTCCCGGATTAATGACAGTTGACTATGTCCAATCCATACTCTCGGACTAGGGATAATGACTGTGTCTAATCCATGCTCCCGGATCAATGACATATACTAAAGTTCTATTATCTGAGTATAACCCACTTGTACTCGTAAGAAAATACTACCCAATATTCCTCATAATTAATTTAGGTTTACTATTTATCCTAAATCATCATATATATAACCAGGTATGTTCTTTAACATGTATTTCAGGCAACATCAATTAACTCGCACATAAACATATAATTAATACTTCAATCAATACTTGTATTAAAATCATGTTCATGAAAGGGACTATGCACTCACTTGATAAGGTGGTGATTTGTACTCGGACAACACTTCGTTTACTTTAAAATATTTTCCTTCGAAGAAACCTAGTATTATTACCACTAGATTTTAGTCTAATATTTACCGTAACTATTTATTATTATTATTATTGTTGTTGTTGTTGCTGTTATTATTATTATTATTATTATTATTATTATTATTATTATTATTATTATTATTATTATTATTATTATTATTATTATAATTATATAAGTGTTTAAACAATACTTTCCAACCACTATATACAGATAGGGGCCAAACATAAAACACCGGAGGGCAAGACCATTTTGGCATATAACACTTCTGAAATCCAACAACCCTATGCGACCTTTTAAACCAGATTCTCCGTACTGCGAGTAGTTAAAAAGATATTATAATGACACTTATATAATAATAGCTCAAATATTTATTTTAAGTTCATAATAACAATACTAATTTTAAATATAAGCTATATTAAAATAGGGTAAGTATAACATACTTACAAGGGGGTTTTAGCTAGGAGTCGGGCTCTACAGGGGCAGAACTTCATCGCTGAATCTTTCTAAGAAAGATTCGTGCAACGCTTTAACGCTCACCTTACTATATTAAAACTACAGAAAGAGAAGTCGAATCACGAGGGATCGAAATGCTCGGGGGATAAGAAGAGAAAGACTCTTGAATCAAGAGAATGGTGTAAGAAATATGAGAGCCCAAGCCTCTTATTTATAGTAATTGAATTTACAAAAACTACCCTCCATAATTACTTAATGATATTATAGTTATATAAACGACTAAACACTCATTCATAATACTATTTTAAATAGATTTAACGATATTTGTACTAAACTAATGTCGAAAGTACTCAAAGTGTGACATCCCCATTTTCACGGTCAGAAAAGACCGATTTTGTTTATGCTTTATAAAAATCAGAGTACTTCATTTTATAAAATGTTGCGGAATTTGTTCCTAGAAAAACATGGTAAATACGTTATTAAAACATTTTCGAAGAAACGTATTTATTTCATTTTAAAACGTTTGGGACGTCATCGTTAATACAAAAACATAAGCATAAACTGAACTTACAATTATTTACACTAGTGATCTACATCTCTTTAAATCTCTCAGTGTAATGTCACTTCATATCAACACCTGTGATATAAATAAACTGAGTGGGTCAGGTTGGGAAACCTGGTGAGTACATAGGGTTTTCAACCCATAATAATATAATTATTATGTTTAAACAATCAAACAATCAACCCAATTACCCATCCCCATTATCTTCTTTATTCTTAAGGATCTACCCTAAGAATCAGCTATTTCTCATTCATTCATTCCTAAGGATCAACCTAAGGAAACAACATGAAGTCCATTGTTGCCAATGACACATTGGTCAAGCGCAGCTGCTAATATTGTCACTTAGGCTCAGCTGCCAGAATTAGGACATTTTCTATGAGGTGCTTATGCCGGTATTGACCTTTAAACACTACTGTCATGGTCATAAGGTTCCCTATTAGGCGCAGCTGCCGATACTATCCTTAGAGCGCAGCTACGAGGATGTTTACCGTAGATCTAAATCATCTACGGGTTGTGGCGCAGCTGCCAGTGCTCATCTATAGGGTACTAGGTCCACTGCTGCCAATGTATACCTATAGGGCACTAGGTCTGTACTAGTAATGTTCCTCTATTTCAGCTTTTATCCATCATCATTCATCTACCCATGTTTTACCCAACATATTTTGTAGATATAAAATACTTTATACAATTTACATCATTTAAAACATGTATAAAAATCTTTCACCAGCATAGACAACAAGTATTCAGACAATATGCACACATAACACGTAATTTATATTAAAATACTTCATATCTATGTGTAAGATGAAAGAGACCATGCACTCACAACACGTAAATTATATAATAAATACTTCATATCTATGTGTAAGATGAAAGGGACCATGCACTCACCTGAGAAGGTGGTGACTCGGTACTCGGACAACGCTTCGTTTACTTTAAAATAATTTCTTTCGACTAAACCTAGTATTATCACCAATAGATTTTAGTCTATTATTCGCCGAGACTAATTAATAGTCTAGCTATTATTACTATTATATATGCGTTAAAAAAAATACTTATATAACCCATAATAATAGCCAAAGTATTTATTATATGTTCTTAATAACGTTAATATAATTAAATAAAAACTATATTAAAAATAGTGTATGCGTAGCTCACTTACAACGGGTTTTATAGAAAATCAGACTTTGCTTGGAGCAGCGTTTCCGAGCCGAAAATCTCTTCTTCTTGGAGCCGTCGAGCACTCCGGGGCTTTCGCCTCGTGCTAGGGAGGTTCCCTAGGCTTTTCGGGGGATTTCGGGGCTAGAGAGAGGTTCTAGAGAGAGAGAGTAAAGAGAAGAAAGAATGGGAAATGTGTGAAGAAAATGAGGGTGAGAGAGGTGGTATTTATAGGGTGAAAATGGCTGAACTTGGTGCCACATGTCACCATCTAGTGGCAAGACTTGGGGAGAAAGCAATGGCTAAGATTGTGCCACATCAACCATTTTCGCACAACACACTTCCGACTTCTAAAATCCGTAACTTTCACATACGACCTCCGTTTTTGACGTTCTTTATATCCACGCGTAGGTAAAAATAATATCTACAACTTTCATTTTGACTCCGTTGGCTAATTCTCAACCGATCTTAAATTTAACAGTACGAGGCGTTTAGACTGTTAAATGACCGCGAAGAATTCGTAACTCCTTCATACCGACTTCGTTTTCGTCTGTCTTTTTACCGTTGAGTTCCTATTAATGAGATCTTGAACTCTCATTTAGGTCAGTAAGCCAAAAACCGCTCGAACTAAAATTCGAGTTTCGGGCCGTGCACTACTAAGCCGAATCTTAGAAAAATCATAACTTCCTCATACGAAGTCAGATTTGGGTGTTCTTTTTATCGACGCTCTTAGTTTAACATATTCTACGACTTTTGTTTAGATTGCAAAGGATAAATCTCGATCTATCGTAAATTCACTATTTACGCTTCCCGGTGCCGTGCCGGTTTTGCCGTAAAACTTCGACGAGCCATAACTTCTTCGTTATAACTCGGATTTCGGCGTTCTTTATATGTACGGAAACTTTGTGACATATTCTACAATTTGGTTAAGATTATTTATTCTTTGTCGAAAAGTCATTTTCGACCCCTATTGCCTCTAAATTGACTAGCCCGGATCTGCGGGCGTTACACAACGCTAGTCTTATAATAACCGCATCGTCGATACCTTTCTAATGATATATACATTTGTATATATATATATATATATATATATATATATATATATATATGTGTGTGTGTATGTATATATGATTTATACTTTATTTTACTACGTAAATATGCTATTATAATTTGTAACTCGTTCATACGAACTCCATTTTTGACGTTCTTTATATCCACCGTTGGTATTTACGAGTACTACAACTTTCATTTAGATACCGTCAGCTAATTCTCATTCTATCTCAGATTTACAATACTGTATCGGATTTATCGCGCTCGAAGAGTAGGGACCAAGTTTCGTCCATATCTTTAACATACGAGCTCTACTCTCGACATTCTTTATATCCACGCGTAGGTAAAAACAAGATTTAAAACTTTCATTTAGACTCCGTCAGCTAATTCTCAACCGATCTTAAATTTAACTGTATTAGGAGATTATACTGTTAAAAGTCCGCGTAAAATTCATAACTTCTACATACGGACTCCGTTTTCATTTGTCTTTTTACTGTTGAGTTCCTATTAATGAGATCTTCAACTCTCATTTAGGTCGCGTAGGCCAAAAACCGCTCGAACTAAAATTCGAGTTTCGGGCCGTGCATTGCTATGTCAAATGTTAGAAAATTCATAACTTCCTCATATGAAGTCAGATTTGAGCGTTTATTTTATGGAGACTCTCAGTTTAACGTATGGTACGACTTTTGTTTAGATTAATAAGGCTAAAATGTCCTCTATCATAAATTCACTATTTACATCTCCCGGTGCCGTGTCGGTTTTAGCGAAAAACTTCGATAGGTCATAACTTCTTCGTGATAACTCGGATTTCGGCATTCTTTATATGTACAGAACCCTTCAGACATATTTTACAACTTGGTTAAGATTATTTATTCTAAATAATCTTTTGTCGAAAAGTCATTTTCGACCCCTATTATTTCTAAATTGACTAACCCATGTCTATGGGCGTTACATATATGACCACCAATAGCTCAATATCAAATCCCGATACATCTTGGTAGCCCCCGGATAGGTAGAAAAACAAGACTTATGAGCCTCCTCCAACATAATCTGTCTGGCCTCACCAGACATTGGAACCTATATTCGATCACAACTAGTCAACAACCCACGACTATCCATGGAAAATCTGGTGATCTCATCCCTGATCCTCTCAATCTTCTAATTATCTTCCCGAACACCCTCTGCCTGAGCCTCCCTAATCAATTCCATAAGCGGATAATCCACTGATATACTTATACATGACACCTCATCAGAAGGTCCCGCCACCTTCGGGCTCAAGGCATCTGCCACCACGTTCGCTTTACCCGGATGGTAAATGATCTCGCAGTCATAATCCTTGACTGCGCCCAGCCACATGCGCTGCCTCATGTTCAGGTTCGGTTGATCCATAATGTGTCTCAAACTCTTATGATCCGTGTAGATAGTACAACGGACCCCATAAAGATAATGCCTCCACATCTTGAGGGCAAAAATCACAGCCTCCAACTCAAGATCATGCGTGAGATACCTTGTCTCATGCGACTTCAGCTGCCTCGAAGCATAAGCTATCACTCATCCTCTATGCATGAGAACCGCTCCCAACCCAGTGATGGATGCATCACAGAAAACCTCAAAATGCTGAATTCCCTCCTGGAGGCTCAAAATAAGGGCATCGTGTAGACTCTGCCGATGGGTCTCGAATGCCGACTACTGCTCAGGACCCTACCGGAACACCACCCCTTCCTCGTCACACGAGTGAGGGGTACTGCAATCTAGGAGATATCCTAAATAAATCACGGGTAGTACCCTGCCAATCCGTAGAAACTCCTGATATCCGAGGGAGATTTCGGAACCTCCCACTGCATTACTGCATCGATCTTGGCCGGATCGACCAATATCCCATCCTGGTTAACGAGGTGTCTAAGGAACTGAACCTCTCATAACCAAAACTCACACTTCAAGAACTTGGCATAAAACTGTTCTCACCTCAAAACCCCTAGAAGCTCACGAAGATGTTCCTCATGCTGCTCTCTGACCTGCATACTTGATTCATCAAATCCATGAATACTACTGGAGCATTGGTGAGCCCAAATGGCATCACCACAAAATCCTAATTCCAATAACGAGTTCGAAACGCGGTCTTCTCCACTTCCTCCTCTTTCACCCTGACCTGATGGCACCCATAACTCAGGTCTATATTGGAGAACCAATATGCACCCTGCAACTGATAAAAAAGATCATCAATCCACGGAATGGGATAACGGTTCTTCACTTAAAGCTTGTTCAACTCCCGTTAATCAATACACATCCGGTACGAACCATCCTTCTGATGGGTTTTAGCCATATGAACATTCCTATGTGCACATGCAAACCCTAATGCGTGGATCTAGGTTTCTCTAATTAAACATGCATTGAATCCAAGACTTCTAATGGCTAATAAGGTATAAGAACAATACAAAATCAGAGTTAGAAGTTTACCTTGAAACACTTGTTTGATCTTCTTGTTCTTGGAGCTCTAGAGTAACAAATGTCACTCCTCTAATGGATTACAAACACCAACTAGCAAGGAGGATGATTTGAGAAAGAGGAGAGAGGACAAAAATCGGCCAAGGTTCTTCCAAAGACACATGTGTCGATTTCTCCACCCCAAGAGGTCTATTTATACTTGTAAGGCTCCTAGGGTTTCACCCTTAAACCCTAATTGGATAACTTTTACTCAAAGCAATCCAAATCCTTTCCAAGATAAGCCCTTGGACGATTTGTGGCTTATCCCAATCCCTAGAAATCGTCCAACCCTATCCATGAAGGATTTACAGCCCAAAGTGTAACTATCAAACAATTGATAGTTTATACCCTCTTATTTAATTAATCTCTTTAAGTCACCAAATTAATTCCTAATTAATTTATGACTTATATTAATCAAATAATAATATTATTATTCCTTATATTATTCTCATAATATATTAATAATATTTATTCTCTCATAATAAATCACCCTGTCAAGTTGCTATGGTGAAGGCAACCCAAAAGGACCATGCACAATCGGGTCAAATACTTGCCTAATATAGTTGCATCCTTAGACACTATTCCAATAGTCTCCCACTTGGATAAGTCTAGTAACTATATGCACAAGTACAATCCGGTTTGCAATCGTAGCTCTCAAAGACGCTGTCAAACTCTGATCTAATCAATCTTGTCCTTTAGATAAGGGATCGTACACTCCTCTATTAGATATCATGCTGACAATTCTATGGAATAATTAGTCTAGCATTTGGTTTCTCGATCTCTGACTTATTTGACATAGAACTTAATCGAACACATCAATTCAGTTCTGACCGAGCCCGACACATAAGTCAAAACAAATCATCGAGCGGCCGAGATATCGCTTTTACCCTCTTAGGATAAAAGTTACAGATAAACTTCGACTTATATGCATTTACTTATTCATCAATCAACTATACACAACAATGCGTTTTATAACACCGAGTTACTGATGCGTTTTCGCATTATCAATGTACAATCAATTAACAAATAACAAACCATATATCTAGGTTTTAAGACTATATGATATTATCGTCTTGCGATCACCTTTTATATCACATTCCATAAGGTGATTCCAGCAAGCGCAGGTTTGTTCCAATGCTCAAAACTAGTTCATAAGCACTCATGAACGTTGCAGCAACCCTTTGCTATGTCTAAAACCATGTAGACAATCTACACACCAATTCATGACAATCTTCATTCATATCTACTTCCCACATATGAACGATTGTGGACAATTTGAATAATTCGATTATTATTAATAAACTCAATTATTCTGGAAGTCAAAACATGCAAAGTGAAACAATAGTTAAATGATTAACATAGGACAGTAACTTTACTTATAAATAATACTCTTTTACTTAATCATCAAATGTTAATTACATTTATCTATTATACGTTTCTAAAACTATCTAATCTATACTAATATCATCCTTCAGCCCAATGCTCCTAGCATGCTGCAAGTGCTTAACCCTGCTCAGTCCCTTCGTAAGCGGATCTACTGGGTTATCTTCTGATGATATCCTCTTCACCATGAGTTGTCCTTCTTCTACACGATGTCTTATAAAATGATATTTTTTGTCGATATGGCGAGATCTACCATGATCCATCGGTTCCTTGGTCAAGGCAACCGCTCCTTCATTATCACAGAAAATCTCCATGGGCTCCTTTATGGCAGGTACAACTCCAAGGTCACCGATGAAGTTCTTCAACCATATTGCCTCATTCAACGCTTCGCTCGCTGCAATGTACTCTGATTCGCACGTTGAATCAGCTACAATTTCCTGCTTGGAACTTTTCCAAGTTACTGCTCCTCCATTCAGGGTAAATACCCAGGCCGACTGCGAACGGTAGTTGTCCCTGTCGGTTTGAAAGCTGGCATCACTATACCCTCGCACCTTCAAGTCATCACTCCCTCCGAGGACTAAAAACCATTCCTTCGTCCTCTGAAGGTACTTAAGGATATTCTTCACCGCAATCCAATGAGCTCTGCCAGGGTTCCCTTGATATCTACTAACCATGCTCAAAGCAAAGGCTACATCAGGGCGAGTACAAGTCATAGCGTACATGATTGAGCCAACTGCGAAAGCGTATGGAACTCGGCTCATTTCAACTATCTCAACTTCGGTACTCGGACTTTGAGTCTTACTCAACTTGGCATTACTTTGTATCGGTAATTCTCCCTTCTTTGAGTTTTCCATACTAAAACGTTTTAGTACCTTCTCTAAGTAAGTGTTCTGACTAAGTCCTATTAGTCTCTTACTTCGTTCTCTCACTATCCTTATTCCCAGAATATAGGAAGCCTCTCCGAGGTCCTTCATAGCGAAGCACTTCCCGAGCCAGGACTTAACCTCCTGCAGATTCGGGACATCATTTCCTATGAGTAATATGTCATCGACATATAGAATGAGGAAGGTTACTATACTCCCACTGGCTTTGACATATACACACGATTCATCTTCGCTTCGTACAAATCCAAACTCTTTGACTTTCTCATTGAAGCAAAGATTCCATCTGCGAGATGCTTGCTTAAGTCCATAAATGGACTTCTCAAGCTTACACACTCTATTCGGATGCTTCGGATCCACAAACCCCTCCGACTGAGCCATGTAAACATCCTTAGCCAACTTCCCGTTAAGGAAAGCGGTCTTGACATCCATTTGCCAAATCTCATAATCATGAAATGCGGCAATAGCTAGCATCACTCTAATAGACTTTATCTTCGCAACTGGTGAGAAGGTCTCATTATAGTCAACTCCGGGAGTTTGAGTAAAGCCCTTCGCAACCAATCGCGCCTTATACGTGTGTACTTTTCCATCCATGTCGGTCTTCTTCTTGAAGATCCATTTGCACCCAACGGTCTTACGTCCGGGCACATTATCAACCAAATTCCAAACTTGGTTATCGTACATGGATTGGATCTCGCTATCCATTGCCTCTTTCCATTTTGCAGACTCCGAGCCTGCCATGGCTTCCTTATAGCTATTAGGTTCATCAAGGTTTATTAGTGTACTATCACTAATATACGTGTCCCCTTCGGTAGTAATATGAAAACCATACAAATGGGGTTGAACTCTAACTCTTTCAGAACGTCTAAGAGGTAATGATACGTTAATCGGTTCAACCGGAGTTTCCTCCTCGGGTTGAGTGCCAGCGGTAGAGGTTCCTTCATCTATCGGCTCTTGAATCTCTTCAAGCTCTATTTGCCTCCCAATGTCTCCTTGGCTTATGAGTTCTCGTTCTCGGAAAACTCCTCTCCTCGCAACAAAGACAACATTATCCTTCGGTCTATAGAAGATATATCCAAAGGATTTCTGCGGGTAGCCGATGAAAATACATCGCTCACTACGAGGTTCGAGCTTGTCGTGAGTATCTCGTCTTACGAAAGCCTCGCAACCCCAAACCTTGATATGTGCTAACGAGGAAGCTTTCCCTATCCACATCTCGTGAGGTGTTTTGGTAACCTTCTTAGTAGGGACTCGGTTAAGGATATGGGCGACAATCTCTAAAGCATACCCCCAGAATGAGATAGATAGTGAAGCACGACTCATCATAGAGCGAACCATGTCCAACAAGGTTCGATTACGCCTTTCTGCCACACCATTCAACTGCGGTGTCCTAGGTGGCATCAATTGTGAAACTATTCCACACTCCTTGAGATAATCGTGGAATTCAAGACTTAGGTACTCTCCTCCTCGATCGGATCGAAGCATCTTGATTTTCCTACCCAATTGATTCTCCACTTCATTCTTGAATTCTTTGAACTTTTCAAAAGTTTCTGACTTTTGCTTGATTAAGTAGATATACCCATATCTACTATAGTCATCGGTAAAAGTCACGTAGAAGCGGTTTCCATCCTTGGTGGTAGATCTAAACGGTCCACACACATCGGTATGTATGAGGTCCAATAGACCCTCACCCCTTTCGCATGTACCAGCGAAGGGTGACTTAGTTATCTTTCCAAGTAAACAAGACTCGCATGTGTCATCTTCCCTAAGGTCGAATGACTCCAACACTCCATCCTTTTGGAGTTGGGCTATGCGTTTCTTGTTGACATGTCCAAGACGACAATGCCACAAGGATGCCTTATCCATACTATTGGAAGAATCTATGCATAAAACATCATTTCCTAAGTTATCAACAATCATAACAGTTTCATAAATTCCATTACACGGTATTGCTTCAAAATAAAAGACACCATTTAGATAAGCCAAAATAGAACCATTCTCATTTTTAAAAGAAAATCTAAAACCTTGTCTAAACAAACCATGAAATGAAATGATGTTTCTAGCCATTTTTGGCGAATAGCAACAATTGTTCAAATCTAAAGATAAACCATTCCTAAGCACTAAAGAATACACTCCAATCTTGGTCACAGGCAACGATCTTCTGTTCCCCATGATTAGATTTATTCTTCCATGTTCCACATCCCTATTTCTTCTTAGTCCTTGCAATTCAGAACAAATGTGGTAACCACACCCGATATCGAGGACCCAAGAAATAGCATGTGATGAATCACTAGATTTAATTGTATATATACCTGCGAAAGATGGCTTGATCTTTCCTTCCTTGATAGCTTGCAGGTACTCTGGGCAGCTTCTCTTCCAATGCCCTATTTTATGGCAATGGTGGCACTCTGCCTCCTTTGGGTTAGAAGTAGGCTTAGCGGGATCAACTTTTGTCCCACTAGAGGAGGAACCATCTCGGGACTTTACCTTGCGGTGGCTCTTAGACGGAGCCTTCCTCTTCTTGCCTCTTCCTTGCCCAATGGCCAAAACAGGAGCAGCGGGTGGATTGGGAGTAGGTGCAACGGACTTGTCCTTGAGATTGCTCTCAGCAACTTTAAGGAGACCTTGGAGCTTACTTAGGGTGACCTCTTCTTTGTTCATGTGGTAGGTCATCCTAAATTGGTTGTAACACGGAGGTAATGAGTGAAGCACCATGTCGATTGCTAAGTCTTCGCCAAAGTCAACATTTAACTTGCGAAGACGATCGACATACCTTTGCATCTTTTGCAGGTGCACGGTTAGAGATTCACCATGACCCATCTTAGCGGAGATCATGTTAGTGAAGATCTCGTAACGTTCTTGCCTTGCGTTTTGGTGGTATCTCTCCAACAAGTCTTGGTGCATTTCGTACAGATACATGTCCTCGTAGGAATTTTGGAATTCGGAGTTCATAGTGGCTATCATGATGCAATGAACCTTCGTTGCATCAAGCTCATGAGTTTCAAAAGCGGTGATTTCAGCTGGAGTAGCGATTTCAGGATTGATCTTCTCGAGCTTCTCATCGAGGACATACTCCTTGTCCTCGTAGCGAGCGATCGTGCGAATGTATCTTATCCATTCGCTAAAGTTCGTTCCATCGAAAGTCACCTTTTGGCAAAGGCTCATCAATGTGAATGAGCTAGCAGGAACGTTGTTCGCGTTCGACATCTACAAATAGAAAGGACAAAGATAGATTATAATTTGGATTCCTAATAATCACCCAATAAGAAAAATTAGGGCTAGGATCCAACAACAATATTTACATATTAGAAAAGGGATGCCGTAATCTAACATGCAAACAATTTGAAGGTAAATGAATGACGATTCACTAATTCTCCACCATGAAAACATAACTTTAAGTTCTAAATGTATTGAGAATTCCTAGGTTTGGATGAGATTCATTGAACTTTTCAATGGCATGTTTAAATCTCAATATGCCCCTCTCGTTTGTGACTGGGATACCGAGGATCACAAAGTGGGTGTGAATTACCATGCAAATTCACATGGTGCCTTCATTGTAACGATCACCTATTCGACGTGCCGGTAAACCACACACGCTCCATCGAACTATGATAAACAATGAATCACCCTTTGCCATCCTTCGCTTAGAACCAATTAGTGTGCCGGTAAACCATACATGCTCCACTAACTTCTTAGCAAGGGTGCAAAGTGTAATTTCATGGGCTTGCATCAATTCACTTTTCCTAAAGTAACTAGGATTGGGAATTTCGAAAAAACATGTAGTTACTTTGTATTTCATATTATACTTTTAATGAGGAGATTAGGTTTCCCTATCCTACCCGTTCGGCTAACGACCCTCCACCGATCAAGCAAGCGGTGGGTGTGAGTGTACACCCATTAAGCGCCATTTTATAGGCAGCAACCTTATACCCACCTTATAGACCGGCTTCGTGAATGAGACCTACTAACGGTAAGACTAACATTTTAGTTATATATATATATATATATATATATATATATATATATATATATATATATATATATATATAATCTTGTAATATTATATTAATATAGGGTTGAATTTTTTAAACTTGTAAAATTCTCGGGTTTGAAATTTAAATTGTCCAAATTAAACTTTTAATCACAAAACATAAATTTCAAAACTTGAGGGTAGGTTTTAAACTTTTCAAAACATAGAGGGTCAAATAACAAATAATCTAAATTAACATTTAATCACATAATTATCCATATTTGATTTATTTAATTATTTCTTGCAAAACAATTTACCAATTTAATTAAAATAATTAATAATTATCACATAAGGAAATTAAATATTTTATTAATTGATAAACATCTTCAATTAGATCAAGCATATAGTCATATATATCAAAAAATCGGATTTAGGTTGATCTAATATGATAAAGGCAAGTTTCCATAAGATAAATATCAAAAAATCCCGATTTTTGCTCTTCCTGACGCTCGGACTCGCCGAGTACCCAACTGGACTCGCCGAGTCCACTATGGGACTCATCGAGTTCAACACTCAGATCCACAAAATTCGAATTTTGCAAGCAAGAAACAAACAACCATGCATCAATTTAATAGAAACCAATCTAGTCTCTAATACCACTAATGGGTTTTGGCCATATGAACATTCTATGTGCACATGCAAACCCTAATGCTTGGATCTAGGTTTCTCTAATTAAACATGCATTGAATCCAAGACTTCTAATGGCTAATAAGGTATAAGAACAATACAAAATCAGAGTTAGAAGTTTACCTTGAAACACTTGTTTGATCTTCTTGTTCTTGGAGCTCTAGAGTCACAAATGTCACTCCTCTAATGGCTTACAAACACCAACTAGCAAGGAGGATGATTTGAGAAAGAGGAGAGAGGACAAAAATCGGCCAAGGTTCTTCCAAAGACACAGGTGTTGATTTCCCCACCCCATGAGGTCTATTTATACTTGTAAGGCACCTAGGGTTTCACCCTTAAACCCTAATTGGATAACTTTTACTCAAAGCAATCCAAATCCTTTCCAAGATAAGCCCTTGGACGATTTGTGGCTTATCCTAATCCCTAGAAATCGTCCAACCCTATCCATGAAGGATTTACAGCCCAAAGTGTAACTATCAAACAATTGATAGTTTATACCCTCTTATTTAATTAATCTCTTTATGTCACCAAATTAATTCCTAATTAATTTATGACTTATATTAATCAAATAATAATATTATTATTCCTTATATTATTCTCATAATATATTAATAATATTTATTCTCTCATAATAAATCACCTTGTCAAGTTGCTATGGTGAAGGCAACCCAAAAGGACCATGCACAATCGAGTCAAATACTTGCCTAATATAGTTGCAGCCTTAGACACTATTCCAACACCTTCTTCTTGAGGAATAAAATCGGCACTCTCCACGGAGACATGATGAACTGCTTGTGTAGCAGCTCCTACAACTGAGATGAAAGCTCCTGCATCTCAGGCGATGCCAAACAGTACAACGCTTTTGCAATCAGGGCGCACCGGCATGAGATCGATCCTTAACTCGACCAGCCTCTCAGGAGGCACACCGGGTAACTCCTCCAGAAATACATCGATAAACTCCCTGACCATCGGGACCTCTGAAACTGAAACCTAATCCCCAACTCGCATATCCACCACATAAGCCAAATAACCCGCACACCCATGCTGAATATATTGTCGATCTCTAGGTGTAGAATAAAACCCTGATCTCATCATGATGCCCCCTCCATAGATAATCGTTTCTCCCCCACTTGGAGTTTGAACTACCACGCGCTAGCCTAAGTAATCAATCATGGCATCGAAACGGATCAACCAATCCATATGCACAATCACGCATACATCCCCCATGGGAATAGGGATCATATCAACCGGAAAAGATACCCAAAGATCTCCATAATGCAACCTTGATCCACCGAAGAAGCAAAAACTCTGTGTTTCATTCAAATGATGATACTCAAATGATAAAGTCTGAAATATAAAAAAAAAAATCAGAAATGATTATATAATACAATGATTATATAAATATAAAAAGAAAAGAATAAAATAAAAACTTACAGTGTCAACATTCATGAACAATCTAAGTGGAGAATTAACAACATCTCTGAATTTCTCTTTATGATTTAGTATATGAAACCATGAATCAAGAACCCTTTAATGCAAATAGTTTTTTTATAAAGATTTTCATAATTAGCTCTAAAACCCATAAAATCTGTTTCCATAAGCAAGACAATATCCCTGCATATATTTATTTAAATGTCATTAAAAATAAAAAATTATAATTATAAAAATAAAAAATTATATTTAAAAAAAATTACCCTGGATTTCCTTGAAGGCTGAAAATCTATTCACACACTCTGGACTAGCACTTGGTTTCTTCAAATAAACTCTATCCTTAATCTTTTTCCTTGTCATCCGATTAGAAGAACTTTTACTTTGAGATGACTTCTTCAAACCTTCAGAATCTTGACTAAATCCAAGACTAAAACTTGGAATAGAAAATTCTCAACTTTCCCTTCCACTTTGTCCTTTTTTAGTGATTGTGTCTCCTTTGAATCATTTAATTGTATAATTTCTAAACCATCTTCAACACTTTATACACAAAAAAATTATAAAAATCATATATGAATCAACAAGAATTATAAACACAATTATATATGAATAAATAATAATTATAAACTAATTACCTCCATCTTTATTTTTATTTGAAAAATCTTCTATTGATTTCCCTAAATCCAAATCAACTTCAACATCTTCAACTTCTCCATCCTTCTTTGCTACAATAACTTTATCATCCTCACCGAAATTTACAATCCCTAAATTATTAAAATCATAAGTGAATCATCTATACAACATATTCATGTATATTTTATGTATAAAAAATACATAAATAAATACTTACTGTCATCAAGTTCATTTTTCTCAAAAACAGTCAAATTCTCATTCACATCATCTTCAACTCGTTTCTGATGTATACAACCATAAACCAAGTTTTTAGTACCTATAAAGTTCAAATATAAAAATTAAAAATCATATATGATTAAACTATATAAAATAATAAAATATGCTTACCTTGATCGAAAGTTTGAAGAAAACTTTCAACAACTGGATCACAAATGAACTAACTAAAAGATACATCTTCCTGGCTATTAATTAGACCCACACTCTTAGTAACATTTTCAACAACATAATTTAAATTCATGGACTCTTCTTCATTGAATCCACTTCCATTTCCTTGTTCATCATCTTCATCATCTTTCTCATTCAACAAATCATTATTTTTACCAACATTGTCCTCATGTGCACCACTTCCACCCCCTTGACCACCAGAACATTTCCCTTGATCATCATCTTCAACATTTTCATCATCATTCAAAAAAATCATTCCCATAATCTTTATCATTAACTTGAACAAAAGAAGGTGTCAATATCAGTTCTTTACTTTGTTGTGAAACATAATGGAAATCTAAACTTTCTATGCTTAAATCTTCAATAGGAAATAATAATTTCCAAATTTTCAAATTTTGACTTTGAGGAAATTTCAACATCCTCTCATTTATCTTTACAACAAGATCCTTTTTCAAATCCTCCATCTTCTGATACATATATGAAATTTTATTTTCATACACCTACATAAAAAATATTCTTAGAAATAAAATACTTAAACATAAAAAGTTTTAAATGAATACACTAATAAAATAATAAATGAATAAAACTATAAAATTACCTCCACAACACTAACTTGATTAACATCAAAATCTTCTTCATCCTCATCACACAAATCCTCATCACCATTAGATCCATCCTCATCACCACCAGATTCTTCCTAATTATACTCGGATTGTTGACATTCTTCTTCAACATATGGTTCATTAACACTTTCACATCCAAATTCTCCATTCTCTTGTAAAATATCCTTAAGAAACCTTATCCTCTCTGACGTCCAATAAAAAATAGTTGGACGTTTACGTGTGACTTACAAATGATGAAACTTGAAAATATCCACATACACCAACTACAAAAAAACATATATAACAAATAAGTTAACTTTCTAAAAAGATTTACTTATACAGTTTAATATATCATTAATCATAATAAATATGAATAATCATATATGATTATGATCTGTAATATATAATTAAACAAAAATTAGAATATATAATCGTAAATGATTATACAATCATATATGATTTATACAAATAAAATATATCATTAATTATAATAGATGTTGGTTCCTTTGAGAGAAATAAAAAATTATATATGATTATATTGTCTGATATATAATAAATCATACATGATTATAAAATCATATACGCTTAAAAATAAAAAAAGGATATTTTTACAAGTAAAAAGAATATTTAATATTGAAAATTAGCTCACGTACCATAAGGTATGCTGCTGGTCCATAAACGAAAGAAGATTCTTTCTCTGGGTTGTAAACCTTCTTCGTCCTTACCAAACAATCGACAATGAAATCGCATGAGTCAATGCTACTTAAATCAATATCTCTTCTGAGTAAATACAATGGATTCATATTACATTTTCCCATGCTTGTAGACTCACAAAATGTATTAATAAAAAGAACCAAAATATTTATTCTAAAGTTATTATCCGCTCCACTAGTTTGAACAAGTTCATTCTTTAGCTGTTTCAATCTCAATTTATCAATATTTTCATAATGTTTCTTCCATTCAAACATACAACTCTCCTCATTATTCTCGAAAATGTAATCCATGTTTGAAAGTAATGAGCCACCAGATGGCCTGGTAATCCTAACATCTCATAAGCATACTTACTATCAACACTAACTTCACAATTTTCAAACTCCACCTTCAAAGTTTCAAAATTTAAATGATCAAGAACATAATAATCAATCTTCAAGGGTACATCAATCATCTTCATCCGAACAAACTCCAAAATCCCATAGCCCTAACACAATCCTTCTGTTCTCTACTTAAACCTTGAATAACACCCAACAATGAACCGGGTGAACATCTGTTCTTCAATGAAGGAAATTCTTTTATAACAACAACTTTTTTTCTCTTTCTTCACAACTTTAGTTTCTCTCTTTGGTTTATTTGAAGATCCAGGACGACTCTGAAAATAAGAATCATCTTCATCAGATAGTTTACGTTTCTTACTTACACTTTTGACCTTAACCCTCAGGTTCACTTTTGGTTGTTCAATAACTGTTTTTTTAGATTTCTTTGAGCGTGCTTGCAAAACCTCCTTGGCCTTTTCTTTATTGGAAGATGACTGTGTCTTCCTTGAACTCTCTAAAGTATCTTTTTTACCTAAAATTTTCATTAGAAATATAGTGTTTGCAAAAAATAAAACATAATATATATATAATCAATTGCTAAACATGAAACATAATCACTTATGATTGCAAAAAAACATACCCTTATCATTTTTAACCTTTGAACTTTTAACTGAAATATCTTCAACTTCATTCTCATCAACAGAAGCATTTACTACAAAAAATTAACATAATTAGTAATTAGTACTAAACAAAAACGCATATGACTAATAAACTATGATTTCAAATCACACAGTCACTAATGATTATAAAAACATACATTTATCATTACTATTTACTAATGATTATAAACAAAACATATTAAATCATTTATGACTATAACTAAAAATAAACATACAACTAAATCTAATGTTCAATAAACTGAAAAAATCACAAAATCAATTATGATTACAAAAAATGCCTTTAAAATTTATTCTTTTCGAAATTTTCTCTTTAACTTCTCCAAAAAGATCTTCATATTCACGTTTGATACATAGAAATACATAAACCCAAAATATGATCATCAATTATGAATAAAAAAACTAAATTGTAACATCCGGATTCCCAGGTATATTATTCTAATATTTTATTTTTGGAATTTGTGAAGGAACTCGGCTAGTTGATGCGTAGACTCGCCGAGTAGGGTCGCGGATTATCATCCGGGTTCGCGTTTGGACTCGACGAGTCCATGAGTGGACTCGGCGAGTCCACGCTGTTTAATAAAGCCCTAATCCTTCGGTTTGGAGCCTATTTAAGGGCACTCTTAGCCTCCCCTTGCGGCTACCAGTCCCTTGAGAGCACCCTAAGTGAGCTAGATCGTTTGGGAGGAAGGAGAAGCCATATTTGATCTTTCTATCTTTGGTTTAGCAAGAAGAAGGTGATCAAGAGCAAGAGGAGACTGAAGGAGGTGTGATTTTAGTGATTTCAGAGTCCAGAGACTACAAATTGAGGTATTTATTCGGACCTTCTTCAGTCTTGGTATTGATTCTTAGAGTTAGGGTTTTCTAACCTCTTTTGAGGATGATTATGTGGAGCAATTGGTCCCTTCTCGAGTTTATGCTTTGGATCTGGACTCAAAGAGGTCTAGAGACTTTAACCCTTGGAGCTTTATGAATTATCTTGGGAGTCATGAACTTAGAATGTCATTTTTGGGGCTAAATCACCAAATGAAACCATCTAGATGATATATGGGTGTCAAGGTCTGGACTTTATGTGATTATTATGCTTGGGAAGGCCAGATCTATGGATTAGAGGAACAGATCTGACCTCAGGAGGCCAATGGAGTTGTGCATGGCATGTACTCACCGAGTTGTTCTTGAGACTCGACGAGTTGAGTTGGGGTGGCCCCGCAATTCTTACCTGGGGACTCGTCGAGTAAAGGGAGGGACTCGACGTGTTAAATGGGACTAAAGAGTTAAGTGGACACAGGTGGAATCGCCGAGTTGCCCAAGTGCACTCGCCGAGTCGGGTAAAAGTTTGACCGTTGACTTTGGTTGACTTTTAGGGTTTGGTCAACAATGAAGGCCTTTGAGCCAAAGGAGGGGTAAAATGGTCTTTTACCCTTCTGAGGGTGCCTAGAGAGAGTGGAGTCTAGTTCTGAGAGTTATATTTATTAGAATATTACTTTATGTGTTTAGGCGGAGGCTAGATCGTATTTCTACCGAGTCAGTGATTTACCGGGACATCTGAGGTGAGTCTTCTCACTATACTTTACCTGGAGTGGTAATTAGAGTTATGTGCCAGAGTTATCATATGCTATTATGTGATATGTTGTACTGCATTGTTTCTATGTGATTTATATCAGAGTATATCATAGTTAGAACCGAAAGGTTCATAGAGTTAGGACCAAAGGGTCCACAGAGTTCGGGCCCACGGGCCCACAGAGTTATAGCCTCGAGTGGCTAGTATGTGTTATGTATGGTATTTTGGGGAACTCACTAAGCTTTACGCTTACAGTGTTATGTGTTATGTATTTCAGGTACCAATGATGATCGCGGGAAGACGCCGACATGATTCGTACACACGCATGGATTTTTATGTATTTTGATCTTGGGAAATATTTTGTGAACCAAAGTTATGATACAATGGGATTTTGTTGTTAAATGTGTTTGGTAAAACGAGTTTAAAAATGTGAAAATTTGTTTTGAATTTTACGGTGTTACATAAACTATGATTTTAAATCACACAGTCACTAATGATTATAAACACATACATTTATCATTACTATTTACTAATGATTATAAACAAACGTATAAAATCACTTATGATTAGAACTAGATATAAACCTATAACTAAATATTATGTTCAATTTACTGAAAAAATAACAAACTAAGTTATGATTACAACAAAAACCTTAAACATTAAGTTATATGTTTATTTATAGTTCTAATCATATATGATTTTATAAGTTTTTTTAAGATCGATTTTTTGAATTGTACCTTCGGAAATAACAACACTTCTACCGCCTTCGATATTTTTTTTTTTGATTTTTGAACTGCTTTGGAACATTGTTTCTTTTAAAATCATTATCTGTGAAAATATGAACAACAACTTACATAAAAAACCAACACAAACTAAAATCATCAAAAAACAGATCAACTCTAAACAAGAAAATAATCAAAATCAAATAAAAATGACGATGAAGAAAAGCTACTAAATCAAAATAAAAAACATCATTATCAACATAAAACTGCAGTTAACTAATACAAACATGCATTATCAATAAAATAAAAAACCACTCATATTCTAACCTTTCATTTCCATTAACGAACATGTGACTTCGTTTATATTTTCTCCTGAAGACATTTACCGATTTTACAAACTTAATTTGAATAGCTAATAAACGAAAACTAGGGCAAAATGAGACAAAGAAAGAAAAAGAGGGTTTTTGTGAAAGTTCCAATTGAGATTTTGATCGAGAAAAAAATGAATGTTATAGGCCGTTACAATATCGTAGCCTGCAAACTGATATGAATCTTTGTAACATTACAACAATAGCCCTACAATCGTTATTAAGGGCGTTAATTTAATATGTTACCAATCTATTTACAGTTATGCCACCGCCACATTTTAAAAACAAAAAACATAACATCACCTATCTCTCAATCTTTGATTTATATATATATATATATATATATATATATATATATATATATATATATATATATATATATATATATATATATATATATATGGATTAACAAATATTGTGTGAATGTAAGGATTAATATGAGCCAAGTATTATTTAATTTTAATAAATAAATAGTTAAATCTGCCACCCTTTAATTTAGGCAGATTACTTTATTTAAAACCCTACTGCCTATTTCATCCACACCCACAAAATCGACTCCCGCTTCCATCGAAGATGTCAAGATCGTTGACACAAAATCGCCTCTTGCTTCCATTGAAGATGTCAAGATCGTCGGAGGGTAGTTATCACGTGTGCTGTCCGCCATTCCGGTTGCTGTGAGTAATCGAGATCGTCTTCGGGGTTCGAAGAGGTTGAAGAGATAGAGGGAAGGGGGGAGGTCGTCATAAGTATTTCCCAACTTTCCGTAAAACATGAACAATATTTATGCATTTAAGTTTATAGTGTTATCAATAAAATCTACTATAATAGATGAAGATTAATTTTGACACATGCCGATCTCTTATAAGTTTTGACATTTGTCATTACTAATATTTTTAAAATAAAACATTATCAACATGTTGATTTCTAAATTTTTTTATCAAAATTTTAAATTAAAGTCACATAATACGTATGCTTGTAAATGTAAAGTATTAAACGTAATAAACGATAATAAACTGCAATTAATATGTTTTTATTCCTTATTTTAAAATTATTTATTATTTACACTTTGAAATATGATAAATGTCACTGTAATCCAATCAACTTTTCGGTTTTGTTTTAAAAGGTCCCTTACATATTTTTTTTGGTAGTATAGGCCCTTAAACTTAGAATTGACTTATTAAAAAAGGTATTGAATTTCATTTTTCCCGGTTTCACCGGTTAAATTTAGATTAAATGGCATTTTTACTTTTGAAGTAATAAAAAAAGGGAATTCAAACTCTCTCTCTCTCTCTCTCTCTCTCTCTCTCTCTCTCTCTTATCATCAACATGAAGAAGACAGATCGTTAAGAGGGTATATTTCTTTTCCTCACGTCGGCTACCCCTTCCACTCCCTTTCTCCCAGATGAAACCTCATCGACAACTACATCCAAATTCCTCATGTTTCAATGAATCCGTATCGTGAAGCTATAATCTAAAACATGCATTCACCGGTATCGAATTCACCTAAATCAGAGGTTTCATCTGAATCTGCGAATCAGAGGTCCACCGACCCCAATTGAAACCCTTCCCTTTGTTGAACTCTCACCTCCTGCTATGTTTCATCTTCACCGCCTTCTTTGTTTCAGTTTAGATCCATGTAAGTACAACAGTAAAGAAGTCGGTGGATCGTTCAGAACCAGACCATTGTTCTAAAGGCGATGACTCTCCCTCATCTCTTTCTCACTTTCTCCTTCACTACTAGATCACATGAACCCTACCAATTTCAAATAGGATTCAAGTTCATTAGGACACATCCCTATAAATATCCTTACCCTACCAAAAGACTATGTTGCCACAGTAACCAGAAATAACTTCATCGATTTCAATCGCGCTTACCAAACTTCAACATCCGTCTCCCTATATGCACCTTCACCACCTAATCAATCAACAAACATACGCCCTTAGAAGACAATCTAGCCACTAACAAACATCATCTCCATTATCAAAATTTCTATACTAACCACACACCCTCAGAAGACGTTGCTATTAATAATGGGGATCCACATGACGATATAGTGATAATGAAGGAAAGTACATCGACTGATGCATCAGGTTCCATCGGAGAAGAAACCGTAGTCGTCGAAATGGTTGGATCTCTGGAATGGAAGGACTCGTTGAGCTCGCTTGAGAGTCAATACCCATTTCATTGATTAAATGTAAGAGGTTAAGAAGTTGATACTCGTTGAATCGATTCTCTAGTTTGATCCCAAAGACTCCATCTCCATAACATTATGCCAATAACATCATTCTGATGGCCTCATCTCCCACACCTCTCTAGTCCATTATTGATCAGCATAGCAGAGAGTTCACAATGACTGACCTTGGCACCTTAATTACTTCTTGGCGATCTCTGTTACATGTACTACCCGCGACCTCTTCCTTTCTCAAAGAAGTGCGCATCAGAGATCCCAGAGTGCGCAAATATGTTTCAGTGTAATCCAACCGTACGCCTGCTGAGACTACACATAAGTTGGATGCCATTGGTACTCTCGTTACAGATCCATATTTCTACCGTAGCCTTGCTAGAGCTCTGTAGTACCTCCCTTTTCCTCGACCGGACATTGCTTTTTTAGTGCAGTGGAATTTGTTTGTTCATGCATGATCCTCGAGAGCCTCATCTTCATGAACTAAAGCGTATACTTTGCTACATTCGGGGATCTTTAATTGGATCATGGTTTGCAACTTCACGTTTCCCCCACATTCGACCTACGTGTCTTCTCTGATGGCGAATGGGGTGAATGCCCAATCTCACTCCTCTCCACATATGGATATCATGCCTTTCTTGGAGATGATTTGATATCTTGGTCTTCGAAATGACATGGCTTATTTCTCAGTCTAGTGCCAAGGCAGAGTACCGCGGTGTTACCAACGCCACTGTCGAGACTTGTTGGATACAAAATTTTCTTCGTGAGCTTCAGTGTCCACTCTTAAAAGCCACATTTATTTACTGTCAGTTCTATGTACATGACCTCTAATCCAGTTCAACACAAGCACACGAAACACATAGAAATTGATATTTATTTTGTTCGTGATATGGTTGCCCGAGGCGTTGTCCGTGTGTTTCATGTTTCATCATCCGCTCAATACGCCGACATCTTTACGAAAGATCATCTGATGCAGGTTTTCAACTACTTCAAGACTAGTTTGAACATTCAGAATTATCCTCCCGATCAAATTGTGGGGGGATGTTAGTGGATACCTATTGTATTATACTTAGTTGTATTATTGTCCATTATTTAGCCAATTTGTATTTTGTATTTGGCCCATACGGGTTTGTATTGTATATATACACTTATTCAATAATATGTGCATTATGGGAAAATAACCATTTAGCAATTGTGTCGGTTTGTAGTAGTGTCGGTTCGAGAATGTCATTCTTATATGTTCCAGAAATCTTCAGATTCGTACAAAACATACAGTGAAATATCCAATTATGGTAGGTTTTTCAACTAATTATTGGAAGTCATCCAATAAGATTTTTTTGGATAGTTTTTCTGCAATTTGGATATGTGCTTTCACTTTCTGTTTTCTATTCGAGAAACACACATCTACACCTTGCTCTACCATTTTGTTGCAAAAGAAAAGAGAAAACAAAGAGTAAACCGAAGTGGACTGTAAGGGGTAAAAACAACAGGAGGATTTACGATTTACTACAAAATATGTTTAATACAACATCATAAATATTACAAAATAGAAAACATACATCCTGTACATATTAATTTATGTTACAATGTTTGATAGAATTGGATAGTTGTTTAACTAATTCTGGACATGCAGTTGTAATTTCTAACACAAGTCTAGATTATAAGTACTTCTAACACAGTTAAGGGATCAAAAATCGTGTTTGTTTTAATTGGTAATCATACCATTTCCATCACGATGTGAAAAGATGATATATGATTCTGTAAAACCATTGATCCATCCAGTAATTCTATAAAAGAAGCGCACCAACTACAACGTTACTCAAACCTCCAATAACTTCCCGAGCAAATTTTTCTTTTATGACAGAGTTATTCATTTTCATAACCTCAACGATTGCTATAAGTACGACCACAAACGCATAATCCACATTGGGATAAATGGTCACCATGAATTTGTTCGTTACATCCTCCGATGATTGCATTTTAGACATCTACAAGAATAAATCCATTAATTAGTTTCAGCTCAAGCTTTAAGTTTATGAGAAAAAAAACTAAAAGGTATATATATGAAAATTACTTGGGCTATTGGTGTTGAAGTATCTCCCATATAAATAGTGCAGTTTCTGTTCGTCCAGCTTCCACTGATCTTGAAATCACAAACATTCTTCTTACCAGTTTTTTTTGCCAAGAACACTTGTACATTGGTCTTAAACTGGATCATGTGAGCTGATTGTGTGGTAAATATCATATCCGATTTGCTTTTACTGTTACCCCTGAATACATTCCATCTATCGTGTTCACTCATGATCTGGACAATAAATTAGTGCATACCAATGTTAAAAGTTAGCATCAAATTTTCAACAAAAATATATTAAAAAATTGAACTTAAAGTCACCTTTCCGCGCGTTAGAACGATGGGTTTGCCATCAGCATCAACTAGCACTCGCTGCTGATGAAAGGATGTGTCGCATGATTTCACTTGTAGCATGATTTTATGGTCAATATCTGTAACCACAAGGTTTCCGGTTGTAATTATATCAACTATAATATCAAATTGATTTGGTGCCATGAACTGAGACCCTATCACAGAAACCGGAGAGGATAAAGGTGCATTGCTTGGTTCGGCCATCTTCAACTCACAACTCACAACTCACAGAGAGAGCTTTTAACAAGATGTTTCCCTGTTGTCGGATTACTTTTCAATTCTGAGGGTTATATATAAGGAATTTTTTGTGGCTCAAGTCAACATGGCATTGTTTTGATAAAGTCTACCCTCGTCCTTTAATTCATTTATAAATGACATCGACTGTATTCTTTCTCCAAGAGGTTGTTTTTTAAGAGTTATTGCTTTTTTGTTTGAGGAATATATATATAAGAATGGACTTTTTTGCCCCTGGTGCTGCTGTGGTGTTGTCATGATCATCATTGGTGCTGCTGTGATTGCTATCTTGGTTTGTTATTGCTCCTGCTTATACCATTGCCAATATTAACAAATTAGTCCTAGAATGGTTTGGTTGCTGTCGGCTTTAGATGAGTTCTATTAATTTAAGTTTCGGGTTGAATCTCTTTTTACACTATTAATGGACCTAAAAGTTATACCTTCCATCTTTAATGTCCTATGTATATGAAAGTCGTCTATTGAACAATGGATATTAATGGAAGGATATGAATTCATTGACCATGTACTCATAACTATTTCCCAACATCCAATTACTGTAAAGCGTGAACAGTAGTTGTGCATTTAAGTTTATATTGATTGCCGATCATAACCAACTTGTTATCAATAAAATATAATGATATAATGAATAAAAATAAAATAAAGTTGCTTGTTAGTAACACTACAGTTTGACCGATTCCAAATTCATTGTTGACCAAGCATGATATTTAATGACTGGTTAATTTGTTTTTTATTTTATTTAAAAATTGATTTTTTTTAGAAAAATTTAATATCGCATCTATTCTATGCAGATGACGTGACCTTCATAGGTAAATGGAGCACTGGGAGCATCAAAAACTTAACAAGAATACTCAAATGTTTCCACATCTGCTCCGGTTTGAAGGTCAATTTTCATAAGTCGTGCCTGTTTGGAATTGTTGTCACTGATTTGGATCTTCAATATCAGTTGAATGCTCTTGGATGTCTCAAAAGCACATTACCTTTCATTTACCTTGGAGTCCTGGTTGGTGCAAATATGCTGTTGAAGAAAAATTGGAGGCCACTAATTGATAAGTTTCAAGCTTGGTTATCTGTATGGAGGACAAAAACTCTATCTTTTGGGGTAGACTCATTTTAATAAAATCAATACTTGATAATTTACCCACATATTATTTCTCTTTATTCAATGCTCTGACTGGAATCATTGGGGAACTTGAAAAGATGAGGAGGAGATTCTTATGGGGTGGAAACGACTCTAAATCCAAGATTCATTGGGTATCTTGGTTAAAAATCATTTCTTCCAAAAAAGATGGCAGACTAGGTGTTGGGGCGTTGAAAGCTCAGAACCTAGCGTTGCTCACTAAGTGGTGGTGGAAACTCAAAGAAAGATGTGGAGGACTATGGAAAGAATAAAATTTATCACCGCAATTGGAAAAATCTCAATGGGTGGGGTTTGGAATAATATATCCAAGGCTATTAAATCTCTTCCGGAATTTGATATAAATTATCATGAGCTCTTTTCACTAGTTCCCGGATCAAATGTAGCAATACTCTTCTGGAAAGATCGTTGGTGTGGCTCTCTAACTCTGCAAGAACGATTTCCACGCCTCTTTGAGTTGGAAACTAGAAAATTTTGTCTGGTCTATGACATAATTACAAACTCAGGGCTACAATGGAGATGGAGGTTGCAAATTAAAGAGGGGGATATTCTAGAAGATTTTAAAAACTTATGCTCTATGATACAAGGGGTTAACACACAACCTGTGCAAAATGGTTTTAGATTCAAGTGGAGCAAAGATAGAGAGTACAAGGTACATATTCAATGCCACAAGATTGATTCTTTCCCTACTCCCTTTATAGGAATAAAACTCAACTGGTCTAAGGTAGTAATACGTTGCTTTATATGGAGAGCAGTGTTAGACATACTCCCGGTGGCATTAAATCTTGTAAGTAGAGGGATGAAAGTACAATCAAATTTATGCCCCCCTATGTACTATTGAGCAAGAAACATGCGATCATTTACTGATTAATTGTCGTGTGGCAAAAGAAACTCGAGAATGGATTTTAAAATGGTGTGGCATACCCAATATTAATTTTGATAATATCAAGGAGTTTATTAACTTTGCAGCTACATGGAGTAATTGTCCAAAGAAAAAAGAGAGGATCCATGCGGTATTTTATGGTCTATTATGGTATATTTGGGTGGCTAGGTGTGACATCCCCATTTTCACGGCTAGAAAATACCGATTTTGTTTATGCTTGTTTGAAAATCAGAGTAATATTTTACATAAAAGTGTTGCTGAAATTGTTCCCCAAATAAAAATATGATAAAGATTTATCAAATCATTTCCGTAGAAATGTATTTCATTAAAAAGACTAGGGATGTCATGTTTGTTACGGATCAAAAGCATAAATAGTACAATATAAGCCTTACTACATTATTTCATATCTACATGCCTATATCCGTAATCTCTCATCCAAAACATCACATCTATGCTCGAGTGTCACCACCTGTAATACATGAAACTGAGTGGGTCAAGCCTGGGGGCCTGGTGAGCACATAGGGTTTTCAACCCACAATAAATAAGTTTATTAATTTCATCAACCAACAATAACCCAATTACCCGTTCCCATTATCCTCACATTACGTCCCTAAAACACCTATCATAAGGGAACTAGACTAAGGATCAATCATCGGGATAGACACTAATGCTAAGGGGATTCCTCGGCAATAAATGTCCTTAAGGCAACCATGTGGGGAATGGAATACACCGGTGAACACATCGTTCATAAACACCTATAGGTTGCGAGCTTGCTAGCGTTCCACTGGACTGTCTAGAAGAGTTTGTGTTCGTCATCCATACTCCGCTAGATGATAGAATCAACAACAACAACATTGAGGTCTCTCATCATTTTATCACACATCATCTATTACATCTACCCATGTTTTACCCCAACATTTTTGTAGATATAAAATACATATACAGTTTAAATAATTTAAAACATGTATAAAAATCTTTCATCAACATAGACAGCAAGTATTCAGACAATATGCACATATAACATGTAATTTATATAAATTACTTCACATCTATGTGTAAGATGAAAGTAACTATGCACTCACCAAAAAAGGTGGTGATTCCGAACTCAGGCAACGCTTCACTTCTTACAAATAATTTCCTTCAACGAAACCTAGTATTATTACAACTAAAGTTTAGTCTATTATTCTCCAAGACTAATTAATAGTGTAGCTATTATTAGTATTATATAAGCGTTAAACAATACTTATATAACCCATAATAATAGCCCAAATACTTATTATAAGTTCCTAATAATGTTACTCTAATTAAATAAAAGCTATATTAAAAATAGTGTAGGTGTAGCTCACTTACAACTGGTTCTATAGAAAACTGGGCTTTGCTTGGAGCATCGTTCCCGAGCCTAAAAGCTATTCTTCTCAAAGCCTTCGAGCACTCCGGGGATTCTGCCTCATGCTAGGGAGGTTCCCTAGGCTTTTCGGGGGGTTTTGGGGCTAGAAAGAGGTTCTAGAGAGAGATAGTAAAGAGAAGAAAGAATGGGAAAGGTATGAAGAAAATGAGGGTGGGAGAGGTTCTATTTATAGGGTGAAATATGGCTGAACTTGGTGCCACATGTCACCATCTGGTGGCAAGACTTGGGAGAAAGCAATGACCAAGATTGTGTCATGTCACCCATTTTCGCACAACACACTTCCAACTTTTAAAATCCGTAACCTTCACATACGAGCTCCGTTTTTGACGTTCTTTATATCCACGCATAGGTAAAAATAAGATATACAACTTTCATTTTAACTCCTTCAGCTAATTCTTGATCGATCTTAAATTTAACAGTACGAGGAAATTATAACTTCTACAGTACGATGAGGTTATACTGTTAAATGTCCGCGTAAAATTCATAACTTCTATATACGGACTCCGTTTTCATATGTCTTTTTAACGTTGACTTCCTATTAATGAGATCTTCAATTCTCATTTTGGTCGCATAGGCCAAAACCAATCGATCTAAAATTCGAGTTTCGGGCTGTGCATTAGAAAGCCAAATCTTAGAAAATTCATAACATCCTCATACGAAGTCAGATTTGGGCGTTCTTTTTATGCATGCTTTGGATTTAATGTATACTACAACTTTGGTTTAGATTACTAAGGGAAAAACTTCCTCTATCATAAATTCACTATTTACGTCACACAGCTTCGTGTTGGTTTTGTCGTGAAACTTCGACACGTCATAACTTCTTCGTTATAACTCGAATTTCGGTGTTCTTTATATGTCCGCAATCCTTGTCACGACCAATAAAATTTTCATCATCAATATTGGGTTTATCTAACACTTTATTTTTGACGTTTATTTTTATCCTTTATTTATTATATCATTATAAACAAGTAATAAGCACATAAATTCACATAATTCACGTACTACTCAAATAATTCATCTTTATTACTTCAAAATAGGTTACAATGGTTGACCTGACTATTACATCACTATACTAATGCTTAGTCCAGAAGCACGGGCGTGAAACCAGAAATAATAGATTGTTCAAGGCGATAAGTACGAGTCCAACTAAGATTGCAGACGATGTGATATCTCAAACATTCTCCTAGTTCAAGTTTAGAACATCGAAGGTGACGGGTAGATGGATAGATTGGAGCATTTCACCATTATGCTAAAACATTTAATCTATTCCTTTCTTGTACTTATTTTTTTCTATTGCCCTCGATTTAGTCACTTGCTAATCTAGTGGTGCTATTAATATATATATATTTGCCGTTTCCAAGAAAAAATATATAGAATAACGACCTATAAAATTTATCAATTCTAACTCTTAATCACTCTCTTGATTTTGACACGTGCTTTGATCTATTGGCTAGAAATATGAGTATTTCGAATATATATATATATATATATATATATATATATATATATATATATATATATATATGTATATATATATATATATATATATATATATATATATATATATATATATATAATACTATAATTTCTTTTTCTTTATAAACAATCCGGCCAAACCCATATCCGTAACCGAGCGGAACAAAGGTGTACCAATAACTGTGACAAAGGGTGAACTAATTCGTGTGAAGCCAAGTAATGATGAAAATTTTAAGATATTTAGTAATTAATAAGGAAGAAGTAAAGGCTATGAGAAAATCCGTGTAACTCGAGAGAATGTATATGATATCTCATTTTTCACAATAGATTACTAAGCTACACACTACCATCTGTGTAACATCCAAATTTTTTAGATATTTAGAAAGTAAGAAGGAAGAAGTAAAGGCTATGAAAAATCATAAAATATAGTAAAAAGGGTAAATTTAATGAATGACACTCTCCACAACAACCATCCACCTCATACTCATGATTAGGTCCTTCCTCCCCTCAAACAAGGGAGGTCCACATGCGGATAAGTCAGAATACGTGACATTCCAAGTCCTTGTCCGTACGACCCCAATATCAGTCTCAGTAGCCGCATATCGCTCTTCAAACATAGTTGTCAGTTCATCCTTGATCCTCCTAAACATATTAGGCAACTCTTCCGTTATGACCCTGGAAACCTTAGTGATCAAAAGAGGCTAATCAAATTAACATGGACTGATTATTTAAATCAGTGAGACATATGGTTTGGGCTAATGATCCATGATTAATTTGTAATGGGTTAAGCTTATATGAAAGTCCATAAATTATTATTCCATATAAGTTATGGATCATAAGCCTAAATATGAGAATTAGGGTTACAAATAACTCTTGGAATTCTACACTATATATGTAACCCACTAAAGCCAAAAATCGACCTAAGAGTGACATTGCATGAGTATGTATGATTTTTGGTGCGTAAGCTATCTCTCTCATTTGTCTTCCAATTGTTCATGATGTTTGTGACTTGTTTGAGGCACAACACTTGGGGTGCTAAGCTCTTGAAAGGCCACATTCAACAAGCTACAACAAGAGGTAATCATCTAACTCACTTTTATGATTTATATGTCAAAACTGTATGCTAGTTGTAGGCTTCATGCCTTGGAAATTTTATTGCATGTATAATTAGAAAACACTTAGATCCAAAGCTATTAGGGTTGTATGTGCACCATAGGAGTGTTATAGTACATAAAACCCAACAAGATTATCTATAACATATCTTTCTTTCATGACACGATAATATCATTCTTTCTACATACTCTTAGCATCTCTTTAACTAGAGAGCCCATTCTTAAGTTATTTCACAAATGAACATTCTTTCTTTCTTTTGAACATACTAGATCCAAATCTTCAAGGTTGGTCAATCTTCTTATCTCAACTTTCAGGTTCTTTAGCTTCACATATCTTCAACTGAGTAATTAGTCTCATAACATGGTTTATCACAAAACCAACTCATAATCTATGCTTCTTCCATAGTTAAAGACTAGGAATGGCTACACCCAAACATAATTTAACTTAAACTCTGGCTCTAATACCAATTCATACTCTTTATTAGCCTCTTCTCATGTTCTTCTCATACTCTACTCGTACTCTTTCTTAGCCTCACCTCAGACTCTTTCCATACTCTGCACATATACTATCTTTGTCTCTGTCTTTATCTATTCTATACTTTTCTCTTCATTTTTCTATCTCTCTTCACACTCTTTTTTATGTTCTATGCATGTTTATGTAATTATGTTACACATGGACTGTTTATGTAATTATATTACACATGGACATAAATATAAAAAAAATAAAAATAAATAAGCAATAAAATTATAAAATACAAATGATTTGTTTTCAATGAACAACATGTCTTAACAATATGTTTTTAAACATGTCTTAACAATATGTTTTTAATTAGTCAAAATTAGATGGGAAAAATACATTATTTACAATGGAAAAAAGATATTAGCAGAAATGCCCCTATACTATTGGTAGGAACCATAATATACCTCAAGTTGAAGTTATTTTTCTCGTTTGATAAGAGTAATTAATAACTATCTACCAAAAAATATTGTTGATATACATGTTCCACATAATAGTATATTTTTAGTCAGATCCCATAACAACTTGTAGGGGAAAACAAGTGGTTTTTTACTCGATTCATCCTCAACAAATACCTAAATGAACCATCCCCACTAGAAAAGAGCGTTTCTATTTTACTATTATGTCTTGGATGAAAAAAATCAAAAGGGGCTCTATTGTAAATATTTAAAGCATGAGGATCACACGACTGAAAGAATACTAAAAATAAGTAAATGCCCGTGGTAGGAAAAAACAATACAAAATAGATGAAGAATCATTGTGTGCCCTTCCTTTTCATGCGATACACGAGTAATGGTTGGGGCATTTCCGAAAAAGGCTTTGTACTATGAATATAGAATACAATGTTATAATAAAGTAAAATTATTAAAGTAAAATGCTTGATCCTCCTAAACATATTAGGCAACTCTTCAAACATATTATTGTGTGCCCTTCCTCTTCAAACATAGTTGTTAGTTCATCCTTGATCCTCCTAAACATATTAGGCAACTCTTCCGATATGACCCTGGAAACCTTAGTGATCAAAAGAGGCTAATCAAATTAACATGGGCTAATTATTTAAATCAGTGAGACATATGGTTTGGGCTAATGATCCATGATTAATTTGTAATGGGTTAAGCTTATATGAAAGTCCATAAATTATTATTCCATATAAGTTATGGATCATAAGCCTATATATGAGAACTAGGGTTACAAATAACTCTTGGAATTCTACACTATATATGTAACCCACTAAAGCCAAAAATCGACCTAAGAGTGACATTGCATGAGTATGGATGATTTTTGGTGCGTAAGCTATCTCTCTCATTTGTCTTCCAATTGTTCATGATGTTTGTGACTTGTTTGAGGCACAACACTTGGGGTGCTAAGCTCTTGAAAGGCCACATTCAACAAGCTACAACAAGAGGTAATCATCTAACTCACTTTTATGATTTATATGTCAAAACTGTATGCTAGTTGTAGGCTTCATGCCTTGGAAATTTTATTGCATGTATAATTAGAAAACACTTAGATCCAAAGCTATTAGGGTTGTAGGTGCACCATAGGAGTGTTATAGTACATAAAACCCAACAAGATTATCTATAACATATCTTTCTTTCATGACACGATAATATCATTCTTTCTACATACTCTTAGCATCTCTTTAACTAGAGAGCCCATTCTTAAGTTATTTCACAAATGAACATTCTTTCTTTCTTTTGAACATACTAGACCCAAATCTTCAAGGTTGGTCAATCTTCTTATCTCAACTTTCAGATTCTTTAGCTTCACATATCTTCAACTGAGTAATTAGTCTCATAACATGGTTTATCACAAAACCAACTCATAATCTCTGCTTCTTCCATAGTTAAAGACTAGGAATGGCTACACCCAAACATAATTTAACTTAAACTCTGGCTCTAATACCAATTCATACTCTTTATTAGCCTCTTCTCATGTTCTTCTCATACTCTACTCGTACTCTTTCTTAGCCTCACCTCAGACTCTTTCCATACTCTGCACATATACTATCTTTGTCTCTGTATTTATCTATTCTATACTTTTCTCTTCATTTTTCTATCTCTCTTCACACTCTTTTTTATGTTCTATGCATGTTTATGTAATTATGTTACACATGGACTGTTTATGTAATTATATTACACATGGACATAAATATAAAAAAATAAAAATAAATAAGCAATAAAATTATAAAATACAAATGATTTGTTTTCAATGAACAACATGTCTTAACAATATGTTTTTAAACATGTCTTAACAATATGTTTTTAATTAGTCAAAATTAGATGGGAAAAATACATTATTTACAATGGAAAAAAGATATTAGCAGAAATGCCCCTATACTATTGGTAGGAACCATAATATACCTCAAGTTGAAGTTATTTTTCTCGTTTGATAAGAGTAATTAATAACTATCTACCAAAAAATATTGTTGATATACATGTTCCACATAATAGTATATTTTTAGTCAGATCCCATAACAACTTGTAGGGGAAAACAAGTGGTTTTTTACTCGATTCATCCTTAACAAATACCTAAATGAACCATCCCCACTAGAAAAGAGCGTTTCTATTTTACTATTATGTCTTGGATGAAAAAAATCAAAAGGGGCTCTATTGTAAATATTTAAAGCATGAGGATCACACGACTGAAAGCATACTAAAAATAAGTAAATACCCGTGGTAGGAAAAAACAATACAAAATAGATGAAGAATCATTGTGTGCCCTTCCTTTTCATGCGATACACGAGTAATGGTTGGGGCATTTCCGAAAAAGGCTTTGTACTATGAATATAGAATACAATGTTATAATAAAGTAAAATTATTAAAGTAAAATGCTATAATAAGATCAAGTGAAAGTATGATGTTATAACAAACAAATCAATATTAGCATAAAAAAGGGATGCAAGAAATATCAACTTACTTTCACTCTATCTATTATGCCCATACCACCTCTTATACACAAACACACATACATAAACAATCTAGTTTGATAGATAAGCAAATGCTTCTTGAGTCCAACCAATCATCAATAATTGTTTAGACTCAAAACTAGAAGGATTGAAAATAAACCGAGGAAACAGTCACATACCAATAGAAAACCATATAAACATCGTGATGATTATGAGTCGTAAATACTGAATACTGACCCAAAGTTTGTTAAAGGGTTAAAATGTATTTTACTTTAAATTGGTTATTTAATATTTATATTTAATATATAAAATACAAAATATAACTTTTAATTAATTAATTAATGCAATTTGAATATTCGGTTCAGTTTGGTCTCACTCATATTCAATTTTCTACACGATATATATATATATATATATATATATATATATATATATATATATATATATATATATATATATATATATATATATACACATACTAGGTTTGAGACCTATGTATTACATGGGTTTAATTAAAAAAAAATATATGAAATTTTAACAATTTGAAAAGTTTGAATTTATAAGAAAAATGAAAAATTTTTTTTGAATTATTAAAATTATTGAAACTTTAATGTATTGAATATATTACATATATAAATTCTTTCTAATAAATACTTTACATATATATTACATTACACATTAAATGTGGAATTTTAATTTAATAAAATTAAAAATACAATAAAATGACAAGTGGAAAATAGCAAATTTAAAAATTTTAGAAAATGACAAGTGTCCAAATGAAGGAGAAGAGGACATGTGGCAAAAAAAACTTCATTTTTTTATAGTGTATATATATATATATATATATATATATATATAAGGAGCGTTCGATCGAGAAATAGTTACAAACATTTAAAAACCACTAACCAACACCATTCACCACCCACTACCACCTCTACCACCCATCACCACCACAAACCACCACCCACCATCACCACCATCACTCATCACATCCATTCACGTCCACCACCACTCACCACAATCCGCTACCACCACCTCCACCCATCACCCACCAAAACCAACACCCACTGCCACAATCACCACCTACCAACACCACAACCCACCATCACCACCCACATCCACCACTCATCACCATAACCCCCACCTCCATCACCCATCACCACCACTAACAACCACCAACCATACCCACAATCTCTCACCGCCACTAACCATCATCTATTACCCACCACCACTCGCCTCCATTTACCACCCACTAAACACCACTATCACTACCACCCGCCACCACCAACCCCACCACTAATCACTGCCACCCCTACCCCCACCTACCACCCACCAAAACCACCACCCACCATCATCATCACCACCCACTACCACCATTACCACCCACTACTTCCCACCACTAACCATCACCACCACCACCAAACATCACCACACGCCACTACCACTTGCCACTACCACCCACCAAGCAACACCTACCACCCACCACCACCACCTGCTACCATCACCCCCACCCAATATTCCACAAAATCACCACTTACCACCTCCATCACCACCCGCCACTTACCACCACAAACACCATCACCATCCATTACCACCAAACATCACCACTCGCCACCACCACCAATCACCACCACACGCCACTACCCACCCACCAACAACACGACAACCTACTACCCACCGACGAGTACCACTCAACACCCTTCACCGCCCACTACCACCACTCATCACAAAATACCACTCACTACCACCATACCTCATCACCACATATTGCTACCATGCCCTCGCGACCCAACATCCATATAAATCATATATGATTAGACACATATAATCACATATGATTAAATGTATTTAATCATGTATGATTAATGTTAACAAAGAAGAATTATTAAATTGAGAACGCGATAATGAATCTTGACCATATAAATCACATGTTATTTGATAAATATAATAACATGTGATTGTATGTATTTAATTAGATATGATTTATGCGGACAATATTTATTTTCATAGTTTCGACAATATTTAATCAAATGTATTTAATCGCATATGATTCATGTGGACAAGATTTGTTTTTGTATCCTTGATTCAATAGTTGTTCTCATGAATATAATCACATGTGATTATATATCTAATCACATATGATTTATATAGACAGGATACATTTTTTACAAATAAAATTGTATGTGATTAGAAACATCCAATCATATGTGATTAATTGTATTTAATCAACGGTGGTGTATGCAATGCCATCAGCTCGAGCCCTTCCCTTTACTAGCTGAAGTACCTGAAACCAAAACTGAAACTGTAAGCACGAATCTTAGTGAGCTCCTCCAAACTACCACATACCATACAAAGCATAAAATGAAAATAACATAACCCTGGGACTCTTCCAAACTGCATCGGGATGAATCTTGGAATCGGCTTACCCGACATCGGACTCCTGTCCAGCATCGGGCTCACCCCGACATCTTACCACATCGGGCATCGGGCTCACCCTGACACATACACAACATAACATATATCATCAACGCAATAACATAATCATATAATCTGCATCGATCTTGCCCCGACATCACACTGAAGTCCGGAACAATAATATAAAACATATTAACTAACATACATCGGGCTTGCCCCGACATCGGACCAGAGTCTGGAACACATAACACATAAACATGCATGAATCACGAAGACATCAAGCATACATAACTACTTCTTGGGACTGCCCATTCACCGGACCGAAGTTCGGAATAACTAAGCATATAAACTGCATCGGGCTAACCCCGGCATACTCTACTACTTAAACAGGCTGGCATTGGTGCCTTAGACCCGTTCCTACTGGAGGAAAACTCACCTCGTAAAGCTGATTGTAAAATCTCGTGGCAAGGAATATCCAGTAACTACCATGGCATCCTTCCGGCTATTAAAGCACAATAATACATAGTCAATATCCGAAAGTCTTTCCTAGGATAAAATGACAATTTTACCCTAAATCAAAGTCAACGCTCTTGTCAAGGTCCAATCAAGGTCAATCCCAATCAACTCAACTCGTGGTCCTCTCAATCAACTCGTTGAGTTCTCCTACTGACTCGTTGAGTTCTTCCTGAAATGATCATTGGGACATTTAGACTCTACTCGTCGAGTCCCTCCTTGGATACGTCGAGTCTTTTAGCTTCCAGGTCCGAATCTTGTTTAACTCATTGGGTTATCTCCTTCCTCTCACCGATTCAACTCTCAACTCACTAACAGGGGAAATTTAGGTTCGCGACCTGACTCATCGAGTCAGATGAGTGACTCGTCGAGTCCTTTTCATGACATCACCATATAGTTGATCTTAAACGATTTCAATGCATCCAAAACATAGATTTGGACTTCTAGAGCTTGCATAACACGTAAAGTTGCAAACTTTACGTGTATGCGTTGAGATATGAAGCTAAAACATCAAACTAGGCTAGAAACGGAGATCTAAGGTTTGGGATAGGGCCTTTGTTGAATAAAGGTGGCTACTTTGAGCTCCTGGAGCTCAAAGGTGTCCAGATCTGAAGTCCATAACCCCATGAGAGCTCCAATCTTTGGGTTATCCTTTAAATGAGCCAAAAGTGACAAAAACAAGCATAGATGAATATCTAATAAGAGAATGATCAAGTTTGAGACTTGATTACCAGAAGGTGTAGCAATAGAGGTGTAGCTTCTGGATCTTCTTCTTCTCCTTTGAACCTTCTACCTTCTTCTTCTAAAAGCTCGAAAATGCACAAATTGACTTCCAATTGGCAAGGAATCACTCAAGCTCACTAATAGAGGGTTAGGATTTCAAAGAAGGTGCTCTGGAGGTGATGGAGGCTAGGGTGGGGGCTATAATGACATTTAAATTGGGTACAAACCCTAAAGATTAGGGTTTCATCTAGCCTAGCCGACTCGTTGAGTCGGGAATATTGACTCGTCGAGTCGCCCCTCAAATCTCCACGTGCTGTCCCACATTTACTCGATGAGTTAGGGCTACTAACTCGTCTAGTGGCCCTTATAAAATGGAAAATAAAATAATTAAAATTACATACCAGGAACAGGGCGTTACAATTCTCCCCCTCTTGTCTTAAACTTCATCCTCAAAGTTTGCTAAATCTGAAAACAACTCCGGGTAGTGCTCCCTTATTTCCTCCTCGGGTTCCCACGTCCATTCTGAACCCTTCCGGTGTTACCACTGCACCTTCATTAACTCTGCCTTTTTGTTTCTCAGCTCCTTCGTCTTGTGATCTAAAATCACCACTGGTCTCTCGATGTAGTTCAGGCTATCGTCGATCTGGATATCCTCCAAGGGTTTCACTGCTGATTCATCCACTAAGAACGTCCACAACTGGGAAACATGGAACGTGCTATGGATCTGGCTGAGCTCTGCTGGAAGATCTAACTGATACGCAACCCGACCCACCCGGGCCACAACCCTAAATGGACCAATAAATCTGGGGGCCAGCTTGCCCAGCTTCCAAACCCTGATAACTCCCTTCCAGGGTGACACCCTTAGGAGGACCATTTTGCCCACCTGAAACTCCAAGTCCGAACGTCGCTTGTCAGTATAACTCTTCTGCCAGCTTTGAGCAGTCTGAAGCTTGCTCCAGACTTGCTAAATCCGCTCAGTGGTGTTGAGCACTACCTCCGTACTCCCCATGACTCTCTGAATAACTTCAACCTAACAGATTGGAGTCCTACACTTCCTATGGTAGAGAATCTCGAAGGGAGGTCGGTCTATAAGGGAGTGGTAGCTGTTGTTATACAAAAATTCCGCGAACGGAAGATATGTATCCCAACTACCACCGAAATCTAACACACATGCTCGCAACATGTCCTCAAAAGTCTGAATCGTTCTCTCACTTTGTCCGTCCGTCTGAGGGTGGAATTCAGTGCTGAAATGGAGACGAGTACTCATCTCGTCGTGAAACCACTTCCAGAACCTGGAAGTAAACCGGACATCTTAGTCTGACACCACCGAGACAGACACTCCATGACGTGCCACTATCTCTCGTACATAAATTTCGGCCAACTTGTTGGAGAAGATGCTCTCTTGAATCGGTATAAAATGGGTTCTCTTGGTCAATCGATCCACGATGACCCAAATCGAATCAACCCCCATGCAGTCCTGGGAAACTTAGTGATGAAATCCATAGTGATGTCCTCCTATTTCCATACGGGGATGTCCAAAGGCTGCATCTTTCCATGGGGCTTCTAGTGCTCTGCCTTGACCTTCCTACAGGTCAGGCATCTCTCCACATACCAAGCTACGTCCCGCTTCATGCAGGGCCACCAATAATCGGGTCGAAGATCTCTATACATCTTCTTTCTCACCTGGATGGATGGAGAACCAAGACTTGTGGGCCTCATCCATCAATACCTGTCGTACTCTGCCCCAGTACGGTACCCAGACCCTACCATGCAGGGTCAACAATCCTCGACTGTCGTAATCAAGCGAAGCTACTCGACCCATTATTGTCTCGCACTTTTGTCGCCCCTTTAGGCCCTTAACATGCGCCTCCCTGATCTGCTCCAGCAATGGAGTAATCACTGTCATCCTCAGAAAGATGTCTTAGATAGAAGCCGCTACAGCCTTGCAGCTCAGGGCATCGACCACTACGTTGGCTTTGACCAGTTGGTAGAGAATCTCACATTCGTAATCCTTTACCACATCTAACCACTACCGCTGCCTCATATTCAGGTTCGGCTGGTCCATGAGATACCTCAAAATCTTGTGTTCCATGTAGATAGTACACCTGAATCCGTAGAGGTACTGCCGCCAAATCTTGAGGGCGAACACCACCGCCCCAACTCTAAATCATGCATCAGGTAATTAGCCTCGTGAGGCTTCAAATGTCTCCAGGAATAAGCTATCATGTGCCCCCGCTGCATCAGTACTACTCCCAAGCCTGTGATTGAAGCATCACAGTAGACTACAAAGTCATCAACTCCCTCTGGCAGGGTATGAATTGGTGCCTCGCATAGTCGTTGCCTGAGTGTCTCAAAGGCTGCCTGCTGCTCAGGACCCAAGCGAAACACCATCGACTTCTTGTTCAGTCGGGTCAGTGGAACTGCTATCTTAGAGAAATCCTGGATGAATCTCCTGTAATATCTTGAAAAATCCAGGAAGCTCCGAATCTCGGATGGAGACTTTGGGACCTCCCACTGCATCACGGCCTCTATCTTGGCTGGATCGACTAATATACCCTTCTGGTTGACGAGGTGCCCAAGAAATTGCACCTCGTGCAACCAGAACTCGCACTTGTAGAACTTTGCAAAAAGTCTCTCCCTCCTCAAGGTCTCTAGCACCTCTCTCAGGTGCTCTTCATGCTGCTCCATAATATTGGAATAAACCAAGATGTCGTTAATGAATACTATCACATACTGATCCAACATCGGTCTTCATACGCAGTTTATAAGATCCATGGATGCGGACGGAGAGTTGGTGAGCCCAAACGACATCACCACAAACTCATAATAACCAGAGAGGGTCCTAAAAGCGGTCTTCTGCACATCATCATCCCTAACCTGCATTTGGTGATATCCGGACCATAAGTCAATCTTGGAAAACCAAGATGCTCCCTGAAGTTGGTCGAATAAATCATCTATCCTCGGGAGTGGGTAACGGTTCTTCACCGTTACCTTATTCAACTCCCAGTAATCTATGCACATACGGTGCGACCCGTCCTTCTTCTTCACAAACTAGATCGGTGCTCCCTATGGCTAAATGCTCGGCCTGATAAAACCCTTGTCTAGCAGCTCTTGCAGTTGCATAGACAACTCCTACATCTCGGGAGGAACCAACCGATATAGTGCCTTGGCTATCGGATCCACACCAGGGACCAGGTCAATCCGGAACTCAACCTGTCGCTCCGGAGGTATCCTAGGTAAATCCTATGGGAATACGTCTGGATACTGTCGTAACATTGGTACATCCTTGACTGTCACCTTACCCTTATCCCGGGTATCCATGACATACGCGACATATCCCGCACAACCCTGCTGAATGTGATGCCTTGCTCTTGCTGCGAAACAGAAAACCGGTCTGTGCTGTGGCCTCTCTCCCTGAATCACTAATTCTCCCCCACTGGGAGTTCGAACTCTAACCAACTGCTACTTACAATCTATCACTGCCTTGTTGGGACTCAACCAATCCATACCCACTATAACCTTATTCCCTCACAGAGGAATAGGAACCAAATCTACTGGAAACTGCTCATCAAATAACCACATAGTACATCCTCTATGGACTCTCGTGACCCTGACGGTCCTGTCATCAACTATCTTAACATCGAGTGGATGATCCAGCTCCCCTGGAACTCTGTTAAATCGTTTGCTAAGCGTGAGCGACACAAACGATTGGGTAGCCCCCGAATTAAACAGTACCATCGATGAAATGCCGCTCACTAGGAACGACCCTATAAACAAACACATAAACATGAGAAATAAACAATATTAAATACAGAGGTAAGAGGAAAATACATACCCGTCACCACGTCAGGAGCTGCTCGTGCCTCCTCTGCGGTAAGCTGAAAAGCCCTACTCCGCACCGTAGGCACCTCAGCATGGCCCTGCCGTCCGTCTGTAATCCATAACGTGGCAGGAGAAGGTGATACCACCTTCCCTGCTACTGCTAAGCTCGAGCACTAGGACTTCTTGTGTCCCCTCTGATTGCACTGAAAGCAAATAAGATATGATGCTGGTATGATAATGGTGGTGGTTGTATAATCTTGGCTCATGTGACCAATCCGGCCGCGCTTATAGAAACCCAAACTCCCTGCCTTGCACGCCCCGTCGTGCATCTTGCCGCATTTACCACAACGACCGTGGCTCTGCTGGCTCCGAGATATGTGATCTGATACCTTGGGCTTCTTGCCCGAACTCACTGTCTGAAATCCCTCTGTCTTCTTTTTCCTATCCATCTCTAAATCCAACTCTCTCTCTCTCTCTCTCTCTCTCTATATATATATATATATATATATATATATATATATATATATATATATATATATATATATATATATATATATATATATATCATATCTTCCAACGTCTCGCAGCCGGATTGGCTCACAAACTGGCGGATTTCACTCCGCAACATCTCATGATATCGGGACTTTTTCATATCCTCGTCCGCCACATACTGCGGAACAAGGAGGGCCCTCTCCGTAAACTTGGCGGTAATCTCCGCTACAGTTTCTGTCATCTGCTGGAGGTCTTGAAACTCCCTAGCTTGCTGTTGCACCTCGATCATAGGTGCGAACTCAGCTCTGAACATGGTCGTAAAATTGCCCCAAGTCATAGCATCCAACACAGTGTCATCTCCAATGGCTCTCCTAACCTCCTCCCACCAGTCACGTGCCCTGCCCTTCAGAAGACAGGATGCTAGCCTAACCTTGTCCCCCTCGGGACATCTGCTGGTGTGGAATGCGTTGGCAAGGTTCGCCAACCATCTGGTACTAGCGATGGGGTCTCAAGCCCCCTCATAATCAGGAGCTCCACATGCCCTGAACTCTCTGAACATGAGTGTGCGCGACCCATCATGGCCGCCACCTCGGTGGGAAACGCAACCAACCTCTCATCCATAAGCTCCTAGAATACCCTCCTTGATCGAACCAAAGATCACAAGAGTCTGCTCAAGTATGCTATGAGTGATCTCTGAGGGGATGAACTCTCTAGTCAGCTCATCCAAGTGCTCAAATCTAGAGCCTGAACCTGATCCCTCCTCGACACCTAAACTGCTGAATGCTGGTCTAGGAAGCAAAATCACCATCTTGAAAACACATAATGACAAATGTCATAATACAAATACAACGTGAGGAATCATCTTTACTAAAAGTTCCATGGTCTTGCCTCAACCTTCCTTGATTCGAGTATAAATCCTTTTTTTTCAGTAGTGCGGGCCCATACTACCTTCCATATCTATTTGTACTTTCCTCAAGAACTACTTTGACTCCACAAAGTCCCTTCTACTGTTACTGTTCTTTGCTACTCTCATCCTAGGCTTACCCTAGGGTAATCACCAACTCACTCTCTGCCATCAGCTGCATATGAAGTCCTTGTCTTCTTTCCCCTAACTAGCTCGTAAATACTATTACATATTACTCATACTAGATAATTCTTCAAATGAAAGATCCTACTTTACAATGGTTGGACTCAAACGAGAACTGCGAAATAGAGCTAGACCTAACCTTTTGAAATTATTTAGTCCTTGCAATATGTAACTTAACATATTTGTTTACTAGTTAGTAAAAGACAACTAGAAATCCTAAAAGCACAAAGCAAGAAACATTCGGGCATTGAGTACACATAATCAAGCATATACTACTCAGGCTATCACCCTGACTACTCTGCACTAGCATGCAATTCTCATAAAGCTGAAACACATAACAGGCACATAAGGCATCCTTCCTAGATCCTTAGTCCTAATCTAACATGATGTTCGAATAACGTTGATAATCATAACATAGCATAAACTTGTATGAGTAATTTGGGAGTACTTACTTGAGCTCGGCTGATTGCATGCACAACACCCTTTTCTCTTTTCAAAACTCTATTCTTTCAAAAAAAATTTCATTTTTCTTTTTCTAAAACTCTTTTCTATCAAAAAAAAAACTTTATACCACTTCCTCAGTTTGAGTTCACACACCCGATAGTGTGCCCGAATCCCTCAAACCAAGGCTCTAATACCAACTTGAAGCATCCTAAAAGTACAAGCCAACAATTTCGTTTTCAAAATCGTTTATCAAACATAAACCTCATTTCCATAGAATAAAACCGTAAAACAAGTATATCAAAACTCATAATATTTGATAACAAATAACAGTCTCATAATAAAATCAGAGTAAACTCCCAGGCTGATCAACGGTGGTGTATCCAATGCCATCAGCTCGAGCCCTTCCCTTTACTAGCTGAAGTACCTGAAACCAAAACTGAAACTGTAAGAACGAAGCTTAGCGAGCTCCTCCAAACTACCACATACCATATAAAACATAAAATACAAATAACATAACCCTGGGACTCTTCCCAACTGCATTGGGATGAATCCCAGCATCGGCTTACAAGACATCAGACTCCTATTCGACAGTGGGCTCACCCCGACATCCGACCGCATCATGCATTGGGCTCACCCCGACACATACGCAACATAACATATATCATTAACACAATGACATAATCATATAATCTGCATCGGGATTGCCCTAGCATCGGACTGAAGTCTGGAATAATAACATAAAACATAGTAACTAACATACATCGGACTTGCCCCGGAATACATGATACATGGCATAATGACTAACATACATCGGGCTTGCCCCGACATTGGACCGGAGTCTGGAACACATAACACATAAACATGCATGAATCACGAAGACATCAAGCATACATAACTACTTTTCGGGACTGCCCCGACATCGAACCGAAGTACGGAATAACTAAGCATGTAAACTACATCGGGCTAACACGACATACTCTACTACTTAAACAGACCGACATTAGTGCCTTAGACCCGTTCCTACTGGAGGAAAACTCACCTCATAAAGCCGACTTTAAAATCTCGCGGCGAGGAATATCTGGTAACTGCCTCGGCGTCCCTCCGACTATCAAATCACAATAATACATAGTCAATATCCGAAACTCTTTCCTAGGGTAAAATAACCATTTTACCCTTAATCAAATTCAACACTCTTGTCACGGTCCAGTAAAGGTCAATCCTAGTCAACTTAACTAGTGGTCCTCTCAGTCAACTCATCGAGTTCTCCTACTGACTCGTCGAGTTCTGCCTGAAATGATCATCGGGACATTTCGACTCTACTCGTCAAGTCCCTCCTTGGAGTCGTTGAGTCCTTTAGCTTCCTTATCCGAATATTGTTTAACTCATTGATTTATCTCCTTCCTCTCACTGATTCAACTCTCAACTCACTAACAGGGGAAATTTGGGTTTGCGACTGACTCATCGAGTCAGATGAGCGACTCGTCGAGTCCTTTGCATTCCATCACCATACAGTTGATCTTAAACGATTTCAATGCATCCTAAACATAGATTTGGACTTCTAGAGCTTGAATAACAAGTAAAATTTCCAACTTTACGTGTATGCATTGAGATATGAAGCTAAAACATCAAACTAGGATAGAAATGGAGATCTAAGGTTTGGGATAGGGCCTTGTGTGACAACCCGAAGTTCGTTCCGTCATCGTAACCCGATACGTCAATAAAAATTCGTCGTCTTAAATTGTTTCCGTTCTTTTCTAAATTAAGTCATTTATTTTAATTTTGTTATTATGACTTAATAATTGTCCAAATACGTTAGAAATCCATGGAAACACCTCAATTTATTATTTGGAAGAATAAAAATTTTATTCCGTCAAGTTATAAAAATGATTAAATCGGGTACGACCAAAAGCCTTACTTGATGACAGTATCGGGTAGAATTCCTTTGGGCCACAAACTCAACCCCTATATAAGGGATTGAGTGACATCATTTTGAGGCTTTTACTCTCTCTCTAAAAACTTTCTCTCACTACTCTCTCTCTCTAAAATCCAAAACTTAGCCAAAATCATCCAAAACAAGCTCCAAATCACTAAGGTAACTTCCCTAACTCATGAATTAGCATCTTAGACCTTCAAATTAGGGATTTATATGAGGAATGGGACCATAAACAAGTGTTTACGGTCTTGGAACCTTCTTAGACCGTGAACACATGTAATGAGGGTTTTTGTGCCATAGAACCCCTCCAAAACACTTCTAGGGCTTAGATTCGACTTAGAAACTTGCATGCATGAACCAAGGACCCCAAAATCATGACATTTGATGTATGAACATGAGTGTACGGCCCAAGAACCTTCTTGGACCGTAAACCCCCATTCATGGACCATAAACTCATGTTAATGAGTCAAAATGCCCTTGAACACCTTCAAAATGCTTCCATAGGAGTGTAGAACCTCATAAACCTTCATGTGATGCACCAAAACATAATCAAATGGGATAAACTTGAATTTACGGCCCAAGAACATTCTTGGACCGTAAACCCACCTCCTTAGGCCGTAAACACCCCTCAAAAGGTGTTAAGGTGCCTTTAACCCCTTGAATAGCTTGGTTTTGGACTTAGAATCACATATGATTGAATTACAACCACCAAAGCCCTTGATTCATGGACAAACATGAGTTTACGGTTGTAAAATCATGAGTTTAAGGTAGTAAACTCCCCAAGAACATCTCCTTAGACCATAAACTCATTTCCCAAGGCCATTTCAAGTCCCGATCACTTCCTAAGCCATGGAATCGACCCTAGAACCTTCCCGTGTGCATTGTATGACCATTTGGCATCCAAGAAACCACCACCCATGAGTTTACGGCCATAAACTCATGGGGATATGGTCAATAGGCCATAAACTCCTTAAGGAGTTTACTCTTGAAGAGTAAACTCCATATTTAGGCCCTACACACCCTTAGATGCTACCCGAATCACTCCTAACACTTGAATTGAAGTGTTTTCATGTCTTGGGGTGTAGATTCATATCTAATTAGTGGTTCAAAGTCTAATTAGATACAATTGTGTATCATTTCATATTACATAGGAACCTCACGTGTTATCAAACCCCGAATCGACACGTAGCATCCAATCCGACACATTTCTCGACCGGTGAGTTCATACCCCTACCCTTTTTCAAATGTTTTTCAAATGTTTTCAGGGGGGAATACAAGCAAAAGTACAAGGATATCTTGTACTCATACTTATTGTTTTCAGTTTAAATGTCTATATTCTGTATGTTTTAATATCGAAAACTGTGTTTATCAAATAGTTCGAATTACGAAGTTAGCTTTCAGACTAATCATAGATTTCTTGATAAAATGTTACAATCTAAATCATATTTCATAATCTACGAATAATTCATACTAATCATCAATTAGAATTAATACGAATACGAACACGAAAGTACAAATAGGAATAGAACGAATACGAAAGTATAACTAGGAATAGAACGAATAGGAATACTAAAGTAATAATGCGAATGCGAATACGAATACGAATATGAATAGTATTAGGAGTAGGAATAGGGATGCGAATACGAATACGAATACGAATAGGATTAGGATTAGGAGTAGGAATACGAATACGAATACGAATAAGACTACAAATATAAATACGAATACAAGTATAAGATACGAATATGAATATGATCAAGAATAAGAATACGAATACGAAGGCACGCGTCTAGGTACATTCAAGTGTAACACCATTAGGATATCAGAATACCTAGCTAATATAACAAGTACGAAAGGTAATCAAGCATTACATAGAAATTCAATAACTAAACTTACTTTTAGGAAAATATAGAATTTTCCTGGGATAACAATTGTACATAACCATATTTGTGTAATAAAACAGTTAATCCAACTTTACATATAAGAAAATATGGGATTTTCTTGGAAAACAAACTTTTCGTAAAACCAAAGGGAACTTGCACATTTTCAGAAAAAAAAACATCTTATGAACTCACCAGCTTTATGTTGATTTTCAAACTGCTTGTATTCTCAGGTCCATATTAGACAGTTACCCAGCGATCATTTTGGAGAAGACGGAGCGTACAGAAGACTCGTCTCTACTTTTGTTCATATAATATATGTATAACACTTGTAACACTTTACTTTTGAACAAATGTAAATTCAAATATGTAAAGTAATGGTTGTTTACTTTACTTACTATGTACATTGGATTTGATACTCAACGTGGAGTCCGCCCCGAAAATGTTTTCGCCTTAGGTTTTCGAGGTGTGACACCTTGGTTGAATAAAGGTGGCTACCTTGAGCTCCTAGAGGTTTCCATATCTGAAGTCTATAACCCCATGAGAGCTCCAATCTCGAGGTTATCCTTGAAATGACCCAAAAGTGACAAAAACAAGCATAGATGAAGATCTAATAAGAGAATGATCAAGTTTGAAACTTGATTAAAAGAAGGTGTAGCAAAAGAGGGTTAGCTTCTGGATCTTCTTCTTTTCCTTTGAACCTTCTACCTTCTTTTTCTTCTATAAGCTCCAAAATGCACAAATTTACTTCCAGTTGGCAAGGAATCACTCAAGCTCACTAATAAAGGGTTAGGGTTTCGAAGATGGTGCTCTGGAGGTGATGGAGGCTGGGGTGGGGGGCTATAACGACGTTTAAATCGGGTACAAACCCTAAAGATTAGGGTTTCATCTAGCCTGGCCGACTCGCCGAGTCGGGAATATTGAATCGTCGAGTCGCCCCTCAAATTTCCACATGATGTCCCGCATTTACTCGATGAGTTAGGGCTACTGACTCGTCGAGTAGCCCTTATAAAATGGAAAATAAAATAATTAAAATGACGTACCATGAACGGGGCGTTACACTATTTATATTTTTGTTTTTGATTCAATGATTAGTCTTGTGTATTTAATCATATGTGATTATATGTATTTAATCACATACGATTTCTATGGACAATATTCATTTTCACGATCTTGATTCAATAGTTGTTATCGTGTATTTATCACATGTGGTTATTTGTACTTAATATCATATGATTTGTGTGGAAAATATTTAATCACATGGAATGTATTTAATCACATATGATTAATATAGATAAAGAACAAGTTTGAATCAAGAAGACAAAAAAATCTTGCAAACATATATCATATATGGTTATATACAACAAATATTTATTTCGATCTAGTTAGTCAAGCTGTAATCCTAAAATACACAATGCTAGTTTATATGACACATGTTGTAAATTATATATAAATACGACTTAGTTGATATCACCACATGTGGTAAATTCTATATAAATATGATTTTGATGATCCAAACTCCAAAAATACATAAAATTTAGTCTAATGAGCCAACACATTTTAATTACCACCCCATTCTCTTGTTTATTTAAATCTCAAATTGTCACAAAATATTATAATACTAAAGTTACTAATATATAATAAACCAACAACATAACTAAAAAACAATTATATTCACTAATTCATTTTGCAACTTGATTTCATTTGTACGGCTTAAAGCTTTCAACAAAACCAAGACTTGGCAAAAGCCACAATTTAGTGGCACATTTTAGTAAAATCCATTTATGACTTGGTAAGATCTAAGTGGCATAACTTTGTAGTTCATTTAGCAAAACACATAAATTAAGAGTAAAATTCAGCTTACAATTGTATATATCATTATATTGTATAAAGTATAATATGGAAATGAGATAGTGCCGAAAAAATAGTATCATTACACCACTTTATCAGAAAACCTATTAGCTTATATCTACTTTATCAAAATGCATTTATGAATGTATTTTCAATATCCATAATCGACAGTAAAGTGTGATAACACCAATTTATCAAAAAACCAACCAGCCTATATCTACTTTATTGAAAACCATCTCACAAATGAAAAAACCAATTTCAAACTCCAATCTAATTTCGAATCCTAATTTTTAAAATACTTACAGCTTCAATGGGAGTAAGAGAAAACAATGAATCACCATGGAAAATTTCAATTCTAGTCAGGTATCACAAGAATCAATCGATGCAGAACCATCGACTAAACCCTAACCAAGAGATATCAAGCTACTGAGAAAGATATTAAGGATGTGATCAGAAAATACCTATGCAGACAAAACACTTGATTGCCGACACCGAGGAAAAAAAGATTTGGGGGAACGCTCTGATATTAACCATAGACATCAGAGAGAAGGATTTAAGAACATCGTTACCCTTTGTTGATGATACTGAAGAGGATTTCAGAATTTCAGAGTGGTAGTGGAGCTTCCGACGACATCTCCGTGGCTTTTTGGCATACTTCATACATAATTTTACAAGGCGAAAAGCCATAATAACCGTAGAACGAGACCATGAAAGCAAATCATGTCACATTCTACTTCAAATCTAGTGGAACTAGATCTTGTGGCGGGTGAAACGAGATCCGAGGATGGTTCGGGAGGAAAGGCATAAGATGTGGTTTCAGACGGTCAGAGGTGGAGGGAGGTGGCGAACAAGCAGATCCTAAGGAAGTGAAGAGGTGATCGTCAAGTAATTCTAATGACGTTACGGTGGTTTCAGTGTTGTTACGGTGGTTCCGACAGTGGTCCGTTGAGCATGATGGTGGTCTAGGTTTACCCTTACTTAAATTAACTCAAATGATTGGCTCATAATCAATTTCACAGACACACAATACTAGTAAAAACAAAATAACCTATATATATATATATATATATATATATATATATATATATACACACTAGAAGTGTGTCCGTGCAAAACGGCTGCTATAAATATATTCCTTAGCGAATAGTTTTTTATAGAGAAATAATTATTAGATTTTATTATTAGTTATTATGTAATAAAAAATTATCACTTTTAAATAAAATTTGAATATACATTATTATTATACTATTGTTGTAAATTAATTAATATTGATGTTTAGTTTAAGAAATATAAATTAATTTAATATTTTAAAATTTTAATTTTGCTCCAATTTGAAAATTTTAATTATATTTCTTAATTCAAGTTTGAAAATTATTAATAAATTACTTATGTATAATTGATTTGTACAAAAAGTTTTGTAATTTATACCTTTTAAATTTCAATATATGACTGATATGTTTTGTAATTTATATATATATATATATATATATATATATATATATATATATATATATATATATATATATATATATATACACCTTAATAAGCATTTACTATCAAATGTTGAATTTTAAGAGGTACACCCCTTAAAGGAGTAATTACAACAACTTTATGCATTATATAAAACTCAGAACTTATGCCAATCTTATCTGGTGAAAAGTCAAATGAGAGTCTCGGCTTTTCCACCTTTATATCTTTCGTTATGTATCGGTAATATGTTACTTTGTTTGACTTGGCTCCATTTAATATTACATGCATATAGTTCGAATTTTGAAATCCCCTATCTTCGGCCCATATATCGTCTCCCTTCCCCTATATTTCCCATCCTCTTCTTTGTGATCGTGCCGATTTCCTCAATCTTCTCTCATCTACGACTGAACCCTATGCAACAACCTCTTCAATCTAATGATGGTGGTGTAGCCTTCAATCACATAGTGGTCATCCTTTGGCCTCCTACTACGCTGCGGTTGGCTGCTCCGCCTAAACCATCACTACTATTCACCACCTAAATATGTTCCCTTCTCTCCTAACATTACCCTGTACCATTACACCACCATCGACCATCACCTATTTCCTTTCCCTCCTTAAAATCGCCCACCGTCTCTTCTGAATCTCTATACCAAAACCCTAATATACCTACTTGTATCGCTGTTGTCACTCATCGTTCTCTCTTAAAACCCTAGACACCATGTTTTGCACTCATAATTTGACTTAGTCATTTGAATATGGTTTATTTTTGTGTAGTTTTTGCAGGTTGTAGGAGAGTCAACCGCACATCATAGGTACACATTTATGGATTTGATTTGTTGTTCTTTATGTTTTATCAGATTTGCCCATAGTAGATTTTGTTTTGTTTTTTTTGTTATCTCTGACTTGCTCATAGTAGATTCGGTTTTATGTGTTTTTATCTTTGATTTTCTCTTAACAATTTTGCTATCTATGATTTGATTTCACAGTTTATATTTGTTTGTTATCTCTAATTTGTCATTTATTAGTTACAGGTTTTGAGTAACCAACACACTTAATGTTGGTCAAGCGTCATCTACATGTTATTTCGTTAATTAGTCATTATATTAGTGGCTATATGTTTTTCAAGATCAGAATTAAATTTAAAATGTTTTTTTGATTTCCAAGTTTGATATCTTTCTTTTGATTTCCCTATGTAAATGTTATTTTTCATATCCATATCTATGCACATGGAGTTTTTTTAATTAGTTATAAATACAATTATGATTGTTGCAATATTCTTCAATTATAACAATATGCAGTATGAAGCACCTACTTAGTTTTGCAAAATGGTTTCCATAAACATTTGTCCAAGAAGTAACTTTTAGCCTAAAACTCTATTTATTAGTTGAATTTGGTTTCGGTATCGAATCTCTATCATCTTGATTCATGTTTCGTAATGTTTTTTTAGTTTCTCTTACCATGCTAAAAGTGGGCAAGTCTCTTTTACATTTGGAATATGAAACCAGAGATCAATTTGATCAGGGCGGACGCATGAATAAGTAGTAGTAGGTGCACAAAAAAAATTCCGATCAAATATAACAAAAAAAGTTACGAGTGCATTAAACATAACAAATTTCTGTAGACAAACTTCGTGAAGGGCAAACTGCTCTTTTCATGGGCAGGTTCCTGGTCTCGTGGAGCTTGATTCCGTTTTGGTCGTGGTCGTACAAAGTTTTGAAGGCTTATTACCAAAATTTCATTCTGAATTAATGCATTTTTATAAGTTCAATTGTTTAGAGCAATATATATTATACAAATGCCAACTAATAAATGCATTTGTATAAGTTCGATACATTTTGCTTGACAAAACAAACGAATCAATTCAAAATGTAGAATGAGACATGAATTGAGTTAACCTAAATTTTAATAATTATGAAGAGAAGTAGTTGTTTAGTTTGAAACATATATAATGCATCTATACACATATGTGTGTAATGTGTATGAAACCTTAAATATAGAATATATTAAAATTACATAGTTTCAATCCATCAATATATCGACAAATTAACGTTTTTTAAACATAAAACTATTCTCACAAAATTTATCATATTATTGTATTATTGTTTTATCGTTTTTTTTTTGTTTTTTTTTTGTGCTTTTTTGTGATGTAAATGCTATTACGTCGAAAAGAAATTAAATAGAAAATTATGAAAGGTCATTGGTCACAAAGAATTTGTATGTAGCTCTAACATATCAAATTGTGTGTAAAAATATATATTAAATACGAAGAAGGTTGAAATGATTTTGAGTTCGTGGGAGTATATGTTTGCTAATGAAAAAAAAAATGATTTTTTACTAAATGATTGTCAAGTTAATGAAAAAGCAAATGATTAAGATATGAATTTTAAACGACGAGGAAAGTAATTTAATTTAGTTTTACTGAAAACAGCTTAAGTTTTAACAAGCTATATTCAAGTCCTTTTTGTTGGCTAATAACAAATTATACATAAAAGTAGAAGTAAATAAAAAGAATTGTTCATGGACAAGGAAAAGTGAATGTAAGAATAAATAAACTTGTTTTGGACAGGATTCAAAGAGCCATTTCCCAAAGGAGAACTTTAATCAGGACCTTTGACCAACTCAACCAACCTAACTTTTAATAATACAAATGAATTGAAATAATAATAAATTTGTTTCTACATAGGTGCATAATAATAAAAAAAACTTTTTCTATATTAATACGAAAAAATCTAGTAGTTGCCGGTGCAACCCGTACACCATTATAGATCCGCCCCTGAATTTGATCCTGAGTTGGATTTTCCACATGTTTTCACTTCTATTGTGATCTATAAATTTTCGTAAGATATTAAGTTTTAAAATCAATAATTTAGTGATGAAAGTATGTTATATTTTTTATAATCTTCCAATTTTTTTAAAAGTAAATGAACGATATCTATAAGGGATCTAGAAAGTTGAATGATAATAACATTTTTCAAAAGTTAGAAGGTTAACCTATTGATTTCTTTTATATTATTATTTCTCTTTTTCTAATTGCAGGTTTAACCAAAAGAAGTAGAATCCAAGAGAGAGTTAAAAATGTGTTTTGATGCTCTCTCAGATAAAGAAGGTAAAAGGGGTAGCTTCAGGTAATATTTTTCCTTTGTTGTTTTTTGGGTGCATTATTAGCACTGATGTGGGTTTACAGGTAAACCCCAAACCCCACCCCCAAGTGATAATCTTCATTTTTCTACCGTTTTTTGGCTTTTTTTTTTTGCCAATCTTGGTGATCCTGTCATGTATATCTCAATTTGGGTATACAAAATTACTTCCCATTTTGATTATTGCATTAACATTTTGAAAATGAAGTTAAGTTATGCATTGTAATTTCGATTTTTGATATTTTTCTATTGAGTTGAGCATTTTTAAGATCAATAGATTATTTGGTAACAAGGCTAACACTTGATTATTTAGGTTTGATATTGGCTATATTTCTCTTTCATTTGTAAGTATCTTAAAATTTCACACGTAAAAGAAGCATGTATTGGTGATGTTTATGATTGTATTACCAGTTTCTTTTCATGATATAAGGATACCAATTTCAATAAGTAGTTAATATATTTATCCATCATTTTTATATTTAAAATTGAGTGTTCTAATATTAACTTACTTGTTTTTACCTTATACTTGTAGATTTTTAATATATATGGAGTTCTTTTGAGCCATGGTTGCTCGACACTATAACTGCTAAAGGACCTCAACCTCAAGGTTGACATGAAAAGTATTAAACACCCTTTTTTGCATTTTCAAATATTTGTGATATTTTTTCTGTTGTTAGGTAGGTAAACATGAGATTATTTGGATATGAGCACCATGTGCAATGGATTAAGCTTCATCAATTGCAAATGATGCAACAATTAAAAACATATAGGTAAGCTTTTCAAGTGATGAGTTTTCTAAATGTTTTTAGACTTTTTATAGCGTCCTATTTTTTCAGCAGTTTTGGTAGTTTTTTTTTTACTATTTTTTTCTATTGTTAAAACATCATACTTTCCCGTGTAATAACAATATACTTTAACCAGTTCCTTTGGATTGTTCCATGTTTTGTAGTTACACCACTCCCAACGAATAACATGTGAAGGAGTGAAAGAAAGGGAAGGATGTTGTGATGTGAGTAGATACACATCCCACATGTGCTTCCAAAGGATTATTGGCTTATTGTATAGATTTATGTTAGACCAAGTATTTTTGGTATGATTTAAGATGATAGTTTGAATAATTTGTGCCATTATGCCAAACTTATTGTTATTTTTTGTTGTATTATCAAAAGATGTTTTATTATATTAGGGTTTAAATACCCGACTATAATTTAAGAATTAATGGTATGTAATAGAGCTAGTATCAAACTAATTGGTTTTTGGTTTGGTGGATGTATAAGTCAATTAAATCCACGGTAAACATCAAATCATCCTAACCTTATTGATGTATAATTATATTTGTTGATTTTTTTTAGTCAACTAAAAGAATATTTGTCTTTTTGTTCTTCAAAATTAAAAAATTAATGAAAATTGATGTAAAATTATATTTTTAATTAATTATTAATTTAGAATCATAAGTAAATTTAATCTTGAATGAATCTGCATCAAAACGGAAATCACTTATCCAAAACAACTAAAAATCCCAAATTGATTGTTATTTCATATAGAAATCATTTTTTACTTAAATATTTGTTGCTAATCATTTACCTCATGCTAATAAAGTTAAAAAAAAAATAATAAGTTTTTCTTTTATATTTCAAAAATTATTAGGAAAATAGTTATCATATCTAATCTCTTAGGTATACTGTTTTCAAAATAGAATTTCCTTTTTTGTTTTAACTTTTATCATAAACTTACAAATCATTTTACACGGATAAGATCTAAATAATAAGTTTGTTTGATTACCATTTTATCGATAAACGAAGCAATGTACTTTATATAAAAAATATAGATACAACAACTAAATATGTATAAAAGAAGTGAGAACAAACTAAAATACAAAAAATAGTTTTATTTTTGGTTTTAAAAAACCAATGTTTAAGTTTGATATGCCTCTTGTTTTTTTATTTTATTTTTTTATTTTTTATTTTTTAGTTAGGGGTATTTTGGTCAAAAGGAAAAACAAAAAAAATTCTAAACAGCGAAGCATGTTCAAGTTCTGGATGGTAAGTTAAGAGGATTTTGTTGGTAACTTTACTTATCTTTACAACAAAAGTGGTGTGGTTGTGGTCATTCTAATCATAATCGCCAAAGTAATAAAAATATACAAAATAGAATACATAACGCAATACATGGTGAGAGTGTCGAAGGGATTATTGATTATTTGGTCGATCGATTCCATGAAGAAAAGAACATTTACTATCATTTTGATGAAACGATAAACAATATAAATAACTTCAATGATGTGGAATTCTTTATGGTGCTCATTGTTAGTTGTTTACCCCATCATTACCCGCGACTAAAAGTTGGATGCCCTATAATACTCTTACTGTAACATCCCGAGTTTAGGAGTGCAAGTTCAGGGTTCAAAGTGAAAATATGGATGATCAACTCGGCGAGTCCATGGGTAAACTCGGCGAGTAGGGTCGCGATTGTGGTCGCGTGTTAAGTGGCCAAGTCGACAAGTCGGTGGTTGGACTCGGCGAGTTGGTGATGTGTGGAGAAAACCCTAATCCCAGGAGTTGAGCCCTATATAAAGAACATAATACCTCTCCCCAGCCTCTTTACTCTCCCTTGAAGTCCAGAAACCCTAATATTCGTTTGTGAGAGAATTAGAGAACATTTGGATCTTGAAGGAGAGTTTGTTGAAGAGATCTTTGAATATTAACGGGCTTGGAGCAAGGGGCTTTACAAGGTTTTGGCTTATTCTTCTGTTGGAGTCTTCTCTTGAGGTAATGATTCGTTGCTTGAGTTGTTATCCATCTAGATCTATCATTTGTGGGATTTTTGGAAGTATACCTAGTGCTATCTTGAGTTTGGAGGTTGGATCTGAGGTTACTACCTCAGATCTAGAGTAGTGATGATTCAAAAGAGCCTAAAGTACCTGTTCAAGAGTTGTTGATGAAGCCTTTTTGTCCCAAACCCTAGCCTAGAGTGTATTATGCTTAGAGCTCCTTGGATTCACGTAAAGTTTGCCACTTTACGTGATGGATGGCTTGTATAAGAGTAGATCTACGGATTGGAGACCCTACATGGCTTGGAAAGCCTCTGTATGGATTAAGAACTAGAGGTACTCGGCGAGTTGGATGCAGAAAGGAAGGAACTCGACGAGTTGGAAGAACAACTCGGCGAGTCTGTTGAAGATTGCCTTGGACTCGGCGAGTCTGTTATTGGACTCGTCGAGTCTAGTCGCGAAGTCCTAACCGTTTTGGTTGAACTGTGAATCGGTGAGTCGAGGGACGACTCGGTGAGTTGAACAGGGGGTGACTCAGAGTTCGTGGGACTCGGCGAGTCTTGGGCTGACTCGACGAGTTGGGTCGCGATATGGGAGTTTTCAGAGCATAGGGACTCGACGAGTCAGCGGGCTGACTCGATGAGTAGAGTCAGTCAGGAAGTTCGACTTTGACTTTGACCAAGAGTTGACTTCCAGGGGTAATTTGGTAATTATTAGTATTTATTGAGTTCAGTCTTTTGGTATTATTAGTGGTGGAGTTCGTGTCGGAGGTTGGAACAGCGTCATCTTATCTCTTCATTCAGCAATTGTGAGGTGAGTTATCCTCACTATATCAACAGGGTCTAAGGCACCAAGGCTGGCCCTTCATCGGATTGTAATCTGGGCAGTGTTGTTGTGTTATTGCTTTGCTATGCTTGCATCCTGGTAGTTAGGATGGTATACATTAGTGACCGGTTAGGTCGGTATCCTATTTAGAATATGCTATGTATATGATCTGCTAGATCGGTTGACTGATGATTAATTGTATGTGGTTATATGTTTATGTGCACATGGATGGTTGACTGGGTTTGGATTGAGGTGGGTCCTACTTTGTGCTGTAGGCCAATATACCCAGGGCGGACCAGTTATCCTGAAGGCCCAGCGAGCGGTCCGGATAGGCTGTAGGCCCCACGAGGGCAGACCAGACGTGCTGAGGCTCGAAGAGTGGACCAGGCCGACTAAAGGCCCGATACGGGCGGACCAGTCATACTGTAGACTGAAAGAGTGGACCAGGTGGGTTGAAGGCCCGGTGCGGGTGGACCAACCACACTGCAGAATCGAGGGATATGGCTAGACTCTGAGGGTGGACCAAGTGGACTGAAGGCCCGGTACGACGGACCAGTCACATAGTAGACCCGAAGTGCATGGTTGTTCTATATTATGTTATGATATGGCTTGTTATGAGTATGGTATATGTGGTTGGTATTTTAGGGGTATCTCACTAAGCTTTTAGGCTTACAGTTGTGGTTTAAATGTTTTAGGTATTTCAGGAGACTGTGGCAAGGCAAAGGCGTGATCATACCGCTCCTCATGTTTATGTTTTATGTTATGGTTCTGGGAATACTCTGATAATAAATGTATTCAAAACCTTTTTGTAATAACTTAATGAATTTGGGTTGTTTTTGAAAAGTTTAAATTGGCTTGAATTTTTGGATGTTACAAGTTGGTATCAGAGCCTTGGTTTGAGTGAATTGGAGGAATATTCGTGTGAATCCAGTCTCAAATCAAGGAGAGTTTTCAAAATGAGAAATTAAAAGGGTTTTCAAAATGAGTAAAGGAGGACACGGAGGTACGATCAGCCGGAGCCAGTAAATAGCCCCAAAATACCATGCAAGTTATTTGTTTATGTGATATGATAGAACAACATGCTAGTACTAGGCTAGGGATCTTTAGGAAATTGCATGATAGAGTTTCCTGATTTATAATGCCTGCTAGCCTAGGGTTTCTTTATGTATGAGATTTCCAGTGATTCCTCTAGGAGTGAGGGTTGAGTGCTTGTTATGCATGTTCTTCTCTAGGGTGTTGTGGTGATACTTGATATAAATATGGGTAGGTGTGGAAGGTCGTATGGTCCCGTACTACTGAAAAGACAGGACCCATACGCATATCAAGGAAGTTACAACTCCTAGGGCTTGGTTGAGAGTCGGTTCCCGGGTTAGTGGGAGGTTTCTAATGTTTGCAGTGTTTTTCAGCATGATGGTTACGAGGCATGCTGGGAGTGGATCCGGATCAGGATCGGAAGCAGGACAGGGCGATCAGGGTGGGTCAGCACCACCCGAGGTTATCAGTCAGATGAGCACAGGCGAGTTAGATGTTAGGATTCGTGAGATCCTGCATGATGAGGTTGCTGCTATGTTCCGGGCCGAGTTGTCAGAGCTGTTTGGGTCGATCAAAACTACCATGGTCGAGTATTTTGATGAGCGTTATGCAGCTCTTACAGAGACGGCTACCGTGGTGGCTACAACGGCTGTAGCAGCAGCAGGGGGAGGAGCTGGTAGATGTTTTTAGTATCGGGACTTTGATAATACGAAGCCGCTACCTTCGATGGAGTTCAGGACCCGATTGTTGCTATGAGATGGTTGTCAGACGTGGAGGGGTGTTTCTTCACGTGTTCATGCCCTGCTGATCAGAGAGTGAGGTGTGCTATGAACGTGTTGAGGCTCGGGGCGAAGGATTGGTGGAGATTGACCACGGGGTCATATTCGGATGCGCAGCCGGTTGCGGTTTCGTGGGATAAGTTCCAGGAAATGTTTAGTACCCGTTATGTTCCGCGGGTTGAGAGGGAGAGGTTGGATCAGGAGTTCCTAGACCTGAAGCAGGATACAGAGCTAATGACGGAGATCACCAGGATGTTTACTGAGAGGGCGATGTTTTGCCTGAAGTTTGCTTCAGAGCAGGCTCAAATGTCCTGATATCTAAGTATGCTCAAGAGGGATATCTGGCAGTTTGTGTCTACGCAGAGGTGCGAGATTTTGCTGGAGTTGCAGGAGGCTGCTCGGCGGCGTGAGTTGGAGATTAAGCTACATTTGAGGGAGTAGAGGCAGGCCCCAGCACAGTCGCAGCCGGCGCTGAAATGGTCCAAGACCGTTGATACTAGATCGAGAGATCAAAGCAGCTGCACTTGTGGAAAGTGTGGGAAGGGTCACACTGGAGTTTGTAGGTACTGTGGTGTGTACCGCAAGTGCGGGAGAGAGGGGCATTACACAAGGGATTATTGTCAGACAGCCTCGGTCCAGGATATGAGGATTTGCTATCAGTGTCATCAGGTTGGTCACATGCGGGCCAACTGTCCACAACTTGCTGCAGGACCGGTGCAGGCTCCAGCACCAGCTACCTTGAGGATTTCGGGTGGAGGTCAGGGTGGAGTAGAGCTCCCGAGGGCTCAGGGGCATGCCTTTCAGCTTATAGCAGAGGAGGTCAGGGCAGAGTCGGATATAGTTGCGGGTATGTTTCCTTTTTGATATCTTGTTATCTTATGATTGCTGAGGAGTATTGCATATGCTAGTCATGTTTGCATGATTTATTGTGTTGTATTGTTCACATTTTCGTCTAGGTTACCTTTTGGTAGAGGGTTTTATAGCTAGGAGTTGTATCTAGTTAGTATCCAAGGGATGGATGTTCAGGATTGGTTATGTGGTCTTGTTGTTGGGTATAACATTCACGATGTGAGAAGTGTTCACCTGGGAGTCGGACTCCCTTGGGACTCGAGATGTGCAATGTCAGGAGAGCAGTTTTGTGAAGATTACTCGTTCAGAGGAAAGTAGTTTATGGATGAGGAAGGTATGGGATATAGATGATTGTTCTTGACAGGATGAGCTACCTGTATTTGGAGGTCAGTGTTCTAAGTGGGGGAGATTTGGAAAATTCTCAGGAGGATCAACAAGTATCTGAGTTTGACTAGCTGTTTGGAAGTCGACGGTGTTTCAGTCAGCCAGGAGTGTGGGCTGGTATGAGTAAGTGGCAGACTAGTAGGGGCAGGAAGCAGACCATGGAGTCAGGGTAGATTATGTTTGATGTTAGGCCTGGGTTAGGCCATGGAAAGGATTTCGGGATTAGAATGGAGTTAGAGTTCGGAACCCCTAGAGGGCTAGAATAGTATGTTCAGGAGAGAGTCCCAGGAAGGATAGTTCGGGATGAGATACGATAGTCTGAGCGATCCGGGGAGACTGAAGGTTTGTGGGCGTACCAGTCAAGCCGAAGGCTCAGAGAACGGTCCAGATAGGCTGAAGGCCCTGGAGGGCGGTCCAGACATGCTGAAGGTTCTGAGAGTGGTCCAGATTAGCTGAAGGCTTGGTAAGGCGGTACAGTCATGCTGAAGACTCGATAGGTGTTGATAAATCGATATGAGGAGATGGATTGAGTATGATGCAGTGCAATGGCAACCAGTAGGTCTGGCCCTGGGTATTGATCATGTTAGTGGGAGGCGGTGCATTGACTCAAGAGTCCATCCGAGTAGATTCAGAGCATGTGCGATGCACGGAGTAGCGGTTACTCTACAAGGGATAGTGTAGAGTGGGGTGCGTACATCGTGGAACTTGTCTGAAGCGACGAGGTTGGAAAGTAGATTCCCTTGGATAAGGAAAGGGAAAGATATGTAACTCCGGGAAGGAGTGTTGGTTCACGGAAGTGGAAATAATAGTGAGAATGGAGGATTGAAAGTATTTCAATTATGGTTGTTGAAGCACTGTGAAATACCAGTGGTATGGGAGCACTTCCGGATTGGGTGTCTGTTGAGGTTGTGGATGAATTTCCGGTGGTATAGTACCAGAGGAGTTCGGAAGGGATGCAAGGATGGAGCTTTGGATTTTCGGTATGGTTGTAATCAGGAGGTCGCGTATGTGGTGGTGATTCACCCTGGGAATGTCAGGAGGTATCATCAGTATGTGGGGTTTTCCAGCCCGAGGATGTTAGAGAAGGTTCAACATTTGTATGTGATTGCAGAAGAGAGCTCTTGGGAGTGCTCAGGAGCTGAAGGATGTTTCATACCGTCAGCTCGGGAAGGAACAAATTGGATTCAGAAAGGGAAGCGGGATGAGTCCCAGCAACTGGTAGCGGGTCGGATTCCGATGGTTCATGGTTATATCTAACTCGTAAGAGTCAAGTGATTGTTGTGATTTGGAATGAGTGAAGTATCATGGAGTGGTACTCGGTTGATAAGTGTGGTTATAAGACGATGAAGCCGGTGGCCGGCTTGAGGCGATGGTCAGGACACCGTAGGGGAAGAGTTGGGTTTTGGGTTTCGGTGGTAGTGTTTGGGGAACCTGGTTTGGTTAATGCCAGGTGGTGCATTGCGAGAGTAGTTTCTGGAGTTTGTGTTGTTGCAGGCTTCGAGGGCGAAGCCTAATTTAAGTCGGGGAAATTGTAACATCCCGATTTTATGAGTGCAAGTTCAGGGTTTAAAGTGAAAATCTGGATGGTCAACTCGACGAGTGCATGGGTAGACTCGGCGAGTAGGGTCGCGATTCTGGTCGCGTGTTAATTAGCCAGCTCGACGAGTAGGTGGCTGGACTCGGCGAGTTGGTGCTGTGTGGAGAAAACCCTAATCCCAGGGGTTGAGCCCTATATAAAGAACATAATACCCTCTCCCCAGCCTCTTTACTCTCCCTTGAAGTCCAGAAACCCTAATATTCGTTTGTGAGAGAATTAGAGAGCATTTGGATCTTGAAGGAGTGTTTGTTGAAGAGATCTTTGAAGATTAAGGGGCTTGGAGCAAGGGGCTTTACAAGGTTTTGGTTTATTCTTCTGTTAGAGTCTTCTCTTGAGGTAATGATTCGTTACTTGAGCTGTTATCCATCTAGATCTATCATTTGTGAGATTTTTGGAAGTATACCTAGTGCTATCTTGAGTTTGGAGGTTGGGTCTGAGGTTGCTACCTCAGATCTAGAGTAGTGATGATCCAAAAGAGCATAAAGTCCCTATTCAAGAGTTGTTGATGAAGCCTTTTTTTCCCAAACCCTAGCCTAGAGTGTATTATGCTTAGATCTCCTTGGATTCACGTAAAGTTTGCAACTTTACGTGATGGATGGCTTGTATAAGAGTAGATCTACGGATTGGAGACCCTACATGGCTTGGAAAGCCTTTGTATGGATTAAGAACTAGAGGTACTCGGCAAGTTGGATGAAGAAAGGAAGGAACTCGACGAGTTGGAAGAATAACTCGGCGAGTCTGTTGAAGATTGCCTTGGACTCGGTGAGTCTATTCTTGGACTCTTCGAGTCTAGTCGCGAAGTCCTAACCGTTTTGGTTGAGCTGTGAATCGGTGAGTCGAGGGACGACTCGGTGAGTTGAACAGGAGGTGACTCAGAGTTCGTGGGACTCGACGAGTCTTGGGGTGACTCGGCGAGTTGGGTCGCGATATGGGAGTTTTCAGGGCATAGGGACTCAACGAGTCAGCGGGCTGACTCGATGAGTAGAGTCAGTCAGGAAGTTTGACTTTGACTCAAGACTTTGACTTTGACCAAGAGTTGACTTCCAGGGGTAATTTGTTAATTATTGGTATTTATTGAGTTCGTTCTTTTGGTATTATCAGTGGTGGAGTTCATGTCGGACGTTGGAACTACGTGATCTTATCTCTTCAGTCAGCAATTGTGAGGTGAGTTATGCTCAATATATCGAGAGGATCTAGGGCACCAAGGCCGGCCCTTCATCGGATTGTAATTCGGGTAGTGTTGTTGTGTTATTGCTTTGCTATGCTTGCATCGTGGTGTTAGGATGGTATACGATAGTGACCGGTTAGGTCGGTATCCTGTTTAGAGTATGCTATGTATATGATCTTCTAGATCGGTTGACTGATGATTAATTGTTCTGTGGTTATATGTTTATGTGCACATGGATGGTTGACTGGGGTTGGGTTGAGGTGGGTCCTACTTTGTGCTGTAGGCCAACATACCCAGGACGAACCGGTTATCCCGAAGTCCCACCAAGCGGTCCAGATAGGCAGTAGGCCCCACGAGGGCGGACCAGACGTGCCGAGGCTCGGAGAGTGGACCAGGCCGACTGAAGGCCCGATGCGGGAGGACCAGTCTGTAACGCCCGGGTTTCAGGGCTAAGCATTTTTGACAATGTAATAGTCTAGTTCAATTATTGTAACTCTTTTGAAGTAATAAAAATGAAATATTTGAGTATTATGTGTATTTACGTGCTTATTATTTAATTATAAATGTATAATTAATAAATAATAAAAATAAGCATCAAAGTATGAGATAAGCCCGATATCTTTATATAAAGTTGTAGTGGTTGAAACAAGGATTTCGGGGATATAGAGAATGCCAAAATCCGAGTTATAACAAAGAAGTTATGGCTCGCCGAAGTTTTCTGGCAAAACTCGCACGACACCGGGAGATGTAAATAGTGAATTTACGATGAAGGACTTTTAGCCTTAGTGATCTAAACCAAATTTGTAGTATATGTTAAACCAAGAACATCCATAAAAAGAACGCCCAAATCTAACTTCGTATGAGGAAGTTATGATTTTTCTAAGATTCGGTTTAGTAGTGCACGACCCGAAACTCGAATTTTAGTTCGAGCGGTTTTTGGCTTACGTGACCTAAATGAGAGTTGAAGGTCTCATTAATAGGAAATCAACGGTAAAAAGACAGACAAAAATAGAGTCCGTATGTAGAAGTTATGAATTTTACGCGGACGTTCAACAGTATAATCTCCTTGTACTGTTAAATTTAAGACCGGTCGAGAATTAGCCGACGGAGTCAAAATGAAAGTTGTAGATCTTATTATTACCTACGCGAGGATATAAAGAACGCCAAAAATGGAGTTCGTATGGTAAAGTTATGGATTTTAGAAGTCGGAAGTGTGTTGTGCGAAAATGGGTGATGTGGCAGAATCTTGGCCATTGCTTTCTCCCCAAGTCTTGCCACTAGATGGTGACATGTGGCACCAAGTTCAGCCAAATTTCACCCTATAAATACCACCTCTCCCACCCTCATTTTCTTCACACCTTTCTCATTCTTTCTTCTATTTACTCCTTCTCTCTCTCTCTAGAACCTCTCTCTAGCCCCGAAATCTCCCGAAAAGCCTAGGGAACCTCCCTAGCACGAGGCGGAAGCCCCGGAGTGCTCGACGGCTCCGAGAAGAAGAGCTTTTCGGATCGAAAATGCTGCTCCAAGCAAAGTTTGGTTTATATATTACATGCTATGTGTGCATATTATCTGTATACTGGTATCTATGCTGGATGAATGTTTTTATATAAGTTTTAAATGATTTAAACTGTATATGTATTTTATATCTACAAAAATGTTGGGGTAAAACATGGGTAGATGTAATAAGACGATGTGTGATAAAATGATGTGAGGCCTCGATGTTGTTGTTGTTGATCCAGTCATCTAGCGGAGTACAGATGACGACCACAGACTCTTCTAGACAGTCCAGTGGAACGCTGGCAGGCTCGCAACCTGTAGGTGTTTGTGAACGATGTGTTCACCGGTGTACTCCATCCCCCTCATGGTTGACTTTAGGACATTTATTGCTAAGGAACCCCCTTAGCAGTAGTGTCCATCCCGATTATGATCCTTAGGATAGGTCCCTAATGATAGGTGTTTAGGGACGTAATGTGAGGATAACGGGAACGGGTGATCAGGTTATTGTTGGTTGATGAAATTAATAAACTTATTTATTGTGGGTTGAAAACCGTATGTGCTCACCAGGCTCCCAAGCTTGACCCACTCTGTTTTATGTATTACAGGTAGTGACGCTCGAGCATAGTTGTGATGTGTTAGGATGAGGGATTACAGATATAGGCCTATAGATATGAAATAATGTAGTAAGGCTTATATTGTATTGTTTATACTTATGTACTGTATCGAACATGACATCCCGAGTCTTTTAATGAAATACATTTCTAAGGAAATGCTTTTGATAACTCTTTATCATATTATTGTTTTGGGACAAATTCTGCAACTCTTTTATTAAAAGGTTACTCTGATTTTGAAATAAAGTATAAACAAAACCAGTCTTTTCTGGCCGTGATTTTGGGTTTGTCACAGTTGGTATCAGAGCATTAGTTTAAGCGAACTAGGAATTTGTAGGATTTCTAGACTTAAACTTAGAATGCTAAGCAATGATTGTGAGGTGTGAGCACTAGCTTATTTTAGGAATTATGCCTAAAATGCTTTTATGTGATAAATGCTTTGTGCCTTATATGCTATTATTTATTCGGATCTATGCTCTGTTGCCGACTGGATCTGGAAACCTTATGTGTTTAGGATTCTAAACGTACGACTACGATATTAGAACTAGCATGTAAACGTTTCGGAGAGATAAGGATGATTTGAACATCCGTCCTAAATAAAGATCTAAATTCACCTTATTCGGTGTATAGATCAAGATGGCAAGGACCCATAGCGGAAACGTGAACATAAATGGGAACAGAAACCAACCCCCAGTGATTGAGCAAATACCAGTTGTGGAAGCCACTGTCGGGACAATAACGATGGCCGGAGTGCAAACGATGATCCAGGCGATGTTGGATTGTAAAATGGAGGAAACCATGCGTTTGCTCCAGCAAAATCGAGAGGAAGCGACTATTCAGATCGAACAGCCCGAGTTGAACGAAGGGCAAAATGAGGAAGGAAACTACAGTGGGACTGTTGGTGAAGCCAACCCACAGATAGTTAGGCAAAACCATCAAGATGGAGGAAACGATGGACGTGGATGCAAATACAAGGATTTCATGGCATCCAAACCACCGAGTCTATCCGGAAGCCTGACGCCGGTGGAAGTCATGAACTGGATCTCTGAGATGGAGACGATGTTTGAGAGTTGCGAGTGTAGCAACATTCAGAAGATCGTTCTCGTGGTTCCTCTGTTGAAATCTGGAGTACTAAGCGGGTGGAAGCTACTAGCTGATTCAATGCCCAAAGGTGAAGCAAGCAAGATGTCGTGGGAGGATTTTCTGGTATAGTTGAAGATGCAATACTGCTCTGAGCAGGATCTTCTCGAGATCAACAACGAGTTCCAGAATCTGAAGAAGGGAAGAATGAGCGTTACTGAATACGCTGCAAGCTTTACTGAGAAAATGAAGCTTGTTCCTCACCTCGTCCCAATTGAACTCTCCAAGGTTAACAAATTTTCTCTCGGATTACCAGCGGACTTCGGTCCAATGGTCAAGCAAACTACCACTCTGAAAGCCGCCATCTGGGCTGCTAAGAATGTGGAGACCCAGATACGAGAGAAGGGTCTGGAGAGAGCGGAAGTGGGAGAGAAAAGGAAATTTGACGGATCCTCGAGGTCCGGTAAGAAGGGTAGATTCTTGAAGTCTGGTTCAAGAGGAGGAGGACCAGAAGTGAAGTGGTGCGACAAGTGCAAGAAGAAGCACTCTGGGAAGTGTGACGGAGGGGTCACTTGTTTCAAATGTGGAAAGCATGGGCACTATGCCAACGAATGCACGTTCACTAAGAAGGTCTGTTATGAGTGCAACGAGGTGGGGCACATTTCAAAGGATTGCCCGAAAAAGAAGGAGGCGGGAAGACCCAACATACCACCGAAACCGAAGGTGAGAGCCTTCCAAATGACGCTCGAGGCTTAAAAGGAGGCAGCAGATGTCGCTTCAGGTACCTTTCTTGTAAATGGTTTGCCTGCAAATATACTATTTGATTCCGGAGCCAACTACTCCTTTGTATCGCATAAATTTGGTGGGAAATTAGCATTGCCTGTAGAAAAACTTGATAATGCCTTGATTGTAGAAGTTACCAGTGGCAAATTCATACCTGTTAGTAATCGTATTAGGAACATCGTCATCGACCTAAGAGGAAACGAATTACACGAAGAACTATTACCCATAGAGTTAAACGGTTTTGACATCGTTTTGGGTATGGATTGGCTTAGCGCCAACGATGTCGAGATATTATGCCGAAAGAAGATAGTAAGGGTAAACCCACCCAGAAAGGAATCATTTATCGTGTACGGGGACAAACGCCGAGTGAATTCTGGAATCATCTCCCTGATGAAAGCCAGAAAATGTTTGTCCAAAGGATGTGCATCATACTTGGCATTCGTAATCGATGCTAAGAATGAAAAGAAAGAGGTGCAGAATATACCGGTTGTGTGCGATTATCCGGAAGTCTTTCCCGAAGATCTTCCCAGATTACCACCTGATAGGCAAGTGGAGTTTCGGATAGACTAGTTACCAGGTACAACACCGATAGCAAAGGCACCTTACCGATTAGCACCGACGGAGATGAAGGAGCTTATGACGCAACTTCAGGAGCTGTTGGACAACGGTTTCATTCGACCTAGTTCATCACCCTGGGGAGCTTCGGTGTTATTCGTGAAGAAAAAGGACGGAAGTATGAGAATGTGTATAGACTACCGAGAGCTGAACAAGGCAACAGTGAACAACAAGTATCCATTACCGAGGATTGAAGACCTATTCAATCAACTGCAAGGTTCGAGCTACTTCTCAAAGATCGATATTAGGTTAGGATATCATCAGCTGAAGGTAAGAGAGCAGGATATTGAGAAGACTGCATTTAGAACGAGGACACTATGAGTTCTTGGTTATGTCATTTGGACTAACCAATGCTCCTACAGCATTCATGGATTTGATGAACAGGGTTTGTAAACCATTCCTAGATAAATCCGTGATAGTGTTCATCGACGATATTCTTATCTACTTGAAGAGCCAAGGGGAGCATGGCAAGCATCTATGGGAGGTGTTGGAAGTGTTAAGGAAGGAGAAGCTTTACTCTAAGTTCTCCAAGTGTGATTTTTGGATCCGAGAAGTCCAATTCTTGGGTCATGTGGTTAACCAGGAGGGAATAATGGTTGACCTAACAAAAAATTGAAGCTGTAATGAAGTGGGAATGTCCAAGAGTCCCACGGAGATCCGAAGCTTTCTAGGATTAGCCGGATATTATCGACAATTTATCCAAGGCTTTTCTTCGATAGCATCTCCATTGACATCTTTGACCCATAAAGGAGCTACATATACGTGGAATGAGAAGCATGAAGAAGCGTTCGAGAAGCTAAAGAAAAAGTTATGTGAAGCACCGATACTTTCTCTACCCGATGGAGTTGAAGACTTCGCGGTTTACAGTGATGCATTTGGAGTCGGGTTGGGTTGTGTTATGACCCAAAGAGAAAAGGTGATAGCATACGCATCTCGATAATTGAAAGAACACAAAAAGAACTGCCCCACTTATGATCTGGAGTTGGCAGCAGTAGTATTTGCCTTAAAGATGTGGAGGCATTACCTTTACGACACAAAGTGAAAGCTTTTCACTGATCATAAGAGTCTCCAGTATCTCTTTAATCAGAAAGAATTAAACATGAGGCAACGATGCTGGCTAGAACTACTCAAGGACTATGACTGTGAAATACTTTACCACCCCAGTAAAGCAAATGTTGTTGCTGATGCTCTCAGTCGTAAAATCAACCTTGATAGGAAAAGGCCAAGAGCGTTGAGAATTGAAGTCGTCTCGACGATTGTGGAAAGTATCAGGAAAGCTCAAGAAGAAGCTTTAGAGAAGAATGACCGAAAAGAAGAACGTTTGGGCAAAACATTAGTGTTCGGTGCAAACAGTCGAGGACTGAAGATATTCCAAGATCGTATTTGGGTACCTAAGACGGGAGGAATAAGATACCTTTTGATGGAAGAAGCACATAAGACCATATACTCGATTCATCCCGGTATCACTAAAATGTATAGGGACCTAAAACCCTACTACTGGTGGCCGACGATGAAGCTCGATGTTGCGAAGTATGTGGCCGAGTGCGTGACTTGTGCAAGAGTTAAGGCACAACATCAGAAACCGTATGGGAGTTTAGAACCTTTACCTGTACCCATGGGTAATGGGAAGACATCACCATGGATTTTGTGACTAAACTACCCAGGACAAAGAGCGGACACGACATGATTTGGGTAGTCGTGGATCGTTTCACCAAGAGTGCACACTTCATAGCCGCCAACGAGAAGTGGTCTATGGATAAGCTTGCAAATGCTTACATGAAGGAAATTGTAAGACTTCACAGTGTTCCTCTTACGATTGTATCAGATCATGATAGTTGTTTCACGTCTAGGTTTTGGAGGAGTCTACAAGAGGAGTTGGGTACAAAGTTGTGTTTAAGTACTGCTTACCATCCGCAAACTGATGGTCAGAGCGAAAGAACGATTCAGATACTGGAAGATATGCTGAGAGCATGTACCCTCGAGTTCCAAGGGAACTGGGACGAGCACTTACCTCTGGTAGAATTCTCCTACAACAACAGTTTCCACTCGAGCATCAAGATGGCACCTTATCAAGCCTTGTATGGACAAAAGTGTCGTACGCCGTCTTGTTGGCTTGAAGTTGGAGAGAAGCAGTTTATGGGCCCTGAGATAGTCCATGGGACTGCTGAGAAGTTAAAGGTGATTAGGGAAAGGATGTTAGCAGCCCAGGATCGTCAGAAGAGCTATGCTGACAAGAAAAGACGACCGATAACCTTCGAAGTTGGGGATTTGGTTCTGCTTAAAGTCTCACCGTGGAAGGGACTTATACGATTCGGGAAACGAGGAAAGCTGAGTCCAAGGTTTATTGGACCATTCAAAGTTCTTCAGAAGATTGGGAACCAAGCTTACAAGCTAGAATTTTCCAAAGAACTCGATGGTATTCATAACACCTTCCATGTGTTATTTGAGGAAATTCATGGGAGAAGTTTCCAACATAATTCCAATCTCGGAGTTAAGGATGGATGAGAATAAGAGGGTGATCGAAGAGCCTGAGGCAATTGTTGACCATAAGATAAAGAAGTTGCGACACAAGATGGTCGACTTAGAGCTAGTCTGATGGAAACATTCGAATGGGCCGAATCTCACTTGGGAAACAGAGGATAACATGATGAGTCGCTATCCACATCTGTTTGTTGATGCATGATTCCGGGACGGAATCATCCTAAGGGGGAGAGAATTGTAACGCCCGGGTTTCAGGGCTAAGCATTTTTGACAATGTAATAGTTTAGGTCAACTATTGTAACTCTTTTTGAAGTAATAAAAATGAAATATTTGAGTATTATGTGAATTATGTGTATTTATGTGCTTATTTTTAAATTATAAATGTATAATTAATAAAGAATAAAAATAAACATCAAAGTATGAGATAAGCCCGATATATTTATATAAAATTGTAGCGGTTGAAACAAGGATTCCGGGGATATATAGAACGCCAAAATCCGAGTTATAACGAAGAAGTTATGGCTCGCTGAAGTTTTACGGCAAAACTAGCACGACACTGGGAGACGTAAATAGTGAATTTACGATGAATGACTTTTTAGCCTTAGTGATCTAAACCAAAGTTGTAGTATATGTTAAACCAAGAACATCCATAAAAAGAACGCCCAAATCTGACTTCGTGTGATGAAGTTATTCTTTTTCTAAGATTCGGCTTAGCAGTGCATGGCCCGAAACTCGAATTTTAGTTCGAGCAGTTTTTGGCTTACGCAACCTAAATGAGAGTTGAATATCTCATTAATAGGAAATCAACGGTAAAAAGATAGACGAAAACAGAGTCTGGAACACATGATACATGGCATAATGACTAACATACATCGGGCTTGCCCCGACATTGGACCGGAGTCTGGAACACATAACACATAAACATGCATGAATCACGAAGACATCAAGCATACATAACTACTTTTCGGGACTGCCCCGACATCGAACCGAAGTACGGAATAACTAAGCATGTAAACTACATCGGGCTAACACGACATACTCTACTACTTAAACAGACCGACATTAGTGCCTTAGACCCGTTCCTACTGGAGGAAAACTCACCTCATAAAGCCGACTTTAAAATCTCGCGGCGAGGAATATCTGGTAACTGCCTCGGCGTCCCTCCGACTATCAAATCACAATAATACATAGTCAATATCCGAAACTCTTTCCTAGGGTAAAATAACCATTTTACCCTTAATCAAATTCAACACTCTTGTCACGGTCCAGTAAAGGTCAATCCTAGTCAACTTAACTAGTGGTCCTCTCAGTCAACTCATCGAGTTCTCCTACTGACTCGTCGAGTTCTGCCTGAAATGATCATCGGGACATTTCGACTCTACTCGTCAAGTCCCTCCTTGGAGTCGTTGAGTCCTTTAGCTTCCTTATCCGAATATTGTTTAACTCATTGATTTATCTCCTTCCTCTCACTGATTCAACTCTCAACTCACTAACAGGGGAAATTTGGGTTTGCGACTGACTCATCGAGTCAGATGAGCGACTCGTCGAGTCCTTTGCATTCCATCACCATACAGTTGATCTTAAACGATTTCAATGCATCCTAAACATAGATTTGGACTTCTAGAGCTTGAATAACAAGTAAAATTTCCAACTTTACGTGTATGCATTGAGATATGAAGCTAAAACATCAAACTAGGATAGAAATGGAGATCTAAGGTTTGGGATAGGGCCTTGTGTGACAACCCGAAGTTCGTTCCGTCATCGTAACCCGATACGTCAATAAAAATTCGTCGTCTTAAATTGTTTCCGTTCTTTTCTAAATTAAGTCATTTATTTTAATTTTGTTATTATGACTTAATAATTGTCCAAATACGTTAGAAATCCATGGAAACACCTCAATTTATTATTTGGAAGAATAAAAATTTTATTCCGTCAAGTTATAAAAATGATTAAATCGGGTACGACCAAAAGCCTTACTTGATGACAGTATCGGGTAGAATTCCTTTGGGCCACAAACTCAACCCCTATATAAGGGATTGAGTGACATCATTTTGAGGCTTTTACTCTCTCTCTAAAAACTTTCTCTCACTACTCTCTCTCTCTAAAATCCAAAACTTAGCCAAAATCATCCAAAACAAGCTCCAAATCACTAAGGTAACTTCCCTAACTCATGAATTAGCATCTTAGACCTTCAAATTAGGGATTTATATGAGGAATGGGACCATAAACAAGTGTTTACGGTCTTGGAACCTTCTTAGACCGTGAACACATGTAATGAGGGTTTTTGTGCCATAGAACCCCTCCAAAACACTTCTAGGGCTTAGATTCGACTTAGAAACTTGCATGCATGAACCAAGGACCCCAAAATCATGACATTTGATGTATGAACATGAGTGTACGGCCCAAGAACCTTCTTGGACCGTAAACCCCCATTCATGGACCATAAACTCATGTTAATGAGTCAAAATGCCCTTGAACACCTTCAAAATGCTTCCATAGGAGTGTAGAACCTCATAAACCTTCATGTGATGCACCAAAACATAATCAAATGGGATAAACTTGAATTTACGGCCCAAGAACATTCTTGGACCGTAAACCCACCTCCTTAGGCCGTAAACACCCCTCAAAAGGTGTTAAGGTGCCTTTAACCCCTTGAATAGCTTGGTTTTGGACTTAGAATCACATATGATTGAATTACAACCACCAAAGCCCTTGATTCATGGACAAACATGAGTTTACGGTTGTAAAATCATGAGTTTAAGGTAGTAAACTCCCCAAGAACATCTCCTTAGACCATAAACTCATTTCCCAAGGCCATTTCAAGTCCCGATCACTTCCTAAGCCATGGAATCGACCCTAGAACCTTCCCGTGTGCATTGTATGACCATTTGGCATCCAAGAAACCACCACCCATGAGTTTACGGCCATAAACTCATGGGGATATGGTCAATAGGCCATAAACTCCTTAAGGAGTTTACTCTTGAAGAGTAAACTCCATATTTAGGCCCTACACACCCTTAGATGCTACCCGAATCACTCCTAACACTTGAATTGAAGTGTTTTCATGTCTTGGGGTGTAGATTCATATCTAATTAGTGGTTCAAAGTCTAATTAGATACAATTGTGTATCATTTCATATTACATAGGAACCTCACGTGTTATCAAACCCCGAATCGACACGTAGCATCCAATCCGACACATTTCTCGACCGGTGAGTTCATACCCCTACCCTTTTTCAAATGTTTTTCAAATGTTTTCAGGGGGGAATACAAGCAAAAGTACAAGGATATCTTGTACTCATACTTATTGTTTTCAGTTTAAATGTCTATATTCTGTATGTTTTAATATCGAAAACTGTGTTTATCAAATAGTTCGAATTACGAAGTTAGCTTTCAGACTAATCATAGATTTCTTGATAAAATGTTACAATCTAAATCATATTTCATAATCTACGAATAATTCATACTAATCATCAATTAGAATTAATACGAATACGAACACGAAAGTACAAATAGGAATAGAACGAATACGAAAGTATAACTAGGAATAGAACGAATAGGAATACTAAAGTAATAATGCGAATGCGAATACGAATACGAATATGAATAGTATTAGGAGTAGGAATAGGGATGCGAATACGAATACGAATACGAATAGGATTAGGATTAGGAGTAGGAATACGAATACGAATACGAATAAGACTACAAATATAAATACGAATACAAGTATAAGATACGAATATGAATATGATCAAGAATAAGAATACGAATACGAAGGCACGCGTCTAGGTACATTCAAGTGTAACACCATTAGGATATCAGAATACCTAGCTAATATAACAAGTACGAAAGGTAATCAAGCATTACATAGAAATTCAATAACTAAACTTACTTTTAGGAAAATATAGAATTTTCCTGGGATAACAATTGTACATAACCATATTTGTGTAATAAAACAGTTAATCCAACTTTACATATAAGAAAATATGGGATTTTCTTGGAAAACAAACTTTTCGTAAAACCAAAGGGAACTTGCACATTTTCAGAAAAAAAAACATCTTATGAACTCACCAGCTTTATGTTGATTTTCAAACTGCTTGTATTCTCAGGTCCATATTAGACAGTTACCCAGCGATCATTTTGGAGAAGACGGAGCGTACAGAAGACTCGTCTCTACTTTTGTTCATATAATATATGTATAACACTTGTAACACTTTACTTTTGAACAAATGTAAATTCAAATATGTAAAGTAATGGTTGTTTACTTTACTTACTATGTACATTGGATTTGATACTCAACGTGGAGTCCGCCCCGAAAATGTTTTCGCCTTAGGTTTTCGAGGTGTGACACCTTGGTTGAATAAAGGTGGCTACCTTGAGCTCCTAGAGGTTTCCATATCTGAAGTCTATAACCCCATGAGAGCTCCAATCTCGAGGTTATCCTTGAAATGACCCAAAAGTGACAAAAACAAGCATAGATGAAGATCTAATAAGAGAATGATCAAGTTTGAAACTTGATTAAAAGAAGGTGTAGCAAAAGAGGGTTAGCTTCTGGATCTTCTTCTTTTCCTTTGAACCTTCTACCTTCTTTTTCTTCTATAAGCTCCAAAATGCACAAATTTACTTCCAGTTGGCAAGGAATCACTCAAGCTCACTAATAAAGGGTTAGGGTTTCGAAGATGGTGCTCTGGAGGTGATGGAGGCTGGGGTGGGGGGCTATAACGACGTTTAAATCGGGTACAAACCCTAAAGATTAGGGTTTCATCTAGCCTGGCCGACTCGCCGAGTCGGGAATATTGAATCGTCGAGTCGCCCCTCAAATTTCCACATGATGTCCCGCATTTACTCGATGAGTTAGGGCTACTGACTCGTCGAGTAGCCCTTATAAAATGGAAAATAAAATAATTAAAATGACGTACCATGAACGGGGCGTTACACTATTTATATTTTTGTTTTTGATTCAATGATTAGTCTTGTGTATTTAATCATATGTGATTATATGTATTTAATCACATACGATTTCTATGGACAATATTCATTTTCACGATCTTGATTCAATAGTTGTTATCGTGTATTTATCACATGTGGTTATTTGTACTTAATATCATATGATTTGTGTGGAAAATATTTAATCACATGGAATGTATTTAATCACATATGATTAATATAGATAAAGAACAAGTTTGAATCAAGAAGACAAAAAAATCTTGCAAACATATATCATATATGGTTATATACAACAAATATTTATTTCGATCTAGTTAGTCAAGCTGTAATCCTAAAATACACAATGCTAGTTTATATGACACATGTTGTAAATTATATATAAATACGACTTAGTTGATATCACCACATGTGGTAAATTCTATATAAATATGATTTTGATGATCCAAACTCCAAAAATACATAAAATTTAGTCTAATGAGCCAACACATTTTAATTACCACCCCATTCTCTTGTTTATTTAAATCTCAAATTGTCACAAAATATTATAATACTAAAGTTACTAATATATAATAAACCAACAACATAACTAAAAAACAATTATATTCACTAATTCATTTTGCAACTTGATTTCATTTGTACGGCTTAAAGCTTTCAACAAAACCAAGACTTGGCAAAAGCCACAATTTAGTGGCACATTTTAGTAAAATCCATTTATGACTTGGTAAGATCTAAGTGGCATAACTTTGTAGTTCATTTAGCAAAACACATAAATTAAGAGTAAAATTCAGCTTACAATTGTATATATCATTATATTGTATAAAGTATAATATGGAAATGAGATAGTGCCGAAAAAATAGTATCATTACACCACTTTATCAGAAAACCTATTAGCTTATATCTACTTTATCAAAATGCATTTATGAATGTATTTTCAATATCCATAATCGACAGTAAAGTGTGATAACACCAATTTATCAAAAAACCAACCAGCCTATATCTACTTTATTGAAAACCATCTCACAAATGAAAAAACCAATTTCAAACTCCAATCTAATTTCGAATCCTAATTTTTAAAATACTTACAGCTTCAATGGGAGTAAGAGAAAACAATGAATCACCATGGAAAATTTCAATTCTAGTCAGGTATCACAAGAATCAATCGATGCAGAACCATCGACTAAACCCTAACCAAGAGATATCAAGCTACTGAGAAAGATATTAAGGATGTGATCAGAAAATACCTATGCAGACAAAACACTTGATTGCCGACACCGAGGAAAAAAAGATTTGGGGGAACGCTCTGATATTAACCATAGACATCAGAGAGAAGGATTTAAGAACATCGTTACCCTTTGTTGATGATACTGAAGAGGATTTCAGAATTTCAGAGTGGTAGTGGAGCTTCCGACGACATCTCCGTGGCTTTTTGGCATACTTCATACATAATTTTACAAGGCGAAAAGCCATAATAACCGTAGAACGAGACCATGAAAGCAAATCATGTCACATTCTACTTCAAATCTAGTGGAACTAGATCTTGTGGCGGGTGAAACGAGATCCGAGGATGGTTCGGGAGGAAAGGCATAAGATGTGGTTTCAGACGGTCAGAGGTGGAGGGAGGTGGCGAACAAGCAGATCCTAAGGAAGTGAAGAGGTGATCGTCAAGTAATTCTAATGACGTTACGGTGGTTTCAGTGTTGTTACGGTGGTTCCGACAGTGGTCCGTTGAGCATGATGGTGGTCTAGGTTTACCCTTACTTAAATTAACTCAAATGATTGGCTCATAATCAATTTCACAGACACACAATACTAGTAAAAACAAAATAACCTATATATATATATATATATATATATATATATATATATATATATATATATATATATATACACACACTAGAAGTGTGTCCGTGCAAAACGGCTGCTATAAATATATTCCTTAGCGAATAGTTTTTTATAGAGAAATAATTATTAGATTTTATTATTAGTTATTATGTAATAAAAAATTATCACTTTTAAATAAAATTTGAATATACATTATTATTATACTATTGTTGTAAATTAATTAATATTGATGTTTAGTTTAAGAAATATAAATTAATTTAATATTTTAAAATTTTAATTTTGCTCCAATTTGAAAATTTTAATTATATTTCTTAATTCAAGTTTGAAAATTATTAATAAATTACTTATGTATAATTGATTTGTACAAAAAGTTTTGTAATTTATACCTTTTAAATTTCAATATATGACTGATATGTTTTGTAATTTATATATATATATATATATATATATATATATATATATATATATATATATATATATACACCTTAATAAGCATTTACTATCAAATGTTGAATTTTAAGAGGTACACCCCTTAAAGGAGTAATTACAACAACTTTATGCATTATATAAAACTCAGAACTTATGCCAATCTTATCTGGTGAAAAGTCAAATGAGAGTCTCGGCTTTTCCACCTTTATATCTTTCGTTATGTATCGGTAATATGTTACTTTGTTTGACTTGGCTCCATTTAATATTACATGCATATAGTTCGAATTTTGAAATCCCCTATCTTCGGCCCATATATCGTCTCCCTTCCCCTATATTTCCCATCCTCTTCTTTGTGATCGTGCCGATTTCCTCAATCTTCTCTCATCTACGACTGAACCCTATGCAACAACCTCTTCAATCTAATGATGGTGGTGTAGCCTTCAATCACATAGTGGTCATCCTTTGGCCTCCTACTACGCTGCGGTTGGCTGCTCCGCCTAAACCATCACTACTATTCACCACCTAAATATGTTCCCTTCTCTCCTAACATTACCCTGTACCATTACACCACCATCGACCATCACCTATTTCCTTTCCCTCCTTAAAATCGCCCACCGTCTCTTCTGAATCTCTATACCAAAACCCTAATATACCTACTTGTATCGCTGTTGTCACTCATCGTTCTCTCTTAAAACCCTAGACACCATGTTTTGCACTCATAATTTGACTTAGTCATTTGAATATGGTTTATTTTTGTGTAGTTTTTGCAGGTTGTAGGAGAGTCAACCGCACATCATAGGTACACATTTATGGATTTGATTTGTTGTTCTTTATGTTTTATCAGATTTGCCCATAGTAGATTTTGTTTTGTTTTTTTTGTTATCTCTGACTTGCTCATAGTAGATTCGGTTTTATGTGTTTTTATCTTTGATTTTCTCTTAACAATTTTGCTATCTATGATTTGATTTCACAGTTTATATTTGTTTGTTATCTCTAATTTGTCATTTATTAGTTACAGGTTTTGAGTAACCAACACACTTAATGTTGGTCAAGCGTCATCTACATGTTATTTCGTTAATTAGTCATTATATTAGTGGCTATATGTTTTTCAAGATCAGAATTAAATTTAAAATGTTTTTTTGATTTCCAAGTTTGATATCTTTCTTTTGATTTCCCTATGTAAATGTTATTTTTCATATCCATATCTATGCACATGGAGTTTTTTTAATTAGTTATAAATACAATTATGATTGTTGCAATATTCTTCAATTATAACAATATGCAGTATGAAGCACCTACTTAGTTTTGCAAAATGGTTTCCATAAACATTTGTCCAAGAAGTAACTTTTAGCCTAAAACTCTATTTATTAGTTGAATTTGGTTTCGGTATCGAATCTCTATCATCTTGATTCATGTTTCGTAATGTTTTTTTAGTTTCTCTTACCATGCTAAAAGTGGGCAAGTCTCTTTTACATTTGGAATATGAAACCAGAGATCAATTTGATCAGGGCGGACGCATGAATAAGTAGTAGTAGGTGCACAAAAAAAATTCCGATCAAATATAACAAAAAAAGTTACGAGTGCATTAAACATAACAAATTTCTGTAGACAAACTTCGTGAAGGGCAAACTGCTCTTTTCATGGGCAGGTTCCTGGTCTCGTGGAGCTTGATTCCGTTTTGGTCGTGGTCGTACAAAGTTTTGAAGGCTTATTACCAAAATTTCATTCTGAATTAATGCATTTTTATAAGTTCAATTGTTTAGAGCAATATATATTATACAAATGCCAACTAATAAATGCATTTGTATAAGTTCGATACATTTTGCTTGACAAAACAAACGAATCAATTCAAAATGTAGAATGAGACATGAATTGAGTTAACCTAAATTTTAATAATTATGAAGAGAAGTAGTTGTTTAGTTTGAAACATATATAATGCATCTATACACATATGTGTGTAATGTGTATGAAACCTTAAATATAGAATATATTAAAATTACATAGTTTCAATCCATCAATATATCGACAAATTAACGTTTTTTAAACATAAAACTATTCTCACAAAATTTATCATATTATTGTATTATTGTTTTATCGTTTTTTTTTTGTTTTTTTTTTGTGCTTTTTTGTGATGTAAATGCTATTACGTCGAAAAGAAATTAAATAGAAAATTATGAAAGGTCATTGGTCACAAAGAATTTGTATGTAGCTCTAACATATCAAATTGTGTGTAAAAATATATATTAAATACGAAGAAGGTTGAAATGATTTTGAGTTCGTGGGAGTATATGTTTGCTAATGAAAAAAAAAATGATTTTTTACTAAATGATTGTCAAGTTAATGAAAAAGCAAATGATTAAGATATGAATTTTAAACGACGAGGAAAGTAATTTAATTTAGTTTTACTGAAAACAGCTTAAGTTTTAACAAGCTATATTCAAGTCCTTTTTGTTGGCTAATAACAAATTATACATAAAAGTAGAAGTAAATAAAAAGAATTGTTCATGGACAAGGAAAAGTGAATGTAAGAATAAATAAACTTGTTTTGGACAGGATTCAAAGAGCCATTTCCCAAAGGAGAACTTTAATCAGGACCTTTGACCAACTCAACCAACCTAACTTTTAATAATACAAATGAATTGAAATAATAATAAATTTGTTTCTACATAGGTGCATAATAATAAAAAAAACTTTTTCTATATTAATACGAAAAAATCTAGTAGTTGCCGGTGCAACCCGTACACCATTATAGATCCGCCCCTGAATTTGATCCTGAGTTGGATTTTCCACATGTTTTCACTTCTATTGTGATCTATAAATTTTCGTAAGATATTAAGTTTTAAAATCAATAATTTAGTGATGAAAGTATGTTATATTTTTTATAATCTTCCAATTTTTTTAAAAGTAAATGAACGATATCTATAAGGGATCTAGAAAGTTGAATGATAATAACATTTTTCAAAAGTTAGAAGGTTAACCTATTGATTTCTTTTATATTATTATTTCTCTTTTTCTAATTGCAGGTTTAACCAAAAGAAGTAGAATCCAAGAGAGAGTTAAAAATGTGTTTTGATGCTCTCTCAGATAAAGAAGGTAAAAGGGGTAGCTTCAGGTAATATTTTTCCTTTGTTGTTTTTTGGGTGCATTATTAGCACTGATGTGGGTTTACAGGTAAACCCCAAACCCCACCCCCAAGTGATAATCTTCATTTTTCTACCGTTTTTTGGCTTTTTTTTTTTGCCAATCTTGGTGATCCTGTCATGTATATCTCAATTTGGGTATACAAAATTACTTCCCATTTTGATTATTGCATTAACATTTTGAAAATGAAGTTAAGTTATGCATTGTAATTTCGATTTTTGATATTTTTCTATTGAGTTGAGCATTTTTAAGATCAATAGATTATTTGGTAACAAGGCTAACACTTGATTATTTAGGTTTGATATTGGCTATATTTCTCTTTCATTTGTAAGTATCTTAAAATTTCACACGTAAAAGAAGCATGTATTGGTGATGTTTATGATTGTATTACCAGTTTCTTTTCATGATATAAGGATACCAATTTCAATAAGTAGTTAATATATTTATCCATCATTTTTATATTTAAAATTGAGTGTTCTAATATTAACTTACTTGTTTTTACCTTATACTTGTAGATTTTTAATATATATGGAGTTCTTTTGAGCCATGGTTGCTCGACACTATAACTGCTAAAGGACCTCAACCTCAAGGTTGACATGAAAAGTATTAAACACCCTTTTTTGCATTTTCAAATATTTGTGATATTTTTTCTGTTGTTAGGTAGGTAAACATGAGATTATTTGGATATGAGCACCATGTGCAATGGATTAAGCTTCATCAATTGCAAATGATGCAACAATTAAAAACATATAGGTAAGCTTTTCAAGTGATGAGTTTTCTAAATGTTTTTAGACTTTTTATAGCGTCCTATTTTTTCAGCAGTTTTGGTAGTTTTTTTTTTACTATTTTTTTCTATTGTTAAAACATCATACTTTCCCGTGTAATAACAATATACTTTAACCAGTTCCTTTGGATTGTTCCATGTTTTGTAGTTACACCACTCCCAACGAATAACATGTGAAGGAGTGAAAGAAAGGGAAGGATGTTGTGATGTGAGTAGATACACATCCCACATGTGCTTCCAAAGGATTATTGGCTTATTGTATAGATTTATGTTAGACCAAGTATTTTTGGTATGATTTAAGATGATAGTTTGAATAATTTGTGCCATTATGCCAAACTTATTGTTATTTTTTGTTGTATTATCAAAAGATGTTTTATTATATTAGGGTTTAAATACCCGACTATAATTTAAGAATTAATGGTATGTAATAGAGCTAGTATCAAACTAATTGGTTTTTGGTTTGGTGGATGTATAAGTCAATTAAATCCACGGTAAACATCAAATCATCCTAACCTTATTGATGTATAATTATATTTGTTGATTTTTTTTAGTCAACTAAAAGAATATTTGTCTTTTTGTTCTTCAAAATTAAAAAATTAATGAAAATTGATGTAAAATTATATTTTTAATTAATTATTAATTTAGAATCATAAGTAAATTTAATCTTGAATGAATCTGCATCAAAACGGAAATCACTTATCCAAAACAACTAAAAATCCCAAATTGATTGTTATTTCATATAGAAATCATTTTTTACTTAAATATTTGTTGCTAATCATTTACCTCATGCTAATAAAGTTAAAAAAAAAATAATAAGTTTTTCTTTTATATTTCAAAAATTATTAGGAAAATAGTTATCATATCTAATCTCTTAGGTATACTGTTTTCAAAATAGAATTTCCTTTTTTGTTTTAACTTTTATCATAAACTTACAAATCATTTTACACGGATAAGATCTAAATAATAAGTTTGTTTGATTACCATTTTATCGATAAACGAAGCAATGTACTTTATATAAAAAATATAGATACAACAACTAAATATGTATAAAAGAAGTGAGAACAAACTAAAATACAAAAAATAGTTTTATTTTTGGTTTTAAAAAACCAATGTTTAAGTTTGATATGCCTCTTGTTTTTTTATTTTATTTTTTTATTTTTTATTTTTTAGTTAGGGGTATTTTGGTCAAAAGGAAAAACAAAAAAAATTCTAAACAGCGAAGCATGTTCAAGTTCTGGATGGTAAGTTAAGAGGATTTTGTTGGTAACTTTACTTATCTTTACAACAAAAGTGGTGTGGTTGTGGTCATTCTAATCATAATCGCCAAAGTAATAAAAATATACAAAATAGAATACATAACGCAATACATGGTGAGAGTGTCGAAGGGATTATTGATTATTTGGTCGATCGATTCCATGAAGAAAAGAACATTTACTATCATTTTGATGAAACGATAAACAATATAAATAACTTCAATGATGTGGAATTCTTTATGGTGCTCATTGTTAGTTGTTTACCCCATCATTACCCGCGACTAAAAGTTGGATGCCCTATAATACTCTTACTGTAACATCCCGAGTTTAGGAGTGCAAGTTCAGGGTTCAAAGTGAAAATATGGATGATCAACTCGGCGAGTCCATGGGTAAACTCGGCGAGTAGGGTCGCGATTGTGGTCGCGTGTTAAGTGGCCAAGTCGACAAGTCGGTGGTTGGACTCGGCGAGTTGGTGATGTGTGGAGAAAACCCTAATCCCAGGAGTTGAGCCCTATATAAAGAACATAATACCTCTCCCCAGCCTCTTTACTCTCCCTTGAAGTCCAGAAACCCTAATATTCGTTTGTGAGAGAATTAGAGAACATTTGGATCTTGAAGGAGAGTTTGTTGAAGAGATCTTTGAATATTAACGGGCTTGGAGCAAGGGGCTTTACAAGGTTTTGGCTTATTCTTCTGTTAGAGTCTTCTCTTGAGGTAATGATTCGTTGCTTGAGTTGTTATCCATCTAGATCTATCATTTGTGGGATTTTTGGAAGTATACCTAGTGCTATCTTGAGTTTGGAGGTTGGATCTGAGGTTACTACCTCAGATCTAGAGTAGTGATGATTCAAAAGAGCCTAAAGTACCTGTTCAAGAGTTGTTGATGAAGCCTTTTTGTCCCAAACCCTAGCCTAGAGTGTATTATGCTTAGAGCTCCTTGGATTCACGTAAAGTTTGCCACTTTACGTGATGGATGGCTTGTATAAGAGTAGATCTACGGATTGGAGACCCTACATGGCTTGGAAAGCCTCTGTATGGATTAAGAACTAGAGGTACTCGGCGAGTTGGATGCAGAAAGGAAGGAACTCGACGAGTTGGAAGAACAACTCGGCGAGTCTGTTGAAGATTGCCTTGGACTCGGCGAGTCTGTTATTGGACTCGTCGAGTCTAGTCGCGAAGTCCTAACCGTTTTGGTTGAACTGTGAATCGGTGAGTCGAGGGACGACTCGGTGAGTTGAACAGGGGGTGACTCAGAGTTCGTGGGACTCGGCGAGTCTTGGGCTGACTCGACGAGTTGGGTCGCGATATGGGAGTTTTCAGAGCATAGGGACTCGACGAGTCAGCGGGCTGACTCGATGAGTAGAGTCAGTCAGGAAGTTCGACTTTGACTTTGACCAAGAGTTGACTTCCAGGGGTAATTTGGTAATTATTAGTATTTATTGAGTTCAGTCTTTTGGTATTATTAGTGGTGGAGTTCGTGTCGGAGGTTGGAACAGCGTCATCTTATCTCTTCATTCAGCAATTGTGAGGTGAGTTATCCTCACTATATCAACAGGGTCTAAGGCACCAAGGCTGGCCCTTCATCGGATTGTAATCTGGGCAGTGTTGTTGTGTTATTGCTTTGCTATGCTTGCATCCTGGTAGTTAGGATGGTATACATTAGTGACCGGTTAGGTCGGTATCCTATTTAGAATATGCTATGTATATGATCTGCTAGATCGGTTGACTGATGATTAATTGTATGTGGTTATATGTTTATGTGCACATGGATGGTTGACTGGGTTTGGATTGAGGTGGGTCCTACTTTGTGCTGTAGGCCAATATACCCAGGGCGGACCAGTTATCCTGAAGGCCCAGCGAGCGGTCCGGATAGGCTGTAGGCCCCACGAGGGCAGACCAGACGTGCTGAGGCTCGAAGAGTGGACCAGGCCGACTAAAGGCCCGATACGGGCGGACCAGTCATACTGTAGACTGAAAGAGTGGACCAGGTGGGTTGAAGGCCCGGTGCGGGTGGACCAACCACACTGCAGAATCGAGGGATATGGCTAGACTCTGAGGGTGGACCAAGTGGACTGAAGGCCCGGTACGACGGACCAGTCACATAGTAGACCCGAAGTGCATGGTTGTTCTATATTATGTTATGATATGGCTTGTTATGAGTATGGTATATGTGGTTGGTATTTTAGGGGTATCTCACTAAGCTTTTAGGCTTACAGTTGTGGTTTAAATGTTTTAGGTATTTCAGGAGACTGTGGCAAGGCAAAGGCGTGATCATACCGCTCCTCATGTTTATGTTTTATGTTATGGTTCTGGGAATACTCTGATAATAAATGTATTCAAAACCTTTTTGTAATAACTTAATGAATTTGGGTTGTTTTTGAAAAGTTTAAATTGGCTTGAATTTTTGGATGTTACAAGTTGGTATCAGAGCCTTGGTTTGAGTGAATTGGAGGAATATTCGTGTGAATCCAGTCTCAAATCAAGGAGAGTTTTCAAAATGAGAAATTAAAAGGGTTTTCAAAATGAGTAAAGGAGGACACGGAGGTACGATCAGCCGGAGCCAGTAAATAGCCCCAAAATACCATGCAAGTTATTTGTTTATGTGATATGATAGAACAACATGCTAGTACTAGGCTAGGGATCTTTAGGAAATTGCATGATAGAGTTTCCTGATTTATAATGCCTGCTAGCCTAGGGTTTCTTTATGTATGAGATTTCCAGTGATTCCTCTAGGAGTGAGGGTTGAGTGCTTGTTATGCATGTTCTTCTCTAGGGTGTTGTGGTGATACTTGATATAAATATGGGTAGGTGTGGAAGGTCGTATGGTCCCGTACTACTGAAAAGACAGGACCCATACGCATATCAAGGAAGTTACAACTCCTAGGGCTTGGTTGAGAGTCGGTTCCCGGGTTAGTGGGAGGTTTCTAATGTTTGCAGTGTTTTTCAGCATGATGGTTACGAGGCATGCTGGGAGTGGATCCGGATCAGGATCGGAAGCAGGACAGGGCGATCAGGGTGGGTCAGCACCACCCGAGGTTATCAGTCAGATGAGCACAGGCGAGTTAGATGTTAGGATTCGTGAGATCCTGCATGATGAGGTTGCTGCTATGTTCCGGGCCGAGTTGTCAGAGCTGTTTGGGTCGATCAAAACTACCATGGTCGAGTATTTTGATGAGCGTTATGCAGCTCTTACAGAGACGGCTACCGTGGTGGCTACAACGGCTGTAGCAGCAGCAGGGGGAGGAGCTGGTAGATGTTTTTAGTATCGGGACTTTGATAATACGAAGCCGCTACCTTCGATGGAGTTCAGGACCCGATTGTTGCTATGAGATGGTTGTCAGACGTGGAGGGGTGTTTCTTCACGTGTTCATGCCCTGCTGATCAGAGAGTGAGGTGTGCTATGAACGTGTTGAGGCTCGGGGCGAAGGATTGGTGGAGATTGACCACGGGGTCATATTCGGATGCGCAGCCGGTTGCGGTTTCGTGGGATAAGTTCCAGGAAATGTTTAGTACCCGTTATGTTCCGCGGGTTGAGAGGGAGAGGTTGGATCAGGAGTTCCTAGACCTGAAGCAGGATACAGAGCTAATGACGGAGATCACCAGGATGTTTACTGAGAGGGCGATGTTTTGCCTGAAGTTTGCTTCAGAGCAGGCTCAAATGTCCTGATATCTAAGTATGCTCAAGAGGGATATCTGGCAGTTTGTGTCTACGCAGAGGTGCGAGATTTTGCTGGAGTTGCAGGAGGCTGCTCGGCGGCGTGAGTTGGAGATTAAGCTACATTTGAGGGAGTAGAGGCAGGCCCCAGCACAGTCGCAGCTGGCGCTGAAATGGTCCAAGACCGTTGATACTAGATCGAGAGATCAAAGCAGCTGCACTTGTGGAAAGTGTGGGAAGGGTCACACTGGAGTTTGTAGGTACTGTGGTGTGTACCGCAAGTGCGGGAGAGAGGGGCATTACACAAGGGATTATTGTCAGACAGCCTCGGTCCAGGATATGAGGATTTGCTATCAGTGTCATCAGGTTGGTCACATGCGGGCCAACTGTCCACAACTTGCTGCAGGACCGGTGCAGGCTCCAGCACCAGCTACCTTGAGGATTTCGGGTGGAGGTCAGGGTGGAGTAGAGCTCCCGAGGGCTCAGGGGCATGCCTTTCAGCTTATAGCAGAGGAGGTCAGGGCAGAGTCGGATATAGTTGCGGGTATGTTTCCTTTTTGATATCTTGTTATCTTATGATTGCTGAGGAGTATTGCATATGCTAGTCATGTTTGCATGATTTATTGTGTTGTATTGTTCACATTTTCGTCTAGGTTACCTTTTGGTAGAGGGTTTTATAGCTAGGAGTTGTATCTAGTTAGTATCCAAGGGATGGATGTTCAGGATTGGTTATGTGGTCTTGTTGTTGGGTATAACATTCACGATGTGAGAAGTGTTCACCTGGGAGTCGGACTCCCTTGGGACTCGAGATGTGCAATGTCAGGAGAGCAGTTTTGTGAAGATTACTCGTTCAGAGGAAAGTAGTTTATGGATGAGGAAGGTATGGGATATAGATGATTGTTCTTGACAGGATGAGCTACCTGTATTTGGAGGTCAGTGTTCTAAGTGGGGGAGATTTGGAAAATTCTCAGGAGGATCAACAAGTATCTGAGTTTGACTAGCTGTTTGGAAGTCGACGGTGTTTCAGTCAGCCAGGAGTGTGGGCTGGTATGAGTAAGTGGCAGACTAGTAGGGGCAGGAAGCAGACCATGGAGTCAGGGTAGATTATGTTTGATGTTAGGCCTGGGTTAGGCCATGGAAAGGATTTCGGGATTAGAATGGAGTTAGAGTTCGGAACCCCTAGAGGGCTAGAATAGTATGTTCAGGAGAGAGTCCCAGGAAGGATAGTTCGGGATGAGATACGATAGTCTGAGCGATCCGGGGAGACTGAAGGTTTGTGGGCGTACCAGTCAAGCCGAAGGCTCAGAGAACGGTCCAGATAGGCTGAAGGCCCTGGAGGGCGGTCCAGACATGCTGAAGGTTCTGAGAGTGGTCCAGATTAGCTGAAGGCTTGGTAAGGCGGTACAGTCATGCTGAAGACTCGATAGGTGTTGATAAATCGATATGAGGAGATGGATTGAGTATGATGCAGTGCAATGGCAACCAGTAGGTCTGGCCCTGGGTATTGATCATGTTAGTGGGAGGCGGTGCATTGACTCAAGAGTCCATCCGAGTAGATTCAGAGCATGTGCGATGCACGGAGTAGCGGTTACTCTACAAGGGATAGTGTAGAGTGGGGTGCGTACATCGTGGAACTTGTCTGAAGCGACGAGGTTGGAAAGTAGATTCCCTTGGATAAGGAAAGGGAAAGATATGTAACTCCGGGAAGGAGTGTTGGTTCACGGAAGTGGAAATAATAGTGAGAATGGAGGATTGAAAGTATTTCAATTATGGTTGTTGAAGCACTGTGAAATACCAGTGGTATGGGAGCACTTCCGGATTGGGTGTCTGTTGAGGTTGTGGATGAATTTCCGGTGGTATAGTACCAGAGGAGTTCGGAAGGGATGCAAGGATGGAGCTTTGGATTTTCGGTATGGTTGTAATCAGGAGGTCGCGTATGTGGTGGTGATTCACCCTGGGAATGTCAGGAGGTATCATCAGTATGTGGGGTTTTCCAGCCCGAGGATGTTAGAGAAGGTTCAACATTTGTATGTGATTGCAGAAGAGAGCTCTTGGGAGTGCTCAGGAGCTGAAGGATGTTTCATACCGTCAGCTCGGGAAGGAACAAATTGGATTCAGAAAGGGAAGCGGGATGAGTCCCAGCAACTGGTAGCGGGTCGGATTCCGATGGTTCATGGTTATATCTAACTCGTAAGAGTCAAGTGATTGTTGTGATTTGGAATGAGTGAAGTATCATGGAGTGGTACTCGGTTGATAAGTGTGGTTATAAGACGATGAAGCCGGTGGCCGGCTTGAGGCGATGGTCAGGACACCGTAGGGGAAGAGTTGGGTTTTGGGTTTCGGTGGTAGTGTTTGGGGAACCTGGTTTGGTTAATGCCAGGTGGTGCATTGCGAGAGTAGTTTCTGGAGTTTGTGTTGTTGCAGGCTTCGAGGGCGAAGCCTAATTTAAGTCGGGGAAATTGTAACATCCCGATTTTATGAGTGCAAGTTCAGGGTTTAAAGTGAAAATCTGGATGGTCAACTCGACGAGTGCATGGGTAGACTCGGCGAGTAGGGTCGCGATTCTGGTCGCGTGTTAATTAGCCAGCTCGACGAGTAGGTGGCTGGACTCGGCGAGTTGGTGCTGTGTGGAGAAAACCCTAATCCCAGGGGTTGAGCCCTATATAAAGAACATAATACCCTCTCCCCAGCCTCTTTACTCTCCCTTGAAGTCCAGAAACCCTAATATTCGTTTGTGAGAGAATTAGAGAGCATTTGGATCTTGAAGGAGTGTTTGTTGAAGAGATCTTTGAAGATTAAGGGGCTTGGAGCAAGGGGCTTTACAAGGTTTTGGTTTATTCTTCTGTTAGAGTCTTCTCTTGAGGTAATGATTCGTTACTTGAGCTGTTATCCATCTAGATCTATCATTTGTGAGATTTTTGGAAGTATACCTAGTGCTATCTTGAGTTTGGAGGTTGGGTCTGAGGTTGCTACCTCAGATCTAGAGTAGTGATGATCCAAAAGAGCATAAAGTCCCTATTCAAGAGTTGTTGATGAAGCCTTTTTTTCCCAAACCCTAGCCTAGAGTGTATTATGCTTAGATCTCCTTGGATTCACGTAAAGTTTGCAACTTTACGTGATGGATGGCTTGTATAAGAGTAGATCTACGGATTGGAGACCCTACATGGCTTGGAAAGCCTTTGTATGGATTAAGAACTAGAGGTACTCGGCAAGTTGGATGAAGAAAGGAAGGAACTCGACGAGTTGGAAGAATAACTCGGCGAGTCTGTTGAAGATTGCCTTGGACTCGGTGAGTCTATTCTTGGACTCTTCGAGTCTAGTCGCGAAGTCCTAACCGTTTTGGTTGAGCTGTGAATCGGTGAGTCGAGGGACGACTCGGTGAGTTGAACAGGAGGTGACTCAGAGTTCGTGGGACTCGACGAGTCTTGGGGTGACTCGGCGAGTTGGGTCGCGATATGGGAGTTTTCAGGGCATAGGGACTCAACGAGTCAGCGGGCTGACTCGATGAGTAGAGTCAGTCAGGAAGTTTGACTTTGACTCAAGACTTTGACTTTGACCAAGAGTTGACTTCCAGGGGTAATTTGTTAATTATTGGTATTTATTGAGTTCGTTCTTTTGGTATTATCAGTGGTGGAGTTCATGTCGGACGTTGGAACTACGTGATCTTATCTCTTCAGTCAGCAATTGTGAGGTGAGTTATGCTCAATATATCGAGAGGATCTAGGGCACCAAGGCCGGCCCTTCATCGGATTGTAATTCGGGTAGTGTTGTTGTGTTATTGCTTTGCTATGCTTGCATCGTGGTGTTAGGATGGTATACGATAGTGACCGGTTAGGTCGGTATCCTGTTTAGAGTATGCTATGTATATGATCTTCTAGATCGGTTGACTGATGATTAATTGTTCTGTGGTTATATGTTTATGTGCACATGGATGGTTGACTGGGGTTGGGTTGAGGTGGGTCCTACTTTGTGCTGTAGGCCAACATACCCAGGACGAACCGGTTATCCCGAAGTCCCACCAAGCGGTCCAGATAGGCAGTAGGCCCCACGAGGGCGGACCAGACGTGCCGAGGCTCGGAGAGTGGACCAGGCCGACTGAAGGCCCGATGCGGGAGGACCAGTCTGTAACGCCCGGGTTTCAGGGCTAAGCATTTTTGACAATGTAATAGTCTAGTTCAATTATTGTAACTCTTTTGAAGTAATAAAAATGAAATATTTGAGTATTATGTGTATTTACGTGCTTATTATTTAATTATAAATGTATAATTAATAAATAATAAAAATAAGCATCAAAGTATGAGATAAGCCCGATATCTTTATATAAAGTTGTAGTGGTTGAAACAAGGATTTCGGGGATATAGAGAATGCCAAAATCCGAGTTATAACAAAGAAGTTATGGCTCGCCGAAGTTTTCTGGCAAAACTCGCACGACACCGGGAGATGTAAATAGTGAATTTACGATGAAGGACTTTTAGCCTTAGTGATCTAAACCAAATTTGTAGTATATGTTAAACCAAGAACATCCATAAAAAGAACGCCCAAATCTAACTTCGTATGAGGAAGTTATGATTTTTCTAAGATTCGGTTTAGTAGTGCACGACCCGAAACTCGAATTTTAGTTCGAGCGGTTTTTGGCTTACGTGACCTAAATGAGAGTTGAAGGTCTCATTAATAGGAAATCAACGGTAAAAAGACAGACAAAAATAGAGTCCGTATGTAGAAGTTATGAATTTTACGCGGACGTTCAACAGTATAATCTCCTTGTACTGTTAAATTTAAGACCGGTCGAGAATTAGCCGACGGAGTCAAAATGAAAGTTGTAGATCTTATTATTACCTACGCGAGGATATAAAGAACGCCAAAAATGGAGTTCGTATGGTAAAGTTATGGATTTTAGAAGTCGGAAGTGTGTTGTGCGAAAATGGGTGATGTGGCAGAATCTTGGCCATTGCTTTCTCCCCAAGTCTTGCCACTAGATGGTGACATGTGGCACCAAGTTCAGCCAAATTTCACCCTATAAATACCACCTCTCCCACCCTCATTTTCTTCACACCTTTCTCATTCTTTCTTCTATTTACTCCTTCTCTCTCTCTCTAGAACCTCTCTCTAGCCCCGAAATCTCCCGAAAAGCCTAGGGAACCTCCCTAGCACGAGGCGGAAGCCCCGGAGTGCTCGACGGCTCCGAGAAGAAGAGCTTTTCGGATCGAAAATGCTGCTCCAAGCAAAGTTTGGTTTATATATTACATGCTATGTGTGCATATTATCTGTATACTGGTATCTATGCTGGATGAATGTTTTTATATAAGTTTTAAATGATTTAAACTGTATATGTATTTTATATCTACAAAAATGTTGGGGTAAAACATGGGTAGATGTAATAAGACGATGTGTGATAAAATGATGTGAGGCCTCGATGTTGTTGTTGTTGATCCAGTCATCTAGCGGAGTACAGATGACGACCACAGACTCTTCTAGACAGTCCAGTGGAACGCTGGCAGGCTCGCAACCTGTAGGTGTTTGTGAACGATGTGTTCACCGGTGTACTCCATCCCCCTCATGGTTGACTTTAGGACATTTATTGCTAAGGAACCCCCTTAGCAGTAGTGTCCATCCCGATTATGATCCTTAGGATAGGTCCCTAATGATAGGTGTTTAGGGACGTAATGTGAGGATAACGGGAACGGGTGATCAGGTTATTGTTGGTTGATGAAATTAATAAACTTATTTATTGTGGGTTGAAAACCGTATGTGCTCACCAGGCTCCCAAGCTTGACCCACTCTGTTTTATGTATTACAGGTAGTGACGCTCGAGCATAGTTGTGATGTGTTAGGATGAGGGATTACAGATATAGGCCTATAGATATGAAATAATGTAGTAAGGCTTATATTGTATTGTTTATACTTATGTACTGTATCGAACATGACATCCCGAGTCTTTTAATGAAATACATTTCTAAGGAAATGCTTTTGATAACTCTTTATCATATTATTGTTTTGGGACAAATTCTGCAACTCTTTTATTAAAAGGTTACTCTGATTTTGAAATAAAGTATAAACAAAACCAGTCTTTTCTGGCCGTGATTTTGGGTTTGTCACAGTTGGTATCAGAGCATTAGTTTAAGCGAACTAGGAATTTGTAGGATTTCTAGACTTAAACTTAGAATGCTAAGCAATGATTGTGAGGTGTGAGCACTAGCTTATTTTAGGAATTATGCCTAAAATGCTTTTATGTGATAAATGCTTTGTGCCTTATATGCTATTATTTATTCGGATCTATGCTCTGTTGCCGACTGGATCTGGAAACCTTATGTGTTTAGGATTCTAAACGTACGACTACGATATTAGAACTAGCATGTAAACGTTTCGGAGAGATAAGGATGATTTGAACATCCGTCCTAAATAAAGATCTAAATTCACCTTATTCGGTGTATAGATCAAGATGGCAAGGACCCATAGCGGAAACGTGAACATAAATGGGAACAGAAACCAACCCCCAGTGATTGAGCAAATACCAGTTGTGGAAGCCACTGTCGGGACAATAACGATGGCCGGAGTGCAAACGATGATCCAGGCGATGTTGGATTGTAAAATGGAGGAAACCATGCGTTTGCTCCAGCAAAATCGAGAGGAAGCGACTATTCAGATCGAACAGCCCGAGTTGAACGAAGGGCAAAATGAGGAAGGAAACTACAGTGGGACTGTTGGTGAAGCCAACCCACAGATAGTTAGGCAAAACCATCAAGATGGAGGAAACGATGGACGTGGATGCAAATACAAGGATTTCATGGCATCCAAACCACCGAGTCTATCCGGAAGCCTGACGCCGGTGGAAGTCATGAACTGGATCTCTGAGATGGAGACGATGTTTGAGAGTTGCGAGTGTAGCAACATTCAGAAGATCGTTCTCGTGGTTCCTCTGTTGAAATCTGGAGTACTAAGCGGGTGGAAGCTACTAGCTGATTCAATGCCCAAAGGTGAAGCAAGCAAGATGTCGTGGGAGGATTTTCTGGTATAGTTGAAGATGCAATACTGCTCTGAGCAGGATCTTCTCGAGATCAACAACGAGTTCCAGAATCTGAAGAAGGGAAGAATGAGCGTTACTGAATACGCTGCAAGCTTTACTGAGAAAATGAAGCTTGTTCCTCACCTCGTCCCAATTGAACTCTCCAAGGTTAACAAATTTTCTCTCGGATTACCAGCGGACTTCGGTCCAATGGTCAAGCAAACTACCACTCTGAAAGCCGCCATCTGGGCTGCTAAGAATGTGGAGACCCAGATACGAGAGAAGGGTCTGGAGAGAGCGGAAGTGGGAGAGAAAAGGAAATTTGACGGATCCTCGAGGTCCGGTAAGAAGGGTAGATTCTTGAAGTCTGGTTCAAGAGGAGGAGGACCAGAAGTGAAGTGGTGCGACAAGTGCAAGAAGAAGCACTCTGGGAAGTGTGACGGAGGGGTCACTTGTTTCAAATGTGGAAAGCATGGGCACTATGCCAACGAATGCACGTTCACTAAGAAGGTCTGTTATGAGTGCAACGAGGTGGGGCACATTTCAAAGGATTGCCCGAAAAAGAAGGAGGCGGGAAGACCCAACATACCACCGAAACCGAAGGTGAGAGCCTTCCAAATGACGCTCGAGGCTTAAAAGGAGGCAGCAGATGTCGCTTCAGGTACCTTTCTTGTAAATGGTTTGCCTGCAAATATACTATTTGATTCCGGAGCCAACTACTCCTTTGTATCGCATAAATTTGGTGGGAAATTAGCATTGCCTGTAGAAAAACTTGATAATGCCTTGATTGTAGAAGTTACCAGTGGCAAATTCATACCTGTTAGTAATCGTATTAGGAACATCGTCATCGACCTAAGAGGAAACGAATTACACGAAGAACTATTACCCATAGAGTTAAACGGTTTTGACATCGTTTTGGGTATGGATTGGCTTAGCGCCAACGATGTCGAGATATTATGCCGAAAGAAGATAGTAAGGGTAAACCCACCCAGAAAGGAATCATTTATCGTGTACGGGGACAAACGCCGAGTGAATTCTGGAATCATCTCCCTGATGAAAGCCAGAAAATGTTTGTCCAAAGGATGTGCATCATACTTGGCATTCGTAATCGATGCTAAGAATGAAAAGAAAGAGGTGCAGAATATACCGGTTGTGTGCGATTATCCGGAAGTCTTTCCCGAAGATCTTCCCAGATTACCACCTGATAGGCAAGTGGAGTTTCGGATAGACTAGTTACCAGGTACAACACCGATAGCAAAGGCACCTTACCGATTAGCACCGACGGAGATGAAGGAGCTTATGACGCAACTTCAGGAGCTGTTGGACAACGGTTTCATTCGACCTAGTTCATCACCCTGGGGAGCTTCGGTGTTATTCGTGAAGAAAAAGGACGGAAGTATGAGAATGTGTATAGACTACCGAGAGCTGAACAAGGCAACAGTGAACAACAAGTATCCATTACCGAGGATTGAAGACCTATTCAATCAACTGCAAGGTTCGAGCTACTTCTCAAAGATCGATATTAGGTTAGGATATCATCAGCTGAAGGTAAGAGAGCAGGATATTGAGAAGACTGCATTTAGAACGAGGACACTATGAGTTCTTGGTTATGTCATTTGGACTAACCAATGCTCCTACAGCATTCATGGATTTGATGAACAGGGTTTGTAAACCATTCCTAGATAAATCCGTGATAGTGTTCATCGACGATATTCTTATCTACTTGAAGAGCCAAGGGGAGCATGGCAAGCATCTATGGGAGGTGTTGGAAGTGTTAAGGAAGGAGAAGCTTTACTCTAAGTTCTCCAAGTGTGATTTTTGGATCCGAGAAGTCCAATTCTTGGGTCATGTGGTTAACCAGGAGGGAATAATGGTTGACCTAACAAAAAATTGAAGCTGTAATGAAGTGGGAATGTCCAAGAGTCCCACGGAGATCCGAAGCTTTCTAGGATTAGCCGGATATTATCGACAATTTATCCAAGGCTTTTCTTCGATAGCATCTCCATTGACATCTTTGACCCATAAAGGAGCTACATATACGTGGAATGAGAAGCATGAAGAAGCGTTCGAGAAGCTAAAGAAAAAGTTATGTGAAGCACCGATACTTTCTCTACCCGATGGAGTTGAAGACTTCGCGGTTTACAGTGATGCATTTGGAGTCGGGTTGGGTTGTGTTATGACCCAAAGAGAAAAGGTGATAGCATACGCATCTCGATAATTGAAAGAACACAAAAAGAACTGCCCCACTTATGATCTGGAGTTGGCAGCAGTAGTATTTGCCTTAAAGATGTGGAGGCATTACCTTTACGACACAAAGTGAAAGCTTTTCACTGATCATAAGAGTCTCCAGTATCTCTTTAATCAGAAAGAATTAAACATGAGGCAACGATGCTGGCTAGAACTACTCAAGGACTATGACTGTGAAATACTTTACCACCCCAGTAAAGCAAATGTTGTTGCTGATGCTCTCAGTCGTAAAATCAACCTTGATAGGAAAAGGCCAAGAGCGTTGAGAATTGAAGTCGTCTCGACGATTGTGGAAAGTATCAGGAAAGCTCAAGAAGAAGCTTTAGAGAAGAATGACCGAAAAGAAGAACGTTTGGGCAAAACATTAGTGTTCGGTGCAAACAGTCGAGGACTGAAGATATTCCAAGATCGTATTTGGGTACCTAAGACGGGAGGAATAAGATACCTTTTGATGGAAGAAGCACATAAGACCATATACTCGATTCATCCCGGTATCACTAAAATGTATAGGGACCTAAAACCCTACTACTGGTGGCCGACGATGAAGCTCGATGTTGCGAAGTATGTGGCCGAGTGCGTGACTTGTGCAAGAGTTAAGGCACAACATCAGAAACCGTATGGGAGTTTAGAACCTTTACCTGTACCCATGGGTAATGGGAAGACATCACCATGGATTTTGTGACTAAACTACCCAGGACAAAGAGCGGACACGACATGATTTGGGTAGTCGTGGATCGTTTCACCAAGAGTGCACACTTCATAGCCGCCAACGAGAAGTGGTCTATGGATAAGCTTGCAAATGCTTACATGAAGGAAATTGTAAGACTTCACAGTGTTCCTCTTACGATTGTATCAGATCATGATAGTTGTTTCACGTCTAGGTTTTGGAGGAGTCTACAAGAGGAGTTGGGTACAAAGTTGTGTTTAAGTACTGCTTACCATCCGCAAACTGATGGTCAGAGCGAAAGAACGATTCAGATACTGGAAGATATGCTGAGAGCATGTACCCTCGAGTTCCAAGGGAACTGGGACGAGCACTTACCTCTGGTAGAATTCTCCTACAACAACAGTTTCCACTCGAGCATCAAGATGGCACCTTATCAAGCCTTGTATGGACAAAAGTGTCGTACGCCGTCTTGTTGGCTTGAAGTTGGAGAGAAGCAGTTTATGGGCCCTGAGATAGTCCATGGGACTGCTGAGAAGTTAAAGGTGATTAGGGAAAGGATGTTAGCAGCCCAGGATCGTCAGAAGAGCTATGCTGACAAGAAAAGACGACCGATAACCTTCGAAGTTGGGGATTTGGTTCTGCTTAAAGTCTCACCGTGGAAGGGACTTATACGATTCGGGAAACGAGGAAAGCTGAGTCCAAGGTTTATTGGACCATTCAAAGTTCTTCAGAAGATTGGGAACCAAGCTTACAAGCTAGAATTTTCCAAAGAACTCGATGGTATTCATAACACCTTCCATGTGTTATTTGAGGAAATTCATGGGAGAAGTTTCCAACATAATTCCAATCTCGGAGTTAAGGATGGATGAGAATAAGAGGGTGATCGAAGAGCCTGAGGCAATTGTTGACCATAAGATAAAGAAGTTGCGACACAAGATGGTCGACTTAGAGCTAGTCTGATGGAAACATTCGAATGGGCCGAATCTCACTTGGGAAACAGAGGATAACATGATGAGTCGCTATCCACATCTGTTTGTTGATGCATGATTCCGGGACGGAATCATCCTAAGGGGGAGAGAATTGTAACGCCCGGGTTTCAGGGCTAAGCATTTTTGACAATGTAATAGTTTAGGTCAACTATTGTAACTCTTTTTGAAGTAATAAAAATGAAATATTTGAGTATTATGTGAATTATGTGTATTTATGTGCTTATTTTTAAATTATAAATGTATAATTAATAAAGAATAAAAATAAACATCAAAGTATGAGATAAGCCCGATATATTTATATAAAATTGTAGCGGTTGAAACAAGGATTCCGGGGATATATAGAACGCCAAAATCCGAGTTATAACGAAGAAGTTATGGCTCGCTGAAGTTTTACGGCAAAACTAGCACGACACTGGGAGACGTAAATAGTGAATTTACGATGAATGACTTTTTAGCCTTAGTGATCTAAACCAAAGTTGTAGTATATGTTAAACCAAGAACATCCATAAAAAGAACGCCCAAATCTGACTTCGTGTGATGAAGTTATTCTTTTTCTAAGATTCGGCTTAGCAGTGCATGGCCCGAAACTCGAATTTTAGTTCGAGCAGTTTTTGGCTTACGCAACCTAAATGAGAGTTGAATATCTCATTAATAGGAAATCAACGGTAAAAAGATAGACGAAAACAGAGTCCGTATGTAGAAGTTATGAATTTTACGCGGACGTTTAACAGTATAATCTCCTTGTACTGTTAAAATTAAGATCGGTCGAGAATTAGCCGATGGAGTCAAAATGAAAGTTATAGATCTTATTATTACCTATGCATGGATATAAATAACGTCAAAAACGGAGGAGGTATGTGAAAGTTACTGATTTTAGAAGTCGTAAGTGTGCTGTGCGAAAATGGGTGATGTGGCACAATCTTGGGCATTGCTTTCTCCCCAAGTCTTGCCACTAGATGGTGACATGTGGCACCAAGTTCAGCCAAATTTCACCCTATAAATACTAGCTCTCCCACCCTTATTTTCTTCACACCTTTCTCATTCTTTCTTCTCTTTACTCTCTCTCTCTCTCTCTCTCCCTCTCTCTCTCTCTCTAGAACCTCTCTCTAGCCCCGAAATCCCCCGAAAATCCTAGGGAACCTCCCTAGCACGAGGCGGAAGCCCTGGAGTGCTCGAAGGCTCTAAGAAGAAGAGCTTTTCGTCTCGGAAACGCTGCTCCAAGCAAAGTCTGGTTTTCTACAAACCCGCTGTAAGTGAGCGACGCCTACGCTATTTTTAATATAGCTTTTATTTAATTATAGTAACATTATTAGGAACTTATAATAAATAGTTGGGCTATTATTATGGGTTATATAAGTATTTTTTTAACGCTTATATAATAGTAATAATAGCTACACTATTAATTAGTCTCGGCGAATAATAGACTAAACTCTAGTGGTAATAATACTAGGTTTCGTCGAAGGAAATTCTTTTTAAGAAGCGAAGCATTGTCTGAGTTCGGAATCACCACCTTTTCAAGTGAGTGCATAGTTACTTTCATCTTACACATAGATATGAAGTATTTTATATATTACGTGCTATGTGTACATATTATCTGTATACTTGCTATCTATGCTGGATGAATGTTTTTATACAAGTTTTAAATGATTTAAAATGTATATGTATTTTATATCTACAAAAATGTTGGGGTAAAACATGGGTAGATGTAATAAGACGATGTGTGATAAAATGATGAGAGGCCTCGATGTTGTTGTTGTTGATCCAGTCATCTAGCGGAGTACAGATGAAGACTAAAGACTCTTCTAGACAGTCCAGTGGAACGCTGGCAGGCTCGCAACCTGTAGGTGTTTGTGAGCGATGTGTTCACCGGTGTACTCCATCCTCCTCATGGTTGCCTTCTAGACATTTATTGCTGAGGAACCCCGTTAGCAGTAGTGTCCATCCCGATGATGATCCTTAGGATAGGTCCCTTATGATAGGTGTTTACGGACGTAATGTGAAGATAACGGGAACGGGTAATCGGGTTATTGTTGGTCGGTGAAATTAATAAACTTATTTATTGTGGGTTGAAAACCCTATGTGGTCACCAGGCTCCCAAGCCTGACCCACTCATTTTTATGTATTAAAGGTAGTGGCGCTCGAGCATAGTTGTGATGTGTTGGGATGAGGGATTACGGATATAGGCATGTAGATATGAAATACTGTAGTAAGGCTTATATTGTATTGTTTATACTTATGTACAACATCGAACATGACATCCCGAGTCTTTTAATGAAATAAATTTATAAGGAAAAGCTTTTGATAACTCTTTAGCATATTATTGTTTTAGGACAAATTCTGCAACTCTTTTATTAAAAGGTTACTCTGATTTTGAAATAAAGTATAAACAAAACTGGTCTTTTCTGGCCGTGATTTTGGGGATGTCACACAGTTATACTGTAGACTCAGAGAGTGGACCAGGTAGGTTGAAGGCTCGGTGCAGGCGGACCAACCACACTGCAGACTCGAGGGATATGGCTAGACTCGGAGGGTGGACCAGGTGGACTGAAGGTCCGGTGCGGCGAACCAGTCACACAGTAGACTTGAAGTGCATGGTTGTTCTATGTTCTGTTATGATATGGCTTGTTATGTGTATGGTATATGTGGTTGGTATTTTGGGGATATCTCACTAAGCTTTTGGGCTTACAATTGTGGTTTAAATGTTTCAGGTATTTCAGGAGACCGTGGCAAGGCAAAGGCGTGATCGTACCGCTCCTCATGTTTATGTTTTATGTTATGGTTCTGGGAATATTCTGATAATAAATGTATTGAAAACCTTTTTGTAATAACTTAATGAATTTGGGTTGTTTTTGAAAAGTTTAAATTGGCTTGAATTTTTGGATGTTACAATTACGAAATCTTGACCTATCAAATGGATTATGTACCGAAACTCGATTGATATGTAAAAGCTTTAAGCACAATGTCATTGATGGAAAAATAACTTTTGGTCAACATACTAGAAAGTGGGTATTTTTTTACATGAATTCCTCTATGTAAGCCTGATGATTACATGTTAGCATTCAAGTTGAAGAGATAATAAATTCCAATTTGATTATGCTTCGTAATGACAATCAATAAAGCCTAGAGATAAAATATTCAAAATGCATGTATTTATCTTTTAGAATCAGTTTTCTCACATGACCAATTTTATTTTGCACTATCAAGAAGGATATCATGTGCCAATACAAAAGTATTAGTGAAGTCTGATGTACAATTCAATGGAAATGAAGTTTATACATCAAATGTGGTGTATAAAGAAATATCGCACGATTAATAATGCACAATCAATTATGTGTTCATGTACACCGGTAAAGAATCAAAACTTTTAATTTTTAATTCTTATTGATTTGGTTTATGTTAGCTTGACTCTTATTAATGATTGTTTAGATGTAAATTACTTGAACAAAAGAATTAATTGTCTATACAAAATAATTCCTACAAAAACTATTTACATCTGTCGCTTAATGAGGGTAAACGACTAGTATATATATATATATATATATATATATATATATATATATATATATATATATATATATATATCTATATATATATATATATATATACATATATATATATATATATATATATATATATATATATCGACTTAGGTTATTCTATTATAATTAATTATTGTGCGGATATCGTATGCTATAAGAATTACTAAGAGAATAAGTTGTTTAGCAATGCGAATATGTTCAATCTTACAAAAATATCGTCATTTTCATGCATTCTCGCTAATTATTATTTAATTTTGTTCTCACATATCGTTTTTCACTCATTTTCATTCTGACAGAATACGACCCAATAAAGCATTCTAACAACATTTTGACAGAAATCAGAATTATAATAAGTGTATAATAACCTTATATAAGATTTAATTAATGAGAATGTGTGTTAATAATAATAGTTATGTAAAATTGAATATATTTATATTATCAAATAACATATTTTCTCAATTCAGTGGCAGACCCTTTAAGGGACCGGGGGAGGCCATGGCCCCCCAGGTTTTTTTCGTACTAATAACTGTATAGAGACTACATATAGTGTAATTATCTCCAAAAAGCCCATAAAACTAATTTTATGCCCCCGTATAATTGATGGTATATACATGCAACTTCAAACAAATCAGAAAACCAATCTTATAAAAAATTGATAATTCGAAAAGAAAATTACTTAACAAATTACCAAAAAATCAAAACAACTGCTATTTATTAGGATAGTTAAATTAAAAAACCAAAAGTCTATAAATCAATCGGTAATTATTCCAATGTACAAGCTTTTTACTCTGATTTTTGAGAAAATATATAAACCCCTAATACTCTTAAAAAATCATCGCTAACATCGAGAAGAACAATCAAGGCTCACCGGATAATATCGACGCCTTTGGAATGGTTAGCTACGCTGTTGTCAATACAGAGACCTCCGTGAGCTCTTGCTATTTGCTCTCCACTCTTGTTGCTCACCTCCGAGTGCTCTCTCTATCTACTCTCAGTCGTTTGCCGAATCGCTCGCATCACCCGACTGGCAACCTCCGTGATTCTCGTTATCTTCTTCGTCGGTCCTGTACTCCTATATGTGTTTTCTTTGCTCTCCATCTTTCTTTTTCTCTTTCACTTGTGAAAAATTAAGAGGGTGGGGTAAATAGGTTAATGACAAAGTAAAGAAATGTGCTTACTTGAAAACTAAAAAGATATAAAAAAACTAAAAGTAATTATAGAAAGTGAAAACAGTAGCACTATCTATCTATATTCTATTCATTCCTGTGTTTATTTTACTTCCCATGTATTGAAATTATTTTATATTGTTAAGAGATTAATTTTAAAACATTAAAATGAAAACATCCACATTTTATACACACGATGATATTATAAAGTATAAAATTTAGATTTGATTGTCTAAAAATATACCGAATTTAACTATATTATCGTTTTGATATATTTAATTTAATTATTTGTATTATGTAATAGATATTAACATGACAATTAAATTTATGAATTAAAAAAAAAAACATAAAAGTTTTAATCAAAATCCCGAATCGACACATCTAATTATTTTATATAATTTTATTTTGAAGTTTTGTTTGCCCCACACTTTAATTCTTGTGTTCCGCCCCTGTTCTCTATCATTCTCATAGCATACGATATGCGTACAATAAAGAGCTAGAATACTTGAATCTAGCTCTCTCTCTCTCTCTCTCTCTCTCTCTCTCTCTCTCTATATATATATATATATATATATATATATATATATATATATATATATATATATATATATGCTTAGGTTATTTTGTTTTTATTAAGTATTGTGTGCCTGTGAAATTGCTTCTGAGCCAATCATTTGAGGTAATTTAATTAAGGGTTTTATATTTGTTAACTAATTAAAATTGATCAATTTAATCACACAAATTTCAGCATAAGGGTATTTTGGACAATGAAATATATTTAAAAAAGGAAATTTTTGAAAATTTAGGGATAATTAATTATCCTACTTTAAAATTTTTGATTTTTTAAAAGTAATTCAATATTAATTCTAAAGTATTTTTAATAATAACCGAATTTCTATCAGAATAACATTTTCTTAGAATGCTATATTTTGTCAGAATAACATTTTGTTAGAATGCACAAAATCGATTCACTGAATAATAACAACTTTATGAAAGAATACACAACGAAATTAGCTAGTTGGTAGAAACGAAGAAAAAAACATGTGAAATTTCAACATCATTGCAAAATTTTAAAACTAAAAGTTGAAATTGTAGAAATTAGCTAGTTGGTAGAAACGAAGAAAAAAACCTATTTTCTATGGAATGGAATTGCAAGCCGGTAACCGCAGGGAAGGATGGTGTCGGCAGTGGTGGAGTCGTCTAGTTTTTGCGCCGATTGTGTAGTCGTCGTCTGATGCCGCTTGTGAAACAGTCGGCTCGCCTGATTTCTTTTTCTTTTATGAACGATGTACAAATGGGTGAAAAGAACGATCATGTGATATAAGAAAGATGGTAGGTCAATCATATTTATTTTGTTTCCATAACTGCAAGGATTTTATTAAATGATATCATTAATTGAAAGGACAAAAAACCGAAAATACCCTTTTTTATTTAATTAATATTTAATTTCTTTCTAATTTCTGATTGGTGCATTTAGGAACACAATATTGAACCTACCTCTCTCTCTCTCCCTCTCTCTCTCTTTATATATATATATATATATATATATATATATATATATATATATATATATATATATATATATATATATATATATATATATATATGTATGTATGTATGTATATACTTTGTTAGTTTACTACTACTATTACATTTTTGTCTTTTTTGTTGATAAATATTCGCTTTCGTTATATAGAGTAAATTATTGAAACCGTTTCTATGGTTTGGTCAAAATTATACGTTTCGTCCCTAAACTTTTTTTTTTTTTTTTTTTTTTGCACTCGGATCGTCCCTATAATTTGATTTTGTTGTGTTTTTCATCTCTTACATACATAAAATTAGGGATCAAACGTACAATTTTGACCAAACTATAGGGACGAAAAACACAACAAAATTAAACCATAAAGACGATCCGAGTGCAAAAAAAGTTAGAGACCAAACATACAATTTTGACCAAACTATAGATATGATTATATCCAAATTTGGAGGCACCAATAATTTTAATTAATCATGGGTACTGATACTATTGCTGACATAATAACCTCTATACGAAATGCCGATATGTATAGAAAAAGCGTGGTTCGAGTAGCATCTACTAATATAAGCCAAAGTATTGTTAAAATACTTTTACGAGAGGGTTTTATCGAAAACGTGAGAAAACATCAAGAAAACAACAAATCTTTTTTGGTTTTAACCCTACGACATAGACGGAATAGGAAAAGGACTTATAGAAATCTTTTAAATTTAAAACGGATCAGTCGGTCGGGTCTACGATTCTATTCTAACTATCAAAGAATTCCTAGAATTTTAGGTGGAATGGGGATTGTAATTCTTTCTACCTCTCAGGGTATAATGACAGACCGAGAGGCTCGACTAGAAAGAATAAGCGGAGAAATTTTGTGTTATATATGGTAATCCTTCTAATATCCGAATTCAATACGAAACTTCTTATTTGTGAAAAAGAAAAGAGAAGGGGTGGGTTGTCTGTAACATCGCAAAAATACAACCAATTTAAAACTTTCAAAACAACCCGATTTTCATTAAAATGTTTACAAAAAGGTTTTCAATACAATTATTAGAGTATTCCCAGAATCACATTGCTACAAATCATGAGGAACGGTACGATCGCGCCTTCGCCTTGCCACGGTCTCCTAAAGAACCTGAAAAACATTAAACCACAACTGTAAGCCTGAAAGCTTAGTGAGATACCCCCAAAATACCAACCACGCATACGCCCTTCCAGGCTGCGACCTTCCGGTCCAAAATATACAAAACATACATAACATAACAGAACATAGAACAACCATGCATATTGGGTCTACTGTGTGATTGGTCCGCCGTATCGGGCCTTCAGTCCATCTGATCTATCCTCCAGGTCTAGTCATGTCCTTCGAGTCTACAGTGGGGTTGGTCCGCCCGTATTGGGCCTTCAACCCACCTGGTCCACTCTCTGAGTCTACAGTGTGACTGGTCCGCCCGCATCGGGCCTTCAGTCGGCCTGGTCCACTCTCCGAGCCTCGGCACGTCTGGTCCGCCCTCGTGGGGCCTACAGCCTATCCGGACCGCTCGCTGGGCCTTCGGAACAACCGGTCCGCCCTGGGTATCTTGGCCTACAGCACAAAGCAGGACCCGCCTCAACCCATCTCCAGTCCAAACAACCATGTGCACAAAACATACATTCATATAACAGTAATAGACAGCAAACCGAGCAAGCAGATCACATAGCATATCATTACCCTAACCGGGTTACCGACCTAACCGGTCACTAGCATAACATCACTCTGTATATCGGGAAACTGACCTTAGCAAGGCCTCCTAGCATGTACCATCCTAGCTACCAGGATGCAGACACATCAAGCAATAACATAATAACCATATCTGAATCTCAATGCAATAAAGGGCTGGCCTTGGTGCCTTAGACCCTGTTGATATAGTGAGGATAACTCACCTCGAAACTGTCGGCTGAAAAGATAAGATCCTGCTGCTCTGAACTCTGACACGAACTTCTCCACTGAACATCAAAACATACAACTCAATAAATACCCTTAATTACCAAAATACCCCTGGAAGACAACTGGTCAACCTTGGACAAGTCAAAGTCAACCCCTGACTGACCCTACTCGCCGAGTCAACCCGATGACTCGCCGAGTCAACCCGATGACTCGCCGAGTCCATACGCTCAGAACTTCCTTCAATCAGCGACCCAACTCGCCGAGTCACCCCAAGACTCGTCGAGTCCAACAACTCTGAGTCCACTCGCACCCAACTCACCGAGTCATCCCTTGACTCACCGATTCCTCGACTCAACCAGAAATATTGGGACTTCCTCGACAAGACTCGCCGAGTCCAAATAGAGTCGTCGAGTCCAAGGCTATCTTCAACCTACTCGCCGAGTTGTTCTTCCAACTCGTCGAGTTCCAGGCCATCTTCAAGCAACTCGTCAAGTCGCCCCATGTGACTCGACGAGTACCACCGGTCTGAATCCATACAGAAGCATCTCAGGCCATGCAATTGATCCAAAACATAGATCCAACCTCCTACAATCCATCCATCATGTAAAGTGGCAAACTTTACGTGAATCTAAAGAGATCTAGGCCTTATTCACCTTAGAACCAAGGTTTGGGACATGGTGGCTTCACTAAGCACTCAAACACAGGAACTTTAATGCACTCTAGGCCTTCAATATTCCAGATCTGAGGTAGCAACCTCAGATCTAACCTCCAAACTCCAAAACATTCCAAGATATACTCCCTACAAACCCCAAAATGAGAAACTAGGAAGATACAGCCCAAGAACGAAGGTTTTACCTCCAAAAGATGCCTCAATAGCAGCCAAACTCGAATCCACACAAAGCCCTTTGATCCAAGCCACTTCTCCTTCAAGATCTCTTCAAACAACACCTCTCCAAGCTCTAGTTTGCTCAATAATGGGACTCTCCACGAATTTAGGGTTTCTAGAACTCAAAGGGGGGGGGGGGGGAGGGGGACAAGGGAGGCTGTGGAGGGGTATAATGCTCTTTATATAGGGCTCAATCCCGAAAATTAGGGTTTTCTCCATACAACACCTACTCGCCGAGTCCATCTTTGGACTCGCTGAGTAGGCCACTTGACACGCGACCATAGCCGCGATCTGACTCGCCGAGTCTACCCATGGACTCGCCGAGTCACCCTCCGAAACTTACGCTTTTAGCCCTTCAACCCTACTCTTGCGATTCCGGGATGTTACATTGTCTAATAGGGTTCTTCCTCCACTAGTTGATACTTCAAGGGGGTTTTACCTGTAATGAAAGAACAAAAATGAATTCATGAAGGTTTAATTACTGAATCGCTTCCCAACGGCATGTTCCGGGTTCTTTTAGACAATGAAGATATGATTCTAGGTTATGTTTCAGGAAAGATCCGACGTAGTTTTATACGGATACTGCCAGGAGATAGAGTCAAAATTGAAGTAAGTCGTTATGATTCAACCAGAGGTCGTATAATTTATCGACTTCGAAACAAATATTCGAAAGATTAGGTGTTTTTTCAACTTCACTATTTATTTCGTAGGAATACGATTCAAAATAGAAAATTTCAAGAAACTTATTTTCTTCCAAAAAGTGGATTCAAAATCAAAGTAAGGAGTGGGAAATATGAAAATAAAAGCTTCTATTTGTAAAATTTGTGAAAAATGTGAACTAATCCGTCGTCGGGGACGAATTAGAGTCATTTGTTCCCACCCAAGACATTACTCTATTATATATTTGTATAACATTAAAAAATTGAAATCTAGGATTTAGATTCTGTATCTGCACGTTAAAAGGTTTTTATATAATAACTATCAAATGATAATTTTTGTAGTATTAAAATCAACTATGATTCCGCTTATGTATTTTATATTGGATAATATTGTTTTTATTTTTTATTATTTATTTATTTATTTATTTTGTATATATATTTTAAAATCTATAAAAAATACATATTATTTTTATCAACTTTATATTATAATTATTATTACAAATACAAACTAAAAGAAGTGATATTTTCATTTAATAAATTGATTTATCCATTTGAAAATGTATGTTTTAATAATTTGTACGATAGCTGCAATGTTTTGCACATTATATCGATAAATCAATTTAATAAGTGGAAATATCATCTCTCACTTTTAAAAGATACTCATGAAAATAGTTTGGTTAATGAATTTTTTTTAGGGAATATTACTTATTAAGGTAATTAACTTTTCGGTTTGTTCACATCTGGGTAACTATTATTTTTTGTATACATCTAGGTAATGAACTTGCTGGAAGTGTTAGCATATAACCATTATAACCTGCTATAGCAGATCATAATGGTAATCTACTAACACTTCCAGCAAATTCGTTACCTAGATGTGTTCGAAAAAATAGTTATCCAAATATAAAAAACCAAAAGAGTAAACTACACGAATGGTCCCTGTGGTTTGGGGGGATTTCTGTGTGTTCGGTCCCTAACTTATTTTTTTAACTCAGATGGTCCATACTGTTTATTTTTGTTGTGCGTGTGGTCCCTGCTTACCTAAAAAGACTATTGTGTCATTATTAAATTTAATTGTTTTATTAATTTTCTTATTTATGTATTTATTTTTTTATATATTTAAAAAAAATTAATAGACTCCACATATTTGTACCTCTTTACCCTAAACTTGAAACCACATTTGGAAAATTTTAATCTGGCTCCTACCGGTGACCATCCCATCTTTCATCTGCCTCAAATTCTATTTCTTTCTCATCTCCGGTGACATCGACGTCTTCAACATCTTTTTTTTGTCTTTCAACTCTAGCTAGCTAATACCACAACTCACTTTATCTTTAGTGGGTTGTGGTGTTGGCGTGCTAGAGTCGATAGACCAAAAAAAGGAGGGATTGTGAAGACATCAATGTCACTAAAGATAAAAAGGAAATAGAAGTTGAGGAGGATGAGAAATGGGATGGTGACTGGTGGGACCAAGATTAAATTTCTTAAAGACAAAACTTCAAAAATGGTCCCTATGGTTTCTGAAAATATCAAGTTTAGTCCTTAATTTCAAAAAACCTCACAGATGGTCCTTGTGGTTTCAAAACTTTTAATGTTTGATCCTTATGGCTAACTCCGTCCGTATTTGTCTGTTAAGTGGAGGGCATTTTCGCCATTTCACTACCCACGAACCATTTATGAGGTTTTCGCTTACTTTTTTTTTAAATAATAATAATAATAATAATAATAATAATAATAATAATAATAATAATATTTAATATGCAAGGGTCCCACATCTCTTTATCTCTCTCATCTGCAAAAATATAAAGGCATATGTTCTTTACCATTTTAGAGGGCAAGATGATTACATGAACTTTGGGATGGACTTGAGGCGCAAATGTGAATTCTCGATACCCAATTAGATTCCACATGTAATTTCTAGGAATTTTATTATAAATGCCCCATGTTTCAATCCCAAATATCGATCTAGTTTTTTGGGTTGTGGTTGTTTCTCTCTTGAACCACTTCCAACCCGTTTCGATTTGGTAAAAAAAATTCTTTTATATTAATTTAACCCACAAAAATGATGACGAGATGGAGTAGATTGAAGAAGGTGAGAAGAATTTTTCAGCAATTTGATTTTAGCAAAGATGGTGGCTTCAACAGAGAAGAGATGTCTATTGTCGCTGTAAACCCTAGGGTAAAATTCAGTGACAAACAAATCAGCGATATCCTCGACGAGGTTTTTCGAACGTTCGATGACTTCGTTTGCTTTAGAAGAGGCTTCCACTTCATTGGTGCTGGAAAGGGCTTCATCTTTCTCAAGAGAATTAGAATGATCCAAATTAGGTAAAAAAGGAAATAGATGGTTGTGATATACTGAAATCCCTTTAATGGATCTCAAGTAGTCCGATACATCAAGCTGTGAAACTCCTTGGCTCAAGGGATTCAAGGTGATGGTTAATACTGTTTGGGTGTTGATTATAGATATGATGAGGGTGATGAAGGAAGGGATTATGTGGGTTATCTTGATCTCTTTGAGCTAATAAACTGGTTGCAATATTTCTTGATGGGTTTGTAAAGGAGAGGTCAGTGTAAGTAGGTTGTTGCAAAGTATTTGATTTGGATGATGAATCAATATTATCACTGTGAATCGAAGAGGACAAAGAGGAAGTGTTAGGAAGGCTGATGTCGAGAGAGAAAGATCAGGAAGTTGAGATGAAGAGGAAGAAACACAACACCGACACCAACACCAAACACAAAAGAAAAAGTAAAAAATTGAAGGGTAAAAAGCTAAGAAATATCTCTTTGAATATAAAAAAAGGAGAGAGAGAGGGCCCTTCTATATTAAATAATTATATTGTTTATTTTTTTAAATAAGACAAAACTTCATAAATGGTCCCTATAATAGTGAAACGACATAAATGCCGTTCACTTAACGATCAAAAGCTAACTGAATTAGCGAAAATGACCATTTGTTAAAAGTTTTGAAACCACATGGATGTGAGGTTTTTTGAAGTTAGGGACTAAACTTAATATTTTCAAAAACCACAGGGACCATTTTTGAAGTTTTGTCTTTCTTAAATATTATTTCAGGTTTACGGTAAGGAGATTTAGATATATAAGGTCTATATTAATTTTTTTAAAGACAAAACTACAAATTTGGTCCATGTGGTATTCAAAAAACTTTGGATAGGTTCCAAAAAGTTTCCAACTTGCATGGAAAGTCCAAAATCAAAGTTTTTCTGGGTTTTTGGTCCCTGATACACTTGAAAAGTTGATTTTGCCCTTTTCGTTTCTTTTTTATATTTTCTTTATTTATTTTGGTATTTAACTAATTAAGAATAAAAAATAAAAAATAAAAAAATAAAATCTCACCAAAACCCTCCCCCCCCCCCCCCCCCTCTCTCTCTCTCTCAAGAAAGTCAAAAACCTGTTACTGTATTTTCCTAACCCTCTCGGCCTTTTCTCTCATTGTCCATCGGCTACATCCCACATGCCTCCATCTTCTTGACTTCTTACTTACATGATCTGCCTGAACTCTTTCTTTCTTTCTTCTTTCTCACCCTCTCCATCACCTACTCTTTCACTCGTCCCTTTTCTCTCTCCATCGCCTGAGAAGTTCACTGAGAGTCTCTTAACGATGTACTTTCCAATGAGTTTCTAGAGCGAATCCATGGATACTACTTAATTTGAGAAGTTCACAGCCTCACCCCTTACCCACAATGCAACCGTAGACGTCCAATGGTTCGATTATTGGGTGGAGAACTTTGATTTATTGATTCGATGTTGGAGGTCAAGGGTTGGATGTGGTGATTTAAGTTATTTGGGTTTGATTTCATGGAATTTATGGGTATTTGTCTTGATTTAGTTGCAGTTTTGTAATGGTTTTTGAACATGGATGAAGGTCTTGATTTAGTTGAGTTACAGAGTAAAATCGGAGGTCCAAGAACACGCAGATCCAAAATCGGAGGTCCAAAAAAAGGGAATTTTAGAAGAAATCAAGAAATCTGTGTGTATATATGCTCTTGTGAGTTTCAGAATTAGACTCCAAGAAATTTGTTGTTGTTGTGTTTGTTATGTTTTCCCCCTTCTTCTTCCATCTCGATTGTTGTTGCAAGATGCAAAGGGAATGAGGTAGTGGAGCTGCTATCGCTTGCCACCTGTCACCGACCTCCACCTCGTTCTTGCCATTGCTGTGAACCATCGCCACCTCCGAATGCTGCTTCCGTCGACCCTCTCTATCCAGCCAACACTCTAATTTGAAGGTGATTTCCTTCCCCCTCTTATTTGCTTCGTCCGATCGAGATAAGAGACTCATTGTGATGAGATTGTTTCCAATCGATGTAGGTGCTTTGCCTTAGAATGTGTGTGTCTTTGTGCTTGGGTTTCAATTTCTTTCTATTACTTGATTTTGGATTTTGTTCATCAATTTGGGGTTATAAGAGATGAATTCCATGAGATTTTTGAGAAGACAAAGAGAGAGAGAGAGAAAGGGTGGGGATACTTTTTTTTTTTAATTAAAACAACATTAGAATAATTATAAAAAAATACAAAAAAGAAAAAAAGGGCATAATCATCTTTTTAAGTTTTTTTGGACCAAAAACCTAGAAAAACCTTGATTTTGGACATTCCATGCAAGTTAGAAACTTTTTGGACTCCATCCAAAGGTTTTTGAAAACCACAAGGACCAAATTTGCAGGTTTTTTTTTTTTTTTTTTTTTTTTTTTTAAATATATAAAAAAGTGAATACATAAATAACAAATATAATTAAAATAAATTAATTAATAAGTGCACAATAGTCTTTTTAGGTATGACATGGACCAAACACGCAACAAAAATGAACAGTAGGGACCATCAAATTAAAAAAAAAAATAAGTTAGGGACCAAACGCACAAATCACCCCAAACCACATAGATCATTCGTGTAATTTACTCTTACTTTTCGCTGTTCATATTTGGGTAACAATTTTTTTTTTTTTTATACATCACGGTAACGAAGTTGTTGGAAGTGTTCACATATGATCATTTTGACATGCTATAGCAGGTTATAATTGTCATATGTGAACACTTCCAATAAGTTCGTTATCTAGATATATACAAAAAAAAACATAATTACCCAGATGTACACAAATCGAAAATTTAATTACCTTAATAAGTAATATTACAATTTATTTACATGAAAGCGTTTGATATTAAAATAATAAAAGAAAATATATACGTTGTTATTGATTCACATATGTGAAATAATAATGTTATATATATATATATATATATATATATATATATATATATATATATATATATATATATATATATTAAAAAATTTTGAATTAAAGTTTTACTACTTTTATTATAAAATATGAAATAGAAAATAAAAGAAATAACATCAACAATTTCTAAATTAATCTCTTTATTGGTTAATTGATTTGTTGTAGAGCTTACGTATAAATATCTTTTTTTTTCAGAGAACTGATATTTCAATTTAATAAATTGATTAATCTTTTTATTAATTTATGTGATAGTTGTAAATATATTGTAACTCATATAGATTGATCAAATTAAGTGAAAATATCACTAATATCTGAAAAATATATATGTATGTTATTATGTTAAAATTTTGGCAATACTAAACCGCTTGATAAATACAAATATTTAGTAAAAGAAAATATCTTTTATTTATATAAACTTCCAATAATTCACATTATTTGCCTAACTTTGACAAATTGACATCTCTTAAACCATTCAATATTATATTTGAAAACATTATTGTCTTTGAATATCTACTTATTGCCATTTTACAAAAAGAAAAGCAAAATAAGAGTTGAACGTGTTTCTCAAAACTCTATTTATCAAGGTTTTTATCTTTAAAAAAAATTGCAACCATATTTTTTTTTAAATAACTAAGAATATAATTATGGTTTTCTATTTATAATTTCTAACAAAAAAAAAAAAAAGAATATACCTGTTGGAATCCTAAGTCGAGTAGGACTTGGAGACCAACCTAGTTTTTAGGAAATTATAAACAAGTCTGTTTCTAGTTTCCTAATTGTAATCTAATTACAAGTCGGTGGTTAGGATTATATATACATTATTTAGGTCGAGCTATGATCATGGAAAAACATTGTAAATACCGTGAGTTTTGAGTGATATTCTCAGAATAATCAAAAAGTTATTTTGATTAGTATAATTGTGTTTACATATTCTGATCTTTAATTGGTATCAGAGCCAAGGAATCGAAGGCTGTGAGATCGATTTTGTTACCTGTTGACAAGCTAGGTCAACTTGTCCGATAGTGAAGATGGTGCACAGCCCCCTCCGGTGAGAGTGAAGGAGATTGGGCCAACCATTGTAGCATGTCCTATGCTGAACCCAACAAATTAATCGGTCTGGTCACTAAGGATGAAGGTAGTTCTCAGAATCCATAATGCCTGGACTGTAATAGATCCTGGAACAGAAGAGAATGAAGAGAAAGATTACCTTGCAATAGGATTGTTGTATCAGGTATCCTGGAGGATCTAATCATGCAAATCAGAGATGTGGAATCTGCCAATGGACTCTGGGAAGCGATTAAGGCGAGATATGTAGGTGCTGATAATGTGAGAGAGGCTTGATTGCAAACCCTTAATGCATAATTTGATTGATTGAAGATGCAGGAGTTTGAAACAATTGATAGCTATGTTGGAAAGCTATATGGAATCACGTCCAAATTAGCAGCCCTTGGAGAAACGATTGATGAATCGAAGTTGGTAAAGAAACTCCTCAAAATTCTGCTCCGATCGAAGTTCATCCAGATCGTTGCCTCCATTGAGCAGGTATTGGACTTGAAGATGGTGGGATTTGAAGATGTCGTCGGAAGGCTCAAAGGATACGAGGAAAGAATAAGGGAAGAAGATATCAGTGAAGCAGATCAGCAGAAGGTGCTATTTGTGAAATCGATGACTGAAGGAGGTGGCTCGTCGGTAGGTGGGGGTAACTCGTCGGGAACAAAGGGAAAGTGGAAAGGATCAAATGGGTCATCCGGGTTAAGTCAAGCTAATTGGCCACATGGGTTGAACAAAACCAAGTTAGCCCAAGAACAAAAACCCAATAGCAATTCTAACTTAATTCAACCCAATTCCATCAATTGCAAAAAATGTAATTGTTGTTGTGACAAAAATCGGAAAAATAGGAAAAAGACCGATCTAAGTTGATTTGTTTTTGGTGTGACAAACCAAGTCACTTTGCTTCTGAATGTCCGGAACGACTCCAAAAATTACAAGAATGTGATTTTCAAAACGTGATGATAGCGATGAGTCCATGTTCTAAAACCGGATCGGAGTTAAAGAATTCTCTAGAAGGACTTAGAGATTCGGGGGTGATTGTTGGAATCCTAAGTTGAGTAGGACTTGGAGACCAACCTAGTTTTTAGGAAATCATAAACAAGTCGGTTTCTAGTTTCGTAATTGTAATCTAATTAGAAGTCGGTAGTTAGGATTATATACACATCGTTTTAGGTCGAGCTATGATCATGGAAAAACATTGTAAACACCGTGAGTTTTGAGTGATATTCTCATAATAATCAAAGAGTTTTTTTTATTAGTATAACTGTGTTTACATATTATGATCTTTAATAATTATGTTTTACTATTTATAATTTCTAACATTCTTAGTTAATAAACATATATTTTGTACTCTTATTATATCTTCCATTTCTCTGATTTTTCATGGTATGTCTAAAAAAATTATATTTCACAACACAATATCTTTCTTCTCTTTACTAAGGTGATTATGTCCAAGCACACATCACCTTGTCTTTTTAATTTTTGAAATCCTTTCTTTTCTATTATATTAATAAACTCATAAGATCGGAAGGTGTGGGTGAGAAATTTCCTTCATTTTTTGTGGGCAACAACACATTCTTCCCTCATTTTTTTTTTCTTCACCTAAACCCAATGAATGGTTGGGAAATTTCCCTCATTATTTGTTTTTTTATTTTATATTTTTAAATAAAATTAAATGATTTTAATGATAATTGGAATATAAAAGTATAGTGTCTATTTTGTAATTTTCAAAAACTATTTTTGTGAAGAGAATTCAGAACTAGGGTGTATTCTGCCATAAAATCAAAACATAGGGGTCCAATATGCCATTTTTGGAAACTTCTTCCTTCTTCTTCGATGAACCTGCAAACTTAAAAAATAAATAAATAAATAAAATAAAATAAAAATTACATCAAATCACAAGAAGAGAGAGAGTGCGGCAATCCCTCCCCCCACCTCCTCCCCGCGCCTCCTATCCCGCACCGCCGGTGAGGTGTTCCTTCGAGCGGGAATATCTCTCGCGCCTCCTTCCGGCTTCACTCTATCTGATCTAACCGATGTAATCATCCTAAAATTAGACTATTTTAAAGCCACGTTACGTTTTTTCTTTTTCTAATAATCAAGTGTCTCATATCCAATGTTCCATTCATCCTACCATTGTTATTATACTTTTCACAACATACCATTGAAACAACAAAAAACAACTTTGTTTGTAAGAATATAACTTTTAAATATGAAAAAAAAAACGTATATACCGATAGATACTGATTTTGTATATAAAATATAAAATTCCCATCGTTATTATAAATTTCAAAATAAAAAATAATATTATCATTCTTATTATAAGTTAAAAAAGAACCGTAAGTGAAAGTAACACAAATATCATGGAGATATTGATAATAAAACTATGTAGTTATTTCAGCTATCTAATTTCTTAATAAACAAAGCAGATATACGTGATTTTAATTATCCAAATAATTCAAGTTCTTGTTATTAACACAATATACCAAGTAACTAATAATCAACACATCACACAAAAGCACCAAAAAGTCCAAAACGACTAATATGATTCTCGAACCGTTCTCGCAATGCAATAATTACACACTTGCAAATTATAAATTTATTCACATTACATCAAAAGGATAAATAAGTTACGATATCAAAAAATAAAATTGATCCCCAACTAAAATGGCCGGATTTCACCTATAGCACTTGAGGTAGAGCTTTAAAAAATGATATTTTAAGAGAGATCAGTTTTGTGTCCCAAATACTGCTTCTATAGCGTTGCAAGTACCTTTAAACACAAATCATATATTAAAAGACAGTGAAAGATAATAACTAAAACATCAAACCGTATACAATTAAACCTTTTATTAACCTCTTCCACAAACAAGACATTACCATGTTGAAGGTCATCACTAGCCCAATAAAATCATGTTATTGTCTAGAAGAAGTTAGTATGTTCTAGAATGATCTGGAAGATTCTAGAACATTATGGAATACTATGGAGGAGTGTTGAAGATGTTGGAAGATTCTAGAATACTCTAGAATGAGATGGAAGACCCTAGAAGGCTATGGAACATTCTAGAACACTATGGAAGACACAAGAATGTCTATACTTATCTAGGATATTATAAAACATTCTAGAAACATATAAAAGCTTGTAATAGATATAGAATATGGTAGATAGTTCTAGAATAGCCATGAATGTATGTAGAACTAGAAACTTCCTATAAGGAGGTGGAAACACCTATAAATAGGTGTGGAGCTCATTTTCTCCAAACAATCCAACATCCAAGTATCCAAGAAAGCCTCAAAGAAAGCAAAGTGTATAGTAGGCTCACAAAGTGTAAGATCTTCTTAAGCGTCTTAATAAAAGTCTTGTTGCTTCCCATATAAAAGAGTCGTGTTCAACAATCTGGTATCAGAGCAAGGTTTCTTGATAGTGAGAACGAGTGATTCTCGTTGTATCGTGAGTAGTTTGTGACTCTGCAAGTTTAGTTTTGAAACTAGCTTGTTTGGTATTACCGAGGTACTGCCAACACGATGGGTGATCTCCAAGTCGTCGGAGGAATCAAGAAACTCAACAACAACAACTACAAAACGTGGGAAACATGTATGAAGTCCTACTTACAAGGACAAGATCTATGGGAGGTCGTTGGTGGAAGCGAAACTACGCCACCAGAGGAAGACGTTAATGGTGCTTTACGTAAATGGAAAATCAAAGCAGGCAAAGCAATGTTTGCCTTGAAGACCACAATCGAAGAAGAGATGTTGGAGCATATTCGGGATGAGAACACCCCGAAAGAAGCTTGGGATACGTTTGTGACGCTTTTCTCAAAGAAGAATGATACGAGACTACAACTTTTGGAGAACGAGCTATTATCAATCTCACAACGTGACATGACGATTGCTCAATATTTCCACAAGGTCAAGTCGATATGTCGGGAGATTACTGAACTAGATCCGCAATCCGTCATTGCAGAAGCTCGAATGAAAAGGATCATCATCCATGGACTCAGGCCAGAATATAGAAGCTTCATTACTGCTGTACAAGGATGGCCCGTTCAACCATCACTTGTAGAGTTTGAGAATTTGCTGGCCAGCCAAGAAGCTATGGCTAAGCAAATGGGAGGCATCACACTGAAGAGTGAAGAAGAAGCACTCTACACAAGTAAAAGTAGGAGGAATTTCAAGCCACCTTCTAAAGAAGGATACAAAAATGCTGACAAAGGGAAGAGTCAGCAAGGAACCTCACAACCATGGAGATCTCAAAAGATCGACAATAAGAGTTCTCGGGGGAGGAGGTTCGAAGGCAACTGCAACAACTGTGGAAAGTGGGGCCACATGTCCAAGGATTGTTGGTCAAAGAAAAAGTCTGTGGAAAGCAATGTAGTAACTTCCAAAAAGGAAGTAGAGGATGAATGGGATGCTGAGGCACTATGTGCTATAGAAGAGAATAAGACTAAACGAGGAAGGCTAATGTTCGTGGATGCTAGGGTAAATGGAGGATTCACCAAGGCTTTGGTAGATACAGGTGCATCCCATAATTTCCTTGCTAAAGATGAAGCTAAAAAGTTGGGCATCAAATACACCAAAAATCCAGGCCGGTTGAAAGTCATCAACTCTTTATCCAAGCCTATCATTGGTGTTGCATATGGAGTACCTCTTAAGATAGCAGAATGGAAAGGCACCATAGACTTGACAGTGGTGCATATGGATGACTATCATATGGTATTGGGAATGGATTTCCTAGACAACGTACGACCTTGGTCATTTGAGAGAGATGATACCATGCGTATCACTAAGGGTTCAATAATTCACATTGTACCCTTGAAGAAGTCAATATGAAACATATCAAGACTAATGACCAAGTAGCAAATGGAGTTCATAAAGGGTTAAGTACTAACAAATATGAGGGCTTTAATTATCAGCTCAACATGGTACAACGAATAGGGGCTAGTGCTGAGGGGGAGTGTTGAAGGTCATCATTAGCCCAATAGAATCATGTTATTGTCTAGAAGAAGTTAGCATGTTCTAGAATGATCTGGAAGATTCTAGAACATTATGGAATACTATGGAGGAGTGTTGAAGATGCTGGAAGATTCTAGAATACTCTAGAATGAGATGGAAGACCCTGGAAGGCTATGGAACATTCTAGAACACTATGGAAGACACAAGAATGTCTATACTTATCTAGGACATTATAGAACATTCTAGAAACATATAAAAGCTTGTAATAGATATAGAATATGGTAGATAGTTCTAGAATAGCCATGAATGTATGTAGATCTAGAAACTTCCTATAAGGAGGTGGAAACACCTATAAATAGGTGTGGAGCTCATTTGCTCCAAACAATCCAACATCCAAGTATCCAAGAAAGCCTCAAAGAAAGCAAAGTGTATAGTAGTCTCACAAAGTGTAAGATCTTCTTAAGCGTCTTAATAAAATTCTTGTTGCTTCCCATATAAAAGAGTCGTGTTCAACATACCAGCCTTCCAAACAATACAACCATGATTTATAATCACAAAGCTCATATTTGACATATAGGTTGAAAATGTACATTTGTAAGTATAAAAATTTGGAGAATCACAGAGAAAACATATAAAGTAAAAAATAAACCATCATCCGTTTGAAACACTAAAATATAGTGAGCATCTCACTATAAGTTTATGATACCAAACAACACAAAGAAAATGCAAAATTGGTTATTACTTGTTCCTCATGACCTGTATTTTTGTTAAAAAGGAAGAAAACAATCAAATAGCATATAAATGAAATCGCGAGGCGCATGCGTCAGTTTATGATGAACACATTTACAATTACATATATACACACATCTTTCTACTCCTTTCCTCTTCGTGCTTCTTATATTTGAATGTTGAGGAGGGAATAGTTAACATCAATGAGTTGTATTGGCGGCAAGCGGCGTGAATGTGAGTGGTGGTGACTATGAGACAATGGTAGATCTAAGGTTTTTAGATCAAAGACGGTTTAATGGTGGCGGGTATAAGTGGGGTTGAAGATGTTGAGGGATTGAAGTGAACATTTCAGAGGTGGTGGCCGGTAGTGGTCATGTTTGATTGTTTTGGTTATAGTGGTTTCAAGAGGTGGAACATATTTCAGAAGACAAAGAAAAAAAAAAGATTGAGAGTCTTGACCAGCTCATGTACCTATTTATAGGTCTGACAATTGGGTTGAGTTCGGGTTGACGAGTCACGGGTTGACGAATCACGGGTTGACGGGTTGAAATTCATAAACTCAACCCAACCCATATAATATATGGGTTGGTAGGTCACGTGTTGACGGGTTAGAAACATCAACCCAACCCAACCCATATAACCCATATAAATATATGGGTTGGCGGGTTCACGTGTCAATGGGTCGAACCCAACCCGTATAACTCATTTAATAAGCAACACATTTTAAGATGAAATTGAAAAATCCAAATAAAATGAAGTCTAAAAGTCATAAACATTAAACATAAATTCATAAACATCCAAAATAAACATTAAACATAAAGTCATAAGCATCCAAATAAAACTCTAAGAATCAAAACATTCATGAAAACTGCAATTGTTCAAACATAATGTAGAGTGTAGATTGTTACTTACCGTAGAGAGAAAGCAAGGTGGGTCGAAAACGTCAAATCTGACAAGAGTGAGTGTGAACATCAGTGAGCGGATGAGGAGCGGGTGAGGATCGGCCCGATAAGTAATTAAATCGTGAGTTCGTGATGTTGCTTCCTTCGAAGATCAGTCCTTAACTCCTTAATATTTATCCTTCGTTCAATCGTTCGTGAATGTGGAGACTGGAGCGGGTGAGGAACGATTTTTTTTATTAGGGCACGCAAATACGTAATGACTGGTTGCACAAGGACTCAACAGTCAACACTCAAGGAGTCAAGGTCAAAGATGGATGATGAGATCATGAGACACAAGCCCAATAGTAGCCCACAACACAATGCCACATTGCCCAAACATATGGCTGATGATATACGAAATTACGAACGAATACCAAATTAAAATTTAAGGATATGATAAACAGTAACTAATAGTATAATATGATCTTAGATTGTTAAAAATTAAAATAAATAGATAATTAAATATATTATGCGGGTTGACGGGTTGACCAGCGAACCCAAATAGGTAACCCAACCCAACCCATTAAATAAACGGGTTTGTGTGTTGACGGGTTGGCGGGTTGGCGGGTCAGAAATCTCAACCCTAACCCGCTTATTTTCGTGTCAGGTTTGTGTCGGATTACGGGTTGGATCGAGAGTTGCCACCCCTACTATTTATAATAAATATTAAGTATATCTAGATGTAAAAACATAAAGTAACCCGTGTACACACATGTATTAGTTAGGCATAAAGAATGGTATATTTGTTTTTATAGATGTATATATTGAATACTTATTTTCTATTGGCTTAAGTTATTCACATGGATCACTACTACATACATAATGAATCCATATCATTCAAATTAAATATAAGGTTCATATTTTACCTTTTTATTTTTAAGACTTTGGTATTAAAAACTTTTAAGCTTCTATTATATATATATATATATATATATATATATATATATATATATATATATATATATATATATAGAGAGAGAGAGAGAGAGAGAGACATAACTTTCAGTCTTGAATATAATGTGTCCGTGTTTATTGTTTCAAACATTAATATCAAACCAATAGTATTAGGGACTCATTCATTGGCCATTTGAGATCGTTCAAGGGTTTAAACTTTACTTGATAAGCCTCCAAACACTTAAAATTTCATATTGGAAAATCTTATTGAATAATATATGTGGTTTTTCTTTTATAGTATAACAGTTACGGCCTATGATCCCATAGGAAATTCTGTAGCGGCATAACTATGGATTTTGACTCTGTAACAAATGTTGTAACAAGTTAGCTATGAACATAGATTCGATAGAAAATTTTGTATCAAAATAGCTACAGCTTTTGATCCCATAACAATTTTTATAGCAAAATAACTACAAACTTTGATCTGTAGTAAAATTGTAGCAAAATACCTACACCTTATAGTTCTCTAGCAAATTCCGTAACATGATCGCTACAGACTTCGATTACATAGCATATTTCCGTAGGTATCCAAATATTAGCTATAGAATGTAATTTTGTAGCTAATTTCGTAGCAAATATGCCTACATCCGACTATTTTGTAGCATAGTCCATAGTATGATAATTATGGGTTTTAATTCTGTAGCTATTCAAATATTAGCTACAGAATGCAATTCTATAGCATAATACTCATAACAAGCTATTGTAACGTCCCATTTCTGGTATGTAATTTAAATAAAGTATTTTTCCTTTCTTAAGAGCTACTCGACGAGTCTGTAGCCCAACTCGTCGAGTATAAGCGGGATTTACACGTGTCTTTAGTAGGCGACTCGATGAGTCTGTATCCCAAACTCGGCGAGTCCGCTAGTCTGGACGAAACCCTAAATCCCAGGGTTTGCACCCTATTTAAACGTCATTATAGCCTCCCACCCCAGCCTCCAGCACCTTTAGAGCATTTTTCTGTAAACCCTAGTCCCTATTTTTGAGCTTGAGTGCTTTGTGATAGCTTGGGAGTTGTAGAAGAGAAAGAAGGAAAGAGGATCAATAGAAGAGGAAGGAGATCCAAGAACTGGCTTCCATCTGCTTCATATTCAGGTAATAAAGTTATTACCTTGCTTATTCTTCCATTAAGCCCTCCTTTTATGCTTGTTTATTTCTCTTTCGGAGCCTTATGTGATTCAAACTCGAGATTTGAACTCTCCTTATGATGGAGACCATAGATCTGGATGTTATTGAGCTCTAGAAACTCAATATAGCTACCTTTATGCAAATATAGCCTTGTTCCAAACCCTAAGTGCTTAGTGTTGGAGGATTTTGGTGTTTTAGCCCCATTCACGTCTGCATGCACGTAAAGTTGGAAAATTTATGTGCAAAACCAGCCTTAGAAGCACAAATCTATGAATTGGATGCACTGAGACCAACTAGAAGCGACTGTATAGTAGTGGCATCCAGGAGACTCGACGAGTCCACGCCATAACTCGGCGAGTCCAAGACAATCTTCTTGTCTCAAGAACACACTTGACGAGTTGTTCATACAACTCGGTGAGTCACAACCTGGAAGTGTTCATATGATAATGGAGAACTCGAGGAGTTGTTCATAAAACTCGACAAGTCGGATGGAGATAAATTCGACGTTAACCCGGAAGAAGAACTCTTCGAGTTGTTGCCAAATCGACAAGTTGAAGCGAGTAGAGGATTAGAAAAGGTGTTAGGGACTCGATGAGTTGACATCCCAACTCAGCGAGTCCGATCAATTGAAAGTTGACTTTGACCAGGAGATTGACTTTGACCAAGGGTAAATTAGTCATTTTACCCTGAGAATAGTTATCAGTATCTGATTTAGTGTCTATGGAATTTGTAGCCGGGGAGTTCCGGAGTAGCAGTCAGCCAGTTTCAGATTTAGCATCTTAGCAGCCAGCGTTACGAGGTGAGTTCCCTTCCAGTAGGACGGGTCTATGGCCACAATGCCATCCCATTTAGTTAGAAGTAGTTTCGGACTTTGGTCTGATGCAGTAGTATGTATGCTTAATGTCTTCGTGATTCATGCATGTTTTATTATGTGTAGTATGTCGGGCAAGCCCGATATAATATGTGATTACGCTATATGTTGATGACATGTTATATCTAGTTTATTTCGGACTTCGATCCGATTTCGGGCGGGGCCCAAGTTCTTCCGGACCTTGTTCTGATGATGGGTGGGGCCCGATGTAGTGGGCGGGGTCCAAGTTATTCTGGGCTTCAGTCTGATGTCGGGTGGCGTCCGATGTAGTGGGCGGAGCCCAATATGTGTTATCTGTATTATTGTATGGTATGTGGTAGTTTGGGGGAGCTCACTAAGCTTTGTTCTTACAGTTTCAGTTTTTGTTTTCAGGTACTTCCACTAGTAAGGGGAAGAGCTCGGGTTGATGGCATGGCACATACCACAGCTTCAGTTTATCCTGAGAGTTTTTCTTTATTTGGATGTTTTGATATGTTTTGACATCAGTTGATTTGATATATTCACTTTTACATTTGAGACATATGATTCGTGGTTTTATTATATGAGATCAACTTTCATGGTTTTAGTAATGTCTAAAAAAAATTGGGTTGTATTTTTGGGATTTTACAAGTTGGTATCACAGCCTTGGTTTGAGGGATTCGGGCATACTTTCGGGTGTGTCTGGACTCAAACTAAGGAAGTGGTATAAAGTTTTCAAGAGAAAACCCAATTTTACAAAAGGATTTTGAGAAAAGAAAACAATTTTAGAAAAAGTATAAAGAAAAGAGTTTTAGAAAAAGCGAAAAGAATTTTGAAAAGAGAAAAGGGTGTGATGTATGCGATTAGCTGAGCTCAAGTAAGTACTCCCAAATTACCCATACAAGTTTATGTTATGATTATCAGTTTCAGTTTCAGTAGAACAACATGCTAGAATAGGACTAAGGATCTAAAAGGATGCCTTACGTGCCTGCTATGTGTGTTTCAGCTTTATGAAAATTGCATACTAGTATTGAATAGATAGTAGTAGGATAGCATGTTTAGGTTATGCATGATAGTATGAGTTTAGCATTGTATGCTAGTACAATTCTTGTTATGAGGATACATTTGCTTGAGTGGTTTCCTTTGTCTAAATGCTGCTTGCTTTGTGCTTTGTGGGACTCGGAGTGATAGGAGTTAGATATTAGGTGGATACGTTAAGTCACATGCAATCAGGGTTGAATAATCTCAGAGTGTTAGATTTGACCCTATTGTGTAGCTCTTGTTTGAGTCCTAACCATTGTAGGGATGAGTCCCTTACTCGAAGGATTATCTGAGCCTCGTTCCATGTGATGGTATCCATGTAGTGGCTAATTTGAATTACAATGAGGCCTTCAGCAGCTGAGGACTGGTTTTGGGAGAGACAAAGATTTCCCTAGGGCAAGCCTAGGATGAGAGTAACAGAGATTAGTAGCAGTAGAAGTGACTTGGTGGATTCAAGGAAATTCTTGAGTAAAGTATGGATAGATGGGGAATGTAGTATGGGCCTCTGCTACTGGAAGCAGAGGATCCATATTTGAGTCGAGGAAGGCTGAGATGAGACCAGGAAACTTGTAGTAGTAGCGATCCCTCAAGATATATCGGTGTTTCTGACGTTTGTTTTGATGTGTTTTCAGAATGGTGGTTTTACGCCCTAGGCCAGCAGTCGGAAGTTCAGGAGCCGACAAGGGATCAAGATCAGGCTCGGGGGTCGAGAATCTAGATGAGCAGACCAGGGAGTTACTCTCCTCAGAGGTTACTCGTATCATACTTGAGCAGACTCCTGTGATCTCCGGTTCGATCAAGGAGGGTATTTTGGAGCTGATGGACGAGAGGTTGAGCACATTCCATGCTGAGGTGGCGACCATGATGGGGTCACGTACCCTCACTTTCAGGGAGTTTAGAGCATGTGGAGCTCCAGACTACCATGGGGTGTGGGATCCCATAGCGAGTACTAGGTGGTTGGCAGATGTCGCTAACGCATTCCGCACCAGCAGATGTCCCGAGGGAGACAAGGTCAGACTAGCATCCTGTCTTCTGAAGGACAGGGCACGAGATTGGTGGGAGGAGATCGGACATGTTATCGGAGATGACACAGCTCTTGATGCAATGACCTGGGCTGATTTTACTTCCAGGTTCAGAGCCGAGTTTGCACCGGTTATTGAGGTGCAACAGTTAGCTATGGAGTTCCAGGATCTCACTCAGACTACAGACAATGGTGGAGATTACCGCCAAGTTCAGGGAGAGAGCTCTTCTCGTTACTCAGTACGCACCTGATGAGGAGATGAAGAAAACCCATTATCATGAGATGTTGTGGAGTGATATCCACCAGTTTGTGAGTCAGTTTAGCGGTAAAACGCTGGATGATATGATTGTGAAGGCTCGTGAGAGGGAGATAGATCTGGAGATGGAGAGGAAAAGGAAGCCATAGGTGGCTTCTGGTACAGGGAGCTCAGGCAAAAGGCCCAAGGTATCGGATCATAGGTCCAGGGGACCGCAGGGCGATAGTCGGTGTGGAAAGTGTTGGAGATTGTATGATGGGGCGTGCAAGGCAGGTTGTCCTGGTTGCTTCAAGTGCAGCTGGACCGGGCATATGAGCAGAGATTGTACAGCCACCACCACAACATCTGATCTAATTTGCTTCCATTGTAATCAAAGGGGACACAAAAAGTCCTAGTGTCCGATTTTGGCAGCAACGGGGAAGGTGGCAGCACCTGCCCCTGCTACTTTGAGGATTACAGACGGCCGTCACGGCCGGGATAAGGCGCCAGTGGCAAAGAGTAGAGCTTTCCATATGACATCATAGGAGGCACGAGCGACTCTTGATGTGGTGGCGGGTATGTATTTTCCTCTTCTCTTTTATTGATATTGATTGTTTCTCATGGTTATATGTTTTTGTATAGGGTCGTTCTTAGTGAACGACATTTCGACTACAATATTGTTTGACTCGGGGGCTACCCGATCATTTGTTTCACTTGCTTAGCAAGAGGTTTAGCAGAGCTCCAGGGGAGCTGGATTGTCCACTTGAGGTTGAGATAGTGGATGACGGGACTGTTAGGGTCGTGAGAGTACATAGGGGATGTTTGCTGCAGTTATTTGATGAGCAGTTTTCAGTAGACCTGGTTCCTATTCCCCTACGAGGGAATAAGGTTATAGTGGGTATGGATTGGCTGAGCCCCAATGGGGCCGTGATTGATTGTGAGATGCAGTTAGTGAGGGTTCGCACTCCCAGTAGGGGAGAGTTAGTCATTCAGGGCGAGAGGCCACAGCACGGACCAATTCTTTGTTTAGCAGCGAGAGCGAGGCACCACGTTCAGCAAGTTTGCACAGCGTACGTCGCCTATGTTATAGATGCCCGAAAGAAGGGTAAGGCGACAATTGATGATGTACCAATAGTGTGAGAGTATCCGGATGTATTCCTAGAGGACTTCTGGGATACCTCCGGAGAGACAAGTCGAGTTTCGGATTGATTTGCTATCAGGTGTAGCTTCGATAGCCAAGGCATCATATCGGCTGGCTCCTCCAGAGATATAGGAGTTGTCTACGCAGCTGTAGGAGCTGGTAGACAAGGGTTTCATCAGGCCGAGTAGTTCACCATAGGGAGCCACGATCCTGTTCATGAGGAAGAAGGATAGGTCACACCGTATGTGCATAGATTACCGGAAGCCTAATAAGGTAATAGTGAAGAACTGTTACCCACTCCCGAGGATAGACGATTTGTTTGACTAGCTTTAGGGAGCATCTTGGTTCTCTAAGATTAATCTACGGTCAAGATATCATCAGATGCGAGTTAGGGACGAGGATGTGCAGAAGGCCACTTTTAGGACCCGCTATGGCCATTATGAGTTTGTGGTGATGTCGTTCGGGCTCACCAACGCTCCAGCCACATTCATAGACCTCATGAACCGTGTACGCAGATCGATGCTAGATCGGTTAGTGATAATGTTCATTGATGACATCTTGGTTTATTCCAAGACTCATGAGCAGCATGAGGAGCACCTGAGAGAGGTGCTAGAGATGCTGAGGAGGGAGAGTCTGTTCGCGAAGTTCTCCAAGTGCGAGTTCTGGTTGTGTGAGGTGCAGTTCCTTGGACACCTCGTCAACCAGAAGAGTATACTAGTAGATTCGGCCAAGATAGAGGTCGTGAGGCAGTGGTAAGTCCCAAGATCTCCATCTAAGATTTGGAGCTTCCTAGGACTGGCAGGGTACTATAGGAGATTCATCTAGGATTTCTCCAAGATAGCAGTTCCGCTCACCCGACTGACCAAGAAGTCGGTGGTGTTCCACTAGGGGCTGAGCAGCAGGCGACATTTGAGACCCTCAGACAGAGATTGTGCAAGGCGCCGATTCTTACCTTGCCAGAGGGAGTAAAGGATTTTATACTCTATTGTGACAGTTCGATCACAGGTATGGGAGTGGTTTTCATGCAGCGAGGCCATGTGATAGCTTACGCCTCTAGACAGTTGAAGCCTCACGAGGCTAACTATCCTACATAAAACGTAAAGTTGGGGATAGTAGTGTTTTCCCTCAAGATATGGCGACATTACCTTTATGGGGTCCGTTGTATCGTTTACACGGATCATAAGAGTTTGAGGTACCTCATGGATCAGCTGAATCTGAACATGAGGCAGCGTTGATGGTTAGACGTGGTAAAGGATTATGACTGTGAGATCCTTTATCATCCGGGCAAGGCCAATGTTGTGGCTGACGCCCTGAGCCGCAAGGCGGTAACAGCCCCGATCAGGGATATATGTCTAAGGATGACAGTGATTACTCCATTGTTGGAGCAGATTAGAGAGGCACATGTTGAGGGCCTCAAGGAGGAGAGGCAGAAGTGTGAAAGATTATGGGCTGAGTAGCTTCCTTTGACTATGATAGTCAAGGATTGTTGACCCTTCATGGGAGATTTTGTGTACCGTACTGGCCCGGAGTACGGCAAGTGTTGATGGATGTCACACCCCGCTAAAGCGGAAACGCAAGGTATGACAGCGATAACGGTTTCATTGCAAAAGATAAAGATACATCACCATAGCAGTATTTAAAAGTTTACAACCCATAGCTTCAAAAGAACAAAATACAAGTTTTTCAAAATAACATTGTTCAAAATATAGCTTCATAATAGCTTCAACACGATGCAGCATGCTCTATGATGATGAATCTTTACATCCACTTACTAATTATTTCCTGAAAAAGCATGTAAAACGAGCGTCAACTATGAAAATAGTTGGTGAGTATCACAAGTTTATAAAATCGAGCGTACAATAAGGCTTTTCGTAAATACAAGTACATTGCTTCAATGATAAACAAGTTGATTGCTATTAATGAATACAAGTTTATTGCTATAACGAGAAACGCGTTTGTATGTGTATGAGCAAACAATGAGTCTCAACCAAACCTATGACTGAAGCCCTATCGAGATCTATGCTTATCGTTCCATAGATGAATATGGTATCATGCACTCCAGCGATTCGGGCGAGTGAGGAGTTGTCAATTCCTAATAGCGCTATCCATAACGACCATTGGCTCAAAGAGTTAATGGTTAGAGATAAGGGAAGGGCCTTTGTACGATAAGTTCTCATGTTCCGTGTTGCATAGACATACATAAAGAAACATAGCAATACAATAGCAATCATGTTTGATACAATTCAATTTAAGTACAACATGCAAACAATAGTTTTTCTGGACATGCTTTTCCACCCCAAAACATAAAAAACGAAAATAGGGGAGTGCGTGAATACTCACGATGTTTTGTGTAGACACAAGCGGTACTTCGGGATGCACCAACGTCTTACTACCGGGATCCTACGACACCAAACACACGCACTAGTGAGTTTCCATGTCGATATCTAATGCTAATATACTAAACTCTACATATAGGGAAATGCCAATTTACGTTTTAGTATTGGATTTATATCATTTTGTTACACTTTTTCTGATGTATTGAAATTTTACAAGTCGTGCGATTAATTACAACCTTGGAAGGTTAATTTTCCAAATTTTAAGTCTCAATAACAACATAAATTCACGAAAAATAGCATTCGAGGGATAAAAATTCTCAAACTTTTTATTTAACTGTTAATACACAATACTAAGCTGGGAAAATTATAAAAATGGATTTCCAAGCTGTTTAATTATATTTTATAATTTTTGAGCATTTATTTCAATAAAAATTGAAATAAATAGTAAACAGTTTCCAAAATTACCCAAACTTTTTATTTAATTGTTATTATACATAAATAGGCTGGGAAAAATATAAAATATATTTTTCAGTGGTTATTTGTATTTTTCCTTGTTTTATTCCTTTAAATAGTCATTAATTAAAGAAATATTATTAAACAGTTAAAATAAATTACCATAAATTTTTGTAACATCATTTACAGTATAAATATCTTGGGAAAAATATCAAAAGTGGTTTTCATAATGTATAAACTGGTTTTGGGTATTTATGTATATTTAAGTGAATTTTAGTGCAATTAACTTTAGAAAATAAGGGAAAAATAGTTTACAGTGGAGAAAAATATTCAAAATTTTTATGTAACCTCCTACTATATAATATGATATCCTGGCAAATTTTCATGAATTTTGGATAATCAGAACTATTTTTCCCATTTTTAAGCCATTATAATTACCAAAAATTGGGAAAAATAGCTAGACATGATGAAAAATCTTGAAATTATTTTCTTGAGTCACCCATCACAAGTAAGGTATGCGAAAATTGTTAGATACAATTTTCACATCCTAAAAAGTGGTTTTGTAATTTATCATGTCCTAAATAAAAGAAAATTAGAAATCATATGAAACAGTAACAAAAATTGCTGAAATTTGGTGATGGGTCATTATTCCCCATAAGTATCATCCATGAATTTATTTAGGATTTATTGACCTCTGGAAGTATTTTATATGATTTATGCCCTTGGTTTTAGCAATAATTCTAATAAATCAAATAAATAACAAAAGCTCTTGAAATTTTCCAGATTATCTCATGCATGCAAGGGCTTTCAAAAGTAAAAATGTTAAGAATGTATTCAGAAGAGAAATGAGGGTAATGATTCCAAACAATTTAAGAAAAGTTGCATGCAATAATGCATGAAGTGTAGATGTGGCTGAGGTTCATGAATTTTTGTAGCCCATTCAGTGAGGTTTTAAGCCACGAAATTTCAACCATAACTCACTAGATATGTTAAGTTTCTAAGGTATTTTTCCTAAGATTTATGGTTGGGTTTAAGACCATTGTTTAAGCAAGATAAAAATAGTGATCACAGAAAAAGAGCTGTATGCGCAACCTTTTTGTAAAATCTGCCAAAAATCGGATATTTAATATTTTACAGTAAGACCAGTTGGGTTTGAAAGTTAACTCGTGGAACTAACCAATACAAAAAGAATATCATGATTTGGTTAAAAAATGACTGAGTTATGACTGTTCAAAGTCGAACAAAATAATCTGGCAGATTGCATGTTTGCTTGTGTGCATTATTAGGGTATTTCAACAAGAACATCATGCATGTCTTTGGTAAGATCCGATTTCTAACACATGCATGGAATGAATGAGGATTCAATATGTACTAGAAATGGTTTAAATGCTTTTGGTCATGCATGAACATAAAAGAGATGGAGAAGAACATGAAATATTAGATTTTGATGTCACATGATCATATGTGCATCTTTTTCACTCCTTGCATGGGTTTGATCCCGGATTTTCACCATTTCAAACACATGCATTGTGTTATGGTGAGAATCTACAAACCACAAGGGGAGAATAAAGATTTCTAGCCATGGAAAGGCATAGAATCCTAAAAGAAGAGAAAACTAAGAAGAAAAAGAGGTTTAACCATGAAACTATGGAAGAAGATGTTGTTGTTTACCTTGGTTTTGATCTTGAGAGAAGTAAGAACACTTCAAGGGATTCAAAATCTGGAAATTTTGCAGAGGATTGAGAGGATTTTCGTGAGTTTAGAGAGAAGGAAGAAGAGAGTGAAGTGAGAGAGTGAAGTGGAAGAGGTGGAGTAAGGGTTTAGGCTTGATGATTGTGTTTTGGGGAAGAGAGAGGGCATGGGGAGAGGTGATGGCCGATTTTTGCATGCCTTTTGGCCTCCTCTCTCCTAAATTTTAAACTTTATAAACTTCCCTCCCATATTTTATATAAAAACATTCATTTTTATAAAATGTTTATTAAGCAATTTGATTTATTTAAAAATCTTGTTTTCAACAAATAATTTATGATTAATACTTGTAATTTATATTTCTAGTTCATTGGTATAATCCATAATTTGATTAATATAATTTGATACTAGGAAGTTTATAGCCAAATTTTATAAAGTTTTTAAGCTTTATATTTTATAACTTTGGATTTTTGGCTCTTTAGGGTTTTTGGAACATTGTTTGGTATTCAACAACATGTTGAAGTATAATTAGAGTGTTTTAATTTATTTTTAGAGTTTTATACCCTATTTCAATTATAACAAAGTTTGAAGCTTATTCTAATTATAGTATTGGCATTTCCTATTGTAGCTAAGCAACTTACTAGAATTGTAAGTATCAAGTATATTAGTCCTAGACCTTAGTTGGATCCTAGTTTATGCAAGATTTTTGACCTAATTTATACTACTAGGTCATGGCATGTTGTGCATGAATGGTTATTATAAAGATGCATGAGTCCAAGAATGACCTGAATTGACAGTTGTCACAGTATCCCCCACTTAAAAAGAATTTCGTCCCGAAATTCATTCTATATCATCGCTTGTCATCGCATGGGAATAGTTGCGGATACTTTTCCTTTATGTAATCCTCGCGCTCCCAGGTGTACTCCGGCCCGCGTTTTGAGTTCCATCGAACTTTCACAATCGGGATCTTACTCCGCTTAAGTTGTTTTACCTCCCTGTCAAGGATTTCTATCGGTTCCTCAACGAAGCTCAGCTTATCATTGATCTTAATTTCCTCCAGGGGTACTATTAATGTTTCGTCGGCTAGACATTTCTTAAGGTTGGAGACGTGGAATGTGTCGTGAATGGCGCTTAACTCTTGGGGCAATTGGAGTTTATACGCTACCGGACCAATCCTTTCAAGGATTTCAAAGGGTCCAACATATCTCGGGCTTAGTTTTCCTTTCTTACCAAAACGCACAAGCCCTTTCCAAGGCGACACTTTTAAAAGTACCTTGTCTCCTACTTGGAATTCTAATGGTTTTCGACGATTATCCGCATAACTTTTCTGACGATCTCTAGCAGCTTTAAGCTTATCTTTGATGATAGTAATCTTGTCAGATGTTTCCTGGATAAGTTCGACTCTAGTCAACTGTCTGTCACCGATTTCTGTCCAGCATAAGGGCGAACGACACTTGCGTCCATACAATGCTTCATATGGAGCACATTGGATACTCGTGTGGTAACTGTTATTGTAGGAAAACTCAATTAGGGGCAAATGAGTATCCCAATTTCCTTTGAACTCAATGACACACGCTCGTAGCATGTCTTCCAATGTTTGTATTGTTCTCTCTGTTTGCCCATCTGTCTGAGGGTGGTAAGCTGTGCTCAAATCTATCTTGGTTCCTAGTGCCCTCTGTAACATCCACCAAAATCGAGATGTAAAACGACTATCTCTATCAGAAATGATAGATAGGGGTACACCATGCAGAGAAACAATTTTGTCGATGTAGATTTGGGCCAATTTTTCCATCTTGAAATCTTCTCGAATAGGGAGAAAGTGAGCGGATTTCGTCAGTCGATCCACTATGACCCAAATTGAGTCGTGACCTCTAGCAGTTCTAGGGAGTTTGGTAACGAAATCCATAGATATTTGCTCCCATTTCCATTGGGGAATTTCAGGTTGTTGCAACAACCCGGAAGGTTTCTGATGTTCAGCTTTGACTATTGAGCATGTCAAACACTTCCCGACGTACAAGGCAATATCCTTTTTCATTCCAGGCCACCAATAGTACTCTTTAAGATCCTTGTACATCTTATCTGCTCCAGGGTGGATGGAGTATTTAGATCGATGAGACTCTTCTAATACCATGTCTCTCAGGTTGTTAACCCTTGGAATCCAGACCCTGTCTTTAAAATAACGAACTCCATCAGGTTTGGTTTCAAATCTTTCTTCCAAACCATGTAAAGTTTCGCCTGGAAGATTTTCCTTGCATAACGCTTTCTCCTGGGCATTAATGATTTGAGATTTCAAGCTTGTCTGAATTACCATTCCCAAAGCTCTCACACGGGAAGGTTTCACTCTTACTTTCCTACTAAGAGCGTCGGCTACTACGTTAGCCTTTCCTGGGTGGTATCGTATCTCACAATCATAATCACTAAACAACTCTACCCATCTTCTCTGCCGCATGTTTAACATTTTCTGATCCAGGATATGCTGAAGGCTTTTGTGATCGGTATAAATGGTGCATTTGGTTCCGTACAAATAATGCCTCCATATCTTAAGGGCGAAAACTATTGCTCCTAGTTCTAGATCATGGGTGGTATAATTCTTCTCGTGCGGTTTGAGTTGTCTGGAAGCATATGCAATGACCCTATCTTTTTGCATTAGCACACATCCTAATCCTTGATGAGACGCATCACAATACACCACAAAGTTCTCTGATCCTTCTGGTAAAGCCAGAATTGGTGCATTGCACAGCTTGTTTTTCAGGATTTGAAACGCCTCTTCGTGTTTCTCTTCCCAGAGAAATTTTCTATCCTTTTGGGTCAAAGATGTTAATGGTTGAGCAATCCTAGAGAAATTCTCAATGAAGCGTCTGTAGTACCCAGCTAATCCTAGGAATTGTCGTATTTCTGTCGGGGTTTTGGGGGCCTCCCATTTCTTGATTGCCTCTATCTTAGCTGGATCTACATGGATTCCTCTTTCACCGATCACATGACCAAGAAAATGTACTTCCCGAATCCAAAATTCACACTTAGTGAACTTGGCATACAATTTTTGTTCCTTCAACAGCTCCAACACTAGCTTTAGATGTCTATTGTGATCTTCTTTGGTCCGCGAGTAAACAAGTATGTCATCGATAAAGACAATTATAAACCTGTCTAGGTATGGTCTACAGACCCTATTCATCAAATCCATGAATACAGCGGGTGCGTTCGTTAGTCCAAAAGGCATGACTAAGAATTCATAATGTCCATAACGGGTTCTAAACGCTGTCTTGTGAATGTCCTCTTCGTGAATTCTTAGCTGATGATACCCTGACCGAAGGTCGATTTTTGAGAAGTAGGAAGCGCCCTGCAACTGATCGAACAAGTCATCTATTCTAGGGAGGGGATATCGATTCTTGATTGTCAACTTGTTCAATTCTCTGTAATCAATGCACATTCGGAACGAACCATCTTTCTTTTTGACGAATAACACTGGGGCTCCCCAAGGTGAAGAACTTGGTCGAATAAACCCTTTGTCTAGAAGTTCTTGAAGTTGTCCGGATAGTTCTTGCATCTCGGATGGTGCAAGGCGATATGGTGCTTTTGCTACCGGTGCCGCTCCGGGAACTAAGTCTATCCGAAATTCGACCTGTCTATAAGGGGGTAGACCGGGCAATTCCTCCGGAAATACTTCGGGATAGTTTTGAACCACTGGAATCTCCTTGAGTTGCTTAGCTTCTAGTTCTCTTTCTAGCACGTGGGCCATGAATGCAATACAATTCTTCTTCAGGTACTTGTGAACCTTCACGCTTGATACTATGTTTAAACTTCTTCCTGGCTTCTCACCGTGTATGATAAGGGTTTCTCCATTAGGGAGAGGCACTCTGATGACTTTCTCATAACAACCAATGTCTGCTCTATTTTTGGATAACCAATCCATCCCTACTATCACATCAAAACTACCTAGCTCTATAGGAATTTGGTCAATGCTAAAGAGTTTATCAGCTAAATTCAGAGTACAACCAGGAATTATATCACTAGCCCTAATTTCATACCCATCAGCAAGTTCAATAGCATATGCAATCCTCATCTTTACCGATTTCAAGCCAATTAACGGTCTAAATGCTAAAGAAACAAAACTCCTATCTGCTCCCGCATCGAATATTACTGATGCAAAGTGGTTGTTCAGGAGGAACGTACCTGTTATCACTTCAGGGTTCTAACGAGCTTCTTCTGCACCAATCACAAAGGCTACACCTCTTGGTTGTCTAACTTGATTTCCTTGAAAGTTTTGCCTGGCTTGGCCTTGTCCATGGTTACCAGGTCCATTGTTCAGTTTAGGACATGCTCTACGGAGATGATCATTACTCCCGCACTCGTAACATGTCCTTTTTCCCTCCTTATTCACCTTACAATACTTCGAGTAATGGCCTGTTTGCTTACAGTTTTGGCACACCGGGCAAGCTCCCTTGTGATGGAAGTTACACTTATTGCACTTCGGAAGCGGCCCTGAGTACTGCTTTTGCTCCTGCACTTCTTGTCCTTGAGTTTTCACTGGTTCTTGCTCCTGGGCTCTTAACATAAATTTTCTTGAGACTTTCTACTTCCTCCCTGACTTGCCTCCATACTTCTTCTCTCCCTGATCTGCTGGCTTCCTCTTGCTACTAAAGCTTTCCTTTGTCAATGCTCCCATCCTTATCACATCACAATCAGGAACAGCCCACCAAACACATAATATGCTGTCATCGCATGACCTACCTCTCGTCTAGCAGCACTAGCAGTGTCAGCAGTCTCCATCGAATGCTGATACAGGATTTCCATTCCTGCCAAGACTTCATCCAAAACTTCTCGATGCCCAGCTATCACAGCGAGACTGTGACGTTGGCCCGCTGCTATCGACTGCAATCTCCAGGACTCCTCCGGGGTCATACCTGGCTGTCTGACAGGTATCCCTATAACTTGCTGAGGTGAGGGTGCTCTTGGTCCTGCATCGCTGGGTCCTACCCTGCTAGGTCCTGCCGTGCCATGTCCTGCTGTGCTGGCGGGTATCCTTCCTGGAATGGGAACACTCTTCCTCGCTGTCCTCCGAATGCGAAGTCCATAGAGCGGTGGTTGTGGTAACACCGATGTCGGTGATGCCTCGCGTCGTTGACTCGGGGCGTTGTCATTGCTGATCTCCACCGAGTTCCCAGTATCTTCCGTATCCTCTGATGGGTCTTCTTCTATCGAGGCGGGGGGATTACGTCGAGGGATAACAGTGACGTAGCCGGATTCATCGGCTGAGGCGGTAGCGCGGGAAGATGACGATCTTGACATAGTGGACTGTGACATAGTTTCAATGAGATATGAAATAAATGACAATGCATGCCTATAATATGCAATGCTTACACACACCAAAATTAACCTTTTGAAATTTTTAAATAAGGTTTTCTCAAATATTTTTGTTGAACATATTCCCATTATAATTAGCTCAAGCTTTGTATAAATCTTTTCTTAATTAAACATAGGTGATCAGGCTATGTTTAATCAAGGTCCAATAATACAACTCCCAACCTAATTATACTTGTAATATGTTTGATGTAAAAGGAATTTCTTTGTAAGTTTTAGTTATAGGTTGTGTTTTCTTAAAGAAAAACCGATGTTCTCTATAACTTTAGCTCTGATACCACTTCTGTCACACCCCGCTAAAGCGGAAACGCAAGGTATGACAGCGATAACGGTTTCATTGCAAAAGATAAAGATACATCACCATAGCAGTATTTAAAAGTTTACAACCCATAGCTTCAAAAGAACAAAATACAAGTTTTTCAAAATAACATTGTTCAAAATATAGCTTCATAATAGCTTCAACACGATGCAGCATGCTCTATGATGATGAATCTTTACATCCACTTACTAATTATTTCCTGAAAAAGCATGTAAAACGAGCGTCAACTATGAAAATAGTTGGTGAGTATCACAAGTTTATAAAATCGAGCGTACAATAAGGCTTTTCGTAAATACAAGTACATTGCTTCAATGATAAACAAGTTGATTGCTATTAATGAATACAAGTTTATTGCTATAACGAGAAACGCGTTTGTATGTGTATGAGCAAACAATGAGTCTCAACCAAACCTATGACTGAAGCCCTATCGAGATCTATGCTTATCGTTCCATAGATGAATATGGTATCATGCACTCCAGCGATTCGGGCGAGTGAGGAGTTGTCAATTCCTAATAGCGCTATCCATAACGACCATTGGCTCAAAGAGTTAATGGTTAGAGATAAGGGAAGGGCCTTTGTACGATAAGTTCTCATGTTCCGTGTTGCATAGACATACATAAAGAAACATAGCAATACAATAGCAATCATGTTTGATACAATTCAATTTAAGTACAACATGCAAACAATAGTTTTTCTGGACATGCTTTTCCACCCCAAAACATAAAAAACGAAAATAGGGGAGTGCGTGAATACTCACGATGTTTTGTGTAGACACAAGCGGTACTTCGGGATGCACCAACGTCTTACTACCGGGATCCTACGACACCAAACACACGCACTAGTGAGTTTCCATGTCGATATCTAATGCTAATATACTAAACTCTACATATAGGGAAATGCCAATTTACGTTTTAGTATTGGATTTATATCATTTTGTTACACTTTTTCTGATGTATTGAAATTTTACAAGTCGTGCGATTAATTACAACCTTGGAAGGTTAATTTTCCAAATTTTAAGTCTCAATAACAACATAAATTCACGAAAAATAGCATTCGAGGGATAAAAATTCTCAAACTTTTTATTTAACTGTTAATACACAATACTAAGCTGGGAAAATTATAAAAATGGATTTCCAAGCTGTTTAATTATATTTTATAATTTTTGAGCATTTATTTCAATAAAAATTGAAATAAATAGTAAACAGTTTCCAAAATTACCCAAACTTTTTATTTAATTGTTATTATACATAAATAGGCTGGGAAAAATATAAAATATATTTTTCAGTGGTTATTTGTATTTTTCCTTGTTTTATTCCTTTAAATAGTCATTAATTAAAGAAATATTATTAAACAGTTAAAATAAATTACCATAAATTTTTGTAACATCATTTACAGTATAAATATCTTGGGAAAAATATCAAAAGTGGTTTTCATAATGTATAAACTGGTTTTGGGTATTTATGTATATTTAAGTGAATTTTAGTGCAATTAACTTTAGAAAATAAGGGAAAAATAGTTTACAGTGGAGAAAAATATTCAAAATTTTTATGTAACCTCCTACTATATAATATGATATCCTGGCAAATTTTCATGAATTTTGGATAATCAGAACTATTTTTCCCATTTTTAAGCCATTATAATTACCAAAAATTGGGAAAAATAGCTAGACATGATGAAAAATCTTGAAATTATTTTCTTGAGTCACCCATCACAAGTAAGGTATGCGAAAATTGTTAGATACAATTTTCACATCCTAAAAAGTGGTTTTGTAATTTATCATGTCCTAAATAAAAGAAAATTAGAAATCATATGAAACAGTAACAAAAATTGCTGAAATTTGGTGATGGGTCATTATTCCCCATAAGTATCATCCATGAATTTATTTAGGATTTATTGACCTCTGGAAGTATTTTATATGATTTATGCCCTTGGTTTTAGCAATAATTCTAATAAATCAAATAAATAACAAAAGCTCTTGAAATTTTCCAGATTATCTCATGCATGAAAGGGCTTTCAAAAGTAAAAATGTTAAGAATGTATTCAGAAGAGAAATGAGGGTAATGATTCCAAACAATTTAAGAAAAGTTGCATGCAATAATGCATGAAGTGTAGATGTGGCTGAGGTTCATGAATTTTTGTAGCCCATTCAGTGAGGTTTTAAGCCACGAAATTTCAACCATAACTCACTAGATATGTTAAGTTTCTAAGGTATTTTTCCTAAGATTTATGGTTGGGTTTAAGACCATTGTTTAAGCAAGATAAAAATAGTGATCACAGAAAAAGAGCTGTATGCGCAACCTTTTTGTAAAATCTGCCAAAAATCGGATATTTAATATTTTACAGTAATACCAGTTGGGTTTGAAAGTTAACTCGTGGAACTAACCAATACAAAAAGAATATCATGATTTGGTTAAAAAATGACTGAGTTATGACTGTTCAAAGTCGAACAAAATAATCTGGCAGATTGCATGTTTGCTTGTGTGCATTATTAGGGTATTTCAACAAGAACATCATGCATGTCTTTGGTAAGATCCGATTTCTAACACATGCATGGAATGAATGAGGATTCAATATGTACTAGAAATGGTTTAAATGCTTTTGGTCATGCATGAACATAAAAGAGATGGAGAAGAACATGAAATATTAGATTTTGATGTCACATGATCATATGTGCATCTTTTTCACTCCTTGCATGGGTTTGATCCCGGATTTTCACCATTTCAAACACATGCATTGTGTTATGGTGAGAATCTACAAACCACAAGGGGAGAATAAAGATTTCTAGCCATGGAAAGGCATAGAATCCTAAAAGAAGAGAAAACTAAGAAGAAAAAGAGGTTTAACCATGAAACTATGGAAGAAGATGTTGTTGTTTACCTTGGTTTTGATCTTGAGAGAAGTAAGAACACTTCAAGGGATTCAAAATCTGGAAATTTTGCAGAGGATTGAGAGGATTTTCGTGAGTTTAGAGAGAAGGAAGAAGAGAGTGAAGTGAGAGAGTGAAGTGGAAGAGGTGGAGTAAGGGTTTAGGCTTGATGATTGTGTTTTGGGGAAGAGAGAGGGCATGGGGAGAGGTGATGGCCGGTTTTTGCATGCCTTTTGGCCTCCTCTCTCCTAAATTTTAAACTTTATAAACTTCCCTCCCATATTTTATATAAAAACATTCATTTTTATAAAATGTTTATTAAGCAATTTGATTTATTTAAAAATCTTGTTTTCAACAAATAATTTATGATTAATACTTGTAATTTATATTTCTAGTTCATTGGTATAATCCATAATTTGATTAATATAATTTGATACTAGGAAGTTTATAGCCAAATTTTATAAAGTTTTTAAGCTTTATATTTTATAACTTTGGATTTTTGGCTCTTTAGGGTTTTTGGAACATTGTTTGGTATTCAACAACATGTTGAAGTATAATTAGAGTGTTTTAATTTATTTTTAGAGTTTTATACCCTATTTCAATTATAACAAAGTTTGAAGCTTATTCTAATTATAGTATTGGCATTTCCTATTGTAGCTAAGCAACTTACTAGAATTGTAAGTATCAAGTATATTAGTCCTAGACCTTAGTTGGATCCTAGTTTATGCAAGATTTTTGACCTAATTTATACTACTAGGTCATGGCATGTTGTGCATGAATGGTTATTATAAAGATGCATGAGTCCAAGAATGACCTGAATTGACAGTTGTCACAGTATCCCCCACTTAAAAAGAATTTCGTCCCGAAATTCATTCTATATCATCGCTTGTCATCGCATGGGAATAGTTGCGGATACTTTTCCTTTATGTAATCCTCGCGCTCCCAGGTGTACTCCGGCCCGCGTTTTGAGTTCCATCGAACTTTCACAATCGGGATCTTACTCCGCTTAAGTTGTTTTACCTCCCTGTCAAGGATTTCTATCGGTTCCTCAACGAAGCTCAGCTTATCATTGATCTTAATTTCCTCCAGGGGTACTATTAATGTTTCGTCGGCTAGACATTTCTTAAGGTTGGAGACGTGGAATGTGTCGTGAATGGCGCTTAACTCTTGGGGCAATTGGAGTTTATACGCTACCGGACCAATCCTTTCAAGGATTTCAAAGGGTCCAACATATCTCGGGCTTAGTTTTCCTTTCTTACCAAAACGCACAAGCCCTTTCCAAGGCGACACTTTTAAAAGTACCTTGTCTCCTACTTGGAATTCTAATGGTTTTCGACGATTATCCGCATAACTTTTCTGACGATCTCTAGCAGCTTTAAGCTTATCTTTGATGATAGTAATCTTGTCAGATGTTTCCTGGATAAGTTCGACTCTAGTCAACTGTCTGTCACCGATTTCTGTCCAGCATAAGGGCGAACGACACTTGCGTCCATACAATGCTTCATATGGAGCACATTGGATACTCGTGTGGTAACTGTTATTGTAGGAAAACTCAATTAGGGGCAAATGAGTATCCCAATTTCCTTTGAACTCAATGACACACGCTCGTAGCATGTCTTCCAATGTTTGTATTGTTCTCTCTGTTTGCCCATCTGTCTGAGGGTGGTAAGCTGTGCTCAAATCTATCTTGGTTCCTAGTGCCCTCTGTAACATCCACCAAAATCGAGATGTAAAACGACTATCTCTATCAGAAATGATAGATAGGGGTACACCATGCAGAGAAACAATTTTGTCGATGTAGATTTGGGCCAATTTTTCCATCTTGAAATCTTCTCGAATAGGGAGAAAGTGAGCGGATTTCGTCAGTCGATCCACTATGACCCAAATTGAGTCGTGACCTCTAGCAGTTCTAGGGAGTTTGGTAACGAAATCCATAGATATTTGCTCCCATTTCCATTGGGGAATTTCAGGTTGTTGCAACAACCCGGAAGGTTTCTGATGTTCAGCTTTGACTATTGAGCATGTCAAACACTTCCCGACGTACAAGGCAATATCCTTTTTCATTCCAGGCCACCAATAGTACTCTTTAAGATCCTTGTACATCTTATCTGCTCCAGGGTGGATGGAGTATTTAGATCGATGAGACTCTTCTAATACCATGTCTCTCAGGTTGTTAACCCTTGGAATCCAGACCCTGTCTTTAAAATAACGAACTCCATCAGGTTTGGTTTCAAATCTTTCTTCCAAACCATGTAAAGTTTCGCCTGGAAGATTTTCCTTGCATAACGCTTTCTCCTGGGCATTAATGATTTGAGATTTCAAGCTTGTCTGAATTACCATTCCCAAAGCTCTCACACGGGAAGGTTTCACTCTTACTTTCCTACTAAGAGCGTCGGCTACTACGTTAGCCTTTCCTGGGTGGTATCGTATCTCACAATCATAATCACTAAACAACTCTACCCATCTTCTCTGCCGCATGTTTAACATTTTCTGATCCAGGATATGCTGAAGGCTTTTGTGATCGGTATAAATGGTGCATTTGGTTCCGTACAAATAATGCCTCCATATCTTAAGGGCGAAAACTATTGCTCCTAGTTCTAGATCATGGGTGGTATAATTCTTCTCGTGCGGTTTGAGTTGTCTGGAAGCATATGCAATGACCCTATCTTTTTGCATTAGCACACATCCTAATCCTTGATGAGACGCATCACAATACACCACAAAGTTCTCTGATCCTTCTGGTAAAGCCAGAATTGGTGCATTGCACAGCTTGTTTTTCAGGATTTGAAACGCCTCTTCGTGTTTCTCTTCCCAGAGAAATTTTCTATCCTTTTGGGTCAAAGATGTTAATGGTTGAGCAATCCTAGAGAAATTCTCAATGAAGCGTCTGTAGTACCCAGCTAATCCTAGGAATTGTCGTATTTCTGTCGGGGTTTTGGGGGCCTCCCATTTCTTGATTGCCTCTATCTTAGCTGGATCTACATGGATTCCTCTTTCACCGATCACATGACCAAGAAAATGTACTTCCCGAATCCAAAATTCACACTTAGTGAACTTGGCATACAATTTTTGTTCCTTCAACAGCTCCAACACTAGCTTTAGATGTCTATTGTGATCTTCTTTGGTCCGCGAGTAAACAAGTATGTCATCGATAAAGACAATTATAAACCTGTCTAGGTATGGTCTACAGACCCTATTCATCAAATCCATGAATACAGCGGGTGCGTTCGTTAGTCCAAAAGGCATGACTAAGAATTCATAATGTCCATAACGGGTTCTAAACGCTGTCTTGTGAATGTCCTCTTCGTGAATTCTTAGCTGATGATACCCTGACCGAAGGTCGATTTTTGAGAAGTAGGAAGCGCCCTGCAACTGATCGAACAAGTCATCTATTCTAGGGAGGGGATATCGATTCTTGATTGTCAACTTGTTCAATTCTCTGTAATCAATGCACATTCGGAACGAACCATCTTTCTTTTTGACGAATAACACTGGGGCTCCCCAAGGTGAAGAACTTGGTCGAATAAACCCTTTGTCTAGAAGTTCTTGAAGTTGTCCGGATAGTTCTTGCATCTCGGATGGTGCAAGGCGATATGGTGCTTTTGCTACCGGTGCCGCTCCGGGAACTAAGTCTATCCGAAATTCGACCTGTCTATAAGGGGGTAGACCGGGCAATTCCTCCGGAAATACTTCGGGATAGTTTTGAACCACTGGAATCTCCTTGAGTTGCTTAGCTTCTAGTTCTCTTTCTAGCACGTGGGCCATGAATGCAATACAATTCTTCTTCAGGTACTTGTGAACCTTCACGCTTGATACTATGTTTAAACTTCTTCCTGGCTTCTCACCGTGTATGATAAGGGTTTCTCCATTAGGGAGAGGCACTCTGATGACTTTCTCATAACAACCAATGTCTGCTCTATTTTTGGATAACCAATCCATCCCTACTATCACATCAAAACTACCTAGCTCTATAGGAATTTGGTCAATGCTAAAGAGTTTATCAGCTAAATTCAGAGTACAACCAGGAATTATATCACTAGCCCTAATTTCATACCCATCAGCAAGTTCAATAGCATATGCAATCCTCATCTTTACCGATTTCAAGCCAATTAACGGTCTAAATGCTAAAGAAACAAAACTCCTATCTGCTCCCGCATCGAATATTACTGATGCAAAGTGGTTGTTCAGGAGGAACGTACCTGTTATCACTTCAGGGTTCTGACGAGCTTCTTCTGCACCAATCACAAAGGCTACACCTCTTGGTTGTCTAACTTGATTTCCTTGAAAGTTTTGCCTGGCTTGGCCTTGTCCATGGTTACCAGGTCCATTGTTCAGTTTAGGACATGCTCTACGGAGATGATCATTACTCCCGCACTCGTAACATGTCCTTTTTCCCTCCTTATTCACCTTACAATACTTCGAGTAATGGCCTGTTTGCTTACAGTTTTGGCACACCGGGCAAGCTCCCTTGTGATGGAAGTTACACTTATTGCACTTCGGAAGCGGCCCTGAGTACTGCTTTTGCTCCTGCACTTCTTGTCCTTGAGTTTTCACTGGTTCTTGCTCCTGGGCTCTTAACATAAATTTTCTTGAGACTTTCTACTTCCTCCCTGACTTGCCTCCATACTTCTTCTCTCCCTGATCTGCTGGCTTCCTCTTGCTACTAGAGCTTTCCTTTGTCAATGCTCCCATCCTTATCACATCACAATCAGGAACAGCCCACCAAACACATAATATGCTGTCATCGCATGACCTACCTCTCGTCTAGCAGCACTAGCAGTGTCAGCAGTCTCCATCGAATGCTGATACAGGATTTCCATTCCTGCCAAGACTTCATCCAAAACTTCTCGATGCCCAGCTATCACAGCGAGACTGTGACGTTGGCCCGCTGCTATCGACTGCAATCTCCAGGACTCCTCCGGGGTCATACCTGGCTGTCTGACAGGTATCCCTATAACTTGCTGAGGTGAGGGTGCTCTTGGTCCTGCATCGCTGGGTCCTACCCTGCTAGGTCCTGCCGTGCCATGTCCTGCTGTGCTGGCGGGTATCCTTCCTGGAATGGGAACACTCTTCCTCGCTGTCCTCCGAATGCGAAGTCCATAGAGCGGTGGCTGTGGTAACACCGATGTCGGTGATGCCTCGCGTCGTTGACTCGGGGCGTTGTCATTGCTGATCTCCACCGAGTTCCCAGTATCTTCCGTATCCTCTGATGGGTCTTCTTCTATCGAGGCGGGGGGATTACGTCGAGGGATAACAGTGACGTAGCCGGATTCATCGGCTGAGGCGGTAGCGCGGGAAGATGACGATCTTGACATAGTGGACTGTGACATAGTTTCAATGAGATATGAAATAAATGACAATGCATGCCTATAATATGCAATGCTTACACACACCAAAATTAACCTTTTGAAATTTTTAAATAAGGTTTTCTCAAATATTTTTGTTGAACATATTCCCATTATAATTAGCTCAAGCTTTGTATAAATCTTTTCTTAATTAAACATAGGTGATCAGGCTATGTTTAATCAAGGTCCAATAATACAACTCCCAACCTAATTATACTTGTAATATGTTTGATGTAAAAGGAATTTCTTTGTAAGTTTTAGTTATAGGTTGTGTTTTCTTAAAGAAAAACCGATGTTCTCTATAACTTTAGCTCTGATACCACTTCTGTCACACCCCGCTAAAGCGGAAACGCAAGGTATGACAGCGATAACGGTTTCATTGCAAAAGATAAAGATACATCACCATAGCAGTATTTAAAAGTTTACAACCCATAGCTTCAAAAGAACAAAATACAAGTTTTTCAAAATAACATTGTTCAAAATATAGCTTCATAATAGCTTCAACACGATGCAGCATGCTCTATGATGATGAATCTTTACATCCACTTACTAATTATTTCCTGAAAAAGCATGTAAAACGAGCGTCAACTATGAAAATAGTTGGTGAGTATCACAAGTTTATAAAATCGAGCGTACAATAAGGCTTTTCGTAAATACAAGTACATTGCTTCAATGATAAACAAGTTGATTGCTATTAATGAATACAAGTTTATTGCTATAACGAGAAACGCGTTTGTATGTGTATGAGCAAACAATGATTCTCAACCAAACCTATGACTGAAGCCCTATCGAGATCTATGCTTATCGTTCCATAGATGAATATGGTATCATGCACTCCAGCGATTCGGGCGAGTGAGGAGTTGTCAATTCCTAATAGCGCTATCCATAACGACCATTGGCTCAAAGAGTTAATGGTTAGAGATAAGGGAAGGGCCTTTGTACGATAAGTTCTCATGTTCCGTGTTGCATAGACATACATAAAGAAACATAGCAATACAATAGCAATCATGTTTGATACAATTCAATTTAAGTACAACATGCAAACAATAGTTTTTCTGGACATGCTTTTCCACCCCAAAACATAAAAAACGAAAATAGGGGAGTGCGTGAATACTCACGATGTTTTGTGTAGACACAAGCGGTACTTCGGGATGCACCAACGTCTTACTACCGGGATCCTACGACACCAAACACACGCACTAGTGAGTTTCCATGTCGATATCTAATGCTAATATACTAAACTCTACATATAGGGAAATGCCAATTTACGTTTTAGTATTGGATTTATATCATTTTGTTACACTTTTTCTGATGTATTGAAATTTTACAAGTCGTGCGATTAATTACAACCTTGGAAGGTTAATTTTCCAAATTTTAAGTCTCAATAACAACATAAATTCACGAAAATAGCATTCGAGGGATAAAAATTCTCAAACTTTTTATTTAACTGTTAATACACAATACTAAGCTGGGAAAATTATAAAAATGGATTTCCAAGCTGTTTAATTATATTTTATAATTTTTGAGCATTTATTTCAATAAAAATTGAAATAAATAGTAAACAGTTTCCAAAATTACCCAAACTTTTTATTTAATTGTTATTATATATAAATAGGCTGGGAAAAATATAAAATATATTTTTCAGTGGTTATTTGTATTTTTCCTTGTTTTATTCCTTTAAATAGTCATTAATTAAAGAAATATTATTAAACAGTTAAAATAAATTACCATAAATTTTTGTAACATCATTTACAGTATAAATATCTTGGGAAAAATATCAAAAGTGGTTTTCATAATGTATAAACTGGTTTTGGGTATTTATGTATATTTAAGTGAATTTTAGTGCAATTAACTTTAGAAAATAAGGGAAAAATAGTTTACAGTGGAGAAAAATATTCAAAATTTTTATGTAACCTCCTACTATATAATATGATATCCTGGCAAATTTTCATGAATTTTGGATAATCAGAACTATTTTTCCCATTTTTAAGACATTATAATTACCAAAAATTGGGAAAAATAGCTAGACATGATGAAAAATCTTGAAATTATTTTCTTGAGTCACCCATCACAAGTAAGGTATGCGAAAATTGTTAGATACAATTTTCACATCCTAAAAAGTGGTTTTGTAATTTATCATGTCCTAAATAAAAGAAAATTAGAAATCATATGAAACAGTAACAAAAATTGCTGAAATTTGGTGATGGGTCATTATTCCCCATAAGTATCATCCATGAATTTATTTAGGATTTATTGACCTCTGGAAGTATTTTATATGATTTATGCCCTTGGTTTTAGCAATAATTCTAATAAATCAAATAAATAACAAAAGCTCTTGAAATTTTCCAGATTATCTCATGCATGAAAGGGCTTTCAAAAGTAAAAATGTTAAGAATGTATTCAGAAGAGAAATGAGGGTAATGATTCCAAACAATTTAAGAAAAGTTGCATGCAATAATGCATGAAGTGTAGATGTGGCTGAGGTTCATGAATTTTTGTAGCCCATTCAGTGAGGTTTTAAGCCACGAAATTTCAACCATAACTCACTAGATATGTTAAGTTTCTAAGGTATTTTTCCTAAGATTTATGGTTGGGTTTAAGACCATTGTTTAAGCAAGATAAAAATAGTGATCACAGAAAAAGAGCTGTATGCGCAACCTTTTTGTAAAATCTGCCAAAAATCGGATATTTAATATTTTACAGTAAGACCAGTTGGGTTTGAAAGTTAACTCGTGGAACTAACCAATACAAAAAGAATATCATGATTTGGTTAAAAAATGACTGAGTTATGACTGTTCAAAGTCGAACAAAATAATCTGGCAGATTGCATGTTTGCTTGTGTGCATTATTAGGGTATTTCAACAAGAACATCATGCATGTCTTTGGTAAGATCCGATTTCTAACACATGCATGGAATGAATGAGGATTCAATATGTACTAGAAATGGTTTAAATGCTTTTGGTCATGCATGAACATAAAAGAGATGGAGAAGAACATGAAATATTAGATTTTGATGTCACATGATCATATGTGCATCTTTTTCACTCCTTGCATGGGTTTGATCCCGGATTTTCACCATTTCAAACACATGCATTGTGTTATGGTGAGAATCTACAAACCACAAGGGGAGAATAAAGATTTCTAGCCATGGAAAGGCATAGAATCCTAAAAGAAGAGAAAACTAAGAAGAAAAAGAGGTTTAACCATGAAACTATGGAAGAAGATGTTGTTGTTTACCTTGGTTTTGATCTTGAGAGAAGTAAGAACACTTCAAGGGATTCAAAATCTGGAAATTTTGCAGAGGATTGAGAGGATTTTCGTGAGTTTAGAGAGAAGGAAGAAGAGAGTGAAGTGAGAGAGTGAAGTGGAAGAGGTGGAGTAAGGGTTTAGGCTTGATGATTGTGTTTTGGGGAAGAGAGAGGGCATGGGGAGAGGTGATGGCCGGTTTTTGCATGCCTTTTGGCCTCCTCTCTCCTAAATTTTAAACTTTATAAACTTCCCTCCCATATTTTATATAAAAACATTCATTTTTATAAAATGTTTATTAAGCAATTTGATTTATTTAAAAATCTTGTTTTCAACAAATAATTTATGATTAATACTTGTAATTTATATTTCTAGTTCATTGGTATAATCCATAATTTGATTAATATAATTTGATACTAGGAAGTTTATAGCCAAATTTTATAAAGTTTTTAAGCTTTATATTTTATAACTTTGGATTTTTGGCTCTTTAGGGTTTTTGGAACATTGTTTGGTATTCAACAACATGTTGAAGTATAATTAGAGTGTTTTAATTTATTTTTAGAGTTTTATACCCTATTTCAATTATAACAAAGTTTGAAGCTTATTCTAATTATAGTATTGGCATTTCCTATTGTAGCTAAGCAACTTACTAGAATTGTAAGTATCAAGTATATTAGTCCTAGACCTTAGTTGGATCCTAGTTTATGCAAGATTTTTGACCTAATTTATACTACTAGGTCATGGCATGTTGTGCATGAATGGTTATTATAAAGATGCATGAGTCCAAGAATGACCTGAATTGACAGTTGTCACAATGGATGAGGCTCACAAGTCTCGGTTCTCCATCCACCCAGAGGCAACGGAGATGTACAAAGATCTTCAACCCGATTATTGGTGGCCCTGCATGAAGTGGGATGTAGCTTGGTATGTGGAGAGATGCCCGACCTGCAGGAAGGTCAAGGCGGAACACCAGAGACCCCATGACAAGATGCAGCCGTTAGTATTCAAGTGTGGAAATAGGAGTATCACTATGGATTTCATCAGTAAGCCTCCCAGGACCGCACATGGAGTTGATTCGATTTAGGTCATAGTGGATCGACTGAACAAGAGCGCGCATTTCATATTGATTCAGGAGAGTATATCGTCTGAGAAACTAGTCGATATTTATGTGCGCGAGGTAGTGGCACGGCATGGAGTGCCTGTATCAGTAGTATCAGATCGAGACGTCCAATTCACTTCCAGGATTTGGAAGCGGTTTCATGACGAGATGGGGACTCGTCTCCACTTCAGCACTGCTTTCCACCCTCAAATGGATGGGCAGAGCGAGAGAATGATTCAGACTCTTGAGGACATGCTTCAGGCATGTGTGCTAGATTTCGGTGGTCTTTAGGATACGTATCTTCCATTAGCGGAATTTTTCTATAATAGCAGTTACTACGCCAGTATTGACTGCCCTCCTTTCGAGATGCTTTATGGGAGGAAGTGTAAGACACCGATTTGTTGGGGCGAGGTCAGTCAGCGGGTCATCGGGAACACTGAGGTGGTGCTCAAGACCACATAGTTAATCCAGCAGGTCCATAACAGACTGCAGACTTTGCAGAGTTGGCAGAAGAGTTACGCCGACAGGAGACGTTCGAACTTGGAGTTTCAGGTTGGCAATATGGTCCTCCTGAAAGTGTCACCTTTGAAGGGTGTCATCAGGTTCTGGAAGTGGGGCAAGATGGGCCCCAGGTTCATTGGTCCCTTTAGGGTTTTGGCCTGGGTGGGTCAAGTTGCTTACTGTTTGGATCTTCCAGCAGAGCATATCTAAATCAACAAAACTTTCCACGTTTCTCAGTTATGGAAGTGTTTGGTGGACGAGTCAACAGTGGTACCACTAAAGGATATTCTGGTTGATAGCAGCCTGAATTATATCGAGAGACCAGTTGCAATCTTAGATCACAAGTCGAAGACCTTGAGGAAAAAGGTGATTCAGTTAGTGAAGGTGTAGTGGCAGCACCAGAAGGGTTTAGAGTGGACGCGGGAGACTGAGGAGGAAATGAGGGAGCACTATTCAGAGTTATTTTCAGGGTCGGTAGCAACAGACTTCGAGGATGAAATCTAAGATAAGTGTGAGAGATTTGTAACGCCCCATTTATGGTATGTAATTTAAATAAAGTATTTTTCCTTTCTTAAGAGCTACTCGACGAGTCTGTATCCCAACTCGTCGAGTAGAGGCGGGATTTGCACGCATCTTTAGTAGGCGACTTGATGAGTCTGTATCCCGAACTCGGCGATTCCGCCAGTCTGGATGAAACCCTAAATCCCAGGGTTTTCACCCTATTTAAACGTCATTATAGCCTCCCACCCCAGCCTCCAGCACCTTTAGAGCATTTCTCTGTAAACCCTAGTCCCCATTGTTGAGCTTCAGTGTTTTCTGATAGCTTGGGAGTTGTAGAAGAGAAAGAAAGAAAGAGGATCAATAGAAGAGGAAGGAGATCCAAGAAATAGCTTCCATCTGCTTCATATTTAGGTAATAAATTTATTACCTTGCTTATTCTTCCATTAAACCCTATTTTATCCTTGTTTATGTCTCTTTTGGAGCCTTATGTGATTCAGACTCGAGATTTGAACTCTCCTTAGGATGGAGACCATAAATCTGGATGTTATTGAGCTCTAGAAACTCAATATAACTACCGTTATGTAAATATAGCCTTGTTCTAAACCCTAAGTGCTTAGTGTCGGAGGATTTTGGTGTTTTAGCCCCATATACGTGTTCATGCACGTAAAGTTGGAAACTTTATGTGCAAAACCAGCCCTAGAAGCCCAGATCTATGAATTGGATGCACTGAGACCGACTAGAAGAGACTGTATAGTAGTGGCATGCAGGAGACTCGACGAGTCTACGCCGTGACTCGACGAGTCTAAGGTAATGTTCTTGCCTCAAGAACAGACTCGATGAGTTGTTCATACAACTCGGCGTGTCACAGCTTGGATGTGTTCATATGATGAAGGAGAACTCAACGAGTTGTTCATAAAACTCGACGAGTGGGATGAAGATAGATTTGATGTTAACCCGGAAGAAGAACTCGTCGAGTTGTTGCCAAACTCGATGAATTGAAGCGAGCAGAGGATCAGAAAAGGTGTTAGGGACTCGACGAGTTGGCAGCCCAACTTGACGAGTCCGGTCAAATGAACGTTGACTTTGACCAGGAAATTGATTTTGACCAGGGGTAACTTAGTCATTTTACCCTGAGAACAGTTATCGATATCTGATTTAGTTTCTATGGAATTTGTAGTCGGGGAGTTCTGGAGCAGCAGTCAACCAGTTTCAGATTTAGCATCTCAGCAGCCAGCGTTACGAGGTGAGTTCTCTTCCAGTAGGACGGGTCTACGACCATAATGTCGACCCGTTTAGTTAGCAATAGTTCCGGACTTTGGTCCAGTGCAGCAGTATGTATGCTTGATGCCTTCGTGATTCATGTATGTTTTATTATGTGTAGTATGTCGGGCAAGCCCGACACAGTATGTGATTACACTATATGTTCATGACATGTTATATCCAATTCAATTCCGAATATCGGTCTGATGCCGGGCGGGGCCCATTATGTGTTATCTGTATTATTGTATGGTATGTGGTAGTTTGGGGGAGCTTACTAAGCTTTGTGCTTACAGTTTCAATTTTTGTTTTCAGGTATCTCCGCTAGTAAGGGGAAGAACTCGGGTTGATGACATGGTATACACCACAGCTTCTGTTTATCCTAGGAGTTTTTCTTTATTTGGATGTTTTGATATATTTTTGACATCAGTTGATTTGATACATTCACTTTTACATTTGAGACATGTGATTCGTGGTTTTATTATATGATGATCAACTTTAATTGTTTTAGTAATGTCTAAAAAAAATATTGGGTTGTATTTTTGGGATGTTACAGCTATTCTGTATCATATTCCCTAGAAGACTAACTACGGATTGTATGTCTATAACAAATTTCCATAGTTATTTCAATTTTTTGTTGTAGGGGTAGAGAGTTCGCCATGACCTACACTACAAAGAAAAAGGCCATTACTGGCGACAAAAATTGTCGGTAAAAGTCCAAAATGTTGCCGGTATTGCTTCGTCGCTATTGATCACTTTGTCGCTGCTAATGAGAAACGTCGTCGCTATTGACCGTGTCACCACTAATGAGTCGTGTCGCCGCTAATAACTATGTCGCCAGTAATGAGTCTTGTTGCCGGTAATAACAATTTTCATTTTTAATTTTTTTTTAATTAATGATTTTGGTAGCAGGTAATAATGTCGTCGGTAATTACATAACAATATTCGATTAAATATCAAAAATAATAGTGTCGACGTTAATTACAAAATAAACATCCGATTAAATATCAAAAATAATAGTGTCAACGCTAATTACAAAACAAACATCCGATTACAATTAAATATCAAAAGTTATAATCCAATTAAATATAAAAAGCAATAATGTCACCCGGTAATTACAAAAAACAACCAAAATTTTACAATCTACCAAGTAGCAATTAAAGCGTGACAACATATGCAAATAAAACGCATCCTTACATAATATCATCTTCGTTCCCATCGTTTCCTTGATTATTTTGGTATTGAAAAAACGAATAAAGCTCATCCCTACATGCCGGGTCGTTGAGCATTGCACGAAGATTTTCCAACTACATAATTAATAACAACATCTATACACTTATAAGTTAGATTGGCAAACATAAACAAAAACTATCAAAATACATTGCTATTTTTAAACAAAGATAGAAAACCAAAGTACATTGCTATTTCTTGAACTTGGGACAAAAACTCAATTACCAAACTTTTTAACAAATAATCACCACAAAACCAAAATTACCAAATAAACATGCATTTTACGATGCTAAAGTAGATTGCTATTTTTAAACAAAGATAAAAAACCAAAGTACATCGCTATTTTTTGCACTTGGGACAAAAGCCCAATTACCAAACTTTTTAGCAAATAATCACCACAAAACCAATATTACCTAATCAACATGCATTTTACAATGCTAAAGAAGATTGCTATTTTTAAACAAAGATAGAAAAAAAGAAGTACATTGCTATTTCTTGCACTTGGGACAAAAACCCAATTACCAAACTTTTTAGCAAATAATCACCAGAAAACCAAAATTACCAAATCAACATGCATTTTACAATGCTAACGTAAATTGTTATTTTTAAACAAAGATAGAAAACCAAAGTACATTGCTATTTCTTGCACTTGGGACAAAAACTCAATCACCAAACTTTTTAACAAATAATCACCACAAAACCAAAATTACCAAATCAACATGCATTTTACGATGCTAAAGTAGATTGATATTTTTAAACAAAGATAGAAAACCAAAGTACATTGCTATTTCTTGCACTTGGGACGAAAACCCAATTACCATACTTTTTAGCAAATAATCACCACAAAACCAAAATTACCAAATCAACATGCATTTTACGATGCTAAGGTAGATTGCTATTTTTTAAACACTGATAGAAACCAAAGTACATTGCTATTTCTTGCACTTGGGATAAAAACCCAATTACCGAACTTTTTAGCATATAATCACCACACAACCAAAATTACCAAATCAACATGCATTTTACAATGCTAACGTAGATTGCTATTTTTAAAGAAAGATAGAAAACCAAAGTACATTGCTATTTTATTGCACTTGAGACAAAAACCAAAGTAGATTGTTTTACCTGTGATGGTTGTGATGATTGTTGTGATGGTTGCGAAGGCTGTGGAATCGGTGGGAGAGCAGAAGGTTTACGGCCAATGCCTCTAATATGGCCACGTCGCTCTCCTAATACTTTCTCAAATGCAGCTCTTTCTTGAGTGGGTGTTAACTCACTTTCACCTTGAGTTTGTTCTAACATCTCTTCAACTAACCGATTCTGTAACTCTCAAAAGTGAGTAACAATTAATTATAAATAAAAATTTAGTTAGATGAGAAAATTTTAATTAAATACTTACATATTGTTGTTCTGCCTCAACAGTAACAAATACATCATTCTTATCAGTATCAACTTTGCGAAACGTTTCCATTCTCTTAAGGTTTTGTTTAACTTTAGAAATTAGATTATATTTTAAATAATAATTACATGTATCATACGGTACCTTCTTATAGCAAGTACTACTATACGAGCTCGAAACCCCACGATTCACATTTGTTTGCAATTATGAAATTCTCTCTTTTCATCACTGTGGGGATGCTCAGATTTGAATTTCCTATGTTGATAACCAAAATATATATAGATTTAAAAAGATAAAAAAAATTAAGTATGAAAGTTAGAGATAAGATTAATTACTTGATATACTGTCTGACTTCTTCACAGCTATTTAATATAAACCATTCCATGTTATGCATTTCCGTTAAATTAAGAGTTTTGATTTGAGTTGTGCTGGTCGGTCGACATTTAGAATCACACATCTAAAACTTTGTCTTTTCAATGACAACATCTTCATTTCTTTCTGGACGATTCTTTACATCTCGAAGGTACATCGAACAAAATGATAAAGCTTCTTCAGCAACATAACCCTCAGCTATAGAACCTTCCGGCTTCGCCTTGTTTCTGACATAGTTTTTTAATCTTTTCATATGCCTTTCGAAGGGATACATCCATCTCATACATACCGGGCCTCCGACAATCGCTTTATCAGGTAAATGCAAAAGTAAATGAACCATAATGTCAAAAAACGCTGGAGGATAAATCAATTCTAACTTGCACAGAATTTGCAATAATGACTACTTTTGCTTTCCTCATATCCTCCACCTTCAATGTTCTAGAACAAAGTTGCTTGAAAAATGTACAAAGGTCTACAATAGGTGTATACGTATCTTTGTCTAACAATCCTCTTACTCCAATCAGTATCAAACGTTGCATAAGAATGTGGGGGTCATGCGATTTCAACCCAATAATGTTAGTATTGATACCGTTCACTTTCTTATTGATGTTAGAACCAAACCCATCCGACAATTTTACCTCTTTTATAATTTGACAAAAGAGTTGTCGACTAGATTTCGTGAAAGAGTATCTTGCTTGGGGTCTATGAAACTTGTCACCATTTTTTTGCAACCATTCATTTTTTTGAATGTTTAGAATTCTCAAGTTCTCTCGTGCATTTGATGTGTCTTTGCTTTTATCGTTCATTAGAAGAGTACCTAACAATTTCTCGTCCACATTTTTCTAGACATGCATGAGATCTATGTTATGTTTCAACTGTAGAGAAGACCAATACTCGAGTTCGTAGAAAATGCTTCGTTTCGACCAGTTCAACTCGTAATCTTGTCGCTTTGGCTCCCCGACTCCATTCTTAGGATGTTTACCCGGTTTACGAGTTAGTAAGAGACCTAGTTGCTCTTGTATGTCATCATTACTAAAGTGTCTCGTAGTAGGTCTTGTCTCTTCCATCCCGTTAAAGTCCAACCTCTTTCTTAATGGATCATTAGCATCTACGAAACGATGATGACCGATATATACGACTTTATTTGTTGCACGGTATGAAACAGTGTCTTCATTGAAAGTAGCACATGCTCTATACCCTTGCCCACTCCAACCTAATAGACTACTGCGAGCTGGCCAATCGTTTATTGTCCACAACAACATAGCTCTCATCGTGAAGAATGTGTTTGTCGCCGCATCTTTAATACATACGCACGAGTTCCAAAAATGTTTAAGTTCTTTCACCAATGGTCTAGGAAAACATCCATATCTTTGCCAGGAGCTTTTGGGCCTGGAATCAACAAAGCACTACCAGAAAAACAGCCTTTTACAATGCTCATTGCGCGTCGTAATAGGCTCAGACGACGCGCAAATGCGCGTCAAGGAAGGCCCTATCATAAAGAGAGCTGACACGCATTTACGACGCGCATATACCGTCACGACGCGCGTTTACAACACGCAATGCGTATCAAGGAAGGCCCTGTCATAAAGGAAGATGACACGCATTCGCGTGTCGTAACCTTACGACGCGCGTGTTAATGACACGCAATGCGTACCAAGAAAGCCCCTGTCAAGAAAGGCCATGTGATAAATGAAGGTGACACACATCTTTGCGTATCGTAATTTTAAATTTTAAAAAAAAAATTATTTATAGATTTACTTATTTTCATATTAAATTTGCATTTCATGTCACATAATGGAAAATAAAATACCATTTACAAATAATACAATGCACTAAACAAAAGTTAATGTTATACAAATAATCATTCCAATAGTAGATAAATGTAATAATACAAATAATCATTCCAATATTAGACAAATGTAACATTTCAACATTTTTTTATATAATTAACTAAATTATTAGCCAAATTTCCTAAAATACCAACATACTTTTCTATGAAGAGCATTAACACTATTCTTTTCCATCAAAAACTTCAAAACCTGCATAATTAATTTAATGTTTAATCAGCTACAGGTCAATAAGGTAGGTTTAAGCAAAAGAGTTTCACAGTAGTAAGATTTTACTTACCACTGTTGTTAATGACATTGAAAGAAGCAGCCCAACAAACAACCCCTCGGAAGGATTATTACTAAATGAAACCAAAAACAAAGTTAAAAAGTGAAGTATTTTGTGACAACCCCGGAACCAGGGGCAAGGCTGTTTTTACCCATGGTTTGACCTAATACATGATAATAAATACTTGTTTAACAAAAAGAAAAATGACTTCTCACGTGAGATCACTATCAAGAATTGATGAAAAAGGGTACTCCACACTGTATTGCCAACAAGCTTGACACCAACACCTGAAAGCTGGAAAAAACAATAACATAAATAAAAATAAATGTAAGATTTGAGATAACAGATGCATGTGTATTAAAAACAGACACTTTTATTAACTTTTTTGGGATAAATAATGGAGTAATAAAGATTTGAAATTTAAATATGAACATACTGGCCATAGGCTATCTTTGTCAAGCTTGGAAGCTCCATCTTCGGCTTGGTTGAAGTAAAACCTAGTCCGATTAATCTTCCCTTTCATGAATTATCTCCAGTTATCAGTCACTCTTCTTGAGTAAACATCGTCATCACATAGCCCATATTGGGCTAGCTCATCTTGAGGAAGATACACTTAAGCTACTACTACCACTTCTCTACAAACCCCTGTTTCTGGGAAAGCATAAAAATAAAAAAAAAAAAAAAATCCTAGAATTGGAAAGTGCAATAAGGTAGGATCCAATGCTGGTGAGCTTCACAAAAAAGTCTTTTTCTTTCGACTCAAATTAAAAAAATATTGTGATGAGTTTTTGTTGCAAATTGAATTATGCAGATTCTCCATCAGGACATAATCTTACCCTCGCTGGCCCCTGTCGATATGATAGCTCTTTAGGTAACACATAAATAACTGCACCGACCTTTTCCTCTCTCTCTCTCTAGGTAACACATAAATAACTGCTTAATCATGTTCCCAGTGACCCGGAATGTGATCACTGGAGTCCTTTTGGGTGCTGTTATCTGTGCTGCAAGAACATGAGTCTGAGAAGAACCCCGAGTTGTCACTGGAGGAGGAAGATTCCTACTCCAGACTCCGGTATCGGTAACCAAGATAAGAAGTCGGCTGGTAATTGCAAGCCTGCCAAGGTTCAGTGGAGTGAACGAATGTTTTGTGTTTTCGTGCATCTTGATGCTGGATTATTGAGCTGCGTATTGATCGTGGGGTCCATGGGGAGCATTTAAAAAACAAAGCAAACAAAAAAAATGAAATTGCTTGACTAATAACATAAAATAAAATAAAAAAGATAAAAATATCTTGCATAAAAGAGCATGTATGCGCCTTTTGTTAATACATGTTGAAGATCCACCTCGTTCACCTACATTGACATGATATAACTCATATAAGCATAAGCATAAGCATAAGAAATGAAAGGTGGTATTTTAGAAAAAAATGGTGAATACATACCATGGTGTCGTTAAATTTGAACCATTGATTGTGATGATTCTTAACATAGCAAACATAATGACCAGAAAAGGCATCATTCATTGTATCTACATGAACCACCACCCCATAAAGCCTGTAAACTGGCGACTTATCACTTGACCCACTAACATATGGAGCCATGTCTAAAATCTCTGGGAACTCAACCGATTTGTTCAGCTTCCCAAATTTAACACACTGTAATACAATCAAATTCAGTAACATAATAAGACTTGCACAAATATCTTTTGGTAAAAAAATATTACATGAAATCTCTTCAATGAAATAGTAAGCACATTAGGAGCCTCCAATAACATCAGTTTCTTTCTGACTTTCTCATAGGATTTGCACCTTAAGAGCATATTAACTAATACACTATATAACAGTGAAAAGGATGTGATCAAGAAAAGATAGGTGAACTAACACCAAAACCAACATGCTGCATTTGTACTTGTTCTGGGGAGGAGTTAAAAAACAAAGAAAGTAAGTCGGCTTCCCGACCTGCTGGACGGGCTGGTTTCTAGTCTTGCTGATGTTATTATTATTATATAATCATGTGTTAAAAAGATACTTGTCTTGTGATCTTTTCGACATTTTAAGAAAACTGGTTGGACTTGGGTTTTTATATTAATATCATGGGTCAAGAACATCTAAAACAAATGATTGTTGATTTTTTGGGCAAGGCCTTTTAATCCGGATTCTAGTGAGCCAACTATATGCATGAAAGTGTTTGTATTAAGGTTCAACATGTAAACAATATGGTTGTTGAATAGAACCTCCAAAAATGCATAATATGCCTTTGTAAGCTACAAAACACACACAAAACAAGAACTACCTCAAAAAAAACATTAGATAAATTTGTTTCATCCTACAATAAAGGCTTAAGCTACAAAACATAACATTTAAAGTTGGAAAGTAAAAGCCTTACATCAAAAATTAAACAGAAACTACAATCATCTGTCCTAAATTTGTTTCATCCTACAAAAAAGGCTTAAGGAAAAGGTTAAGAGTTTCTTTTTACAAGCAAATATAGATTTGAGCAACAAACAACACGGCTACCCCGAGCCAGATCCAGATCTAGGCATGAGAGACATGGCTCGTCTAAAATCCAATGACTTGAGTGACCCAGGGAAGTTTTTCCCTTGTGGTAGGATACTACAATAAAACACATGACTATTTCTTGCATTCAACCATTAATTGAGGACATTTGCTTTTATTGTTTGTCAAAGAGATTTATTTAGGACCCTTTAAGGAACATAAAAAAACTAGATTTAATGTAATATTATTACTTGCAAACTCCTCATGAAAACAGGCGTCAAATCCCATAAAAAACAAACAAAAAAGCATGTGAAATGGAACAAATAATACTGCTGTTTAGCTTTGATATCCTTGTTAAAGTCAATGGTTGGCTCACAGTCAAGAACCAAAGCAGGTACCTGTTGATAGTCAATATGCAAGCAACCCCATCATCAATCAAACTAGCATCAAAAGCTCTCACAACTATGGTGTTGTTTCTTTTCAACATAACAAAATGAGTTGTTCCTTTTGTTACTTAAATAAGAATCGACTTAATAGAAAAACTCATGGAATGGAATGGAAAAGGCCTAAACACTAGATGTGAAAGTGAAAGTGAAGATACCTTTTCAATGCTTGAATGCGTATGATTACCCTACAAATGAATTTATCTGCATCAGCAGGATCTGCATTACAGAATCCGTAAGTTCCCTATAATGGCTGAAATAACTCCTCGATATCTATAGAACTTCAAGTCCAGGAACAAACAGTAGAAACCATGTCTCCACAATTCTTGAAGTATTGTCAATTTCTAGGTTAACCAAAGTAGAAAATCCAAGAAATTTGTCAAGAAATGTATACATGTACTCAGGTTAATAAGACACGAGAGTACCTTTGGCGGGAGCGTTGATAAATAAAACCCTAGACGAAGGATGCTGATAACGAGGGTTTATGAGTTTTTTTTGGTGGGTATTCTTTTTATCAGTAGATTCATCTTACTCGATCTCACATACTGATATTGATTTCCTGCTTCTACTCCTAGAACTTGAACGATAGCTCTTTTTCCTCCTCCTTGATTTGGAATCATATGAATCAGCTGAATCATTGATGAGAAGAACTTGAAGATAAAAGATGGAAACAGAGGTGGAGGAGAACAAGGGAAACCAGATACAACAAAAATGAAGGCCAAGGCCGCCTAAGAAGTGGTCGATGCAAAAAAAAAAAAATAATAATAAAAAAATAAAAAAATAAAAAAAAAATAAATAGGTGGGGGAAACGAAAATCGCTAAAATCGCATGAGGGAATCCATGAATTTTAGGGAAAATACCACTGGTTGTTTGGGATTTTTCTTAGTAGCGAGATTTTTTATAATTCTTTTGGGATTTCATTCTATAATTTTTGGGAGTGCAATTCGATCATCGATGGTAGAAGGGGTTTTTACAGAGAGTGAAGATCTAGAGGAGAGGGTGAGGATGCGTACCAAGGGGGTTTAATTTTTGGGTTCACCGGTGGAAACAAGGGAGAGGAGAACAAGCGGGATTTTTAACTTTTGGGTTTTTATTTCCCGCTTAGCTATTAAATGATGGAAAACGCGCCTTTCACTAAAAAAATTATAAAACGACATCCTTAGACGACACACGTTTTAATATAGGTGCCCTCCGTTTTTTTTGGACATGAATTTTAGTGCACGCAAAAATGCGTGTCTTAAATCCTTAAATTTTTTAAGGAGATGACACTTTCTTAATGTCACTCTCTTTTGCGTAATATAAATCAATGAGTGTCGTTGTTTGCGCGTCGTAAAAGGCTCTTTTTCTTGTAGTGAAGTCAACATGAATGATGACTCTTTCATACAAAGTCAAGGTGGTAGATTGTATGTGGTGAGTATGACCAGCCATGTGTTATGTGGATTACACATGTTTCCAAATGGATTGAAACCGTTAGCTGAAAGACCTAGGCATACATTACGGGGTTCACTCGAGAAGTCAGGGTATTTTTTATTAAAATCTTGCCAATGTTCCCCATCAACAGGATGAAGCATCACACCATCTTCTGAACGTCTGGTAGTATGCCAAATCATATTTTTGGCAGTGTGTCTCGAACAATATAAACGTCGTAGTCTAGGGGTCACAGGAAAGTACCTAACACCTTATGAGGTACTTTCTTACCCTTGGTGTTTTTATCGATCCAGCGGCTCTCTTTACAAATGGGCCAAACTTACAATGAATCGTGTTCTTTCCAAAAGAGACAACAATCGTTTTTGCACACATGTATCGACTCATACCCCAGGCCAATAGACTTTAGTTTCTTTTTGGCTAGATAATGTGAAAGGGGAACCTTGTTGCCTTTGGGAAATGCTAATTGCAACAACTCAAGGAGTTGATCACATGAACTATCAGTCTATTTGTTGTTCACCTTGATATGCATTAACTTTTCTAGAAACTCAAGGGAAGAAAATATGAAACCAGGATACAATTTAGTTTCCATTACTTCCAACAACTGTGCAAAATCATCATCCACACCGCTACCCCTTGTATTCGAGGTTCCTTCATCAAGGTTGGTATCATTTTCTCTCGACTCCCACATCACATTGTCGATTAAATCGGCCATTTCGTTATTTGGCAAGACGACTGGAGGAATAAAAGATTCACCATGATAGATCCAAATTTTGTACGACTTACTGAAACCATTTATAAATATATGGCGTTCAACTGCAGTCGGGTACTTGAAGTAACAGTTATCACATTTTTCACATGCACATCTAATTTTACCAATACTATCAAGGTGTGTCCTGGACTTCTCAATAAAAGCTTTGAGTCTTGCTTGGAACTCGGGATGGTTTCGATATGGATTAGTAGTCCAGCTTTTATCAATAGACATGATGTTGCTGAAACATAATTTTAGGTTTAGAGTTTAGTATATAAAATTAACATTGTTTTTTTTTTCAATCCACATTTTTTTTACAACTAAAAGAATAAAAAAATTAAAAATTAAAATAATTTAATTAAAATTTTTTATTTACGTTTTTTTAATTAATTTTAATTACAATTACTTGTAATTTATATAGGCAAAAGTTATAAGTATTAAATATAAATATGAAACTATAGAAATATAACATTATAAGTTAATTTGAAGATTATAAGTTAACTATATAACTTATTGGTTAATTTAGGGTTAGCTTGGGTAGAAACTAGAATATATATATATATATATATATATATATATATATATATATATATATATATATATATATATATATATATATATATATATATATATAATTTACCATCGAGATTAAAAAATATATTTTGTTATTTATAACATTATAAATATGTTGTTTTTTCTAGTATTTATAATTTACCGTCGAGATTAATATATATATATATATATATATATATATATATATATATATATATATATATATATATATATATATATATATATAAAAGTAACATATTATGTTGTTGTGTTGTTGTTTCTAGTATTTGTAATTTACCGTCGAGATTAAAAAATATATATGTTTTTTATTTATAACATATATAAATACGTTATTTTGGGGTTGGATAATTTTGGAAAAAGTTAATCACTAAAAAGAGTTTGTAGCAATAATTTTTGGTTTTAGAGTGCTGATTTATTTTTATCAATTATAATAATCTTATTTTGTAAAGTTTAATAATATTATTTTGCAATTTTTTATTCTCATTTTTTTCTAGTAACAAAATTATTAATAATAAGAAATATGACTTAAAAGTATTTAAAACAGATTTGATAAGTAATTTTTATCGTTTTTCTAAAAATCATATTTGTTTTGGTGCGTATTTACAATTTGGTTTTTAAATAATCATTTTAATTTTATTATATTCACGTCTATTCAGACATTAAAATGTCATTCTTAACACTTGGTCACAATAATCAAAATGACATGATTTAAAAAATGGATAATCATTCAAAGTTCAACCCCCATCCCCCCCCCCCCCCCCCCCCCCCCAAAAAAAAAAAAAAAAAAAAAAAAGAAGAATCCAATACAAACATGAATATGTGTGTAGTACCCTAACAATTTTATAATTTTTTTATTATTATTATTTTGCAATCAGAACAATAATTTATATATATATATATATATATATATATATATATATATATATATATATATATATATCAATTATAGCATCCTACTTATACCAAAACCACATACTTTTACATAATATATAAGAACATGAGATTCACATACTTTTGCAAACATATACACCAAATACAAATACATTCACATACACACAAAATAGCATCCTACTTAAGCAAAATATACATAATTTCACATATATAGATAATAACATCATATTTATACCAAATACAAAATTTCACAATCATATACCACATTTACAACAAACATACATACATTCGCATACAAACAATAACATCCTACTTATAACAAATATATAATTTCATATATCATATATATAGTTGTACCAAATACTCATATACCACATACATCAAATATCAAATATACACACAATTTTCACATATGTTAATTTTCACATACAAATACCAAATTCACAAAAGAAAAAAATAAATAATAGAACCTGCAGTGGCGGAAATCAACGGATATATAGCAGGAAAAACTGTTATTCAACCGATGAAACTACAAATCGACAGTAAAGATGATGTTTCCTTGCTTGTAAGGTCAAATGTCCTCCAACAAAACCTGGGAGCCATCCAAAATGTCACAAATCTCTTCAACAATATTTGCAAGGGTAACATATAAATTAAATTACCAAATCTTAGAAATTTAATCAACACTTTTTCAATGTTAACATACAAATTAACAAGGAAATTATCAAATCAAATTACCTTTCTTCAAGAAATTGAGTTAGAAATCGATCCCAACTCACACCTTCATCCTTAATATCATTAATATGACACAATGTGGGGAGAAATCGGGATGGAACAAGCAAATTGAAGATGAACTCGGAAGAAGCTGGAAGGCGCGAAGGGTAGCGAAGGTAAACATAAAGCAGAATATGGAAGAATGAAGTCTACTGCGAGCTTTTTTTTATTATTATTATTATTTTTATCTGCGAGAGACTTTACCGGCGACCCCTTTAGCGACGACAAATAGGGTTTTACCGGCAACACTTATCAATTGTGACGACAATTTGGAGGGAAGGGTACCGCGTCATTTTTAAGTGAAGTATTAGCGGCAACATGTTCAACCTTAAGCGGCGACACATATGTCGCCGGTATTAGGTTAGTTCGGATAAAGGACCCCAACCGTTGGATTGGATATTTGATCGAATGGTTTAGATGTAACGGAAGGGGAAAATGTGGATTCGGGTGATCACCCTTTAGCGGCGACGCTATTACCAGCGACATGGGTTTTAGCGGCGACAATCTCTAGAGTCGCCGCTAAAGGCCTCCATCGCCGGTAATAGCGTCGCCGCTAAAGGATCATTTTCTTGTAGTGCTACTTGCCACTCTTAATTACTTCGTGGCCCACAAGGGTTTGTATTTTATATAAAGGCTTATTCAATAACATGTGCATTATGAGAAAATAACCCTTTAACAATTGTGTCAGTTGGTAATAGTGTCGGTTTGAGAATGTCATTCTCATATGTTCCACAAATCTTCAGATTGGTACAAAACATACAATGAAATCTCCAATTATGGTAATTTTTGCAACAAATTATTGGAAGTCATTGAATAAGATTTTTGTTGGATAGTTTTTCTGCAATTTGGATATGCGCTTTCACTTTCTGTTTTCTATTTGAGAAACACACATCCACACCTTGCTCTACCATTTTGTTGCAAAAGAAAAGAGAAAACAAAAAGTAAACCGAAGTGGACTGTAAGGAGTTAAAACAACAGGAAGATTTAGGATTTACTGCAAAATATGTTTAATGCAACCTCATACTTATTACAAAATAGAAAACATACATTTTGTATGTATTGATTTATATTACAATGTTTGATAGATTTGGATAGTTTAACTACTTCTGGACAGTTATAACTTCTAACACACGTCTAGATTATAAGTACTTCTAACACAATTAAGGGATCAAAAATCATGTTTGTTTTAATTGGTAATCATACCATATCCATCACGATGTGAAAAGATGATATGATTCTGTAAAACCATTGATCCATCCAGTAATTCTATAAAAGAAGCGCACCAACTATAATGTTACCCAAACCTCCTATAACTTCCTGTGCAAAATGATCTTTTATGTCAGAGTTATTCATTTTCATGACCTCAACGATGGCTATAAGTATGACCACAAATGCATAATCCACGTTGGGATAAATGGTCACCTTGAATTTGTTCGTTACATCCTCCGATGATTGCATTTTAGACATCTACAAGAATAAATCCATTAATTAGTTTCAGCTCGAGCTTTAAGTTTATGAACATACTAGAAAACAAGCTAAAAGGTATATGAAAATTACTTGGGCTATTGGTGTCGAAGTATCTCCCATATAAATAGTGCAGTTTCTGTTCGTCCAGCTACCACTGATCTTGAAATCACAAACATTCTTCTTACTAGTTTTGTTTGCCAAGAACACTTGTACACAGGTCTTAAACTGGATCATGTGAGGTGATTGTGTGGTAAATATCATATCGGATTTACTTTTACTGTTACCCCTGAATACATTCCATCTGTCGTGTTCACTCATGATCTGGACAATAAATTAGTGCATGCCAATGCTAAAGTTAGCATCAAAATTTCAAACTCACGGACAAAAAATATGTTAAAAATTGAACTTAAAGTCACCTTGCCACGCATTAGAACGATGGGTTTGCCATCAGCATCAACTAGCACTCGCTGCTGATGAAAGGATGTGTCGCATGTTTTCACTTGTAGCATGATTTTATGTTCAATATCTGTAACCACAAGATTTCCCCCTGTAATTATATCAACTATAATATCGAATTGATATGGTGCCATGAACTGAGACCCTATCACAGAAACCGGAGAGGATAAAGGTTCATTGCTTGGTTGCTCCATCTTCAACTCACAACTCACAGAGAGAGAGAGAGTATGAGTGAAAGACTTTTAGCAAGACGTTTCCCTGTGGCGGATTACTTTTCTGAAGGTGTTATATAAGGAAGTTTTTGAGGCTCAAGTCAACATGGCATTGTTTTGACAAAGTCTACCCTCGTCACTTAATTCATTTATAAATGACATCGACTGGTCCACACCAAAGTATTCTTTCTCCAAGAGGTTGTTTTTTTAAAAAGGTCAACAAAACAAGGCTTATTGCTTTTTTGTTTGAGGAATATATATATATATATATATATATATATATATATATATATATATATATATATATATATATATATATATATATAGGGAAAAGTGAATATACCCTTAAGGGTATATAAGCTTAGGTACCCAAACTCATAATAATACATCGTTTTGTTTGATATATTCATTATAACATTGTTAAACTTCAATCCTTAACTTGATTTATATTCAATATTTTTAAATTTTCACTATTATCTTCCTTTTACATCACATCTTTTTATCGAACACTTACTAGGTTATATATATTATTGTTGAAAATGACAATTATGTAAGAGGAGGATAAATATGAAATTTATAAAAATCTTTTAAGTAATTCAAGTTAGAAGTTGAACTATAAGAACATTGGACAATTACAATGTCTATATATGATATCAAACGATGTACTATGGTGAGTTTGGGTACGTAAGCTTATATACCCTTAAGGGTATATTCACTTTTCCTATATATATATATATATATATATATATATATATATATATATATATATATATATATATATATATATATATATATATATATATATATATATATATATATATATATATATATATATATATATAATGGGAGTCTTTCTCAAGTTTTGGTCCAAGAATGGACTTTTTTGCACCTGGTGCTGCTGTGGTGTTGTCATCAGTGGCGGAGCCAGGTTTAAAGCAAAAGGGTATCCTAATCCGATGGGTTTAGTTTTTCGGTTTTCTAAACTCGGTTTCAGGTTTTAAACTCAAACCCATTCAAAAGTTTAAGTTGTTGAGAATTGAAAATTTTGTGTTGCTTATATACCATAAGTATTGGAGATTTGTTTCATGTTATGACCGATGTGGGATAATTTTAAAATTTAAAAAAAAAAAAAAAAAAAGTTGAAAAAATAATAAATAAAATAAAATACACCCATGTAACAGCTAAGATTCAAACTAAAGACCTCAAACTTAAAAGTTTTTACCACTTGAACAACACAATACTTGTGCTTAACTTTCACAACATACTAATATAATATGTATAATCTGTATAAAACTATATAAAATGAGTTATGAAACTAAAGACCTCAAACTTAAAAGTTTTTACCACTTGAACAACACAATACTTGTGTTTAACGTTCACAACATACTAATATAATATGTATAATCTGTATAAAACTATATAAAATAAGTTATGAAAATAAATATTTGCAAGAATATTTGAACTTGGAACCTCCTGAAACATCCCTAATACCTTAGCCATCTAAACCAACTACAATTTGTATTATTACCTCGCTAAACATATTAATATTATGTATGTATACACTACATAAAACAAAAAAAAATTTAAAAACATGTAGTACCGAATTTTTTTGAGGGGTATCCCGGGATACCCCATGATCTATGGTAGATCCGCCATGGTTGTCATGATCTTCATTGGTGCTGTGATTGCTATCTTGGTTTGTTATTGCTCGTGCTTATACCGTTGCCAATATTAACAAATTAGTCCTAGAATGGTTTGGATGCTGTCGGCTTTCGATGAGTTCTATTAATTTAAGTTTCGAGTTAAATCTCTTTTTCCATTTTTAATGGACCTAAAAGTCATCCCGTCAATCTTTAATGTCCTATGTATATGAAAGTCGTCTATGGAACAATGGATATTAAAATGTCAACCGAACAAGGGTTCTATTAATTTAAGTTTCGGGTTAAATCTCTTTTTACACTATTAATGGATCTAAAAGTCATTCCATCCATCTTTAATGTCCTATGTATATGAAAGTCGTCTATGGCACAATGGATATTAATGGAAGCATATGAATTCATTGATCATATACTCATAACTATTTCCCAACATCCAATTACTGTAAAGCATGAACAATATTTGCGCATTAAGTTTATATTGATTGGCGATCATAACCAACTTGTTATCAATAAATAAAAATAAAATAAAGTTGGTGGTTTAGTAACACAACTACAGTTTGACCGATTCCAAATTCCAGGTTGACCAAGCATGATATTTAATGACTGGTTAATTTGTTTTGTATTTTTTTTTTAAATTTGATTTTTTTTTTTTTTTTGAAAAATTTAATATCCTTCTTTTTTTTTTTTTCGTATGACTTCTCTTCATATAGAATAATGACATATAAAATCTATCAATTCTAACTCTTAATCACTCTCTTGATTTTGAGACCTACTTTGATCTATTGAATAGAAATATGAGTATTTCGAGAATATATATATATATATATATATATATATATATATATATATATATATATATATATATATATATATATATATATATATATATATACTACAAACAAAATATCATTTAGTGGCATACATTTTTAATGGCACATCTTTTTTATGCCACTAAAATATGTTTTTAGTGACATATTTTATATGACACTATAAAATTAATAGATTTAATGATACTTAACCATTTATGTTACTAATATTAATGTTTATAGTGACATAAAAATTTAAAATATCACTAAAAGATCTACATTTTGTGTGGTATATTCTTTTATATGCCACTAGTTTTACTATGTGATTTTACCTATTTGTTTTTGTGCCTAGAAAACTTTTTTTGATCAATGCAATTTTACGTTTCCCCACTTCTTATACCCTAATCGATCCCATTTCACAGCTCACGACATCATACATCTAGCCGACGCCAAGATCAAATAGTTGATTTCATCGGATCCTTATCGAGATCACGACCAGTGATCTCAAAATTAAAGATCAGCAAGATGAGAATCCGAATCAGAGCTCCTTATTGAATTATCGCTCTTCTCCGAGCTCCATCTTTTCGAATCTACTCAACGAGAATGGAGACAAGGAGTTTCCGGATGCTATCACCGCCGCCTCGACCCTCAGATCACGAGCCGGATGAAAGGTTCTTTAAGCAACAAAAGAAATCTGAATATGATTCACCTGAGTTTCTTTACTGTATAGATTATGAGTCGCCGTCATCAACGCCTGTGAATCAGGAACAGAGAGAAACGCCGATTTAGAACCAGGATCTGCCACCTTCATCAATGGTTGTGATGCGCCGTTGCAATTCTTCAAATCAAAGTAATTTCTTGCTATACTGATGTATCTTATTTTATTTCTATGATTTATTAGATTTTCTATTGGCACGTGAATGAAGTTATTGGCAAACTCTTGATAAAATATTATTTCTTTCATAATTGCTCTGCTATGCATCGACAAAAGTTATATCCATATAAACTATTCCGTATTTCAAGTTGTCTCTTTTTTTTTTTTTTTGCATGATCATTTGTAAGTAGATTTTTATACATTGAAAAACTTGATTGATTTGTGTGAATTTCTTTTTAACTTTCTGAGTGTTGATTTTAGATGTAACCTGCACTTTAATGAAAATTTTCGTCTTCAGGTTACCCATCAACTATGGTATTTCATTGATATCTATTTTTTGTACCTGTCTTCCATTGTCGTCTGATTGTATCTGTTTGGTTTTAGGGATTTTGTAAATTTTTAGATAGGATTTAAAGTTTTGATTGTAGATGTTTGAGCTCTTTTAGATGATATATTTGTTATTTGTGTAGGGTAAAATTGGACATTGCATATGTTTTTTTCATTGAATTCGTTGTGAATTTGTTGGTTTGACTGCATAAGAGTCTGCCATTATCTACCAGTACTTGCACTTATCTTTCAACTTATATGTTGATAGGATTATATTATAATTTTTTTTGAACGACTCATAATCTGATTCTTATTTTCTACCGAAGTACACATTTGTAACTAGCCGAGGGGAACAATTTCTAATTCCTGATGCAACTAGTATTATTACAATCGCAAGGTAAGTGGTTGGAGTTGAAACAGAATGTTTGGAGGCTTGAAACGTGAAAAGTGGTTGGAGAAGATGAACTTAATCTCCAATAGTGCAATGATAACTATCAGGTTGGAAACAATTTATTTTATTGTGCTCTAGATCAAAACAAACAATAAAAGCGACCAATCTTTTGTTGTTGTAATAATGCTAAATTTGAAACAATGCCTTCAGCTTGTAGTGGCTTAAGGAGATGATCACTTTTTAATATAATAAATAATGCTTATTGAGATCGGCTATTTTTCATGGCTACCTGAAAGTTCTCATAAGGTATTTGCTGCTTTGTTTGTTTGTAGGTGTAGCCAAGGGGAGTAATGCACTGCAATTGATTTTACTCTACAAGTATTTTTTTAGGAACTGAAATTTGTATTTTAGGTGTCGAAACCAATTTATTTATTACCTTTTTTAATCATTCATAGTTACTGGCCGGATATAGATATTCAGGTACATTATCATTTGAGACATGCTTAGATATATAAAAATTGGATTACTTTTGCAGGATTTATATGATTGGAAATCTCAATATAACCAAATGTTTAGATTTGTTTTTCTTGTAGGTGCTATAGGAAGTAAAACTCCAGAAATTTTGGCCAAATTGAAGGTATAATTATAATTTGCTTTACTTTTATCTTGCCTACCATACATACACAAATTTTCTGTAGTATTGTGCAAGGTGCAATCGCTAATTAAATACATATATTAGAGCAATTACAAATCCTTTCCTTAATTTAACATTATATAGCATCCCACTTATGCCCACTTTTTCAATCTGAAACATATTACCACTAGTAACTTGAAATTCAAAAGCATCTATGACGTCTATGGTTCTAGGAAGCAACTGGAAGTGCTATTAGTCAAACAAGGTTGTATATGTCCTATTGAGTCTCAGTCGGTTGGATATATAAATCCTTCCATTTGACATTTGTAAGTTTACTCTTTTGTTCCCATATTCTGTATAAATTTTACTTATTTCAACATTTCATTTCTTTATAAAATAGAGAAAACTTAGAAAAGATGATGACATTGATACAATTAGGAAGCGAGTCAAATTTTTTTGGAATCCAGTCTCCATGTTACTACTCTCCCTATTATCTAATATTACAACTTTAAGATGAATGTAGAAAAGGTAATATTATCACTTTTTTCATAAAAGAGTCAGTGTTTGATATTTGAGGGTCAAATGTGTAACTTTCTAACTATTTACTAAACTTGCTCCAGATTGATGCTGCTAAGCCTGTTGCAAAAGTTTTTTAACAAGTTAAGGCTCTTTTCATCCCATTTGTTGAATATGTAAAACAAGTTATGTCGAGTATTTACTTAAATATTCCTATGTGTTTTAGGTTGCTGCCTGGATATTATATCAATTATTAGAACATCTTCTGGTGTTTAAGTAGATAGTAAAATTACAATAAAACATGACATTTTCATTTGTGTATTTGACTATAAATTGCTAGTATCCGTTGTTATTCAAGATAACATGAAGTTTGGAGAAGTTCAACTATAAGGTTTTTTTTCCCTTCTATTGTGTCTGTCGTTTGATAATTAAACTTATTTGGCATTGATGTAAAACGATGGAATTTTTATTATTTTTTATGGATTATAATTTAATTAGCTTTTTTATTTTATATTATAGCTAAAAAATACGTTGATATTAGTAGTTTAATCTAGAATTACATTAGTATTTAAGGACACAATATATGTGCCACAAATTTTTATTGTATTGTGACAATTAAAAAAAAAGTGTCACTAAAAGAACATAAAAAAGTGCCATTAAAACAAAATAAATTCTAGAATTTATAGTGTTATGTCACAAAAAAACTTATATTATATTGTGGCAAATAAAAAGTGCCACTAAAGTCCAATAATGCTACAGCGTCAAAATTGAAAAGTGCCACTAAAGTCCAATAATGCTACAACGTCAAAATTGAAAAGTGTCACTAAAGGGTTTTAGTGGGAGCGTTTCTAGTGACACTTTTTATTTGTGCCGCAGATTCTCTAAGCGGCTTTTAGTGGCATTTTTTGGGTTTTTAGTGACATTATTTTTGTGCCACTAAATGGCATATTTTTTGTAGTGATATATATATACACTATAATTTTTTTTTATAAATAATCCTGCCAACCCATAGTCGTAACCGAGCGGAACAAAGGTGTATCAATAAGTATGACAAAGGATGAACTAATTCGCATGAAGCCAAGTAATGATGACCTTTTAAAGATATTTAGAAAGTAAGAAGGAAGAAGTAAAGGCTATGAGAAAATCCGTGTAACTCGAGAGAATGTATATGATATCTCATGATTCGCAATAGATTACTAAGCTACACGCTACCATTTGTGTAACATCCAAATATTTTAGATATTTAGAAAGTAAGAAGGAAGAAGTAAAGGCTATGAGAAATCATAAAACAGAGTAAAAAGGGTAATTTCAATGAATGACACCCACCACAACAACCATCCACGTCATACTCATGATTAGGTCCTTCCTCCCCTCGAATAAGGGAGGTCCGCATGCGGATAAGTCAGAATATATGACATCCCTAGTCCTTGTCCGCATGGCCCCAATATCAGTCTCAATAGTCGCATATCATTCTTCAAACATACCTGTCAGTTCATCGTTGATCCTCCTGAACAAACTAGGCAACTCTTCCGATATGACCCTCAAAACCTTAGATGTAACCAAGTCTTAAAAAATTGCATGGTCTGAACAACCAAAATCCTCTCCACGTTGGGTAATCACCATCCTATAAACACAAACAGAAAGGTTATAACAAATATATAGTGTATCCAACACTATTTACTCATCTACAAGCTCCCCGTTACTCTTGTAACATTTCCCCAATCCAAGTATGTATCATGTGCTTTCGGTAGTATGGGCTCATACTACCTTCCACATTTGTCTCAAGAATTACCTTAAGGCTCTTCAGTTTCCCTTACAATCACTACTAGATATCATATTACACATATATGTCTATATAATCATACTACGTATCTTCCTAAACATCTCTAGGATTCCTAGTACTCACATGTCGAAAGAAGTTTAATATCAACGGGTCTTCATATGAATGCAATCTATACATAGCCGAGAATAAGATAGACAGTCGAATATTTGACCATACCCTAGATCAATGTATCAAATAAGAATCATGTAGTAAGGTTAAATTAAAGTTCTCATGCTATTTAATTCTAACCGTATATAACCCTACAACATCCCCTTAATAACGTGTTAATATCAACATAGACTTCAAATAGCACCTAACTGTAAACTAACAAATGAAATACATATAACGGCTAGGGTTTCATATTATTATCAAAGAGAAGTACAAATACAATGAAAAGGAAAGACATAATATATAGACGAGCCAATTAGGGTTTCCTAGCGAAAAGGCCTAATCATAAAACCCAATACAAAATAAATCCCAAAATATTATTAGGTTAACATCCCCCTTCAAACTCACAATGCAACAGCAATAAGCATTGAGAGTTTGTCAGACAAAAAATGGAATCGATCGAGGAGCAGTCAACGACTTCGTAAGAATATCAGCAATATGCAAAGAGGAAGGAACATAAGGAAGGGAGATAGTGCCCTTCTGGAGATGATGACGTGTGAAATGACAGTCAATCTTAATGTGCTTTGTGCGCTCATGAAACACTTAATTCTTGGCAATCATTATCGCACTCTCGTTATCACAATACAAAGGGGTAGGCTGAGAGATGTGAACGCCCATATCTGCAAGAAGCCATCTCAACCAAACAATCTCACAAGTGGTGATAGCCATGGCTCGATACTCATATTCTGTAGAAGATCGAGAAACAACATCTTGTTTCTTGCTTTTCCATGATATCAATGAATCTCCAAGAAAAACACAATACCCAGTAGTGGACTTACGATCATAGATATCACTATCCCAATTTGCATCACTATAGGCATGCAGCTCAAGAGAGGATGAAGAAGGAAACATAAGAGTGCGGAACTGAGTACCACGTAAATATCTCAAAATACGAAGAACAGCTCCCCAATGAACAGTAGTAGGAGCAGTGACAAACTGGCTAACCACATGAACTGTATGAGCAATATCCGGTCTAGTGACAGTCAGGTAAACCAAACTCCCAACAATGGTACGATAAAGACTTGGATCTGATAATGGGACACCATTAGTTGGAGAGTACTTTGCATTACTCTCTATAGGCGTATCAACTGTTCGATTATCCGTGAGTCGTGCACGTTCAAACAAATCGGAAATATACTTCGTTTGAGATAAAAGATAACCCTTTGGAGATTGAGCAACTTCAATCCCCAAGAAATAACGAAGTAATCCCAAGTCTTTCATAGCAAAACGGTGAGCCAAATCACGCTTTAAAGACTCTATACCATCATGATCATCACCAGTAATAATCATATCATCGACATACAAGGAAAGAATAATCCGCCCTGCATTCATACATCAAATAAATAGAGCCGAATCATGGTTACTTGGTTGAAAACCAAGAGAAGTAATCACCGTAGAAAATTTCTCAAACCAAGCATGAGGGGCTTATTTGAGCCCATATAGAGCCTTCCGAAGTCGACAAACTTCACCTGGTCGGTGAGCAATCCCAAGGGGAGGAGACATGTATACTTCTTCATGAAGATCACCATTCAAGAAAGCATTCTTGACATCCATTTGATAAATCTTCCATTGACGAATGGAAGAAACTGCAATCAAGGTGCGAACAGTCGTCATTTTTGCAACATGAGCAAACGTCTCCTCATAATCCATACCATACTTTTGCGCGTACCTTTTCGCAACAAGTCTGGCTTTATAATGCTCAATGGATCCATCAGACTTTGTTTTAATTTTATAAACCCAACGACAACCAATCGTGTGTTTTCTAGGTGGAAGCGGAACCAGATCCCATGTATGAGTCTGATAAAGAGCTGCAAGTTCCTCAGCCATAGCGGTCTGCCAAAGAGGATCAAAAATGGCCTCTTTATAGGATGTTGGCTCAGAGAGATGATGTACATTAGCAATAAAGGAGGCAAAAGTCGGTGAGTAAGAGGAATAGAAAAATTCAGGAAGCTTTGTGGACTTCTTATTACGATAAGGTCTCGATGGAGGGGGGTCTTGATGATTTGTGGGCAGAGGATCAACGATAGGTGCTGGATCAGCCACATGTGGTGGATCAGCAGCAAGTGGTGGATCAGTGACATGTGGTAGATCATCAATGTCAATGCTAAACGGATCAATAGTACAGAGCTCCTCTCGGGTTGCATCATTTGACTGAACATGAATGCTATAAAATGGAATATGCTCCAAAAAGGTGACATTGCGAGATACATACAGTTTTTGATTTGAAGGATCATAGCACCGATAGCCTTTATGACCAATACCATATCCCAGAAAAACACAAAGAGCTGATTTTGAAGACAACTTATCTCTCTCTACATGAGGCTTCAAGACAAAACATGTACACCCAAACACTCGTAATGAAGAATAATCTGGGAGTTGTCCAAACAACATTTCATAAGGAGACTTCCCTAAAGTGTATGCAGTAGGAATGCGATTAATAACATAAGTAGCGGTATGAACAGCTTCTCCCCAAAACATATTGGGAACTTGAGCAGAGAGTAGTAAGTATCTAGCAGTTTCTAGGAGTTGTCGATGTTTTCTTTCTGCAACACCATTCTGCTGAGGAGTGTCTGTACAAGATGATTGATGTATAGTGCCATCAGATGCCAATAATTGTTTAAAATCATTGGAGGTAAATTCTCCTCCTAGATCACACCGAAAACATTTTATGATAGCAGAGTGTTGAGTCTTGACAATAGCTCTTAATTCACTATATATGGTGAAAAAGTCAGACTTGCGCTTCATAAAATAAACCCACGTATAACGAGTGTAATCATCAATGAATGAAACATAATAGTTAGCTCCTGACTTGGAGGTTATCGGAGAGGGACCCCACATATCAGAATGCACAATATCAAAGGGAGCAACAGAACGAGTGACACTTTTATTAAACGGTAAAGCAGAAAATTTTCCCAGTTTACAACCACAACAATCAGAAATATCATCAAATTTCAAAGAGCCTAACACACCAGTGGAAACCAAAAACTGTAAACGAGACGCTGAAACATGTCCCAAATGAGAATGCTAAAGATAAAAAGGAGACGATGAAGGGTTTAAACGAAAAGACGACAAATCGACACTAGATGCAGCAACATCAGCAACATGTAGCTGCTCCAAGACATAAAGCACCCCAAGTCTACGGCCTATCCCAATCACCCTCCGAGACTGAATGTCCTGTACACAGCAGAATGAATCAGAAAAGAAGACCCAACAACCCGATTTACACAACTGACTGACTGATGCAAGATTCAAAACAAGTGTAGGAATGTAATACACATTTGTTAAAGATATATAAGGAGTGACAATAGAACCAACACCCTCTACTGACATGGGTGTAGCGCTAGCAGACATAACAGAGACAGGTGTACGAGAAGATAATGAAGCAAAAAATGAAAAATGTGGTGACATGTGATGAGATGCACCAGAATCCAATATCCACAAGGATGAAGGAATACCTGACGTGTTGGATGAAGACAAACCTGAATGAGACATGGAAGCTGACATGGCAGTTGGATTGGTAGCTAAGAACTATCTGAACTGCTCAAAAATCTGTGGATCCAAGGCTGATGGTAGTGTGAAATCTGTTTCATTCTCAACTGAAGGTGTTGCAGCAGCGTACTGTGCTGGCCTAAAAGATGAAAAAGAGGGACGTAACTGTCCAGAAGACTTGTTCTGCTGTGAAGACTGAGAGTGTGCTAGTGATCTTGTTTGTTGTTGCTGTTGATTTCCCTTGCTTGTCAGTAAAGGACAATTTGCCTTCTAATGGTTTTTCTTCTTACAGAAAACACACTCATCAAATGCAACTCTGGGACGATTTTGGTTTGAAGATTGGGGTCATTGTGAAACAGTAAAGACAGCAGGAGTGGCTGTCTTGGGAGCTTTTTCAGCATGGGACATGATACGAGTTTCTTCAACAATCAACTCGTGAACAACCGAATCAACAGTGGGAAGAGGTGTACGATGCAAGATTGATCCACGCAGACCTTCAAAATCTGAATGTAATGCCATCAAGAACTGAACCAAACGTTGCTCTTCCCTTCTATCAATATAAGGCTTAAAAGCTTTCAACACATCAGGTTCTGTAAGAGCTAATTGATCCCACAAATCCGACATAGCTGCATAAAATTCCTGAACACTAAGATTGTTCTGTTGGAGGGCTCGAATATCAAACTCTAACTGATACTGCTTTGAAAAGTTAGATTGAGTATACAACCTAGCCAAGTGATCCCAAACCTCCTTTGTCGTGTCATACTTCGCCAACTGAGTACCAATAGACTGGATGACAGAATTATTAATCCAAGTAATGATCTTGGAGTTATCAGTCTCCCATGAATCCAGTAAGGTTTCATAATTAACGGCCTTCTCGTCTGTTGGTTTCTTCTTGTCACATGTAACAATCCCCCACATAGTCTTGGCCCGCAAGAAATTTTTCATAACATAACTCCAATAGGCATAGTTTTTGCCATCAAGTTGAATACTAATGGACTGAAGAGAATCATCTCTTGGGGCCATATTTCAATATCAGTCAAATAGTAAATACGAGTAGCAGCAAAAAAATGATCAAGATCTCGAAATCAACAAAGCTAGACAAAAGCGAAACCTTCAAAACCGATAAACGAACAAATCAAACCAAACCAAATACAGAAACGAGCAAAAAAGGCATACCCCAAAAATTGCAGATGGTGACAATGAATAGTGCACGTGAATAGTACCGATGAATAGTACGATGAACAGTAACCGTGAATAGTAGCCGTGATGAACAGTACCGTAAATAGTAGCCGTGATGAACAGTACCGTGAATAGTAGCCGTGATGAACAGTAATTGTGAATAGTAGCCGTGATGAACAGTAAACTCCGATGAACAGTAATCGCCAATGAACAGTGTCGATGAACAGTACTCGCCCCCAAAAAAACGAAAAACTACAAATAATCAATCGAGCTCTGATACCATGTAAACTAACAAATGAAATACATATATCGGTTAGGGTTTCATATTATTATCAAAGAGAAGTACAAATACAATGAAAAGGAAAGACATAATATATAGACAAGCTAATTAGGGTTTCCTAGCGAAAATGCCCAATCATAAAACCCAATACAAAATAAAGCCCAAAATATTATTAGGTTAACACTAACGATGCAACAGTAAACCATAGACATTACTAGGCTCCCTATCATACATGTACATTTCCACACATATACGTACCACTAATCTTTTTAGACTGTCTTTAGGATTACACACTCCACCACCATATTGGATGAAGTTTTTGGTAATATCAAGGTTCTAAATAACGTAAGGCTTGGCTTGGAGGCAAGGTAAAAGTTAAGCCATGACAAGCTTGGCGAGCCATAGAGTTTTTCAAGGCGTGACTATATTATATACATTAAAAGATATAAATCATATAATTATTGAAATTTATCAAATATATGAAGTTTTTAGAAGTGTTATATTAATATCTAATAGAAAAAAGTTAACAAAAACTCATTTATTTTAGGCCCGATAAAAAAACAAAACAAAAAAAACAAAAAAACTTGCGCCTCGAAAAAAACTCGCGCCATAACGCGATAAGGCGCGCCTTGACACGTTATTTGGGCGTCACGCTTCACAAACCCATCTTGGACGTTTTCGTAACGGCTACACCACACCTCACGCCATGGCACACCTTGAGGCACGCCATGGCACGCTTTTTAGAACCATGGGTAATATTGACGAGTCTCCTTATAAATCCAAGTTGTACATAGTCGAGATAATATAGACAGTCAAATATTTAATCCTACCATAAGGAAATATATCAAAAAGAACCATGCAATAAGGCCAAATCAAAATTCTTATGCTATCTAATTCTAATTGTGTACAACCTTAGAGCATTCACTTAACGACCTATTAATATTAATATTAACTCCAAATAATATAAAGCAAATAGCATAAAACGAAACAAGACATATCTAATAACAATGTAATTCTATCATGCAATTCCTAAGTAGATCATTAGTCTTCATTCTAAAATGCATCTCTAACATTGCATAAATAACATATCAAGCAAATATGGATATTTTGAGAATCACTTTCTTTTCTGAGCTCCAAATGTCTGTACGCATCACATATTTTTATCATTTTATAAACTTAAGTCAGGTCGGAGAATAATACTTCAACCTTAAACAAGAATCAAACAAAACAATGTAATGAGACTAAGTTCATGTTCCTAACCAAAAAAATTAAAATTCATTTGTAGAAAAAAGTTTTATTTTCAAAATTGTTTTGTATAAATATTTCATACCTTAGTTTGAATTCAGACGCACACTAGAGTGTGCCTAAATACCTTAAACCAAGTCTCTGACACTTTGTAACATCTCAAAATTTCAACCAAAATTTTCTCTTTAAAATAAATTATTAAACATCCAAAACCATCTTTTCAAATAACATAAACCATTTTTTTTCAATTATCAAAACATCGTATCCAAAACCAAGTATCAAATCGAAGTAAAGTCATAACATTAGCAGAAGTCTCAATACGATATCAATACAGATGCGGGTATGCAATCACGCAGCACCCTTTACACCAAAACAACCTGAAAACGTTTAATCAACAACTATATGAATAAAGCCTAGTGAGTTCCCCAAGGTACCAAATACTCCAATCCACATATCGTTCATACAAACATATGGATTATAACCTTGCATCATTTCACCAGAATCACAACCACACATTGTTCTTTCGTCAACAGTAAACTTACGCCCTAGATTTGATCCTGTCATCAACATTGAATATCTGAGTGCGCGACCTAGTGTCATTCCACCATCAAACCCTCAATAGACATTTGAATGCATCATATAATCAAGCAATCAACATACAAAAGACTATTTTAGTGATTTAGTCTACTAATATAATCATACATTAATAATACCTATATTTTATCATACAAAAGATATATATATATATATATATATATATATATATATATATATATATATATTCACACATAGTTTAATGAGAAAACTCACCTGAATGTCATAACCATAATCACGTGCGTATGCTCCTCAAAATAGCTAATACGAACCACCTAAAACCATACAGAGGTTCATCTTTAATATATTTTTAAATTCATCAAAGTTTGACCAAAACTTAAATTGGTCAAAAAGTCAACGATCAAAATCAAAGCCAACGGTCAATGGTCCGACATGCTGCACCACATCTGGATGTGTCGTGTCCACTTAATTTCAATTTAGTTAAGACAAACCTATACGTAGTTCCCGAAGGATAGGATGCGTCGTGTTCTTCGACCAGGATTCCTTCTTCCATTAAGTGCTTAACCCTTTAAGACAAAGGCTCAAATTTTCCAAGACTCTCCAAATATAATCTTAATGGATAAAGTTTACAACTTTATTAAGGTCCATGCTTCCAACATAACCAACACTAACCATATATCTATAAAGTGGCCAAAAGGATGCATGGGTCAAAAAGGAAGTCATCCATGCAACGTTACACCATAATATGTCTGTGAGTTCAACCAAAACAACATTTGGACCTAGAGTTTTCCAAACTTCATAGAATCATCAAAGAAGGGACCAAATATGCTCAAAATAATAGATCTAATAATCAAAATCCATAAAGGTTGAAGATTTATACTTTCCGATAGTCCAAAATAGGAAGAGAATATAGGAACTGTTGGGATTATTAGCATTAAGTACACCATCAAAACGTAGCGGAAACAGTCTATACATTTACCTAAGTGCACATTGTTAAATAGTTGTCGCGTACGATTCAAGAAAATTAAATTTCATTGCTTGAATGCACTAAAGGAAAACAAAGGGAAGCAGAGTATTTCCTCAGGGACATAGCCTAATGGTCAATGCTCTTTGCATAGGCACAGACTAGTCATAAAAAGAAAATATAAAAGGGAGTTTTTTTATAAATAATTAAAATAAAATAAAAGTGAAAATAAACTAAAGCAAATTCAAAAATAAAAAGTGAATTCAGTTCTGCTACGACTTTCCTAATCATGCAATTAATCCAAACCCGGTTGTTGATAACTTGTTCTCTTTAAGTTGGTGCTAAGAAAAACTAAAAGACTCTAGTAAATTTTGTTCTATTTAAGCTGGTACTGAGAAAACATGGCATCTGATATTGTTGTTGTTGCTGAAAATTGTTCTAAAAATTTTGTTGATATCTTTTGATAACTTTTACTGTAGCTATATCCTCTTGCAATAATGAGCACATGTTAGTAGGATGATCTGTACTCTTCAAGAATATTCCACTATGTTTTTTGCAACTACTTTTTCCTTTGTCAACAGCAACACTGCTTTCATTAGTTCTGAAATTTTGGCTTCAAGGTTGGTATTGCTGATCTTTTTTACTCCTCGTGGATGATTTGAGTGCCACTCTTCATCATTTGAAAAATGTTTTGATTCGATTGCCAACTTTTCTATTAACGCCTAGATTTAAGTTGGCCTCATATCTGAAAGTGAACCACCACTCGAAGCATTGATAAGCCGCCTATCCATAGGTGTTAAGCCTTCATAGAGGCACTAGTAAAGCTAGTAACCACTTATTCCATGTTGCGAGCATCGAACCAGTAACTTCTTAAAGCACTCACAGTAGGTGCAGAGAGTTTCTCTTTTCCCTTTCTTTATTCCAAGTATTTCCCTACAAAGATTTGAAACTTTTTCCTATGGGAAATATTTTTCCAAAAAAAGTTTTGTGCGCTTATTTCAAGTAGTTATGGAGCCGGATGGCAGATCATGAAGCCACTCTTTCGCCGACTCTTAAACTAAAAAGGGAATGCCCTATGTTTTATTTGATCTTCATTAATGACGTGCAACTTCATTCCTGAACAAACCACATGAAATTCCTTGAGGAATTTATGTGGATCTTCATTTTCTAAGCATCTAAACGTGGGAAGAAGGCGTATTAGACCAAATTTAAGCCCGTAATTATGTGCTTCTAGAAATGCGATGTAGAGAGGTTGATGATTAACCTCTTGGGCTGTAACATCCCAAAATTTTTTATACAGTTTTCATTTTTAAATTCATTTCAATCATATGATAATCATACAACAACAGTCAAGAGTATATCACAACAACATTTTTTATCAGAGTACAAAATCCCAAAATCACATGATGTGGAAAAATCATAAGTGGATGCAGTGAGATTAGGTTGGGCCCTTCCTCTTCGAATTGGAAGTATCTGAAACATAAATTGAAAATCATAAGCACAAAGCTTAGTGAGTTCCCCAAGAATACCACATACCATACATACATAACAGTTAATCATATATGGGTGCTTGCAACCCCTTCGGTCTCTTTCAACCGGTAACATCTTTCAACCCCTTCAGTCTATTTCAACCGATATTGGGTATATTTCAACCCCGTGGGTCTCTTTCAACCAGTACTGGGTATATTTCAACCCCTTCGGTCTTTTTCAACTAGTATCGACTCTATTTCACCCTATCACTACCACATAATATCATAACAAAAGAGTCACAAAGACAGAAAGAAGTACAAGCATAACATAAAGTTATCACAAAGATAATCATCATACTACAAGCATAAATAAGTGGGTCAACATTGGTGCCTTCGACCCACAAATATAGTGAAGGAAACTCACCTCAGACTGTAGATATCAAATCACACTCGTGCTTTTGACTCACGAAATCCTCTCACCCTAAATCACACGTAATAAAAACCTAATTAGGAATTGGGTCAATAAATCAACCCAAGAGTCCAAATCCTAAATCGTAGTTTTAAGAGAAAAATTCTACTTAATCCTTTCCTTATCGAGCCTAACCCACCAAGGTCCAATACAATTAGTGTTGGAATAGTGTCTAAGGCTGCAACTATATTAGGCAAGTATTTGATCCGGTTGTGCATGGTCCTTTTGGGTTGCCTTCACCATAGCAACTTGATGGATGATTTGTTAAAAGAGAGTAAATATTATAAGGAATAATATATGGTTATTTGATTAATATAAGTCATAGATTAATTGGAATTAATTTGGTGACTTAAAGAGATTAATTAAATAAGAGGGTATAAACTGTCAATTGTTTGATAGTTAAACTTTAGACTATAAATCCTTATCCTAGATAGGATGGACGATTTCTAGGGCTTGGATAATCCAAAATCGTCCATAGGGTTATCAAGGAAAGGATATGGATCAACTTAAAGTCTAAGTTATCCAATTAGGGTTAAAGCTGTAATCCTTAAGGAGTCTACAAGTATAAATAGACCCTAGGGGTGAGGGAATTCGACACACCATCTAAAGTAGAGATACTCTGGCCGAATTCCTCCCCTCTCCTCTCTCCTAAATCATCTTGCTTGCTATTGGTGTTTGTAAGCCATTAGAGGAGTGACATTTGTGACTCTAGAAGCTCCAAGACAACAAGATCAACAAAGAATCCAAAGGTATGATTCTAGATCTATTTCAATGTTGTTATTTAACCTAATTAGCCATTAGAAGTCTTGGATTCAAAGCATGTTTAATTAGAAAGCCTAGATCCAAGCATTAGGGTTTTGCATGCGCACATAGGAAAGTTCTTATGGCTAAAACCCATCAGTGGTATCAGAGCCTAGCTTGGTTTTCTTTAAATTGGTGCTTGATTAACTGAAACAAACCTGCAAAATTCGATTTTGGGTTTATGAGTCATGGACAACTTAAATTTCAAACCCTAGATTTTAAAAGGTTTTAAAATACAACCCTATACTAATATGATATTACTAGAATAATATATATATGTATAACTAAATGCTAGTCTTACCGTTAGTAGGCCTCATTCACGAAGCCGATCTATAAGGTGGGTATAAGGTTGCGGCCTATAAAATGGCGCTTAATGGGTGTACACTCACACCCACCGCTTGCTTGATTGGTGGAGGGTCGTTAGCCGAACGGGTAGGATAGGGCAACCTCATCTTCTCATTAAAAGTATAATAAGAAATACAAAGTAACTACACGTTTTAAAAATTTCCCAATCTTAGTTACTTTAGGAAAAGTGAATTGATGCAATCCCATGAAATTACACTTTGCACCTTGCTAAGAAGTTAGTGGAGCGTGTGTGGTTTACTGGCACACTAATTGGTTCTAAGCGAAGGTGGCAAAGGGTGATTCATTGTTTATCATAGTTCGATGGAGCGTGTGTGGTTTACCGGCACATCAAATAGGTGATCGTTACAATGAAGGCACCATGTGAATTTGCATGGTAATTCACACCCGCTTTGTGATCCTCGGCATCTCAGTCACAAACGAGAGGGGCATATCGAGATTTAAACATGCCATTGAATAGTTTCAATGAATCTCATCCGAACCTAGGAATTCTCAAAAACACTTAGGACTAATAGTTTAAGTTTTGTAATGGAGAATTAGTGAATCGTCATTCACTTACCTTCAATTTATTTGCATGTTAGATTACGGCATCCCTTTTCTAATATGTAAATGTTATTGTTGGATCCTAACCCTAATTTTTCTTATTGGGTGATAATTAGGGATTCTTATTCTAATCTATCTTTGTCCTTTCTATAGATGTCGAACGCAAACAACGCTGCTGCTAGTTCTTTCACGTTGATGAGCCTTTGCCAAAAGGTCACCTTCGATGGAACGAACTTTAGCGAATGGATAAGATACATTCGCACCATTGCTCGCTATGAGGATAAGGAGTATGTCCTCGATGAGAAGCTCGAGAAAATCAACCCCGAAGTTGCTACTCCCGACGAAATCACCGCCTTTGAAACTCATAAGCGAGATGCAACGAAGGTACATTGCATCATGATCGCCACCATGAACTCCGAATTCCAAAAGTCCTACGAGGACATGTATCCATACGAGATGCATCAAGACTTGTTGGAGAGATACCACCAAAACGCGAGACAAGAGCGTTATGAGATTTTCACTAACATGATCTCCGCTAAGATGGGTCATGGAGAATCTCTTACCGTGCACCTGCAAAAGATGCAAAGGTATGTCGACCTCCTTCGCAAGTTAAATGTTGACTTCGGTGAAGACTTGGCGATCAATATGGTGCTTCACTCTTTGCCTCCGATGTACAACCAATTTAGGATGACCTACCACGTGAACAAAGAAGAGGTCACCCTAAGCAAACTCCAAGGTCTCTTGAGGGTCGCTGAGAGCAACTTCAAGGACAAGTCTGTTGCACCTACTCCCAATCCGTCCGCTACTCCTGTCTTGGCTATTGGTCAAGGGAAGGGAAAGAAGAGGAAAGCTTCATCGAATAACTATCGCAAGGTGAAAGCCCGAGATGGTGCCTCTTCTAGTGGGACCAAAGTTGATCCCGCTAAGCCCTGCTCCAACCCAAAGGAGGCAGAGTGCCACCACTGCCACACGATAGGACATTAGAAGAGAAGCTGCCCGGATTACCTGCAAGCGATCAAAGAAGGAAAGATCAAGCCATCTTTCGCAGGTATATACACAATCAAATCTAACGATTCTAATCATGCTATTTCTTGGGTTCTTGATACCAGTTATGGTTATCACATTTGTTCTAATGTGCAGGGACTAAGAAGAAGTAGGGATGTAGAGCAAGGAAGGATCAATCTAATCATGGGGAATAGAAGATCGTCGCCTGTGACCAAGATTGGAGTGTATTCTTTAGTGCTTAGGAATAGTTTGGTTTTAGATTTGAACAATTGTTGCTATTCGCCAGAAATGGCTAGAAACATCATTTCATTTCATGGTTTATATAGACAAGGATTTAGATTTTCTTTTAATAATGAGAATGGTTCTATTTTGGCTTATCTAAATGGTGTCTTTTACTTTGAAGCTATACCATGTAATGGAATATATGAAACTGTTATGATTGTTGATAACTTAGGAAATGATGTTTTGAATATTGATTCTTCCACTAGTATGGATAAAGCATCCTTGTGGCATTGTCGTCTTGGACATGTCAACAAGAAACGCATAGCACAACTCCAAAAGGATGGAGTGTTGGAGTCATTCGACCTTAGGGAAGATGACACATGCGAATCTTGTTTACTTGGAAAGATAACTAAGTCACCCTTCACGAGTACTTGTGAAAGGGGTGAAGGGCTATTAGACCTAATACATACCGATGTATGTGGACCCTTTAGATCAACCACAAAGGATGGGAACCGCTTCTATGTGACTTTTACCGATGACTATAGTAGATATGGGTATATCTACTTAATCAAGCAAAAGTCAAACACCTTTGAAAAGTTCAAAGAGTTCAAGAATGAAGTGGAGAATCAATTGGGCAGGAAAATCAAAATGCTTCGATCCGATCGAGGAGGAGAGTACCTAAGTCTTGAATTCCACGATTATCTCAAGGAGTGTGGAATAGTTTCACAATTGACGCCTCCTAGGACACCGCAGTTGAATGGTGTGGCAGAAAGTCGTAATCGAACCTTATTGGATATGGTTCGCTCTATGATGAGTCGTGCTTCACTACCTATCTTCTTTTAGGGGTATGCCTTAGAGACTGCCGCCCATATCCTTAACCGAGTCCCTACTAAGAAGGTTGCCAAAACACCTCACGAGATGTGGACAGGGAAAGCTCCCTCGTTGGCACATATCAAGGTTTGGGGTTGCGAGGTTTTCGTAAGACGAGATAATCACGACAAGCTTGAACCTCGAAGTGAGCGATGTATTTTCATCGGCTACCCGCAAACATCCTTTGGATATCTCTTCTATAGACCGAAAGACAATGTTGTCTTTGTTGCGAGGAGAGGAGTTTTCCGAGAGCGAGAACTCATAAGCCAAGGAGACAGTGGGAGGCAAATCGAACTTGAAGAGATTCAAGAGTCGATAGATGAAGGAACCTCTAACGCTGGCATTCAACCCGAGGAGGAAACTCCGGTTGAACCGATTGACGAATCCTTACCTCTTAGACGTTCCGATAGAGTTAGAGTTCATCCCCAGTTTTATGGTTTTCATATTACTACCGAAGGAGACACGTATATTAGTGATGGTACACTAGTAAATCTTGATGAACCTAATAGCTAGAAGGAAGCCATGGCAGGCCCGGAGTCTGCGAAATGGAAAGAGGCAATGGATAGCGAGATCCAATCCATGTACGATAACCAAGTTTGGAATTTGGTTGATTATGTGCCCGAACGTAAGACCGTTGGGTGCAAATGGATCTTCAAAAAGAAGACCGACGTGGATGGGAACGTACACACATATAAGGTGCGATTGGTCGCGAAGGGCTTTACTCAAACTCCCGGAGTTGACTATGATGAGACCTTCTCACCAGTTGCGAAGATTAAATCTATTAGAGTGATGCTAGCAATTGCCGCATTTCATGATTATGAGATTTGGCAAATGGATGTCAAGACCGCTTTCCTTAACGGAAAGTTGGCTGAGGATGTTTACATGGCTCAGCCAGAGGGGTTTGTGGATCCGAAGCATCCGAATAGAGTGTGTAAGCTTGAGAAGTCCATTTATGGACTTAAGCAAGCGTCTCGCAGATGGAATCTTTGCTTCGATGAGAAAGTCAAAGAGTTTGGATTTGTACGAAGCGAAGACGAATCTTGTGTATATGTCAAAGCCAGTGGGAGTATAGTAAGCATTCTCGTTCTATATGTCGATGACATATTACTCATAGGAAACAACATCCCGACTTTGCAGGAAGTCAAGTCCTGGCTCGGGAAGTGTTTCGCTATAAAGGACCTCGGAGAGGCTTCTTACATTTTGGGAATAAGGATAGTAAGAGAAAGAAGTAAGAGACTAATTGGACTTAGTCAGAATACTTACTTAGAGAAGGTACTAAAACGTTTTAGTATGGAAAACTCAAAGAAGGGAGAATTACCGATACAAGGAAATGCCAAGTTGAGTAAGACTCAAAGTCCGAGTACCGAAGCTGAGATAGCAGAAATGAGCCGAGTACCATACGCTTCCGCAGTTGGCTCAATCATGTACGCTATGACTTGTACTCGCCCTGATGTAGCCTTCGCTTTGAGCATGGTTAGCAGATATCAAGGGAACCCTGGCAAAGCATATTGGATTGCGGTGAAAAACATCCTTAAGTACCTTCGGAGGATGAAGGAATGGTTCTTAGTCCTCGGAGGGAGTAATGACTTGAAGGTGCAAGGGTATAGTGACGCCAGCTTTCAGACCGACAGGGACAACTATCGTTCGCAGTCGGGCTGGGTCTTTACCCTAAATGGAGGAGCAGTGACATGGAAAAGTTCCAAGCAGGAAACTGTAGCTGATTCAACGTGCGAATCAGAGTACATCGCAGCGAGCGAAGCGTCGAAGGAGGCAATATGGCTAAAGAACTTCATTGGTGATCTTGGAGTTGTGCTGGCCATAAAGGAGCCCATGGAGATTTTCTGTGATAACGAAGGTGCGGTTTCCTTGACCAAGGAACCGAGGGATCATGGTAGATCTCGACATATCGACAGAAAATATCACTTCATTAGACATCGTGTAGAAGAAGGACAACTCGTAGTGAAGAGGATATCATCAGAAGATAACCCAGCAGATCCGCTTACGAAGGGACTGAGTAGGGTTAAGCACTTGCAGCATGCTAGGAGTATTGGGCTGAAGGATGATATTAGTATAGATTAGGTAGTATTAGAAACGTATAATAGATAAATGTAATTAACATTTGATGATTAAATAAAGGAGTTTTATTTATGAGTAAAGTTACTGTCACATGTTAATTGTTTAACTATTGTTTCACTTTGCATGTTTTGACTTCCAGAATAATTGAGTTTATTAGGAATAATCGAATTATTCAAACGGTCCACAATCGTTCATATGTTGGGAGTAGATATGAATGAAGATTGTCATGAATTGGTGTGTAGAATGTCTAAATGGTGTTAGACATAGCAAGGGTTGCTGCAACGTTCATGAGTGCTTATGAACTGGTTTTGAGCATTGGAATAAACCCGTGCTTGCTGGAATCACTTTATGGAATACAATATAAAAGGTGATCGCAAGACGATAATATCATATAGTCTTAAAACCTAGATATATGATTTATTATTTGTTAATTGATTGTGCATTGATAATGCGAAAACGCATCAGTAACTTGGTGTTATAAAATGCATTGTTGTGTATAGTTGGTTAATGAATAAGTAAATGCATATAAGTCGAAGTTTATCTGTAAATTTTATCCTAAGAGGGTAGAAGAGATATCTTGGCCACTCGATGATTTGATTTCACTTATGTGCCGGGCCCGGTCAGAACTGAATTGATGTGTTTGATTAAGTTCTATGTCAAATAAATCAGAGATCGAGAAATCTAAATGCTTGACTAACCATTCCATAGGATTGTCAGCATGATATCTAACAGAGGACTGTACGATCCCTTATCTAAAGGACAAGATTGATTAGATCAGAGTTGACAGCGTCTTTGAGAGCTACGATTGCAAACCGAATTGTACTTGTATAGTTACTAGACTTATCCAAGTGGGAGACTGTTGGAATAGTGTCTAAGGCTGCAACTATATTAGGCAAGTATTTGATCCGGTTGTGCATGGTCCTTTTGGGTTGCCTTCACCATAGCAACTTGATGGATGATTTGTTAAAAGAGAGTAAATATTATAAGGAATAATATATGGTTATTTGATTAATATAAGTCATAGATTAATTGGAATTAATTTGGTGACTTAAAGAGATTAATTAAATAAGAGGGTATAAACTGTCAATTGTTTGATAGTTAAACTTTAGACTATAAATCCTTATCCTAGATAGGATGGACGATTTCTAGGGCTTGGATAAGCCAAAATCGTCCATAGGGTTATCAAGGAAAGGATATGGATCAACTTAAAGTCTAAGTTATCCAATTAGGGTTAAAGCTGTAATCCTTAAGGAGTCTACAAGTATAAATAGACCCTAGGGGTGAGGGAATTCGACACACCATCTAAAGTAGAGATACTCTGGCCGAATTCCTCCCCTCTCCTCTCTCCTAAATCATCTTGCTTGCTATTGGTGTTTGTAAGCCATTAGAGGAGTGACATTTGTGACTCTAGAAGCTCCAAGACAACAAGATCAACAAAGAATCCAAAGGTATGATTCTAGATCTATTTCAATGTTGTTATTTAACCTAATTAGCCATTAGAAGTCTTGGATTCAAAGCATGTTTAATTAGAAAGCCTAGATCCAAGCATTAGGGTTTTGCATGCGCACATAGGAAAGTTCTTATGGCTAAAGCCCATCAATTAGTCCCCATAGCCCAAAAGATATACCATGTCCAAAATGGGTCCAGGACTAAAGGCCCATCAGAGAAAACTCACTACCTAACAAGAGCCCAAAGTCCCTAAATCCCACACATAGTCTAAAACAAGTCCAATGCCCACTATGATGAGTACACTCAGCGTACCAATTAGTACGCCTGATTTACTCACACCCTCGAATCATCGGGACTTCAAACGCGTATGGTGAAGCTGGCCAAACCTCATTCTAAGGTCTTAATAATTTAAAACCGAACATGCAATTTTAGATCTAGGCTTATTAAAGTGCATTAATCCATAAAGTTGCTAACTTTATGCTTTTTCATGTCTTAATGGGGGCAAATCTTGGATTAAACCACATTAACTTCATGAAACCACCTTCAATCCCTGTATGATTGAACTTAATCCATCAAGACTCCATTTTTATGCTCAAGGGACATTAAAAACACTAGGATCTAATATTATAACATTCTGTAGTATCTCATACTCTTAAGAAATACCTTCAGGGCCATTTTATGATGAAATAAGATCTAAACTACAAACTAACACATAGAGTTATCAAGGTAGAAGCTTTTTACCTCCAATAACCTAGAAATGATGAGAAAGTTCTTGATCTACAAGTTCTTTCTGATCCAATGCTTCTTCACAAATCTTCTTCTTTTTCTTTAAGTACCGCACACACCCAAAACACACACACAAGCTCAAATTTTAGGGAAAATGGATTACGGTTTCGAGATAAGACTCAAGAGGCAAAGGAGGTTGATAAGGTGATGAAGTTGAAGGACTTAATGAGCTTAAATAGGGTGTAAACCCTAAAAATTCGGGTTTGCTTCTAGCTTGAGTACGCCCAGCATACATAGGGGTCATCTCGAAACCTGCATGCAAAGGGAGTACACCACGCTTGAGTACGCCCAACAACACATGTGTTACAATTCTCCCCCACTTGAATTAAACTTCGTCATAGAAGTCTACTGTCACAAATAACTCGGGATAATTATATCATCTCTTCTTCAGGCTCCTATGTCCACTCCGAACCCTTGTAACGTTGCCATTGAACTTTCACCATCACAACAACATTGTTCATCAAGTTCTTCGTCTTCCAATCTCTTCATGTAATTCAAGCGATCATCCACTTGAATATCCTCTAATGGAACCGTTGTGGAGTCATCAACCAAGCATTTCCGCAAATGAGAGATGTGAAACATGCTATGGATCTGACTAAGCTCCTTAGGAAGATCCAAGTGATAAGCCACCCTACCTACCTGAGCCAAAACTCTAAAAGGACCGATGTACCTTGGGTCTAACTTGCCTGTAACAATGTAAATTTTCAAAACAATTTTTTTACTTTTCAAACAATATAGTTTTTGTTTAAACATTCTCAAATCTCATGTTCAACAATTGTTATCAAACAAAACATATCCCAAGATCACAAATAAAAATCCTCTGTTTGTGTGTACGGATTAGGGATGAAATTGAGAACTGGAAAACCGGATTGGAACCGGAACCGAAACCTTTAGAACCGGAATATATAGAACCGGTTCCGGTTCCGGGTTTAAAAAATGGCTTTATCCGGGTTCTGGGTTTAAGTCCATCGGGTAAATCGGGTCTAAAAACCGGAACAGGTGTTAGGAACCGGAACCACTTTTAGGGCTGGAACCAGATTTTGTGAAACTTTTAAAATATGCATCTCTCATTCGTTTCAACTATGATTGACATGCGGTTTTTTCCAACATGTAGGTTAGAGTTTGTACATGATTTTAGACTATAATTTTGCCATTTTTAGCTTTATATTCCTTGACTTACACTCCCCCAAAGTCGAGACATAAAATCTGGAAGTTTTTAGTTTTTTAGCTTTTTTTTTTTTTTTGTATTCGGTGAAAGTTTTAAAACATGCATATCTAATTCGTTTGAAGTCGAATCGACATGTGTTTTTTTCCAACTTATTTTTTATAGTTTGTACATGAGTTTAGATTATAATTTTGTCACTTTTGGTTTAATATTCATTGATTTATAGTCCTATGAAGTCGGGAAATCAAAACTGAAAATTTTCAACTTTTTAGTTGTTTGTTTTTGTAATTTGTATTCTGTAAAAATGTTAACACATGCATATCTCATCCGTTTAAAGTCGGATTGACATGAAATTTTTTCCAGAGTGTATGTTAGAGTTTGTAAATGATTATAGACTATAATTTTGTTAATTTTGGTCTCATATTCAATGAGTTATAGTCCCCCAAAGTCAGGATATCAATATGAAAATTTTCAAAGTTCAACCCACTAAGTAGTAAGTAATTACCAAAGAATTCCGATTTTTTTTGGGTTTTTCGGTTATAAACTCACTTTATCTTGTTCCATCCTAGCCACTTAGATGTTTCCGGGTTTTCTGGTTCTAGACCCACATTCCCCGGTACCATACCCGGAACCGGTTCCTATATACCGGTCCGGTTTCTAGTTCTAAAAAATCTCATTAACCGGTTCTGGGTTTTCCAGGTCCGGGTCCATCCATTCTGGGTTTGGACCCACTTTCATCCCTAGTACGGATCATGTTGGCGCCTTCCCACGATCGTCACTGGTACCTGAATCACATAACACATAACACGGTAAGCATAAATGTTTCGTGAGTTCTCCAAAATACCACATAGAACACATATTAGCCACTCGAGGCTATAACTCTGTATGACCCTCTAGTCAATGTGTATCAGTGGGACCCTCCAGTCCCATAACTCTGTGGACCCTCTGGTCCTAACTCTGTGGACCTTCCGGCCCTAACTCTATAAACTCTAAATCATACATAGCACAAATCACATAGAAACCACATCACACAAAAGCATAGAAGATACTCTGTTACATAACTCTAATTACCACTCTAGGTAAAGTATAGTGAGAAGACTCACCTTGGGTAACTCGGTAAACCTCGAACTCGGTAATATTGGTCTAACCTCCGCCTAATCACATGAAATAATTATTTTAATCAATACAACTCTCAAAGGCTAGACTAATCCCTCTCTAAGTTATCTCAGAAGGGTAAAAGACCACTTTACCCCTCTTATGGCTCAAAGATCCAATCATTGACTAAACCCTATAAGTCAACAAAAGTCAACCCTCCAGGTTACGCTGCACGTACCAAATCTGTACGTTGGGCGTACCCACCGACTTAATAGAATAGAGGAATGCGACCCCCTATGCAGCGCGTACTGGGATTATGCCCCGCATAAATCCCAGTTTCATACTCCTTTAGATTTTGGGTCTTAAACGGTTAAGACACATGTACAACTTTTAGATATGATTGTCCCTAAGCCTCTTATTCCATAAAGTCGGCGACTTTAAGCCTTTGCATGGTTGTAAAAGTCACCAACACCCAAATCACTCCATTTCCAACACTTTAAAGCTCATAACTCAAGCATGGTCGGTTTTTAATGACCAAGACTGGATTTTTGTTACATAGCAACCCTATTGAGCTAACATGGGATAGATCTAGGGTTCTAGTAGCTCATCAACAGATAAAGTTATCAACTTGGGGGACAAAAACCCTAAAACATCCACATACAAAACACAAACAAAAAAGAGAGAAAGCTTGGAGCTTTTTACCTCCAAAATATGTCTTCCCCACTGCTAAACTCAGATCCAAAAGCTTGAGCTCTAACTCCTCCTTTTCCCAAAGCTTTCTCTTCACTCAAAAGTCCAAGAATGCACCAACAAGCCCTCCAAGTCACTCTCTTGCTATATGAACGAGATTTAGGGTTTTGGGGGTTAAGTCTCTGGAAATGGTGGCCAGAAAAGAGGCCATAATGGTCTTTAAATACGTGAAATATTCTAAATAGAATATTACACTGACATATTTTAAAATGCAAAATAAATGGAAAAATCTAAAAAAAAAAATAATATTATTTTCAGAACTTGAATTAACTAAAAACAATATAAAAAAATATAAAAAAAATAAAAAAATGCGTCTCACGGTCTTACGAAATTAGGCCGTCTCACATGAAACTAACCCTATATATATATATATATATATATATATATATATATATATATATATATATATATATATATATATATATATATATATATATATATATATATTGTTGTAAATAATTGAATGACAACATTTCCTAGTGTCAAATGTGTAAGAGTTATTTTCAACTCTTATGATAAATATGTCAAATATGTGTAAGAACTCATTAATTATGTCTAGTGATTAACTAGTATAAATAGCACTATCACATATGTAAAAGATACACCAATTTGAATATTTTATATAAGTTATCAAATTCTCTCCAAATCTCCTTTCTTCTTTCTTCTTTCTTAAAGGTTCTTAGTTTAGTTTTACTAATCTTGTTTTAATTACATCAAATTTATAACACGTTATCAGCACGAAAGCTCAAACAAAGGTTATTTAGAAGTGGAAATCACATCTATCTTAATCAAGGTATGTATTACTTAGTAAAAACATTATTAATTATAAAAACCCTCATCATATTAAAATAAATAATAATACTAATGAATTAATAAAACTTATACATTATGGACATTATGGACTACTAATGATTTTTATTTCTTATACTAACATTTCTTTATGTATTCTAATTTTTTTTTATGCATACTAACATTTACATTATGCAACTAACTTTTATTTATGCATACTAACATTTACATTATGCAACTAACTTTTAATTATACATACTAACATTTATATTATGCAACTGACTTTTCTTTATGCATACTAACATTTAAATTATATTTATTTATACATATCAATGTTTATTTTTTACTCTTCATAATTTTATTTTAACATTTACTAATATTTATTAATGTATCTAATTAGTAAAATTATACAAAGTAAAGTTATGTATTAGTTATAAATCTTATTAAATGATTTATAAATATACAAAACGGATATATATATATATATATATATATATATATATATATATATATATATATATATATATATATATATATATATATATATATATATGCAACGGTTATAAACAGTAAAAACAACGGCTATATTTTTTTTACTATAAATAAACATATTTACCCTGCTTATTTTACCCACAATAAATATTTCTCTCTTCTATCAAACAAATCAATTTCAAGAAATCAAGCTTCATGATGATTCATCCGTTTGTGATAATTATGACTATAATAGTCATATTACTTTTTATCCCAATCTTTAACATCGAAGATAATATGGAATTTCATCTACTTTTAGGCTTGTATGCAATGTTAGCTTTACCGCTTCTTTTTTGTGTAATATTTATTGAAATAAATGGATTTTAATTTTTATTTTGTTTAAAATTTATAGTTACATTATGTCCAACATTGCAAAGCTCGAGTTTGCAGCACTTGAAGTTAGCGGGAAAAACTATGTGCCATGGATGATAGATGTAAAAATGCATCTTGAGTCCATGGGAATCTCAAATGCTATAAATGAATTTAATAATTGTTTGGCACAAGACAAAGCAAAAGCACAAGTTTTTCTTCGTAAGCATATTGATGAAATGTTAAGATTTGAATATCTTGATGTTACTGATCCAAGTATTCTCTGGAATCTTTTGAAAGAAAGATTTGATCATCAAAAGGAAGTTATACTTCCAAATGCTAGAGATGAATGGAGAACACTGAGGTTTCAAGACTTCAAGAAAGTAAATGAATACAACTCAGCTTTGTTCAGAATATGTTCACAACTCAAATATTGTGGACAAGAAGTTACTGATGAAGATATGTTGGAGAAAACTTACTCCACATTTCATGCAACAAACATTACCTTGATGCAACAATATCGGATGCAAAAGTTCACAAGATATTCTGAACTGAATGCATGTCTGCTCGTTGCAGAGCAAAACAATGAACTCTTGATGAAAAACCATGAATCTCGTCCAACAGGATCAGTAGCACTTCCTGAAGCAAATGCTACAAATATTGATAGTCATCGAAACAATACACGTGGACGAGGGCGTGGTCGTGGTCGAGGACGAGGCCGTGGCTATTTTAATCGAAACCAAAGCCATAATCAGAACCATAATCCTGGTCATGGACAAGGTAATAATCGTGGTCGTGGCCAGAAAAGGAATAATTACCAACATTCACAAAGAAACAATGTCCACACACAAGATAAGGCCAAAGTGGCAAGGCATGACATTGGGACATCACAAAAATCTGATGGTTCATGTTATAGATGTGGTAGCCGGTCAAGGACCTGTCGCACACCTGCACATCTTTGTCAACTTTATCAAGAGTCCATTAAAGGAAAAGGAAAGGAAGCAAACCTCATTGATAATCTTGAATTCACTCCGCTAAATGTTGCCGATTTCTGCAATGACATGGAAGACATTAACTAAAAAAAATCTATTATTGTGCTAGTAAAATTGTTTTTCCTTCGTTTATTTTGCATGTAATGCCTTTCCTTCAATAAATGAACTTTCTTTTAATAATAATTATGATTATGTTTATTCACTTATTATTCCTTTCATATGTGAAGTTTAATATGACTCCAACTGGAGCACAACACCAAGAAAAGATTGGAGATCTTTGTATAGCAGATAGTGGTAGTACACATACTATTCTGAAATCAAAGAAATATTTTTCAAAATTAGTACCAACAAAAACAATTATACATACAATATCAGGTCCTGCAGACTTGATAGAGGGAACCGGGAAAGCCCATTTTATATTACCAAATGGTACAAACTTTTGTATAGAAAATGCCTTATTTTCTCCAAAGTCTAATAGAAACTTATTAAGTTTCAATGACATATATTTCAAAGGATATGACACAAAGACTGTGACCATTGAAAATAAGAAATATATGTATATTATAGACAAAAGTCATGTGCTTGAAAAACTACCAACACTTGATTCCGGTCTGCATTATACATATATACATATGATTGAATCAAATATGGTAATCGAAGGAAAACATTGTGATCCTGGGACATTCAGTTTATGGCATGATAGGTTGGGCCACCCAGGATTAACAATGATGCGAAGGATAATTGAGAATACACATGGGTATCCATTGAAGGACCAAAAGTTCCCTCAATCCAATAGCATAAAACCATGTATATCTTGTTCCCATGGAAAGTTAATTATAAAACACTCTCCAATGAAAGTTGAAAGGGAATCACCTAGATTTCTAGAAAGAATTCAAGGTGATATATGTGGACCGATTCACCCTCCATCTGGACCATTTAGATACTTTATGGTCTCAATAGATGCATCCAGCAAATGGTCTCATGTTTGCCTATTATCAACTCGTAATATGGCATTTGCAAAGCTTCTTGCCCAAATTATTAAATTAAGGGAACATTTCCCTGATTATACTATCAAAAGAGTGAGACTTGATAATGCTGGTGAATTTACTTCACAAGCATTTAATGACTATTGTATGTCTGTCGGAATTATTGTTGAGCATCCAGTTGCTCATGTACACACACAAAATGGTTTAGCTGGATCACTGATTAAACGTCTCCAACTAATAGCTAGACCATTGATAATGAGGACCAAGCTTCCTGTGTCTGTTTGGGGCCATGCAATCTTACATGCTGGATCATTGATATGCATAAGACCAAGTTCATATCATGTATATTCTCCACTATACTTGCTTTCGGTCAAGAACCAAATATATCCCATTTGAGAATTTTTGGGTGTGCAGTATATGTCCCTATTGCACCACCTCAACGGACAAAAATGGGTCCTCAAAGAAGGTTGGGAATATATGTTGGTTATGAGTCAGTCTCTATTATAAGATATCTTGAACCATTAACAGGTGATGTTTTCACAGCACGCCTAGCAGATTGTCAATTTGATGAGGCAAATTTCCCATCATTAGGTGGAGAAAAGAAGATCATGGAAAAGGATGTGTCATGGCATGAGCCTTCTTTATCATATCTTGACCCTCGCACAAGGCAATGTGATATAGAAGTTCAAAAGATAATGCATTTCCAAGAAATGGCAAATCAATTACCTGATGCATTTACTGACACAAAAAGGGTGACTAAATCATATATACCCGCTGTCAATGTTCCAGCTCGAATTGACATTCCACATGGACAATCTGATGATAAAGTCACTCAAGAGTCTAAAACACGCCTGAAGCGTGGAAGGCCATTTGGTTCTAAAGATAAGAACCCACGAAAAAGAAGAGGAGCAGAAAATGCACTAGATCATGAGGAAAGTGTTCCTAGAGAAACACGAATTATTCAAATTCCCCCAGGAAAAGAGGATGATGCACAAAATTATGGTCAGCCAAATAGAATATGTGACCAAAATGAAACTGACAGTATAAATGCAATATTATCTTATTCAGCTGCATGTGATATTATGAATGATGATCCTGAACCATAATCTGTCATTGAATGTCAAAGAAGAAATGATTGGGCTAAATGGAAGGAAGCTATGCAAGTTGAATTAAATTCTCTTAACAAGAGAAAGGTTTTTGGGAACATTATCCTCACACCTGAAGTTGTGAAACCATTAGGATATAGATGGATCTTCGTACGAAAAAGAAATAAGAAAGACGAAATTGTAAGATACAAGGCCATGCTTGTTGCTCAAGGTTTCTCTCAAAGACCTGGAATTGATTATGAAGAAACTTATTCACTAGTAATGGATGCAACCACTTTCAGATATTTAATCAGCTTGGCAGTATCTAAAAATTTAGAGATGCGTCTTATGGATGTTGTTACAGCTTACCTGTATGGATCACTTGATAGTGATATCTATATGAAAATCCCTGAAGGATTTAAAATGCCTGAAGCGTTAAGTACAAAACCCAAAGAAATGTATTCTATAAAATTACAAAGATCTTTGTATGGTTTAAAGCAATCTGGGCGCATGTGGTACAATCGTTTAAACGATTATTTGACAAGTAAAGGTTATAAAAATAACACTATTTGTCCATGTGTATTTATTAAGAAAACAACATCTGGATATGTGATCATAGCAGTCTATGTTGATGATCTGAACATCATTGGAACGAATAAAGAAATCCTTGAAGTGATTGAACTTTTAAAGAAAGAATTTGAAATGAAAGATCTTGGAAAAACCAAATATTGTCTTGGTTTACAGATTGAGCATATGCCTAACAGAATACTTGTGCATCAATCAAATTACACAAAAAGAGTCTTGAAACGTTTCAATATGGACAATGCAAATCCTTTAAGCACTCCAATGGTTGTTAGATCATTAAATATTGACAAGGATCTATTTCGTCCATGCGAAGAAAATGAAGAAGTCCTTGGTTCAGAAGTGCCATATCTAAATGCAATTGGAGCTCTTATGTATCTTACCAATTGTACTAGACCTGACATTTGTTTCGCAGTAAACTTGCTAGCAAGATTTAGTTCAGCCCCAACAAAAAGAAATTGGAATGGAATCAAACATATTTTTCGATACCTTCGAGGAACTAGTGATTTAGGGTTATTTTACCCTAATGATTCAAAACAAGGTTTGATTGGTTATGCAGATGCAGGTTATTTGTCCGATCCTCATAAAGCTAGATCTCAAACTGGATACGTATTCATGAATGGAGGTACTGCAATTTCCTGGCGTTCTCAAAAGCAAACACTTGTTGCCACATCCTCAAATCATGCTGAAGTAATTGCACTAAATGAAGCTAGTAGAGAATGTACATGGTTAAGATCAATGACACAACTAGTTTTAACTTCATGTGGACTTGAAAAGGATATATGTCCTACTTTATTATATGAAGATAACTCAGCATGTGTCGCTCAAATGAAAGAAGGATATATCAAGAGCGACAGGACAAAACATATACCTCCAAAGTTTTTTGAGTACACTCAAGAGCTTATAAAGAACCATCAAGTTGAAATCAAATATGTTCAATCCAGTAACAATGCAGCAGACCTTTTTACGAAGGCACTTCCTACTGCAATATTCAGGAAACATGTCCATGGCATCGGAATGCGACATGTGCATAGAATATAATGTGACAGATGTCTAAATAAGGGGGAGTAAATTATACACCGCACTCTTTTTCCCTTCGCTAAAGTTTTTTCCCACTGTGTTTTCTTTAGCAAGGTTTTTAATGAGGCAATACTTCAAGGTTGAACTCTAATTTGAAATGATGTCATCCAAGGGGGAGTGTTGTAAATAATTGAATGACAACATTTCCTAATGTCAAATGTGTAAGAGTTATTTTCAACTCTTATGATAAATATGTCAAATATGTGTAAGAACTCATTAATTATGTCTAGTGATTAACTAGTATAAATAGCACTATCACATATGTAAAAGATACACCAATTTGAATACTTTATATAAGTTATCAAATTCTCTCCAAATCTCCTTTCTTCTTTCTTCTTTCTTAAAGGTTCTTAGTTTAGTTTTACTAATCTTGTTTTAATTACATCAAATTTATAACATATATATATATATATATATATATATATATATATATATATATATATATATATATATATATATACTAGCCGTTTACCCGCGCAAAGCGGCGGACGACAAATAGTTTGTTTCGACAATTAATTTCTTTTCCATGGAGAATGATTATTTTCAATTCAATTATTAGTTTGTTTTAGGAAACATGTCATATTAACAATAAAGAAAATTCATGAAATAACCAAATTATAGGTTGTTGAGTATTTATTTGGATGAAAAAAGATCTGATCAAAATCTTGCAAGAGAAGATTTATAGGAGTTTGTTTAAATTTTAATATTATTTTATTAGTGATTAGTTGTACAATTAGCTTAATGATTTGGACGTCTTAAAAAAATATTATTATTTTATTCAATCTATTTTGAGAAATATTAGGATTTGTTTTATAAGATAGTAATATATATATATATATATATATATATATATATATATATATATATATATATATATATATATATATATATATATATATATATATTATTAAAGTGGGCAACCTATGTAAATATTCAACCAAGGTCAAGTTTTTTAAGCTGAAATTATTCGACCAGTTTTCACGTGAAACGCACGTGCGCTGCTTCAAAAACGGTGCTGCCATTTTACAGCTTCACTCGATACCGGCGGAGCAAAAGAAAATGTCCTCGAACGTCGTGGTGGTTCTCGACAACGGCGGTGGTTTAATTAAGGCCGGTATCGGCGGCGAGCGTGATCCAACAACCGTAGTCCCAAACTGCACTGCTCGTCCGCTTTCCTCCAAGAAATTCCTGCTAGCGGACCAACTTCTGTCTCCAACGGAAGACCTAACCTCCGCCGTTCTCCGTCGTCCCTTCGACCGCGGTTACCTCATCAACCAAGACCTCCAATCGACCATCTGGTCACACATCTTCTCTTCTCTCCTCCACGTCACGCCTTCCTCCTCGTCACTCCTCCTCACCGAACCCTTATTCAACCTCCCTTCAATCCAACGCGCCACCGACGAAATCATCTTCGAGGAGTTCAATTTCCAATCACTGTTCGTCTCCGATTCACCGTCTCTAGTTCACTTATACGAGGCCAGTAGACGCCCTTACGACGTCGTGTCGAAGGCGCAATGTAGCCTTGTGGTGGACGTAGGGTTCAGTTTCACTCACGTAGCCCCGGTTTTCCAGAACTTCACTGTGAATTACGGCGTGAAGAGGATGGATTTGGGCGGGAAGGCATTGACGAATTACTTAAAAGAATTAGTGAGCTATAGGTCTATTAATGTCATGGATGAAACCTTCTTAATGGATGATGTCAAAGAGAAATTATGCTTTGTTTCAACAGATGTCGCTCGTGATTTGCAGATCGCTAGGTAAGTTCTGCAAAATTGAATTAGGGTTTATCCATCTTGATTCGATTTTGGTTGATTTGGGTTTTTTCTTTACAGGAGACGTGGAAATGACAATTACTTTAGGTGTACATATGTCCTTCCTGATGGAATCACACACATAAAGGGATTCGTAAAAGACCCTGTTGAAGCACAAAGACATCTTAAATTATCTGAAAATGGCGAACTCCCACATGAAGGAACCGAAGAAGACGATCAAACAGAAGTTAAAAGCAAACCAACAGAAAGAAACAAAGTCGATCTTACCAAAAATGTATAAAAATCTCTACATTTTGTTTAAAGATTAGTCCTTTATTCAACCAAACCACTTGATAAACCCTTTATGTAATTGAAAACACAGGAATTCAGCTTGAGCAATGAGCGATTTCTTGTCCCTGAAATGATCTTCCGTCCAGCTGATTTGGGTATGTTTTCATTTGGATACAGAAGATTAATTGGAGTTTTATTATTAATTTTTTTTTGTTTAATTGTGAATATGATACAGGAATGAATCAAGCTGGATTGGCAGAATGTATTGTAAGGGCTGTCAATTCATGTCATCCTCATCTTCATCCTGTGCTGTATGAAAGGTAGTATTACAAATTACAATGCTTTAATAAAAAAAAAAAATTGAAACTACAATTCTATAATACAAAATTACAAATAAATGAAAATAGAATGCAATAATAAACAAATAAATCTCTTTTTCATTTCATCACTCTAAGAAACCAAAAACTTGTTTTACAGTATAATTTTAACGGGTGGAAGCACGTTATTTCCAAATTTTGCCAAAAGACTGTAAGTTTCACCTCCTTTTTCCTTTTATTTATAAATCTATATCTCAAGTTTATCAAAGCCTTATTATAATTTATATATATAATATGGTTTATATTTTACAGAGAAAGTGAGCTGCGTCCTCTTGTTCCAGATGTGTACCAAGTGAAAATAACAACTCAAGAAGAGTAAAAATATCATTTTTCTTCAAGATTTTTCAGTATTTTTAATTGCAAAATATATAAAAGCCACGATATATATTTTATTTTTGTCAATGAAAGCCACCCAAGTTTGACAATTTTTTTAATGTCACTTGTCAACCAGTTTGACTCTGTATAGCAGGTTAAAGCGGTTGCACTAGAATTTTGTGAAAGTTTAGTGGTTAAACGACAAAAATTGCCAAAATATAGTGGATTTTATATACTTGGCTCGATTTTTAATGATTTTTTTTTCGTTTAATGAATTTATTTATTTGTTTTTGTAGTCCTATATTGGGGGTGTGGAGAGGGGGATCACTATTGGCTTCTAGTCCTGATTTTGATGCAATGTGTGTTACAAAGGCTGAATATGAGGAGCTTGGGTCTTCACGTTGTCGTAGGCGATTCTTTCATTAGTTTATAATTAGAAGGTAAATTGGACTTTATAATATTTATTTGATCGTTTGTTTTTAATGTTATTTAATATTTTTAGTTGGATGTTAATTTGGTATGAGAGAAAATGAAGACGTGATAGGTGATGTGATATGATGTTGGCGAATGAAAATTATATGAGCTTAAATCCTATAGGTAACTATTACTTTTGTGTTTTAATTTGACTATATACTAAAATTTAACCAAAAAAATTACTAAAAGATAATACAAGACGACATAAACCTTAATGGTTGGTTAATTGTTATAGTTTTTTAACATATATAATCTATTAAAAGTTTGTTTATCATATACGAAAAGTAAAGCGGGATTAAAATTTTGTTTATCAAAATAAAATTCCAAAACCACAATGTTATTTGGTTTTTCGATTTTTTTCCACACTGAATTGGGGGTTGTTGTGGCTCCACATTTACAAACAGCTAGCTAGCTGATTGATGTGAAAAAAGTAGGTGGGTCCCACAATGGAAAATGTTAGAAACGTTGTAAATGAATAAAAACCCAAAAAGCCTTGTGCGTGATTTTTTTGGTTGACCTTATAAGATGAAAAAAGCAATTTAAACCTTTTAAGATGATACATTTGTGAAGCCTTTTAAGATGAATCCATAAGCCCATATTCAGATTTTAAAATCGTTTCAACCTGTAAGATGAACATAATCAAACCTTTGAAGATGAATCTATTAAACCCATAATTCAGATTTTTAAATCGATTTAAACAAAACTTTTTTAGATGAACAGAACCAAAAATCGATTCAAATCTTGTAAGATGAACATACATAAACCCAGATTCAAACGATTTAAGATGAACAATTAAAAAACCTTTTAAAGTCCAAGAAATTGTTTTATGATGGACACAATCATAGAAGTTACTCTTCATGTGTGGTGGAAGATGAAATTTAGGGTTTGTTTATGATACGTGGGACTGAAGTAGTTCAAGAAACTGGGAAGCCGCATGAAGAAATTAATTGTTAAAAAATAAATGTATATTAATAATAAACAAACATTTTTTTATTTGCCATGTCATCAAAACAACGTCGTTTTGATGGCACGGGAACATGCTATTATTGAAGGTAACCATAGTTGAATATTATGTGAACAAATTTCAAGGTTTAAAACCTGATTTTTCTTATGTTTCTTATTATGCTAAACAGTGTTGTAAAACTCGTCGAGTTGGCCGATTACTCCTCCGAGTACTCACTACTCGGCCCCTTACCGAGGCGAGTTACAAAATATCGAGTACTCCCTAATCGGCCTATTTACTTAACTAAGTAGTTTTGTAAAACATGGTCAACTCGGTGATTAATATGTATAATATACTTAATAATTTATTATTTAACACATACATGTGATTATTACTACATATATATCTTAAATTTTCAGTAATTATTCACGAAGTAAGACCATTATGTGATTTTTCAGCTTTTGTGTATTCACATGTATCTAATTTTGTTATATATTTCAATCAACTTATGATTTTAACTTATGATTTTGACATATATATAATTTCTCTAAAAATATTTCTACATGAATTACCAAATCCGAGTACTCCCCGAGTACTCCCGAGTACTCCCGGGTACTCGCTACTCGGTAGTCGGCCGAACAGGTACCGAGTAACGAGTTCTGCAACCTTGATGCTAAAACAGGAAAAGATTGAAAACCCCATGGAAAATGTGGAAATGGGTCGAGGTTTGTTCAAGCAGTAACGTCATTCTCTAGACTTTCGTTCAAAAACGCATTATGTGACAGTGTTTATGGCTTAGGGAGGTGTCCTTTGTGTTCGAAGAAATTTGAATAGTTTTTAATAGGAAAATAGGCAAAAATAAATAAATAAATAAATAAATAAATAAAAATCAAGTAATTTAGGAGGATATAACTTTACTTAAATGTTATTCATGCCAGACATTTATTAAAATTGGCAAGATCAAGTGTCTTTGGTTGTAGTTGAACCAGAATTTTGTAAAAAGTAAAAGAAGTTATTAAATGTCATTCATGCTAGACATTTATTGATCGTGTGATATGTCGTTACAAATCTTTCTTTTGAGAAAAAATTTCCCAATTGAATATTACAAAAATACTATGATATTTTTAGATCACTATGTGTCCAAAATCGGTAATAAATCATACTTTCCAATTAAGAAAAATCATGTTACCCCGACAAAACACCCTCATGTCAAATCCTTAATACCACCTTCATCGGACATTGTAATCTACATATATCAATCGACAATTTGGAGGGAGACGTTCATGGATGACGTGAACCTTTATTGGGATAAACAATAAATGTATTTCCACAATTAAGATAAATAGTCAAATAGACAAGAAAATAGGCTCCTTTAATACCAAAAGTATTTTATCTAACCCCCAAAAAATCAATTTAATATAAATATTTACTAAATTCAACAAAAATTAACTTATGAATTTGAACCTTTTTTGTTTTAAAAGTCATCTCAGCGAAGATATATAATAACAAACAGATAACAAGTTGTGTTTATAATATTTTTTTCTAATTTTTTAAAAAACAAGTATCTATAATTTTTTTTTTTTTTTTAATTTTATAGATAACAGATAGTAAATAAAATATATTAATATTTTATTGAAGTGGTTGTAACCTTAAAACATCTAAAAATTATTGCACAATAAAAAGGTAGGACCAATGATTGTATCATATTCAGCTGAAGAACCACTTTCATTGGTTTTACATCTTAAGATAATATTTCAAGACACATCACTATAGTGTTTGTGTTTGATTGCAACTAAAATCAAAAGAAAAAAAAAATTATTAAAAAAAATAAAGAGAGAGAGATTCCTTCTTCCATTAACATGATGAATTGACAAACCATATAAAAAAAGCTGACTTCGATCTTGCCTTCCATATGCCTGACCATTCTTCCCCACTTCATAAACCCATCATCATATACTATTGAATCTTGGTTGCTTCTGCATCAGCATTCAGCATTCATCAACCCCCACCATTTTCAAAATCTTTCTCTGGGTTTCTGAGGGTGGGGTTTTCATCACATTTCTGATGTCTTTAGTTTCTCGATTCAATTATTGACCACCCATTAATTGTCCAAAAGGGGAAGCATCTTTCACTCTCTCTTTCTTTCTCTCTCTATCTTTATCTCATAGATGGCAATTAATGGCCTTTTTGTCTTCTATATAGTTAATTCGAGGTCGTATCCAGTTTAATTTCTAACACCCATGTACAGATTTTACTCATCTTTCGCTTCAACTCCTCTATTTTCCCCCAAATTCTGTTTTATTGTTCCACCGATTGTTGAAGAAGATGCCAAGGCCTGGACCTAGACCATTTGAATGTGTGAGAAGATCTTGGCACAGTGAGCGACACCAACCCATTAGAGGCTCCATCATTCAACAGATTTTTAGGTAAACTTTTTTCGACTCACTCAATCTCTTCAAAACCTTCGATTCTTGTACATAACTGTTTATTGGGTTTTGAAATAATGCACACCATGTGTTTGATCAGAGTTGTACATGAAAACCATAGTCCTGGTACCAAAAAGAACAGAGAATGGCAAGAGAAGCTCCCTTTGGTTGTCTTGAAATCTGAAGAAATCATGTACTCCAAAGCCAATTCCGAGGTACCCTTCTTCTTTCTCTTCCTGTAAACATATATATTTTTCAATCTTAAAACTCCAATTTCGTAATTAGGCCGAATACGTAAACCCGGAAACGCTGTGGGATCGATTGAATGATGCCATTGACACGATAATCAGGAAAGACGACACCATGGAAAACGGCGACTTTTTACCCGCTTGCGTTGAAGGTACCCCCATTTCACATTCTTTGTATAAAATCTCATTTTGGAAGTCGAATTTGAGTTTATTTGATTCGAATTTTGGTATTTCTGTGTTCAGCTGCCCTTAATTTGGGTTGTGTTCAAGTAAGATCATCAAGAAGCCAAAGAAACAGCAACACCAGAAGCTATCTAAGCTCAAGAAACCAAGATTATGGTAGAAATCTTAACGTACCAAATGTTCAAAGACCAGATTCAGAAGCAAATAAGGATATAAGACCGAATTCCAATTTTACCCCTCCTGGTTCCTCCTTTTATCCTCCCTCATTTGAAAATTTTCCAAGAAACATGGTATCCATTGAGAATAAAACCTCTTCAATTTACCCTTTATACCATGGTTTTCATCTTCAACCTCGACCACCCCACATGGGATTTCACACCACCCCCCAAAACTCGGGCAGCATAATCCATGGTACACCGGTTTTCCGGGCAGCCCGGGCAGCCTGTGAGCCTTCTCATTCTGAAAGATTGTTTTCATTCGATAGAGACAATGATGATGGTAATGGGTCAGGGTCAAAAAAAGAATCTGGACCCGAATTGGTGGAATGTGACTTGTCTCTACGATTGGGTCCTGTTTCAAGTAGTGAAAAAGAAAAAGGGTTGACTTGTGTAGATGATGATGTTGACTTGGGTAGACTCAAAGGAAAGGAGTTTTCTTTCTTTCCTTTGAATTCGGAAGGTGAAGGAGTTGAGAATTTGGGGACAGATGTTAGGAAGCGGAAGATGGTAGGGGAATCGGGGAGTTTTTTGCAATTACATCCGGATTTTAATGAGCAAATGAAAAGAAGAGGTTTGTAGATATGAAATTTGTTATGTTTTCTTATGCAATTCTTTGAAATGAAAAGAGAAAGGAGTCTTGAGATTATGCGTTATTAGTTTCAAGATTCGTATTCTGCCTTCTTATGACGTTGGTTTTGCACTTATTTATACAAATCCCAGCTTGGGTTCTTGCTTTATCTTCTAAACGGAAGGGTAAAATGGTCATTTACTCACTTTAAAAGTTAAAACGTTTCATTCCTATGAAAACAGCAACAAATTCCGTCTTAATAAGTTTCAAAATCCACATTCACGTATTGTGCTTTTTTATTTATGTCGTAGACTTGCGCTTTTTTTATGCAAACCCCAGGTGGGTTTCTTGCTTTTTCTTTCGAACAGAAAGGGTAAAATGGTCATTTACTCACATTCAGACGTCAAAAACAGCATCAAATTCTGTGTATTCAAAATCCATATTCACATATTGTTCCTTTTTATATGTCATAAATTTGCACTTATGTACGCAAATCCCAGCTGGATTTTTCGCTTAATCTTCCTAACAAAAGGGTAAAATGGTCATTTTATTCATATTCAGATTTTTCCTTCGGTCCAAAAGCAAAACAGACTTTGTGAATGGATCTCTTTACAAGTTTCAATATTTATTATCTTTCCTTTTAATGTCCTAAACTAGCTCTTATTTATGCAAATTCCATTTGGTTTTTTTGCATAATCTTCTAAACAGAAGGATAAAATGGTCATTTACTCACATTCAGATGATTCAGTTAAAACAAAAAACAGACTTTGTTACACTAATCGTCTTCATAAGTTTCAATATCCCTACTCCGCCTTCTTATCTATTACATCTTAACTTTTATTTTTGCTTGATCTTCTTTAACATAAGGCTAAAATGATCATTTACTCACATTTAGACACTTCATTAAATCCAAATGAATACAATTTAAAGAAACAAACAGTTGGATTAGGTTAACAGATTCATAAGCAATTGGGTCCAAGTAGAATTGCATATGGTCAATGTCCTTTTCTTTTGGTTGGGTTGGTGGGTGGTGTCGTTGGTTTTATGGGTGGTGAGGGTTGTCATTCATTTGATGGTTGTCAATCTCATGGGGCATATCCCTTTCGGGTCCACCCGTGCATTGTCTTGTTGTACCTACCACATTAAAGTTCAAACACGTTGATATGCAGTGACATTTGCATAAGGCTCCAAAACCTTTGGCTTGTAATGATATGTCATATCGTTGATTTCACTCCCACATGTATATGAATTAACCATTCGGGACAAAATTCAACTGCATTTGTTACATGTGACATGCCCAGATGAAACCAACCAGGTAATAAGAGCATTTATGTATTTTACACAGACCGGAGATCAAGAGCGAGTAATTGTCCCATCTTTTTCTAGCTTGTTATTGTCTATTGATATCAGTCGTAGTTACAGTCAAAGTTTCAAAAAGTTTGTGACATTAAGACATTGGTTGTAATAAAAACTAAAAAGTAAATTTTGTAGGGCTAGCATTCTGTTTTAACCTATTGAACTACATCTGTCAGGGTTCGGCCATTGTTTTTTTGTGGGCCGGGTTGGTTCAGGTAGGAATTGATTGAACCGAACCGGTGTAGACATGACATTATTTTTTTTGTTCAATTTCCTATAAAAAAACTCAACTGAATCATATTAATAATTTAAGAAAAGAGAAGTTGAGTATGGATTTAAGGTATAGCTACTAATGAATAAAAAGAAAATTTGGATACACAACTTATAAAATTAAATTAAATGGAGAAGAATAATGTATATTTTTGGACCGAGTATAAAATATTTGCCGTGTCAAGAAAATTCAAAGTCTCGATTAGTTTGGCAGATTCCTTCGGCTAAAACGACGTAATGATGTGATACGACAATAGACGTTATTTTGTAATATTTTAACTAATCTATTTCATTATCATGTCACATCGTTAGTGACCAACATCAATTAGTTCTTACTTTTTATACATACATACTAATATCATAACACTTGTCAAACGTCTACAATTCCATTTAATTATATTTTATCTCCCCAAAATACCCTTAATGAACAATTAAAAAAAGAAAAAAAATCACATAAGATGATGATCAAATAGCAGACCTGCAATCCTGATTCCTTCTCAAACTCTTCTTGTCTATTCTTGCCCACGACAATTGCTACTCCAGCGCCACCAACAACAATCACAGCAACAATAATCAGGTAATTTTTGTTTTAATTATGTGAAAGCACTACCCACGTAATTGTGCTTTTTGAGATGGATCTTGTGACCTACTTCTTTAAGAAGTTAAATGATTTTCTTTGTGGGTTCTAATTATTTTTATCTTTTGTTAAAGACTTTTGTTAACTGGAACTTGGTTTACTGTTTAATGTGCTATTTTTCTTGATTTTGTCATGTATTTAGATTTTACATATAAATCAACGCTTGTTAATTCATCTTACTGTTAATGTGGTTGTAATTTTATCTAATATTATGTAAAACCTTTTGTCTAAAGTAGGTGTTAAACAAAACAGTTTTTTTTTTTTTTTTTTTTTTTTTTTTTTTTTTTTTTTAATAATGAAAAGGAGGCTTTGTGTCTTTCATGAATTTGAAACATATGTTAAAATCTTGGCCAACATTATGTTTTCTATGGTAATATGGTATTCTATCTTTAAATTTCATTGATTAGTTTTATAATATGTTTAAGTTTGTGTCAAATGGCCAAGAGCATTTGTTATGTTCTATCTACTTCTACATACTAAACATAATCTTTAAGTTGTCATGTAGTGTTGATAACAAAATATCTTTCAACACTGTTTATTTCATTTTCTTCACATTTTTACTTCATATAATTGTTTTAACAGAATCAATCGTTTGATTTGACATTTCATTAATATTACAATTTATAAGTGATGGATAAAAGAGGATAATAGTGAATAGTGATTATAGAAATTGGTTAATCATATTTGCCTTTATATTATAACTGCATAGTTATATTTCTAATAATATAACTCTTATTTGTTGATTAATATTACAATTTATAATAGGTTATGTTGCTTTATTATTGATAAAATCTTTTGCTTATTGTAAATTAGATATTTTATATTTGATCAGTATGGAGGCTGCAAATTCAGTTGAGGTGACTGCAAATTCAGTAGAAAAGGATGCAATTTCAGTTGAAGAGGCTGAAAATTCAGCTGAAGGGTATAAAATTCTCAATCCTCAAGATCAAAAAATTCCTAAAGATGGAATGAAGTTTGATTCGGAAGAAGACCTTTTACAAGTACTTTAAAGCATGTACATTCCAGATTGGATTTGGTATACAAAAATCTAGTACAAGAACAAAAGATTCTTGTGCTAAAAGATACTATTCGCTTGGATGTGCTAGAGGAGAAGTATATGTGCCTAAAACAAGCAAACCATATAAAAAGTCTTCTAAAACAAACTGTAAAGCAAAAATTAGTGTAATTGCATATGGTGATGGAATATGCATTATCTCTAGTGTTTTTCTTGAACATAATCATGCTTTAAGTCCTAAAAAATCTCGTTTCCAACGATAACATAAGAAAATGGATACATATGCTAAGAGAAGACTTGAGTTGAATGATTATGCTGGAATTCCGTTAAATAAAAGTTTTCACTCGTTAGTTGTTGAAGTGAAAGGGTGTGACAATTTGCCTTTTGGCGAGACAGATTGTAGATCTTACATCGCAAAAGTAAGACTACTAAGACTTGGGCTTGGTGATGCCGAGGCACGTCGTAATTATTTTGTCCGTATGCAAAAAAGGCGTTCAAAGTTTTTCTACGTGATTGATATGGATGATGAAGGTCGTACGCGAAATGTATTTTGGGTAGATGCAAGATCAAGGGCAACATATGAGTTATTCGAGGATGTTATTTCAATTGATAGTACATATTTAACTAACAAATATAATATGTCGTTTGCGACTTTTGTTGGAGTAAATCACCATGGACAATCTATCTTATTTGGATATGGTTTGCTTTCACGAGAGGATACAGAAACATATGTATGGTTATTCAACTCATGGTTAGAATGCATGAATGGACGGGCACCAAAAGCAATAATAACAGATCAATGTCGATCAACGCAAGGAGCTGTGGCACAGGTATTCCCTGAATCTCATCATCGTCTTTATCTTTGGCATATTATGAAAAAGATTCCTGAAAATTAAGTAGGTTGCCTCAATATAAAGTAATAAAGAAAACTCTAAAAACCCTTGTATAACACTCAAGAGTTTGAAGATGGGTGGTGCAAGCTAGTTGAAAAGTACAAACTTGAAAAAAATGAGTGGTTAAGTTCTTTATTTAACGATCGAAGGCGTTGGGTGACGATATATGTAAAAGAATACTTTTGGGCAGGGATGTCTACTATGCAAAGAAGTGAAAGCATGAATTCTTTTTTTGATGCGTATGTTAATTCTAAAACCTCATTACGACAATTTGTTGAACAATATGACAACGCGTTGAAAAGCAAGATTGAGAAAGAAACTAAGGCTAATTTTGAATCGCTTAATTTTTCATATAAATTAGTAACTGGTTTTATTTTGAGAGACAGTTTCACGAGGCGTACACGAATGCCATTTTTAAGTTGTTTCAAGATGAGTTACGAGGTACGTTGTTTTGCAATTCTTCATTGGACAAAGTGGATGGTGCACGATATGTATTTCATGTCACAAATGTTGTGGAAGGGAAACATGAAGATTAAAAAAAAAGAGTTGTTTATACAGTTTGTTATGATGAGAGTGCATGTGATATACAATGTTCTTGTCGTTTGTTTGTGTTTCGTGGAATTATTTGTAGGCATATGGTGAAGATATTGATTGAGAAGGATATTAAAGAAATTCATCCACGGTATATTTTGTCTCGGTGGAGGAAAGATGTGAAGCATGGACACTACTTAGTGATAAATTGTTATGAAGATTTGATGAGTGGTGAAAACACTAAACAATTTGACCACTTGTGTTCCAATTTTTATGAGGCTGCGTATATTGCTAATTCTCGCGAAAAGTATGAATACTTGGTAAGTTGTATAAATATGGCTAAAGAAAAGTTAAATGATGATTCAATTTGGGGTTGTAGTAGTAACGTAAATTTGGTAGTTGAAGATGTTCGTGTTTCAGACTCAACTACAAAGTTGTTACCACCATTGCAAGTTCGTAGTAAAGGTCGTCCACCATCTAAGAGAAAGGAATCTAGAGTAGAAAAGGTTATGAAAAAGAAAAGAAAGAAAAATGTAATATTTTATCCATTTAGATTTATTTATTTATTTTTATTTGTTTAATATAGTTTATAATAATTGAGTTTTTTTAGGTACCTAAAAGAACAGAGAACATACAACAAGATCAAATAGATGCAAGTCATGAGCAAGGAGCAATTTCATATAATGATGAGTCGAACTACCAGTTTGATCTTAATGTACCAGTTTGAAGAGGAAAGAATGAAAGGAAGGTGGAATTAGTATAAAACAAGTTTTATGAGAAAAGAATGATTTTTAGTTTTAGTTATTTTGCGATTAACAATTTGAAAGAACCGATTGGCATTATGATAGTATTAGGAATTGGATTTTTTGGTTTCAAAATAAGGGACACGTTGTTCATTTATGGAATAGCAATACACTTTCAAAAGAAAACGAAACATAGCAATGCATTCTCAAAATAGAACCAAGAATGACAATGTACTTTGAAAATAGAACCAATAGTGACAATGCACTTTCAAAACAGAATGGAATCTATAGCCATTTTATCCAGATTTACAAAATAAAATTTGAGGGGCACTTGTGTCCAAATGAGAAATGAAACTAATGGACATTTGATTCCAGGTGCAAAAATACAATTCATGTAAAGTATTTACAAAAATAAACTACATTGCTTTATTAAATAATTTTCATATAAGTACATTGCTTTAAAAGATCAAACAATCTCAATATTGACTATTACAAGGTCTAGAAGATAAGAAGAGTACATTTTTCATATAACCAAATTGCAGTGTAAGTACTTTTTCGTATTCCAACTCACGACAAAAAGATAAAAAGCTACTTTGATATTCCAACTCACGACAAAAAGATAAAAAGCTACTTTGATCACAAATGACATTGCACTTTGAAATCAAACAAGGACAACAACACAAGATGCAATGTAGTAAATGAAAACTCTGGTTATAAATGATCCTGTGTGTTTTTGCATGATTGTAGTCTTCTGATGGGAGTTGTTCATGAAATCATGTAAGCTTTGTGAGTCTTATTTGTTGGTAGTTTCTGTTGCTTCTTTGCTTGACAACATGTTGGCTATGGCTTCATACTTTTCCTTTGAGTATTTCATGAAATCATATAACCCTCCGAGCATTTTTATCTATTCCAGCTTTGGGCTTTCCCTCCATACTTTTCCAAATCTTTTTCAATAATTGCATGGCCTTAACTTCCATTGCAAGTTATTCCATCTTCAGATGCAAGACTACATAAATGGAAACAACAATCAAATAATGTTGAAACTTGCACAAATTCATTGAAAATATGGAATTATACTTTTAGAACAAGGAAAAACAAATAAAAGTCGATGGCTTTATTAACATGTAATTTAGTCTGTCATGTTCTGGTTGATGTCAGGTTTTATAGGAATCAAACTACAAGTTTAATCAAATGCTTCTTGATGTATATAAGCTATAAAAACCTAAAACCAACAGCATCAATATATTAGCAATGACAAGTTGATAACTTCAAATATTCTAACTTACTAAAAAGATTCCAAGTCTCCAACATTTGTGATCTATGAAAGTGTAATGGCCAAATAGAAGGTGTAAGGCTGGATAAAAAAAAAAACTTAACTAAATAAATTTGCAAAAAGATCATAGATTCATATTAACATTGCATATTTATGTTTGATCCAGTAGAGTAATAGATCAGAAAACGAAACTTCTCCTAGGCATTTCATCAAACACGTTATGACCATAATCAAACTCTTCATTAGTAAGACATATTCGTCATCAGCCTAATGTATATGCATACCCCCATTGAAGAACTAATAGGTTTATCAATGAGTTACCTTTCAATGGGATGAACGGATACCTGATGTCACACCCCGCTAAAGCGGAAACGCAAGGTATGACAGCGATAACGGTTTCAATGCAAAAGATAAAGATACATCACCATAGCAGTATTTAAAAGTTTACAACCCATAGCTTCAAAAGAAACAAAATACAAGTTTTTCAAAATAACATTGTTCAAAATATAGCTTCATAATAGCTTCAACAAGATGCAGCATGCTCTATGATGATGAATCTTTACATCCACTTACTAATCACTTCCTGAAAAAGCATGTAAAACGAGCGTCAACTATGAAAATAGTTGGTGAGTATCACAAATTTATAAATCGAGGGTACAATAATGCTTTTCGTAAGTACAAGTACATTGCTTTAATGATAAAACAAAGTTGATTGCTATTAAGGTATACAAGTTTATTGCTAGAACGAGAAACGCGTTTGTATGTGTATGAGAAAACAATGAGTCTCAACCAAACCTATGACTGAAGCCCTATCGAGATCTATGCTTATCGTTCCATAGATGAATATGGTATCATGCACTCCAACGATTCGGGCGAGTGAGGAGTTGTCAATTCCTAATAGCGCTATCCATAACGACCATTGGCTCAAAGAGTTAATGGTTAGAGATAAGGGAAGGGCCTTAGTACGATAAGTTCTCATGTTCTGTGTTGCATAGACATACATAAAGAAACATAGCAATACAATAGCAATCATGTTTGATACAATTCAATTTAAATACAACATGCAAACAGTAGTTTTTCGGGACATGCTTTTCCACCCCAAAACATAAAAACCGAAAATAGGGGAGTGCGTGAATACTCACGATGTTTTGTGTAGACACAAGCGGTACTTCGGGATGCACCAACGTCTTACTACCGGGATCCTATGACATCAAACACACGCACTAGTGAGTTTCCATGTCGATATCTAATGCTAATATACTAAACTCTACATATAGGGAAATGCCAATTTATGTTTTAGTATTGGATTTTATATCAATTAGTTACACTTTTTCTGAAGTAATGAAATTCTATATATCGGGCGATTAATTACAACCTTGGAATATAAACTTTCCAAATTTTTAAGTCCTTATTACAACATAAATTCACGAAAATAGCATTCGAGGGATAAAAATTCTCAAACTTTTTATTTAACTGTTATTACACAATACTAAGCTGGGAAAATTATAAAAATGGATTTCCAAGCTGTTTAATTATATTTTATGATTTTTGAGCATTTATTTCAATAAAAATTGAAATAAATAGAAAACAGTTTCCAAAATTACCCAAACTTTTTATTTAATTGTTATTATACATAAATAGGTTGGGAAAAATATAAAAGATATTTTTCAGTGGGTATTTCTATTTTTCCTTGCTTTATTCCTTTAAATAGTCATTAATTAAAGAAATAATATTAAACAATTAAAATAAATCATCATAAATTTTTGTAACATCATCTACAGTATAAATAACCTGGGAAAAATATCAAAAGTGGTTTTCATAATGTATAAATTGGTTTTGGGTATTTATGTGTATTTAAGTGTATTTTAGTGCAATTAACTTTAGAAAATAAGAGAAAAATAGTTTACAGTAGAGAAAAATCCTCAAAATATTTATGTAACCTCCTACTGTATAATATGATATCCTGGTAAATTTTCATGAATTTTGGATAATCAGAACTATTTCTCCCATTTTTAGACCATTATGATTACCAAAAATTAGGAAAAATAGTAAAACATGATGAAAAATCTTGAAATTATTTTCTGGAGTCACCCATCACAGGTAAGGTATGTGAAAATTGTTAGATACAATTTTCACATCCTATAAAGTGGTTTTGTAATTTATCATGTCCTAAATAAAAGAAAATTAGAAATCATATGAAACAGTAACAAAAATTGCTGAAATTTGGTGAGGGGTCATTATTCTCCATAAGGATCATCTATGAATTTATTTAGGATTTATTGACCTCAGGAAGTATTTTATATGATTTATGCCCTTGGTTTTAGCAATAATTCTAATAAATCAAAGAAATAACAAAAGCTCTTGAAATTTTCCAGATTATCTCATGCATGCAAGGGCTTTCAAAAGGAAAAATGTAAAAAAATATATTCAGAAGAGAAATGAGGTAATGATTTCAAACAATTTAAGAAAAGTTGCATGCAATAATGCATGAAGTGTAAATGTGGCTGAAGTTCATGAATTTGTGTAGCTCATTCAGTGAGGTTTTAAGCCACGAAATTTCAACCATAATTCACTAGATATGTTAAGTTTCTAAGGTATTTTTCCTCAGATTTATGGTTGGGTTTAAGGCCATTGTTTAAGCAAGATAAAAATAGTGATCACAGAAAAAGAGCTGTATGCGCAACCTTTTTGTAAAATCTGCTAAAAATCGGATATTTAATATTTTACAGTGAGACCAGTTGGGTTTGAAATTTAACTCGTGGAAATAACCAATACAAAAAGAATATCATGATTTGGTTAAGAAATGACTGAGTTATGACTGTTCAAAGTCGAACAAAGTAATCTGGCAGATTGCATGTTTGCTTGTGTGCATTATTAGGGTATTTCAACAAGAACATCATGCATGTCTTTGGTAAGGCCCGATTTCTAACACATGCATGGAATGAATGAGCATCCAAGATGTACTAGAAATGGTTTAAATGCTTTTGTTCATGCATGAACACAAAAGAAATGGAGAAGAACATGAAATATTAGGTTTTGATGTCACATGATCATATGTGCATCTTTTCCACTCCTTGCATGGGTTTGATCCCGGATTTTCACCATCTCTAACACATGCATTGTGTTATGGTGAGAATCTACAAACCACAGGGGGAGAATAAAGATTTCTAGCCATGGAAGGGCATAGAATCCGAAAAGTAGAGAAGACTAAGAAGAAAAAGAGGTTTAACCATGAAACTATGGAAGAAGATGTTGTTGTTTACCTTGGTTTTGACCTTGAGAGAAGTAAGAACACTTCAAGGGCTTCACAATCTCGAAATTTTGCAGAGAAATGAGAGGATTTTCGTGAGTTTAGAGAGAGGGAAGAAGAGAGTGAAGTGTGTGAAGAGAGTGAAGTGAGAGAGTGAAGAGGGAAGAGGTGGAGTAAGGGTTTAAGCTTAATGATTGTGTTTTGGGGAAGAGAGAGGGCATGGGGAGAGGTGATGGCCGGTTTTTGCATGCATTTTGGCCTCCTCTCTCCTAAATTTTAAACTTTATAAACTTCCCTCCTATATTTTATATAAAAACATTCATTTTTATAAAATGTTTATTAAGCAATTTGATTTATTTAAAAATCTTGTTTTCAACAAATAATTTATGATTAATACTTGTAATTTATATTTCTAGTTCATTGGTATAATCCATAATATGATTAATAAAATTTGATATTAGGAAGTTTATAGCCAAATTTTATAAAGTTTTTAAGCTTTATAATTTATAACTTTAGATTTTTGGCTCTTTAGGGTTTTTGGAATATTGTTTGATATTCAACAACATGTTGAAGTATAATTAGAATGTTTTAATTTATTTTTAGAGTTTTATACCCTATTTCAATTATAACAAAGCTTAAAGCTTTATTCTAATTATAGTATTGGCATTTCCTATTGTAGCTAAGCAACTTACTAGAATTGTAAGTATCAAGTATATTAGTCCTAGACCTTAGTTGGATCCTAGTTTATGCAAGATTTTTGACCTAATTTATACTACTAGGTCATGGAATGTTGTGCATGAATGGTTATTATAAAGATGCATGAGTCCGAGAATGACCTGAATTGGCAGTTGTCACACCTGAGAATCCGAAAAAGTACTCGATTTAATTTTTGGTGCACCAACAAAAATGAAAATCTCCACGAATCATGTTTGCTGGAAGAAGGTAATGGCAGTAATAGAAACATCTTCGGTCGATTGTTGGAGGATGAATCTGGAGTTGCGCTTATAAGGGAAGGGGAGTAGCTGAATCATTGGGGCATTTGTTAGGTACTCAACTTGGATCAGGTGGCGATGGAAGATCATAAGGGAAGAGTCGATGAAAAAGGAAGAGACACATCTGATTATGTGAGTTTTTTTTCAATTATCTTAATTTATTAAGGGTATATTAGGGATATCAAAATATATTAAAATGAATGATAGAAGTATGACAAGTGTCATCATACTAGTGGGTAGGCATATATGTAGGCATAAAAAGTAGGAACCAATTTAATTTCTCATAGATTATAGATTTAAAAAAACAAATTAATAGAGTCCAAGTTAAGTTTGATTGATATTATTTTGATATGAGTTCAAGATAGGTATATTAGATTTGCTTAGAATTGTTATTTTGAATCCAATTTAAATATCAATAGACTTTGAATATGGGGAATTTGACTTATTAATGTACTTAAGTATTTCGTATGTTCACATATGGGTAATATTGTTTTTTTATATACTCAGTTATCCAGTTAAATTGTTTCAGCCGTTCACAAATAACCTACATTACCGGCTAACGTAGGTTTTGGCTGATGTGGCATCTACGTGGCTTCTACATTATAATATTCATCACCTACGTGGCATTGTGTGTATTTGTCATGGTTTATTTTATAAGAAGGGTGAGATACGACTACTTATTAAATAAAACCCTAGATCAATTGATGTCATCTTCTTTCTCATTTTTTTCTTTCAAGCGACAAGATGAATTGCAGCCGATTATCCATGTGATTGTTATTGCCATCTCGTGTGAAAACATCAAGAACCCCTGACAATCCTAGAAGGAAATTCAAAGTTTGTCAAAACTCATTGGTAAATCAATTTTTTTTATTTTTTTTACTTCTTCTTCTTCATCCTTCAATTTAACATGTCTTTATAAATTTCTTGAAGAATGAAAAAAGTCCAAGCTGTAAATTTGGCAATGGTTGAATAAGGATGAATGGAGTAAAGATGGAAGAAGGCATCACAGGATGAAACCAGAAGAAAGCTGCAATCTTACCTTGAAAATTTGTACCTTAGAGAATGAAATCAGCATATGCAGGATGAAGATTGAACAAGAGAAGAACAACAATAAACAAGAATTGGACAAAGTCAATTGGAAACTATTTACTCATAGACTTGCATTGATTGTGTTGTTTCTCTTGTATGTCAAAATGTTGTTTTAAATTATGTAGTTTATGATGTAGTATGACTAAATTATGTATCATTTCTGATGTTCTGAATGAAAAAGGTTACATTAGATGATTGGAATGGAATTTTACAAACATTGTAACGGAATTGTACAAACATTGTAATGGAATTGTGATTACACTTGGAATTATAAAATATGGTAATAAATTATAAATATTATAAATGGATAAATTATGTACCCTTTCTGATGTGTTGGATGAAAAAATATGGTAATAAATTATAAATATTATAAATGGATAAATTATGTACCCTTTCTGATGTGTTGGATGAAAAAGGTTACATTGGATGATTTGAATGTATTGGATCATTGGATGGAATTGTACAAACACTGTACTAGAATTGTGATTACACATGGTATTATAAAAGATCGTAATAAATTATAAACATTACAAATGTTATTAGAAAGATGTGCAAAGGATGGTAATAAATTATAAACATTCCTGGGAACATTGATTTCATGTGTCAAAATTTATACATAACTGAGAGGACAAATTGATCTGATGCGCAGGGACAAGGTTTGAAAACTCAAACCTTGAGTTAATACTTAAGATCAATGTCTACTTACTAATGAATGTACCAGTCAAGTTTGGATACAGTCAAGTCTGAGTTAATGTATTCAACAAATATTCAAGCCATAAATGAAGAATGAGAATAAAGATCAAGGTAAAGTTAATAAATGAAGAATAAAGAGAATGTTTTTAAAGAGAGTGAAGTAAATGAAATATTGATAAAAAGTTTGAACAATCCGTCACTTGGATTTGCATTAAAAGTTCCTATAAATAGGGGAGCATGATACAAGGTATAAAACAGAATACATACATAGGACTGGACATAAAAGATATTTCTAACATTCTGATTGTCCAAGTTGACTAACAGACTAAGTCCTATGAAATGTCTAATCATGCTAAGTGACAAAACTAATTAATACATAGTGAAAAAGGTACTGATTCGGAAATACAAACATTTCGGTCCAAACATACATTCCAAAATTCCTTCTACTCATCTGCTCCGGACTAGGCTTGACTTCGGACTCCAACTGATCATTTTGGAATCATGACTGACTTAGGATCTTCAAAAGGATTGAGATTACTAGAGGTTCACTTTCAGGTTCCAACAATCTCCTCCTAAGTGAACTTAGCAATTTGGCCAACTTCAACTTGATTCTTCCTTGATGAAAGTGTAAGCACGATATAACCAATATCTAATTTCGATATACCATTTCAATTCCCTTATAAACTTCTCTTTGATAGGCTCAGGGGCTTCAGACTTGGATGCTCGACTGATGAATTTGTTGAGGGCTCTTGTTGAAACTAGATGTTTATCAAGGACTCGGAAGTAGTCCTTCTTGTTTGTCTTTTTAGTCTTGTAAACAAAACCTAGAATCGGATCCCTTCAAATAGTAGTTTAGTTTCTAGAAGCACATATTTAATCTTGCCAATGAAATCTTGTGTTCCGTACAAGCTTGCCAATTCGTAGTCACGTCGACAAAATTCTGCGACATAGTCCTTGAGAAATTTTATGGTAGCATGATAAGCACCCATACTGATATCATCATTTTGAAGGGTCTGAAATGAGCAGCAATAGTCAGGATATCGTTAGGATTCATTGCGGGAAAATCGGCAACTGTCACACCCCCGAACCAGACGGCGGAAACGTCCGGGGGCTATCGTGACTCATTGAATACCATAACAATGCATATACATGAAACATAACATTATACATCACCAACATTTGGAAATGATACAACTGGTAACGTTTACATTCATTACATTGTTCAAAAATTACATTCAAAGAAAATAACTGTTTGGTGCTACTTAAACCACAGCAAAACGTCAGAGAGTACAATTCATCTTCACTTTATCTGTTACCTGAGAATACAAGTATTTTGAAAAACGTCAACATATGAAATGTTGGTGAGTTCATAAGTAGAGTTTGAAATCCAATGTGTTGTTTGAAAACCTTTAGAAAATCCGATATTTTCTAAAAATAGAATAGTGTAACAAAATAGGTGATGATCCATGAGTATGCTTGTTTGAATTCTATAGATGTAAGCGTAAGAGTTGTGAAATTCGACCGGAAATTCGTAATCATTATTGAAATCCTAGGAAAACCCGACGTTTTCCTATCGTTGTATCGATGTATTCCGGAGGCATCGAGAATACAGTGGGTGGTGAAGAGTTGTGACGTGCGTTAATGAAAACGTCTGATCAACAACCTTACAAGTGATCCATTTAGGCGTCACTCGTAATCTTCACGCGACTCGATCCTCCCGGACTTGTAAAGTCCCACGACCGGAGGGAAGGAGAGGAGGTACGAAACCTTTTGTATTTCCCCGCGTCGTTCGAGACCAAATGCAATTGCGAAGGGCCCGAAGCCCAACTCGCAATCGTGAGTTACAGACTTTACTAGCAGTACTGAAGGACCCTTGAAGACCAGCAGCATGTTTGCCATTGAAAGTCCTTTTACGTTATGTCGGGTCGGTAAAACCCAACACTTCGTAAGAGAGAGAGAGATCTTCGGGCCTTAAGATCAGGTCGTTGGGCTAGCTAGGCTCAACAGACAAGATTTTACACTTTTGGGGCCCAAAGATGGTGCGTAGACGTCTGTGCACACTCGCATTGTAATAGTAATCGTTATGGTTATGAATCGAAATGTCGTAGCTTCGTCGTGTTAGTGATTTTGGATTTTTATTGGTTCGAGACCGAACCAATTCGTTTAACAACGACTTTTGGTATTGTAGTATATTGTATTTCGTCGACAAGCATGGTACCATCAATTGGTCAAATTGCATATATTAACTAGCCTTGAAGATTTTCTGTTTCAGCCCCTCCTTAATTGAAGAATTTACTCTTTTTACCCCTTTATTTAAAAACTTTCCGGTTTGGTCCTTAAATCAATTTTCTTGACATTTTTATACCAAAAATTATTGAAATAAGTATTTTCCAGCATATTTATCATAGAAAACAGTTTAAACCCTTGTAATATCAGTTTTCTCGGTTATGGCCCTTGTTTTTCGCAACTTTTACATTTTTGGCCCAATTTGGAAAATTTTTACAATTTTGGTCCCTTTTAAATTTGAGAAGCATTTTAAACCCTTGAAAAGCACATGGAACACTTATAGTCCACTTTTTTACAGAAAAATGCAGTTTTGGTCCTCCAATTTAGAAAATTTCGCATATTGGGCCTTATTGGGCCGAAAATGTCATATTTAGCCCAATAAGCTTGGAATTTATGTTTTTAACCCTCTAAATAGCATATTTTCAGAAAAATACATTATGTAAACTATTTTGGTTCATCTCACCCATCAGATTTCGAAATGTTTCATATTAGGCCCTTCAACTTTGTATTTTCAACATTTTATGTCAAAAAAATGAGTTTTTAGCCCAAATTAAGTGTTGTAAAGCCATTTGGCTATTTTTCTTAGTACACTTTGCATGTAGTAGTATATCTTATGCTATAATAAAATATGTGTCTCGGTTTTTAGCATATCACACTAGATCTATCATAAAAATCATACAAAACATACATGTAAGCATAGAAATCAACCACAACATACACTTAATGATGGATCTACACTTTTGCTTGTATTCTCCCCCACAAAACTTATAAAAACCGAAAATAAGGGGGTATGAAACTCACCTTGGGTGTTGATTCGGTTTTTGGAAGAAAGAATGGAAGAAATGAAGTGACTTTGGCCTTTGCACCCTTGATGAAGTTTTCGAGTTTATGAAGCTTTCCAAGGTGCAAAATCACGATTTTTGCATGGATTAGGAAGAGGTTTTTGATAAACAAAGAATATAAGTCATAGATCCAAGCATAACCTTACCTTAGATGATGATTTTTGTGGAAGAACTCCTTTGAAGGCTCCTAAATCTCGAGATTTTTAAGTGAAGAGGGAGGATATGTTCTTGAGTGTTCTTGAGGGAGTTTGAGAGAATTTTGGTGTGTGTGTGTGTGTTCGGCCGAGAGTGAGAAGAGAGAAGAAAGAAGTGATCTTGATATGATGTTTGCTTAAAAACATGAGTTATGTGCATGGAAATTCAACATATAAAAGTGAGGTGGCAACCCAAGGTCAACTCTCCCTTTTTCCTTGGGCTTGGGCCGAGAATGGGGAGAGAAGAAAGGATTTTTGGGCTTTTTGCCCCTAAGCCCAACATTAGAGGTAGTTTGGGGTGCTTATTGGCCTTATAAAATAAAATTGCGATTTTTATGCTTTATTAAGCTAGGTTAGGTTAAATTATGGATCAAAGCTTGTGATTTATTTTTTTCTAGGTCCAATATGACCTAAATGTTGGAATAAATTAGTGTGGGTCCAATTAGAGCCCAATTAAGGTTCTAAGCTCATGATAATCTAATTGGAAGCTTATTGGTCCATTTGGATCCAATAAGAGAGTCCTAGTCCAAAGTGGACTTAAACAAGGACTTCTAGGGTTTCCAATTGTTTGGTGACTATTTGTAGTACTTGCAGGAAGTATTTGATTGAAGTTTTTGATTCACATAAGCTTGAATGTACAGATTTCATGACACAAAATTTCCAGTTGTGACAGCAACAGTTATGGTTTTGTAATCTGGTTTGTTTCTGATAACATGGTACCAGAATAATGGACAGCTGAGTTCAAATTTGGTGAGGATCTTCCTTCCATACCCAAAAATCTTTGTAATATTCTTCCTTGTCCATACTTCCTTTAGGGAAGTGCATTCTTGGCATAGAAAGTTTTTAACCTTTCATGCTCCGTCCGAATGGTGACCTCCGAATTGTCAATGGGATAGAGAGGAGCAAATTTGATGTAAAATTTGCTGAAGTGAGAGAGGGGCAGATCAAGCTGCTCCGAATCATCTGAAGGAATGTCATAGTACATGGTGGGTCCTATATCGACATCCTTGAGAATACCTTCATGAAAGAGAGGAGAAATGCCACACATTGGATCAAGATTGTCTTTGAGCTCTTGGATCTGGATGTTGTCCTCTAGAGCTTGGTTGATTTCCTCTTGACACCATCCGAATTTTTGCTTTGAAGGATGTTCGGAGGAATGACCTTGATGACTTTCAAAGATAGGCTTTTTTCACTTATCTTTATTTAGTGTTGCAAGCACTCGCTTCATGTTTTCATTAACAATAAGTTCTGGAGCGGGCATCGAAAGAGGTTCTTCCAGAATGTCATCAGGAGTCCGGAGTGGGGAACCTTCATTTATTGGAGCAATTTTGGGAGCCAAAATTGGTGGTAGCATTAAAGGAGTGGCTCAGAAGGCTTGAGCGGTGAGAAAGGTTTTTTCCTTAGCCATTTTAATTCCCCTTCGTAGAACATCAGGTAAAGAGGATGGCCAAGAAACTGCAGACCAGATCCTTTTTTCTTCTTCGATCATCACCTTTGGGAAAAGCTTCCTTGGAGCTTCAAGACCAATAACTCCATTTGTGACATATTCCTCTTCTTCATTGTCTTCATCATCATCATTGTTCCCTAGAAGTCTAGAAAGAACTTGAACTTCATCATTGGAATTGACATCTTCATCTCGGAGTGTAAACTTCGAGGCAGGTTTCCATACTTTGCTTGGACCTTTTCCCCCTCTTGCATCAGTGGCCTTGGAAACCAGTGCAAGCATTAACGAATCCTTCAAGTGGATTGGTAATTGTTGGGACTTGTATTGTAATGAATTGTTAGAGATAGGGGATGATTGGTAAATATGGGACTTAAGTTGAAAATGTTTTGAGGAGCAAGGACCATATTTGGAGAATTTGCACAAAGTTTGAAATAAGATACAGGACTAACCCGTATCCCTTCCCCACATCATGTTCTATTGAAACAACCCTAAACCTGGAGCGATACACTACAACCGCCACCCCTCCTTCTTGTTCGTTTCCGATCGGATGAAGCTGCGATCAGCTACCTCGCTAAAGTAGCACCGCCACAACGACGCTACCGGCCGGAGATGTCATGGGCGACTGGAAGGACCACTATGATCAAAGCGAAGATGGCTCATCATTCGTGGATTGAGAGCGACTGGGGAGCCATCGGTAAGTCAGCGCAACCCACCTTCTTTTTTCTCCCTTGCTGTTTCTGTAGGTGCGACGCTGGAAGCGTCATGGCCGACGTCGGCGGCCTTTGGGCTGCTGTTGCACTTTTTCTGGCTACGTGTGTTGCCAATTGGTGGCTGATTGTGCTGATATTCGATTGTAATGGTTGTTTTCGGTAGTTGTGATGTGGATTGTGTGCATTTATACCACATGAGGTGGTGACTGCCACTCGTTGACATTTTTCTGCCACCCTTGGCCGCCACTAGCCTCTGCGGGAGGTGGCTGTGGGTGTGTGATTATTGTGTGTGAAGTAGTATGTGTGATTTTAGGTAGGAACCACCACCACCATTGGAAATGGTGGCTACCTCCGCCCGCCGCCATGAGCCACCGTCGATCACCACCGCCCGAGGTAGCGGTGGGTGGTACCCGACCTAGTGGAACCCTAATGGGCCTAAAAACTTAATCTTGGACTGGGCTACTTTGTGATTGGGCTAGAAACCCTAATTAGGGGTTAGAAAACCCTAATTTTTGGGTTTGTTAGTTTGGATTTTACCAGGACCCGCGGTTGGACTGTTAAATTGATATTGTGAATTATGTACGACTTTATTGTGTGAATGGCCTAGTGGAGTGATGGACTTAATGTGTTAAGTACTTAATGGGTTAAGCCCTAAATGGGTTAAGTGAGAAACGCTTAAACCTAATCATCATTTTATGTGAAAGCCCTAGTTATGCTTGGGCCTTGAGTTGGGCCTTTCTATTGGACTTCGGTGATTGGGCTATTGATGAGCCATCCAAGAACAACCATGTGGACTAGAATATTTAGATGGGCTTTGGGGTAATGCCTATATAAGGGTTTGGGCTCAATTTGGAAAATTAGGCCATTAGTAGGCTTTTGTGAACCCATTTGGTATTGGGCATTGGTGGGCCCATTGGGCTTGGGCTATTTATGGACCAGATTAGTGGACCATATTTAGATCTAATATGTGAAGGATGGTCTTAAATCCTAATGGGTTAATTGTGGGTTTGGCTCAATGTTAGAAGTTGGAGTACAACAACAACACTTATAGGATCTGTTCGCCATCCGAGGTGAGTCGTCTCACTATACTTACCCATGTGGTAATTTATATGTGACCGGAGGGTCTTATTCATGTTATTGACCGGAGGGTCTTATTCGTGTTATTGACCGGAGGGTCTTAGTACATTGTAGACCGGAGGGTCTTAGTACATTATCGATCGGAGGGTCTTATTTGTTTATAACGTGTTATGTGTTATCGTGCATACTGTCTTTGTGACTTATGTTGTTATAGTAATCTGTGTATATGTTGATGTTATGTGCTTACTTGAGTTGTGCATTTGTCTTTGTGATATATGTATGCTATATTATGTGATACTGATACCGGACCGGAGGGTCCAACGAACTGTAAGACTAGAGGGTCCTTACTGAGGCCGGACCGAAGGGTCCAACGAGCTGTGAGACCGAAGGGTCCTCACTAAGACCGGACCAGAGGGTCCAACGAGCCATGAGACTGGATGGTCCTACTGAGACACATAGACCGGAGGGTCGTACTAAGTTATAGCATCGAGTGGCTAATGTGTTGTATGTGGTATGCTGGGGAACTCACTAAGCTTCATGCTTACCGTGTTATGTGTTATGTATTATGTGTTTCAGGTACTTCTCAGGATCATGGGAAGGCGTCGACTTAATTGTACACACGAGATGGAGTTGTGTTTGAGGATCCTAGATTTTATTCAAATAAATATGAACACGTGTTTTTGATAATTGATATATTTAGATTTGTGATATGTGTTGATGATATTTATGTGATTTTAAAAATGAAAATTTTGTGTAAAAATTCACGGTGTTACAAGTTGGTATCAGAGCCTTGGTTTTAGGGATTCAGATGTGTGCTCTTAGGTGTGTCTGAACTTAAACTGAGGATTTGAGAAAAAATTTCTAAAAAAAATAGATTTGTTCTAAAATGAGTAAGAGTTTTAAAGAGAAAACGAGATGGAGCAGTGTGTACAATCAGCTAGTGCTCGAACAGTGATTTCCCAAAATATCATTATTTTTTGTATTATGTGTAATGCCCTGATTCTCAGGTATGGATGTAAATGAAATCATATTTGGTTGAAAGATCTACTCGACGAGTTGGTTGCCCTACTCATCGAGTAGCAGCAGGGTGCGATCGCACATTTAGTGGTCTACTCACCGAGTCCATAAAGGGACTCGACGAGTAGGAGCTGGCAGATGAAACCTTAAATTTCGGGGTATTTCACCCTATTTAAAGGATCACTGGCCTTTCCTAGCCTCCCCTTCATTGCTTCTTGTCCCTCTAAAGCCCTAATCGTGTGTGTGCTCATTTTGTGCATTCTTAAGCTTGGAGGAGCATTTTCTTGGAGAAAAGAGTTGGAGATCAAGCATTCAGAAGCAAGGAGCTTGAAGGACCTAAAATCTATTGTATTTAGCATCTTCTGGAAGGTATAAATCGTTACCTAACCTCATTCATTCTAGATCCCCTCTTTGGTCAAATTCTAGGGTTTTCATAGGATGATTGGAAGGATAGATTGGTCATTTAGGGCCTTTAGAACCTTGCATGTGCGTAAAGTTTGCAACTTTACATGATAAACATGCCTTAGAAGCTTGGATCTGTAATCTGGTGCCTTGCCATGGCTTAAAAAGCGTCTACATGGATGAAGGTTTGCGAGGACTCGATGAGTTGAATGAACAACTTGGCGAGCCCGATAAAGATGGCCATGAATTTAACGAGTTGGATGAACAACGCGGCGAGTCCGTTGAAGTTTTCGTTAAACTCGGAGAGTCGTTAGAAGACTCGGTGATTCGGTTGGGGTTTATATGAAATCGGCGAGTTAAAGGAGAACTCGAAGAGCCAATCAAGGATTTCACGACTTCTCGAGTTCAGTAAGGACTCGACGAGTAGGTGAATTGCACTCGATGTGTCGAGTCAACATGGACTGTTGACTTTGACTGTGGACTTTTATTTTGACCATGAGTTGACCAGTTGACTTCTTAGGGTATTATGGTAATTTGGAGATTATGAAAGAGGATTTTATGGTATCTACACTACAAGAAAACAACCCTTTAATGACGCATAACCAATGATACTCACTGATAGACGACGTGCATTTGTAAGTGCCCTAAAAGATAATGTCATTTTTGCAAAATTTGAAGGATAGAGGGCATGCATTTGTGCGCGCCCTAAAATTAGTGTTAGAAAAGAAAAAAAAAAAAGAAATGCGGAGGGCGCCTTTCATAAAATGTGCGTCATGTAAATGTGTCGCTTTATAATTTTTAAGTGAAACACGCGTTTTAGGCAGGAAATAAAATCGATGAAAATTACCCCCGCCTATTGAATCCCAAAAATTAATCCCCCGCCTCTTCTACTTAGCAAGAAAAAGCCCTCCTTCATCTTCATCTTCAGTATCATCAAACATCTACTCGATCTCCTTCTTATCAGTATCATCAAACATCTCGTTCACCGCCTTCGCCCTATCTATAACAAATCTCTCTCTCTCTCTCTCTCTATCTCTATCTCTCTCTTCCATTAACCACTACAAATGGTTTTTCGAACACAAGTCAGGGAAAACCTAGGTCGATTCAAAGTCATCTTATAAAATCAACATTCCCTTAATTTCAATTTGATGCAGGTAATACACGACCAAGTACAAGTCTCTCTCTTTCTCTCTCTCTCTCTCTACCCCCTATTGTTCGACAACAACCTAGGCACCCACCACCCCTCGTCTTCTCTCTGGTTCACCACCACCACCAATAAAGCCCCATTATACCACAAGATTAAAGAACGAAACATTGGGTTTGTATTTTTGAATCCCAGATCCACGAAACATAGTCCTACATGTTGCTCTGTTTTGCTGCATCTGGTGTAATCCGATAAACCGTGTAATCCGTTTTGCTGCATCAGGTCTTAAGCTAAAAACGTGTACTTGGAGTACTTGGAGTCCTGCTCAGTATGAAGATCTCCTTAAAGGAGGTGAAAAAGTTACATCTGTTCTTGAAGAGATGGCTAACCTTGTAAGACATGCTTTAACTCCAACTTCAAATTCCTTACTTTATTGAATTTCTCTCGTTGTGGCATTTCATTAGTCATTTGGTGGGCACATGAAAAAATGTACTTATACTTCGATTTTACACAAATCGTCAAGCATTTGACTTCGTAGAATTGATTTGGAGACCATTTCATTTCATAACCATCGCAATTGTAATTCAACCCAATGTTTATTTATACAACAGTTGGAAGATGACCAAATGGATGAAAAATCTGAGGAGTTAGGGTGCTGTTGGCTGCACAAGGCGTGATTGGAAAACGAGTTGATCAGATGGAATCAGGCTTCATGATGGCATTAGATTATATGATCAAGTTAGAGGTTGAAGATCAGAAATAGAACGTTGAAGGTTAGATTTGGGATTAGAAGTCAGAGGTTCATGGTCAGATTGGAAGCATCGGAAATTAGGAAGCGAAAATGGAAGAGGCCCCAGGTTTGAATATCATTCTCTTCTTCTCCATGTATGTACTCTAGGTTTCTTTCTCTTACTTTACCATTTTCTTATGTAATATCAGAACTATTGGTGATATATCACACATTTAATTTATGTACTCATGAAGCTGATTTGGAGGGTATCGCCATGAACATGAATCAGTCTCTGTTAGGTCAGTTACTGATGCACGCCCACAAGGTGTTTGACATAATGTCTATGTTAGCTTTTCACCCAGATGAGACTACTTTTGGCTACCTTTCCTGTCGATATGCACCAAAAGGACTCGAGAACAAGATAATTGAACTACAGGACTTGGAATTTAGGTTCAGTTTTACTACTAAATCAATGTTTATTTGTGATGGCTGGTTAGCAGCTATTCAACTTGTTAACAATCTCATCAAAGATGGTGAAATGTATTTTGTTTTAATTAAGGATACCCTTAGTTATTAAGTTTGACATCTTTCTTTATTGTTGCTGTAGGTTTGACAACCAAAGTAGAAACTCTATTTGGCATGTTATTGAAGCTGGGGTATGGTCACTCTAGGCATTGAAGGAGATGGACAAGGAAACGTCTCTAATTCCACCATGGAATCGATTTTCTAAAAAATCACTGGATTAACTAAAAAAACTATGATTATCAATATGAAGAATATTTAAGAGGACAGGTTTGCTAATGAGGTGGCCAATGCTAATGCTCGAGTCTCTAGTCCAAAGGCTAAATGAGAATCTAATCAGGTTATAAATTGTTGTGTGTATTATATTTCTATATTATATATTTAGAAATTCTGATTTTTTCTTAATATGTGTTATTTTAGAACACAAGTTCTTTTAGTATCACATCTGCAGCTTCAACTGAATCTTGAAAGTTCCATGGTCTGTAATCTAAGTGGTCTAGATACTGAAGAACCACTTCAAGTAGCAGTTTTCGACTTGACAACCTGTGAATTGGGTTCTCTTATAACCCACGTACTGAAGAACCACTCCCGATCAGCAGCCTCCCCACCTCCTGCTATTGGTTTACAAAATCTGTACAATCCACGTGCTTCTCGTTTGATTGGCATGATCACCAGAAAGGACTTGATATTTGAGGTATCTCAATCTAACTTTTGTATATGTAATATATTTATTATGCCATTGAGTTTTTTTTTATGAGAAATTACAACTTTTTATATGCAGCAAGCCAATAATGATTCAGGTTCTGTGGAGCTCCATTCAACTAGTGTAAGGTCCCTATGATGCCTGCCTGGACTGAATTTCATTGCCTTATTGAATATACAACTGCGAGATTCTGTTCTAACTAAAATCTCTATCACTTTGGTATGTGTGAAGACTGAAGACGCATCATGTATTAGGGAAAAAAATTGTAACTTTTTGTGTTACCCAAGAAGGCAAAATAAATGAAAGTCCCTGTGTATGGTTGAGGACTTCAATATATGATGCCCTAATAAAAAAAACAATGCTATGATTACATGTATTTCTCAATCACATTTCCTTGATAAGAAAATAATTGAAAGTATGATGTTTTGTTATAATACACAACTAAATGAATTAAAAATGCAGCGTTGCTGTTTCATGCATTTAACTTGTGGATAAGTTTTTGCATAAGATGCTATAGTTGATGATATCCATTACGACCAACTTTATCGAGGTGTTTCTCTATAAGTAAGAAAATAAAATATTTACTATTTATATATATATATATATATATATATATATATATATATATATATATTTTACAGATACATATTTAATTTTGTTCAAATTTTTGGTGAGATTAGGTTAGCAGAACCACTTGATATGTAACCACCTATGATGCCAGAGGATGGTCACACGAGGCTCACAACAGGTGATGATGTCTCATCTCCTTGTACTGGAAAAGAGGCTTCTGTTGCTCAAGCTTTGTGGGATGATGAAGATATAAAAAAGTTTTTATGAATGTTTACCTGATCTCAGGTATGCAAGTGTTTATTATAATACATTTCAAAACCACAAATTGTAATGAGAAAAAAACACATTTTTTTGTTTCTAGGGCATTTGTTTCTACTGTGTTATTGGGAGAAGCAGAGCAAAAAGAGAATGATCAGTCATCAAAAGCATCAGATCAACCAAGTGTAAGTTCTTTTAACAAAAAAATAGTAACAAAGTTTTTAATTGACATGAAATAAATATATTATGCAGGACTCAACAACACCTGAGTCTGATCAAGGTTAGATTGCTGCCCAAGACACTGCAGAGACATCTGTAAGTGAGAAAAAGAAAGATGATGAAGAAAAAGATAAAGAAAAAGAAAAAGAAAAAGAAAAAGATGGTGAAATAAAAGCTGAAATTGAAAAAGAGAAGCTTCGAGGTCCTGAAGGAACCAACTTAGACGGCTTAATACAGAGGCTTCCTGGCTGTGTGAGCCGTGACTTAATTGACCAATCGACTGCAAGTCCTCTTCCCTCCATAACATAAATTTTCCTTACAGACTCTCTCTACTTCCATTCTTTTAAATGTTTTTTAATTATAATTACTTTTTTTTAAAAAAAATCAAGTGGAATTTTGTTATTTAAACTCAAAAGCTTCCCGCAAATAACTCGTACGCATGTTGTTCAACGTGCCCAGAACATCTCTGGAACTGCTACCCTACTATTCGCGAATGGTTGCCACACTGTCAACTTGTATGAAGGATGTCCCTTCTATACTCTTGCTGTATTTGGTATTGTGAAAGACAGTTTCTATTTGTTTTGTAGTTTTAACATTTAAAAAAGAAGTTTGAATGAAAAGTATTGAATTTTAAGTAAAAGAGAAAAAGTAACCAAACAAACAAATTACAAATCTAAGATTGATGATATACAAATACAATGCTAACTAAATTAAAAGATGAGAGTGTTAAATCTGTTATTGTTTTGCATGTGTGTTACTCCTCCTCAGGTTATGTTCTATGGTTTAGCTGTGGTGACATTTGGTACCGCTGTTCCAGCTGGCCAATTTGTTCCAGGTATAATGATTGGATCTACATATGGACACCTTGTTGGCATGTTTGTTGTTAGACTCTATGAAAAGCTCAACATTGAAGAAGGAACGTGAGTTCACTTCACACTCATCTATTATCTTTTCTTTATAGTTATATATATATATATATATATATATATATATATATATATATATGTATATATATATATATATATATATATATATATATACACATTTATTTCCAGTTGATAATTTATAATTGACACCTGACAGATATGCTTTGCTTGGAGCTGCCTCGTTTCTAGGAGGTTCAATGAGAATGGCAGTCTCACTTTGTGTTATTATGGTTGAAATTAGAAATAATTTAAAGCTGTTACCTCTTATCATTCTTGTTCTCCTCATATCAAAAGTAAGTTTTTTCTTTTATTCTGCTTACAAGTTACAATTAGAATTAAATTGATGAGTACAACACGTTTTAGTTTTGAGTTTTGAGTTTTGACCATTTACCTTCCTTAGGCTGTTGGTGAAAGTTGATAGGTTTGTAACTTTGTTACTTCACTCGTGTGGTGAAAGTTGCTGATGTAGCTGCTATTCTGAGGACTAACAGTCACAATGGCTTCCCTGTATGTCTGTCATTTTCCATTTCCTCTTCCCTTAAAGAAAAAAAGGTTAAAAGTTACATCTCTACAATAACAACACATGACATTTAGGTTGTAGATCAATCACGAAGTGGAGAAACAATGGTAATAGGTCTTATCTTGCGCATGTATAATTATAAACAATAAAATCTTAAACCCTAAACACTTATTTTGTTAGCACTAGCAGGCAGGCTTAAGAAGTTTATATGTTTGTGATACAATCACTTGTTGGTACTTCTGCAGTCGAAAGCAAATTTTCAGTATAGCCCATCAAGTAGGTAGATAATTACTTCATTGGACATTCTAATCTTTTAGGCTGAGAGGGCATTATTTCATTTATAAGACTTTTGCATAGATAGACAGTTAATACGAACCTGATGGATGTCTGATTAATTTGAAATTTGCAGGCACGGTCTTAGCGACTTTGTGAAGCCCGTTTCTAGTAAAGGACTATCAATATCTGATATCCATCTAACTCTAGATGATTTGGAAGCTTTGGAGGAAACGAGAGTGAAGCAAAAGTAAACACACAGAGACTTGTTGGCACATAGTAAGCTAGATGATGCAATTGTATATAAATGAGTTCATTTTTTTTTTATAACATTTACTCACTTTTGGAATAATTATTTGTATGACATATTAGTGAAATGAATTATCTTTGTTATTTATGGTATTTTATTTTGTATTGTGAGAATTTTAATGTATTATTTAATTTAAAAATTAGTAAATCTATAAATAATATTTTTTTTAAACATTTAAAATTATGATACGCAAAAATGTGTGTCATCTTCATTTATGACATGGCCTTTCTTGCCAGGGGCTTTCTTGATACGCATTGCGTGTCGTCTTCCTTTATGACAGGGCCTTCCTTGATATACATTGGGTGTCGTAAACGCGCGTCGTAAATGTGCGTCATCTCTCTTTATGATAGGGCCTTCCTTGACGCGCATTTGCGCGTCGTCTGAGCCTTTTACGACGCGCAATGAGCGTCGTAAAAGGCTGTTTTTCTAGTAGTGCTATAGGTAGTGAAGTTCGTGTTGGTAATCCAGGAGTTGAAGCTTTCTAGTTTCAGACGTCAGCTGTGAGGTGAGTTCTCCTCACTATATCAACAGTGTCTAAGGCACCAATGTCGACCCTTATTGGATTGGTATCCAGTTTTATTTCATGCTATGCTTATTGATTTACATCCTGGTTGTTAGGATGGTGATATGCTTAGTGACCTGGTTAGGTCGATATCCTGGAATATAGGATGATGCTATGTTAGTGACTGGTTAGGTCGGTATCTTGGTTATAGGATGTTGCTATACTATTTGATATGTTAGATCGATTGACTGTTATATATGCTAGCGTATGATATGTATGTGTACATGTTTGTTGATTGAGGGTTGGGTTGAGGCGACCCTGCTTTGTGCTGAAGGACAACATACCTAAGGCGGTGCGGATAAACTACAGACCCTGAAGGGGAGTCAGACCAAAGGCCCGGCGAGCAGTCCGGATAGGCTGAAGGCCTGACAAGGCGGTCCAGACGTGCCGAAGGCTCGGAGAGCGGTCCAGATAGACTGGAGGCCTGTGAGGCAGTCCATTCAGGCTGAAGGCTCATCATGCATGCTGTTTTGTATTTGCTGTTATGTTATGAGTATGGTTTTATGAGGTTGGTATTTTGGGGGAATTCACTAAGCTCTCGGGCTTACAGTTTCAGTTTATTGTTTCAGGTACATCATGTGATCGCGGCAAGGCGAAGGCGTGATCGTAAAGCTCCACATGTTTTATCTATGTCTTTGGGAAAAACTCTGATATTATACATTTGAAAACAAAGTTGTAATGGTTTTTAATGGTTTGAAATGTTTTAAAAATATTAAATTGGTTTGAAATTTTTGGGTGTCACAATTTGGTATCAGAGCCTTGGTTTGAGTGAATTGGAGGAACACTCGTGTGAATCCATTCTCAAATCAGGGAAAGATTTTAAAATGACTTCTAAAATGGTTTTCAAATAATAAAGGAGGATGCAGTGTACGATCAGCCAGAGCTCATGGATAGACCCCAAAATACCATCCATTATTTGATATTGTGATATGTTAGAACAACATGCTAGTACTAAGCTAGGAATCTTCAGGAATTGCATGATAGAATTCCCTGACTTCGTGATGCCTGCTAGCCTAGGGTTTTCCTTACATGAAATTGACATCATTACTGTAGTTACTTGTGTGTATCACGGTCATACGTAATTAAGATCTTATAGCCTGAGAATGTTTGATTTGGCCTTATGATTAGGGTTTTGTTCAGCTGCCACGGCTCGGCAATACATTCAGCACGGGTGTGTGGGATATTTAGTGTATGTGGTGGATACGCGGGTCAGGGATCATACTCCGGTTTCAGAGCTTCTGGTGGTCAGGGAGTTACCGATGTGTTCCCAGAGGAGTTACCCGGAGTGCCTCCGGAGAGGCAAGTCAAGTTTAGGATCGACTTAGTGCCAGGTGCGGCCCCTATCGCCAAGGTGCCGTACCGATTGGCACCACCAGAGATGCAGGAGTTGTCATCATAGCTGCAGGAGCTGCTTGGAAAGCATTTCATTTGTCCGAGAAGTTCTCCATGGGGAGCATCGATACTCTTCGTCAAGAAGAAGGACGGTTCGCACATGATGTGCATTGATTACCGGGAATTGAACAAGTTAACGGTAAAGAACCGTTATCTACTCTGAAGGATAGATGAGCTTTTTGATCAATTGCAGGGTGCATCCTGGTTTTGCAAGATAAACTTGAGGTCTGGGTATCATCAGGTATGGGTTAGAGAGGAGGACATGGAGAAGACCACGTTTCGGACTTGTTATGGTCATTACGAGTTCGTGGTGATGCTGTTTGGGCTCACCAATGCTCCAGCAGTATTCATTGACTTGATGAATCAAGTTTGCAGACCGATGCTAGATCGCTTAGTCATCATGTTCATAGATGATATCTTGGTGTATTCTAAGACTCGAGAGCAGCACGAGGAGCATTTGCGGGAGTTATTGGGAGTTTTGAGGTGAGAACGGCTTTATGCCAAGTTCTTGAAATGCAAGTTTTGGTTATGAGAGGTCCAGTTCCTGGGACACCTCGTTAACCATGATGGGATTTTGGTGGACCTGGCCAAAATTATGGCAATCATGCAGTGGGAGGTTCTGAAATCTCCCGCAGACATCATGAGCTTTTTAGGATTGGCAGCGTACTACTGTAGATTCATTCATGATTTCTCTAAGATTGCGGTAGCCCTCACTCGTCTGACGAGGAAGGGGGTGGATTTCCGGTGTGGCCCTGAGCAGCAGAGGGCGTTCGAGACCCTCCGGAAGCGATTGTGCGAGGCACCAGTCTTGACGCTCCCGTAGAGAGTTGAGGATTTTGTAGTGTTCTGTGATGCATCCATCACAGGTTTGGGGGCGGTCCTCATGTAGAGAGGGCGAGTGATAGCTTATGCGTCGCGACATTTGATGCCGCATGAGATGAGATACCCTACGCATGACTTGGAGTTAGGGGCAGTGGTGTTCGCCCTCAAGATATGGAGGCATTACCTTTATGGGGTCCGGTGTACCATATATACGGATCACAAGAGCTTGAGGCATATCATGGATCAGCCGAACCTGAACATGAGGCAGCGCAGGTGGCTGGATGTAGTCAAGGACTACGATATTGAGATCCTTTACCACCCTAGTAAAGTGAATGTGGTTGCGGATGCTTTGAGCCACAAATCAGCTGGGTCTTCCACCCCAGTAGTATGTATGAGGATAGAGATGGATTCTCCACTGGTGAGTTTGATCAGAGATGCTCAGGTGGAGGGCATATGACTAGAGAACTAGAAACTGGAGAGGATCATGGGCGAGAACGCACGGTTTGTGCAGGATAGGCGGGGCTTGTTGACTCGATGCGGTCGGGTATGGGTTCTGATGTTTGGTGGAGTCAGATAGACAGTCATGGAGGAGCCTCATAAGTCTCACTTCTCTATTCACCCGGGGGCCACCAAAATGTACCAGGATTTGAGTTTGAACTACTGGTGGCCGTGCATGAAGCGAGAAATCGCTTGGTATGTAGAGAGGTCGCATGGCAAGTTGCAACCCCTGGAGATTCATGTGTGGAAATGGGAACAAATCACGATTGAATTTATTACCAAGCTGCCGAGGATGGTGAAGAGGTTTGATGTCATTTGGGTCATCATGGATTGATTGACCAAGAGTGCGCATTTCTCGCCATGGGGTTCTGATCTCCATTGTCTCCGACTGAGATGTTAGATTTAGCTACCGTTTCTGGCAGAAGTTCCACGAGGAACTGGGCACACAATTGCACTTCAGCACAACATTTCATCCCCAGACAGACAGTTAGATCGATCGGACCATTCAGACCCTCGAGGACATGTTAAAGGCGTGTGTCATTGACTTCAGTGGGAGCTGGGATTCCCACCTACCACTTGCAGAGTTCGCCTACAACAACAACTATCATGCTAGCATTGGCGCTCCGCCTTTCGAGATGTTGTATGGACGGAAATGTCGCACACCAGTTTGTTGGGGTGAGGTCGGACACAGGGTGATGGGACCAAAGGAAGTAGTCTTGCAGATTGCCGAGAAAATTCAGCAGTTACGCCGACAGACGTCGATCTGAGTTAGAGTTTCAGGTGGAGGATATGGTTCTCCTGTAGGTCTCACCCTGGAAGGGAGTGATTCGCTTCAGGAAGAGGGGGAAATTGGTTCCCCGTTACATTGGGACGCTCAGGATCATTGCCAGGGTTGGCAAGGTGGCTTACAAGTTAGATCTGCCGGAAGAGCTTAGTCGGATCCATAACACTTTCCATGTTTCGCAGCTACGAAAGTGCGTCATGGATCAGGAGGCGATAGTATCACTGGATGATGTTCAGGTCGATGAGCACCTGAATTACGTGGAGAGGCCTGTGGTCATTTTGGAGAAGAAGAAGAAGATTTTGCGGAATAGAGAAATACCTTTGGTGAAGTTTCAGTGGGAGCATCGGAGGGGGTCCGAATGGACATGGGAGCCGGAGGTGGAGATGTGAGAGCATTACCCAGGGTATTTCGCTGCAGCAGACTTTAAGGACGAAGTCTAGTTTAAGTGGGGGAGAATTGTAACGCCCCGATTCTCAAGTATGGAATTAAATGAAATCGTATTTGGTTGAAAGATTTACTCGACTACTTGGTTGCCCTACTCGTGGAGTAGCAGCGAGGTGGGATCGTGCATTTAGTGGTCTACTCGCCGTGTCCATAAAGGGACTCGACGAGTAGGAGCTGACAGATGAAACCTTAAATTTCAGGGTATTTCACCCTATTTAAAGGATCACTGGCCTTCCCCAGCCTTCCCTTCATTGCTTCTTGTCCCTCTAAAGCCCTAATCGTGTGTGTATGCTCATTTTGTGCATTGTTAAGCTTGGAGGAGGATTTTCTTGGAGAAAGAGCTTGGAGATCAAGCATTCAGAAGCAAGGAGCTTGAAGGACCTGAAATCTATTGTATTTAGCATCTTCTTGAAGGTATAAATCGTTACCCTAACCTCATTCATTCTAGATCCCCTCTTTGGTCAAATTATAGGGTTTTCATAGGATGATTGGAAGCATAGATTGGTCATTTAGGGCCTTTAGAACCTTGCATGTGCGTAAAGTTTGCAACTTTATGTGATAAACATGCCTTAGAATCTTGGATCTGTAATTTGGAGCCTTGCCATGGCTTAAAAAGTGTTTGTATGGATGAAGGTCTGCGAGGACTCGACGACTTGAATGAACAACTCGATGAGCCCGATGAAGATGGCCATGAACTCAACGAGTTGGATGAACAACTCGTCGAGTCGTTAGAAGACTCGGTGAGTCGACTAGGGTTTCTCCTAATTCTTGGACACGTATGAACTCGGCAAGTTAAAGGAGAACTCGACCAGCAAATCAAGGATTTCACGACTTCTCGAGTTCAGGAAGGACTCGACGAGTAGGTGAACTGCACTCGAAGAGTCGAGTAAACATGGACTGTTGACTTTGACTGTGGACTTTGATTTTGACCATGAGTTGACTAGTTGAATTTTGAGGGTATTCTGGTGTTGGGTCAAAAATATGGTTTATACTTTGCTTTTCTAAGAAAATGTACTTTTCCGTAATTTTGTGGCTGTGTACGGCCATACACGTGTGTGCGGCCGCACACCCTGTGTACGACTGTACATAGGGTGTGCGGCTGTACACATGTGTATGGCTGGAGGTCCATATAAATAGATGTAATGAGTAGAGGAGTGTACGGCTAGAAGAGTAAGAGAGGAGAGCATCTTGTAGAGAGAGAAACAAGAGAGAAGAGAGTGTGTGTTAGTGTGTGTGAATCTTTTATTTGGATCTCCATTCTAATCATCAAATAATACAAGACTCATCATATTGTTCTTCTCCTTCTCTTCTATATTGATCTAACATCATCCAATTGATTGAGATTCCGCACCATCAAACGGATCTGGTTGATACTCAAGCATTTTGGGGACTTACAATTGGTATCAGAGCTTGGATTGTATCAATCAATTTTGTCAGATCTGGAGCTTATTTGATGTTATTTTGAAAAGATTTTTGTGTTTTTGGATAGATCTCTGAAAAATAGGGGGGGAGGGGGTGTTCTTTGCATTTTTCATAAAAACGAGTTTTTAATCGAGTTTTAGAGCAAAAAAGGATGAAAAACGTTGTTTTTTTCGCGAATCTGTTGAAGGTGTGCGGCCAGTTGAAGGTCTGTGGCTCAGTGTGTGCGATCAACTCAGTGTGCGGCTAGGAGTGTGTGGCTCAGTGTGTGTAGCTCGGCTTTTCTTCCTTATCGTCCTCGCAGCTCAACAGCGCTCATATAAAAAAAGGAATTGTTTTAGGGGTTGCTAGGTTTCGAACCTAGATCTCAAGGTTGGGAAATCAACGACATAACCAACTCATCTACCTTGCTAGATGGAATACTCCTTCCCAAATTTATTCATAAAGAGTCCCTCTCGGTTCCAAATTTCGTATTTTTGACACTTTTAACCCCCAAATCATTTTCTTTTATTTTTAAGCTACATTTTCTTCCAAAATTTTAGTTTTTAAATTTTAACTTTTATTTTTGACTTTTTACTTAAAAATTTGACTTTGACTTTTAAAACTTGACCTTTGACTTTAAATTTTGACTTTCTCCTTTGACTTTAAAATTTTCAAATTTAGCTTTTTGGTTTGACTTTTCAAGTTTGACTTTTAAGTTTGATTTTTTAAATTTAACTTTTAGGGTTGACTTTTGAGTTTTTAGTCAAAGGGCATATTTTTTATAAAAATGAGTTCCTCATCCATTCCGGTAAATGAAGTTTCATCTACTCCATCTTGTGAAGCTACAATTAAATTTCTTCACGAACAAATTGATTTGCTAAAAAGAGAAAATGAGGACCTTAAACATGAAGGCTATACCCTTAGGAAAGGTTAGAAACCTCTTAAAGCACAATTAGAAGCCAAAATCAAGGATTTCCAAAAGATCCAAGAAGATTACAGCAACAAGTGTGAAAATTACGATTACATTAAGAAACAACTTGCTGTTGTAACTGAAGAACTTAAAACCTTGAAAATTATGTGTGGAAAAACAGATGTTAGTTTCAAAAATTATACTGCGTCAAGTAAGACAGATGAGTCCTTAGATGAAAAACAATTGAGTTTTAAAGATAATCAAACCAAGGGTCTAGGGTATCACAGTATGCCACCTCCTTTTAATCACAACTATAACCCACCCCTTGAGACCAATGAGGAAGAAATGTCTGCTCAGTATGGCCAAAAACCTACTCCAGCTTCAGTTAAGACTGAACAATCAGGGCCAATTGAGGGTGTTGAGGTGAAGAATACTGATGCATCTACTTCCTGTGCAGGTAAAGTAGCAGAAGATGAGAACAAGGAGAATACTACTGAACAAACAAATGTCTCCTTGAACTCTGAATCTGTTGCTTCTAACTCAGTTACTTCTAAACCTGCTATTGAGAAATACAAGCCACCAAAACAAGCGAAACCGACGGCTTGCTGTAAGTGTGCTTGTGGGAACAATAAGAGACAAGGAAAGGATACGCCACCAAGGGCAGGAAGAAACAACTTCACAGTGAAGAAAAATACATGTTTTCACCGTGGAACTCCTAAACACATTGCCATAAATTGTCCAAATCGACCATACGTTCCCTATTATGCATAAGGATGGGAAAATGCGCCAAGAGGGAGATTCTCCAAAGGAAATCATTCGAGATCACAATCACAAAATGGTGACTGGAACGTGAAGAAGGCCAGGAATCAAACTTCCAAGGCCAAGAATCCAAATCCAAAAGGCAATAAGGGAATGCCAGCCATGAAGTCCAATCCAAGAGATGCTCCAGCAAAAACCAAGACCAGCTAGGTCAAAGTCATCTCGGCAACCGACTTCAAGTTCAAAATCAAGTGCCAAGGCACCCATCAGATCGAAAAAGAAATGGGTTGAACCCAACTATAAATGGGTACCAAAGGTTCAATCTCCCAAATCACCTAATGACTCTAATATTTCTACATTTTCTGTTTCTGATAAGCAGAATATGTCATGGGAGAGAGTATCATGCAAGGATGACAAAGGTCGACCCAGTTTCAAAATGAACTGGGTTCCAAAGACCAACTGATCCCGCTCTATTTCGGAGAAGCTATGGAGGCATATCATCAGACTTTTGTTTGTTGATAGTGGCTGTTCCTGGCACAGGACAGGAGGCATCTCTCAACTGTATAACACTCAAAACTTTTTTTTTGAGAGTATGTGTCCTTTGCAGGAAAGGAAGGAAGGAGAGGATCACACATGGGGTTAGTGCTTAACGAAGTGAAGATTTTTCGGATCTGTTATGAGATTATGCGTGCTCTTTTCAGACCTTCTGGATGCAAATTCAATCGGTGAATTACGGTTTGTTTTTTCCTCTCTATACTCTTGAGTTTATCTAACACTGTTTCATTTTAAAGACAATTTTTCAATCTTTTATATTTTTTGTTAGTAAGTATTGTTTGGGAAGTGATATCAATAGGTGATAACGGGAAATCTGAGTCAGTGTAAAGTACCAAAGCTGAATTGTCTAGGCTTTGTGTTCGATGTGCTGGTAGGCACGAAAGATTTAAATGGACTTGACTAGGCAAAGATGAACTTAAGAAATCAAATGACTTGAACAATCTTGACCTAGATAGATCCGTTTAGCCTAAAAATATGACGCTTGGATAGGTTGAGCAGGGAGATATACATGAGAATCCTCCATTCACATTAAATGAACCTGTATCTAGAACTGTGGTTTAACATTTCCTTGATGTACGAACTCTGTCCTTAATTCCGATATTGACGGGTGGACTGGGGAATTCCGATAAATTAGGTCCGTAGAAAGTTATTTTCTTTCTTTCTTTCTGTTAGTCATATGTTGCATCCTCTACGTGATTGAAATACATCCGACCTGTACTGTAACATATGCAACTCTGTCTCTCTGCATCTTCTATCTATGCAATTCTTTCTATCTGTTAGCCATATGTTGTCTCCTTTGCGTGATTAACAATCCGACCTGGTACACAACATATGCACCATTCTACTTCTTAATCCCTCTAAACTCTAGTTTGTCATTTGTTTCACCCTCATCGTGATTGGAAGAGATCCGACCTGGGTGTATAACATATGCATTCTAAATATGTCTTCTCCCATAATAATTGTCTGCTCATCTAAAGTAAGGAGTATTCTGGAAGTCACTGATTATTGGGGTATATCAGGATGCGGGAAACACGTTCAAGTACAGTTAAAATTGAACAATTATAGATTCTCTGTAGATCTCACTGCTCAACTTAAGTGGACAACAATATCCTTGGTCGTCATCAGATGAATGGTCCTTAGGAAGTTTTATCTAGGAACATAGGATCAACTTGTCTTGTCACTTATAGCATGTCCAAAATTTGTCACAGTTTTTCGTGCTTAATTGGACCATAATATCGGCAATCGACCAGATCTATTCATGAAGGGTAAGATACTGACAAACGGATTAAGACTGTCTAACTACTTTGATCCCAAATATTTTTTTTGTTAAATTTGTTCATAGTTTTCCTCTATGCACAAATTTACAGGGAGAATTAAAAAAAAATTCAAAAATGAAACAAAAATCTGAAAATTGAAAATCCAAAAAATATTTTTATTTCTGTTTTATTTCTTGTTCAGAAAAATCAAAAATCCAAAAATATTTTTGTTTATGTTTTAATTTGCGTGCTAAATTTTCTTTTAGTTTTGTTTTGTCTTGAAAAGTGAATTCAGGTGTAGATGAGACTCATGGAGACTGTATGTTCCGGGGTGTCTTGAAAAGTGAATTTGGTGCAGGATCCAGTTCGGGATCAGGAGCGAGAGAGGGTGGTCAAGATGGGTCAGCACCACCTAAGATCATTGGCCAGATGAGTACAGACGAGTTGGATGCCAGGATTCGTGAGATCCTGCATGATGAGGTTGCTGCTATGTTCCGGGCTGAGTTACCGGAACTTTTTGGGTCGATCAAGACTGCCATGGTTTAGTACTTTGATGAGCACTATGCAGCTCTTACGGAGACGGCTGCCTCGACAGCTACATCGGCTGTAGCAGTGGCAGGAGGAGGAGCCGGTAGAGGTTTTTAGTATTGGGACTTCGATAGTACGAAGACCCCTACTTTTGATGGGGTTTAGGATCTGATTGTTGCTATGCGATGGTTGTCAGATGTTGACGGATGTTTCTTCACATGTTCATGCCCTGTTGATCAGAGGGTGAAGTGTGCTCTGAACCTGTTGAGGCTCAGGACGAAGGATTGGTGGAGGTTGACTATGGGGTCTTATTCTGATGCGCAACAGGCTGCGGTTACTTGGGATCAGTTCTGGGAGATGTTCAACACTCGTTATGTTCCACGAGTTGACAGAGAGAGAGAGAGAGAGAGAGAGAGAGAGAGAGAGAGAGGTTGGCTCAGGAGTTCCTGGAGTTGAAGCAGGATACAGAGTCAGTGATGGAGATCACCAGGATGTTCATCGAGAGGATGATGTTTTGCCTGGAGTTTGCTTCAGAGCAGGCTCAGATGTCCCGATATCTGAGTATGCTCAAGAGCGACATTAGGCAGTTTGTGTCCACGCAGAGATATGATACCTTGTTAGAGTTGTAGGAGGCCACCATGCAGCATGAGTTGGAGATTGAGTTGCAGTTGAGAGAGAAGAGGCAGGCCCCGGCGCAGTCGCAGCCAGCGCCAAAACGGTCCAAGACCATTGATTCTAGGTTGGGAGATCAGAGCAGCCGCACTTGTGGAAAGTGCGGGAAGGGTCACACCGGAGTTTTTAGGTCCGATGGTGCATGTCGCAAGTGCGGGAGAAAGGGGAATTATGCGAGGGATTGCCGTCAATCATCCCCAGTTCAAGATATGAGGATTTGTTCTCAGTGTCATTAGGTTGGTCACATGAGGGCCAACTATCCACAGCTTACTGCAGGATCGGTGCAGGCTCCAGCACCAACCACTTTGAGGATTACGGGTGGAGGTTAGGGTGGAGCAGAGCCCCCGAGGGCTCAGGGATGTGCTTTTCAGCTTATAGCAGAGGAAGTCAGGGCAGAGCCGGATACGGCTGCGGGTATGTTTCCTTCTTGATATCTTGTTATCTTGTGATTGTTATGGAGTATTATATATCTACTAGTCTTGTTCGCATGATTCATGGCATTGTATTCGTTCGTCCTTTCGTCAGGTTTATCGTATGATTGAGGGTTTTGGTATTAGGAGTCTTAGTTGGTTATCATCCATGGTTATTGTTGGTGGGGAATTAGGTTTTTAGGTCCGAGTGTCATGTATAGCATTTGCAATTTGAGGAATACTCAGCTAAGGGTCGAACTCCCTTAGAGTTCGAGATGTGCGATATCGAAACGTGATTTTGTGGAGGTTGATCGTTTTAGAATCAGTTCAAGTATAAGAGAATTTGTTGAGTAGGATTGGTTAAGTGATGCCGGTTGGGTCATCGGTGGTTGGTAGTCAGTGCTCTAAGTGGGGAGAATTGGAAAATTCTCAGGAGGATCGATATCATGAGAGGTCAATTAGCTGTTTGAGTTTCAGCAGTGTTTCAGTCAGCCAAGAGCGTGGGCTGGTATGAGTAGCTCAGACGAGTGGGGCGGGATACAGACCAAGGTTGGGCCTAGGGTTAGGCCGGGATTTGAGTATATAGAATGGAGTTAGAGTTCGGAACCCCAAGGGGGCTAGAACAGTATGTACGGGAGAGATTCCCGGAAAGAATGGTTCAGGGTGATGTAAGACGGTTTTGAGCGGTCCGGACAGACTGAGGGCCGGAAGGTGTACCAATCAGACCGAAGGCTCGGGGAACTGTCCAGACAGGCTGAAGGCCCCGGAAGGCGGTACAAATATGCTGAAGGTTCCGAGAGTGGTCCAGATAGGCTGAAGGCGTGGTAAGGCGGTCCAGTCATGCTGAAGATTCTGTATGTGTTAGTGGATCGGTACGAGGAGAATGAGGAAAAGCATTACCAAGAGATGATAATTGATATGGTCTGGCCCCAAGTATTGATCATGTTAGTGGAAAGCAGTGCACGGACCCGAGAGTCCTTGCGAGCAGATTTAGGGTATATGGAAGTTCGAGAATAGCAGTTTCTCTACATGGATAATGTAGAGTGAAGTGTAGCTCAGTGGCACGTGCAGGTGCGGTAAGGGTTATTGAGTGGATTTCCTGGAAAGAAAAGGCATGTAGATCCGGAAGGAGCATGGGTACTCCAAAAGAGGAGGAAGTGGAGTAAGTGGATTATTGACAGTGCTTCAGCTATTGGTAGTAAGTACTGGGATTGTACCAATGGCATGGAAACACATCCAGGTTGGGTGTCTGTTGAGGTTGCGGAAGGATTTCCGGTAGTGTAGAACCAGAGGACTTTGGAGGGGATGCAAGGAGGGAGCATTAGATTTTCCAGTATGGTTGTGATTAGGAAGTTATGTCTGTAGTGGTAATTCATCCTGGGGATGTTTGAAGGTATCATCAGTGTGTCGGGTTTTCCAGCCCAAGGATGTTAGAGCAGGTTCAACATGCGTATGTGATTGCAAGAGAGAGCTCATGGGAGTTGCTCAGGAGCTGAAGGATGTGCCATCCTATCAGCTCAGAAAGAAACAAGTTGGATTCGGAAAGGAAAGTGGGATAAGTCCCAGATTTGAATTCGATAAAGGATATACCATTCGAAGAAAAGGGGTAGCAGCTTGGTACAGGGTCAGGACCCGGTGGTTCAGGGTGATGTCTAGCTTTGTAAGGGTCAAGTGATTATTGTGATTTGGGGTGATGAAAGTATCATCGGGTGATCATTTGTTAATGAGGGTTGTGATCGGAGAAAGAAGTCAGTGGCCGGCTTGAATCAGTTGTCGTAACTCTGGGAGGGAAGAGTTGGACTTTATAGACGTTCGATAGAAGTGTTTAGAGGAACCTGGGTCGGTTGATACCAGGAGGTGCATTGTGGGAGTATTATCTGGAATTGTGTGGGGGGAGAATTGTAACACCCCGAGTTTAGAAGTGCAAGTTCAGGGTTCTAAGTGCAAATAAGGAAGGTCGACTCGGCAAGTCGATGGATAGACTTGGCGAGTCGGGTTGCGATTCTGGACGCGTGTTAAGTGACTAACTCGGCGAGTCGACAGCTGGAGTCGGCGAGTTGGTGCTGAAGGGAGAAAAACCCTAATCCGAGGTTTGTGACATATATAAAGCACATTATAGCCACCCTCATCCTCTTTACCTTCCCTTTTAGTTCCAGATACCCTAATTTCGTGTGAGGCTTCATTGTTGGAAAGATTGGGGCTTAGAAGAGGAAATTGTGAAAGGAGCCTGAGAATTAGGAGTTAGCATCAAGAGGCTTGTAAAGATCTGGGATCTACATCAGAATTGTGCACATCTCTGAGGTAAGGAGCTCTTACCTTAAGCTATTTCCTTGTGGTTCATCCTTGGTGGTTGTTTTGGGAATTTTGAGACCTATCTCAGATTTGGAGTTGGATGTGGGGTTGCTACTCCAGATCTAGACTCATAATGGCCTAGAATGTCATAAAGCTTCAGTCCTTGAGTTGTTAGTGAAGCCCTTTGTCCTAAAAGTCTAGTCCTAGAGGATTTTGGACTCATAGCTCCTGGATTTCACGTAAAGTTTGCCACTTTACGTGAGGAATGGCTTGTAGAAGGGTAGATCTAGGGATTAGAGTCCGTATATGGCTTGGAAAGCCTATGTATGGAATAAGAACTGAAGAGACTCGGCGAGTTCTATGGGTGAACTCGACGAGTTGGATGAAGGAGGGCATGGACTCGACGAGTTGGAAGAACAACTTGGCAAGTATGTTAAATATTGCTTTGGACTTGACGAGTCTGTTCTTTGACTCGGCGAGTCTGGTCGTGGAGTCCTTACCTTTTTCTGGTTGAACAGTGAATCGGTGAGTCGAGGGATGACTCGGAGAATTGAGCGAGAAGGGACTCAGAATTGTGGGACTCGGCGAGTCGACAGGGTGACTCGGCGAGTAGGGTCACACAGGAAGGTTGACTTTGACCAAGAGTTGACCAGTTGACTTCCAAGGGTACTTTGGTAATTATTGGTATTTATTGAGTTCAGTCGTTTGGTATTGATCAATGGTGGAGTTCGTGTCGGAGGTTGGAGCAGCGTGATCTTATCTCTTCAGTCAGTAGTTGCGAGGTGAGTTATTCTCACTATATCGACAAGTTCTAAGGCACCAAGGCCGGCCCTTTATCGGATGGAAATCCGGGTAGTTGTTATGTTATTGCTTTGCTATATGTTTGCATCCTGGTAGTTAGGATGATATATATTAGAGACCTGGTTAAGGTCGGAATCCTGGTATATAGGATGATGCTATGTTAGTGACCGGTTAGGTCGGTATCCTGGTTAGAGTGTGCTATGTATGTGATCTGCTAGATCGGTTGATTAGTGATGAATTGATATATGATTATATGTATGTGCACATGGTTGGTTGACTGGGTTTGGGTTGAGGCGGGTCCTGCTTTGTGCTATAGGCCAACATACCCAGGGCGGACCGGATATCCTGAAGGCCCAACGAGCGGTCCGGATAGGCTGTAGGCCCCACGAGGGCGGACTAGACGTGCTGAGGCTCGGAGAGTGGACTAGGCCGACTGAAGGCCCGGTGCGGGCAGACCGGTCATACTGTAGACTCAGAGAGTGGACCGGGTGGGTTGAATACTCGGTGCGGGCGGACCAACCGCACTGCAGACTCGATGTATATGGCTAGACTCAGAGGGTGGACCAGGTGGACTGAAGGCCTGGTGCGGTGGACCAATCACACAGTAGACCCAATGTGCATGGCTGATCTGTTTATGATATGATATGTTATGAGTATGGTATATGTGGTTGGTATTTTGGGGGTAACTCACTAAGATTTCAGGCTTACAGTTTTCAGTGTATTGTTTTAGGTACTTCAGGAAATCGTGGCAAGGCGAAGCCGTGATCGTACTGCTCCTTATGTTTTATGTATTTATGATGTGGTTCTGGGAAATACTCTGATAATAAATGAATTGAAAACCGTTTTGTAATGAATTAATGAATATGGGTTGTTTTTGAAAAGTTTAAATTGGTTGAAAATTTTGGATGTTACATGCTTTCTAGTTTCATACATCAGTTGCGAGGTGAGTTCTCCTCACTATATCAACAGTGTCTAAGGCCCTAATGTTGGCCCTTATTGGATTGCTATCCGGGTTTATTGCATGTTATGCTTATTGATTTACATCCTTGTAGTTAGGATGGTGATATGCTTAGTGACCTTGTTAGGTCGATATCCTGGAATATAGGATGATGCTATGTCAGTGACTGGTTAGGTCGGTATCCTGGTTACAGGATGTTGTTATACTATTTGATTTGTTAGATCGGTTGACTGTTATATATGCTAACGTATGATATGTATGTGCACATGTTTGTTGATTGGGGGTTGGGTTGAGGCGGTCCTGCTTTGTGCTGAACGCCAACATACCTAGGACGGTCCGGATAGACTACAGACCCCGAAGGGTACGTGAGTCAGACTGAAGGCCCGACGAGCAGTCCGAATAAGCTAAAGGCCCGGCGAGGCGGTCCAGACGTGATGAAGGCTCGGAGAATGGTCCAGATAGACTGAAGGCTTGTGAGGCGGTCTAGTCAGGCTGAAGGTGCATCATGCATGCTGTTTTGTATTTTCTGTTATGTTATGAGTATGGTTTTATGAGGTTGGTATTTTTGGGGAATTCGATAAGCTCTTGGGCTTATAGTTTCAGTTTATTATTTTAGGTACATCAGGGGATCACGACAAGGCGAAGGCATGATCGTACAGCTCCTCATGTTTTATCTATGCGTCTGGGAAAAACTCTGATATTATACATTTGAAAACAAAGTTGTAATGATTTTAATGGTTTGAAATGTTTTAAAATTTTTAAATTGGTTTGAAATTTTTGGGTGTCACATTATGAGACGTTTATGAGATATTTGAGCTGCATGCTAGATGATAGGCTAGGTATTTCAGAAATTACGACTAGAGGTGCCTATTTCATGATGCCTTAGCCTAGGGGATGCTATAAATTTACATTATCTGCTATTTGCCCTGTATGTACTGAGTAGAAGCATAGTAGGAATCTTTTAGAGAGAGTCTTGAGTGAAGGAGTAATCTAGGAGAGATGCCTAGACGAGCAATTGAGGAATCTGAGAGAGTAGTTAGAGATCCATGAGAGGTAGGACTGCTTGAGTTTGGTGATTCCTTTTTATTCATGAAAAGAGCGAGTGGAGTGGTATGCTTGAGCGGTTTCATGTGATGGTTTTTTGATGCAAGAATGCTGCTCACTTTGTGCTTTGTGGGACTCTTAAATGATGGGAATCAGCTACTAAGTGAATATGACGATATTCAGGAGGTAAATGGCTGGCATCACTAGGAGTTCTTTAGCAGATGATGGCAGAGAAGTGCGAGGAACTGGGGAGTAATTCTAGTTCGAGGAGCATGCTGTTTAGAGGTGAGTATTCGCTTGAGAGCGAGCATGTGTAACAGGAAGGGTGATCGAGAAGGTTGAGCAGCTATTTATAAAATCTGAGAGGATCCGTGTGGAAAGTATGGGTAGATGTGGTAGGTAGTATGGGCCCGTACTACTGAAAGCAGAGGACCCATACTTGAAGCAGGCAGAATGCCGGAGGTTCTGAGTAGCAGGATGAGGAGAAATAACATGGTTCGGGTACCATGATTCGTAGCAGAATGTGGGTCCAGAGGGCCATTTGGTTGAGTTTAAATGGAGTATGCTCTGGGTGGGAAAATCTTAGTTTAGATCTTGAGGGTTTTGACTAGTGAGATGCCAGTTAGAGTCGCAAGTATCAAATAAGGGGTGGAGATGATGTATAGTGGAGAATTGAAGTCTGAGTTGAGTGGTCAGGCGATGGCCTGTGATGTCAAGTTCTATGTTAAGGATTATATTCTTCCTGTTTCCCATTTTGAGAGGATGGGTGAGTGAGTTTCTAATATCAGAGATTGGAAGATGTGACAACCGTTAAATTCTGGTCAATTCAAAGTCAAATAAAGTCAACAAGTCAAACCGGTCAACTCAACTAACCCTTGTGTACTAGGGCTTACGTTATGTATTTACTAAACAACTCGCTATTCTGATGAGAAAATCATAAATCGAAAAGTACGTACAACTAGATCTCCTTAACCTAAAACTGTGGTAAGTGGCAAGCCAAATCGATAAAACAATGTTGCATACTCATCGGGAGTGTGTAAGATCCTTAAACAAGACTTTACAGGGTTTACGGACCCATCATTGCGAAGCCGGACACTCAAAAAGGTCACAAATGAAACATCTCCCAATCGTTTTCACTAAATCTCTCTCAAATATCTCTTTGTATGAGAAATCTCTCCAAGAATGTCAAATCTCTCCAAAATCTCTCCAAGTATGTGAAATCTCTCTCAAATATCTCTTTGTATGAGAAATCTCTCCAAGAATGTCAAATCTCTCCCAAATCTCTCCAAGTATGTGAAATCTCTCTCAAATATCTCTCTGTATGAGAAATCTCTCCAAGAATGTCAAATCTCTCCCAAATCTCTCCAAGTATGTGAAATCTCTCTCAAATATCTCTCTGTATGAGAAATCTCTCCAAGAATGTTAAATCTCTCCCAAATCTCTCCAAGTATGTGAAATCTCTCCCAAATCTCTCTCAAAAGTTCCCATAACTTTTTAGAATCATTCGGGTCATTTCGACCCTTAACCGGGTAAAAAACGGCTCAAAACGGAGTGAAAACGAGTAAAATAGGCTTTACAAACCGAAACCCTTCTTAGGAACCGAAACCAAGAAGAGAGGCCTCTCGGGCCGAGACTCGCGAGGACCGAGCCTCTGCTCTGGGTCTCCCCTCTCGGTTCCCTACTCCGCCTCTCGGTTCCCTACTCCGCCGCTCGGTTCCCTGCTCCGTCTCTCGGCTCCCTTGCCCGCCTCTCGGTTCCCTTGCTTCCCTCTCTGTCTCTGCTCGCATCTCGGTCTTCTCGCGCATCTCTGTTCTCTCTTCCCACCTCTCGGTCTCTGTTCTCTCTTCCCACCTCTCGGTCTCTGTTCTCTCTTCCCTCCTCTCGGTCTCCTCTCGGTCTCTGTTCTCTCTTCTCCCACCTCTCGGTCTCTGCTCCCTCTCTTCTCTTCTCTCGGTTTCTCCTCCCCCCTCGGTTTCTGCCCTCTCTCCTCTCGGTTTCAGCATCAGAAGACCGAAACTCGGCCAGATTTCGGAATTTTGTCACTTTTAGCCCCTTTTTGATATTTTTAACATTTTAAGCCCGTTTTTCGTGATTTTAAAGCGGGATTTTCTCCAGAAATTATATTTTAACATAATAAGCCCTAAATATTCATAATTTAAACATATTTTCATGAAAATCATTATTTAAATAATAAAAATCTAATGGGTAATTTATTTAAGGTGGAGTGTTGACCTTGCCTTATCTTATGTCACAAGCAACCACCCCACACCCACTCTATGACCAGCCACACCTCCCCACCTTACCTAGGTCACTTCAATGTCCCTTACACTCAATTTCCACCCATTCCCACGTTTTTAGAGCTGGATCAAAACATCCTCTCTCCTTATTTCTCTCATTTGCTCTCATTTCACCAAGAATCAAACACCACTTTTCTCTCAAACTTTTTTTCTACCAAATTCGAGATTTAAGGGCTGATCTTGAGTTTTTCCTCCACATTTGGTAAGTATAATCCATCCTCCATATGATTATTTCACTTCCTTCTACACAAATCAAAGATATCTTACACAAACTCCATCATATTTGTGTTAGATCTTCGAATCTTTAAGTGATTCTTCAAGTGTTCTTGGGTTGAACACTTCTCTTCTTCAACACTTATCTACTGAAATCACTCAAGGTGAGTTCATACCCCTACATTTTCATGTTTTCTCAAGTTTTTAAGGGGGGAAATACAAGTTAAAACACCAAGAACATAACTAAAATTTTCTAACAGCCTTCATCAGAAAAGTTCAACTCCATTCACAGACTGTTTTGGGCATCTTAAACATTTTTGTTTTCAAAACTGTACAAGGTGCAAATAGTTCAAGTTCTTAGATTTAAAATGACTACTTGCAGATCTCCATACGATTTTTCTACAATTTATGGTGATTTTTAGAAAACTGCCTATCATTTCAAACAACAATCCGGACCAGTCTGTGATTATGGACTGTTTCACCCAAGTTGGAGGTCATTAAAAATTGTAATAAAAATTATGAGTAAATTAGACACATTTTGGGAACTCTCAGAATTTACGGATCTAGTTTTCAACTTTGTATGATTTTTCTATGATTTTTCTAAGATAGTGAAGAAAGATTAAGAATTAGTTAACAACTTCTAACTATCAAAACACTTTGTAACATGTTGAGCAAAGTGTTAAGTCTTTGATGACTTCATATATTTCATGTATTTCTTGTTATGATATATTTGTATAATAGGAAATTACTTACGGAATTTATAAGAATCCTCCATCATAATCATTAGTATAAAACAAAACAAGTTAAACATAGTTATATTGTACTATACATTTGACTTACAAAGAATGGGATTCTTAAACACCACAAAGAAACATACTAAACTATAATAGGTATAGTTAGGGTACATATACATTTCAAAGATTTTAATAAACTATAATAGGTATAGTTTATGATCATTTACATAACACAGTCGTACAAAACGAAAGGGTACAAATACAAAGTGTCGGGTTTATATACAAAAGGGGGTACAGCTACAAAGTACCGGAATTTTATACAAAAAGGGGTAAAATACAAAGTGCCGGGTTGATATACAAAAGGGGGTACAACTACAAAGTACCGGGTTTTTATACAAAAAGGGGTACAAATACAAAGTGCCGGTTTTTATACAAAAAGGGTTACAAATACAAAGTGCCGGGTTTATACACAAAAAGGGGTACAAATACAAAGTACCGGGTTCTAATACAAAAAGGGGTACAAATACAAAGTGTCGGGTCTTTATAAAAAAAGGGGTACAAATACAAAGTGCCGGTTTTTATACAAAAAGGGGTACAAATACAAAGTGTCGGGTTTATACACAAAAAGGGGTACAAATACAAAGTACCGGGTTTTTATACAAAAAGGGGTACAAATACAAAGTGCCGGGTCTTTATACAAAAAGGGGGTACCGATCCAAAGTACCAGATTCACTTAAGATAGTTATTATGATATTAAAACTATATTTCATCTAGAATTGTTAGACTTCAACTATAATCGCTGAGCGTATATGTTTGAGTCATATAAGAATTTAGTCTCGATTGGCTTAGAATTAGTGGGGCCCGCCTCATCTCCTGTTCCTCATTGGGTTGTGGACCTAGGGCAGACCCACTATATTCAACGTTTTATCTAATTTAAACCTTATATAATTTATATACGCTGGACGATTATAGAGGAACTCTACGGGTCATTCTAGGGTTCATTAATGCATCATATAGGAATATTTCTATTCACACTTAACTAAGAAAATATTGGATTTTCTTGAAATCAAACTATATCGATTTTACAAGGAAAACGGTTTCTACTTCAAAAAAAACTCTTATGAACTCACCAACTTAATTGTTGACACTTTTCAAAACTACTTGTATTCTCAGGAAATCAGTGAAACAGGAAAACTTCAGCGCTTTAAGGATGGGACGTTAAACCGTCAACAATTTATTTTTGTCATCATAATGTAATTGATTTTGAAACATGTAAACATATACTTTGGTGTAACTTTTTTAATTATATTTATGATGGTTTTATTTACTTTGAGCGCTATTATACACGTTGTTGTGATACTGTACATGAAGTCCTCCATCCCCGGACATTTCCGCCATCCTTGGTTTGGGGGTGTGACAAAAGAAGAGCTTGTGGGGCACCAGGTAGTTGTGATATTATCCCCACGACTATTTTGTTGTATGAGAACATTGGATTGCATTCCTATGTTAGGAAAGAGTCATCAGTGGGGACTATGACCAGTGGGGGCTCGAGTATGCCTTGTTTGAGTTTGGTACGTCGTATATCAGCAACTGTTGCAGGGAAACGAGAGGAGTATATTGAGTTTTTGGCTTTCATGGCAATACATTTAATCGACTATGGGAGTGAGGTCTCCTGTGCCATGTCGAATCTTGGAGAGGGTTGATGATTGAGGATTCTTAGAATGAAGTGTGTGTAAGTCCATTATTTCCAGAAAAGGAGAAAGTGTTATTCTAGGACCATCAGAAGAATTGCATGTGCAGCCGAACGGGATTCTGGGTGACTAGAGACATTCATATTGGGAAGTTCTTAGGATTTCATCTAAGATTTGGGATATGTGGAGTTGCTTGTTCAATCTTTGGAAGACCATTAAATGTTACGTAGTACGTTCCAAGAGTCAAGTGGGGAGTAACTAGTGGAAACAGTCCATGGGGTAGACTATTGATATGTTAATTGGTGATGGTTGAACCCTGAGTGGCGGAGAACTGGGTATTCTATCGAGAGGATCAATAATCTGTTCAAGTTGTGATTAGAATATTTGGTTATGGAGATCTGCGGTACGGAAATATGAGCCTTCGGTTTATTGTTGGATGAGGCAAGATGCAGAGCGAGATGAAGTATATTGTATGTGTACAGGAAAGAACAAGTGTACCCACGACGAGTAGCCGTGAGCCATGGATCTTATTGTGGTGAGGGACCCTTCGGGTTTGCAATGGCCAGGCGGTTGGTTTGTTGAGGTCCAGTTTCAATTTTTGAGATGTGCCAGTTCAATGTATAGATTGTAATCTATACTGCAGGAGGAGCAGCAATTGATTTGTCAATTAGTTTCAGAGTCGGTATGAGTAGCTTCACATGGGTTTTTATTAGTAAGAGGATGGGATTTCGAATGGTCATCAACGTGTTCTCAGTCATTGACGATTCCTCCATGTTTCAATTTTGAGTAGAGTATTTCAAGGTTATGAGTTGTGTGAGAGGGAGATGAGTGGTTGAGGCAAGCAAGTTTGAGATTCTCTAATGGTGTATCGGGGTATCCGTGTATGATGCCCTAAGTTGTTGGATTATTTTGAGACCCGAGTTTATGATATGATAGGTGGAGTATCGAGTAGTTATTGTTCCAGTGGGAAGCCATCCACTAATTGTCTTTAGTCAGGGAATTGTTCAAGAATGTGAATTTTATCAAGGGAAAGTGTTTTGTAGCGACAATTGTTGTTAGGGGTAGTGATGTTTAATCTGGGTGGGTGTGTACACCTGTCCATGATGGATCGTGGAGCATGAGTTTAGCAAAACGTTAGCGTGATGGCTTAATGATGATATTAGGGGAAGGTAACAGAGCGGGAGGACCCACGTGGGAACAATCTCCTTGTCGTATCAGGGAAAAACCATGGGGAGAGCCCATGGTGAGTGAACGAGTGATGTAAGCCCGTGAGGAGCCATAGCATTCACCAGTCAGTGAGAGAGTGTTATAACACTGCAAGGAGCCGTGGTTTTCACTAGTCAGGGCTTGACACAGAAGAGTTCATTGGCTTGGGTAGCCTTGACGACTGAGTTTTTGGGAACCAGTGGTCGGGCCACGGCAAGATTGGGGTCTCCATGTTGGTTGGGTTTCGTTATATCTTGAAGTGGGGAGAGATTGTCATAAATCGGATGGAATTGGAAAAGTAATATACGCGTAGATTTGTAGATCACGGGTCGTGAGTTGAATATCAGATTGGATATGAGTGGTTCCAATTTTGCTGTCGAACCAGACTCTTGAGTTTAAGTTGGCCCTATCTATGTAAATGATAAATGAGTTGAGATTTCATATTCTTGATGGGTTTCATTTTGAGTGATTATGGTTTGCATCTGATGTTCTAGACCCGGGAGGGTTGGTTCGATTGGTTTAAGAAGGACCACAACATTCATGGAGTTAGTGAGTGTTAGACGACAGAGGTTGGAAATGATGTGTGTTTACAGATCGGTTGAAATATTGCTTGGAGTAAAGCAAACTTAGTGATTGCATGCAATGTGGTTGCTTGGGATTGTTATGTTGGATTGAATGACTAGGGTTATACTCGAGCTTGTGGCCATGCCGTTGAAGTTGTCGGGCATGTAAGAGATGGTGAGGAATGATTTCGTGGACGAAATCTAATTTAAATGGGGGAGAATTGTAACATCCTATTTATTGATGAAATAAGTAGACAAAGATTTATAAATGGATAATAGTCCTGAATTAAATAATATTGAGTGGGGTGTTGGTGTTAGGGAGCAAATTGATTGAATTATGGATTTCGAGGGTTAAAGTGTAATTTCCGTGCCACTTTGTAAATATTTCTAGAGGCGGGGGCTGGTTGGTAATTTTTGGGACTTGTATTGTAATGAATTGTTAAGGATAGGGGCTCATTGGTAAATATGGTACTTAAGTTGAAAATGTTCTGAGGAGAAGGGCCCATATTTGGAGAATTGGCACAAAGTGAGAAATGAGATACGGGACTAACCCGTATCCCTTCCCCACATCCTGTTCTATTGAAAAAACCCTAAACCTAGAGCGATACACTACAGCCGCCACCCCTCCTTCTTGTCTGTTTCCGATCGGATGAAGCCGCCAATAGCTACCTCGCTAATGTAGCACCGCAACAACGACGCTGCTGGCCGGAGACGTCATGGTCGACTAGAAGGACCACCGTGATCAAAGATAACCTAGCTCGTCATTCGTGGGTTGAGAGAAACTGGGGAGCCATCGGTAAGTCATCGCAACCTACCTTTTTTTTTTTCTCCCTCGCTGTTTCTGTTGGTGCGACGCTGGAAGCGTCATGGCCGACGTCAGCGGCCTTTAGGCTGCTTTTGCATTTTTTTTCCGATGACGTGTGATGCCAAGTGGTGGATGATTGTGCGTATATCCGATTGTAATGCTTTTTTCGGTAGTTGTGGTGTGGATTGTGTGCATTTTTGGCCGAGAACCCACTGCCACCACCGTTAGGTGGTGGCTGCCAACCGTTGACATTTTTCTGCCACCCTTGGCCGCCACCAGCCACCACGGGAGGTGGCTGTGTGATTATTTTGTGTGAAGTAATATGTGTGAGTTTATATGGGAACCACCACCACCATTAGAAATGGTGGTTGCCGCCATCCGCCTCCATGAGCCGCCGCTGATCACCATCGCCCGAGGTGGCGGTAGGTGGTGCCCGACCTAGTGGAACCCTAATGTGCCTTCGGTTTATTGTTGGATGAGGCAAGATGCAGAGCGAGATGAAGTATATTGTATGTGTACAGGAAAGAACAAGTGTACCCACGACGAGTAGCCGTGAGCCATGGATCTTATTGTGGTGAGGGACTCTTCGGGTTTGCAATGGCGAGGTGGTTGGTTCGTTGAGTTCCAGTTTCAATTTTTGAGATTTTCCAGTTCAATGTATAGATTGTAATCTATACTCCAGGAGGAGCAGCAATTGATTTGTCAATTAGTTTCAGAGCCGGTATGAGTAGCTTCACATGGGTTTTGATTAGTAAGAGGATGGGGTTTCGAATGGTCATCAACGTGTTCTCAGTCATTGACGATTCCTCCGTGTTTCAATTTTGAGTAGAGTATTTCGAGGTTATGAGTTGTGTGAGAGGGAGATCAGTGGTTGAGGCAAACAAGTGTGAGATTCTATGATGGTGTATCGGGGTATGATGCCCTAAGTTGTTGGATTATTTAGAGACCCGAGTTTATGATATGATAAGTGGAGTATCGAGTAGCTATTGTTCCAGTGGGAACCCATCAACTAATTGTCTTTAGACAGGAAATTGTTCAAGAATGTGAATTGTATCAAGGGAAAGTGTTTTGTAGCGGCAATTCTTGTTAGGGGTAGTGATGTTTAATCTGGGTGGGTGTGTGTAAATGTCCATGATGGACCGCGGAGCATGAGTTTAGGGAACACGTTAGGGTGATAAATTAAGGATGAGATTGGGGGAAGGTAACAGAGTGGGAGGACCTAGGTGGGAACAATCTCCTTGTCGTATCAGGGAAAAACCATGGGGAGAGCCCATGGTGAGTGAGCGAGTGATGTAAGCCCGCGGAGAGCCTTAGCATTCACCAGTCAGTGTGAGAGTGTTATAACACTGCAAGGAGCTATGGTTTTCACTTGTCAGGGCATGACACAGAAGAGTTCATTGGCTTGGGTAGCCTTGACGACTGAGTTTTTAGGAACCAGTGGCCGGGCCAGGGCAAGACTAGGGTCTCCATGATGGTTGGGATCCGTTATATCTTAAAGTGGGGAGAGATTGTCGTAAATTGGATGGAATTGGAAAAGTAATGTACGCGTAGATTCGCAGATCACGGGTCGTGAGTTGAGTATCAGATTGGATATGAGTGGTTCCAATTTTGCTGTCGAACCAGACTTTCGAGTTTGAGTTGGCCCTATCTGTATAAATGATAGATGAGTTGAGATTTCATATTCCTGATGGTTTTCATTTTGAGTGATTTATGTTTTGCATTTAATGTTTTAGACCCGGGAGGGTCGGTTCGATTGGTTTGAGAAGGACCTCAACATTCATGGAGTTAGTGAGTGTTAGACGACAGAGGTCGGAAATGATGTGTGTTTACAGATTGGTTGAAATATTTGTCACACCCCCAAACCAAGGATGGCAGAAACATCCGGGGGTGGAGGACTTCATGTAGAGTATCACAACAACGAGTATAATAGTGCTCAAAGTAAATACAACCATCACAAATATAATTGAAAAAGTTACATCAAAGTACATGTTTACATGATTCACATCAATTACATTATGATACAAAATGAACAGTTTGATGATTTATCGTCCCATCCTCAAAACGTTGTTGATTTCCTGTTTTCACTAAATTCCTGAGAATACAAGTAGTTTTGAAAAAGTGTCAACACAAAGGTTGGTGAGTTCATAAGAGATTTCGTTAGAAAAGTAAACCGTTTTCCTTGTAAAAGCGTTAGAATATGTATCCAAAAAATCCGATATTTTCTTTAAAATCTGTGTAATGTAGTCTTATGACCGAAGACCAAAATGTATAAGTAACCTCTCTTACTAATAGAAAATGTTATGTGTTTAAATGGACATGGATGCGTTTGAATTAATGAAATTTCCGTATATTCTTATGTTTGTTAATACTTTATGTATATGTAGTCCTAAATCCGAGGACCGAGAAATAACAAGTATTGGCCATACTTAAAGGTATAAATGTGGTTTCAAATGATGTGTAGTCATAATTACCAAAACCGAAAGTGTACAGTAATATCTGTACTCATTGAGATAAAAAAAGTGATTTTAAATTAACAAAAAACCCATTTAGGTTTTATAAATAAAATCCTGTAAACTTTATGATTTGTTATATCCCTATGTGAGTCGCTATAATCATACTATGACTGAATGAACCTGCCACGACGTTTCTTAGGCGTCGCAAAACTGAAATGACATTTGTCACCCGTAGACCTGCAGGTCCCACTGTAGCTAGCAGCAAGGTGTGGGGTGTCAAACCCAATATATATCTATATACAAGTATCACGTTCTCCCTCCAGGAGATTCTGATTATAACTACCAGAAATTATATCCCGCACTCGGACGTACGGGAAGATAATGTCTCACAATTTAGGTTAACAAGTTTACGTGAAATGTGTGTGAATGTAAATCTTTTCTGTATGAACGTACCCTTTTTGTACGAGTGTGTTGTGTGATGTATCATAAACTATACCTATTATAGTTTATCTAAAACGTTTGTAATATGTAACAACTCTTTTATGGAAATGCATTAATGTTATGAATCCATTAAACTATACTTTTTATAGTTTATTATACGTGTTCTAAAATGAATGTATAATATTTATTATGAATGACTTAGTTTCATTTCATGATGATAAACTAACAAAGAAACAAATTCAATGATTAGAACTTATGATTATACACTTTGCTCAACAGAATACAAAGTGTTATGATATTTATATGTTGTTAGCTAACTTTAACCATTCTGCACTTTTTTGGAAAAATCATAGAAAAATCATACGAACTCAAAAACTAGATCCGTAAATTCTGAGAGTTCCCAAATTGTGTCTAGTTTACTAATAGTTTTTATTACGATTTTTAATGACCTCCAACTTGGGTGAATAAGTCCAAAATCACAGACTGGTCTGGATTGTTGTTTGAAATGATAGGTAGTTTTGTAAAAATCACCATAAATTGTAGAAAAATCGTATGGAGATGTGCAAGTAGTCATTTTAAAGCTAAGAACATGAACTATTTGAACCTTATACAGTTTTGAAAACAAAAATGTTCAAGTTGCCCAAAACAGTCCGTGAATGGAGTTGAACTTTTCTGATGAAGGCTGTTAGAAAAACTTAGTTATGTTCTTGGTGTTTTAACTTGTATTCCCCCCTTAAAAACTTGAGAAAAAATTAAAATGTAGGGGTATGAACTAACTTGAGTGATTTCAGTAGATGATTGTTGAAGAATGGAAGTGTTTAACTCAAGAACACTTGGAGATGCCTTGAAGATTTTCGAGAATCTAACATCATAGTTATGGAGTTTGTGTAAGAAATCAATGATTTGAGTAGAATGAAGTGCAATAATCATAAGAAGGATGAATTATACTTACTAAGAGTGGAAGAACACTTGAAAATCAGCCTTGAATCTCGAATTTGGTAGAGAAAAAGTTTGAGAGAAAAGTGGTGTTTGATACTTGGTGAAATGAGAGCAAATGAGAGAAATGAGGAGAGGATGTTTTGTTCCAGCTCTAAAAGTGTAACAGCCCGGAATTTCAGGTATTGCTTTGAAGCTATTTTTTGGGGCATTTTAGGAGGGGAGTCGGCGAGTTGGTGCCTGACTCGCCGAGTAGGACCACAGGTTTGGTCGCGGGTTCGCGACTGGACTCGACGAGTCCAGATATGGACTCGGCGAGTCGACGCTGTTCAGCAGAAACCCTAGCCGTCTGGTTTGGGATCGTATATAACGCCTCTTAGGCCGTCATTGTTCGTTTTTGCTTACTGAGAAGAACCCTAGAACGATTGTGTGCATCTGGAGCAAGGATTGAAGACCATTGTTGGGTTTGGAAGAGTTGTGTGCAAGGAAGAGGAAGGTTTAGCTAAAGGAACAGCAAGAGAATCACGTTCTGAGGATTGGGGACACAGAAAGTGCATCGATCAGGTAATATCTCGGATCTCGTTCTTCTGTGATTGATGTGTATATGAAGTTAGGGTTTATAGAACCCATTTGATGATTAGATGGATTATTATGTTGTTACCCAAGTGTTTATACCCCAGTAATAGGATGTTTAGAGGTCCAGATAGTCCCATGAGTGTGTATTTCGGGACCATACGTGTTTCAGGAAGCAGTTGATCGACTGCATGGCATGGACTCACCGAGTCGGATGAGCAGACTCGGCGAGTAGCTTGAAGATTCACTGGGACTTGCCGAGTTGTTCTTCAGACTCGGCGAGTGGAGTCGGGGTGGCCCCGCGATTCTTCCACGAGGACCTCGTCGAGTCAAGAGGGATACTCGACGAGTAGAAAGGGGAACAACAGGGAAAATCGGGGAGGATGTCTAGACTCGCCGAGTCGCCTTTGCACTCGACGAGTCCGGTCAAGTTGACCGTTGACCAGAGTTGACCTGCATGTAAATTCTTAGGGTCAGTTGTCTTGAATGATAAGAGTATTAATAAGGGTATATGGTATTATAGGGAGTCTGCAGATCGGCGGATCGAGTGCGAGTGGTTTCAAGAGTTGATAGCTTACATTACCTCGAGGTGAGTCTTCTCACTATACTGTACCCGGAAGGGTAACTATGTGTGACCGGAAGGTCGGATGTGTTATGTGTTATATATAAGCTATAATTGAAAAGGTAGTTGCTATGCATGCTATGTATGTTCTATGGGCCGGAAGGCAATGTATTATGTGACAGAAAGGTCAGGTATGATATATGATATATGTGCTATATGTGTTTAAGTAATTGTACTATGTATTGCATATGTTTATGGGCCGGAAGGCAATATGTTACGGGCCGGAAGGCAATATGTTACGGGCCGGAAGGCAATATGTTACGGGCCGGAAGGCAATATGTTATGGGCCGGAAGGCAAAATATTATGGGCCGGAAGGCAATTATCTCATGGGCCGGAAGGCGTTGTACTTTGGACCGAAAGGTCAGGGCCTGGAAAGGCGTATATGTGTAAGTGTATACTGGGGAACTCACTAAGCATTTATGCTTACAAGTTGTTATGTATGTGTTTCAGGTACTAGCGAGGACCGTGGGAAGGCGCCGGCATGATGCATACACACTGCTGCTATTTGAGATCTTGGGGATTTTATATATGTATTTGATATGAAACATGAAATAAATACTATTGGTTGAATGAAATCACTTTATTTTAAATGAAAATTTTATTTGAAAATTTGCGTTGTTACAAAAAGTGTGGGAATGGGTGGAAATTGAGTGTAAGGGACATTGAAGTGACCTAGGTAAGGTGGGGAGGTGTGGCTGGTCATAGAGTGGGTGTGGGTGGTTGCTTTTGACATAAGATAAGGCAATGTCAACACTCCACCTTAAATAAATCCCCCATTAGATTTTTATTATTTAGATAATGATTCTCATGAAAATATGTTTAAATTATGAATATTTAGGGTTTATTATGTTAAAATATAATTTCTGGAGAAAATCCCGCGTTAAAATCACAAAAAACGGGCTTAAAATGTTAAAAATATCAAAAATAGGCTAAAAGTGACAAAATTCCGAAATCTGGCCGAGTTTCGGTCTTCTGATGCTAGAACCGAGAGGAGAGAGGGCAGAAACCAAGAGGGGAGAAGAAACCGAGAGAAGAGAAGAGGGAGAGCAGAGACCGAGAGGTGGGAAAGAAGAGCCGAGAAGGGAAGAGAGAGTAGAGACCGAGAGGAGCCGAGGAGACAGAGAGGCGGGAGGAGACCGAGATGCGAACAGAGACAGAGAGGTGGGAGGAGACCGAGATGCGAGCAGAGACAGAGAGGCGGGAGGAGACCAAGATGCGAGCAGAGACCGAGAGGCGAGGAGACCGAGAGGCGAAGCATGGAACAGAGAGGCGGGCATGGAACCGAGAGGGGAGACCGAGAGCAGAGGCTCGGTCCTCGTGAGTTTCGGCCCGAGAGGCCTCTCTTCTTGGTTTCGGTTCCTAAGAAGGGTTTCGGTTCCTAAAGCCTATTTTACTACCAGGACTACTGAGACCCGACCGGCGAAGGTCGAGGCCCCGAGGGCTCGCGGGAGAGCCTTTCAGCTGACTGCGGAGGAGGTCCGCGCTGCGCCCGATGTTGTGGCAGGTATGCTGTAATTCACGTATTTACTTTAAAGTCGAAATGTTATGCTTATGTAATGTATGTGTAGGTACTTTCCTTGTGAATTCTATGCCTGCTCTAGTGTTATTTGATTCGGGTGCGAGTAGATCCTTTGTATCGTTAGCTTTTAGTCAGCATATTAGCATTAGTCGTGAGCCGTTAAGTCGGCCTCTGAGCGTTTCTATTGCGGCCGAGAGGGTGGTTTGTGCCACGGAGGTTCTTCGGGGATGCGTGCTAGAGATTTTCGGGGTTGCGTTTCCGATTGACCTAGTTCCTATTGCGATGGGGGATGTCTGTGTCATCGTGGGCATGGACTGGTTGAGCCGATTCAGCGCCGTCATCGACTGTGAGCGTCAGCTGGTGACTATACGAGACCCTAGTGGGGGAGTTCTTACGGTATACGGTGAGGGTACCCGTTCGGGATCAGCTTTTTGTTTGGCCGCTAGGGCGAGGCAATGCCTACAGCAGGGATGTAAAGGTTTTGTGGCGTATGTGATGGATACGCGGGAGGCTTCCGAGAGACCGAGGACAGTGGAGGAGGTTCCAGTGGTGCGTGAGTTTCCAGATGTTTTTCCCGAGGAGTTACCGGGAGTACCTCCTGCGAGGCAAGTGGAGTTTGGTATCGATCTGATTCCGGGGGCTGCGCCTATTGCGAAGGTGCCTTATCGTCTTGCACCTCCAGAGATGCAAGAGTTGTCCTCGCAACTCCAGGAGTTGCTGGGGAAGGGATTTATTCGGCCGAGTAGCTCGCTGTGGGGAGCACCGATTCTGTTCGTCAAGAAGAAGGATGGTTCACATCGGATGTGTATTGATTACCGGGAGTTGAACAAGGTGACGGTCAAGAACCACTATCCGTTACCGAGGATCGATGATCTATTCGATCAGTTGCAAGGGGCATCTTGGTTTTCCAAGATCGATTTGAGATCAGGGTACCATCAGGTAAGAGTGCGGGATGAAGATGTCCAGAAGACAGCATTCAGGACACGGTATGGGCATTACGAGTTCGTGGTGATGCCTTTCGGGCTCACCAATGCCCCGGCAGTGTTCATGGACCTCATGAACAGGGTATGCAGGCCGATGCTGGATCGGTCTGTGATTGTATTTGTCGACGACATCCTAGTGTATTCGCGAACTAGAGAGCAGCATGAGGGACATTTGAGGGAGGTCCTTGAGGTACTGAGGTCGGAGAAGCTATATGCAAAATTCTCCAAATGTGACTTCTGGTTGCGGGAGGTCCAATTTCTTGGACATGTTGTTAATCAGGCAGGGATATTGGTCGATCCGGCCAAGGTGGAAGCAGTGATGAGTTGGGAGGCTCCGAAGTCACCTTCCGAGATCAGGAGTTTCCTTGGGTTGGCGGGGTACTATCGGAGGTTTATTAGAGACTTCTCCAAGATCGTGGTACCGCTCACCAGATTGACCCGGAAGGGTGTCACATTCTCATGGGAACCCGAGCAACAGACTTCCTTCGAGACACTTCGTCAGAGACTGTGCGAAGCCCCGGTATTAGCTCTCCCGGAAGGGATGGAGGACTTTGTCGTATATTGTGACGCATCGATTTCGGGACTGGGTGCAGTGTTGATGTAGAGGGGCCATGTGATAGCTTATGCATCGAGGCAGCTAAAGCCTCACGAGGCGAGATATCCCACGCATGACTTAGAGTTGGGGTCAGTAGTGTTCGCTCTCAAGATTTGGCGTCACTACCTATACAGGGTTCGTTGTACTATATACACGGACCATAAGAGTTTGAAGTATTTGATGGATCAACCCAACCTAAATATGCGTCAGAGGAGATGGTTGGACGTGGTTAAGGATTATGACTGTGAGATCCTATACCACCCAGGCAAGGCTAATGTGGTAGCAGATGCATTGAGTCGTAGGGGGAAGAGCATTCCATTGCGAGATGTATGTCTGAGACTGACGGTGATGACCCCGGTATTGGATGCTATTCGTGGGGCGCAGGCCGAGGTTGTGAGATCCGAGATGCAGAAGAAAGAGAGAGTCGTTGGGTTAATCTCAGAGATTGTTACGGATGGACGAGGACTTCTGACGTTTCAGGGTTGGATTTGGGTACCATTCGTGGGTGGTACGCGTACTATTTTGATGGAGGAGGCTCATAGATCGAAATTCTCGATCCATCCCGGTGCTACGAAGATGTATTTGGACTTGAGGAAGGAATATTGGTGGCCTTGTATGAAGAGAGACGTCGCATGGTTCGTTGAGAGGTGTTTGACCTGCCGTAGGGTTAAGGCCGAGCACCAGAGACCGCATGGTAAGTTGCAGCCCTTGGAGGTTCCTGAGTGGAAGTGGGAACAGATTGCGATGGATTTCATCACCAAATTGCCGAGAACTGCCAGGGGAGTCGATGCAATTTGGGTGATTGTGGATAGATTGACGAAGAGTGCACACTTCCTTGCCATTAGCGAGAGTTCATCAGCGGAGAAGTTAGCGGAGCTATACGTGAGAGAGGTAGTATCTCAGCATGGAGTGCCGATCTCGATTGTTTCAGACCGCGATGTACGCTTCACTTCCAGGTTCTGGAAGAAATTCCATGAGGAGCTGGGTACTAAACTGCATTTTAGTACCGCATACCATCCCCAGACAGACGGTCAGAGCGAGCGGACGATTCAGACACTGGAAGACATGCTTAGAGCGTGTGTGTTAGACTTCGGGGGTAGCTGGGATGCGCATTTACCCTTGGCTAAGTTTTCCTACAACAACAGCCATCATTCGAGCATTGGTATGCCACCTTTTGAGTTGTTGTATGGTAGGAGGTGTCGGACTCCCATTTGCTGGGGGGAGGTGGGACAGAGAGTGATGGGCAGTACCGAGATCGTACTCCAGACGACAGAGCAGATTCAGCAGGTTAGGCAGAGGTTATTGACCGCCCAGAGCCGACAGAAGAGTTATGCGGACAGACGCCGGTCCGAGCTAGAATTCCAGGTTGGCGACTTCGTCCTCCTGAAGGTTTGTCCTTGGAAGGGAGTAATCCGGTTCAGAAAGAGGGGCAAGTTGGGGCCCCGGTTCATAGGTCCATTTCGTGTAATTGCAAGGGTAGGTCGGGTAGCTTATCGGTTGGAGTTGCCAGCAGAGTTGGGACAGATTCACAATACCTTTCACGTATCACAGTTGAGGAAGTGTATAGCCGATGAATCGGCGGTGGTTCCGTTAGAGGATATTCAGGTGGATGCGAGCCTGAATTACGCCGAGAGACCAGTAGCTATCAGGGATCGGAAGATCAAGGTTCTGCGGAACAAGGAGGTACCTCTGGTGTTGGTTCAGTGGCAACACCGGAAGGGATCGGAGATGACTTGGGAGCCAGAGCGTGAAATGCGGGAGCAACATCCGGAGTTATTCGCAGAGTGAGACTTCGAGGGCGAAGTCTAGTTCTAGTGGGGGAGAGTTGTAACAGCCCGGAATTTCAGGTATTGCTTTGAAGCTATTTTTTGGGGCATTTTAGGAGGGGACTCGGCGACTTGGTGCCTGACTCGCCGAGTAGGACCACAGGTTTGGTTGCGGGTTCGCGACCGGACTCGACGAGTCCAGATATGGACTCGGCGAGTCGACGCTGTTCAGCAGAAACCCTAGCCGTCTGGTTTGGGATCGTATATAACGCCTCTTAGGCCGTCATTGTTCGTTTTTGCTTACTGAGAAGAACCCTAGAACGATTGTGTGCATCTGGAGCAAGGATTGAAGACCATTGTTGGGTTTGGAAGAGTTGTGTGCAAGGAAGAGGAAGGTTTAGCTAAAGGAACAACAAGAGAATCACGTTCTGAGGATTGGGGACACAGAAAGTGCATCAATCAGGTAATATCTCGGATCTCGTTCTTCTGTGATTGATGTGTATATGAAGTTAGGGTTTATAGAACCCATTTGATGATTAGATGGATTATTATGTTGTTACCCAAGTGTTTATACCCCAGTAATAGGATGTTTAGAGGTCCAGATAGTCCCATGAGTGTGTATTTCGGGACCATACGTGTTTCAGGAAGCAGTTGATCGACTGCATGGCATGGACTCGCCGAGTCGGATGAGCAAACTCGGCGAGTAGCTTGAAGATTCACTGGGACTCGCCGAGTTGTTCTTCAGACTCGGCGAGTGGAGTCGGGGTGGCCCCGCGATTCTTCCACGAGGACCTCGTCGAGTCAAGAGGGATACTCGACGAGTAGAAAGGGGAACAACAGGGAAAATCGGGGAGGACGTCTAGACTCGCCGAGTCGCCTTTGCACTCGACGAGTCTGGTCAAGTTGACCGTTGACCAGAGTTGACCTGCATGTAAATTCTTAGGGTCAGTTGTCTTGAATGATAAGAGTATTAATAAGGGTATATGGTATTATAGGGAGTCTGCAGATCGGCGGATCGAGTGCGAGTGGTTTCAAGAGTTGATAGCTTACATTACCTCGAGGTGAGTCTTCTCACTATACTGTACCCGGAAGGGTAACTATGTGTGACCGGAAGGTCGGATGTGTTATGTGTTATATATATGCTATAATTGAAAAGGTAGTTGCTATGCATGCTATGTATGTTCTATGGGCCGGAAGGCAATGTATTATGTGACAGAAAGGTCAGGTATGATATATGATATATGTGCTATATGTGTTTAAGTAATTGTACTATGTATTGCATATGTTTATGGGCCGGAAGGCAATATGTTACGGGCCGGAAGGCAATATGTTACGGGCCGGAAGGCAATATGTTATGGGCCGGAAGGCAAAATATTATGGGCCGGAAGGCAATTATCTCATGGGCCGGAAGGTGTTGTACTTTGGACCGGAAGGTCAGGGCCTGGAAAGGCGTATATGTGTAAGTGTATACTGGGGAACTCACTAAGCATTTATGCTTACAAGTTGTTATGTATGTGTTTCAGGTACTAGCGAGGACCGTGGGAAGGCGCCGGCATGATGCATACACACTGCTGCTATTTGAGATCTTGGGGATTTTATATATGTATTTGATATGAAACATGAAATAAATACTATTGGTTGAATGAAATCACTTTATTTTAAATGAAAATTTTATTTGAAAATTTGCGTTGTTACAAAAAGTGTGGGAATGGGTGGAAATTGAGTGTAAGGGACATTGAAGTGACCTAGGTAAGGTGGGGAGGTGTGGCTGGTCATAGAGTGGGTGTGGGGTGGTTGCTTTTGACATAAGATAAGGCAATGTCAACACTCCACCTTAAATAAATCCCCCATTAGATTTTTATTATTTAGATAATGATTCTCATGAAAATATGTTTAAATTATGAATATTTAGGGTTTATTATGTTAAAATATAATTTCTGGAGAAAATCCCGCGTTAAAATCACAAAAAATGGGCTTAAAATGTTAAAAATATCAAAAATAGGCTAAAAGTGACAAAATTCCGAAATCTGGCCGAGTTTCGGTCTTCTGATGCTAGAACCGAGAGGAGAGAGGGCAGAAACCAAGAGGGGAGAAGAAACCGAGAGAAGAGAAGAGGGAGAGCAGAGACCGAGAGGTGGGAAAGAAGAGCCGAGAAGGGAAGAGAGAGTAGAGACCGAGAGGAGGCGAGGAGACAGAGAGGCGGGAGGAGACCGAGATGTGAACAGAGACAGAGATGCGGGAGGAGACCGAGATGCGAGCAGAGACAGAGAGGCGGGAGGAGACCGAGATGCGAGCAGAGATCGAGATGCGAGCAGAGACCGAGAGGCGAGGAGACCGAGAGGCGAAGCATGGAACCGAGAGGCGGGCATGGAACCGAGAGGGGAGACCGAGAGCAGAGGCTCGGTCCTCGCGAGTTTCGGCCCGAGAGGCCTCTCTTCTTGGTTTCGGTTCCTAAGAAGGGTTTCGGTTCCTAAAGCCTATTTTACTAGTTTTCACTCCGTTTTGAGCCGTTTTTTTGACCCGGTTAAGGGTCGGAATGACCCGAATGATTCTACAAAGTTACGGGAAATTTTGAGAGAGATTTGGGATAGATTTCACATACTTGGAGAGATTTGGGAGAGATTTGACATTCTTGGAGAGATTTCTCATACAAAGAGATATTTGTGAGAGATTTCACATACTTGGAGAGATTTGGGAGAGATTTGACATTCTTGGAGAGATTTCTCATACAGAGAGATATTTGAGAGAGATTTCACATACTTGGAGAGATTTGGGAGAGATTTGACATTCTTGGAGAGATTTCTCATACAAAGAGATATTTGCGAGAGATTTCACATACTTGGAGAGATTTAGGAGAGATTTGACATTCTTGGAGAGATTTCTCATACAGAGAGATATTTGAGAGAGATTTGACATACTTTGAGAGATTTGGGAGAGATTCTCGATAAGAAGAGATAGAGTGAAAACGATTGAGAGAGGTTTCATGTGTGGCATTTGTGAGTGTCCGACTTCGCAATGCAAGGTTCGTAAACCCTGTTAAGTCTTGTTTAAGGATCTTACACACTCCCGATGAGTATGCAACATTGTTTTATCGGTTTGGCTCGCCACGTACCACAATTTTAGGTTAAGGAGATCTAGATGTTCGCACTTTTTGATTTATGATCTCTCATTAGAATAGTGAGTTGTTTAGTATTTACCTAACATAAAATCTAGTACCCACGTGCAAAATGAGTTGAACGGTTTGACTTGTTGACTTCGGTTGACTTTGACTTGACCGGAAATTGACGGTTGTCACATCATCCCCCCGTTAGAGGAAATTTCGTCCCGAAATTTGAATTTAGGCAAAGAGTAGGCATGAATAATCAAGCCAAGAAGTGGGGATACTTCCTAATCGACTAATTCTCGTGCTCCCAAGTGACTCCAGGTCCTTGGTTAGCATTCCAGTGAACTTTCACTAATGGGAAGCGGCGTTGTTTCATCCGCTTGACCTCGGTCCATGGTCACTATGGTTCTTCCAAGAAGGTGAGGCTCTTGTGGAACTCGATCTCGTCGAGGGGAATTGCAAGAGTCTCATCGGATAGATACTTCTTGTAAGTTTGGGACGTGTCGGGTAGAGTGTACTTTACCAAGCTCGCGGGAGTAGATTGAAGTAGCGAGTTACAGGGCTGATTCTGACAAGAATCTCGAAAGGCTTAATTATTTGGGGTATTGGCTTTCCATGCTTTCCGAAGCGTACTAAGCCTTCCCAGAGTGAGTGTTTCCAGAGGAATTTGGTCGGTTATACTGGAGTTCTAAAGGTTTCTCCCTCTTACTTCTCTTCCTGTCAAGGGTTGCTCCCTTTAGGGTCAAAGTTGGGAGGGGGTCCATATTTTACGAGAAGTTCCAAAGGATCTAAGACGGTAGGTCAGCGAGACCCAGAATTTTGGCGTATTCCAGCTATCGTCTTTGGTGCTGACTGCTTCTCAACGGTTTTGATCAATTGAAAGGGTCCTTAATAATTTCCACCTTTATAAGGATGTGTCTTAGGAATTGGAGTCCTTAATTCCAAAACTCGTATCTAGAGAACTTCGGGTAATACTTATCTGATCGTATCGCTTCCGTGGTTTGTTGTAGCTGCTCTCCTTGGTTTCCTTCTTACTACGAGGGTAGATAAGCAAGTCATTTGTAATGACAATGACGGACTGATCCTAGTAAGAATGGAATATCCTATCTATTACGTTCATGAATTTTACGAGTAGGTTTGGTCCTATCCGAGGGGTATCACTACGAACTTCCAGCATCCGCATCGAAATTGGAGGATTGTTCCCGGACATCCTTCTTCAATACTCGTGACTGGTGATATTCAGATCTCAGGTCCAATTCCTGAAGGGTACCTCGTTCCTTGCGGTTTGTCGGCCTATTCGTCTATGCGAGGTTGATAGTAAAGGTTTCTACTTGAGATATTGTCGGGGCCTCTAAAGTCGATGGAATTACGAGCAATTTGCCTTTCTATTTGAAGAATAAGACCAGAGCTTTCCAGGGTGAGAAGCTTGGTTCTTCAATTTCATTGTTGAGTGGTTCGATAGGTTTGACCTGACAGTTCTTGTAGCTCAGTAGGAAGCATGTGGGTTTGGTTTACGCGACTAGGCCTTTTTGGATGGTAGGACATTCACTCGTCCTTCTGGGAAACCTTGGCCCGAAGTTCATGGCAAGATTCGCACCTGGTTGTATCCATCCCAAGCTTCCTTGCTTGAACCTTGTATGTTGTATGCATGACATTCCCGAAAGGTCTTCTATAAATACTTGTGATAAGGCTTTGGGAAGTATAACACTCCTTTGGTGCGTGTTTCGGAGTTTCATAGCGAGAGATGACCCAAAGGTCCGTGCTGGATGTTTATGAGAGACGAAGGTTTCGATATTCGGGGGGGGGGGGGGGGGGTAGGCGAAGGGCCCTTTTTGTAGTCGTTAAAATCGGGAAGATGAGGGCTATATCAATCAAAATTGGATAACAGCAACAATATCTTTTTAGATAACACGAGATAAGTTGTATTCATAGGAAGAGATCACTAGAGTGATAGAGTGCCTTATATTTCTTTTCCGTGTGTTCTGTTTTGTTTGATGTTATGATTATTGTAGATGATTCATACCACAGTGTCTAGAACTGGTAGTGGGTGTGTTTTCGTTAGCCAGTAATGACACTTGATATTATGATTCCTGACAGGTCTCCTTACGATCGAGTGGTATATGATCATCGTATGCAAGTTGATGTCATGAAATCGTCGAGTGGGTGACCCCACTCAACCCCTAATACTAGACATGGAATCGGAGTCAGGATAGAATTATTTGTTTCAAGACTTTAGTATTTTGATTTTTTTTAATTAACCCCGATGTATGGACAAGGTCATCACAACTTACAGGTAATGATCCTAAGGTCATATATGAATGTCTTTGGTTTGATTTGTATGAGAGAGAATATTTTAGCTACTTTTTAGAAGGAAGGTTACTTTAGTAAGCGTACCAAATTCATTACAAACATACAGTACCTAAACGTTTTGTCGTTGGGAACATTACAAAAGTCCTAATATGGTTCCCTTGCTGCTCCTGTTGGTGTGTTCATCACACTCCTCCTGTCCCTTCGTCATTCTTCTCAGTTGGACATTCTCTCTTGAAGTGTCCCGTTTCACCGCATAGGTAGCATACTGGGCCTACCTTGGTGCAGGTGATCAAAGGGAGGTGATGGGCCGGGGCCCTACAGAAACGGACGGTATGCCCTTTCCTGTTGCAGTTTTTACAGTGTAACTCCCGACAAGCCCAATAGTGATGAAAGCCACAATGGTTGCACTTTGGGAGTGATCCCTCATATGGTATGGCCGGCGTTTGGGTGGCAGACCCCGTGGCTAGTGTCGAGGCATGTGTCGTGACTGCTGTTGTAATGGTAGGGGCGGCCATAGGTTGTTGTCTTTTAGTGGATCCTTGAGATTGGTGGCGCTCTTTCATGTTCCAAAACTTTCTCTTCTTATTTGTAGGTTCGTAGCCTGAGGTATTTTTGTTGGTAGGTACCCATTGGTGTTCCTGATCGTTACCACAATTTGTATTGTTAGTACCGCTTCCACCCCTACTGACGTTGTTAGCATTGAATTGCGCCATGACGGCTGTCACGGCTGCCGTGACTGCAGCCTGAAAAGTAGCAGCATCTTCTGCAGTGTTGGCGCCTTGCTAGTTGGTTTGTTGCCTCTTGGTGAAGACATAGCTCTGTTTCATGAAAAAAAACGACTTCGTTAGTGGAAAGGATTATCTTAAGTGCATCGTTACAATTTATATTTACGCATATAAATTTTGCACATTACTGTACTATTCTTAGTGTTTCTGCTAACGCTCCCGAGATGGAGTTATGGCAGTAGGTAGGAGTAGGTTTCATACAGGCGTTAAGCTTTTCTCATCTTAGAATCATGTTTGTCCAAACACATTTGGCTGAGGAGTTTCGGTGGGATCCGATGCATTAGTGTTGGTATGATCGCACCCATAGGTCTATGAAGAAGAAACTTCTCAACAAAATGTTTAAAGGTGAGACGATAATGAGTTCTTAGAATGGCTATATGTTGCGAGTTTTCTAACTAAGTTTATCTCATATCGATTTGTAACATAATTCGGTTGTTTAGGGTGTTCTGAAAACAATTTATAACGAGATTCTTTGTATAGTAAACTCATGTATTTTAGTAGTTCTGTATCCAAGTGAAACCTTACACATGACCCAAGCTAGGTCCTTGTCATGACCTATTGATGTATGCTTAGTTATATAATTAAGGCTAAATAGACATTCGAGTCTGATAGGTACATCCTAAGCCCATCTTGTTAATATGACTCTAGAAATCATGGTTTCAGTGAAAATTTTGACCTCGCTGCAGATCTACCTCACGTTTGTGCATGGACGGTTTTGATAGTAACTAGATCTCTCGATTAGTATGACCACTTAATTTGTAGTGTCGTGCTTTTACTTATAATAGAGTAGTACTAACGCATACTCATAACCTAATTTACCAGGTCTGGTGAGCGGTATGAACTCTACTCACGACGATCCATCCCTCATGATGTCTGAGGCTAGGTTGATGCATTTTGTAGCTTTGCCAATCGATACTTGGCTGCAATCATCCTTCCTTTGAATGTCGTGTGTCTACCCTGTCACTCTCTTTCCTCTTCACGAGTGGCGACGAGGTCCTAAAAGAGAGTTGATCTCAGGAATAGTAGTCTAATTCTGAGTCATGGGTACACGAGATGGTAAGGTCCGTAGTAGCGCGCAATTTTCTAAAATCAGGTTGTAGTCTTCCTGTTTTAATCCCCGATGTTCGCGATCCGCCGAGTCTTCACCGGGAGGGTTCTGTCCGTCAGTCCCCCGTGGTTGAGGTCATAGCACCCTCGTTAGTCTCCACATGGTGGTTGTTGTCATTGTTGTTGATATTCAACCCTCGATCTCGATTTCCCAACGGGGCACAGGTTCGATATAGTCGAAACGATTCACGGAACCCTTTCTATGCATGGAGGATCGATTACCTCCGGTTCCGCTTCTGATTCTTCTCATAACCATTCGCCATTCCTCGAGTTCGGATTAGGAAAGTAAGGGTCGTCCGGTAAGTAGGATCTTGCCATGTTGTACTTGCGAGAATAGGAGTGGAAGAGATAATTACTATGCGTCTAACTCTATCATCAATTACCTATAGGGGTGATCCTTATTAGTTACTTCTATAATGACATAGTGTATACTAATCACATATAACAAGATACGATAGACCTTCGAATAAGCGATCCCACCCTAGGTCCACATCCAAACAAGGAAAAGGAAGTAAAGTAATGACCACAAATTCTAAGTCTATAAATTCTAAGTTATATATATATCCTTAAAGTATCCACTTAGGGACTATAGACCTATTATTAAGGATCTATTTAGTTTTCATATAAGTTATGATATTAAAAAATACTCCCATAGTATTTTAAACTCATGTTCTGTTTTAATGTTCTCATTGTGGTAGTGTTGGTAAGTTTTTAGACTTGTTGCCGTATCACAACTATTCTTGGGCATGTGCTAGTCACTCCTCGGACCAGCATAGTTGATCAGGCTATGCCACTCCCAAGACTGACCATACATCCCCGAGTTTACCTGTGATAACCAACAATCATTACTTTTGTTTTGTTCTAGAATGATGCTGACCTTAGTATGTATGTATGCATGTATACTTTTAATAAGAAACTATTTACTTCTAAAAGTATAGTTGTTTTGAAACTTTAAATCAGAGAACTTAGTCCCAATGCGTTTATAGTTTGTATATCTTATGTGGTTCGATATACTGAGTTCATTATAAACAATGGTCTGATACTAATCTGTCACACCCCCAAACCAAGGATGGCGGAAACGTCCGGGGGTGGAGGACTTCATGTAGAGTATCACAACAACAAGTATAATAGTGCTCAAAGTAAATACAACCATCACAAATATAATTGAAAAATTTACGTCAAAGTACATGTTTACATGATTCACATCAATTACATTATGATACAAAATGAACTATTTGACGATTTATCGTCCCATCCTTAAAACGTTGTTGATTTCCTGTTTTCACTGAATTCCTGAGAATACAAGTAGTTTTGAAAAAGTGTCAACACAAAGGTTGGTGAGTTCATAAGAGATTTCATTAGAAAAGTAAACCGTTTTCCTTGTAAAAGCGTTAGAATATGTATCCAAAAAATCTGATATTTTCTTTAAAATATGTGTAATGTAGTCTTATGATCGAAGACCAAAATGTATAAGTAACCTCTCTTACTAATAGAAAATGTTATGTGTTTAAATGGACATGGACGCGTTTGAATTAATGAAATTTCCGTATATTCTTATGTTTGTTAATACTTTATGTATATGTAGTCCTAAATCCGAGGACCGAGAAATAACAAGTATTGGCCATACTTAAAGGTATAAATGTGGTTTCAAATGATGTGTAGTCATAATTACCAAAACCGAAAGTGTACAGTAATATCTGTACTCATTGAGATAAAAAAAAGTGATTTTAAATTGACAAAAAACCCATTTAGGTTTTATAAATAAAATCCTGTAAACTTTATGATTTGTTATATCCCTATGTGAGTCGCTATAATCATACTATGACTGAATGAACCTGCCACGACGTTTCTTAGGTGTTGCAAAACTGAAATGACATTTCTCACCCGTAGACCTGCAGGTCCCACTGTAGCTAGCAGCAAGGTGTGGGGTGTCAAACCCAATATAGATCTATATACAAGTATCACGTTCTCCCTCCAGGAGATTCTGATTATAACTACCAGAAATTATATTCCGCACTCGGACGTACGGGAAGAGAATGTCTCACAATTTACGTTAACAAGTTTACGTGAAATGTGTGCGAATGTAAATCTTTTCTGTATGAACGTACCCTTTTTGTATGAGTGTGTTGTGTGATGTATCATAAACTATACCTATTATAGTTTATCTAAAACGTTTGTAATATGTAAGAACTCTTTTATGGAAATGCATTAATGTTATGAATCCATTAAACTATACTTTTTATAGTTTATTATACGTGTTCTAAAATGAATGTATAATATTTATTATGAATGACTTAGTTTCATTTCATGATGATAAACTAACAAAGAAACAAATTCAATAATTAGAACTTATGATTATACACTTTGCTCAACATAATACAAAGTGTTATGATATTTATATGTTGTTAGCTAACTTTAACCATTCTGCACTTTTTTGGAAAAATCATAGAAAAATCATACGAACTCAAAAACTAGATCCGTAAATTCTGAGAGTTCCCAAATTGTGTCTAGTTTACTCATAGTTTTTATTACGATTTTTAATGACCTCCAACTTGGGTGAATAAGTCCAAAATCACAGACTGGTCTGGATTGTTGTTTGAAATGATAGGCAGTTTTGTAAAAATCACCATAAATTGTAGAAAAATCGTATGGGGATGTGCAAGTAGTCATTTTAAAGCTAAGAACTTGAAATATTTTCACCGTATACAGTTTTGAAAACAAAAATGTTTAAGTTGCCCAAAACAGTCTGTGAATGGAGTTGAACTTTTCTGATGAAGGCTGTTAGAAAAACTTAGTTATGTTCTTGGTGTTTTAACTTGTATTCCCCCCTTAAAAACTTGAGAAAACATTAAAATGTAGGGGTATGAACTCACCTTGAGTGATTTCAGTAGATGATTGTTGAAGAATGGAAGTGTTTAACTCAAGAACACTTGGAGATGCCTTGAAGATTTTCGAGAATCTAACATCATAGCTATGGAGTTTGTGTAAGAAATCAATGATTTGAGTAGAATGAAGTGCAATAATCATAAGAAGGATGAATTATACTTACTAAGAGTGGAAGAACACTTGAAAATCATCCTTGAATCTCGAATTTGGTAGAGAAAAAGTTTGAGAGAAAAGTGGTGTTTGATACTTGGTGAAATGAGAGCAAATGAGAGAAATGAGGAGAGAGAGGATGTTTTGTTCCAGCTCTAAAAATGTGGGAATGGGTGGAAATTGAGTGTAAGAGACATTGAAGTGACCTAGGTAAGGTGGGGAGGTGTGGCTGGTCATAGAGTGGGTGTGGGGTGGTTGCTTGTGACATATGATAAGGCAATGTCAACACTCCACCTTAAATAAATTCCCCATTAGATTTTTATTATTTAGATAATGATTCTCATGAAAATATGTTTAAATTATGAATATTTAGGGTTTATTATGTAAAATATAATTTCTGGAGAAAATCCCGCATTAAAATCACGAAAAACTGGCTTAAAATGTTAAAAATATGAAAAATGGGCTAAAAGTGACAAAATTCCGAAATCTGGCCGAGTTTCGGTCTTCTGATGCTAGAACCGAGAGGAGAGAGGGCAGAAGCCGAGAGGGGAGAAGAAACTGAGAGAAGAGAAGAGAGAGAGCAGAGACCGAAAGGTGGGAAAGAAGAGCCGAGAAGGGAAGAGAGAGTAGAGACCGAGAGGAGGCGAGGAGACAGAGAGGCGGGAGGAGACCGAGATGCGAACAGAGACAGAGAGGCGGGAGGAGACCGAGATGCGAGCAGAGACAGAGAGGCGAGGAGACTGAGAGGCGGGCATGGAACCGAGAGGGGAGACCGAGAGCAGAGGCTCGGTCCTCGCGAGTTTCGGCCCGAGAGGCCTCTCTTCTTGGTTTAGGTTCCTAAGAAGGGTTTCGGTTCCTAAAACCTATTTTACTCGTTTTCACTCCGTTTTGAGCCGTTTTTTGACCCGGTTAAGGGTCGGAATGACCCGAATGATTCTAAAAAGTTACGGGAAGTTTTGAGAGAAATTTGGGAGAGATTTCAAATGCTTGGAGAGATTTGGGAGAGATTTGACATTCTTGGAGAGATTTCTCATACAAAGAGATATTTGTGAGAGATTTCACATACTTGGAGAGATTTGGGAGAGATTTAACATTCTTGGAGAGATTTCTCATACAGAGAGATATTTGAGAGAGATTTCACATACTTGGAGTGATTTGGGAGAGATTTGATATTCTTGGAGAGATTTCTCATACAAAGAGATATTTGCGAGAGATTTCACATACTTGGAGAGATTTGGGAGAGATTTGATATTCTTGGAGAGATTTCTCATACATAGAGATATTTGAGAGAGATTTCACATACTTGGAGAGATTTAGGAGAGATTCTCGATAAGAAGAGATAGAGTGAAAACGATTGAGAGAGGTTTCATGTGTGGCATTTGTGAGTGTCCGACTTCGCAATGCAAGGTTCGTAAACCCTGTTAAGCCTTGTTTAAGGATCTTACACACTCTCGATGAGTATGCAACATTGTTTTATCGGTTTGGCTCGCCACGTACCACAGTTTTAGGTTAAGGAGATCTACATGTTTGCACTTTTTGATTTATGATCTCTCATTAGAATAGCGAGTTGTTTAGTATTTACCTAACATAAACTCTAGTACCCACGTGCAAAATGAGTCAAACGGTTTGACTTGTTGACTTCGGTTGACTTTGACTTGACCGGAAATTGATGGTTGTCACGATATTGCTTGGAGTAAAGTGAACTTAGTGATTGCGTGCAATGTGGTTTCTTAGGATAAGTTTGTTGGATTAAACGACTGGGGTTATACTCGGGCTTGTGGCAATGCCGTTGAAGTTGTCGTACATGTAAGGGATGGTGAGGAATGATTTTGAGGACGAAATCTAATTTAAGTCGGAGAGAATTGTAACATCCTGTTTATTGATTAAATAATTAGATAAAGATTTATAAACAGATAATAGTCCTGAATTAAATAATATTGAGTGCCGTGTTGGTGTTGGGAGCAAATTGATTTAATTATGGATTTCGAGGGTTAAAGTGTAATTTTCGGGTCATTTTGTAAATATTTCTAGAGGCGAGGGCTGTTTGGTAATAGTTGGGACTTGTATTGTAATGAATTGTTAAAGATATGGTGCTGATTGGTAAATATGGTACTTAAGTTGAAAATGTTTTGAGGAGGAGGGACCAAATTTGGAGAATTGGCACAAAGTTAGAAATGAGATACGGGACTAACACTTATTCCTTCCCCACATCTGTTCTATTGAAACAAACCTAAACCTAGAGTGATACACTGCAACCTCCACCCCCCTTCTTGTTCGATTCCGATCGGATGAAGCCGCCAACAGCTACCTCCCTAATGTAGGACCGCCACAACGACGCTGTCGGCCGGTGACGTCATGGGCGATTGGAAGGACCACCATGATAAAAGTGAAGCTGGATCCTCATTCGTGGGTAGACAGCAACTAGGGAGCCATCCATAAGTCACTGCAACCCACCTTCTTTTCTCTCCCTCACTGTTTCTGTGGGTGAGACACTTGAAGCTTCATGGCCGACATCGGCGGCCGTGAGGCTGCTCTTGCATTTTTCCCTCCGACGTGTGTTTTTATTGTGTGTATATTCGATTGTAATGGTTGTTTTCGGTAGTTGTGGTGTGGATTATGTGCATTTGTGGCTGAGAACCCACTTCTAGCACCGTGAGGTGGTGGCTGCCACCTGTTGACATTTTTCTGCTATCATTCGCCACAACCAGCCACCGCGGGAGGTGGTTGTGGGTGTGTGATTATTTTTTGTGAATTAGTATGTGTGATTTTAGGTAGGAACCACCACCACCATTAGAAATGGTGGCTGCCTCCGCCCGCCATCATGAACCGCTGCCGATCACCACCCCCCGAGGTGGCGGTGGGTGGTGCCCGACCTAGTGGAACCCTAATAGGCCTAAACACTTAATCTAGGACTGGGTTGCATTGTGATTGGGCTAGAAACCCTAATTAGGGTTTCGAAAACCCAAATTTTGGGTTTGTTAGTTTGGATTTTACTGGGACCCGCGGTTGGACTGTTAGAATGATACTGTGAATTATGTCCAACTTCATTGTGTGAATTGCTTAGTGGAGTGATGGACTTAATGTATTAAATCCTTAATTGGTTATGTCCTTAATGGGTTAAGTGAGAAACACTTAACCCTAATCGTCATTTTATGTGAAAGCCCTAATTATGCTTGGGGCTTGAGTTGGGCCTTTCTATTTGACTTCAGTGATGGGGCTATTGATAGGCCATCCAAGAAAAACCATGTGGACTAGAATATTTTTATGGGCTTTAGGATAAGGCCCATATGAGGGTTTGGGCCCAATTTGGAAAATTGGGCCATTAGTGGGCTTTTGTGGACCCATTTGGTATTGTGCCTTGGTGGGCCCATTAGGCTTGGGTATTTATGGACCGGATTGGTGGACCATATTTAGATCTAATATGTGAAGGGTGGTCTTAGATCCTAATGGGTTAATTATGGTTTGGCTCAGTGTTAGAAGTCGGATTACAACAGTAACATTTATAGGATCTGTTTGCCATCCAAGGTGAGTCTTCTCACTATACTTACCCATGTGGTAATTTATGTGTGACCGGAGGGTCTTATTCATGTTATTAACCGCTGGGTCTTAGTACATTGTAGATCAGAGGGTATTATTACATTATCGACCGAAGGGTCTTATTTGTTTATAATGTGTTATGTGTTATCGTGCATACTGTCTTTGTGACTTATGTTGTTATAGTAATTTGTTTATATGTTGATCTTATGTGCTTACTTGAGTTGTGCATTTGTCTGTGTGATATATGTATGCTATATTATGTAAGACTAAGACTAGATTGGAGGGTCCAACGAATCGTGAGACTGGAGGGTCCTCACTGAGACCGGACCGGAGGGTCCACCGAGCTGTGAGACCGGAGGTTCCTCACTAAGACCGGACCAGAGGGTCCAATGAGCTATTGGACTGGAGGGTCCCACTGAGTCATATAGGCAGGAGGGTCTTACTGAGTTATAGCCTCGAGTGGCTAATGTGTTGTATGTGGTATGTTGGGGAACTCACTAAGTTTCGTGCTTATTGTGTTATTTGTTATGTGTTTTAGGTACTTCTCAGGATCACGGGAAGGCGTCAGCTTGATTGTACACACGAGATCGAGTTGTGTTCGAGGATCCTGGATTTTATTCAAATAAATATGAACGTGTATTTTTGATAATTGATAAATTGAGATTTTGTGATATGTGTTGATGATATTTATGTGATTTTAAAAATGAAAAATTTATGTGAAAATTTACGGTGTTACACAATTGATTTTGAAACATCGAGGAGTACCTCGGATGAGCGGGCGGGTGGGGTGTTCGGACGACCAGAGTCAGCCGAAATTTCATGAGCACCTTCCTATTGAGAGGAAGAGTTGACTTTGGTTCTCTTTTTCAACTTTGACTTGGAGGTAGAAGATTTCCGTTTTGCGGACCTCTTTGTCTTCTTGAGTCCGGATGATGTTGGCTTGACCACTTCCGGAGTGGGCTCAATGGGGACTTGGGTAGACTGTGTTGGGATGTACACAGTCGAAGTCTCCAAATGCTTTTTCAAATGAATTGAATCAAAAGGGATAACGTCTAACATATGTTGAAGCAATCTTCGGACATGACCAAAAGAAGATTGGTCTGAAATTCTATAACTTTTAATTGCTTAATAGAAAGATATACCTCTTACGGAATCGTGGAAACAGGAATGGGTTCGGATCTTTCTCTATAGAGTCGCTGAATCGTTAAAGCCCCAAAACCTAGGGCTTGAAATCTCATTGCTTTTCCTCTTAGTGGCAAACTTGCAGAAGTCTTGCCATAGCACCTCCGTAGGATCGACAATGAAGGTGCAGAACCTGGAACAAGAACTATGGAACCTAACAATGAAGGGTTCAGAAATAAATAACTTATATGCTACAATACTCTTTAACTCTAGAGTTGATAGATGTTTTATAACCCCAACATTTAGAAAATTGTTAATTCATGAGTCTAGCAAATTAAAAGAAATCTATGAAGTAGAAATTGCTAACGTTCAAACCGAGAGGGCACATGAAATTCTAGAAAACTATCTATTAACTCTAAATAACTACCTTTTTCACGTTAACCTCATGCCAATGTCTATTTGTAGTTTTGATGTCATAATTATCATGGATTGGTTATCTTTACACCATGTCAAAATTTTATACTATGAAGAAGAGATACGATTACCTTTACCTAATGGTGAAGCCCTGATTATCTACGACGATAAGTTTGGGAAAAACCTCAAAGTCATTTCTTGCACCAAGACCTAGAAATATCTACATAAGAGATGTAGTGCATTCTTGGCTCACATTGTAGATAAGAAAAGCAAAACAAAAGAAATCAACAACATACTTCATTTATGTAACTACCCTTATGTGCTTCTTGAAGATCTACTTGGAATACCACTCGTTCGACAAGTTGAATGCTGAATCAACTTAATTTCAGGAGCAACACCAGTAGCAAAATTTACTTATCGGTTGGCTCCATCTAAAATACAAGAACTATCTAGACAACTAAAAGAACTTCTTGACAAAGGCTTTATAGACCAAGCTTTTCACATTGGAGAGCACCAATCTTGTTTGTTAAGAAGAGGATGGATCGCTTCAAATGTGTATTGATTATCGAGAGCTGAACAAATTAACGATCAAGAATCGTTACCCGCTTCCAAGAATTGATGATCTATTCGATCAACTTCAAGCATCTAGCTACTACTTAAAGATAGATCTCAAATCAGGATACAATCAACTCAGAATATGAGAAGATGATATTCCAAAAACAACATTTAGGACTAGGTATGGTCATTATGAGTTCTTAGTTATGCTTTTGGATTGAACAATGCCCTAGCAATATCCATGGATCTCATGAATCGTGTTTTCAAACAGTACTTGGATAAATTCGTGACAGTATTTATCGATGATATATTGATATATTCACAAACAAAGAAGAACATGGTCAACACTTGCAAATAATCTTGGAAGCAAAAGGAAAATAAAAGTTGTATGCCAAATTCTCCAAAATTGAATTTTGGATTAGAGAAGTACAATGTTTAGGGCATGTAGTTAACAACAAAGGAATTCATGTCGACCCCTCCAAGGTTTAAGCAATTAAGAATAGGGAAAGACAAAAGACACCAATAGAAATGCGTCAATTCTTAGGGCTTGCTGGCTACTACCGTATATTCATAGAGAATTTCTCCAAGGTAGCCAAGCCAATCACAACACTAACATAGAAAGACATGACATTCAACTGGGAAGAAAAACAAGAAGCTTCTTTCCATAAACTAAAACAAATGTTGTGTATTGCACCAATCCTATCCCTCCCAGATGGGACAGAAGATTTCGTTGTATATTGAGACACATCAAATCAAGGATTAGGATGTGTGTTGATGCAAAGCGGAAAAGTTATCGCTTACGCATCTCGAAAACTTAAAGTGCATGAGAATAATTACACCACTCATGACCTTGAATGGGGAGTTGTAGTTTTTGCACCGAAAATTTGGAGACACAAAATTGGTCGGAGAACATATAGGTAATACCTTACATACCGAAAATTTGGAGACACAAAATCAAGGATTTGGAGACACAAAATTGGTCGGAGAACATATAGGTATACCTCATCAACCCTTGTTCTTTTGGTAATTGTCAAGTTTGGCCCTTTATTTGAGAAAATGTGGTAAGTGAGTACGTGGGGAGTACACGTGTGTACGCTCAGCGTACTCATGTGCATGTTTTTTATGCGGAAGCTACTTAGTATGCTGGGTGTACTAGGCCCAGAGTGAAAACCCTAATTAAGGGTGTGTCCCTATTTAAGGGACATGATGGCCTCATTTCTGGCCACCATTCCCAGACCTTAACCCTCTCAAACCCTAATTTCTCGTCCCTTGAACTTGTGTGTCCATTGTGAGTTATAAGTGTTCTTGTGGTTTCTTTGGAGTAAAGAAAGAGCTTTAAAGAGGAAGGATTGGGAGTCCAGGCTTTGGATCTGAGCTTTTTTGTGGTTGGAGCTTCAGTTAGAGGTATAAAGCTCAAAGCTTACTCACCCTTTTTGAGTTGTGCATCATTTTATTCCATTTTAGGGTTTTTGTCCCAAAGTTGGATGCTTTATGAGTTGTTGAAACTCCGGGGCCTAATATATGTCCCTTTGAGTGTTTTAATAGAGTGGTTTCATAAAAATGGAGTCTTGGACATCAAAACCACCCCATGAATGAGATATGAGCATTCTTGAGAATAGAGAGTGAGAGTTTTGGTGTTTGTGACTTTTTCAGCCATGCAAAGGCTTAAAGTCACAGACTTTATGATGTATGAGCCTTTAGGGAGTCCAGATCTAAGAGTTGAGCTAAGGTCTTAACTAATTAAGACCAAATGAGTAGGAAGAGCAAAACTGGGGCGTACGTTGAGCATAATCCCAGTACATGCAGTGTAGGGTCGAGAATCCCCGATACATGCATGATGAAAGAGTACACCCATCGTAAAGGGCTTGTACGCGCAGAATATGCGCTGCCGTTGACTTTTAGTTGAATTTTAGGGTTTGGTCAATTGGTGGACTATTAAGGCCATGGAAGGGTAATATGGTATTTTATCCTTCTGTGAGTTTGTAGAAGGGTTTATTCTAGCTTCTTTGAGAGCCGTTATTAATTAGAGATAATTATCGTATGTGTTAGGTAGAGGCTATACTGGTGATTTGAGTTCGAGGTTATCCGATTTCTTACGAGGTGAGTCTTCTCACTATACTTACCTAGAGTGGTAACCTTTGTGTGACTGGAGGGTCTTGTGTGCTTATATTGAGTATTGTAATATCCTGCATTATGTCTATGTGATTTATGTTGTGTATTATTCCGAGCTTGCTGAGTTAGGACCGGAGGGTCCACCCAAGTTGTGGGACCGGAGGGTCCCACTGAGACACATTGAGCGGAGGGTCTTATCTGAGTATAGCCATGAGAGGCTAATAACATATGTGTGGTATTTTGGGGAACTCACTAAACTTCGTGCTTACCATATTATGTGTTATGTGTTTCAGGTACTTCTTAGGATCACGGGAAGGCACCGACTTGATTGTACACACACGAGTTGGAGATATGTTTTAGAGGATCATGGATTGTGTTTTAAACAATTAATGAACATGTGTTTTTGATAACTCGATATTTGGGGATTTTTATGGTTGTGTTAATGAAATTAATGTGATTTTTAAATGATAATTTTGTTTGGAAATTTACGTTGTTACAAAGAAAGCATTAAATATAGTGAAATGGTAAGCCCAATTCTTATAAATATAACCCAAGGGAGATACAAGTTGAGCACAACACATAATATATAGTGTGTTGCCCAAAAAGCTACGAAGAACACGATACATTCACTTGTAAAACACAATGCATATCATGACACATAATAAAGAACACTATGCATACCCAAACACATAATGCTTTTCGTGATGATGCAATATTCCATATTTCTTAAGGTTTAACTAATCCATTCGACCTAAATTGATTACCATATTTTCTAAATAGGTTAATAAGGAATATATTAAGAGTCTGGGAGTTTTATGAACCTATCTCTATTTTGCTTATTCTTATTTATTTACCTTATATCTTATAGGGGTGATTGAAGAGGGTCCTTTAAGGAGCACATTCAGGGAAATAAGTGTTCATTTATGTAAGGTCACACCTTATGATCTGATGAGTCAAACACATGCTATACTGATCTATTAACGTCAGCGTGTACAAGTCATCAGTGTCAGCATCTCAAGTTCAACAATGTTAGCTTTAGTATAGTTGTCTGATTGTAATATTTTGTATATTAGGCAGTTATTATAGATAAATATAAAGTATATATCATATTCGTAATCTTGGTGATAAGGATCTGATCATTAGTATAGATTAGACACAATCCCTTCAATCAATGGATATACATGTATAGATTAGTATATATATAACATTAGGGAAAACCCTAATGTGGTGCTTAGATCGTGGATTTTTGTCAAATTGTCTTTGTGACAAACCCGTCTTCTTAGTGAAGACAAAACCTCTTTACTTTGTGAAAGGAACAATTTGAGAAATTCTGTGTTATTTACTTTTTGTTGATTATTTTACTTAGATTAGTTTTGCTTTTCTTTTCATACTTGAAGTGTATCTGATCACATACAAACCTTTAATTGGTATCAGAGCAGGTTTGTGATACACTCAACTTATCATGTAAATTTCAAGCAATTCCAAATCCTTTAGTCTCAACAAAATTCCTCCCTTCGATGAATAGAACTTTTCTATGTGGAAAACTAATGCCATGGTGATTCTTGAAACCATTGACTATGAGATGAAAAATATCGTTGAAGAAGGTCCCCATGTCCCTATGTACCAACCTATGGTAAACAACGCTCCTATTGGCTCTCTGAAGCAAAAGCCTATAACAAGGTATGATGGCAATAACAAAAGACTGCCCAGTCTTGATGTGAAAGTCGTGGCTACTATTGGAAACTCTCTTCCATACCACGTGTATCATCTCGTACATAATTGTGAATTAGCACAAGAGATGATAGACATGCTAATTGTAGCTTATGAAGGCACCTTGGAAGTCTAGGCTACAACAATCAACAATCTTAATCATAGATACCAGCATTTCTTTTCTCAACAAGGTGAGACTCTTACTCAAACATTCAATAGGTTTAATTGCTTAGTTAATGATATGCAAAGGCTAGGAATCGTTAAACACTCATCACAGTTGGTTCTGAAGTTTCTCGATTATCTTGGGAAGAGTTGGGAACGTGACACTAATGTTCTTAATAATAATGAGAAGATCAATTCCATGGATCTGAATTCGTTGTTTAGTAATCTATGAAATTATGAAGATACCATAGCTCTTCGTAAGGAAATCATGAAAGAATCGAGCAAAGAAAAATTTGTTGCCCTGATGTCTCAAAAAAAACAAGGAAGACCATCAGCGACTCAGGAAATTCAGACTAGGGTGAAAAAGTGATGAATATCTCACCGATGAGCTTGTCGCCAATGCTGCACTTATTGTCAAGCGTTATCAAGAAATCAGAGCAAACATGGTTAGAGGAGGTCAATTCAAGGGAAGTATCTTAGCAAAAAGATCAACTTCAGATAAGAAAAGCTCAAGTAATTGCCTTAATTATGGGAGCCCTAATCATTTTTCTAGGGATTGCAAAGGGAAGAAAGAAGCCCAGAGTCTTGAGAACTATGAAGCATTATACAAGAAGCTGGTGGCTCATATGAAGAAGGAAAACATCTTTTTGCCAAAAGCTTTCATTGCAAAACAAGAGAACCATGAAGAATGGGTGGATGAATAGGAGACATCTAAAGATGAGGTGCTGAATGTTAAAGGTCTCATGGCTCTTGTAAATGATTCCCCGGATGGCATTTTTGTTGATGATGGTTCGTACGCTTATAAAGGATCAAGTCCAAATCTAGGTCAAAATTGGTACCTAGACAGTGGAAGCTCTAGACACTTGACCGGTTATAACTCCCTTTTAACAAATTTCGCAGAGATTGATGGTTAAATCGTACAAAGTTCTTTTCAACCATCAGTCAACCATCAAGTCCATCAGTCAACTTTGTGATGTTGGTTACAAAGTTCTTTTCAACCATCATGAGGGAAAAGTGTTTGATTCTGAAAACAAAATCGCGCTTTCTGCTCTCAGGGAGAACCATATTTATATGGTTTAATTTGTTGGTTTTGACACCGATACTTTATGATTTTTGTTTTATGTTTTGCTACTTTTAAAATTTTGATTCTGAAAACAAAATCGTTCTTTCTGCTCTCAGGGAGAACTATATTTATATGGTTTAATTTTTTGGTTTTGACACCGATACTTTATGATTTTTGTTGTATGCTTTGCTACTTTTAAAACTTTGAACATGAGCTGCTACACTTTTAATTTATTTTTTGGTTTGTTTGCATTTAAATTTTTTACCAATGAATTATACATTGTGAATACATTTTCTTTCTCTAAACTAACATTTCCTACATTATCTTCTCCTTTAATAGTGATATCTTCTGACTAATCTTCTTTGAAGGGATCGACATGTCATTCCCTGAATGCATCACTCTCCTTATTAATCCAGTTGACGCTGATTCTGCATCTTTTCTTCAGCACCAACTGCCCGCTCACTAACACTGATGCACATACTAATTGGCATATTGTCTTATGCTGATGAGAACAGATGGGGGATAACTATGTCACCAAGTGTTCTTCTTGGCACATATCTCTTCTGTCTTGAACCGTCTATTTTAGTTGAAATGGGACAAAGTGAAGTTAGCTGACATGGTATGACTAATTTCCATAGACATTGTCACTACAACTTCATCACCTCAAAGATCTAAAGGCACCTTCAAGGAGACAGACATCCCACCTTATCTTCCTTCATGAATTTTGATAATAACCTTGAAATTGGTTTACCAAAATCATTACCACATCAAAAACAGGTTTTATAAGTCCAAAACAGTTTAAGGTAATGATTCTAGACCAATTCCAGCCTTAAAACGCAAAAATCTACCAACTGGAAGACCAACTCATCTAGTTCTATAAGGACCTCATCGATTTCATGCTCTAAGACATGAACTCGTCGACTTTTCGGCCAGAACTCGTCGAGTTTTCTGTCTGGGCAGTTCCTTGGTTTTGAAAAATAAGTTGCATCAAGTATAATTGAAAACAACCCTAGGCTCCGATACTACTGAAGGGTTTTGAGCATTCTAACACTCCTATGGTGTACATGCAACCATATAAACCTTGGATCTATGTTTTCTCTATTATACATGTAAATATTTGATATTCCAGTGTTTCGTCCTAACTAGCATAATATGAAGCAACTATACTACAAGAAACTAGTAGAATGCCATACCTTTTGATGGAGCTTGAATTCTTGAACCTTGAAGAGCCTGGTGCCTCAAGTGTTGCATCTCAAATGGTTCACACAACAGCAAGAACTCTTAGAATAACTTGAGAATAAGGATACTTGCACCGGTTTTGCCCTCTTGTGTACTATATACTAGTGCTTAGACCTCATTTTATGAACCATAAACCTCTTTATATAGTGTGTAGGATTATGTTTACATTCATGTAAACCCTAATACCCATGACCTTTCATTTCCATAGGATCCATGGGTTAAACACTCCATGGACTATCCATGAAAACTTAATCCAACCTAATGAACTTGGACCATCCTATATATAAGAGTCCATATTTAATTAGTTCCTTTTGATCACTAAAGTAATTCTAAATTAAATTTTGATCAATACTAATTAAATAATATGATTTCATATTAATATATTAGAACTTACAATATATTAATATAAATCACCAGTATCCTTTTTCTCATTTTGTCTATCCAATTGTTCCGATGTCATGCAACACAAATGGACCGTGCCAAGTCGGGTCAAGTACATACCAATTATAGTTATGGACTTAGATACTAATCCAACAGTCTCCTCACTATTCTCACATGTGTGGTAGAATATATGTGTTGACTAGCTGGGTCTATGTGCTATTACTGTGATATGTGTTACTGTGTGTGCTGAGATTTCGGGTAGTCTCTAGGGTTTCCGATAACCACAGGTCATGTTGTTTGCCTATTGAGGCTTCGAGTAGTCTCTAGGGTTGCTAATAACCCATAACTGTTTATTTCGTGTTGTATTGTATGTGGTATTTTGGGTAACTCACTAAGTTTTGTGCTTACAGTTCTTGATTAGATGTGTTTCAGGTACTTCTGAGGATTCTAGGATGGCGAAGGCGTGATTATACACATTCTTATGCAGTTATGATGATGATTTGCATTTGACTTTTATAATTTTCCTGAGATGGTTTTTATAAAAAAATGTTTTTATATGAATTTTCAAATGAAAATTTTGGTTTGGAAATTTGGATGTTACAAATTAGTGTCAGAGCCATGGTTTGAGGGATTTGGATGAACACTTGGGTGATTCCAAAATCAAACTAAGGCTCTGAGGATTTTCATAAAAGCTTTTCAAAAAGAAAAAAGAATTTCAAAGGAGCAAACTGGATGAAGCAGTGTGTACAATCAACTAGAGCACAAGCGATTGTTTCCCAAAATATCTCTATTTATTCTATGTGTAGGGTTGAGTTGTTATCTTATGAACTAATAGAATTGCATGCTAGGTGATAGGCTAAGGATCCTTCATGAAGAGTGTGATAGGGTTTCCTGATTTGTGATGCCTTTAGCCTAGGAGGTTGCTTTTATAAAATTGAACCTATCATTGCTATTTGCTTAGTGCATGTTGGGTAATTGTACATGGATAGGATTTATAGGCTTAGAATTCATGATTTAGCCTTTGTTCCCATTCCTTTTTTGGTTGTGGACTTGAGGTAGAATCATTTATTCGATTATATATCGGGTCCCGTATTGTGTACAATTAGCATGCAAGAAGAAATTGGCGAGGATGGAGGAGATCTTTGAGAGGTAGAGTGGTGTTGGGGAGTAGTCTAGGATGAGTGCATAGGTGCTTAGTAATGGTTATTAGGAACTTGCAGGGTGAGTGTAGAGATAACCTTGAGCAATAGAGTTCCTGTGACTTAGGGTCTTGAGGGGATAACTTGGCATAAATACAGATTTATGTGGAAGGTAGTATTGGGCCTGTACTACTAAAAGCACCAAATCCATACTCGACTCAAGAATGAATCTTTGGGTACCGAGGAACGTGTAGGAGTGTGTAAGTGTTTGTGTATGTGATTTAGCTTGTTTCTGATAGTTTTCTTGTGTGTTTCAGTATGTTGGTTACCCTAGGTTCAGGCTCTAATGAACCCAAGAGTGCGAGCGTCAGTGAGGATAAGATCCGTAGGATCATTGCCGCCGAGGTGGACGTGACGATCAGAGAGGCCATACCAGATATGTTCGGGTCTATTAAGACAATGCTGATCGCAGGGGGTGATTAGTTGTGGTACCTGGAGTTCAACAACATGGCCACCAGAGTTTGACAGGACCAAGGACTCGATTGTCGTGATGATATGGATTTATAATATTGAGGGGTGTTTCTACACTTGCTCCTGTCCGGAGAATTTGAGGGTTCGCTTTGCGTTGAACCTGCTTTACTTGGGAGCGAAGGATTGGTGGAAGTTAGAGATGCACAAGAAAACCGGTTTGGCCCATAGGATCCGATCCGATCCGGAAACCGGATTTGGTCAAAACTAGTTTTGACCGAACCGGTGACCGGATTGGAACGGTTTGGAGCTTCGGACATGCAATCAGATTGGACACCGAATCGTGAACCGAATTTGAGAGAAACCAAATCCAAAACCGGTTTCAAACCGTATTTTTTTTTTACCGTTAAAAAACGGGAAAATTCGAATTTTTTGTTTTTTTTTTCTAGCCGTTGGAACCCCTAAAAAACGGCTACTTTGACTTTTCTTGAGTTTTTAGCCCTTCTAAACACATATAAATACCTTTCATTTGCTACATTTCAATTTTACACAAAAATTTTACTACTTATTTTCATAATACTCCAAAAAATGAGCTTGAGAAATTCAACCGCGGGTCAAGATTCGGATGCAACGGTGGTTAAAATCATACCAACCACTCGGAGTAAAGAAGTGTGAAAACATTATGATTTGTGTTTGTTGTCGAATGGGAAGGAAAAAACGAGATGCAAGAATGCGAGATGTTTTTGGGAAAAGACGGCAATAGCACGTTGGGGAGTCATACAACAAAAACTTGTCCGACTGTAAAAGGTCAAAGCGATCCGGATCAACCATATATTTCTCCTGATGGGTCGATCTTTATTTACATCAATGATGACATTCGTAAAAGCTTTTGCGAGTTCGTGATTCAAGAGGGCTTGCCTTTCAACCACTTTGACAACCCACAATTAACATGGATTTTGCAGGAAAAAATGCAACCACAATGCCGGCAAGTAAGTTGCACTTCTCTTAGACGTGATGCTTTAAATTATTGGGATATAGCCAAAAAATATATGCAATTGGGATTTTTAAATATAAAAACTGGTGTTTCTTTAACTTGTGATGTTTGGTCTTCTACCGGAAGTTGTCCCAAAAGCTATCTTGCCATCACGACATATTGGATAGATCTCTCTACTTGGGTAATCAAAAAATGAGTTATTATTTTGGAACTTTTTCCGCATCCTCACACGGGGGCACAATTATTTGCACATTTAGTAAGCGTTATAGAGACTTATAATTTACGCAACAAAATCTTCTCTATTTCGTTTAACAATGCAAGTAACGATACCGCCACGGCAAAAAGATTAATTGCAAAATATAAACCTATTTTGGATGGCTCGTTTTTTCATACTAGATGTGTTTGTCAAATTATTAATCTTGCAGTACAAGATCGTTTAAAAATGATAGATTTGACGATTGAAAAATTCAAAATTGTGTTAACTACAGTTTTTGGAAAAAATAAAGCTACAACGGAAATATTGAAAGTTTGCCATTTCCATTAACGTAACTGCATATAGTCCTCATTGGGATGTTGAGACTAGATGGAGTTCAACATGCATGATGTTTGAAAGTTTGACACATCAAAGAATCGCTTTGCAATTATTTTACGACAAAATTTCAAAGGGAAAAAACCCGGTTTCGGATTATGATTGGGATTTGATGGAAGAGTTTGTGGAAATGTTAAAAGTTTTTAAACAATCAACCACTTTTTTATCGGGCGTGTATTACCGTACAAGTCCGTTGTTACTAAATGAATTATGGTTGATGTCCGCACAATTGGAGCGTTTTGAACAAAGAGGTGAAATATTTATTTTGGTTAAGAGACCAATGAGACAAAAACTAGTCAAATATTTCAAAGAAATGTCACCACTTTTTACTTGCGTCGTGACATTAAATCCATGTATCAATGTTACGGGTGTAGAGGCTTTGATTACCAAAATTTCTATGTCTTTAAATTTGCACAAAGATAACTCAAACTACATCCGTAACCAAATAAACACTTTTAATAATACTTTTACTAATTTGTTTGATATTTATGCTACAAAATATGGCAATATGTCAAACACTTTTGCAAGTGTAACCGACTCTACTAGTGTGCATCGGGTAGTGGTGGGGGTCGAACATATTTTCATATCGACCTCTATAACTACCGTTTGGAGGAACAAAACAAAAGAGCGCGCACATTAACGCCTAGTAGCGAACTTGGAATTTATATGGGTTCAAACTTTTTAAAATTCATGAGTGCACCACAATTTAAAATTTTGGATCTTTTGGCTTGGTGGAGAGAAAAGGAAGCACGATTTCCTATTCTCTCCATCATGGCCCGCGATTTACTAACTGTCCAAGCTTCCACGGTAGCTCCGAAATCCGCTTTTTCTTTTAGTGGTAGAGTTTTATCAAAGTTGAAGACGAATCTTACCCCGGTTGCGGTAGAGGTTTGTGTTTGCTTGAAGGATTACTTGGATTCGATGGAAAGTATACAACACTTGGCATCACTAGAAGGCCCACTACCACAAAATGTTGAACCGAAGATCATGGATTAAGAATATGTACAAGGCTTATCATACCTCCAGAAGACGAAGACGATGAAGATGAAGACGAAGATGAAGATGAAGAATATGGTATTGATGAGACCCCAAGTTATTTGCGTGGCGGTTGAAGATTATTTAAGTGAAGGCGACACGAAGTGGAAACCACAAAAACTATTTCTATTTGACTAAATATTATAATGCATTATTATTATTATTATTATTATTATTAGTTTGGAAACTCTTTCTAATTCGACGTTTGATGTATGTTTTAACTATTTTAATGAACCTATGTTGCATTTTGTGTTATATATGAGGTCCAAAAAATATTTTTTAAAAAAATAGCAAAATCGGATCAGATTTCAGATCGGATTAAACTGACTCGGATTCGGGGGAGTCAAATCCGGTTCGGATTTAGCCTTAATTCGGATTCGCCTTGAAGTCACGGAACTGGATCGGATTTGGATCTGGATCGGATCTGAGCTTTGTGCATCTCTAGTGGAAGTTTGTGACGATTGACTATTCTCATGCGGAGCGTTATGCGATGACTTGGGCGAGATTTACAGAGATGTTTAGAGATGAGTTTGTGCTAGTGGTTGAGAGAGAGAGAGAGAGAGGGAAAGAGAGAAGTTGTCCTAGGAGTTGCTTTCTTTCAAGCAGAAGACAGAGATGGTGACTAAGATCACCAACATGTTCCATGATAGGGCCCTGTTTTTCCCTGAGCATGTGTCTTTGGAGCACACATGTGTGAGTTAATATCTGAGTATCTTAAGGATGGATATTTGTGAGTTCATTGCAAACACTTCACATCGGACATTAATTGAGCTGCAGACCAATGCCATGAGGGGGGAGATTGAGCTGGAGGCTTAGGCGAGAGGGGAGAGGGAGATTCATGGGAGAGATAGGAGTCCAGTGTAGTCGCAGACGGCAACTAAGTGGTTAAAACCCGAAAACTCAAGAGCTGGAGGCCAGAAGGGCCTCACTTGTAGCAAGTGCGGAAAGGGTCACGAAGGACCCTGTCGGTCAAGGACTATTTGCTATTTGTGTGGCAAGGAGGGGAATATGGAGAATGATTTACCCAATCGATTTTCGGGTTTGCTTCAATTGCAACTAGACAGGTCACATAAGGTCTGAGTGTCCTTAGCTTGCATCGAGGATAGTTCAGACCCCTACTCCTACTATTTTGCATATTACTAATGGTCGGTAGAGGAAAGTCGAGGCTCCGAGGGCTCGATGGAGAGCATTTCAGCTAACAACAAAGGATGTTTAATTGTAACCAGGCGTCGTGGCTGATATTGTTAGATTAGGTGTCCAAGCTCATAACTATAATTGGTATAAACTTGAATTGATAGTAGCACAGTCCTTTTAGGTTGTCGTTAAACCTAGCAATTGGAAACGATGATTTTTGGAGAGAGTGGTTGATTTATTATTTGATTAATAAATTGAAATAAATATTTATTAATATATTATGAGAATAATATATTAACTAGAAATAGTAATATTTAATTAATAATTAATAAGAAATTAAAATTAATTTCACGATTAATGGAATTAACTAAAAGTGCAGGATCTAAAGTGCAATTGTTCAATAGTTAAGAAAAAGGCTCCACAACCTTCTACCAAGAGGGTGGACGGTTTCCAGTGGATAATCTTGGGTTTCTAGATTATCCCATGTGGATAATTATGGAGCTGGATAATTATCAATTTGAAATATTATTATTATATTTAGATTAGGGTTATCTAGGGCATCCTTGTACCACTATATAAAAGACCCTACACCGAGCAATTTTGGCCACTCATACTCTTAGAGATCTAGGCTAAAATTTTATCCTCCTCCATCCTCTCTCCATAATCTCCTTTTTTCTTGTGTTGGATGTGAACCAGTAGAGGCACGAAGCTTGTTGCGCTTGCTTCCAAAATATCAACAAGAGGATTTCCAGTTGTTTGCTATAAGAACTATAAGGTATGTAACCCTAATCCTTCTCTTTAGTAATTTTTGAAAATTACCTAGGGTTTCTAAGGGTTTTTTTCATAGTTATAGGTTCAATAGTGAAAACATAGATCTTGTTTTAGGTTGCATGCATACTTAAGAGTTTTAAGCTTGTTTTGTTATGCCTAAAACCCACCAGGTATGTGTTCGTTAATTATTTTTTATTGATTTGTTTTATCTTTGCTTATGATCTTTCTCCCGTTAGGTACTTTCCTTGTGAATTTTGTACATGCTCTTGGGATGTTTGACTCGGGTGTGAGTCGATATTTTGTGGCATCATCCTTTTGTTGAGATTTTAGCATTGCACGTGAGGCCCTGAGTAGGCCATTGAGGATTTCTATAACTGATGAGCATGTGGTCTCCGTTTCAAACATCTATCGGGGATGTGCATTGGAAATTTTTGGTGTTGGGTACGTGATAAACTTTATCCCTATTACGATAGTAGATGTTTGTATTATTGTGGGTATGGATTGGTTGAGCCGGTTTGGGGATCTGATTGAATGTGAGCGACAATTAGTGACAATTCGAGATCTTAGTGGGGGATTGCTTACCATTTACGGCGAGGATACAAGGTCAGGATCGACTTTTTGTTCCGCCACTAGAGTGAGGTAGTGTTTACAGCATGGGTGCATGGGTTATTTGGCATATGTGGTGGATACTCAGGTTGACGAGAAGAGATCGATTTCTATTTCTGATGTTCCTATTGCATGTGATTTCCCTGATGTTTTTCCGGAAGAGTTGCCATATGTGCCTCCTAAGAGGCAGGTGGATTTTCAGATCGACCCGATCCTTGGTGCGACACCGATTGCCAAGGCACCATATCTCCTTACGTCACCTGAGAGGCATGAGTTTTCCTCTCAGATTTAGGGATTGTTAGGAAAGTAGTTTATTCGAACGAGGCGCCATGTGGAGCACCGATCCTTTTTGTCAAGAAAAAGAATGGTTCACACTGGATGTACATTGACTATCGGGAATTGAACAAACTGACGTTGAAGAACCGTTATCTGTTTACGAGGATTAATGATCTTTTCAATCAATTGCAAGGGGCATCTTAGTTCTCCAAGATTGATCTGAGATTTGGTTACCATCAGATCTAGGTATGAGAGGAGGATATTCAGAAGATGTCCTTTCGAACTCAGTGTGGGCATTACTAGTTCGTGATGATGCCTTTTGGGCTCACCAATGCACTGATGCCATTCATAGATCTCATGAACCGAGTGTGTAGGCCCATGTTGGATCGGTCAATGATTGTCTTAATCGATGTTATTTTGGTCTATTCGAAGACCAGAGAGTAGCACGATGAGCATTTGCATGAGATTCTTGGGGTTTTACGGACGGATAGGTTGTATGCCAAATTCTCCAAGTGAGAGTTATGGTTGCGTGAGGTTCAGTTTCTGGGGCACCTCGTTAATCATAAAAGTATCTTGGTTGACCCAACGAAGATATAGGCAGTTATACGATGGGAGATTCCAAATTCTCCATCTAATATTCAAAGTTTTATCGGTTTGGCGGGATATTATCGGAGATTCATTCAGACTTCTCTAAGATTGTCTTCCCTCTCACTAAGTTTATGAGGAAGGATGTTGTGTTTAGATGGGGGCCTAGGCAGTAGGCATCATTTGAGACTCTTCGGCGGAGACTTTGTGAGGTGCCAATACTTGCCCTACCTGAGGGTTTTAAAGATTTTATGGTCTATTGTGATGCATCCATTTCAGGATGAGGTGTTGTGCTGATGTAGAGAGGGTATGTGATTGTGTATGCTTCGAGGTAGTTGAAGCCTTATGAGGCGAAGTATCCCACCCATGATCTTGAGTTAGGGGCGGTCGTTTTCGCCCTCAAGATTTGGCGCCATTATCTTTATGGGGTTCAGTGTACCATCTACATGGACCGAAAGAGCCTATAATATCTTATGGATCAACCTAATCTGAACATGAGGCAGATGAGGTGGATTGATGTAGTAAAAGATTATGATTGCAAGACTATGTATCACCCATGCAAAGGGAATATGGTGCCCAACGCCTTGAGCCGGAAGGCAGTCAGTGCCCCGATTCAGGATGTATGTTTGAGGATGATTGTGATAATTCTAGTATTGGAGATGATCCAGGATGCGTAGTCAAAGATCAAGGAGGAGAATTGGAAGAATGAGCGGGTGGCCAGCCAGGTTTCAGCCTTTGATATCGACAACAGGGGGTTATTGACTCTTCATGGATGGGTTTGGGAACCGTATACTGGTGGGGTCGACCGGTGTTAATGGATAAGTCCCACAAGTCAAGATTCTTCATGCATCTAGGGGATTTAAAGATGTATCTTAACCTAAAACATAACTATTAGTGGACGTATATTAAGAGGGACGTGGCCTGGTTCATGGAGCGGTGCTTGACCTGTCGGAAAATCAAGGCCAAACACCAGAACCCTCATGACATGTTGCAGCCCTTGGAGGTCCCACTATAGAAGTGGGGGCATATCACGAGGGATTTCATTACAAAATTGTCAAAGATTGCGAAGGGCTTTGATGCTATATGGGTCATAGTTGATCGTTTGATGAATAATGGTCACTTATTAGCCATAAGTAAGAGCTCTTCCATCGAGAAGTTGGCTGAGATTTATGTGCAAGAAGTAGTGGTTCATCAAGGAGTGTCGACTTCTATTTTTCATATCAGGATGTTCGTTTTACTTCCATATTTTGGAAGAGTTTTCATGAAGAGTTGGGCACCCAATTGCATTTTAGTACCACCTATCATCCACAGACAAACGGGCAGAGTGAACGGACTATTCAAATGTTTGAGGATATGTTACGGGCCTGCATCATTGATTTTGGTGGGAGTTGGGACTCCTACCTTCCTTTGGTTGAGTTTTCTTACAACAATAGCCATCATGCTAGCATTAAAATGCCCCCCTTTGAGCTTTTGTATGGGAGGAAGTGTTGGACTCCTATCTGTTAGGGAGACTTTGGACAAAGGGTCATAAGGAGCACTGAAATAGTGCTCAAGACGACATAGCTTATTCAGCAGGTCAGGAAGAGGTTGTTGATAGCCTAGAGCCGTCAAAAGAGTTACGTGGATCAGAGACACTCTGAGTTGGAGTTTCAGGTTAGAGATTTGGTGCTTCTAAAGGCATCACCTTAGAAAGGTGTTATCCGATTCAGGAAGTTGGGCAAGCTGGGCTCCAGGTTTATTGGTCCTTTTAGAGTGATAGCCCGAGTAGTCAAGGTGACATATCGATTAGAGCCACCTGAGGTGTTGAGTCAGATTCACGAAACCTTCCATGTATCCAAGTTGAGGAAGTATGTAGTCGATGAGTCGGTTGTGTTTCCTTGGAGGACATTCAGGTCGATGGTCGCCTGAATTACATCAAGAGGTCGATGACGATTCTGGATAGGAAGGTGATGACCTTGAAGAATAAGGTAGTGAACTTGGTTAAAATTAAGTAGAAACATCGAACAGGCTCTTTGTGGACATGGGAGCCTGAGGCTGAGATGTGAGAGCATCATCTTGATCTCTTCGCATAGGTTGGCTTTGAGGATGAAGTTTGATTCTAGTGTGGGAGAATTGTAACACCCGATGTCAAGTATTTTCATTTCATTCCTTTATATTTTAAATTCTTGTAAATAAGTCCCTTACGCTGGGCGTACCAGGTTGGTACGTTGGGCATAAGTCAACTTGGAAGTCGTAGCAGAGAAGGAGTACACTGGACGTACATGTGGGTACGCTGGGCGTACTCATGCATACCTTAAAGCCTAAATTTTTAGGGATGTGTCCCCTATTTAAGCATCTTAATCCCCTTGGATCTTCTCATGATCATCCTTCGTATCCTCTAAACCCTAAAATTGAAACCCTAGCTCTTATGAGTGATATTTGAACCTCGAGAGTGATTTTTGAGTATGCTTGGCAGTGAAGGAAGATCATTCAATAGGTGGTGTTGCATTCAAGCTTTTGGATCTAGAATCTACATCTATTTGTTCATCTTTTGAAGGTATAAAGTCATACCTTGGAGCTTGTTTTGTTAGATCTTGTTTAGACTTTGATTTAAGTTTATTTTGTCCCAAAACCTTGATCGTTGTGAGTGTGGAATACTCCAAAGCATATAAGTTGTCCTTTCAGACGTTTTAGGGTCTTAGAGTCATAAAAATGTTAGCTTAGTCCTTTCCTTTCTTCCATGCATGATTTATGGAGTTTTTGGTGAAGTGGAATGTTAGATTTTTGGGATTAAGCTCTCTTTAGCCATGCAAAGGCAATTCAGAGACTTTATGGATTAAGATACCTTTTAGAGTCAGATATGGGGTGTGGAATAAAGTGTCTTAATGATCAGCCACATACGTAGAGCTTACTCCTTGCTACGTACTACATAGGAAGTTGTGAGCCTGATCCTTCTTGCCTTTGCACTCTACGCCCAATGTATAGATGGTTATGTTCCGCGTACATCCGCACTTTGACTTTCGTTAACTTTGTGACCCATTTGTGCCTTACGTGGATTTGTGAGGAATTTTGAATGGGAAAATGGTCTTTGGCCTTAAATGTGGATTAGTGTTGTCTTGGGATGAGTAGGAATTAATTGGTGTTACTGTGTGATTATCTTTATTATTAATTTGGGTTAATTGGTGTGATTATTAAGCGGAGTCTAGTTCCGGCAGTTCGAGTGTGAGTTCTATCAGTCATATGTACCAGGTGAGTCTCCTCACTATTCTTACATGTGTGGCAGAATATATGTTTTGACTAGTTGGGTCTATGTGCTATTACTTTTATATGTGTTACTGTGTGTGTTGAGACTTTGGATAGTCTCCAAGGTTGTTGATAACCTACAAAGCGTGTTGTTTGACCACTAAGACTTCAGGTGATCTCCAGGGTTGCTGATAACCCATAACTATTTATTTTGTGTTGTGTTATATGTGGTATTTTGGGGAACTCACTAAACTTTGTGCTTACAGTTGTTGATTAAATATGTTTCGGGTGCTTTTAAGGATTGCGGAAAGATGATGACTTGATTGTACACGTTCGCCTCCTGTTTATGATTCTAGATATTTTGGGACACTTTGATGTTTTGATGATGATTTGTATTTGACATTTATGAATTTTTTAGATGGTTTTTATGAATAATGTTTTTATATGAATTTAAAAATGTAAAATTTGGTTTGGAAATTTGGATGATATACTTCGTCGGCTACTTCGCGTTCTATTTTTTAATTTACAGTTTATGAGGAATAAACTGTAAAATACCTTGCGAAATTCATAACTTCTTCATATGAACTCCATTCTCAACATTCTTTATATAGACAAATTCGTATTTACGAGGACATCAACGTTCATTTAGATTGTTTTATCTAAGGAGCAACCGATCTCTACTTCACTTTTTATGACACACACACACACACACTATATCATACCGAACGCAAAAACTTTGAAAAATCATAATCATTTCATACGAAATCAAATTTCAGCGTTCTTTATACTTAGAGCTTCGTAATTACAACTACTAAGACTTTCATTAAGTTTATTTATTCTAAATAATCATCTGTTAAAATATTATTTTTATCGCTTTAACGATAAATTTATAATATAGTTTTCTATAAATTATATAATTTTAATATTTGTTCGCATAACATGTATATAGTTCATATGAAGAACAATTAATCTATTCAAGGATTTTATATTATTCAATAAAATGAATAATTGTTTCAACATCTAGCTCGAATTCACGGGCATTATACTATAGGTTAAGAAATATAAACTTAGTTTCAATTTCTAAATCCAAATTAAATTATAATCAAATACTAAGCAGAAAAGATTATGACAACGTAATTTAAAAAACTATGTAAGATTCTATTTTACAATGTTAATACAAAATGTATTTCCATAATCTTAAGAAAAATCGTAATCTTTAAATAATATTCACGCACTAAATTTGACATATTGAGGAGGCTTTCATGCATGTGTTTTGGCATTTACTAGATTTAATCTTTTGAAAATAATATACAAAGTCGAAAATTGAGCCATAATGTATGTACTTTGGAAGGCTTACTTTATAATTGTTATACATGGTGCAAGATGCCTAAGATAAAAAGGAAACCCATAAATCTGCATATGTGGAATTGTTCAAAGGGTAATTCCAGATTACCTCAAATAAATGATAATTAAATAAACCCAATAACTTTTCATATATAAAAGGTTATGATACCAGGTGAATATGACCACTTTGGAATCAATACTATTTCTTTTTGATAATAACTTATTATGCCTTTATAACCTTTAAAAAAGAATAGAATAAATCCACAAGTTAATAAAAGAACTGAAACTTATTGATACGAATATGAAAAATAACATAATTTAATTCAATCCTTACAAAAGTGAGAAAAAATAAACCCAGAAATTAATCACACAGCCGTGTAATCGCTCGAACTAATGATCAAGATAATAATAAAAAAAAAATATGATTAATCTAGTAAAAGAAAGCTAAAGCAACAGCCAAGAAAGTGACCGGCACCGCAGCCATCAAAGATACAGCGTTGCTAGGTGCTGGTGGAGGAGGAGTGGAGTCACCGGCAGGAGATGGGGTGGTGGTGTCTGTAGGAGATGGGCTGGATGCAAAAGGTGATGGTGGGCTGGCCCCAACCGGAGAAGGTGCGGGAGAAGAGGTAGGTGGTGTGGTGGTGGAAGGGCCGGGGGCTGGGGTTGGGCTGGTGGTTGGTGGAGAAACCGGTGACGGTGACGGTGACGGTGTTGGTGTGGGGGTAGGGGTAGGGGTGGGGGTGGGGGTGGCTGCTGGAGGAGGAGTGGTGGGTGTAGGTGCTGGTGGTGGGGTGGTAGGTGCGGCGGCTGCAGCAGCTACGTTGACGGTCAACTTCTGACCAATCTGGCAATGTGATCCGACGGTGCAAACGTAGTAGTGGGTGCCTGGAGCTGTCAAGGTGACGGTAGCAGGGCCGTTGGTGGCGATGGAAATCGGGTTGGCGGTGGTGCATGGGCCATAAGCCGCTTGTGATACTTCCGCCACGTTGTGCGCACCGGTGGTGAAGTTAAAAACTGCAACCGAAAAAAAAAAGTTAATTAACCAGATAAAATATATAAAATATAAATAGCTATAATTAGTCAAATTCCTACCACTAAAGTCAATTAAATATATCACATAAAATAAAATAAAAGTAATCGCATTATTGTTCTTTATTGCTTTCAAAGTAATTGACGGAGTAGGTTTGTTTGCATGTGACATGTTTTCCCATTTATTCATAATCATATTAAATAATATATTCCAATTTTTAATCAACGAATAAAACTAATAAAACACAGTTTCTAAAAGTAAAGTGCATGTGGCCGTGGAAGCGGCGGTGGACGGCGGTTTGAATTACGTACCAAGAGAGTCGCCGACGGTGAAGTTCTGTTGGGAAGCCCAGGTTGTGTAAGCGGCGGCGCCGTTTGGAGGAATGTTCCAGCCCAAGGCGTCTCCGACGACATGTCTTGTCTGAGCAATGGAGCTTTGCATCTGCATGGAAGCGACCATCATCACCATCAAGATCACCATACTCGACTTCATTGATCCAGCCATTTATGTGTTCTTCAAACTAAGAATCTCAGGTCGCCCCGTTTCTCTCTCTAAAACACTCCTGAGTTTCTCTCTCTAAGCACCTCGTGAGTTTCTCTCTCTGAATGTATTAGCTAGGTTTGTGGAATGTGATTTATAGGAATAGCCAAATAGGTGTTTGTATATATAGGAAAGTTTAAGAAGTAGCGGAGAAAGAGCGCCTTCTCCGTGTTATAAGCATATACAAACTCGTTTGCATTTATTAATAAATAAATCCAAAAGAAATTACTTCTAGAAAATACATTAAAACGTTGAATTTTCTGGATAACAATATAAAATATTTTGATTATGGTATGCTTTTAGTATAGATACAATGTTTTCGGGATGCATGAAAATAAATTATTATTCTTTTTGTAATTTAATAGTTGAATTATGGTATGTTAGTGTATATGGTATGTTATTATACACGATATTTACGGAATGCATATTAAATATTATTATTATTATTATTATTATTATTATTATTATTATTATTATTATTATTATTTTGAACGGCAGATTATTATTATTATTATTATTATTATTATTATTATTATTATTATTATTATTAGCTTTTACCCCTTCAAAATATTTATGAGTAAATTCATGATAAGTACATCAATTTTAAATATTTAGAACTCAAGGCAAAAAACACAGCTTTTAAATTAACATCTTCCATAATATATGGAAATGTTCAGATAAGCGTAAACAAACACAAAAATGCTAGAATAAATCCCAAATATTAATCATTCACAATTAAGTTATCAAAAGAAGTTGAATATATAAAATTCACATAATATTGGTTCCTAATAAATAGACCTTCAAATTAATATATTTTATAAAATAAATAGGACTTTTTTTTTTATTTAAATCTGTCATACTTCTTATTCACATTTACCTTATATTCACAATCAGATAAAGTACGTATCACATTCACAATCTTTATTTATATGTAAATAAACTTTAGGTCTACTTGTTATTAATTTATATGTAATAACAATATATATATATATATATATATATATATATATATATATATATATATATATATATATATATATATATATATATATATATATATATATATATATATAAAGGAACCAACGAACCAATAATGAACGTTAAAATCATAAAGATCAACGGTTAAGAAAATAAATATACACTTGTATATTGAACGCACATACATTAGATTATATCACAAAACTCACCACTTTACAAAAAAAAAAAAAAAAAAAAAAAAAACATATTTTTTACGTTTAATTTTTTTAAGCCATGTTTTTTATCGAAAAAACATAATATACCGTTATTTATGATTTTTCGTTCTCGTAAAGATCCATGTTGATATATAAAAAACAAACATTTTTCCTCGAAAAAACCTACTTCATTTTCTTGTTATTATTATTATTTTTTTACATTTAAGCTTATTTTTATCCAAAAAAAAAACTAATTATATCAAAAATCTAAATTTTTGTTTTCTAACAATAAACATCTACATCGATTAAAAAAAATCTCGATCACTTACTATTTCAATTTTAACATTCATAATGTCAATCTGACTTACTATTTCAAATTTTTGACCATTCACAAATTAAGTGATATTTACATATGAATCGATATATATTTTCATATAGTTTTATAATATTTTAACGTTTTAATTACTCGTAAATTAGTATTGTAAAAACAATAAATTGATTTATTCACATTGTGAATCTGAACTATATATAATTTCATTTTTAGAATTTACAATATAAATCTGACTTACTATTATTTACACTGAGAATATGAGCAGATTCACAATTTGAATCTAAACTGAAATTTCAATTTTTTTTTCTTTTAAATATCAATATAAATCTATATTTAAAGAAAATAAAAAAATATGAATTTTAATATATTTAATATCTTTTTGGATAAAAATTAGATCGTAACTTAAAAAAAACAAAATAAAAATAAAATGGATTTTTTTCGAAAAAAAATTAATTTTTTATATATCAATATTGTTCTTTATAAAAGTGGACATAAAATTGTGAACAACAAAATATATATATATATATATATATATATATATATATATATATATATATATATATATATATATATATATATATATATATATATTTCAATAAAAAACATGATCTATAAAAATTAAACTAAAAAGATGAGTGAGTTTTCTATAATCTGGAGCATAAATGTTCGTTATAAAAGTATACAACCGTTAATTTTGTCATTGATCGTTTTAAATTGGTTAATTGGTTTATATATATATATATATATATATATATATATATATATATATATATATATATATATATATATATATATATATATATGAGAGAGAGAGAGAGAGAGAGAGAGAGAGAGAGAGAGAGAGGTGGAAGGTGATCGGAAAGTTGAAAAGAGAGGTGTATGGGGAAGTTGACCCATGACGAAGAGTGAAGTCAAGATTGTGATACGTTTGCCGTGGTTCGTGGGTGGGACCATTCCGCTCACCGGTCTTAGATTAGGTGGCTTGTTTTGGTTTGTGTTTTGAATCTTTCAATATTCATGAATTTTAGTTGAACACTTTTTCTTTTTATGAGTTTTAAATTGTAAATATGGAGAAGACACGACTTGATCATTTTAACTCAAAATTTAAAATGCTTTAGATAATAAATAGGGGTCGTATCGTGTTTTTATTTAATATTATAATTTATATAATAAAACAGGACATGATATTATGTTGTGTATTACTTTTACTAAAAAGGAAACGGTCCACTTAAAACAAAATAAAATCAAAATAGATAAACAGATAAAATGAAATAAACTAAAAAGTTTATTTATTGCAAAATTAATCTTATAACACATAACAATCATGTTGAATAGGAAAAACACGACAAATAGATTTTAATATCTTGTCAATTTCATGTATTGAATCTTGAACACTAAATGAAATATATATATATAGAGTAAATTACACGAATGGTCCCTATGGTTTAGGGTAATTTACGCATTTGGTCCTTAATTTATATTTTTAATTCGAAAGGTCTGTATTGTTTGTTTTTGTTACGCGTTTGGTCCCTGTCATACATAAAAAGACTATTTACCCTTGATTTTTTAATCTATATAAATAAACGCACCCCCAACCCCACCCCTTTCACCTTATCTTACCTGCCCCATCATTTTTTTTTCTATTTAAATAATAGTCGTTTTGGGTAAGACAGGGACCAAACGTGTAACAAAAACAAACATTAGGGACCAAGCGCGTAACAAAAACAAACAGTAGGGACCTTCCGAGTTAAAAAAATAAGTTAGGGACCAAACGCGCAAATTACCCCAAACCATAGGGACCATTCGTGTAACTTACTATATATATATATATATATATATATATATATATATATATATATATATATATATATATATATATAACCCTTAAAGTTTAAATAAATAGTTGAAACAAGTATTTAGTTGACTTTATTACTAGTCCGTAAGTATAAAATTCATTGAAATTCACGTTCGTATGAAAAAGTTATAGACCTTTGAAACAGAGTAACATGTTTAGGGTAAAGTACATTGTTTGAATAAAAAAATGAGGGAAAACGGTTGTATAGCCATTCCACGACCACGCTTTTTTCTCTAACTCCCCAAACCTCAAATTTAATGAAACATATTGTTATTTATGGAACTTTTGGGAAAAAACATGATAGTGTAATTTAAGCATGAACGTGTAACATGGTCGAACTCCAAAAAAGCTCGTATATCTTGTGTTAAAATGATATATATCCTCTTATTTCATCATACACGAAACTAAGGGCGATTTAAAGAGCTCTAGACAATGAAATTGAAGACTTATCCAAGGCTTCTCAAGAGAATCAACTGTTGGATTAATGTCTAAGTCCATAATTATAATTGGTAAGACTTGACCCGACCCGGCATGGTCCATTTGGGTTGCATACTATCATGCACTTGGATAGACTATAATGAGAGAAATAAGACACTTATGGTTATTAATATATTATAAGTTCTAGTATATTAATAATAAGAATAATGAGATTATTTAATTAGTATTGATCAAGAATTAATCTAGGATTAATTAAGTGATCAAAAGAAGACTAATTAAATATATGGGTTGATTGTGTAAATCATCCATACTTGTATAGTGGGCTAATGCTCCATGGATTATCTAGTTGGGCCAAAACCCATATGATGCTCCATGGATGCTCCATGGTATATTTGAACCCATGGATCCAAGGAAATGGAAAGTCATGACAATTAGAGTTTACCCTAATTGTATAACTATATAAGCATCTTATTCTTGAGGAAAATCGGCCACTAAAGAGACTAATATTATTCTTGAAGAGGGCTAGCCGATTTCATGAAGTGTAGAATTCTCTCTAAGTTATTCTAAGTGTTTTGATGATTGTGAACCATTTGAGGTGTCACACTTAGGGCACTAGGCACTCAAGCTTCATGAAGACAAGCACCATCAAAGAGGTATGTATTCTATCTTGTTATATTGATAGTTTTGTATGCTAGATTAGGATAATACCTTGGATGTTCCTATTTGCATGTATAATAGAGAAAACATAGATCCAAGGTATTTAGGGTTGCATGTACACTTAGGAGTGTTAGAATGCTCATAACCCAACAGTGGTATCAAAGCCTAGGCTTGTTTTCTTGTTATACTGGCAATAGAAGCTGAAAAATCGAGTTTTGTTGCTGTCTACCCAGCAGACTCGCCGAGTCCATGAAGGGACTCGACGAGTCCAAGGCAAAATGCATCCAACTCGCCGAGTTATGTTCATGCACTCGATGAGTTAGACCCCATACAACATATTTTCGAGGTTTTTGGCTAGAAATGGACTAGGAACATTACCCTAAGTTGTTTTTGAACTTATAAACTTGTTTTTTTAATGTGGTAATGTTCATGCTAATCCATTTTCAAAGATAATTGTCAATAGATTAATGTTTTGTATTAGTTTAAAGACTAATTACATGAAAAAGTTTGATTTGAATTATCTTGTTCTTATGAGTTGCTTAGATTAATAGAAAAGTTAATTGAAATAGTTGTTTTCAATCCATTTTAATCTAAGAGTTGAGTATAAAATGTGTTTGTGTAACTTGTCCTCAAGTTACATGAAGAGTCACATTAAAGACTCATAAAACTCATAAAATTAGCAAAGGTTACAAAAAATGAAGAGTCTAGTTCTAATTAATTGGAGTTATGACTCCATAATTTGTCCTCAAGTTATGGAGGACCAAGAGTCTCTTTATTAAATAAATAAATAAAATAAAAAAATGTAACCTTAATTAATTCCATAATTTATAAAAATAAAGAAAAGTTAATTCTTTTATTAGTTTAAAGTCTTCCATAAGTTATGGAACTTGAAGAGTTTTTGGATTAAAACTACTTTAAACACATAAGTTATGGAATTAATTAGTTTTGAATAGTTTCAAAACTTACCCTCAAGTTTTGGAATTTGTAAAGTTTTCTCTTATGAATACTTTAATTCCAAGTTAGCCCTTAGAATTTTAAGAGTTAAAATTCAATCCTTATACTTTATAATATTATAAGTTAATAATAATATATATGTATAAGAGTAAAGTCAGTCTTACCGCTAGTACGCCTCATTCACGAAGCTGATCTATAAGGTGGGTATAAGGTTGTTGCCTATAAAATGGCAGCTTAATGGGTGTCCACTCTCACCCACCGCTTGCTTGACCGGTGGAGGGTCGTTAGCCGAACGGGTTTGACAGGACTATAATTCTCCCTTCATTAAAAGTATTAATGATAAATACTAAGTAACTAAAATCTTAATAATTCCCAATCTTAGTTACTTAGGAAAATGTGAATAAGGTGCTAATCCATGAAATTACACTTTACACTTTGTCTAAGTCGTTAGTGGAGCGTGTGTGGTTAACCGGCACACTAACTTGGACTTAACAAGGTAGGTAAAGGGTGACTTAATATTTATCATAGTATCGATGGAGCGTGTGTGGTTAACCGGCACATCGATTGAGGGGTAATTTATTAAGGGTACCAAGTAATTTGCATGGTTACTTCACACCTTGTTTTGTGATCCTCGGCATCCCAGTCACAAAACCTGAAGGGCACACTCGAGATTGAAACATGCCATTGAACAGTTCAATGAATCTCAAAAGATCTAGGAGTTTCAAAAACCAATTAAAACCCAATAATACATTTCGTTTATGTTGGTGGAAATTGGTGAATCGTCATTCACCTACCTTCAAATTGTTTTATAGCTTGGATTACGGCATACCTCTTCTAAGTTATAAAATAGTCTGTTGGGTCCTAGCCTTAATATTTCATATTGGGTGTCATATTAAGGACTTTAAGATCAACTATCTTGAATATCTCCCAAAACATGTCTTGTTTAGACATTTATGATCTTCCCAAATCTCTTGAAACAAGCTTTCCTAAAAGAAGATGATGTCCCATGGAAATCATACTTCTTTCACCTCCTCCAATTATTCTCCCTACCCCACAAGTTCTTAAAAAGTTTAAGGTCACTCGAGCCCTATTGGCAAGTGAAGGTCTAGGTGTGGTCACATCTTGGAGATGTAGTCATATATTGACAAGCCGGGAGAGTTGGGTGTCAAAGTCTTGAGAAATTTGGTGGTTCAACTACTCTCTAAGTCACATAGTGAGTTCTTTTGGAACACCTATGAAACAGACTATGACAATACCCTTAATGATCTTATCTATTTGTTAAGATCAACTTCCTGAAACTTTATGGACATTGACAATGGTGACACTGGAAATACGGAAAAAACATTCTCTTCCCAAGGAAAGGGATTGACCATAGTCAACTAGGTTGACCAAATGGTAAAGAGAAAAGGTTAAGTTTGTAATAGTCCTGTGTACCATTATCAAAGGGTCCATATGTTTATATTGCCAAAGGAAGGGTCATTAGTTGCGAAGCTGCCAAATTTACCTAAGGATGTTAAAGTCAATAAGTTTGACTCTACTTCAGGTAAAGTCCACTACTCTAACTCTGTTAAGTTTCTATTCTGAGACTCCTGATACATGATATGACTGGGTCACATGGTAATGTTTTAAGAATCAAAGAAAAAGTAAAGGAACTTAAAGAAAGAATATGCTGAATCTGATCGCATAGATGGATTTCTATCGCGTAGTTTGAAGATCGGATTCTTGAGCTACTTCTTAGGAGTTATGAGGTATTGCTTAGGAATAGATAACAACAAGTTTTCATATGGAATTGTAAGGATAAGTTTTTCCGCATAGTTTTAAAAATAAAAGAAAATTTTTGATTTTATTTATTTTAAGATATCTTTACAATGGCATTTGAGGAAAAATTGTTGCTTATATGATTCCATTAATAGCAAGAGTGGAAATATGAAATTGATTCCTTCATTTGTGGTAATGTCTAAATTTACCAAATAAGGAAAGATTCTCATCACCAAGTCTCAATTGGACCGGAACTTGGAATCATGCAAGTTGTATAGCATGATGAATGAGAACTTTCAAGTATTGGAAAAATTAAGACTAATTACTTGTTCACATGGATGTGTGAGTCAAGTAATGGACTAAGGGATCGAGTACATAGTCATGTGCACTGATTAAGTCCACCACAAAAGATGTAAGGCTATTCGTCATAGTTTACTAAAGCTCAGTAAATATGATTATACTTACAAGCTTAAGTGTAACTCTGAGACATTGGAAAAGGTTTCAATGCATAGCAGAGCGGATAAGAAGAATCAAATTAGGTAGAAGGATAAAAGTTTCTCAAATCTGAAAAGATGGGAGAGTACTTTAGTATCAGCTTTGTGATCATCTCAATGATTAAGAAACCATATCAAAATTAGTTCTCTAAGGAAGTCTTAGTGCATTCTTATGACTAAGAAGAAGGGATCTTGAAATTGTTGAAATGGTTAAATCAAGAAGATGAGTCATACTTCGTTCCAATACAAGTCTTAGAGTCATACTCCAAGATTGTAATATGAGTGACATGTCTTAAAGAAGGTTTAAGAACACTTATCAAATGTAAGAGTAAAAGTTTTCTACTCTTGTACATTTGAAATTGGTAAGTTGTGATGTTTTGGATAAAACAAAGACCAACTTAGGCCAATTGTGTGAAGTGTTTGTCTTGGTTAGAATCCACACTATCTCTTGGATGTTTGACAAGGGAGTCTTATAGGTCAATAGGACAGTGGGAGTCTTAAAGGTCTTGAAAGTCTCAAGAACTAATCAAGAATAAAACCTAAAGTTCTTCACTAGCACACGACTTGAGGTTTATAACCTATCGTGTTGACATATTCTGTGCCCATTTCAATCAAAGTTGGCTTTGCATATGAGTTCTTAGAATTCTCAATTGGTTGCACAACAACTTGGAAGCAATGGCAGGCCCTTGAGCTGCCAGGTGGCAAGAAATTAAGATTGAGTTCAATCCATAAGGTTTGGATTTGTCATTATCCTTGTCTTGTGACTATGGTTTTGACAATTCACATGGATAAGAACTCATACACCATTAAATCTAAGTGTCATAAGGTTTCTCTCTGATTCATGAAAATGATGGTGAAGAAACACTTTCACTAAGTAGATTTTAGCTAGATAGCAATTGTGATATTTGCATTCTCAAAATCGTTAGTGGAGCGTGTGTGGTTTACCGGCACACTAACCTGGACTTGTGAGAAGTGGCAAAAAGGCCTAACCATTATGATTACGGCATCCCTCTTCATAATTGTTTAGACACAGAAGTGTGCTATCTAAGGGAAGGTGTATGATTTTGATAAAGTTCTATCAAAACAATCCAGTATAAAAAATATGAACTTTGGTAAGAAAGTCAATAAAGTATTGATTTCTAGAAGTCCAACTGATTTCTGAGTACATGTCAAAGCTAGTGGGAGCATAAGTGTTATGCTAATAATCATCATGTTAGTGGGAGCATGATAATTATGATAAAGATTGCAAGTTAGCAATGTTAATTATAGAAAACAAAAGGTTTCAACTGGGAAAAAGTTGTTTTGCTATAATTAAGGGAGAGGAAATTATACTTCATCTCAAATCTATAAGCTTAGATCGTGAGGTTTTAATCATTTAGTCAAGGATATATATGAATTCATGTTGGAATGGCTCAACATAAGGAAATTCTGTATATGGGTCCATTATTTGCGTTCTAAAATTCGATTATGATTACGGCATCCCTTTTTATAATCTGAATTATGAGAACTTGGCAAATAGAAATGGAAATGTTATAGCAAAAGACTGGTTTAGTCTTTATGTGAGACATCATGAATCGTGTCCCATATGCTTCGGATATAGGATCGATTACATGTGCTATATTCATCCTTTCTAAAATTTTCCAAATGCCTAGGGCATTAAGAAGGGAAAAGGTTTAGAACTGGATATGACTAAAAGGATTAAACAATTGTCGAGGACAATCTAAGGTTTACCAAAGATTGGTTGCTCAAGGATAGTTGGAAGTGTAGTGATAATTCTAGAAGGACCATATTGACATAATCTGTAAGCAGGCAACTCTTGTTCAGAAGTGATAGTCAAAATGAATCTGGAAATGTTTCAAAGTCAGAAATTTCAATCTGTGTAAGATTAAGGAAACTTAATGCAAGAAGGATGTTTCCAAGGAATTGATCTCCTTTGGAATACTCTGTAATGATTGTTGCCAAGTCTTTCTGACTTTGTGCATAGTCATTACAAGAGGATCAATGCATATAAGTTTAGAATCTAACAGATTTCAGTAAATGACATGAATTTGGAATTCTTGCATTTGCAGTAAGGATTTGGGAGTGTGAAAAGAGAATCATTGAAGTTATGTTCAATTGATCTAGTTCACAAAGTAAAGATCATAGACAAACATAGTATGCATACTTGGTGTATGGCATGACTAGTGTTTAGAAAAACATAGTGTACATGCTTGGAGCATGGGACAACTATTGTTTTAAATTTAAGAATAATGTTGATAGCTGAAACAATATACAATGAATAATGTGTAATCATATGGTGATAAATAAAAGGTGTTTTATTTATATTCATAAGTTCTGAGACCATATTGGATTCAATTATTATTGTGTTGCACTTTGCATGTTTTGACTTCCCGAATAAACTAGGTTATTCTTCCGGAATGACTAAGTTATTCAAACCATCCACAGTCGGTCATATGTTGGAAGTAGATATGAATTAAGACTGTCATGGGTTGGCTTGTAGAGGTCTAATGTGTTGGACAAAGGGCTATAACACTCATGAGTGCTCATAAGTTCTGAGTATTGGATTCAACCCGCGCTCATTGGAATCACTTCATGGATTTTATCACGAGTGATCATGAGACGATAATATCTTATATTCTTCAAACCTAGAGATATGAGTTGTTACTATGAGTTGGTTGTACATTGATTGCACGAAACTGCATTTGGTAACTCGGTGCTATAAAACGTGCCTTTGTGTATGATTCAACAAGTAGTAGAACAAGCCATATGAGTCGAATTTTATCCATTCCTTTTACCTTCGGGATAAAAGCGATATCTGTGGGCCCCTCGATGATTTGATGATGACAAATGGAAGTGCTCGGCCGGGCCAGGACTGATTTGATTTGTTCAATTAGTCAGTTGTCATAAATCGGAAATCGGGAAACAACTAATGGACAGAGAGAATGATTATAATCCATGTCTCAGTCCATATGATATCTAGAATGGAGGAATATATGATCCCTTATCTAATGGACAAGTCATTGACAAGATCAGAGTTCATCTACAAGGTCAGAGTTCGACAGAAGCTTTTGAGAGCTACGATTGCCAGTTGGTTCCTGAAGTCATACGCAATAATAGTTTTAGACTTATCCAAGTGGGAGACTGTTGGATTAATGTCTAAGTCCATAACTATAATTGGTAAGACTTGACCCGACCCGGCATGGTCCATTTGGGTTGCATACTATCATGCACTTGCATAGACTATAATGAGAGAAATAAGAAACTTATGGTTATTAATATATTATAAGTTCTAGTATATTAATAATAAGAATAACGAGATTATTTAATTAGTATTGATCAAAAATTAATCTAGGATTAATTAAGTGATCAAAAGAAGACTAATTAAATATATGGGTTGATTGTGTAAATCATCCATACTTGTATAGTGGGCTAATGCTCCATGGATTATCTAGTTGGGCCAAAACCCATATGATGCTCCATGGATGCTCCATGGTATATTTGAACCCATGGATCCAAGGAAATGGAAAGTCATGACAATTAGAGTTTACCCTAATTGTATAACTATATAAGCATCTTATTCTTGAGGAAAATCGGCCACTAGAGAGACTAGTATTATTCTTGAAGAGGGCTAGCCGATTTCATGAAGTGTAGAATTCTCTCTAAGTTATTCTAAGTGTTTTGATGATTGTGAACCATTTGAGGTGTCACACTTGGGGCACTAGGCACTCAAGCTTCATGAAGACAAGCACCATCAAAGAGGTATGTATTCTATCTTGTTATATTGATAGTTTTGTATGCTAGATTAGGATAATACCTTGGATGTTCATATTTGCATGTATAATAGAGAAAACATAGATCCAAGGTATTTAGGGTTGCATGTACACTTAGGAGTGTTAGAATGCTCATAACCCAACATCAAAAACCAGCAGTTCTACTAAAATTGAAGGTGGTATGTTCTTTATTGTAAGCTATAAGGTGTTTTAATGATTAAATTGGAAGGGGTGAAGAAAACCCTAGTTCTTAAATCTCATGTATGTAACATCCTGTTTCAGATCGTTTTGCGATTCAAGGCTCGTGGGCCGTAATCCGTGTATGAGAATGTTTCGAGGCTTTGAAGGAGAAAGGTTTAGACCCTTCTTGGATATGAATAAGGTATGTGATTGAGTGATGAAAGGTTCGAGTTGTGCTTTAGAGCCCAAGAATATCGGTGAAGGCGGTTAATCGATCTTTTTTGAATTTTGGGTTTTATTCGTGGAGTTTTCAGGCTGTGACGAGTTGCTCGAAGCGTAGGGCTTCTCGTGTAACAGCCGGATTTTATCAGGTATCTTGTATATTGTATTTTTTTTGTTGATTTGTGAGGAGACTCGGCGAGTTGGAGCTCAGACTCGCCGAGTAGGGACGCGGATCTGGACGCGGGATCGCGCCTGGACTCGACGAGTCCAGGATATGGACTCGGCGAGTCAGCGCTGTGTAATGAAACCCTAATTTCTCGGGTTTGAGACTTATTTAAAGGGCCTAATGGCCGTCATTTGTGCTCACCAGCCCCTTGAGTGAAACCCTAATCGAGTGTGAGCATTTGGAGCTAAGTAGGAGGCCATTATTGACCTTGGAGGTGCCATTGTTGCAAGGAAGGAGAAGAGCTAGCCAAGGGAAAGCAAGAGGAGCCACTTCTGTGGGTTTGGAGTCCAGAGCATCACTTTTGTGGTAATAAATCCGAGTTACCTTCTTCCTTGTTGTTGTTTATCTAGATTTAGGGTTTGTTGAACCCTTTTATGGCAAGATCTAGTGTCCTCTTGGTCCCTTATGAGGTTTGAACCATAGATCTGGACCCTTAGAGGTCCAGAGTGTCCCTTTACCCAAGCTTTTTGGGAATCAATGGAGGCTTTGGATTGGAATCCTCATTCCTTAGGTCAAGAACTCCATTTATGAGCTATGGGGTGTGTTATGGGCACCAAGATAGGAACTATACGTGATGAATCAGTCGAGGGAGGCCAGATCTATAGTTTATGGAAGCAGATCTGACCTTAGAAGCAAGTTGGAGTGGTTGCATGGCATGGACTCGCCGAGTCTGTTCATCCGACTCGGCGAGTAGCTTGAAGATTGCCTTGGGACTGCTCAGCGAGTGGTCCAATCGAGTCATAGGTAGACTCAGTGAGTCAGGGTGAGTTGGAGAGGGATGACGAGTGGACTGAGTCAAACTTGGACTCGGCGAGTTGTCCTTGAGACTCGGCGAGTTGAGTCGGGGTGGCCCCGCGATTCATTCAGGTGAAACTCGTCGAGTAAAGGGGGGGAATACTCGACGTGTAATAAGGGGATTTCAGAGGGTTGGTGAAAACGTCTAGACTCGCCGAGTCGCCATAGTACTCGCCGAGTCCGGTCAGAGTTGACCGTTGACCGTTGACCAGAGTTGACCTGTGTTGACTTCTTATGGATAGTCAACCTTAGAGATATAAAGTGGTAATTAGAAACATATAATGTTATAGGAGGATTAGAGCTCGGAGGATCGAGCACGAGGGATTTTCAGGATTCGTGAGATACTGAGATACGCGAGGTGAGTCTTCTCACTATACTATATTACCTTGAGTAGGTAACCAGAGTTATGCGATAGAGTATTTGTATGCTATGTATGCTATGTGTTGTACTGCATTATTACTATGTGATTTATGTAGTGCATGCTTATCAGAGCTAGAACCTGAGGGTTCACAGAGTTTGGGTGCACGGACCCACATAGTTATTGCCTCGAGTGGCTAATATGTGTTATATGAGGTATTTTGGGGAACTCACTAAGCCTTGTGCTTACAGTGTTTGATGTTATTGTTTCAGGTACTAGTGACGACCGCGGGAAGGCGCCGGCTTGATCCGTACACACACACTCGGAGTTTTTACATTGTGATCTTGGGATTTTGTATTGAACTATATTGGATAATTAATATGGTTGTTGATGAATATTAATCGAATTTTGTTTTATAAGAAAATCAAAAATTTTGTTTTGAAATTTACAGTGTTACAATTTGGTATGAGAGCCTTGGTTTGAGGGATTCGGGTACACCTTCGGGAGTATTTGAACTCAAACTGAGGAATTGGAAAGATATTTTCAAAAGAAAACCTAACTTTTATAAGAGTAAAAGATTTTCTTGAAAAAGAAACAAATTCCAGGAAGAAACGTGTGTACGATCAGTCAGCGCCCGAACGGTGAATTCCCAAAATACCTTTATATTACGTGATATTAATATTGATATGATGTATCTGCATGCTAGAGTAGGCTAGGTATTGCTAATAGGACTAGAGTGGCCTGATTTGTGATGCCTTAGCCTAGGGAGGGGTGAGCTGCTATGAGATGCTGAGAGTGAGTAGGTAGCAGCAAGGGGCTTATGAGAGATCTATTAGAGAGTGGTCTACGCATGATAGAGTACTTGGGAATTGGGATCCGAAGAGGAAGGTTTGGGGTGTGTACTGAGACGGTGTGGACAGTAGTATTGGGTCCGTACTACTGAAAGCATCGGGGCAGTACACAGTCCAAATAAGAATCTTTGGATACCAAGAATCAAGGAGGGGTGGATTGTCGAGTGTAAGAATGTTCAAGTGAATTCTAATTTATCGCATGTTGTATTTCAGAGGTTGATCATGGTGAGGACACGTCATATGCCGGAGGGTGCCGGAGCTAGTGATGAGGAGATTCGACAGATCATTCATGAGGAGGTGGCTGCGGTCATTAGAGCTGAGATACCAGAGATGTTCGGGTCTATTAAGACCGTGCTGATTGAGACATTTGACGAGCGTTACGCCGCTCTTTCTGAGGCTGCTGTTGCAGCGGCTACCGCAGCGATCGCTGCGGCGAGACCCCAGGGAGGTGATGCATCACTGTTTCGGGAGTTCAGCAACACCAAACCACTAGAGTTTGATGGTACACAGGATTCGGTGGCAGCTATGAGGTGGATATCTGATATGGAGGGGTGCTTCTTCACTTTCTCATCTCCTGAGCATCTGAAGGTTCGGTTCGCGCTGAACCAGATTCGCTTGGGAGCGAAGGACTGGTGGAAGTTTGTGACGGCGCATTTCACGCCTGCTGAGCTTTCAGCAGTGACCTGGGAGAGGTTCACTACCATGTTCCGAGATGAGTACGTTCCCCAGGTGGAGAGGGAGCGTTTGGCACAGGAGTTTCTGACCCTCAAGTAGGGTACTGAGTCAGTTACAGCGATCACGAGGATGTTTCATGAGAGGGCGATGTTCTGCCCTTAGCACGTGTCCACTGAGCAGGCACGTATGAGCCGCTACCTGAGCATTTTGAGACGGGATATTCGGGAGTTCGCCGCGAACTCCTCGTATCGGACATTTGCTGAGCTTCAGGCAAATGCCCGGAAGAGGGAGATTGAGCTTGAGACTCAGGCCAGGGAGGAGGCGGAGTCTCTGGGGAGGGATCGGCGGCCGGCACAGCTCCAGCCGGCAGCCAAGCGGGCCAAGCCCGTTGATCCCAAACCCGGGAGCCAGAAGGGCCGCACTTGCGGGAAGTGCGGCAAGGGTCACGATGGAGTCTGTCGAGCAGGATCTTGCTACAAATGTGGCAAGGAGGGGCATATGGCCAAGGACTGCCCCAAGGGGTTTGCAGTGTGTTTTCACTGCAACCAGACCGGACACCAGAAGGCGGAGTGTCCGCTGCTGCGTGGAGCATCTCAGGGATTTGCTCCCACCGCCATCAGAGCTACAGAGAGTCGGCCCGTGAAGGCCAAGGCACCGAGAGCTCGAGGGAGAGCCTTTCAGCTGACTGCGGAAGAGGTCCGCGCTGCACCCGACGTTGTGGCTGGTACGTTTCCTTCTACATATTTATATTTGGTGTTAAGATATTATGCTTATATTATGTTATGCATAGGTACCTTCCTTGTGAACTCTGTGCCTGCTTTAGTGTTATTTGACTCGGGTGCGAGTCGGTCTTTTGTATCTTTGGCCTTTAGTCAGCATATCAGTGTTAGTCGTGAGGCATTGAGTCGGCCTCTGCGGGTTTCCATAGCTGCCGACAGAGTGATTTGTGCCACGGAGGTCCTCCGGGGATGTGTGTTAGAGATTTTTGGGGTTGAGTTTCCGATCGATCTGGTTCCTATTGCGATGGGTGATGTCTGTGTCATACTGGGCATGGACTGGTTGAGCCGATTCGGCGCGGTTATCGACTGCGAGCATCAGCTGGTGACCATACGAGATCCTAGTGGGGGAGTTCTTTCGGTATACGGCGAGGGTACACGTTCTGGATCAGCCTTTTGTTCGGCCGCTAGGGCGAGGCAGTGTTTACAGCAGGGCTGTAAGGGTTTTGTGGCGTATGTGATGGATACGCGAGTGATCTCCGAGAGACCGAGTTCAGTGGATGAAGTTCCGGTGGTGCGTGAGTTTCCAGATGTTTTTCCCGAAGAATTATCGGGTGTGCCTCCCGTGAGGCAAGTGGAGTTCAGTATCGATTTGGTTCCGGGAGCCGCGCCTATCGCTAAGGTGCCTTATTGTCTTGCACCTCCAGAGATGCAAGATTTATCCTCGCAGCTTCAGGAGCTGCTGGGGAAGGGGTTTATTCGGCCGAGTAACTCGCCGTGGGGAGCACCCATTCTGTTTGTGAAGAAGAAGGATAGCTCGCATCGAATGTGTATTGATTACCGAGAATTGAAATAAGCTGACGGTCAAGAACCGTTACCCGTTGCCGAGGATCAACGATTTATTCGATCAGTTACAGGGAGCATCTTGGTTCTCCAAGATCGATTTGAGGTCGGGCTATCATCAGGTGAGAGTGCGGGACAAGGACGTCCAGAAGACAGCATTCAGGATGTGTTATGGGCATTATGAGTTTGTGGTGATGCCTTTTGGGCTCACCAATGCCCCGGCTGTGTTCATGGACCTCATGAACAGGGTATGCAGGCCGATGTTGGATCGGTCGGTGATTGTATTTATCGATGATATTCTGGTATATTCGAGATCTAGAGAGCAGCATGAGGAGCATTTAAGGGAAGTTCTTGGAGTTTTGAGATCGGAGAAACTTTATGCAAAGTTTTCCAAGTGCGATTTCTGGTTGTGGGAGGTCCAGTTTCTGGGGCACCTCGTTAATCAGAAAGGGATAATGGTCGATCCGGCCAAGGTTGACGCGGTGATGAGTTGGGAGGTGCCAAAGTCACCCTCTGAGATCAGGAGCTTCCTTGGGTTGGCAGGGTACTATCGAAGGTTTATCAAGGATTTCTCCAAGATCGCAGTGCCACACACCAGATTGACCCGGAAGGGTGTTACATTTTTATGGGGTCCCGAGCAGCAGACCTCCTTTGAGACGCTTTGCCAAAGGTTGTGCGAAGCTCCGGTATTAGCTCTTCCGGAAGGGATGGAAGATTTTGTGGTATTCTGTGATGCATCGATTTTAGGGCTGGGAGCGGTGCTGATGCAGAAGGGACATGTGATAGCATATGCATCGAGGCAATTGAAGCCTCATGAGACGAGATATCCCACACATGATTTAGAGTTGGGGGCAGTGGTGTTCGCTCTCAAAATTTGGCGACACTACTTGTATGGGGTTCGTTGTACGATATACACGGATCATAAGAGCTTGAAGTACTTGATGGATCAGCCTAACCTAAATATGCGGCAGAGGAGGTGGTTAGATGTGGTCAAGGATTATGATTGTGAGATCTTGTACCACCCGGGCAAGGCTAATGTGGTAGCCGATGCATTGAGTCGCAGGGCGGAGAGTACTCCACTGCAAAATGTATGTTTGAGATTGACCATGATAGCTCCAGTTCTGGACGCCATTCGTGGGGCACAGGCCGAGGCTATGCATCCGGAGATGCAGAAGAGAGAACGGGTCATTGGTTTGGTTTCTGAGTTTGTGTCGGATAGTCGAGGGCTTATGACTTTTCAGGGCTGGATTTGGGTACCGTTTGTGGGCGGTACGCGTACTACATTGATGGAGGAAGCTCATAGATCGAAATTTTCGATCCATCCCGGGGCTACAAAAATGTATTTGGATTTCAGGAAAGAGTATTGGTGGCCTTGTATGAAGAGGGACGTCGCATGGTTTGTCGAGAGGTGTTTGACCTGTCGAAGGGTGAAGGCCAAGCACCAGAGACCGCATGGCAAGTTGCAGCCATTGGAGGTTCCCGAGTGGAAGTCGGAACAGATCACTATGGATTTCATCACCAAATTGCCGAGGACTGCCAGAGGAGTTGATGCAATTTGGGTGATTGTGGATAGGTTGACGAAGAGCGCTCACTTTCTTGCCATCAGTGAGAGTTCTTCGGCGGAAAAGTTGGCGGAGGTTTATGTGAGAGAAGTGGTATCTCCGCATGGGGTGCCGATCTCGATTGTTTTGGACCGTGATGTGCGCTTCACTTCCCGATTCTGGAAGAAATTTCATGAGGAGTTGGGTACTAAACTGCATTTTAGTACCGCATATCACCCCCAGACAGACGGCCAGAGTGAGCGGACGATTCAGACGCTTGAGGACATGCTTCGAGCATGTGTATTGGATTTTGGGGGTAGCTGGGATACGTATTTACCCTTGGCAGAGTTTTCCTACAATAACAGCCATCATTCGAGCATCGGTATGCTGCCCTTTGAGCTGTTGTATGGTAGGAGGTATCGTACTCCCATTTGTTGGGGTGAGGTTGGGCAGAGAGTGATGGGCAGTACAGAGATCGTGATTCAGACGACCGAGCAGATACAACGGGTCAGACAGAGGTTATTGACCACCCAGAGCCGACAAAAGAGTTATGCGGACAGACGCCGGTCTGAGCTTGAATTTCAGGTCGGCGACTTCGTTCTCCTGAAGGTTTCTCCTTGGAAAGGAGTGATTCGGTTCAGGAAAAGGGGCAAGTTGGGGCCCCGATTTATAGGTCCATTTCGTGTGATTGCGAGGATAGGCTGGGTAGCCTATCGGTTGGAGTTGCCAGCAGAGTTGGGATAGATTCACGACACTTTTCATGTGTCGCAGTTGAGGAAGTGTATAGCCGATTAATCGGTAGTGGTTCCGTTGGATGATATTCAGGTGGATGCAAGCCTAAATTATGCCGAGAGACCAGTGGCCATCCGGGATCGGAAGATCAAGGTTTTGAGAAACAAGGAGGTACCTCTGGTGTTGGTTCAGTGGCAACACCGGAGGGGATCAGAGATGACCTGGGAGCCAGAGCGTATGATGCAGGAGCAGCATCCGGAGCTGTTTTTAGAGCGAGACTTCGAGGGCGAAGTCTAGTCCTAGTGGGGGAGAGTTGTAACAGCCGGATTTTATCAGGTATCTTGTATATTGTATTTTTTTTGTTGATTTGTGAGGGGACTCAGCGAGTTGGAGCTCATACTCGCCGAGTAGGGACGCGGATCTGGATGCGGGATCGCGCCTGGACTCGACGAGTCCAGGATATGGACTTGGCGAGTCAACGCTGTGTAATGGAACCCTAATTTCTCGGGTTTGAGACTTATTTAAAGGGCCTAATGGTCGTCATTTGTGCTCACCAGCCCCTTGAGTGAAACCCTAATCGAGTGTGAGCATTTGGAGCTAAGTAGGAGGCCATTATTGACCTTGGAGGTGCCATTGTTGCAAGGAAGGAGAAGAGCTAGCCAAGGGAAAGCAAGAGGAGCCACTTCTGTGGGTTTGGAGTCCAGAGCATCACTTTTGTGGTAATAAATCCGAGTTACCTTCTTCCTTGTTGTTGTTTATCTAGATTTAGGGTTTTTTGAACCCTTTTATGGCAAGATCTAGTGTCCTCTTGGTCCCTTATGAGGTTTGAACCATAGATCTGGACCCTTAGAGGTCCAGAGTGTCCCTTTACCCAAGCTTTTTGGGAATCAATGGAGGCTTTGGATTGGAATTCTCATGCCTTAGGTCAAGAACTCCATTTATGAGCTATGGGGTGTGTTATGGGCACCAAGATAGGAGCTTTACGTGATGAATCAGTCGAGGGAGGCCAGATCTATAGTTTATGGAAGCAGATCTGACCTTAGAAGCAAGTTGGAGTGGTTGCATGGCATGGACTTGCCGAGTCTGTTCATCCGACTCGGCGAGTAGCTTGAAGATTGCCTTGGGACTGCTCAGCGAGTGGTCCAATCGAGTCATGGGTAGACTCAGTGAGTCAGGGTGAGTTGGAGAGGGATGACGAGTGGACCGAGTCAAACTTGGACTCGCCGAGTTGTCCTTGAGACTCGGCGAGTTGAGTCGGGGTGGCCCCGCGATTCATTCAGGTGAAACTCGTCGAGTAAAGGGGGGGAATACTCGACGTGTAGTAAGGGGATTTCAGAGGGTTGGTGAAAACGTCTAGACTCGCTGAGTCGCCATAGTACTCGCCGAGTCCGGTCAGAGTTGACCGTTGACCGTTGACCGTTTGTGACATCCCCATTTTTACGGCCAGAAAAGACCGATTTTGTTTATGCTTTATAAAAATCAGAGTACTTCTTTTAATAAAAATGTTGCGGAATTTGTTCCCAGAAAAATACGATAAATACGTTATTAAAACATTTTCGAAGAAACGTATTTTATTCATTTCAAAATGTTTGGGATGTCATCGTTAATACAGAAACATAAGCATAAACAGAACTTACATTTATTTACACTAGTGATCTACATCTCTTTAAATCTCTAAGTGTAAAGTGACTTCATATCAACACCTGTGATATAAATAAACTGAGTGGGTCAGGTTGGGAAACCTGGTGAGTACATAGGGTTTTCAACCCACAATAATATAATTATTATGTTTAAACAATCAAACAATCAACCCAATTACCCATCCCCATTATCTTCTTTAGTCTTAAGGATCTACCCTAAGAATCAGCTATTCCTCGTTTATTTATTCCTAAGGATCATCCTAAGGAATCGACACGAAGTCCATCATTACGAAGGCTTATAGAATATATCTGGTGAACACGTAGTCCGAAACATCTGGTAAACACTTAGTTCAAAAGTAACTAGTGAACACACTTAGTTCAAAATACCTAGTGAACACACTCAGTTCAAAGATACGTAGTGAACACACTCAGTTTAAAGATACGTAGTGAACACACTCAGTTCAAAATACCTAATGAGCACCTAGTTCAAAAACACCTACAAGTTACGAGCTTACTAGCGTTCCATTGGACCATCTAGTATCGCCCATGGTCTTCATCTATACTCCACTAGATGACTGGATCACTGACAACATCGTGTTATCACAAAACAACTATTTCATCTACCCATGTTTTACCCAACACATTTTGTAGATATAAAATACATATACAGTTTAAATCATTTAAAACATGTATAAACCTCATCACTGAAATTCAAGCGCAAACCCATTTCTTAGTCACCGGGCTGAGCGCACCTTTGGTACTTCAGTAGGGCGAGCTCTTTGATAGTGACTTCTTTCGGGGCGACGAAAGGCTACTTCAATCTAGAAAACAGTTGTTCTCGCCTATCGATAGATAGCAGGTTGCTTCCAAGCTCAAACCATTTGAAACGGAATTGCTACTTTTTTCTTGTTATTGATAGAGTGGTATTCTCCGCCCCTGTCAAAGAAAGTAGAGGCAAGTATTCAGATAATATGCACACACAACACGTAATTTATATTAAAATACTTCATATCTATGTGTAATATGAAAGGGACTATGCACTCACTTGAATAGGTGGTGACTCAGTACTCAGACAGCGCTTCGATACTCTCAAAACGATATTCCTTCGATAAAACTTAGTACCAGTACCACTAGGGTTTAGTCTAACGATAACCGTGACTAATTAATAGTCTGACTATTATTATTATTATATAAGCGTTAAATAACACTCAATATAACTCATAATAATAGCCCAAATACTCATTATAAGTTCCTAATAATGTTACTATATTAAAACATAAGCTATACTAAAGTTAGCGTAGGCATAGCTCACTTACAACGGGTTTTTCGCAAAACCGGGCTTCGTTGGAGCAGCGTTTCCGAGCCGAAAGACCCTTTTTCTCAGGACTCCGGGAGCCTCGGGGCTTCCTTCGGGTGCTAGGGGGTTTACCTAGGCTTTAGGGAGGGTTTGGGAGGCTAGAGAGGGAAACTAGAGAGAGAAAGAATGTTGGAGAGGTGTGAAGAGAAGTGAATGCCCGACACCTCTATTTATAGGAGGCCTGACTGGTGGACTCTCCGAGTCTGAGTCATGACTTTTCGAGTCGGTCCATGTGGTGGCCTTCTGGTGGTGCCACGTGTCCAATTCTGGTGGTGCCACGTCACCCCCTATCGCGTATCAGCCCTCAAACTTAGAAAAATCATAACTTTCGCATACGAGCTCCGTTTTCGACGTTCTTTATATCCACGTGTAGGTAAAATCAAGATCTACAACTTTCGTTTAGACTCCGTCGGCTAATTCCCGACCGATCTCAAATTTAACAGTAGGAGGCGTTTAGACTGTTAAATCACCGCGAAGAGTTCATAACTCCTTCATACGGACTCCGTTTTCGATTGTCTTTTTACCGTTGAGTTCATATTAATGATATCTTCAACTCTCATTTAGGTCGCGTAAGCCAAAGACCGCTCGAACTAAAATTCGAGTTTCGGGCTGTACACTACTAAGCCGAATCTTAGAAAAATCATAACTTCCTCATACGAAGTCAGATTTGGGCGTTCTTTTTATCGATGTTCTTAGTTCAACATATTCTACGACTTTCGTTTAGATCACTAAGTCTAAAAAGTCCTCCATCGTAAATTCACTATTTACGCTTCCCGATGTCGTGCCGGTTCCGTCTCGAAACTTCGACGGGCCATAACTTCTTTGTTATAACTTGGATTTCGGCGTTCTTTGTATGTACAGAAACCTTGTGACATATTCTACAACTTGGTTAAGAGTATTTATTCTAAATAATCTTTTGTCGAAAAGTCATTTTTTTGACCCCTATTGGCTCTAAATTGACTAGCCCGGATCTGTGGGCGTTACACCGTTGACCGTTGACCAGAGTTGACCTGTGTTGACTTCTTATGGATAGTCAACCTTAGAGATATAAAGTGTTAATTAGAAACATATAATGTTATAGGAGGATTAGAGCTCGGAGGATCGAGCACGAGGGATTTCCAGGATTCGTGAGATACCAAGATACGCGAGGTGAGTCTTCTCACTATACTATATTACCTTGAGTAGGTAACCAGAGTTATGTGATAGAGTATTTGTATGCTATGTATGTTATGTGTTGTATTGCATTATTTCTATGTGATTTATGTAGTGCATGCTTATCAGAGCTAGAACCTGAGGGTTCACAGAGTTTGGGTGCACGGACCCACATAGTTATAGCCTCGAGTGGCTAATATGTGTTATATGTGGTATTTTGGGGAACTCACTAAGCCTTGTGCTTACAGTGTTTGATGTTATTGTTTCAGGTACTAGTGACGATCGCGGGAAGGCGCCAGCTTGACCCGTACACACACACTCGGAGTTTTTACATTGTGATCTTGGGATTTTGTATTGACCTATATTGGATAATTAATATGATTGTTGATGAATATTAATCGAATTTTGTTTTATAAGAAAATCGAAAAATTTGTTTTGAAATTTACAGTGTTACATCTCGCAACCTTTCCGTAGATATAAGGTTCGTTAGAAACACATTTATAACGAAGAAGTTATGATAGTTTGAAGTTTTGGCAACTTTATTCCTTATTAAGAAATGGGTGGCAATTGAGTACGTGTGGCGTACACTTGTATACGCGCAACATAATTATGCGCTTTGCAGGATCGCGGAGGCCACCTAGTATGATGGGCGTACTAGAGGGTACGTTGGGCGTACTAGGTCCAGAAAGTAACCCTAATATCTTGAGGTGACCCTAATTAAGGTACATGATAGCCTCATTTTTAGCCAACATTTCTAGTCTCCTAGCCATCTTAAACCCTAATCTCGTTTCGTCTAGCTTATGTGAGTATGGAGGCTCATTTGAGTGTTCTTGGTGATACTCTTGGTGAAGAACAAGCCTTGATGAGGATAGCTTGTTATTCTAGCTTTTGGATATGAGTTTTACTCTTGTTGGTGCATCTTTCAAAGGTATCAAGTTCGAAACTTGCTCATTGTTATGCTAGTTCTTGTTTTGGGTCCATTTTTAGGGTTTTATGTCCCAAGATTGGAACTTTGTGAGTTTGTTGAACTCCAAAGCAAATCTCCTATCCTTTTAAGTGTGTTGGGTTGCCTTGATTCATAAAAATGAGAACTTGGTCATCTAGACCTCTTCATGCATGTGTTAAGATGATTTAAGAGAGTCTTAATGGTTTTTTTGGAAGTTGGGTCCGATTAAGCATGCAAACTGATAAAGTCGCCAACTTTATCAGTTAGGAGCTTTTAATGAAGCTTCCCTGAGGTTTCGATGCTTTGGGCTGAAGTGGTTAAGTCGAAAATAGAGTTTTGGACCTGAGTCGTATGCTCGCATAAGTCGTAGTACGCCCCGCGTACTGTTCTAGTTTCCCCGATCAGGAGTCGTGTGTATGCTGAGCGTACCAAAAGAGGTACTCCCCGCATAGTCTCACTGTAAGCTTGTTGCGTTTTAGGCTTCGCATCCTTGGTCCGTTTTGTTGGACTTGCTATTGGGCCTCTAGGCCATCATGGAATATTATTGGACTAAGAGAAGCTTTAGGCTTAGGACAAGGCCCATATGGAGGTTGGGCCTAATTTGGAAAATTAGGCCGTTAGTGGATATATGTGGACCTTTTTGGTCTTGGACCTTAGTGGGCCCAATAGGTTGGGTCAGTAGTGGGCTTGGTTAGTTGGTCCATCCTTGGGCTTAGTCTTGGGGTGTATCCTTGCATAGTTTTTTTATTATGGTGTTGGGTTGTTTTGGCGAGTTCAGGAACCAGTGCACAACAACAGTGATGATGTAGTAATGCATGAGCGATCGAAGGGTCTTATTTAAGTTATGATCGGAGGGTCTTACTTCTGTTATTGACCGGAGGGTCTCTTTTATGTTGTTGACCAGAGGGTCTTAATTATATTACTGACTGGAGGGTCTTATCTACTTTACGTGTTATTATGCATTCTGTCTTGTGACTTATGTTGTTCTATTATTTTGTATATATGTTGAGCTATGAACGGAGGGTCTTATTCAAGTTATTGACTAGAGGGTCCTATTTTCTTATATTGAGTTATGTGTTATCGTGCATTTTGTCTTTGTGATTTGTGTTGTTATATTATCCTGTACACATATTGAGTTATGACCAGAGGGTCCATACCGAGTTGTGAGACCGGATGGACTTCACTTAGACACATGATCGGAGGGTCCTTATCGAGACAAAGCCATGAGAGGCTAGTCATTTGTGTGTGTGGTATCTTAGGGAACTCACTAAGTTTTGTGCTTACCGTGTTGAGTTAAATGTGTGTCAGGTACTTCTGTAGATTCCGAGAAGGCGGATGCATGATTGTACATATCCGTCGACTTATGAAGATTTGAGGATTTTTGGATACTCTGATATTGTGTTGATAATAACTTACAATTTCTCTGATGACTTGAAGCTATGAGTAATATTTTGAGAATTAAAAATGAAAAAAAAAATTGTCTTGTAATTTGAGGTGTTACAATGTATAGATGTAAATATTGTTGATAGCAATCTATTGAGTATACAAATCACATTTGTAAGTATATATGTTAAGATGATACATCATTACTTAAAACATGATAAATAAAATATTATGGTCATGAACCCTATTTTGGGTAGCTTGTTAGATAACTGAAATTTAATAGATATTTTGATGAATTACATCATACAGATAAGTTATCCGTGAAGTTTAACATAACTATTGAATTATAGAGTAATGAAATATATGATAGATGAGGAATATAATAGAATTATGGCATGGGTTATGCCCTTGGAAAGCCCTCTTATAAGCTTACCATGTAGTCAAATAGGGGTTGAGGAAGCATTGGTTAAGAAGCACCAATTAAATACAAGGAATAATAGTTAGCTTTCGCTAACTAATAGGGTGAGTACATGTGGATTTTTTCCATTTGGAGTGCATGGCACGATATTCAGAGGTTTGATAAAATGAACTCTTTTAAAATAGTATGTATTAGTTGATTAAGATTTGGAGAGTTAAAAGTATGATATAAATTTTATTTTAATGCTTTGATATGGTAATTATTTATACTATGCAAATTGACATTGTATTCTACAAAGGGCGTGATATCTGAAAGTGATTGAGTCATTAAAAGATAAGAGATGATCATGCATTTTGAGAGTAAAGTGTATGGTGTGTATTTAGAATAATTGGCTAACGTGTGTGATGTTCCACAATCAAATAAACAAGACTCTACTAGGATAGTACCTCCCATCGCAAAGTATATATATATATATATATATATATATATATATATATATATATATATATATATATATATATATATATATATATATATATATATATATATATATATATATATATATATATATATATATAAACATGATACTATGATAGGACCATTTATTCTCTTATTATGGTAGATGTTAAAGCAAGTTTGAGTAAAAGAACATTTTTGTTCCTCTAGCTCAAAATTCTAAATTATCCCACATTTTACTTTCAAATAAACTTTGAATTTTTAGTTTCACAATTAATTATTTATTCCAATCCTTTATTTTATTTATTAATGTTTAACTTTATTATTTTTGTTTTCTATAAAAAATAATATTTTGACAAAAAAGGATAAAAAAAATTCTAGCCCCGAAATACAGATGTTACGGTTACCTCCTGCATAGCACGATTTCGTCCTTGGAATTGTGGATTCCAAGAAAAGATATTGTTATCTTCTATTCATCTCCTCTTCTGCCATTCATGTGAGATTTAGTCCCATTGAATGTTTCCACATTACAAGGAATAAATTTGTCATTTTCGGCATCAACTTCTTGGTTTTACGAAAATCAATTTCACCAGGTTCCTCGAACAAGCGATTACTCTCATCTAAGTGAATCTCGTCCAATGACAAAAGTTACACTTTATCACTCAACCACTTTCTTAGATATCATACAAGATATATGTTATGGGCCCCATCAAGCTACGATGGTAATTCCAATCGATAAGCTAGCTTCCTTATCTCCTGTAAAATATTCATTGGCCCGATATATGTAGGTTTAATTTATCTTTTTTTTCCAAAATAAATGAATACTTTCAAATGTGAAAACTTGATTTAAACTTGGTCAACATCTTAAATACCATTGAGTGGTTCTTCAAAATTGCATAATCATTTTACGTTTTTGAGTCGCCAACATTATTTCTCTTAAAGTTTCCATCATTTTGTCCATTTAATGATTAAAACCTGTCCCAAGACTTTTTATTTTTCTTGTATCCAACAAGATGGTGATCTACATTTATGCCCATACAAGGCTTCATAAGGTGCCATTTTTATGGTGGAATTGTAATTGTTATTGTTTGGCAGCTCAATAAAACGGAGATGTTTATTCCAGTTCATAGAAAATAGAAACAAACACGTCCACAACATGTCATTCATAATTTGAATGGCTTCTCACAGTAACACCTGAATTTTAACAAAATTTACACCCAAAATTATCATTTATTATTTATAAAAACACATTGGTGTACACTTATATTAACAATCCAATATAAGTAGTTATCATCATGATCGATTTAAAAGAAAATTAAAATACAATGATCCGAGTCGGGTATGAAAATACCGCTTCTATAATTCTCTACTTCTTAAATAAATTTACATGAAAAACACACATCATAAAAATGATATGCTACAAAGAGCTTAGTTGTAATTCTTATTACAAAAAACATAATAATCACAACACATAAATACACCAATCGATAAGTGCATAGTTTTTTAAGATTCATTTATCAATTAAAGATTCACAACTCAACATGTTTATCTATTAACATTAGTAATAGACTTACAACTACTCAAAGTGTCATTAGACTCTCACGAGATACTCATTCTGTAACACCCGCAAATTTAGGCTAGCCATTTTAAGTATTTATAAAGTATATAAATGATATTTATATATTACATACATCTTTTATGGGAAAATACTATGGGCTTATTATATTTGTATAAAACATTGTTATTATAAATTTAATGAATCACATTAAACAAATGTTAAAAAATAAGACTATTTAGGACAAATGGTCATGACGAAAGTAGTAGTAGTCGCGATGAGATTCTATGGGTATAAAGAACACCCAAATCTTACTTCGATGAGATTCTACAGATAGGCCGCTTATTAGCCTAAGTGTTCTAAATGAAAATCGTAGTGATCATAATTCCGAGAGCATGCATATAAAAAACATCTAAATCTGATTTCGTATGAAGAAGTTATGACTTTTCGAAGTTCCGGTGCAGTAGTGTGCGACACCGAAATCAAAATTAAGATCGATTGATTGTTACCAAAAATGATGTAAACGACAGTTGAAGATCTCGTAAATACGAATCCGTCGATATAAAGACCGTCGAGAAGGGATTTCGTATGAAGGAATTATCATTTTTGCATGAACTTAAACAGTGTAAATTCTATAAAATATGAATTTAAAATAAAGAGAGAATTATTTGTTGAGATCTAAAGGAAAATTGTAGAACTCAAAATTACCTACGTGTGGATATAAATAACATCAGAAATTGAGCTAGTATGAGAGAGATATGATTTTTCGAAAATTTAAGAAAACACTTATGGTTGATGACATAGCGGTCCGAGAACGCACTACGTGGCAAAGCGAAAGCTGGATCTTCCATCGACGTGATGATGTATCGTCGACGTGGACCAACAGCCAACCATATGGTAGCAAATGGGAGGAGCGTCATCGCATGGTCATGACATGCCCATATTAGAAGTGCAACATGCTTTTGCCCTATAAATAGATGTCGAACTTGCTTAATTAATTAAAAAAATTTACTCATCTCTCTCGAAGCTCTATCAAATTATTCCCGCAACCCCAAGGCCCAACTTTAGGAGTTTTTATGTATTGTTAGCGAAACTCTAGAGCATCAGAAGACCCAATAGAGTGAAGTGTCCAGAGTCGAAGTTATGCCTGCGAACTTTCTGACTTTTTGTTAGAAACTGTATAAGTTAAGGTGCACTTATTATGCTTTAAGCGTAACTTATGTTTATATTCATAATTGTTATTATGATTTTATAAATAAGATTTATTAGTGATTCCAAGTCATAATACTGATTAATATACTTACGGGAATGATGTCAATGATATATCTAGTGAGGTGTTTAAACTGAATTTTCCAAACAACATACTATATATATATATATATATATACACACACACACACACACCAAACGAATCCTACCTATGATATGATCTTACTTGGTTGCTCCTTATTTAATAGAGCTTGAAGTATTTCTTGGGATTATTGAAGGATTCATAAATAAATTATAAGCTTATAAAATACTAACGAATATTGAAGCATAATAATATTTGTATTTAGGATGTTTAAAAGCGATAACCTGAAGTATTGGTGGAGGAACTAGCTTTCTCGAGGATCTTCCACCTCAATCAGGTGAGTGTGTAGTTACTTTCATGAACATGATTTTAATACAAGTATTAAATATCCGTTCAAAGTTTATATGTGAATTATATGCTTATTGACTAGAATATATGCTAGATGTATATCTTACGACTTACGATGTGCACACCAGATATGGTTCTATATGTGTTAAGATGTATATAGGATAGTATCACATGATAATAATAACAGAAGTATTATTACTGAGAAAATAAAATAACTAATACTCTAGGTTAAATACATACACTAATTAAGGATATTGTTGCTTAAATATAGTTGGTATTGGAGGTTGGTTATAAGCATTGTAGTATTTCTTAGTTATGAGATAATACTCATAAAGAATGCTTAGCTTGAGTTGAGTTGGTAGGAGTAGTAGTTATACTGTACTATAAAGATATTAGATAGGCAAGAAAATTTGTGATGAGGGATGATTATGGATATTGTAATTTTACTCTAAGACCCCGAGGAGATGCTTAGTTCAAGTAAGTTTAGATAATGGGTAGCATCATATTAAGGGTATATGTGAGATCGGAACAATAGGTTAAACTTTGTTCGATGATATTGATGACTGGTGGGGTATGTTTTACATATAGGAGTGCTATATTAGTATTGCCCCTCCTTTTCCTTATTGATGATCGATGGTGTACGTTTCACAAATAGGAGTACTATATTATTATTCACCATCCTTTTTTTGACGAGCTTCGTGTTTCATCATTTCCGTCTATGAAGTGATCAGATGGGATTTATGTGTCACAGTTTCTATTTACGAAGTTATCGGATGATCTTTATGAGACTACGAGATAGAGTGTGTCAGTATTGTACTACAGCTAGGCATGTCTAAGTCATCTAGTGGAATATAAATGACCACCCCTTAACTTAACTATCTTGTGGTGTTAATAAATCATACTATTTGGGGGCGTTTGGGTTGTGTGTTCATTCGTGCACTCCATTCTGAACCATACTATATGGGGCAGTTGGATTGTGTGTTTATTCAAGTACTCCATTCATATGTTGTTTGTATGATCCTTGCTTACTACTAGGAAATCTCTAAAGCAACGCAACAAAATTGTTTTTTTGCATCGATCCATCTTAATAGATCTCGTAAGGTCGTTGTATAGGATTCAGTATGTGAGGATCGACGGGATAGGATAGATTATCTTATATATATATATATATATATATATATATATATGTGTGTGTGTGTGTGTGTGTGTGTGTGTTGATGATAAGAGTTGGTTTTGAAGGTTTGAGATATATGATTTATCAAAAATAAAACATTTTGGGATTGACAACATTATGTAACTCACTACGTTTCCCAAACTGACCCAGTCATTTTATATGCATCACAAGTAGCGGTGTTAAGACTGCTGAGGACTTGAATAGGAAGAGGAATGATTAAAGAGAAGACTTGCAATGGTCGTTACGTCTTTACGTTTTAACATACGTTGTGTATCGATTATAACATCCTTAGAGTTTTTATTATTTTCAATCAATTGTACTCTAAATGTTATTTTACTGGGATTTTCCGCAAATAAAGATGTTATGAATTTTAAAAGCGTAAATAATTTTTTTTGGCTATGAAAAATAGGGGATGTCACACATTTTCATTCTTTACTTTCTCTATACTTATTATGTTCTTCTCTCTCTACTCTTTCTATATATATATATATATATATATATATATATATACACACACACACACACACACATTTTCTTTCCATTCTATTCTCTTATTGTCTCTACTCATTTTGTATACTAATTCTCCTTCTTTATCTCAAATCTCTTTATCTGAATCATTATATTCATATTCTATCTCTCTCAACCCCTATATTCATGTTGTATATCTCTTTCTCCATACTTATATTCTATTCTAGTTTTGTCTCTATACACTTACTCTCTGTATGGCTCATTACTCATACTCTCTCTCTCTCTCTCTATATATATATATATATATATATATATATATATATATATATATATACTTATTTTTGTATCTCTACCCATATTTCTATCTCTCTCTATGTCTCTCCCACACTTTGTCTCTATATCTCTATATCTCTCTATAACACCCTGTTCTAAATCGTTTCTAATTCGGGGTGGTGGCACGAGGATCAATTATCATAAGGCTTCAGGCCTTTGTGAATGATAGATCTAGACCCATTTGGGTTTGGGTAATGTAGGGAAAATGATCCGGGAGTTCGGTTTGTGATTTGGAGCCCAAAGGTGTAAATGTAATTGGGTAGCTCTGACCTTTTATGAATTTTGGATTTTAGTTTCGAACGTTTTAAGTCAAGGATGAGTTTATAGAAAGGTAGAGCTTCTCGTTACATTTCTGTGGATATAAGGATCGTCGAAATCGTACCTAGAACGAAGAAGTTATGGCTTTTGAAAGTTGGAGGTTTAAAGCTTCAACTTTGTATGTTGGGCATACTTTAAGAGTACGGTGGGCATACTAGGGAGGGAAGTCATGGATGCCTCATGGAGTATTCTTGGTGTACTAGGAGTACGTTGGGTGAAAATCAGTCAGACCCAAAACCTAATTTAAGGTCTTGGACCCTATTTAAGCTCCTTAATTTAACACCAAACCCTCTTATCTTCAGTCTCCATCCCCTTAAACCCTAGAAACAAAACCCTAGCCTCCATTGGTGTGGTTCTTCACCTTTTGGTGTGATTTCATGCATTTTAGTGCTCATTAAAGAGGAAGGAACTACTTGGAGAAATGTAGGATTGGTTGAAGCTTGTGGATCCAAGCTTTGTGCATCTTGATCTACCTTCTGGAGGTATAAAGCTTCAAACTTGATGAATCTATTCTTAGATATCATTATGGCATAGTTTTATAAGCCTTTTGTCCCAAATTTTGGATCTTTTTGAGTATGGAGTACTCCAGAGCTTATTAGTTGTCCTTTTTGGGATCTTAGAGTGTTATGAATTATAAAAATGTTTACTTAATCATTTCCTTAGAATCAAGAAAGGGTTAAGTTGTTTTGAGTGTTGTTAAAGTAAGGATTTTGATATTTAACCCTTTTTGGCCATGAAATGGCTAAAAGGTTTCGACTTTATGGATTAAGACATCATTTAGGGTTAAGATAAGTGTTTGGATGCTTTGTATTAACCATTAAGAGCTTATTATGGACTTTCGAACTTCTGATGAGTATGTTGGGCGTACATAGGAGGGTATGCTCAGTGTAACAAGAGTTTCATTCATTGGAGACTTGTGCACGATGTTAGAGTTTCAGGGTAATAAAGGTTCTTAGATATTCTGAGAATTATGATTTTACTATCGAATCAAAGTATTGGGTGGTACTCCCTAATCTTTGATTAGATAAGAGTTATAAGAGAAAATAACAGAGATGAGATATATGAGTTTTCGGAAGTACCAGAAAAACTGACCAAAATTGGTTAAATACCTCCTTTGTCTGAAAACTGTCAAAACTGTCATAAAATTGTTTGACAACAGTCAAAAAATAGTCATGAATCCGGGTTTTCTATAAGGATTCATACCCAGCCAAGGGCTCTACCCCTTGGACCCTGCTCTCAGGGGTGCTGCCCCGGACCCCTGTTTGTTCAGGGGATTCAACCCTAAATGATAGTCTACTTTTAATCTTGAATAAACTTAAACAAGTGTGCACTCCACACCTTCCTTACTTGTTTAATATTTGTCAAGATCACTTTTGGTCAACAAAGTAATCCCATTATACTTAAATCAGATCAGTGAAACAAATCACAAACACATTGTGCTTTAGCAGTCGGTATGTGGGGCGTACGTTTCGAGTATGCAAGGTGTACTCCCCAATATGTCCACTTTCGGTCCTTTTGGGTTTGGGCCTTTACATTTCTGACTTTGGGCCATGGATTGATTATAAGCTTTCTTGGAATTATATTCATGATGGTTTGGGGCCCAATTAGGAAGTTGGACCATATCGGGCTTTGGGATGCCAATTAGGAATTGGGCTTTTGAGCAAATAGGTTGGCCCTTGATTTTGGGCCAAGTAAGAAAAGGGTAAAATGGTCTTTTACCCTGGTTATTAGGCAAGTAATTTAGATTTTTGATTATGGGTCGAGATCCAATTATTAATTGGATGTTATTTGATGGTGCTAGCGCACAGGGATTTCCGGATCAACGCTCCGAGAATTTGTCTGAGATACTTAGCAGATTGAGGTGGGTTTCCTCACTGTGTTTAGCGAGTCAAGGGCACTAATGATGGCCCATGGTTTTTTTTAGGACGCTAGATGTTTTCATGACTCGTTCATGTGTTATGTGCTTGTATTCTTACCAGGCGAGGCCCGATGCTAGGTGGGGCCCGATGACCATTCTTTATGATATTTATATTTGTGATTATTACATGTGCTATGTGTGTATTTATTATATGATTATGTGTATATAGGGTAGAGCCCGATGAATGATGGATTTACATACCGAGTGGGGCTCGATACCGGGCGGGGGCCATTATATGTTTGATATGTATGGTATGTTGTATGTTGGGGAACTCACTGTGCCTTGTGGTTATTGTTTTTACTTTATGTTTTTAGGTATTTCTGTTTCGAAATGGAAAATCTCGAGATGACTACATTATACACACCACATTGTTCCGCTTATTACACAACTTTGATGTAGTTGGATGTTTATTGATACACTCAGATTCAATATGGTTTTCATGATATTGTTTTGGATAATGGTTTTATTAATTTAAAAATCAAAATTTTTAGTCTTAATTTTTTTGGGACGTTACTTGTTGGTATCAGAGCCTTGGTTGAGGGATTCAGACATACTCTTGGGTGCGACTGAACTCAAACTGAGGATTTGGTAGTTTTTTTTCAAAAAAAAAAGTTTTATAAAAAGATTTTTCTAATAAAAGAAAAGCGGTGTGGTGCATGCAATCGACCAAGCTCAAGTAAGTTTTCTTAAAATACCCATACATGTTTATGTTATGCTTTGAATTGTGAATTTGTGAATCACATGCTAGATTAGAGCTAAGGATCCGCTCATGATTGAATGATATAATGCTAGCATAGATGCCTTTGTATGTCTACAACATGAGCTTATAGACTTGCATGCTATTACTTATCGGTTAGTGATAGGATGGCATGTTTAGGTTATGTTTGTTTCAATTACTCGATGCTCGAATGATGCTTTCTTTGTGCTTTTATGAATTCCGTAAACCTCAGCTAACTAGTGAGCAAGTATACTAAGTTACATATTGTTGAGACTAGATAGTTTTAGAAGGCTAGATTTTAACTCTATTGCACAGCTCTTGTTTGAGTCTAACCATTGTAGTGTGAGACCTTTCATTCGAAGAATTATCAGGTGTTTGCATTATGTAATTGTATTCGTGAGCTAGTTAGAGGATGTTAGGGGAGTTCCTTATGCGGATGAAGGCGGGGAGTAGTGTGGTGGTTGCCCTAGATACATCGACCCTTTTCAGGGTTTTGGCATGATTGGGCCGAGTTCTTTATTGCCTAGATCTTCTCGAGTTGTTTTGTTAGATCCATAGCATGTTTCACGTCTCTCATTTGCAAAAATGTTTGGTGGGTGGATTAGACTAATATGTGATGCCTTGCAGCCTAAGAGGAATTGGATGTTATGCTAGATTTGAAATTTTTCTTGGTTCGAAGTGAGATTAAGATGTCCTCTATTTAGCTGTGACTTGGAGTGTTACTGCATGAATGCTGATTGCTTTATGCTTTGTGGGACCCATGATAATTTGAGTTAACTATTAAGTGAATATATTAAGTCACGTGTGGCATAGGTTAAATAATATCAGAGTGAAAGATTTGACCCTACTGCATAGCTCTCATTTGAATGTAATCGTTGTAGGGATGAGTCTTTCACTAGAAGGATTATCTAAGCTTTGATGCATGTGATTGTATTCATGAAGTAGTTAACTGGCATTATTGGGAGTTCTTCAGTAGCTAATGGCAGGGTGAGGTTCAGAACCTAGGAGAGCCTACGATGTGTTGTAGTGGGTTGGCCTACGCTGTTTAGCGATGGGTATTTATTTGAGAATGGGTGTATAACAATATATAGGATGGATGCGGACATGAGTGGTTACTTAGAGGACCCAAGATGATTCTTGAGGAAATTATGGATAGTTGTGGAAGGTGGTATTGGGTTCCTACTACTGGAAGTACAGGATCCATACTTGACATGAGGAAAATTTGGGGGATTCTAAGGAACTGGTTAAGGAAGGAGGCACAGTTTGTCACCATGATTCGTTACGGTGTATTCTTGCCTTTATCAGTTTATCGGGTATGATCGTCCAGGTTGAGGATGGTTCATATGATTGTTTGGGCCTTACTGGCCATGTCTGTTGGGTTTCAATGGTGCAGAAAACGTGGAAGGTATTTGATTATGAGGTTTAGAAGGGCCTTGCTTAAGTAGTGACAGTTGAGTCTCGGGAGTCAAGAAGGAAGCGAGTGTGAAGAATGGCTCAAGGATTGCAGTTGGAGATTAAGTGATTGGTAGATTGATTAGGATGTCACTATCACCATTAGTGGTTATGTACATCCAACTTTTAGCGATCCGACAAAAGAGATAGTGGTCCTATGATTTTCAGGCATGGGATGTAGTCCCGACATGAGTCTAGAAGATTGTGGTTTTCTTTTCGACGAGTATGGCAGCCTAAGAATGCATAAAATGGTATTAGTTGTCTTTTTTATGGTCTTAGAGTGTTATGAGTGATAAAAATGTTTGTTTGATTGTTTCCTTAGAACCATGCAAGACATAAGTGGTTTTGAGTGTTGTGAAAGTAAGGATTTTGGAGATCTAGCCCTTTTTGGCCATGCAAAGGCTTAAAGGTTTCATCTTTATGGATTAAGACATCATTTAGGGTTAAGATAAGTGTTTGGATGCTTTATCTTAACCATTAAGAGGTTATTATGGACTTTTAAACCTCTGATGAGTACACTCGGAATACGTATGAGGGTAGTCTCAGCATAATGAGAGTTATATGCATTGGAGACTTGTACATCATGCTTTGGCTGTCGTTACGCAGGGCGGACATTTCGAGTACGTAAGGCATACTCCCTTGTATGTCTATTTTTGACCTTTTTGAGTTTGGGCCTTGTTCGGCCTTTAGACTTCTGAATTTGGGCCATGGATTGATTATAGGCTTTCTTGGAATTAGATTCATGATGGTTTTGGGGCCAATTAGAAAGTTGGGCCATATTGGGCATTGGAATGCCTAATAGGAATTGGGCTTTTTGAGCAAATAGGTTGGGCCTCGGTTTTAGGCCAAGTAAGAAAAATAGTAAAATGGTCTTTTTCCCTTGTCATTAGGCAAGTAATTTAGATTCTTGATTATGGGTCGAGATCTAGTTATTAATTGGATGTTTTTTGATAATGCTTGCGTGCAAGAATTTCTGGATAAACGATCCAAGCATTTGTTTGAGATACTTAGCAGATTGAGGCGAGTTTGCTCACTGTGTTTAGCGGGTCGATGGCACCAATATTGGTCCATGGTTTGTTACGTTAGGATGCTAGATGTTTCTTTGACTCTTGAATGTGTTATGTGCTTGTATGCTTACCGATCGGGGTCCGATGACCATTTTGTATGCTATTTATCTTTGTGATTATTTCATGTATTATGTGTTTATCTGTTATATGTTTATATGTATATCAGGTGCGGCCCGATGCAGGGTAGGGCCTGATGACTGACATATATGTATACCGAGCGGGGCTCGATGACGGGCGGGGCCCGATTGCGCGATATATGTTTGATATGTATGATATGTGGTATGTTGGGGAACTCAGTAAACCTTTTGCTAATGGTTTCCAGTTTATGTTATTAAGTACTTCTGTTTTGAAAGGGAGGAGCTTGGGATGGCCGCATTGCACACACCGCATTATTCCGCATATTACATGACTCTGATGTAGTTGAATGTTTATTGATACAATCCGATTCACCATGGTTTTCATGATATTATTTTGGATAATGGTTTTATTATTTTAAAAATCGAAATCTTTAGTCTTAATTTTTTGGGACGTTACACACACACTCTCTCTCTGTATATATATATATATATATATATATATATATATATATATATATATATATATATATATATATATATATATATATCTTTCTTTCTTTCTCTCTCTCTACATATCTTTTTGACTCAGAGTCATTACATCTCAATAATTCTGAATTACACTAGTGCATCAACTATATAAGAATACTCTATTATGTGACTCGGTAATACTCACTCCTTAAGTTCTACAATAATATTAAATTATATATCTAAGCTATAATCACTCATTAACGTATCATTTAATACTCTATTTCATATCTATAATCACTCATTAACGTATCATTTAATTCTCTATTTCATATCTCAACTGTATTTTCTAAAAAAGTAATACTTTGCTATATATATGAATTATACTCTTCTATTTACTCTTGTAGTAATAAAAAACTATAATTTCCGATTACTCTATTTAATGATTCGTATAGCATTAGACAAACATCATTTTTAATTATCACAAATACTCCACTCATACGATTTTAATTACAATTCATATATTATAGTCTACTCTGAACATACATAATATTAGATATCTCAATAATAGTTATCTAAAGAAAGACAGGGTTATTTACTTGGTTAGTTAGTGAATACTAACTATTATTCTGGTCTCCACGTCAGTTCTACCTTCCAATTCGTCACTTGTCCAACCCTATTTGGGAAATATATCAAGTTCATTAGTACTTTTCTAATTTCATCACTACACTCCCCATAGTGATCAATTACCTTATCACTAACCAAAACTCGGTAACTATTTGTCACCAAACATGTCACGTTGTCAAATACAATTTACTAATGACTTAACCTCGCAACTCGTTAAATCAATTGACAAATCTCAATAAATTAGGGTATTTGACCCATAATGACCAGATTAACATTTAACAATTCACCAAGATTGCAATAGCACCATATTGCGAAATCACGTAGCATATACACGGGTCTAACAACACTCTAGAAAATACCACCTAAACATATTTACAAACAAATGTGTAACATCCCAAAATTCAAGACCAAAAATTTCTTTTTAATTACCTTACTATAAAAAACCAAGAGTATAAAAACGTCCATAATAATATCTCTTGTCAAAACCAAAGTGTTAGTAATCAAAACATGTTATCATAAAATAATATCAGAGTGTAATCCCAAAGATCTGATGTGCGGAAAACCATAGTGTGATGCACTGCAATCGAGCTAGCTCCTTTCCTTTGAAAACGTAGTACCTGAAACCAAAACTGAAAACCGTAAGCATGAAGCTTAGTGAGTTCCCACATCATACCACACACCATACAATAACATACTGCCAGACAATTCTGGGGTGCCTGACCTACCCATGTCAAGTGATTCTGGGGTGCTTGACTTACCCTGGTCAAGCCATTCTGGGGTACTTGACTTTCCCATGTCAAGCTGTAACGCCCATAGATCCGGGCTAGTCAATTTAGAGATAATAGGGGTCGAAAATGACTTTTTGACAAAAGATTATATAGAATAAACCATCTTAACTAAGTTATAGTATATGTTACAAGGATTCCGTACATATAAAGAACGCCGAAATCCGAGTTATAACGGAGAAGTTATGACTTGTCGAAGTTTCGCGACTGAACCGGCACGACGCTGAATGACATAAAAAGTAAATTTATGTTAGATTGATATTTAGCCTTAACGATCTGAAAAAAAGTCTTAGAGTTCGTTAAACCATGAGTGTGTATAAAAAGAACGTCCAAATCTGAGTTCGTATGAGGAAGTTATGATTTTTCTAAGTTTCGACTTAGCGGTATGCAACCTGAATACTCGATTTGAGATCGAGCGGCTTTTAGCCGAAACAATCTAAGTGAGAATCGAAGATCTTGTTGATAGTAGTCCAACGGTAAAAAGACAGACGAAAATGGACGTCAGATGAAGAAGTTATGATTTTATAACGAAGTTTTCTTGTCTCAACCTACTAAAAAATAATATTATAAAAATAAAATCAAAATTAGCCGACGGAGTCAAAACGAAAGTTGTAGAGCATAATCTCACCTACGCGTGGATATAAAGAACGTCAAAAACGGAGTTCGTATGCGAAAGTTAGGAATTTTTGAAGATCGTGGCACGCATACCAAAGCTTATCTGAAGAGTACGCCCAGCGTACTCCAAAATTATGCCCAGCGTAATCCCAGGACCCAGTAGCGTATAAATAGAAACCGAGATCAGCCGATTCCTTTTCCATTTTTCTTCCTTTCTCTCTAGTTTTTCCCTCGATTTGCGTGCCAATTATAACCTGAAGCCCCGATATCATTCCCGAGCCCCGAAGCAAGTTCCGAAGTCACGAAGATCCCAAGAAGTGAGATTCCCAAGCCGAATCCCTTCCCGCGAGGAGCCTGGTTTTTGTGAAGATCTTCCAGATCTACCCAAGAATACTACTTCTACAAGTCATAGTGGTGTCCGATCATCTTCTGATCAAGTGAGTGTATAGTCACTTTCATGTTACACATAGATATGAAGTATTTTATAAAATACATGTTATGTGTATGTATATATATATATATATATATATATATATATTGTTGTTGTTTATATACGTGAGTGCATAATTACTTTCTTCTAACATATAAATATAAAGTATTAGCTATGAAATACGTGTTATGTGTTATATATTAATTATCTATTTGAGATGGTCTTGGAATTAATATTTTTATACGGAAGTTAAATGATTTAAATTGTGTTTGTATTTATATCTACAATAATGTTGGGTAGAACATGAGAAGATGGAATAGTTGGTGACGATGCGACTTCGTGCCTATTGAGTAAGCCTTGATGCGACTTCGTGACTATTGAGTAAGCCTTAGTGACGATGCGACTTCGTGCCTATTTGATAAACCTTGGTGATGATGTGACTTCGTGCATTTTGTGTAAACCCAGGTGACTATGAGACGTAATGGATATTGTGTAAACCTTGGTGACTATGAGACGTAGTGCCAATTGTATGAACCCTAGTGACTATGCGACGTAGTGTATGTTGTATAAATCGTGGTAACAAATGGACTTTGTGCCAGTTCCTTAGGTAAATCCTTAGGAATGAATGAAGAAAGTATAGACGATTCTTAGGTTAAAACCTTAAGAAATAAAGAAGATAATGGGGATGGGTAATTGGGTTGATTGTTTGATGATTGAATATAATGAATATATTATTGTGGGTTGAAAACCCTATATGCTCACCAGGCTCCCAAGCCTGACCCACTCAGTTTTCTTTACATTACAGGTATGGCACAAGAGTATAAGTTGGTGGACTTGACGAGAGATTTTGGATTATAAATCAGTGGTTATAAATGACTGTTGTAAGGTCTATTTTATTGTTTATGCTTTTGATCTGTATCGAAACATGACATCCCAAGGTTTTATTATTTAATAAAAAATACATTCTTTTTGAGAAATATTTTGATAAATGGTTATCTTATTTTGTTTTTGGGACAAATTCCTTAACTGTTTTCTTTAAAAGATAACGCTGATTTTAAAACAAAGCATAAACAAATCGGTCTTTTCTGGCCGTGAAATTGGGGATGTCACACAAGCCATTCTGGGGTGCTTGACTTACCCGTTGGTTTATCTCAACCGACTATTGGGGACTATTTCACCCCTTACCACTACCACATAATAACATAACATAAACATACTGCCAGACAGTTCTGGGGGGTCCAACCTACCCTTCGGTTCTTACAACCGTTACACGGGGTCTATTCCCCCTACTACTTACTATCACATAACATTATACTATGCTAGCACATAAAACATATCAGGTAGTAGCAAACCTAGATAATTATCACAAATACAATCATCTATCAAACAACTCCTACTAATAGGTCGGCATTGTGGCCTTAGACCCATTTCTACTAGAAGGTAACTCACCTCACACTGCTGAAGTCCCGCAGACAAAGACTCTAGCTGCTGGATGACAGATTCCCGATCCATCAACATCAAAATAACACCCAATTAAAAATTGTGTTCCACCACAAAAATCATAAGCCCATTCTTGGGGTAGAGGACTGCTTTACCTCTATCTTAGGTTGATTAAACTCAAGGACCAATCCAAAGGCCCAAAAGTTAAACTATAAATCAACCCCCAACATATGGCCCAATATTCCAAATTGGGCCCAAACGTTTATATGGTCTTATTCTAAGGCCCAACCATTACTCTAGTCCAAACATTTGGCATTTCAACTGGCCCAATATCTCATAATCATAAAGGCCTAATTATCCCCCATCTATGGCCCAATTTTCCAAATTGGGCCCAAACCCTCACATGGGCCTTACCCTAAAGCCCATTAAATTATTATAGTCCATATGATTGTTCTTGGATTCCCATAAATATTCCAATCAACAAAGCCCAATAGAATAGCCCAACTCAAAGCCCAAGTGAAATTAGAGTTTTCACATAAAATGACGATTAGGGTTAAGTGTTTCTCACTTAACCTATTAAGGACTTAATCTATTAAGACCATCACTCTACTAGATAAGTCACATGGTGTGATTGGGTGTAATTCACAGTTCCATTCTAATGGCCGAAATGTGGGTCCCGATAAGTCCAAACCCATGATTCCAAAATTAGGGTTTTCTAAACCCTAATTAGGGTTTCCCACGCAATCATAGCCCAATAGGCCGACAAGTTAAGTCCTTATTTTCCTTGGGTTTCATTAGGCCCAATAGGGTTTCGCTAGTCGGGCACCACCCATTACCACCTCGGGTAGTGGTGGTCAACGACGGCGGCCACCACCTCATGGTGGTGGTTGTGAGTTTCTTTTCATTATTCAAATAACTAATTACAATTTACAAAGCTTTAATCCTAAAAATAAACATACACTAAAAGATAGGCACACACACACATACCTTATGGTAGCCAACGGTGGTTGATGGTGGCAGCCACCACCTCACGGTGGTGGTGGTGGGAACTTTTTCCAAGAATTCCACACAGAAGACCCAACATGAATAGTCCAGTCCAAAACATACATTCGTATATGAACACAATCATCCTTCATGGTGGCATGCGGTGGTCCCGACGATAGGCAGCAACACACAACGAAAGGTGGTCGAAGTAGTTCCAACTACTGTCGTGAAGCATCTATGGTTGGTGGCAGAAGGCAGGAGAAGAAGACACAGAGGGACGATGACAGCAAAACTTTATAGCCACATCGGTGGTCTTCAAGAGCTCAATCCCGGTGGTCTTCTTTCTCATAGGTAGTAGTAGCAGCGGTGGCCAATGCAATAGTGGAAGAAAACGAAGTTGGTGGCGGTTCCACCGGAGATAGCAACAACGACGCCCCGAGGTGAGTTCCTTCCGATCTCCCACTGTCATGAAATCTAAGGGAGGTTTCCGTCTTCAATGGGATGACACAGCGGTGGGTCGGTGGTCAGAGAAGCAAAAGGGTGGCGGCCGGCCATAGAGGAAAGGAAAAGTTGCGTCTACTCATATTTTTAGGGTTAGGGTTCACATGGTTAGGGTGGCGAGTTATAAACCCCATCCACTTTTAAAACTTTTGCATAGTTACAAGTCTAGTCCCCCCCCCCCCCCCGTAAGATCTTTTAGAATTTAATCCAATATTTACCCCTTTAGCCCCTGATTCCATATATATTTACAATATAAATCCAAAATTTACATTTTATCCCTTACTTACATAATTCCTTTCATATTGAGTCCTAATTGTGACCAAGCAGCCCCTATCTTCAATATTACTTACAAATTAAGTCCGTTTTTTACACTTTAACCCCCGCCTTCAGAAATTATGAAAGTTAACTCCTTGAGACAAACACCTTGTATATAATTATTAATTTTAGGGTTACGATTCATTCATTAATTTATTTATTTATTTATTAAATAAACGTGGTGTTACAACTCTCCCCCACTTAAATTATATTATGTCCTCAAAATCATTCCTTACCATTTCTTATAAGCCAAACCACTAAAGTAATATGGTCACCATCTTGGGCATAGCCTAGTCTTTCCAACGTAGTCGTGACCAATCTTCGCAAAGCCCTAAAATCCACGGGTGAAAAAATTCCTCACAACAAGATCACATCTACTCTTTCTGAAATCTACTGTCTTGAGATGGTTTGATTGCCTGACAGACCACTCATATTGAATCATTATCGTTGAATCCAATTCGTTAACTGACTACTCAACTTCTAATAGCTTGAGGTCCCCACTATAAAATAGGGTCATATACCTAATTATCCTTGCAGATCACTTCTACTTGGCCAAGGCTCAGCTAATCCTGCTATGAGTGACTTGTCACTTCCCAATCAACTAGCTATTATGTCTGTACTTGCAACCTAAAACACAATTACTAACATTGCCGAAAAGCTGAAACCGCCCGAACACTAAACTGCATGAAGCACTCTGTTTCCACATGGATGCTTTCCAAAATCTACCAAGACCTCCGCGGTCTCAATTCGCTATCCAATCATCTAAAATACTAGGTTCCAGTCCGATCGCGGATCTAAAGGACTCCCACATAGTTGTGTTACACAACTTTCGAACGAAATCCTTCCCTAGAAATAGTTGGCACCAGTTATCATGACACTGTGGCTCTAATGACCTTCTGAACCAATCGATCGGGTCCATGCATCGAATCCTAACATCAACCAATTCAAGGCTAAAATCCATTGCTACCTGGCCAATGGTAGCCTTATATCTCAAATGACCTTAAACAGTAAATTGCTCCCTTGATCTCATAACTGTAGTGGCGTCCCTATAGTCTTGTCACTGGCTCAGGTGTAATCCCTATGGGGATATCCATAAAACAATATGTGGATTTGTCACGCCCTCACTACTACACCCGACTGGTGGGTACTACTATTCCATCCGCGTCCTAAAAAGGCGCTCATGCTATCTACCAACCTAGTGAATGCTACAGCTACAGCTTCAGAGTTTCAACACTATATCACTATTTGCCAACCTCATGAATGATATGGCTACAGCTGTAGACTTACAACATCCTAGCGCTATCTGACCACTAGTGAATGCTATGGCTACCCCCACAGTCTTATAACACTTTCCATGCTAACTGGCTGTTAGTGAATGCTATAGCTACCCCTGTAGTCTTACAATACTTTCCATACTATCTGACCACATGTGAATGCTAATACTACCCCTGTAGTCTTACAACACTTCCCACACTATCTGACTGCTTGTGAATGCTACAGCTACCCTCGTAGGCTTATAACACTTTCCATACTATCTGACTGCTTGTGAATGCTATGACTACCTCTATAGTCTTACATCATTGTCCATACTGGGTCAAGCACGCACTCGAACTAACACTCAACTGAACTTGAATTCTAATTGGACCTCTAACCTGGTTCCCTAAACCTGTTATCCGGTGCCAAGGAAAACGTGAACCAAATGTTGGAACGTTTTCTGAACTCCCAACTCACCTAATCCTCAATCAAGACGGTCACTCGAACACCTTCCTCTCTTACTGGGATAAGAAAATCATCCTAGTTTCACACTTATTTCTGTTCCTGGATATCTGATTGATTCTCCCCCACTTTGCATCAGCTAAGTCTTCACGGCACGTGTGAGTTGAAGGGTTCCCAATCCTTCTTGCTTTCTAATAGTCCACTGTCAACAATCTGAGCTTACGAATGCTAACGATCAATTACTAGTCAAACCTCAACATCGCCTATTCTCTGAAATCGGGAAGAGTACCCTTGAGATCTGGTCCAGTTTGACACCTCAATCAATCTCCCATGCTGTCAACTAAAGGCCTTAATTTTCACTATGGCTGATGAATCCTTGTTCCCACTCCGAATCTCGCAGCATTATTGAACTCTAACCGAAAATAACCCATGCGTTAAATGCAATTCTCTTGAACTTCCAATGACCGAACACCCATGCGTCTAACACTCTCAACTGAATCCACTATCTTCATGCTACCAGTCCTTCCCTAGCAATAGTAGTGCCGTGAACTCCAAAGTTCATCCATTGACAATTGTCGGCCATACCTAAACCATGATAGAACCACAGAATGATGACTTCACTGGAGAACTATCGCTCTAACTCTAACCGAATAATACCCCGCACAGATCCTGACAAAGATCCAGAATGATAATGGTACACACGGAACCTACTTTGCAAGATGCTTCCCTCTATGGGTTCATCAAGGACTTTTCGGCATGCAGGTTGGTATATATGATCCTTGATAACCCAAACACTAGCAAAAAACCGACCCGAGATCTGACTTATCCAAACTCACTCATAATTCCAAAGTGATACTGATTCCCATCATCCACCTAGTAGCACTAGAAGATGAGATACCCGCAACATCTAGAGGAATCCTGACCACCTTTTGCTGACATGACCAACCCCGCTACAGTTGTAGCAGCCTAAACCCTTGGAATGTCCAACCCCCTTGTGTACTTTCGCGCACGCACTTCACTAACTCCGGCCCTGCTGGCCTTTCACCCAATGATCAAAAGTATTGGCTCTCTCCCTGAGACCCCTACTATATGCACATGGCACGACCCTATCTTCTCAAAGTGCTCCAAATCGATCTCGCATATGCAAAATCTTGGAAGTCATATCCTTCAGTGTATGACACCCTGTCACGCCTACTGGCTCACTTGCCAATGGCTGAGCTGCAACAGCTAGAACATCTTCTTTCCCCAAACTCGGTCACAAACTCCTCCCCAAAGCTTCTTAAATTCTCCAAGACTCTCACTAATTCGAGTACGGATCATGTGCTTTCAGTAGTATGGGCCCAATATACCTTCTACACTTATCCATATTTTCCTATGCAATCCTCGCGAATCCTCCAAGTCACTTCCTCAAACTAATACATCCAAGTCTCACTAAACCTCACTACTAACCCACTGAAACATATCCTAGGCTATGCTATCTTCCCAAACCCAACCAGTCCTCAGCTGCTGAAAGATTCCTAGCAATGTCAAGTAGTTACCTCATGAATATAGCCACATGGGACAAAGATCAGATAATCCTTCAAGTAAAAGACCCATCCCTAGAATGGTTAGACTCAGACAAAAGCTACATAATAGGGTTAAGTCTATCACTATGCGATTATTCGGCCCGTGTCCCATGTGACTTAGCATATTCACTTAGCAGCTAACTCACATCACTAAGAGTCCCACAAAGCACAAAGCAAACAACATTCAGAAAATGGAAAATCTATCCATTATATTTCAATCAAACCATTCTATCCTCTAAACCGGAATCAGTACATGCAATTCAAAGGCGCATACAATCAGACATAACCTAAATATGCTATCCTATCACTGACTGATCAGTACTAGCATACAAGTCTAGAAGCACATACAATAAGTATATAAAGCATCCTTCCTAGATCCTTATCATGAATCTAGCATGTAGTTCTCATAATCATATCATATCATAACATAACATGTATGGGTATCTTGGGGAAAACTTACTTGAGCTCGGCTGGTTGCACACATCACACACCTTGTTCTTTTCAAATTCTTTTCAAACTGCTTTTTTTGTAAAATGATTTTACATTTGAAATTTTTTATACCAAGTCCTTAGTTTGAGTTCAGACACACCCGAGAGTATGCCCAAATCCCTCAAACCATGGCTCTGATTCCAACTTGTAACATCCCAAAATTCAAGACCAAAATTTTTGTTTTAATTAAGTTATTATATAAAACCAACAATATAGAAACATCCATAATAATATCTCGTGTCAAAAACAAAGTGTCAGTAATCAAAACATGTTATCATAAAATAATATCAGGGTGTAATCCCAAAGATCTCATGTGTGGAAAACCATAGTGTGAGTTCCCCCATCATACCACACACGATACAATAACATACTATAATGCAATTCTGGGGTGCCTGACCTACCCATGTCAATCCATTATGGGGTGCCTAACGTACCGAGGTCAAGTTTGTCTGGGGTGCTCGACTTACCCAGGTCAAGCCATTCTGGGGTGCTTGGCGTACCCATGTCAAGCCATTATGGGGTGCTTAACTTACCCGTTGGTTTATCTCAACCGACTACCGGGGACTATTTAACCCCTTACTACTACCACATAATAACATAACATAAACATACTACCAGGAACTTCTTTCGTACTCGACCTACCCTTCGATCCTTACAACCGTGACACGGGTACTATTCCCCCTACTACATACTATCACATAACATCATACCATGCTAACACATAAAACATATCAGGTAGTAGCAAACATAGATAATTATCACAAAGACAATCATCTATCAAACTACTCCTACTAATGGGCCGGCATTGTGGCCTTAGACCCATTTCTATTAGAAGACAACTCACCTCACACTGCTGAAGTCCCATAGATGAAGACTCTAGCTGCTGGATGATAGATTCCAGATCTGTCAACATCAAAATAACACTCAATTAATAATCTGATTCCAACACAAAAATTATAAGCCCATGCTTGGGGTAAAAGACTGCTTTACACCTATCTTAGCTTGATTCAACTCAAGGCCCAATCTAATGGCCCAAAAGTTAAATTATAAATCAAAGCCCAACATCCAAAGTCCCAAATTTCCAAATTAGGCCCAAACCTTTACATGGTATTATTCTAAGGCCCGACCATTTAGTGCAGTCCAAACATTTGGCATTTCTACTAGCCCAATATCTCATAATCATAAAGGCCCAATTATTGCCTATCTATGGCCCAATTTTCCAAATTGGGACCAAACCCTGACATGGGCCTTACCCTAAAACCCATTAAATTATTATAATCCATATGATTGTTCTGGGATGGCTCATTAATATCCCAATCACCAAAGCCCAATAGAAAGGCCCAACTCGAAGCCCAAGTGAAATTAGGGTTTTCACATAAAATGACAATTAAGGTTAAATGTTTCACACTTAACCCATTAAGGACTTAATCCATTAAGTCGATCACTCTACTATATATGTCATAAGGTGTGATTGGATGAAATTCACAATTCCATTCCAATGGCACAAATGTGGGTCCCGATAAGTCCAAGTCCATGATTCCAAAATTAGGGTTTTCTAAACCCTAATTAGGGTTTCCCACCCAATCATATCCCAATAGGCCTAAGAGTTAAGTCCTTAGACCCATTAAGGTTCATTACGCCCATTAGGGTTTCACTAGGCCTGTTAGGGTTTCGCTAGTCGGGCACCACCCACTACCACCTCGGGTAGTGGTGGTCAACGGCAGCCACCACCTCACGGTGGTGGTTCTGAGTTTTTTTTTTCATTATTCAAATCTCTAATTACAATTTACAAAGCTTTAATCCCAAAAATAAACACACACTAAAAGATAGGCACACACACCCACCTTGTGGTGGCTGGCGGTGGTAGATGGTGGCAGCCACCACCTCAGGGTGGTTGTGGTGGTGACTTTTTCCAATAATTCCACACATAATACCCAACATGAACAGTCCATGCCAAAACACACATATATATTTGAGCACAATCATCCTTCACGGTGGCATGCGGTGGTCCCGACAATAGGCAACAACACACAACGAAAAGTGGTCGGAGTAGCTCTGACGACTGTCGTGAAGCATCTATGGTTGGTGGCAGAAGGAAAAAGAAGAAGACACGGAGGGAAGATGGCAACGGACGTTCAAAGCCACATTGGTGGTATTTAAGAGATCTATCTCGGTGGTTTTTGTTGTCGCCGACAATAGGAGTAGCGATGGTCGATGCAATAGTGGAAAAAACGAAGAGGGTGACGGTTCCACCAGAGATAGCAACAACGACGCCCCGAGGTCAGTTCCTTCCTATCTCTCGCTACCATGACGTCTAAGGGAGGTTTCACTCTTCAATGGGATGAAACAACGGTGGCTTGTTGGTCGGAGAAGCAAAAGGGCGGCAGCCAACCATAGAGGAAAGGAAAAGTGGCGGCCGCTCATATTTTTAGGGATTGAGTTCACATGGTGAGGGTGGTAGGTTATAAACCCCATCCACTTTTAAAAATATTGCATAGTTACGAGTCTAGTCCCTCCCCATAGGATCTTTTAGAATTTAATCCAATATTTACCCCTTTAGCCCCTGATTCCATAAATCTTTAAAATATAAATCTAAAATTTACATTTTATCACTTGCTTCTAGAATTCCTTTCATATTGAGTGCTAATTGTTCCCAAGCAGCCCCTGTGCTCAATATTACTTACAAATTAAGTCCGGATTTTATACTTTAAACCCGCCTTCTAAAATTATATAAGTTAACTCATCGAGACCAACACATTACTATATAATTGTTAATTTTAGGGCTACGATTCATTCATTAATTTGTTTATTTATTTATTTAATAAATGGGGTTTTACAAAATATAATAGAATACAAATGTAGAATTTATTTAATATTAATACATAAATGTGAGTATGTCCTTACATATTTGTAAAAATATGGCTGGTTAGGCCAAAAGACTAGAAATCGAGTGCCCAAAAAGTTTCATTAGCATGTATATATATATATATATATATATATATATATATATATATATATATATACACACACACACACACACATATGATGACAAATTCGGAAAGTACACATCGACATGACTCTGAAAATTGTAAAAATCGGACTTCATATCAAGGAGATGTGAATTTTGTAAAATATAAAAATCAACTGCACGTAAAAACTTGCGTCACAAAAATTTACTGAGAGATTGATTAAGTTTTAACTGAAGTTATAAAAAGGAGAATCGTAATACTACTCGAGATAAAAAAATTTAGACGAAGAAGACCAAAGATGGATCCCATATTAGAGAGATATAGTTTTTAATATATCATTTTAGGATACCTAATATGTGCATATTTAGTGTGTATTAAGTGTAGTTTATTTATTCATATATTAGCTAAATTGTTGCATATTATGGACAAAAGGTACTTAAAAGTGTTAAATTATGTTTTTCAGTCCAAAGATGAAGCTCGGAAGCGAAAAGAAGCAGGAGAAGCGGTCAGGAGCTCAAGAGTGGAAAGAAGAAAGAAAACACCCATAAAAAGGCTTCTACTCGTCGAGTCGGGCCTTGACTCGGCGAGTCCAGTCGCGGAATCAGAAGGATAATCATTCGGAAGTCCAGATAGTTATCGGATTACGAAGAATGTGAGAGGGACTCGACGAGTCACCTTATGACTTGAAAACATTTCAGCAAAGGATTAATTGAAGTCACTCCCTCCCGGATAATTCACTTAATTAATTGATCATTTAAATAAGCAGGGTATCGAACACAGGGAACGGCAAATTAAATTAAAAACTAATTCTATCTAAGTTGATTAAGCAAATAGGGGTTTTTTTCTCTAGTTTTACAAGACTAGAAACTTACTAACTAAAACTAATTCAAGACTAGAAAAGGACAAATTAACTAGATTCAATAATGGGAAAGAAACTTCTGTTTAGTTCAACTCGGTTAACTTTATGGTTGATTTTAAGGTAATAGTGCAATGGATTAATTCTTTCGTTGGTTACCGATTCAAGTGATTAGGTTTATGTTCACTACCCTAATCCTTAGCAAATAAACTAATTCAAACAGTGGCCAATTGCTTAATTTAATTATATTTACTAGATTAATTATTCGGGTTAAGTTAGACTTACAATAGCTAATTAATTCATTATTCTTAATTAACCTCTTGTTTGATGGTCATCTTACAAGCTTGCACATGAGTTTACTCAATTTCCTTATTAATCCTAGTTTCATGTTCATTAATTCTAGACATATGGTATAGTGGTCACATATCATATGAGGTTGATAATCAATAGATGTTCATGCTAATCAATTATCTTCCTATTAACAGAAAATTAATTATCATTCATACACAAGGTTCTTTAGCAAGCTAAAATAACAATTAATCACCAACTTGGAATTAATCCTACCAATTAATCAAACCATATTATCAACTTTGTATTCCCAAACAGAAGTCTAAAGAATTTAGTTCATAACTAAGGTAAATAACAGCAAACAAATAAGTTCAAGTTGCTTAATCATGTTGACAAAACAAAAGAATTAAGTAGAATGGTGAAATTATGCCTTAATTACTCTCGGGATTGGATTCTAGCTTTCTTGGTCGACTTCTAGGGTTCTTCTGACTTCTTATTCGCAGCTAAGTACTTCTGAGACTTCCCAGAATTTTTTTTTCTCGAATTGTAGAGTTATCTTTATATATTCGTTCCGACTCGTCGAGTCATAAGGTGACTCGTCGAGTCCCTCTCACATTCTTCGTAATCCGAAAACTATCTTGACTTCCGAATGATTATCCTTCTGATTCCGCGACCGGACTCGCCGAGTCAAGGCTCGACTCGACGAGTAGAAGCCTTTTTATGGGTGTTTTCTTTCTTTTTTCCACTCTTGAGCTCCTGACTGCTTCTCCTGCTTCCTTTCGCTTCCGAGCTTCATCTTTGGACTGAAAAACATAATTTAACACTTTTAAGTACCTTTTGTCCATAATATGCAACAATTTAGCTAATATATGAATAAATAAACTACACTTAATACACACTAAATATGCACATATCAATACCCCCTCCTTACAAAGTATTAAGCGAAAATGAAAGTTGGAATCAGCTAAAATAACCTAAAGAAAAGTTGTAGTACTGGTCAAGACCATTGAGTGGGTATAAATAATGCCAAAAATGATGTCCGTACATGGGAGTTATGAAATTTACAAAAACCGACGTGACCCGACCAGAGAGAGAGAGAGAGAGAGAGAGAGAGAGAGAGAGAGAGAGAGAGACGTGTCCTTTCCCGGTGGAGCCAATAGACACACTTAGGAATTGCACAGTACACGCCCCAAGTCTTGCTATAAATAGAAAGTGGGGATCATACCCTTTCCTCATCCTTCTCAATCTCTCCGCTCTCTCTCTCTCTCTCTCTTGATCCCTAAGCCTTCCAACCCACCAAGTGGTCCCGAGTCCCAGCACGACACGCGCTAGGCCCTAAAAATCATGATACTAGGGTGAATTCATGGCCTAAGTTTTATGTTTTTAAAAGTTTCCCGGGGCGGGGGTGGGAGGATACATTCTAGTTAATAAATTGTTGATGTCTAAAAGTTATCATTATATATTATATCATATTTGTTATGCAACACTGATATGCTCGGATCCTTAAGATAATATTACGTCTGGTAGTTACTGTTCCCAAATGTCATGGATAATTTTATTCCTACTTATTATATTACACAAATATCTAGGATAATATTATGTCTGGTAGTTACTTTGCCCGAATCTTTAGCATAATATTTTTCCTAGCCGGTACTATGACAAAATTTCTCAAATAACATTGTATCTAGGCGTTAATCTGCTCAAATACTCATATGAAACAACGAAACAAATATAATTATGTTGTTAAGTATAATTATGTAAGAAAACTATTAAAAATAAAAATTATACTATAAGGCTAATCAAACAGATGTTAATGAGAGAACTATTCATCTATTATCTAAATAAACTTTAGCTAATCTCCGACCTATAATCGTAAAATGTTAAGTGAGCAGGAAAGGTAGTATAGATCTATACGAGGCTGACGCCCCCACCAACGGTTGCTAGCTACAACCTTGGCGATTGAGTCACAACATGGATAACTTTCTAATCTACTATTACACCAGATGAAGCGTTGTGCAGGGAAAATATCAAGTCAAAAGCTCGATTATGGGAACTCATTATAACATTCATTAATTAATTAAACTACTTAGAGGAGAATGCATTGTATAGTAATAGTATACCTAAAACAATTAATAAGGAAAATACTTTAAAGGAAAGTAAACATAATTAATAAATGTGATAGAATTCCTTTAAAGGAGTATCTTAACAAACATCCAAAATACTTATAAAGAATTATACATAACGACGTGTAAGAGTATTTTCAAAACATAAAAGCCTATGAACTCACTAAAATTATGTTGACGTTTTAAACCACATATATACTCATGGAAATGAGAGTTAGGAGTGGTGACGTAATCAGAGATTCATACAAGAGATTGATTTTCCGTATTGTCTTTTTGTCGGTGTTTGAAATGTAGTTTTTATTTGCTACGCTAGTTCTACAATAAAATAATGTAATATATTATATTATTAAAAAAATTAATGCTTGTGTTATATTTTCTTGATGTATTCAATATGTATTATTCCTATCAAACGTTGCATAGCCTGGGGATTCCATAGCCGGTCGGGGATGTGACAAACTAGTATCACAGCTATTGGTCATAGTGAACTAGTATTTCCTTAGTAATTACAAATATAACATAGGACTTACTCTTCGATTAAGTTACCCTAGATTGAACTTGTCTCTTGGGTTGCTGGATTTCGGAATGACTACATGCTAAAATGGTCCTGCCCTACGATATTTCATACATGACTGATCCTTACTTGGTAGTCTTGAAAGTACAAAAAAACAATTACTAAAACAAACAAACGAAATTAAGATATATATATATATATATATATATATATATATATATATATATATATATATATATATAACTCTTATAATTATACTTACATACCATAATAAAAATCCATCTAATCATAAAATCAAAAATTTAGGTCAAATGTGATATCTAGGGTTAGTACATTACAACGGCCATACCACAACTAGACCTAACTTTTGCAACTAAGTTTCATTTTGATCCGACTGACACACTACTAAAATGGATACGGTAGTTGACAGTCTAAGCATTTGAGGATTCTTGGATTAGTGACCTAGTTATGAGTAGCATTTTGGACATACATTACTTGAGGATTCTTGGATTGATGACCTAGTTCTGAGTCCTGTATTTAACATATCCAGTGTAAGGAGTCGCGTGAAGCACTAGTGCTATCTATTTACATACTTATAAACTTACAATTATTTTTATAAATATATTATCATGTTATCTCTCAAAAAAGTATATCATGTTGGATGTCTTATGTAGAAGCACGTGCTACCATGGCGGACATAGGCATATGGATGATGATTCTAGTTCTGGACGAAGACCAGTTAGTTCCCCACTCATTAGAGCCAGAGGATTCCTAATATCCAAATTTTCCATCACCGCCATCACCTTTGACGTATAAGGAAGATCTTTTTGAGGACGATGACGTTGAGGAGACAACCGACGATATAGATTATGAGTCATTAGGAGACCCAGTTGCAGAGGAGGAGATAGAGTATTCAGAGACAAAACCTGAGATGGAGGAGGAGGAGGATGATCCCACTGAGGATGAGGAGCTAGATCCTTCCTCACCATAACTTAAGGTCCTTCTATCATTACCGCCACCATCGCATAGATCCTTCAGACTCCACATCACATTTGTGACGCCCCCGACCTAGGCGATGGAACATGACGAGCTATGCGACATAGTTCATGGATCACATGTAAATTGAATATATAGCACAACTATAACAACAAAAAAATACATTTGTTTTAGATGTTAATGTTTGAATACAAGGTTCTTACACATAATCCTGCAGTACACAAATTTCCTTAAACATGCAGGCAGACATAACAAAAACTAGTAAACTAGATAGCCTGAAATCCATGACTAATCCTTATTAATACATGTAGTTTTGAGGATGAATTATAAGGTTGGTGAGATTTATAGCTTTTCTACTAACAACAGTGACAATTTTAAAAACTCTATTTTTTTCTTAAGTAAAACCATACTGAACATTGTGCTTGTAAAGAGTCTTTGAATAACCATTGAAAACCAAAAGATGTCTTTGCATGAGTAAATCCATAATTAAAATTGTTTGTAGTCAAAGAAACCATAATTAAATCCATACTTAAATCTGTATTTGTAAAGATCCCTTGAATAACCATTGAAAACCAAAAGATTTATTTGCATAAGTAAACCCATACTTAAAACTGTTTGTAGAGAAAAACCATAAGTAAATCCATAGTTAAAACTATTTTGAGAAAAATCAAGTCCATGGTTTGTTGTGATATATATATATATATATATATATATATATATATATATATATAGAGAGAGAGAGAGAGAGATTGTAGTTATTTTTTATAGTAGGTCCTATAACTGATCTGTGTGACTGAATGTACCCCCTACAATGCTACAGTGTACATCGTAGTGACAATAATTGATACTAATAACCCGCTTCATTAGATCGGCCGAGGTTGTATCTAGCAACCGCAGGTGGCTATGTTAACCCCATATAGATATATACATATGTATCTCACTCCGAAGATTAACGGTTAGAGTAGTGTGGTTATGCTTAGTGTTTAGACTTAGCTAATGAATAATGTCTCACTATAAAGCCCTTAACTAGGGTATTTGAATAACTATCAACCCTAACTTATATGTGGATAAGTCACTAGGCATAATGAATTGCAAAAAGTTTATAAAACATGGGTATGTTTGGTATGAACATAAAAAGTATAATGCACTCGCTTTTATAAAGAGGTAGTTTCAAAGTAGTGATTAGAAGTACATGTATAAGTTTTAAGTTATAATATTTATAACTTCTATACATATGTATTTAAATATATTTCATAAATGCATGAAATAATTTTGGTCTTTGAAACATGAAAAAGGTGACATTGTCTGGTATCATGTATATATGTATTTGAAAGACGAAACAAGGAAATTAATCTTGAATGTCGTTTTTATCCTTCTTTTAAAAACTTTTAGAAAAATAATCGAGAGTCGGAATTAGGATACGTAACTCTCAAGGTTTAGACGTTGAGTTTACTTCGTCCATAATTTTTTTGTTGACCTGATATTAAGGGTAACTAAGGCAAAAATGATTGTTTTTACAGAGTGGTCCGAAAAGGGCTGCCATGATATGCAGTTTTACAAAAATCATAATAAATTGTATAAAGAATGTATGAATGTGTGTAAGTAGCCTCTGAAAATATATCAATATGAACTACTTGCATACAAAACAGTTTTGAAATGCGTAGGGTTTAAGATGGGTAATACAAGTCTTGAACAAACCATAATTTTCATATAATATCATAGCATTTTGTAGTATGTTTTTCAAGAGTGTTTTTGCATAAACGAGATAGGACAACACATGTATCCCCCCTGAAATGTATAAAAAAAGTTTAAAATGGGTCTATAAGAACTTACCTTAGATGGGTGAATTCGGTTTAGACTTGAGTATGTGCTTGCTTTTTGGGAAGCACTGCAAGAAACACGAAATAGCGATGATCTAATCTGGGGTTGTTTATGACATTCCTTTCTTGATGTTTTTTTGATGGTTAATGATGAAGGGGAGGAGTGGGAAAGGAAAAGCAGGTGTCATGGGGTTTCGGAGTGTTGTTTTATCACAAACACAATGGGGAAAATAAGGTGGTTGGTGGGGGTTTACGGTGGTGATGTGGTGGTTTTTGGTGGTGTTTCTAAACCATGAGAGAGAAGAAGATTAAGGGAGAGGGAAAGAGAAGTGATTGCCAAATTTGAGTGATCAAAATGAGAAGATAATGGTTCTATTTATAGTTGTTGAAGACCTTTCATGGCCATGTTAACACCATTCCTTAAAAACTAGTCAAACACGTAACATCACCATACTTGTATTGTGAGAAGGAGTGCACACAAAGGAAGAAGGAGGGTGATGGGGGTAGGGGGTCATATGGGTAAGGAGTCCAAGAGGGGTAAGAGCTAATTTATTCCCTCTCTTGCAAGTTATGTGGATCATGGTGATGTCATGCTCTCCAAAAATTCCTAAAAACACACCTAGGTTTGTGTGCCAAGTTCCCGAAGTCTAATATTTTTTTCGAAAGCAGCGTATGATAGAGTGGAGTTCAAGGATTCCAAAAACACGAATGGATTAATTTTCTGAGATGTAGAACTCCAAGAAATTTTGTTTAAAGATTCACACCTAATTGACCCGAAACGTCCAATTTTTCGATTTTTGCAAATCCTTTTACTAAAAATACTTTGAGTATGGAATTAAATATTATACCATAGTTTGAGTCCAAAAACGCTCTAGGAATTTCCATATGAGGTGTGCAAGTGCATCAACAGATAGAAACATTTTTAGCAGTTTAAAGAAAATCAATGTTATATTGGTTTGTTTTATTATAATTGTCGTATCTTTTACTTACGAACTCCGTTTTGGACGTTCTTTATATTTTTTGAAACAAGTGAACATGTGCCACGAGACTAGAGTGTTTGCTTAGCTCAAAACTGCTTAATACAAAATTTCATTTTTTTTCAAACGTGTTAATTAGGGTTGCTGTTTGAGCTATTTGATTCGTTTAAGATTTTCCACAATTAGAAGTAAGATACCATCTGGTATCTTATAATAGTTGTAATGATAATATATATTTATCCAAATAGGCATTAAAGTTCAATAGGTCAAATTATAAAGAGATATTGGTGAATTGACTATCTGTAGTTTTAGACCTAAATTCCAGGATGTCACATTACCTCCTCGTTAAAGGAATTTCGTCCCAAAATTATTACGTTGTAGACTATTTTGTTCCGCTAGTGGAGCAAGAAATGCTGAACAATTGGGGATATTTTTGTTTCATCTGATCCTCGTGTTCTTAAGTAAATTTCAACCGACTATGAGAGTTGCATTAGACTTTTACAATAGGTATGTGGCTTTGTTTGAGGCTTTTGATTTCTTGATCCATGATCTCCACCGGTTCCTCCACGAAATGAAGTTTAGTGTTGACCTAGATTTCATCGAGATGAATGACAAGGCTCTCATCAGAGACACACTTCTTAAGATTACACACGTGGAAGGTATCATGAACTTTGTTGTGTTATTGAGATAACATGAATTGTAATCCACTAGACCAACCCTTGCTAGGATTTTAAAAGGTCCGATGTATCGGGGATTTAGTTTACCTTGTTTTCCAAATCTAATGAAACCCTTTCATTGTGCGACCTTTAGTAGGACATGGTCTCCTACTTTGGATTCTAAGGGTTTACATGTCACCTCAACGTAGCTTTTATGATGACTACATGTGGTCTTTAATCATTTCTTTATCTGAATGATATTCTGCATTGTTTCATGAATGATCTCAAGACCTGTAACTATGTTATCTCATACATGCTTTTTAGCTAGTTGAGTATCTCCAACTTCTTCCTAATATATCGAAGAACGACATCTGTGTTCATACAAGGCCTCGAATAGGGCAGCCTTTATACTCGTGTCATAGTTGTTATTGTATGAAAACTCAACTAACAACAATTGAGTATCCCATGCATTACCGAAGTCTATCATACAAGCGTGGAGCATGTCTTCCAATGTTTGTATCGTTCTTTCACTTTGTCCATCTGTTTAAGGATGATATGCAATACTCATGTCGAGTTTGGTTCCTAGGGACCTCTACATTGATTGCCAAAATCTGGAAGTGAATTTGCTATCTCGGTCTGAGATAATAAATATTGGAACACTATGCAGTTTGAATATTTCGTTGACATAAGTCCCGATGAGTTTCTCCATCTTGTCAGTTTCTTTGATGGCTAGGAAATGGGTATACTTGGTCAAATGGTTAACTACTGCCCAAATGGTGTCATAACCTCTTGAAGTTCTTAGCAACTTTGTTATGATGTCTATGGTTATCTATTCCTATTTCCATTTTGGAATTGATGGTTATTGTAGTAGACCAGATGGCTTTTGGTACTCTAACTTGAATTTGGAGGAAGTCAAGCATTTACTAGTATAGGTGGCAATCTTCGCCTTCATGTTGGGCCACCAATAAAGCATCTAAAGATTAAGATATATCTTATCCAATCTAGGATGTATCAAATATCTCAACTTATAGGCTTCATTTAAGACTAGTCTACTGACTTCACCATACTTTGGGGTCTAAATTCGGTTCATGAAATATCGTGTTCTGTCTTCTTTGATTTCGAATCGGTTGTCCATACATCGTATGTTTTATCTTTTTGTTATTTTCGGGTTCGAGTGCTTCCAGCTGAGCATCTCGAATTTGGGTGGTGAGATTAGAGTGGATGGTTAGTGTTAAGGATTTTACATGAAGTGTCTTTGCTGACTCTTTCCTGCTTAAAGCATCTGCTATGACATTTTCTTTACTAGGATGATACCGAATTTCGCATTTGAAATCATTTAGCAATCCGAACCACCTTTGTTCTCTCATGTTGAGCTCCTTCTAATTAAAGATGTGTTGAAGACTTTTGTGGTTAGTGAACATGGCACACTTCGTCCCACACAAGTAGTGTCTCCTAATCTTTAAGGCAGACACTAAAGCTCCCAACTCTAAGTCATGGGTATCATAATTGGCCTTGTTTGGCTTAAGTTGTCTGGATGCATGTGCAATGAATTTATTCCTTTGCATCAGTATGCATCCTAACCCTTGATGTGAGGCGCCATAAAATACTACAAAAACTTCTATTCCCTCTGGAAGAGACAAAATTGGTGCAGTACAAAATAATTGTTTCAATTTCTGGAAGGCAGAATCTTGACTGTCTCCCGAATCGAACTTTTTATCTATCTGGGTTATTGTGGTGAGAGGCTTGGCTATCTTGGAGAAGTTCTTGATGAATATTTCATAATAGCCCGCATGCCCTAGGAATGTGTGTACTTTGGTTAGCATCAATGGTGATTTCAAATCCTTAACCACTTTGATCTTTAGAGGATTAACATGAATCACTTTACTATTGACCACATGGCCAAGGAAATGCACTTCTTTAATCGAGAACTCACACTTAGATAACTTTGCATAAAGTTTCTCCTTTCTTAATAGTTCTAGAATTAATTGCAAGTATTGGCCAGGTTTTTCTTTGGTTCGTGAATATATCAATATGTTATCGATGAACACGGTCACGGATTTATCCAAATAGAGTTTACACACCTGATTCATAAGATCCATTATTACAGTTGGTGCATTGGTCAGTATGAATGGCATAACCAGAAAATTGTAGTGACCATACCGAGTTCTGAATTCCATCTTTGGAATGTCTACTTCTTGTACTCTGAGTTGATGATATCCGAATCTTAGATCGATATTTGAATAGTAATGGGATCCTTGTAGCTGATCGAACTTGTCATCAATCCTCGAGCGTCGATATCGGATTTCGATGGTGAGTTTGTTTAAATCTTGATAGTCGATGCACATCCTGAAATATCCATCCTTCGTTTTGACAAAAAATACCAGAGCTCCCCATGGAGAGAAGCTTGTCCGGATTAAGCCTTTGTTAAGAAGCACTTGAAGTTGACTCGATAGTTCTTGCATTTATGATGCATCTAGATGATAAGGAAATCTTACCAATGGTGCTACAATAAGGATCAGATCAATTCGGAATTCAACCCATTTAACTAGAGGTACTCTAGGTGGATCCTCTAGCAATACATCCGGGTAGTTGCACACTTACATAATGTTTTTAATTTCCTTACCCTTTCCTTGCATATCCACCACATGTGCTAAGGAAACGAAGCATCTCTTCTACAAATACTTTCTCTCCTTCATGCAAAAGATGACTCTTAGGTTCTTTCTTGGTTTATCTCCGTAAATCATGAGGACCTTGTTGTTAGGTAAAGGTAGTCAAATGAGCTTTTCATAACGCAAGATATCTGCTCGATGATGTGATAACCAATCCATTCTGATGATCACATTGAAACTTACCATAGTCATCGGCATTAGATTGACGTGAAAGATGTAGTTATTCAAGGTGAGAAGGTAATTAGTGATTATTACTAAAGTGCTTTCTATTTATTCATTTTCTACTTCTACCATGTAAGTTTCATTAACTTTGCATGATTTATGGCTAATCATGCTTCTAAACTTTTGGTAAATAAATCTTCTATCAGTTACAGTTTTAAATAAATAGTCTTCACAGGAAACGTACCAGTAACCATAGTTGGTTCCTGGTGCACATATACAACGTCTATCACGAATGCACTTCCTTTGCCACCCTGATTATTCATTTTCGCTTAGTCCTTCATAAAATGACCTGGTTAATTGCATTCAAAGCAATTGTGGCTTCCTCTTACAGCACGACTTATGGTTTCATTTCTTGGAGTCTTTCTACAATACTTAGATGTGTGACCTCTCAAGTTACAGGTACTACAAACCATGCAATTTCCGACATGGTAGAAATTACACTTGGTAGAGTGGGGTAAAGTTCCATATTAAGGATTTGATGGGTGAGAGTGTTTGTAATTGCAACATAAATAGTCATAGGTTTTGGATTGGGTTTGCAACTCCTGGGGTTTCCTTTTGACTTTCCATGGAACTTCATTTTGTACTCCTATCCTAGCTATTTTTAGTCTGTGGTGCCATGGTACCCTGACGGATATATTGCTCCATCAATTCATAGGCCAATTGCTTGGAACTATAAAAGGTGGAGGGTCTAGATGCAGTAACCAGACCTTGAACTGGCGAAGTAAATCCCCGAATGTTTCTATCAATCTTCTTATCTTTTAGGATCACCATTCTTGAACAAAGATATGCAAGATCATTAAATCGAGATGTGTAGACATTCACCTTTGATCCCTTCATTGTGAGATTCCAAAGCTCCTATTCTAGATCCTGGAGTTCTTGTTGAGTACAGTACACTTCAATCATATTTTATTTTAAAATCTCCAGTACATGGCATAAGCTGCATCGATCCCTAAGGACTCGCATGATTATTCCACCAAGTCAGGGTGGAATCCATTAGTGTACAGGTTACATATTTCATTTGGCAGTCATTAAGGCAAGATCTGCTGCCAAATACTGCCTCCATTTTCCCTATCCAGTAGGATAGAAGTACAACTCCTTTTATGTCAAAGAAGGATCAAGGTTTGCTTCTCATCAAATCCTTGTATGAACAAGGTTTGGAAATGTTTTGGTTAACGAATGGTATGTCACCACCATTTCTACTGTTCCTAGTAGTTTAGTTCGGGGTAGCATCATATGCTGCTAAGGCTATACAAATCCCCTAGGTAAGTATGGTCTGCATTTGAGTGGGATCTATTTGAAATGGTGGGTTTGAGGCTATGAAAATTGGTGGGGTCATAAGAGTTGCTCAAGAATTAGGATTTTCTCCCGAAGTTTGGGTTACCGATGGTGCAGCTCTTGGAGTGACTAGAGGAGTTGGTGGCAGACGAACTCGTAGACTTTTTCATGAATGCATCGTTCGAATATGTTTAGATGGATATTTTAGGTTATTTTACACTATGTAGTCGTAATTAAGTATGTATAAGATAGTGTATTAGTGTAACTTGTTCCTAAAATCCGACAAATTTCCAAAGTGTAGAGAGCGATCGATTCCAGAAATCCTAGAGATTTCCAAATTAAAGAGTGAGATGACTCGAATCCTATCAATTTCAAAAGAGAATTGAAATCCTACCGATTTCAAATGATAGAGAGAGAAGTCTTGAGACAACTAAATGATCAACTGGGAACTATAGGTTTCTCTGCTACGATGGTAGTGGGGCTATTGGTTCTTTGTTCTTTTTTCGGGTTTAGGAAAACTAGGAAAATCTGAACGTTATCCCATATTTTTAAGTATTTTTATGATTTTTAAAATGTATGCGTTAGGATTCTACGGTACTAGGTTTCTACATTGAATATTGAGAACATCTTTCAATCTCTAAAACTCTTAAGCATTGTAGTCTGTCAAAATCCTTGCTCAAGGTTGGTTGTGCATCTGCCCGACCATAAATAACATATGTGTATGTTCCACTTTTATTTATGGTATGCATTATGTACGGTACTAGCCTTATTTGAGGTGTTGACATAAAGGGTTGAGTTGGTTGTTTTAGTAGGAGGTGTGTTAGAATTTTATTAAGTGTTCTCATCGTTGGTTAGAGTATATATGAAACTCTTATACATTATTGGTGGTGAGATTTGCAGAATTATTATTAGTTTTTCTTTAGTACTCCAAGACTACCAAGTACAGATGAGGGCAAGATAGGAAGCACCAGATGCAGGATCATTTTATCAAATAATTGTTCTGAAATCCAGCAACCCAAGTGGCCCTTCAAACCAGTTACCTTTCCCGTAAATAGTCAAGAAGTTGGGTAATTAATAATAATAGTTTTATAAGGAGCCTGTTGCTATAGTTGTATTCCTCTTTAGAGGATACAAGTTCTCTATATCCAATTTAGCTCTGATACCAATTTGTCACACCCCGACCGAGGCGGTGGAATATGTTGGGCTGCACAACTTAGTTCATGGATCATAGGCAAACTAAATATATAGCATAAGTACAACAATAAACTACATAGAATTTTTATTCTATCTTGATGTTTGAATACAACGTTATTATAGATAATATTGTAGTACATAAATTGCCTTAAACATGTAGGCAGGCATAACAAAACTAGTAAACTAGATAGCTTGAAATCCATGATGAATACGTCGTCTAAAATGCTTGATTATTGATTTCCTAAGAATAAATGTAGTTTTGAGGGTCAACATAAGGTGGGTAAGTGTTACAGGTTTTCTGCTAACATAAATGATACTTTTAAAAGGTGTAAAAATGTATTTTCTTTGTAACTAAAACCATACTTAAAACTTTGTTTGTAAAGAGCCTTTGAATAATCATTGAAAACCAAAAGACATCTTTGCATAAGTAAATCCATACTTAAAGTTGTTTGTAGTGAGCGAAATCATAAGTAAATCCATATTTATAACTGTGTTTGTAAGGAGTCTTTGAATAAACCCTTAAAACCAAATGATGTCTTTGCATAAGTAAATCTATACTTAAATTTGTTTGTAGTGAGAGAAACCGTAAGTAAATCCATACTTAAATCTGTTTTGAGAGAAACCAAGTCCATGTTTACTAGTGTGTGAGAGAGAGAGAGAGAAAGAGAGAGAGAGAGAGAGAGAGAGAGAGAGAGAAAGATTCTAGTTAACATTTATAATGAGTCCTATAACCTAGCTTTGTGACTGAAATCATTCGAGGTTGTAGCGAGCAACCGTAAGTGGGGATGTCAACCCTATATGATCTATACATACGTATCTCGCTCCAAAGATTAACGGCTATAGTAGTGTAGGTATGCTAAGTGCTTAGACTTACCTAATGAATAGTGTCTCACTATAAAGCACTAAACTAAAGTATGTGAATAGCTCCCATCCCTAACTTATATGCGGATAAGTCACTAGGCATAATGAATTGCATAAAGTTTATCAAAGATGAGTATGTTTGGTATAAACATAAAAAGTATAATGTACTCGCTTTTATAAAGAGGTACGTTTCAAAGTAGTGATCATAAGTACATGTATAAGTTTTAAGTTATAATATTTATAACTTACATACATATGTATTTAAACATATATACATACATGCGTGAAATAAGTTTGTTCTCTGAAACACTACAAAGTTAACAATGTCAGATATCATGTATATATGCATTTGAAAGACAAAATAGGGAAATTAATCTAGAATGTCATTTCCATCCATGTTTTAGAAAATTTATAGAAAAATCATTGAGAGTTGGAATTAGGATACGTAAACTCTCCAGGTTTAGAAATTGATATTATTTTCTCCATAATTTCCCATGACCTGATATTAAACGTAACTACGGTGAAAATGGACATTTTTACACACTATTCTGAAAAGGATTGTAATGATATGTAGTTTTGTAAAAATTATAGTAACTATATAAATGTCATATGAATGTGTGCAAGTAGTCCCTGAAAAGGTATTGTTAGGTGTGTCAAACCCAACAAATAAAGGGGTACGATATACTCCAAAAGAATCCCACTATAATGCACTAAAAGGTAGTACAAGGCAAGTAGGGTCAATCCACAGAGACACATGATATATTCTATACCTCTTTGCGCAAGGTACTATGGTCACCAATAGTGAAAAGGGGAGTTTTAGAGTGCAATGACTAAACAAACAACTAAAAGCACACGTAGTTAGCTAAATGAGTGAATTAAATTCAGATTTTGTAAGGACTCCAACTTCATGTATGACAACTTAGCAATGTGACTCAAAGATGACACAATATTTGTTCAGCTCTATCTAAGTTGGTACTTGAAAGTGTTAATAAGCTCTAACACTTTCCATTCACCACATTAATTAACAAAAACAAGCTCTTTGATTAACCCAACCTTACTATCCTAATCCAAACAAGCTCTTAGAACTAGATTAAAAGATTGCATGAAGCTTTATGTGAATGTTCCCAACAACACCCAATACTCCTCACAAGCTCGGGAGTGTAAAAGTGTATGAATAAGATTTACACTAAATTCATTTAATGGATATTATTTTAATGCTTGTTACTTGTTCAATTTCACAAAACAATTACGGATTTTGTAAAAGAGATAACTTGAATGATAACTCTAATTCAAATGGTCAATAAGAATTACAATTAGAATCAAACATTCGATTATAGAAAAAATAAAATTCATTAGATACAAATTGAAAACAAACATCATGTCATATGACTGAAGTCACTATCAAAACATGAAATTGGAGAAACTAGGGTTCTAGCCACAAATGGCTAGAACAAGATCACAAGTCTAAAAGATGAAAGTAATGGATGCAATTACAACTTACAAATACTAGAAATAATGTTTCCAAATGATTTCTAATCAAACCCTTCCAAAAACCTTAGAAATCTCCTCACAAAATGTGCTATGATATCTTCTCTATATGTAAAAATGGCCCTTAACCCATCTTATGAAAGGTAGGAAAAACTACTAAAAGTTGGTTTTTGGGTCGAACACGGCCCGTGTTGGACATAGAGTAAAACTGACACGACCCTTGTTCAACATGGTCAACAACTCCTATTTTTTTCAACACGACCTGTGTTGATTTTGCAGTGTAAATCCAACACGGCCCATGTACCTCTCTGACTCCAATTCCAAACTTGATTTTTCCAACTTTTTTGTTCTTCGCCCGATCATTAGGATATCCTCACCAATGCTTTCCGGCACCTCCCAAAGCACGTTCCAACCTCCGGTTTACCTGAAAATGACATGAAAATGTGCAAATAAGGTTTTTCTAGAGACTAACATGAAATACGATGAAATGCAAGACAAATGAAGGACAATTATGCTAAATAGATGCATGAAATGGGACTAAAAGGTGTGCAAAAAGGTGCACAAATTGCACCTAACAGATCTCCCCAAGCTTACACCTTTCTTATCCCCAAGAAAGAACAAGAATCAGACAAAACAGGATGATTTCTAGATGGAAAAAAGTAACATAGAGCAAAAAGGTGCAGAAAGATCCTAAAGGCTAGGAATGAATGCATGCAATGAAAACCATGAAAAAGAAAAAAATATGTACAAAAGCACTAAAGAAGAATAATATACCAGAAAGGAAGTTTAGGACACAAGTAAATCATCTATATAAATACGATTAGGCTTTACATCAATGTAGCTCCAATCATTAATACCTAGGCAACCATCCTACTTCCTTCCACATATCACATACTCCCAAAGTGAGGAAGACCCGAAACGATGTAACCCAATAACCTAACCATAGTTTTATTTAAACTTCATACCTTAGTTAGATTTATAGGATAAAATAACAGAGTCCGGATCTCATGTCCTTAAGACTAGATGGTCAAGAATTAGAATCGACACATCCTTAAGAATCCATCACGGCAAATCAGCTTTCGCTGAAGCAGTGAGCCCACCCGAAGGGACCCAGCTCCTATGCTTTCACTTTTTCGAGAGCCACAAGTATCATATCACACAGTTCTTCATTCGCCAGATTTGACTTTGAGGCGGCTTTTGATTTTTTTTTTTTTTGACTTGGATTTGTATCTTCGTTTTGAGATTTGAGTTCTTCAATCAACTTTTGAATTTCTGAAAGTTTCTTCGATTAAGTGCATCTTTTTTTTTGGGGTACTGGATATGATAGTTGTACCCATTCTTCTTTCTTGACTGTATGGATCTGATACTTAAGCTCTCTGTTACCACGAGGGTAACGTGTGTCAACAAATAGGTCCGTCGTCTGTGGGTCCAGAGTTGCCTATAAAGATTCTTTTTAAACATTCAAAAGCAAATAATCCTAAAGCTGTTATTACCGCCCACAAAAATATTTCGGTATGCTATTTTATTATTATCTAAGGTTGGGGTCTCGAATCACGGTGTTTAGGTCCCCTAGTTATGATAGCTGATTCTACGCTCCCGGTAACTATCCGGTCACTTCATTAATTTTTTTTTCATTTGAGTTCTCGATTTCCCACTTTCATGGAGCCATTGCATGTAAAGAATGTCATCATCTCGTACTCCTTTTTTTTTTAATTTTTTTAAATGATGATGATGATGCATGAATGAACCTAGTGTACAACTCTACCCCTCCCCAAGCTTAAAGTTAAGCATCGTTCCCGATGCTCGGAGAGGACGGAACAACCTGTTACGGAGGAGGAGACGGGTGGTGCCCGGTTGGGTAAGAGTCCAAACAATCACAAGTGCACACAAATTGAATTTTTAAGAAATATATGGGCGATTAAAGATATGGAAAGAATTTACCGAATTGATCTTAGAGTATTGCAGTTGGTGGTGAGAAATTCTCTTCAACCTCCCCAAGCTTGCCTAAATGAAGTATCAAGCCCGAAAGCACAAAACAAATTGTGAAAATTTTGGACCTAGGGGTTCTTGGAAGAGAGAAATTTTTTGGGGGTGAATTATGGGTGTATGGGGTGATAAAAGCCGATTTTTATACATAAAACACATTTGTTCTGCAGCACAAACACGACCAATGTTCTTTTAGTGTAAAATCACACGTCCCTTGTTGGGGGTTTAAAATTCTGAAAATGGATGAACACGGCCCGTGTTGGGCATAAGGGAAAAATGACATGGGCCGTGTACCCCTATGATTGTGAAAATGTTTGCCTCGCTTGTATACGGCCCGTGTTCAATATAAGGCAAAAATGAACATGGGCCGTGTATGGCTCTGTTTGCCACTTCCCACTTTTAGAACCCAAAAAATCCTCTCTCATTCAAATGAAATGGTTTTGTATCCTGAGGTTATCTTGGTGATTTAAAAACATGCTTAAATGCATTTGGAACATTAAAAACCAAAAACTCAAAGAAATGGAAATGTTTTTAAAGAAAAAGACAAAAATACCCTCGGGTTGCCTCCCGGTTAGCCACCCTTGTTTTAAATCGTTAGCTCGACGTTTCCTCCGAATATGCTTCGCTCTAAGTATGTGGGCCTCTCCAACATATCAGTCTTCTTGCCACCTCCTTCAATGGAACCTTCAACCTTTCTTTGGCTTTCTTTTTGCGCATAATCCAAAAAGGACTTAACCCTTTAATATCAGAGATTATCCACTCAATCCTTTTTTGGTATTTGTTCAGCGAGGTTATCAACTCACTCTGTTCCTTCTTCGATAGTTTATTTGAGTTGATGACCGGTTAAGTGCTCTCTTTCTCGACATGTATTAGCTTTAAAGGGTCCGGTGGAGTTTTTGCTCCCAGATTTTGTGCTTGTTCCTCCGATGGAAGGAATTTGGCTTCGGTGGTAGGTGGCTTGGGTTTCATATCATCAGTCCTCATATGCTTCTTGTCATCAATAAACTCCAAAATCTCCAGTACCTCATTATTCATATCGAACTCCTTTGCAATCTCCTTGGCTTTGTCCCTGTCTAGTTTTTGTGACAAAACTAACTTTAGAAATTCATTGTTAGACAAATTATACCCTTTTTAGTTGAGGGTTGGATAAAATTCATAAGCTTGACAGACTGAACATCGGAAGGAACCTTTTTTGCTTCATGAACATTTAAGTTGATAGCTTCACCATCAAATTCCATACTTAAAGTTCCATTGTAGACATCAATTTTTGTTTTAGAAGTTTTAAGGAAAGGTCTACTCAAAAGTATGGAACTTGAACTTGGAGAGTCATCATCTCCCATATCTAAGACATAAAAATCAGCCGGGAAAACAATTTCATCAACTTGCACTAACACGTCCTCCAATACACCTTTTGGATGTACCAAAGACCGGCCGGCAAGTTGGATGATCACACCGGTTTTGCTCAATGTTCCTACACCAATTGATTTAATGATAGAATATGTTAGGACATTTATGGATGCACCTAGATCGAGCATGGCTCGAGGTACATAAAGATTCCCCAATTTTCATGGCAAGGTAAAGACATCGGGATCATTGCACTTTGGGGGCATCCTTTTTTGAAAAACCGCAGATACATTTTCCCCAACTTTTATGATTTGGTTTTCTTTCAATTTCTTTTTAGATACACAAAGATCCTTCCGTATTCTCCTTGCAGTCTTCTCTATCTCCAAATCAAGTGGCAATGGTGTACCTGTACGAAAAGATCTAGGCATAAATAATTAGTAACACCGTGTCCCTGGCAACAACACCAATTTGTTAGGCATGTCAAACCCAACAAATAAAGGGGTACAATATACTCCAAAAGAATCTCACTATAATGCAATAAAAGATAGTACAAGGTATGTAGGGTCAATCCACAGAGACACGGGATAATTAGTATATACCTCTTTGCGCAAGGTACTATGGTCGCCAATAGTGAAAAGGGGGGTTTTAGAGTGCAACGACTAAAAAAACAATTAAAAGCACACGTAGTTAGCTAAATGAGTGAATTAAATTCCTATTTTGTAAGGATTCCAACTTCATGTATGACAACTTAGCAATTTGACTCAAAGATGACACAATATTCGTTCAGCTCTATTTAAGTTGGTACTTGAAAGTGCTAATAAGCTCTAACACTTTCCATTCACCACATTAATTAACCAAAACAAGCTCTTCGATTAACCCTAACCTTACTAACCTAATCTAAACAAGCTCTTAGAATTAGATTAAAAGATTGCATGAAACTTTATGTGAATGTTCCCAATAACACCCAATACTCCTCACAAGCTCGGGAGTGTAAAAGTGTATGAATAAGATTTACAATAAATTCATTTAATGGATATTAATTTAATTCTTGTTACTTGTTCAATTTCACAAAACAATTACGAATTTTGTAAAAGAGATAACTTGAATGACCTAACCCTAATTCAAATGGACAATAAGAATTATAATTATAATCAAACATTCGATTGTAGAAAAATCAAAATCATTAGATAGAAATTGAAAACAAACATCATGTCATATGATTGAAGTCACTGTCAAAACATGAAATTGGATACACTAGGATTCTAGCCACACTTGGTTAGAACAAGATCACAAGTCTAAAAGATAAAAGTAATGTATACAATTACAACTTACAAATACTAGAAATAATGTTTCCAAATGATTGCTAATCAAACCCTTCCAAAAACCTTAGAAATATCCTCACAAAATGTGCTATGATATCTTCTCTATATGTAAAAATGGCCCTTAACTCGTCTTATGAAAGATAGGAAAAACTACTAAAAGTTGGTTTCTAGGTCGAACACGGCCCGTGTTGGACATAGAGTAAAACTGACATGACCCGTGTTCAACATGGTCAACAGCTCCTATTTTTTTCAACACGGCCTGTGTTGATTTTGCAGTGTAAATCCAACACGGCCCGTGTATCTCTCTGACTCCAATTCCAAACTTGATTTTTCCAACTTTTTTGTTCTTCGCCCGATCATCAGGATATCCTCACCAATGCTTTCCGGCACCTCCCAAAGCACGTTCCAACCTCCGGTTTACCTGAAAATGACATGAAAATGTGCAAATAAGGTTGTTCTAGAGACTAACATGAAATATGATGAAATGCAAGACAAATGAAGGACAATTATGCTAAATAGATGCATGAAATGGGACTAAAAGGTGTGCAAAAAGGTGCACAAATTGTGCCTAACAGGTATCGATCCTAACTACTCTCTTACAAAATAGTTTTGCAAACCATATGGTTTAAGATGGGAAAAATAGGTCTTAAATGGACCACACTTTTCACATAAAATCATAGCATTTTGTAGTATGTTTTTCGAAAATGTTTTCGCACAAACGAGATATATGAGCACATGTACCCCCCCCCCCTCCCAAAAAAATGTATAAAAAAACATTTAAATGGGACTGTAAGCACTCACCTTAGATTGGAGAATTAGTTTAGACTCGGGGATGGTGTTGTTTTCCACGAAGCACCATGAGAAACACAAATTAGCGATCATCTAAGCGGGGGCTATTTCCAACAGTCCTTTCATAGTGGTTTTCAAATGTTAACGATGAAGGGGAGGATGGGGAAAGGGGAAGCATGTGTCAGGGGATTTTGGGGTGGTGTTTGATCACCAAAATAGTAGGGAAAAGAAGGTGGCTGGTGGTGGTTTACATTAGTGATATGGTGAATTTTTTATGGTGTTTTTAAACCAATAGAGGAGAAGAGTAAGGGAGAGGGAAAGGGAAGCGATTGCTGAATTTGTATGATCAAAATAAGAAGACAATGGTTCTATTTATATCCCTTGAAGACCTTTCATTGCCATGTTAGCATCATTACTTGAAAACTAGTCAAACAGATAACATCACCATACTTGTACTATGAGAAGGAGTGCACGTAAAGGAAGAAGGAGGGTGATAGGATTAGGGAGTCACGTGGGTAGGGAGTCCAAGAGGGGTAAGAGCAAATTTATTTCACTTTTTACAAGTTATGTGGGTCATGGTGATGTCATGCTCTCAAAAAAGTCCTAAAAACACCTAGGTTTGTGTGCCAAGTTCCTAAAGTCTAATATTTTTTTTTGAAAATGGTGTATGTTAGAGTGGAGTTCAAGGATTCCAAAACCAATGTTATGTTGTTTTTGTTAACTATCGTATCTTTCGCGTACTAACTCCGTTTTGGACATTCTTTATATTTTTGGAAGCAGTTGAACATGTACTACGAGACTAGAGTGTTTGCTTCGGTCACAACTGCTTAATACAAAATTTTAGTTTTTCAGACAAATTAACTAGGGTTGCAATTTGACATGTTTGATTCGTTTGAGATTTTCTACAATTGGAAGTAACATACCATCTGGTATCTTATAATTGTATAAATATTTCTAAATATGCATTAAAGCTCAATAGGTCAAATTACAAAGAGATTTCAAATTACAAAGAGGTTTGCAGTGAACTGACTGTCTATAGTTTTAGACCTAAATTTCGGGATGTTACAACATACCTCAGAACAAATAATACTATAAGGAAGTCTAGTCCTATACCGAGTAGAAAAAGGACTTCCTTACCACTATCATTGCTAGTATCCCCCAAGAAGTCATGCCTCGGTTATCGACAGACATCCTGTTTCAAGGAATACTATGAGGAGGACAATATTGGGTTCCATTATGAGGTTGGGGAGTTATCCAGAGCTCCTCCACTTGTTCATATTCTTGGGACCCCAGTGGAGGACGTTATATTTGTTTTGGTTCCACATAGATCACATCATTTTGATAGGATATACACTATGGAGGAGGTGATGTGGTCACTGAGGAGTAAGGTTCGACACCTAACCGATAGGATTTTGATTTTGGAGGAGGATTGTGACATCGATGAGATGATCCTTCAGCATTCCAATGATCAGTCTGAGGATGCACCATCCCAGGTTCAGGCACTACAGGTTTAGATTGGAGAGATGGAAATTCATATACACATGTTGGAGAATATATTCATGACATCTGAGGATGGAGCTTACACCACAGATATGTGGATTGAGTACATACAGCAACAGTTCATTACATTACTAGGTATTTACTTTGGATTATGTTAGACATCTTAGGGAGGAGTTTCTGTATTTTTGTATTAGGAGTGATGGAAAAGTATGTATGCAAGTAGGTAGTACCCTTGCGGGTTTTGATACAGTTTATTTTGATGTAAAATACCCCACTTTTCCCCTCTTAACCACATATTTTGGGTGGTTCTAGGAGCCACGATGTAAGAAAGATCGTATAAATATAAATGAAAATATGTAATTATATGACAATCTAGTAATTTCATAAAGCAGTGTGTTATGTTGCTTTTCCAAATACAAAATCGAGAATCATTGTAAATTCCAGCAAATCATTAATTATGACATAGCAAACTTATATGATTATCACTTACAATATCATGCCAAATATTATGAATCAAGATATATCAAATTGTAAAAAAACTATTAAAAAATTTACAAACTCTCAAGGTTAGGATAAGTCGTCATTATATACAACTAGTCAATGGCTTCGAACAACTAACATCGTTTTATGCTAACTATATCACGAGGAGCAACCACAAAACCAAGACATATCCAATTAGCATGAATTCATCATCCATTGAGGCTCTAATCGACCAACGTGTTGCAGATACGTTAGCTAACTTAAAGATGCTAGGAATATTGGTTCTGGAAAGGGTGGAGGAAGTGGAGGTGAGAACACTCAGGGTGAAAAAAAAAAGTTCTTCATGATCCTACTCCTACAAAGATATAATGAACTGTAACCAAAACCCTTCTATGGAAATGAAGCAATGGTCAGACTGAACATGTGGATAGAGAAACTGGAATTTGTGTTCGAAATCAGCTTCTGTGTTGAGGAATGCACAGTGAATTTTGTTTATTGTGCTTTTATAGATGCAACTTTGACCTAGTGGAACAGCTACATAAAGATTAGGCATTAGTTCCGCCAACACCATTCCTTGGGGCGAGCTAAAGCAACTTCTGATCGATGAATATTGTCCCCAGGAAGATATGCAAAGGCTAGAACATGAGTTATGGAACTTAATTATGAAGGATGTTGATGTCGTAGCATAGACTTGTTACTTTAATGACCTTGATACCCTTTTACCTGGATTAATCACTCCCAAATACAAGAATATCGGGAGATACATCTTTGGATTACTGTTAGGGTCGTAGTTGTGTTATACGATGTCGAAATGTAATGTTATCTTACAAAGGCTTTTTATGTCGAAACTTAAAGTCGGGACCTTTGTATTTTTTGTATGCTTTAATGTTTTCCTATAAATAGGGATGTTACTTAGAATTAGATAAGGACTGGGAGTTTATCTTATCTATTTTTCTCTCTGTAACTGTCACACCCCCAAGCCAGAACGACGGAATCGTTCGAGGGCGGATGACTTCATGTAGTACCATAGCAGTTGAATACATAGTAAATAAAGTAAAACAATCATCATATATATAATTTAAAAGTTACATTGTTGAATGATACTTGTTCAAAACAAATTACAATATGATTACAAAATGAGTTTTAAACTAACGCCTTAGCGTCACTTCTCCAAAAGTTGAGGTTTACCTATATTACTGGATCCCTGAGTAATACAAGTAGTTTTGAATGAGTGTCAACAATTAAGTTGGTGAGTTCATACGCATTTATGTATAAAATTTGTAAGTTTGGTATGAAATCACTGAGTTTGCTGCTGGAAAATCCAATATTTTTCCATGAGTGTGTGGTAGTTTAAAAGTTCCAAAACTGTAATGCATTAGTAGTTTTCATGCCTAGAATAATAGATTTATGTATGCGTAAAATCACTAAGACATTTGATAACCCAGTAAATCATTGTGTTTTTAATACTCATGTGAGTTTTATAACCATGCTATTGACCTAGACTGCATGTAACAACGTTCTTCAGGCGTTGGAATATTATGACGTTTGTCACCCTAGACCTGCCGGTCTAACTATAGCTAGCCGTTTAGGAGCAAGATTGTCAATCCCGTATATATCTACACACAAGTATCACGCTCTCTCTATAAGAGATCATGGTATATAATACAGGACTTTAACTGCGTACTTGAAAGTACGTGAAGTTAAATGTATCACAAAACTTAGTATCAAATAGATTTACGTATGAAAAGTCCATTTGTGCTTGTATATGAAAGTATTTCTTTGATATAGTATTTATAGTATGTAAAATCTCATGATTTCCTTGTAAACTATACCTATTACAGTTTTTCCAAAAGTGTGTTTCGTTTGTGTGGTAAACCCTAGTGTAGTATCCACTTTGTAAGTAAATATAACATTTGTAATAACATTATTGAACATTTATACTCAAAATATAAATAAAGTGTTTGATCTTTATATAACAACATGTTTCATTTCAAAAGAACAAAGTGTTATCGTGATATGTTGCATGAGAACGTTTTCGTATGATAGTTATAAATCACATATGATTGATTATATAACAAAAAGTATAGCAAAAGATTATGTTTTTCACACGAGAATAATTGTGTATTTACTTGTATCCCCCCCCCCCCCCCTAAAAGTGTATGAAAGTATTTACAAAGCATTTGAAAACGTAGTTGTAGGGGTATGAACTCAATTGATAGATTGAAGAAGGTGAGATGAAAATCGAGCAGAACTCTGACCGGAGAAAGTTGATTTCTCGGGATTATCGGGAATCTCGGGAGTGTAAGGCCTTCTTTCGGAAATTGGATGTGAATTAACCACCTAAACCCGAGCTTCTGGCTCACGTCGTGAGATATTTGACACCCTCAAATTTTGTGTCTCGAACTTGTAAAATCCATAACTTCCGTGTACGAGCTCCGTTTTCAACGTTCTTTATATGCATGCGTAGTTGAGAATATACTCTACAACTCTCGTTTAGACTTCTTCGGCACAATTTGATTTTATTTTTAATTAATTATTTTTCACAGGCCAGGACATGAAAACTTCGTCATAAAGCCATAACTTCTTCATCCGACGTCCGTTTTCGTCAGACTTTTTACTGTTGCGCTACTATTGTTGAGATCTTCGATTCTCATGTAGGTTGTTTCGACCAAAAATCTCTCGATCTCTATTTAGAGTTTTTAGTTGTCTACCGCTATCCCGAAACTTAGAAAAATCATAACTTCCTCATACGAAGTCAGATTTTGACGTTCTTTTTATGCACTTTCACGGTTTAGTATAATCTACGACTTTTGTTTAGATACCTAAGGCTAAAAATTATTTTATTGAAATTTCTCTTTTTACGTTTGTCAGTGTTTTACCGATTTTGACACGAATTTTTGATTGTTCATAACTTCTTCGTTATAACTCAGATTTTAGTGTTCTTTATATTTCTGAAAACCTTGACACGATAAATTTCATTTTAGGTAACCCAATAGAGAATTTTGAACATTTTATTTTTGACACTAATTTCATTATATCAAAAGAGATTACAATTCTTGACTTTTTAGGTCATTACATTGATTTAAAATATCGGGTTGTCATGGATTAAGGAAAGAGATGCAGACACTTTTGTTTCATCTGATATTCATGCTCCCAACTATATTCAGGTCCCTGTTTTGCATTACAGCAGACCTTCACAATGGGTATGCGACTTTGTTTTGTTCTTTTAATTTCCCTATCCCTGACCTCAATTGGTTCTTCTATAAAGTGGAGATTCTCATTGATTTCGATTCCATCTAGAGGGATGAAGAGGGTCTCATCTTACAAACATTTCTTCAAGTTTGATACATGAAAGGTAGGATGTACGTTATTAAGTTCATGCGGTAGTTGAAGTTTGTATGCTACCAGGCTGATCCTTGCAAGGATCTCGAATGGTACGATATACCTTGGGTTTAGTTTCCCACGTTTTCCGAAACGTATTAACCCTTTCCAGGGCGAGACCTTCAATATCACTCGGTCCCCGACCTGAAACTCCAAGGGCTTCCGTCTTTTGTCCGCAATACTCTTTTGTCTTTCTCTTAAAGACTTTAGTCGTTACCGAATTTGAACAAACCTTCTTAGTTGTTTCTTTTATAATTTCCGGGCCCGTGAGAGCGCTGTTGGGTACTTGTCCCTTGGCTAGTTGCGTGTCACCCACTTCAGTCCAACACAGTGGTGATCTGCACTTGCAGCCATAGAGGGCTTCGAATGGAGGAACTTTAATGCTGGAGTGATAGCTATTTTTCTACGAGAATTTGACTAGGGGTAAATGGGTATCCTATGATTTACCAAAATCGATTACACAAGCTCTTAGCATATCTTCCAAGGTTTGTATAGTCCTTTCACTTTGACCGTCGGTTTTTGGATGGTAAGCGGTACTCATGTCTAGTCTCGTTCGTAGAGATTTTTGCAGCGACTGCCAGAATCGCGAGGTGAATCTACTATCTCTGTCGGAGATAATGGATATTGGTACACCATGTAGTCGTACAATCTCTCGGATGTATGTTCGAGCTAGCTTCTCCATCGTGTCGGTTTCCTTTATCGGTATAAAGTGTTCGGATTTTGTCAATATATCGACGATCACCCAGATGGTGTCAAGCCCACCCGCTGTCTTGGGTAATTTGGTTATGAAATCCATGGTTATCTGCTCCCACTACCACTCGGGTATTTCAGGCTGTTTTTGTAATCCCGAGGGCTTTTGGTACTGTACCTTGACTTTGGCGCAAATAAGACACTTGCCTACATAGGTAGCGATCTCTGCTTTCATGTTTGGCCACCAATAGAGTTTCTTAAGTTCCAGATACATCTTGTCTGAACCTGGATGCACTGAGTATTGAGTCTTATGAGCTTCGTTCATGACAATGTCTCTGAATCCACCAAACTTTGGTGTCCAGATTCGATCCACGAAGTAACGAACTCTTTTGCCCTTGACTTCAAGACTTTTGTCCATTCCTTTTAAGGCTTCACCCGCCCTATTCTCTATTTTCAAAGCTTCCTTCCGAGCTTCCTTGATTTGTGTGGACAGGTGTGAATGGATCGTCATGGTTAAGGATTTCACCCGGCGGCCCGAGTATTCCTTTCTACTAAGAGCATCAGCTACCACATTCGCTTTTCCTGGATGATAACGAATTTTGCATTCATAGTTATTTACCAGTTTAACCCATCGTCTCTGTCTCATGTTGAGTTCTTTTTGGTTGAGAATATGCTGAAGGCTCTTATGATCGGTGATGATTGTGCATTTCGTGCCATAGAGATAGTGTCTCCAGATCTTTAGTGCGAAAACGACTGCTCCTAGTTCAAGATCGTGTGTAGTGTAGTTGACCTCGTACGTCTTGAGTTGTCTCGAGGCGTAAGCGATGACCTTTCCTCGTTGCATTAGCACACATCCAAGACCTTGATTAGATGCATCACAGTAGACCACGAAGTCTTCTGTTCCTTCTGGCAAGGACAATACAGGTGCGTTGCGTAGTGCTTGCATCAGTGTTTGGAATGAAACGTCTTGTTTTTCCTCCCAATTGAAATTTACACCCTTCTGGGTCAATGTGGTAGGTGGTTTAGCAATCTTCAAGAAATTTTTTATAAATCTTCGATAATAGCCAGCAAGGCCCAAGAATTGTCGAATTTCCGTTGGGGGTTTTTGGAGTTGACCAGTTCTCGATTGCCTTGATTTTGGAAGGGTCCACGTGTATCCCGTCTTTTCTAACCACGTGACCTAGAAAATCTACTTTCCGAATCCAAAATTCGCACTTTGAGAACTTTGCGTATAACTTCTCTTTTCTTAGTGTTTCCAAGATTTGTCGGAGGTGTTGACTATGTTCCTCTATAATCTTCGAATAGATGATTATATCATCTATGAACACAATCACAAATTTATCCAGGAATGAATGACACACTCGGTTCATTAAATCTATGAACATCGTCGGTGCATTTGTTAATCCAAAGAGCATTACTACAAAATCGTAGTGACCATAACGAGTTTGAAAGGCTGTTTTGGGAACATCTTTTTCCAAGACTCGCAGTTGATGATACTTGGATCTCAAATCGATCTTTGAAAAATAACTTGCTCCTTGGAGTTGGTCGAACAAGTCGTCAATGTGTGGTAAGGGATATCGGTTCTTGATAGTGAGCTTGTTGATTTCCCGGTAATCGATGCACATGCAGAAAGATCCATCCTTCTTCTTTAAGGATAGGACTGGTGCTCCCCAAGGTGAGAAGCTCGGTCTGATGAATCCTTTGTTGAGTAGTTCGTTTAATTGGCTAGATAATTCTTGCATTTCAGCTGGCGCTAGACGATACGGCGACTTAGCTACTGGGGTAGCTCCGGTAATTAATTCGATTCTGAACTCGACTTGTCGTTCTGGTGGGACTCCTGTAATATCTTCAGGAAAGACATCGAGAAAATTGCAGACTTCTGGAATGTCTTTGATGTCTTTCATTTCTTTTTATTTATCTACCACGTGGGCTAAGAAGGCATGGTACTCCTTACGTAGGTATTTCTCGGATTTGACGCAAGAGATGATTTGTAAATTAGTATCGGGTTTGTCACCATAAATGACAAGAGTTTCATCGTTTGGCAGATTTAGGCGAACGACCCTTTCGTGAAAAAGTATATCAACATAGTGCAGGGTTAACCAATCCATACAAATGATGACATTAAAGCACCTTATAGTGATCGGCATTAGATCAATTCGGAAGGAGTGTTCGTTTAGAGTTAGTGTGCAGCCTACGTACATATCGTTTGTGCTTTCTGTTCTACCATTTTCCATTTCTACTGTAAATATCTTATTGGGTGATTGAGGATTCTATTTTAGTAAGTGTTTGAAATTATGACTCATGAAACTCCTCTCCGCACCACAATCAAAGAGTATACATGCATAAGCGTTATTGAGGAGAAACGTACCCGTAACCAATGTGGGATCAACTATTGCTTCTTTCTGCCCTATTGTCGACAGTCTTCCTATGTCGCCAACATTCCTTGCCTTAGGGTAATCCCTCTTCTAGTGTCCAGCCTAACCGCACCCATAACACGCCTGAACCACATCGACTCTAGGGACTTGGGTGATTGGTCGTGCTGGTGCCTTACAGAAACGGGCAGTGTGCCCTTTCCTGTTGTAGTTGTTACGGTGCATATCCCGACAATTTCCGTTGTGATGGAAATTGCATTTGCTGCACTTCGGTAGGTTCCCAGCATATTGCCTTGCTAGTGTAGAGGTAACAGGAGTAACAATGGGGGTAGTAGTAGCATAGACTGCCACTACTTGTTGTTTCTTGGGAGGTTCTTGTGAAAACTAACTCTTCCTCTTGTTCCAAAATTTCTTGTTGTTGTTGTTGTTGTTGTTGTTGTTGGTACTATTGTTGTTGTTGTTGATGTTGTTTCCTAGGGTTTTCTCCAGGGAAGCAGTTGCGAGGCCTTGGAAGACTCGATGGTCAACAAGAGCTTGTGCCAACTGTTTGGCACTATCGAAAGTGACTTGTTTGGAAGCTAGTACACTCCCTCGAATCTGGGGTGACAGTCCCCAGACGTACTTCTCTATCTTATTTCTCTCTAGAGCAACCATTCATGGGCAAAGGATTTCCAAATCACTAAACCTATTGGTATAGGTTGTGATGCCCAAGCCTACCATAGTAAGGCCCCAAAGTTCCTGCTCTAGCTTTTGTACTTTGCCCCTCTAACAGTACTCTTACATTAACAATCGCTTTGGATACTCCCAGCCCATAGAATTTGCCACTACTAGATTTAGTGACTTGACATGGCCATTCCACCACGTCAGAGCTCTCTCGGAGAATGTACAAGCAATAATATTTACCTTGCTCCCTTCCAGACATGCACAGATCTCGAAAACCGTTTTTTTTCTCTATCCATTGTGATAGAGCTATTATCCCTCCGGGTCCATTAAAAGATATGGGATTGCTATTGGTGAAGTCCTTGAAGGTGCAATCCCCTGAACGACCCTGGTGTTGGCCATTCGTAGAGCTATTTACTACCCCTCCGAACCCATTATTACTCATCTGTGTCATTGTTGTTGTCACTGCCGCTGTTACAGCAGCTATTAAGGCGTCATTATTTGTTCATGGATGTGGTGATGGTGGAGGTGTTACGTTGTTGCCACGGCATGTAGATCTACGAGGCGTCATTGTGCTGCTAAAGAAATAACAATGAGAGAACATAAGTCTTTGATGATCGAAATCCGAATGTTAAAGGGTTAGCTATTTTCAATTATTCATAATTTAGGTTGGCTAACACAAGGTTTCGAGTTTGATTCATATTTAGAGTCTATATAATAATAGATAAACTCATGAATTGAAGTGATATGCAAAGGATTAATACATAAAAGGAATATTTCATTATATATTAAATACATGCTTGGATTACATTCGAACTTTAGGAAAAATTGACCTTTCTAAAGGTCTCTGATTACAAGAAAGTTAAAGAAAAGTAAGACTTTTAGCCGATAACCTATTCTATATCAAAATTTGGGAGTTTGGCAAGTTCTACTTGCGATGTAGGTTACGCTTGGAGCTTGACTACGCTTCCGATTGCTTTGCTCCCATAAGATGCCTATCAAATGTGGCTTGCTGCTCCCTCATCTCTCTTATCTTAGAAAGAGCTACAGTCAACTGCTCCTGGAGGGTTTCGGTGTTGAGTTGAGCATTTTCCTACAACATGTCCAGGTGACGGATGTCAGCAGTGTTACCTTGAACCTCCACGTTGACTTCGCGAATCTGGTTAGCTTGAACTCCGGATTGGTAGGACTGATTGGCTAGTTTGCCTACAACTACAGGGAGTGCTCTGTCAGCTGAACTTCCTCCACTGACCTCGTAGAAATCCCGACACATACTGTAGGGGGGACGTAATCCTTGCTGCCGGTTCCAATGGTGAATGTGACTTCCCCATACAGGAGTTGGTCCCTGACAGTTACCCCTAAATGCGAGAGGTTGGGCAACTGGTGGGTTGATTACTTCTGGCTCTAAGTTTGTCCCACTGTCTTCGCCTTCCTCCTCCTCCATGGGTTCCTCATCTTCTTCGGGTTCCTCCTCCACCCATCCTCCATTGCCCTGGTTCGGGTAGTAGGGATCCTAGGGTGGATAGAATCCAGCCATTTCAACTATACAAAAATAGGTTTATAAGAATTGTACAAAATTTGAAGCATGTAAGTCTAAATATGTATGTTAAACTATTGCATTTAACAAATACTCCTATAGTATTTAAATTTGTGGTTCGATACTAGTGTTTTATTTTGGTAAGTTTTGACTTGTTGCTCACTACGACCATTCCCCGACATACATTAGTCCAATCTCGGATAAATATAATTGATCAGGCTATATTCTTCCTAAATCCGATTACATATTCTGGGGCCTATCCATAGTGTCCAACTTGTATTAATACTTCTTGTATAGTTCTAACTATAAAAATAAATCGTTGTATGCATGTATTTGTGCGTTTACGACCCTAACAATTTAAGTTATATGAAATGCGGTTTAGGTGTAAAAAGGTTTTGTCAGAGAGTGTTAGTTCCTATGCATTTATAGTTAGTATATCATATGTGGTTCGATATACTTAGTTCACTGTAAACAGTTCTCTGATACCAATCTATCACACCCCCAAACCAAAACGGCGGAATCGTTCAAGGGAGGATGACTTCATGTAGTACCATAGCAGTCGCATACAAAATAAAGAAAGTAAAACAAACATCATATATATAATTTAAAAGTTACATTGTTGAATGATACTTGTTCAAAACAAATTACAATATGATGACAAAATGAGTTTTAAACTAATGCCTTAGCGTCACTTCTCCAAAAGCTGAGGTTTACCTATATGAAAGTTAAATGTCTCACAAAACTTAGTATCAAATAGATTTACATATGAAAAGTCCATTTGTGCTTTTATATGAAAGTATTTCTTTTATATAGTACTTATAGTATGTAAAATCTAATGATTTCCTTGTAAACTATACCAATTATAGTTTTTCCAAAAGTGTGTTTCGTTTGTGTGGTAAACCCTAGTGTAGTGTTGACTTTGTATGTAAAGTATAACATTTGTAATAACATTATTGAACATTTATACTCGAAATATAAATAAATTGTTTGATCTTTATATAACAACATTTTCATTTCAAAAGGACAAAGTGTTATCGTGATATGTTGCATGAGAACGTTTCCGTATGATAGTTATAAATCACATATGATTGATTATATAACAAAAAGTATAGCAAAAGATTTATGTTTTTCACATGACAATAACTGTGTGTTTATTTGTATTTCCCCCACCCCCCCCCCTTTAAAAGTGTATGAAAGTATTTACAAAGCATTTAAAAACGTAGTTGTAGGGGTATGAACTCACTTGATAGATTGAAGGTGGTGAGACGAAAACCGAGCAGAACTTCGACTGGAGAAAGTTGATTTCTCGGGATTATCAGGAATCTCAGGAGTGTAAGACCTTCCTTCAGAACTTGGATGTGAAGATTGAGGCTTCGGGATGGCTTCGAGGGTTAAAACGCAGAGCTTCGGCACGACAAAGAAGAGAATTAAGCACCTAAACCCAAAAACCATCGGGTGAAATTTGAGGGTTCACGTTGTGAGCATGGGTGGCTCACATCGTGAGCTTGACCTAGTCTCCTCCCATAGACCTGACAACTTGTTGATAGGCTCTGGAACCCATCAGTCACAAGCTCACGTCGTGAGCTGCCTGACAGCCTCGAATTTTGTGTCTCGAACTTGTAAAATCCATAACTACCGCATACGAGCTCCATTTTCAACGTTCTTTATATGCATGCTTAGGTGAGAATATACTCTACAACTTTCATTTAGATTTCGTTGGCATATTTTGATTTATTTTTAATTCATTATTTTTAACAAGTCGGGACACGAAACTCCGTCATAAAGCCATAACTTCTTCATCCAATGTCTGTTTTCGTCAGACTTTTAACCGTTGCACTACTATTGTTGACATCTTCAATTCTCATTTAGGTTGTTTCGGCCAAAAATTCCTCGATCTCTATTTTGAGTTTTTAGCTGTCTACCGCTATCCTGAAACTTAGAAAAATCATAACTTCTTTATACGAAGTCGAATTTTGACGTTCTTTTATGCACGTTCACGGTTTAGTATAATCTATGACTTTCGTTTAGATGCCTAAGGCTAAAAAGTATTTTATTGAAATTTCTATTTTTGCGTTTGTCGGTGTTTTACCGGTTATGACACGAATTTTTGATCGGTCATAACTTCTTCATTATAACTCAGATTTTTGTGTTCTTTGTATTTCTTAAAACCTTGACACGATAACTATCATTTTAGGCAACCCAATAGAGACTTTTGAACATTTTGATTTTTGTAGCTAATTTTAGTATATCAAAAGAGATTACAATTCTTGACTTTTTAGGTTATTACATTGATTCGAAATATCGGGTTGTCACAGTAACCTTGAAGCATAATATGAAATGAAACAAGATCTTATTTACTCTCTGTGTTCACAATTCTGACTACTCTGATTTGGTTTTCATTTCTCGATTCGATAGATCATCAATTGGTATCAGAGCAGGAATTATATCTGCGATCTGATTTTCATTCTGAATCAAAACATTTTTGAATCAATTTTGGATTCAAAAGTTTCCGCGCCTTTTGTATTGAAAATCGTTTATGATCTACAGTTGTGATTCGATTCTGCAACTGATTTGTTGAATCGAGTGTTCTACTTGAAATCTCTGATCGTTTCAGCTACTTTTTTTTCAAAATCTTTTCAGTTTTTCTGAAAAATCCATCCGTACGTTCATGGCTAATTTCAACGTGAACTCAATGACATCATATTCTCATCTGCTAGGATCTTCAACGAAGATTCCTATGCTCATCCCTGAATACTATGATCAGTGGGTTGATCGCATGCAAGACTCCTCGAACGGGATAGATGAGGAGATTTGGTCATGTATAACTGGAAATGGTACTCCTCCACCTAATGTTCAAGACATTGGATCTTCATCTGGTACTCTAAGTGTTACAGCTCAAATTGATAGATTGAAAGAACATGAGAAAAGTTGTATGAGAGAATTACGTGTCCTATTGTTTACAACTGTTAGAAGTTGTACAACTGCAAAAGACATCTGGAACACTCTTAAAGAAAAGTTTCAAGGAAGCGAGAAGACAAAGATAAATTCGGTGAAGCAATGTCTTGTTGAGCTAAAGGAATTCAGACAAAAAGTGGGTGAATCCATTGAAGGATATTACGATTGTCTGAATGAACTCATTTACATATGTAATCATTATGGTATCACAATGTCATCAATGGAATTTAATCTCATTTTTGTAATGGGACTTCGTAAGGAGTAGCGAAATGTAAGCATGACGGTGAAAAGTTAACAAAGTTTTGATACTTCATCCTTGAATAATTTATACAATCTACTAAAAACTCACGAAGGAAAGGTGAATGAGATGGTTGAAGAGTCAAAAGTAAGTTTAGGAGGCCCATTGGCACTAGTTTCGAAAGTAGTTGAGAAGGAGCTGATTGAAAAAGAGAATTCTGATGAAGAAGGATTTATTATGAATTCAAATGATGAGGCTGTTGGTTTTTACTCTAATAATAGAGTTAAATAGGTTTTTCAAGAAACAGTTCAATCCAAAGATGATGGAAGAAGAGATCAAAGGAAGTTTCGGTAATAAAGTTGTGAATGAGAAAAAGAAAAAGTTTGAGAAGAGTAATACGAAGAAGGAGGAAAAGAAGAACAAGATTAAAGACGAACCATATTATGTGGAACGCTTGGAGGAGGTTCGGGCAAAAGAGAAAGGAATTTCTCTTGTGGCAAAAGGTGAGGATGATGATGAAGGGACTTACCAAATTCGGTCGTCGGGTTCGGATGATGAGGAAATGCGTAATCCTACGCATGGTGCTATGTGTTCGAAGTTTGAGGAGGAAAATGACGAAGTGCTAACAGGTCGTTGTTTTATGAACAAAGGAGGAGACAAATCACCAATGACAACAAAGGTACGTTCTATTCTTCAATATTCAAATATTCCTTTGAATGCTTATGATTTTGAATTAATTGCTTTTGATGATACTGTTGCTTATTTCGATACATTGGTTATCTCTGCTAGTAACGAGGCTAAGATATCAACTTCACAATTACTAGAAGTTCAGAAGCAGTTAGATTCCAAGAAACTAAAAGTTGAATATCTAGATTTACAAATTACAAATTTGATGTGTGATAGGGTGTAACACCATGAAATTTCAAAACAATTTTTCATTTTAATTTAATAAAAATACTCCAATCACAATTCTCAAAAACATGTATCAATTGTTTTTACATAACATAAGTGCAAATCAAAATCCCCAGAATCTCAAAACACCTCCACCATAAGTGTGTACTGATCATGCCGGCACCTTCCCACGATCATCACTGGTACCTGAAACACATAACATGCAAACGGTAAGCAATAATGCTTAGTGAGTTCCCCAAAATACCACGTACAGCATATACGCCTTTCCAGGCCATAGCTCTATGGGATCTTCCGATCCAAGTGTCTCAGGGGATTTCCATCCCATAACTCTGTTGACCTTCCGGTCCATGCTCTGTTGACCTTCCGGTCCATATCATCATACTCATATCATAACATATTAAATATACAACATAAATCACATTTTCATCATACACATAAGACCTTTCGGTCACACATAATCACCCCATCGGGTAAGGCATAGTGAGAAGACTCACCTTGAAAATGTCGGATAATCACTCGCGCTCAATCCTCTTACCTAGCTTCCAATTATAGCATAAATACATCTCTAATTAATGCCTTCGTGACTTAATTTGACTAATGCCCTTAAGTCAACACAAGTCAACTTTGGTCAACATTGGTCAATGACCACCCCCCTTTGACCCAACTCATCGAGTCAGGCACTGATTCGGTGAGTTCAGACGTGAACTCAAGTCCCCTAAATCCTCCTCTTACTCACTGAGTCACTCACCCAACTCGGCGAGTCATCAACTATGCGAGTCACTCTCCCAACTCGGTGAGTCATCAACTCGCATAGTGATCAACTATGCAAGTCTGCTATGGATTCAGCGAGTTCATTCCATGCTCGAACTCAAATGGCCTTCTGAGGTCAGATCTGCTTCTTCAATCTATAGATCTGACCTTCCCAAATATGATAATCACGTAAAGGTCACATCTTGGCACCCATGCAACACCGTCAGCAACCTCTGTCTGACCTGTTGAATCTACTCAGTTGTTTGGAGCACTATCTCCGTAGTACCCATCACACGCTGTCCTACCCCTCCCCAACAAATGGGAGTCTGACACCTCCTTCCATACAACAGCTCGAAGGGAGGCATACCGATGCTTGAATGGTGGCTGTTGTTATAGGAAAACTCAGACAAAGGAAGATACGTGTCCCAACTTCCTCCGAATTATAATACACATACCCGAAGCATGTCCTCGAGTGTCTGGATAGTCCACTCACTCTAATCGTCGATCTAAGGGTTATAAGCAGTGCATAAATGCAATCTCGTACCCAGATCCTCATGAAACTTCCTCCAGAACCTGGAAGTAAAACGTACATCTCAATCTGACACAATCGATATCGGCTCCCCATGCCGAGACACCACCTCCCTCACATATATTTCTGCTAACTTCTCTGCAGAAGAACTCTCACTGATAGCAAGGAAGTGAGCACTTTTCGTCAATCGATCCACAATCACCCAAATTGCATCGACACTCCTTGGGGTTCTTGGCAGTTTGGTGATGAAATCCATAGAAATCTGTTCCCACTTCCAGTGGGGAACCTCAAGTGGCTGCAACTTGCCATGCGGACGCTGGTGCTTGGCCTTAACTTGATGACAGGTCAAGCACCTCTCTAAAATCCAAGCAACATCTCTCTTCATACAAGGCCACCAATAGTCTCTCTTTAGGTCCAAATACATTTTTGTGGCCTCGGGATGGATCGAGAATCTCGATCTATGTGCCTCTTCCATCAAAACACTGCGTGCCCCGCCTATAAACGACACCTAAATCCAACCATGAAAAGTTATAATCACTCGACTATCAGTCACAAACTCAGATACCTACCCAAAACTCACTCTTTCTTGTGATTCTCCAGTCTCACAACCTCTGCTTGGGCCTCACGAATGGTATCTAACACTGGAGTCATCACGGTCATTCTCTTACACATACCTCGTATCGGAATACTCTCTGCCCTCCGACTCAGGGCATCGGCTACCACATTCGCCTTGCCCGGGTGGTACAGGATCTCACAATCATAATCCTTCACCACATCCAACCATCTCCTCTGCCGCATATTCAGGTCGGGCTGATCCATCAAATACTTCAAGCTCCTGTGGTCTGTGTAAATGGTACACCGAACTCCTTACAAATAGTGGTGTCATATCTTGAGAGTGAACAGTACCGCTCCCAAATCTAGATCGTGAGTGGGATACCTCACCTCATGAGGCTTCAGATTCCTCGATGCATATGCTATCACATGCCCCCTCTGCATAAGCACTACACCCAACCCTGATATGAATGCATCGTAGTATACCACAAAATCCTCAACTGCCTCGGGAAGGGATAACACCGGGGCTTCGCACAACTTCTGACGAAGAGTCTCAAACGAGGTCTGCTGCTCCGGACCCCATGAAAAAGCAACACCCTTCCGGATCAACCTAGTGAGTCGCACTGCAATCTTGGAGAAATCCTGAATGAATCACCGATAATAATCGGCCAACCCCAGAAAACTCCTGATCTCCGTGGCGGACTTCGGTACTTCCCAACTCATCACCGCCTCAATCTTGGCTGGGTCGACCAATATCCCATTTTGATTAACAAGATGCCCCAAGAATTGGACCTCTCATAACCAAAAATCACACTTGGAGAATTTGGCGTAAAGCCTCTCCGACCTCAATACCCTGAGGATCTCCCTCAAATGCTCCTCATGTTGTTCCCGGGATCTAGAATACACTAGAATATCATCAATAAACACGATCACCGATCGATCCAACATTGGCCGACATACTCTGTTCATGAGATCCATGAACGTTGCTGGTGCATTGGTGAGCCCAAAAGCCATCACCACAAACTCATAGTGCCCGTATCGCGTCTTGAACGCTGTCTTCTGGATATCCTCGTCACGCACCCTCATCTGGTGATATCCAGACCTCAAGTCTATCTTGGTAAACCAAGGTGTCCCCTGAAGCTGATCGAACAAAGCCTCAATTCTCTGTAATGGATAATGGTTTTTGACCGTTAACTTGTTCAACTCCCGATAATCAATGCACATCCAGAGTGAACCATCCTTTTTCTTGACAAAAAGGATCGGCGCTCCCCACGGCGAGCTACTCGGCCGAATAAACCCCTTCCCCAACAGCTCCCGAAGCTGCGAGGATAACTCATGCATCTCTGGAGACGCAAGGCGATAGGGGGCCTTGGAGAAAGGTGCTGCCCCCGGAACCAAATCGATACGGAACTCTACCTGCCTCTGGGGAGGCACACCCAGCAACTCCTTGGAGAAAACGTACGGGAACTCGCACACTATAGGAACCTCGCCAACTTATCTCGGTCTCTCCGAATCGATCCTCGTATCCATCACATAAGCCACAAACCCACTACAGCCCTACTGTAGACTCTTCCTCGCTCTAGCGGCCGAACAAAACACTGAACCAGAACGGGTACCCTAGTCGTATACTGTAAGTACTCCCCCACTAGGGCCTCGTACCATCACCAGCTGCCGCTCGCAATCTATCACGACCCCAAATCGGCTCAACCAATCCATGCCCACGATGACACATACGTCCCCCATCGCAATCGGGACCATATATATATATATATATATATATATATATATATATATATATATATATATATATATATCTTCAACATGTCATATGCATTAATTACTTTCTTAAAATAACTAAAACGATTGATCCAAAATCAATCCAATATGTACACAATAGATAGTTAGAACACAATAACCTAACCCTCTCTCTCTCTCTCTCTCTATATATATATATATATATATATATACATATATATATATATATACATATATATATATATATATAATGACATATTCGGAAAGTACACATCAACATGACTCCGAAAATATAAAAGTTTAAAATACATACCTCATATGAAGAAGATTTGAATTTTATAAAATATAAAAATCAACCGCACGTAAAAACTTGCGTCAAAAAAGTTACTGCAAGATTGGTTAAGTTTTAGCCAAAATAATAAAATGGAGAATCGTAATACTTATCGAGATAAGACTTTTGAGACAAAGAATACCAAATATGGATGTCGCATGATGGAGTTATGCTTTTTATAATATCATTTTAGGATACCTATCATTACAAAGTATCATGCTAAAAAGAAAGTTGGAATTGGCTAAAAAACCTGAAGGAAAATTGTAGTACTCATTGAGACCATCGCGAGATTATAAAGAACGTCGAAAATAGGGCTCGTAAATGGGAGTTACGAAATTTACAAAAACCATAAATATGTGTGTGGCACGCTCGATGCGCTCTCTGACACCGGATACCTGAAGATACGAGTGACGTGGACCGACGAGAGAGAGATATGTGCATGTGCCCGGGTGGAGCTAATACGTACACGCGCGACGAGCACCCATAGAATTTGCACAGCACGGGACCCAAGACATGTTATAAATAGCAGGTCAGGGTTAGACCCTTTCCCCAACCATCTCAAACTCTCTCTCTCTATCTATCTATCTATCTATCTATCTATCTATCTATCTATCTATCCCTGAGCCTACTGACCTCCCGAGTGATCCTGAGTCCCGAAACGACGCTCCTAAGCCCTTAAAAAGCACATTACTAGGGTGATTTCACGATCGTACTTTTATATTTTTAACAGTTTTCCTGGGGAAAGGGGGAACGCATTCAAGTTAATAAATTACTGATTTCTAAGAATTATCATTATATATGATATCATAATTTGTTATGCAACATTGATATGCTCTAATCCTTAAGATAATATTATGGCTGGTAGTTACTCTGCCCAAATGTCATGGATAATAGTATGTCTAGTTGTTCTGCTACATAAATGTTTAGGATAATATTACGTTTGATAGTTACTCTGCCCAAATCTTTAGGATAATATTATGCCTAGCTATTACTATGGCCTAATTTCTCAAATAAAATTGTATCTAAGAGTTACTCTACCCGAATACTAATCCAAATCAACTAAACGAATAGAATTATATAGTTAAATATAATTATGTAAGAAAAGTATTAAAAGTCAAAAATATACTATAAGGCTAATCCAAACAGTTGTTAATGAGACAACTATTCATCTATTAGCCCTAGAAATAAGTTGAAGTAAGTTGCTATTTCTTGCATTTAGTCCTTTCAGTTAAAATGTAAGGAATAGCAGTATACTTAATTGATTTGACTTAAAAAAAATACATAATTTACACTTTTTACTACATAAGTCATTCTATGACCCAACTAAATGAAACTTGTAGAAAAAGATTCAACACGATATGAGTTGATGCATCTTCAAGTGGTGAAGTTGCAAAGCATAACGATTCCATGGAGAATACTAAAGGAGAACTTACTCACGAGTTCCTTTTAATGTTGTGTTTTGTTTTTTATAATAAATAGTACTCAATACTATAAATTTATTACATTTAGTTACAATTGGAATGATTATTTGTATTTGACATATGAAATTTTGTGAAATGAATCATCTATCTTGTGTATGGTATTTTGTTTTGTATTATGATAATTTTAGTGTGTTATTTAATTTGAAAATTATTAATTCTATAAAAAAAAATATTTATACATATTTAAAACATTTAAAATTACGACATGCAAAATGTGTGTCGTAAATGCGTGTCCTAAGGTTATGACACACAAATGTGTGTCATATTCTTTATGACACGGCCTTCCTTAAAACACATTGCGTGTCGTAAGAGCATATCGTAAATGCACGTCATAAGGTTACGACACGCAAATGTGTGTCGCCTTCCTTTATGACAGGGCCTTCATTGTCACGCGTTTGCGTGTCATTTATGGCTTTTATGACACGCAATACATATCATTAAACGGTGTTTTGTAGTAGTAAAACAAACAGAACATTCAACGAATCGTTGGTGAATTATATGACAACAAGTGTGTTTGTGTTCATTTTTTTAATAAGTGGGCGGACATAAACAATACTTTTCGTTTGTTTATGTAAATAGATGAACAAACAAATATTTGTTCTTTTATTTGTTTCATAAATGTTTCTTTTTGTTCGTTTATTTTTGTTTTCTTTTTTTCAGTTATTGTATTATGACATTATGTTATATATATATATATATATATATATATATATATATATATATATATATATATATATATATATATATAATTGAGTGAGAGTGAACTTGTAGTATCTAAAAATGGTTCAAGCTCTACAACTTTAAGATTTTATTATTATGATCAAAATACCATAACTATTAATGATCAAATTTTAAGGTTATTAATTTGAATATCTATGTTCATTAGATAGATATTCAATTATCGACACAATTTGGTTAGGGATGTTCTTATTGTAACATCGCAAAAATCAAGTAAAAAATTTTCATTTTTAAATCTGGTAAAATCGTTGTTTCAGATACTATCCAAATTAAAACCATTCATTTAAAAAATGTTGTTCTCAAAAATAGAAATCATATATCAGAGTGTCCCCAAATCAATATCATCAAAACCAAGAGGATGTGCACGATCATGCCTCTTCCTTGTCCCGATCATCTGAAATACCTGAAACATAAAACTAAAACTGTAAGTACAAAGCTTAGCGAGTTCCCCTAAAGTACCACCACACAAACAGATAACATATAGTATCATGCATGATGGGTCCACAACCTCTTATTAGATTACCCTATATATTGTATACTGGTACCACAACCTCCCATTTGGATTATCATGGCCCACAACCTCCTGGTTGGATTGCCATATATATCACATGTTGGGTCCACAACCTTTCGGTTGGATTATCCACTACCATAAAATCCCGGTTGGATTGCCATACATATCACATATTGGGTCCACAACCTCCCGGTTGGATTACCCTAGCCTAGAACCTCCCGGTTGGATTATATGTTTCTTTATTTTTCTCACATGTATAGAAATAGGCAGCTAAAGACTTACTCTCGATGAAGAATCATCTTAACCATGCAAAAGACCCAAAATACCAAATCAAATAACATCTATAAGATAATTTCAGAATTATTAGACTTTTAGTTATTTCCTTTAGACTATAAATAGCACTTGTATGACATATACAACACAGACGATTGGCTCATCTACAATACTTGTACTTGTTTTTCACAGATTCATCTCTGTAATCGACATTTTCAAGCGATAAACTCATCAAGGCAAGTGATCATTATCATATCCCAAGGTTTTGTGTTGGAGATCCTAGCAATGATCACGGACTTTCCTTGTAAACCACTTATGTCACTTTGATCATCATTTTATACTTGTTTTATTCTGAACATCACAGCCTCTCATACAAGTTGTTTGATTCTTGCTTGTTTATTTTTTTGACCAAAACAATTTGGCCCCCACCATGGGGTGGTGGTGTTCAAAATCCCTTGAAAAATCATGTCTACACAATCGACCATGTCCTCCTCCTCAATTCCTCGTATTTCCTCCAAAAACCTCCCACCACCTCCACTTGGAGCTCCCAAGAAAACCTCAGAAGCACCAAAGAAAAATACCTCTCCGGTCGTTACCCCAGGACTGCAGGATCCTCCTGTGCTAATTTCCAAAAGTGAAATATTTGCTATGATGAAGAGACAAGAACGAGAAGTCACCCAACATCAGGAGGATAACAAGAAAATTCTCAAGGAAGTGGATAGAATGAGTATGGAAATCAACAAGCCTCAGGAAGAAGCACCCTCGATCTTGCAACCCAAGATCCTGAACTTTGGTAACATGGGATCCTCAACAATTCGCCGCGAGATAGGATCAGCAATACCGGCCTGGGGTGCAACTCCAAGAGAGCAAAACCACAAGACTCAGGATCTCAATGAAACCTTTGTTACTCTCAATAACAAGGATCTTGGTAACCCCGTTAATAATAAATCATTACTACTAACTCAATAGATCTTGATACAGGTTTAAGCCGGATCATGGCTAAGGAGCTTCAGCAACTAAGACAAATGATCTCGAGCGTGCCTGGAGTAGTTCAACTCGTGCCAGAAGTATCCCCCACAGGGCACAAGATCTCAAGATTTATTCTGGTAATAGCTGATATTAAAGTCCCAAAGCACTTCCAAACCCCCAACATGAAGCCTTATGTGTTGGATTAGATGTATAACCCCATAACTATTGTTGGTATGTACTCTACCCGAGAGTAGCATGGTCCATTTGGGTTGTATATCATCAGGACAAGTTGTTAGGATGGACTTTTGAGAGAAGGTTATATTTATGATTTATATATTATATGTTCTGATATATTAATATGAAATCATATGTTTTAATTAGTATTGATCAAGAATTAATTTGGAATTAATTTAATGATCAAAAGAGACTAATGAAATATATGGGGACTAATTATGGTAATTAGTTATATTTATATGTGTTGGGCTTATGATCCATGTTGGACCAAGTTTATGTATGGATACATAAACAGTTGGGCCACATGAACCATGGATCATAAAACCCATGGGTAAGGATTTGGGTTATACCCGTGACTCTTAGAATTCAACACATATAAATACATGTATCATGACCTAAAACCGCCAACCCCCGATGGTTATGCATGTTCTTAGAGCTCATGAATGTTTTAGGATGCATGGAATTCTCTCTCAAGTCCTACCTTTGTCCATGATGTGTTGTGACTTCATTTGAGGCTTCCACACTATTGGGTGCTAAGATTTATAGGCGAAATACATCAAGACTTAAAGCTACACAAAAGGTATGTTACCCTAACTAGTATCTTGTATGGTTTATGACAATTTCATGCTAGTTATATGTGACATACCCATTTTCACAGCCAGAAAAGACCGATTTTATTTATGCTTTATAAAAGTCAGAGTACCTTTTTTAATACAAATGTTGCGGAATTTGTTTCCAGTAAAACATGATAAATACGTTATCAAGGCATTTCTGAAGGAAAGTATTTTTTATTCATTTTAAAACATTTGGAATGTCATCGTCAATATAGAAACATAAGTATAAATAGAACTTACATTCATTATCACTAGTGATTTATATCTCCTTAATCTCTCAGTGTAATGTGACTTCATATCAACACCTATGATATAAATAAATTGAGTGGTTGGGTTGGGAAACCTGGTGAGTACATAGGGTTTTCAACCGACAATAATATAATTATTATGTTTAATCTTCAAACAAATAATCAACCTAATTACCCATCCCTATTATCTTCTTTACTCTTAAGAATCTACCCTAACAATCAACTATTCCTTATTCTTTTATTCCTATGGATCATCCTAAGGAATTGGCACGAAGTCCATCATTACCAAGGTTTATAGATTATAACTGGTGAACACGTAGTCCAAAACATCTGGTGAACGCTAAGTTCAAAAACAACTAGTGAACACACTTAGTTCAAAAATAGACTCAGTTCAAAACACCTAATGATCACCTAGTTCAAAAACACCTACAGGTTAGGAGTCTGTTAGCGTTCCACTGGACTGTCTAGTATAGTCTGTGGTCATCATCTATACTCCACTAGATAACTGGATCACTGTCAACATTGATATCTTTCATCGTTTTATCACACAGCAACTATTTCATTTACGCATGTTTTACCCAACACATTTTATAGATATAAAATACATATACAGTTTAAATCATTTAAAACATGTATAAAAATCTTTCACCCAGCATAGACAGCCAGTATTCAGATAATATGCACACATAGCACGTAATTTATATTAAAATACTTCATATCTATGTGTAAGATGAAAGGGACTATGCACTCACTTGTTAAAGTGATGATTCCAAACTCAAGCAGCGCTTCGCTTTTAACGATTCTATTTTCCTTTGACGAAACCTAGCATTATTATCGTTAAAGTTTAGTCTAATATTATCGAGACTAATTAATATTCTTGCTATTATTACTATTATATAATCACGAAACAATATTTCTCAATCACTATATACAGATAGGGTCAGACAAAAAACACCGGAGGGCATGACCATTTTGGCATATAGCACTTTTGAAATCCAACAACCTTATGCGGCCCTTTAAAACAGATTCCCCGTACCACGAGTGGTTAAAAGATATTATAACAACACTTATATAACTCATAATAATAGCCCAAATACTTATTATAAGGTCCTAATAAAACTACTATATTAAAACATAAGTTATACAAAAGATAGGTTAGGCGTACCTCACTTACAACGGGTTTTCTCAAAACCAGGCTCCACCGGATCAGTGTTCCCGAGCCAAAATGCTCTTATTCTTAGAGTCGTTGGGCACTCCGGGGCTTCCTCCTCATGCGAGGGAGGTTCCCTAGGCTTTTTAGAGGGTTTCGAGGCTAGAGAGAGGTTCTAGAGAAAGAGAGGGAAGTGATGGGAGGTGTGAGGAATGAAAAGGGCTTCACCTCTTATTTATAGGGGCTGGAGGGTCACTCATGTCATGAGTTTTATGATGCCCACGTCGTGAGCTAGCTGGAGACACCCACGCACAACCTGGTGCTGACACGTGGCATTGCACACAGGATGGAAATCAGGCGATTTTCAAAAATTCATAACATTCGCATACGAGATCCATTTTCTACATTCTTTATATCCATGCCTAGGTAAAAATAAGATCTACAACTTTCATTTTGACTCCGTCGGCTAGTTCTCAACCAATCTTAAAATTAATAGTACGAGGAGATTATACTGTTAAATGTCCGTGTAAACTTCATAACTTCTACATACGGACTTTGTTTTCGTCTATCTTTTAACATTGAGTTCCTATCAATGATATTTTCAACTCTCATTTAAGTCGCGTAGGCCAAAAACCGCTTGATCTAAAATTCAAGTTTCGGGTCACGCACTGCTATGCCAAATCTTAGAAAATTCATAACTTCCACATACGAAGTCAGATTTGGACGTTCTTTTTATGGATGCTCTCAGTTTAACATATTCTCCGACTTTATTTTAGATTACTAAGGCTATAAAGTACTCTATCGTAAATTCACTTTTTACGTTTCCCGGTGACATGTCGGTTTTTCCTTTAAACTTCGACGTGTCATAACTTCTTCGTTATAACTCGGATTTAGGCTTTCTTCATATGTACAAAACCCTTGTAATATATGCTACAACTTGGTTAAGATTAATCCTTCTAAATAATCTTTCATCAAAAATTCATTTTTGATGCTCATTGTCTCTAAATTGACTAGCCTGGATTTACGGGTGTTACATTATAGGTTTAATGCCTTGGAACCATTTGCATGTATAATTTGTGAAAACATAGATCCAATGTATTTAGGGTTGTATATGCACCATAGGATGTTGTAGTATATAATACCCATCAATGGTATCGGAGCCTAGGCTTGGTTTTCAATTATACTTGATACAATTGCTAAAAAAAAAAAATCGATTTTCTGCTATTCTGAGCTGGGGACTCACCGATTCCATGTAAAAATTCATCCAACTTGCCGAGTTTGTTCCTGCACTCGATGATTCGGATCCCCTGAGTGCAGATTTTTGATGTTTTTGGCTGGAATTGGACTAGAATCATTACCCTAAGCTGTTTTTGAACTTATAAACCTGTTTTTGATGTGGTAATGATCATTTTAATCCAATTCAAAAGATAATTGTCAAAAGTTTCTTGTTTTTTATTAGTTTAATGGTCAGGCTAATTAAATGAAAACTTTTTGATTTGAATTGTCTTGTTAATGTGATTTTAATATAGATCATAGTTTTTATTGATATGTTTGTTTATTAGATGATCTAAATGGCCTTTAATGGATTCCATAACTTGTCCTCAAGTTATGGAAAACCAAAAGTCTTTCTTGTTAATGAGTCTTTAAATGTCATGAGTTATGTATTTGAAGATATTTTTCCCATAAATTGTTTTGTGACATCCATAACTTGTCCTCAAGTTATGGATTTTCAAGAGTCTTTCCATTAAAAGCCAAATTAAACTCATATGTTATGGATTCCAAAAGTCTTTTGAATTGTTCAAAACTTCCCCTCATGTTTTGAAATTTGTAAAGTTTCCCCCCATGAATACATTAATTCCAAGTTAAACCCATAGAATTTAAAAGTTAAAATTCAACCCTTATACTATTGTACTATTAATATTTAATAGTTATATATGTATATGTGTGTGTGTATAAGAACAAAGTGTCTTACCATTGGTAGGCCTTATTCACAAAGCCGAACTATAACGGGGTATAAGGTTACTTCCTATAAATGGTAGTTTAATGGATGTCCATCTCACCCACCGCTTCCTTGACTAGTGGAGGGTCGTTAGCTGAACGGGTTTGACAACACTCTAATTCTCCCTTCATTAAAAGTATAATGATGAATATAAAGTAACTAAACTTTATTACATTCTCAATCTTAGTTAATTTAGGAAAATGTGAATTTGGTGCTAACCCATGAAATTACACTTTGTACCTTACCAAGTCGTTGGTGGAGCATTTGTGGGTAACCAGCACACTAACATGGACTAGTAAGTGTGGCAAAGGGTGACTTAATGTTTATCATAGATTAGTGGAGTGTGTGTGGGGAACCGGCACATTCATTAGGTGGTAAAGATTAAGGGTACCAAGTTAATTTGCATACTTATTCACACCTTGTTTGTGATCCTCGGCATCCCAGTCACAAACTTGAGAGGGCACAACCGAGATTTAAACATACCACTAAAAAGTTCAATGAATCTCAAAAGATCTAAGAGTTTCAAACCAATTAAAACATTATACCTATTTCGTTTTTCATGGTGGAAATTGGTGAATCGTCATTCGCCTACCTTCAAATATTTTATAGCTTGGATTACGACATCCCTCTTCGAAGTTATAAAATATTGTGCTGGGTCATAGCCTTAATATCTCATATTGGGCGTTATATTAAGGATTTAAATCAATTAACTTGATATTCTCCCAGTGTAGATGTTTGGTTCAGACAACTATGATCTTCCTAAATCTCGTGGAACAAGATTTCCTAATGAAGACGATGTCCCGTAATTGGATCATGGAAATCATACTTCTCATCCTCCACCTTCTCCAATTATTCTCCTAACCCACAAGTTATTGAAAAGTTCAAGGCCATTCAATCCCTATTGGCAAGCAAAGTCTATATGTTCTGTTGGATTAGGTGTCTAAGTTCATAACTATTTCTGGAATGTACTTGACCCGGTTGGCATGGTCTATTTGGGTTGCATGGCATTGCAACACTTAGATAGACTAAATTAGAGAAAGGCACTTAAGGATTATTAATATATTATAATTTCTAATATATTAATAATATTATTTAATTAGTATTGATCAAAGAATTAATTTGGAATTAAGTGATCAAAAAGACACTAATTAAATATTTGGGGTTGATTGTGTAAATCAACCATTCTTGTATAGTGGGCTAATGATCCATGGTTTATATGAATTGGGCAAAAACCATAAGGTGCTCCATGGATAGTCCATGGGAGTTATAAACCTGTGGATCATGGAATATGGAAATCCATGACAATTAGGGTTTACTTTGTGTAACCCTACTTGTCACAAAACTATATAAAGACCCCAAGTCTAGCAAAATCGGCCACTACAAGCAAGTGTAAGAGGGCTAGCCAAATTTTGAGTGTAAGTGAACTTCTCTCAAGGTTATTCCAAGTGTTACGGTGTTGTGTGAGACATTTGAGGCGTTACACTTGAGGTGTTAGGCTCACAAGGTTCTCAAGGAATCCAAACAACAAAAGGTATGTACTTCAACTAGCTATTATGTTTAAAATTTCCCCATGCCATGCTAGTTAAGTTAATAACCTTGGAAAATAAAATTTTCATGTATCTTAGTAAAACAAAGATCCAAGGTTTATAGGGTTGCATGTATACCTTAGGAGTGTTAGAATGCTCAAAACCCTTTAGTGGTATCAGAGCCTAGGCTTGTTTACTTGATATTTGATGCAAACATGTTAAGAAAATCAACAAAACTGCTTTCTGACTGAGTGAGCTCGCCGAGTCCATGGGTGGCAGGGGAGGACTCGATGAGTCCATGCCTATATTCAACCAACTCGTCGATTCAATTCATGTACTCGATGATTTGGCTTGTCAGAGTGCAGTTTTTCGACTTTTGTTGCTAGAAATGGACTAGAAACATTACCCTAAACTGTTTTGGTATTATAAAACTTGTTTTAGATGGTGTAATGGTTATGCTAATCCATTTTCAATGGATAATATCAAATTTTCAAGCTTTGTATGGTTTATTTATGATTCTTAAAATTTTTGATATGAACATTCATGAACTTATGAGTTTAGAAGATCATAGGAATTATTTGTAACTTGCTTGTTAGTTTAATTCTTGATCTTGATGTGTTTTAATGGAATCCATAATTTGTCCTCAAGTTATGGATTACCAACAGTCACTCGTTTAAAGTCCATTATTAAACACATAGGTTACACAAAATGAAAAGTCTCTCATTTTATTAAACCATTAACTCATAAGTTATGAAAGATAAAAAGTTTTGAAAGTTACAAAACTTGCCCTCAAGTTTTCGGACATGTAAAGTCACTTTAAAAACTTTAGTTCCAACTCGTAGAATTTTAAAAGTTAAAGTTCAACCCTTATACTTTATAATATTATAAATTTATATATATATATATATATATATATATATATATACACACACACACACACACGCATATATATTTATATTTATATTTATATTTATATATATATATATATATATATATATATATATATATATATAAGATCAAGTCGTTTTACCGTTTTGTAGGCCTCAATCACGAAGTCGGTCTATAAGTGGGTATAAGGTTGTTGCATATAAAATGGCAGCTTAATGGGTGTCCACTCTCACCCACCGCTTCCTTGACTGGTGGAGGGTCATTAGACGAACGAGTAGGAAAATGACTTTAATCCTCATTAAAAGTATGGTGATTGTAAAGTAACTAAATGTTTTTATAAATTCCCAACCTTAGTTACCTTAGAAAAATGTGAATAAGGTGCTAACCCATGAAATTACACTTTGCGCTTTGCTTAAGTCGTTGGTGAAGCGTGTGTGGTTAACCGGCACACTAACCTAGACTTAACAAGGTAGGCAAAGAGTGGCTTAAGGTCTATCATAGGTCGGTGGAGCGTGTGTGGTTAACCGGCACATCGATTGAGTGATAAACATTAAGGGTACCAAGTAATTTGCATGGTTACTTCACACCTTGTTTTGTGATCCTCGGCATCCCAGTCACAAAACTTGAAGGGCACACTGGAGATTGAAACTTGTCATTGAAAATTTCAATGAATCTCAAAGAATCTAGGAGTTTCAAAAACAAAATAAAACCTAATAATTTATTTCGTTTTCATGGTGGAAATTGGTGAATATTGATTCACCTACCTTCAAATATTTTATAGCTTGGATTACGTCATCCCTCTTCTAAGTTATAAAATATTGTGTTGGGTCCTAGCCTTAATATTACATTTGAGTGTTTTATTAAGGACTATCTTTATATCTAATCTAAACTTGTTTTTTTTTTCTTTTTCAGATGTCTTCCAATAATGCTGCTTCTGGCTCAAACCATACCGGCTCCTTCTCTCTCATGAACCTTTGTGGGAGAGTCATCTTCGATGGTTCCAACTTGATCCATTAGAATGGTCTAACCAACCAATATCTAGTCTTTAAGTATCAAAGGGACCAAAAGTGCATCTTTTCTAACTTAATCCATTAAGTCCAAGTCTCAAGTCTTTAGATCTGATTCAATATGATGTTTAGATGGATATAAGTTTCCAACTTTATCCATAACAAGGTCACAAACTTTCAAGATCTAAACTTTAAGCACTAAAGTGACCGAAAGCTCATAAAACCCAAGACTAGCTAGATCTATCAAATGCATTATCAAGATCCAAACTTTAAACTTGTAGAAGAAAGATCAAGGTGAACAAAGTTTGGATCTATAAGCTCCAATGCAACCAATAATTCTCCAAAGAGCTCCTTATTCTCCAAGATGCACCAAGAACACTCCAAAGCACTCAATCACACCCTCTTTTTGCTTAAAAGGCTCAAACTAGGGTTAGGGTTTTCAAGGGAGGGTGTTGGAGAGGTGGAGGCTGAGAATGGAATGGGTTTGGGGATGTTAAGGAGCTTAAATAGGGCTTAAACCACGAAAATAGGGTTTGGGCATTGATCGTGTATGCCCAGCCTAATCCCGGTATGCCCAGCGTACTCAAGGGTGTCCTAGTATGCCCAACGTACTTCCCCGTACGCCCAGCGTACGCGGCTTAACCCAAAACCGTCCATAACTTCAAACGGTTATAACTTCTTTGTTTCAACTCCGATTTTGACGATCTTTATATCCATGGAAAGGAGCCCCACAATATTATCTAAATATCTTAGACTAAAAACTTCTCAAACAAAAATCCATATTTCATGCAATAACCCGGCCTATGACTTTTCCCTTTTTACCCACGGCCCAATACACAATTCAAGGGTTAAATCTCTTAATTGTCATTACCTCCTTCCAGAAGGACTAAACTTTGCCTCTTTAAGGCCCAAAACCTTACACAATTGACTTCCAGCCACAACCAGGAAATGGTCGGAAACAAGATGTTACACTTTTCGATATATTTAGGAACGCCGAGATTTCTGCCAAGAAAGAGACACCTGTGAACTTTGTGAACTTTCTGACTGACCTATTGGAAGGAAGATCAACACTTAGACCAACTAATGTTTTAGTTGTTAGATGGGCTCGAGGGAAGCATGCGTTTAACATTGGTTTCCTCTCTCGTGGGCTTAGGGAGTGAGGTTTTCACTATGAGGTTGACTGCTTTAAAAGCTGCCTCATGTAAAGTGGCAAAACATGAGAAATTGTGTTTGGAAAATCAACACACGTTTATACCTTTTGCATTTGATATTTTCGATTTTCTTGTGACAGATGCTGTGGAGCTTCTCAATAGAGTTCAACATGTCATGCATAATAATGTTATGACCCCGATATCTATGAATATTGTTTCTAAATGAATTAGTTTTGTCATCCAAAAAAATATTGTGACGCAACTTATTGCTCGTTTATCTGCTATGTTTTTGTAAAATTTTTTATAATTTTTTTTCTGATATAGTTAAAAAGTGGAAAATTGTTCACTTGTGTTCTTTTTTTTTAAACTCATATACATTCATTTACGTTTTAGACGTTGTTTGTCTATAACGAACATAAATGAACAAAAACAAAATAATTTATAAAACGAATAAAATTAAGTGAATAAAAATTATATTCGTTTATCTGCTCATGTTCATTCATATGTTCTAGTAATTTAAATAAAAAACACAAAAAAAATCATTTTTATTATTCGTTCAATTCGATTATGAACTTAATATATGGTCTATTAAACCATATTCAATATCTTGATTATCTTGTCTTCACTTACAGGTTTATTGTTTTTTATTTGTTTTTTATTGGGGTAATTACTAATCTAGCCAAATTAGAGAAGTAATTAACCATTTTTCGCCAAAATTAGAGATTGTCCCAAAATAGCCCACGAAACAGTAGGTGTTTAGTTTCGGCTATTATTTCGCTAAAATTTCTACTGTTTCGTGTTTTATATTAAAAAAAAAATCATTTTGAAGATTTAAAATTGTAACTTTTTTTAAAACCTACGGTTTTCTCTCTATAAACTTCGGTTTTCCAAACCATAAGCTACGGTTTTGGAATAAATCTACAGTTTCGTATGAAAACTACGGTGTACAAGTTCACACTGCACAATTTGTGCATTGTGGACTTGTACACCGTAGGTTTTGTATGAAACGTATGGTTTTATATTTTTTTTCGGTTTTTTTCAAAAAAAAAATTATCTTCAGATACAAAAACCACTCCTAATCAACAATACGGTAAAATTTTGATTAAAAATGAACATACCTCGTTGTTCTTCGGGTGCTCCATTGGGAGAAAATAGTAGACAATAGAATAAAAAATGAAGAAAAAGTAACCTAATCTGAAGAAAAAAAAAAAAAAAAAAAAAGGACATTATATACTATGGGTCAATGGACACAAAACTATAGACGGATCACGAAAGAGTAGCCCATTACGATGAAAAAGTTGTTTTCTCACGTTGACCGTAGTCAACCTCGTTGATCGTAATCAACGCTAACCAAACTATTGTTTCGTGGGCTAATATTACTATTATTTTTGGTTAGATTAGTTTTTTCCCTAGAGTATCTTGAAAAATGGTTGATTATACATTTTTATGTTCGTTTGGATTAAGAAAAGAATGTCCTGAAAAAGAAAAATCATAATGACATAGATACCATGTAAGAAGTGTCTTTCTTCTTAACATTTGTTAACTTATACACGTTTGGTTGTGTGTGAAAAACCGATTGCGCTCCTCCTTTTGTATTTTTTATTAATTATTATCATTATTATTAAATATTATATATGTAACTAAACTTAACAGGATTAGCCGCCGACAACCCAGTGGTTGAGCTATGTGGGACGTTGGAGGGTACTACATCTTCAAAAAAATTGTTTTATGTATGTAAAAAAAACTTATTTTTAAACATCTTTTATGTTGTTGTACCCCCAACTAAAAGGATAATATGATGTTTTTTAATGTCCCAGATATGATAACTACATAGAATATTTATTGATAATGTTTGTATCCCCATATAAAAATCTCTATCTTGCCATTACATCGACTTGTGGCTTAATTTTTAAGCCAATCGAAATTTTAAGCTAATCGGTAATACCAATTCTAAAACGTTTACATCCCATGTCTGCTTTCTTCTGCTCAAAACGTGTTGATTCATTTATATGATCACTCAGTTTCCATCCATTTCGGTGTTGGTGAAGTCGTATCCAAAATCAAGCTCAATATTCTCTAACTATTTAGCTAATCTCGGCGAAATCAAAGCTTCTATTCATCGGAGGAGTCCGAAGAAGTTCAATTTCACTTTGCATGTTGCAGCCGGAGAGAAGTGGGAATCGAAGTCTAACGTTTCTTCGTTTTTTGTAGCGAAAGAAGAGTCGGTTCCATACAAGGAGCCGATGGAGATTGATCTATTGAAGAAGCAATTGGTAGATTTGTTTTACGTCATTAGTCGTGGATTGACTGCCACAAGTGAAACGATGGCGGGGGTAGAGGAGTTGATGACACAGCTTGAGGCAAAGAATGACTTCGGCGTCGGCGGAAGGCCTTCCTCTTGTCAATGACAAATGGATATTAGCGTAAGTAATATACTTTCTTTATACTTAGATCAATATTATCACAGTTGATTAATCTAAGTGTTAATGATTAACATGTTGAAGCTTAATATTAAAATAAAATTCTCATATCTTTCATCTTTTCATATTGATTAGAACTTTCAAGTGGACCTTTATATACTCTACCATAGCAATCACCATCCCTGAAATTTTTAGTTGTAGCTACCAATTTATGAAATGTGAATGTTTGAGCAACAAGATGACTTGATCCCCCATCTTTGATTCCTTATTCCTTTGTTTTAAGAGATAGATTTCACCTAATACTCACTTGAAGATATGTATGTGAGAAATAAAGAACAATAAACAATTAGAGAAAATGAGTTACTACCTAAGATTCTAGAGCTATTTAATGTAAGTTTCATCTATATAAGAATATTTAAGTTGTTCGTTGTCGAATTCGGATTTTTGGGTAGTCTGAATAGTTGAATTGCTTTAGGCACATATCTGATTGTTGTGTCATTATGTTCATGTTCAGAAAAAAAAAAAAAGGAAAGTAATTATCCTGAGGATATATTGCTTGAAAACAAAATTTGGGATGTGGAGGTGGCAGCATAACCTATTAAAAAGAGGAAGAGGAAGGCATGTGTTCCACGTAATTCTAGAATATGGATCAAGTTATATACAAGATCACCTGAATACATATAGAGATTTTCCAAGCTTCTTTATGTTTTTAATTTATGCATATAAAGATTTTCCAAGCTTCTTTATGTTCTTACTTTGATTTGTAATAAGTATTTTATATACTAGTTTTTTTAATTTGTAAACCAAACAAATATTAACTAACTAAAACGCAATAGGCAGTGTACCTAATCGAGCAATAGAATAGTTCAGGTAAGTCGGGTGTCGAACACAAAGAGAACGACAATGATTAAAAGCTAAAAATATCTACTAAAGTTAACTAAGTTAAAGAAAGCAAATAACGGGGGAGGGGGGGGGGGGGTTCTGATTTTGCAAGTTTAGAAAACAGAATATAAATTAACAAAACCAAATTAAACCTAAGAAAAGCATAAAACAGTTTTTAAGACAAGATTTAAAGAAGACTTTCGTTTAGATATGATTCATCTATTTTGTATGGTTGATTATATGGATAGTGCAATGAATTTATGTTTCTTTGCTTACCAATTCCTATTATGATTAGAAATATTTTCAAAGTACTAATCATTTGATTCAATGAGGTTATTTATTGAGTGATCAAGTGGACAAACATTCAAACAAACCAGTACTGAGTTTGAATTATGCAAGACCTAAAGTTATGAATGATATAAATTGTAATAAATACCAATTATATATATATATATATATATATATATATATATATATATATATATATATATATATATATATATATATATTCATCATATATTAGCTACCATATTAATTTACCAACTTGTCTATTTAACATAGGTTTTTATCAAGACATTAGTCCTATAATTTCATAAGTCACAAAATCATAAGATTTAAGCTTATTAAGATAGATAGTTCATCTAATCCTAATAAAACTCAATAATAAACAGAAAAGATGATTATATTAACACGATAGGTTCTTTATTAAGCAAGCATAATGAATAAGCAACTAATATAAATCCAAAATCCTCTAAATCAACACATAGAAGCAAGGGTCCTCTACTTTAAATAAAAGTTAAGGCTTTTATCCCATAACTACTGCAATTAACCTAGTAAAAACAAAATCTACTTTGCAACACATAATGAAAACAAAGCAAACTAAGTGTTTAGAAGTAATTTTGCCTTAGATCTCTTCAATCAAGCACTCTCACATGAAATCTGGTCTCCAAAGCCTCCAAGGGATTTCTTTGGTCTTCAAAAGTCATAAATTGCTTAATGCATAAGTTAGGATAAAGATAAGAAACGATCAATTTATAGTTGTCAAATAATGTTTCCCACGTCATAGAAAATAGATCTCCACGTTGTGGCTTCAACTTTTCTTGCGTACTCTCCAAGCCAACTTTATGATCATGCATATTCACATCACCACGATGTGGCACGTAAATGCCCATGTCGTAGGAGCTTCAAAATTCATAGCTTTTAACTCTTGTTGACACGATCTATACATTATGCTTCAAGCTCAACATTTTGCTTGCTTTTAATCTCAAACATGTATTCGCTGCTACCAAGGTTCTAAATGGCGTGAGGCGTGGCGTGGCGGCAAGGCCAAGCCTCAAGCTTAACCGGCCATGGCGAGCCATGACGTTTTTCAAGGCATGTTATAAGGCAACAAATTTGTATTATTTAAAATTATATTACCACATAAATATAAATTTATACTAAATAACTACATTTTATAAGTATTAGATCAATAACTAATAACAAAAAGTTAACAAAAACCGCAATACTTGTATCTCCGATTAGAAAAGACATAACAAAGAGCAAAAAATCGTGTCTCAAACGAAAAAACACGCGCTATAGCACGCCATAACGCGCCATGGAGCACCATATCACGTCTTGCCACACGTCACGCCTAACAGCAGCGTTATGAGGTTTTTCGTAACGGCGAAGCCATGCCTCACGCCATGGCGCGCCTTTTAGAATACCGACTGCTACAAATCTAAATGTAAATGTTATAAGCATCTTTTGTCCTAAATTAGACACAAATGTAGCTAAAAATACTAAGATAATGTATAAAATATATGAATAAATATAGCAATATCAATGTCTTCGATTGATTTTAGACCCTGTAAAAGGATTAATCGTCTTCAAGAACTCAAAAACAGAGCCAATACGCGAAGAGAATGAAGAATATGGAAAACCATCTTAAGGGAAGAAGGAACTATATAAACAAATGAAGGTTCTTTCTTTCTTTGATCATCTCATTTTGTATGATCGGAGATAATTATATAAACATCTAATACACACTTATTTCTTTTCTAAACTCTTTAAACCTTATAGGGATGCAATTTTCCATAAGCATCATAACATTCATACATCTGGGAATAACAACCCATCACCTCTTCATGGTTTTTTAGAGTTGAGATCAAGGTACCTTTTATATCCATTTCTACTATTTATGGAATAAAAATTTCACTTTATTATAATGTTGGTAAAAGGTATAAATGAAAACTATACTACTTTGGAGAATTACATCGGTTGGCTCAGACAACTTGTAGCACCTGGTTCCCGGTATGTAAATCTTATTTGAGTATTTCCCATTTTAGCCTTGGACTCGGCGAGTCATAGGTCCGACTCGCCGAGTAGGGACGAGACTCAGGACTCGTTAAAGTTGGCGACTCGGCGAGTCACCGCTGCTGGATGAAACCCTAAATTTCAAGGGTTTGCACCCTATTTAAACCCTCATTTCCGCCCCAAACTCGCCCCCATTCACCCTCAGAGCTCCTCACATCGTTTATAACCTTATTTCCATGAGAGATTGAAGTGTTTTGGTGTGTTCTTGAAGATTTTGAGGAGAAAGAAGAGTAGATCAAGAAGAGGAGAAGGAGGCCAGGCATCTTTGTGTCATCTCAACGTTTTCCTTGAGGTATAGCTCGTTTCCCCTCTCTTTTCAAGCCTGTAGTCTCTTTTAGCTTCATGGAAGTCCTTCTTGAGCTTTTCCCCAAGCTTGTTTGTGCATTGTGAGTTGTAATAAGTTGTTAGTCTTTAGATCTAGGCATGATTTAGTCCCTGGAGCTTGGATCTAATGCCTTTATGGGGTCATATTGCATGAAAGCCCTATATCTACCTCTTTTGGTGCACTTTGAGCCCTAAAATCCATATTAGTGAATATCTACACGTAAAGTTGGAAACTTTACGTGTGATTCGTGTCCTAGAAGCCCAGATCTGTGAATGGCATGGACTGGAATCGAGCAAATCGGTGTACTTGATTGATGCATGGCGACGACTCGGCGAGTCGTTTATGTGACTCGGCAAGTCTGCTCGCGAGTCACCGAATTGGTCCCTTTATGATGTATCGAGTTTGAGTCGTGAGTCACAGGGGGTGACTCGGTGAGTTGGAAGCTGAACTCACCCATGTTAGGACTCGGCAAGTCAATGCCCTGACTCGGCGAGTCCAAGGCAATCTTCATAGATCAAGAACAGACTCGGCGAGTTGTTCATACAACTCGGCGAGTCTAAGCATGAGTGTTCATCGGATGAAGATGAACTCGACGATTTGTTCATACAAATCGGCGAGTAGGACGAAGAACTTCAATGTCAGTTTAGAAGAAGAACTCGTCGAGTCTTAGCCTAACTCGACGAGTAGAATTAGGGACTCAGGACAATCGTCTGGATAGAAACTCGGCGAGTCGGTGAGCTAACTCGGCGAGTCGGGTCAACTGAAAGTTGACTCTGACTTTGACTTAGGGCTAGACCAGGGGTAAAATGGTTATTTTAACCAAAGGACAGTTAGCAGTGTGTGATTGAGTATGTTGTGGGAATTGCAGTCGGAGGAGTTCCGGGGCAGCAGCAGCGGTCAGTCAATTCCCGATCAGTTCAGTAGCTACTTTGAGGTGAGTTGCCTTCCAATAGCGGTGGGTCTAAGGCCACAATGTCGGCCCACCAGTAGGAGATGTGTGATTAGATGATTGTCTTTGTGATATTCATCTAGGGTTGCTAGACTATGTGATATATGTGTTATGTGGTAGTAGTAGGGGGTGAATTAGTCCCTAGTATCCGGTCGAAAGGACTGAAGGGGAGGCCAGCACCTAGATATGCTAGGCAGTATGCGGTCGAAAGGACCGAAGGGGAGGCCAACACGCAGATATGCTAGGCAGTATCCGGTCGAAAGGACCGAAGGGGAGGCCAGCACCCAAATATGCTAGGCAGTATCCGGTCGAGAGGACCAAAGGGGTAGGTCGGGCACCCAGATATGTCTGACAAATTTATGTATGTTATGTGATTATGTGGTATGTGGTACAGTGGGGGAACTCACTAAGCTTTGTGCTCACGTTTTACATTTTTGTGTTCAGGTACCTCTTCACCGAAGGGGAAGGAGCTGGCGCGGTAGCGGCACATCATGCACACACTCTGGTTTCCGCATTTACGAGATTCACTGGGATTTGTACTCTGATATTTTGATGGGTTGTATGGTTTGGCTTTTAGACATGATTTGCGTTGTGTTTTGGTTTGATCAAACAATGTTTTAATTATTAATGTTTTCTAAAGTAATGTTTTAAAACGAAATTTTCGGACGTGATAATTTGGGTCGTTACAAGTTGGTATCAGAGCCCTGGTTTGAGGGATTCGGACTCACCTTCGGGGGTGTCTGAACTCAAATCGCGGGATTAAAAGATTTTTAAAGGAAAATGTTTTCTAACAAGGAGAAAAGAGTTTAAGAAAGAACGAAAGTGTGTGTGATGTGCGCGACCGGCCGAGCTCAAGTAAGTATTCCCCAAAGTACCCATACCAGTTTATGTTATGTTTATCAGCTTTTGTAGAACAGCATGCTAGAATAGGACTAAGGATCTAGGAATGATGCCTTATGTGTTCCACCTATATTTTAATTGCATGCTTGTGTAGTGTAGACAGCGGTAGGGTAGCCTGTTAGGGTACGCCTAGTAGTATAAGCTAACACGGTGTGCTACTTCAGTTCCTCTCTATGAGAGCGAAATTGTTTGAAGTCGTTTCCCTTGTCCGAATGTTGCTTGCTTCGTGCTACGTGGAACTCCGAGTAATGGGAATTAGCCATTAGGCGAATACGTCACACCACATGTGATCAGAGTTGAATAATCTTAAAGTACCGGATTTGATCCTACTACGCAGCTCTTGTTTGAGTCCAACCGTTGTAGGGACGAGTCGGGTACTCGAAGGATTATCTGAGTCTCGTCGCATGTGATGGTGTTTGGGTGATGGCTAATTGGCATTACAAGAAGGCCTGCAGCAGCTGAGGATTGAATCGAGTGGAGCCGGAGATTTCCATAGGGCGAGCCTGGGATGAGTATAGTAATAACCAGCCTTAGTGTAAGGGGTCTGGTGGAGTCGAGGCAGTCCTTGAGAAAGGTACGGATAGATGTGGAAGGTAGTATGGGCCCGTACTACTGAAAGCAGAGGATCCGTACCCGAACCAAGGAAGGCCAAGACAAGACCAGGGAACTTGTAAGTAGCTATGATCCCTCAGGGAGCATCAGTATATCTAATGATTGTTGTGATGTATTACAGAATGGTGGTACTTCGATCGAGGCTGGTGGATGGCGGAGAGGGATCGGGTTCGGGATCGGGTTCCAAGCCGGTAGATGAGGGGCTACGTGAGTTCATCGTGTCAAAGATCACCAGGGGTATCCTTGAGTCGACTCCCATTATCTTCGGATCGATCAAGGAAGGGATCATGGAGTTGATGGAGGATCGCCTGCGGGCATTCAGGAGCGATTTGGCATCTGGCCAGTCAGGGTCACGTACACTGTCCTTCAAGGACTTCAGGGGCAGTGGTGCGCCGGATTTCCATGGGGTAAAGGACCCCATTGCTGCCAGGCGATGGATTGCAGACATCGAGTCTGCACAGTTGACTAGCTTCTGCCCCGAGGGGTCGAAGGTGAGATATGCAGCGGGGTGTTTACGGGACTGAGCCCGGGATTGGTGGGAGTCAGTGGGTGACTCGTTGGGAGCCTCAGCTATCGAGACTATAACCTGGTCGGACTTTGTGACCAGGTTCAGGGCGGAGTTTGCGCCGGATGTCGAGCTTCAACAGCTGGCCAGGGAGTTTCTGGATATAAGACAGATGACAGAGACTATGGCGGAGATCACCGCCAAGTTCTGGGAGAGGGCTTTGTTGGTGCCCCAGTATGCTGGTGACAAGGATATGAGGAGGACTCGTTATCACGATATGCTTCGAGCTGACATCTGGGAGCATGTTAGCTTTTCGGCTTGCCCTACCTTGGACTCTATGATTGCCAGGGCGAGGGAGAGGGAGATAGATTTGGAGCACATCCGGAAATGGAAATTAGAGGAGGGACAGACAGGAGGGGCTTCGGGAATGAAGCCCAAGGGATCAGAGATGGGACCGAAAGGCCAACAGGGACGGGGATGCTGCCGGAAATGCGGCAAGGCACACGAGGGGGCGTGCAGGATGGGATCCTCGGGCTGTTACAAGTGCGGAAAGTTTGGGCACATCAGCAGGGATTGCATTGCTCCTGCAGCAGTTATTCAGACATCGGAGTTGCTGTGTTTCCACTGCAACCAGAGGGGCCACAGGAAGGCCAATTGCCCCCTGTTGTCAGTTTCAGCGCCGGTGAAGGCGCCAGCTCCTGCGACCCTGCGGATCACGGATGGCCGACAGGGAAAGGCAGAGGCTCCGGTGGTGAGGAGCCGAGCATTCCAGCTGACTACCGAGGAGGCACGTGCCGCGCCCGATGTGGTGACGGGTATGATTCTTTCCTTCTATCTTTTGTTTTATGATGTTATGATATTGATATGTGCTCCGTGTGTATATATATGCATTAGGATCGTTCCATGTGAACGGCATCCCAGTTCAGGTATTGTTCGACTCGGGTGCATCCCGATCGTTCGTTTCTCTTGCGCTTAGCAAGAGGTTTCATGAGACTTCAGGCGGGTTAGATTGCCCGTTAGAGGTAGAGATTGCTGACGATCGATCGGTGCGAGCATCGATGGTGTTTCGAGATTGAGTTCTGCGACTGTTTGAGGAGCGTTACCTGGTAGACTTGGTACCCATTCCATTGCGTGGGAACAAGGTGATTATTGGCATGGATTGGTTGAGCCCCAATGGGGCGGTGATAGACTGCGTGCAGCAGCTAGTGCGAGTCAGGACCCCGAGCGGGGGAGAGTTAGTGATTCATGGCGAAAGGTCGCAGTGTGGACCCACTGTGTGTTCAGTAGCGAGGGCTAGGCGCTATCTTCAACAGGGATGCGCGGGATATGTCGCGTATGTGATGGATACCCGGGAGGCGGGTAAGGCGACCGTGAGCGAGGTTTCGGTGGTTCGAGATTTTGCAGATGTTTTCCCGGAGGAACTACCTGGGATACCTCCGGAGCGACAGGTGGAGTTCAGGATTGACCTTATTCCCGGTGCGGCTCCAATAGCCAAAGCACCGTATCGGTTGGCTCCTCCCGAGATGCAGCAGTTGTCTACGCAGCTGCAGGAGCTGCTAGACAAGGGATTCATTCGTCCGAGCAGTTCGCCTTGGGGAGCCCCGATTCTATTTGTGAAGAAGAAGGATGGGTCGCATCGGATGTGTATAGATTACCGGGAGTTGAACAAGGTGACGGTGAAGAACCGTTACCCACTCCCGAGCATTGATGACCTCTTTGACCAGCTTCAGGGAGCATCTTGGTTCTCCAAGATTAACTTGCATTCGGCTTATCATCAGATGAGAGTCAGGGAGGAGGATACGCAGAAGACCGCGTTTCGGACACGTTATGGCCACTATGAGTTTGTGGTGATGCCGTTTAGGCTCACCAATGCTCCTGCTGCGTTCATGGATCTCATGAACCGCGTTTGCAGAAAGATGCTGGATCGGTCTGTGATAGTCTTTATCGATGACATCTTGGTTTATTCCAAGACTCAGGAGGAGCATGAGGAGCATCTGAGGGAGGTGTTGGAGACCCTGAGGAGGGAGAGCTTGTATGCCAAGTTCTCCAAGTGTGAGTTCTGGCTGCGCGAGGTGCAATTTCTTGGGCACTTCGTCAACCAGAACGGGATTCTGGTTAATCCGGCCAAGGTCGAGGCCGTGATGAGATGGGAGGTTCCGAAGTCTCCATCCGAGATTCGGAGCCTCCTGGGATTAGCGAGCTACTATCGGAGATTTATCCAGGATTTCTCCAAGATAGTGGTACCCCTGACGCGGCTGACGAAGAAAGCCGTGGTCTTTCGGTGGGGACCCGAGCAGCAGGCTGCATTTGAGATGCTGAGACTGAGATTGTGTGAGGCGCCGATCCTAGCCCTGCCAGAGGGCGTAGAGGATTTTGTGGTTTACTGTGATGCGTCCATTTCAGGGCTGGGCGCAGTTCTGATGCAGAGGGGGCATGTCATTGCCTACGCTTCGAGGCAACTCAAGCCTCACGAGGTGTCACACCCCCAAACCAAGGATGGCGGAAACGTCTAGGGGTGGAGGACTTCATGTATAGTATCACAACAACGTGTATAATAGTGCTCAAAGTAAAAACAACCACCATATATATAATTGCAAAAGTTACACCAAAGTATATGTTTACATGTTTCAAAAGCAATTACATTATGATGACAAAATAATTTGTTGACGGTTAGCGTCTCATCCTCAAAGCGATGAAGTTTTCCTGTTTCACTGATTTCCTGAGAATACAAGTAGTTTTAAAAGAGTGTCAACACAAAGGTTGGTGAGTTCATAAGAGTTTTGTTTGAAGTAGAAACCGTTTTTCCTTGTAAAATCGATTTAGTTTGATTTCCAGAAAATCCAATATTTTCTTAGTTAAGTATGAATAGAAATAATCCTACATGATGCTGTAATGAACCCTAGAGTAATCCGTAGAGTTCCTCTATAATCGTCCAACATATAAAGTTATATAAGGCTTAACTTAGATAAAACGTTGAACATAGTGGGTCTGCCCTAGGTCCACAACCCAACGAGGAACAGGAGATGAGGCGGGCACCACCAATTCTAGGCCAATCAAGACTAAATTCTTATATGACTCAACATATACGCTCAGCGACTATAGTTGAAGTCTAACAATTTTAGAGGAAGTGTAGTTTTAATATCATAATAGCTTTGTATAGAGACCCGGCACTTTGTATTTGTACCCCTTTTTGTATAGAGACCCGGTACTTTGTATTTGTACCCATAGAGATAAAAGGTGATTTTAAATCGACATAAAACTCATTTAGGTTTTAAAAATAAAATCCCGTAAACTTATGGATTGTTCCCTATGTGAGCCGTTATAATCATACTATGACTATGTGAACCTGCCACGACGTTCTCAGTGTCGCGAAAAAATGAAATGACATTTGTCACCCGTAGACCTGCAGGTCCAACTGTAGCTAGCAGCAAGGTGTGGGGTGTCAATCCCAATATAGATCTATATACAAGTATCACGTTCTCCCTCAAGGAGATTCTGATTATAACTACCAGGAATTATATCCCGCACTCGGACGTACGGGGAGAGAGAGAGAGAGAGAAAAATAGAGAAACTCACAATATAGGATAACAAGTTTACGTTAAATGTGTGTGAATATAAATCTTTCTTGTATGAATGTACCCTTTTTGTACGAGTGCGTTGAGTGATGTATCATAAACTATACCTATTATAGTTTATCTAAAATGTATGTAATATGTATGAATTCTTTTATGGAAATGTATTAGTGTTATAAATATATTCAAACTATACTTTTTATAGTTAAATAATACGTGTTCCAAAATGAATGGATAATATTTAATATGAATGTCTTAGTTTCAGTTCATAATGATAAACTAACTAGGAAACACATTCAAACATTAAAACTTATGATTATACACTTTGCTCAACATAATACAAAGTGTTATGATATTTACATGTTGTTGGTAAAATTTAGCAATTCTGCCCTGTTTTGGAAAAATCATAGAAAAATCATACGAAGTCGAAAACTAGATCCGTAAATTCTGAGGGTTCACAAAATGTGTCTAGTTTGCTCATAATTTTTATCACAATTTATAATGACCTCTAACTTGGGTGAAAAAGTCCATAATCACAGACTGGTCCGGATTGTTGTTTGAAGTGATAGGCAGTTTTGTAAAAATCGCCATAAATTGTAGAAAAATCGTATGGAGATGTGCAAGTAGCCATTTTAAAGCTAAAAACTTGAACTATTTGCACCTTGTACAGTTTTGAAAACAAAAATATTTAAGATGCCCAAAACAGTCCGTGAATGGAGTTGAACTTTTCTGATGAAGGCTGTTAGAGAAATTTAGTTATGTTCTTAGTGTTTTAACTTGTATTCTCCCCCTGAAAACTTGAGAAAACATGAAAACGTAGGGGTATGAACTCACCTTGAGTGATTTCAGTAGATGATTGTTGAAGAATGGAAGTGTTTAATTCAAGAACACTTGGAGATGCCTTGAAGGTTTTCGAGAATCTAACATCATAGTTAGGGAGTTTGTGTGAGCAACCAAAGATTTGAGTAGAATGAAGTGAAATAATAATAGGGAGGATGAATTTTTACTTACTAAGTGTGGAAGAACACTTGAATCCAGCCTTGGATCTCGAAAATTTGTGTAGAAGAGTTTGAGAGAAAAAAGTGATGTTTGTTACTTAGTGGAATGAGAGAAATGAGAGAAAATGAGGAGTGTGGTTGATTGTTCCAGCTCAAAAACGTGGGAGTGAGTGAAATTTGAGTGTAAGGGAACATTGAAGTGACATAGGTAAGGTGGGGAGGTATGGCTGGTCATAGAGTGGGTGTGGGGTGGTTGCTTGTGACTTTGATTTTTTTTTTTTTTTTTTTTTTTTTTTTTTTTTTTTTTAACTTGCAAGGCACAATGGAATATATTACTCCTATAAAGGAAATTGACTCAATCAAGGACGATTTCACAATTAAAGTTCGGATCATACGTCTTTGGACTCAAAAGTCAAGAACAATGTCTTATAATTGTCTATATGTGTGTATCTCTTTAAAAATTCTGCAATTTCATCATTTTATGACCCCCATTTGCGAAGTTGAGTCTTTATTTCCAAAAATGCGAAACTCCAGGGACAATATTTGAAATCTTCTATTTTCTTCCCCAATTCGCATTCTACTGTGAAATACTTCGCATCTTCATTCTTACACCCTTCGCATCCCTTCGCATTAATCACCTTCGCATTTTCATTCTTACACCCTTCGCATCCCTTCGCATTAATCACCTTCGCATTTTCATTCTTACACCCTTCGCATCCCTTCGCATTAATCACCTTCGCATTTTCATTCTTACACCCTTCGCATCCCTTCGCATTAATCACCTTCGCATTTTCATTCTTACACCCTTCGCATCCCTTCGCATTTTAACCTAATTAATCAAATGCGATTCACAAAATTTTTCATTCCAGATGCGAACACAGTTTAGTTCTTGAACTCTAAACTTGCGAAATCAAAATTTTCATATGTGAACCCATATGCGAATATTAACCCAATTGACTTCAAATTGATTCATAGATGCGAACACTCGATTGTTTTACTTTCGCAAAATGAGCATCAACAACTCCACAATCGAGTTTTTAAATTCTTGCAACCAACAATTTCATAGTCCTTGACTTCGCGTTTTTCTTCATGAATCATCCCTCAATCATCAATCCCATTGCGAATCAAAAACTCATATGTTCTTGCTTTATCGATTCATCGACCTAATACACAAGGTTTAATAGAGTTGACCGGCTTGACTTGATGACTTGACTTGACTCAAGATTGACGATTGTCACAAATTGACCCGAATATGACGGTTGTCACATCATCCCCCCGTTAAAGGGAATTTCGTCCCGAAATTTGCACTTCGAATGGGGATCCAGGAATTTAGAGGAAAGATGGGGATGACTTTTCGTAGTACAAGAATTTGATTATGGCGAGGAATAACTCGCCCGATGTCACATGATTACTACTATGCATGCTTTAATCGATGCTAGATTTATCATATAAAGAAATTCGGGATTTAAATGTCGATGTTAGAAACACGTACTGATATTTGCGGGCAGTTCCGGAGTGGTTTCTCCCTCGGTGATTGCAAACACCCTCCCGCCACCACCAGCATCTCTTGTTCTTGGGCATTCCCTTTTAAAGTGTCCCGTTTCTCCACACTCGTAATAGGTTGGGCTTGCTCCAGAGCCGGGTACCTGGTTGATAGGTCGTGCTGGTGCCTTACAGAAACGAGCAGGGTGCCCCTCTCTGTCGCAGTTTTTGCAATGCATCTTTCGGCATGCCCCAGTGTGATGGAAGTTACACTTGTTGCATTTTGGAAGTGTTCCAGCGTATGGTTTCATGGGAGTTGGTGTGGTGAGGGTTGTGGCAGCATGAACAGCAAGGATCTGTTGCTTCCTAGCGAGGCCTTGGGTTGATTGGTCCTTCTTGCTGTCCCAAAACTTTCTTTCGTTGTTCCCTCCTCTTGCTTGGGTAAGGGTGGTTGTCATAGTGTCATGGTGGGCATGATGGTCAATGAGTTGTTGTGCTAACTCCTTGGCGCTGTCGAAGGTAGTTGGTCTTGAGGCGAGCACGCTATCTTGAATTTCGGGGGACAATCCCCAGAGGTAACGCTCCAACTTTTTGTCTTCCGGGGTGACCATAGCGGGACAAAGGAGTGCTAGATCACAAAATCGGTTGGTGTAAGTTGTAAGGTCGGAGCCTGCCATTCGGAGATTCCATAGTTCTTGCTCCAGCTTTTGCACTTCACCTCTTGGGCAATATTCCTTCAACATCATCTTCTTTAAGTCCTCCCAACTTAACGAGTTAGCCACTGCAAGCGTAAGCGACTTAACTTTGCCGTTCCACCAAGTGAGAGCTCTTCCGATGAAGGTGAATGTCGCGTACTTGACTTTGCTCGCTTCGGGGCAAGCACAAATCTCAAAGATTGCTTCGGTCCTTTCGAACCATTGAATTAGTGCGAGGACACCCCCTCTTCCATCAAAGGAATCGGGTTTGCCATTTGTGAAGTCCTTGTAAGTGCATTCCCTTGTGCGTCCTGCACTATCCCCGTGGTTAGGGTTTGTGGCTCCAGATCCAGCACCACCATTGCTATTTGTGCCAATTTGTGACATTGCAGCTACCACGGCTGCTGTCACTGCAGCTTGGAACATTTCAGGATCAAACTGGGGAGGTGGCGTTGGAGGTGGTGGCGTTGTGCTGCCCGAAGGTCTGGGTCTTTTCCTTGGTGGCATCGTTCTGTCATGAGTTTGTAAAAAAAGGAAAACTGATCAGATGGTAAGTTCCTACTAGTAAAGACAAGTCAGTTGTTATAGAATTTGATTTTTTTCCTGCGTTATTCTTCGATTTAAGAATTCCTTATATATAATTCATAAAGGAAGTCCATATTAATGAACTTCACGAGTCAGTGGGTTTTGTGGTCTCTCTTAGATTTTTCGCGAGTGTGCTCAAGGCGATTGGTGCGGATCGTATGTATTCTCGTTATTTGCATCAACCTCTGCGATACTATGGAGAGTTGTTCTACCCTGAATCTCGTTTCGGGCAACTCTATAGACTAGGATTGGAAAAATTTTATCTGCTGAGTTTCCTTCGTTTATGTTGTAGAAGCTTCGTTCTCTATTAAACGACATATGTTGGTCTTGTTCTTTGCTCCAGGTTTCCAAGCACTCTACCCAAGGAGGCATCGGGCCTTGAAAGCCGGTCAAGGGTTGGGATTCGGAACAAGAGTCATCGGGGTTAAGTTCTCCACTTCAGGGTCGGAGTCAGAACCATCAGCATAGCCTTCAGCTTGGTGACCATCTACAGGGGTTGGGTAATCATTCTCTGGCTCCTCTCCGAGCCATTTTGTATTGCCGTGGTTAGGGTAGTACGGGTCGTCGTGTGGGTGGAATCCAGCCATGATATCTTCGCGAGAAATGGGGATATAAGAAATGATTAAGTAAACGTACTAATTTGCTAATTATACGATGATCTTTATCAGGTACTTCAACAAATTGTTTAGTGCATACTAATTATATGTATTCGGGACAGGATAGACCTTCGAATAAGCGACCCTAACTCTAAATCCCCAATCCAACGAGAACAGGAAGTAGAGCAAAGATCCACAGATTCTAAGTCTATGACGTCCTGGATACATAAAATTTTAATGTATCCACTAAGCAACTATTGACCTATTGATAAAGATCTATTTAGTTCTTGCAGATGTAATTTTTAATAATGCCAAAATACCCCTATGGTATTCCATTGTGGTAGTGTTGGTAAGTTTTTAGACTTGTTGCCACATCACAACCATTCTTGGGCATATGCTAATCACTCCTCGGACCAGCATAGTTGATCAGGCTATGCTATTCCCAAGACTGATCATACATCCCCAGGCTTAACTGTGATATCCAACAATCATTACTTTTGTTTTGTCCTAAAATGATGCTGACCTTAGTATGTATGCATGCATGTATACTTTTAACAAAAGTTATGTATTCTTAAAGGTATAGTGGTTTTGAAATCTTAAAATCAGAGACCTTAGTCCCAATGCATTTATAGTTTGTATATCTTATGTGGTTCGATATACTTAGTTCACTATAAACAATGCTCTGATACCAATCTGTCACACCCCCAAACCAAGGATGGCGGAAACGTCTAGGGGTGGAGGACTTCATGTATAGTATCACAACAACGTGTATAATAGTGCTCAAAGTAAAAACAACCACCATATATATAATTGCAAAAGTTACACCAAAGTATATGTTTACATGTTTCAAAAGCAATTACATTATGATGACAAAATAATTTGTTGACGGTTAGCGTCCCATCCTCAAAGCGATGAAGTTTTCCTGTTTCACTGATTTCCTGAGAATACAAGTAGTTTTAAAAGAGTGTCAACACAAAGGTTGGTGAGTTCATAAGAGTTTTGTTTGAAGTAGAAACCGTTTTTCCTTGTAAAATCGATTTAGTTTGATTTCCAGAAAATCCAATATTTTCTTAGTTAAGTATGAATAGAAATAATCCTACATGATGCTGTAATGAACCCTAGAGTAATCCGTAGAGTTCCTCTATAATCGTCCAACATATAAAGTTATATAAGGCTTAACTTAGATAAAACGTTGAACATAGTGGGTCTGCCCTAGGTCCACAACCCAACGAGGAACAGGAGATGAGGCGGGCACCACCAATTCTAGGCCAATCAAGACTAAATTCTTATATGACTCAACATATACGCTCAGCGACTATAGTTGAAGTCTAACAATTTTAGAGGAAGTGTAGTTTTAATATCATAATAGCTTTGTATAGAGACCCGACACTTTGTATTTGTACCCCTTTTTGTATAGAGACCCGGTACTTTGTATTTGTACCCATAGAGATAAAAGGTGATTTTAAATCGACATAAAACTCATTTAGGTTTTAAAAATAAAATCCCGTAAACTTATGGATTGTTCCCTATGTGAGCCGTTATAATCATACTATGACTATGTGAACCTGCCACGACGTTCTCAGTGTCGCGAAAAAATGAAATGACATTTGTCACCCGTAGACCTGCAGGTCCAACTGTAGCTAGCAGCAAGGTGTGGGGTGTCAATCCCAATATAGATCTATATACAAGTATCACGTTCTCCCTCAAGGAGATTCTGATTATAACTACCAGGAATTATATCCCGCACTCGGACGTACGGGGAGAGAGAGAGAGAGAGAAAAATAGAGAAACTCACAATATAGGATAACAAGTTTACGTTAAATGTGTGTGAATATAAATCTTTCTTGTATGAATGTACCCTTTTTGTACGAGTGCGTTGAGTGATGTATCATAAACTATACCTATTATAGTTTATCTAAAATGTATGTAATATGTATGAATTCTTTTATGGAAATGTATTAGTGTTATAAATATATTCAAACTATACTTTTTATAGTTAAATAATACGTGTTCCAAAATGAATGGATAATATTTAATATGAATGTCTTAGTTTCAGTTCATAATGATAAACTAACTAGGAAACACATTCAAACATTAAAACTTATGATTATACACTTTGCTCAACATAATACAAAGTGTTATGATATTTACATGTTGTTGGTAAAATTTAGCAATTCTGCCCTGTTTTGGAAAAATCATAGAAAAATCATACGAAGTCGAAAACTAGATCCGTAAATTCTGAGGGTTCACAAAATGTGTCTAGTTTGCTCATAATTTTTATCACAATTTATAATGACCTCTAACTTGGGTGAAAAAGTCCATAATCACAGACTGGTCCGGATTGTTGTTTGAAGTGATAGGCAGTTTTGTAAAAATCGCCATAAATTGTAGAAAAATCGTATGGAGATGTGCAAGTAGCCATTTTAAAGCTAAAAACTTGAACTATTTTCACCTTGTACAGTTTTGAAAACAAAAATATTTAAGATGCCCAAAACAGTCCGTGAATGGAGTTGAACTTTTCTGATGAAGGCTGTTAGAGAAATTTAGTTATGTTCTTAGTGTTTTAACTTGTATTCTCCCCCTGAAAACTTGAGAAAACATGAAAACGTAGGGTTATGAACTCACCTTGAGTGATTTCAGTAGATGATTGTTGAAGAATGGAAGTGTTTAATTCAAGAACACTTGGAGATGCCTTGAAGGTTTTCGAGAATCTAACATCATAGTTAGGGAGTTTGTGTGAGCAACCAAAGATTTGAGTAGAATGAAGTGAAATAATAATAAGGAGGATGAATTTTTACTTACTAAGTGTGGAAGAACACTTGAATCCAGCCTTGGATCTCGAAAATTTGTGTAGAAGAGTTTGAGAGAAAAAAGTGATGTTTGTTACTTAGTGGAATGAGAGAAATGAGAGAAAATGAGGAGTGTGGTTGATTGTTCCAGCTCAAAAACGTGGGAGTGAGTGAAATTTGAGTGTAAGGGAACATTGAAGTGACATAGGTAAGGTGGGGAGGTATGGCTGGTCATAGAGTGGGTGTGGGGTGGTTGCTTGTGACTTTGATTTTTTTTTTTTTTTTTTTTTTTTTTTTTTTTTTTTTAACTTGCAAGGCACAATGGAATATATTACTCCTATAAAGGAAATTGACTCAATCAAGGACGATTTCACAATTAAAGTTCGGATCATACGTCTTTGGACTCAAAAGTCAAGAACAATGTCTTATAATTGTCTATATGTGTGTATCTCTTTAAAAATTCTGCAATTTCATCATTTTATGACCCCCATTTGCGAAGTTGAGTCTTTATTTCCAAAAATGCGAAACTCCAGGGACAATATTTGAAATCTTCTATTTTCTTCCCCAATTCGCATTCTACTGTGAAATACTTCGCATCTTCATTCTTACACCCTTCGCATCCCTTCGCATTAATCACCTTCGCATTTTCATTCTTACACCCTTCGCATCCCTTCGCATTAATCACCTTCGCATTTTCATTCTTACACCCTTCGCATCCCTTCGCATTAATCACCTTCGCATTTTCATTCTTACACCCTTCGCATCCCTTCGCATTAATCACCTTCGCATTTTCATTCTTACACCCTTCGCATCCCTTCGCATTTTAACCTAATTAATCAAATGCGATTCACAAAATTTTTCATTCCAGATGCGAACACAGTTTAGTTCTTGAACTCTAAACTTGCGAAATCAAAATTTTCATATGTGAACCCATATGCGAATATTAACCCAATTGACTTCAAATTGATTCATAGATGCGAACACTCGATTGTTTTACTTTCGCAAAATGAGCATCAACAACTCCACAATCGAGTTTTTAAATTCTTGCAACCAACAATTTCATAGTCCTTGACTTCGCGTTTTTCTTCATGAATCATCCCTCAATCATCAATCCCATTGCGAATCAAAAACTCATATGTTCTTGCTTTATCGATTCATCGACCTAATACACAAGGTTTAATAGAGTTGACCGGCTTGACTTGATGACTTGACTTGACTCAAGATTGACGATTGTCACAAATTGACCCGAATATGACGGTTGTCACACGAGGCGAACTACCCGACGCACGATTTGGAGTTGGGGGTTGTGGTCTTCGCCCTCAAGATTTGGCGACATTACCTTTACGGGGTTCATTGTACCATCTACACGGACCACAAGAGTCTGAGGTATCTCATGGACCAGCCGAATCTGAACATGAGGCAGCGTCGGTGGTTGGATGTGGTGAAGGATTATGATTGCGAGATCCTTTACCACCTGGGGAAGGCCAACGTGGTGGCTGATGCGCTTAGCCGCAAGGCGGCGCCGATCAGGGACGTATGCATGAGGATGACCGTAGTGACTCCCCTATTGGAGCGAATTCGGGAGGCTCAACAGGAGGCTATCAAGGAGGAGCACCGGAAGAGCGAGTGCGTGGTGGGTCAGGCGTCCTCCTTTGATTATGATAGCCGGGGTCTATTAACACTACACCATAGGGTGTGGGTGCCATATCACGGGGGCGTCCGCCAGATTTTGATGGATGAGGTGCACAAGTCCCGATTCTCTATTCATCCAGGGGCGACGAAGATGTATAGGGATCTCCGTCTGAACTATTGGTGGCCCTGCATGAAGCGGGATGTGGCATGGTACGTTGAACGGTGCTTGACTTGCAGGAAGGTCAAGGCCGAACATCAGAGACCACATGGGAAGATGCAGCCGTTGGACATTCCACTGTGGAAATGGGAAGATATCACCATGGATTTTATTACAAAACTTCCCAGGACCGCGCGTGGAGTGGATTTGATTTGGGTCATCGTGGACCGACTGACCAAGAGTGCCCACTTTATTCCGATTCAGGAGAGCATATCGGCCGAGAAATTGGCCGATATCTATATCAGGGAGATCGTGGCGCGGCACGGGGTGCCGGTATCAGTGATCTCGGACAGGGATCTGCGTTTCACTTCCAGATTTTGGAAGAGGTTTCATGACGAATTGGGCACTCGATTTAATTTTAGCACCGCCTTTCACCTGCAGACGGATGGTCAGAGTGAGCGGACCATCCAGACTTTGGAGGACATGTTGCGGGCGTGTGTGTTAGATTTCGGTGGTAGCTGGGATACCTATCTTTCCTTGGCTGAGTTCTCATACAACAACAGCTACCACGCGAGTATTGACCGACCACCATTCGAGATGTTGTACGGGCGGAGGTGCAGAACCCCGATATGTTGGGGTGAAGTTGGCCAGAGAGTCATGGGAAGCACCGAGGTGGTGCTCGAGACGACCGAGAGGATCCAGCAGGTTCGAAGCAGACTTCAGACTGCTCAGAGTCGGCAGAAGAGTTACGCCGACAAGCGTCGATCCGACTTGGAGTTCCAAGTCGGGGATATGGTTCTCCTGAAAGTGTCGCCTTGGAAGGGCGTCATTCGATTCGGGAAGCGGGGCAAGTTGGGCCCAAGATTCATCGGGCCGTTCAGGGTTGTAGCCCGGGTGGGCAAGGTGGCGTATAGGTTGGATCTGCCAACCGAGCTTAGTCAGATCCACAGCACTTTCCATGTTTCTCAGCTGCGGAAGTGCCTAGTGGACGATTCAACGGTAGTACCGTTGGAGGATATTCAGGTTGATGACAGCTTGAACTACATTGAGCGTCCAATCGCAATACTCGACAGGAAGTCGAAGGACTTGAGGAACAAGAGGGTAAAACTAGTGAAGGTGCAATGGCAGCACCGCAAGGGTTCGGAATGGACTTGGGAGTCGATGGACGAGATGATGGAGCATTACCCCGAGCTGTTTCAGGATCGAGCAGCAGACTTCGAGGACGAAGTCTAAAATAAGTGGGGGAGATTTGTAGCACCTGGTTTCCGTTATGTAAATCTTATTTGAGTATTTCCCATTTTAGCCTTGGACTCGGCGAGTCATAGGTCCGACTCGCCGAGTAGGAACGAGACTCAGGACACGTTTAAGTTGGCGACTCGGCGAGTCCATATCCTAGACTCGGCGAGTCACCGCTGTTGGATGAAACCCTAAATTTCAAGGGTTTGCACCCTATTTAAACCCTCATTTCCGCCCCAAACTCGCCCCCATTCACCCTCAGAGCTCCCAACATCGTTTATACCCTTATTTCCTTGAGAGATTGAAGTGTTTTGGTGTGTTCTTGAAGATTTTGAGGAGAAAGAAGAGTAGATCAAGAAGAGGAGAAGGAGGCCAGGCATCTTTGTGTCATCTCAACGTTTTCCTTGAGGTATAGCTCGTTTCCCATCTGTTTTTCAAGCTTGTAGTCTCTTTTAGCTTCATGGAAGTCCTTCTTGAGCTTTTCCCCAAGCTTGTTTGTGCATTGTGGGTTGTAATAAGTTGTTAGTCTTTAGATCTAGGCATGACTTAGTCCCTGGAGCTTGGATCTAATGCCTTTATGGGGTCATATTGCATGAAAGCCCTAGATCTACCTCTTTTGGTGCACTTTGAGCCTTAAAATCCATATTGGTGAATATCTACACGTAAAGTTGGAAACTTTACGTGTGATTCGTGTCCTAGAAGCCCAGATCTGTGAATGGCATGGAGTGGAATCGAGCAAATCAGTGTATTTGATGGATGCATGGTGACGACTCGGCGAGTCGTTTATGTGACTCGGCGAGTCTGCTCGTGAGTCACCGAATTGGTCCCTTTATGATGTATCGAGTTTGAGCCGTGAGTCACAGGGGGCGACTTGGTGAGTTGGAAGTTGAACTCACCCATGTTAGGACTCGGCGAGTCAATGCCCTGACTCGGCATTGACTCGCCGAGTCCAAGGCAATCTTCATAGATCAAGAACAGACTCGGCGAGTTGTTCATACAACTTGGCGAGTCTAAGCATGAGTGTTCATCGGATGAAGATGAACTCGACGAGTTGTTCATACAACTCGGCGAGTAGGACGAAGAACTTCAATGTCAGTTTAGAAGAAGAACTCGTCGAGTCTTAGCCTAACTCGACGAGTAGAATCAGGGACTCAGGACAATCGTCTGGATAGGAACTCGGCGAATCGGTGAGCTAACTCGGCGAGTCGGGTCAACTGAAAGTTTACTCTGACTTTGACTTAGGGCTAGACCAGGGGTAAAATGGTTATTTTACCCAAAGGACAGTTAGCAGTGTGTGATTGAGTATGTTGTGGGAATTGCAGTCGGAGGAGTTCCGGGGCAGCAGCAGCGGTCAGTCAGTTCCCGATGAGTTCAGCATCTACTTTGAGGTGAGTTGCCTTCCAGTAGCGGTGGGTCTAAGGCCACAATGCCGGCCCACCAGTAGGAGATGTGTGATTAGATGATTGTCTTTGTGATATTCATCTAGGATTGCTAGACTATGTGATATATGTGTTATGTGGTAGTAGTAAGGGGTGAAATAGTCCCCAGTATCTGGTCGAAAGGACCGAAGGGGAGGCCAGCACCCAGATATGCTAGGCAGTATCCGGTCGAAAGGACTGAAGGGGAGGCCAGCACCCAGATATGCTAGGCAGTATCCGATCGAAAGGACCGAAGGGGAGGCCTGCACCCAGATATGCTAGGCAGTATCCGGTCGAGAGGACCGAAGGGGTAGGTCGGGCACCCAGATATGCCTGACAAATTTATGTATGTTATGTGATTATGTGGTATGTGGTACAGTGGGGGAACTCACTAAGCTTTGTGCTTACGTTTTACAGTTTTGTGTTCAAGTACCTCTTCACCGAAGGGGAAGGAGCTGGCGCGGTAGCGGCACATCATGCACACACTCTGGTTTCCGCATTTACGAGATTCACTGGGATTTGTACTCTGATATTTTGATGGGTTGTATGGTTTGGTTTTTAGACATGATTTGCGTTGTGTTGTGGTTTGATCAAACAATGTTTTAATTATTAATGTTTTCTAAAGTAATGTTTTAAAACAAAATTTCCGGACGTGAAAATTTGGGTCGTTACACAACTTTAGCTCGCAAACATAAGATGTAGTTGCCCTTCTCAAGACATGAATGCCCTTCTTAAGAACTCACAAGATTTGTGTCTTCTTAAAATGTAATATGTGACAAGGACAGTATCAAAGGATGCAATAGGGCAAAATCATCCGCTTTCAACTTAGGACTATTCTGAGTTATTTGTTTACTATTGTTGAAGGTTTGTTGGGTGAGTTGTCTAGAGAGAAGAAAATTGGAAGTTAATAGGAAAACAGTGAAGGTTGTGCAACTTGGTTCCATGACTTCTTTCCTAACAACCGAGATTTATGGAAGCTATGCCCCTCCATTCTTCCATGTACGTGGTTTCATTAAAAAATAACAATGCAGTTTTGTTGATTTGGTTATTATAATCTTCTACTTTCATTGCTTTATATTAGAGCATTTTACTTTGAAAATGTACCTAATTATAGCAATATCTTCTAATTTGTAAATACAAAGCAGTTTCCACTACTACAAATACAAGCTTTACAATATAGTCGAATCGACTGCAATAAAAATAATTGCAAGATGATGTTTGGGAATGTTGAGCACGGTGGTGACATTATGTTGGGCCGATTCGTTGTTTTGAAGGTTCTATGATGAATTTTTTGTGCCCCCTTACAAGAAGGTAATATACTAATATGTGTATGTAAAAATTTATTGTAATACAAATATGTAAAAGACATAAGGAACTATCTTCATTTGAGAAATATGGGACAACTTTAAGTGGATGGCAACACAAAAGGCTATGAAATTACGTCCATACACCTGGCAAGTTTCAAACCCACATGATAAAGATTAGGGGCTGTTTGGTAGGATCTGAATTTTTAAGATCTGAAATTTTAAGAGATCTGAATTTCTAAGAGGGTCTGAAATTTGAAGAGTTGAATGTTTAACATGTTGTTTGGTTGAGACCTCTGAATTGCTGTGCTGAATTATTAAAATGACCATTTTACCCTTATGTTTTATTTTTTATTGAATTCAACTATTGGTTTAGAAAATAACCTAACAAATTTCTTAAATATGTATTAAAAAATATAAACACCATATAAAATCGAAATTTAGCATAAATCAAAATTAAACACAAATGCAAGTTTATTCTTACATTATGCAAGTTTATTCTTGCATGATGTCGAGCTGCGTTTTTCAATATACCGGGCTTTCGCAGCATCGTGCGGATGGTCCAAACGCTAGTTATGAATAAAAATGCATGTTTATTCTTATGTTATGCATTTAACTCTTCTAAAACTAGGACATAAACAAGGATTTATAAACAATTTTACAAACTACCATAACTTATACATCCTTTGATGTCATTTATTAATAATAAACCACACAAAAAGTAGCATAAATTTCCAGAATTGTGCAACAAACAAAACAAAAAACATCTAAAGACATTTCACAACAGAGTTGATACATGAATACATCCTTTCAAAACTCAACTTTCATTCGACAAATATAATGAATATATATAAATCATCTACCTACAATTACACAATATCCCCCACACAACACTGCATCCTTCTTTCCTAGCCAAATGTCAAGTAGTTCAATACTTGTTTCTTCAACTGCTTTTATTATCAATTCATTGATTAATCTTGCTTCTTTGTTTACTCCATTGTTTTTGGTATCAAACCACAAGTCAAGCTATATGCAAATATTGTATTCAACTCACCATCAACCACTATTCAGCCACCATAACCAACACAACCACCATAGCCATTAATCCAAATGCAACATTACCCTCCTTCACTCTTTCTTGAACCATCAAACACCACCCACACAAACACCATTCCTACATTTTACCACCATCACCACAACCTATAGCGACAAAACCAAATCACCAAAAAAAACAGAAAAAAACAATTGACCATTAACATCAAATATAGATTACAATTGAAGAAATCAGAAATTGATTAGCATAACATAAGAACTGATTTGGAGCATAACAGAAGAAGAGCAATCAATTTTCAGAAATAGAGAACAAACCTGTTATCGATTTCTGATTTTGGACTTTAGTGCACAGAAAACGCTGGGAATGCTGCTGAGACAAAACAAACGTGGTTGCAAGGCTGCTGGGACGTCGAAGATCGGATGGACGACGTCGTTTCAGGTGGTCTTCGGCGACGAGAACTAGGCAAAGGAAGCAGACGCGAACCGGGGAAGAAAACGCAACTCGAAAAATCAGAAATCGCTGCTGAGACGAAACAAACGGTGTTGCAAGGCTGCTAGGACGTCGGCGATCGGCTGTGCGGTGGCGTTTCAGGTGGTCGTCAGCGACGGGAACTAGCGAAGGAAGAAAACACGACTGGGGAAGAAAACACAGGAGTAAGACGCAAGAACTGAGAATGGGAGGCGGGTATGTCCAACTGTGTCGTAAGGGCAAAACAAGATGCGCGTTTCTTTTCTTTTCAGACTCTGTTTTGGATCTGAAAAATTAAAAGGTGTTTTTGATTTTAAGAGGTAAAAAATAAGACCCAAACAAACGATCTGAATTTGAATTTTTCAGATATTGTCTCTTAATTTTACAATTAAAAGGTAAACAATCGGGGCTTTAATAGTCTAATGCTTTAACAACCTGACTAACCAGCTTCTTGTACTCTTACACAAACTTAGTATGTAAATAGTATGTGTACGTAAAAAAAATCTGAACCCTTAAAAGAAATCAGGCTTGTGTGGTCATGCATCCGACATTTTCTCTAGACCTGCCCTAAAATGATGATACAATATACTCAAAATGATGATACAATATACTCAACAAGTATCGACACAAAATTTATATATCAATAGTAAAAATAATTTATATTAACTTTTTAATTTTAATTTTAAATAAAAAAGTATTATTTTATTGTCGATAACTAATTTACTTTCGAAAATTATAAATCCGTCGATTTATGCTATTTTATTATAGAATTTGATTCATAATTATATATAAAAATAGCCTCCAATACGTACTTGATATGTCATTAGTTCTAAGGAGTTGGGACGTTGAGTTATAAAAAACTGCGATACGTACTTGATATGGCATTAGCTCATTTTGACTGCTGGAAGCTTCTATTGAATTCTTTCCTTTTTTCGTGTTAAAAAAAGTATTTATTGACCTCAATATAAAAATCATATTGATATTTAAATTTGTAACGGTAATTTGTAAGAACACGTGGATAGTTCCATAAAGAGAAAAAATGTATTTAAAACTAATTTTTAATCCGTCTTGTTGGATAGTATTATGTTAGCAATACATATTTTTTTAACCAGACAAATCATCACACATTCACACACACACGAGGTTAAAAAGCATATACACTGTAAATAACAAAAAATAAAACAGACAGAGAAAAAGGTTCGCTACAAATATATGTATCTCTCAGCAAATTTTTAAAACCTCATATCTTTTAACCTTAAAATATAAAATAAAAACTCAAACTAAATAAATAAATAAATTTGTTAGTAGTGTACTGCTAGTTTGAAATTCATATCTCCAAAACCTATTTCAAATAGGGTTTTAAGTAAGTTTCGAACTTTAGTTTGTCATAACATTTTTTTTTTTTGGTTATTATGTAATTTTACAACTTAAAAACTAAAAAACATTTTTGCCAAATATTTCTATATAAATAAAACTACGTCTTTCAACCTACGACTAATTTACCGAATACGTTCGTTACCTCAAAACAACAAATTATATACATCACAAAGACTTTCTATATAAGCGAATAAATATTTTAGTAATTACCTATGAAAAACCAAACAATCTCACTCCTATACTTTTGAATAAAAATAATTAAAAATTAAGGGTTTTGAAATCAAAAAAGTTTTGGTGGTGTTGTTGGGGCTAAACCTCTTAATTAGTGGTAGCCTACCTGCTTAACGGATTTCATCTACCCAATATATATATATATATATATATATATATATATATATATATATATATATATATATATATATATATATATATATATATATATATATATATATATATATATATATATATATATATATATATATATATATATAGGGTGCAAACAAGCCAAGCTACTCACGAAATTTAGTTTGAAATTTATTTTAATAATGAAATTTAGTTTATTTATAACTAAACTTTAAGTTTGATATTTATTTAACTTTATTAACAAACTTATAATCATTAATAGAAAAACACTATAATTTATCAATTTTAACTATTTACAAAACATTATTTGGGTTGCTTAAGTTGAACTAAAAACTATATTTAAGTTGACCATGTAATATTATATTTAAATTAACAATTTAAGTATCTTATCCAAACCGTTCAAAAATTATAGCTTTAAAATGATAATGGTTTACATACAACAAAATTTTAAAATAATAAATTAAGTATAATATTTTAAAAGTTAAAGACGTAACTTTATAAGTAAGTGTAAAGATATTATTTTAATATTGAAATTTAGTTTATATATAATTACACTTTAGGTCAGATATTTATTTAACTTTATTAACCAACTTATAATCATTATTAGAAAGAAATTAAAAAGTAATGAGAGTTTCAAATAAATATGGTGAAAGGATAAATACTTTCTTTATAAGTATACTAGGTGAATGCTCGCGGGTTGTATAGAAATACATATATAGTTGAAGTCTTTATAAATATATGTTTTTTAAAATATAACAATAATGTTCTTGTTAACTTTGATATAATAATTCGTATACTAAATTAATATAATATATTGATTATTTTGAATTACATAATAATATATACATCTATTATAACTGCATTATCTTAATCATTTGAATGACTTCTACCCGCGAGTTACACATGAATAAAATTAAATATAATATATGGTTTAATGTTATTTATAGTTATTGTTATTTTTAATTAATTTTTTAAAATTTATTTGCTTAATTTTTATTTTCTATCATTATAATTATTTAAAACAACAACCATTGTTTTTTGATTTTAAAGGTAACAATATAATCATTTATATAGAGTTATTTTTAACTATTGTTATTATAAGTTATTTTACGCTACTTATTTGAAAACTTTTAATGATTATAAAAATATTTTTAGGAAATATTTTAGTTAAATTAATATTACAATTTAGTTTTTGCATTTATCACTACAATTATCACTTTTAACTATTTAAAAAATATTCTTTCGTTTTTTTTTAAGTGGAACTGAAATTCATATTTAAGTTGATACTGTAATATTATATTTAAATTAACAATTGAAGTATTTTGTCTATGATCAAAAGTTGTAGCTTTAAACTAATAATAGTTTACATACAACAACATTTTAAATCTAATAAATTAAGTATAATATGTTAAAAGTTAAATACATAACTTTATAAGTAGAAATATTTAGGGCGTATTTGGCACGGCGTTTTTTGGAAGCGTTTGGGAGCTTCTAGCTTTTAGCTTTTTATAAAACGTTCAAGTTTAAACAAAAAGCTTCGTTTGGCAGTACAAGCGTTTAGCTTTTAGTTTTAACAAAACGCTCCAATTCTAAAAGTTACTTCATGTAGCGTTTAACAAAACGCTCCTGAACTTTTCAAATCGATTTCCATAATTACCCTTGAAAATATATTTATATATTTATTTATTTTTAATCAATTATCCTTTTATGTAATTTTATATATTTCAAAAGCTTCCAACTAATTTTGCCAAACATTCATATAACAAATAAAAGCTACAACTTCCCGCTACCAGCTACCTGCTACATGCTACCAGCTACCCGCTTTCCGCTTTCAGCTAACAACTACTTTTGCCAAACATGCCCTTAGTTTATTTGTGATTGTACTTTAGGTTTGATATTTATTTAACCTTATTAACCAACTTATAATCATTATTAGAAAGACACTACAATTTATCACTTTTAACTATTTACAAAATATTTTTTGTGTTGTTTAAGGTAAACTAAAATTTATATTTAAGTTGACCACATAATGCTATATTTAAATTAATAATTTAACTATTTTATACAAATTGTTCCAAAATTGTATCTTTAAAATGATAATCATTTATACCCAAAAATATATTAAAACTAATAAATTAAGAATAATATATTAAAACTTAAAAACATAACTTTATAAGTAGAAGCAAATATATTATTTTAATATTGAAATTTAGTTTATATATGATTACACTTTAGGTTTGATATTTATTTAAACTTACTAATCAACTTATAACTATTAGTAGAAAGAAATTGAAAAGTCATGGGAGTTTCAAATGAATGTGGTGAATGGAAAAATGCATTGGAGTTTCAAATGAATGAGATTCAAGAAAAAATGCTAGATTTATAAGATATATAGATATAGATATAGATATAGATAGATAGATATAGATAGATATAGATATAGATAGATAGATAGATACAGATAGATAGATATAGATATAGATATAGATGAAAAGTTTTGGAGGTTTCAAATGCATATGATGCAAGAAAAAATGTCTCATTAATAAGTATACTAGACGAATGCCTGTACATTGCACAGAAGCATGTATATAGCTGAAATCTTTACAAATATTTTGTAACACCCAAAGTCAGGAAGGCCAAGAAGGAAAGAAAACCCTAAGTCAAAGGGGTTAACTCGCCGAGTCCAGGGCGAAACTCGGCGAGTCCGAGCAGGATCCAGGTTCAGGAATTAGTGACCGACTCGGTGAGTCGGCTAGGGGGACTCGGCGAGTCTGGTCTGAACGAGGAAAACCCTAATCCCGGGAATTGTATCCTATATAATGGGTGTTATGTCCCTCCCTCAGCCTCCTTATCATCCTAGAGAACCTGTAAACCCTAGATTTCGTGTGAGTTTCCATCATTTGAGAGAAATAGCTTTGGAGGAAGGAAACTTTGGAAAGGAACTTGAAGATCAAGAAGGTTGCTTCAAAGGGGAGGTGAAGATCCAGGATCTACTTCAGTTTGTGCTCATCTTGGAGGTAATAAGCTGCTATCTTCCCTCCTTTGCATCTAGATCTACTTTTGTTATGAGATTTGGGGGTTTTATGGTTGTTTGAGACCCAATTCGAGTTTGGGGCCTAGATATGTCGTTTCCACTTCAGATCTAGTGATTGGGATGGTCCAATATGTCATAAAGCATCAGAAGATGAGTAGTTGGTGAAGCCCTTTTGTCCCTAAACCTAGCCCTAGAGTGCTTTGAGCCTTGATCTCTTTAGTTATACGTAAAGTTTGCAACTTTACGTGAGGATTGAGCTTTGGGAGTATGGATCTATGAGTTGAATCCCTTGCATGGCTCGAAAAGCCACTGTATGGATTAAGAACTGGTGCAACTCGTCGAGTCACATGGGTGGACTCGATGAGTTGGATGAAGTTGGGCAGGAACTCGACGAGTCTGTTGAAGATTGCCTTGTACTCGGCAAGTCTGTTCTTGGACTCGACGAGTCAAGTCGCGAAACCCCAAACCCTTTCAAGTTAAGACTCGGATCAGTGAGTTGAGTGGGGACTCAGTGAGTTGGACAGGTCAGGACTCGGAAATCGGTGAACTCGAAGAGTCAGCAGGCAGACTTGGCGAGTAAGGTTGACCTTGAACAGGACTTGACTGTGACCAGAGTTGACTTGGTTGTCTTTTGAGGTATAGTTAGACTAAGTGTTGCATTGATATTGGTAGCTCGGGGAGCTAGTGGAGCAGGAGTTCAAAGAGTTGTCGGGCAGCAGCTAGAGGGGTTATCAGCAAGTTCAGCAAGTGCAGGTGAGTTTCCCTTTGTGTGAATGGGTCTAAGGCCATAATGCCGACCCATGTAAATACAAGTAGGAAGACTCGGGGTTAGCCCTAGGAACAGTATGCTAGTATGATATTCAGGACGAGGTCCAATGATAGCGGGCGGGTGCCCAAGGAATGGTTTATATGTTAGTTTATACTTGTTGTCTGTGTGATACATGTATGTGCCTAGTAGGGAGGTGAGTGTGGGCGAGGTCCCGTATCTCACCAACAACAGAGTGTGGATGGTGTTCCACATCTCATTAGCAGCAGAACAGGGGCGAGGCCCAAGTTAGGGAAAGAGTGAGTGTGGGTTGGGCCCGTATCTCACTATCAGTAAGGGCGTGGACAGGGTTCCATGACTCATCAGTAGCAAGACAAGGGTGATGCCCAAGATAGTCGAGGCCTCAGGACAGGATTTGTGAGTATATGTTAGCTTATGTGTTGTTATATGCTTATGTGCTATTATATGTTAGTGGGCGGGGCCCAGTGACAGTCGAGGCCTAAGTTAGACAGATCTGTATCCGAGCGGGGCTCGAAGCCAGGCGGGGCTTGGAGCAGCGGGGTCGTTGTAGCGGGCGAGGCCCGAGGTAGGGGCGAGGCCCAAAATAGCGGGCGTGGCCCAGTATGTGCAGTATGTGGTTATGCGTGGTATGTGTTAGGGTGGGGAACTCACTAAGATTTGCTTACACTTTTCAGTTTTGGTTTCAGGTACTTCCGGTAGCGGAGGGAATTGCTCGGGGTGATCGCATGGCACACACCATAGATTAGACAGCCTGGGATGTTTTACTCTGATAATGAACATGTGTTTTGCAAATTAATACTTTGGTTATAATATGAATTGTTAATTATGTTTAAGTAATGTTTTATAAAAGAAATTTTTAGTCTTAAATTTTGGGTTGTTACAATTTGGTATCAGAGCCTTGGTTTGATGGATTCGGACATGCTCTCGGGTGTGTCTGAACTCAAACTGGGGAATTGGTATAAAGGTTTTCAAAATGAAAAGACAGGTTGTAAAAAGACAGTTTTGAGAAAGAAAACAGTTTTAGAAAAGCAAAAAGAATTCAGAAAGAAAAGAATTTAGGTAAGAGAAAAGGGTATGGTGCATGCAATCAGCCGAGCTCAAGTAAGTACCCCAAAATACCCATACAAGTTTATGTTATGAATATCGGTTAATAGAACAGCATGCTAGAGTAGGACTAAGGATCTAGGGAGGATACCTTATGTGCCTGTTATATGTGCTTTGAGCTGCATGATAGTGCTGATTAGATAGTAGTAGGATAGCCTGTTTAGGTTATGCCTGAGATTATGAGTTTGTGTTACATGCTAGTACAGATTCTTGGTATGATATTATGATTGCTTGAGTATGTTATGGTTAGATTTTTCCCCTTGTATGAATGCTGCTTGCTTTGTGCATTGTGGGATTCCGAGTGATGGTACTTAGCCATTAGGTGGATACGTCACATCACATGTGATCAGGGTTGAATAATCTCATAGTGTTGGTTTTGGCTCTATTTCGCAGCTCTTGTTTGAGTCCAACCGTTGTAGGGACGAGACTTTTACGCGAAGGATTATCTGAGCCTCATCACATGTGATGATATCCAGGTAATGGCTAATTGGCATCACAAGGAGTCCTTCAGCAGCTGAGGACTGGTTTGGTTTGAGTCAAAGGTTTCCCTAGGGCAAGCCTAGGATGAGGTAGTGCTGGGAGTAGTAGTAGTAGAAAAGGGACCTGGTGGAGTCGAAGCAGTTCTTGAGGAAAGTACGGATAGATGTGGAAGGTAGTGTGGGCCCGTACTACTGAAAGCAGAGGATCCGTACTTGATTCGGGAAAGGCCGAGACAAGACCGGGAACCTGGTAGTGCGTGTGTTTGGTCTCGCAGCGGTGATAAGTATTCTGATAGTGGTTGTGTTAAATTTTCAACATGGTGACGTTGCGAGAGAGACCAGTGGGCGGATCAGGCGCCGGAGAGGGATCAGGCTCGGGTTTAGGAGCCGAGCAGCTTGAGGAGCGAATAAGGGAGTTGATATCAGCTAAGGTTACGCGCATCATACTAGACCAGACTCCTGTTATCTTTGGCACGGTCAAGGAGGGTATATTGGATATTTTGGATGAGAGGCTGGGAGCCTTCCGTACCGAGATGATGGCTTTGATGGGAGCGCGTACTTTGACATTTCGAGAGTTCAGGGCTTGCGGGGCACCAGATTATCATGGGGCTAGGGACCCCATCGCTAGCAGCAGATGGTTGGCTGATGTTGCCAATGCATTCCGTACGAGCCGGTGTCCCGAGGGGGACAAGGTCAGACTCGCTTCCTGTCTTTTGAAGGACATAGATAGGGATTGGTGGGAAGAGATTGGTCATGCTTTGGGTGATGATGCTGCATTAGATGCGATGATATGGGGTGATTTTTCAGCCAGGTTCAGGGTGGAGTTTTCGCCAAATATTGAGGTGCAGCAGTTGTCACGGGAGTTTCAGGATTTGACGCAGACCACTGAGACGGTGGCGGAGATCACCGCCAAGTTTAGGGAGAGGGCCCTTCTTGTTCCGCAGTATGTCGCAGATGAGGAGATGAAGAAGGCCTGATACCATGAGATGTTGAGGGATGACATCAGGCAGTTTGTGAGCAGGTCCAGCTGCAAAACGTTGGAGGATATGATCGCGCGATCTAGGGAAAGTGAGATTGATTTGGAGCAAATCCGGAAGAGGAAGCTGGATGAGATTCAGACAGTTTCGGGTTCAGGAAAAAGGCCCAAGGGATCGGATTCGAGACCGAGAGATTATCAAGACCGCAGCCGGTGCGGGAAGTGTGGTAGGGCGCACGGGGGCGCATGCAGGAGTGGTAGTGGTGGTGAGTCTGGTTGTTTCAAGTGTGGTCAGACTGGTCATTTTAGCAGGGATTGTACTACTACCACCACACAGGGATCCGATTTGATATGTTTTCACTGCAACCAGCAGGGCCAGAAGAAGGCCTAGTGCCCCAGTTTGGTTTCAGCAGGACGGGTGATGGCACCTACCCCTGCAACCTCGAGGATCACAGACGGCCGTCAGGCTGCGCGGAGGTGCCTACGGTAGGAGGTTGGGCTTTTCAGATGACTACCCTGGAGACGCAAGCAGCGTCGGACGCTGCAGGTATGTGACTTCCGTTTTTAGTTTTTTTTTATTTGTGCATGATTATATTGTTATGGTTCTGCATCATTATCGGTATGAGTATTTTACTTTGTGCGGCTTGATTGTGATTGAGTTATATGACATCTACATACCTTGTATATTTGAATGGTAGTTAAGGGATGTGCTCTATTGGAGAAAGTTACTTAGGATGCAGTTGCTGTAGCATGACTGGGAGGGACTTGGTATGTCTCGCTAGTTTGGAGCTGTATAGTTTTAGAAATGGACTGGTTAGATCCCTAGCTATGGTAAGCTTGGGGTACCTCAGCAGATTGATTATGGAATGGTAGAAAGGATTGGGATTTCTTTTCGAGCGTTGAGCAGCGAGGTGTAAGAGGGATCGAAGTGGGGGAGGATCCTCCAAGTGTTCAAAGGTAAAAGCATGCAGGTCCAGAATGAGTACGCGATCTCTGATAAGGAAAAGAAGTAGTACAACGTTTGATGGTTAGTACGTGGTTGGGAATCCCGGTTAAAGTATGTTAGAGCGGCAGGAGAGCTGCAGATTCCTCCAATAGCGGTCAGTGGTGGAAGGTGATGTAAGACTGCGGGTAAGCCGTAGCATTCCATCGTAGCTTCGTTAGCGGAGTTGGGGCGAGGCCCTTATCTCCTAGTGATCTGATAGGGATCAGGAATGGGTAGTGTATGAGAATAGTAGGGAGTTGCCTGTATCACCTTAGAAAGATGAGACCTTGGGAGAGGCCACTCCAGGACGTAGTTGGGTGAGACCCGTGGGTGAGACCCGTGGGCGAGGCCCGTATGAGAGTAGCAGTATAGGTGAAATCAAGAGCAGGGTTGCTCAGTATTATGGTTGGGTGAGACCCGTGGGCGAGGCCCATGATTTTTAGTAGCACAGGTGAGACCTGGTAGAGACCGTAGTGTCGGATAGGGGATCGAGGATCCCAGGAATGTAGTGCCTGAATGACAGAATAAATTGAGTAGTTATAGGTAGTTGAAGTGCCTACGAAAGTCACTGGGAGCGACTAGGAGTTGTGTTGGGTCCAACGACCGATGAGAGCCCGTAATCTAGATATTGATAGATTGGTAGGGACCAGGTTGGTCTTAGTTCATCCAGAAGGCAGATAAGGTATAGCAAAAATTTTCAGTCAGCAGCAGTGTTGGTAAGCAGTCTAAGGTGGAATTCAGTTAGTGAATCGTAGGGTGCTCAACACCAAAGTATAGTAGAAGGAAATGCCTACGGGATACTGGCGATAATGACCCGTACTGTAGGTAGCAGGAGGAATGGATTTGGTGAAGGATAGGACCTTCACAATGACAAAGGAAATAGTTGGTTATGAAGCATCACCTTGGGAAGGCAAGAAAACGCACAAGGAAAGAGGGGATGAATCCCTATGGGTTCAGTTGCAATACTCGAACAGTACCAGAAGGATTGTCGGTTGAGTAAGTTGTGTTTCCAGAGTGTTCAAGGTCAGGGTTGACCCGAGATTATTATTATCTACAAGGGTTAATGGTCTTCAGGAGGACCGGGCGAAAGGCCAGTGAAGGTAGGCAGCGGGTGTTGGATTAATAGTAGGGTATTGGAAGCAGATCGAAGGCGGTGGGCCATAGCAAACTTCGAGGACAAAGTTTAGTTTAAGTGGAGGAGAGTTGTAACACCCAAAGTCAGGAAGTCCAAGAAGGAAAGAAAACCCTAAGTCAAAGGGGTCAACTCGCTGAGTCCAAGGCGAAACTCGGCGAGTCCGAGCAGGATCCAGGTTCAGGAATTAGTGACCGACTCGGCGAGTCGGCTAAGGGGACTCGGCAAGTCTGGTCTGAATGAGGAAAACCCTAATCCCAGGAATCGTATTCTATATAATGGATGTTATGTCCCTCCCTCAACCTCCTTATCATCCTAGAGAACCTGTAAACCCTAGATTTCGTGTGAGCTTCCATCATTTGAGAGAAATAGCTTTGGAGGAAGGAAACTTTGGAAAGGAACTTGAAGATCAACAAGGTTGCTTCAAAGGGGAGGTAAAGATCCGGGATCTACTTCAGTTTGTGCTCATCTTGGAGGTAATAAGCTGCTATCTTCCCTCCTTTGCATCTAGATCTACTTTTGTTATGAGATTTGGGGGCTTTATGGTTGTTTGAGACCCAATTCGAGTTTGGGGCCTAGATATGCCGTTGGCACTTCAGATCTAGTGATTGGGATGGTCCAATATGTCATAAAGAATCAGAAGATGAGTAGTTGGTGAAGCCCTTTGGTTCCTAAACCTAGCCCTAGAGTGTTTTGAGCCTTGATCTCTTTAGTTATACGTAAAGTTTGCAACTTTACGTGAGGATTGAGCTTTGGGAGTATGGATCTATGAGTTGTAGCCCCTGCATGGCTCGAAATGCCACTGTATGGATTAAGAACTGGTGCAACTCGGCGAGTCACATGGGTGGACTCAGCGAGTTGGATGAAGTTGGGCAGGAACTCGACGAGTTGGAAGAACAACTCGGCGATTCTGTTGAAGATTGCCTTGTACTCGGCGAGTCAAGTCGCGAAACCCCAAACCCTTTCGAGTTAAGACCCGGATCAGTGAGTTGAGTGGGGACTCAGTGAGTTGGACAGGTCAGGACTCGGAAATAGGTGAACTCGGAGAGTCAGCAAGCAGACTCGGCGAGTAAGGTTGACCTAGACCAGGACTTGACTGTGACCAGAGTTGACTTGGTTGTCTTTTGAGGGATAGTTAGACAAAGTGTTGCATTGATATTGGTAGCTCGGGGAGCTAGTGGAGCAGGAGTTCAAAGTGTTACCGGGTAGCAATTAGAGGGGTTATCAGCAAGTTCATTAAGTACAGGTGAGTTTCCCTTTGTGTGAATGGATCTAAGGCCACAATACCGGCCCATGTAGATACACGTAGGAAGACCCGAGGTTAGCCCTAGGCACAATATGCTAGTATGATATTCAGGACGAGGTCCAACGATAGCGGGCGGGTGCCCAAGGAATGATTTATATGTTAGTTTATACTTGTTGTCTGTGTGATACATGTATGTGCCTGGTAGGGAGGTGAGTGTGGGCGAGGTCTCGTATCTCACCAATAACAGAGTGTGGATGGTGTTCCACATCTCATTAGCAGCATAACAGGGGCGAGGCGCAAGTTAGGGAAAGAGTGAGTGTGGGTTGGGCCCGTATCTCACTATCAGTAAGGGCGTGGACGGGGTTCCATGACTCATCAGTAGCAGGACAAGGGCGATGCCCAAGATAGTCGAGGCCTCAGGACAGGATTTGTGAGTATATGTTAGCTTATGTGTTGTTATATGCTTATGTGATATTATATGTTAGCGGGCGGGGCCCAGTGACAGGCGAGTCCTAAGTTAGACAGATCTATATCCGAGCGGGGCTCGAAGCCAGGCGGGGCCTGGAGCGACGGGGCCGTTGTAGCGAGCGAGGCCCGAGGTAGTGGGCGAGGCCTAAAATAGCGGGCGTGGCCCAGTATGTGTAGTATGTGGTTATGCATGGTATGTGGTAGGGTGGGGAACTCACTAAGCTTCGTGCTTACGGTTTTCAGTTTTGGTTTCAGGTACTTCCGGTAGCGGAGGGAATAGCTCGGGGTGATCACATGGCACACACCATAGATTAGACAGTCTGGGATGTTTTACTCTGATAATGAACATGTGTTTTCGAAATTAATACTCTGGTTATAATATGGATTGATAATTATGTTTAAGTAATGTTTTATAAAAGAAATTTTTAGTCTTAAATTTTGGATCGTTACATATTTGTTTTCTAAATATAACAATAATGCAGTTGTTAAATTTGATATAATAATTCGTATACTAAGTTGATATAATATTTTGATTATTTTGAATTATATGATTGTGTGTGTGTGTGTGTGTATATATATATATATATATATATATATATATATATATATATATATTAAAACTGCATAATCTCAATCTTTTGAATGATCTCCATCCGCGGGTTGATAATGAATAAAATTAAATATAATAGATGGTTTAATATTATTTATTGTTGTTGTTGTTGTTAATTCATTTTTTAAAGTCCATTTTCTTAACATTTTAATTTCTAGCAGTGTAATTATTTAAAAATTCAAACAATATTTTTTTTTTGGTTTTAAAGGTAACAATATAATCATTTATATAGAGTTATTTTTAACTATTGTTATTGTAAGTTATTTTAAGTTACTTATTTCAAAAGTTTTAATGATTTTAAAAATATCTTTAGGTAATATTTTAGTTCTATTGATATTACAATTTAGTTTTGCATTTATCACTACAATTTACCACTTTTCACTATTCACAAAATATTCTTTGAGTTTTTTAAGTGGAATCGAAATTTATATTGAAGTTGACTGTGTAATGTTACATTTATTTTAACAATTTAAGTATTTTATCCAAACTGTTCAAAAGTTGTAGCTTTAAACTTATAATGGTTTATATAAAACAACATAATAAATCTAATAAATTAATTATAATACGTTAAAACTTAAAGACATAACTTTATAAATAAAAATAAAATTTTTTTTTTTTTTAAATTAAGTTTATTTATGATTATACTTTAGAGTTGATACTTATTTAACCTTATTAACCAACTTATAATCATTATTAGAAAGAAACTATAATGTATCACTTTTAACTATTTACAAAATATTATTTGGGTTGTTTAACATGAACTAAAATTTATATTTAAGTTGATTCTGTAAAGTTTTATTTAAATTAACAATTTAAGTATTTTATACAAATTGATCAAAAGTTGTAGTTTTAAAATGATAATGACTTACATACAACAACATATTAGACCTAATAAATTATGTATAATGTGTTAAAAGTTAAAAACATAACTTTATAAGTAGAAGAAAATATATTCTTTTAATATTGAAATTTAGTTTATGTATGATTACACTTTAGGTTTGATATTTATTTAACCTTATTAGCTAACTTATAATCATTATCAAAAAGAAATTGAAAAGTCATGGGAGTTTCAAATGAATGTGGTAAAAGAAAAAAATGCATGGGAGTTTCAAATGAATGTGGTTCAAGAAAAAATGCAAGCTTTATAAGTATATATAATGATAATGATAATGATATAGATTAGAAAGACATTATAACCGACAATTAAAGGTATACCGGACTTCAGGTGATCTTTCCCAGCCAACATAAAATTTTCGGCAACAAACTTTTCTCACACAAACAAAAAATAAAAATAGAACACAAATCGAAACAAACTTGATTTTATGGTTCCTTTAATTGAAGTTTATTCCCAAACAACATATGGAGAATTCTTTTACCAATGGATTTATTATTCTTAAAACTTCATATTTTAGTCAAGCTCATTTGTTATGGTTTCTAATTTCGAATTCTACTATCCCGGGTTTGATTTAGGATATCGACTTAATTTATGCAAAGTTAAGATTTCTTCTAGGATAAAATCTGATAATCCCCAATTGCTATACTTTCTTTATTTTTATTTCTATTACTTGGTTTTGATTTAGAATAGAGCTGACAAAAATCGACCAAACCCACAAAACCAACTCAAATCTAGCACACAAAACCATATCGAATCCAACCCAAAATTAATGGGTTGGGTTGAGATTTTCTACTCATTTAAGTTAAATGGGTCATGTCACACCCCAAAACCGAGAATGGTGGAAACGTTATGGGGCGGAGGACGTCATGTAGTGTATCACAACAATGTAAAGTAGTAAACAAGCAACAACATCATCCATTGTAATAATAATATAATTTTAATTACACGTGTGTACTTTCATATCATAAACAAGATAATGAACGTTCAAAATAAAAGACGAGTCTTGACTGCTTCGTCTTCACAAAACCTGGTCGTCGTACTTGTCTAATTGTGACTTGAGAATACAAGTTATTTTAAAAGCGAGTATCAGCAATAAAGCTGGTGAATCCATAAGTATTAATGTGTCTTTGATTTGTAAAAACTGTAAAGTAAAGACTTGTAAACATCTGGAGAAAAGTTTGGAAATGTTTGTAAGTAATTGTAAACGTTTGAAAACCCTAAAAAATCCTATATTTCCTACTAGTATAAAAGTAGTCTTCTACCAAGACTCGACTGTTTTGTAAAAAAGCATCACTGTAAATGTGACGATTTTTCCCTATTTAACTATTAATATAAAAGTTATAGTCTACCTCGTCAATTATGTGTATGAGTCACAATATGAAGGTAATAAGGAAGAATAGTTTATCTATATCAAGTATATCCTACCTCGTCGTTCATGTGAATGTGTCACAAAGTAAAGGAAGGAAAATAATATAATAACTAAAAATGTATTCTTTTGCATGAGGATATTCACGGTGTGGAAACTCGCCGAACAGTACAATCGTAGACACCTGTCGATGATCATTTTCCCTACTGTTGCTAACAGCCTTGGGGGTGGAATGGTAATTCCCGAAACGTTTGTAACAGATACTATGTAATAGTATCTATGAAACGTATTAATGTATACGTGTTCATGTAAGCGTATCTATGTAAACGTATTCTTGTAAGCGTATTCATGTAAGCGTATTCATGTAAGCGTATCTATTTAAACGTATTCATGTAAGCGTATTCATGTAAGCGTATCTATGTAAACGTATTCATGTAAGCGTATTCATGTAAGCGTATCTATGTAAACGTATTCATGTAAGCGTATCCATGTAAATGTATTCATGTAACATGTAATGTATTAGTATAGACTCATGAATGAATTGAATCTTGTGTGATTCCTTGTACTTGGAATGTTAAGTAATATCTCGTAACTATACCTATTATAGTTACTAGTAATGTACGTGTATAACCGAAAGTATGCCTTTGCTACCCAAAGGTACTGAACTGACTGGAGGAACTTTTATGTCTATATATGTATACATGATATATAACTAATATTTAGATGACATTCGGACGGGTAACCGATGCGCAAAGACCACATCCCAACGAGGAAAGGAAATAAAGCAAGCTAGCCGTCCTAAGTCCTTTAAACATTATTTATATAACTATACATATCTAGGCATGCATTTGACAATATAAAAGCATAAAAGAAGCTTTGTAAAAGCTTTGAAAAGTTAAATACTAAGAAACGATGACTTGATGTCAGTTTATAAAACGATTTGAAAGTATTTTGTTTGATAAGACAGTTTAAGTATAAAGAAAACCTTTGTTCGAAACACATTTGTAACAGAGTTTGAAAGGAAACATATAGTTTGTAAAGCAGTTTGATAAAGAGTTTTAATATGTAAAAACGTTTATGAAAGTCATTTGAAGAAATCTGTTTGGTAAAACAATTAACGTTTAGTAAATCCATTTGCATGCTAGTTATTAATCACATGTGATTGATATAATAACTAAACATGGTTCAACTTGTATTCCCCTCCCCCCCCCCCCCTGCCATAAAGCATTTATAAATATTTAGAAACATTTAAAAGGTTAATTAAGGGGTATGAACTCACCTGCAGTGAGTGGATCGAATGGAAGTGTCGGACACGTGTTCGGTGTCAAGTGAAGACTTAAACACACACAATGATCCTAATAACATATGTATATATGTATATATGTATATATATATATATATATATATATATATATATATATATATATATATATATATATAATTCGTGATTATTACACTAATTAAACATGAGTAAACATCCTAATGTGAGAAAAAACACTTTGGTCAAAGTGTTAGCAGGCTATCGGGTTGCAACAAAGGAGTGCAAGGCCTTATACAGGAGATTATGGTCAATGGACATTATTTGTTGGAGTTTACGACCCAGTGGAGTTTACTCCTAGCCGTAAACTCTCAATTGGGTCACCAAATGGGGCTTAAAACTATTATAACTTAAGTGATTAAGTGTTCCGAGGCTTAAACAAGAGGTTGGGTGGTTTTAATGTCCAAGAATGGCCTTGTATGGTGCTTACGGCCTGGGGACCACTTCCCCATGAGTTTATAGCCGTAAACTCATGGTATGAAGTACCAAATCATGTATTTAAGTCCTTAGTTCAATGGTGTAAGGTTCTAGGCTAAGTTCCAAGGCTTACTAAGGTGTTAGGGTGTCATTTGCACCCTTAAATGGGGTTTACGGCCCAAGAACATGTCTTGGCCGTAAACTCCATGAATCCTATGATTCCTTATGTTTTATAAGCCCTAAACATGATAAACCTAGTGTACAATGAGTTAGAACAAGAGTACTTGCGATCTAGGAGCTTGAATGGTTGATTTTGGTCAAGAACACTAGTGTGTGTTCTTGGTGGAACTTTAAGATCTACAAAATGGAATGATTTCACGGATGAAATCATATAAGATTACAAGTTCATCCAAGATATCAACTAGTTAAGACAGTAAGCTTACAAGATTTGAAGATCGGGGACGAAGATCGGGATGATACTTGAGAGGATTTCAGCCAAAAGGAAGGAAGGAATGAAACAAATGGCCAGAACTTGACCTTAATGGAGGATTTTATGGCCCACATGGAGTTTACGGCCATAAACTCCCTTGTGGTGACCGTGAACTTCTGGTCAAGGTGTTCCAGACTTGTTCTTTGAGCTATAGATTCAACAGATAAACCCCAACACTTATTCCTTAAGTGAACAAGGCTTAGAACGCTCAAATAAACTCCTAATTGTGCTAAAAGATAACAACAATGAGTTTGACTTTTAATGAATTGTTTAACTGAACTGGATGGAAAGTTTCGGGTTGTCACATCATCCCCCTGTTAGAGGGAATTTCGTCCCGAAATTAGAATTTAGGTAAAGGAGTAGGCATGAATAATCGAACAAGGAGGTGGGGATACTTCCTAATCGATTGGTTCCTGCACTCACAAGTGAATTCAGGTCCTCGGTTGGTATTCCAACTGTAACAGCCCGGAATTTCAGGTATTTCTTTAAATTATTTTTGGGGCATATTTAGGAGGGGACTCGGCGAGTTGGTGCCTGACTCGCCGAGTAGGACCACGGTCTTGGTCACAGATTCGCGACTGGACTCGACGAGTCCATTAGGGACTCGGCGAGTCGACGCTGTTCAGCTGAAACCCTAGCCGTTTTGATTCTGAATCGTATATAATGTCTTTAGGGCCGTCATGTCTCGTCTTTTAGCCGATTGAAGATAACCAAAAAGTCTGTGGGCATCTGGAACAAGGGTGAAGGCTAGTGGAAGCTTGAAGAGGTTGTTAGGCAAGGAGAGGCAAGGTGGTGATCAAAGGAGGATCAAGGGGTCGAGCTCTGAAGGTTGGGGACACAGGGAACACGTTTTCCAGGTAATCCTCGGATCATTTCTGTAGTTTTGGTGTTGTACACGAATCTAGGGTTTAGGAAACCCATTTAAGGATTTGATAGATTATAGTGTTGTTATAAGTGTTTAAATCCCAGTAATAGAATGTGTAAAGGTCCAGGAAGCTCCATATTTATATATTACGGAATCATGCGAATTACAGGAGGCAGTTGTTTGACTGCATGGCGAGGACTCGCCGAGTCCAATGATCAGACTCGGCGGGTAGCTTGAAGATTCACTAGGACTCGCCGAGTTGTTCTTCAGACTCGGCGAGTAGCTTGAAGACTTACTGGGACTCGTCGAGTCGTTCTTTAGACTCGGCGAGTGGAGTCGGGGTGTCTAGACTCGCCGAGTTGCCTTTGCACTCGACGAGTCCGGTCAAGTTGACCGTTGACCTGTATGTAATTTAGTAGGGTCAGTTGTCTTGTTTGATAAGATCATTAATAAAGGTATGTGGTATTATAGGGAGCCTGCAGATTAGCGGATCGAGTGCGAGTGGCTCGAAGGGTTTATAGCTTGCATACTACGAGGTGAGTCTTCTCACTATACTTCACCCGGAAGGGTTTGACTGCGTGACCGGAAGGTCGTATGTGTTATATTTATGCTATGTCTAGAGAGGTAGATGCTTTATATGTGATGTATGCTTATACGGGCCGGAAGGCGAGACTTTATGTGATAGAAAGAACGGTATGATGTATGACTTATGTGTTATGTGTGATATTTTATATGTGTTATGTTTTATACTATTATGGGCCGGAAGGCGAAATACTATGGGCCGGAAGGCAATATAATACGGGCCGGAAGGCGATTATGTTACGGGCCGGAAGGCAATGTTATGTGGACCGAAAGGTCCGGGCGTATGACTTATGTGTTATGTGTGATATGTTATATGTGTTATGTTTTATACTATTATGGGCCGGAAGGCGAAATACTATGGGCCGGAAGGCAATATAATACGGGCCGGAAGGCGATTATGTTACGGGCCGGAAGGCAATGTTATGTGGACCGAAAGGTCCGGGCCGGAAGGCGTATGTGGGTAAGTCGTATACTGGGGAACTCACTAAGCATTTATGCTTACCAGTTGTGTTTATGTTTTTCAGGTACTAGTGATGACCGTGGGAAGGCGCCGGCGTGACACGTACACACTGCCATTGATGAAGATCTTGGGGATTCGTTAATTATATTTTGCAATAAACTTGGAATAAATTCTTTTGTCGAATAATGATGTTTTATTTTAAATGAAAATTTTATTTGAAAATTTGAGCTGTTACAATTGGTATCAGAGCCTTGGTTTGAGGGATTCGGGTGTCCTTTCGGGTGCAACTGAACTCAGACCGGGGATTTGAGGAAAAACCTTTTCAAAATAATAAGGACACAACATTTTCATAAATGGTAAGGCGGTAAAACAAGAATGGAGTAGTGTGTACGATCAGCCAGCGCCCGAACGGTAAAGATCCCCAGAATACCTTACAATGTTATGTTATGCACTGAATTATGAATTGTTATGCATGCTAGAAGACTAGGTATACATGATAGGACTAGAATTGCCTGTTTTGTGATGCCTTAGTCTAGGGAGATTGCTTATATGAGATATTTGGTAGCGTGCAAGTAGATAGTGCATACTAGAGGTAGAGTACTCATTATTCGGGATTTGGGGAGGAAGATTTGGGACGAATACTGATACGGTGTGGTCGGTAGTATTGGGCCCGTACTACCGAAGGCACCGGATCAGTGGAAGACCCAAGTAAGAATCCCTGGAAATCGGAGACTGAGTAGGGCGCGTATCGAGTACAATTGTACTTGGTGGAGTCTCTGATGATTTTATGTTGTATTTCAGAGATATCATGGTCATCACACGCAATGGGGCGAGTTCGAGCGGTGCGAGTGACGAGGAGATTCGTCAGATTATTCAGGAAGAGGTAGCTGCGGCGGTTCGGGCTGAGATCCCGGAGATGTTTGGGTCTATTAAGACCACCCTGATGGAGGAGTTTGAGGAGCAGTACGCCGCACTTACTGAAGCTGCAGTCGCTGCCGCTACCGCAGCTGTGGCTGCTGCTAGGCCGCAAGGGGGTGATTCGTTGTTATTCAGGGAATTCAGCAACACGAAACCCCCTGAGTTCGATGGGACGCGGGATCCGATTGCGGCTATGAGGTGGATCGCCGACATAGAGGGGTGCTTCTACACTTGCTCATGCCCGGAGCACTTGAGGGTACGGTTCGCCTTGAACCAGCTCCGTCTGGGAGCGAAGGATTGGTGGAAGTTCGTGAATGCGAACTTCACTCAGGCGGAGATTTCAGCGGTAACATGGGAGAGGTTTACGGAGATGTTCAGGGACGAGTACGTTCCCCCGGTGGAGAGGGAGCGATTGATTCAGGAGTTCTTGACCCTTAAGCAGGGTACTGATTCCGTGGCGGTGATCACGCGGAAGTTTCATGAGAGGGCAATGTTCTGCCCCGAGCTGGTATCTACGGAGCAGTCACGGATGAGCCGGTATTTGGGCGTTTTGAAGAGGGAGATCCGGGAGTTTGTGTCAAACTCCACCTATCGTACTTTCACTGAGCTTCAGGCGAATGCCAGGAAGCGCGAGATCGAGTTGGAGACTCAGGCGAGGGAGGAGGCTGAGTCTCGGCAGGTGGATCGGCGGCCGGCTCAGTCTCAGCCGGCAGCCAAGCGGACTAAGTTTGCTGATTCGAGGATGGGAGGTCCGAAGGGTCGCACTTGCGCGAAGTGCGGCAAGAGTCACGAGGGGGTGTGTCGAGCTGGTGGTTGCTACAAGTGTGGCAAGGAGGGACATATTGCCAGGGATTGCCCTAAGGGGTTTATGGTTTGCTTTCACTGCAACCAGACAGGCCATCGGAAGGCCGAGTGTCCGCAGCTTCGTCAGGGAGCTACGCCTACTATCAGGACTACTGAGACCTGACCGGCGAAGGTCGAGGCCCCGAGGGCTCGCGGAAGAGCCTTTCAGCTGACTGCGGAGGAGGTCCACGCTGCACCCGATGTTGTGGCAGGTATGTTATCATTCACGTATTTACTTAAAGGTCGAAATGTTATGCTTATGTTAATGTATGTGTAGGTACTTTTCTTGTGAACTCTATGCCTGCTCTAGTGTTATTTGATTCGGGTGCGAGTAGATCGTTTGTATCGTTAGCCTTTAGTCAGCATATCGGCACTAGTCGTGAGCCGTTAAGTCGACCTTTGAGTGTTTCTATTGCGGCCGAGAGGGTGGTTTGTGCTACGGAGGTTCTTCGGGGATGTGTGCTAGAGATCTTCAGGGTCGCGTTTCCGATTGACCTAGTTCCTATTGCGATGGGGGACGTCTGTGTCATCGTAGGCATGGACTGGTTGAGCCGATTCAGCGCTGTCATCGACTGCGAGCGTCAGCTGGTGACTATACGAGACCCTAGTGGGGGAGTTCTTACGGTATACGGCGAGGGTACCCGTTCGGGATCAGCTTTTTGTTCGGCCGCTAGGGCGAGGCAATGCATACAGCAGGGATGTAACGGTTTTGTGGCGTATGTGATGGATACGCGGGAGACTTCCGGGAGGCCGAAGACAGTGGAGGAGGTTCCAGTGGTGCGCGAGTTTCCAGATGTTTTTCCCGAGGATTTGCCGGGAGTACCTCCTGCGAGGCAAGTAGAGTTTGGTATCGATCTAGTTCCAGGGGCTGCGCCTATTGCGAAGGTGCCTTATCGTCTTGCACCTCCAGAGATGCAAGAGTTGTCCTCGCAACTTCAGGAGTTGTTGGGAAAGGGATTTATTCGGCCGAGTAGCTCGCCGTGGGGAGCACCGATTCTGTTCGTCAAGAAGAAGGATGGTTCACACCGGATGTGTATCGATTACCGGGAACTGAACAAGGTGACGGTCAAGAACCGCTATCCGTTACCGAGGATCGATGATCTATTCGATCAGTTGCAAGGGGCATCTTGGTTTTCCAAGATTGATTTGAGATCAGGGTACCATCAGGTAAGAGTGCGGGATGAGGACGTCCAGAAGACAGCATTTAGGACGCGGTATGGGCATTACGAGTTCGTGGTGATGCCTTTTGGGCTCACCAATGCCCCAACAGTGTTCATGGACCTCATGAACAGGGTATGCAGGCCGATGCTGGATCGGTCTGTGATTGTATTTATCGACGACATTCTGGTGTATTCGCGGTCTAGAGAGCAGCATGAGGGACATTTGAGGGAGGTCCTTGAGGTGCTGAGGTCGGAGAAGCTATATGCAAAATTCTCCAAATGTGACTTCTGGTTACGGGAGGTCCAATTTCTGGGGCACGTTGTAAATCAGGCAGGGATATTGGTTGATCCGGCCAAGGTGGAAGCAGTGATGAGTTGGGAGGCACCGAAGTCACCTTCTGAGATCAAGAGTTTCCTTGGGTTGGCGGGGTACTATCGGAGGTTCATTAGGGACTTCTCCAAGATCGCGGTGCCGCTCACCAGATTGACCCGGAAGGGTGTTACATTTTCATGGGGACCCGAGCAGCAGACTTCCTTCGAGACACTTCGTCAGAGACTGTGCAAAGCCCCAGTATTAGCTCTCCCGGAAGGGATGGAGGACTTTGTCGTATATTGCGACGCATCGATTTCGGGACTGGGTGCAGTGTTGATGCAGAGGGGCCATGTGATAGCCTATGCATCGAGGCAGCTGAAGCCTCACGAGGCGAGGTATCCCACGCATGACTTAGAGTTGGGGGCAGTAGTGTTCGCCCTCAAAATTTGGCGTCACTACCTGTACGGAGTTCGTTGTACCATATACACGGACCATAAGAGTTTGAAGTATTTGATGGATCAACCCAACCTGAACATGCGTCAGAGGAGATGGTTAGACGTGGTTAAGGATTATGACTGTGAGATCCTATACCACCCAGGCAAGGCTAATGTGGTAGCCGATGCATTGAGTCGTAGAGCGGAGAGCACTCCATTGCGGGACGTATGTTTGAGATTGACGGTGATGACTCCGGTATTAGATGCTATTCGTGGGGCACAGGCCGAGGTTGTGAAATCTGGGATGCAGAAACAGGAGCGGGTCGTCGGGTTGATTTCAGAGTTCGTTATGGATGGACGGAGACTTCTGACGTTTCAGGGTCGGATCTGGGTACCATTCGTGGGTGGTACGCGTGTTACTTTGATGGAGGAGGCACATAGATCGAAATTCTCGATCCATCCCGGTGCTACGAAAATGTATTTGGATTTGAGAAAGGAGTACTGGTGGCCTTGCATGAAGAGAGACGTCGCCTGGTTCGTCGAGAGGTGTTTGACCTGCCGTAGGGTTAAGGCCGAGCACCAGAAACCGCACGGTAAGTTGCAACCCTTGGAGATTCCTGAGTGGAAGTGGGAACAGATCACGATGGATTTCATCACCAAATTGCCGAGAACTGCCATGGGAGTCGATGCGATTTGGGTGATTGTGGATAGGCTAACAAAGAGTGCACACTTCCTTGCCATTAGCGAAAGTTCATCAGCAGAGAAGTTGGCAGAGTTATACGTGAGAGAGATAGTATCTCGGCATGGAGTGCCGACCTTGATTGTTTCGGACCGCGATGTACGTTTCACCTCCAGGTTCTGGAAGAAATTCCATGAGGAGTTGGGTACTAAAGTGCATTTTAGTACCGCATACCATCCCCAGACCGACGGACAGAGCGAGCGGACGATTCAGACATTGGAAGACATGCTTAGAGCGTGTGTGTTAGACTTCGGGGGTAGCTGGGATGCGCATCTGCCGTTGGCTGAGTTTTCCTACAACAACAGCCATCATTCGAGCATTGGTATGCCACCTTTTGAGTTGTTGTATGGTAGGAGGTGTCGGACTCCCATTTGCTGGGGAGAAGTGGGACAGAGAGTGATGGGCAGTACAGAGATCGTACTTCAAACGACCGAACAGATTCAACAGGTGAGGCAGAGGTTATTGACCGCCCAGAGCCGACAGAAGAGTTACGCGGACAGACGCCGGTCCGAGCTCGAATTCCAGGTTGGCGACTTCGTTCTCCTAAAGGTTTCTCCTTGGAAAGGAGTGATTCGGTTCAGAAAGAGGGGCAAATTGGGGCCTCGGTTCATAGGACCATTTCGTGTAATGGCAAGGGTAGGTCGGGTAGCGTATCGGTTGGAGTTGCCAGCGGAGCTGAGTCAGATTCACAATACCTTTCACGTATCACAGTTGAGGAAGTGTATAGCCGATGAAGCGGCAGTGGTTCCGTTAGAGGATATTCAGGTGGATGCGAGCCTGAATTACGCCGAGATACCAGTAGCTATCAGGGATCGGAAGATCAAGGTTTTACAGAACAAGGAGATACCTTTGGTGTTGGTTCAGTGGCAACATCGGAAGGGATCGGAGATGACTTGGGAGTCGGAGAGTGAAATGCGAGAGCAACATCCGGAGTTATTCACAGAGTGAGACTTCGAAGGCGAAGTCTAGTTCTAGTGGGGGAGAGTTGTAACAGCCCGGAATTTCAGGTATTTCTTTAAATTATTTTTGGGGCATATTTAGGAGGGGACTCGGCGAGTTGGTGCCTGACTCGCCGAGTAGGACCACGGTCTTGGTCATAGATTCGCGACTGGACTCGACGAGTCCATTAGGGACTCGGCGAGTCGACGCTGTTCAGCTGAAACCCTAGCCGTTTTGATTCTGAATCGTATATAATGTCTTTAGGGCCGTCATGTCTCGTCTTTTGGCCGATTGAAGATAACCAAAAAGTCTGTGGGCATCTGGAACAAGGGTGAAGGCTAGTGGAAGCTTGAAGAGGTTGTTAGGCAAGGAGAGGCAAGGTGGTGATCAAAGGAGGATCAAGGGGTCGAGCTCTGAAGGTTGGGGACACAGGGAACACGTTTTCCAGGTAATCCTCGGATCATTTCTGTAGTTTTGGTGTTGTACACGAATCTAGGGTTTAGGAAACCCATTTAAGGATTTGATAGATTATAGTGTTGTTATAAGTGTTTAAATCCCAGTAATAGAATGTGTAAAGGTCCAGGAAGCTCCATATTTATATATTACGGAATCATGCGAATTACAGGAGGCAGTTGTTTGACTGCATGGCGAGGACTCGCCGAGTCCAATGATCAGACTCGGCGAGTAGCTTGAAGATTCACTAGGACTCGCCGAGTTGTTCTTCAGACTCGTCGAGTAGCTTGAAGACTTACTGGGACTCGTCGAGTCGTTCTTTAGACTCGGCGAGTGGAGTCGGGGTGTCTAGACTCGCCGAGTTGCCTTTGCACTCGACGAGTCCGGTCAAGTTGACCGTTGAACTGTATGTAATTTAGTAGGGTCAGTTGTCTTGTTTGATAAGATCATTAATAAAGGTATGTGGTATTATAGGGAGCCTGCAGATTAGCGGATCGAGTGCGAGTGGCTCGAAGGGTTTATAGCTTGCATACTACGAGGTGAGTCTTCTCACTATACTTCACCCAGAAGGGTTTGACTGCGTGACCGGAAGGTCGTATGTGTTATATTTATGCTATGTCTAGAGAGGTAGATGCTTTATATGTGATGTATGCTTATACGGGCCGGAAGGCGAGACTTTATGTGATAGAAAGAACGGTATGATGTATGACTTATGTGTTATGTGTGATATGTTATATGTGTTATGTTTTATACTATTATGGGCCGGAAGGCGAAATACTATGGGCCGGAAGGCAATATAATACGGGCCGGAAGGCGATTATGTTACGGGCCGGAAGGCAATGTTATGTGGACCGAAAGGTCCGGGCCGGAAGGCGTATGTGGGTAAGTCGTATACTGGGGAACTCACTAAGCATTTATGCTTACCAGTTGTGTTTATGTTTTTCAGGTACTAGTGATGACCGTGGGAAGGCGCCGGCGTGACACGTACACACTGCCATTGATGAAGATCTTGGGGATTCGTTAATTATATTTTGCAATAAACTTGGAATAAATTCTTTTGTCGAATAATGATGTTTTATTTTAAATGAAAAATTTATTTGAAAATTTGAGCTGTTACACCAACGAACCTTGACTAATGGGAGGTGGCGTTGCTTCGTACGCTTGACCTCTCGGTTGATGGTCACTACGGTTCTTCCACGGAGGCGAGGCTCTCGTTGATCTCGATCTCATCGAGTGGGATTAAGAGAGTCCTGACAGAAAGGTACGTTTTCAAGTTCGAGACGTGAAGGGTAAGGTGTACGTTACTGAGTTCGTGGTGTAGGTTGGGTTTGTGAGTTACAGGACCGATTCTGGAAAGAATTTCGAAGGTCCTAACGATCTTGGATTTAGCTTACCATGCTTTCCGAAGCGTATCAAGCCTTCCCAGAGTGAGACTTCCAAAAGGATTTGGCCTCTCACTTGCAATTCCAAGGTTTTCTTCATCTTGCTTGTCTTCCTAGTCAAGGGCCACTCCCTTTTGAGTCAAAGTCGTAAGAGGTTCCGTAATCCGCGAGGAGTTCTAAATGAACTACGACAGTAGGTCGGCGAGACCTAGAATTTGGCGAATTCTCGTCGGCGTCTTTAGTGCTGAAAATTTCTCAAAGGTTTTGATTATTGAAAGGGTCCTCAAGAATTCCCAAATCACTAATAGTGTGCTTCAGGAATTTGACTCTCCAATTTCCAAAACTCGTATTTAGAGAATTTCATGAGGAGTTTCTCTGATCGAAATATTTCCATGGTTTGTTGTAGATGCTATTTATGATTTCCTTCTTACTACGAGAGTAGATTAGTGAGTCATTTACAAGGACAATGACGAACTGATCCAAGTAAGAATGGTGTACCCTATTCATTAAGTTTATGAATACTACGGGCGTATTGGTCCTACCCGAAGGATATCACTACGGACTCGTAGCGTCTGCATCGAGTTTGGAAGATTTTCCTCGGGGCATCCTTCACTAACACTCGTAACTGGTGATATTCGGATCTTGGGTCCATTTTTGAAATGCACCTCGTTCCTTGCGGTTGATCAACCAATTCATCTATGCGAGGTAAAAGGCAATGATTTCTAATGGAAGTCCTGTCCAGGACTGCACCACGAGGACTTCCCAAGGTGTTACCCATCATAGTACTTCTCTCGCCTAAGCACGTTTAACTGCGGAGTTCCAATGGGATCCAGTGCATTAGTGCTGGTATGATCGCACCCGTTGAAGTCTGTCTTCTTGAAGAATAAGATCGAAGCTTCTCAAAGGTGAAGAGCTTGGTCTTCTCATTCTTTTGCTGAGTAGTCGTTAAGCTGTCCGGACGGTTCTTGTATCTCCGTAGGCGTTAGACCATAAAGCGATCTGGTTATAGGAGTCGTATTGGGTTCTAAGTTTGTTTGCATGGTGTTACGATTACTCGTAGTCTTGGGCAGTCTCCGTCCTAAAGTTCATATTAGAAGTCATACTTGGTTCATCAATCACAATTTTCGTGTATACGAGTCGTATCTAATTAAGATTGAAAAGGTAGTCGAATAAATGATTCTTCTTTAACCTCACATCCCAACGAGGAAAAGAGTTAAAGTGGAATCATCAATTCTAAACCTGTAGAACCTTGATTATATACCATACCTGTGTATACATTCTTCCGCGATAGATCAACCGTAAAGGTCATTGGTTTGAACTTGACGTACTGTACGAGTAGTACTTCGGGGAGGTTTGCTGAGGTTTCTTCGGAAAGGATAAGAAATATGAGGTACTCTATGCATGAGTACTTCGGTGTTCTGGAATGACAGTTTCGCTAGAAAGACGATTTCGAAGAAAGAGATGTGCACACAAAAATAGTATTGTGCGAATCGAATTGACTCAAGTTGTATGATAGTATTGGACATACTTGAAAGTAAAGACACTAGATTTGAACATAAAGGCGTTACAGACCAAACACAACAGTGCAACTTTTAATAGAGTTATATTACTTCAGAGTAACAACACGAATGCTGCTGCAAACAAGGTATACCACAAGAGACAAGTATACGCAACACGAGGGTCCCTAAACTGATAGGATCTCGCAAAAGATAAGACTCAAGTTGTACTACTTTCAAACAAGTTTTATGGGTATGTTAAAATGAAACGCCTTAATGACACTAACATGGGTCCGGAGTAGTCTCTCATGCGGCAGTGATCCTTAGTATCCTCCCATCTAAGCCGAAGTTCTTTGTTATTGGACAATCCTTCTTGAAGTGCCCTATCTCACCGCATTGGTGACATGTCTAGCTAGTACTAGCATTGGTGGTGGGAGTGAGGTGTCAAGTTAGAGTTATGTGGACACGGGTGTTTTCCTTGTTCATCCACTTTGAAAATTTCCTTTTATGGGGTCTGGTTTTACGATTACTATCGTGTGTAGGGCTGATCACGATGTCAGGGACTTGTGAAAAGGGTCGTGCCGGTGCTTCACAGCTACGGGCATGGTGCCCTACCTTGTGGCAATTGCAGCATTACATTTCATGACAAGCCCCATTATGATAAAATCTACACTTGTTACACTTCATAAGTTTTCCCTCGTATGGTCTGATCGGTGCTGAAATGGCAGGAGTTTCCACTTGTTTCCGTTGCAGGGCAAGTCTTTGGGATCGCTTGTGCTCCTTTCGGGCTTGGCGATTTTGTTTCCTCTTCTCGGTTTTACGGATTTGTAAGTCCGTGACTGTTGTCATTTGTTGGCTTCCCGGATTGGTACTACAATCAGAATTGTCGACTCCTTTTCCAGTTTTGTTCGCATTGTCAGAGTTGATGTGTGCAAGGAAAGCTGTCACAGCAGCTGTTACCGCGGCTTGTAATGTAGCGGCTTCGATATGAAGGATGGGGGTTTCGTTGCTCGGTGGGCTATTTCTGGATGATGACATGATTCTGTTAATACAAAAGAAAAGGGGTTCGTGAGGTATTACGGCTGACCTGTATCATTTTGATTCTGACTAAGAGATGAGTTATTATACATGAAAACTTAGCTTATACACGTTATGATATAATCAAGATTGGGCGGATAATAAAATGTGTGATTCTACTCTAGTTTCACATCCCAACGAGGAAAAGAAATTAAATTAGAAACCTCACATTCTATTGTCTACCAGGTCTTTGTTATATATAACTCGGGAATGTATAAGCGAGGAAAGTCATAATAATAATCTTCTTACGAATCCTTTTTGATGAACTAGAATTCCTAGTAAAGGATACCATTGACCCCAGATGTACTTCAATCTTTCAATTAAAGAGTAAGAGTATGTTCTCGAAGGTTTGACCTACATCCCTATGATGCAGTCCTAGTACGGAATAGGAGTATGTTCACGAAGGCGTGACCTACATCCCTATGATACAGTCCTAGTAAAGAGTAGAAGTAAGTTCGTAGAATGGTCTCAAGACGTTTGTTGTTCAAGTCGAAGTATTATTGGTTGGTGGATAATATGAACCAACCTTTGAAAGAGACTTGGAAATGTTTCCGGAGTTAAATTACTATAGTCCAATGACTTAACTAAAGCAAATTTCAGATAGACTCCAATGAAGGTAATTTAACAAAGAGTGACACGGAAGTTAGTCGACTGTCAATATCATCGATGTTTAAGATGTAATTGTTGGATAAGGTGTCTAAGTCCATAACTTATTTGGTACATACTTGACCCGACCCGGCATGGTCCATTTGGGTTGCATTTCATCCAAACGATTTATGGATAATTTTATGAGAATTGTATACTTACGATTTATTAATATATTATAAGTTATAATATATTAATATGAAATCATGTTATTTAATTAGTTTTAGTCTTAAATTAATTATGAATTAATTTAGAGATTAAAAAGAACACTGATTAAATTATGGGCTATTATATTTTATATAGTGTGGGCTAATACTCATTTGTTAATGGGCTAAGCTAATATGGAAGTCCATGGATGATCCATGGAGCTTTTAACCCATGGATCCTTGGAAAGGAAAAGACATGGGTTATTAGGGTTTCACCCTAACCATGCACACTATATAAAGAAGCATATGATGCAAGAAATATGGCTCTAAGTGTAGACTCTAGTTGTGTGAGACTTAGTGATAATCGATTCCACAATAAAGTATACTACTCTCTCAAAGTTTTCCAAACGTTTGTGGTGATTTGTGATTCCATTTGAGGCATTCACACTATTGGTGCTTAGCTCTCAAACTCCAAACAATCAACCATCATCAAAAAGGTATGTATTTCTACTAGTAGTTTTATGATTCATAATCCTTATGCTATGCTAGTTAGGAAGAAACCTTGAAAATTATTATTTGCATGTATTTTAGAAGAAAACATAGATCCAAGGTTTATTAGGGTTGCATGCACACTTAGGAAGTGTTAGATTGCTCAAAAACCCAACAGTGGTATAGAGCCTAGGCTTGTTTTCTTGAATACTTAATGCAAATTGCTGAAAATCGAAGATTATGTGCTGTCTGCACAGCAGACTCGCCGAGTCCAAGACAGAATTCATCCAACTCGGCGAGTTGGTTCATGCACTCGACGAGTTGGACCGCCAGATCGAGTTTTGGTGTTGGAATTGGTCTAGAATCATTACCTTAAACTGTTTTGGACTCATAAAACTTGTTTTTGATGTGGTAATGATGATGGTGGACCAAATTCAAAGTTATAATCAAAATTTCAAGTTTATATGTGTTCATATGATTCTTGAAATTGTTAATGTGGATGTTCATGTTCATATGAGTTTTGTTAGATCATAGGAATTATTTGCAAATTGTTTGTTAGTTAATTCTTGATCTTAATGTGTTTTAATGGAATTCATAATTTGTCCTCAAGTTATGGAATTCCAAAAGTTTTTTCTTTTAAATGTTTTTTTTAAGAAGTCATAAGTTACACTTTAGAAGAGTTTTTCTAATAAATGCTTTTATGGACTTCATAACTTGTCCTCAAGTTATGGATTTCCAAGAGACTCTTCATTAAAAGTATTAAACACTTAATTAAAACTCATAAGTTATGAATATCCAAAAGTTTATGAATTGTTCAAAACTTGCCCTCAAGTTTTGGAATTTTTAAAGTCTCACACAAACTTTAATTCCATACCCTAGAAGTTTTAAAAGTTAAAATTCTACCCTTATACTATTATAAGATTAATGGTTAATTATTATATATATATATATATATATATATATATATGTATAAGAACAAGTCGTTTTACCGTTAGTAGGCCTCATTCACGAAGCCGGTCTATAAGGTGGGTATAAGGTTGTTGCCTATAAAATGGCGACTTAATGGGTGTACACTCTCACCCAACGCTTGCTTGATCGGTGGAGGGTCGTTAGTCGAACGGGTAGGACAATGACTTTAAATTCTCATTAAAAGTATAATGATTATTATAAAGTAACTAAATATTTTTTTATTTAATTCCCAATCTTAGTTACTTTAGGAAAAATGTGAATTTGGTGCTAGCCCATGGAATTCACACTTTGTACCTTACCAAGTCGTTGGTGGAGCGTGTGTGGTTAACCGGCACACTAACTTGGACTAGTAAGGATCACGAAGGGTGAATTAATGTTTGTCATAGATCAATGGAGCGTGTGTGGTTAACCGACACATTGATTAGGTGATAATATTAAGGGTACCAAGTGAATTGGTATGGTTATTCACACCTTGTTTTGTAATCCTCGGCATCCCAATCACAAAATTTGAGAGGGCACACTCGAGATTGAAACATGCCATTGAAAAGTTCAATGAATCTCAAAAGATCTAGGAATTTCAAATCCAATTAAAACCTAACAAATTATTTCGTTTTTCATGGTGGAAATTGGTGAATCGTCATTCGCCTACCTTCAAATATTTTATAGCTTGGATTACGGCATCCCTCTCCCAAATTATAAAATATTGTGTTGGGTCCTAGCCTTAATATTTCATATTGGGTGTTATATTAAGGACTTTGAATCAACTAACTTGATTTTCTCCCATTATAGATGTCTGTTTCAGACAACTATGATCTTCCCAAATCTCTTGAAGATGATGTCCCTCAACATCATGCTTCACTTCCTCCACCTCCTCCAATTATTCTCCCTCACCCACAAGTTCTTGAAAAGTTTAAGGTCACTCAAGCCTTGTTGGCAAGCAAGATCTATATGTGATCACATCTTGGTGATGAAGTCACGTATTGACAAGCTGGGAGAGTTGGGTGTCAAAGTCTTGTGAAAGTTGGATGTTTAATCACCTTCTTGGTAACATAGTGAGTCCCTTTAGGACTACTATGAGACAGACTATGACACGAGCCTTAGTGATCTTAGCTATTTGCTTGGTGCTGCGGAATCAGGAATGATTTGGAACACTAGTAAAGCAAATTTTATTAGAAGATTAACTTCCCAAATCTTAAATGGACATTGGCAATGGTAGCATTGGATATCTAGAAAAAGATTTCTCTTCCCAATGGAAATGGATCAGCCATAGTCAACTCGGTTGACCAAATGGTAAAGAGAAAGGCTAAGTCTGAGATAGTCTCATGTGCCATTACAAAAGGGTCTATATGTTGTATTGCCAAAGGGAGGGACACTGATTGCGAAGCTGCCATATTTACCTGAAAGATCATAAGATTGATCAAGTCAAAAAGTTTGACTCTACTTCAGTTAAAGTCCACTGACTAACTCTATTAAGTTCCTATTTGGAGATTCTTATTACATAATGTGAATGGGTCACATGTTGATGTTTTTAAGAATAAAAGAAAAGATAGGAAGCTTAAAGTAAGTATATGTTGATTCTGATTGCGAAGGTGGGTTACGATCGCATGGTTCGGTAATCAGAATTTTGAGCTGTTGCTTAAGAGTTATAATATATTGCTTATGAATAGATAACAACAAGGTTTTCATGTGGATTGTAAGGATACATTTTTCCGCAAAGTTTAAAAAAAAAAAAGGGTTTTCACTTTATTTATTTTAAAAATATCCTTACAATAGCATCTGTGGAAAATTGTTGCTTATATGTTTCCAGTAATAGCAATATTGGAAAGTGGATTTGATTCTTTCATTTGTGGTAGTGTCTGAATTTACCAAATGAAGAAAGTTTTCCATCACCCAAGTTTCAATTGGACAGAAACTTGGAATCATACAAGTTGTATTGTATGATGAATGAGAATTTTCATCTTTGAAAATTAAGACTAATTCTTTGATCACATGTATATGTGAGTCAATTGAAGGACTAAGGAATTAGGTACACTAGGTGTGCGCTGGTCAAGGTCCACCATAAAGATTGATTTATCATGATTTACTAAAGATTAGTAAATATGATTATACTTATGAGGTTAAGTATAATTCTGTAACATTGGAAAGGTTACAATGTATGACAAAACAAATGAGAATAATCAAATTAGGCAGAAAGATAAAAGTTTCTCAAATCTGAAAGGATGGGAGAGTACTGTAGTATCATATTTCATGATCATCTTAATGATTATGAAACCATATCACAAATTCATACTCTAAGGACGTCTTAGTGCATTGTTATGGCTAAGAAGAGAGGTCATCAATTGTTGGATTGGTTAAAATCAAGAAGATGAGTCATACTTCGTTCCAAAACAATTCTTAGAGTCATACTCCAAGATTGTAACCTTGAGTGACATAAAGGAAGATTTATTAACACTAGTCAAATGTAAGAGTAAAATGTTTTCTACTCTTGTACATTTGAGATTGGTAAGTTGTGATGTCTTGGATGAGACAAAGACCAACTAAGACCAATTGTGTGAAGTGTTAGTCTTGAAAAGAATCCGCACTATCCCTTGAATATTTGTTTTGTCAAGGAATGGTTCTTGACTGGGGAAACTTATATATCAAGGGGACAGTGGGAGCCTTAAAGATCCTGAAAGAGTTTCAAGATTTAATCAAGAGTAAAACATGTAATTTATCACTAGCACATGACTTAAGGTTTGCAACCTATCGTGTTGACATAATTCTTATTTCTGTACCTACTTCAAATAAGTTGAATTTGCATGTGAATTATCAGAGTTCAACTTGGAAGCATTGGTGGGCCTTGTGCTACCAAGGTGACAAGAAACTAAGATTGAACAAGTTTAATCCATGTAGGGCTGAATTTGTCCCTAACCTTATCTTGTGATTATGGTTTTGACAAATTCACATGGATAGGAACTCATACATTATAAAATCTAAGTGTCATAAGGTTTCTCTCCGATTCATGAAAATGATGGTGAGGAAACTCTTTCACTAAGTAGATTTTACATAGATATCAATTGTGTTATTTGCATTTTCAAAAGTCGTTAGTGGAACACGTGTGGTTCACCGGCACACTAACGTGGACTAGTGAGAAATGGCAACGGTTTAAACAATTAATACTATGATTACGGTATCCCTTTTCATAGTTCTGAAAATTGTTTAGACACACATGTGAGCTATCTAAGAAAGGGTGCATGAATCTAAATTTCAGAAGTCCAACAGATTTCTGGAAATATGTCAGAGCTAGTGGGAGCATAAGTGTTATGCTAATAATCATCATGTTAGTGGGAGCATGATAATTATGATTAGTATTGCAAGCTAGCAATGTTAATTATAGAAAACAAAGTTTCAATTCGTGAAGTTGCAGGGGTTGAAAAGTTGTTTTGCTATAATTAAGGGAGAGGAAATTATACTTCATTTCAATTCTAAAGCTTAGATTGAGATTTTAATCATCTTTAGTCAAGAATATATATATATATATATATATATATATATATATATATATATATATATATATGAATTTTGTGTTTGAATGGTTCAACTTGAAGAAATTCTATATATATTGGGTTTTCAAAATTCGATTATGATTACGACATCCCTCTTCATAGTTAAATTTTGAAAACATGGCAAACAAAAAATATTGTAGCAAAAGACTGGTCTAGTATCATGACTTTATGTCAAACATCATGAATTGAGTCCCATATGCTTCGTATATAGGATCGATTGCATGTGCTATAATATTCATCTTTTCTAAATTTTCCAAATGCTTAAGGAATTGAGAAGGGAAAAGTCTAGAACTGGATATGAATAAAGTGATTAAGCAATTGTCGAGGACAATCTGAGGTTCGCCAAAGATTGGTTGCTCAGGGAAAGTTGGAAGTATGATGTAAGTTGTCGGAAAGGACCGTATTGACATGTTCTGAAAAGAAGTAACTCTTGTTCGGAAGTGATAGTCAAAATGGGACTATGGAAATGTCTCCATAGGTGGAAGTTATTCCGTCTATGTAAGATTAGAAAACCTTAATGCAAGAAGGATGTTCAAAGCAATGTACTTTGAATATGAGACTTTCGTTCCATAAAAGTTGACCTTCTTTGGAATACTTTGTAATGACTGGTGACAAGGTTTTGGTGACTTTGTGAATAATCATTACAAGAAGAACATTGCATAAAAGTTTAAAATCTAACAAATTTTTGGTAAATGATAGGAATCGGGGATTCTCACATTTACAATAAGGATTTGGGATTGTGAAATGAGTATCATTGGAATCATGTTCAATTGATCTACATCACAATGTAAGGATCATAGAAAAACATAGTGTGCATACTTGGAGTATGGCATAACTATTGTTTAGAAAAACAAAGTGTACATGCTAGGAGCATGGGACGACTGTTGTTTTATTCAAGTCTTAAGTTGATTGTTTGAAACATTATACAATGAATAATGTGTAATCAATATGGTGATAAATAAAAGGTGGTTCTATTTATATTCAAAAGGGTTCTGAGACCATATTGGATTCGATTATTATTGTGTTTCACTTTGCATGTTTTGACTTCCAAAATAGCTAGGTTATTCTTTCCGAATGACTTCCAAAATAGTCGTTCATATGTTGGAAGTAGGTATGAATCAAGACTGTCATGAATCGAGTTTCTAGATGGCTAAATGGGTTTAGTCATAGAAATGGTTGCTACAACATTCATGAGTGCTCATAAGTTATGAGTATTGGAATAAACCCACGCTCACTTATATCACTTCATGGAATTTATCTCGAGTGATCGTGAGACGGTAATATCATATAAATCTTCAAACCTAGAGATATGAGTTGTTACCTATGAGTTGGTTGTGCATTGATTTCACGTAAACACATCAGTAACTTGATGTTATAAAACGTGCCTTTGTGTACAATTCAACAAGTAGTAGAACAAACATATGAGTCGAAGTTTATCTGTTCCTTCTAGAAATAGAAGCGATATCTGGGCCCCTCGAAGATTTTGTTGTGACCTATGTACTGGCCGGTCAGAACTAAATTGATGTGTTCGATTAAGTTCTTTGTCAAACAAATCGAAAATCAGGAAACAACTGCCAGACAATAAATAAGACATTGTTCTACGTATTTGTCTGGCTGATATCATGAGAACAGAGGATTATATGATCACTTATCTAAAATGGCGCTTCATAGTTCAATAGAGTTTTCGAGAGCTACGATTGTTGGTTGGTTCCTGTAGTAATACACGCAAATATAGTTATTAGACTTATCCAAGTGGGAGTCTGTTGGATAAGGTGTCTAAGTCCATAACTTATGTGGTACATACTTGACCCGACCCGACATGGTCCATTTGGGTTGCATTTCATCCAAACGATTTATGGATAATTTTATGAGAATTGTATACTTACGATTTATTAATATATTATAAGTTATAATATATTAATATGAAATCATGTTATTTAATTAGTTTTAGTCTTAAATTAATTATGAATTAATTTAGAAATTAAAAAGAAGACTGATTAAATTATGGGCTATTATATTTTATATAGTGTGGGCTAATACTCATTTGTTAATGGGCTAAGCTAATATGGAAGTCCATAGATGATCCATGGAGCTTTTAACCTATGGATCCTTGGAAAGGAAAAGACATGGGTTATTAGGGTTTCACCCTAACCATGCACACTATATAAAGAAGCATATGATGCAAGAAATATGGCTCTAAGTGTAGACTCTAGTTGTGTGAGACTTAGTGGTGATCGATTCCACAAGAAAGTATACTACTCTCTCAATGTTTTCCAAACGTTTGTGGTGATTTGTGATTCCATTTGAGGCATTCACACTATTGGTGCTTGGCTCTCAAACTCCAAACAATCAACCATCATCAAAAAGGTATGTATTTCTACTAGTAGTTTTATGATTCATAATCCTTATGCTATGCTAATTAGGAAGAAACCTTGAAAATTATATTTGCATTTATTTTAGAAGAAAACATAGATCCAAGGTTTATTAGGATTGCATGCACACTTAGGAAGTGTTAGATTGCTCAAAAACCCAACAGTAATAAGTTCACGAAAATTGACCTTGTAGTAGGTGTTACATCACATCTGGAGTAGAAAAGTCTTTGATAGCATAAAGACCTAACTAAAGTACTTACAGTACAAGGTAGTCACATAGATAAGTGCTATACAGAATATAGACAGGAACATGGTTCTTTAAAACAAAGAAGGAAGTAAAGTATCTCCTACTAGCGACGGACACCCCTATGGTGAACCCTTAGTTCAGCTAGTTGATGTTCCATATCAAGTAGGTATCTTTCGTACACTATCTAACGTACTCAGAGCTCTATGACTTCGGCTTGGGTTTTAGCTAGTGCTTGCAGCAGGGTTTCATGGTTTCTCTCAGATCTCCCACGTGTTTGTTTGAGGCGATTGGTAGAGATGGTATGCATTCTTGCATTGGCATTAACCTCTTCGATACGTTGGAGAGCCATCCTGCTCTGAATTTCGTTTCAGGCAACTCTACGGATCAGGATTGGTAGAACTCTGTCTGCTGAGCTCCTTTCATTTACGTTGTAGAAGCTTCGGTCTCCATTAAACGGCATAGGTTGATCTTGCTCTTCGCTCCATGTTTCCAAGCATTCTACCCAAGGAGGCGTCGGGCCATGAAAAGTTGGACAAGGGTTAGGATTTGGAATGGGAGATACCGGAGGTAGGTTCTCAACCTCAGGTTCGGAGTTATCATCATCTGAAAGGTCTTCAGCATGGTGATCATCTAAAGGGATTGGATGATCATTCTCGAGTTCTTCTCCAAACCATCCAGCATTGCCTTCATTCGGAAGGTATAGGTTGCCGTGGGGATGGAGTCCAGCCATGTTATCTACGCGAGAATTGGGGTAAGGAAATAACTATTAGACGAACTATCTAGATAATTATTAGAAAATCTTCATTAGTTATATCACTATTTGTAAAGTGCATACCAGTTATATGTAATCAAAACATGATAGGCCTTTGAATAAGTGACCTTAACTCCAAATTCACAAGGAATAGGGGCAAAGCAAAATTTTCACATATTCTAAGTCTATAACATCCTAGTTACATATAACCTTAGTGTATCCACTTAGAAACTATCAACTTAGTAATGAAGATCCTTTTTAGTTCTCAAGTAAGTACTTATAGTAACACAAAATACTCCTATAGTATTTTAGACTTAGGTTCTGTTATAATGTTCTCATTATGGTAGTGTTGTTAAGTTTTTAGACTTGTTGACGCATCACAACCATTCTTGGGCATGTGCTAATCACTCCTTGGACTAGCATAGTTGATCAGGCTATGCCACTCCCAAGACTGACCATACATCCCCGAGCTTACCTGTGATATTCAACAATCGTAATACTTTTGTTCTTGTCATTGTGACACGGATTTTAGTATGAATGCAGGCACGTATACTTTGTTAAATATTTTATTATTTAAAAGTATAAACTCTTGGTTGGAGTATTTTTAATCCCATTGTATTTATAGTTAGTATATCTTTTATGGGTTGATATACTCAATTCACTATAATCAATGCTCTGATACCAATCTGTCACACCCCAAAACCGAGAACGGCGGAAACGTTCTGGGGCGGAGGACGTCATGTAGTGTATCACAACAATGTAAAGTAGTAAACAAGCAACAGCATCATCTATTGCATTAATAGTATAATTTTAATTACAAGTGTGTTCTTTCATATCATAAATAACATAATGAATGTTCAAAATAAAAGACGAGTCTTGACTGCTTCATCTTCACAAAACCTGGTCATCGTACCTGTCTAATTGTGACCTGAGAATACAAGTTATTTTGAAAGCGAGTATCAACAATAAAGCTGGTGAATTCATAAGTATTAATGTGTCTTTGATTTGTAAAAACTGTAAAGTAAAGACTTGTAAACATTTGGAGAAAAATTTGGAAATGTTTGTAAGTAATTGTAAACATTTGAAAACCCTAAAAAATCCTATATTTCCTACTAGAATAAAAGTAGTCTTCTACGAAGACTCAACTATTTTGTAAGAAAGCATCACTATAAATGTGACGGTTTTTCCTTGTCTAACTATTAATATAAATGTTATAGTCTACCTCGTCGATTATGTGTATGAGTCACAACATGAAGGTAATAAGGAAGAATAGTTTATCTATATCAAGTATATCCTACCTCATCGTTCATGTGAATGTGTCATAAAGTAAAGGAAGGAAAATAATATAATAACTAAAAATGTATCCTTTTGCATTAGGATATTCACGACGTGGAAACTCGCCGAACAGTACAACCGTAGACACCCGTCGATGATCATTTTCCCTACTATAGCTAACAGCCTTGGGGTGGAATGGTAAGTCCCGAAACGTTTGTAACAGATCCTATGTAATAATATCTATTAAACGTATTAATGTAAACGTGTTCATGTAAGCGTATCTATGTAAACGTTTTCTTGTAAGCATATTCATGTAAGCGTATCTATGTAAACATATTCATGTAAGCGTATTCATGTAAGCGTATCTATGTAAACGTATTCATGTAAGCGTATTCATGTAAGCGTATCTATGTAAACGTATTCATGTAAGCGTATTCATGTAAGCGTATCCATGTAAACGTATTCGTGTAACATGTAATGTATTAGTATAGACTCATGAATGAACTGACTCTTGTGTGATTCTTTGTACATGGAATGGTAAGTAATATCTCGTAACTATACCTATTATAGTTACAAGTAATGTATGTGCATAACTAAAAGTATGCCTTTGCTACCCAAAGGTACTGAATTGACTGAAGGAACTTTTATGTCTATATATGTATAAATGATATATAACTAATATTTAGACGACATTCAGACGGGTAACCGATGCCCTAAGACCACATCCCAACGAGGAAAAGGAAATAAATCGAGCTAGCCACCCTAAGTCCTTTAAACATTATTTATATAACTATACATATCTAGGCATGCATTTGACAATATAAAAGCATAAAAGAAGTTTTGTAAAACATTTGAAAAGTATAATACTAATAAACGATGAATTAATGTCAGTTTATAAAACGATTTGAAAGTATTTTGTTTGATAAGACAGTTTAAGTATAAAGAAAACCTTTGTTCGAAACACATTTGTAGCAGAGTTTGAAAGGAAACATACAGTTTGTAAAGCAGTTTGATAAAGAGTTTTAATACGTAAAAACGTTTATGAAAGTCATTTGAAGAAATCTGTTTGGTAAAACAGTTAACGTTTAGTAAATCCATTTGCATGCTAGTTATTAATCACATGTGATTGATATAATTACTAAACATGATTCAACTTGTATCCTCCCCATAAAGCATTTACAAATATTTAAAAACATTTAAAAGGTTAATTAAGGGGTTTGAACTCACCTGCAGTGAGTGGATCGGATGGAAGTGTCGGACACGTGTTCGGTGTCAAGTGAAGACTTAAACACACACAATGATCCTAATAACATATGAAGACATATGTATATATACAATTAGTGATTATTAAACTAATTAAACACGTGTAAACATCCTAATGTGAGGAAAAACACTTTGCTTAAAGTGTTAGGAGGCTATCGGGTTGCAATAAAGGTGTGCAAGGCCTTATACAGGAGTTTATGGTCAATGGACCATGTTTGTTGGAGTTTACGGCCCAGGGGAGTTTACTCCTAGCCGTAAACTCTCAATTGTATCACCAAATGAGGCTTAAAACTATTATAACTTAATTGGTTAAGTGTTCCAAGGCTTAAACAAGAGGTTGGGTGGTTTTAAGGTCCAAGAATGGCCTTGTATGGTGTTTGCAGCCTGGGGACCACTTCCCCATGAGTTTACGGCCGTAAACTCATGGTCTGAAGTACCAAATCGTGTATTGAAGTCCTTAGTTCAATGATGTAAGGTTCTATGCTAAGTTCCAAGGCTTACTAAGGTGTTAGGGTGTCATTTGCACCCTTAAAAGGGGTTTACGGTCCAAGCATATGTCTTGGCCATAAAATCCTTGAATCCTATGATTCCTTATGTTTTCTAAGCCCTAAACATGATAAACCTAGTGTACAATGAGTTAGAACAAGAGTACTTGCGATCTAGGAGCTTGAATGGTCGATTTTGGTCAAGAACACTAGTGTGTGTTCTTGGTGGAACTTGAAGATCTATAAAATGGAATGCTTTCACGGATGAAATCATGTAAGATTACTAGTTCATGCAAGATATCAACTAGTTAAGACAATAAGCTTACGAGATTTGAAGATCGGGGACGAAGATCGGGATGATACTTGAGAGGATTTCAGCCAAAAGGAAGGAATGAATGAAACAAATGGCCAGAACTTGACCTTATAGGAGGAGTTTACGGCCCACATGGAGTGTACGGCCGTAAACTCCCTTGTGGTGGTCGTGAACTCCTGGTCAAGGTGTTCCAGATTTGTCCTTTGAGCTATATATTCAGCAGATAAACCCCGACACTTATTCCTTAAATGTACAAGGCTCAGAACGTTAAAATAAACTCCTAATTGTGCTAAAAAATAACAACAATGAGTTTAACTTTTAATGAAGTGTTTGACTGAACTGGATGGAAAATTTCGGGTTGTCACAGGTCAACTCGTCTAACTCAATTAATTAAATAGGTTGGGTTTGGTAAAATTGTCAACTTGTTTTCAATGTGCCAACCCATATAACTTTAATATATATATATATATATATATATATATATATATATATATATATATATATATATATATATATATATATATATATATATATATATATATATATATAATGTAACACTTATTTAAATAATATGATGTATTAATCAAAATATTAATTTATAAATTATAATGTTTTATTATTATTTATATTTTGAAAAATACAATCCTAATTCACATACTTTTTCTTAGCACCATAATACTAGCTACTAACCAAAATCACTTTGAAATTAAACATTTTAATGTTATTTGAACGATTTATTTGTATTTGTGAATGAGGGTGTGTTTTTGCCATATTTTAAAATGTCATCTATGTTTGAAACTAATTTAAGTGGTATAATCTTTAGTTGATTTATTTACTTTTTTTATTTTAAACGGGTTAACCAAAGTTTAACCAATTTATTTAGTAATTTTGATTAGGAATTACATATATATGTCAAGCAAGTAACAACCATTTGTCTAAAAGGTTGGATTGAGTTGAAAATATCAACACATCTAAATAAATAGGTTGGGTTATGTTAAAATATTCAACCTAATTAATAAATTGGTTAAATTCAAATCCAATTCAGATCGACCCATTGCCAACTCTAATTTAGGATATTGATTTAAATTATGCTAAGTTAAGATATCTTTCGGGGACAAAATCTAGGATATCCCCAGACCCCAATATATTTATATAGTTTCATTTATTTTTATTTTGAAATTCTATTACCTTGGTTTTGATTTAGGATATCGATTTCAATTATGCAGATGCAGATTTCTTCCCAAACAAAATTTGGGGAAAACCCATTTGTTCTTGAATAGTGAAAAACATAGTTTAATTTGATTTTGGTACTCTTTAAGATTTGCTTGTGGTTTCTATATATGTATGTTTGATTTGTGTTTCTTTGAATAGTTGGATCGTCATGAAAGGGTTAATGACATAGGAGGGCGATAATGTTTTAAGTTTGTCCATATTAGGTCCTTAAGGCTTTTTTGTACATATTACACTAATATGGTTTGTTATAACCATTTAAAAAATGTAATAAGGTTTTAATTTTGTCCATATTAGGTCTCTAAGGTCTTTTTTGTATATATTACACCAACATGATTGTTATAACCGTTTAAAGAGGGGTAATAAAGTTTTAATTTTGTCTATATTAGGTCTCTCTCTTTTTTTTTTTATAAATATTATTATCATTTCATCTAACTCTTTTACAATTTATATTAGTATCTAGTTAGATGACTTTATCCTTTAATCTTCTCATTTTAGTTGCCCATTCACCATAACCATGGTTTCAATTAAAAGATCACCTAACAATTTTTTTTTTTGTCATTTATAAATAAATCTAAAAAAAACCTAATAATAATCAAAGTCTTAATGATTAAAGTTATGTTTGGCACACCACAGCTAGCTGATAAGCCAGTTTATTTTTTGATCTTTTTTAAGCTGTTATGTTTAGCAAGCCAAAAAGTAGTTTATAAGCTAGCGTTTTAAAAAGCTACTTAGACTAGTTTTTTTAAAGTTTTTTTTAATTTGCTAATATACCATTTAATTAATTAAGAAAACATATTTTTTAAATGCCCGTTTATATCATTATATAAATTTCAGATAGTTTAAAAAGCCAGTGGCAGAGCTAGGGTCAAAGTAAAAAAGTATTCCTGACAAGTAATGGGGTATCCCCGATAAATGATGGCATATCAGGGATACCCCATTGGTGAAGTCATTACTTATCAGGGATACTCCATTACTTTTCGTGAATACTCGTTTACTTTGACCCTCACTAGCTTATAAGCTATCTGAAATTTATATAATGACATAAAAAGACATTTAAAAAAATATATTATTTTAATTAATTAAGGGGTATACTTGGAAATTAAAAAAAAAATCTTTCAAAAAACTAGTTTATGTAACTTTTTAAAACGTTAGCTTATAAACTACTTTTTGGCTTGCCAAACATGACAACTTAAAAAATATCGAAAAAGTAAACTAGTCTATCAGTTACCGGTGTACCAAACATAAAGTTAATCATTAAGATTTTGATTATTACTAGTGTGTTTTTTTTTTGTAAAGGTGATAAAAAATTATTATGTAGCATTTCAAATGAAACCATGGTTGTAGTGAGTGGACGACTAAATGAGAAGATGAAATGCTAAAACTGTTTAATTACATATTAATATAAATTGTAAAAGAGTTAGATGAAATGATAAAAATATCAAAAATAGGGACCTAATGTAAACAAAATTAAAACCTTATTACCCATTTTTAAACGGTTATAACAATCATGTTGGTGTAATTTTTACAAAAAAAGACCTTAGGAACCTAACGTGAACAAAATTAAAACATTATTACCTTTTTTTTTAACGATGATAACAAATCATATTGGTGTAATATCTACAAAAAAAAATTTTGAAGGACCTAATATGAACAAATTTAAAACCTTATTACCCTCCTAAATCATTAACCCGTCATAGAAATAAGACGTTAGTGGGAGGCGTTGGATAGTAGTGTTTGACTGTTTGTATATTGTCACCGGAGAAGAAGATAACGGGGATAAGAAAGTCGTCGAAATCAAGAAATGATATGAAAGTCATGTGTTACAACTTACAATTGAAAATCTACTATCAAACAAGTTTTATTCATAGAAACTATCAATCAATGTAATTAAGTATATTGAAAAATTATTTTATACATAAAAACGTTTAGAAGAAAAAAACGCGTTTCGTGATACACACAAATTCAAATCAAATATGTCGCCCGTGATACACACAAATTCAAATCAAATATCTTAACTTCTTTCCATAAATTAATTGATTACAGTTTGCTCATATAATTACAAAGATTGAAATCCACATTATTCAATGCTAAACAAATTAGAAATATAATATTCCATGAGTTAATACTTTCAATTATTCATTAAAAATAAATACAAAACAACATGTTTTAGTTTAAAATAAAATTAAAATCTTGAAGAATGAAGTTCATATATATATATATATATATATATATATATATATATATATATATATATATATATATATATATATATGGGTAAAGTGAATATACCTAACAACCTTATATAAGCTTAGGTACCTAACCTCATCAAACTACATTATTTTGCATTAAATTTTCATTGCAATCATCCAAGGTTCTTAAACTTCATCCCTAAACTTGATTTACTTCAAAAAATGTTGGAAATTTATCATTATATTTCTCCGACATCTTTTCATTTGTAGCGGTAGGATATGAAGTCCATCAGGTGGTATTCGATAGAAAGACGTGATGTAAAAGAAAGATATTGGTGAAAGTCCAAAGATTTTGGAAGTAATCAAGTTATGGGGTTGAAGTTAAAGAACCTTAGGCAATTACAATGTAATTATGATACAAACCGATGTAGTATTATGGAGTTAGGTAGCTAAGCTTATATAAGGTTGTTAGGTATATTCACTTTACCCTATATGGGTAAAGTGAATATACCTAACAACCTTATATAAGCTTAGGTACCTAACCTCATCAAACTACATTATTTTGCATTAAATTTTCATTGCAATCATCCAAGGTTCTTAAACTTCATCCCTAAACTTGATTTACTTCAAAAAATGTTGGAAATTTATCATTATATTTCTCCGACATCTTTTCATTTGTAGCGGTAGGATATGAAGTCCATCAGGTGGTATTCGATAGAAAGACGTGATGTAAAAGAAAGATATTGGTGAAAGTCCAAAGATTTTGGAAGTAATCAAGTTATGGGGTTGAAGTTAAAGAACCTTAGGCAATTACAATGTAATTATGATACAAACCGATGTAGTATTATGGAGTTAGGTAGCTAAGCTTATATAAGGTTGTTAGGTATATTCACTTTACCCTATATATATATATATATATATATATATATATATATATATATATATATATATATATATATATATAGTTGTTGTAAACAAATAAATAAGTAAACATGTATTTTTAAATCAAATATTTTGCAAGGGAAAACTATTATAGCGTTTTAGGTATGATTACCCACTCAATTCTTTAATATTTTAAAATAATACCATGTGAATCCAAAGCTACTGACTTTCCGACTTTCCTTGCCACGTATCCTTACCATTCCCTATAAATATAAATCCCAACACAACCTATTCTCAAAACACGAATAACCTTCAAAATCATTCAAGATTTCAAAATAATCATCTCCGATTTCTTTTTACAAAAATCTGAACGACAAAACATGGCAGGTTTAAGGTTGAATTTGGCGGTGATGATGGCGCTCATGCTAGCATCTGTGCAGTTTCACAACACGGCGGCTCAGACAACCCATGTGGTCGGCGACGCCTTGGGCTGGAATATTCCTCCCAATGGACCTTCTGCTTACACCACCTGGGCATCAGGTCAGACCTTCAGTGTCGGCGATGTTCTTCTCTTTAACTTCACCACCGGATTCCATAACGTCGCTGAAGTATCGCAGGCGGCGTATGGCCCATGCACCACCACCAACCCCATCTCCATCGCCACCAACGGCCCCGCTAGAGTCACCTTGAATGCACCTGGCACACACTATTACGTCTGCACCGTTGGAACTCATTGCCAAATTGGTCAGAAGTTAACCATCAACGTCTCCGCAGGGTCGACCACCCCTGCTCCAGCCCCGACATCCGCCACTCCTGCGCCGGTTTCTCCACCAACCACCACCCCGACCCCTGCCCCCACCACAACAACTACTCCACCAGCATCCTCACCTGTACCTTCTGCTGGGGAAGCCAGCCCAATATCACCACCCACCTCCGGTCAATCTCCCTCAGGGAGTAATGCACCTTCTCCCACCGATAGCACCACTCTACCACCACAATCACCCAGTTTTGCTCCATCTTTCACCGCCGTGGTGCCCTTCAGTTTCTTGGCGATCGCTTTAGCTTTCTTTTATTAAATCTAGTGGTTAATTGAGACGTGTGTACGTAAATTATTTTTGTTTGGATTTTTCTTTTTAATTTTGTTTATGTACTTATTTAATACAGATTGATATTGCTTTATGTTAAACATATTATTTCATCATTTTTTTTTTGAAAGGGAACGTTCCCCTGTTTGACTACATAACAGGAACACTATTACTCTGTCATCGTCGTTTCTATAAAAAAAAAAAAAAAAAAAAAAAAAAATCGTTTCCAAAAAACTGTCATAATTGTCTAAATGAAAATGATGGCAAATTTTATAACGGGAGAGGTTGATTCTTTATGAAGTTTACATATATGGTATAAGTTATTCAATTTAGTATGAGGACCTTATCTATACGTAAAAGCCATTGGTCTTATAAAACTAGATGATAACTTATACAGTTATACTATTGGATCATATAAGTGGGCAAGAGGCGCTGTTAACTGATTCAGGTTAGGGCTTGGCCAGAGATTGGTTAAAGAAAGGCTCTCTTAATAGAGGTTTAGTTGAAGAATACCCAACGGCTACAGACTACAGTGCTTAAGAAGGCCCTAGAGGTGCACAAAAAAACTGGTTTACAATTAGAAATTGGTTTTCAAAACAACCTAAAACCTAAAAATACCACAAATAGACAAAAAAAAAATAGGGGATAATTTCTAAATTTAGTCATAAATTTTGATTTTTCCAGCTATAGACATACATTCCGCCGAGGACCCTCTGCGGACCTCAGCGGAATGGATCTTGAGAGTTTTTTTTTTTTTTTTTTTTTTTTCACATCGATTCTTCGGGGTTTATATTATTTCCACAATTAATTATTTTCAAATAAATATTATAATAGTATGATATCTTTTCTTAAAAATAATTCGTTTGAGAAATGAATATAAACCTCAAAAAATCGATGTGAAAAAAAAAAAAAAAAAAAAAATTAAAGATCCATTCCGCGGAGCTACCTCTGAGAAAAGAACTCATTCCGTGGAGGTAGATCCGAGGAATGGATCTTTAGTGTGTGTTTTTTTTTAATACATTGATTTATTTACGATTTTGTCATTCCGCGGAGCTACAGTAGATTCCGTAGAGCTCCGCGAAGCTACCTCCGTGGAATGCATGTCTATATCTGGAAAAATCCATTTTTATATCTATTTTTTGAAAATACCCCCTATTTTTTTTTTTTGACTATTTACGGTATTTTCCCATTTTAAAAACCGGTTTGGTTGAAACTGATCTGGCGGATTATATCGGTTAACTATAATTAACCTAACGATTTATATCAGTTTCAAACTTATAAAAACCGACCTTAATGTAGTTAAATTATTGTTTTCATCTATTATTTAATAAATCTATTGTTTATATAAGGTTTTAAAGGTTCTCAAGAACGGTTTTGACTCGTAGTGTCTCGGTGCCTGGTAAATAGTTTTCTAAAAATTAAAACTTACAAATTGTTGTTTCGAACCCCCCCCCCCCCCCCCCCCCCCCCCCCAAAAAAAAAAAAAAAAAAAAAAAAAAGGTCTTGAATGGTTAGAAAATATCTTAGCTCAAGACATAACCATGACTTTTGCTTATTGGCCCGTTTGTTATCAACAAATAAAGTTTTTTAAATTATGACATCAAAAGCAAGTTTGGTAAAATACAAAAAACTAGCAAAAATATAGGTTTTTTTAAACCGGTTTCAAACCGAACCTAACTATTCCTGTAGGTTTGTAATATTTTTGCTCGGAAATAGTTTTGAAGTCAATCCGATTTTGACTCAATCTAGGTATGACTTTTGTTGACCAAAATCAATCTGATTTGGATAATTTATGGCACCTTTGAACAATGGCAAAGGATGTGGCCCACTTCCTTAAGTGAATTTATAACACCTTGTTCATGTCTTATAACATGAATTTAATAATCTAACTCTCAAAGCCACCTCATCTGTACCAATACTACTAGAGATTGAAAGACTCGTAGATCAACTAAACGATATAGGTAATTTGGTTAAAAAACAAAGGCTCGTGGTTTAATGTATTAATATTGGTCTTTACATAATACATGACACCAACACAACCTTCCTCTTTTTTTAATCAACTTAAAACATGTTTGAGATTGAGTATAATCATTAACTTTCTCATGAAGGTACACCGACTCCTAACATCCATATAGTCGATAACAACCATCCTATTTACAATAATAGGTTGTGAACGTATCAGAATTGCCCACCACTCTTTTGTTGCTTTAATGATCATCAATTTGAGGAATGTTGACCCTACCACATGGTTATCATAACACAATCACCAATTAGGGTGGGCGATCCCAACAACAACAAATATTACACCACTAAACCACATCCCACAATACGCTAGCCTATAAGGTTACTCATTATAGCACATATGAACGCGAAACACTAGCATGTCTCAAAACATTGAAAAAATGGAAAGTCGAACTACTTCAAACCAAATTCGAATTACGCACAGATTCTAAGTATCTACTTGGCTTTTGGCGATATAAATTACAAGAAGATTATTTTCCAGGGCGATTGATTCGTTGACAATTACAATTACATCAATTTCATCCATACCTCAAGTATATCAAAAGCGCCAACAATCATATAGCAGACACATTGACAAGAGAATGGAAGCCATCATAGCGCAACAACTAAAAACATCCTTACTCAAATATGTAAGAAACACTGTTCATGGAAGACTAACGTCAGCCATGACCAAAGCACACATCATTCAGTGGAAGAAATTGTAATAATGATTTGTAATGAAGATTGGTTCGAGGACGATTGATTTGGTGGCGGGAGGAATGACGAAAGCAATAACGTATTGAAGACATTACTGAAGACATGCGTCCTTTCATTGTGGAAGGAATTGTAATTATTTGTCATTATAATTATTTGTAATTTGTCTTTGTATGATTATTGTTTTCGGTAGAAAATGTGATATAAAGTAGGGTTTAGGATATGAAATAAAGTGTGTAACCCTCAATAGTTTTATTCATATGGGCAAATGTCCTATTTATATGCTCAAGAGAGTCGGTTACATAATTAAGTTAAGTTGCAATCGTTTGATTGCAATACGACATACGTATTTACAATATAACCCCCTAGACTATTGAGGGTTACACACTTCTTCCTCTGTTGAAATAGTTGTTTTATTTCTGAATGGTAGAGCCCTATCCAAACATACCCAATGTTATCCATATAATCATTCTTATAATTTAGACAATCCATCTCGATGCATCATTCAGGTATAATCCTATCCTAATTTTCTATTAATTCTATCATGTCTTTAATTGTAATTATTTGTCATTATAATCATTTGTAATTTGTCTTTGTATGATTATTATTGTCGGTAGAAAATGTGATATAAAGTAGGGTCTAGGATATGAAATAAAGTGTGTAACCCTCAATAGTCTAGGGGGCTATATTGTAAATATGTATGTCGTATTGCAATCAAACGATTGTAACTCAATTATGTAACCGACTCTCTTGAGCCTATAAATGGGGCCTTTGCCCATATAAATAAATAAGTTAAGTTTGAGTGTCTAAGACTTAACTTGATCTCAAAGTTCTTCCTCTGTTGAAATAGTTGTTCTATTTCTGAATAGCAGAGCCCTATCCAAACATACCCAACATTATCCATATAATCATTCTTATAATTTAAATAATCCATCTCGGTGCATCATTCAGGTATAATCATATCCTAACTTTCTATTAATTCCGTCATGTCTTTAATTTTGGTATCAGAGCTATGTTTCGTTTTTATCATCTTTATTATAAATATGAGTATTAATCTATTTCATTCAAAATAAAAATATTCATCATGCACCATTATAAATGTTATTATATTCATGTATATCATTTTCCATACTCATCATAAAGTTTAATAGACATATTAAAAGCTACTATCACCATCATTTCTCAAACAAAAATAAATTTCTGTTCTTATAGAATTATAATCATAAGTTTTTCAAATCTAAATACTACTAAGCAAGAATTAAAATTTTTTCGTAAAACATTGAAACAATCTAAAAAATTTCTTTTAAAATTAAAAATAGATTCTAGCATATCAATAGTTAATTGTATATCTAATATTGAAGCAATACATGTAATAAATAATAGTATAAATTGGAAACAAGAAAAAATAAAAATCTAGAAGATAAAATTACAAAACTAATCTGTTAAATATGTCTTAAGAAAGAGAAAATTCACCAACCATTATGAGTAACGAAGAAAATGAATTTGGATACACTTTTGGTGCTTTAATTAAGAAAAATAATATTAATAAAGATACTATAAAAAAATCAAATTTTACACTATCAGAAAAACATAATTTTAGAAATAACCGAATAAAAAATTTCTTTTCTAGAAAAATATTATATATTATGGAAAAATTATAGGAAAAGAACCAATACTTATAAAATCAATTCAAGGAAATATTATTATACGCATAATTAATAAACGACAAATTAAAAATAGATTATCTAATATTAAAGAAGTTGATAGAATAAAAATTGCTTATATTCATATATCAACTATTCAAGTGATTTTAAAAAGTACTTTTAGCAATTTAGATACACCAATAGAATTAGAAATCAGAAATGATCGTATAATTAATAATCAAGAAAGTATTATTGCAAAAGGAAAAGGTAATTTAATTGAAGGAAAAATAAAATTTAATATTAATATTCAACTAGGATTAAGTCTTAAAGATAAAAATCTAAGTAATAGTATTATTGTACGATATAAATTATTAAGACAAAATTTCATGTTAAAAGGTAATTGTCTGTTTACTATTACATATCAAATAAATTATGCGTTAACAAATTCTCATCATACTATTACATTTAAAACAGAAGATAGAATTTATATAGATAAATTATTTACCCATTTATTATCACTTGAATCACCAAATATAACTAATAATAGAATAATTAATGAAAATAATTTTCAACCAATAATAACTACTCCGTTAATAAAAAGAAATCAAATTATAGAACCTCCAATTTTAACTATAACAAGTAGATTCTCCATCTCAGAATGTCAACATACAATATCTATTGAAAATCAAAATGAAAAATTAGAAGATATTAAAGAAATGATTAGATCATTAAGTTTAACAATATGACATAATCATCTAGTAATTCTTTAAAATATTTTAAAACACTTGAAGGTTTATATCAAAATACAAAACCATGCATACCTAATAAAGAAATGATTATAGAAATACCACAAAATTTACCACAAGGAACAATATATAATATTGGTCTTAGTTTTGAAGAAGATAAATCAATAGGAGATAAATTAAATATAATTAGTCAAAAATTATATAATATTATAGAAATAGAAAGTTTACTTGTATTAAAACAAATTCCTGAACTATTACAAAGTTTAACTTAACAGAAAATATTACGTGAATAATATTTAAAAATAAAAACTATTAAAGATGAACCACTTAAGAAAGAACCAGTTAAACAAAAATCACTCACTATTAAACCACTTTTTAGATGGTAAAAATAAATAATGAGCAATAAAACCCTAATATATTGTAATTTCGATAATAAATATAAAGTTAATTTAATTAAAAAATTATGGAAAGATTTAGAAAATTCCACAAAACATTTAAGAGAAAAAGTATCTGAAGCACACGAACTAATTTCTAAAAGCAAGAATTATACTGCATATCAATTAATTAAAATTGGAAGATTAAGAACTCAAATTAATCATTTTAAAATAGTAATAAAAACATTAACAATTCAGTTAATTTTCTTTCAGACACTTTAATAATTTGTTAAAATGAATTCAAAAGTACAAATTAATTCTTCAAAAGATAACATGCTTTGGACTAATATATTAAAAAACCATTGGAAAATAAATTCTAATATCTCTAATACCATTCAACATTTAGAAAATACTTTATCATCTCAAGAAAACTATTTGTTAAGATTACAATTTGAAAATGAAGAATATAATAATCAATTAAAAAAGATATCTCGATTACAAGAAGGGATTAAGAAATACAAAAAATCACAAAATCATAATTTAAAAACAATACGCAATGTTTCAACCATTTTAACAAACACAACTTGTTAATATGGAAACTTTGCACATATATAGAATTTTATAAACTAACTCTAATAAGTAAAAGAAAAACAAATATTAATCCAAACAATACCTTTATTACAACTAAAATACAAGAAAAAGAATTAGTCTCATATATAGATATAGGAGCTACTCTATGTTTCGGAAGAAGAAAGACATTAAATAAATGGAAAAAATTAGAAAAACCATTAAAAATTACAATTGCCGATAAATCAATTCACAAAATTTGGTTCGTAGGAAGAGACATAGATATGTTAATTGAAAAGGCACCATTTAAAAATCTAACTATATGTCAACATGATTCAGGAATAGATTTAGTAATAGGAAATAATTTTCTTAAATTATATCAACCATTTATACAAACAAATGATCATATAAGTCTCAATTACTCGATAAAAATGTATTATAAAAACTGCAATTATCAAACATTTTGATCTTATTAAAATAATCAAACAAGAAGTTGGTTTTCAACTACGTATATTACTAATGTTCGCTAAAGAAATTGCTGAAAAACAACTTGAAGAAGTATGTAGTGAAAACCCGCTAGATCATTTAAAATATAGAAATAATCAAGAAATAATAATATTATTAAAAAATCCAAATGATGAAGTTAATATTTCAAATAAAATTCCATATAGTATAAAATATGTTTCGGAATTTAAACAAGAATGCACTGAACTACTAGAAAAAGGAATCATTTGACCTAACACAAGCCCTCATTCCACACCTGCATTCTATATAGAAAATAATAATGAAATAAAACGGGGAAAACGAAGAATGGTAATTAATTATAAAAAAATGAACGATGTTACTATAAATTACCACGAAAAGAATATATTTTAGAAAAAATAAAAGGAAATACACATTTTAGTACATTTGATGAAAATCCGGATATTGGCAATTACGTTTACATGAAAATACAAAACCACTAATGCTTTTTCATATCCTCCTCAGAAGTACTATGAATGGAATGTCCTTCCATTCGGTTTAAAACAGGCACCAACAATATATCAGTGATTCATGGATGAAACTTTAAATGGTTTAGATCATATTTGTTTTGCATATATTGATGATATAATTGTTTTTACAAAAGGAAATGAATAAACGCACATTGATGCAGTCATCATGGTTTTACAAAGAATTAAAGAAAAGGGTTTAGTTTTATCAAAAAAGAAATCAAAACTTTTTCAATCTACATTTGAATATCTCGGATTAAAAATTGGAGAAAATTGTCAATTATCGTTAACAGACAATATACGAGAAAAATTAAATATGTTTCCTGATAAACTTGAAAATAGAAAACAAATACAACGATTTCTTGGTTGTTTAAATTATATTGCAGAACAAGAGTTTTTGAAAAACTTAGCAAAAGAAAGAAAAATTTTACAAAAGAAAATGTCAGAAAAAATACCTTGGTCTTGGACCAATACAGATACTATTTTGGTACAAAGTATAAAACAAAAAATTCAAGTTCTCCCCACTTTATTTAATGCAAAAATCGACGATTTTCTAATTGTGGAGACAGATGCATCACAAGACACTTGGGCAGGATGCCTAAAAACAATTATACGTGGAAAATTATTATTGAGATTAGATAGTGAGGTTTGAAGAGGGGGGGGGGGGGGGGGGGGTTAATATATCCTACATCGGTGAAACATTGTCTTATAAGTGGTTATATATGTTAAAGTCTCCCCGCACTCCATAAGGGATCTCTTGTAGAGACAATCTGGGGTCGCCGCTTCTTCTCTCTCATAGTCATTGTCGTTGCTCCCCTTTTCTTACACAACGAAACCGTCTCTAGTCGCCGCTTCTTCTCTCTTCATCTCCGACGAGCAATCGATGTTATAACTCATCGTCATAGCTCTACCACTGTCCTTATCTTTGTTTTTTATGTTTATTTGTTTCCAATTTAAATCATCTCCTTCCGATAAAATTGCACTCACCTTTGTGGCGGCGGCGGCCGGAGGGGGGGGGGGGGGATGTTAGTGATTAGGGTTAGGCTAATACTCATTAGGGTATAGGTTATGCAAAGAACCCATTTGTGTTCATATTTATATTTATATGAGGTTAAATCCTCATTCAAATCTAATATCTTTAAAAGTGTCCTCATTTTGAAATAAGATCACTTATCTAGCCCATGATGCGAACCAACCCAAGCCGGCTACTAGGATCAACTATTAGTTTTCTTGGCCATCGACATCCTCCTATATATGACTAATCTTAAAGTTGACTATCTCCATCATCTACACACCACACACAATATAATTCATTTACCCTAATAACCTTTGTCAATCTTTTCTAACAAGTTTTTAGCTGACCGAAAATCAATGGTACACAGACAACCACTTTCCAACTACAAGTCTTACACTTTCCTTATTGATACCAACTCAATGACATCGCTGGTAAAGGAATTTCACGACAATTTAAGCATTGAGATCCTATTGCTATGACTAAGGGGTATACTAGATAGAAATATAAGATCATCGTAACCAACTTTTTTTTTTTTTTTTTTTTTTTTTGTAGTACTTAAAAAAATTAGTGGTAATCCTTATCGCTTAGCATGGCATAGATAAATATATACATCACATACTCAAGAGAAGGCATGTGTTTATTCTAAAAACTCTAAATAACCTTAAGTATAAAGATATTAATTTTACATAATTAGCAGCAAAGTTCATATAAAATTACTCATGTATGGCATCATCTCACCATAATTTCCGATCATGACCACCACCCAGGGCCGGTCCAAACGTCTTGCGGGCCCAGGGCGAACAAAAAATGAGCCTCTAGAAGAATAATTTAATTTAATTTAAAAATAAACACATCGTTATAAAGTCCATAACATAATATGACCACAACATTATCTAAAAGAGAAATTAGTATCATTTTAATTCAAATTAGTTTTCCTTTATTCAAACTAGACAAACTCAATGGTTTGAAAAAACTATACATAGATCCTTTATAAGTTTGATTGAAGGCATCGAAAAAAAAATTTGTTTCTTCCTTTTCTGGCTACCTGATAAATATTTTTTGGAAAACATTGTAGATTGTAAATAGTTAAACACTATCTATTTATAGGAAAATATTAAATCTGATTTTTGGTATATGATTTATGTCTCAAAGTTATAGAAGCCTAATATCATATTCAATTTAAATTAAGGTGCAACTGTAAATTAAAATAAAAAATAAACAATCAAACATTTGAAAATTAGAACTGGGTTTAGAGTTTTGAATTATGAATTAAATATCAACAAAAAATATTACGTTCTTAAGTAAAAAATCTAAAATGTAGGTATAATATATAAAGACAAGTCTAGAGAAATCTGAGAACATCCAAAACCAGGAAAAAAAAATATATAACCTTTCAGTATTTGATTAGATACTAGGACTAGGAACGTGAATACAAAATAAAATAAAAAACAACACTAAAACATCAGAAAAATTAAAATTGGATTTAAATTTTTGAGTTTTGAATCATATATCTACAAAAAAGTTACATTGTTAAGTAAAAAAAATGAAACGTAGGTAAAAGCTAGAAATAATTGACAGTCCAGTTTCCAGCAATCTAAGATACAGATGCACAAACAAAATAAAAAAATTAAATAAATAATAATAAAATATAAGAAACATGAATAAGAAATCAAATCAGAAATTAATACTAGTTGAAAAACAAAAGAATCAAAGAAAAAAAAACAAACAAAAAAAGTTTATGGCCAACCTTATGGTTTTTATCTCATTCGTCGGGTGCTTTGCAAATTTGCATTCACTCGACATAACTGTTTATAATCTGAAGGCTGGTAAGAGGCTACGAGAAGGGAGGAAATCGTGCGACATAATTGATTATGAATAATTATTTTGATTAGGATTCACGAGGTGTCGATTTGATTAATTGGTTCCCACCAGATGTAGATTCTTGAAAGACACCTTAAACAGCAGTATTTGCTTAACGTTACTTCAAAACGCGTTTCAGAGTCTGGATAAAAGAGGTTATTTCATTGGCCTAATGTTCGGTTAATTTGGTAATGGGGCCCTTAGAAGACATATACATCAATTATATATATATATATATATATATATATATATATATATATATATATATATATATATATATATATCATAAAATTTTGGGCCCCTAAGAGTCGTGGGCCCTGGGCGATCGCCCGGGTTGCCCATCGTCAGGACCGGTCCTGCCACCACCATAGAGATTTCAGGGTATAAGGAGCATATTCGGTGAAAAGTTTCCATGTATATGGAGCATACTCATTGGAAAAGTTACCCAAAGGTTTGTGGAATCACATCTTACCACAATTTTAGTTTGTCATGTCATATTCCCTCATCTTATAAAACTAATAGGTGTCATACTACACGTCTACACCCACTAACCCAACACAATATACATTTTTATGCACAAAATACTACATTTGAGTAGTATGTTTGTATTTCCCGTATGGTAGAACTTCATTGTAACCAATCCTACAACCAACCTACCACACTTGGTCGGTGTGGTGTTTACCATACCACCACAGTGCTAGGTAAGACACCGTAGTGTTAGGTGTCATGTACTCCCATTGGTCTAAGACCATACGTTGTTTTCATCATATATCTTTCATTATTTTGTTGACATAGGGGTGAGCATAATAACCAAAAAACCGAACCATAACCAAATTAACCGATATAACCGAACCATTTTAAAAACCGTTGGTTCGGTTTCTAATTTTTGTTAACCGATAAGAAACGGTTCGGTTATGGTTTTATAGGTTAACCGAACCATTATTAACCGAACCGTTAACTTTATATTCTAATGCATAAAAAGTATGTATTATATATAAAATAATATAGTCAAACTTATTTAAGACCCATTAAATTTCCATAAATAATTCAGTAATCCTCACTTATCAGGAGAGGAATGTGTAATCAAACTATCAAAGGATGATCACGTAGATCATGCAGACACATACAATTTTCCAATCATGCATTGAGTTAGATTATTGATTAATGTTGTAATTCCTAATCGGCTAATTCTATAATTTGTAAACATTATTCACAATTAGTTTAATCTTCACACTCATAATCCTAATCGGAGGCTTCTCACACCGTTAATCCTAATAAAAGATTGTTTTGACTTTATAGCTTTATTCGAAGGTTTTTTTTTATTTATAATCAAAACTTCTAGGTAAGTTATGTTTTTAGTTCTTCTTCACTTTATGATATATTAAGAATGTATTTTTTCTAAAAAAAAATTGCTTTTTTATTTTCTGTTTTTGACTTAATCATATTGAATGTATATGAGTGATTGTTTTATTTTTTATCCAGATAACACGTAATATAAATGTTTAGCTATTTTATTTTATAGTTTTTTATTTAATTGCATTTAACATGTATGAATTTTTGACTTTATTTTAATGTTAATATCAATTATCAATATATGAAGTTATTAGTGTCAATTCTTTTAATTTTTTATACTTTTTATTGAATGTTTTTTTTTGTTTTGAATGTGATTATGGGTTATATCACTCTGAGTATCAAAGGTACACATTTCATTCTATTACCATAAGCTAGGTTACAAACATTAGTGCCGATGACTTTTTGTATTCTCTTTTTATTTTTATGCCAATATACTTTCACTGTTTATATTATTCTGAAGATTATGGTTAACCAATATTAACCATTAACCAAAACCGTTAACCGACAAAAACCATTAACCATAACCAATATTAACCATACTCAATGGCTATCAAAATACATTAACCAATCATAATGGTTATGGTTCGATTTTGATCAATAACCGAACCAAACCGCCCCATACATACCCTGAGTTGACACGTCAACATAACATCTTTACATTTATCCATCTTTCAAACTGTGTTAATCGTGTGTGTGTGTGTGTGTGTGTGTGTGTGTATATATATATATATTAAATTTTGATAAAAACAATAATTTTTAAATTTAAAATAATATTATTTACTAAATAAAAACGAAATTAAATAAAAAATTAGTATTTTAAGATTTTACATTAGTTTGCTATCACCAAGACCTGTATAAGAGAAATCAGTGGATTTAACCACTTGGGTTGTGGTGATTTGGTAAGGCATGTGGAAGATATGGTGGATAACCTATTGACCCATGTTCAAATCCTGGCACCACTCAGCCCTTGTGGCCATGGAGGTTCGTCTGCAGTGACTCCAGGGCATGAGGCAAAGCTTTATGTTTGCAGCGGGGATTAGTCGGTGCGCGAAAGCTGGCCCGGAAACCCTCGTTAGGGAAATTCCCTTTCCAAAAAAAAAAAAAAAAAAAAGAAATCAGTGGATTTATAAATAAATTGATAAAACATGCCATACGTACGTGATATGTCACTAGTAGTAACTCGTAAGGAATTGGGACGTTGAATCAAATATAGCTCATTTTGACTGCTGGAAGCTTCCATTGGATTCTATCCATTTTCTCCGTCAATTTGTAAAAACACGTCTATATTTCAACAAAAAAAAAATCTATTTAAAAGTTAATATTGAATTAGTCATGATGTCAAGAAGTCAAACAATATATTATTTTAATTTGAACACTTATTAACGTGACAAATCATCACACATTCACACCCAAGTTCTTATTGATTATACTCAGGAGATTCCGATTACTAAAACTTACACACTATAAAAATAACAAACACTAATATATATATATATATATATATATATATATATATATATACACATATATATATATATATATATATATGTGTATATATATATATATATATATATATATATATATATATATATATGTGTATATATATATATATATATGTGTATATATATATATATATATATATATATATATATATATATATATATATATATATATATATATATATATATATATATATATATATAGTGTAGAAAATATATGAAAAAGGTAGCAACAAATATATTATCTTGGAACAGATCATAACATAGTGGGAAAAAAGTTGGAACAACTCAAAAGAGAAACCAACCAAAGTTAATTATCCGCGTGAATCAAAAACTATTTGACTTCTTTTGGTTGTATTGACTCCACATGCCTTGTTTCCCTATAAATTAAAACTTAAACACAGCCAACTTCTCGAATCAACATCATCCTTCAAACCTTTCAAGAATTCAAATAATCATCTGAGATTTCTCTTTACAAGAAGTTAAAGGACAGAAAATGTCAGGTTTAAAGTTCAATTTGGTGGTGATTATGGCGCTCATGCTTGCATCTGTACAGTTTCACGACACGGTGGCTCAGACTACCCATGTGGTCGGCGACGCCTTGGGTTGGAATATTCCTCCCAACGGACCTTCTGCTTACACAACCTGGGCATCAGGTCAGACCTTCAGAGTCGGCGATGTTCTTCTCTTTAACTTCACCACCGGATTCCATAATGTTGCTGAAGTAGCTCAGGCGGCGTACGCACCATGCACCACCGCCAACCCCATCTCCATTGCCACCACCGGTCCCGCTAGAGTCACCTTGAACGCACCTGGCACTCACTATTACATCTGCACCGTTGGCACTCATTGCCAAATTGGTCAGAAGTTAACCATCAACGTCTCCGCCGCGTCTGCCACCCCTGCTCCATCACCAACACCGGCACCTGTCATCCCCACACCGGTTTCTCCACCAACCGCCACCCCAACCCCAACCCCAACCCCTGCTCCCTCCACTACAACCTCACCACCAACCTCCTCCCCTGCCCCTTCTTCCGACGAAGCTAGCCCAATATCACCACCCACCTTCGGCCAATCTCCCTCCGGCAGTAACGCCCCTTCTCCCACAGATACCACCATTCTGCCACCACCATCACCCAGTTCTGCTCCATCTTTCACCACTGTGGTACCCTTCACTTTCTTGGCCATAGCTTTAGCTTTCTTTTACTACATCTAGTGATTGATGGTTACCTCAGATAGAATGTGATATTACGTAATTCATTTTTGTTTAAAATTCTTTTTTCTATATATATCAATGTACTTATTAAATTAATTGATCAGATACATAATATTAATTTATGATATTTATATGATTATGTCCAACTCTCCATTTTATTCGACTTAAACATGTGACTACATCACAAGGGAACCAATAATACTATAATACTATATGAAAATTACGATATCTTTTATATTACTGAATTTAGAAATATGGTGTATATATATTATTCAATTTACTAAGAATAAAATATCCATATGTAATGTAATAATCAAGAAACCCGGTGGTGTTGATATAAAAACATAATATTAATTTATGATTCGGGTAGAACCTCCAAACATGGCCAAGAGGCTTTTTAACTGATTTAGCCTTGGGATGTGACCCAAACTGTTGGAATCCTAAGTCAAGTAGGATTTGGAGAATAAGTTATAACGAGACTTAAGCAAGTAGCTTTAAGAGTCCTAATACAATTCTAATTACAAGTCGGTAGATTAGAATCTATATATCCATCTTTTTTAGCCATGTTGTATTTACAAATTGAGTTTTGAGTTACTTTCTCATTTAATCAAAGAGATAGTTTGATTAGTTGTTTGTGTTATACTTTCTTGACTTGAATTGGTATCAGAGCCAAGAACATAGTGCTTTGAGATCGAATTTCTTACTTGTTGAGCATAATGGTCGACACGACAGGGGATGAAGGGACTTTAGGCGATGCTCCGGTGAGGGAGAAGGAAATTGGAGCCACTTCGGTGCAATGTCCCATGCTTAATTCAACCAACTACATTGTATAGGCACTAAGAATGAAGGTGGTGTTGCGGATTCAGAAGGCATGGACCGTAATCGATCTAGGAACGGAGAAGAATGAAGAAAAAGATTACCAGTCAATGGGGTTGTTGTATCAGGTGATCCTGGAGACTTTGATTATGCAAATCGAAGATGTGAAGTCCTCAAAGGTGTTGTGGGATGCAATCAAAGCTAGGCACGTAGTTGTTAACTGTGTGAAGGAAGCTAGGTTACAAACCTTGATGGCGAAATTCGACCACTTGCAGATGTCTCAATCGGAATTGATTGACGATTTTACGGGAAAATTGTCTGGATTAGCCTTAAAATTGGCAGCCCTAGGAGAAGTAATTGATGAGACGAAGCTTGTGAAGAAGTTTCTTAAATCGTTACCGAGAGAGAAGTTCATTCACATAGTGGCTTCGCTGGATCATGTTTTAGACCTAAAAACTATCGGATTCGAGGATGTAGTTGGGTGATTGAAGGCGTACAAAGAGGAGTTTAGGTAGGAGGACATCGGCGGGAAGGGTCAAGTGAAAGTTCTATTCGTCGACCATGGTGGAAGTACGAATCGGAAGTCACAGAAGGGAACGAAAGGGAAGGGTCCTAATGGGTCTAATAATGTGAATGGGTTTAATGGGTCTGGTGGATCAAATAGTGCTAACCGGGCTTCTCATGGTGGAAAGGTCAAACAACAATGGCCCAATAACAAAATCAAAAATTAAATCAGCCCATCAATAGTAATGACCCGAACTAGAAAAATAAAGAAAGACCGGTGCAAAATTATTTATTACTTGTGCAATAAATCAGACCACTTTGCGTCTCAATGCCTAGACTGAATTAAAAAATTACAAGAAAGTAATTTTACCGAATATAACGATACCGTCGAGATCGTATTTTTACACGAGACCGTGTTTTTAAACGAAGAAAATGTGATACCGTCTCGATACGACTCACAAGATAACGATGTGTAATATTTGGATAACCGGGCAAGCATTCATATGACGCGAAACCAGTCATTTTTCTCCGAATATGATGACGACATAACCGGGAGGGTTAAATTTGGAGATAATTCGTGTGTAAAAATAAAGGAAAAAAGCGTTATACTTTTCCAAGGCAAGAGGAGTCAACAAAGGCTGATGACGGAGATTTATTACATACTGGATCTCAAGAACAATATTATTAGTCTCGAACAAGCAACCGAATCCGAGTGTTATATTTGAATGAAAGACAACTATTTGACCATGTACGATGTCAATAATTGCTTATTAATGAAAGTACAAAGAACTCCAAACCGCTTTTATAAAATAAATTTACAAATTGGAGCACTTATTTGCCTTCATTTGAGACTAAATAAAGATATGTGGCGATGGCATGCAAGACTTGGGCACATCAATTTTGAGTCAATGAAAAAGATGTCCAAGAAGGGTATAATCAAAGGGTTACTCCAATTTGATCATGAGAATCAATTGTGTGAGTCTTGCTTTGTGGGCAAGCAAACAAGGAAGTCTTTCCCGACTATGACAACATATAAAGCAAAACGACCATTGGAACTAGTTCACGGTGATTTATGCGGTCCGATCACGCCGACAACCAAGGTCAAAATCGGTATATTTTTACACTAATTGATGATTTTTCATGATTTATGTGGATTTATCCCATGAAAGAAAAAAGTGAGGTATTTACACACTACAAAAAATTCAAAGCTTTGGTGGAGAATGAAATTGGAAAGCCTTTGAAGGTGTTTAGAAGTGATCGAGGAGGTGAGTTTACTTGTCTCGAGTTTAATTCTTTTTGTGATCAAAACGGAGTCAAACACTACCTTACCGCTCCATACTCTCCACAACAAAACAGAATTGTGGAACGAAGAAACCGAACACTTATGAACACGACACAAAGTATAATGAAGGCAATGCATGTTCTAAACTATGTATAGGGAGAAGCGGTAAACCGGTTTACAACTCTAATCAATCATGTTTACACATGAGTCCTTGGTGATACAATTCCATACGAAAAGTTGTATAAAAGAAAATCGAATTTAGAAAATGTTCGTATATTTGGGTGTCCGGTTAATAATAATGTTTAACAAGGAGCTGCAAACCAAAGGCCCTTGAGAACAAGAATACCTCTAAGACGATTTCAATATTATGAGCTTGATATGGATAATCTCGAATAACTTCTTCTAACAACCAATGACAAGCTGGTATCGGTTGAAGAAGTAAAGAAAGAACCAGAGTGGGTCAAAGCCATGGATGTAGAAATCAATTCTATAAACAAGAATAATACTTAGACACTCGTGAACAAGCCTATGGGGGTGAAACCAATTGCACTCAAGTGGGTGTTCAGATTAAAGAAAATGTAGACGACATCATTAATAAATACAAGGCAAGGTTGGTTGCTAAAGGTTACAAGCAAAAACGCGATATTAATTTGCAAGAAGTATTTACTCCAGTAGCACGAATCGAAACCATGTGATTTCTTATAGCCTTGGCTGCTACTCATAGGTGGGAGCTTCACCACTTACATGGAGAAGTGAAGGAAAATGTTTACGTATCACAACCGGAAAGCTATATAAAGAAAGGCAACAAACATAAAGTATATCGCCTTACGAAAGCACTATATGGTCTAAGACAAACACCTCGAGCATGGAACACGAAGCTTGACGGGATTTTGAAGAGTATGGAATTTCAAAAGTACATGAAAGAACCATCGGTGTACCAGAAAAATGAAGGATCTAACTTGTTGATTTTGGCAATTTATGTTGATGATTTATTTGTCACAAGTACAAATTTAAGCATGATCAAGAGGTTCAAATTAGAGATGTCTAAGAACTTTGAGATGTCGGATCTTGGAAGATTGACTTATTACGTTGACATTAAAGTTAAGAAAGAGGAATCAAGGATTACTATAAACCAAGAAGCATATGATCAACGCATTCTAAAAGAAGTTGGTTTACATGATCGTAGTCCGACCCACATTCCAATGGAACCAGGAAATAAATTGTTAAAGACTAAAGATGAGCCCGAAATCGACCCGACACAATATCTAAAGGTGGTAGGATGACTTAGATATCTCTTGCAAACAAGACCCGATATGACATATGCGGTTGGAGTTGTTAGCTGATGCATGCAAAGTCCACGAGAATCACATAGCGGAGCAATCAAACATATCCTGAGGTACTTACGGGGAACAACGGGATACAGAATCAAGTACGAGAGGATGGGAAAAGTAGACTTTTGGGTTATAGTGATAGTAGTCACAATGTTGACCCGGATGACGGAAAAAGCACAAACGGTCACATTTTCTACTACGGGTCATCTCCGATAACATGGTATTCGCAAAAGCAAGATACCGTTGCTTTATCATCTTGCGAGGCGGATTTCATGGCAGCCATGATGACCACATGTCAAGCAAAATGACTTCAAGATTTTTTCGGAGAAATCAAGAACAAAGTACAAGAGAAAGTGGTTTTAAGAGTTGATAACAAGTTAGCTATCGAACTAACGAAAAATCTTGTTTTTCACAGAAGGAGTAAACACATTCACACGAGGTTTCACTTCATTCATAATTGTGTTGAAAACAATCAAGTGGAGATGGAATACATTCCCGATGAAGAATAAAGGGAGGATATTCATCCAAAACCGCTAGCTCGAACCAAGTTCAAGGAACTGTGGATCTTGATCGGGATTGAACAACCCTCTAGAAGGACTTAGAGATTCGGGGGTGATTGTTGGAATCCTAAGTCAAGTAGGACTTGGAGACCAAGTTATAACGGGACTTAAGTGTGACAACCGGAATTTTTTTTTAATTCTCGTTAAGTCAACATTGATCAAACTTAATCCTTCCATAGCCTTAAAATAGATGGTTTATTGGGTTATAATTGTTGAAGCCTAGATTAAATAGGAGTATTAAGGTTTGGAAGTGAATATATTTAAAGAAACGAGAACCTTCGCATGGACGCAAACTCCTCACAGTCGTGAACTCCGAGCCGTAAACCTGAGAGCTGCAAACCACTTCGGATCGTGAACCCTCAGTGTACATCCGTAACCTCGGGCCGTAAACTCCTCGGCCGCAATCACTTCGATATATAGATAGAATTACTTCATTATTTCTTCATTACTCACATATTCAAGTCAAGAACTTCCATTCTTTCTCAAGTATCATCAAGGATATCCTCCTTGATCTTCAACAGTGTAAGTTATTCTTCCATATTTAATTGATATCCTTCTTAATCAAGTAAAACCCTTTGATTCCATCCATGGATTCATCACTTTTGGTCTAGATCTTCAAGATGATAATCTTTCACCAAGAACACCAAGAACACACACTTGTTCTTGGTGGCCATGAACTTCTAAATGCTTCTAAATCATAAGAATTCTTACATATTCTTGTTATACACTAGAAACTCATGAAGCCTCATGAAACAAACAACCTTTTAGCATGAATCAAGCACCAAAAATGCATGAACATCAAGAGTTTACAGCTGTAAAGCCTTGCATGGTCGTAAACTCTTGCATAGACGTGAATACCTACTCCTTTAGCCGTAAACTCCCTTTCATACAATCACATGTGATTGTAACACTTCATTTCAAGTGTTTCCTAGTCCCTAAGGTTGTTTCATTTCATGTTAGTTGTTTAAAACACTAATCGCATGCCTATATATATATATATATATATATATATATATATATATATATATATATATGCCATTATATGTCATTTACGATGAATCAATCACCCACATAAGGTGAGTTCATAACCCTATAATCAATCTTTTAAATGTTTTCAATGCTTTTAAGGGGGGGGGGGGGGGATACAAGTTGAACACAATATTATTGTGTAAATATTTACATGTGATAATAATCACATTAAAGAGATTACTTATGCTTTTGTAAGTAATCAAATCAATTCAACAACTCTTTTATAAAAATGTTATATTATTGTTTATAAAAACCCTGTTTTCAAAGTTGATGCATAACTCAGTAGATAATAGAGACTTTTCTACAAATTAGGGATAGTTCAAAACAAACATACTAGTAAACTATAATAGGTATAGTCTAGGGGTTCAGTTCATACTATAACAAGAACAGGAAGGAACATACGATAACAAGAACAAATAATAATAATGTGAGATACTACTTTGTGGTACAACAATTCAATTTTTGTGTTACGTTTTGGTAACCAGAGTATCCTGGAGGGAAAGCGTGAGTTTTGTGTATAGATCTATACGGGATTGACCATCCCACATCTTGCTACTAGCTACAGTGGGGTCTGCAGGTCCACGGGTGAACAAATGTCATACCTTTTCGACGCTTGAAAAACGTCGTGTACTTACACTGGGTTGATCAAGCATGGTTATAACCTTATCGCATGTTACCTTAATTTAACTAATTGGTTTTAAGGTAGTAAGTGCATCAGTAGTTATTTATACAAATATTACTGAACACTTTCATTTTCCCATTACGTTCTTATAGTGATATTCTCACTTAAAAGGTAATGCAAACTATATTCATAGTAAAGATAGCTCAAACTTGGGAAAACTTACATTAATATAAAAGACAAACCAAACAGCCGAGTCTTAGTACATATAGTTAAAGGGGGGCCTGTAACAACCCGTTATTTCAAGTCAGTAAAAATCGAGTCCTGTAACCTCTTTGAGAAAGGAAATAGAATATCATCGAAAAATGAAGTATTCAAAAACTCTATTTGGAGTACACTATGTGGTAGTTATCGTCTTAAGGTTTCCAAACATATAAATAACACAAAAATCCGAGTTATAACGAAGAAGTTATGCTCATTCTAAGTTTTCCGACAAAAACCAGCAATACGAAGTTGCGTAAAAACGCAAAGTTTCAATAAAACACTTTCCGACCTTAGGTGTCTAAATGAAAGTCGTAGATATCTTTAAACTACAAACATGCATAAAAAGAACGCTCAAATCGGACATCGTATGAATAAGTTATGAAGTTTTAAAGAAATTCCTTAATCACGTCATTTTAATAAATAAATAATAAAAATAATTCCGGAATTTGCCAACGGAATCTAAATGAAAGTTGTAGATCGTAGTCTCACCTTCGCGGGGATATAAAGAACGTCAAAAACGGAGTTCGTATGAAGGAGATATGAATTTTCGAAGTTTGATAATTAATTTATATATATTTTTTTATTAAAACTTCGGTATTATCTGAAGGGGAGTCAGCGTCCTCATCCGAGGTACGCGCTGCGTACTCCTGTACGCCCCGCGTACCCGAGGAACTTGGCCTCAAACCGTCCACGTCGCCCTATGCGAGGCACCCGACCCGCCCGTCCGACCCGCCGTCCCATCCGACCCGACTGCCTGAGCCGTCCCATCCGAGGCCGAGGCAGTCGAGGCTTCGGTCACGCATGACGTACGCGTACGCGCTACGTACGAGCGTACGCCCCGCGTACGAGGCCTCTCAGGCCCCCCTATAAATAGCATGCGAGGGTTCCCGGGAAAATGGCCCATTCTCTCTCCTTTTTCTTGCGTTTTACCTCGTTTTCCGTGCTCGCACTACCCCGAAGCCCTGGTCATTTTGTGCAAGTCCCGAAGGTCGATTTTTCTCCCGAGGAATCCCGAGATTTTCGAGGAAAATCCATTTCCCGAGAGGAAACTCTGCCCGGTTTTCCATCTTGCTATCTTCAAACTTTCAAGTGAGTTCATACCCCTTTCAAACACACTTTAAATACATTTTAAATGCTTTTATACTCTTTTAGGGGGGGAATACAAGTAAACATACGGTTATTATCGTGTATTTTATAAAGTTTCACTTCACTTGTTTTATCGAATAAATCACTTGGAACTCATTACTATTATGGAAAACTCTTGTCATACTTTGCGTGCATTAGACATTATACAAAGTATATAATGATTTCAAAGTAACTTTCGTTGTTAAGTCGTTTTATACATTCTAAAAACTTATGATTTTGCTTTGTCAAACATTGTGGAAAAAGGATAAACTTTGCATAGAAAACTATCACTTTAATACGGGCTTAATTGAGAATCCATGAGACGTGTATATCTTCAAACGTTACTTTTCTTTATTAGAAAGTAATGCTGCAAGTCCTGTCTATAACCAGAGTCTCCCGTTCGGAGAACGTGTCAAATGTGTATAGATCTATACGGGAAGTCATGATCCCGCGCCCTGACTGGTAGCTACAGTCCGTCTTTTGGGGTGACAGTTGTCATAACGCTGCGACGCCTGAAGAACGTCGTTACAGGCATATTATGTTTAGTATGGTTATAAAACTCATCGGATATACAATTATTATGGTATTATGCTTTTATGAACGAGTAGCTATTAAAACTATTCTTCATCTAATAAATGCGATCTTCATATAGTTTTACTATATAAAACTATGACACAACTTTTGAGAACGTCGGTTTCTTGCGATTTTCGGTCTTAGAGACTGCCATTTATATTAGGAAAATAAGGGTTTCTCCTGCATACAAACCAAACAACTAATAGGAAAATAAGGGATTTTCCTGGTGCAATTATTTACAACTTATAACACGAACATTTATATGCATTTCATACTTTTATAAGAAAATAAGGGTTTTTCTTGGAAAACACAACAACTCGTATCTCAACCATTAGGGAAAATATGGGATTTTCTGGATCTAATACATTCACTTTCAATACAACAAATCACAACTCTTTACATTTGAAATGCTGCGTTTTCTGGAAAATATACACCCATTTTGGAATGGCATCCAATTTTTCTAAACTACTTATGAACTCACCAACTTAATTGTTGACACTTTTTCTTTGAAATAACTTGTATTCTCAGGGAACCGCTAAGCAGGTTTGGGAATCAACTTTTGGGATTAACGCGCTGGCGTTAATTACTTCTTTTGGATGATGTTTATGTATTTATCTTTTGAACATGTAATGAATACAATTATGTAAACATATTGGAAACTTTAATATATATGGTGGTGTGTACTTTCCTTTCTATGAACTGTTATGATACTGAATATGACGTCCTCCGCCCCCGAACGTTTCCGCCGTTCTGGTTTGGGGGTGTGACAGATTGGTATTAGAGCTTTGTTTATAGGGAATTAAGTATATCAAAACCATTCCTTTTTGATATACAACTATAAACTCAACTGGGCAAAAACACTCTGAGAAAAATTCATACTTTTGAAAGTAAACCTAATTAGTTTTAAGGTAAGCATGCACTCATTTTTATACTAATAACAGTTTCATAGTAAATAACTTTAGAAGTATGTAATCGGAACTGGGAAGAATGTACCCTGATCAACTATATTTGTCCAAGAGCCGACTAACGTATGCCAAGGAATGTCTGTAATGGACAACAAGCTGCGTTTGATAGACGCCTCATGGAGTCAAAGCAGTCCGACACGGAGTCGAGCTCCAAACGCAAAGCGCACCGCAAGTAGTACTTGCCCAACTCTCAAATTTTGTTATAAATTAGGACTTCGGATAAAAGTATTATCTTCTTTAAATTGTTCTGTAATCGGAGGCCTTTAGAAAGGCCAAGAAATTTTGTCTAGACCCCGCTATAACACAACTATATGTTTAATATATATAAGGGTATACCCCTTTTCTTGTTGTTGTTAATCATGCGCAATTCGTTCGATTCATTGGTACATCTATTCAAACTTTACTTTCAAGCTCAAGACATTGTGTCAGTCAAACCCAACTTCTTAGAACTATTAGAAGTTAACTCAATATCATTCAACTCTGAACTGCCAAAACTTATAAATTTTTCCATATTTTTTTTCTTTTGGCAGCACGATGCCTCTTCGTCCAAACCTAAGGCCCAGGACGGACACGGTACCACCACCACCATCTTATGATCCAGCCATGGTCCAGGTTGCTATCACAGCAACAGTAATTGCAGCCCTCTCGCAAATAAACTCTCACGGATATGGAGGGGCGGGAAGCAGCACGAATCATCCAAATCATGGCACTGGTCATGGCCAAGGAAGAGAATGTACTTACAAGGAGTTCTCTAACGCTAAACCAAAAACTTTTAATGGAACTAGGGGAGTCATTGCACTAATGCAATGGTTCGAGAAGACCGAAACGGTCTTCGAGATCTGCTCATGCCTAGAAGCAAGCAAAGTCAAGTTCGCTGCTTGCACTTTCGTGGATCGAGCCCTCACTTGGTGGAAAAGCCATGTGAATTCAGTGACGCTCACTGTCGCTAACGCCATGAGTTGGGACGATCTAAAGGTTCTACTACTGGAAGAATACTGCCCAAGGGGCGAAGTGCAAAAACTGGAGCAGGAGCTCTGGAATCTGAAAATGACTGGGTCTGACCTAGTCACCTACACAGCTAGGTTCAACGACCTCGCTGCACTGTGCCCTACCATGGTCAACCCAGAATCAAAGAAGGTTGAAAGGTACATTTGGGGGTTGTCACCCCAGATTCAAGGGCATGTCCTAGCTTCCGGCCCTGTTACCTACAATAGCGCTAAACGCCTGGCTCAGCGACTCATCGACCACGGAGTAAAACCCAGTATCATTTCAACAACCGCAAATCCACCTAGGGAGGCTCAGGGCCAGAGTAGGCCTTGGAACAAAAGGAGGGGACAAACTCTCTAGGAAAACCCCAAGAAACAACAAGTAATAGCGATCCACGCTATGACTGTACCTGTGAACCCTGCCCCCACAAGCTCATATAATGGAAAACTTCCTAAATGCAACCGATGCAGCTTCCACCACCACAGTCCTTGCCCTGATCTTCAATGCACCAAGTGTAATAAGAAGGGACATACAGCCCGCTATTGCAAAGGGCCAACCCAACCATCCATCCCCACTACTAATACCGGGGTAAGCCGCGCTTGCTTTGAGTGCGGAGACACGGGGCACTACCGCAGGGACTGCTCAAAGGCAAACAACCGGAATACCGGCGGAAGGGGGCGAGTTTTCGCAATGGGACAAGATGAAGCCATTGCGGACCCTACTGTTGTTACGGGTACGTTTCTTCTCGATAACTCGTATGCATGCATTTTGTTTGATAGTGGAGCGGAAAGGAGTTTTGTGAGTCACGACTTTAAAGGCCTGCTAAAATCAATACCACAATCATTAAGTGAACCATTCATAGTAGAAATGGCCAACGGGAAAACCGAAGGCACTAAGGAGATATACTTAAACTGCACCCTAACTTTAAACGATAATCCCTTTTCAATCAACCTCATGCCAGTCTCGATTAAGAGTTTCGATGTCATCATTGGCATGGATTGGCTGAGTTCTCATCATGCGGACATTTTATGTTACGATAAGGCCGTTCGCCTTAATCTGCCAACCGGCGAAACTTTCATTGTCTTGGGCGACAAACCAAGTACGACTCTTCGTATCATCTCAAGTATCCAAGCTCGGAAATGCCTACGCAAGGAGTGTCACGCATTCTTGGCACATGTTGTAGATGTGAAACGCGAAGTCCAAGACATCAAGAGTGTGCCCGACGTACGCGATTTTCCCGACGTTTTTCCCGAGGACCTTCCGGGAATACCACCCGCGAGACAAGTTGAGTTCCGAATCGATCTAGTTCCCAGAGCTACCCCAGTAGCCAAAGCACCCTATCGATTAGCCCCGGCAGAGATGCAGGAGCTATCCAGCCAACTGAATGAACTACTTGGAAAAGGATTCATCAGGCTGAGCTTCTCGCCATGGGGAGCACCCGTACTGTTCGTGAAAAAGAAGGATGGATCATTCAGAATGTGCATCGACTACCGAGAACTCAACAAACTTACCATCAAGAACCGATACCCCCTACCCCGAATCGATGACTTATTCGACCAACTCCAAGGAGCCAACTACTTCTCCAAGATCGATCTGAGGTCGGGATATCACCAGCTGCGAGTCCTGGAGAGTGATATTCCCAAGACGGCCTTCCGAACACGATACGGACATTACGAGTTCGTAGTGATGCCGTTCGGACTAACCAATGCCCCGGCCGTGTTCATGGATCTAATGAATCGGGTATGTCGTCCATTCTTGGATAAATTCGTGATAGTATTCATAGACGACATACTCATTTATTCAAAGAATAAAGAAGAGCATGGTCAACATCTGAGGCAAGTTTTAGAGACGTTACGGACTGAGAGACTATATGCAAAATTCTCAAAATGTGAATTTTGGATTAGAAAGGTGGACTTCCTCGGTCACGTGGTCAGCAAGGAAGGAATCCACGTGGATCCATAAAAAATCAAGGCTATCAAGAACTGGTCTGTGCCAACTACACCAACAGAAATTCGCCAATTTCTAGGTCTTGCTGGTTATTACCGAAGGTTCATCCAGAATTTCTCCAGCATCGCAAAGCCTCTTACCGCCTTAACCTAGAAAGGTGTGACCTACGATTGGGGAGAAAAGCAAGACGCTGCATTTCAGACTTTGAAACAGGCCCTTTGCAGTGCGCCCATCCTTTCTCTCCCAGAAGGGACCGAAGATTTTGTGGTGTATTGCGACGCTTCGAAGCAAGGGCTGGGCTGTGTACTAATGCAGAGGGGAAAGGTTATTGCATATGCTTCACGACAACTGAAAACGCATGAGGTTAATTACACCACTCATGATTTAGAACTTGGGGCGGTGGTCTTCGCTCTTAAAATCTGGAGACACTACCTATATGGTACCAAATGCACTATCTTTACAGACCAAAAGAGCCTACAACACATCTTCGATCAGAAGGAGTTGAACATGAGACAGCGATGTTGGGTCGAATTGCTCAACGACTACGAATGTGAGATTCGCTATCATCCAGGAAAGGCTAACGTCGTGGTAGATGCCCTTAGTAGTAAGGAGTACTCTGGCCGAAGAGTGAAGTTATTAGCCATGTCAATCCATTCGCACCTGTCGACACAAGTCAAGGAAGCTCAAATAGAGGCCCTAAAACCCGAAAACGTGACAGGTGAGACCCTTAGGGGAATGGACAAGAATTTAGAAATCAAGAGTGACGGAGCACGCTACCTCATCAACCGAATATGGACGCCCAAGTTTGGTGGACTTAGAGAGGTAGTTATGAGCGAGGCACACAAGACTCCATACTCCGTACACCCCGGGTCAGACAAGATGTATCAAGATCTCAAACAACTCTACTGGTGGCCAAACATGAAAGCAGAGATCGCTACATATGTGAGCAGGTGTTTGACTTGCGCCAAGATCAAAATAGAACACCAGAAACCCTCAGGACTACTCCAACAACCTGAAATTCCTGAGTGGAAATGGGAGCAGATTTCCATGGACTTTATAACGAAACTGCCCAAAACTCAGGGTGGCCAAGATACTATTTGGGTAATCGTCGATAGATTAACCAAGTCCGCTCATTTCCTACCGATCAAGGAAACTGATAAAATGGAAAAGCTATCAAGAATCTACATCCGAGAGATCGTACGACTTCATGGAGTGCCAATGTCTATCATCTCGGATAGAGACAGCAGATTCACGTCTAGATTCTGGCAATCATTGCAAAAATCCATGGGAACAAGATTGGACATGAGTACTGCCTATCACCCCCAAACTGATGGACAGAGCGAAAGAACGATCCAAACCTTGGAAGACATGTTGCGAGCATGTGTAATCGACTTTGGTAAAGCATGGGATGTTCACTTACCTTTGGTTGAGTTCTCTTATAACAATAGTTATCATACTAGTATCAATACTGCTCCATTTGAAGGCCTTTACGGTCGTAAGTGTAGATCACCTCTGTGCTGGACGGAAGTGGGCGACACACAACTAGCAAAAGGTCTAGTCCCTGATAGCACCCTCACTGGTCCAGAGATCATCAAAGAAACTACTGAAAAGATCGTGCAAATACGAGAACGACTGAAATCCTCGAGGGATAGGCAAAAGAGCTATGCCGACAAAAGACGTAAACCCTTGGAATTTCAGATTGGCGATCGGGTACTACTGAAGGTCTCACCCTGTAAGGGAATGATACGCTTTGGAAAGCGTGGGAAGCTAAATCCTAGGTACATTGGACCCTTCGAAATCATTTCAAGGATTGGTGCAGTAGCCTACAAACTCCGACTTCCAATTGAGCTTAACAAAGTACATCCAGTATTCCACGTATCAAACCTGAAGAAGTGTCTGTCCGACGAAACACTTGTAATTCCACTCGATGAGATCGAACTAAATGAAAATCTTAACTTTGTGGAAGAACCCGTCGAGATCATGGATAGGGAAGTTAAACGAACTAAACATAGTCGCATTCCAATAGTAAAGGTCCGATGGAATGCTAAGAGGGGACCTGAGTTCACGTGGGAACGAGAAGATCAAATGCAACAGAAGTATCCACATCTCTTCCCCAGCCCCTAAGACTCTTCTTTTGTATTAAAATTTTGGGACGAAATTCCCTCTAACGGGGGGATGATGTAACAACCCGTTATTTCAAGTCAGTAAAAATCGAGTCCTGTAACCTCTTTGAGAAAGGAAATAGAATATCATCGAAAAATGAAGTATTCAAAAACTCTATTTGGAGTACACTATGTGGTAGTTATCGTCTTAAGGTTTCCAAACATATAAATAACACAAAAATCCGAGTTATAACGAAGAAGTTATGCTCATTCTAAGTTTTCCGACAAAAACCAGCAATACGAAGTTGCGTAAAAACGCAAAGTTTCAATAAAACACTTTCCGACCTTAGGTGTCTAAATGAAAGTCGTAGATATCGTTAAACTACAAACATGCATAAAAAGAACGCTCAAATCGGACATCGTATGAATAAGTTATGAATTTTTAAAGAAATTCCTTAATCACGTCATTTTAATAAATAAATAATAAAAATAATTCCGGAATTTGCCAACGGAATCTAAATGAAAGTTGTAGATCGTAGTCTCACCTTCGCGGGGATATAAAGAACGTCAAAAACGGAGTTCGTATGAAGGAGATATGAATTTTCGAAGTTTGATAATTAATTTATATATATTTTTTTATTAAAACTTCGGTATTATCCGAAGGGGAGTCAGCATCCTCATCCGAGGTACGCGCTGCGTACTCCTGTACGCCCCGCGTACCCGAGGAACTTGGCCTCAAACCGTCCACGTCGCCCTATGCGAGGCACCCGACCCGCCCGTCCGACCCGCCGTCCCATCCGACCCGACTACCTGAGCCGTCCCATCCGAGGCCGAGGCAGTCGAGGCTTCGGTCACGCATGACGTACGCGTACGCGCTACGTACGAGCGTACGCCCTGCGTACGAGGCCTCTCAGGCCCCCCTATAAATAGCATGCGAGGGTTCCCGGGAAAATGGCCCATTCTCTCTCCTTTTTCTTGCGTTTTACCTCGTTTTCCGTGCTCGCACTACCCCGAAGCCCTGGTCATTTTGTGCAAGTCCCGAAGGTCGATTTTTCTCCCGAGGAATCCCGAGATTTCCGAGGAAAATCCATTTCCCGAGAGGCAACTCTGCCCGGTTTTCCATCTTGCTATCTTCAAACTTTCAAGTGAGTTCATACCCCTTTCAAACACACTTTAAATACATTTTAAATGCTTTTATACTCTTTTAGGGGGGGGAATACAAGTAAACATACGGTTATTATCGTGTATTTTTTAAAGTTTCACTTCACTTGTTTTATTGAATAAATCACTTGGAACTCATTACTATTATGGAAAACTCTTGTCATACTTTGCGTGCATTAGACATTATACAAAGTATATAATGATTTCAAAGTAACTTTCGTTGTTAAGTCGTTTTATACATTCTAAAAACTTATGATTTTGCTTTGTCAAACATTGTGGAAAAAGGATAAACTTTGCATAGAAAACTATCACTTTAATACGGGCTTAATTGAGAATCCATGAGACGTGTATATCTTCAAACGTTACTTTTCTTTATTAGAAAGTAATGCTGCAAGTCCTGTCTATAACCAGAGTCTCCCGTTCGGAGAACGTGTCAAATGTGTATAGATCTATACGGGAAGTCATGATCCCGCGCCCTGACTGGTAGCTACAGTCCGTCTTTTGGGGTGACAGTTGTCATAACGCTGCGACGCCTGAAGAACGTCGTTACAGGCATATTATGTTTAGTATGGTTATAAAACTCATCGGATATACAATTATTATGGTATTATGCTTTTATGAACGAGTAGCTATTAAAACTATTCTTCATCTAATAAATGCGATCTTCATATAGTTTTACTATATAAAACTATGACACAACTTTTGAGAACGTCGGTTTCTTGCGATTTTCGGTCTTAGAGACTGCCATTTATATTAGGAAAATAAGGGTTTCTCCTGCATACAAACCAAACAACTAATAGGAAAATAAGGGATTTTCCTGGTGCAATTATTTACAACTTATAACACGAACATTTATATGCATTTCATACTTTTATAAGAAAATAAGGGTTTTTCTTGGAAAACACAACAACTCGTATCTCAACCATTAGGGAAAATATGGGATTTTCTGGATCTAATACATTCACTTTCAATACAACAAATCACAACTCTTTACATTTGAAATGCTGCGTTTTCTGGAAAATATACACCCATTTTGGAATGGCATCCAATTTTTCTAAACTACTTATGAACTCACCAACTTAATTGTTGACACTTTTTCTTTGAAATAACTTGTATTCTCAGGGAACCGCTAAGCAGGTTTGGGAATCAACTTTTGGGATTAACGCGCTGGCGTTAATTACTTCTTTTGGATGATGTTTATGTATTTATCATTTGAACATGTAATGAATACAATTATGTAAACATCTTGGAAACTTTAATATATATGGTGGTGTGTACTTTCCTTTCTATGAACTGTTATGATACTGAATATGACGTCCTCCGCCCCCGAACGTTTCCGCCGTTCTGGTTTGGGGGTGTGACAGATTGGTATTAGAGCTTTGTTTATAGGGAATTAAGTATATCAAAACCATTCCTTTTTGATATACAACTATAAACTCAACTGGGCAAAAACACTCTGAGAAAAATTCATACTTTTGAAAGTAAACCTAATTAGTTTTAAGGTAAGCATGCACTCATTTTTATACTAATAACAGTTTCATAGTAAATAACTTTAGAAGTATGTAATCGGAACTGGGAAGAATGTACCCTGATCAACTATATTTGTCCAAGAGCCGACTAACGTATGCCAAGGAATGTCTGTAATGGACAACAAATTTAAAACTTACCAAAAGCAAATCGCTAAAGAATATTGAGGGAGTATTCGAGTGCCGTCAACCATTAAACTTAAGGGTAAGTTTCATGTGCTCTAGCTTATAGTAAACTTTTAACTCTATTCTCGTACAGTCTAAATGGCGGGATTCCCTCACCCCAATGACCCCTACTACCCCAACCAAGGTAATGGAGGGTGGATTGAAGAAGATCCTGAAGAAGACGAAGAGCCTATAGAGTTGGAGGGAGGGGATGACTCTGGCACGGATTCAGAGCCAGAAATTATAAATCCACCAATCCTACAATCTCCCGTCCACGTGAGGAATTTCCAAGGACCCACTCCAGTGTGGGGAAGTCACCTCCATCATTGGAGCCAACAACAAAGCTTACGCCCTCCTTACGGCATGTGCCGAGACTTCTATGATGTGAGAGGCGGGGGATCAGCCGACCGAGCACTTCCGGTCATGGTTGGAAAACTCGCCAACCAGTGCTATCAATCCAGAGTGCAAGCCAACCGAATCCGAGAGGTCAATGTGGAAGTACAAATCCACACGGCCGATATCAACCGCCTAGAGTTGTTGCAGAGCGACATCCACATTCGCGCCGAAGCGTTTCAAGCACAAGCAAATGCGGCCTTCGCATAATTAAGAGAACAACAAGCTGCGTTTGATAGACGCCTCATGGAGTCGAAGCAGTCCGACACGGAGTCGAGCTCCAAACGCAAAGCGCACCGCAAGTAGTACTTGCCCAACTCTCAAATTTTGTTATAAATTAGGACTTCGGATAAAAGTATTATCTTCTTTAAATTGTTCTGTAATCGGAGGCCTTTAGAAAGGCCAAGAAATTTTGTCTAGACCCCGCTGTAACACAACTATATGTTTAATATATATAAGGGTATACCCCTTTTCTTGTTGTTGTTAATCATGCGCAATTCGTTCGATTCATTGGTACATCTATTCAAACTTTACTTTCAAGCTCAAGACATTGTGTCAGTCAAACCCAACTTCTTAGAACTATTAGAAGTTAACTCAATATCATTCAACTCTGAACTGCCAAAACTTATAAATTTTTCCATATTTTTTTCTTTTGGCAGCACGATGCCTCTTCGTCCAAACCTAAGGCCTAGGCCGGACACGGTACCACCACCACCAGCTTATGATCCAACCATGGTCCAGGTTGCTATCACAGCAGCAGTAATTGTAGCCCTCTCGCAAATAAACTCTCACGGAAATGGAGGAGCGGGAAGCAGCACGAATCATCCAAATCATAGCACTGGTCATGGCCAAGGAAGAGAATGTACTTACAAGGAGTTCTCTAACGCTAAACCAAAAACTTTTAATGGAACTAGGGGAGTCATTGCACTAATGCAATGGTTCGAGAAGACCGAAACGGTCTTTGAGATCTGCTCATGCCTAGAAGCAAGCAAAGTCAAGTTCGCTGCTTGCACTTTCGTGGATCGAGCCCTCACTTGGTGGAAAAGCCATGTGAATTCAGTGACGCTCACTGTCGCCAACGCCATGAGTTGGGACGATCTAAAGGTTCTACTACTGGAAGAATACTACCCAAGGGGCGAAGTGCAAAAGCTGGAGCAGGAGCTTTGGAATCTGAAAATGACTGGGTCTGACCTAGTCACCTACACAGCTAGGTTCAACGACCTCGCTGCACTGTGCCCTACCATGGTCAACCCAGAATCAAAGAAGGTTGAAAGGTACATTTGGGGGTTGTCACCCCAGATTCAAGGGCATGTCCTAGCTTCCGGCCCTGTTACCTACAACAGCGCTAAACGCCTGGCTCAGCGACTCATCGACCACGGAGTAAAACCCAGTATCATTTCAACAACCGCAAATCCACCTAAGGAGGCTCAGGGCCAGAGTAGGCCTTGGAACAAAAGGAGGGGAAAAACTCTCCAGGAAAACCCCAAGAAACAACAAGTAATAGCGACCCACGCTATGACTGTACCTGTGAACCCTGCCCCCACAAGCTCATATAATGGGAAACTTCCTAAATGCAACCGATGCAGCTTCCACCACCACGGTCCTTGCCCTGATCTTCAATGCACCAAGTGTAATAAGAAGGGACATACAACCCGCTATTGCAAAGGGCCAACCCAACCATCCATCCCACTACTAATACCGGGGTAAGCCGCGCTTGCTTTGAGTGCGGAGACACGGGGCACTACCGCAGGGACTGCTCAAAGGCAAACAACCGGAATACCGGCGGAAGGGGGCGAGTTTTCGCAATGGGACAAGATGAAGCCATTGCGGACCCTACTGTTGTTACGGGTACGTTTCTTCTCGATAACTCGTATGCATGCATTTTGTTTGATAGTGGAGCGGAAAGGAGTTTTGTGAGTCACGACTTTAAAGGCCTGCTAAAATCAATACCACAATCATTAAGTGAACCATTCATAGTAGAAATGGCCAACGGGAAAACCGAAGGCACTAAGGAGATATACTTAAACTGCACCCTAACTTTAAACGATAATCCCTTTTCAATCAACCTCATGCCAGTCTCGATTAAGAGTTTCGATGTCATCATTGGCATGGATTGGCTGAGTTCTCATCATGCGGACATTCTATGTTACGATAAGGCTGTTCGCCTTAATCTGCCAACAATATATATTAAAGGACCTTTAGTGGTTAATTCTATAATATATTAGTTTATACATCAGGGTTATATATAGTTAATATCTGATAGACAGTTGGATGTGTGCTTTCCAGCTTACTTCCTGTTCCTTGTTTGGTTGTGCACTTTGGGCAGATTCACCCATTTAACTGTCCGATCGATATTAGAATATATATAACTTGTACAAACTAAGTGATTTTAGAAGGAACTATTGTGGTACCATTTCACTAAACGAAATATATGATTTTCTAAAAGAGTGTTTTCATAAAATATAAAGAACTATTATAGTTAACTCTGTGAGTACTAAATGAATACAATAGGGTTATATAATAGTGATGATCTACCAAACAATGGGATGTGTGACTTCCTCCTCATTCCCTATTCCGTGTTTGGTTGTGGGCTTAGGGAAGATTCACACAATCGATTGTATGTTTACTCTAACTTTTATATAACTTGTATCCATTTAATACTCATAGAAGTAATTGTAAAGTCATTTTTACTTTCATTCATCATATCAGAAAATATAGGGTTTTCTGGAGGAACAAGCGAACTTTTCTAAAATAACTTACATCTTACTTTTCATCACTTAAATACTTATGAACTCACCAGCTTAAATGTTGATCCTCTCTTTCTAAATAACTTGTATCTTAGGAAACTAGTATACATGTATGCGCAATGGGATTCAGAAGATGGAGTATAGTAGCTTCATGTCTTGTTTTGTTAATTACTTTTGGAGTCAATCTTTTGTGAATTATGTACTTTGTAAACCCTTTAATATTAATATGATGGTTGTTTGTTACTTTGATAACTATAATGCATGTGTTGTGAAACTAAACATGACATCCTCCACCCCCGAACGTTTCCGCCGTTCCGGCTTGGGGGTGTGACAGATTGGTATCAGAGCATTGTTTATAGTGAACTAAGTATATCGACCTATAAAAGATATAAAACTATAAATACAATGGATCCGAAGTGCTTTAACTAAAAGTATATTTAAAAATATAACTATATTTTATAAAATTATACATACATGATTACTCATATATACATACTAAAACAAGTATTGCAAGAAGAACAGAACAGAAGTATTTAAAGGTTGGACACTGCGGACAAATGTGGACACTTATGTAATCATATCTGGGATCAATATAGCCTGATCAACTATATTCATTTGAGATATGACCGACATGTGTTTGGGAGTAATGTGGTGTTGCAACAGTCTTAAAACACACCTAACTCTATTCAAGGGAATTCTAGATCAAAACATAAAGTTAAAATACTATAGGAGTATTTTATGATACTACAAGACAACAACAAGTTTAAAACATACGAAGTTCATTACATTAAAATACTATAGGATTATTTTAGACACTATATAAATAACTTATGTGATAATTTAAAAGACCCTTCTGGTAGGTCTATAATTCCGGAGTGTATACTCCCAAGGTTTTAAATAATTGAGATTTTATAGACTTAGAATTTGTGGTCTATGCTCTACTTCTTGTTCATTATTTGGTTGTGGTTTTAGAGTAGGATCACTTATTCGAAGGTCTATTTAATCTTAAAATTATATACAACTTGTATACATTGCGCAATTATAGGAGGAACCGGTAAGGACCACCCCATAATGTTTCGCTTAGTCTCATAGATTCTTTAGACATTTCCATTCTCGCATGAGAAACCCGGATAGATGTAACCACTCCATCATAGCAGTCAGCAGAGGAGTCAAGGAGGAACAAAAAGACATTCAAGAGGAGTTTTCCAAGGAGGGATCAGCCGAAGAAACTAAAACGTCCTATGCGTCACACTAATAAATAATAACCTTATTTGATTTAGTGATCTAGTGAATACACTACCTCACACTATGTGTTAGAATTATTCCTTTTCATGCAGTCAGTAACGGATATTCAATTCACAAAACTCATTCGAGGATAGCCACTTCTAATTCACAAACGTTATTTTATATAGACTCCCTTTATGGATTGTTTCCAGAACCCTATGAAAGTCAGAACCAGATACATTCAGAACTAGGATAACTTAGTCTTTTAGTTTTCGGCTTATAACCTCTGCTATAGACTTATATCCATCTCATCTTTGTGTCCTTTTTAGCAAAAGATGCCTCGTGGTACACCTGTAATACACATAGTCAATAGCACAATAGAGAATCCACCACCACAACCTATGGACAGCTCATACATAGTGGCCTATACTGATAGGTTAAGCGACCTGGAAACACTGTGTCCCGCGATGGTTACCCCGGAGAGTAAGAAGATAGAAAGGTACATCTGGGGGTTATCTTCCCCAGTTCAAGGAGATGTACTATCTTTTAGGGGTGTGTATGGGGCGGTTTGGTTCTGTTATTGGTCAAAACCGAACCATAACCATTATGATTGGTTAATATATTTTGGTAGCCATTGGGTATTGTTAATATTGGTTATGGTTAATGGTTTTTGTCGGTTAACGGTGTAAGTCCCCAAAAACGCTTGTGTATCAATCAGATCCATTTGATGGTGCGGAATCCCAATCAAACGGATGATGTCAGATCAAATAGAAGAGAAGGAGAAGAAGTTTAATATGAATCTTGTATGATATGATTAGAATGAAGATTCGGATACAAGATTCACACACACTAACACACACTTGTTCTTTCTCTCTCTCTCTCTCTCTAGAACACCTTCAAATACACACACTTAAGCTCCTTGGGTGTTCATCATCACTTTCCTCACACCCCTCACCCCTATACACACACACACACACACACATGAGAATATGGGCCGTAAACAGGGTTTACGGCCGTAAACTCACTCACCAACTGTAAACAGCTAAACAATATTACATAACAAATCAATTTCCTAGAAAAGCAAAGTATAAACCAAAATATTGACCCAACAATCTCCCTCTTGGTTTATAGCTTTCTTTTCTTTTCTTAAATGACCCAACAAGCTGCCCCTAAAAAGTAGCTGGCTTTTCTTGTTAATCTTCATTGGGAGCTTGGCTTCAGCTATTATCTTCAAATTCTTAACAGTATCAGGATGAATATATGAATCTTCTATAAATGACTTCATCTTGTGGAGTTGGGCATTTCTTTAGAGTTTGGCTTTGAACACACGTCGGGTAAGGAGGCTTGACGAACTGATTCTTGAAAGACAGTGCTTTCAGCTTGAGAATCTTCAGAGAGAACAAATCTTCTGGATCACTTCAGTAGGTACAAAGATAGCAACAGACTGATTGAGGAGGCTTCAATGCAATCCGTCACATATTCTTCAATTTCAGCTTCACCTTTCTTCTGGGGTTGAAAGATTGAATGTTGAAAGAATAATCTTTATTTCTTGCTCCTTCGAATGTGAATTCTTTGATGCTCACGGACGAGGCTTTGGCTCAGAAATCTTCAACACAAACTCCATGAGTCTTATCTATACCTGAAATCACTTTTCAAGACAAAACAAAACTAAAAGAAAACTTAGCACACAAATGAAAACAGAAACAAAAAATATTTTTGGATTTTTGATTTTTCTGAACAAGAAATAAAACAGAAATAACATTATTTTTGGATTTTTAAATTTTTCTGATTTTTCTTTGATTTTTTTGAATTTTTTTTGATTTTTTTTAATTTTTAATTCTCCCATAATATTTAAATTAGAAGAAACTATGACAAATTTAACAAAAATAAAAATGATATCTAACTTTAAGAGAGATTTGGGATCAGAGTTTTTAGACAGCCTTTATCCACTTGTCAGTACCTTCTGTCTTCACGTCTTTGTCTGGTCGATCGTCGGTATTGTTGTCCACTTAAACACGAAAAATTGTGACTTATTTAGGACATATTATTTGTTACAAGACAAGGTGAACTTAAGTTCCTAAAAATTATATCTGATCCTAATTTCTTAGATACTATATCTTAAGGACCATTCATCTGACGACGACCAGAGATATTGTTGTCCACCTAAATTGAGCAGCGAGATCTATAGACAATCTGAATGTATTCAATTTTAAGTGTACTAGAACGTGTTTCCCGCTTCCTGATATGCCCCAACCATCAAGAACTTCCAGAGTACTCCTTACACCGGGTGAGCAGACAACCATTCAGAGAGAAGATAGATTCAGAATTCTATTACTTATTACTTATTACTTCAGAGGGGTTGAGAAGTAGAAGGTTTCATATGCTGTGTACTAGGTCGGATTAGAAGTCACGCAGAGGAGACAGCATATGGCTAACAGATAAGAAGTCTTTCACATATATAACCTACAGAGAAATAGAGTTGCATATGTTGTGTACCAGGTCGGATTGGAAGTCACGCAAAGGAGACAACATATGTCTAACACACAGAAAGAAAGAAAATGATATTCTACAGACCTAATTTATCGGAATTTACTAGTCGCCCCATCCAACCAGAATTAAGGACAGAATCCGCACATCGAGGAAAAGTTAAGCCATGGTTCCAAGTACGGGTTCAATTAATGTGATGAGTAGATTCCCATATATATCTCCCTGCTCAACCTATCCGAGCTTCGTATTGTCAGGCTGAACGGATCTAACTAGGTTAAGATTTGTCAAGTCTATAAATTTCCTAAGTTCAACTCTCCCTAGTCAAGTCCATTTAAAAATTTTCGTGCCTACTGATGCATCAAACCAGAGCATAGACCCTTCAACTTTGGGTACGTTACGCAGACTCAGGTTGCCTGTTATCAATTTATCATATCACTTCCCAGAACATCTCCCTCAAGCAGCACATTTCATTACAGACCTATTTTTGATTTTCTGATTTTCTAATGTTTTTAGATTTTTAAAAATTTTCTAATTTTTGTTTTGTTTTTATTTCTCCCCCTAAATTTGTGCATATGAGAGAAAAGAAAGTACATGCGCAAATTTAAACTATCCTAAAACAAAAGTTAATCTTTAAATCGAATCAGCTTAAGAAAAACTCAGGAGTATAGAGAAGAAAGCTCAAACCGTAAGTCACCGATTGAATTCGCATCCAGAAGGTCTGAGAACAGCACGCGTAATCTCAGAACAGATCCGAAAATTCTTCATGTCACTAAGCACAAACCCCGTGAGTGATCACTTCTTTTCTTCCCTTCCCGCAAAGGACACATACTCTGTAACATCCGAAAAATACAACCAATTTAAATTTTTCAAAACAACCTGATTTTCATTAAAATGTTTACAAAAAGGTTTTCAATACAAGTCATTAGAGTATTCCCAGAATCACATTGCTACAAAATCATGAGGAGCGGTACGATCGCGCCTTCGCCTTGCCATTGTCTCCTGAAGAACCTGAAAAACATTAAACCACAACTGTAAGCCCGAAAGCTTAGTGAGATACCCCCAAAATACCAACCACGTATACACCCTTCCAGGCTACGACCTTCCGGTCCAAAACATATAAAACATACATAACATAACAGAACATAGAACAACCATGCATATCGGGTCTACCGTGTGACTGGTCCGCCGTATCGGGCCTTCAGTCCAACGGATCCATCCTCCGGGTCTAGTCATGTCCTTCGAGTCTACAGTGGGGTTGGTCTGCCCACATCGGGCCTTCAACCCACCTGGTCCACTCTCTGAGTCTACAGTGTGACTGGTCCGCCCGCATCGGGCCTTCAGTCGGCCTGGTCCACTCTCCGAGCCTCGGCACGTCTGGTCCGCCCTCGTGGGGCCTACAGCCTATCCGGACCGATCGCTGGGCCTTCGGAACAACCGGTCCGCCCTGGGTATCTTGGCTTACAGCACAAAGCAGGACCCGCCTCAACCCATCTCCAGTCCAAACAACCATGTGCACAAAACATACATTCATATAACAGTCATAGTCAACAAACCGAGCAAGCAGATCACATAGCATATCATTACCCTAACCGGGTTACCGACCTAACCGGTCACTAGCATAGCATCACTCTGTATATCAGGAAAACTGGCCTTAACAAGGCCTCCTAGCATGTACCATCCTAGCTACCAGGATGCAGACACATCAAACAATAACATAACAACCATAACCGAATCTTAATACAATAAAGGGCCGGCCTTGGTGCCTTAGACCCTGTTGATATAGTGAGGATAACTCACCTCGAAACTGCCGGCTGAAAAGATAAGATCCCGCTGCTCCGAACTCTGGAACGAACTCCTTCACTAAACATCAAAACATACAACTCAATAAATACCCTTAATTACCAAAATACCCCTGGAAGACAACTGGTCAACCTTGGACGAGCCAAAGTCAACCCCTGACTGACCCTACTCGCCGAGTCATCCCGATGACTCGCCGAGTCCTTATGCTCAGAACTTCCCTCAATTAGCGACCCAACTCGCCGAGTCACCCCAAGACTCGTCGAGTCCAACAACTCTGAGTCCACTCGCACCGAACTCACCGAGTCATCCCTTGACTCACCGATTCATCGACTCAACCAGAAACATTGGGACTTCCTCGACAAGACTCGCCGAGTCCAAATGGACTCGTCGAGTCCAAGGCCATCTTCAACCTACTCGCCGAGTTATTCTTCCAACTCGTCGAGTCCCAGGCCATCTTCAAGCAACTCGTCGAGTCCACCCATGTGACTCGTCGAGTACCACTATTCTGAATCCATACAGAAGCATCTCATGCCATGCAATTGATCTAAAACATAGATCCAACCTCCTACAATCCATCCATCACGTAAAGTGGCAAACTTTACGTGAATCTAACGAGATCTAAGCCATATTCACCTTAAAACCAAGGTTTGGGACATGGTGGCTTCACTAAGCACTCAAACACAGGAACTTTAATGCACTCTAGGCCTTCAATATTCCAGATCTGAGGTAGCAACCTCAGATCTATCCTCCAAACTCCAAAACATTCCAAGACATACTCCCCACAAACCCCAAAATGATGAAACTAGGAATGCACAGCCTAAGAACGAAGATATTACCTCCAAAAGATGCCTCAATAGCAGCCAAACTTGAATCCAAGCAAAGCCCTTTGATCCAAGCCACTTCTCCTTCAAGATCTCTTCAAACAACACCTCTCCAAGCTCTAATTTGCTCCACAAATGATCTCTTCACGAATTTAGGGTTTCTGGAACTCAAGGGGGGAATAATGGAGGCTGTGGAGGAGTATAATGCTCTTTATATAGGGCTCAACCCCGAAAATTAGGGTTTTCTCCATACAGCACCTACTCGCCGAGTCCATCTAGGGACTCGCCGAGTAGGCCACTTGACACGCGACCATGACCGCGACCTGACTCGCCGAGTCATCCATGGACTCGCCGAGTCATCCTCTAAAACTTACACTTTCAGCCCTTCAACTCTACTCTTGCGATTCCGGGATGTTACAATTCTCCCCCACTTAAATTAGGCTTCGTCCTCGAAGCCTTCAGCATCTCATCTTCAAATTACTTCCCACGACGCACCACTTGACCTTGACCGAACCAAGTCCCTCAAGGTTCAACCATAGAACCAGAAGCTCACTTCTCTTCCCCTACGGTGTCCCCATCACCTACTCAAACCGGGCACCAACTGAATCCCTCTGATAACCACACTCAACAACCGAGAATTACCCATGATGCTTTACTACTCCAATTCTCATCCTTCACTTGAATCATGTGGCTATAATGCCTGGAACCATCGGATCCCCGATCCGAATTCCACTCTATCCATCCCATGACGACCGAAAGACCCATTCTTCCATTTCGGAGCAACTCCCCCGAGTTCTCCTCTCGCAATCACACACTCATGCTGATCTAGCTCTAGCACCCTCAGGTTTGGAAAAACTGATACACTGATGATATCCTCGAACATCCTTCCAGGGTGAACCGCTAAAACATAGCCAAAACCCTGATCAGAATCACACTGAGAGTCCAAGACTCTTTCTCTGTATCCCTTCCGAATCCCTCTCCCTGGCTCTACATCGCGGTATTCCCTCCGCGCCCAAAGCAACATATCAAGTCGAATGAGCTTTTATTCCACCGCCGCAACACACTACTCAAGGACCATCGACGGACCACTCCAATCATAACTCTACACTGCCGCTTTCACTTCCGTGAATTCGCACTCCCTTTTGGGATTTCATTCCTCCCTCTTTCCTTACCAAGGAACAGCTTGTCCGCCCAGTCACCATGACAGGCACCATGGTGCTCATCCCACGCTACATTACCTCTTGAAAGCGTACCCAACATCTATGCATCACCACTACTCTGACTCTCATCACAGGGACTCTAAAGCTCATGCACTACCTTCACTGCTCAAGGTTGCTACCCAGGGCCAGACCTCCCAATGTAATCACACTGCAACATACGCAACCCATAACTTTAATCCGATCCAACAATACTCGCAGAGTCTTCAGCATGACTGGACCGCCTCCCCAGGCCTTCAGCCAATCTGGACCACTCTCAGAACCTTCAGCCAATCTGACTGGACCGTCCTCTGAGCCTTCGGTCTGACTGGTACGCCTACCGGCTTACAGTATATCCGGACCGCTCGACTAGCATTCATCACTCCGAACCATCCCTTCGGGAAATCCTCCCGCACATACCGTTCTAGCCCTCTAGGGGTTCCGAACTCTATCTCCATCATACATGCTCGAACCCGTCCTGCTCCCATGCCTTCCTCAATCAACTGCTCTAGGTCTGTATTCCGCCCCGCACGCCTGTTACTCACTCATACGAGCCTGCTCTCGACTAATAGAAATACCGCTGAATTTCCCAAGCAGCTAAACAACCTCTCAGGCCCAACGATCATCTGGAGAATTTCCAATTTTCCCCCAATTAAGACACTGACAATTAGTCACCGGTCGCCATCACCGATCTCCCCAAGCAACCTTGCAGGAATCGACACATGCACTCAAAAATGTTTTTTTTTTCACCAACACCAACAACTTTCATACAATCATGTTCCCATGCTGCACAACCTGCTCGAAAGGAACCCAACCTTCAACTATCAATTCCTCAGACTACAGAATCTAACTGGCCTTCAAACCAACTCCGCATCCGCCACCAATCCTCACACAGATAATCAACGATAGCTCGAAGTACAAATCCATAACCATAACGATCCTTCAGGGAACAAAAGATACTAAAACGAAATCTCGGTCACAACTCGCCAAACACTCAAGGAACAACGGATACCACACGAAAACCCGAAACGCAATTCAACGAAACCAACAGATAACAATACTCCACAAAAATCATAAATAATCAAACATCAGAAAGAAACATACCCGCAGCAGCAAGCTGAAAAACACGACCCTAAGCCCTTGGGGGCTCAGATCCACCCTGATCTCCACCTGTGACCCTCAACGTAGCCGGTGCTGGAGCCTGCACCGGTCCTGTAGCAAGCCGTGGACAGTTGACCTTCAAATGTCCAACCTGATGACAATGATAGCATATCCTCAAATCCCGAACCGGCACTGACTGCCGACAATCCCTCGCATAGTGTCCCTCCTTTCCGCACTTGCGGCACGCTCCACCGGACCGACAAACCCCGGCGTGACCCCTTCCACACTTTCCACAGACGTGGCTACCCTGATCTCCCATCCTGGAATCAACGGTCTTAGACCGTTTCGTCGCCGGCTGCGACTGAACCGGAGCTTGCCTCAGCTCACGCATTTGTAACTCAATCTCTAACTCACGCCGCCTGGCGGCCTCCTGCAATTCCAGCAAAGTCTTGCACCTCTGCGTAGACACAAACTGTCTGATGTCTCTCTTTAGCATACTCAGATATCGGGACATCTGAGCCTGCTCCGAAGCGAACTCAGGGCAAAACATCGCCCTCTCAGTAAACATCCTGGTGATTTCCGTCACCGATTCCGAATCCTGTTTCAGCTCCAAGAACTCCTGAGCCAACCTCTCCCTCTCGACCTGCGGAACATAACGAGTGCTGAACATCTCCCTGAACCGATCCCATGAAATCGCCGCCCTCTGCGCATCCGAGTACGACCCTGTGGTCAGTCTCCACCAATCCTTTGCTCCGAGCCTCAACAGGTTCAAAGCACACCTCACCCTCTGATCAGCAGGGCATGAACACGTGAAGAAACATCCCTCCACATCTGATAACCATCTCATAGCAACGATCAGATCCTGAACTCCATCAAAAGTGGGAGGCTTCGTATTATCGAAGTCCCGATACTGAAAACCTCTACTGGCTCCTCCCCCTGCCGCTGCTACTGCTGCGGTAGCCGCCGCGGAAGCCGTCTCCGTGAGAGCCGCATAGCGCTCATCAAAATACTCCACCATGGCGGTCTTGATCGACCCAAACAACTCTGGCAGCTCAGCCCGAAACAATGCAGCAACCTCATCATGCAAGATCTCACGAATCCTCGCATCCAACTCATGCGTACTCATCTGGCTGACAACCTCGGGTTGTACAGACCCACCCGGAACTCCCTCTCCGGCTCCTGATCCTGACCCGGATCCACTCCCAGCATGCCCTGAAATCTCCATACTGAAAATAAAACACCAAATCTCAGACATATTCCACTATCCCGGGAACCGGCTCTCATCCCAACCCTAGAGGTCATGGTTTCCCTGATACGCGTATGAGTCCGTGCTTTCAGTAGTACGGGCCCATACTACCTTCCACACCAACCCATATTTGTATGAAGTACTCCCACAACACCCTAGCGACACACATAACATCGCACTATCCTCACAACTAGAGGAACACTAGAAATCTCTCACAAGGAACCCTAGGCTAGCAGGCATCATAAATCAGGCAACTCATCAATAAATCCTGAAGATCCCTAGCCTAGCTCTAGCATGCTGTTCTATTAAAGCTCAATAAAACAATTGTCATGTATGGTATTTTGGGGTTACTTACTGGCTCCGGCTGATCGTACCTCCGCGTCCTCCTTTACTTATTTTGAAAACCATTTTAAATTCTCTTTTTGAAAGCTCTCCTCGATTTGAGACTGGAGTCACACAAGTGTTCCTCCAATTCACTCAAACCAAGGCTCTGATACCAACTTGTAACATCCGAAAAATACAACCAAATTTAAATTTTTCAAAACAACCTGATTTTCATTAAAATGTTTACAAAAAGGTTTTCAATACAAGTCATTAGAGTATTCCCAGAATCACATTGCTACAAAATCATGAGGAGCGGTACGATCGCGCCTTCGCCTTGCCACTGTCTCCTGAAGAACCTGAAAAACATTAAACCACAACTGTAAGCCCGAAATCTTAGTGAGATACCCCCAAAATACCAACCACGTATACGCCCTTCCAGGCTACGACCTTCCGGTCCAAAACATATAAAACATACATAACATAACATAACATAGAACAACCATGCATATCGGGTCTACCGTGTGACTGGTCCGCCGTATCGGGCCTTCAGTCCAACGGATCCATCCTCCGGGTCTAGTCATGTCCTTCGAGTCTACAGTGGGGTTGGTCCGCCCGCATCGGGCCTTCAACCCACCTGGTCCACTCTCTGAGTCTACAGTGTGACTGGTCCGCCCGCATCGGGCCTTCAGTCGGCCTGGTCCACTCTCCGAGCCTCGGCACGTCTGGTCCGCCCTCGTGGGGCCTACAGCCTATCCGGACCGCTCGCTGGGCCTTCGGAACAACCGGTACGCCCTGGGTATCTTGGCCTACAGCACAAAGCAGGACCCGCCTCAACCCATCTCCAGTCCAAACAACCATGTGCACAAAACATACATTCATATAACAGTCATAGTCAACAAACCGAGCAAGCAGATCACATAGCATATCATTACCCTAACCGGGTTACCGACCTAACCGGTCACTAGCATAGCATCACTCTGTATATCGGGAAAACTGGCCTTAACAAGGCCTCCTAGCATGTACCATCCTAGCTACCAGGATGCAGACACATCAAACAATAACATAACAACCATAACCGAATCTTAATACAATAAAGGGCCGGCCTTGGTGCCTTAGACCCTGTTGATATAGTGAGGATAGCTCACCTCAAAACTGCCGGCTGAAAAGATAAGATCCCGCTGCTCCGAACTCTGGCACGAACTCCTTCACTAAACATCAAAACATACTACTCAATAAATACCCTTAATTACCAAAATACCCCTGGAAGACAACTGGTCAACCTTGGACGAGCCAAAGTCAACCCCTGACTGACCCTACTCGCCGAGTCATCCCGATGACTCGCCGAGTCCTTATGCTCATAACTTCCCTCAATTAGCGACCCAACTCGCCGAGTCACCCCAAGACTCGTCGAGTCCAACAACTCTGAGTCCACTCGCACCGAACTCACCGAGTCATCCCTTGACTCATCGATTCATCGACTCAACCAGAAACATTGGGACTTCCTCGACAAGACTCGCCAAGTCCAAATGGACTCGTCGAGTCCAAGGCCATCTTCAACCTACTCGCCGAGTTGTTCTTCCAACTCGTCGAGTCCCAGGCCATCTTCAAGCAACTCGTCGAGTCCACCCATGTGACTCGTCGAGTACCACCGTTCTGAATCCATACAGAAGCATCTCAGGCCATGCAGTTGATCCAAAACAAAGATCCAACCTCCTACAATCCATCCATCACGTAAAGTGGCAAACTTTACGTGAATCTAACGAGATCTAAGCCATATTCACCTTAAAACCAAGGTTTGGGACATGGTGGCTTCACTAAGCACTCAAACACAGGAACTTTAATGCACTCTAGGCCTTCAATATTCCAGATCTGAGGTAGCAACCTCAGATCTATCCTCCAAACTCCAAAACATTCCAAGACATACTCCCCACAAACCCCAAAATGATGAAACTAGGAATGCACAGCCTAAGAACGAAGATATTACCTCCTAAAGATGCCTCAATAGCAGCCAAACTCGAATCCAAGCAAAGCCCTTTGATCCAAGCCACTTCTCCTTCAAGATCTCTTCAAACAACACCTCTCCAAGCTCTAATTTGCTCCACAAATGATCTCTTCACGAATTTAGGGTTTCTGGAACTCAAGGGGGGAATAATGGAGGCTGTGGAGGAGTATAATGCTCTTTATATAGGGCTCAACCCCGAAAATTAGGGTTTTCTCCATACAGCACCTACTCGCCGAGTCCATCTAGGGACTTGCTGAGTAGGCCACTTGACACGCGACCATGACCGCAACCTGACTCGCCGAGTCATCCTCTAAAACTTACACTTTCAGCCCTTCAACTCTACTCTTGCGATTCCGGGATGTTACATACTCTCAAATAAAAATTTGAATGTTGTACAAGTGAGAGATGTACCTTATCATGTGCCTGGAACAGCTACTACCAACAAACCGAAGTCTGATGATATGCCTCCATAGCTGCTCCGACACAGAGCGGGATCAGTTGATCTTTGGAACCCAGTCCATTTTGAAACTGGGTCGACCTTTGTCATCCTTGCACGGTACTCTCTCCCATGACATATCCTGTTTATCACAAACAGAAGATGAAGAAATATTAGAGTCATTAGTTGATTTGGGAGAGTGAGCCTTTGGAACCCATTTGTAGTTAGGTTTAACCCATTTCTTTTTCGATTTGATGGGTGGCTCAGTACTTGCTTTTGAACTTGATGTTGGCCGTTGAGATGACTTTGACCTAACCGGTCTTTGTTTCACTGGAGCATCTCTTGGATTGGGCTTCTTGGCCAACATTCCCTTCTTGCCCTTGGGATTTAGATTCTTAGCCTTATGGGATTGATTCTTGGCCTTCTACGCATTCCAGTCACCATTGTCTGAGCGTGATCTGGAAGGGTTTCTTTTGAAGTATCTCCCACTTGGCACGTTTTTCCATCCTTGTGCATAGTAGGGAACATACGCGCGATTAGGACAGTTTTCGGGCAATGTGACCAGGTGTTCCACAGTGAAAACAAGTCTTTTTCTTCACTGGGAAATTGTTTCTTACTGCCCCTGGTGGCGTATCTTTGCATTGTCTCTGATTTTTCCCACATGCACAATTGCAGGAGGCACTCTGTTTCGCTGGAATTGGTGGTCTGTATTTCTTAACGGCAGGTTGATTAGAAGCAGTTGAGTTCGTAGCAACAAATTCAGAGTTCAAGGAATCAGTGGTTTGTTCAGTAGTGCTCTCCTTGTTCTCATCTTCTGCTACTTTACCTGCACATGAAGTAAAAACATTAGTATTTTCAACATTAATAACTCCTCCTGACACAAATCCAACTCGTTTGCCATATCGAAGATGTGGCTCCCTATCAGTTTCGTCCTGTATCATAGGGATGGATGTGTAGTTATGATTATAAGGAGGAGGTACACTATCATACCCTAGACCCTTGTTTTGATTTTCTTTGAATTTTAATTGGGTTTCATATAAGGACTCGACTGTCTGACTGGATGCAGTATAATTTTTGAATCTAACGTCTGTTTTTCCACACTTAATTTTCAATGCGTCAAGTTCTTCAGTTACAGCATCAAGTTGTCTCTTAAATTGTAACAGCCCGGAATCTCAAGTATTGTTGAAATTATATTTATGGGGTGTTTTAAGGGGGGACTCGGCGAGTTGGAGCCAGACTCGCTGAGTAGGATCGCAGACCTGGTCGCGGGTTCGCGATTGGACTCGACGAGTCAGATAGGGACTCGACGAGTCTGCGCTGTTTAGCGAAAACCCTAGCCGTTTAGGTTTAGGACATATAAAGGGGACTTATAGGCCGTCATTGTTCGTTTTAGCCTTCTCGGAGGAACCCTAAACCGATTGTGTGCATCTGGAGCAAAGCTAAGGGCCATTGGTGATTTTGAAGGAGTTGTTGTGCAAAGAAGAGAAGGGCTTGGCTAAAGGAATAGCAAGGGGGTCACATTCTGAGGATTGGGGACACAGAGAGCACATTATCCAGGTAAGGATTCGTGTATACTCTGCTATGGTGATGTATTTAGAGGATTAGGGTTTATGGAACCCTTTTATGGATAGATTGAATGTTACCCTTGTTCCCCAAACGATTGTAACCCTGTATTAGGACCCTTGGAGGTCCAGAATATCCCATGTCTGTGCATTTCGGGAATTGGTGAAGGTTTTGGATTGAAATCCTTATGCCTTAGGTCAACATGTAAATTATAAGTCTTGGGGTGTATCATGAGCACCTAAATGAAGACCTTATATAATGGATCAGTCTAGGAAGGCCAGACCTATGAATGGTCGGAGCAGTTCCGACCTTAGGGAGCAGTTTGAGCGGCTGCATGGCATGGACTCGCCGAGTCAGATGAGCAGACTCGGCGAGTAGCTTGAAGAATAACTGGGACTCGTCGAGTTGTTCATCAGACTCGGCGAGTGGAGTCGGGGTGGCCCCGCGATTCTTCCAGGAGTAACTCGTTGGGTCAAGGAGGATACTCGACGAGTAGAAGGGAAAACTTAGAGGATTGGAGGACGACTAGACTCACCGAGTCGCCAGAGTACTCGCCGAGTCCGGTCGAGTTGACCGTGGACCGTTGACCAGAGTTGACCCATGTGTGATTTCTTAGGGTCAGTTAACGTGGAAGATAGAAGTATTAATAAGAGATATATGATGTTATAGGGAGCTTGTAGCTCGGCGGACCAAGTACGAGGGATTTCAGGAGTTGCTAACTTTCAGTATCCGCGAGGTGAGTCTTCTCGCTATACTGTACCCGGAAGGGTTTGACTGTGTGACAGGAAGGTCGGATATGATATGTGTTATAGGTGCTATAAATGGAAAGGTAATTGCTATGCGTGCTATGTATGAATATGTATGGGCCGGAAGGCAATATGCTACGTGACCGGAAGGTCGGATATGATATATGATATATGTGCTATATGTGGTAAGTTAATTGTTATATGTGCTGTGTATGTTTTATGGGCCGGAAGGCAATGTGTTATGGGCCGGAAGGCAATATGTTATGGGCCAGAAGACGAATACGTTACGGGCCGGAAGGCGATTATGTTAAGGGCCGGAAGGCGGGTTGTGTTGTGGACCGGAAGGTCAGGGCCTGGAAAGGCGTATATGCGTAGGTTGTATATTGGGGAACTCACTAAGCTTCGTGCTTACAGTGTTTTGTGTTATGTTGTTTTCAGGTTCTTTCAGTAACACGGGATGGCACCGGCTCGATTGTACACACCAGAGAAAGAGTCAAATATTGGAGGATCCTGGTTTTCTATTCAAGTGAAAATGAAACTATGTTTTGTAATTCAATTATGAACGAGATTTTTAACAAGTGTTTTAATATTAAAATGATTATTTTAAATGAAAATTTTGCCTTGAAATTTACGGTGTTACAAATATAGTCATAAAGCTCACATTTTTCACTGTATTCTGTCTGAATTCTCTTAAAATCCTTTGTTTTTGATTCTAACTGGGCCTTTAGGGGTTTCTGTCCTTTCATGAGTTGATATCCTTCATATCTCAGGTCCTCAACTTCTCTTTTTAATAAATCACTATGTTCACGAAGAAGTTTAATCGTAGCTTCACATGATTGAGAACATGAAACTTCACATGAATGAGAACATGACATTTCATTAACGGGAAGGTTTGCGAAACTCATTGTCTTTCGACAATTCAAAGCGTCAAGTTCTTCAGTTATACCAGTAAGACTAAGACGATTGAGATCTTTTGTCTTCTTGATGTCAGCCACGTCCATATCCCACGATTTCGGAAGTGCATTCAGCAACTTTTTGTTTATCTCGGATTTGGTCAAGAAGATCCCAACTATATTCATCTCAGTAGTGAGTGTAGTAAATCGCTACAACTGAGTTTCGAGGGTTTCTCTAGGGATATAATCGAACATGTTGAAGTTTTGCCTTAACATCTCTTGACGACTCTCTTTCATGTTTTTTTTTTAATTTCCTCGTAAAGCACAACTAGAAGTCAAAATTAAATTTAAAAATGCCCTTTGACTATAAACCTCAAAAGTTAACCTTAAAAGTCAAATTTAAAAAGTCAAACTCAAAAGTCAAACTTGAAAAGTCAAACCGAAAAGCTAAATTTGAAAATTTAAAAGTTAAACGAAAAAGTCAAAGGTCAAATTTTTAAAAGTCAAAGTCAAAATTTTAAGTAAAAAGTCAAAAATAAAATTCATAAATTAAAAATTAAAATTTTTGGTTGAAAAAGAAATTTAAAAATGAAAGAAATTGATTTTTGGGCTGAATTTGACAAAATTTCAAAAGTTGGATGCGACTAGGAGTGTTTAAGTTTAAAATATCGGAATAAAATCCACAAGTGATCTGTTGGTGGAGTTGGCAAGGCGAGCTGATTGAGAACTAGAGGTCCCGGTTCAATCCCCGGCAACTCCAAAATTCTCTTCTATTTTTTTATGAAGGCGCTGATGCGAGGCTGCAAGGCTCTGATGCGAGGACGAGGCCGATGCGAGGGAAGGTGAGGATCCGTGGCGCGAAGGCGAAGACCTGGTGCGAGGATGCGAGACCGTAAATGCTCTGCTGACCGTAAACGCGAGCCGTAAACTCCGAGGCTTCGGGCCGCAAACACCGGACCGTGAACTGCGGACCGCAAGCCCTTCAAGAGCCGTAAACACTTCGCAGATCTCGTGAAAAACGACGTTTTTCACCCTTTTTTGCTCCAAAACTCGATCAAAAACTCGTTTTTATCAAAAACGCAAAGAACAAACCCCCCTTATTTTTGCGAGTTCTATCCAAAAACGCTGTTCTCTTTTCAAAATCAGATCAAATAAGCTCCAGATCTGAAAAAAGTTGATTGATACAAGCAAGCTCTGATACCAATTGTAAGTCCCCAAAAATGCTTGTGTATCAATCAGATCCGTTTTATGGTGCGGAATCCCAATCAAATGGATGATGTCAGATCAAATAGAAGAGAAGGAGAAGAAGATTAATATGAATCTTGTATGATATGATTAGAATGAAGATTCGGATACAAGATTCACACACACTAACACACACTTGTTCTCTCTCTCTCTAGAACACCTTCAAATGCACACACTTAAGCTCCTTGGGTGTTCATCATCCCTTTCCTCACACCCCTCACCCCTATATATATACACACACACATGAGAATATGGGTCGTAAACAGGGTTTACGGCCGTAAACGGGGTTACGGCCGTAAACGGGTTTACGGCCGTAAACTCACTCACCGACCGTAAACAGCTAAACAATATTACATAACAAATCAATTTCCTAGAAAATCAAAGTATAAACCAAAATATTGACCCAATAAACGGTTTTGGTTAATGGTTAATATTGATTAACCATAATGTTCAAAATAATATAAATGGCGAAAGTATAGTGGCATAAAAGATGAAAAGAGAATACAAAAAGTCATCGACACTAATGTTTGTAACCTAGCTTATGGTAAATAAAAAGTATAAAAAATTAAAAGAATTGACATTAATAACTTCATATATTGATAATTGATATTAACATTAAAATAAAGTAAAACATTCATACATGTTAAATGCGTTTAAATCAAAAACTATAAAATAAAATAGCTAAACATTTATATTATGTGTTATCTGGATAAAAAATAAAACAATCACTCATATACATTCAATGTGATTAAGTCAAAAACATTAAATAAAAAAGTAATTTTTTTTAGAAAAAATACATTCTTAATATATCATAAAGTGAAGAAGAACTAAAAACATAACTTACCTAGAAGTTTTGATTATAAATTTAAAAAAAAACTTTGAATAGAACTATAAAGTCAAAACAATCTTTGATTAGGATTAATGGTGTGAGAAGCCCCCGATTAGGATTATGAATGTGAAGATTAAACTAATTATGAATAATGTTTACAAATTACAGAATTAGCCGATTAGGAATTACAACATTAATCAATAATCTAACTCAATGCATGATTGGAAAATTATATGTGTCTGCATCATCTACGTGATCATCCTTTGATAGTTTGATTACACGTTCCTCTCCTGATAAGTGAGGATTACTGAATTATATTTTGGAAATTTAATGGATCTTAAATAAGTTTGACTATATTATTTTATATATAATCCATACTTTTTATGCATTAAAATATAAAGTTAGCGGTTCAGTTAATAATGGTTCGGTTAACCTATAAAACCATAACCGAACCGTTTGTTATGGGTTAACAAAAATTAGAAACCGAACCTACGGTTTTTAAAATGGTTTGGTTAATATGCTTCGGTTAAATCGGTTAATTTGGTTATGGTTCGGTTTTATGGTTATTATGCTCACCCCTACTGTCTTTTAACCTAATTACCTTCGATAGCGCCAAACGCCTGGCTCAACGACTCATTGACCATGGAGTCTACCATGGCATGGTGATCCCCGTTCCCGAACCATCAAAGGGAGGAGACTATAACCGAAAGCCGGGAAAAAGGGGAAGGAGCAAACAACACAGGAACCCCCACAGGAGCAATAAATGGTTACTGTATACACCGCCACAACACCTGCTACTCCAGCATCTTCCAGACGATATGCTGGAACTCTCCTGAAGTGTGGAAATTGTAACTACCACAACATCGGAGTATGTTGGGAAATGCAGTGCATGAATTGCCTTAGGAAGGGGCACACATCCCGTTTCTATAGGGCACCGACACAACTGATCTCCCAAGTCCCCGGAGTAGAAGTAAACCAGGTCTGATATGGTTGTGGTGAGACTGGGCATTACAAGAGGGACTGCCCGCTAACGAAGAACTCAAGCGCGGATGGACGGATTCTGATGATCACCGCCGGAGAAACTACCCCGGAGTCCTCAGTGACCAGCGGTACGTTTTCGAAATAAGAATTGATTTAAAATTTAATTTATATTTATATAAGATTAAAACTTGGGGAAATAATTAAAAGTAATTATAATAACTCACTCATCTGAACAAGTCACATCATTCATAAGAGAACTAAAGATCCATATGGGTGAGCTATGATGGCTTAGTATGTACATCATGGTTGTGCATAGCTAAGATTTTGCAGACATAGAATGAGTGATTCCGCCTTAATTCCTGTTCCTTGTTTGGTTGTGGATTTAGGCAGAGCTACTCAGTCGACCGTCTTATTCATCTTAATTATACATAACCTGATACGCCAGATGATCATAGAGGTACCAAGGAGGATCATAATGTAGAGTATCGCCACTAGTTATCAAAGCACTTTCACTGTTAGTACTCGCTCATCGTGATACAATTTGTGGTAGTGGTAATTTCAAGGAGAAAACTAAAAGCTCTAGAAAGTCTACACATAATACATTGTCGAGCACACTCGGAATACACCATCGTATAACAAATGTTACTTTCAAATCAGCCTAACTTTTGTTTATGTATAGAGTCTGCTGCCATCATTCTTCATGAATTGGAGTGGTCCTCACCATACCAAGTTAATATATTTCAAAATTCCATCACCCTAACTGACAAATTCATGAAACCCGCATCATTCGTAACGACCACCCAAACTAGACCTCAGTATAGTCTCTTGTCTTCTAAACCACAAAGTACTCATGCGATGAGTACCTTGCCCTACGAAACCTTGCCGCTATATACTCTGTAGACCTTCCCGAACAACCACTCATCCAACAGATCAAGTTCAAGCACAGATGCTACCGACGAATACATCCCACCTATCACTAATAATTGTATACGCGAGGGTGGTATTCAATTATGATTATGCAGATTTAGGATGTGTGTTTCCGCCCTATCACCTGTTCCTTGTTTGGTTGTGGACCTGGGGAAGAGTCGCATATCCGACTGTCTTACTAATCTAAATTATATATGACTTGTACACACGAGGTAACGATAGATGGACCAGGTATGAATCCTATCATGAGCATTAGGCCAAAGTTTCCCAAGTCTACGAGTGGTATTCTTCCATTCAGAGAAGCACAACCCCAGGAGTACTGCCAGGAAAGCTAATTTCAGGACGAAATTCCATTTAACGGGGGGATGATGTGTCAACCCATTTTTTTTTAATTCTCGTTAAGTCAAAATTTATCAAACTTAATCCTTCCATAGCCTTAAAATAGATGGTTTATTGGGCCATAAGTGTTGAAGCCTAGATTAACTAGGAGTATTAAGGCTTGGAAGTGGATATCTTTAAAGATATGAGAACCTTCATATGGCCGCAAACTCCGAGCCGTAAGCCTATGAGACGTAAACCACTTTTGACCGTGAACCCTCGGTGTACAGCCGTAAATGAGGCTTCAGCCGTGAACCTCAGGCCGTAAACTCTTCGGCCTCAATCACTTCTCTATATAGATAGAATTACTTCATTATTTCTTCATTACTCACATATTCAAGTCAAGAACTTCCATTCCCTCTCAAGTATTATCAAGGATATCCTCCTAGATTTTCAATAGTGTAAGTCATTCTTCCATATTTACTTGATATCCTTCTTAATCAAGTAAAACCCTTTATTTTCATCCATGGATTCATCACTTTTGGTCTAGATCTTCAATATCATCATCTTTCAGCAAGAACGCCAAAACACACACTTGTTCTTGGTGGCCGTGAACTCCCAAAGGCTTCCAAATCATAAGAATTCTTCCATATTCTTGTTATACTTTAGAAACTCTTGAAGCCTCATGAAACAAACACCCTTTTAGCATGAATCAAGTACCATAAATGCATGAACATCAAGAGTTTACGAGCATAAACCCTTGTATGGCCGTAAACTCTTGCATGGACATGAACACATCTTCCTTTTTCCGTAAACTCCCTTTCATACAATCACATGTGATTGTAACACTTCATTTCGAGTGTTTCCTAGTCCCTAAGGTTGTTTCTTTGCATGTTAGTTGTTTAAAACACTAATTACATGCCTATATATATATATATATATATATATATATATATATATATGTCATTTCAGACTCGTTTGTGTCTCGGGAATTCATTCGTGGAACTTCTCTCCTTACTCGAATCTTCAAGTTGAATCACCCACATAAGGTGAGTTCATACCCGTATAATCAATCTTTTAAATGTTTTAAATGCTTTTAGGGGGGATACAAGTTGAACACAATATTATTGTGTAAATATTTACATGTGATAATAATCACATAAAGAGATTACTTATGCTTTTGTAAGTGATCAAATCAATTCAACAACTCTTTTATGAAAATGTTAGTTTATTGTTTATAAAAACTCTATTTTCAAATTTCATGCATAACTCAGTAGATAACCGAGTCTTTTCTACAAATCAGGGACAGTTCAAAACAAACATACTAGTAAACTATAATAGGTATAGTTTAGGGGTTCAGTTCATACTATAACAAGAACAGGAAGGAATATACGATAACAAGAACAAATAACAATAATATGAGATACTACTTCATGGTACAACAATTCAATTATTGTGTCACATTTTTGTAACCAGAGTCTCCAGGAGGGAGAGCGTGAGTTTGTGTCTAGATCTATATGGGATCAAGCATGGTTACAACCTTATCACATTTTACCTTTTCGACGCCTGAAAAACGTCGTCTACTTACACTAGCTCGATCAAGCATGGTTACAACCTTATCACATTTTACCTTAATTTAAGTAATTGGTTTTAAGGTAGTAAGTGCTTCAGTAGTTATTTATAAAAATATTACTGCACACTTTCATTTTCCCATTACATTCTGATAGTGATATTATCACTTAAAAGGTAATCCAAACTATATTTTTAGTAAAGATAGTCTCAAACTTGGGAAAACTTACATTAAGACAAAAGAAAAACAAAACAATCGAGCCTTAGTACATACAGTTAGAGGAGGGCCCATAATGCTAACTTTATGATTCCTCGAGAGATACATTAGGGATATTTATTAATCGGGTCCGACAGATAGTAGGATGCATGCTCTCCGCTTCATTTGTTGTTCCTTGTTTGGTTGTGGGCATAGAGCAGATTCATCCAGTCTACTATCTATTCGATCTTAGCTGTATGTGTGTGTGTGTGTGTGTGTATATATATATATATATATATATATATATATATATATATATATATATATATATATCCTGTATACACCAAGTAATCATAAGGAGTATCAGGTATGGCTCAGGTTATAGTATACAAATTTAGTATACCGTTTCTAGTACAAAAACAAACTTTTCAGATAGAAAACTAAGTAGGAGAAACTAGAAATTTACGAGTAGAGGGTTTAATCCATTATATTAAACCATTATATCTTAAAGGACCCTTAGTGGTTAATTCTATAATACATTAGTTTATATATCATGTTTATATATAATTAATATCCGATAGGCAGTTGGATATTTGCTTTCCGTCATACTTCCTATTCCTTGTTTGGTTGTGGGCTTAGGGCAGATTCACCCATTTAACTATCTGTTCAATATTAGATTATATATAGCTAGTAAAACTAAGCGATTATAGAAGGATCTATTGAGGTTACCATTTTACTTAAGGAAATATATAATTTTCTTATAGAGTGTTTTCATCAAATATAAAGAACTATTATAGTTAACCCCGTGAGTACCAAATGAATACGCTAGGGTTATATAACAACGATGAACTAACAAACAATGGGATGTGTGAATTCTGCCTCATTCCCTGTTCCTTGTTTGGTTGTGTGCTTAGGGCAGATTCACACAATCGATTGTCTGTTTACTTTAAATTTTATATATCTTGTATCCATTTAATACTCATAGAAGTAATTGTAAAGTCATTTTTACTTGCATTCATCATATCAGAAAATATAAGATTTTCTGGAGGAACAGGAGAACTTTTATAAAAGAACTTAGAAGTTACTTTTCATCACTTAAATACTTATGAACTCAACAGCTTAAATGTTGATCCTCTCTTTCAAAATAACTTGTATTTTTAGGAAACTAGTAGACAGATACACACACTGAGATTCAGAAAATGGAGTATTGTAGCTTCATGTCTTATTTTGTTAATTACTTTTGGAGTCAATCTTTTATGAATTACATACTTTGTAAACACTTTAATATTAATACAACGACTATTTATTACTTTGATTACTATGATATATGTGTTGTGATACTAAGGGTGCGTTTAGTTGCGGAAAAATGGGCCGTTTTCCGGAAAAATTTTCCAAGAAAAATGAGAATTTTGAAAACGCGTTTAGTTCGTTTATTTTTCTAAATTTTTCACGGAAAATGAAATTTTTCCGTTTTCTAAAATTACAAAGAAGTTGGAAAATTTTGGAAAACTGATAATCATTGTTTTCCATATTTTTCTAATTCCAAAATTTTTTAATAAACACACCCACTTCACCCCATCCACTTCTACCTACCCCCACCTTAACACCCCCCACCCACAGACACACATAAATACCCATCCACACACACACATGCACACACACACACACACAAACCCACACACACATACATACCCCCACACACACACCAACCCACACACACACACATACATACCCACCCATCCACACCCACCCACCCCCACACACACACACACACACACCAACCCACAAACACACACATACATACCCACAAACACACACACACACTAACCCACACACACATACATACCCCCACACACACACCAACCCACACACACACATACATACCCACCCACCCACACACACACACCCGCACACACACACACACACCAACCCACACACACACACATATACATACCCACCCACCCACACACACCCACCCGCACACACACACACACACCAACCCACAAACACACACACATACATACCCACTCACACACACACACACCAACCCACACACACACATACATACCCCCACACACACACCAACCCACACACACATACATATCCATCCACACACACACACACCCACAAACACATACACACATACATACCCACCCACCCACACACACCTACCAACATACACACGCACACACCAACCCACACACACACACACCCACCCACAAACACACACACTTACACATACATACCCACACACCCACCCACAAACACACACACTTACACATATATACCCACACACCCACCCACAAACACACACACACACATACACATACATACCCACCCACCCACACACACACACACAAACACACACACATACACATACATACCCACCCACCCACACACCCACCCACACAAACACATACACACACATACACATACATACCCACCCACCCACACACCCACCCACAAACACACATATACACACATACATACACACCCACACACACACACACACATACACACCTACCCACCCACACACACATACACATACATACCCACCCACCCACACACCCACCCACAAACACACACATACACACATACATACACACCCACACACACACACACCCACAAACACACACACACGTACATACCCACCCATACACATACACCCGCACACACACACACACACATACATACCCACACACCCACATCTACCCACACCCACACACACAAACACACACTCGCACCCCCACCCACCTAACACCACCACAACAATCACCGACCTACCATCACCACCACCACCACTAACCCGTCACTAGCACCACCACCATCACCACCAGTGACAAAATTGACGCCGCCACCACCATCGCCTGTCATCATCACCACTGCCGCCGACCCGTTACCGTCACCGCCCCCACCCACACCTTACTACCACTACCGTTTTTTAAAAATGAAAACCGATAGAAAAATAGACATCTAAACACGTTTTCTAATTTTCTAAAACTGAAAATGAAAAATGAATAAGTTTAACTAAACGCGTTCTCTAAATTTTTCAATGAAAAATAAAAACGGAAAATGAAAATTGAAAAGGGAAAACAAAAAACGGAAAATGAAAATTATTTTTCCGTAACTAAACGCAACCTAAACATGGTGTCCTCCGCCCCCGAACGTTTCAGCTGTTCCGGTTTGGGGGTGTGACATTAAGCATGTAGGTTTAAGAGTCATAATACAAGTCTAATTACAAGCCGGTACATTAGAATCTATATACATATCTTGTTTAGCTGTGTAGGGTTAAGAGAGATTGTATTCACAAATTGAGTTTTGAGTTATTTTTGCATTTAGTCAAAGAGATAGTTTGATTAATTGTTTGTGTTATAGTTTCATGACTTGAAAAACCACTTAAATAAGGCTCGTCTTGCTTACAAAATAATCGACTTGGCTATACCAATTGTCAAAACCGGTTGAAACGGGCTGATTAAGAAGTCCCACACTCACATATTCATTGGCCCAATTAACCATCTCTGTGAAATTCCCATCAGTTAAAAAATATATTATTTTGTTAATTGTTTATTCTTTTAACCCTAGGTAAAATAGGCCCTTCCCAATCCGGATAATCTTAGACGATTAATGATTAGTTATGGCCTTTTTGGACCCATCCCAATAAGGCCCGATGAAGTTTACTTAAACATTTTAGACCCGAGACAAGTTAAGGCTCGATGATTATGGATGTGTACTACTTGAGTTCGGATATGATCATCACTTGCGGCAATGGATAGTATCCCAAAGATGGTAAAAGGTATTCCAAAGATAGTAAAAGGAATTAAATGAAACAAAACATCAAATATTCAATAAAAAATATGAGATATCATATACATAAACTTTGAATAGGTAGTTGTAGTTAGCATACCGTCATTGTAGTAAAATGTGATAACAGGTGTATTATATACATTACAAGAACTATGGTTATTACCATGTGATAATGGGTGTATTATATAGACTAGAAGAAATATGGTTATTACTAGCGACGCTTTTGCCTGCGACATGAGCTTTAAGCAGCGAATCATTGTATCGTCGCTAAAAGTCCATGTCGCTGGAAAAGTGTCGCCGATAATGCCTTGGTAGAGTGATCCGTGTGAAACCATTCTGGGAACCTCCAACCGTCCGATTGAGCTTCTAATCCAACGACCAAGAGTCCGTTTCGCCTTGATCCATTAGCTGCGACATCAATAGTAGCGATAATTTTCGCTGCTAAAAGTCGAAAAAAACTCATGGTAAAATGCCCTCCATATTTTTCTCCGCAATTGAGCCTAGTAACCGCTAAAGGTAAAGGTGTCTCTGGTATTTCTCCTTACATTTAACCCCAAAAATCGACGCCTCTTTTCCCTTTCTCCTTCGGCTTCGCTTCCATTTTCGTTGTGGTTTTTTTTTCTTCCCTTTTCTTTGATGAGTCGCACCAATTCAGACCACCACCGACGAAATCGACCATTTTCATCCCCACTGTGAGATTCCGATGGGAAGAGGAGATACTGGCGACACATTTTTAGTTTCTCCAACATCTGTGGAGCATTTCCGGCGATGGTAGGGCATCTCCAGCTCATTTCTATTTGTCTTTCTATTGTAACATCGATTTCAGCTAATAATAGTGATTAATTGAAAAAAAAATGCCATTTTCAATTTTTGATTTCTTTTACTTATCACCGTCGGCGGCCACCACCACCACTACACTATACATTTGATTTCCGCTACCATAGTGTTCTGATCTTAGGTTAGTGATTGTATCTAATTTGTATATGTATGTTTATGTCTAATTGGGTTTTTGCATTGGTGAAATGTGTATTGTATATGCATATGTTTATGAGTTTGTTTTATCTGTTTATGTGTTCATTGTAAGTGTAGTATAATGTTAAATGCATATTTGTATATATGGTGTATATGTGTATATGTATGTGTGTATAATGTTATATGTGTATTTCTATATATTTTGTATTTGTGTGTGTATATATATATATATATATATATATATATATATATATATATATGTGTGTGTGTGTGTGTGTGTGAGTTGGTGTGTATATATATATATATATATATATATATATATATATATATATATATGCAAACAAGAAAGTATGTATGTATAATGTTAAGATTTAGTTAGGCAAACCTCAAAACTATAATGCTATAATTAGAAAACAAAAAGTAGGATTCTATAACTAATAATTTTATTTTAAAAAAAAGTAGGATGCTATTTCATAATGCCATGTAAACTATAATGCTATAGTTGAAAAAGAAAAAACAATTAAGATTATATACCTCACAATGTTTTTTAAATTACAATGTTATAATTAAAAAAAAGTGGATCGTTATATATAACATCCTACCTTTTTGTTTTTTTAAATTATAACATTGTATTTTAAATTATAGCACCCTATTATTTTTTTTTCAACTATAACATTGTATTTTATATGGCCTTATGAATTATAATTTATAATGTTATTTAAAGTACAATATTATAGCAGAAAAAGTACAAGATTCTATTACTAATAATTTCATTTAAAAAAAGTAGGATGCTATTTAAAAATGTCATGTAAAGTATGATGCTATAATTGGAAAACAAATAAAATTAAGATTATATAATTCACAATGCTATTTAGCGTACAATGCTATAATTAAAAAAAAGTGGGATGCTATATATAACATCCTACTGTTATGGGTCTTGGACATGCGGTGATGGAGCCGAAATCGTATCTGTATATCTTAGAATTTTGTAGGAAATTGTGTCGATATCGCTCTTGTTTTTGTACACCATGACTACTGTTATAGGCCGTGGACATGGGGTGATGGAGTCGAGGACACACCTTTCCTAGGCTATAGAGGTGTTGGTCATCATGAGCATGATGATAAGTAATATTATGAACTTTTATATACTATTTTTATTCATTTATTATAAAATATAGCTTATAATAATTTTTAATTAAATTTGTAGTTGTGCCACATATGAGAGCGCGAGGAAAAGCAAAAAACATTGATCCTGAAAGAGCGATCTTACAGAATAAGGGCAAACCGATTGACATGTGCTATGATAGGGATATTCCATTTGATCTCGTAGGAGATGAGAAAGACATGTTTGCACGCGAAGTTGGGAAAATAATGTGGCGGATGGTCTCTTTTGATAAATTGACATGGAAAAATGTTTCCCCCGCAATAAACGATAAAATAAAACATCATTTAGGGTAAATTATTTATATAAGAATATTTTATATGTTTAAGTATGATTGGTTTTTACTTGGCTAAATTCTTTTTTTGTTTTTGTAGTGTAACACCTCAAATTTTAGACCAAAATTTTAATTTTAATTTACCAAAATTTAGGTTTCACAAACCAAGTTATCAAATACACAATAATAAAAAAACAACCATTATCACAAGATATCAGAGTTCATAATATGTCCCAGTAGTAAATCTCCCAGTGAATGTATACAATCAGACCTTCGCCTTTCATTGGTCCTCAGAAGTACATGCCACATATGAATCAACAACTATATGCATAAAGCTTAGTGAGTTATCCAAGATACTACATATATCACATTATAAATAAACAACTATTGGTTATCAACAACACTAGGGACTATCATCAGTCTTAGTGGGCTAATAGTACGCCCTGTGGGTTACCAGCAACCATGGAGGCTATCAGCAGTCCCAGTCACATATAAGCAACCTAACATAATAATAACAACTAGACCCAACTGGTCGTCACAAATACAACTATTATACCACACATGTGAGAATAAGCGAGGACACTTACCTGATACTAACGATAAGTAAATCTCACACCTGAATTCTCGTAACTAGACTCCGCCTAATCAACAAAATAATTAACCCTAATTAATAACTAAGGTCCAAAACTCAACTCGCGAGTCCAAGTCCTACAACTAGATCTTCTAAGGAAAAAAAAAGACTATTTTGCACTTCTCATGGTCTTAAACCCTAAATCTTGACCAAAAGTCAATAGGAAACAAAAGTTAACTGCCCAGTGCGTATGTTGGGCGTACACTTCCTTACGTGGGGCGTACAACGTGACCAGAACCCATCGGGGGTGGAACCGACCACACGGGGCGTAGCCAGGATTACCCCCTGCGTACTCCGCCTACTCATAATTTCACCAACTTTGTGTCTTAATCCCTTAATACACCTAACCCAACCTCATATCTGACTATTCTAATATGTCATAACCCATAAAGTCGTTGGATTTAAGCCTTTGCATGGCTAGGAAGGACCCAATGCAACATTGTTTGATCAACCACATCACATTGTAAACCATGTCTAAAAGCCAAATCATACAACCAATCAAAATATCAGAGTATAAATCCGAGAGAAATCTAATAAATGCGGAAACCAGCGTGTGTGCATGATGTGCCACTACCGTGCCAGCTCCTTCCCTTTCGATGAAGAGGTATCTGAAACCAAAACTGTAAACTGTAAGCACAAAGCTTACTGAGTTCCCGCATTGTACCACATACCATACAATCACATAACATACATAAATTGTCAGGCATATCTGGGTGCCCGACCTACCCCTTCGGTCCTCTCGACCGGATATTGCCTAGCATATCTGGGTGCTGGCCTCCCTTTCGGTCCTCTCGAACGGATATTGCTTAGCAAATCTGGGTGGTGGCCTCCCCTTCGGTCCTCTCGACCGGATACTGGGGACTATTTCACCCCCTACTACTACCACATAGCACATATATCATATAGTCTATCTAGCATGGTTGGGCATGACCGCCCCTTCGACCCTATCGACCAGTGTTCTGGGGGACTATCTCCCCCTACTGTCACTAACACATAATCATAACACAGGTAGTAGCATCCCTAGATGAATATCAAAAAGACAATCATCTAATCACATATCTCCTACCGGTGGCCCGACATTGTGGCCTTAGACCTACCGCTACTGGAAGGTAACTCACCTCGTAGTAGCTGCTGATATGTGTGGGAATAGACTGTCTGCTGCTGCTGCTCCGGAAATCCTCCGGCTGAAATTCCCACCAAACACTTAGTCAAATATTGCTAACTGTCCTTTGGGTAAAATGACCATTTTACCCCTGGTCATGCCCTAAGTCAAAGTCAGAGTCAACTTTCAGTTGACCCGACTCGCCGAGTTGGCTCGCCAACTCGCCGAGTCCATGTCCAAACGACTGACCTGGATTCTGCTTCTACTCGTCGAGTTAGGCATTGACTCGACGAGTTCTCCTTCCAAACTGATGTTCAAGTCCTTCATCCTACTCGACGAGTTGTATGAACAACTCGCTGAGTTCATCTTCATCCGATGAACAATTTATACTGTGACTCGCCGAGTTGTATGAACAACTCGCCGAATCTGTTCTTGATCTAAGGAGATTGCCTTGAACTCGTCGAGTCTGGGCATCGACTCGTCGAGTTCCGTTATGGGTGAGTTTTGGCTTCCAACTCACCGAGTCCACCCTGGACTCACTACACAACTCGACACAGCTAAAAAGGGACAATCTCGGAGACTCGCGACTAGACTCGCCGAGTTAGAGGAGCGACTCGCCGAGTCTGCTTCATGCAAGAGCCATATACGGGATTTTGCTCGAATCTAGTCCATTCCATTCATAGATCTGGGTTCCTAGAGCATGAATAACACGTAAAGTTTCCAACTTTACGTGTAGATATTCATCCATGAGGGTTGTAGGGTTCAAAATGCACCAAAAGAGTAGATCTAAGGTCTTCATGCAATATGGGTCCATAAAGGTAGTAGACCTGAGCTCCTGGAGCTCAACCAAGCCTAGATCTAGAGGCCAATCAACTTATTACGAAATATGATGCACATGCAAGCTTGGGGAAGGGCTCAAGGAAGACTTTAATGGAGTTATAAGCATATAGACAGGGGGAAAACGAGTTTTACCTCAAGGAAATCACTAAGAGGACACTAAGATGCTTGGCTTCCTTCCTTTCCTCTTGATCTACTCCACTTCCTTCTGAAAATCTTCAAGAACACACACTAAAATGCCTCAAACTCACAAGAACAAGAGCTAGAACGTATGGAGAGCTTCTGGGGGTGAATGGGGGCGGAGTTGGGGCGCAAATGGGTGTTTAAATAGGGTGCAAACCCTTGGAAATTAGGGTTTCATCAAACAGTGCAGACTCGTCGAGTCCCTAATATGGACTCGTCAAGTCGCCATCTTATCCGCGCCCCAAAGTCTCATCTCTACTCGGCGAGTCGGGCCTCCAACTCGTCGAGTCCACGACCAAAAACACAAGTACTTAGGCAAAACTCACATACTAGGAACCAGGTGCTACACTATAAGCTACTTTTACTCATGCATGATCCAAATGGAATGATCAAGAAACCATTTTTATGAATCTACAGGTCCTAAAATCCATGAAAGGAAAACTACAATTCCATAGAGTGCTCCAAACTCATAAAGGTGTAATGTTAGGGACATAAGTTCATAAAACTTCAACTATGTAGATCTAATGGAAAATTTATCAAGGTATAAACTTAATACTTGAAAATGATGCACCAAGAGAAAAGGATCATGGATCTACAAGCTTGAAAGCACTCTCTGATTCTTCTCTTGGCTCCATCTTCAACAAAATGCACCAAAAACACTCAATAAGCTTACAAAACCCACACAAGCAACTCAAACATGGAATTAGGATTTAGGGAGGGAATGGTAGCTGATAAGGATGATCGAATGGGGTCATAATGTTATTTAAATATGGAGAAACCCTTAAGATAAGGGTTTGAAGTCTAGGCTAGTACGCGCAACATACCACACGTACGCCTGACGTACTAGCTGATCACCGACGATTACATGTTGCATGAGTACGCTACGCGTACATTTAAGTATGCCCTACGTACGACCATAATGCAAGCCTTTTTCCTTAAGGGACCAATTGTGCCACTTTTGATAAAGACAAAAGAAATAATAAAAATACTTGATATTGGGATGTTACATGTAGACAAAGTTTGATTTGGATGGGATGTCTCGGGATCCAGACGCTGCTATGCTTCTAGAGAGTTTTGAAGTGACTTTATTAAAAGGTTATCGAGAGCGTAAAGCTGATGCCAAAGAATATTTTTTGCAAGCCGGAGGGTATGAGGATATCCCAAGAGCATTAGCCAACTCCTACATGATATGTCGGTTGATAAATGGAGGAAAATAGTTGAGTATTTTCAAACGGTTGAACACATAACTGCTTCAGAAAGCAAAAAAAAAAAAAAAAAAAAAACTATGAAATAAGAACAACCATGAATTGTGGGGGATCGAGCTGGTATAACAGTACTTGCTATAAGAAGGTAGCGTATGCTATTGGTAATTTTTTTAAAAGTATAATATAATTTTCAATTTTAAATAGAATCCGAAGAGAGTGGAAATGTTTCGCAAGACTCATGTCGATAGGAATGGTGTATTTGTTAGTATCAAGGCAGAACAATAATACATAAGTATTTGATTATAAGTTTATCATATAATTAAGTGTTTATTTATACTTAATTGTTAATCACTTTTGGAAAAAATAGGATCACCTGGTGGAAGAGCTCTTAGAACAAACGCAAAGGGCCAGAAGGTGAAAGAGAGTTAACACCCGCTCAAGAAAGAGCTACTTTCGAGAGAGTATTAGGTGAAATACGTGACTATATCAGAGGCATAGGCCAAAAACCTCCTGCTATCTCGTCGATTGCACAACCATTGCAGCCACCATCACAGTCATTACAACCATCACATGTAAAACAATATTAATTAATTTCAATAAATGCATGTAGATTTGATAATTTGGTTTATGGTGATAATTTTCTAAAAGCTTTGGTAATTGGTTTTTTGTCCCAAATACACAAAATAGCAATGTACTTTGGTTTTTTAGCATCAATAAATACATGTTATTTTGGTAACTATGTTTATAGTTCTTTAGCGTTTTTTTCAATCGGGGAAAGATCAAGGATGAAATGACAGGAACAGAGATTGTTCGTTGGATAATTAGTTTGTGTTTTGTATGTTAAATTTGTCGTGACACTTTGTACTAGCTTGTTGTAATTATAAAACATTGGTTGTTTAGTTTGATATGAAATTAATTATATATAATGTCGTTACACTATTTCTTTCCTAATCTAATATTATGTAATTATTTTTCGGCATTTAATGTCGTTATGTATCGGTCTATTTGCACCAAAATTGTTAATTAACAAAAAGTTAAATAAAATGAAAAATGTTATTACCGGTAACGGAAGCATAAAGAGCATACTCATTGGAAAAACTATCCATAAATTTGTGGCATACCACATCTTAATGCTATTTTAGTTTTGTCATATTTCCTGATCCTATAAAATTGATGGGTGTCATACTACACCCACCAACCCTCCATAGCATATATTTTTATATTGAAAGTACTACCTTTGAATGATACCTTTGAATGATGTGTTTACCGCACCACCGTAGTGCAAGGGAAGCAACCGCAGTGTCAAGTGCCATGTATTCCCATCGTCTAACACGATATTTTGTTTTTATCTTTTATCTTTCATTATTTTGTTGACAAGTCAACATCACATCACTACATTCATCCATCTTTCAAACTGTGTTTTACGTATATTTTATCTTTTTTTAATTTTGATAAAATAATAATTTCTAAATTTAAAATAATATTTATTTACTAAATAAAAACGAAATTAAATAAAAGATTAATATTTTAAGATTTTACATTAGTTTGCTGTCACAAAAACCTGTATAACAGAACTCAATGAATTTATAAGTAAACTGATAAAATATGCAGTACGTACGTGATATGTCACTAGTCGTAACTTGTACATCCCGTTCTCGAGTTCAACTTAAGGAGAGAAAAGAAAGAAAATGACGGAAATGAGAGAAAAGTAAGAGAGATTGATGCTCCCGAGTTTCATTAAAGGAAGGAAATGAAAAGATCACTTTCCCTCCTAACTTTCCTTCCGATTTGGAAGGATTTGAAAAAAAAAGAATAAAATGTTTAACTCTCCTTCCATTTCCTTCCATTTCTATTCATCTCGGGAATGAAAAAAACAAATTTATTTTCCTTTCTTTTCTCTCGTTACTTTCTTTTCTCTTTATCTTCTTATTTTCGCTTCAAGTCGGGAGCAGGGTAGTAAGGAATTGAGACGTTGAATCAAATATAGCTCATTTTGAGTGCTGGAAGCTTCCATTGGATTCTATCCATTTTCTCCGTCAATTTGTAAAAACACGTCTATATTTCAACAAAAAAAATATATTTAAAAATTAATATTGAATAAGTCATGGACTCATGCCTCATGGTGTCAAGAAGTCAAACCGATATATTATTTTAATTTTAACACTTATTAGCGTGACAAATCATCACATATTCACACCCAAGTTCTTATTGATTATATTCAGGAGATTCCAATTAATAAAACTTACACACTATAAAAATAACAAACACTAATATATATATATATATATATATATATATATATATATATATATATATATATATATATATATATATATATATATATATATATATATATATATATATATATATATATATATATATATATATATATATAGTGTAGAAAATATATGATAAAGGTAGCTACAAATATATTATCTTGGAACAGATCATAACATAGTGGGAAAAAAGTTGGAACAACTCAAAAGAGAAACCAACCAAAATTATCCGCGTGAATCCAAAACTATTTGACTTCTTCTTTTGGTTGTATCGACTCCACATGCCTTGTTTCCCTATAAATTAAAACCTAAACACACCAACTTCTCAAATCAACATCAACCTTCAAAACCTTTCAAGAATTCAAATAATCATCTGAGATTTCTCTTTACAAGAAGTTAAAGGACAGAAAATGTCAGGTTTAAAGTTCAATTTGGTGGTGATTATGGCGCTCATGCTTGCATCTGTACAGTTTCACGACACGGTGGCTCAGACTACCCATGTGGTCGGCGACGCCTTGGGTTGGAATATTCCTCCCAACGGACCTTCTGCTTACACAACCTGGGCATCAGGTCAGACCTTCAGAGTCGGCGATGTTCTTCTCTTTAACTTCACCACCGGATTCCATAATGTTGCTGAAGTAGCTCAGGCGGCGTACGCACCATGCACCACCGCCAACCCCATCTCCATTGCCACCACCGGTCCCGCTAGAGTCACCTTGAACGCACCTGGCACTCACTATTACATCTGCACCGTTGGCACTCATTGCCAAATTGGTCAGAAGTTAACCATCAACGTCTCCGCCGCGTCTGCCACCCCTGCTCCATCACCAACACCGGCACCCGTCATCCCCACACCGGTTTCTCCACCAACCGCCACCCCAACCCCAACCCCTGCTTCCTCGACTACAACCTCACCACCAACCTCCTCCCCTGCCCCTTCTTCCGACGAAGCTAGCCCAATATCACCACCCACCTTCGGCCAATCTCCCTCAGGCAGTAACGCCCCTTCTCCGACAGATACCACCATTCTGCCACCACCATCACCCAGTTCTGCTCCATCTTTCACCACTGTGGTACCCTTCACTTTCTTGGCCATAGCTTTAGCTTTCTTTTACTAGATCTAGTGATTGGTGGTTACCTCAGATAGAATGTGATATTACGTACTTCATTTTTGTTTAAAATTCTTTTTTCTATATGTCATTGTACTTATTAAATTTAGATACATAATACCAATTTATGATATTTATATGATTATGTCCAACTCTCCATTGTATTCGACTTTTTGAATGGAAACATGTGACCACATCACAAGGGAGCCAATAATACTATAATACGATATGAAAAATACAATATGGTGTATATTATTCAATTTACTATGAATACAATATCCATATGTACATGTAATGTAATCATCAAGAAACCCGTGGTATTGATATAAAAAAAAATGATATTAATTTATGATTTGGCTATAGCCTACAGACGTGGCCAAGAGGCCACTTAACTGATTCAGCCCTGGGATGTGTGACCCAAACCACCTAAAGAAGGCTCGTCCTGCTTAAAAAATAACCGATTTGGATTTACCAATTATCAAGACCGGTTGCAACGGTCTGGTTAAGAAGTCCCACACTCACGTGTTCATTGGCTCAGTTAACAATCTCAGTTAGATTTCCATCTATTAAAAAATATATTATTTTGTGAATTCTTTATTCTTTTAACCCTAGGTAAAATAGGCCCTGCCCAATCCAGATAATCATGGACGATTAAGGATTAGTTATGGCTTTTTTGGACCCATCCCACTAAGGCACAATGATGTTTACTTAAATATTTTAGACCGAGACAAGTTAAGGCTCGATGATTATGGCTTTGTACTACTTTAGTAGTTTAGTTGGGATATGAATAATCATATGATCATTACTTGCAATGATCATCACTTGCAGCAATGGATAGTATCCCAAATATAGTAAAAGGTAATCCAAAGATAGTAAAAGGAATCAAATGAAACAAAACATCAAATATTCAATTAAAAAAATATGAGATATCATATACATAAACTTTGAATAGATAGTTGTAGTTAGCATACCGACATTGTAATAAAATGTGATATCATAAAGGGTGTATACACTACAAGAAATATGGTCATTACCGGCGACATGGACTACGGGGTAGCCGTAGCATTCACTAACAGCAGATAGTGCTAGAAGTGTTGTAAGTTTGCGGGTGTAGCCGTAGCATTCACTAGGTTGACAGATAGTGTGAGAGGAGTTATAAGTCTGCGGGTGTATCTGTAGCATTCATAAGGTTAACATATAGCGCTGGAGTGATGTAATTCTGTGGTTGTAGCCGCAGCATTCACTTGGTTGTTAGATAGCATGAGCGCGTTGTTAGGATGCGGAAGGAACAGTAGTACCCACCAGTTCGGGTGTAGCAGTGGGGATATGGAAATCCACGGATTGGATTTCAGAATTACCCAGATGGATTAGATCTCGTGGAGCCAGTGATAAGACTATAGGGATGCCATTACAGTTATGAGATCAGGGAAGCAATGGACTACTTAAGGTTGTTTTATAATATAGGGCTACCATCGGTCAGGTAGCAATCACTCTTAGCCTTGGATATGGGATTTAGACAAGATATTGAAATAATCATAGTCTTAATTCTTGATGAAGCAGATCATTTATTGGATCAGGAGGTCGTTATATTCGAAGTGGCATGATAACTAGTGCCAACTAGTTCCAGAGAAGGATCTCGTTCAGAAGTCGTGTGATGTGACTAAGTGGGAGTCTTTTGGCTCCGCAACCGGGCCGAAACCCGGTATTCCAGATGATTGACAAACGAATTGAGACCCGGGAGGTCTCGGTAAATTTTGGAAAGTAGCCCTGTGGCAACATAGTGTTTCAGGCAGATCAGTGTTCGGATAGTTTCAACATTTGGGCAGTGTTAATATTTGTGTTTTAGGTTACAAGTACAAACGACATAGCTGGTTGATTGGGAAGTGACAAGTCACTCACATCGGTATTAGCTGAGCCTTAGCCAAGTATAGGTGATCTGCAAGGATAATTAGGTCTGTAATCCTATTTTATAGTGGGAACCTCAAGCTATTAGAATTTGAGTAGTCAGTTGAGGGATAAATGGACTAAATTCAATGATAATGATTTAGTATGAGTGGTCTGTCAGGGACTCAGACCATCTCTAGACAGCAAATTTCAGACGGAGTAGATGTGATCTTGTTGCAAGGAATTCATTCACCTGTGAATTTTAGGGCTTTGCGAAGATTGGTCATGGCTTCCCTGGGAAGGCTAGGGTGTGCCGAGGATGATGGCTATCTTACTAGAGTGGTTGGGCGTGTATGTAATGGTAAGGAATGATTTTGAGGACGAAATCTAATTTAAGTGGGGGAGAGTTGTAACACCCCAATCATTAAATAAATAAATAAATAAATAAATTAATAAATAAATTAATGATTGAATAGTAGCCCTAAAATCAATAATTATATAGCAAGGTGTTGAAAGGATTTTCAAGGAAGAAAGCTAATTGTCACAATTTTAGAAGTCGGGGGTTAAAAGTGTAAGTTCCAGATTTGGTTTGTAAATATTTATGAAGATAGGGGCTCCGTGGTAATTATTGGGACTTAACTTGAAAGGATTTTGAGGACTAAGGGTTATTTGGATAATTTTGGATTTAATTTGAGAGGAAAAGAGGTAGAAGGGATGAATATGTCATAATCAAGATATTGGGAGCTAAATGGGTAACATAGTAAGCTGAATTGTAAAGATTTTAGAAGATGGGGGCTATTTGGTAAAATTTAGGCTTAGTTTGAAAAAGAATTTGTGAGGAGGGGTCGAACTTGAAAAAATGGAACAAAAGTTTGTATGCAGCCAAGTACTTAAACCCGTCACCATACTAACCCTATCCCTAGTCTCATTTTTCAGCGGACACCACCTCCGGATCTTTCCTCGTGTCGTTCGTCAAGCTCCAGTAGCACCACCCTTCTCGCTTCTGATCGAGCAAAACCTCCAGACGATACCGTTCTAGGCCAACGCCTTTGCCGCCGGGATTGGATGTCATTCAGCGTCACCGTTCCTCTAGCTATCAGCAACGACGAGGATGGAGAACAAGAATCCTTCAACTACTGCTGCTGCCAACGCTCTCCGTTACAACCCTTCTCTCCATTTGTACTCCTTTATTTTCTTCTTCTTCTTCTCTTTTTTTTGCCATCGTTCACAACTGCACTTGATCGTTTCCGTCGCCGTTCCGACCGCCGCCGGCTTCAGAACTCGTCCCACAGTAGCTAGTCGCCGCCATTACCGTTGGGTTTCTTCAAGCCGCCAGCGAGGCTGTAAACCGCTAGGATCGACCGCCAGCTGCCTTATGCTGCCGCTTGGTGGTTGTGTGGGTGCTTATTTTCTTTGGGCTCATCCTCTTGTTTGTAGTATGTGTGTGTTTTTCTGTAGGTCGATAGTTATATGGGAACCACCATGGCCGCTGGCCATGGTGGTTACCACAATGTACCACCACCGTCCACCACTAGTTGGCTGTGTGTGCGTTGTATTAGTGTGTGTGAGTTGATTTGGATTTTGCCTTGCAATTTTAATTAGAAAAAGAATAATAATAAGAAAACTCAAACCACCACTGTAGGGTGGTGGCTGCTACCCCTAACCGCCGTGTTGGGTGGCGATGTGCTTTTATTTGCATGTGGTTGCTTTTTGGATGCTTGGACAAAATGGACTAGAAACCCTAACCACCACCATGAGTTGGTGTCCACCGCCGTGAGCCGCCGTTAACCACCATTACCCGATGTGGTAGAGGATGGTGCCTGACTAGTGAAACCCTAATGGATCTAAGCACTTAGCTATTTGGCCTATTGGGTTGGGATTGGGGTTGAAACCCTAATTAAGGTTTAGAAAACCCTACTTTTAGGATATGGGTCTTGGACTTATCGGGACCCACATTTGGACCATTGGAATGGAATTGTGAATTATACCCAATCACAACATATGACTTATCTAGTAGAGTAATGGACTTAATAGAGTAAGTCCTTAATGGGTTAAGTGAGAAACACTTAACCCTAACTATCATTTTATGTGAAACCCTAATTTGACTTGGGCCTTGAGTTGGGCCTTTCCATTAGGCTTTGGTAATTAGGTTATTAATGAGCCATCCAAGAATAATCATATGGACTAGAATATGTGATGGGCTTTAGGATAAGGCCCATATGGGGTTTGGGCACAATTTGGAAAAATGGGTCATAGTTTGGGCCTTTATGATTATGAGATATTGGGCCATTAGAAATGCCAAATGTTTGGACTGGACTAAATGGTTGGGCCTTAGAATAAGACCATGTAAATATTTGGTCCTAATTTGGAAATTTGGGCCATATGTTGGGCTTTGACTCATAGTTTACTTTTGGGCCTTTGGATTGGGCCTTGGGCTTGAGTATAGCTAAGTTAGGGTAAAGTAGTATTTACCCCAAGTATGTACATATTGTTATGTGACATCCCCATTTTCACGGCAAAAAAAAACCGATTTTGTTTATGCTTTATAAAAATCAGAGTTCTTCTTTTAATAAAAATGTTGCGGAATTTGTTCCCAGAAAAACACGATAAATACGTTATTAAAACATTTTCGAAGAAACGTATTTTATTCATTTCAAAATGTTTGGGATGTCATCGTTAATACAGAAACATAAGCATAAATAGAACTTACATTTATTTAAACTAGTGATCTACATCTCTTTAAATCTCTCAGTGTAATGTGACTTCATATCAACACCTGTGATGTAAATAAAACTGAGTGGGTCAGGTTGGGAAACCTGGTGAGTACATAGGGATTTCAATCCCACAATGTTATACCATATATATATAGTTTAAAACTCACAAAATATACAATTTCACCATATATATAAACAACTCTTATCCCACCCCATCGATCCTCACAACGAGGCTATCCATACTCTCAGACCTAAGATTAGTCGTTTTACCTACTCCATACTCCCAGATCATAAATGAATGAATTTACCAAATCCATACTCTCAGACAAGGGACGAATCACTAATCCATACTCTCGGATTAATGATGAATGATCATGCCTAATCCATACTCTCGGACTAGGGACAATGGCTAATCCATACTCTCGGATTAATAATGAATGATTATGCCTAATCCGTACTCTCGGACTAAGGACAATGACTATGTCTAATCCATACTCCCGGATAAATGACATGTACTAAATTCTATTCTTTGAGTATAACTCACTTGTACTCGTAAGAATATACTATCCAATATCCTCATATTTAATTTAGGTTTACTCTTTATCCTAAATTATCAAATATAATCAGGTATGTTCTTTAACACGTATTTCAGGCAACATCAATTAACTCGCACATAAACATATAATTAATACTTCAATCAATATTTGTATTAAAATCATGTTCATGAAATGGACTATGCACTCACTTGATAGGTGGTGACTCAGCACTCAGACAACGCTTCGATACTCTCAAAACAACTTTCCTTCGATAAAACCTGATACCAATACCACTAGGGTTTAGTCTAACGATAACCACGACAAATTAACAGTCTGACTATTATTATTATTATTATTATATAAGCGTTAAATAACACTCAATATAACTCATAATAATAACCCAAATAATTATTTTAAGGACCTAATAACATTCCTATAATTATCTGAAAGCTATATTAAAAACTGCGTAAGCGTAGCACACTTACAATGAATTTTATCGAAAACCAGAACTTAATTGGAGCAGCGTTTCGAAACCAAAAGGCTCTTTTTCTCGGGACTCCGAGAGCCTTGAGGCTTCCCTCAGGAGCTAAGGGTTTTAACTAGGGCTTAGGGGGGTTAGAAACCCTAGAGAGAGAAAGATTTTAGAGAGAGAATGAGAAATGGTGTGTTTCGCTCGGCAACCCTCGCTTCTATTTATAGCCTCAGCAGCCTCGGTTACGCTGGGCGTAGTTCTGAGGTACGCTGGGCGTAGTTCGCATTGGGCTACCAGATGGCTTCGTACGAGACACACGTCGGACATCGGCTGGAGCTACGCGACTTCTTGTGGACCGAGGGTGGCGGCTGTACGTGGCGTGTACTTAGCTTCGAACACTGGGCATAAGCGAGACTTTGTGGCGATCATCAGATGCGAGGCGTGATCAGCAAGCAACGATCCAGATCATGCCACGTCATCGATTTAGCAACAGACTTCGCAAATTTCACTCTCGACTTCTAAAAATCGTAACTTTCGCATACGAGATCCATTTTTGATGTTCTTTATATCCACGCTAAGGTGGGAACGTACTCTACAACTTTCGTTTAGCCTTCATCGGCTAATTTTGGCTCGATTTTAAAATTTTATATTATTAACAGGCCGGGATAGGATTAGTCCGTTAAATTCTCATAGCTTCTTCATCCGACGTCCGTTTTCGCCCATCTTTTTCTCATTACGATACTCTTAACGAGATCTTCAATTCCCGTTTAGGTCGTGTAGGCCAAAATCTGCTTGATCTAATATTTGAATTTCAGGCTGTACACTACTAGTCCGAAACTTCGAAAAATCATAACTTCTTCATACGAAGTCAGATTTGGGCGTTCTTTTTATCGATTTCTTAGTTTAACACATTCTTCTTTTGTTTAGATCGCTAAAGCTAAATCTCATCCTATCATAAATTCACTATTTACGCTTCCCGGTGCCGTGTCGGTTCCGTCGCGAAACTTCGACGGGTCATAACTTCTTCGTTATAACTCGGATTCCAGCATTATTTATATGTATGGAAACCTTGTGACATACTCTACAACTTGGTTAAGATTATTTATTCTAAATAATCGTTTGTCAAAAAGTCGTTTTCGACACTTATTGTCTCTAAATTTAACTAGCCCGGATCTACGGGCGTTACAATTATCTCCCGCTTAGGATGATTACGTCCCGGAATTATCAACGAAATAGGGCAGTGTAATGACTCCATACGTTATCTCTTCATCCTAGGTAATAATTATAACTTCTATATTCCTTCAAGTCTATCTCTTAGACTTATTCACTGTAAGCAGTACTTAATCGTGCACCTGCTCTCTACCTCAGGTTAGACTCCAAATTATGATCTATCATCATGTGTTGCACGTTTAGACTCAGGTCTCTTAGAGTTAAATTCTAAAACAGACTATGCCTTCCTTCATGTTCTAATGTGATATAATCACACTTTAACATGTAGCATTTCTAGCTACCAACTTCTTTAGCGTCGAGCGCGATACTTCTATTGGTCGCTTTGATTTCAGTTGTTTGGTTAAAGTCGGATGCTACGTCAAACTTGGTTCTCTGAACCATGTAACCTACTCATCGTAGTCGCACTCAATGTGACATGACCACTCGGGTCGGGATAACAACAATTTTCTTAGTCATTACCAAAACAATGGTAACGACATACTTGAATAAAAAAATCAATTACTAGTTTCTTGGTAACCTTGTGACCTTCCCTGATCCAAGTGTGAGTCTTGTGCTTCTGGTAGTATAGGCCTCTACTACCATTCACACCTACCCATACTCGTCCCAAGTATTGTCCCGCAGTTTTTCCAAGTCACCATACAAGAAAATCACATAACAGCTTAACACATCAATTATCAAAACGAAGGTTTTTATTATTCCTTGAAACTATTACATAGGTGTTCAAGTTCACCCTAGACTATGCCACTAACATGCTACATCGCGAGGTACTATCTACACGACCTCTTCATAACTCGATCTTTGGACGTCAAGCCTTCACTCCTGAATCCTTGCATTGTCATCTGCTTCGTCAAGGATCATTTGAAATGCTCTCGCCTTTGGCTTTGGCGGCACATTTGTCTTTGTAGCCCCTTCTCTCTTTGGGCAGTCTTGCTTGAAGTGTCCTTCTTCACCACACTTAAAGCAGACTTCTCTCTTGGTTGTGCATTCGCTGGCGTAATGACCAATCTTCCCGCATTTAAAGCATGTTGTATCTTTAGAGCATTTTCCGATGTGCTTCTTTCTACACTTGTCACACCATTGTGTTCCTTCTTCAGACTTCGAGAATTTTCTCTTCTCGCTGGACCTTGAAGATCCTTCAAACTTTCTCTTCTCGTTAACCTCCATCTTGCTGGCGGCTCTTCCCTTGATCATATCCTCAACAGACTTGGCAGCCCAGATAGCTGCCTCTAAAGTAGGTGCTTGACGCACTGGCACCACGTACTCCCATGGAAGTCCTTTTGCGTACTTGTCGATTTTCGTCAGCTCATTCGGAACAAGATGCAAGGCGAACTCTATCTTCTCTGTGAAGTTGTTGGTGTATTCATCAATAGAGATGCTTCCTTTCTTCAAGGTAAGGAATTGGTTTTCTAGCTCAAGCAAATTTTGGGCTGAGTAGTACTTACGTTTGAATTTCACCAAAAACTCTGCCCATGTTAGTTGCAGGGGCTCATTGGGGCTTAGAGTCTTCCCCAGAGTGTTGCACCAACGAACCGCGCCTCCTCTGAACTGGTGTACCGCAAACGTTGTTTGTAGTTTGCCTCTGCAACCACACGTCATGAAAGCTAACTCCATCTCCGAGATCCAATCCATGACCCCGATCGGATCTTCCTTTCCAGTGAAAGTCGATGGCTTACAGGTCTGAAAATCCTTGTACTTGCATCCATTCCTCTCGACTTCGTCATCTTGATTGTTCCTTCTAATCACCGGTGGATCAGCTTGACCAATGGTCCTGCTGTCGTTCCCTTCCTCAGACTGCCCGTCATTCAGCTCGAGCTGCTCAATAGGCATCGTAAGTTCCTCTCGAATTTGTTGAAGTAAACGCCTTGTTTCCTCCATTTGACAATCCAACATCACCTGGATCATCACTTGCACTTCGGCCATCGTTATTGGCTCAACAGCGGCTACCACAACCGGTATCTGCTCAATCACCGGGGGTTGGTTTTTGTTCCCATTTGCGTTCACGTTTCCGCTACGGGTCCTTGCCATCTTGATCTATACACCGAATAAGGTGAATCTAGATCTTTATTTAGGATTGATGTTTAAATCATCCTTATCACTCCGAAACGTTTATATGCTAGTTCTAATATCATAGTTAAACGCTTAGAATCCTAAACACAAAAGGTTTCCAGATCCGGTCGGCAACAGACCATCGATCCGAACAAATAATAGCATGTCAGGCACAAAGCATTTAGCACACAAAAGCATTATAGGCATAATTCCTAAAATAAGCTAGTGCTCACACCTCACAATCATCGCTTAGCATTCTAAGTTTAAGTCTAGAAATAAATCCATATTCCTAGTTCGCTTAAACTAATGCTCTGATACCAACTGTGACATCCCCATTTTCACGGCCAGAAAAGACCGATTTTGTTTATGCTTTATAAAAATCAGAGTTCTTCTTTTAATAAAAATGTTGCGGAATTTGTTCCCAGAAAAACATGATAAATACGTTATTAAAACATTTTCGAAGAAACGTATTTTATTCATTTCAAAACGTTTGGGATGTCATCGTTAATACAGAAACATAAGCATAAACAGAACTTACATTCATTTACACTAGTGATCTACATCTCTTTAAATCTCTCAGTGTAATGTGACTTTATATCAACACCTGTGATGTAAATAAACTGACTGGGTCAGGTTGGGAAACCTGGTGAGTACATAGGGATTTCAATCCCACAATGTTATACCATATATATAGTTTAAAACTCACAAAATATACAATTTCACCATATATATAAACAACTCTTATCCCACCCCGTCGATCCTCACAACGAGGTTATCCATACTCTCGGACCTAAGATTAGTCGTTTTACCTACTCCATACTCCCGGATCAGGAATGAACGAATTACAAATCCATACTCTCGGACTAGGGACGAATGACTAATCCATACTCTCAGATTAATGATGAATGATTATGCCTAATCCATACTCTCGGACTAGGGACAATGACTAATCCATACTCTCGGATTAATGATGAATGATTATGCCTAATCCATACTCTTAAACTAGGAACAATGACTATGTCTAATCCATACTCCCGGATAAATGACATATACTAAATTCTATTCTCTGAGTATAACTCACTTGTACTTGTAAGAATATACTACCCAATATTCCTCATATTTAATTTAGGTCTACTCTTTATCCTAAATTATCAAATATAATCAGGTATGTTCTTTAATACGTATTTCAGGAAACATCAATTAACTCGCACATAAACATATAATTAATACTTCAATCAATACTTGTATTAAAATCATGTTCATGAAATGGACTATGCACTCACTAGATAGGTGGTGACTCAGCACTCGGACAACGCTTCGATACTCTCAAAACAACTTTCCTTCGATAAAACCTAGTACCAATACCACTAGGGTTTAGTATAACGATAACCGTGACAAATTAACAGTCTGACTATTATTATTATTATATAAGTGTTAAATAACACTCAATATAACTCATAATAATAACCCAAATAATTATTTTAAGGACCTAATAACATTCCTATAATTATTTGAAAGCTATATTAAAAACTGCGTAAGCGTAGCACACTTACAGTGAATTTTATCGAAAACCGGAACTTAACTGGAGCAGCGTTTCGAAACCAAAAGGCTCTTTTTCTCGGGTGCTCCGAGAGCCTTGAGGCTTCCCTCGGGAGCTAAGGGTTTTAACTAGGGCTTAGGGGGGTTAGAAACCCTAGAGAGAGAAAGATTTTAGAGAGAGAATGAGAAATGGTGTGTTTTGCTCGGCAACCCTCGCTTCTATTTATAGCCTCAGCAGTCTCGGTTATGCTGGGCGTAGTTCCGAGGTACGCTGGGCGTAGTTCGCATTGGGCTACCAGATGGCTTCGTACGAGACACGCGTCAGACATCGGCTGGAGCTACGCGGCTTCTTGTGGACCGAGGGTGGCGGCTGTACGTGGCACATACTTAGCTTCGAACACTGGGCATAAGCGAGACTTCGTGGTGATCATCGGGTACGAGGCGTGATCAGCAAGCAACGGTCCAGATCATGCCACGTCATCGATTTAGCAACAGACTTCGCAAATTTCACTCTCGACTTCTAAAAATCGTAACTTTCGCATACGATCTCCGTTTTTGACGTTCTTTATATCCACGCTAAGGTGGGAACGTACTCTACAACTTTCGTTTAGCCTTCATCGGCTAATTTTGGTTTGATTTTAAAATTTTATATTATTAACAGGCCGGGATAGGATTAGTCTGTTAAATTCTCATAACTTCTTCATCCGACGTCCGTTTTCGCCCATCTTTTTCTCATTACGATACTCTTAACGAGATCTTGAATTCCCGTTTAGGTCGTGTAGGCCAAAATCTGCTTGATCTAATATTTGAATTTCAGGCTGTACACTACTAGTCCGAAACTTCGAAAAATCATAACTTCTTCATACGAAGTCAGATTTGGGCGTTCTTTTTATCGATGTTCTTAGTTTAACACATTCTACAACTTTTGTTTAGATCGCTAAGGCTAAATCGTGTCCTATCATAAATTCACTATTTACGCTTCCCAGTGCCGTACCGGTTCCGTCGTGAAACTTCGACGGGTCATAACTTCTTCGTTATAACTCGGATTTCGGCGTTCTTTATATGTACGGAAACCTTGTGACATACTCTACAAATTGGTTAAGATTATTTATTCTAAATAATCTTTTGTCAACAAGTCGTTTTCGACACTTATTGTCTCTAAATTGAGTAGCCCGGATCTGTGGGACTCCAAGAGTGCGAGGTGAGTTACCTTCCAGTAGAAGTGGGTCTAAGGCCACAATGCTGAACCACTAGTAGAAGTTTTTTGTTAGATAACTGTCTTTGTGATAATTATTTGGCATGCTCTTATCTGTTATGTTTGTGTGCTAGGATGCTATATGATACATGTTAGTAGTAGATGAGGTGAAATAGTCCCCAGATACCGGTTGGAAGATACCGAAGGGGTCGTCTGAACCCATGCATGCCTAGCAGTACGTTTATGTTATGTTATTATGTGGTAGTGGTAGTGGTGAAATAGTCCACGTTATCCGGTTGAAACATACCGAAGGAGAGGCCAACACCCAGATATGATAGGCAGTTATCTAGATGAAAGAGACCGAAGGGGAGGCTACCACCTGTGTATGTTAGGCAGTTATCCGATTGAAAGAGACCTAAGGGGAAGCTAGCACCCAGATATGCTAGGAAGCTCCGATTGAAGTAGACCGAAGGGGAGGCCGGTACCCAGATATGCTTAGCTATGTATGTTACTTTATGGTATGTGGTATGATAGGGAAACTCACTAAGATTTGTGGTTATGGTTTTCAGTTTTGGTTTCAGGTACTTCGTTTTCAAAGGAAAGGATGTAACGCCCGCGTTTCCAGGATAGGCATTTTCGTTGATTTAATAGTCTAGGTTAACCTTTGTAACCCGTTTTGAAATAATAAGAGCGTATTATTTGAGTATTATGTGTTTTGTGTTTATTTTCTTAATTATTATAATTTGATTAATTAAGAATAAAAATAAGTGTCAAATTTTAAGTGTGGGATAATCCCAATATCTTTGCATAAATATGTAGTGGTCGAAATAAGGATTCCGAAGATATAAAGAATGCCGAAATCCGAGTTATAACGAAGAAGTTATGACCTATCGAATTTTCGCGACAAAACCGACAAACGCTGAATGACGTAAAAAGTGAAATTTACGTTAGATCGATATTTAGCCTTAGTGATCTAAACAAAAGTCGTAGAGTTCGTTAAACCGAGAGCGTGCATAAAAAGAACGCCAAAATCTAACTTCGTATGAGGAAGTTATGATTTTTCGAAGTTTCAACTTAGCGGTATGCAGCCCGAATACTCGATTTGAGACCGAGCGGTTTTTAGCCGAAACAATCTAAATGAGAATCGAAGATCTCATTAAATGTAGTAAACCGATAAAAATTTAGGTGAGAACGGACGTCAAACGAAGAAGTTATGAATTTATAACGAAGTTTTCCTGTACGAGCCTACTAAAAATAAATAATAAAAATAAATTCAGAATTAGCCGACAAAGTCTAAACGAAAGTTGTAGAGCGTAGTCTAACCTACGCGTGGATATAAAGAACGTCAAAAATGGAGTTCGTATGAAGAAGATATGAATTTCCGAAGTTTATTAAATAATTAATATTTAAATTTAATCTTTAATTCGGATGTATATCCGAAGGAGTCACTGACCTGATCCGAAGTACGCCCAGCGTACCGCGAAGCATGACGCACCTTGCACTCGAGTTCTTCGGATGACGCATGCAGTGACGAATTCGGAGGCTTACGCCCCGCATAAGGCTGTACGCCCAGCGTACGATGAGGCCTTAGCCTCCTATAAATATGATGCGAGGGTTCCGGGTATTTTTGCTCATTTCTTCTCCTCTTTGTGCCGAAGCTCTGCGCGTAAACCCCTGAAGCCATCCTGACACCCCGGATCTCATATCCAAATTAAGAAGGAAGTTTAATGCTCCCGGGATCCCGAGAAGTGCGATTCCCGAGCCGAAGCTCAGCTCGCGAGAAGTTTGATTTTTGTAGAGATCTTCCAGATCTGCTGAGGATTACTACTTCTGCAAGCCGTAGTGCTGTCCGATCATCTTCTGTTCAAGTGAGTATGTGGTTACTTTCTTTTAACGCATAATTATGAAGTATTTTATACGAAATACGTGTTATTTGTATATTTTGTGTTATATGTATGAATGTATATTCACTTTCTTCCATCTCATAGATACGATTTATTCTCTATGAAATACGTGTTATGTGTATGTGTCTCATCTGTTGTTTTGGAATATGTATTGAATGAGAATGTTATAAAGGTTTTAAACTATGTATAAAAATATATATTTTTATCTACTAATATGTCGGGTAGAACATGGGTAGATAGTTGACGTGTGATAAACAGATGAGAGGCCTCGATGTTGTTTTTGATTCAGTCAGCTAGCGGAGTTTAGATGATGACCATAGAATTTTCTAAACAGTCCTGTGGAACGCTAGCAGGTTCGCCACCTGTAGGTGTTAATGAACTTGGGTGTTCATTCGCTGTACTCCATCCCCCTCATGGTTGCCTTATTTGACATATATTGCCGGGAAACCCCCGAATGCATGTGTTGTCGCCCCGATGAAATATTCTAAGACTAGATTCCTTGTGTTAGTTGTTTTAGGGACGTAAAGTGAGAATAACGAGAATGGGTAATTGGGTTTTTGTTGATTGGTGGAATTAAATATAATTATTTATTGTGGGTTGAAAACCCTATATGCTCACCAGGCTCCCAAGCCTGACCCACTCAGTTTTATTTGTATTACAGGAAGTGACGCAAGGGCATAAGATGGATGAACCATCAAGTTGTTTTGTTTACAAGTCTGTATATGTATATATTTGTTGAATGACTTGTAATGTTATCGTTTATGCTTTATGGTCTGTATCGGAACATGACATCCTGAGTTTTGATTATATAATGAAAATACATTTCTTTTATGAAATGCTTTGGTAAATATTATTTTATCACGTTTTGTTTTTGGGAACAAATTCTGCAACTCTTTCAAATCAAAAGGATTTACTCTGAAATTATTTTAAAAACATAAATGAAAATCAGTCTTTTCTGGCCGAGATTTTGGGGATGTCACAAAGGAGTTGGCTCGATCGCAGCGCATCACACTATGTTTTCCGCACATGAGATATTTGGGATTACACTCCGATATTATTTTATGATAACGTGTTTGAATATTAACACTTTGGTTTTGACATGAGATGTTATGATGGATGTTTTTTAAACTTATGACTTTATAATAACTTATTTAAAAATGAAATTTTTGGCCTTGAATTTTGGGATGTTACATTAGTCCCTCTAAATCAAGGCTCCACACTTCAGAGCTAGTCCTTCTCATTGACTTAATGGATAAAGTTTCCAACTTTATCTATTAGGACCTTAACTAAAAGCAAGATCTACAACCCTAAGTCCACAATGTGCTCTATCAAGGCCAAAACTTGAGCATGGGACCAAGAACACTTAAACTATGACCTTTTTCTCACTTAATCAGAGGTCCTTTACTACAAAAGTGTCATAATGAGCTCTAGAGTTCCCCAAAATCCAATAGCATCCAGGATAGGACCAAAATTAACTAGAATTTCCCTTTTCTTTCTTGAAGAAGATGATGGATCTAGAATTGCCCTTTTCCTTCTTACACCAAGAAGAAGTTCCTTTCTTCTCAAGTTTCACCAATTCTAGGAAACAACTTCAAGATCAATCCACCAAGCTCATAATCATGGAAAGGAGGCTAGGGCTTCGAAATGAAGAGATAGAGGCTGATGGAGATGGCCTAATCCAAGAATTAAGGTGCTTAAATATGGAGAAACCTTAAAAAACATGGGTTTGGGCTACAACATCCACCACGTCGTGCATCCTTCCTGTCACCACGTCGTGGTGTCCTTCTAGACACACGCCCATTACGTATCATGACACGTCGTCATACATTTATCATGTCGTGGCATATGATTTTCCACAAAAACCACATCTTGACCCCCATTAAGTCTTCAGCTGATCCATTTTAGAAAACGGGTGTTACAATGGTTTTCTGATCCAGAATGTCGCCATCTCCCTTCGTCTTCTATAGATGTGAAACTCCGTAAGAAAAATTGTACACCTCCAGTAACTCTAACATCGACGGTGTTGGTGAGATTCGAAACCTTAGCTCGGATTTTAAGATCTGAGATAGATTGGGTTTTGTTCTGGCAAGGAAGCGACATTCTGATGAGGAAGGTGGTGTTGTAACAAGGGAGGCGGCGTTTCGACAAGGAGGGCAACATTTCAACGATGAGAGTGACGTTCCGATGAGGAGGGCGGTGATGGTGGCATCTTCTACTTGTAGATATTAAATGAGCAAGATGAGAGATAGGGAAGATGATGGGCAAGGATAGAAGTTTTTAATTTTAAATAATAAAGTAATATGAGAGAAACATATAAAATGACCAATATGCCCTCACATGAAGAGAATGTGATCAACTTAACCAGAAAAAGATAACAAGAGTTAACTTGATGGACCAAATCTGCATAGAAGTTTCAAATTTGGACTATCTGTGCACTAAAAAGATTTGGACTTAAATTGTAAGACCAATTTTACTATTGACTCTTTGGTAAATAAATTTAAAACAATAATGCTTTGATAAATATTATTTTAAATACTATCCTTAGGTGTATTTAACGGTTTGACCTGCTCCAAAGAATTACGACAGAAGTGAATGGGTTTATAAGTAAATTTTGCCGTTTCGAAAAAATAATAATTAATATAAAATACTAAAAAATAAAGGAGCAGAATTACGACAGAAGTGAATGAGTTTATAAGTAGGGATGTCAAAAAGTCCCGTGGGATCCCGAATCCGTGGGGCCCTGATCCCGAATGGAGAATATTTGTTTAAAAAATCGGGGATGGGGGCGGGGGTGCGGGGGCAATGTTAACCCCCATTTTAGTTTCGGGGGCGGGGGCAGGGGTGGGTAGTCCCGTCCCGAACCCCCAATGGGGACCCCGTTAATATATTATTTATATTAATATGTATTAATTATAAAAATATAATAAATAATAGCAATGATTTTGAACTTCCAAAATTCAATTAAATATCATGTTTTTAACCTTATAGTATAACATTTTTAAGATGTTATAATATTTTTATTTTAAATATATAAACTTATGCTATAAATAACTATTTTTATCCAAAATGATTTCTTTTAACTCAAAAAATAACTTCTTTTAGCATAAACAACACCTTCGTTCGCCAAAAAAAAAGTCAACCCAAACGGGGACGGGGAAACGGGGGCGGGGGCGGGGGTAATCCTGGGATTCGGGGGCGGGGGCGAGGATGGGGAGGCTAGAAACTTCGGGGGCGGGGGCGGGGGAACAGGAAAATTTCGGGAGTGGGGGCGGGGGATGCAATCCTCTCCCCGTTTGCCCCCGTTGACATCCCTATTTATAAGTAAATTTTGCCGTTTCGAAAAAATAATAATTAATAAAAAATACTAAAAAATAAAAAGGTATATTTGATGGTTTGACCTCTTCCAAAGAATTACTACAGAAGACGATGGGTTTATAGATAAATTGATAAAAAAATTTGCAATACGTAACTTAATATGTCGTTGAGTAGCTCATTTTGATTGCTGGAAAGTAGAAACTTCCATTGGAATCCTTCTTTTTTCTCCATCAATCCGTCATGCTGTCATGCAGACTAATAAATAGATTATGCTAACGATAAATATTTTTTCAACAAAACAAACCACCACACATTCACACCTTTTTTTTTTTAAGCTAATAAACTCTATAAATAAAACAGACTTATTTAGAAAAAAAAAAGATTTCAACAAATATATAATAATAATAATAGTATCTCGGGACCGATTACACTTCATCATATGGTGGAAAAGTTAGGTCAGCAACTAAACAACTCCAAACAGAAACCAACTAAAATTAATAAATTCCAACCCATGATTTATATATTTAAATTAATAAACACAATATATAGACAACTTAAACATCTAATATCAACAAAAACTATTTTGAGAAATTGAAATTTTATATTTAAAATTTTTTTTCTACATAAAAAATGTTTAGAGATTAAAACGTGTTTCGTGATCGATATGTACATATTCATATCCAATATCAATAAGTATCTTATTGACTTATTCATATCAAATATCATCTCAATCCTTTTATATTTTTTAAATACCGTGTGAATCCAAAACTACGACTTTCCTTTTCATAGTGTGACATACTACGCGTCCCTACAACCATTCCCTATAAATACATATCCTAACACAGCCATTTTCAAAACACCAATAACTTTCAAAATCATTCAAGATTTCAAATACTCATCTCAGATATATCTTTACAAGAATTTCAAGGATAAAAAAATGGCAGGTTTTATGTTCAATTCGGTGGTGATTATGGCTCTCATGCTTGCATCGGTGCAGTTTCACAGCACGGCGGCTCAGACTACCCATGTGGTTGGCGACGCCTTGGGCTGGAATATTCCTCCCAACGGACCTTCTGCTTACACCACCTGGGCATCAACTCAGACATTCAGAGTCGGCGATGTTCTTCTTTTTAACTTCACCACCGGATTCCATAACGTTGCTGAAGTGGCTCAGGCGGCGTACGCCCCATGCACCACCGCCAACCCCATCTCCATTGCCACCACCGGTCCCGCTAGAGTCACCTTGAACGCACCTGGCACTCACTATTACATCTGCACCGTTGGCACTCATTGCCAAATTGGTCAGAAGTTAACCATCAACGTCTCCGCCGCGTCTGCCACCCCTGCTCCATCATCAACACCGGCACCCGTCATCCCCACACCCGTTTCTCCACCAACCGCTACACCAACCCCTACCCCTGCTCCCTCCACAACAACCCCACCACCAACCTCCTCCCCTGCCCCTTCTTCCGAGGATGCCAGCCCAGTATCACCACCCACATTCGGCCAATCTCCCTCAGGCAGTAACGCCCCTTCTCCCACAGATACCACCATTCTACCACCACCATCACCCAGTTCTGCTCCATCTTTCACCACTGTGGTACCCTTCACTTTCTTGGCCATAGCTTTAGCTTTCTTTTACTAGATCTAGTGATTGGTGGTTACCTCAGATAGAATGTGATATTATGTAATTCATTTTTGTTTAAAATTCTTTTTTTATGTCAATGTACTTATTAAATTGAGATACATAATATTAATTTATGATATTTATATGATTATCTCTAACGGGAAAGTTCGACTTTTTTCTTTTTGAATTTAGAGATATGGTGTATTTTATTCAGTTTACTACAAATACAATATCTATATGTATTGTAATAATCAAGAAATTCGTTGCTGGTGTTAATATAAAAACTTGATGTTAATTTATGATTTGGCTATAGCCTAGAGGCCAAGAGGCCACTTAACTGATTCAGCCCAGGGATCTAACCAAACCAGTTAAAGAAGGCTCTCGTCCTACATTGAAAACACCCGACTTGGCTATACAAATTATTAGGGCTTTAAATGAACCGAATGTTCACCGAACTGTTCGTAAACCGTTTGGCGGAAAGTTCGCTTATGTTCGTTTATTTAATAAATGAACTAACGTGAACACAAATTCTCATTCGTTTAGTTAAACAAACGAACATGAACAATGATTTTGTTCGTTCAATTATGGTCGTGAACGTTCATTAATGTTGTTCGTTTACATTTGTTTATGTTCGTTCATATAAGTTCTTTTAATGTTCATATATGCTTAATTATATTTGATTACATTACTATATTATATGTTTATTTATGTTCATATATGTTTGAATTATGTTTGTTTATCTTTGTTCATTTATGTTCGTTCGTTTAGCATGTTCACGAACATAAACGAACAAACGTGAAAAATGCAATTTGTTAGGGATGAGCATGGGTCGGTTTGGGTCGGTTTTGGCTACAACCAAACCAAACCGTAGAAAGTCGGTTTTCGGTTTTTAAAACCATATAGGTTCGGTTTTTGCATGGGTCGGTTTTTCGGTTTTCCGGGTTGGGTTTATGTGTTTTCGGTTTTAAACCGTGAGTTTATGAGCTCCTGTTTTTTTTTTAGTTTTCGGGTTCAAACCTAGTGAAAATACATTGCGATTAATAGTATTGTATCTACTTTAAATATACTAAAATAAATAGTACGAATTCTAGTTTTATAAAAGCATAAAAGTATTCAAAAAATCAAAGTTTAACACCATTAACAGTTTATTGAAAATAAACATAAAGTATTAAAGAGATAAAGTCTAAAGTTTAAAACTAAAAGTTTAAATCATAATATAAATAATATATATGTTGGTTGCTTCGGTTTTTATGGGCGGTTTTATACGTCAAAACCGAACCAAAATGTTATTTTCCGGTTTTTGTAAAATTCAAACCTAAACCGCCGGTTATTGCTTTGGTTTCGGTTTTTCAGTTTCGGTTATGTCGGTTTTTTTTCAGTTTTTTGGTTTTCGGTTCGGTTTTTGCTCATCCCTACAATTTGTTAAACGAACGAATATGGACAAGAAAACTCGTTCGTGTTCGTTCATCTGTTAGACTAAATTAAACGAACGAATATGAACAAACCTCGTTCGATTCGTTTACAATCCTACTAATTATCATACTTAAAATCAAGACTGGTTGCAACGGTCCTGTTAAGAAGGCCTAGAAGGCCTGAGGTCAAGGATTGATGGGCCCAATTAATAATCTCTATTAAATTTCCAACTATTAAAAAAAATATTATTTTGTTAATTGTTTATTCTTTTGACCCCAGGTAAAGTAGGTCCGATCGATACGATGGGGTTTGTCAATCTAGGGGTATGGGTTGCTACAAGTGTGGCAAGTTTGGTCATGTCAGCAGAGATTGTCCCCAGGGGACGAGGTCGTTATGTTTTCACTGGAGTAAATTACACGAATGGTCCATATGGTTCGGGGTAATTTGCACGTTTGATCCCTAACTTATTTTTTTAACTCGGAAGGTCCCTATTATTTGATTTTATTACATGTTTGGTCCCTACTGTTTGTTTTTGTTACGCACTTGGTCCTTATCTTACCTAAAAATACTATTATTTAAATAGGAAAAAATGATGGGGTATGTAAGGTAAGGTGAAGGGGGTGGGGTTAGGAGTGTGTTTATCTAAATAAATTAAAAAATCAATGGCAAAATAGTCTTTTTAGCTAAGATAGGGACCAAACGCGTAACAAAAACAAACAGTAAGGACCTTCCGAGTTAAAAAAATAAGTTAGGGACCATTCGCGTATTTTACTCTTTTCATTGCAACCAAGTGGGCCACAAGAAGGCCGATTGTCTAGAGTTGATGAGAGGAGCAGTGAGTGCACTAGCTCTAGCCACTTTGTAGATTAATGATGGTCGTGAAGGTATAGTGGAGGTTCCTACGGCGAGGAGTCGAGCATTGCAGTCACAGGTCGAGGGGATCCGAGTTCCATTAGTTGATGCCACAGGTATGTATTGTATTCTTCTACTTCATGCTCTTATTGATTATGTTTATGACCTTATGGTTATGTCTGAGATGCTATGTAGGGTGTATCCAAGTCTCTTCCTGCAATTATAGTTTTCTTCTTGATGGTCTAGACATTTTATCTTGAGAATCTTCATATGCCATTTTACATGCCAAGAGTTGTGTTTAGGGGATGTTTGGGTAAGCCTGATTTGGATTTCGATGTAGGAGGCATCGACCATCATTAGAACAAGCTTAAGTGGGAAGAGATCAGTGGTCCATTCAATCTTTGGTAGTTTCCGCAAGGATTCAAGGAATCCGGGAGATAGGTATGTCGGGTTCGAATGTAGGGTATTTAGGGGTTCTTCGTGGATCCGAGGAAATAAGAAATGGGCTTGATCATCGGTGTAAGATTGGTAGTTGCCAAGTTCATACGTCGTTTTGTGGTTAATGGTAGGTTCTTCGGGAATTTCTCTAAGTGTGAGTGGGCCGTGGAATCAATTGGGTACTTGTTTCTATAATTTTAACACTGTTCTTCATCATCTGATAAGTCGCCAAGGATTTGTAGTGAGATCAACAGAAAGTACTTTGGATTGTAGAGCTCGTTGAGATTTCAATAAAGATCCATCCGCTTTTTGGAATGTGTGTGATCATGGAGATTGGCTAGTAATAGAATGCTAGTTCTTGTAAGCTCAGGTTTTCAACAGTTTGAATTGTAAGGTTGCTAAATGGATAGGAAATCAATCAAATCTTAAGGATTAGAAGAGCGCAGCCGGATCTAAGTGAAGGAGAATCAATTGGTCTTCGGGATTGCTCAAGAATGGATATTCAAGTTCTATTGTACATCAGTAGTGATGCTTAGTGGATAGTAATCAGGAACAGGTTGAGGGTTGTGTTAGAATCTCTCTGCCTATTCTAGTTTGATAGAGGCTTTAGGGTTTGAAGCATAACCGAAATACCTGGTTGGAGGATATGGTCAAATACGGGTTCAAATCAGGACGATGATGGTTGGTTTGGTAGATGATCGGTAAGACCATGGGCGGTGACGTTGGCAAGTAGTGGTGAAAGTGTTGTAAAACTATGGGGTGGCCGTAGCATTCACTAGATTGGCAGATAGTATTGGAGTGTTGTAAGACTGCAGGGTGGCTTATAGCATTCACTTGGTTCTTGAGCAGCTGTGACGGCTTGTTATGTCTATTTTTGGCCCATGGCTCCTCTAGGTGGGTTTAGAACATGGCAAGACAGGTTGTGAGATTGTGGGAAAGCCACAACATTCATGCAATTAAGGGAGGTTGTGGGCCGTATGAGTCCGGTTATGTTATAAGACTACAACTGGGCATGTAACATTTACATATAGCAAAGTAGATTTTGTTGCATCACTTTTGATGGTTGCTTATGTTCGATTGGATCAGGAGGGCTGTTAGAGCCATTATGGCATGCTAGCTAGGATAACTTATGCCTGATAAGACCCTCGTTCGGAAAATTGTGTGCTGTGAATATGTAAGGCTATTTGTCTCAGAAACCAGATGGAAATCTGGCATATTGGTTAATTAGTAGGTGAGTATGAGGCTAAGGAGGTATCAGTTGCATCTAGAACGTAATTATGGGGAAACAAGATGAGCTTGAGGTGGTACTAGTGATCAGGAGTCGTGTTAGGAGTCGCTTGTTATTAAATGAATATGTTATGTTACTTTCTGCATGAGTTAAATAATTTAAGAATAATTGATTTGATCCTACTGCGCAGCTCTCGCTTGAGTCCAACCATTATAGGGATGAGTCTTTTACCTGAAGGATTATCTAAGCCTTTTGTCAAGTAAAAACTTTTCAGTAGCAAGAAATGGTCAGTGATCTTGTTTTTAGTGGAAACAACAAGATAATCAAGGGTTAGAAGTGTTATGATTGGTTGGAATTTAAAGTGGAGTTGAAGTGGCAGTGATTCAGAGTGGACTACCTGTCAGGGAGTTAGACATAGTTTTAGGATTTTGAACATCAGGCAGAGAAGTAATGGTTATTCTTTAGGGGTGAACGTTAGCGGGGTAAGATCTGTTCGTCGAGATTCTTGCTAAGCCTAGGTTCGTTTATAGTTTGGAATGATGTTGTATGCTTGAGTTGTTTCCTTCGTCCGTGTCTAGGTTGTGGAAGAAGTGTCCAAGTTGTATAGATAAGCTGGAAGATAGTAAGGAGTGATTTTGAGGTCAAAATCTAATTAACTGTGGGAGAGTTGTAACACCCATTTTCCAAGACGAATCGAATTAGGGTTTCAAGGATTCAAAGGTTGGATTTTTAAGGAAATATGATCCTCACCATGTGAGGCATGGAGTCTTACGACGTGAGATGAGCTGCATGAAGTTTTTGTCCAGGACTGAGCTCCTGAAATAAGCAATAAGAGCTCATGATGTGAAGAGCGATGCAGCCCAAGCCCATGATCTTTTAGTGTTTCCTTTGTATTTAAGCATCTCTAACCTCATTTTAGGGTTTCTTATCAGCTCCAAACCCTCTTTCACCTTAGAACACTATAGTGCCCATCCTTACTTGATAATTGGTGGCTTTGGAGCTTTTCTTAGATTGGAAAAATGAGGAAAAAAAGAAGAAGAAGGGAGACTTGTGTTGTGGCTTGCAAGGTATCATCATCGAAATCACCTTGCATTGATTCTGGACCATTGTAAGTGATAACGCTACTACCTTTATGGTTATACAAGGCTAGATGTAAGTTTTGTCCCACTTTTCTTATTGATTGAGAATGTTGAGTGAATAGAAACAATAAAGTTGGAAACTTGATGAGTTATGAGGGCCGTAGGGATGTCTTGGAGTTCAGATCTAGAGAATGGTTGAGTGTTTGGAGACTTGCATGAAAGTTGGATCTATTTTCTTTAACTTTTGACCTAAATGAGATCTATACATGTATTGGACATATATGTCTTAAAAGAATTGACTTTCTAATGTATTAAGAGATTATACGACCTTCTACAAAGTTAGTGTTCAAGGCTTAATGGATTAAGGACTTAAAAGAGGGACTTTTTGCTTCAGACTTTTCTCACAACATGAGACATGGGGGTCTCACGACAAGAGGGATGAGTGACCCCGTTTCTGGTTATCTTCTTGGACCTCATGACGTGAGAGAAGGGTTCTCATGATGTGAGGGCAACTGCATTGACTTTTGGGTCAAGATTTTGTTTTTAGAAGGTAGACTTAGGGTTTTCCTTATGTGTATTGATACAAGGTTTTGAGCACCCGTCTTTTGGCAGGAGAGCAATTAGTTGAAGTTAGCTTTGTGATTCAGGTGAGTCTCCTCACTATATTATGGGTCAAAGGCACCAATGTCGACACATTGGCTTATGTTATATAGGAAGATCGGGGGTAGCCCTTGACATTTGTATAAAAGACCCGGAGGTGGCTCCTCGCAAATTGTATGCAAGACCAAGGATAGGACCCTGATAGATAGGTAAATAGCTACATATATAGATAGTATGCTAGTTTTCTTTGTGATACTTGCATGGATTACCATGAGGTGGCTCCTGGAACTTGTCTATAAGACCCAAGGTATTGGCCCCCGGTGTGACAAGGAAAGACCATGATACGGCTAATGGCATCATGGCAAGACTCTGTTTCGCACATAAAAATCTCTATTGTATGTATGATATGTGGTATTTTGAAGAACTCACTAAGCTTTGTGCTTACGTTTATTGTTTATGGTTTCAGGTACTTCCGGTACAAAAGGGAAGGTCCTGGCATGCCTGCACCACATCTACCCATGTTTCCGCAATTTTATGATTTAAGTATTATATTTTGATGAATCTTTTTACATTAATATGCTTTTGGATGATTGGTAACGAAATGGTGTTTTATGGTTGAATTAAAAATGAAATTTTTACCTTACAATTTTTGGGATGTTACAATCAATTATACTTTTTCTAATTATTCAAAAGTATTTCAATATAAAAAAAGTTATCAAAGTACAATCCCAAAATCATGAAGTTGTGAAAACAACGGTGGATGTGTTGCGATCAAGCCGAGCCATTCCCTTTTGAACCGGATGTACCTAAAACCATAACCATAAAACCGCATGCACAAAACTTAGTGAGTTCTCCAGAATACCATATATCATACATATAATGGGCCTTTCCCGACAACCATCAGGCCCCTCCTTGAATACATCTGCTAGTAACTTGCGATGAGCCCCGTCCAACACACTCATCAGGACCTGCCTGGCATCGGGCCCCACCTAGTATTCATACAAACACATACAACATATGCAAGAGTCACATAAACAGCTAGCATACAAATAAAGGTAATTCATCGGCCGATATTGGTGCCTTCGACCTGTCAAACACTAGGAGGAGATTCACCTCAATATGAGATAACCAAACACAAATGCTGCTGAAACCGAGATCCTTACACTTTACACAACCAAATAACCCCCGATCAATAATTAAGATATTTTCCCAAACTCCAATGTCCAAACCATATCCTATCCTACCAATGGGTAAAAGACCATTATACCCTTCCGATATCTAATCTAGCAACCCATGGCCCAAGCCCTAAAAATACCCGAGTCCCAAAAGACCTGAAATCTACTTTCCTGGAGTACGCCCTACATACAAGATTGGTACACCTCACGTACTGCCTGATGCTGCACTAGGTACAACCCGTAAAAACTAACAAACATGAAATATTTGCATTAAATTGATTGTACGCATACGTACACGTAGGGAACTTGTAAAATCCCAAAAGTTTCAACAATTTTAAACTTTTCAAATGATCCTTTTACTAGTAAAATGTTCATAAAATGGTGCTCTCAAAACATTATTTCAAAATCAGTGCCTCCTAAGATCAATGACATAAAATGAGGATGTGTACGGTCACACCTTAGCCTTTCCACAAATCTATGAAACACCTGAATCCATAAACCAAAAACTGTAAGCACAAAGCATAGTGAGTTTCCCCAAAGTACCAACACACAACAGATAACATAAACAACAAACATCATCCATACAGAGCCTTTAGATTGACTGGAACGTGCTACCGGACTATAAACTATTTGGACCGGTCACAAAACCTTCAGCATAAATGAACTGCCTCATCGGGCCTTCAGCCTATCTGGACCGTTCTCCGGGTCTTCAGCCTGACTGGTACGCCCCACTGCCTACAACTTATTCGGGCTGCCCTGGGTCTGTTGGCCTTACGCACTAAGCAGGACCTCTTCAACCCAATCATACACACAAACCATGTCACCATATACATAATACATAAGCATACATATAACATATTGATATAAATATTATCGGGTTTGTTAACTGGCATCACAGAGCAGTACAGTCTCAACCCAATCACACTACATCAACACATGTGACTGGTAAGCATATAGCCAGAACATATAACAAGAAGATCTAACATATCACTAAGCATAACATCATCCCATCTACCAGGATACATATCTAACAGATCACCACAATACTCAATCATAAGATAAACCAGCATAACAATTCAAAGGGACGATATTGGTGCCTTCAACCCGCAAGTGCAATGAGGAAAACTCACCCCGCACTGCTGAATCATACAAACGATATCTGGTTGCTAGCTGACAGATCCTCGAACTGCCAAAAGATTAGGGTTTTCTAACTGACCCTCGTACGCCCAACGTACGAGGCCTAGCATCCCCGCACCACCCTTCACATTATTCCCAACATATACCTCTTTACGACAAGCGTACTGACATGTGCAACCATACTCCCCGCGTACTCCCTTGGTACACCCCGGGTACTGGGGTTCCCTCCAAAACCCTAAATACTCTGAAGGCCATAATTTCCTCGATCTAAGTTCATTTCCGATGAACTTTATATCTACAGAAAGGTAACGTGAAGCGCTACACTTCTAGCACCCATCATAGTGTAACACCCATTTTCAGATTTGCCTTATTAATTGGGGCTACAACTCAATCATCAGCTGTTATGGGGATTAAAGCTTTAGGAAAGGAAGGATTTAGCCCTTTCGAATGTTGATGCTATGATTTAAATATTCGATTGTGTCTTTGGGAGCCAAGGGTATGACTATAAATTGATATCTCATGTTTTGGGTCTTATTCAGAAGGTATTAAGGCTTGGGTGTGTGGTTAGGAACGTAGGACTTCTTGCCACCTTTTCATGGATGTAAGGTTCATCGAAAACGGACTCGAATGAGGGAGTTATGTTAGTTTGAAGGATTTGACTTTTTTGGTCCCAAGATGGAAAAGCTTGCATTTCAGCACATGCATGCAAGATGACAACGCGTGAGTATGCCCAGTGTAAGCTGGGGTACACCCAGCGTAGTGTTGGATAGGTGGTACACATGATAGGAGGAGTACGCCCATAGTACATCGAAGATCTTCAAAACCTAATTTTCAAGGGTTGGCTCACTATTTAAAGCACCTTAACTTGAAGGGGGTGCGCCTCTCTTCCATTATCAGAGCCTCAAACCCTAATTTTGAGTAGTAGCTTCATCTAAGAGTGTTCTGAGCTTTGTGGCTGGACTTTGGTGGTTTTTGGTGCATTTCAAGAAGTAGAAGCTCATTACAAGGTGGCGGCTCAAGGGAGGACTTGTGGATCTGGACTTCTTGCTACATTTTCAGCTCAAGGAAGGTAAAAAGTTCTGAGCTTGATCACTATAAGTTGTTGTTTATGAGTATCTGGGGTTTTGGTCTCTTCTTGGCCTCATGAGCAAGATCTAGTGGTTAGACACCATTTCAGAAGCTTTGAGTTGCTACTCTTGGCATTTTAGAGGTTATAATTCCATAAAGTTGTCATCTTTGAGGCTAGAAACCATTCATGCATGTTCTAGATGGGTATTATGGGGTTAATTTGGTCATTAGGTCCCTTTGAGTCATGCAAATGCGTAAAGGTGCTGACTTTATGTATTAAGAGCCTTATTTGAGGTTCCCTGGAAGTCTCAATGCAAAGGACTTTACAGATTAAGGCCTCATATAAGTTTTAAGGAAGCAACGAGTATGCCTCGCGTAGGTGCATGTATGCCCTACGTATTGACTTGAGGCCCCGATCTATATCTTCGAAGTACGCTGAGCGTACCAAGGAGGTATGTCTCGCGTTTGTCAATTATTGGGCCTTCAGGCTATCTTTTGTTTGGGCTGCAGACATGGGTTTAGGCCTTGTGTGTTGGGATTATTGGTTAGGAGAATTTTACAATCTTGGAATTTGGGTTGGACATGCCTATTTGGGCTAAGGGTTGTATTGGGCCTTGGTGGGCCCACTAGTTTCGGGCTTTCTTATGGGGCTACAAGTGCATAGGTTTTGTTGGATCAGCTATGGACATATATTTAGGATTAGGAATAAGTCATTAGGCTTTATAATAAGGCCCATGTAAGGGTTTGGGCCCAATTTGGAAATTAGGTGAATAGTGAGCCTATATAGATTTTCAAGTTTCGGCTTGATTAGTTTTATACTTGGGCCTTAGTTATATGTCTTGTTAGGCAAGGGGTAAAATGGTCATTTTACCCCAAGTATAGATTATATATCATGGTATTGAACCCAATTGCTAATTGGGTGATATTGTGTTATTGACTGCTTGAGGAGTTGCCAGGGCAGCAGTTAAGGATTTCATGTAGTGGACTTCACCAGTACGAGGTGAGTTACCTTCCCATAGGAGTGGATCGAAGGCACCAATACCGGCCCACTAGTATTGATTATAGTTGAGATGATTGTCTTTGTGATAATTTTCTGGCATGCCACTATCTGTTATGATTCATGTGCTAGTATATTATGCTATTATGTGATAGTGGTAGGGGTGAAATAGTCCCCGATTACCGGCTGAAAGAGACCGAAGGGGAGGCCAGCACCCAGATATGCTAGGTAGTATATGATTTATATGTATATGCTAGAGTATTATGTGGTAGTGGTAGGGGTGAAAGAGTCCTTGGTTATCGGTTGAAAGAGATCGAAGGGGTAGGCCAACACCTAGATATGCTAGGCAGTTACTGGTTGAAAGAGACCAAAGGTGAGGCCAGCTCCCAGATATGCTAGGAAGTTACCGGTCAAAAGAGACTGAAGGGGAGGCCAACACCAAGATATGCTAGGTGTTATGTGATTATATGGTATGTGGTATGATGGGGGAGGTCACTAAGCTTCGTGCTTACAATTTCTGTTTTTGGTTTCAGGTACATCTCTTTCGAAAGGAAAGGAGCCGGCGGGATGTACTCTAGGAGTTGCTCTTGCCGCACTTGCCATAAGTGCAACCCTTCTGGCCCCCAACTCTCATCTCAGCGGGATTTGCACGCTTCGTTGTCGGCTGCAACTATAACCATCTCGTGTCTCTACACCGAGACTCCTCGTCCTCTTTGGTTTGCAACTTTATCTTAATCTCCCTCCTCCTGTAATTGGTCTGAAGCTCAGCCAATGTCCGGTATGATGAGTTCGCCACGAACACCCATATATGCCTCCTCAGTATGCTCAGATATCGGCTCACACGTGCCTGCTCCGAAGACACGTGCTCAGGGCAAAACAACGCCCTCTCATGGAACATCCTTGTGATCTCGGTCACAATTTCTGTCTTCTGCTTGAGAGACAGAAACTCCTGGGCTAACCGTTCCCTTTCCACCTAGGGACGATACTCATCTGGGAATAACTGTGTAAATGTCTCACAGATCACTGCAGCATGATCTGCAGGAGTAAAGCTAGTAGTCACGAACTTCCACCAGTCCTTCACTCCCAAGAGAAGCTGGTTCAACAAATCGAACCCTCAGGTGATCTGGGCACTAACATGTATAGAAACATCCCTCAATATCATAGATCCATCTCATGACACCTAGAAACAACAACGAGTCACCTCCCTGTGGACTAGGAGTAGCTACGGCTGTGGTGGCTGCAACAACAACAACCTTCGTAACAACAGCGTATCGCTCATTGAATGTCTCAATCAGCATGGTCTTAATAGACCCAAACATCTCTGGTATGGCCTCTCTGATAGCTATGACCACCTCCTCATGAATGATCCTACAGATCTCCTCGTCACTAGAACTGTTGCTATCGGGGTCGTGGCGTGTACCCACCATAATGTCTCTGAAACAAAACACAAAAAATCATCAGACTCGTTCGAGCATACTCACACTCGATTCCCGTCCCTACATGCTTCTTAGTATCCTAAGGATTATTACTTGGGTCGCATACAGATTCGATGTTTTCAGTAGTACGGGCCTAATACTACCTTCCACACCAACATGTAGTTACCCCAAGTCCTCCTAGGATCTAAATTCACAAGTACTTTATCTCTCACTAGTATCAGGATACTCTCTCATTAGGATCCTCCTTTGCCTATCTAGGTATCTCTCTTAGATTACCCAATAAGATTCCTGCTATGTTTCTTCCTACTCAGTACAAATACAGAGTAAATAACAGATAACAACATCTCCTTGGTTAAGGCATCACAAATCAAGCAACTCTAACCCTAAAATATGAAATAACTAGCCAATCCTCTATTATGCATCCCTAACACCTCATAAATATCTCATAATATAAATACATAAGGGTATTTTAGGAAATCACCATTCGGGCTCTGACGGATTGTACACACTACTCCATCCCCCTTTTCTGTTAAAAAATCTTACTAATTTTAGAAAAATTATTTTTCCTTGAAATTTTTTCTCAAATCCTCAGTTTGAGTTCAGACATACCCGAAGGTGCATCCAAATCCCTCAAACCAAGGCTGTGATACCAACTTGTAACAACGTAAATTTTTAAGCAAAATTTTCATTTTCAAAATCACATAATTCTCAATACCACATTTCAAAACCATATTTGTCAAATTGTCAAAAACACAAATGCATAAATTGTTTGATAAAATGTAGGACCCTCAAAACATAATCTCCATCTCGTGTGTACAATCACGCGGGTGCCTTCTCGTGATCCTGAGAAGTACCTGAAACACATAACACATAACACGGTAAGCCCAAAGCTTTGTAAGTTCCCCAAAAAACCACACACATCTCATTTTCCTCTCATGGCTATATCTCATAAAGACCCTCCGATCCATGTGTCTCAGTGAGGAACCTCCAGTCTCACAACTCGGGTTGAACCCTCCAGTCCTAACTCAATAAAGCTCTGAATAATACACAACATAAATCACAAAGACTTAATGCAGGATATCACAATTCTCAATATAAGCATACAGGACAATTCGGCTACACAATGTCACAACTCATAGGAAGTATAGTGAGAAGACCTATGTTGGGGTACAAAGTTATCCATGTATGACTTTGTAAATGGTTTGACTTTTGTAGAACCACTTGCATGTATTGCTTTAGCCTTGTGACATGAGAGATACAGAGTGAGAGAGACATGTAAACACCTCTATATAAGGTGGGTTTATTCCACATGTAGAGGTGTGCTTGAGAGATGTAAAATTGAGTATGTAAGTGTGTGTTATTTATGTGGATTTAGATCTAAATCCCTTTTTGTAACACCATACATAATCGAATGCATCTATTAAACACCGAAATCACCATGTTCATTGTGCGTTCTTTAATTTCGCAAGCCAAACCAAAGCTCATAATTCTCATCAAATGGTATCAGAGCGGGTATTCGAAGATCATCATAATTTTTTGAAGAAACGATTATTGGTTTGGCAAAATTTGTCACAATTAGAGCATTTTTGGTGAGTCTCTCTCTATGATCTCTCTTAATCTTGATGATTCGTGCGTTGCTTCTTGAATTTTTTATCACTTTGACTCATTGGATCAATTTCGTTTGAATCCCCATTGCTATGATCTAATATGTTTTCTTGAATTGATCAAAGATCAAGTTATATTCAAAGCCATGTTCGAAACTATTAATTGTGGGCCAATTACTTGATCTAGATCCTGTTTAAAAATTGAATCCAAGAATTCTATAAGTCCATTTGATCCAAATTTTAATATAATTTGTTACTTTTCACGTATCTTGAACGCAAAAGTTTTTGATCCGACACTTAAATCATGAGCCCAATAACTTCTGTGTACACATTTGTGATTCACATCTAAACAAAAATCAGTGGTTAATTCTAATCATCATACGATTTGTAACTCTATGAAACGCATATATTAATTGATCAAAATTATTCTTACGATTTCATCTCCTAATTCTTAACAATCATTTGTTGTTGATTGTTAATTTGAGTATAGAGATCGATTGCATATGATATGTATATGATGAAATCAGAGTTGTTCGTATCTAGACTTTGAAATCGGAAATTGATTTTGAGATCTTGTGAATCTTGGACAAGAACACTTAAATGTAATGAAGAACAAGTTGAAGATTCTTTGTTTGATCTAAAAATTGGTGATGGAATTGTAGAATTGGTGTTTCTTGTATTTTTATTTCGAATCGTCAACTAAGCAGAAAGTTGAAGTTGGTGTCGATGGCAACTAAAAGGTTGAAATCGATAGTTTCAGATGTTATATGACTTTGATTTTGAATGATGAGATTAAATATCGATGATTACAAGCTTGATTTCAAGTGAGTATTTGGTCTGAGGTTGAACAAATCAAGGCTCAAGATCGAAATGGGTTTAATTGATTTAGAACTGAAATCAGAAAGCGAAAGATAAATGCAAGGATGATTTGGTACCGTTATGGGATTCGAATGTTGATTTGGATTTCGACTTTTATACTGGTGTCAAAAAGAGAGTTCGTGGTTTACTGGAAATCGTTTGTTGAATTGATTGTGTTGATGACGATTTGATGGTTGAATGAAAAAGCGAAGGGTTCCTGTGTTGTCAATGAGACTATGAATGTTACAGCTTGATAACGATTATTGATTTTGAGAATAAGTTTTCAAAGGCTGTTGATTTTGAGTATTGTTGGTTGATTGCTAGAAGTTCGCTTTTGGAATCGATACTTGGTGATTTTAAAGGATTCGTTAGTAATGGGTTGAAGGATGATGGACGATTTGTGTTGATTTGGGTATGATTTCGAAAATTGGAGTCTAGATTCGTTGTTGGAACGTGATATCAAGGGATGAAGAATTGGATGTCGATGAATTTGGAACTGGGACGTAAAGTCGAAAATTTTGAGTCAAGAATCGAATGTTATCATTTGCTGTTGATGCCGATGATTAGGAAATCATTGTTAACGAACTGTCGATTACGCTACTGAATGATTAAGATGTGACTGTCCATGGTTAAGCGTTCGAGATGTTTCGTTTTCGTTATTATGTTGATCAATCAAAATTTTCATTAAAATGGTGTTGTGGAAAATTTTTTGTTAACAATGGTGTTGAGATTTTGTAACTGATATAAGGAAACAAAAGTGATGAAGCAGATAATGGAAATTTTCGACATTAGTCCTTATTGTTTTGAAAGTTTGTCACCTTTTACAAATTTCGACATTTGGGGCAATTTTTTGAAACTTTGGATATAATAAGACAGAAGTATCGAATTTAGTCCCTGTTGTTTTGAAAGTTTGACTGATTACACTCACATTCGAAAGTTGGGTTAAGTTTCGACATTTTGGGACAAAAGGAAAAAATTTCAAAAGCAATCCCTGATGTTTTGAAAATTGGGCTGTTCATACCCAATTTCGAAGGCTGATTTTGCTGAGAAATTGAAGAAAATGCATTTCAGGTCCCTGTAGTTTATGCGAATTGACACTTTCTACCTAGTTTCGAAAATGGGTAGAATCTTCCATTTTTGGTTGCTTTGGGTGCACCGGGTCAATGCAAAATTTTGAAATTGACAATTTCTACCCTTTTTTGAGAGATTTCGTCAAAGGAGGTCCGTAAACGAAGCTAAAAATTGAAGATTTTTTCGGTTTTCCAAATTGAAGCAAAAAGTTTATGCCACATGTTAAGTGGGAGTTTTGACACGAAAAATTCTGAATAGAGCACGCTCTCTTTCTTTTATGGTTTTATAATCAAATTTTGATTATAAAAAAGGGAAAATTTTATATGGAAATTCGAAGTTGAATTTTTCATATTACGCGAACTTAAAGACCGAAGTGACCTTGAATTTTTGAAGTTTATGAAATGATGCGATTGGTGATTCGGAAGTGATTTTGGTTCAAGATGGGTTTGGATTTATTGAAGATTTTGGGGGTGTGTTTTTATGCTCAACTTTAAGGGTGATTATTTAGAGTTTGAGAAGCTCTTGATTATTCGTTGATGCTCGGTTCGTATGCTCTCACATCCTAGAACCCAAATTGAAGAATCATGGAAGAATTGAAGATATGAAGTTCATCTCAACATGTGTCATGCTTAAGGCTCGGATCGCGTAGTTTCTCAATATTTGAAGATTTGAAGCAGGTCATCAATTCCTAACTTTGAGGGGAAAAATGTTCGGGTACAAAGTTATCCATGTATGACTTTATAAATGGTTTGACTTTTGTAGACCCACTTTCATGTGGTGCTTTATCCTTTTGACATGAGAGATAGAGAGTGTGAGAGAGACATGTAAACACCTCTATATAAGGTGGGTTTATTCCACATGTAGAGGAGTGCTTAAGAGATGTAAAATTGAGTGTGTAAGTGCGTGTTATTTATGTAGATTTAGATCTAAATCCTTTTTTGTAACACCATACATAATCGAATGTATCTCTTAAAAACCGAAATCAACATGTTCATTGTGCATTCTTTAATTCTGCAAGTCAAACCAAAGCTCATAATTCTCATCATCCCACCTCGTAAGTAAAGAAAATATGTCTCGTACTCGAATCAGTGGTCCAGCCTCCACCTAACATATACCATAATTATCTCTAATTAATAAATGACCCTCAAAGATGCTATGCTAAAGCCACTACTAATTCTCCGAAGGATAAAAGAACATTTTACCCTTCGTTTGCCTCTATAGTCAATAGTTTTACCAAACCCTAAAAGTCAACAGCAATGTGTCCACTGGGCGTACAACCCCTTTATGTTGGGCATACTACTTCGCCATGCATGCATCAAGGATCTTCGATGCTACGCTAGGCGTACCTGGGAGTAAGCTCGATGTACATCCCAGACTTGTTTTTCCCATTCTCTAGGTATACTCTCAGATCTGGACTTAGTAAAGGCTCATACTCCATAAAGTTCATGACATTAAACCTTTGTATGGATGGGAATGTCTAAAACCCCTAAACTCTCACTCTTTACTCACAAAAGTGCTCATATCTCATTCATGGGATGGTTTTGACGTCCAAGATCCCATTTTTATGAGTCCACTCCACTAGAGACACTTAAAGGGACATGTATTAGGCTCTAGAGTTCAACAAACTCATAAATCTTCAAGCTTTGGGACAAAAACCCTAAAATGAACCATAATATGCACAAATCAAAAGAATGAGAAAGCTTTGCTTGATACCTTCAAATGATGCACCAACCATAGGGCAGCTCAGATCCAAAGCTTGGACTCCAACTCTATTCTCTTCAAGGCTCCTTCTTCACTCAAAGAATCCCACAAGAACACTTAGAAGCTTACAAATGGACATTCAAGCTAAGAGAAAAAAAATTAGGGTTTTGAGGGGGGTTGAAGACTGGAAATTGTGGCTAGAAATGAGGCCATCATGTTCCTTAAATAAGGACTCACCCCACAATTAGGGTTTTCATTTGGAGCGTAGTACACCCATCGTACCCTTAGGTAGGCCGAACGTACTAGGTGGCTTTCACATCCAAATCACGCACATGCGTACGCTGAGCGTACCCATGCATAAATCTTGCATACTTATCTACCACCTTTTCTCAAATAATAGGCCAAGCTTGACAAATACAATAATACAAGGGTTAATGAGATATACCTGGTCTCGGGATGTTACAATAACCATAATATGACCACCAAATTTAGCATCATTCATCAAAACCCATCAAGATGAAATTTTTATACACTAAGAACCTTAGAAATGCTAATATCTAACATTCTATGCTCCTGGAGTAGCCCATACACACAAGAATGCCTCTAGGGACCATATTACACCCAAAGCAAGCCTTGGACTAGATCTAACACATAAAGTCATCATGTTAGAAACTTTATACCTCCAAAAAATTGATGAATATGATTAGAGCTTGGATCCTCAAGCTCCAAGCCAAGCAATGCTTCTTGTAATATATATTCGTTTCAAAACTCTACCAAAACCAGACCAAGGCCCTAAATTAAGGTTTTCACCTGACTGGAGTACTCCCTGCGTACTCTTGGTATGCGCATCATACTCTATGGCCATGCACGATCCATTCGAGCAAGTACGCCCGATGTACACCCTTTAGGCCCATCGTACTAGGCTTAACCCAAAAACCTCCTAACTTCTGAATGCTATAACTTCATTGTTCTAGGACCGATTTTTAAGATCCTTATATCCACATAAAAGCTAACGAGAAGCTCCACAATACTATTAACTCTCATTTTCCTTAAAACTATCCGAACTTAAATCTAAAATTCATAAAAGGCCTAAACTATCACTTTAAAGTTATACCCTTGGGCTCCAAAGCACAAACCGAACTCTCAGATCTCCTAATCTACATTGTCCACAAACAAAAGGGTCTAAATCTCCCTTTCCCCAAGTCCCATAGCCTTATGATGACTGATATTCGGGTCACAAACCTGAATTAGGAATCCATTTGAAATAGGGTGTTACATAAACAAAGTAATAAACTAGACCAAGTAAGCTAAAAGTGGATGTTCACACTGTTGAATTAGGTGTCTAAGTTCACAACTATTTCTGGAATGTACTTGACCCGGTTAGCATGGTACATTTTGGGTTGCATAACATTGCAACACTTAGATAGACTAAATGAGAGAAAGAACACTTATGGTTTATTAATGTATTATAAGTTCTAATATATTAATAATAGTATTTAATTAGAATTGATGAAGAATTAATTTAGAATTAATTTGGTGATCAAAAGGAGACTAATTAATATATTGGGTTGATTGTGCAAACCATCCATTCTTTTATAGGGGGCTAATGCTCGATGGTTTATTGAATTGGGATAAAACCCATAAGGCGCTCCATGGATAGTCCATGGAGGTTATAAACCCATGGATCATGGAATATGAAAAACCATGTCAATTAGGGTTCACATGTTCTAACCCTACTTGTGACACAACTATAAAAGGGCCCCATGGCTAGCAAAATCGACACTACTACTACTACTACTACTACTATGTGTAGAACAAGAGGGCTAGCCGATTTTGAATGATAGTGTACTTCTCTCAAAGTTATTCCAAGAGTTTTGGAGTTGTGTGAAACATTTGAGGCATCACACTTGAGGTGCTAGGCTCACAAGGTTCTCATGGAATCCAAGCAACAAGAAAGGTATGTTCTTCAACTAGCTTTTATGTTTCATGTTCCCCATGCCATGCTAGTTAGGTTAAGAACCTTGGAAAATCAAATTTGCATGTATCTTAGTAAAAATAAGATCCAAGTTTTTTAGAGTTGCATGTATACATTAGGAGTGTTAGAATGCTATAAACCCTTCAGTGGTATTAGAGACTAGGCTTGTTTTTCTTGATAGTTGATGCAAATTGTTGAAAAAACTCAACATTTTTGCATTTTGCTGAGTGAACTCGCCAAGTCCATGGGGGGACTCGATGAGTTCATGTGTTATTTCATCCTACTTGTCGAGTAGTTTTGTTGCTGGAAATGGACTAGAAACATTACCCTAAACTGTTTTGGTCTTATAAAACTTGTTTTAGATGGTGTAATGGTTATGCTAATCCATTTACAATGGCTGTTATCAAAATTTGAAGTTTAGTATTTGTTATTTATGATTCTTGAAATTGTTGACATGAATGTTCATACACTTATGAGTTTAGAAGATCACAGGAATTATTTGCAAATACTTTGTTAGTTTAATTCTTGATCTTGATGTATTTTAATGGAATCCATAATTTGTCCTCAAGTTATGGATTACCAAACGTCTTCCTTTTAAAGTACATTAATGAACACATAGGTTACATAAAATGAAAAGTCTTTCATTTTAATAAACCATTAACTCACAAGTTATGAAGTTGAAAAGTTTTGAAAGTTATAAAACTTGCCCTCAAGTTTTGGAACATGTAAAGTCACCTTAAAAAACTTTAGTTCCAACCCTAGAATTTTAAAAGTTAAAATTCAACCCTTATACTTTATAATATTATAAGTTAATTATATATATATATATATATATATATATATATATATATATATATATATATATATATATATATATATATATATATATATATATATATAAGAACAAGTTGTTTTACCGTTAGTTGGGCTCATTCACGAAGCCGGTCTATAAGGGGTTATAATGTTACTGTTTATAAAATGGCATTTTAATGGGAGTCCACTCTCGCTCACCGCTTCCTTGACTGGTGGATGGTTGTTAGCCGAACGGGTTAGACAAGGACCATAATTCTCCCTTCATTATAAGTATAATGATAAATATAAAGTAACTAAACCTTTTATAAATTCCTAATCTTATTTACTTTAGGAAAATGTGAATTTGGTGCTAACCCATGAAATTACACTTTGCACTTTGGTTAAGTCGGTAGTGGAGCACATGTGGTTAACCGACACACTAGCCTGGATTTAACATGGTAGGCAAAGGGTAAGTTACTGTCTATCATAGAATCGATGGAGCACGTGTGGTTACCCGACACATTGATTATGTAGCACCTGGTTCCTGGTATGTAAATCTTAATTGAGTATTTTCCTTTTTAAGCCTTGGACTCAGCGAGTCATAGGTCTGACTCGCCGAGTAGGGACGGGACCCGGGACACGTTTAAGTTGGCGACTCGGCGAGTCCATATCCTGGACTCGGCGAGTCACCGCTGTTGGATGAAACCCTAAGTTTCAGGGGTTTGCACCTTATTTAATCCCCCTTTCCGACCCCAAGCCAGACCCCATTCACCCTAAGAGCCATATACCTCGTTCTAAGCTTTGTTTTGTGGATTTGAAGCCTTTTGGTGTGTCCTCTTGGAGATTGGAGTGTGTAGGTAAGGAGATCAAGAAGAAGAAAAGGAGGTCAAGCACTTGGGAGCAATTTCTGAGTGATATCTAAGGTATGGCTCGTTTTCCCCCTTGTCTCCATGCTTATGGCCCCATTAAAGTCCATCATGGCTCATTTCCAAGCTTGTATGTGCATAATATTTAGAAATCAGTTGATTGGTCCCTAGATCCAAGCATAGTTGAGCTCCAGGAGCTCAGATCCACTACCTTTATGAGCCCATATTGCATATAAATCTTAGATCTACTCTTTTGGTGCATTTTGACCCCTAAAAACCCCATAGATGGATATCTACACATAAAGTTGGAAACTTTACGTGTTATTCATGCTCTAGGAGCCCAGATCTACGAATGACATGGATTGGATTCGAGCAAAATCGCATTTTAAGCTCTTGCATGGAGCGGACTCGAAAAGTCGCTCATCTGACTCGGCGAGTCCAGTCGCGAGTCTCCGGGTTTGTCCCCTTTTTGTTATGTCGAGTCGCGTGGTGAGTCCAAGAGGGACCGGTGAGTTGGAAGCCAAAACTCACCCATAGTGGAACTCGGCGAGTCGATGCCCAGACTCGACGAGTTCAAGGCAATCTCCTTAGATCAAGATCAGATTCAGCGAGTTGTTCATACAACTCGGCGAGTCACAATATAACTTGTTCATCGGATGAAGATGAACTCGGCGAGTTGTTCATACAACTCGGCGAGTAGGATGAAGGACTTGAACATCAGTTTGGAAGGAGAACTCGTCGAGTCGACGCCTAACTCGACGAGTAGAAACAGAGTTCAGGACTGTCGTTTGGTCATGGACTCGGCGAGTTGGCGAGCCAACTCGGCGAGTCGGGTCAACTGGAAGTTGACTCTGACTTTGACTTAGGGCATGATCAATGGTAAAATGGTTATTTTACCCAAGGGTCAGTTAGCAGTTTTTGACTAAGTGTTTGGTAGGAATACAGCCTGAGGATTTCTGGAATAGCAGCAGTAGCAGTCAGACTATTCCCACGAAGACCAACAGCTACTCCGAGGTGAGTTACCTTCCAGTAGCGGTGGGTCTAAGGCCACAATGGCGACCCACCAGTAGGAGATGTATGACTAGATGATTGTCTCTGTGATATTCATCTAGGGCTGCTACCACTTGTGTTATGTTTATGTGTTTGTATGATATGATGCTATGTCCTAGTGATAGAAAGGGAGATAGTCCCCAGGTTACCGGTCGATAGGGCCGAAGGGGCAGTCATGGCCAGCCATGCTAGATATACTTTGTGACATATGTGTTATATGGTAGTAGTAGGGGATGAAATAGTCCCCGGTACCCGGTCGAGAGGAGCGAAGGGGGGGCCAGCACCCAGATATGCTAGGCAGTATCCGGTCGAGAGGAACGAAGGGGAGGCCAGCACCCAGATATGCTAGGCAGTATCCGGTCGAGAGGATCGAAGGGGTAGGTCGGGCACCCAGATATGCCTGAAAATTTATGTCTGTTATGTGATTGTATGGTTTGTGGTACAATGGGGGAACTCACTAAGCTTTGTGCTTACAGTTTACAATTTTGGTTTCAGGTACCTCTTCATCGAAGGGGAAGGAGCTGGCTCAGTAGCGGCACATCATGCACACACATTGGTTTCCACATTTACTAGATTTCCCTAGGATTTGTACTCTGATGTTTCGATTGGTTGTACGACTTGACTTTTGAACATGGTTTATGTTGTGATGTAGTTAGTCAAACAATGTTTTTATGTATTCACATTTTCTAAAGTAATGTTTTAAAATGAGATTTTTGGTCGTGAAAAATTGGGTCGTTACAAGTTGATATCAGATCCCTGGTTTGAGGGATTCGGGCACACCTTCGGGGGTGTTTGAACTCAAATCGAGGTATTAAAAGATTTTGGAAAGAGAAAATGTTTTCTAAAAGGGTTAAGTAAAGGGTTTTAAGAAAGAATAATGTGTGTGATGTGCGCAACCGACCAAGCTCAAGTAAGTATTCCCCAATGTACCCATACAAGTTTATTTATTTGTATCAGTTTCTGTAGAACAGCATGCTAGAATAGGACTAATGATCTGGGACTGATGCCTTATGTGCCTGCTTTATGTGCTTCTGTATATGAAAGAGCTGCATGCTAGAGCTGAGTAGACAGCAGTAGGGTAGCCTGTTTAGGTTATTCCTGATAGTATGAGTTTAACATTGTATGCTAGTTCAGCTCTGTCTTCGAGAATAGAGTTGCTTGATGTTGTTTTCTTACGTCCAAATGCTGCTTGCTTTGTGCTATGTGGGCCTTGAAGTGATGGGAGTTAACTATTAAGTGAATACGTTTAAGTCACATGTGATCAGGGTCGAATAATCTCAGAGTGTTGGATTTGACTCTATTGCGTAGCTCTTGTTTGAGTCTTAATCGTTGTAGAGATGAGTCTGTTACTCGAAGGATTATCCGAGCCTCAGCACATGTGGTTGTATTCAGGTGATAGTTAATTGGCATCACCAAGAGGCCTTCAGCAGCTGAGGGATGGGTTGGGTGGAGTTAGAGGTTTCCTAGGGTAAGCCTAGGATAATGAGTAGCAGTGATCAGCAGTAAGGGAAGGGACTTGGTTGAGTCGAGGCGGTCTGTAGGGAAGGTACGGATAGATGTGGAAGGTAGTATGGGCCCGTACTACTGAAAGCAGAGGATCCGTACCCGAACCAAGGAAGGCTAAGATAAGACTAGGGATCTAGTAGTGGGTGGGATTCCTCCAGGGGTATCAGTATCGCTAACAGTTGTTATTTCTTTGTATTTCAGAATGGTGGTACTACGCCCGAGACCAGCAGTTGGCAGTTCAAGAGAGGGATCGGGTTCGGGATCAGGTTCCGAGCCAGTAGATGAGAGGCTACGCGAGTTCATCGCGTCAGAGATCACCAGAGGTATCCTTGAGTCGACCCCCATTATCTTCGGGTCGATCAAGGAAGGGATCATCGAGTTGATGGAGGATCGCCTCAGGGCGTTCAGGAGAGACATGGCATCTGGCCAGTCGGGATCTCGCACGCTGTCCTTTAAGGACTTCAGGGGAAGCGGTATGCCGGATTTCCACGGGGTGAATGACCCCATTGTTGCCAGGCGGTGGATTGTAGACATCAAGTCTGCGCAGTTGAATAGCTTCTGCCCTGAGGGGTCGAAGGTGAGGTATGCAGCAGGGTGTTTATGAGACCGAGCTCGAGATGGGTGGGAGTCAGTGGGTGATTCTTTGGGAGCCTCAGCTATTGAGGCTATAACCTGGTCGGACTTTGTGACCAGGTTCAGGGCAGATTTTACACCGGCTGTCGAGCTTCAGCAGCTGGCCAGGGAGTTTTTGGATATGAGGCAGACGATTGAGACTTTGACGGAGATCACCGCCAAGTTCTGGGAGAGGGCACTGTTGGTGCCTCAATATGCGGGTGATGAGGACATGAGGAGGACCCGCTATCATGACATGCTCCGAGCCGATATCCGGGAGCACGTTAGTTTTTCGGCTTGCCCCACCCTGGACTCCATGATTGCCAGGGCGAGGGAAAGGGAGATCGATTTGGAGCACATCCGGAAACGAAAAGCGGAGGAGGGGCAGCCAGGAGGGGCTTCGGGGAAGAAGCCCAAGGGATCAGATGTAGGGCCAAAAGGCCAACAGGGATGGGGCTGCTACAGGAAATGCGGCAAGACGCACGAGGGGGTGTGCAGGTTGGAATCATCAGGCTGCTACAAGTGCGGCAAGTCTGGGCACTTTAGCAGGGATTGCACTGCTCCGACAGCAATTGTTCCAACATCAGAGTTGCTGTGTTTCCACTGCAACCAGAGGGGCCATAAGAACGCCAATTGCCCCCAGTTGACAGGTTCAGTGTCGGTAAAGGCTCCAACTCTAGCCACCCTGCGGATCACAGATGGCCGATAGGGCAAGGCAAAGGCTCCAGTGGTGAGGAGCCGAGCAGTCCAGCTGACCACCGAGGAGGCACGTGCAACACCCGATGTGGTGACGGGTATGATTCTTTTCCCTCTCGTTTATTTATATGATGTTATGATATTGATATGTGCCCGGTATATGTATATGTGTTAGGATCGTTCCATGTGAACGGTATCCCAGTCCAGGTGTTGTTCGACTTGGGTGCATCCCGATCGTTTGTGTCCCTTGCGCTTAGCAAGAAGTTTTCTGAGTCTTCAGGCATGCTGGATTGCCCTTTGGAAGTAGAGATTGCTGATGATTGATCGGTGCAAGTATCGATGGTATTTCGGGACTGCGTGTTCCGTTTGTTTGAGGAGCACTACTTGGTGGATTTGGTTCCCATTCTGTTACGTGGGAACAAGGTGATCATAGGCATGGACTGGTTGAGCCCTAATGGGGCGGTGATAGATTGCGCGCAACAACTAGTGCGAGTCAGGACCCCAGGTGGGGGAGAGTTATTGATCCATGGCGAGAGGCCACAGCGCGGACCCGCTGTATGTTCAGCAGCGAGGGCTAGACGTTACCTTCAGCAAGGATGTGCAGGATATGTCTCTTACGTGATGGATACCTGGGAGGCGGGTAATGCGACCGTGAGCGAGGTTCCAATGGTGCGAGATTTCGCAGATGTTTTCCCAGAGGAGCTTCCTGGGATACCTCTGGAGCGATAGGTGGAGTTCAGGACTGACCTCGTTCCTGGTGCAGCACCGATAGCCAAGGCACCATATCGGATGGCTCCTCCCGAGATGCAGGAGTTGTCTACGCAGCTGCAGGAGCTGCTAGACAAGGGATTCATTAGACCGAGCAGTTCACCCTGGGGAGCCTCGATTCTGTTTGTGAAGAAGAAGGACAGGTCGCACCGGATGTGCATAGATTATCGGGAGTTGAATAAGGTAATGGTGAAGAACCGTTACCCACTCCCGAGGATTGATGATCTCTTTGATCAGCTTCAGGGAGCATCTTGGTTCTCCAAGATTGATTTGCGTTCGGGTTATCATCAGATGAGGGCCAGGGAAGAGGATACACAAAAGACCGTGTTTCGGACGCGTTATGGCCACTATGAGTTCGTGGTGATGCCGTTTGGGCTCACCAATGCTCCTGCCGTGTTCATGGACCTCATGAACCGCGTATGCAGACCAATGTTGGATCGGTCTGTGATAGTCTTTATCGATGACATCTTGGTCTATTCCAAGACGCAGGAGGAGCATGAGGAGCATTTGAGAGAGGTTTTGGAGACCCCGAGGAGGGAGAGCTTGTATGCCAAGTTCTCCAGGTGTGAGTTTTGGTTGCGCGAGGTGCAATTTCTCGGTCACCTTGTCAACCAGAACGGGATTCTGGTCGATCCAGCCAAGGTCGAGGCCGTGATGAGATGGGAGGTTCCGAAGTCTCCATCTGAGATTCGGAGTTTCCTAGGATTGGCAGGCTATTATCGGAGGTTCATTCAGGATTTCTCCAAGATAGCTGTACCCCTAACACGATTGACGAAGAAAGCCATGGTCTTTCGGTGGGGACCCGAGCAGCAGGCAACATTTGAGACACTGAGACAGAGATTGTGCGAGGTGCCGATCTTAGCCCTGCCAGAGGGCGTAGAGGATTTTGTGGTTTATTGTGACGCGTCTATTTCAGGGTTGGGCGCGGTATTGATGCAGAGGGGGCATGTCATTGCCTACGCTTCGAGGCAGCTCAAACCTCACGAGGCGAACTACCCGGCGCATGATTTGGAGTTGGGGGCAGTGGTTTTCGCCCTCAAGATTTGGCGGCATTACCTCTACGGGGTTCGGTGTACCATTTACACGGACCACAAGAGTCTGAAGTACCTCATGAATCAGCCGAATCTGAACATGAGGCAGCGTTGGTGGTTGGACGTGGTGAAGGATTATGATTGTGAGATCCTTTACCACCCGGGAAAGGCCAACGTGCTGGCCGATGCGCTTAGCCGCAAGGCGGCGCCGATCAGGGATATTTGCATGAGGATGACTGTGGTGACTCCCCTGTTGGAGCAGATTCGGGAGGCTCAACAGGAGGCTATTAAGGAGGAACATCGGAAGAACGAGCGTATAGTGGGTCAGGTTTCCTCCTTCGATTATGATAGTCGAGGACTATTGACACTACACCGCAGGGTGTGCGTGCCGTATCATGAAGGCGTGTGCCAGACCTTGATGGAGGAGGCGCACAAGTCCCGATTCTCTATTCATCCCGGGGCGACGAAGATGTATAGGGATCTTCGTCTAGATTATTGGTGGCCCTGCATGAAGCGGGATGTGGCATGGTACATCGAGCGGTGCTTGACCTGCAGAAAGGTCAAGGCCGAACATCAGAGACCGTAGGGGAAGATACAGCCGTTGGACATCCCGTTGTGGAAATGGGAAGACATCACGATGGATTTTATCACAAAGCTTCCCAGGACTGCGTGCGGAGTAGATTTAATTTGGGTCATCGTGGATCGATTGACCAAGAGCACCCATTTTATTCCGATCCAGGAGAGCATCTCGGCCGAAAAGTTGGCCGATATCTATATCAGGGAGATAGTAGCGTGGCACGGGGTGCCAGTGTTAGTGATATCAGACCGAGATGTGCGATTCATTTCCAGATTTTGGAAGAAGTTTCATGACGAGTTGGGCACTCGTTTGCATTTTAGCACTGCCTTTCACCCGCAGACAGATGGTCAGAGCGAGCGGACCATCCAGACTTTGGAGGATATGTTGCGGGCATGCGTGTTAGATTTCGGTGGTAGTTGGGATACCTACCTTCCCTTGGCTGAGTTCTCATACAACAACAGCTATCACGCGAGTATTGACCGTCCCCCATTCGAGATGTTAAACGGACGGAGGTGCAGGACCCCGATATGCTAGTGTGAGGTTGGCCAGAGGGTCATGGGGAGCACCGAGGTGGTGCTCGAGATGACCGAGAGGATCTAGCAGGTTCGAAGCAGGCTTGAGACTGCTCAGAGTCGGCATAAAAGTTACGCCGACAAGTGTCGATCCGACTTGGAGTTCCAAGTCGGGGATATGGTTCTCCTGAAGGTGTCGCCATGGAAAGGCATCATTCGATTCAGGAAGCGGGGCAAATTGGGCCCGAGGTTTATCGGACCATTCAGGGTTGTAGCCCGAGTGGACAAGGTGGCGTATAGACTGGATCTGCCGGACGAGCTCAGCCAGATCCACAGCACTTTCCATGTCTCTCAGCTGTGGAAGTGCTTAGTGGATGATTCAGCAGTAGTGCCTTTGGAGGATATTCAGGTTGACGACAGCCTGAATTACATTGAGCGCCCAGTCGCAATCCTCGACAGGAAGACGAAGGATTTGAGGAACAAGATGGTGGAGCTAGTGAAGGTGCAATGGCAGCACCGCAAGGGCTCGGAATGGACTTGGGAGCCGGTGGAAGAAATGATGGAGCATTACCCCGAGCTGTTCCAGGATCGAGCAATAGACTTCGAGGACGAAGTCTAAAATAAGTGGGGGAGATTTGTAGCACCTGGTTCCTGGTATGTAAATCTTAATTGAGTATTTTCCTTTCTAAGCCTTGGACTCGGCGAGTCATAGGTCTGACTCGCCAAGTAGGGATGGGACCCGGGACACCTTTATGTTGGCGACTCGGCGAGTCCATATCCTGGACTCGGCGAGTCACCGTTGTTGGATGAAACCCTAAGTTTCACGGGTTTGCACCGTATTTAATCAGCCTTTCCGCCCCCAAGCCAGCCCCCATTCACCCTAAGAGCCATATACCTCGTTCTAAGCTTTGTTTTGTGGATTTGAAGCCTTTTGGTGTGTCCTCTTGGAGATTGAAGTGTGTAGGGAAGGAGATCAAGAAGAAGAAAAGGAGGTCAAGCACTTGGGAACAATTTCTGAGTGATATCTAAGGTATGGCTCGTTTTCCCCCTTGTCTCCATGCTTATGGCCCCATTAAAGTCCATCATGGCTCATTTCCAAGCTTGTATGTGCATAATATTTCGAAATCAGTTGATTGGTCCCTAGATCCAAGCATAGTTGAGCTCCAGGAGCTCAGATCCACTACCTTTATGAGCCCATATTGCATATAAACCCTAGATTTACTCTTTTGGTGCATTTTGAACCCTAAAAACCCCATAGATGGATATCTACACATAAAGTTGGAAACTTTACGTGTTATTCACGCTCTAGGAGCCCAGATCTACGAATGACATGGATTGGATTCGAGCAAAATCGCATTTTTAGCTCTTGCATGGAGCGGACTCGGAAAGTCGCTCATCTGACTCGTCGAGTCCAGTCGCGAGTCTCCGGGTTTGTCCCCTTTTTGTTATGTCGAGTCGCGTGGTGAGTCCAGGAGGGACTCGGTGAGTTGGAAGCCAAAACTCACCCATAGTGGAACTCGACGAGTCGATGCCCAGACTCGGCGAGTTCAAGGCAATCTCCTTAGATCAAGATCAGATTCATCGAGTTGTTCATACAACTCGGCGAGTCACAATATAACTTGTTCATTGGATGAAGATGAACTCAGCGAGTTGTTCATACAACTCGGCGAGTAGGATGAAGGACTTGAACATCAGTTTGGAAGGAGAACTTGTCGAGTCGACGCCTAACTTGACGAGTAGAAACAGAGTTCAGGACAGTCGTTTGGTCATGGACTCGGCGAGTTGGCGAGCCAACTCAGCGAGTCGGGTCAACTGGAAGTTGACTATGACTTTGACTTAGGGCATGATCAGGGGTAAAATGGTCATTTTACCCAAGGGTCAGTTAGCAGTTTTTGACTAAGTGTTTGGTGGGAATACAGCCGGAGGATGTCCAGAACAGCAGCAACAGCAGTCAGACTATTCCCATGAAGATCAGCAGCTACTCCGGGGTGAGTTACCTTCTAGTAGCGGTGGGTCTAAGGCCACAATGTCGGCCCACCAGTAGGAGATGTATGACTAGATGATTGTCTCTGTGATATTCATCTAGGGTTGCTACCACTTGTGTTATGTTTATGTGTTTGTATGATATGATGCTATGTGCTAGTGATAGCAAGGGAGATAGTCCCCAGGTTACCGGTCGATAGGGCCGAAGGGGCAGTCATGCCCAGCCATGCTAGATAGACTATGTGATATATATGTTATGTGGTAGTAGTAGGGGGTGAAATAGTCATCGGTACCCGGTCGAGAGGACCGAAGGGGGGGCTAGCACCCAGATATGCTAGGTAGTATCCGGTCGCGAGGACCGAAGGGGAGGCCAGCGCCCAGATATGCTAGGCAGTATCCGGTCAAGAGGACCGAATGGGTAGGTCGGGCACCCAGATATGTCTGATAATTTATGTCTGTTATGTGATTGTATGGTTTATGGTACAATGGGGGAACTCACTAAGCTTTGTGCTTACAATTTACATTTTTGGTTTTAGGTACCTCTTCATCGAAGGGGAAGGAGCTGGCTCGGTAGCGGCACATCATGCACACACATTGGTTTCCGCATTTACTAGATTTCACTGGGATTTGTACTCTGATGTTTCGATTGGTTGTATGACTTGACTTTTGAACATGGTTTATGTTGTGATGTAGTTGGTCAAACAATGTTTTTATTTATTCACATTTTCTAAAGTAATGTTTTAAAACGAGATTTTTGGTCGTGAAAAATTGGGTCGTTACAGATTAAGTGATAAATATTAAGGGTACCAAGTATATTTGCATGGTTATTCACACCTTGTTTTGTTATTCTCGGCATCCCAGTCACAGAACTTGAGAGGGCACAATTGAGATTGAAACATGCGATTGAAAAGTTCAATGAATCTCAAAAGATCTAGGAGTTTCAAGTCCAATTAAAACCTAATAAATTATTTCGTTTTTCATGGTGGAAATTGGTGAATCGTCATTCGCCTACCTTCAAATATTTTATAGCTTGGATTACGGCATCCCTCTTCCAAGTTATAAAATATTGTGTTGGGTCCTAGCCTTAATATTTCATATTGGGTGTTCTATTATGGACTTAAATCAACTAACTTGAATTTCTCCCATTGTGATGTATGGTTCAGACAACTATGATCTTCCCAAATCTCTTGAAACGAGATTTCCTAAGGAAGATAATGTCCCATGGTTGGATCATGGAAATCACTCTTCTCTTCTCCTACCTCCTCTGATTATTCTCCTTAAACCACAAGTTCTTGAATGTTCATGGTCACTCAAGCCCTATTGGCAAGAAAAGTCAATGTGTGCTCATATCTTGGATATAAAGTCACATATTGATAGCCGGGAGAGTTGGGTGTCAAAGTCTTGAGGAAGTTAGTTGTTGACTAGGTTCTTCAATCACTTTCTAAGTCACATAGTGAGTTCTTTAAGGACTACTATGTAACAGACTATGACATGACCTTTGATGATCTTACCTATTTTCTTGATGTTGCTGAATCAACAATGATTTGGAGCACCTGTAAAGCAAATTTAAATGGAAGATCAACTTCCCAAACTTCCATGGACATTGACAATGGTAACATTAAATATCTAGAAAAGCTTTCTCTTCCCAATGGAAAGGGATCGGCCATAGTCAACTCGATTGACCAAATGATAAAGCGAAAGGCTAAGCCTGAGATTTTCCCATGTACCATTCCCAAAGAGTCCATATGTTTCTATTGCCAAGGGAAGGGGCATTAGTTGCGAAGCTGCCCTGGCTACCTGAAAGATCTAAGAGAAGGAAGAGTCAAGAAGTTTGACTCTTCTTTAGGTAAGTCTACTGTCTAACCCTGTTAAGTTCCTAATTGATGATTCTTAATACAAAATGTGACTCGGTTACATTTTCATGTTTGGTAGGATCAAGCAAAGGAAAGGAAACTTAAAGGAAGAGTATGTTGAATCTGACCATGAAGATGGATTTCAATCGCATGGTTCAAAGACCAGATTTTTGAGCTACTACTTAGGAGTTATGATAGATTGCTAGGAAATATGTAATAACATAGTTTTCATTTAAATTTGCGTTGTAAGTAAAAAGTTTTTTCCGCATTTTAATATAAAAATAAAATTTTTTTTTATTATATGTCTCCTTGCAATGGCATTTATGGAAAATTGATGTTTGTATGTTTCTAGCAATAAAGGAAATAGGAATTTTATTCTTTCATCTGTAGTAGTGTCTAAATTTACCAAATAAGGAAAGATTCTCATCACTAAAGTTTTCAATTTGATCGAAACTTGGAATCATGCAAGTAGTATTATGAATGAGAATTTTCATTTTTGGAAAAATTAAGACTAACTCCTTATTCACATGTATATGTGAGTCATGTGAAGGACTAAGGGATCGAGTACACACTCTTATGCACTGGTCAAGTCCACCACAAAAGATCGATAAGACTATTTGTCATGATTTACTAAAGTTTAGTAAATATGTTTATATTTACAAGTTTAAGTATAATTCTGAAACATTGGAAAAGTTGTGATGTAAGGCAGAATGAATGAGAAGAATCAAATTTGGCAGAAAGATAAAAGTTTCTCAAATCTGAAAGGATGGGAGAATACTCTAGTATCATGTTTTGTGATCATCTTAATGATTAAGAAAACATATCACAATTGGTCCTCTAAGGACATATTAGTGCATTCCTATGGCTAAGAAGAGGAATCATGAATTGTTGAATTGGTTAAATCAATAAGATGAGTCATACTTCGTTCCAAAATAATGCTTAGAGTCATACTCCAAGATTGTAACTTGAGTGACACATGTCAAAGAAGGTTTATTAAGACTTGTCAAATGTAAGAGTAAAATGTGTTCTACTCTTGTACATTTGTAAATGGTAAGCTGTGATGTTTTGGATAAAACAAAGACCAACTAAGGCCAATTGTGTGAAGTGTATGTCTTGATAAGAATCCGCACTATCTCTTAAGTATTTTTTTTATCAAGGAATGGGTCTTGGCAAGAGAGTCTTATAAGTCAAGAGGACATTGGGAGTCTAAAAGATCTTGGATGAGGTTCATGATCGAATCAAGAATAAAACCTGTAGTTTATCACTAGCACACAAATTGAGTTTTATAACCTATCGTGTGATATATTCCTATTTCTGTTCCCATTCCAGTTAAAGTTGGCTTTGCATAGGAGTTCATAACTATTTCTGGAATGTATTTGATCCGGTAGCATGGTCCATTTTAGGTTGCATCGCATTGCAACACTTGGATAGACTAAATAAGAGAAAGGACACTTATGGTTTATTAATATATTATAGGTTCTAATATATTAATAATAGTAATTAATTAGTATTGATCAAGAATTAATTTAGAATTAATTTGGTGATCAAAAGGAGACGACTTAAATATTTGGGGTTGATTGTGCAAATCATCCATTCTTTTATAGTGGGCTAATGATCCATGGTTTACTGAATTAGGCTAAAGTCCATAAGGTGCTCCATGGATAGTCCATGGAGGTTATAAATCCATGGATCATGGAATATGAAAAGCCATGTCAATTAGGGTTTACATGTTGTAACCCTACTTGTGACACAACTATAAAAGAACCCCATGGCTAGCAAAATCGGCACTACTACTACTACTATGTGTAGAACAAGAGGGCTAGCCGGTTTTGAGTAATAGTATACTTCTCTCAAAGTTATTCCAAAAGTTGTGGTGTTGTGTTAAACATTTGAGGCATCACACTTGAGGTGTTAGACTCACAAGGTTCTCAAGGAATCCAAGCAACAAGAAAGGTATGTTCTTCTACTAGCTTTTATGTTTCATGTTCCCCATGCCATCCTAGTTAGGTTAAGAACCTTGGAAAATCAAATTTGCATGTATCTTAGTAAAACATAGATCCAAGGTTTCTAGGGATGCATGTACACCTTAGGAGTGTTAGAATGCTTAAACCCTTTCACACAAACACCTTAGAACTAGTTATAAGCAAAATAATAGGTGGTATATAAAGTTTATTGCATTGGGATTTATTTATAAAGTTATATATTCCAATTTGATAAGCCGTATGTGTATATTATTAAAATATGTCTATCTATAAAGGAACGATGTGCAACATCATGAAGAAAATATTGCCATTAAAATCCATTCTATCTAGGAGAAAGTAGTTAAATGACATGTTCGATTCTTACACTTTCCTTATCATTATCAACTCACCGACATCCTTACTAAAGGACTTTCACTTACCAATTAGAGTAGTGGTAATCCTTATCACTTACCGTGGCATGTATAAATAAACATCACAAAGTCAAGGAGAATGTAATGAGTTTACTATCATAATCTGTAAATAACCGTAATACCTTGATTTTCAGGTATTTACATTTCCAACCCTTATTAATTAGTTTGTAAATTGGTCCTAAGGAGCCTTAAATGAGAAAATGCCCTTGCTTAGTACGTTAGGCGTACTCCTGTACGGGGCGTACGTCGCGAAAGGCGAAACCCTAATATTTAAGGTTTGGACCCTATTTAAACATCCTTAAATCCTAAGACCCCTTTCATTTATCAGCCTTTATCCTCATTTTTCGAACCTAGCTAACCCTACTCTCTTGTATGAGAATTTTTGACCTTGAGTGCGTTTTTTGGTAATCTTGAAGGAGGAAGAAGGAAGTATAATCATCTTTGGAGCACAAAAACAACCTAGCAAGAAGCACATCATCATTTTGCACCACCTTGGAGGTAAAAAGCTCTAATCTTGATGAAGTTTTTCTTGGATCTTGTTAGCCATGTATTTGTGTTCATTTTGATCCCATAAGTTTGGTGTTTATGATTATGGATTACTCTAAATCATATGAGCTGCCCTTTCAAACATTTTGGAGTGCTTAGAGTCATAAAAATGTAATATTGGTCCTTAGCTTCCTTCCATGCATGGGCTATGAGATCTTATTCAGTTAAGAAGGTAGGGTTTTGGTATTGGGCACTTTATAGCCATGAAAGATCATAAAGTTAGAAACTTTATGATTAAGAACGTCATTTGAGGATTAGGTATAGGTTTTGGACGAAGTGTCTAAATGGATGAAGCACTTATTAGAATAGGAAATTGGTAGATGCATACACTTGGCATACCTAATGGTACGATGCACATACGTGGTCAACTCCTTATAATGTGTTCAAGGTGTATTATGCCATGTGTACAAGCTAAGTACGTTGGGCGTACCCAACTGAGTTAACTCAGTTGACGTCTTTGACTTTTGACTTTGACTAGGATTTTGATTAAGTTTAGCCTAGGATTATTTTGGGTATTTTGAGTTATGGACTGAGATTTGGTCACTGGTTATTATGAAGGTGATCAGTAGAGTTCATATTCAAAGGAGTGTGTTGTTTAACTATCTTGTCACTCTGTCATGTGAGTTTTCCCCTCACTATACATGTGGGTCACAGGCACCAATGCCGGCCCACTAGATCATGGATCTTAGTATACTGGTTTGATGGTATGTTGAGTATGTTCTAGATTGATAGATCGCTATGATTATCTATGTTCACTGAGTATATGTTAGACTAGTAGATTTGTTTGATTTATGTGTTGTTGGTTATCGATTGTTATTTTATATGTAAACATGTTATGGTTTGTTGGGTTGAGGCGGTCCAACTTTATGTTGAAGTCCAAGACAACCAAGGCGGTCCAGTCGGGTCGAAGGGCCAGAGAGTGGTCTAGATATACTGTAGGTCCAGTGAGGCAGTCCAATAATGTTGAAGGCTCTGGGAGCGTTCCAGATAGGCTGCAGGGCCTGAGAGGTGGTCCAGTCAGGCTTAAGGCTCATGTATGTTTGTTGTTATCTGTATTGTTGTGTTTGTGGTACTTGGGGAACAAACTAAGCTTTGGCTTATAGTTTCAGTTTATTTTTTTAGGTACTTCAGATGATCGGGGAAAAGCGAACGGGTGATCATGCACATCCTTCTCGTTTTTATGATATTGGATTTTAGGATACTTGGATTTTGATTATTATTGTTGGAACAATGTTTTGTAAACAATTATGGTCTTGAATTGGTTTTGGAAAAATTTAAATTTTACTCTAAATTTTTATGCTGTTACAAGTTGGTATCATACCCCTGGTTTGAGAGAATTGGATAAACATCCATGTGAATCTGGACTCAAACTAAGAATCTACAAAAGTTTTCAAATTGTTTTCAAAATGGTTTTCAAATTGTTTTCGAAAGTAACAAAGGAAGGATGAGATGTGTATGATCAGTTGGAACAAGAAAGTATACCCCAAGTTACCCACACTGTTATTTGTTATTGATGATTTTGATAGAATTGCATGCTAGTGGTAGGCTAGGGATCTTCAGGAATTGCATGATACAATTTCCTGATGTAATGTGCTTGAAGTCTAGGAGGACTTCTTGTATGTTAGATGAAATTGACATCATTACTGTAGTTGATTAGTGTATGCATCATAGTTAGACATAACTAAGATTCTATAGCTTAAGTATGTTTGATTTAGCCTTATTTCCTGTTCCTTTTTTGGTTGTGGGCTTTAGGTAGAATCAAGTATTCGTATGTTTATGGGGTCCAGTGTTATGTATGATTAGCATTCACGAGCGGTTATAGGGTTGGTGGAAGTTTCATGAGAGAGATTGTGGGTGTAGTAGGCCAGTTGAGGAAGGATTTTCCACTCTTGAGAGAGTGAGGATAGGATGTATGCATATCCTAGATGTAGGATTTTGGTTTAGGCAGTTTGTGATGATCCATTGAGATGAATACGGGTAGGTGTGGAAGGTAATATGGGCCCGCACTACTAAAAGCACAAGACCCGTATGCATAGCAAGGAAGTCACAAACCCCGTGAGTTAGTCTTGTTATATTGCTTATAACAATATAAATTATGGCCTTTCTAATGTACATCTTGATTTATTTTCAATGGTGATAACGACAAGCTCTCGTTCTAGAGCTGGTGGCCAATATAGGCCAGGATTAATAGATGAAGAAATTTGTGAGTAGATTTCTACTGAGGTAGTTGTTGTTGTATGGAGTTCTATTTAGAGTATTTTAGGTCTATCAAGAAAGCTATAATTGAGCTATTTGATGATCTATATGCTTCATTGACTGAGGCTGTTGCTGTTGCAGCTACAACGGTTGTTGCTGTTGCGGGGATTCAAGAGGAAAGATCATTCCAATGTTAGGACTTCTAGAATACGAAGCCCCCGGAGTTTAATGGGGTAAAGGACCCAATTGTGGAAATTTTTTGGAGGGTTGTTTCTTCACATGTTCTTGTCTAGATAGCCAAAAGATCAAGTGCACCCTAAACCTTCTCCGGTTAGGGGAGAATGATTGGTGGAGATTGGTGATCGGTTCGTATACTCCTGAGTAGAGGACTTCTGTTACTTGGGAGAAGTTCTTGGAGATGTTCCATATGAGATATGTTCCCCTGGTAGAGAATGAGAGATTAGCTCAATAGGATAAGGATCTGAGATGGTAATTCATATCATAAAGATGTTCAAGGAGAGGGCTCTTTTATTCACTGAGTTTTCTACTCCGGAGCATGCTCAAGACGAATATCCAAAAGTTTATGTCTACCCAACGTTATGGTACCCTCACCGAGCTTCAGGATGTCGTGAGGAGGCGAGGGATTAAGATTGAGATCCAAACGAGGGAGCAGTGACAAGCTCCCGTTCAGTTTCAGCCAACAGTGAAGTAGTTTATGCTCGCTGATTCACAATCAAGAGGCCATAAGGGCCGCACTTATGGTAAGTGTAGCAAGGTTCATGATGGTACTTTGCCGATCTTATTCTTCTCGATTCCACACATGTGGAAAAGAGGGGCACTATGCGAGGGATTGTCGCTAGCAAGCCCTAGTACCGAGTACCTAGATTTTTTACCATTACGAGGTGGACCATGTGAAGGCCCAGTATCCCTTGATCACTAGAAGACCCGTACAAGCATCAACTACTTCTACTATTTTGGATCACGAATGGATGTCAGGGTAGGGCGGACCCCCGAGGGCTCAGGGTCGTGCTTTCCAGCTCACAGATAAGGAGGGCAGAGCGGCGCCAGAAGTTGTTACTGGTATGTTTTCATTTATTATTTTTTTTAGTTATTTTACGGTATGCTTATGTCTATGATTCAGCTAGGTACCTTCTTAGTGAAGTCTATACATACTCTTGTGCTTTTTGATTCTGTGTGAGTCGGTATTTTGTGTCTTAGGCTTTCAATAGGAGTTTTGATATGACTTTGGGAGAGTTGGAGTGTCTGTTACAGCTTTCTATAGCTATCAAACATGAGATTTTTTCATCAAGCATTTATCAGGGCTGTGTTATGGAGATTTTCAGGGTGCCTTACCCGATTGATCTTATCCCTATCTCCATGAGGGATGTATGCATGATAGTAGGGATGGACTGGTTGAGCATGTTTGGTGCGATGATCGATTGCGAGGGTCAGTGAGTGGTACTTCGAACCCCAAGTTGGGTAGAACTGGTTATTTATGAAGAGGGTACTAGGGTTAGATCAACCTTTTGTTCGGCAGCCAGGGCTTGGTAGTATCTTCAACATGGATGTTTGTGTTACCTCGCGTATGTCATAGACACTCGAGTTGGGAAGGAGGTTTCGGTTGCGGATGTGCCTGTAATTAGAGAGTTTGCAGATGTGTTTCCGTAGGAGGTACCGATGTGCCTCTTGAGAGTTAGGTTGAGTTCAGCATTGATTTGGTACCTAGTGTGCCTCCGATTTCTAAGGCCTTGTACCGATTGGCACCACTAAAGATGCAGGAGTTGTCCTCTTAAATTTAGGAGCTATTGGGTAAGTAGTTTATTAGAAAGAGCAATTTTCCATGGGGAGCATCGATTTTTTTTTGTTAAAAAGAAGGATGGTTCACACCAGATGTTAATTGATTACCGAGAGTTGAACAAGCTAACAGTGAAGAACCATTATCCAATTTTATGGATTGATGACCTTTTGGATCAGTTTCAGGGTGCATATTGGTTCTCAAAGATCTATTTGAGGTCAAGGTATCATCAGATGAGAGTTGGAAAGGAGGACGTAGAGAAGACCGTGTTTCAGATTCGTTATGGTTATTACGATTTCGTGGTGATGCTGTTTGGGATCACGAATACGCTTGTGACATTTATGGATTTGATGAATCGAGTGTGCAGGCTGATGCTCGATCCATCAATCATTGTTTTATTGATGATATCCTAGTCTACTCCAAGACCTGGGAACAAAATGAGGAGCATCGTTGAGAGGTTCGGGGAGTTTTGAGGCGGGAAAGGTTGTATGCCAAGTTCTCGAAGTGTGAGTTTTGGTTACAAGAGGTCCAGTTCTTAGAACACCTTGTTAACCAAAATGGGATTTTGGTCGACCCGATCAAGATTGAGATGTGATGCAGTGGGTCGTTCCGAAGTCTCCATCCGAGGTCAAGAGTTTTCTTGGTTTAGCATGGTATTATCATATATTCATTCAAGGTTTCTCCTAGGTTATTATACCACTCACTTGTCTGATGAGGAAGGGCGTGGATTTATTTTGAGGCCATAAGAAGCAGGTTGCATTCAAGACATCGAGGAAAAAGTTATATGAGGCCCCCGTGTTGACCCTTCCACAGGGTGTTGAGGATTTCTTTGTTTATTATGATGCTTCCATCACTGTTCTGGTGATAGTTCTTATGCAACGAGGGAGGGTTGTTGTGTATGCTTCTAGGCAGCTGAAGTTACACGAGGTGTGATATCTTACGCATGATCTGGAGTTGGGTGAGGTCATGTTGTCCCTCAATATTTGTTGAAATTACCTATGTGGGTTCAGGTGTATCATTTACACGGATCGCAAGATCTTGAGATATCTCATGGATCAGCCGTATCTGAACATGAGACAATGTAGGTGGCCTGGCATGGTCAAGGATTATGACATCAAGATTCTGTACAACCTGGGAAAAGTGAATATGGTCGTTGATGCTTTAAGCCATAAGTCAGCTAGTTCTTCTGTTGGGGGTCTATGTATGAGTATATCGATTGAGTCGTCATTGCTAGATTTGATTAGGGAGGCTCAAGCTGAGAGGTAAATAAAAAGAAATGGAAGCAGGGGCAAGATTGATAGGTTTTCTACCGATAAACATGGATTGTTGACCAGGTGCGGTCGGGTTTGGGTACCTGATTTTGGTGGGATCAAGCAGACCGTGTCGGAGGAGGAACACAAGTCCAGATTTTCGATACACCCTGGAGACACCAAGATGTATTGGGATTTGTGACATAGTTACTGGTGGTTGTGCATGAAGATGGAGATGGTCTGGTATGTTGAGAGGAACTTGACCTGACCATCTCTTTCATAAGATGACCTATGTTCGCCATAGTGTCAGCAAGAGTTGTCATCTTGTGGTAGTACTCAAATGCAGTCGTGCCTCCTTTCTTTTTAGTGGAGAGATGTGCACGTATCTAAATAGAATTGCCTTGGTGTTGAGCTGAAAACATTGTGTGGAGAGAAGTCCATAGCTCACTGGATGTACTTGTGCATCTCATGAGTTTAACTAGAACCTCTTTTGTCATAGATTGCATGAGCCCACCAATCATTACCTGATCTTGAACGACCTACTCAGAATCTTGAGGCTTATTGACTTCTCTAGCTTCTTACACCTGCTCTGATGGTTGTCTTGGCAGCAGGGGTGGCATGGTACTATTGAAATATCCAAAAAGTTGGACACCTCACAAGATGGGAACAACTTGAGCTTTCCACAATAGAAAATTTGTTCGAGTTAATTTGCAAGAGATGGTGGTAGCAATCTTTGCTGAGTTGATAAAGAAGACATGATGATGACGAATATGAAAGAAGATCATATAGTTATGGATGATGATGATAAGTCGGAACCCTAGGATGGCTTTGATACCAAGCCAAAAGATATATTTTCCATGAACATTCCCATAGGGTTTTCATTCGGTATATATAGATTCAATACACAGATAAACAGTAGATCCTAAATTTCAAGTTCTTATCTCTATACAATAATATACTTATCTCTAATCTCTATATTATTTGTTTACAAACCTAATTTAATGAAGTTTCATGAATCCCTCTGTGAATAATTTTAAAAGATGAGATAGCTTTCTTTCAGGTGTGAATGTAACCCAATGAGTGATTTTAAGAGCTATGAAGCTTTTCAAAGTGCGTATAACACTTTCGCAGGTTAATCTAAAATTATATTTAATTGTTTTTTGTTCTTCTATATTTTGTTCTACACAAACACTTTCCTAACCATATGATATATGCGTTATCAATACAAACTTAATAGATGTTTTAAAACGACAAGCATAATGCTATGTTAACTGATTTCAACATGAAGTAGGTCGGCTAACATTTTTGTCATTATTTTTTGAAAATTTGACTGATAACTAATGCTAGTAATATTATTATAAAATAATAATAATAATAATAATAATAATAATAATAATAATAATAAAAATAGGTTATCTTATATAATAAAAGTATTAAAAAAAAAACATTTTAATTTAATTTTGTTTAGCTTATTTATTTGACGGCTTGACATGTTCGAACTTCAAAGATTTATATGAGAGAAGACAGAAGTCAATGTGTTTATAGATAAATTTAAATTAATAAAAATTGCAATACGTAACTTAATATGGCGTTGATGAGTCAAACCTCGCTCATTTTGATTGCTGGAAAGTCGAAATTGTATTCCATCTTTTTTTTTGCTCCATCGATTTTTAAGAACACGTCTATATTTCCAAAAACTAATAATATTTTCTTATTTGAAAAATAACATTTAATCCGTCATGCTGTAATGCAGTTACACAAATACTATTATACTTTATAAATAAAACACACTTATGTAGGAAAAAAAAAAAAAAAAAAAAAAAGTTAGAGCTACTTCAAACAGAAAACAACCAAAATTAATAAATTCCAGCCCATGATTTTGATATTTTAAATTAATAAACAAAATATATAGACAACTCAGTATCTAATATCAATATTTTTTTTTGAGAAAATTGAAATTTATATTTAAAATTATTTTTATACATAAAAAATGTTTAGAGATTAAAACGTGTTTTGGTGATCGATGCACACATATTCATATCACAATATCAATATATATCTATCTTATTGACTTATTCATATATACCAAATATCTTCTCAATTCTATTATATTTTTTAAATTTTAAATACCGTGTCATTCAAAAACTGCGACTTTCCTTTTCATAGTTGTCACATTCTACGTATCCCTACAACCATTCACTATAAATACAAATCCTAACACAACTATTTCTCAAAATACCAATAGTCTTCAAATCCTTCTAGATTTCAAATAATCACCTGAGAGTGCTTTCTTTTCACAAGAATTTGAAGGACTAAAAATGGCAGGTTTAAAGTTCAATTTGGCGGTGATGATGGCGCTCATGCTTGCCTCTTTTCATGGCACGACGGCTCAGACAACCCATTTGGTTGGCGACACCTTGGGCTGGAATATTCCTCCCAACGGACCTTCTGCTTACACTACCTGGGCATCAACTCAGACCTTCAGTGTCGGCGATGTTCTTCTCTTTAACTTCACTACCGGATTCCATAACGTTGCTGAAGTGTCTCAGGCAGCCTACGGCCCATGCACCACCACCAACCCCATCTCCATCGTCACCAGCGGCCCCACTAGAGTCACCTTGAATGCACCTGGTACACACTATTACATCTGCACTGTTGGTACTCATTGCCAAATTGGTCAGAAGCTAACCATCAACGTTTCTGACGTGTCTGCCACCCCTGCTCCAACACCAACGCCGGCAAACGTCATTCCCACACCGGCTTCTCCACCAACCGCTACCCCAACCCTAACCCCTGCTCCCTCTACTACAACCCCACCACCAACCTCCTCCCCTGCCCCTTCTTCTGACGAAGCCAGCCCAATATCACCACCCACCTCCGGCCAATCTCCCACCGATAGCACCACTATACCACCTCCATCACCTAATTTTGCTCCGTCTTTCACCGCCGTGGCACCCATCACTTTCTTGGCGATCGCTTTAGCATTCTTTTACTAGTTTAGTGATTGGTGATTACGTGAGAATTCGAGATTACACAATTCTTTTTTGTTTAATTTTTTTTTTTTCTATGTCAATGTACTTATTAAATTGAGATTTATAATTGCTTTATGCTATTTATATGCTTTGTTGGTATTCCAGACTTTTATAAAGGAAATATGTGACTACATCACAATTCACAAGAGAAAGAATATCACTATATGAAAATTATGTTTGAATTTATAAATATGGTGTCTATTTACAACATCTATATTGAATCATTAAGAAAACCGTTTAATATTAAAAAAAATAGACGTTGATTTATGATATTGGCAATAGCCTATAGGTTTGCAAGAGGCGACTTAACTGATTCGGTCCCGTGACTGGCGTAAACTACATAAAGAAAGGCCCCGTTAAAGAAATCAAGGCCGGTTACAACGATCAAGTTAGAAAGGCCCATCCATGGACCTGATTAAGAATCTCAGTTGAATGAAGATCTAGTTATCATTTTTTGATATCAAGAGCCAAGACCAGTTGTAACGATCAAGTAAGCAATGTCGGTTCATCGGCTCGATTAAGACCGGACGGAGCTGGGTGCGGGAAGGTGGCGAGACCTTTCCCACTCCTATTAACCACCGCACCGGCGGTGCGGGAAGGCAAGCACGGGGAAGGAATGGGGGGTGTGTTGGTGATTTTGTATCATCAATGTGCATTTAAGTGTAATGGATAGACTTGTTGATAAAAATTTAATCTTGATGAATATTAAAGAAGGAAGGTGCGGAGTGCACACTTGTTTAAATTTATTCAAGATTCAAAGTATACTGTCATTTAGGGGTAAAGCCCCTAAACGAACACGGGCCCGGGGACAGCGTCCCTGGGAGCAGGTCCTGGACATAAAGTCCGTCCTGGACATAAGTGACATAGCATACACAACCTTGCTGAAGGAAGCGCCTGACTCTCGCTCCTGGACATAAAGTCGGTCTACCCTGCAGCCTCTCACCCTGAATCACTAATCCTCTCCCGCTAGGAGTTTGAACCCTTACTAGCTGCTACTCACAGTCGATCACTGCCCCATTGGGGCTCAACCAGTCCATACCCACTTTAACGTTATTCCCTTGCAGGGGAATGGGGACCAAATCCACGGAAAACTGCTCTTCGAACAACTGTAGGGTACATCCCTGATGCACCTGATGGGTTATGAGCACTACATCAATCTTATGGTGTACATTCAAACCCTAAAGCTTCGGATCTAGTTTGTCTAATGAACATGAAATAATCACCCAAAGCTCATAAACCTTAGATCTAGCATATGTATCTCGAAATTAACATGTAAGAATAGATCTAGATGAATACCTCCTATAGAATGGCTTGAATCTCGTATCCTTGGACCTTTGAGTCACAAATGTCACTCCTTTAATATTTTACAAACACCATAAGCAAGAGGATGATATTGAAAGAGGAGAGGAGCACCAAAACCGTCCAAGATCTCTACCAGAAGACATAACAAAGTTTTCGGGATCCCTAGGGGTCTATTTATATTTGTGTGGGCTGATAGGGTTTCAGGAGAAATCCTAATTCTCTGCTTAAGCCTTAAGCAACCCATGAAACCTTTCTAGAAGGCCCTTGGACGAAAATTGTAACGCCCGTAGAACAGGGCTATTAAATTTAGAGACAATAATCGTCAAAAAATGACTTTTTGATAGAAGATTATTTAGGATGAATAAACCTAACTAAGTTGTAGTATATGTTACAAGGTTTCCGTGCATATAAAGAACACAAAAATCCGAGTGATAACGAAGAAGCTATGACTTGTTAAAGTTTCGCGACAGAACCGGTACAACGCTGAATGACGTAAAAAGTGAATTTACGTTAGAGTGATATTTAACCTTAGAGATCTAAACGAGAATCGAAGATCTCGTTGTTAGTAGCGAAAGGACGAAAAGTTAGGCAAGAACGGACGTCGGACGAAGAAGTTATGAATTTATAACGAAATTTTCTGTCCCGACCTATTAAAAATAAATAATAAAAATAAAAGTCAAAATTAGCCGACGGAGTCTAAACGAAAGTCGAAGAGCGTAGTCTCACCTACGCGTGGATATAAAGAACGTCGAAAACGGAGTTCGTATGAAGAAGATATGAATTTTCGAAGTTTATTAATTAATTATTAATTAAATTTAATTATTAAATTCCGGTATTATCCGAAGGCGAGTCATCGGACTCATCCGAAGTACGCCCCGCGTACGAGTGTACGCCCCGCGTACAACGAAGCATGACGACCTTCGCACTCGAGTTCTTCGGATGACGCATGCACTAACGAATTCGGACATGTACGTCCCGCGTACTCCGAGGCTCCAGCCTCCTATAAATAGGATGCGAGGGCAGCCGGTTCTTTTGTTCATTTTCTCTCTTCTCTCTCCCGTTTTACATCGATTTGCGTGCTAGAAATACCCCGAAGCCCCGGTATTATTCTCGAGCCCCGAAGCAAGTCCCGAGATCCCGAAGATCCCGAGAAGTGCGGTTCCCGAGCCGAAGCTCTGCCTGCGAGAAGTTCGATTTTTGTGGAGATCTTCCATATCTACCAAAGAATACTACTTCTGCAAGTCGTAGTGCTGTCCGATCATCTTCTGATCAAGTGAGTGTATACTACATTTCATAAATACGATAATAATACAAGTGAGTGTATACTACCTTTCTTCTAACACATAAATATGACGTATTTGCTATGAAATACGTGCTATGTGTTTATATGTTATTTGTCTATTTGAGATGGGCATGGAAATTGGAGTTTTATACAGGTGTTAAATGATTTAAATTGTGTAAGTATTTATATCTACAAAATCGTTGGGTAGAACATAGGTAGATGGAATAGTTGGTGACTATGGAGTTAGCGTCTATTGTATAGACCTTGGCGACAGTGTGACTTCGTGCCTATTTGATGAACCTTGGCGACTATGGAGTTAGCGCATGTTGAGTAAACTTTGGCGACTATGGAGTTAGTGCTTGTTGAGTAAGCCTTGGCGACTATGGAGTTAGCGTTTGTTAAGTGAACTTTGGTGACTATGGAGTTAGCGCCAGATAACTATGGATTTAGTACTTTATAAATAAGCTTTGGTAGCAATGGAATTCGTGCCAAATTCCTTACGAATAAATGAATGAAGGATAGTTGGTTCTTAGGGTAAAACCTTAAGAAGATAATGGGGATGGGTAATTGGATTGATTGTTTACTGATTACATATAATAATTATATTATTGTGGGTTGAAAACCCTATATGCTCACCAGGCTCCCAAGCCTGACCCACTCAGTTTTCTTTTCATTACAGGTAATGGCACAAGGGTATAAGTTGGTGGACTTGACGAGAGATTTTGGATTATAGATCTGTAGTTGAATAATTATTGTAAGGTCTATTTTATATTGTTTATGCTTTTGGTCTATAACGAACATGACATCCCGAGTTTTTATTATTGAATAAAATACATTCTTTTCGAGAAATGTTTTGATAAATGGTTATCATATTTTATTTTGGGAACAAATTCCGCAACCGTTTTCTTTAAACGATCACTCTGATTTAAAAAAAAAGGAGCATAAACATATCGGTCTTTTCTGGCCGTGAAATTGGGGATGTGACAATTGGTATCAGAGCAATAGTTTAAGCGAACTAGGAATATGGATTTATTTCTAGACTTAAACTTAGAATGCTAAGCAATGCTTGTGAGTTGAGTGTGTCCATTATATTTTAGGTAGTACACCTAAATTGACACATGCACTATTTTATTTTAGGAAAAATGGCCTAAAATGCTATTATGTGCTAATTGTTATATGTTTGCCATATATGATGTTAATTGTTCGGATCTATGGTCTGTTGCCGACCGGATCTGGAAACCTTATGTGTTTAGGATTCTAAGCGTGCGTCTACGATATTAGAACTAACATGTAAACGTTTCGGAGTGATAAGGGTGATCTGAATATCTATAGTGACTAAGGATCTAATTTCACCTTATTTGGTGTATAGATCAAAAATGGTGAGAACGAGGAGTAGAGTTGGAAATGTTGATGAAAACAGGAATCAAATACCAGTAATTGAACAAATACCTGTTGTAGCAGCAATGCCTGAACCAATGACAATGGCCAGAGTTCAAGTGATGATCCAGGCAATGTTGAATAATCAGATGGAAGAAACCAGACGTCTGATCAGGCAGAATCGCGAGGAATTGTCAATTCAAGTTGAAGAGTCCGAAGTAAATGGAGGGCGGTCTGAAGGAGGAAACTACAGTGGGGCCGTTGGTCAAGCCAACCCACCAATAGTTCGCCAAAACAACCAGAATAGAGGAAATGATGGACGTGGATGCAAGTACAAGGATTTCATGGCATCCAAACCACCATGTCTTTCTAGGAGCCCGACACCGGTGCAAGTCATGGACTGGATCTCCGAAATGGAGACAATGTTTGAAAGTTGTGAGTGTAGCAACAGACAGAAGACCGCTCTTGCAATCCCTCTGTTAAAATCTGGAGTATTGAGCTGGTGGAAGTTACTGGCTGGTTCGATGCCCAAGGGGGAAGCTTGCAAGATGTCTTGGGAAGAATTCGTGGTGCAACTGAAATTGCAATACTGCTCTGAGCAAGATCTTCTGGAAATCAACAATGAGTTCCAGAATCTGAAGAAAGGAAAATTGAGCATTACTGAATACGCTACGAGCTTTATGGAGAAGATGAAGCTTAGTCCACACCTAATTCCAACTAAGCTTTCCAATGTCAACAAGTTTGCCAATGGATTACTAGCGGACTTTGGTCCAATAGTCAAACAAGCAACCACTCTGAAAGCCGCCATCTGGGCAGCCAAGAATGTTGAGACCCAAATAAAAGAAAAGGGTCTGGAAAGAGCTGAAGTTGGAGAGAAAAGGAAGCGTGAAGGATCTTCAATAATCGACAAGGAAAGTAAATTCTCGAAATCTGGGGGAAGAGATGAAGCTAAGTGGTGTGAGAAGTGTAAGAAGAAACACTTCGGGAAATGTAGCGAGGAGATGAATTGCTACAAATGTGGGAAGACAGGGCACTACGCCAACAAGTGCGCACCTATCAAGAAGGTGCGCTATAGGTGTAACGAAGAAGGTCATATTTCTAAAGACTGCCCACAGAAAAACACGCCTCCACAGCCAAGGGCATTCAACATGTTCCTCAACGAAGCAGAAAAGGATGGGAGGATTAAAAGATGAATACTTCATATTAATATATAAAGTGTGTATCAGGAAGCATAGCCTGTTAGAGGCATAGTATAGGGTGAACTTGAAATTTTGTGTAATAGTTTCAAGATTTAATATAAACCCTGGTTTTGTTATCTGATGTGTTGAATGATTATATAATTTATGTATGGTGACTTGGTTAACTGCGAGACAATACTTGGGACGAGTATGACTAGGTGTGAATGGTAGTAGAGATCTATACTACCGGAAGCACATGACTCACGCTTGGATCAGGCGAAGTCACAAGGTTATCAAGAAGCTAGTAATTGATTTCGTTTTATTCAAGTTTGTCATTTCCCGTGTTTCGGTAATGACTAGTAGGATGATGGTTATTCCGACCCTGGTGGTCATATTAATTGAGTCCGACCGCGATGAGAGGTCATTGGGGCACGACCCATCGGTTAGTTACAATAGATAAATGAATGTATTTATCCTTAGAAGAAGAAGGAGTCCACAATAAGGATTTATTTTGTAACTTAAAGATGTCGATCTAAAGTCCAACGTAGTACGAAGAGCAGATGCAGGGTTGAGCATCAAGGTTATTACTTAGAATAGAGAGATAACTTATGGAGTCAGTATACGAATCCTTATTCGTTGATGATTCCGGGACGTAATCATCCTAAGGGGGAGATAATTGTAACGCCCATAGATCAAGGCTAGTCAATTTAGAGACAATAAGCGTCATAAAATGAATTTTTGATAAAAGATTATTTTGGATGAATAAACCTAACTAAGTTGTAGTATATGTTACAAGGTTTCCGTGCATATAAAGAACGCCAAAATCCGAGTTATAACGAAGAAGTTATGACTTGTTAAAGTTTCGCGACAGAACCGACACAACGCTGAATGACGTAAAAAGTGAATTTACGTTAGAGTGATATTTAACCTTAGCGATCTAAACGAGAATCGAAGATCTCGTTGTTAGTAGCGAAACGACGAAAAGTTAGGCAAGAACGGACGTCGGACGAAGAAGTTATGAATTTATCACGAAATTTTCTGTCCCGACCTATTAAAAATAAAAGTCAAAATTAGCCGATGGAGTCTAAACAAAAGTCGAAGAGCGTAGTCTCACCTACGCGTGGATATAAAAAACGTCGAAAACGGAGTTCGTATGAAGAAGATATGAATTTTCGAAGTTTATTAATTAATTAATAATTAAATTTGATTATTAAATCCCGGTATTATCCGAAGGCGAGTCATCGGACTCATCCGAAGTACGCCCGCGTACGAGTGTACGCCCCGCGTACAGCGAAGCATGACGACCTTCGCACTCGAGTTCTTCGGATGACGCATTCAGTGACGAATTCGGACGCGTACGCCCCGCGTATGCCTGTACGCCCCGCGTACTCCGAGGCTCCAGCCTCCTATAAATAGGATGCGAGGGCAGCTAGTTCTTTTGTTCATTTTCTCTCTTCTCTCTCCCGTTTTACATCGATTTGCGTTCCAGAAATACCCCGAAGCCCCGGTATTATTCTCGAGCCCCGAAGCAAATCCCGAGATCCCGAAGATCCCGAGAAGTGCGGTTCCCGAGCCGAAGCTACAATAATAATACAAGTATAGTTTGAGTGTATTAAGTTTATTGTTGTTTATATGTGTGAGTGTGTAGTTACTTTCTTCTAACACATAAATATGATGTATTTGCTATAAAATACGTGCTATGTGTTTATATGTTATTTGTCTATTTGAGATGGGCATGGAAATTGGAGTTTTATATAGGTGTTAAATGATTTAAATTGTGTAAGTATTTATATCTACAAAATCGTTGGGTAGAACATAGGTAGATGGAATAGTTGGTGACTATGGAGTTAGCGCCTATTGTATAGACCTTGGCGACAATGTGACTTCGCGCCTATTTGATGAACCTTGGCGACTATTGAGTTAGCCCACGTTGAGTAAACTTTGTCGACTATGGAGTTAGCACTTGTTGAGTAAGGCTTGGCGACTATGGAGTTAGCGCATGTTAAGTGAACTTTGGTGACTATGGAGTTAGCGCCAGATAACTATGGATTTAGTACTTGATAAATAAGCTTTGGCAGCAATGGAATTCGTGCCAAATTCCTTACAAATAAATGAATGAAGGATAGTTGGTTCTTAGGGTAAAACCTTAAGAAGATAATGGGGATGGGTAATTGGGTTGATTGTTTGCTGATTACATATAATAATTATATTATTGTGGGTTGAAAACCCTATATGCTCACCAGGCTCCCAAGCCTGACCCACTCAGTTTTCTTTTCATTACAGGTAATGGCACAAGGGTATAAGTTGGTGGACTTGACGAGAGATTTTGGATTATAGATCAGTAGTTGAATAACTATTGTAAGGTCTATTTTATATTTTTTATGATTTTGGTTTGTAACGAACATGACATCCCGAGTTTTTATTATTTAATGAAAATAAATTCTTTTCGAGAAATGTTTAGATATATGGTTATCATATTGTATTTTGGGAACAAATTCCGCAACCGTTTTCTTTGAACGACCACTCTGATTTAAAAAAAAAAAAAAGGAGCATAAACAAATCGGTCTTTTCTGGCCGTGAAATTGGGGATGTCACAAAAATCATATGGGCTTCCCATAGATTTCGTCCAACTCCCTTCCCTTTAGGAATCCATAGCCCATAATGCGATTATCTTATAATTACAATATTAGTCCCCCCAAGTCTAATTAATTTCCTTTAGCCACAAAATTAATTTCTTAGTTAATTCTTGTCCAATATTAATTAAATTCTATGATTTATCTATTAATAAACTATTCATATAATATATTAATAAACCATAATTAACCTCTTTCTTCATAAATCATCCTATCTAGTTGCTTTGATGAAGGCAACCCAAAAAGACCATGCACAACCGGGTTAAATACTTACCGAATATAGTTACAGGCTTAGACACTAATCCAACAGTCTCCCACTTGGATAAGTCTAGTAACCATAAATGCAAGTATTATCCGACTAGCAATCGTAGCTCTCAAAGACGCCATCGAACTTTGATCTTATCAGTAACTTGTCCTTTAGATAAGGGATCATATATTCCTCCATTCTAGATATCGTATGAATTGAGACATGGATTTTAATCATACTCTTTGTTCACGCATTGTTTCCCGATTTCTTATTTATGACAACTGACAACAAACTATAATTGAACACATCAACTTAGTCCAGGCTTAGCCAAGAGCTTAGGGTGTCATCACTAAATCATCGAGGGGACCACATATATCGCTTTTATCCCACTTTGGGTAAAAGGAAAGGATAAAGTTTGACTCAATACTCGCTTGTACCTACTCATTAAATCACACACAACAATATGCTTTATAACACCAAGTTACTAGTGCGTTTACATGTTATCAATGTGCAACCGACTTGTGCAATACAACTCACACATCTCGGTTTCAAGAATATAAGATATTATCGTCTAACTAATCACTCCAGATAAAATCCATGAAGCAATCCAAGTGAGCGTGGGTTTAATCTAATACTCTAATCTTATAGCAGCACTCATGAACTCTGCAGCAAACTTGTGCCATGTCTAAACACTTTAGTCAATCTACATACGGATTCATGACAGTCTTCTTTCATACCTACTTCCAAACTATGAGCGACTGTGGAGGATTTGAATAATCTTATTATTTGGGAAGTCAAAATATGCAAAGTGAAACACAAGAATAAGACTAATCCTATATGGCTCCTAACTTTTGAGTATAAATAAAACACCTTTTACTTAGTTACCATATTGATTACTCATTATTTGTTATTTCGGGTAATCAACTTCTTACTTGAATTATAACAACATTTGTCCCATGCACCAAGCATGCACATTATGTTTACCTATGGTCTTTACTTTGTGAAATAGATCAAATGAACACATTTCCAATGATATTGCCTTTTATGCAACGGTCCTTTCGTAATATCATAGCGCCAAAGTCACCGAGACTTTGCCAATGATATTACAAAGTCTCTATTGGAGATTGTTACAAGACAATTCCATAGTCATGAAGTCTCACATTCAAAGTACATTCCTTTGAGCATCCTTCTTGCATAGAAGTTTCTAATCTAGCCATAGATTCTTAACGCCCAACTCCCAATAAGGAAACATTTCCATATTTGTCATTTGAAACAACTCATTCTAAATAGAATCTTATCTATTCATAATAATGCCAATGTAGTCCATCTATGACTATACTTCCAACTGTGCGCAAGCGACCAATCCTTGGCAAAGCTTAGATTGTCCTTGACAGTTGTTTAATTATTTTAGTCAAATCCGGTTCCATTCCCTTTTTCCCTCTAAATGCCCTAGGCATTTGGAAAAATTTTAGAACAGTCGAATATTACAACATATGCAATCGATCCTATACCCGAAGTGTATGGGATACGATTCATAATGAAAAACGTGATACTTTACGAGTTTCTTGCTATCATATTGTCATAATATTTCTATGTGTCGTGTTCTAAAAAATTCGAACTATGAAGAGGGATGTCGTAATCATAATCGAACTTTTAGAATGCAATTAATAAATATATCCTCGACTAAATTCAATTAAAATTTCTCGATCTAAGCTTTAGATTGGAAACGAAGTATAACATTCTCTCCCTTAATTATGGCAAAAACAACTTTTTAACCCTTGCAACTTTGCAAAGTGAAACTTTTGTTTTTCTATAATTAATATTGACAACTTGAAACACTTAAAATAATAATCATGCTCCCACTAACATGATGATTATATTCATTCCAACATAACATTCATGCTCCCACTAGCTTTGACACGTATCAGAAAATAGTTGGACTTCTAGAAGACAATCCTTATTGACTTCCAAAGTTCATATTTCCAATACGATGCACTTCGATAAGCCTTTATCTAAGCTTCTCAAATTAATACACCTTTCCTCAGACAGCTCACATCTGTGTCTAAACTAATTCAAAACTTATATTACTAATCCCAAATGTTCAGACTAATCGCCAAATCTCACAATTCGAACTATGAAGAGGATGTCGTAATCATAATCGAGTATGACAATGCGATTTACATAATCGCTATCTCCTTAAAATCTCTCTTAGTGAAAGTGTTTCCTCACAATCATTTTTATGAAGGAGAGAAACCGTATGACACTTAGATTTTATGGTGCATGTGTTCGTATCCATGCGAATCTATCATAACCATAATCATAAGATAATGTTTGTGATAAATCCAAACTCTCATGACAGAACTTGTTCATACTTAATTTCTTGCCATCAAGGGTTGCACCATTGCTTCCAAGTTATTTAGCAACTCACCTATGCTAGTCAATGTACTTTCATTAAACAAGGTGCTTTCCTTATGTAGTTTATTGAGAACTCGTAGAACTCATATGCATAATCAACTCAACTGGATTGGCACAGAAACAAGAGTACCTCAACACGATAGGCTACAATCCTCAAGTCGTGTGCTAGTGTTTAATAGGTTTACTCTTGATTAGTTCTTGAAACTTTTCAAGATCATTCAGACTCCCACTAACCTCTTAAAATATTAGATTCTCTTACCACGAAACATTTCTTGGCAAAACAAATATTCAAGAGTTAGTATGTGTCTATATCAAGACAAACCACTACGCACAGTTGGTCTTAGTTGGTCTTTTTCTTCTCTAAGACATCACAACTTACCAATTTTAAACATCCAAGAGTAAGAAAAATAATTTTCTACTTCACATTTGATGAGTGTGTTAGACTTTCTTAAGATGTGTCACTCAATTCACAATCTTGGAGTATGACTCTAAGACTTGATTTTGGAAAGAAGCATGACTCATCCTTTTGATTTAACCATTTGAAAAAATTTCGATTCCACTTCTTAGCCCTACTAGTGCACTAAGATGTCCTTAGAGGATCAATTGTGATATGGTTATTAATCGTTAAGATAATCATAAAACGCGATACAAAAGTACTCTCCCTTCTTCTTAGATTGGAGAAAATTTTATCTTTCTTCCTTCATTGATTATACTTATTCGTTCTGCCATTCATTGAAACTTTTCAATGATTCAAAATTACACTTAATCTTGTAAGTATAACCACATTTACTAGACTTCTACTAAATCGTGACGAATAATGTTATTATTATATATGGTGGACTTGATTAGTTTACAACATTGTGTACTACTTCCTTTAGTCCTTCACTTGACTCACATACTTATGTGAATAAGGAATTAGTCTTAATTACCAAAGTACCAAGATTTCCATACATCACACAATACAAGTTGTATGATTCCAAGTTTTGTCCAATTGAAACTTGGGCGATGGGAATGTTTCCTTACTTAGAAAATTATGACATTACCATAAATAACATAACTAAGAATCACATCCATTTCAACATTGCTAATAATATAAATACACAAACATCAATTTTTCATACATGTCATTACAAGGATAAATAAATAAGACAAAATCAAAATTTATTTTAGTGCGGGAAAATTTGTCCTTACTACGCAACTCAAATGAAAAACTATTCTATTACATTTCTTATCAATTTATCCTAACTCTAAAGTAACAGCTTAAAAAATCCGATATTCGAATCCATGCGATCGAAATCCATTTCTTCACGATTAGATTCAGCTTGCTTCTTCCTTTAAGCTTCCACTCTTTTCTTCGATCCTTCAAAACATCAAAAATGTAATCTTATCACATAATGTATCAAGAATCAAAATTAGGAACTTATAGAGTTAGTTAATGTATTTTACCTGAAATAGAGTCATACGTCTTGACTCTCCCATCTCTTAGATCTCTCAGGTAGACAAGGCAGCTTCGTCTCCAATGCCCTTTCTCTTGGCAATAAAAGCAAATTGACTCTTTTGGAACAACACACAAAACTACCTCAGACTTTGCCTTTCTTTTATGATCAAACTTTTCGACCATGGAATGACTTTCATTGCCATTGCCTATGTGCATGGAGGTTTTAAAGGCAGATTTACCAATCAACTTTGCTCTCCAGTGTGCCAAATCATTGCTGATTCAGTAGCAACAAGAAAATAGGTGAGATCAATGAGGGTTACATCGTGGTTTATCATATAGTAATTTCTTACGAACTCACAATATGAGTCAGGAAGCGATTGAAAAACCCATTCAACCACCAGCTTCTCGCAGAAAATGACTCCCAACATTTTTAACCTTTCAATGTGTGACTTCATCTCTAAGACATGCGCACATACTGACTTTCTTTCTTCGTGTTTAATTGACAAACCAAAGGGCTTGAGTGAACTTGAAATTTTCAAGCCTTTGAACTTGTGGGTTAGGGAGAACAATAGTAGGAGATGGAGGAAGTGATGCATGATCTCTTATTCCTTGATCGAATCGTGGAATATCATCTTCATGTGGAAGCTTTTTCCAAGGGATTTCGGAAAACCATAGTTGTCATACTTTAACATCTACAAAATGGGAGAAAATTCATGTTAGTTGATTGATTGATTGAGTCCTTAATAAAACACCCAAATGAGATATTAAGGCTAGGACCCTCACAATATTCTACAACTTGGGAGAAGGATGCTATAACCCAAATTGCAGAACATTTGAAGGTAATTGAATGACGATTCACTAATTTTTACACCATGAAAAAAGAAAAAGAGATTAAGTTTTAAATGTTTTGAAAAACTCCTATATCCCTTGAGATTCATTGAACTTTTCAATGGCATGTTTAAGTCGTGGTATGCCCCTCGTTTTTTGACTGGGATGCCGAGTGTAACGTCCGCAGATTCGGGCTACTCAATGTAGAGGGAATAAGCATAAAAAATGAGTTTTTGATGGACGATTATTTAGAAGGATTAGTATTAACCAAGTTGTAGTATATGTTACAAGGGTTCTGTACATATAAAGAACGCCGAAATCCGAGTTATAGCGAAGGAGTTATGACCTGTCGAACTTTCACAACAGAACCTACACTGCACTGGGAGACGTAAATAGTGAATTTACGTTAGAGAGACTTTTAGCCTTAGCAATCTAAACAAAAGTTGTATAAAGTCTTAAACCGAGAGCGTTCATAAAAAGAATGTGCAAATCTAACTTCGTATGAGGAAGTTATGATTTTTTGAAGTTTCGGCTTATCAGTGTACAACCCGAAGTTCGAATATTAGATCGAGCGGTTTCTAGTAGACACGACCTAAAAGAGAATCAAAGATCTCGTTAATAGTAGCATAACGGTAAAAGACAGACGAAAACGGATGTCAGATGAAGAAGTTATGGATTTTTAACAGACCAATCCTGTCCCAGCCTGTTAAAAACATAAAATTTAAAATAAATACAAAATTAGCCGGCGGAGTTTAAACGAAAGTTGTAGAGTAGGTTCCCACCTACGCGTAGATATAAAAAAGGTCTAAAACGGAGCTCGTATCCGAGAGTTATGATCTTTAGAAGCCAGAAAAGGAATTTGCGAGATCTGATGCGAGATCGATGACGTGGTTGAATTCCAGTCGTTCGATGATGATCAGGGCTCGCTTCGGATTGTGACATGTCGCCCTTCGCCTACGCCCAATGTCCGAGCTTGGGTACACGCTTCGTACAGCTATTCTCCTCGGTCCATAATAGAACATGTCGCACCACCGAGACTCCGCCACCTGGAACTCTTATCCGAAGCTACGCTTAGCGTAGCATTTTCGAACACGCCACATAGTCCGAAGATGAGGCCCTATATAAAGGGTGCGAAGTTGCTCGGATTTCCACACCATTCTCACTTCTCTCTCTCACTTCTTTCTCTCTCTAACCCATTCTAATCCCCTAAACCTTAGGGAACCCCCTAGCACCCGAAGGAAGCCCCGAGGCTCCCAGAGTCCCAGGAAAAAGGGTCTTTCAGTTTGGAAACTCTGCTCCAAGTGAAGGTCGGTTTTTTATAAAACCCGTTGTAAGTGAGCTACGCTTACGCTATTTTTAGTATAAGTTTTAATTAATTGTAGTACCATTATTAGGACCTTAAAATAATTATTTGGGCTATTATTATGAGTTATATAAGAGTCTTGCTTAACACTTATATAATAATAATAATGGCTAGACTATTAATTAGTACCGGTAAATATTAGACTAAACCGTAGTGGCAATGATACTAGGTTTTGTGAAAGGAAATTGTTTTAAGAGTAACGAAGCGTTGTCTGAGTTCGGAATCACCACCTTACCAGGTTAGTGCATAGTTACTTTCATCTTACACATAGATACGAAGTATTTATCTAAATTACATGCTATGTGTGCATATTATCTGTATACTTGCTATCTATGCTGGATGAACGATTTAAAACATGTTTTAAATGATTTAAACGTTGCATGTGTTTTATGTCTACAAAATATGTTGCGTAAAACATGGGTAGATGAATGACGAGGGATGAAGGCTGAAATAGAGGAACATTAGTAGTATGGACCTTGTGCCCTATAAGTGAACATTGGAAGCAATGGACCTAGTACCCTATAGATGAGCACTAGCAGTTGCGCCAAAATCTGTAGATCTTTTTGATCTACGATAAACATCCTAGCAGCTGTGCTCTAAGGATAGTATCGGCAGTTGTTCCTAATAGTGAACATTATAACCATGACAATAGCTTTTAAAGGAAAATACCAGCAGAAGCGCTCCATAGGGGATGTCACAATTCTGGCAATTGCACCTAAGTGATAATATTAGCAGCTGTGCTTGTGTCATTGGCAACGATGGACTTCGTGGCGTTTCCTTAAGATGATCGTTAGGAATGAATGAACGAGGAGTAGCTGATTCTTAGGGTAAATCCATAAGAAGATAATGGGGATGGATAATTGGGTTGACTGTTTGATGTATAAACAGAATAATTACATTATTGTGGGTTGAAAACCCTATGTACTCACCAGATTTCCCAACCTGACCCACTCGGATTATTTGTATCACAGGTGTCTATATGAAGATACATTACACTGAGGGATTAAGGAGATATAAATCACTAGTGATAATGAATGTAAGTTTTGTTTATGCTTATGTTTCTGTATTGACGATATCATCGCAAATGTTTTAAAATGAATAAAAGTACTTTTCTTCGGAAATGCTTTGATAACGTATTTATCATGTTTTACTGGGAAAAATCCACAACATTTTTATTAAAAGAGGTACTCTGATTTTTATAAAGCATAAACAAAATCGGCCTTTTCTGGCCATGAAAATGGGGATGTCACACCGAGGATCACAAAAACAGGATGTGAATAATCATGAAAATATACATGGTTCCCCCAATGTATAGTCACCTATTCGATTTGTTGGTTAACCACACACGCTCCACCAAACTATGACAAACATCGAGTCACCCTTCACTACCTTTGCTTAGAACCCATTTAGTGTGCCGATTAACCACACACGCTCCACTAACGACTTACTAAGGGTACAAAGTGTAATTTCATGGAATTGCATCAAATTCACTTTTGCCTAAAGTAACTAAGATTGTGTATTTTTTAAAACATTAAGTTACTTTATAATTCATTATACTTTTAATGGAAATCGTTTGCCCTATCCTGCCCGTTCGGCTAACGACCCTCCACCAATCAAGGAAGTGGTGGGTGAGAGTGGACATCCATTAAACGGCCATTTTATAGGCCATAACCTTATACCCTCCTTCATAGATCGGCTTTGTGAATGAGGTCTACTAACGGTAACACTAGCATTTAAGTTATACATATATAATATTATACTTTTTATTTTATACATAGTATAAGGGTGTATTTTACACTTTTAAAATACTATGTGGTCTAATTTAAGAAATCACACTTTTAATTTAATTAAATATAAACCATATCACTATGGATTTATTAACTCTCTTTTAATTATATACTTAATTAATTTAATAAAACCATAAGGGTGTAATTTGAACTTCTCAAAACTTAGGTTTTTAGAATTTAATATTTCAAAATTAAACTTTTAATCAAAATTTAAATTCAAAAACTTAAGGGCAAGTTTTGAAACCTTTTAAAACAATTAGGTTTAACTATTTAAATTTCAAAACTAAAACTATTATGTTCAAATTTAAACTATAAAAGTTAAGGGTGTAAATTGAAACTTTTCAATGTAACTAGGTTAAATATTGACTTATAATAATCCTATATTATCCATATTTAACCAAATCCATCAATTTTGATGAAGATAATCATTCCAAACTTAAAAAATCGGATTTAGGCAAGAAAAATGAGTTTTGGCAATTATCCTCAACAAAATCTGGTAGAAAAATCGAAAATCCTGGCAACAGAATAGAAAACTCGTCGTGTTGGGCTTTTGAACTCGTCGAGATCATATAGACATCGTCGAGTTCATGCTCCAGATAGAAAAATTTTCGATTTCCTGATCTTTTACAGTTCACAATTGCATTAATTCATTATACAAACAGCCTAGGCTCTGATACCACTAATGAGTTATGAGCACTGCATCAATCCTATGGTGTACATGCAAACCCTAAAGCTTTGGATCTAGTTTGTCTAATGAACATGGAATAATCACTTAAAGCTCATAAACCCTAGATCTATCATATGTATATCGAAATTAACAAGTAAGAATAAATCTAGATGTATACCGCTTATAGAATAGCTTGAATCTCGTATCCTTGGAGCTTAGAGTCACAAATGTCACTCCTCTAATGGTTTGGAAACACCATAAGCAAGAGGATGAGATTGAAAGAGGAGAGGAGCACCAAAACCGTCCAAGGTCTCTACCAGACGACTTAACCATGTTTTTGGGATCCTTAGGGGTCTATTTAGACTTGGGTGGGCTGCTAGGGTTTCAGGAGAAACCTTAATTCTCTACTTAAGCCTTAAGCAACCTATGGAACCTTTCTAGAAGGCCCTTGGATGAAAATCATATGGGCTTCCCATAGATTTCGTCCAACTCCCTTCCCTTTAGGAAGCCATAGCCCACAATGCAATTGTCTTGTAATTATAATATTAGTCCCCCAAGTCTAATTAATTTCCTTTAGCCACATAATTAACTTCTTAATTAATTCTTGTCCAATATTAATTAAACTCTATGATTTCTCTATTAATATATTATTCATATAATATATTAATAAACCATAATTAACCTCTTTCTTCATAAATCATCGTATCTAGTTGCTTTGATGAAGGCAACCCAAACGGACCATGCACAATCGGGTCAAATACTTACCAAATATAGTTACAGGCTTAGGAACTAATCAAACAACACCCTCATATCCCGAACTGTCCTATCATCCGCTATCTCTACATCCAGTGTACAATCTAGCTCCCCCTGGAACTACAACAAATCGCTCGCTAAGTGCGAGCAACACAAAAGATCAGGTAGCCCCCGAATCGAACAATACCAGAGCTGATATACCGTTCACTAAGAATGATCCTATAACAAAACAAGTAAACATAAGTGATAATCAATACAAATAAAGAGATAAGGAGAGAATACATACCGTCACAACATTGGGAGCTGCACGTGCCTCCTTTGCAATGATTTGAAAATCCCTGCTCCTCGTCGTAGGCACCTCAGCCTAGCCATGGCGGCCATCTGTAATCATCAACGTAATAGGAGCGGGCACCATCACATGTCCTATTGCTGCTAAACCTGGATATTGGGCCCTTTTGTGGCCCCTCTGATTGTACTGAAAGCAAATCAAATCTGAAATTGTTGTGGTGGTGGTGGTAGCAGTACAATCCCTGGTCAAATGACCAGTTTAGCCGCACTTGGAGCAACCCGAACTCCCCATCGTGTGTGCCCCCTCGTGCATCTTGCCGCACTTTCCACACCGGCTGCGGCCTTGTTGGCTCCTCAATCTGTGATCTGATACCTTGGGCTTCTTGCCCGATGTGTTGGCTCTCCATGATGTGTTGTCTCTCCACGACGTGTAAATGGCATTACACGACGTGTTATTTTGCTAATTAAAAATTTAAATTTTTGATATGGTAATTGATATCCTAATCTAATTAAAAGATAATATTCAAATTTTAAGATAATTACAAGTTTTTATGATAAATTAATTATTTGTAAAATTTGATTTGTATTTATCTTGCCAATTAAAAATGGATTAGATCAAATTTAGATAATGGTAAAATTATATGATTATTTTAATTATTTTAAACATGATCTAGAAGTTTTGAAAAGTTTTAAAACTTGCCCTCATGTTTCGGAATTTAAAATTTGATTAAAAAGTTTTAATTTTGAAATATTAAAGTCTAAATCCCTAGTGTTTTAAAAGTTTTAAATACAACCCTTATACTTATATAATATTAAAAGCCTAATACTTATATATATATATATATATATATATATATATATATATATATATATATATATATATATATATATAAGATTAGTCAATCATACCGTTAGTAGGCCTCATTCACAAAACCGATCTAAAGGGGGGGGGGGGGGGGTATAAGGAAACTGCCTAAAAATGGTGATTGAATGGGTGAACACTCTCACCCACCGCTTTCTTGATTGGTGGAGGGTTGTTTGCCAAACGGGTAGGATAGGACATTCAATTCCTCACTGATAAGTATAATGATTATTATGAAGTAACTAAATGTTTTCAAAAATTCACAATCTTAGTTACTTTAGGAAAAATGAGAAAATATGCTACTCCATGAAATTACACTTTGCACCTTGCCATGTCGTTAATGGAGCATGTGTGGTTAACCGGCACACTAACTTGGACTAACATGGGTGGCAAAGGGTAACTCGATGTTTATGATAGATCAATAGAGCGTGTGTGGTTAACCGACACATTGATTAGGTGATAAATGACATCGAGAGTGCCAAGCACATTTGCATGGTTATTCACACCTTGTTTGTGATCCTCGGTACCCCAGTCACAAAGTTGAAGGGCATATTCGAGATTGAAACATGCCATTAAAAAGTTTAATGAATCTCAAAGAAGCTAGGAATTTCAATTCATTTAAAACCTAATGTTCGTTTTCATTTTTCATGATGGAAATTAGTAAATTTTCATTTACCTACCTTCAAATATTTTGCAATTTGATTACAGCATCCCTCTTCCGAATTGTAGAGTATTATGTTGGGTCCTAGCCTTAATATTTCATTTGGGGTGTTATATTAAGGATTCTTATCTAATCTAAACTTTGTCTCTTTTCTTTTTTAGATGTCAAGTTCAAACTCCTCCAATGCCAACTCCTCGAACCCACTTTCTCTCTTGGGCATTTGTGGGACGGTCACATTTGATGGATCTAATTTTAATGATTGGATTCGCAACATTCGCATGGCCCTAAGGTACGAGGACAAGGAAGAGATTCTCGACAAGGAACTCGTCGAGATCAACGAATCTATTTCTACTCCCGAAGAAATCACCGAGTATAGGGCTCGATGCAATGTGGAAAAAAAGGTGCCGTGCATCATGGTAGCCACTAGGGATGAGATTTAGAACCGGAAAACGGGACCGGAACCGGAACCGTTAGAAATGGAATATATAGAACCGGTTCCAGTTCAGGGTTTAAAAATTGGTTTTATCTGGGTTTCGGGTAATCCGGATTTGGTTCCATCGGGTATGGGTAAACTGGGTCTAAAAACCGGAACCCGTGTTTCGAATCGGAACCATTTTTAGTGTTGGAACCGGTTTTTGTGAAACGTTTAAAATATACATATCTCATTCGTTTCAACTCCGATTGACATGCGATATTTTCCAACATCTAGTTTAGAGTTTGTACATGATTTTAGACTATAAATTTGCCATTTTTAGTTTTATATTCATTGACTTACAGTCCCCCAAAGTCGAGATATCAATGCTGGAAGTTTTTTGTTTTTCAATTTTTTTTGTATTCGGTAAAAATTTTAAAACATGAATATCTAATTTGTATGAAGTCGGATTGACATGTGGTTTTTTCCAACTTGTATTTTACAGTTTGTACGTGATTTTAGACTATAATTTTGTCATTTTTGGATTAATATTCACCGATTTACAGTCCTCTAAAGTCGGGATAACAAAACTGAAAATTTTCAACTTTTCAGCTATTTGTTTTTGTACTTTGTATTTTGTGAATATGTTAACACATACATATCTTATTCGTTTAATGTCGAATTGACATGCAGTTTTTTCCAGAGTGTATTTTAGAATTTGCACATGATTTTAGACTATAATTTTGTTAATTTTGGTTTTATATTCAATGAGTTACAGTTCCATAAAGTCAAGATATCAATATGAAAATTTTCAAAATTCAACCCACTAAGTAGTAAGTAATTACCAAAAAAATTCGGGTTTTCCGGGTCTAAACCCACTTTATCCAGTCCAACCTACCCACTTTGATGTTTCCGGGTTTTCCGGTTCTAGACCCACTTTACCCGGTACCATACCCGGAACCGAACCGGAACCGGTTCCTATATACCGGTCCGGTTTCCGGTTCTACGAAATCTTGTTAACTGGTTCCGGGTTTTCCAGGTCCGGGTCCATCCGGTCTCGGTTTGGACCCACTTTCATCCCTAGTAGCCACTATGACTCCTGAGTTTCAAAAGTTCTATGAGGACTATTGGCCTTATGACATGCACCAAGATTTGATGGAAAAGTACCATCAAAGTGCACGTCAAGAGAGGTACGAGATAGTTACCTCATTAATAACAGCCAAAATGAAGGATGGAGAGTCCATCACGACCTACTTGCTAAGAATGCAAAGATATGTGGATCATTTGCTCAAGTTGAATTTCAACTTCGATGAAGAGCTGACTATTTATATTATCCTCCACTCTTTACCTCCTTGTTATGAACAGTTCAAGATGACTTACCATATGAACAAGGATGAGGTGACCTTGAGCAAGCTTCAACGGTTGTTAAGAACTGCTGAAACCGGTTTGAAAGGCAAAGTTGTTGCATCAACTCCTACTGCTGCTGCCCCTGTCTTGGCAATTGGACAAGGGAATGGGAAGAAGAGGAAAGCTCCTTCTAAGAGCCACAAGGGAAAGTCTCATGACGGTTCTTCTTCAAGTGGAACCAAAAGTGGTTCTGCTGCTCCTTCGTCTAATCCAAAAGATGAAAATTTCTTCTACTGTCATGATAAAGAGCATTGGAAACGAAGCTGCCTGAAGTATCTGTAATATATCAAGGATGGGAAGATGCATCCCACCTTTGCAGGTATTTACATTATTCAATCTAATAACTCATCACATGCTAGTTCTTGGTTCCTTGACACAGGCTGTGGTTTTCACGTTTGTTCTTATTTGCAAGATCTATAAAGAAGTAGGGATGTGGAGCATGGGAAGATGAACTTGATCATGGGGAATACGAAAGTGTCGCTTGTCACCAAGATTGGAGTTTATTCTTTAGTCCTTAGTAGTGGGTTAGGTTTAGAGTTGAATAATTGTTGCTACTCGTCAGAGATTATGAGTAATATTACTTCATTTCATGGTTTGTATAAACAAGGTTTTAGATTTTCATTTAATAATGAAATTGGTTCTATTAATGCTTTCTACAACGGTACTTTCTACTTTGAAGCATTTCCTTGTAATGGTATATTTGAAACTGTGATGGTTTTAGATAACTTAGGAAATAATGTGTTTCATATTGATTCGTCCAATGATTTGGACAAGGCATGCTTGTGGTATTGTCGTCTTGGACATGTCAACAAGAAGCGCATAGCCCAACTCCAAAAGGAAGGAATTTTTGAGTCATTTAACCTAAAGTCGGATGACACGTGCGAATCTTGTCTACTTGGAAACATGACTAAGTCAACTTTCACTGGTACTTGTGAAAGAGGTGAGGGATTAGTGGATTTCATACACACCAATGTGAGTGGGCCCTTTAGATCCACCACAAGGGATCCAAATCGCTTCTACGTGACTTTTACCGATGATTATAGCAGATATGGGTATATCTACTTAATCAAACATAAGTTAGAAACTTTTGAAAAGTTCAAAGAGTTTAAGAGAGAAGTGGAGAATCAATTTGGTTGGAAGATAAAGATGCTCCGATCCGATCAAGGTGGTGAGTATCTAAGTATCAAGTTCCACGACAATTTAAGGAATGTGGAATTGTTTCACAATTGACACAACCTAGGACACCACAGCTGAATGGTGTGGATGAGAGGCGCAATCGAACCTTGCTGGAAACGGTTCGTTCCATGATGAGACGAGCTTCGTTACTATCTCATTTTGGGGGTATGCCTTAGAGACTACAACCCATATCCTTAATCTAGTCCCAACTAAGAAGGTTGCCAAAACACCTCACGAGATGTGGATAGGGAAGGTTCCCTAGTTGGCACATATCATGGTTTGGGGTTGCGAGGCTTTCGTAAGACGAGAGACTCACGACAAGCTGGAACCTCACAGTGAGCGGTGTTTTCATCAGTTATCCACAGAAGTCCTTTGGATACCTCTTCTACAGGCCGAGTGACAATGTTGTCTTTGTTGCGAGGAGAAGGGCTTTCCAAGAAATAGAACTCATATGCCAAGAGGACATTGGGAGGCAAATTGACCGTGAAGAGCTTCAAGAATCAAGTGATGAAGGAACCTCAAACACTAGCGCTCTATCAGATGAGGAAACTCATGTTGAACCTATTGATGAGTCCTTACCTCTTAGATGTTCCAGTAGAGTTAGTGTTCCAGCCGTGTTATATGGCTTCCATATAACTGCTGAGGGTGATAAGTTTATTAGTGATAGTACACTAGCAAATATAGATGAACCTAACAACTACAAGGAATCCATGGTAGGCCCAGAGTCTGCAAAATAGAAAGAGGTGATGGACAGCAAGATTCAGTCCATGTATGACAATCAAGTTTGGAACTTGGTTGAAAATGTAGTGGGTCGTAATATGGTCGGGTGCAAGTGGATCTTCAAGAAGAAGCCCGACATGGATGGGAAAGTGCATACATTCAAGGCACGATTGGTTGTGAAGGGCTTTACACAAACGACCTGGGGTTGACTATGATGAGACCTTCTTACCAGTGACCAAGATCAAATCTATAAGGGTTGTGATAGCCATAGCTGTGTTTCATGATTATGAAATATGGTAGATGGACATCAAAACCTCTTTCTTTAAGGGAAAGTTTGCTGATGTTTACATGAATCAACGAGAGGGTTTTGTGGATGCAAAGTACCCAAATAGAATGTGCAAGCTTAAGAAATCCATATATGGATTGAAACAAGAATCTCATAGATGGAATCTTTGTTGCGATGAAAAGGTCAAAGTGTTTGGTTTTTCGAGAAGCGAGGATGAGTCCTTTGTATATGTCAAAACTAGTGGTAGTATAGATAGCTTCTTTGTATTGCATGTGGATGACATACTACTCATATGAAACAACGTCCTAACCTTGCAGGAGGTTAAGTCTTGGCTTGGGAACTGTTTCGCTGTGAAGGACCTCGGAGAGGCTGCTTATATTCTAGGGATAAGGATATTGAGAAATAGGAGTAAGAGACTAATAAGACTTAGTCAAAGTACTTACTTGGATAAAGTGCTAAAATCTTTTAGCATGGAGAATTCCAAGAAAGGGTAGTTACCAATCCAGAGCAATACCAAATTGAGTAAGACACAAAGACCGATTACTGATGCAAAGATAGCAGAGATGAGTCGAGTGCCATATACTTTCATCGTTGGTTCGATCATGTACATTATGACATGTACTCACCCTGATGTGGTTTTTGCATTGAGCATGGTTAGCCGATATCAAGGGAACCTGGGTAGAGCTTACTGGACCGTAGTAAAGAACACTATTAAGTATATGCGATTGACGAAGGACTGGGTCCTCGTACTTGGTGGAAGTGAAGACTTGAGAGTAATAGGGTATAGTAATGCAAGTTTTCAAACCGAAAAAGATAACTTCCGCTCTCAGTCGGGCTGGGTATTTACCCTAAATGGAGGAGCAGCGGCTCTGAAAAGTTCCAAGCAGGAGACTGTAGTTGATTCAACATGCGAATCAGAGTACATAGCAGCGAGCAAAGCATCGAAGGAGGAGATATGGTTGAAGAACTTCATCGAAAACCTTGGAATTATACCACCTGATACATTGTTGGATTAGGTGTCTAAGCTCATAACTATAATTGGTATGTACATGACCTGATATTATCATGGTCCTTTTGGGTTGCCTTCACCATAACAATTTGATAGGATGAATTATGGAGAAAGAGGTTGATTATGATTTATTAATATATTATAAGAATAATATATTAATTGAAAAATCATATTATTTAATTAGTATTGATCAGAAATTAATTTGGAATTAATTTAGTGATCAAAAGAGACTGATTAAATTATGGGGACTGATATTGTAATTATATGATATTTGCAAAGTTGGGCTTGTAGATTATGATTTATGGAGAAAGAGGTTGATTATGATTTATTAATATATTATAAGAATAATATATTAATTGAAAAATCATATTATTTAATTAGTAATGATCAGAAATTAATTTGGTGATCAAAAGAGACTGATTAAATTATGGGGATTGATATTGCAATTATATGATAGTTGCGATGAAAAGGTCAAAGTGTTTGGTTTTTCGAGAACCGAGGATGAGTCCTTCGTATATGTCAAAACTAGTGGGAGTATAGATAACTTCTTTCTATTGCATGTGGATGACATACTACTCATATGAAACGACGTCCTAACCTTGCAGGAGATTAAGTCTTGGCTTGGAATTAATTTGGTAATCAAAAGAGACTGATTAAATCCTATGTATAGTAGACATAGATTTCGTCCATAAGAGGCCTTCTGGAAGGATATACTGGATTGCGTAAGGCCTAAGCAGAGAATTAGAATTCCAGTTAAATACCCTAATTGCACAAGTATATAAAGACCCCATGGCACCCTGAAATCGGCCACTTGCATTCAAGAGAATACCCTAGCCGATTTCAGGAGCCTATCACATCTCTCTCATCATCCTCCATTGCTACTAGAAGTGCAAAAATTGAGGAACTAAGCTCTTGAAGGTAAAGATCTACAAGATGCAAGTAAAAGGTATTCTTCTAATCTTGCTTCATGTTGAAAATCTCAAAAATTGTTTGCTACTTAGGGTTCATGCTTTGGATGATTAGTATTCCATGTATAACTTGAGAAAAATCTAGATCCATAGCATTAGGGTTGCATGTACACCATAGGAATGATGTAGTGCTCAAAACACATCATACATACCATCCCCAACTCACGGTATGTATATCACAATGCAAGAGGATCCTGTAGATAAAGACCAACCAACCTCAAAGAGATTTTGAATCTTAGGTGGAGACATTGGAAATTTCCCAAGCATATGCACCTCTAACATTAAGACTCCCATACGAATGCACAAGAAATAATTTTGACATCCCATTCATAGCACCGATTCTCTATCTAGAAACAAATTGACTACCACACACCTTGTCTCTAAATCCCCAACCATCATTTTATCGCGAGGATCATACATAAATACAAGAAGCATCATTCTCATTGTTGTGATACATCAAACACAATAGAAGTTGTCGTTCCCAATTCACTTACTAAATTCAAAGAAAGCATACCCTTGATATCATCTCAAGGAAATCATACCACAAGAATCCTCTTATGCATTCCCACAGTGCCATACGTTCTGCCAAAAACCGAAACCATCTAGCCCCATGCCGTGTCTACATCCTAACTCTAAAAATCACATACATTCCCTCTTTTTCCCCTGTTTATAGAAATCTAGAAGAGTATAACTCATGTCATAGATAGTGGCATCCCAATCTATCTGTCAATCTCTCAGCCTCTTGCTAGAATCCTCAATCATCACAATCGATTCCTTTTTGAGTCTTGCCACTCAACTGTCACCACCTCGAGTAAGGCCCTCGAGGCTACAAACTTAACCAACTCACTTAGGTCTGCACCATGTAAACCCATACTAACATGGGCACTAAGGCCCACACAATCATCAGACCTATCCTCAACCTAAACAACCATAAATGATAAATCGAATAAGAAGGAAACACATTGCAATGAATCATGGTTTCAAACCATACAATCTACCCTTAATCAGCTCCTTAGAATCCCTAAATATTTTCCCATTTCGAGTGCAGATCACGTGCTTTTAGTAGTACGAGCCCAATACTACCTTCCACAAGTATCTTTACTTTCCTCAAGAATCGTTTTCGATCATCCAAGTAAATACTCATGTCAACTACCGTCTAACCCAACCACCAATATCCACTATCAAACAAGTACACACTACTAAGCTTCCTAGTTTCTCCTTCTCGGACCCCCTTCCAAAAATGATCATGTAAGCACATTCTAAAATTCTTCCTAGGTTGTCCTAGGGTTCCCTTCGCACCACTCTCCGCCATCAACTACAAAAGTGACTCCCATTAATACATTCTAACTACCACACAAATACAATTACATTCTATATGCACTAAATAACTCTTTGGCTGCAAGGTCTTACACTACAACGGTTAGACTCAAACAAGATTTGTGTAATAGAGTTAAATGTAACCTTCTACAATTATCTAATCCTTGCAACATGTAACCTAACGTATTTTCTTAATAGTTAGATAATATTATTATAGGTCTCTAAAAGCACAAAGCAAGCACATTCGAGCATCGTGTAATCTAAACCAGTGCCTTACTTAATCAAGCCATTCCATCCAACAATCTGAAATCCATATTACCATGCAGTTCCAAAAGCTAAATCAATAGGCATATAAAGGCATTGATCCTAGAAATCTATCATGCAAATCCTGAGCAAATCCTTAGCCCTAATCTAGCATGCAATTATCATAGACTTATACCAAAACAATAAGCATAACATATATACGGGTATTTTAGGATATACTTACTTTAGCTCGACTAATTGCATGCATCACACCCCTTTTTCTAAAAAATACTTTTTTTCAAGACTCATTTTCCTTTTAAAAGATTTTATTAACTCCTTAGTTTGAGTTCAAACACACCTGAGAGTGTGCCAAAAATCCCTCAAACCAAGGCTCTTATACTAACTTGTAACGTCTCAAAAATAGTGAGTAAAAATTTTCATTTTAAATAAGTGAAAACCATTCATTAATTATCCCAAAAGTTGATCAGAGAAAAAGTATTCTCAAAACATCAAAGTAAAACCATAAACAATCACCATGGAATAAATCTCCAGGGGATGCAGTGAGATGAAGTCAGGCCCATCCTTTTGAAACCAAAAGTACCTTAAAACATTTTAAAGATAAAACGTAAGAACTAAGCTTAGTGAGTTCCCCAAAAATACCACATATTATACATACAGTTTCCATGGGCTAACCCTATGGTCTTTTTCGTGGAATGCCATAGGCTACCCCATGGTCTTAAAACCAAGTGTCATGGGCTACCTCATGGTTTTTCCATGGAATGCCATAGGCTACCACATGGTTTAACATCCATGTGCAATGGGTTATCCTCATGGTCTTTCATGCAATTTCCATGGGATACCCCCATGGTCTTTCATATAAATACCAGAGGTTAACCCCAGGTTCTTCCATGCAAGGGGACTCACATGTATGACATGCATGTGTTATACATGTCCTCAATCCATTATACGTCAAAAGGGGTAACAAATAGGTCAAAATCCCATGCATTACATAAAAAACACTTCTGAGTCCAGATCTGAAACATACAATGTGACCTTGAAGAGTAATAAAGTTTCAAACCTTATTTCCAGTTCTCACTCAAAACTCATTAAAATGGACCAAAACACAAAATACACGTAGATCCAAAGAAAAATGCAGTAAATATTGGAACTTTACGACTTACAAAGGTCTAAAAGATAGATCAAAGTTGAGATCTTCAATTACCAAGATTCAAGGATCGATCTTGCACGAAAACATTGCTCCAAAACCACAAAACACTCCAAAAATGCATGAGATAGGAGATACGAGGCTCAAAATCATGAGAGGGAGCCTAGGGTTTCTCTCAAAAGTTTTTAGGTGTGATGGAGGGTGGAAAAAAGTCCCAAAAACACTAAACCACCATTTAAATAAGTAGAAAACCCAAAAATTCGTGGGCTTAGGCTACCTAGTTCTTCCTCGTGATAATCTTTTTGTCATGTAATGAGAACATGATCTGCATGTTGTGAGAATATGCTCCCCACCTCATGAGAATGATTTTTCACCCAAATCCATTCCAACTTTAAACAATCATAACTTTTTCATTTCAACTCCATTTCCGGTAATCTTTATGTAATGCCCGATTCCCTGGTATAAAATTGAATAAATTATTTATTAAATTTTGAAAGACAGACTCAACGATTTGGTAGCCCTGACTCGTCCAGTATAAGGCAATTTGGACGTGGGGTTTAAATGAGCTACTCGATGAGTCGTAGCCTGGACTCGACGAGTAGGACATGCTAGATGAAACCCTAATCTTTAGGGTTTGCACCCTGTTTAAGCATCATATTTGTCCTCCTTTCAAGCCTCCATCACCTCCAAACCCTATCATTGAAACCCAAATCCGCCATAAGTGCTTGAGCTATTTCTTGCCTTTTTTAGCGTTATTTGTGTCTTTTGGAGCTTGTAGAAGAAGTAGAAGATAGATGACGCAAGTGGGAAGGAGTAGATTCAAAAACTACAGTCCATTTGCTACATTTTCTGGTAATCAAGTTTCCAACTTGATCATTCTTCTCTTAGATCTATTTGTTTCCACTTTATGAAAGTTTTGGTCCAAGAACCTTCGTCCTTGGGATTGGGACGTCCCAAGTGACTTATATCTCAGATCAAGGATTTAGGAAGGGTTCCATGGCATAAAGGTGCAAACTTTACGACCATGGAAGCCCCATGCAAGCATATAAGCAAGTTTATGGTCTTTTTAGCCCTAAAAAACCAAGCATGGAAGGAAAGTCTGGAACTTCATGTGTCCAACAGATGCTAAAACCCTAGATCTAGGTTTGTATGCGTGGATTTGAGATTCTATGGCCTTTTGGACTAGATCCATGTCATATAGGAATTAGGGTTTTGTCTAAACCCTTTTAGGAGGGTTATGTATGGGTGAAGTTGGAAAATTTACCCATAGAAAGGCCTTTCTAGTGAGCAAACGAGCTAAGGACCATGGATCTAGAAGATAGTGGCCTGATATGTTAAGATGACCAAACAGACAGAAGAACTCGTCGAGTCCATATGGGAACTCGACGAGCTATATTGTGTTGTCCTAATTTTCAGTTAGTAGAACTCGACAATTCTATAGAAGGACTTGACGAGTGGATGAGCCAAGTCGCGACTAAGCAACCTGATAGAACTCCATGATTTGGTGGAATGACTCGGCGAGTTGAATCGTGTTTTCAGGATTTCTAAGTTATAGAACTTGGCGAGTTGAAAGGTTGAATCGGTGATTTAGTCAACATAGGATGTTGACTTTGACCAGAGCGTTGACTTTGACCAGCGGTAAAATGGTCATTCTACCCTATGAAGAGTTATCAATTTTTGATTAAGTGTTATTATGGAATTTATAGTCGGAGAGTCGCCGGAGTAGCATATAAGGATTCCTTACTCGAGTTCAACATTCAATTTGAGAGGTGAGTCTTCTTCTATAGGAACGGGTATAAGGCACCAAGGTTGGCCCGTTTATGTGTGATTGTATGTGTCGGGGTTAGCTGATGTAGGTCTTATGTTCTGGATTTCGGTATGATGTCGAGCGGGGCCCCATGCAGTTAGTATGTTTGATGTCTTCGTGATTCTTGCATGTGTGTGATTATGTGTTCTGGACTTGGTCAATGTCGGGGAAAGCCCGAGGAATGTTAACTTTCTAGTTATGTTTATGTTTATGTATATGATTATGTTATGCTAATGATATGTATACCAGAGTTCAGTCTGATATCGGGCGGCGCCCGATGCAGGGGCTAGCCTAAGTATGTCGGACCTCGGCTCGATGTCGGGCGGGGCCCGCTGTCGGACTTGTCCGATGTCGAATAGGTCTCGATGCAATGGGCTAGGCCGAGTATGTGATTATGTGTATAGTATGTGGTAGCTTGGGGAGACTCACAAAGCTTTGTATTTACAATTTTCAGTTTTAGTTTCAGGTACTTCCAATAGCAATGGGAAGGGCTCGGGATGATCGCATGGCACACACCAAAGATTCAGCCTGGGATTGTTTTAGATTCTGATGATTACTTATATGATTTTGATATAGTATTGACATGATGTTTTGAGACACATGATCCTTGGTTTTTATTATGATGATGAATGATTATTAGTTTTGTTAATGATTTAAAAATGAAATTTTTGGCTTGCATTTTTGGGATGTTTCACTTTATATACACGAAAAGGTGTTGACGAGCCCCATAAGCCTATATAATTAATTTTGACTTAATACATGTAGAAATAAAACCATAATCCATGCAAGAAACCTGGAATATTACTTTTTCCATTTTACCCTTTTTCTTCAAAGCTAATCGAAGGCTTTAAGCACTTGACCAACATTATCAACACCCAATAAGGTTTAAAACTTATTCCCTTGTAGTCTAAGGCCTTTAATTGATCTATTTATAGTCCATAATCATGAAATAAGAAACTTCTTGAAATAGGGTGTTACATATACCAACGGTTTATATTAAATCCTACTAAAGAGATCTAAACAGGGTGTTACAGGCACGTATCTGGTTGAGCTAGTCCGAGGCGTGGTAGTTTGTAGACATAAATTGGTGGTAGTTCAAACCCTATGTATTGGAGAACTGAGTATTCTGATCAGAGGATCAATAGATTGGTCGCTTTAGTGGTTTTAGTGCACTGAGTCAGAGGAATTAGCAGTTCTAGTATGCAAGGTTTTAGGTTAGGTAACTACTATATAAGTGAGGGAATCTAGGCTACCATTGAGTCACTCGGTGGTAGGAGGTTTACTCATTACACTTCTTAAGGATCTATTGGAGTCCTTCATGATCTGAAGGAATTCACGAATTGGTCAAATCGAGGGTGCAGAGCAAGTTGCCATCAGATTTATGTCTCCTAGAGTGCATTGGTTGTCCTTGCACTAGGAAATTGTTTGGAAAGGAACTCGTTGTAGACAATAGTACTTTTCGGGAATGCCAAGTATTAGGTCAAGGAGAGTTTGAACTGCTTAGGTTTTGTATTGGTTATTAATAGATTGGTTAGCTCGTAGTATGGATTGATGTCTATAGCCAAGGATGGGCAGTTGTTGATCTGTTGATCACCGATTTTGGTATGTTCATTTTTATGTAGAGTTTGTTCAACAATGTAGGATCATTGAGTTTAGTTTGTCGACCCATTTTCAACGTTGGTTATACCATTCATTGTCAACAACTGAGGTTGTTTGAAGGTTTCGAGTTGTGTTAGTTATAGGTGTAATTGGTGTGTTAAAATTTCTACAAGTTCTGTCAGGTGTATCTAGGTTTCTGGGTATGTGTACCCTTAATTGTTTGGTTGTGGAATTATTGTTCCTAGCAGGCTCTTGTTTGGCAGTTTTCCTTGGTTATTGGAAATTCGGATGTTTGAACATCATTGTTCAATTTTCTAGGTGTAACCTCATATCTGCACGGAGTTCACTTTGGGATGTCACGTGTTTAGCATTGGTATTTAGGGTCGATATGATCATGGTTCTAACAGCATTTCTGGGTGATTTTGGATTTTTCCTCCGAATTTGGAAGTTTTATCAAGTATTTGCATGTTGATGGAATCTGCTCAATTTTATTTAAATTTTGGGATCATATTTTGGTTGTTTAGTAGAGAATTTTCTATTAGCAGCTAAATTTTTTTTAATCATTAGATCTGACAACCCGCAATTTCTATTCTGTACAACATGTCAATTAAATAGAAGTCAAAACAGTTTCTGAAAACTTTCAAGCTTTTTGGAATAAGTTTGAGTATTTTAGGATTAACAACTTAGGAGATATCAGGAGAGAGGATGCCCTAGGGTTTATTGTGCAACAATAAAGTCCCAACACATCAAAAGTTTAGAGTTTACAGCCTAAACAAGGAGTTTACGGCTGTAAACCCTAAAGGAAAGAGGTATAAAGGTGACACTTAGTCATTTTTACCATTTCTCCAACTTTCAAGAACAAAAACTCAAACTCTCTCAAGTATCATCCAAACAATTCTTCAAGATCTTCATCTAGTAAGTGTTTCTAGCCCTTTTAAGTTAGTATATCACTTAATATAGTGATTTAACACACTTCTATCCATGAAATCTTTCCAAAAGGTTGATTCTTCAAGTTTCACCAAGAACACACACTAGTGTTCTTGGACTTTTGGACCTTTTCAAGCTTCTATATTGTAATTAATTGTATCCTAGAGTATTTTAAGGCTTGATACACTTGTTTACATCAATAAAACACAAATAAACACCAAGATCAATGGTGTTTATGGTCCAAGAACACCTTGGATCGTAAACCCTAAATAAGGGGCCAAAGTGGCCCTAGTCCCTTCCTATGCCTTGGTAACTATCATGGATCCCTTCATTGATATGATAAGGACTTGAAAACATCAAAATACCATAATCAATAGGGGTTTACGACCGTAAATCCAAAGGGAAATGGTCTTAGGACCGTAAACTCCATTTAGGAGTGAAATGGTGCCCTAACTTCTTCCATAGGCTTATACTTCAAGTGGAAACAATTATAAGGACTTATAAACCTTCAAATCAATAAATGGTCAAAGGAGTATGAGTTTACGGCCGTAAATTCTTGGGTTTACGACTGTAAACTCAATGAGTTATGGTCAAGAAAGTGTAAACTCAAGTAAGGGGTTCCCTTGAACCCTAAACGCAATAGCTTTGTCCTACAACACTTACATGAAATCCTTGGGACTTATAGCACCTATATAAGGTGTTTTACATGTCTTAGGATATCTTAACTTTGTTAATTAGTTGTTTAAAGACTAATTGGATACATATATGTGTATTTATATGTTAACTAGGATCATTGTGTGTGTACAAGTCTTCACTTGACACCTAGCAATCCTATATCTTCAGTTCATCCAAACCACTCACTACAGGTGAGTTCATACCCCTTAATCAATCTCTTAAATGATTTTAAATTCTTTAATGGGGTGGAGGGAATACAAGTAGAAAACAGTATGTTATAGAATCAATCACATGTGATTTATAACTGTGTTTTCAACCGACTGATTCACATACTTCAAAATGTGATACATGTAAGGGTTTTCAGTCCTGATGTACTTTGTTATCAAATGAATTACTTTTGAAATGTTTTATAAAATGACATCAAGTCATTGTCATTTATTGTTCAAAACTCTTAAATGTTTTACAAAATCTCTTTCAACTTATTGATCAAAACCATATCTATACACTTATGTTCATGTATATATGTATTGATATGAAAGCTTTCATCCTTCATTCAGGTCCCACACTCTTGAGTAGCAGGGGTGTATAAACTTTCTTGGACATATATTACATTCTAGTAAACTATTATAAGGATAGTTTAGGGGATACAAAACATTATTCCTATTACAAGGAATTACACCAGAGTCAGTTCATTCATGAGTCTATACTAAATGCTATATGAAGGGATACACTTGCATGGATACACTTACAAGGTTATACTTACGTAGATACTATATGATGAGATACTATTACATATTATATGAGTAGATACTATTATATACGTTCGGGAGTAACCATTCTACGCCCAAGACTGTTAGCTACAGTAGGGAAAATGCACATCGACGGATGTCTATGGTTAATACATTTTCGGCGAGTTTCCACGCCGTATTTATCCTAGTACCAAAGGATAATACTTAAATGAATATATTTTCCCTATGACTGTTATTTTGTGACACATTCACATAAACTATGAGGTAGACTATATATTTACAATAATAGTCATACATGGGAAAACATTCTTTTGCATAGAAATGCAAACTTCAAAACAGTTGGGTCTTGGTAGAAGACTACTTTTATACTAGTAGGAAATATGGGACTTTCTAAGGTTTTCACACTTATATCAAATGTTTCATCAACAATTGCATGTTTTTCATAACAGCTTTCCAAATCAATGAGACTAAAATACTTATGAATTCACTAGCTTTATGCTGATCTACTCGCTTTGAAAATAACTTGTATTCTCAGGTCACTAGTAGACATGTACGATGACCAGGTTTTGAGAAGACGGAGCACAGTCAAGACTCGTATTTTATTTTGATTATATATTTTGGTCAAGGTTCTAAAAAGCTCGCCATGGCTCCGCCATGGCGCGCCACGACTCCAAGGCTTGCACCTGCCGCCAAGCTTTGCCAAAACGCCGCCTTAACTCATATATATGTATAAAAAAGAATAATAGTTGAAAATACATATAAAAATATTAATTATATAGAAAATTTCCGCCTTAAGTCACGCCTTACAAACGTCGTGACTCGCCAAGGCTCAGAAAAGCTTGAGGCTTGACATTGCCGCCAAGTCACGCCTTACGTTATTTAGAACCTTGATTTTGGTGTCTTATTACTATGAAAGAACACATGTGTATTAATACTTTACTTTTAATGCAATGGATGATGTTGTTGCTTGTTTACTACTTTACACTATTATGATACGGTACATGACATCCTCCACCCCTGAACGTTTCCGTCGTTCTTGGTTTTGGGGTGTGACATTAGATCCACTGGTACTCCACCCTTTAGGTAAGGTTGTAACAAAGAAGGAATGCAGTAGATCACAAGTTAATTGTATGCTCTCCTTGGGGGTATTTATTGTGGTAGTTTATTTAACATTGACATGAGGATTTCAAGTGGATCAAATAAGACCGCCTGAGAACACTTGGTCTGACTTATTGGCATGATTCTAGTATGATTTATTGCTTTCGGGTTGGAACAAACGTTCAACTATCTACCTTATTTTCTAGTCACGTGTAATCATGTTGTCATCTAGTGACGTGTTGTTAGCAATCTAGATTGCAGTAAGTTTTACATGTTATTGAGTTGTATCACTCGTGTTGTGGTTGACAAGTTCTATGATAGATGTTGACTGGGTTTCTACAAGTTGGTGGGATGATAGTTGTGTGCATATTGGCCTATTGAGGTGCTGATCGTGAGCCACGTTTTTAAAACTAGACCAGACCTGGTGGTTTAACTAGGAACCGATCCTGGATTTGGTTCTTAAAGGCCAAAAAACCGGTCTTCATGTGAACTAGTAAAAACTGGTCAAATCAGTAGAAATCGATCTACTTGAACCGGTAAAACAGGGAATTTTAAAGAATAATTTTTTGTTCATTTTTTATATTTTTTATATAATTAAAATTATTCATAATGTAACTATGACATCATCCAGTTTTTGAGACCGGTCCGACCGTTTGGACCCATTGAAGCATCGAACCAGTAAGACGGTCGATTCGGTCTCCTTTCTGGTTTTCTAAATGTTGGTCGTGATCTTCATGTCTGTTGTTGGATGATGGAAAGAATTGTGTAGAACCGTGAGCTCATCATTCCAATGCTTGGATGGTGTCACGACATATCGTGAACCAGTATTGATACGACTTAAGTGGATGGCATCTTTGTGTCTTAGTTTGTTAGTGTTTTGGCATAGTTTGGAGCTAGATCACTATGGTATTTCTGCTGGTAGCTTAGTGGCCGATAGTTTGGGGTCGGACATCTGTAGGATTTTGACTTGTTTGAAAAGCCTCGGTTGTTCATCAACAGTTCCTTGTTGAGCTTCTTCTTAGCAGATCCCTGTTCTTTTTTGTGAGAATGGTTTCGTGCGAGTTAAGTCACCAGTGATGGGGTCCATTATAGGTTTATTGAATGATTTTTTAGGCGATTGTACACCTGAGCTGATATGGGATTTCTTTTGGATTGAGGTTTGTTACGCTCATGGGAGTGGTGGTTTAGTAATGACTTGTCAGGAAGTCAAGTGTGTATTTAAGATCTTTTAGGAATAATTTTCGGATTTGTGATTGGTTTGAATTCATGATCGGGATGTTTTGAGTGCTCATTTTGCATGGTTTTGTGACGTTCCTAGTCAGGAACTAAGGGTAGGTATGATAAATTGATCATCATCAATCTTTAGGTATGCTTTATGGTCACTAGAGTTTAGACTGACAGGTTCCCGATCTTATACAATATATAGATATGTTGGTGATAATTGTAGGTTTGAATGGTTCTACAATGAGTTGGGTCTTATAGTTGGGGAGAGAAAGGTGGTTGTGCATTTGAATGTTTGCAAGTGTTTGAGTTATTTGTTGGCATTGGCTAGGTTCTGAGTGGTCTCGTGAATTTTTCTTTATGGATACTTTTGTTTTATAAAGTGGTTGGAGGAAGTGTATGGATTGTGTTGGTGTTGTTTTTAGAGATTCTAACCGAGACGGATTTCGAGGATGAAATCCAGTTTAAGTGGGAGATATGTGGTATGCAGTTTTAGGATGTTTCTAATTTCAAGATAGCGGATTGTAAATTGATTGAATAAAGGTCTTAGACTTCAATGGAATAAAGTTTAAGACATTATTAGATGTTGATAATGTTGGTTAAGTGAGTTAAGCCCCTGAAAGGGTGAATTTGGAGTCGAGGGTAAAATGGGAAAAAGTAATATTTCAGAGTCTTTGCATGAATTAAGAAATTTAGTTCGGTATGTTAATTTTAAGTCAAAAGCAATTGGATAGGATTGTAGGGATTATTAATACCTTTGCATGCATATAAAGATCCTTGAAAACAGATTTGGAACGAAAAAGTTATGGTTGTTTAAAGTTTGAATGGAATAGGTAAAACCCCATAAGCACCGTGTGGTGAGAAGTTCACCACGACATAGTGAGTTGTGCAACCCAAGCCCATAAAATTAGGGTTTGCTTCGTATTTAATGGCAATGTTTCGTGTTTTAGGTCACTTTCAACCTCCAACTCGTCAGGAACTCCTTGGGAGCAAACCCTAACCTCTATTTTCATAGTTTGAGCTCATTCTCTCTCCTTGAACCTCTGTTGGTGCATATTTTGGGTGTTTTGGTAAAGAAAGAAAGAAAAGTTGTGCTTGGAAGCTTGAAGCTTGTGGATCTCTACTATATCTACTCTTTTGGACCCTTGTAAGTTATAAAGATCATTTCTTTATTGTGTTTCATCTTTAGATCTAAGAGTATTTTGGGTTTTAGTGCTTTATATGCTTGCTTTGGCCCTTTTGATGGATGTGAGTTGCATTTTTGACAAATTTAGGGTTAAAGGTCAAACCTTTAAGTCTTATAGAGCCATTATGGTGCTAAGATCTGGACTTCATCTTCATTTAAGTGCTATGCATGGTCTTGGTGATATTTTTGGTCCCTTTGAGAGTTAGGTTTAGAGTTTGGATGAGTTTGAACCATGGGTATGGATAAAGTTAGAAATCTTATCCATTAAGACCCTTAAAAGAATTGGATCTAAGCTTTTGAACTCTAGAGGTTAAGGGTTAAGTGTTTAATCCATTAAGTTGTCTTAGATGTTCACCATGGCGCGATGAGTGGGTGGTCCAGCAACAGCAACAACAACAACAACAACAATAACAGATAAATTGCAAAAAAAAAAAAAAAAATCATTATGTTTTTATTTTTATTTTTTTCAATTTTGACATTCTTTTGTTGCAACCAAAACCTATGTTTTATGATTTATTGCAATATTAACCATTTACTAGGTTAGCCGTTGCCATGATTGATGTGTATTGGGACACTGTTGTGATATATTGATATTATACTATTTGGTTGCGTGATGCGAACTAACATAATGACGTGTCAACCTCGAAAAAAGTGTCACAAAAGACATCAGGTTTTTAATTTTGGTATTATATATGTTTTCATTTTGTTTTACAATTTTGACACAAAGATCATACTTGCAATTGATTGGTTTATGAAACTTACGGCATAGTGAATTCTATGCAACTTAAAACATATGAATGTATTTTAGTTTAATCTTTTTTAGCTTAATTATTTGAAAGGTTTGACCTATTCCAATGAATTACATAAAGTCAATGGATTTATAAAGAAATTGATAAAAGATGCAGTACGTAACTTAATATGGCAATCGTCGTAACGAATTGGGATGTTGAGTCAAATGTAGCTCATTTTGACCGCTGGAAACTTCCATTGGATTCTTCCTTTTTTTTCTCCATCAATTTGTAAGAACACGTCTATATTTCCACCTAAAGTATATTTTTATTTTTAAAAAGTATTTAATCCATCATGTTGTCATGCAGTCTAACAAATATATATATATTATAATATTATAATATATATTATGTTAACGATAAATATATTTTCAACGAAAAATCACAACACATTCACACCCATATTTTTTTATCAATTAATATACACATTGTACATAAAACACACTTATTCAGAAAAATAAAACCAAATTTAATAAATTCCAAAGCACGATTTTAATATTTAAATTTATAAACAAAATATATGAACAGCTCAACATCTAATATCAACAAAATTGAAATTTATATTTAAAATTATTTTTATACATAAAAAATGTTTAGAGATAAAAACGTGTTTCTTGATCGATGCACACAAATTCACATATTGACTTATTCATATCAATTGTCCTCTCAATTCTTTTATATTTTTTAGATAATGTCATGTGAATCCAAAACCAAAACTGCGACTTTCCTTTTCGTTGTTGTTGACTCGATATTCCACATGTCCCTGCAACAATACCCTATAAATACAAATCCTAACACAACTATTTCTCAAAACACCATTAACCTTCAAAATCCTACAATATTTCAAATAATCATCTATTCTCCTCCCAAGAATTTGAAGGGATAAAAATGGCAGGTTTAAAGTTCAATTTGGTGGTTATTATGGCGCTCATGCTTGCATCTGAGCAATTTCACGGCACGACAGCTCAAACTACTCATGTGGTCGGAGATGCCTTGGGATGGAATATTCCTCCCAACGGACCTTCTGCTTACACCACGTGGGCATCAGGTCAGACCTTCAGTGTTGGCGATGTTCTTCTCTTTAACTTCACCACCGGATTCCATAACGTTGCTGAAGTGTCACAGGCGGCGTACGCCCCATGCACCACCGCCAACCCCATCTCAATCGCCACCACCGGCCCCGCTAGAGTCACCTTGAACGCACCTGGCACTCACTATTACATCTGCACCGTTGGCACTCATTGCCAAATTGGTCAAAAGTTAACCATCAATGTCTCCGCTGTGTCTACCACCCCTGCTCCAACACCAACACCCACCACTCCCGCACCGGTTTCTCCACCGACCGCTACCCCTACTCCCTCCACTACAACCCCACCACCAACATCCTCCCCTGCCCCTTCCTCCGAGGAAGGCAACCCAATATCACCACCTACCTCTGGCCAATCTCCCTCAGGGAGTAACGCCCCTTCTCCCACGGATAACACCATTATACCACCACCATCACCAAGTTTTGCTCCATCTTTCACCGCCGTGGTACCCTTCACTTTCTTGGCAATCGCTTTAGCTTTCTTTTACTAGATCAGGTGGTTAATGGTTACGTGAGAAGGTGATATTATGTAATTCATTTTTGTTTATGATTCTTTTTCCTATGCGTCGTTGTACTTATTTAATAGAGATTGATATTGCGTAACTTATCCTGTTTTTATGAAAATTCTGATATAGTTTATGGGAGTTTGAACATTTTATTATTGAATTTATAAATATGCTGTTATTATAAAAACTAGGGGTTGAGATTCGTTAAAACTCACATTCTTTCGAAAACCGAGAATTAAAGTTGGATGTTATCTTAATATTAATTTATTAAGAACATGATGGTCTTATTATTAATCTCATTTAATATTTATTTTTTTGTGTGTTTGAAATATCAAAAAAATTTCTAAAAATTAACATCATAAATCAAAATTTCGGATATAAAAAAATAATTTTTGATTTAAAAAAATATATATACAGGGTTTTTTAATTTTTTTAGAAAAAGTGATTTTTTTTTGAAAAAAATGATTTTTTATTTAAAAACTGCAATTTTTTAAAAAACAATAAAAAAAATAATAAAAAAATAAAAGTAAAAAATAAAAAAATAAAACTAGAGTATTTTAGTAAAAAACTATAAATTTTTAATAAAAAAATTCATGGTTTCTGGTGCATATATGCATACTTCATATATAATATAATGTTTGTAACTAAACATAAAAACTTATTTTTATTTACTAATCTATAAACACAATATTACAAATATTTTATTTGATACAAAATAAAATATAAAAAAAAAATGCTACAAAGATTTAAAGTGTTATTATTTCTTGTGTCAATATTTTTATATTTTCATCAATTTATCACTTTCAAATCTTAAATGTTTTTGACAAATTCTTGCATATATATATATATATATATATATATATATATATATATATATATATATATATATATATATATATATATATATATATATATATATATATATATATATATATGAACTTACAATAATAGAGCATTGATTGGAAGTTCCTAAAAAGCATCCATTTTGGATATATTTGAACTTTTGAACTTTTTCTTTTGTATTTACTATAAACTTATCATTATCTTATAAAGATAAAACATTGCTAAAGAAATAAATAGCATGACACAAAAGGACGTACTAAAAGATAAATAAGTTATACTATTATTTCGGTGAAAAAAATTATAAAAGTTAATTAGATTTAGAATTAGTTTACCCTCTAATAATTTTTGTTAGTTGGTTAGTATAACCAAAAACTAAATGAAATACAGTCTACTATACTCTTCTTTTACTTGGAATAATTTTTGTTAGTTGGTTAGTATCACCAAAAACTAAATGAAATACAGAAAGAGAGTTTACTATACTCTTCTTTTACTTGGAAAAGTTATGCAACATTGTTATTACAAAAGTATTATGTGAAGCGGCACTTTTAACATTTTAATTCCATTAACTATATTTTTTACAAGTTACTTTGTTGTAACTATTTTTGAAAATGATGATAATTATTTTTGAAAATGATGATAAGCTCCTTTTAATTTATATTTACGTCGTTATAAAGTAGATCATTGTCAGTCAAATAAAAAAACGTGAAGTGTATGAGTATATGATCACCTTAATCACCTTAGTCAATCATCATGAAAAATATAAATACCGAAACATAATTTGAATCAAAGTCATAAAATTGAAGCCAAAAATAAAATAAAATAAAAAACTTAAATTAATCTAAACCATAAATAATCAAAGTCCACAAAATTAAAACCCATGAAACAAAACAAAACCAACAATAACAAATCAAAATTTATTTATAATAATACCAAAACAAACCCAATATAATCTTAAGAGAAATATAGTCGAATACAAGTGAATTAATATATTTGAATTATTTACTTCACTTCATGTTCCACCAATTCATTAACCCCTTTGAGAAATATTTTGTATCTCAATTTTTCTTCTGTAAAGTATCTTCAAAAAAAAAAAAAAAAAAAAAAAACAAACAAACAGTTTTAGAATGAAATTAAAGATTTCTTAGAAGTTCATTGCTATTCATTTGTTCTTAAAGAAGCTTGGTGAAGTAAAAATCCAACTTCTACCAAATTGAAGATTTTTTGAAGTAAAATTTCAAAACTATACCATCAAGATTTCTATGTTGTAAAATTCCATTTGGTATGAAGCAACCACCATCAACATAATATCATATGTTAAAGACTTACATGTTCGGACCTAATATGCAATAGTCATTGGACATGAAATAATCATGTAGAAGGATGAGATTGCAATGTAGTCGTTCATCTATATAAAGATGTACACTAATAAGATAAGGTGCGGAAAACCAAGTAGAATCAAGGGCAAAATGATCAAGATATACACATAGCTCGAGGTAAAGGGTCTAGGAAACCTCTAATGATGTTCAATCAATTAAAATCACACTCGTTAGAATATAAGAATATACCAAGGGTAAAGCTGTCTACTCTCCCTAAAACATCCCTTCTGGACTTGCACGTGATTAAGGGCAGCATGGGTATGATTTTTTCTTCCATAACATCATATCTATATTCCAATTTCCATAATTGACATTTTAAATCAGGTTTATTCTATAAGTCATAAACATGGCATTAAGTCATCTAACACTAAAGTTGTAAAAGTTGCAATCACTTAGAACTACCTCTTTATCATCACATGTTGTCCCAAATATACATTTTTATGTTTCTCAGGTAATCAAGTGTCATCAACTTGCTCAAAAACACAAAAGATAAACAAAAGCTTGTTATACAATTGAATGTTTTGAAAAGAAAATGTGCATTATCTTAAAATGCAATAAATAAATAAATAAATAAGAGTGACTTACCTACCTACATTTCGACATTATATTAAATAGATGCGGTGCCTAAACTGCAAGTAAAAAATAAAACCAAATTACCCTTATTCAACTTGTTCAAAAACACAAAAGATAAACAAAAGCTTGTTATACAATCGAATGTTTTGAAAAGAAAATGTGCATTATCTTAAAATGCAATAAATAAATAAGAGTGCCTTACCTACCTACATTTTGCCATTATATTAAATAGATGTGGTGCCTAAACTGCATGTAAAAAATAAAACCAAATTACCCTTCTTCAATAAGTGCTTCCCATTTGTGTTCTTGAACACTCTCTTCAATTAGCCATCATGTAAGGTTGTTATGATGCTTGTTAATTAATGACTTCTTTGGAACTCTGTAATAACCAATATTTTTATTAGGAATTTATACAATAATTCAGTCATTCACACAAATGTTTTGAAAAAAATACAAATAAAACTCAGAAATCATGACGAAAAACAAAGTACACTAACCATATTCTTGGATCTAAATAGCACCAATTCTAGAAAAATTACACATTCAAAACAAAATCATTATTCTCAAACTTTACGTGATAACCATCACCACCAACATAACTAGAAGTTATCAAAAGGGAAATAATTAAAAATCATTGAAAAGAGAAGAAAACAAATCAAAAGGAAAACTAAGCAACCAAGATTGTATAACTTACTGATGTAGAAAGCTCCAAACGTTTCTTTTAAAATATTTATCATGTCATGACGTTCATCTTAAAATCTGGCATGCCTTTTCTTTTATTGCAAATCAACAGAAATCAGGGAACAGGGGAGCTCTACGAGCTATATGCTAGGGTTTTTCATGGATATTACAGCGAGAGGGATGAAGTTGTGTCTTCGACCCATACCAAGAACCCAAAATCGAAGTAAAACTTAAAAAAAAATATCTCACCTTAGGGATAAAAAACATAAATTGCATCAGGGCTCTTACCTGGTACCACCTCACAGATAGGGGAGCAATGTCATTGTTTCAACCACCACCTTCATAAACCTTTTGTTAATATGAACCATCAAACCTACATGGAATCAAAGATGCACACATCAAGCTTATAGAGAGAAAGAGAGAGAGAGAGAGAGAGAGAGAGAGAGAGAGAGAGAGCATAAAGAAATTGGTAAAAGTAAACAACTAAATATGGAATTTGAAATGGTGAATGGCATTGAGCGTAGGGATGAGTCTCTTCAATTCATTGTTTTTCCCGGAAGAAGAGGGATTTTTAGAAAAATAGGAGCGGAGAAGTTGTCCTTATGTTGAAGTTGTTACACAAGATAGGGAAGGGACCGGGTCAAAGCCATTGAAATTTAAGGTTGACAGTGAGTGATGGTTTAATTGTGTGGTGGTATGGTGTTATCGTCATGGTGGCTATTAGTGGCGGTGGCGATACGTGGTGACGATGAGACATATGGAGAGACTTTTAGGATTCAGATGGATTTTAGGGTTTTTATGAGAGATGGTGATGGTGAATGGTTGAAGGCAACACCATCTTAACTGAACTGAGAGGGGAGATGCCTTATAGATTATATCTTCTATTAAAAAATTCAATCGCCTAAATGTGAGGAAATACTAATTCAATTTTGACTGGTTCATTCATGTTTTGGAAGAGTAGATGACCCACCTAAAGCCATTGAATGTTTGACTTGTTGACCATAGATCATGTAATGATTTAAATGGTTGTACATATTGCATGATGGTCTTGTACCTCTTAAAATTCAATATTTGATGCTAAATGCTTATTAAGATATAAATAAATAAATAAATAAATAAACATATATATATATATATATATATATATATATATATATTGTAAGATTCACATGTGATTATATCATGTAAGATTCACATATGGTTATATAATGTGATATTCACATGTGATTGTATCTTTTAAGATTCAAATGTAAAATATATAAGAAAATTTTAAAAAATAATTAAAGAAGAACACTCACACAAATTGCATGTGTGCATATAGGTATAATTCATATGTGATTCACTTGTGATTTACATGTGAATCATATGTAATTCATATGTGATTCACTTATGATTTACATGTGAATTAAATGTGATTCATATGTGAATTATATGTGATTTACATGTGAATCACATGAAATTCATATCTCTTCATCAAATTGCCATGATAATATTGTAACACCTTTTCTAGAGCTCACATCAAGTAATTTAGAAGAATCATGCAATGAGAACTTATACATAGCACAATAGCAATTGTACATTTAATGGAACATAAAATTTCAAGATATTTAATTGAAATTTACTATTATGGGATTTTACCTGAGGGTGTTTCATTAGTAAAGGTGCAACTCAGAACCTCCAACAAAGCCAAAAATTTTCACTGGAATCTGGTGCCTGGAGAAAATACTCATCCAGTTCTTTAATAATCTCCAAAAGGCCCTATTGGAAAAAGAAGATAAAATAAACATAAACACAAATCATCTTGCATCATCCAATCAAACAAATAAGAATTAACCTATCTCACGATTAATTTACGTTCAAAATGAATTAAAATCATATCCTAAAAAGTAAAAAGTTAAAACAACATATTTAGTTGTGAAGTCCATGTGACCTAGAGTATTAATTATATTTACCTGTAAATAGTTAAAACAACATGCTTTCATTGCTAAGTGAAACAAAAACCAAATCTTCCGAGCAGAATCAATGAAAGTAATAGAAGGAGTAAGAATGTCATAAAGCTAGAAACAAAATATGCTTTTTATGGGAACCATTTGTTTTTTCTTACATTTTCCCCATCAAATATTGGTCAAGTTTTATCTTTATTTTGTTAAAACCAATTGAACCTATAACCTTGTTTTGGTAAAAGGTGAGACATGACTTTGCTTGACAACATAAATGATTAAAAAAGATATTCCCACATGATGATATCGATAACAAATTCTTTGCCTACCTTGTTCCACCTTCTTAGCATAGCAAAATAGAATATGACAAACATATAAAATCCAATCTTCCATTATAAGAAAGAAAAAGTTTGTTGCAACTGAGAGAATTCTACTTATAAACTAAAATAAAGACGGTGTCACTAATTTCAATGAAATGCCCGTTTAAGCCCTACAAACATCATGTTCCACTTTCACTTTCTCCATAAAAACTGACTTACAGTGATTGATTGATTGATACATACACGATCATGAATCATCATCATGGGTGAGCTATTTTGTTGGTGCAAGCAGGTTGGCGATGTGAAGGCCAAATGTACCTTGCTCGTTGCAAGGCCGACGCAGACTCCAACGTCGGCTACATTGAAGATCACTGATAGATGCCAGGGTAGGGCGGAGCTCCCGAGGGCTGGAGGTCTTGCTTTCCATCTCACTACGGGGGAGGCTAGGGTGGCGTCGGACGTCATTATGGTATGCTTATGTTTATGATTTTTCTAGGTACATTCTTAGTGAATTCCTTGCCTTCTCTTGTTCTTTTCGACTCGGGTGTGAGTCGGTCCTTTGTATCTCAGTCTTTTAGTAAGGGTTTAGGTATGACTCTTGGAGAGTTGGAGTGTTCGTTGTGGGTTTTTATAGTCAATGAACACGGGGTTTCTGCATCAAGAGTATATCAGGGTTGTGTTTCGGAGATGTATGTGCAACATCCCAAAATACGAAGGTAAAATTTTCATTTTTAAAACAACCAAGACACCTATTTATCATTTACTCAAACCGTTAAAGGTATTTTATAATAAAACAGTTATCAGAGTACAATCCCAAAATCTCAAGATTGCGGAAAATGTGGGTGTATGCACTGCGATCGAGTCGGGCCCTTCCCTTTCGAACCGGAAGTACCTGAAACCATAAAAAACAATTGTAAGAACAAACCCTAGTGACTTCCTCAAATACCATGTACCATACATAACATACGAGTCATACATAACAAACATGCAATAGTAGGTGTTATGTCCCAACCATAGTCTTGCCATTATACCTCGAACCATATCATGGTCTTTCCTTGCTAGGACACAGGCCAGAATCCTAGGTCTTGCATAAAAGTGCCAAAATCCACCTCCTGGTCTTCCATGCAAGCATCACAGAGACAACTAGCATACAATCTACAACTAACTATCTACTTGACTGCCAAGGTCCGAACCCTCGTCTTACATACTGATTTTCCAGGACCCACCTCCGAGTATTTCATACAAATGCTAAGGGCCAACCCCTAGTCTTCCTATAATACATAAGCCATTAGGCCGACATTGGTGCCTTCAACCCACGGTACAGTGAGGAGACACGCCTCTGATAGCTGAAACCCACATATAAAAATTCTGAATACAGATCTGCCAAAATCCACGAGCTATCAAATACCAAATTGGAAACCCATTATTAACTAGATCATGACTCACATTAAAAGTCTAAATTAGGGTAAAATACCTTTTTACCCTTCCTCTAACTTGGCCCAAGGCCAAAGCCCAAACCAAATGTCCAAAAGCCCAAAATCCAAAATAAACATCTAACGCCCAAATATCGCACAATTTTCCAGATTGGGCCCAATCCCTTTCATGGGCCTTTTCCCAAGAAGTCCAACTAAATCTCAACAATCCAATCCAATAATTTTGATGGCCCAAGACCACCAAGCCCACTCAAGCCCAAAACCAAAGATGAAACAAAAGAAATCCACCCTACTGAGTACGCGGGGTGTACTCAGCCTGTACGCTCAGTGTACTGCATAAACGGCTTATACGTGCATCGTATAAACTTGTACGCCCAACATACTCACCAACATGGACAAATTTTCCATTTTAGCTCTTAATCTATTAAGACTTTGATCCAAACATAGATTTAACTTCCTCAACGTGGATAATCACATAATGTTGCAAACTTTATTTGCATGCACGACTAAATGGGGCTCTAGAGATCAAAAGAGCTTAATTAATGACTTAATACATGCATGAGACCAAAACCACCATAATGTTTGAACCTTTATGCCCAAGGAACCGTTAATATGTCCAGATCTAAAAGGCTGAGCTCCAAAGACGGCCTAAAATCCCAATCACCAACCAAAAAGGACCAAAATGTCTAAAAACATGCCAAGAAGTAGATCGAAGAAATGAAATGGCAAGGTTTGAAGTTTATACCTCACAAGCCACCAAAATAAGGTGCTTAAGCTAGATCTCAAAGCACTCCCCCAAAGAAGGAGTCTTCAAGCTTCACCTTACTCCTTTGGATGCACAAAACCCTCAACAAAATCTTCACAAGAGCTCAAAATCACCAAACATAGGCTAAGGAACAAATTAGGGTTTTCAAGGGTGAGGAGGCTGGTTAAACAAGGCAAAAAAGCTAACTTATGGCTTAAATAGGGTACAACCCTTAAATTTAGGGTTTCTTGTTGAAGGGAGTACGCCCCAAGTACCCCTTAGTACGCTCGGCGTTCTCAAAGAAGACCCATGATCACTTAACCCTCTATGCCAAACGTACTTGGTGACTATGCCTCGCGTACTCGACCAATCTCCAAATCTCATGATCTTCAATTGGCCATAACTCCTTTGTCTTAAGTTCGTTTCCAATGAACTTTATATCCACGGAAGGGTAAAGAGAAAGCCTACACTTCTATAAACTCACCCTCGCCTAAGAACTTCCCGAACAAAAACCCAAAGTTCATAAAGGAACGACTTATCAAATTACGATTATACCACGCATCACACCCATGTATTCTAGGAACCACTTACTTGAGCTTGGCCAATTCCACGCATCACACCCATGTAACAATGTAAATTTTCAAAACAATTTTTCAATTTTAAAACATAACATATCTCATGAAGAAATCTCAAAACATCAATTGTATCAAAAGTTATCTTGGTAAAAACATATCCCAGAATCTCAAATACAATTGCATAAAACTCTATTAGTGTGTATAAATCATGCTGGCACCTTCCCGCGATCCTCACTGGTACCTGGAACACATATCACATAACATAGTAAGCATAAATGCTTAGTGAGTTCCCCAAAATACCACATACAACACATAAGCCACTTGAGGCTATAACTCTGTATGACCCTCCGGTCAATGTGTCTCAGCAGGACCCTGCAGTCCCATAGCTCGTTAGACCCTCTGGTCCGGTCTAAATCGTTGGACCCTCCGGTCTGGTCGGGTTGAGGACCCTCTAGCCTCGTGAATCGTTGGACACTCTGGCCTGGTCTATATAACACATAGCATACATATAACACATTCCACATAAATCTCAAACATACTCATACACATAATACCCTCCGGTCTGCACATAGATTCCACTCTATGTAAAGTATAATGAGAAGATTCACCTCGGGTAATCTCGGAAAGTCTCGAACTTGAAGTACTAGTCTAGCCTCCGCCTAATCACATAAAGTAATTTTACCTCTAATTAAAAATAATTCTCAAAGACTAGACTAATACCTTCCTCTAGTCTCTCAGAAGGGGAAAAGACCATTTTACCCCTCCAACGATCCAAATGTCCAATTGTTAACCAAACCGTAAAAGTCAATGGAAGTCAACTCCAGTCAATGGTCCCACTTTAACCAAACTTGTCGAGTGCACTTGAGTGACTCGGCGAGTCCATGCGTGTCCTCTGAATCCTCCTAAGTCCTTAATCAACTCGTCGAGTTAATCATTTCACTCAATGGGTTACCACTAATCATGAATCGCGGGGCAACCCGATCTGACTCGTCGAGTCCTCTTATGGACTCGGCGAGTTTCCTCCATGGCAACACTTATTTGATCTTCTGAGGTCAGATCTGTTTCTGTAACTTATAGATCTAGCCCTCTAGCACCCAAAAGTCACATAAAGGTTCAATCTTTATGTCCATGCACCATACATCAAGCTCTATTTGAAGAAATAGCCCTTAAAATGACAACCTAGACTCAAAACCCCAATAGGACTGCATAAAGTTGGATGGTTGGGACTCTCTGGACCTCTCAAGGTCCAAATCCAATGTCTATTTCTCAATGGGACTCTACATGCTCCATATTCCAACTAAAGAAGGGACAAAGAAACCCTAGATTCATGAGGTATACTTTATACACGAAAATAAGCATGGTTTCATACCTTAAACAAAAACCTTTGAAGAAGTGATAGAAAATATGAGTTCCTTAATCAACCTAGCTTGAACCTCCTCATTCTTCCTTGCAAGAATGCTCTAAGGTGAAGAAATTAGCTCCCACTCTCTCTCTCTCTCTCTCTCTATATATATATATATATATATATATATATATATATATATATATATATATATATATATATATATATATATATATGCTCTTTGGTTTGAATGGTGTCTCTTAAGGGTGTGAGTGCCCGCAAATGAAGGCCATAAGGACCCTTAAATAGGGCACATACCCAAAGATTTAGGGTTTCTGCATACAGTGCGAACTCTTCGAGTTAACTCTCCGACTCGTCGAGTCCATTCATTAATCCGAGTCATCAGTCGCGATCCCACTCGACGAGTTTAGACGTCAACTCGTCGAGTCCCTCTTCTCATCTCAAAATAAATACTTAAATTATGTTACCTGGAAATCTGGATGTTACAACCCCTTTAAGAAAACATTTATTTTATGAAAATTTTCAGCAAACCCTCAGTTTGAGCTCATGCGCACCCGAGAATATGCCTAAATCCCTCAAACCAAGGCTATGATACCAACTTGTAACATCCCAAAATACAAATGTTAATATTTAAATTTTAAAACAACCAAGACACTTATGTATCATTTACACAAACCCTTAAAGGTATTCTATAATAAAAACAGTTATCAGAGTACAATCCCAAAATCTCAAGATTGCGGAAAATATGGGTGTATGTCTTGTGATCAAGCCGGGCTCTTCCATTTCGAACCAAAAGTACCTGATGTTGGATTAATGTCTAAGTCCATAACTATAATTGGTAAGACTTGACCCGACCCGGCATGGTCCATTTGGGTTGCATGGCATCATGCACTTGGATAGACTATAATGAGAGAAATAAGACACTTACGGTTATTAATATATTATAAGTTCTAGTATATTAATAATAAGAATAATGAGATTATTTAATTAGTATTGATCAAGAATTAATCTAGAATTAATTAAGTGATCAAAAGAAGACTAATTAAATATATGGGTTGATTGTGTAAATCATTCATTCTTATATATGTGGGCTTGTGATCCAAGATTCCTTATGTTGGACTAAGTCCATGGGGTGACCCATGGATACTCCATGGAGGTTAAAATCCATGGAGCATAAGGAATGGGTAAATTCATGAGTTACATGGTGTAACCCTAATAGCCACCATATAAAAGAAACCCATGGCTCAAGAAATCGTGACTATTACTACACTATGTGTATGTATGAGGGCTACACGATTTCATGAAGTGTTCTAGTTTCTCTCAAGTTATTCCAAGTGTATTTGGTGTTGTGTGAACCATTTGAGGTGTCACACTTGAGGCACTAAGCACTCAAGCTTCATGAAGACAAGCATTATCAAAGAGGTATGTATTCTATCTTGTTATATTGATAATATTGTATGCTAGATTAGGATAATACCTTGGATGTTCATATTTGCATGTATATTAGAGAAAACATAGATCCAAGGTATTTAGGGTTGCATGTACACTTAGGAGTGTTAGAATGCTCATAACCCAACAGTGGTATCAGAGCCTAGGCTTGTTTTCTTGTTATACCTGCAATAGAAGCTGGAAAATCGAGTTTTGATGCTGTCAGCCCAGCTGACTCGCCGAGTCCATGAAGGGACTCGACGAGTCCAAGGCAAAATGCATCCAACTCGCCGAGTTGAGTTCATGCACTCGACGAGTTGGACCCCAGACAGCATATCCTCGAGGTTTTTGGCTAGAAATGGACTAGGAACATTACCCTAAGGTGTTTTGAACTTATAAACTTGTTTTTAAATGTGGTAATGTTCATGCTAATCCATTTTCAAGATAATTGTCAATAGATTCATGTTTTGTATTAGTTTAAAGGTTAGACTAATTACATGAAAATTTTGATTTGAATTATCTTGTTCTTATGAGTTGCTTAGATTAATAGAAAAGTTGAGTGAAAAAGTTGTTTTCAATCCAAATTAATCTAAGAGTTGAGTATAAAATGTGTTTGTGTAACTTATCCTTAAGTTACATGAAGAGTCACATTAAAGACTCATAAAACTCATAAAGTTGGCAAAGGTTACAAAAAGATGAAGAGTCTTGTCCTTAAGTTATGGAGGTTCAAGAGTCACTTCATTAAAAAAATAAATAAATAAAATATGTAACCTTAATTAATTCCATAAGTTATAAAATAAAGAAAAGATTAATTCTTTATTAATTTAAAGTCTTCCATAATTTGTCCACAAGTTATGGAACTTGAAGAGTTTTTGGATTAAAACTACTTTAAATACATAAGTTATGGAATTAATTAGTTTTGAATAGTTTCAAAACTTGCCCTCAAGTTTTGGAATTTGTAAAGTTTTCTCTTATGAATACTTTAATTCCAAGTTAGCCCTTAGAATTTTAAAAGTTAAAATTCAACCCTTATACTTTATAATATTATAAGTTAATAATATTTATATGTATAAGAGTAAAGTCGGTCTTACCGCTAGTACGCCTCATTCACGAAGTCGGTCTATAAGGTGGGTATAAGGTTGTTGCCTATAAAATGGCGACTTAATGGGTGTTCACTCTCACCCACCGCTCGCTTGACTGGTGGAGGGTCGTTAGCCGAACGGGTTTGACATGACTATAATTCTCCCTTCATTAAAAGTATTAATGATAAATACTAAGTAACTAAACTTTTAATAATACCCAATCTTAGTTACTTAGAAAAATGTGAATAAGGTGCTAATCCACGAAATTACACTTTGCACTTTGTTTGAGTCGGTTAGTGGAGCGCGTGTGGTTAACCGGCACACTAACTCGTATTTAACAAGGTAGGCAAAGGGTAACTTAATGTTTATCATAGTATCGATGGAGCGTGTGTGGTTAACCGGCACATCAATTGAGGGATAAACACTTAAGGGTACCCAGTAATTTGCATGGTTACTTCACACCTTGTTTTGTGATCCTCGGCATCCCAGTCACAAAACCTGAAGGGCACACTCGAGATTGAAACATGCCATTGAACAGTTCAATGAATCTCAAAAGATCTAGGAGTTTCAAAACCAATTAAAACCTAATAATACATTTCGTTTATCTTGGTGGAAATTGGTGAATCGTCATTCACCTACCTTCGAATTGTTTTATAGCTTGGATTACGGCATACCTCTTCTAAGTTATAAAATAGTTTGTTGGGTCCTAGCCTTAATATTTTCATATTGGGTGTCATATTAAGGACTTTAGATCAACTATCTTGAATATCTCCCATAACATGTCTGGATTAGACATTTATGATCTTCCCAAATCTCTTGAAACAAGCTTTCCTAAATGAAGATGATGTCCCATGGATATCAGACTTCTTTATCCTCCTCCAATTATTCTCCCTAACCCACAAGTTCTTGAAAAGTTTAAGATCACTCAAGCCCTAATGGCAAGGCAAGGTCTAGGTGTGATCACATCTTGGAGATGTAGTCACATATTGACAAGCCGGAAGAGAAGGGTGTCAAAGTCTTGAGAAAGTTGGTGGTTCAATCACTTTCTAAGTTACATAGTGAGTTCCTTTGGGACACCTATGAAATAGACTATGACAAGACCCTTAATGATCTTATCTATTGTTAAGATCAACTTCCTGAAACTTTATGGACATTGACAATGGTGACACTGGAAATACAGAAACAGCATTCTCTTCCCAATGGAAAGGGATCGGCCATAGTCAACTCGGTTGACCAAATGGTAAAGAGAAAAGTCTAAGTTTGTGATAGTCTCGTGTACCATTATCAAAGGGTCCATATGTTTATATTGCCAAAGGAAGGGGCATTGGTTGCGAAGCTGCCTGATTTACCTAAGGATGTTAAAGTCAATAAGATTGACTCTACTTCAGGTAAAAGTCCACACATCTAACTCTGTTAAGTTTCTATTCTGAGATTCCTTATACATGATGTGACTGGGTCACATGGTGATGTTTTAAGAATCAAAGAAAAGTAAAGGAACTTAAAGAAAGAATATGCTGAATCTGATCGCATAGATGGATTTCTATCGCATAGTTTGAAGATCGGATTCTTGAGCTACTTCTTAGGAGTTATGAGATATTGCTAAGGAATAGATAACAACAAATTTTCATATGGATTGTAAGGATAAGTTTTTCCGCATAGTTTTAAAATAAAAGAAATTTTTGATTTTATTTATTTTAAATATCCTTACAATGGCATTTGAGGAAAAATTGTTGCTTATATGATTCCATTAATAGCAAGAGTGGAAATATGAAATTGATTCTTTCATTTGTGGTAATGTCTAAATTTACCAAATAAGGAAAGATTCTCATCATCCAAAGTCTCAATTGGACCGGGACTTGGAATCATGCAAGTTGTATAGCATGATGAATGAGAACTTTCAAGTATTGGAAAAATTAAGACTAATTACTTGTTCACATGGATGTGTGAGTCAAGTAATGGACTAAGGGATCAAGTACATAGTCATGTGCACTGATTAAGTCCACCACAAAAGATTAATAAGACTATTCATCATAGTTTACTAAAGCTCAGTAAATATGATTATACTTACAAGCTTAAGTGTAACTCTGAGACATTGGAAAAAGGTTCCAATGTATGACAGAGCGAATAAGAAGAATCAACTGAGGCAGAAGGATAAAAGTTTCTCAAATCTGAAAAGATGGGAGAGTAATTTAGTATCAGCTTTGTGATCATCTTAATGATTAAGAAACCATATCAAAATTTGTTCTCTAAGAAAGTCTTAGTGCATTCTTATGACTAAGAAGAAGGGATCTTGAAATTGTTGAAATGGTTAAATCAAGAAGATGAGTCATACTCCGTTCCAATACAAGTCTTGGAGTCATACTCCAAGATTGTAATTTGAGTGACATGTCTTAAAGAAGGTTTAAAACACTTATCAAATGTAAGAGTAAAAGTTTTCTACTCTTGTACATTTGAAATTGGTAAGTTGTGATGTTTTGGATAAAACAAAGACCAACTTAGACCAATTGTGTGAAGTGTTTGTCTTGATTAGAATCCACACTATCTCTTGGATGTTTGACAAGGAAGTCTTATAGGTCAAGAGGACAGTGGGAGTCTTAAAGGTCTTGAGAGTCTCAAGAACTAATCAAGAATAAAAACCTAAAGTTCTTCACTAGCACACAACTTAAGGTTTATAACCTATCGTGTTGACATATTCTGTGCCCATTCCAGTTAAAGTTGGCTTTGCATATGAGTTCTTAGAGTTCTCAATTGGTTGCACAACAACTTGGAAGCAATGGTAGGCCCTTGAGCTGCCAGGTGGCAAGAAATTAAGATTGAGTTCAATCCATATGGTTTTGGATTTGTTATTATCCTTGTCTTGTGATTATGGTTTTGATAAATTCACATGGATAAGAACACATACACCATTAAATCTAAGTGTCATAAGGTTTCTCTCCGATTCATGAAAATGATGGTGAGGAAACACTTCCACTAAGTAGATTTTACCTAGATAGCAATTGGGATATTTGCATTCTCAAAGTCGTTAGTGGAGCGTGTGTGGTTTACCGGCACACTAACTTGGACTTGTGAGAAATGGCAAAGGTCAAAACGATCAAGACTATGATTACGGCATCCCTTTTCATAGTTCTTAAAATTGTTTTGACACACCCATGAGCTATCTAAGGGAAGGTGTATGTTTTTGATAAAGTCTTATCAAAACAATCTAGTATCAGAAATCTGAACTTTGGTAAGAAAGTCAATAAAGTATTGATTTCTAGAAGTCCAGTGATTTCTGAGTACATGTCAAAGCTAGTGGGAGCATAAGTGTTATGCTAATAATCATCATGTTAGTGGGAGCATGATAATTACGATAAGTATTGCAAGCTAGCAATGTTAATTATAGAAAACAAAAGGTTTCAATTGGGAAAAAGTTGTTTTGCTATAATTAAGGGAGAGGAAATTATACTTCATCTCAAATCTATAAGCTTAGATCGTGAGGTTTTAATCATTTAGTCAAGGATATATATGAATTTCATGTTGGAATGGCTCAACATAAGGAAATATGGTTCCATTATTTGCATTCTTAAATTCGATTATGATTACGGCATCCCTTTTCATAATCTGAATTATGAGAACTTGGCAAATTGAAATGGAAATGTTATAGCAAAAGACTGGTTTAGTCTTTATGTGAGACATCATGAATCGTGTCCCATATGCTTCGGATATAGGACCGATTACATGTGCTATATTCATCCTTTCTAAAATTTTCCGAATGCCTGGGGCGTTAAGAATGGAAAAGGTTTAGAACTGGATATGACTAAAAAGGATTAAACAATTGTCGAGGACAATCTAAGGTTTACCAAAGACTGGTTTCTCAAGGACAATTGGAAGTATAGTGATAATTCTGGAAGGACCATATTGACATAATCTGTAAGGAGGCAACTCTTGTTCAGAAGTGATAGTCAAAATGAATTCGGAAATGTTTCAAAGTTAGAATTTTCAATCTGTGTAAGATTAAGGAAACTTAATGCAAGAAGGATGGTTCCAAGGAGTTGATCTCCTTTGGAATGCTCTGTAATGATTGTTGTTAAGTCTTTTTGACTTTGTGCATAATCATTACAAGAGGATCGATGCATATAAGTTTAGAATCTAACAGATTTCAGTAAATGACATGAATTTGGAATTCTTGCATTTGCAGTAAGGATTTGGGAGTGTGAAAAGAGAATCATTGAAGTTATGTTCATTTGATCTAGTTCACAAAATAAAGATCATAGTCAAACATATTATGCATACTTGGTGTATGGCATGACTATTGTTTAGAAAAAAACATAGTGTGCATGCTTGGAGCATGGGACAACTATTGTTTTAAATTCAAGAATAATGTTGATAGCTGAAACAATATACAATGAATAATGTGTAATCATATGGTGATAAATAAAAGGAGTTTTATTTATATTCATAAGTTCTGAGACCATATTGGATTCAATTATTATTGTGTTTCACTTTGCATGTTTTGACTTCCCGAATAAACTAGGTTATTCTTCCGGAATGACTAAGTTATTCAAACCATCCACAGTCGGTCATATGTTGGAAGTAGATATGAATTAAGACTGTCATGGGTTGGCTTGTAGAGGTCTAAGTTGTTGGACAAAGGGCTACAACACTCATGAGTGCTCATAAGTTCTGAGTATTGGATTCAACCCGCGCTCATTGGAATCACTTCATGGATTTTATCACGAGTGATCATGAGACGATAATATCTTATATTCTTCAAACCTAGAGATATGAGTTGTTACTATGAGTTGATAGTACATTGATTACACGTAACGCATTGGTAACTCGATGTTATAAAACGTGTCTTTGTGTATGATTCAACAAGTAGTAGAACAAGCCATATGAGTCGAAGTTTATCCATTCCTTTTACCTTCGGGATGAAAGCGATATCTGTGGGCCCCTCAATGATTTGATGATGACAAATGGAAGTGCTCGGCCGGGCCAAGACTGATTTGATTTGTTCAATTAGTCAGTCGTCATAAATCGGAAATCGGGAAACAACAAATGGACAGAGAGAATGATTATAATCCATGTCTCAGTCCATATGATATCTAGAATGGAGGAATATATGATCCCTTATCTAATGGACAAGTCATTAACCAGATCAGAGTTCATCTACAAGGTCAGAGTTCGACAGAAGCTTTTGAGAGCTACGATTGCTAGTTGGTTCCTGAAGTCATACGCAATAATAGTTTTAGACTTATCCAAGTGGGAGACTGTTGGATTAATGTCTAAGTCCATAACTATAATTGGTAAGACTTGACCCGACCCGGCATGGTTCATTTGGGTTGCATGGCATCATGCACTTGGATAGACTATAATGAGAGAAATAAGACACTTACGGTTATTAATATATTATAAGTTCTAGTATATTAATAATAAGAATAATGAGATTATTTAATTAGTATTGATCAAGAATTAATCTAGAATTAATTAAGTGATCAAAAGAAGACTAATTAAATATATGGGTTGATTGTGTAAATCATTCATTCTTATATATGTGGGCTTGTGATCCAAGATTCCTTATGTTGGACTAAGTCCATGGGGTGACCCATGGATACTCCATGGAGGTTAAAATCCATGGAGCATAAGGAATGGGTAAAGTCATGAGTTACATGGTGTAACCCTAATAGCCACCATATAAAAGAAACCCATGGCTCAAGAAATCGTGACTATGACTACACTATGTGTATGTATGAGGGCTACACGATTTCATGAAGTGTTCTAGTTTCTCTTAAGTTATTCCAAGTGTATTTGGTGTTGTGTGAACCATTTGAGGTGTCACACTTGAGGCACTAAGCACTCAAGCTTCATGAAGACAAGCACTATCAAAGAGGTATGTATTCTATCTTGTTATATTGATAATATTGTATGCTAGATTAGGATAATACCTTGGATGTTCATATTTGCATGTATATTAGAGAAAACATAGATCCAAGGTATTTAGGGTTGCATGTACACTTAGGAGTGTTAGAATGCTCATAACCCAACACCTGAAACCACAAACAACAACTATAAGAACAAACCTTAGTGAGTTCCCCAAGTACCATATACCATATATAAAATACGATTCATACATAACAAACATGAAATAGTAGATGCTATGTGCCAACCACAGTCTTGTCATTATGTCACGTGCTGGCTCATGGTCTTTCCTTTCCAGGCCGGGGGCCAAAATCCTGGGTCTTACAGAAAAGTGCCAGAAGCCACCTCCTGGTCTTCCATGCAAGCATCATAGAGACAAAAAGCATACAATCTACAACTAACTATCTACTTTACTACCATGGTCCGAACCATGGTCTTGCATACTGATTTCCAGGAGCCATATTCGGGTCTATCATACAAATGTCAATGGCCAACCCATGGTATTCCAATAATACATAAGCCAATGGGCCGATATTAGTGCCTTCGGCCCACGGTATAGTGTGAAGACTCACCTATGACAGTTGGAAACTATGGATAAAAATCTGACTACAGATCCACTAAAATCCATGCGCTATCAAATACCAAAATGACAACCCATTAATAACTAGATCCTGACTCACACTAAAGAGTCCAAAATAGGGTAAAAGACCTTTTTACCCTTCCTTTAACTTGGCCTAAGGCTAAAGCCCAAACCAAATGTCCAAAAGCCCAAAATCCAAAATAAACATCTAAGGCCCAATTTTCCAAATTGGGCCCAATCCCTTCCATGTGCCTTTTCCAAAGAAGTCCAACAAAATCTCAATAGCCAAACCCAAGAATTCTGATGGCCCAAGACAACCAATCCTACTCAAGCCCAAAACCAAAGCCCAAACAAATGAAATCCACTCTGCTCAGTATATATGGCGTACTCAGCTTGTACGCTCAGTGTACTACATAAACGGCCTGTACGTACAACGTAAAAACTTATACGCCCAACGTAGTCACCAACATGTCCAACTTTTCCATTTTAGGTATTAACCCATTAAGACTTAGATCCAAACTCAAATTTGACTTCCTCAAGGTGGTTAATCACATAAAATTTCCAACTTTATGCACATGCATGACTAAATAGGGCTCTAAAGCTCAAAGTGCTTAAAGAATGACTTAATACATGCATGAGACCAAAACCACCATAAAGTTTGCACCTTTATGCCCAAGGAACCTTTAATATGTCCAAATCGGAAGTGTTAAGCTCCAAAAATGGCCTTAACTCTCAATCACCAATCAAAAAGGAAAAAAATGACTACAAACATGCCAAGAAGTAGATCTAAGAAATGAAATGGCAAGGTTTGAACTTTATACCTTATTAGCCACCAAATTAAGGTGCTTACGATAGATCTAAAAGCCCTCCCCTAAAGAATAAGTCTTCAAGCTCCACCTTCCTCCTCTAGATGCACAAAACCCTCCACATAAGCTTCACGAGAGCTCAAAATCACCAAACATAGGCTTAGGAACGAATTAGGGTTTTCAAGGGTGAGGAGACTGGTTAAACAAGGAGACAAAAGGAAACTTATGGCTTAAATAATGTACAACCCTCAAATTTAGGGTTTCTTGTTGAAGGGGTACGCCATTTATACCCCTTAGTAGGCTTAGCGTACTCAAAGAAGACCCGCGATCACTTAACCCTCTACGCCCAACATACTTGGTTAGTACACTCCGTGTACTCGACCAAGCTCCAAATCTTAATGTCTTCAATTGGCCATAACTCCATCATCTTAAGTCTGTTTCCAACGAATTCTACATCCACAGAAAGGTGAAGAGAATCCCTACACTTCTATCAACTCACCCTCGCTAAGATCTTACCATAAAAAACCTAAAATTCATAAAGGATTGAGTTATCAAATTACGATTATACCCTTGGGCTCCGAAACACAAACTAACACTCGGAGTACTTAATCTATAACTCTCCATCCAAAAAGGGCCAATACCCTCCTTCCCTAACGCCCTAAGCCTTATGATAATTGAGCCACTGCCCCGAATAATGAAATGATTTCAAACCGAGTGTTATAATATGCATGATAGTGGGGTTAGATTGGTTTAGCATATTTGGGGCTATGATTGACTGGAAGGGTCAGCGGTTGGTAATTCGAACTCTAAGTGGGGGAGAACTGGTTATTTATGCATTGGGTACCAAGATTAGGTCAGCCTTTTGTTATGATTCCAGGGCTTGACAGTATATTCAGCATGGTTGTATGGGCTATCTTGCGTATGTGGTGGATACTCGAGCTGGGAAGTAGGCTTCAGTTTCTGATGTGCCTCACATTGGAGAAGTTGTTGATATGTTTCCGAAGGAGTTACCTAGTGTGCCTCCTAAGAGATAGGTTGAGTTCAGGATTGTTTTGGTTCTGGGTGCAACTCCGATTACTAATGCACCCTACCGATTAGCACCGCCTGAGATGTTGAAGTTATCCTTTCAGCTTAAGGAGCTATAGGGCAAGCAATTTATTAGATCAAGTAGTTCGCTATGGGGAGCACCAATTTTGTTCGTAAAGAAGATGGATGGTTCACACCAGATGTGCATTGATTATCGGGAGTTGAACAGGTTGATAGTGAAGAATCGTTATCCCCTTCCACAGATTGATGACATTTTTGATAAGTTGCAGGGTGCATCCTGGTTCTCCGAGATCGGTGTATCATCAGATGAGGGTTAGAGAAGAGGACCTGGAGAAGACCGCATTTCAAACTCGATATGTTCATTACAAGTTCGTCATGATGCCATTCGGGCTCACTAATGCACCTACGACATTTATGGATTTGATGAATCAGGTATGCAGGTCTATAATCGACCGACCAGTCATTGTTTTCATTAATAGTATCTGGGTGTATTCCAAGACCAGGGAGCAGCATGATGAGCACTTTCGAGAGCTTGTTAGAGTTTTGAGGCGAGAATGACTGTATGCCAAGTTCTCGAAGTGTGAGTTTTGGTTATGAGTGGTCCAGTTCTTAGGGCATCTCCTTAACTAGAACGGGATTTTGGTCAATCCCACCATGATTGAGGTCGTGATGCAGTAGGAGGTTCCGAACTCTCCCTCTGAAATCAGGAGTTTCTTGAGTTTAGTAAGATATTATCGGATATTTATTCATGACTTATCCAAGATTGTGGCACCCCTCACTCTTCTGACAAGGAAGGGCATGGAATTCTGTTGGGGGCCTGAGCAGCAGGTTGCTTTCGAGTATGACATCCCCATTTTCACGGCCATAAAAGACCGATTTAATTTATGTTTTTATAATAAAATATGAGTAATCGTTCAAAAAAAAGAGTTGCGGAATTTGTTCCCAAAACAAAATATGATAAAATTTATCAAAGCATTTCTTGAAAGAATGTATTTTCATTATATTAAAAAACCTTGGGATATCATGTCTCGATACAGACCAAAACATAAACAGTACGATATAGGCCTTACAACATTTATTTACATCTACTGGCCTATAATCTAAAATCCCTGGTCATTATCCAACTATGCTCTTGTTCCACCACCTGTAATACCGAAAGTTGAGTGGGTTAGGCTTGAGAGCCTGGTGAGCACATAAGGTTTTCAACCCACAATAAATAAATTTATTAATTTCATCAACCAACAATAACCCTAATCATCCATTCCCGTTATCCTCACTTTATGTCCCTAAACATCTATCATAAGGGACCCAGCATAAGGATAATCATTGGGATGGACACTAATGCTAAGGGGATTCCTCAGCTATATATTTCTATAAAGCATCCATGAGGGGGATGGAGTACACCGGTGAAAAGATCGTTCACAAACACTTACATGTTGTGAGTATGCTAGCGTTCAACAGGACTGTCTAGATAGGTCAGTGCTCGTCATCTATACTCCGCTAGATGACTGGAACATTAACAATATTGTGGCCTCTCATCATTTTATTTCATCACACATCAATTATTCATCTACCTATGTTATACCCAGCATATTTGTAGATAAAAATACATATACATTTTAAATCATTCTAAACATGTATAAAACATTCATTCAACGTCCATCTCAAATAAAAAAAACTATATATGTACATATAGCACATATTTTATATAAAATACTCCATATCTATGTATAAAAAGAAATTAACTATACACTCAGCTGACTAGTTTAGTGGAAACTAACTACTATTGTGGCTTTAAGCTCAACACTGCTTGCCAATGTGATTTCTCTTAAAATTTTCTACAAGTTCTATTAAGTGAAAATTACTTACTATAGAAATTCCGATGCTTTTTTATGAAAATTTGATTGGGCTATATCATTTAAAAATAATGAATACTTCTCCTATTTATACTAAAGGTTTTCGTCACTACTTAAAGGTTTCGTACGATCCTATTGCATCGCTATTTTTAAAAAAATGGATATATAATTTGACACGTACCATTTCTAAACAAAACATACACCCCATAATTGATACATGGGGTATGAGTATGCTTATTTTTCATCCACGTATCCTTTGTAATTAATTTGTTACTATCTTCTTGATTCTTATCCTTGGTATGCACACATATGCATTTGTTGGTCTTATGTGGCAATAGAGTCACCTATATATATATATATATATATATATATATATATATATATATATATATATATATATATATATATACTAGGTTATAACCCGTGGGCACCACGGATTAAAATTTTTGAAAATATTTTACCGATAATTAAGACGATGCTTAGGAATAATTTATATAAAAATGCTAATAATGTATATATTGTTTTTATTTTATAAAATATATATATTATTTTTTTTTACCAAAATACCCACCAAACCTCGTTAACCTCCTTAAGCCCCTTCCCCCTTTAGCTGTAATAGGAATAAAAACCAAAACTATCCCTACATAGATATATCAGACATTAGAACTTGTCCTAAGTACCGATTTGTGAAAGGGATTAAAAGTTAGTCTATTTCAATCGTTGAAGGCAGATACGAATATACAACCATAGATGAAATGTGAAATGAAGAGAAATTACATTGATTGATAAAGATGTCAAACTCAAACACTAAAGAAACGAAAAATTTGGGTTGAAAATTAACTTTCCAAATAACACAACATACATATTTCTAAAAACTAATGATGCATTTGAATGATTATATCTATATATTACCAATCAAGAAAAAAAAATTATATATATGAGATTGACATGAGGGTCACAAGTACATAATGGGGCAATCAAATGAAGTGTGTGTTTGGAAAGCCATGTGAGGGGATTAAGACCATGTAACCAAAGTACAATAACACCTGCAAAAACTGCAAAGGTGAGTATCACCAATATAAACAACAAAAAATTAAAAGATGGAAGGGAAGGATGCGGATCAGTTTGACTTTGAGCATGACCATTCACCATTATTTACAATCTTTTTTTGAACGGCACATCTATATTAAAAAAGAAAAAGACCAACCAATGGCCAGACCAAAGTATAGATACAAAGAGGTTAAAACTACAACAATTTACGACACCAAAATAACTTTATAAAAATGAAATTGGCAACATTGAATTAGAAGGAGCAAACCAACCTTGTGAAAGTACTTTCCAGACTAATCTATCAATAGCAATGCACTTTCCTGTACTACCCTGCTATAGCAATGTACTTTGAATTGCATCCAACATTAGCAACAACAATTAGCAACTCCAATTATTTAAAGCAAACATAAACAAAACACCATAATACAGAAAAATGAAAATTGAAATGAGTTTTTTGGTTTAAGCGGAAAAATAAGAACATAATAATACAAAATAACGATAGGTTATGGCCACCATGAAAACCTAAAAATTCCATCAATACTCCAACTTGAAAAAACCTTCCAGACTAAATATAAAAAGCCTCCGGTTTATATAAACATCACCAAGACTTCCATTAGTAATTATATATCTGAAATGAATATTTCGCTCTCAAGAAAGGGTAAAATGGTCAAATCACTAAAAACCTCAACAAACATAAGACGGCATATTAAAATACCTCAAAACAACAACATCGTTGCTAATTGAGTTTGCAGGTTAAAAAGAAGGTTCAAATTAAGAAAGCTTTTACACAAGCAGATGGTGTGCAACATGGACCCATCCATTTGAGCAATTGTTTTGTTGGGATTGACTTATACTTTGTAATCAAACCACAAAAACACACTCATGTGAAAAATGCAATGAATATAAAAAAGAAACAGAAACAAAAATAGATAAACAATCGTCAAAAAAGATCTAGGGCAGAGAGGGGAGAATACATACCAGGAACAAAGGATCCATACCATGATCGTTTATATATATATATATATATATATATATATATATATATATATATATATATATATATATATATATATATATATAGAGAGAGAGAGAGAGAGAGAGAGAGAGAAAAAACGTTACAATTGACAAATCTCCTGAAAAACCCAATTCCAACAGCAGAAATTAGAACCACTCATGGATCGACAACTTAGAAGATGCTTAAAAAATATAGAAATAAATGAATTAGGAGGTAAATTGGAAGAACATATGAAGGTATGGGTATAATGCATATCAAAATCTACCTGAATCAGAGATAAAATCACACAGACACATAGATCATATCACATACACAACATATAGAGATAAGGATAATCAAATAAAATGAAAAGATTAAATATGATTTTAGAATACCTCTCGTACATCGCAAGTTGCAGATAATGTGGGTTGCCCTTCGTCGATGATGATGATGACGGTGTAGCATCGAGGTGCGATGGTGGCAGGTGGTGATGGAGATGTCGGTGGCAGTAAAAGTAATTGGTGGTGGAAAGCAGTGCTGCGTTTTAGGAGTTCGTCGTCGAGAAGGATAGAGAGAGCTTTTATGCATCGAATCACATTCAGAGAAGATATGTTTCCTGCTTTGATTTAATTTGTTGCCCATTTTATGGTAGCTGAATTTGCGGTATCGATCGCAATAAAAAAAACAAAAGAATCAAAGAATGCAAATAAAAGTGAATGAGAATCACAATATCAGTATCAATATAGAGATAATAGAGATAATGAACTTAAATTGCACCAAATTCGGCAGAAGTTTAGGGATGGAGATTTGATTACAAATTTGATATTAAATGATGAATTGGCGGGAGAAAGTAAATTATATTGCTGGAGAGAATGACACCTGGCATAAGTCTAGTCTTAAAGATGGACACGTAGCTTCTAGGAGCCCCTTTTATTAAGAATATATATATATATATATATATATATATATATATATATATATATATATTTACTATCTTATAAAAGAAATCTAATTATTTCTAAAAATAGATTGATTATAATAATAATATTTTTTTAAGACGTCAAAATGATGAAGCTGATAGTACAAGTAACCATTAATAAATTAATATTAAATTTTAACCACGTTTTGAATTCAAATATTTATCATTAAATCTCCTTATATTTCTCAGCAATTTGTTATGGTTCCCTTAAATCCCGGATTCATTCAAATTTTGAACCCTTTTAGATATCCTTAAATTTAGCATGTTGATTCAAATTTCTCTCTAATCGCATATACCTCTTTGTTCCCTCCTCTGCTATAAAGCCACCGTCCAGGAACAAAAAATGACTTCATCTCCCATCTTCCACTATCCCCAACCACCGGTTCTATGACACTGCTTTCTGACGTCTTTCCTTCCAAAAACGACTTCACCATAAGAACCCTAAATTACTTTTGGAAGCTCACCCTCTTCTCATTCTCTATCTTTTTTCTCTCAATTGGCATTTAGAGTTTTGATTTGTCATATGTGACGCCGTCCACCGCGACCATGACATTTTTTGATCGTTTTTACACCATCGCTTCCATTCAAACCCAACCATTCCCAAATGTCGGCCTAATTGATACACACTTTTGCCATTTTCACGGTTATGCCTTCATATTTTATGCCGTCTTGATCCGTTTCTTTTTATCGGTTATTTGATGTATCATGTAACAAATAACACCATAGTTTGATTATTTTGTCTTCGACATGTACTTTTTTTTTTGTAACATAACATTTTTGTAGAGGAAACATATCACCGAAAGAATTTACACGCCCCGCCGCTTTGCGCGGGTACACTGCTAGTATATATATATATATATATATATATATATATATATATATATATATATATATAACTTATTTTTTAATATATGTTTAATTTATAAATCAAATTTATATATACGTCTTTTTAAAAAAAATACATATCTATAATGTATTAATTAATTTAAACTAAAACTATACATGTACTATCTGATTAATATAATCAATATTAAACATATATTTTATTTAATATATTACAATCTTATAACTTACCAACGCCATAAGTTATAATTATAAAATACAAATTTATAAATTTTGTATCAGTATAATAACTAAATACGAAATATTTCAACTACATAAGAGATAATATTTTACAACCGATTTTTTTTTTTTAAATTTGAATATAAATAACTAATGTCGTAAAATAGGTGTAACACAAAGTGTCATTTCACTACTTGGGTTCACCCTTTAATGTATTTAGACCAAATACGTCTTCTATTGTTTGAGATTTTACGATCATTACAATTTTCGTTAAGATTATTTATCCTAAATAATCTTTTTATTTTTAACGTTTATTTTTGCCATATTTATTATGTTTTTAAAATAATTTTTTTACACAAATATTATATACACATAATATTTATCGAATTTCCATACATATAGTATATAAACTAATAAACATATATATTCAAATAATCTCTTTCACTTATTTATAAAAGGTTACAATCGACGATGAACGTAAATACATATTTTATACTTACGCCAAGCAGGAAACGCGGGTGTTACAATTATCTCCTCCTTAGGATGATTCTATCCCGGAATCATGCATCAACAAACAAATGTGAATAGCGACTCATCATGTCACTCTCCATTTCCCAAGTGAGATTTGGCTCATTCTTATGTTTCCATCGCACAAGCACTAAATCGACCATCTTGTGTCACAACTTCTTAGTCTTACGGTTAACAATTGTCTTTAGTTCTTCAGTTAGCCTCTTGCTTTCATCTATCCTTAACTCAGAAATTGGATTTATGTCGGGAACTTCTCCCGTGAACTGCCTCAAATAACACACGTGGAAAGTGTTATGAATACCATCTAGTTCTTCTGGTAGTTCTAGTTTGTTAGCTTGGTTCCCAATCCTCTAAAGAACTTTAAAAGGTCCAGTAAACCTTGGACTCAACTTTCCCCTTTTACCAAATCTTATAAGTCCCTTCCATGGCGAGACTTTAAGTAAAACCGAATCTCCAACTTCGAATGTTATCGATTGTCTTTTCTTATCAACATAACTCCTTTGACGATCCTGAGCTGCTAACATCCTTTCCTTAATCACATTCAGCTCTTCAGCAGTCTAATGAGCTATCTTGGGTCCCATAAACTGCCTTTCTCCAGCTTCAAGCCAACATGACGGCGTTCGACACTTTTGTCCATACAATGCTTGATAAGGTGTCATCTTAATGCTCGAGTGGAAACTATTATTGTACGTAAATTCTACCAGAGGTAAATGTTCATCCCAGTTACCTTGGAATTCTAGGGTACATGATCGTAGCATATCCTCCAATGTTTGAATCGTTCGTTCGCTCTGACCACCGGTTTGTGGATGGTAGGTTCTACTAAGATACAACTTCGTACCCAATTCCTCTTGTAGACTTCTCCAAAACCTTGACATGAAATGACCATGACGATTTGATACAATCGTTAAAGGAACACCGTGAAGTCTTACTATCTCCTTAACGTAAGCATTTGCAAGTTTAGCCACAGACCATTTTCATTCGCTTCTATGAAATGGGCACTTTTAGTAAACCGATCAACGACCACCCAAATCATGTCATGACCGCTCTTCGTTCTAGGCAGTTTAGTCACAAAATCCATGGTGATGTCTTCCCATTTACCCATGGGTACAGGTAAAGATTCTAAACTCCCATACAGTTTCTGATGTTGTGCCTTAACCCTCGCACATGTCACACACTTGGCTACATACTTTGCAACATCGAGCTTCATCATCGGCCTCCAGTAGTAGGGTTTTAGATCCTCATACATTTTCATGTTGTCAGGATGAATCGAGTACATGGTCTTGTGAGATTCTCCCATCAGAAGATCTCTTATTCCTCCCGTCTTAGATACCCAAATACTATCTTGGAATACCTTCAGTCCTTCACTGTTTGTATTGAACACTAACGTTTTGCACAAATGTTCTTCCTTTCAGTTATTTTTCTCTAAAGCTTCTTCCTCAGCTTTTATTGGTACTTCCTATAATCATTGAGATAGGTAACGTATTTCACAATCGTAATACTTAAGCAAATCTAGCCAATGTTGTTGTCTCATGTTCAATTCCTTCTGATTAAAGAGATACTGAAGATTCTTATGACCGGTGAAAAGGTTGCACTTTGTGCCATAAAGATAGTTCCTCCATATCATTAGGCCAACTACTACCGCTGCCAACTCCAGATCATGAGTATGGTAGTTTTTTCAATTGTCTCGATGCATATGCTATCACTTTATCCCTTTGGGTCAAAACACCACCTAACCCAACTCCAGATGCATCGCTATAAACTACGAAGTCCTCAACTCCATCGGGTAAAGAAAGAATCGGTGTTTCACACAACTTCAACTTCAGCTTCTCAAATTCTTCGTCGTGCTTCTCATTCGAAGTATAAATAGCTCCTTTATGGGTCAAAGCTATCAATGGAGCAGCTATCGAAGAAAAGCCTTAAATAAATCTTTGGTAATATCCGGCTAATCCCAGAAAGCTTCGGATCTCCGTGGGACTTTTTGGTTGTTCCCACTTTATTATAGCTTCAATCTTAGCTGGGTCAACCATGATCCCTTCTTGGTTAACCACATGACCCAAAAATTGGACTTCTTGAATCCAAAATTCACATTTGAAGAACTTTGCATACAACTTCTCTTTTTTCAGAACTTCTAACACTTCTCGCAGATACTTGTCATGCTCCTGATTGCTTTTTTAATAAATCAAGATGTCATCTATGAACACTATAACAGCTTTATCGAGGAATGGTTTACAAACCGTGTTCATCAAATCCATGAATGTTGTTGGAGCATTGGTTAGTCCAAACGACATAGCCAAGAACTCATGGTGTCCATATCTTATTTTGAATGTAGGCTTCTCAATATCCTGCTCTCTCACCTTTAGCTGATAAGATCCTGACCTAATATCGATCTTTGAGAAATAGATTGAACCTTACAGCTGATCGAACAGGTCATCAATCCTTGGCAATGGGTTCTTGCTCTTTATTGTTTCCTTGTTCAACTCTATATAGTCTATACACATCCTCATGCTTCCATCTTTCTTCTTTATGGATAACACCAGAGCTCCCCAGGGTGATGAACTAGGTCTAATAAAACCATTGTCCAACAACTATTGAAGTTGCATCATGAGCTCCTTCATCCCCGTCGGTGCTAATCGGTATGGTGCTTTTGCTATCGGTGTTGTTCCTGTTAACAAGTCTGTTCGAAACTCTACTTGTCTATCAGGGGGCAATCTAGGAAGATTTTCGGGAAAGACTTCCGGATAGTCACACACCATTGGTATACTTTGCATATCCTTTTTCTCCTTCTTAGCATCGATCACAAATGCCAAGTATGAGGTGTATCCTTTAGATAAACAATTTCTGGATTTCATTAGAGAAATGATTCCAGAACTTACTCTGTGCTTGTCTCCGTACACAATAAATTACTCTTTTCCAGGTGGGTTTACCCTTAGTATCTTTTTCTTGCACAGTATCTTAGCATCATTAGCGCTAAGCAAATCCATCCCCGGTACGATGTCGAAACCATTCAACTCAATGCGTAACAACTCCTCGTGGAATTCATTTCCATTCAATTCGATGACGGTATTCTTAATGCAATTCCTAACAGGTATGAATTTGCCACTAGCAACGTCTACAATCAGGGCACCATCAAGTTTTTCTATAGGCAATGCTAGTCTTTCACCAAATTTATGTGATATAAAGGAGAAATTTTCTCCAGAATAAAACAATAAATTGGCAGACAATCCATTTACATGAAAGGTACCTGAAGCGACATCTGATGCATCCTTTGCGGCTTCCAGTGTCATTTGGAAAGCTCTCACCTTCGGCTTTGGTGGGAGATTGGGCCTTGATGCCTCTTTCATCTTTGGGCAGTCCCTCAGTATGTGCCCCTCTTTGTTGCACCTATATCAAATTTTCTTATTGAATGTGCATTCATTGTCATGGTGCCGATGCTTTCCACATTTAAAACAAGTGACCTCCTTGCCACATTTCCCAACAAGTTTCTTCTTACACTTGTCATGCCATTTTGCTTCGCCTCCTCTTCCTCTCGAACCAGACTTCGAGAATTTACATTTCCTGTTGGATCTCGAAGATCCATCGAACTTCCTTTTCTCACCAACCTCTGCCCTATCCTGAACCCTTTCCTTTAACTAGGTCTCCACATTTTTAGCTGCTCGAAATGCTATCTTCAGAGTAGTTTCAATCTTAACCTTTGGGCCAAAGTTGGTTAGCAGTCCGTCTGTGAACCTCTCAATTTTTGAGAGTTTAGTTAGCACTAAGTATGGAAATAACTTCATCTTTTCGGTAAACACAGTAGAATAGTCGTCAATGCTCATTTCCCTTTTCTCCAAGTTCTGAAATTCATTGTTTAGATCTATCTCTGAGTAGTACTGCATCTTCAACTTCTCCAAGAACGTTTCCCAAGACATTTTCAGGGCTTCTCCACGTGGCATCGTGTCTGCTAATAGCTTCCACCAGATTAAAACTCCAGTCTTCAATTATCTTACTGCAAAACAGTTTTCTACTTGTCGCTATAGCTGCAGCTTTCAAATACCATCTCCATTTTAGAGATATAGTCCATAATCTTTATAGGTTTTGGGCTTCCAGAAAGACTTAGCTGTTTGGCACCCAAGAAATTCTTATACATACACTCATCTTTGTTGATTTCCCTCTGCGGGTTATTCATTTCTGCCACTATAGGTTCCACTTGACTGACAATACGACTGTAATTTCCTTCCTCTGACTGTCCGTCATTTAGTTCAGGTTGCTCAATACGCATTGAAGGTTCACTCATGTTGTTCGGAAATAGTTGCCTCATTCCTTCCCTTTGTTCAGCCATCATTGCCTGAATCATGGCTTGTACTCTAGCCATTGTGATTGGTTATGGTGCAACTTCTAGTATTGGCATCTGCTCAATCACTTGGGGTTAATGTTTCTGATTCCTATTCGCGTTTCCAACTCCACTATGGGTTCTTGCCATTTTGATCTATACACCAAATTAGGCAAATTTAGATCTTTATTCACAATATATATTTAAATTCTCTTTATCACTCTGAAACATTTACATGCTAGTTCTAATATCGTTGTCATACACTTAGAATCCTGAACACATAAGGTTTCCAGATCTGATCGGCAACAGACCAAAGATCCGCACAAATAATAGCATATATGGAAAACATATAACATTTAGCATATAAAAACATTTTAGGCATCTTTCCTAAAATATACTAGTCATCGTGTTTAAAATATGGTAGACACTCATCTCACGGTCATCACTTAGCAATCTAAGTTCAAGTCTAGAAATTATACAAATTCCTAGTTTGCGTAAACTAATGTTCTGATACCAACTATGACATCCGCATTTTCATGGCTAAAAAAGACTGATTTCGTTTAGGATTTTATAATAAAATCAGAGTAATCTTTCAAAGAAAAGTGTCATGGGATTTGTTTCCAAAAAAATTTTGATAAAATTTATCAAAGCATTTCTTAAAGAAATGTAATTTCATTATATTACAAAACCTCAGGATGTCATGTTCCGGTACAGACCAAAAGCATAAACAGTACGATATAGGCCTTCCAAAATTTATTTAAATCTAGTGGCCTATAATCCAAAATCCCTCGTTATCATCCAACTATGATCTTGTTCCACTACCTGTAATACATAAAGTTAGTGGGTAAGGCTTGGGAGCCTGGTGAGCACATAGGGTTTTCAACCCACAAATAAAAAAAATTATTTATTTCATTAACCAACAATAAATTTATTAATTTCATGAACCAACAATAACCCTGATTACCCATTCCCATTATCCTCACTTTACGTCCCTAAACACCTATCATAAGGGACCTAGCCTAAGGATCATCATCGAGAGGGACAATACTGTTAAGGGGGTTCCTCAACCATATATGTTTGTAAGTCAACCATGAGGGGGATGGACTACACCTGTGAACACATCGTTCACAAACACTTACAGTTTGCGAGCCTGCTTGTGTTTCACTGGACTATCTAGAAATATTTGTGATCGTCATCTATACTCCGCTAGATAACTGGAACATCAACAACATCGAGGCATCTCATCATTTTAATTCACCATACATCAACTATTTCATCTACCCATGTTATACCCAACATATTTATAGATCAAAATACATACACAGTTTAAATCATTCTAAACATGTATAAAACATTCATTTAACATCCATCTCAAATAAACAAACAATATATATACACATAGATGTATTTATATAAAATACTTCATATCTATGTGTAAGATGAAAGTGACTATACACTCACCTGACTAGTTTGTGAAAACTAACTACTATTGTGGCTTCAAGCTCAACATTGCTTGCCAAAGTAATTTCTCTTAAAATTTTCTACAAATTCTATTAAGTGAAAATCACTTATTCTAGAAATTTTGATGCTTGTTTATGAAAATTTCATTGGGCTATATCATCGACAAATAATGAATACATCTCCTATTTATACTAAAGATTTTCGTCACTACTCCAAGGTTCCGTACGATCCTATTGCATTGCTATTTTAAAAAAATTAGATATATAATTTGACACATATGCTTTCTAAACAACACATACACCCATTATTGATACATCGGTATGAGTATGCTTATTTGACATTCACGTATCCTTTGTAATTAATTTGTTACTATCTTCTTGATTCTTATCCTTGTCATGCACACGTATGCATTCGTTGGTTTTATGTAGTAATAGAGTCACCTTATATATATATATATATATATATATATATATATATATATATATATATATATATATATATATATATATATATACTAGGTTATAACCCGTGTACTACACGGGACAACTTAAAACAATTTTGAAATTTAAAAATAGTATTACATTTGCAAACATTTATTTTTTTAGAAACATAGATGTTTTGTCTGTAATTATATGGTTGTTAATTTAAATTAGTTTTGTAATGTGTTTTTAAGATAACAACGTTCTTTATGGTTAAATTAATGATAAATGATTATGTTGTATAATGAGATATGTAATTACAAAAATTGAAAAAAAAATAGTTTGAAGGAATAAAAGCAAGAACCAAGATTTAAATACATGGTTATCAAAACACTTTCTCATATACACTTACAATTTCCCAATAAAAGAAATTCCTACAAACTAATATTGTCTCTCTTTTGGTAAGTCCTTAAACCAATATTGCTAGCTCATAATACAAATTCTAAGATGCCGTTTTTACAAGACCGAAGGATCATGCTGGTTAAAATTTGGTTCATCCACGGTATCCTTCCATAGTAGAATAAGTAAGTGAGTTCTGGAATCTTGTTTAAAATCATACAGTTAAAGAACATTAGTGTATGATTAGATAGTTTATCACTTGGTGGTTCTTTCCTTTTAGCTTAGTGGAATTAATTCAGAAGAATATAAATGACAACATGCATGTAAATCATAATATATAGCAAGTTCCAATTTGAAAGGCTTTGTAAGCTTACGATCTCCACATCGTAGTATAACCACTCATCTGCAAGTAAAACCATGTAAATTATTTATATACTGATTTGTTAGTCTTGTATCCAAAATTTAATCTGGCAATTGAGCAAATAAAATGAAATGCATACACTTTTCTTGAAAGTTGTTGAGGAGCAAGTAGTTTAAGATAGCCTGGCCCAACAAAGGATAGAAGGATACTTTTTCTTATAAAGGATTAAACAGTTAACCCATCTCTCCACTATGAGAAAGATTAATAATGAAAGCCCTGCATTAGCACAAAGTATAAATGAACACAAATAAAAAAAAATTCAAAATGACTACAATCAACAAATAAAAAGTGATTTTAAAATCACCCTTCTGATTTACACCTGATACAACAAAATTGACTTTATGGTTTCAAATTCAAACATTTTAACTTTACACCAAGTATTCAAATTTATAAATACCAATTAATTTGGGATGAAATGGAAACTTTTAGATGCTTATAGATAATAGAAATATCCCTTTAACGCGTTATCATAGTTGAATACTCCAATCTTACCATGGAGAAACCATAAAAACCAATCAGATTGATGCATTATAATTGCAGACTCTTTATTCTAATGGTTTGAGTTGGAAGGCACCTACAGAAACTCTAGTAACTTTATGGACTGAAACTAAAATATGAGTAATTAATTATACCGCTGTCTATTATCGAAAAAATGAAATACATATGATAATTACATTTCAAAGCCTTAAAAAATTTAAGGTTTCAACCATTAAAACTTAAGGTTCTACATAACCAAGAACACAAATCAATCTCACCACCTGATTTATATGGTTTGCTGATTATAGAATTTGGTTCAGTCATTTTATCAAACAGGTAGTGTGCAAAAAGAGTTATCGATTCAAGAGACCAAAAAACAGATGGATAAACAGATGAACATGTTCTCTTTCCATCAGAAGACTCCGTTTAATCTCCATATCTAAAACATGCATTTGAAAAAAAAACTACGCTACTAAATATGAGTAGGCATAATAGAAAGCCAAAGAGGGGTATTAAGGTTTGAGGGTGAGGTCGGATCGTAACCTCAACTTAGTAATGACAACCAATAATTTGAGTGGATTTGGTGAGTTACAAATGATGGGAAGGAGAAGCGATGGAAATTAGAAGCATGAAACAGGAGCTTCAATTCAAATATGAATCATTTGTTGATCCAATTCAAATTTAGAGAAGATTTCCTGATTTCTTGTTGTAGCTATTGATATGTAACCTGATTTCTTGCTTGATGATGATGTATTGTCTAAAAGAAAACCAAAAGGGCTAAGTGGTTAAGTGCTAACCTGGTTTTTATTTTATTTTCAGCTTGCTTCCTGATGCTATGGTTGACTTCTTACTGATTTCTAGGGTGCGATGGATTTCTTGATTGGGTAAAGCGAGAGAAAATTTCTAGGGCTTTTACCTTAAGCCTTTTGTCCTTTATCCTGTAGAAATCAAATCAAAGTTTAAAAAACACCAAAATATATAACAATGTAAGACTAAGAACAAAGGATGTTACGACTATGGTAGTGAGGGAAGAAAGACGGTGGATCAAGTCTCCATTGAATAATGATTTGACGATAGTGAGTCATGTGGGGTGCGATGTTGGTTCGGATAAGCAACAGTGAGTAAAATTGGTCCGATTTGTGTCAATTTTCATCAAATCAGAGCAGCCCCTGATGTGTTTACTGTAAAAAAAATTGTAACTGATAACATCAATGAAAAGAGGTGTGAATCAAGAAGCAAAACAACAACATGAAAAGTCGAGAAGGGATCAAGATTCTTCAAACCGTTCAAACCTACTTAACCAGTTGATCTATAAAATAAAGACATTATGTTTCAATCAACATATCCATAGAAAAAAAAATCCATTTATGGCGTCATTTTGCAACTATAGAGGGATCATCGTGCGCAAATTAAGGAAGTAATTTTTGGAAGGGTTTAAATTTTGATTTTGATTTATGGAGAGGAAGTAACATGGGTGGACATTATCGTGGCCTGATATTTCGGATTTATAGGGTATGATGGTTGAATACAGCAATTAGCAATTGGGCGGGAAAATGAGTGAGTAAATTGCTAGAAGATTGACACGTGGCAAGGTAGTAGTGTATAATGGCAACATGTGGCGGTGTTAGGAGTCTTTTATTAGGTATGGATATATATATATATATATATATATATATGTATATATATATAGTTATAGTTATATATATATATATATATATATATATATATATATATATATATATATACCCTAATCTAATAAATAAGTAGAATTTTGCCACGTGGCACCTCTTCAATACATTCTCAGAATATTTTCCCGCCTAAAATTTTCAACGTAAGACTCTCTTTTTGTACATGCTTCTTCGAGTTCGTTTTCAGCCTAATGTGTTTTTACCCATATACCCTTTATACAAGATTCATGTTTCCAGTTATATCTTCACATTCAAATTGAAAATTCAAATCTTTCCTAAATTTATGGCTGTAATTTGCACAATCAAATCCCTCTATATCTACAAATCCAAGAGATAAAAGGATTGATTTGTCAGTCTTCTCAATTGTTATTTTTCTTTATCCGTATGCACCGATGGAACCCTAATGGCTTCGTTTTCTTGATTGCAGGTTTAATAACGACAATCTACTCCTCCATGGTGCATGATGAAAGTTCATCTCTTCTCAAACCTAAGTAGAGGCATCGAAGACGAAATAGGTTACGATGTTTATGTCAACTTCCTCAAAATTCAGATTTTGTTTTTCCATCGTAACATCTATAATATTCAATTCCTAGTTATTTTTGAATTCATTTAGAAGGAACATTCAAAGTGGTAGCATTAATGTATCTGTTCTCTCTTATTTGTTTCTCTGTTTTTAGAACAGTCTATCATGCGGGTCTCAAATAATGATGTTGTTTCATCATCCAATTGTTCTTAAAATCAAACCTCTCATTTGTAAACGACCATAACCTATGGGTTCTTATGCCTTTCACGACTGGCGATTCTTGTCTTTATATGTTGCAGGCTTTCCTGAGGGTTTTAGGAAGTTGTTATTGCCTTTGAGGTGCTCAGCAAAATGTGACAATGAATTTCTTTTTGGGATTGAAGGTTCATATTTGGTTGTATTTAGGGGTGTAAACGAGCCGAGCCGAGCCCGAGCCTGACCAAGCTCGAGCTCGGTTCATTTAATTTGAGGAAGCTCGAGCTCGATTCGAGCCTTAAAATGAAGCTCGAGCTCGGCTCATGAAAAATTTAGTGGGCTCGCGAGCCTAATCGAGCCTAAACGAGCCTCTATATATATATATATATATATATATATATATATATATATATATATATATATATATATATATATATATATATATATATATATATATATATATATATATATATATATATATATATATATATATATATATATATATATAGAGGCTCGTTTAAGCTCGTTTAGGCTCGCGAGCCCCATTAATTGAAGCTCGGCTCGAGCTCGTTTAGTAAACGAGCCTCATATCTAGGCTCGAGCTCGGCTCGGGCTCGTTTAATTCGATCTCGAGTCGAGCTTTTAACGAGTCGATCCCGAGTAGCTCACAAGTAGCTCGGCTCACTTACACCCCTAAATTTTAGATTGTTTTGGTTCCTTCATGTTTGCTTTTCTTGAAAAAAAAAAACAATATAATTTTTTGAAAAAAACATACATGTAGTTTGAATTAGCAAAGGCTTCCGTTGTAAGAACCATCCAGTTTAGGAACATCAAATTTTTTGTAAATGATGCTCGGGTCATTGAAAACAGGGTGATGGTGGAGTTTCATTTTTGCATTATCTTTTGTTAAGTTCTTATTTATGTGTAGTTATTACTCCTTTTAGTGTGTGGAACTGCAATGGAGAAGAGCAAATGGTTAGTGTTATATTAATATTTATAAAAGGAATGATTGTTGATATTTGAGAATCATGAAGTCTGAGGATCCAAATGATCATGATGTGTATGGAACTCAAGGTTGATAAATTCAAGTAAGATATGCATATGGAAAGGAAATTGTTGGGAGATTAATTAAAAAAATTATATTAAAAGATGAAAGAAGAAAAAGTAGTACTCTTTGTAAGGGTAGAGTTTTATTCCTAATTAGAAATAAGTACGGCTTCGATTTACAGTTAAAAGCAAAAGTTGATTGTCATTGGTCAATTAGATTTAATCTTTGCGAAAATGGTGTGGCCCGTTATCAATATTAATTACCATCTGAATCGTTATTATTGGCTAGCAATGCTTTTTCTTTATCTGGGGATTATGCTTTTTCGATTTCAGATTTTGTTTCATCAAATTAACTATCTTCATATCTTTGATGTTTTCCAGGTTTACTCTGTTGTAGAGGCTGATTTGTTAAATAGAGTGGAAAAAAGCATTCTGGAATTTTGAAAATCAAGTGTGCTTATTTTCGATGCAGTTTTCTCATGTTACAGCTAAAAGTGATGAATGGATTTGGACCTTTGTGGTTCCCTTGAATAAAATATTAAGAGATTAAACTAAAATATTAAGAGATTAAAATTAGATCATTAAAGTTAATGGAGATGAATTCATATAGAATATGACATGATTATAATTTGGCTTTAAGAAAATCCCAGGAAGCTGGTAATATTATATCATATCAATTTTATTCTATCAAAATAATCGCTTTCCTACTTATTTATAGGGTTTTTATATCACAGCATCCACCTGAGAAAGAGTTTCATTTCTTGCTTGAGAAATTCTTTGAAAATGTTCGCATTCATCTTTTTGAAAGGGTGAGTAACTTAGAACATATTCAACACAGTTTTTCTTCTATTTTTTGATTATGAACTTTAATGATATTATAAGCAATTTCCATGATATTAGGGAAGTATGTTGATCAGCTAAGATCGTTGATTGCATTTTGGGACTAAAAAGATTACATGAGGAAAAATGGTCTTTTTGATTCCATTCTTAGAATCTTCATCGATTATGATTTTTTTAATGCTTTTGTTAATTATTTTGATACTTAAAGTTGTCATAGTTTTTTATTTTTTTATACTTAATCGTTGCTTTGTTTTATAATTTAGTAACGTCCATAATAAATTTCTTGCATTTTAACCTTTTTGTAAGTCCCTAATCTGCCTGTGTATCAATCAGATCCGTTTGATGGTGCAGAATCCCAATCAAACGGATGATGTCGGATCAATTAGAAGAGAAGGAGAAGAAGAATAATATGAATCTCTGTATGAATTGATTAGAATTAAGATCCGGATACAAGAGATTCACACACAAAATGCTCTAGTTTTCTCTCTTCTCTAGTTCATCAAATCTCTACTCCTCACCCTAACACCTATATTGATACTTGGAGAAGATGGGCCGTATAACATGGGCCGTAAATGGGTTTACGGCCGTAAGGTGTTTACGGCCGTAAACTCAACCATAAACATGACCATAAACTCCAAAAATATTACAGAAAAATATAATTATCCAGAAAAGCAAAGTATAAACCATATTTTGACCCAAGAATCTCCCCCTTGGTTTATAGCTTTCTTTTCTTAATGACCCAACAAGCTCCCCCTAAAAAGTAGCTAGCTCTTTTTGTCAATCTTCAATGGGAGCTCGGCTTCAGCTTTAACCTTCAATTTCTTCACATTATTAGGATGAACATATGAATCTTCAATGAATGACTTCATCTTGAGCACTTGAGGGTTTCTTCAGAATTTGGCATTGAACGTACATTGGGTGAGGAGGCTTGACATACTGATTCTTGAAAGATAGTGCTTTCAGCTTGAGAATCTTCAGAGAGAATATCAGAGAGAACAAATCTTCTAGATCACTTCAGCAGGTTCATAGATAGCAACAGACTGATTGAGGAGGCTTCAATGCAATCCGTCACATAATCTTCAATTTCAGCTTCACCTTGCTTCTGGGGTTGAAGGATTGAATGTCGAAAGAATGATCTTCATTTCTTGCTCCATCGAATAAGAGTTCTTCGATGCTCACGGACGAAGCCTTTGGCTCAGAAATCTTCAACACAAACTCCATGAGTCTTATCTATACCTGAAATCACTTTCCAAGACAAAACAAAACTAAAAGAAAATTTAGAACAAAAGTAAAACATAAATAACACTTTTTTGATTTTGAATTTTTTGATTTTTGTTTGTTTGTTTGTTTGTTTTTTAATTCTCCCCTTTTATTTAAATTAGAAAAACACTATAAACAAACTTAAGAAAAACAAAAACAATAGCTAACTTTAAGAGTGATTTGGGATCAAAGTTATTGGACAGCCTTATTCCACTTGTCGGTACCCTTATCTTCACATCTTCGTCTGATCGATCGCCAGTATTGTGGTCCACTTAAACACGAAAAATTTGTGACAATTTTGGACATTTTACCAATGACATGATTCAGGCATATATCTAATTGTAAATTTATGTCGTTACGATAACTCCTAAATCTTAAATAAATTTACCTTATGACTATTTAACTGACTACAAACAGGGATATTGTTGTCCACTTAAATCGAGCAGCGAGATCTACAGACAATCTGTATAAGTTCAATTTTAAGTGTACTGGAACGTGTTTCCCGCTTCCTGATATGCCCCAGCCATCAAGAACTTCCAGAGTACTCCTTACACCGGGTGAGCAGACAACCATTCAGAGAGAGGATAGATTCAAAATTCTATTACTTATTACTTTAGAGGGGTTGAGAAGAAGAAGGTTGCATATGCGGTACCAGGTCGGATTAGAAGTCACGCAAAGGAGACATCATATGGCTAACAGATAAGAGGTATTTCACATATATAACTTGCTGAGATTTAGAGTTGCATATGTTGTGTACCAGGTCGGATTAGAAGTCACACAAAGGAGACAACATATGGCTAACAGATGGAAAGAAATAAAATGATATTCTACAGACCTAATTTATCGGAATTTACCAATCACCCCATCCAACCGGAATTAAGGACAGAAGCCGCACATCGAGGAAAAGTGAATCCACAATTCTAAATACGGGTTATTTAATGTGACCGGTAGATTCTCATGTATATCTCCCTGCTCAACCTATCCGAGCGTCATGACATCAGGTTAAACGGATCTAACTAGGTCAAGGTTTGTCATGTCCTTAAAATTTATTAGGTTCAACTTTTCCTAGTCAAGTCCATTTAAAATCTTTCGTGCCTACCAGCGCATCGAGCACAGAGCGTAGACAATTCAACTTAGGTACGTTACGCCGATTCAGATTACCCGTTATCACTTGTTAATTTCATTTCCCAAAACATCTCCCTTAAGCACATTTCATTTACACCATTTTTTTTTTGATTTTCTGATTTTCTAATGTTTTTGGATTTTTTTTTAAATTTTCTAATTTTTGTTTTGTTTTTATTTCTCCCCTTAAATTTGTGCATAGGAGAGAAACGAAAGTTAATACGCAAATTTAAACTATCCTAAAACAAAAATTTGTCTTTAAAGCGAATCAGCTGAAGAAAAACTTAGGAGTATAGAGAAGAAAAACTCAAACCGTAAGTCACCGATTGCATTTGCATCCAGAAGGTCTGAGAATAGCACGCGTAATCTTAGAACAGATCCAAAAATTCTTGACATCGTTAAGTACTATCCCCATGAGTGATCCCTTCCTTTCTTCCCTTCCCGCAAAGGACACATACTCTCAAATAATGTTCTGAGTGTTGTATAGTTGAGAGATGTCGCCAATCATATGCCAGGAGCAACCACTACCAACAAACCGAAGTCTAATGATATGCGTCCATAGGTGCTTCGACACAAATCGGGATCAGTTGGTCTTTGGAACCCAATCCATTTTGAAACTGGGTCGACCTTTTTCATCCTTGCACGGTACTCTCCCCCATGACATGTCATGCTTATCACAAACAGAAGTTGTAGAAATATTAGAGTCGTTAGTTGATTTAGGAGATTGAGCCTTCGGAACCCATTTATAGTTGGCTTTAACCCATTTCTTTTTCGATCCGATGGGTGCCTCGGTACTTGCTTTGGAACTTGATGTCAGCCGTTGAGATGACTTTGATTTTGGCTTCACGGAAGCATCTCTTGGATTGGACTTCTTGGCCGACATTCCCTTCTTGCCCTTGGGATTTTGACTCTTGTCCTTTGAGGTTTGATTCTTGGCCTTGGGATTTGAATTCTTGGTCTTCATGGCATTCCAGTCGGCATTGTCTGAACGTGACCTTGAGGGGTTTCTTTTGAAGTGTCTCCTTCTTGGCGCGTTCTGCCGGCCTTGTGCATAGTAAGGAACGTAGGCGCGATTTGGACAATTTCGGGCAATGTGACCAGGTGTCCCACAGTGAAAACAAGTCTTTTTCTTCACTGGGAAATTGTTTCTTCCTGCCCCTGGTGGCATATCCTTGCCTTCTCTATTGTTGTTCCCACATGCACACTTGCCACAAGAACTCTGTTGCGTTGGAATTGGTGGTCGATATTTCTCAATGGAAGGTTGATCAGAAGCAGTTGAGTTCGAAGCAACAGATTCAGAGTTCAAGGAGATTTTTGTTTGTTCAATGTTTTTCTCCATGTTCTCATCTTCTGCTACTTTACCTGCACATGAAGCAGAAACATTAGTATTTTCAACATTAATAACTCCTCCTGACACAAATCCAGCTCGTTTTCCATATCGAAGATGTGGCTCCCTGTCAGTTTCGTCTTGTGTCATAGGGATGGATGTGTAGTTATGATTATAAGGAGGAGGTACACTATCATACCCTAGACCCTTGTTTTGATTTTCTTTGAATTTTAATTGGGTTTCATATAAGGACTCGACTGTCTGACTTGACGCAGTATAATTTTTGAAACTGACATCTGTTTTTCCACACTTAATTTTTAAAGCGTCAAGTTCTTCAGTTACAGCAGCAAGTTGTCTCTTAACATAATCATAATTTTCACACTTGTTGCTATACTCTTCCTGAAGTTTCCTAAAGTCCTTGGTTTTTGCTTCTAACTCAGCCGTCAGAGGTTTCTGTCGTTTCCTGAGTTGATAGCCTTCATATCTCAGGTCCTCAACTTCTCTTTTTAATAAATCAATTTGTTCCTGAAGAAATTTAATTGTGGCTTCACAAGCTAAAGTACATGTAACTTCAGTGACCGGAATGTTTTCAGAACTCATTGTTTCTCTACACTTCAAAGTATCAAGTTCTTGAATTACATCAGCAAGACTAAGATGATTGAGTTCTTTTGTCTTTTTGATGATAGCTACGTTCATATTCCACGATTTTGGAAGTGAATTCAATAGCTTTTTATTTATCTTAGATTTGGACAAAAAGATCCCAGCTATATTCATCTCAGTAGTGAGTGTAGTAAATCGCTGCAACTGAGTTTCGAGGGTTTCTCCAGGGATATAATCGAACATGTTGAAGTTTTGTCTTAACATCTCCTAACGACTCTCTTTCATGTTTTCAATTCCTCGTAAACTTCAAAAACTATTAAAAACACAACTATAATTCAAACTTAAATTTAAAAATGCCATTTGACTATAAACTTCAAAATTCAACCTTAAAAGTCAAATTTAAAAAGTCAAAATCAAAAGTCAAACTTAAAAAGTCAAACGTAAAAGTCAAACCTAAAAGCTAAATTTGAAAATTTAAAAGTCAAACGAGAAAGTCAAAGTTCAAAGTCAAAGGTCAAGCTTTAAAGTCGAAGTCAAAATTTAAAGTAAAAAGTCAAAAATAAAATTCAAAATTTAAAAATTAAAATTTTTGGTTGAAAATGGAATTTAAAAATGAAAGAAATTGAATTTTGGGCTGAATTTGACAAAATTTCGAAAGTTGGATGCCACTGGAAGTGTTTAAGTTTAATATTTCGGAGTTAAGTCACAAGAGGTTGGCTAGCCGAGATGGTAAGGCGCTTGGCTGTTGAAGTAGAGGTCGCAGGTTTGATCCCCTGCACCCCCGAAATGCATCTGAGTTTCTTTAAGCTGCTGAACGAGAAAGAAACACTGTTGAATGTTGTTGAACGTTGAATTCCCTAGCCATCCAAGCCGAGCCGCACACAATCGATCCGCAAGCCATCGAGCCGAGCCGATGTCCCACACCGCCGCCGTAAATCGCCGGCCGCAAACCTCCTCCAGCCGTGAACAAGTTTCCAGCCGTAAACTCCGGCGGTGAACGGTTTTCGGCTGTGAACTCCGAAACCCTAGCCGCCGGCCGCAAACTCCGACCAAAAACACCGATTTTTCGACTTTGAAGCTCCAAAACTCGATCAAAAACCCTTTTTTTTTATGAAAAACACGAAGAACAAACCCCCCTTATTTTTGCGAGATCAATCTAAAAATGCAAAAATATTTCGAAAATAAGATCAAATATTGCCCCAAATCTGATAAAATTGACTGATACAACTTGGCTCTGATACCATTTGTAAGTCCCTAATCTGCCTGTGTATCAATCAGATCCGTTTGATGGTGCGGAATCCCAATCAAACGGATGATGTCAGATCAAATACAAGAGAAGGAGAAGAAGAATAATATGGATCTCTGTATGAATTGATTAGAATTAAGATCCGAATACAAAAGATTCACACACAAAATGCTATCTAGTTTTCTCTCTTCTCTCGTTTATCAAATCTCTACTCCTCACCCTAACACCTATATTTATACTTGGAGAACATGGGCCGTATAACATGGGCTGTAAATGGGTTTATGGCCGTAAACTCAACCATAAACATGACCGTAAACTCCAAAAATATTACAGAAAAATATAATTGCCCAAAAAAGCAAAGTATAAACCATATTTTGACCCAACACTTTTTGATTATCGAAAGTATAAAAGAAAAGTACATTGATATTTTGTGTGTTTAACATTTTTAATGAGAAAAACACAATGTTATTCCTCGCATGATGTTTTAAAATGGTCTTAAAGTGTCAGGTTTGTCAAATCATAAGTTACTTCTCAAACTCTACTTATATAATGACAATCGACTACAAATGTTATGTCTGATCAAATGTTTTATTAAGGCAGTTATTAAATCTAAAAGTATAATTTTATAGACAAAATTTTTATCTTTGTAAATTAATGTTTTTTTTACAAATCCTTGATTTGTCAATTTGATATATCTAATAGCGTTTTTTTTCTTTTTTACCCGTGGTTTCCACGGGTTGTAACCTAGTGTGTGTGTGTGTATATATATATATATATATATATATATATATATATATATATATATATATATATACATATAAAACTTATTTTAGAATATATATGTATAATTTATAAATCAAATTTATATATACATCTTTTAAAATATATATATATATATATATATATATATATATATATATATATATATATATATATAAAACTTATTTTAGAATATATATGTATAATTTATAAATCAAATTTATATATACATCTTTTAAAAAAAATACATATCTATAATGTATTAATTAATTTAAACTAAAACTGTACATGTACTATTTGATTAATATGATCAATATTAAATATATATTTTAATTAATATATTGCAATCTTATAACTTACCTACACCATAAGTTATAACTTATAAAATATAACATAAATTTCATATCAATACAATAACTAAATACAAAATATTTCAATTACATAAGAGATAATATTTTACAACCGATATCTTTTTAATTTGAATATTAATAACTAATGTTGTAAATTGGGTGTAACATAAAGTACCATTTTACTACTTGGGTTCACCCTTTAATGTATTTAGACCAAATACATCTTATATTGTTTGAGATTTTACGATCATTACAATTTTCGTTAAGATTATTTATCCTAAATAATCTTTTTATTTTAAATGTTTATTTTTGCCATATTTATTAAGTTTTTAATTTTTTTACAGAAATAATATATACACATAATATTTATCAAATTTCCGTACATATAGTAAATAAACTAATAAACATATATACTCAAATAATCTCTTTTACTTATTTAACTCAAATAATGAATGACGACGCATTAAAAATCTCTTAACTAAAAAGTTTGTGAATAACTATCAGACCTAACTTTATGTGATTAAGTTACTAGGCATAATTAATATCATTGTATCAGGTTTATAAAAGTCGAGTATGTTTGACATATATGTAAAATTGTAATGTGCTCCCTTTTATAAAAATGAATGTTTCAAATTAATGAAGATATGTACATGTATAAACGTGGTATACTTAAACATATAAATTAACATTTTTAATTATAGCTTGAATCCTTAAAATAGTACAGAGTTTCATAACGTACTTGTTATAATATGCAATGTCACATAAATATCATATTATTCTTTATTGCGTAGTATTTGTTGTATGAAATGGTTATTTCACGATAAAATAATCATAATACGTATACGTAAAATTTATACTAGTTTATTTGTAACAATATGGTACATTGTTAAATAATAATATTTTTATAAACTAGGTTTATTGTATTTTTCATAAAAGGTAATTGGTTTGTATAAACAAAATATATTAACACATGTGTTCGCCCCCCCCCCCCCCCCCCCCAAACACACACAGACACACACAAAATAAATAAATAAATAAATAAATAAATAAATAAATAATCAAAATATTTAAAAGGGGCCGTAAGCACTCACCCTTGAAACGTGAGTTCGAGTTGAACGAATTCAGATTCTTTTGAGAAACTTATCGTGAGAGACCCTTAATCCACCATTTTTGAACTTTTAAAAACTCTTGGAACCGTTTCTTAAGAAATATAAACTATTGGTGGTTGTTTGGTAATTTAACTAACCAAAATTGGACTGATTTTGTTAAAATAATTCAAGGGAGGGACTGATTTTGTAACTTGAACAAACTATAGGGGTTGGTATGTAACTCTTTGAGTAAATGGGACTGTTTTGATAAAAAAAAATTACAAATGAGCGGTTGATTTCAAAAATGGATTCAAGGATTGGGGTTTGGACTGATTTTGAATAAAGGTTTAACAGTAGGGGTAATTTGGTTATTTCCAAATTAAATTAACTTAGGGCTTAAATTTTTTCCCCCGTCTTATGTTTTGATCGGGATAATAGAAGGAACATACGAACGCAATGGGCAAGTCGATTGAAAGGAACACAAAGCGGTCAAGGTATACACGAAGATAGAGGTCCGATTATGTTGGTCGTTTACAGGCTGAGGAAGTGTCTCCGGAGTCCACGAGTCCGAAGCATCGAGTTCTTGCTCCATCTCGTCTGGCTGTGAGTTGCGAAGGAAGGAGACTCGATGGCTGCTGATCTTTCGTCGATCGATTCGAAATCGGTGATGGCCTCCGGGGTTCGACTTAGGCCGAAAAAGGGGAAGGGATAAGAAGCAGCGACGCTTCTGTGGAGTTGGCGAAAGGGAGTGAGAAGCGAGGGCAAAGGAGATCTCGGTCTTTGGCCGGTCGCGAAGGGCGTTAACAGGCGCTGATCAAGGGGTGTTTGGGGGTTATGCTCGGAGGACGATGAAGAGAAGCAACGGTTCGGTTGTTTGGTTGCGGTCATCGATCATCAACAGGTACAAGAAAATCTCTTTCTCCTTTTTGTTTTTGTTTGTCTGCTTGATATAAATCAAAGGAAGGAATTTGTGTTTGTTTTTGGTCTTTGATTGCAGGGAAAGAAGATAGATCAACACAATGATCATTGGGGTGATTGGTTACTCCATTTGACAGAAAAGAGAAAGAAGAATAAAGGTGATGATCTTTTCTTTGATTGGTTATGTTTCATTTTCTAGAGCTTATTAGTTAAATAGATAAAAAAAAGTCAATCTCTTGATGATCTTATTGTATCGTTGTGAATCTTTGATAGATATGGATTACACTGTGATATATTTTGAGTTTTATTCTTTCTCTTGTATGAGTGATCAGCAAACGGAGTTCAAGGAAGTAAAGCAGAAACTTGCGTGTGGTTTAGTATTAGCTCCAAGTTAGAAGCAACACTCCTAGTTGTACAATAATTGATAGTATTTACACTTCATGTAAATTAAAAGTTGAAATGGGGAAGGAACTTCTTATTTTTGGCTGTAAATTGGCTATATAAGTTTCATTTTAGTATTTTGTATAATGTATTTGTTTCAATATGTGTGTGTCTTGATTTAATTAAATATGTATTTGTGTGTTTTTGTAGGATTTGGTATGTATTATTCGTGTTTTTCTCTTATATACACATGTATATTTAAGATCTTTACAAACCATTCTCTTGATAAATGTAATCTATTCTCATTTGTTATGAGTTTGTTATATAAATTTGTGTAATATGTAAATAAATTGGAATCGTAATGTTTTTTTTTCCAATAAGTCAATTCAATACATATCGATTGAAGGTAAACGGGCAACAAGTTGTGCCGCTAGCCCTTTCTAGATGGCAAAACCAATTCTTTTGAAAATAACATTTGTGGATCTAGGAGATATGCCATTAGAATGCATGACCCGTTGGACTCTATTAAGGAGCTCCACCGCCTCTGGTGCGAGAAAACCAAATGTATCGAATGCAAAAGGAACAAACACATGTTGATTTTCTCTACATGCATTCTCGTGCTTTACCACTTTGCACGCAGCGGCTTTCAAAGCGGCGTGCCTAGCTGCGAAACCTCCGCTCCCCAAACTAACGAGAGGAGAGACACCAGTAAGATCCACGCACGCATGCTTCCCTCTCATCCATCCAAAGACCAAAATGTCAGTCGGTCTAAGTGTGGACCTGCCATCCTGCGGGTCCGTCAAAAGGTTCACTTGTCACACCCCGAAAATCAAAGGCGGAAACATTTCCGGGGTGGACTCCACGTTGTGTATCAAATCCAATGTACATAGTAATCACAGTAAACAACCATTACATTACATATATATGAAAGTTTACATTTGTTTCAAAAGTAAAGTTATACAAGATATACATATGCATCATATTAACAAAAGTTGAGACAAGTCTTCTGAGCACTCCGTCTTCACGAAAAGATATCGCCGGATACCTGTCTAACTTGGACCTGAGAATACAAGTGGTTTGAAAATCAGCATAAAGCTGGTGAGTTCATAAGCGATTTTGTTTTATGAAAATGTATCGGTTTCCTTTAGTTTCCGAAAAGGTTTGTTATCCAAGAAAATCCCATATTTTCTTATGTAAAGTTAGTTTAGTTATCATCTGTTACCAATTCAATTACATGTTGTATTTTACCCAAGGAAAATCCCATATTTTCCTAATTGTAAGACCAGTTGTATATCACAAAGTATAGTTTAATACACAAAACTATATATTGAAAATCTTGGGATCACTATCCCGAAAGAGATATACGATAGTTTGACACATATGAAAATACAGATTTAAGATCATGGGACTACCATCCCGGACTAGACATAAGATAATTTGATATATATGAAAATATAGATTGGGAACCATGGGATTATTATCCCGGACAAAATATAGATTTAGATCATGGGGTTATCATCCCGTACTTGATATAGATTGAAATTCATGGGATTACTATCCCGAAATAAATATATATTGAAAACCATGGGATCACTATCCCGGACAAGATATAGGTTTAGACCATGGGATTACTATCCCGTAATAGTTATAGATTCAAAACCATGGGATTACTATCCCGTATAAGATATAGTTAAAAATCATGGGGCAAACATCCCGTACAAGTTATAGATACCATATAAAAAGTAGATACGGAATCGAAACAAAGTCAAAACGATACTGTGAATAAACTTATATTAATACATGTTGTGAGTCGGGTAACCATGCTAATACGACAACGAGACCTCCTTGACGTTTGTCAGACGTCGAAACGATATCCAGAAATTTGTCACCCCAGGCGTGCCCGCCTAACTGTAGCTAGCAGTTAAGGTGTGGGATTGTCAGTCCCGAATAGATCTATTCACAAATTCCACGCTCTCCCTCCAGGAGACTCTGGCTACACTTCCGGGGAGGATTTACTGATCATTCGTAAAGGGTAGTGACTATCTCACAAACTAGTACTAAACTATTCACAAGGTTCTCATACGATATCAACATACAGAAGATTATGAAACGTAATACAGCGAATATAGATACATACAATGAAATTATCTGACAATACATTCAAATGATACGGAGATAAACTGAATCAAACATAGTTTATCTAGTAACTTTATGTAGATATCAGTACATGATAAAACGAATAGTAAAGAACCCCAAATTATTCCCATAATAATTTGATTAGTTTGGTTATTTCCTTAACTAAAATACATTTAGTTGTAATTGATAAATCATTCCTTATGCTCAGCATAATACATAAGGAGTAAAAGAGTTTATAAGTTTGTCAGATATATTTGAAACATATCAATATTATGATTTGAAAACAGTTATAGTTTGCTTGTATCCCCCCCCCCTGAAAACATTGAAAAACACGGAAAAGGGCGTAGGGGTACGAACTCACCGAGCGAGAAATGTGACGATTTGGATGCTAAGAGTTGATCCGGGGCTTGTAAACACACGATGTTCCTAAGTATAATGTAAAGATACACATTTGTATCTAGTTAGGACCTAGATTGATTATTTGATAGGGACAATTGCTTCTAGTCGCGAAAACACCCCGATACAAGTGTTTGGAGGGACCCGGGTGACATTTAGGGACACATATAGTTAGGATATTGAATTGGGACATCAAAGGAACACTCCTTAGCGAGTTTATGGCCACATGAGCCTCTACCCATGATTTTACGGCCGTAAACTCATGGTGGGGTGAGTTATGGCACAAAATGGCTTGTAACACTTAAGGACATTTTTCTAGGTTTGGTTCAAAGGCTTGGAATGGATTTAAAACATCAAAATGACTTATTTATGGGAGTTTACGGCCTAACATAGGCTCCTGGCTGTAAACTCCTAAATATCCAAGAAAAATGTGCTAAATGATGCTAAAACAAATCACATGTGATTGGAAAATATGTTTCAAGGCTTTACTTGCATTTTCTTGATGTTTTCAAAAGGTTTTTGGAGTTTACGGCCTATGAGACCCCTCTCATGGCCATAAACTCTCTTAGAGAGTAAATCCATGTGTTTTAAAGCCAAAAACTTGTTTGTAAGGACTTATAAAATTCATTCCACGGCTTTAGGGGTGTTATAGGGGCTTTTTGACACTTTAAAATGAACTTACACCAAGTTTTAAGGAGTTTACGGCCCAAGCTCTTGCCTTGGCCGTAAACTCACAATAACCCCTCAAAAGTTATGTTTCAAGTGTCCAAATGCTAAAACCAAGATTCTATAATTCATATCTAAGCCTTATTAGTGATTTGGAAGGGTTTAAGGTCAAGAAAACCCCATAAATATGAGTTTACGGCCCAAGCTTGTGCCTTGGCCGTAAACTCCTTCAAATCCATCAAAATCCATGTTTAAATTGTTATAAGTCCTTTCCATGAAGTCATTTAGCCATATCTAAAGTCCATTTGTGTTTAGGAAGGGTTTTAGGGCTTAGAAACCCCATTTACACGAGTTTATGGCCCAAGCTTGTGCCTTGTCCGTAAACTCCTTAAAATGACTCAAAATCCAAATTTAAAATGTTACAAGTCCATTCCACGATGCCATCTAGCCATATCTAAGGTCCAATAGTGTTTAGGAAGGGTTTTTGTGCTCCAAAACCCATGTTATATGAGTTTACGGCCTAGGATGGTTCCATGGCGTAAACTCATGAATATGGTCCTAATTCATGCTTTGAACTCGAATTTGAAAGCTAGGGATGATACATAACAAGCTAGGGGAAGTACCTCAAAGATTTGGAGTCTAAAATTGATGATTTGGACCCTTAAACTTGGATTTTAGGAGAGAGGTTAGAGAGAGAGTAGAGAGAGGAAGAAAAAGCTTCAAATGAGTGCTTAGATCACTTTAAATAGTGTCTAGGTTTTGGACACGGTGGAATTCTACCCGATACCGACGTTAAATGGGGCTTTTGGTCGCACCCGATTAAGTTTCCGTCACCCGGCGGGGACGTTTCTAAAACTTATGAAATAATTATTTTGGGATAATTACATGAGTTCCTAAGTGGTTTAGACACTCATTAAATTATAATAAACATATAAGTTTAAATAATTTAGCCCAAAGTGAAAACTGAACGAATTTGATAACGGCGAATTTTTCGGGTAGAACGGGTTTTGGCGATGAACAACTTCGGGTTGTTACATCACTGGCGCTTCTTTCTTCACAGATATACCACCACGCCGACAAGCATCAAAGAGAACATCCTGAACCACATCATGTCTATACTTGAAACCAGGGAGCTCTCTACAATGAACCGTGTGTTCCCTAAAGTTATCCAAACATGCCTTGCGACAAACTGGGCATATCTCGTCAATTGGGAATATGGGAATCATGAGGCGGAATTTCAATTTAGAAATGTTAAATTTATTAATTTGTTAAACCTTGATTATTAAATTAAAAATTGACACATATATAACGAATGTTTATGAGATATATGAAGAATTGAAGATTTATACATAATATGTGTCCAAGTTTGTTATATATATATATATATATATATATATATATATATATATATATATATATATATATATATATATATATATATATTTATAATTGGCAATTGAAACTGTTAAATGTAATGGAACATTAAATGCAAAGTAATAACAAAATTCTCATTTTATTGTATAAAGTGAATGGTAATTAATGATTCCTTAATCTGTGTGTTTTTTTGTCTCTGGACAATAATTTTGGGACGAGGGAGTATATATTTAGTGTTGTTACGTAATTTTTATTATATAATTTATATATATTGCGATTACACGACTAATTTGGATTTTTTGAAGTAGCATATGGCACTAAAAATATATATAATCTTATAAACATTTTTCACAATAATAATTACAATATATTTTTTTTATATATTTACTGATCGTGATGTATACCTCGATTTTCGTGTCCTCATATTGGTTCAAATAATTTTTTTAAAAGTGTCTGCTTAATATTTTGGTCGTGTTGATTCCAAAAATGAAGACGAAACTTAATTTTGTTATATTGATCTTCGTGAAATGACATTTAAAGTTTGGTGTTTAATTAAGATGAAAACGTTTGATTTTGACTTTTATAAATATTTTTATCAAAAATATTTCAAATATGAAATTAAATATTAGGCTATAGTCTGAATGCAAAAATGTCTTAGGAATTTCCATTTGAGGTGTGCAAGTCCCTCAACATATAGAAACGGTTTTATCGGTTTTAAGTTGATTTTGGATTCTTAAAACGATTGAATCTTTTGTATAAGAGCTCTGTTTTGGACGTTCTTTATATTTTCGAAAACATGAATACACATACTATGACACTACAGTGTTTGTATTGCTCAAAACTGTTTAATACAAAATTTCAGTTTTTCAGACGCATTCCTATGGTTGCAGTTTGAGCTGTTCGATTCGTTTTCCAGATTACATATTTGGAAGTATGATACCATCTGGTATCTTATAGTAGTTGATATAAACTCATATATTTTACATTAGATGCAGTAAAACTCAATGAACCAATTTACCAAGAGACTTACTGTAAACTTGACCGTTCACCGTCTTTGACCTAAATTTCGAGATGCCACATTACCTCCCCGTTAAGGGAAGTTTGTTCCGAAATTATTTTGCTCTAAAATATTTTGTTTAGATATCATTTTGCTCTACTAGTATTTCACTCTAGTAGTGGAAGGAGCAACACTGAAAAAAATGTGTATACATTTGTTTCATTTGATCCTCATGTTTCCAAGTAAACTCCAACTCTCTACAAGAGTTCCATCGGGAATTTACTATAGCTATTTGGCTCTGTTTGAGGCTTTTGATTTCTCGATCCACGATCTCCACCGATTCCTTCACGAAATGAAGCTTAGTGTTGACATGGTTCTCGTCAAAAGGAAAGACAAGGTTCTTATTAGAGAGTCATTTTTTTTTTGAGATTTCCCATGTGGGAGGTGTCATGAACTTTGATGAGTTCTTAAGGTAAATTTAGTTTATAAACCACCGGACCCACCCTTGCTAAAATTTAAATAGGTTCGATGTAACGGGTTTTAGTTTACCTCGTTTTACAAATCTAATGACACCTTTCTATATTGCGACATTTAGTAGGAGACAATCTTTTGTTTTGAATTCTAATTGTTTGCGTCTTATGCTGTCATAGCTTTTTCTAACGACTATGTGTAGCATTTAATCATTCCTTTATTTCAATGATCCTCTTCATTGTTTAATGAATGGTCTCAGGACTAGTGAGTAGAGCATCAATAACATTCCTTTGGGTTAACTAGGTATCTCTGAATTCTGCCCAACACATCAGAGTACAACACTTACGTCCATATAAGGCCTCGAATGGTGCGACATTTATACTAGTGTTATAACGATTATTATATGGAAACTTAGCTAGTGGTGAGTACAAATTCTATGAATTGCTGAAGTATATTGCCCAAGCACGGGGCATGTATTATAAAGTTTATATATTTCCTTCACTCTGGTCAATTATTTGAGGATGGCAAGTTGTATTCATATCAAGTTTGGTTCCTATGAACCATTATAGTGACTGACAAAATTTGGAAGTGAATCTACTATATCGGTCTGAGATAATAGATATTGGCACACCATTTAGTCTGAATATTTCCATGAAATAGGTCCTGGTGAGTTTCTCCATCTTATCGGTTTCTTTGATAGCTAGGAAATGAACAGACTTAATCGAATGGTCAACCACTACTCATATGGTTTTAAAGCCGCTTGATATTCTTGGCAACTTCGTTATGAAGTCCACAGTTATTTGTGCCAACTTCCATTCTAGGATTAGTTGTTGTTGTAGTAGACCAAATTGCTTTTTGGTATCCTGTATTAACTTTGGAGAAAGTTAAGCATTTACTAACATGGTAGGCAATCGTTGCCTTCATGTGGAGCCACCAATAAAGCTTCTTAAGATTGAAATACATCTTATTTGATTTGAGAAATATTGAGTACCTCGATATATGAGCTTCGTTTAGGACTAGAATCATGACTTCACACAACTCTAAGTCATAGGCAGTGTAGTTGTTCTTGTTTGGCTTGAGTTGTCTGGACGTATATGCAATGACTTTATTCTTTTGTATCAGCATGCATCCCAACCCTAGAATACTACAAAGTCTTTTGTTCCAACTGGAAGAGAAAATTTTGGTGCAATGCATAAGAATTGTTTCAATTTATGGAAGGCAGACTCTTGCCTATTTCCCCAATAGAAATTTTTGATCCTTCTAGGTTAGAGTGGTGAGAGGATCGACTATTTTGGAGAAATTCTCGATAGATCTTCGGTAATAGTCTGCAAGCCCTAAAAATTGGCATACTTCGGTTGGTGTCATTGGTCTATCCGAATGGCATGACCAAAAACTCTTAGTGACTGTACCGAGTCCTGAATGTTGTATTCGGAATGTCTACTCCTTGGATTTTGAGTTGATGATAGTCGGATATTATATTGATCTTTGAGTAGTATCAGGATCCTTGTAGCTGGTAGAACATGTCATTAATCCTAGGAAGTGGATATCGCTTCTTGATGGCAAGTTTGTTCAAATCTCGACAGTCGATGAATGTCCTGAATGATCCATCCTTCTATTTGACAAACAATACTAGAGCGCCTCGTGGAGATAAACTTGGCCGGATAAAGCCTTGGTCAAGAAGTTCTTGGAGTTGACTGGATAGTTCTTGTATTTCCAATGAAGCCAAACGATAAGTAGATATTGCCACTGGTGCTGCACTCGGGATCAGGTCAGTTCGAAACTCGACCAGTCTGACTGGAGGTACCCTAGGTAGCTCTTCTAGAAGTATGTCCGGGTAGTCGTACACTTGCAATATATCTTTGATTCACTTACCCTTGTATTGCATATCCACCACGTGGGCCAAGAAAGTGAAGCATTTCTTCTACAAACACCTTCTTTGCCTTCCTGAAAGTGAGGACTCTTAGGTCCTTTCGTGATTTTCCTCTATAAATCATGAGGGATTTTTTGTTTGGTAAAGGTAATCAATCAAATTTTTCATAACATAAGATATCTGCTTGATGAATAGATAACACATCCATTCCGATGATCACATTGAAACTTCCGATGTTCATGGGTATTAGGTTGACGTGAAAGACGTGGTTATTCTTAGTGAGAAGATAATTTATGAGTATTTCTAAGGTGCTTTCTAATTGGTCGTTTGCTACTTCTACCATGTAAGATTTGTTAAGTTTGCATGATTTATGGTTAATCATCCTTCTAAACTTATGGGAAAATAAAGCTTCTATCGGCACCAATATCGAATAGTACATAAGCATAAATATTGTTGATATGAAATGTACTAGTAACCACTGTTGGTTCTTGACGAGCATCTTCAACACCTATCAAGAGTTCTCTTCCTTTGCCACCATGATTCTTTAGTTTTGGGTAGTCCTTCTTAAAATGCCCTGGTTGATTGCACTCGAAGCAACTTTGGCTTCTTTCTACATAGGTGGTTAAGGTTATGTAGTTCGTGACCTTTCAACAAAACTTAGAGGTGTGACCTATCAAGTTAAAGATGTTGCAGTCCATGCAATCTCTAATTTGGTGGAAATTGCACTTGTTGTAGTAACATAAAGTCCTAGAGTAGGGATTTGGTTGAGTGGAAGTGTTTATGATTACGGTGTATACAACCATAGGTTTTGGACTAGGTTTGTGATGCTTGAAGTTGTCCTTTGACTTGCCATGGAAATTCCTTCTTGTACTCATAGCCTAGTTCTATCCTTGTTTGGGGGTCTTGGTACCCCGACAGATACTTTGTTCATTCAATTGATAGGTCAATTGCTTAACATTGTCAAAGGTAGTGGGTCTAGATGCAGTAACCAAACCTTGAACTGGTGGAGCAGATCCCCATATTCCGGGTTCACCATTCCCGGGAAAAGGTTTACGAGGTCGTTAAATTAGAAGGTATAAGCAATCACCTCCATTCCTATCACGGTAAGGTTCCAATTTATAGAGAGTGATCAGTTACAGAAATCCTATATATTTCTAATTTATAGAGAAAGGATTGAAATCCTACTGATTTTAAACGATAAAGAGAGAATTGAAATCCTACCAATTTCAAACAATAGAGAGAGAATTAAAATTCTACATATTTCAAACGATAGAGAGAGAAGTTTGGAGATTACTGAATGATCGATGGAGTACTATCGTCTTCTTTGCTACGACGATAGCGGAACCATTCATTACTTGCTTTTCTTTGGGTTTAGTCAAAATAGGAAATCTAAACATTATTATAGATTTAAAGGTAATTTTAAAATGTATATGTTTTTCTAGGGTTGATATAAGGTTTCTAAAGTACTAGGTTTCTGCAGTGAATTTTGATAACATCCTTTAATCTCTAAAACTTGCAACCATTGTAGTCTGTCAAACTCTATGATCAAGGTTAGTTGTGCACTGGCCTGACCATAAGTAACATAGGCATAGGTTCCGGGTTTCGTTATGGTATGGCTTATATACGATACTAACCTTAGTTGAGGTGTTTGACATAAAGGATCGAGTTGGTAGTTTTAGTTGGAGGCGTGTTAGAACTTTATTACGCATTCTCAACGCGGATCAGAATATATATAACTCTTATATATTATTGTTGGTGAGGTTTGCAGTATTATTAAATTTATTTTTGTACTCCAAGACTACCAAGTACAGACGAGGGGAAAACAAGAAACAACGAAGGACATTTCCATTTTAGCAATTAAGTCGTTCTGAAATACAACAACCCAAGCGGTATTTTAAACCAGATTTCATGTACCGCAAGTAGCCAACAAGTAGTGTAATTAATATAATAATACTTTTATTAGAAGCTAGTTGCTATAGTTGTATTCCTCTTCCGAGGATACGAGTTCTTCATAGCCAATTTAGCTCTTATACCAATCTCTCACACCCCCCGGCCAAGGCGGCGGAACAAGTCGGGTTGTGTGACTAAGTTCATGGATCAAATGTAAACTGAATATATAGCACAAGTACAACAATAAACAAAATAACATTTATGTTCCTTCTTGATATTTGAATACAATCTTTTTACATATAATAATAATACATGAATTGCCTTAACAGATAGGCATATGATACAACAACAAGTAAACTAGGTCACCTATATTTGAATCCATCTTGAATGTATGTTTAGTAGTTTCCTGAGAATACATGTAGTTTTGAGGGTCAACACAAGGTTGGTGAGTGTTATAGGTTTTTTGTTTGCAACAGTAATACTTTTAAAAAGTCTAAAAACTTTATTATCTTTGTATGAATAACAAAAGTTGAACCGTGTTTGCAATGCATTTTTAAAAGTAAAAATGTATCTTTGTATAAGTAAATCCATACTTAAAAACCGTGTTTGCAAAGAATCTTTGAATATCCTTGAAAACCAAACTGTACTGGTACATAAGTAATTCCATACTTAAAAAAGTTTTAAAAGAACCAAACCCATGGTTGTAATGAGAGAGAGAGATATTCTAGTTAATTTTTATAATGAGTCCTATAACCGAGTTATGTGACTTAGTGTACCCCCTACAACGCTTCATTGGACGTTGTAGTAAAATTTGTAGACACCTATCACCCCGCTTCGATTGATCGGTCGAGAAATTTAGCTAGCAACCGTAGGTGGGGATGTCAACCACGTATAGATCTATACATATGTATCTTGCTTCAAAGTTTAACGATTATAGCAGTGTGGGTATGCTAAGTATTTAAACTCAACTAATGAATAACGCCTCACCAAAAATCCCTTAACAAAAAAGTTTGTGAATAGCTCTCATCCCTAACTTAATTGTGATTAAATCACTAGGCATAATTAATATCGTTGTATCAGGTTTATAAAAGTCAAGTATGTTTAACATATATGTAAAACTGTAATGTGCTCGCTTTCATAGAAATGAATGTTTCAAATTAATGAAGATATGTACATGTATAAACGTGGTATACTTAAACGTATAAATATAATTTTTCAATAATAGCTTGAATCCTTGAAATACTACATAGTTTCATAATGTATTTGTTATAATATGAAATGTCACATAAAAATCATATAATTTTGTATTGTGTAGTATTTGTTATGTGAAATGGTTATTTCACGATAAAATATTCATAATATGTATATGGAAAATTTATACTACATTATTCGTAACAATATGGTAAATTATTAAATAATAATATTTTAATAATCTAGGTTTATTGTATTTATCATAAAAGGTAATTGGTTTCTATAAACAAAATACATTGACACATGAGTCCCACAGACCCCCCCCCCCCCCCCCCCCCCCCCCAATAATCAAAATATATTAAAGGACCCGTCAGCACTCACCCTTGAAGCGTGAGTTCGAGTTGTACGAATTCAGATTCTTTTGAGAAACTTGTCGTGAGAGACCCTTAATCCACCATTCTGAACTTTTAAAAACACTTGGGACCATTTCTTAACAAATATAAATTATTGGCGGTTGTTTGGTTATTTAATTAACCCAAATTGGACTGATTTTGTTAAAATAATTCAAGGGAGGGACTAATTTTGTAACTTGACCAAACTATAGGGGCTGGTATGTAACTTTTGGAGTAAGTGGGGCTTTTTTCATAAAAAAAATTACCAAATCAGGGGTTGATTTAAACAAATGGACTCAAGGATTGGGGTTTGGACTGATTTTGAATAAAGGTTTAATAGTAGGGGCAATTTGGTCATTTCCTAATTAAATTAACTTAGGGCTTAAATTTTTGCCCCCGTCTTATGTTTTGATCAGGATAATAGAAGGAACAGACGAACGCAATGGGCAAGTCGACTGAAAGGAACACGAAGCGGTAAAGGTAGTCACGAAGATGGAGGTCCAATGGATGTCGGTCGTTTGAGGAAGTGTCTCCGGAGTCCACGAGTCCGAAGCATCGAGTTCATGCACCGTCTCGTCCGTCTGAGAGTTGCGAAGCAAGGACTCGATGGCTGCTGATCTTTGGTCGATCGATTCGAAATCGGTGATGGCCTCCGGGGTTCGACTTAGGACGAAGAAGGGGAAGGGGAAAGAAGCAGCGACGCTTCTGTGGAGTTGGCGAAAGGGTGTGAGAAGCGAGGGCAAAGGAGGTCTCGGTCTTTGGCCGGTTGCGATGGGCGTTAACAGGCGCAGATCAAGGGGGGTTTGGGACTTATGCTCGGAGGAAGATGAAGAAAATCGTGGTTTAGTTGCGGTCATCGATCATCAACAGGTAAAAGAAAATTATGTTTCTCCTTTTTGTTTTTGTTTGACTGCTTGATAGAAATCAAATAAAGGAATTTGTGTTTGGTTTTGGTCTTTGATTGCAGGGAAAGAAGATAGATCAACACAGTGTTCTCTGGGATGTTTGGTTGCTTCATTTGACAGAAAAGAGAAGGAAAAATAAAGGTGGTGATCTTTTCTTTGATTGGTGTGTTTCATTTGATTGAGCTTATTAGTTAAATAGATAAAAAAAAAAAATAATAATAATATTAAAAAAAAAAAAAAATCAATCTCTTTATGATCTTATTGTATCGTTGTGAATCTTTGATAAATATGGATTGCACTGTGATATATTTTGAGTGTTACTCTTTCTCTTGTATGAGTGATCAGCAGATGGAGTGCTAGGAAGGAAAGCAGAAACGTGCGTGTGGTTTAGTATTAGCTCCAAGTTAGAAGCAACACTCCTAGTTGTACAATAATTGATAATATTTACACTTCATGTAAATTAAAAGTTGAAATGGGGAAGAAACTTCTTATTTTTAGCTGTAAATTGGCTATATAATTTTCATTGTAGTATTTTGTATAATGTATATGTTTTAATATGTGTGTATTGATTTAATTAAATATGTATTTGTGTGTATTTGGTATGTATTATTGGTGTTTTCCTCTTGTATACACATGTATATTAAAGATCTTTACAAACCATTCTCTTGATAAATGTAATCTATTTTAATTTTTATGAGTTTGTTTCATAAATTTGTGTAATATATATATATATATATATATATATATATATATATATATATATATATATATATATATATATATATATATATATTGAAATCTTATGTTTGTAATGTAAAATTTATTATTTTGTTAAACCTTGATTGTTAAACTAAAATTTAACATATATATAACCAATGTTTATGAGATATTTGAAGAATTGAGGATTTATACATAATAAGTGTCCAAGTTTGTTATACATATTATTAATTGGTATTTGGAAATGTTACATGTCATATATATATATATATATATATATATATATATATATATATTTTGTTGTGTAGTAATTTTTTATTAAATAATTTATATACATTGTGATTACACAACTAATTTGGATCATTTGAAGTCGACACAAAATATATATGCATATATAGTGACCTTGTCATTATATATCTTATAAACATTTTTCGCAATAATAACTACAATATATTTTTGGGTTATTATTACTGTAACCCACCAAACTTTAGTATATTGGTTTAAATGGTTCCCCATGAATATATTTTTTGCATTTAAATGCACGAATTTGTGTTTTTCCGTTTTAAAAGGTCATTATCAAAAAGTTTAAGAGGTCATCCGATGAAACCCTTCCTAATGATCGATTTTGATATGTCATGTGGCATTTGGTTAACTAAAATAATCCAAACTACTCCAGATATTACTGCAATTCATCTCATGAGATTGAGTTTGAAGACATTTGTTCCCGTAATAAAAAAAAACAATCAAAACAAAGATAAACCTCAGTCAAAATCAAAATAAAAAAAAAAAAAAAACAATCAAAACATATTACATATTAACAAAGAAAACAGACAGAAGTAAGAGTCATATAGGTTACCTCTAAGTCGAAAAATTTGAGGAAGAATCAAGATTTGGGTACAGAGAGCTTGAAGCTAAAAACCCCAGCAATCGCAACCCTTAGTTTCTTGTTTACATCGGGATTTAGATCTCTGATGGACATCGGCTCACCATACAACAGTGGCTGCTCGCTATCTCTAAAAGCCATCAGCACAAATCCCTTGTAGAACTATGACTCTTGAATCACTACAACCAGTTTCACATCTACCCCAAGGAAATTGAAATTCACTCATGAACAAAGAAACATTAACCGCTTGTAAAAGCAAGTCATGGATTGATTAGAAAGGGGGGTTTCTTTTCCTTGGATAATTTTTGAAGCTATTATAACATCAAGTAATCAAGTCATCTATTGCATTATGATCGAACATAAAAAGATGATTCACGGGAACGATTCAACATCGGAAACTCCAAACAAATCGCAAAGTTCATCACCTGTACGTGATGAAAAATCAAGAATATCCAAAATATCCAGAAAATCGAGAGGATCGACAACGTCTCAATCAAAAGAATTCTGACATCGTGAAAATCAAAAAATTGACTGAGAGAAACATATTGAAAAAAAATATACCTTTGCCATCAAAACATATTGAACTCCTATGTCTTCATCACCGATCACCACCGATTCACAAACGTTGACAGAGAGAAAAGTAGCCTCGGTCAATAAGAAACCACTGCTCTCGTCAAATCTATGACCACCGGCAAAACCAATTCCGAAGAAAGAAAGCAAACAAGTTTTTTCAAACAATCCACCATTGTTTATCCTTGCGGGCTTTCTGGTAGTGGTCGTGGTTCTACGGAAGATTTATGCAGCCGTTGTCGGTGGGTCTTTAGATATTGATATCATCAGAGACTAGACAATGGTTTTTGGAGAGTGTGTTGGTATAATAAGAGTTTACTGTCATAGTAGTAGTAACTGGAATGTAGCTGGAGGGGGAATACAATGAAGAAGCACTACGAAGCGACGATTATGAAGATAAATATCACTTTATTGGTGGACATACTACATTTAGGTAGTGAGAAGTCAACAAAAGTATAGCAAAGAACAACGTAGGCCCATAAGATTTTAAAAAGAAAAATAAAAAGTCAAATAAGCTCATTGTAACCGGTAAAACCTGTTTAAAATGTAGCCTATCCCTTTATTAGCAAGTAAAACACAAGTTTGTGCTCTTCAAATGCAAAAAATAGTCATGAGGGGCCACTTAAACCAATATACTAAAGTTTCTGGGCTAGAGTGACAATAATCCTATATTTTTTATATATTTATTTATCGTGATCTATACCTCGATTTTAGCAATTAAGTTGTTCTGAAATCCAACAACCCAAGCGACCTTTCTAAACCAGATTCCCTATACTGTAAGCAGCCAAGAATTAGTGTAATTAATAATAATAATACTTTTATTAGAATCTATTTTCCATAGTTGTATTCCTCTTCCGAGGATACGAGATTTCTATAGCCAATTTAGCTCTTATACCTATCTCTCACACCCCCGAGCGAGGCGGCTGAACAAGTCGGGCTGTGCGACTAAGTTCATGGATCAACTATAAAATGAATATATAGCACAAGTACAATAATAAATAAAATAGCATTTATGTTCCATATTGATATTTGAATACAAACTTTTTACATATAATAATACTACATGAATTGCCTTAACAGATATGCATATGATACAAAAACAAGTAAACTAAGACATCTGTATTCCATTCCATCTTGAATGTCTGTTTAGTAGTTTCCTGAGAATACATGTAATTTTGAGGGTCAACACAAGGTTGGTGAGTATTAAAGGTTTTCTGCTAACAATAATAATACTTTTAAAAAGTCTAACAAGTATTATCATTGTATGAATAATAATAGTTGAACCGTGTTTGCAATGAGTTTTTAAAAGTCAAAATGTATCTTTGTATAAGTAAATCCATACTTAAAAACCGTGTTTGCAAAGAATCTTTAAATATCCTTGAAAACCAAACTATACTGGTACATAAGTAATTCCATACTTTATAAAGTTTTAAAAACAACCAAACCCATGGTTTAAGTGAGATAGAGATATTCTAGTTAACTTTTATAATGAGTCCTACAACAAAGCTAGGTGACTTAGTGTACCCCCTACAACGCTTCATTGGACGTTGTAGTAAAATTACTAGACACCTATACCCTGCTTTGATTGATCGGTCGAGGATTTTAGCTAGCAACCGCAGGTAGGGATGTCAACCACGTATATATATATATATATATATATATATCAAGGTTGTAAAAATCGCTTGATGGTAGCTCGACGGTGGACTGGTGCTAAAGGATTAATCGGTCTTGGCGGGGATTAATCGGGGACCATAAATTATTAATAAAATATTAAAATTAATTAAATATTAATATATCTTAAGAAAAAACAAGTACTTCAAAATTAGATAATAAGAAAAATTGTAATTTGGAAATTTGGAAATACGAAATAATGAACATTTTGGTATAATATTTGAAAATTTGAAAATTTGAAAATTTGAAATTTTTGGAGTAAAAAAAGAAAGTTGGTTTTTTGAATTTTTTTTTTTAAATTTTAAAATTTTTTGACATTTTTTTTTGACTTTTTTGACTTTTGTTGACTGATTAATCCCGCCAAGGCCGATTAATCCCGCCAAACCCGATTAATCCTAAATTTCCGATTAATGCCCTAATCCTCGACGGTTGGAGAACGCCAAACGATTAATCCACGATTAATCACCGATTAATACCGATTTCTGCAACCATGATATATATATATATATATATATATATATATATATATATATATATATATATATATATCTTGCTTCGAAGATTAACGGTTATAGTAGTGTGGGTATGCTAAGTGTTTAAACTCAATTAATGAATAACACCTCACTAAAACGCCATTAACTAAAAAGTTTATGAATGGCTCTCAGCCCTAACTTAATTGTGTTTAACTCACTAGGCATAATTAATATCGTTGTATCAGGTTTATAAAACTTGAGTATGTTTGACATATATGTAACACTATAATGTGCTCGCTTTTATAGAAATGAATGTTTCAAATTAATGAAGATATGTACATGTATAAACGTGGTATGCATAAACATATAAATGAACATGTTTAATAATAGCTTGAATCCTTGAAATATTACATATTTTCCTAACGTACTGGTTATAATATGCAATGTCACATAAAAAACATATAAGTTTTTTATTGTGTAGTATTTGTTATGTGAAATGGTTATTTCACGATAAAATATCCATAATATGTATATGGAAAATTTATACTAGTTTATTCGTAACAATATGGTGAATTGTTAAATAATATATTTTTATAAACTAGGTTTATTGTATTTTGCATAAAAGGTAATTGGTTTATATAAACAAAATTTATTGACACATGTGTCCCCCCCCCCCCCCCCCCCCCCCCATTTAATCAAAATATTAAAAAGGGTCGAAAGCACTCACCATGGAAGCGTGAGTTTGAGTTGTATGAATTCAGATTCTTTTGAGAAACATGTCGTGAGAGACCCCTAATCCATCATTCTTGAACTTTTAAATACTCATGGGACTGTTTGTTAACAAATATAAACTATTGGGGGGTTGTTTGGTTATTTAATTAACCCAAACTGGATTGATTTTGTTAAAATAATTCAAGGGAGGGACTAATTTTGTAAGTTGAACAAACTATAGGGGATGGTATGCAACTTTTTGAGTAAATGGGGCTGTTTTTATAAAAAAATTCCCAATGAGGGGTTGACTTAAACAAATGGATTCAAGGATTGGGGTTTGGACTGATTTTGAATAACGGTTTAATAGTAGGGGCAATTTGGTCATTTCCTAGTTAATTTAGGGCTTAAATTTTTTTCCCCCGTCTTATGTTTTAATCAGGATAATAGAAGGAACAGACGAACGCAATGGGCAAGTCGATTGAAAAGAACACGAAGCGGTCAAGGTAGTCACGAAGATGGAGGTCCGATGGATGTCGGTCGTTTACAGGCTGAGGAAGTGTCTCCGGAGTCCACGAGTCCGAAGCACCGAGTTCGTGCTCCGTCTCGTCCGGCTGTGAGTTGCGAAGGAAGGAGACTCGATGGCTGCTGATCTTTCGTCGATCGATTCGAAATCGGTGATGGCCTCCGGCGTACGACATAGGCCGAAGAAGGGGAAGGGGAAAGAAGCAGCGACGCTTCTGTGGAGTTGGCGAAAGAGAGTGAGAAGCGAGGGCAAAGGAGGTCTCGGTCTTTGGCCGGTCGCGAAGGGCGTTAACAGGGTGTTTGGGGGTTATGCTCGGAGGAAGATGAACAGAAGCATGGTTTAGTAGCGCTCATCGATCATAAACAGGTAAAAGAAAATAATTTTTTTTCCTTTTTGTTTTTGTTTGACTGCTTGATAGAAATCAAAGGAAGGAATTTGTGTTAGGTTTTGGTCTTTGATTGCAGGGAAAGAAGATAGATCAACACAATGATCTCTGGGATATTTGGTTGCTTCATTTCACAGAAAAGTGAAGGAAGAATAAAGGTGATGATCTTTTGTTTGATTGGGTATGTTTCATTTGATTGAGCTTATTTGTTAAATAGATAAAAAAAAATCAATCTCTTGATGATCGTATTGTATCGTTGTGAATCTTTGATAAATATGGTTTGCACTGTGATGTATTTTGAGTGATCAGCAAACGGAGTTCAAGGAAGTAAAGCAGAAACTTGCGTGTGGTTTAGTATTAGCTCCAAGTTAGAAGCAACACTCCTAGTTGTACAATAATTGATAGTATTTACACTTCATGTAAATTAAAAGTTGAAATGGGGAAGGAACTTCTTATTTTTGGCTGTAAATTGGCTATATAAGTTTCATTTTAGTATTTTGTATAATGTATTTGTTTCAATATGTGTGTGTCTTGATTTAATTAAATATGTATTTGTGTGTTTTTGTAGGATTTGGTATGTATTATTGGTGTTTTCCTCTTGTATACACATGTATATTTAAGATTCTTACAAAATATTTTCTTGATAAATGTAATCTATTTTCATTTGTTATGAGTTTGTTACATAAATTTGTGTAATATGTATATAAATTTAGATCTTTATGTTAGAAATGTAAAATTTATTATTTTGTTAAAACTTGTGTAACACCGTAAGTTTAAAAACAATTTTTCTTTTGAAAACGTATAATTCTCAATACATATTTCACAAAACGTCATCTATTAAAATCATGAAACATAGCTCCACGTTTAATAAAATAGTAATCGAGGATCCTCCTAAGTCTTTCTTTGGTGTGTACAATTAATTCGGTGTCATCTTGTGATCATTAGAAGAAAACCTGAAACAGATAACACATAGCACAGTAAGCACGAAGCTTAGCGAGTTCCCCAAAATACTACACATAAAACATATTAGTCACTCGAGGCTATAACTCTGTGGACCCTATGGTCCTAACTCTGTGAACATTCCGGTTCTAACTCTGTAAACTCTGGAACATACGCAATATAAATCACATAGAAATAATGCAGTGCATCACAATCACATAAATAGCATACAAGATACTCTGTCATATAACTCTAATTAAAGTGTGGTGAGAAGACTCACCTCGGATGAAGAACAGCTCCTATAATCACTGCTGCTACATACCGGACTCTTAACTCTGTGTCAGACCCACAATAAATCTCAATTAGGAGCTAAGTCCAACCTCTCAGTTATTGGGTCTAAAGATAGACCACCTAACAGCCCATTAATGCCCTAAGCCCATTGGGCCCACCAAAGCCCAACAATAAATAGGCCCTCACACGGCCCAATTCCTAACCAAAAAGGCAAGCCCAACCCAAGGGCCCCAAAGCACATATATACACTCCATTAGTCCACGACTCTATTGCATGAAGCCCAAACTCCAGGCCCAACACTCAAGGCCCAAAGCATAACTCAAAAGCCCACAGCAGGAGTTACGCGGGGTGTACCTCCTTTGTATGCTCAACATACTCAAGCGTGCCAGAAACTAATCGGGGACCTCAACCTACTACGCCGCGCGTTCTGAGACTTACACCCAACGTAAGTCCCAGACTTATCCTTCCTCTATTTCTGGTATGAATAGGTTAAGTCATGGGATCATATCGTAGATCTAGGCTCTCTACTACCTCTTAAGTCATAAAGTCAAAACCTTTAAGTCTTTGCGTGGCTATAAAGGTCACCAACCACTTCCAACATATATCATCTTTCCACATTAAGCCCTAATCTCATGCATGACTTAGTCTCAACGTCCAAGATTGGATTTTTATGAACTCACAACGTATAATACACTGAAATAAGGCAGATTCTAGCTTATGGAGGCCATTTGCTCAAAACGTCTCCATCTTGGGACCAGAAACCCTAAAAATTGGTCCAAGAAGCACACAACCATAATAACAAGGAAAGTTCTGAACTTCTGAACTTTTTACCTCCAAGTGAAGCTTCTCCCTCTATAGAATCCATATCCAAGCTTGCACTCCAACTTCTAGTCTTCACAAGAAGCTCCTCTTCTTCTTTACTAACACACAAAGGCACTTTTAGCTCCAAAAACACTCACACCAGCTTAGAATGAAGGTTGGCTCTCTTTTAGGGTTTCACTCACTCAAATGGTGGCTAAGGATAAGGCCATAGCCTTCTTTATATAGGGCTTAAGTCTGAATTAGGGTTTTGCATCTGGGCTGGTTACGCTCATCGTAACTTTGGTAACCCCCGCGTACCTCATGGAGTCCTCGTTTATTATAAGCGAATGAGTAGGCGCATCGTACTTCTTCAGTACGCCCAGCGTACTCCTTTGCAACATTTTCCATTTAGGGGCTTCTCTTGACAATTTGGAGAAGAGGAAGGGTTAAACAGATATACCCAATTTTCGGGATGTTACAATTCTCCCCCACTAGAATTAGATTTCTCCCTCGAAATCGCTCCTTACCATAGATAGATCGAACCCAACTACCCGAGATGCACTACCGTAGGTCCTTAAGCCATACAAAAATCACTTCCACAAATACTCGATCTCACCAAGGTCTCTTGACCCGAAAGGGCAGACCTAACTACCGCTGCAGTACTCAATCTGAGTCTTCAAAGTTTTAAAACTCTTGAGGTTTATCTCCTTGCCAGATCACACTCGAATTATCATCCTGTTAACCGCTTACCGACTAACAGACTCTAAGAATACTCTTCCAATCCTGATTCCCTACTCGATACCGATCGCAATTTTGGAAGGACAGAAAGATCATAATCTCCCCCTTTCTCCAAGACCTACTGCAAGCACCAACATCAGGATTCATCAGAAGGGATGAACCCAAAACTCTAATCTTAAACACCATAACATGATCATGCTCGCTTGGGAATATTCTCTGAATTTTATAAACCCAATAGATGAACCTCATGCTCACCCTTCCCATAAGCAAAAAGGTTTCACCGATTCCCATCTTATAAAAATTGTCTCAACTCTTAGTGACGTACAAGTCACACAGTTCGCTTTCCCTCAAGCGAACACTACACTCTAATGAAGATCGGATCACTCCTGAACTCTGTCGATTACTGCGCATTAGTTCCGTACATCCCGATGCACCTCCCGAACCAAGGCCCTAACCTACTCAGGTCTAAGACATCAGATGACGAACAATACCCCTCACATGGAACCTACCTCTGATTCCAGAATCTCATCATCCAACACACCACCCGGACTCAACTCAACTCGAGAATTTGGGCCGACCTGAAGTTGGAACCACTCTTCCTAAAGACCCACTCAATCCATGACTCGTGACTCGCAACCCATGCGTACTTCACTTATCCAATTCCTTCGGATTGCGATGTCCACAGCTTACTCAGAATATAACGATTCCCGATCATTGAGGAGACCCCAGTCTTGCCCCTGGTACAGCTACCAGGCTCCCAAAAACTCATAAATTAGGGCTAATCAAGCCTAAGACTCTTCTATGTCATGCTCTGATCAAGAGTGCTTCATTGTAACAACCTCTCGCTAACTAGTGCACACTACGGCTCTCCCTAGCATCACGATACCCTCCTCTCTGACTAGTAAGTGCTACAGCTCCCCATGGCATCAAAACACCCTCCTCTCTAACTAGTGAGTACTACGGCTCCCCGTAGCATCACAACATCCTCTCTCTGACTAGTGAGTACTACGACTCCCCGTAGCATCACAACACCCTCTTTTGACTAGTGAGTACTATGGCTCCCCATAGCATCACAACACCCTCTCTATGACTAGTGAGTACTACGACTTCCCGTAGCACCACAACACCCTCTTCTGACTAGTGAGTCTACGGCTCCCCGTAGCATCACAACACCCTCTCTCTGACTAGTGAGTACTACGTCTCCCCGTAGCATCACAACACCCTCTTTGGTTTGGCGAATATCATGGCTTCCCACACTATTGCCACTCCTTCTCGCTATCTGGTGGATACTATAGCTCCCCGTAGTATCACCACACCCCTTTGCACTAACGCATTAACTGCAGCTCTTCACAGTCTCACCCCACTAACTTTTACCACTTCACAATTTCATCCTCATATTGACGCCACACTGCGATCATTACTCATGCTCTGTGGACCATCCATAGATAGGTACCCGCACCTACCCGAATTATGCACATCTAACTGACGACTATCGTCATAACAAAACAACTTTCCTTGCTGCCATCCATTGCCTTAGATAATCCACTTTTCGTCTCAACTCACGACCCCAAAATTATCCGAAACCCAAGACATTAAACTTGGATACATCGATACACCACCCTAGAACCTCACAATGTCCCAAAATTAAGAATATTTTAAATTCTTACTTGAAATATGGATGGATCGTCAATGACTGATAACATATTGATGGCAATCCGAAACTTCTTCCTATTTTGCTCATACCCATGCCAGAATACTCATAATGACTCTGAAATTGGTTACTAATCAACTCCTGCCTTTCCCAAACTGCATAGCTGCCCAACATTGAACCAACATTCCTCAACCAACGAACTACCCTACGAGCCAACCACCTTGATTTCATCATTATAACCTCAAAGAATTTGTATCCACCACAAGGTCTCCGTCCAACGGTCACTTGCCGTGGAGCCATTCATCCTTTACCAAACATATCTCTCATGCATTTTCTCGCTCTGTACCTCACTTCAAACACCAATAACCCTGATCACCTGAGTCCACACCACAGGTCTCTATATCCAGATCTCTAACTGATCTCGGACAGATCTCTGATCCTCTCAACAAAATACCTGGTCCTCTCCCACTTAGGGTTCGAACCATCACCAATTTGTGCACCAACACTCTATCCCTCGGACTGTCTCCACCAGCAACATCGCACCCACTCCCGTAAGGTGCTACGCAACGCTCGATAATCTCCTCGACAGAGACCAAACAACCCCAAATACCCAAATCTCATAGGAAATCCTCAGAACTCCCCATCATGACCGCTTCTAGTCATTTAGAATCTCACATCATACCCTCACTGGACCTCCTAAATGTCCAATATTAATCTTGATTCCTAATCTAGAAATAATGAACTATCATACTCCTCATCCTCGACTCCTCGTCCCACGCTCCGACACGTTCCTTATCATAGGAGCAGAAACCACATTTCCACTCTCTATACACATCAAAGACAATAAGAGTCACCACCCTGATATACTCCTCTTGATCGTCCAACGCTACAGCTATCACATGTGTTACTATACTCCAATAGGGTGTATCTTGGTCCTTGACCATCTCAGTCCCCACTAACAACCTTCTCAAGCTATATCGTTCCCTCGTGATATACCTACTGCGAGATACTCTGATTGAAGATCACCATCAGTGCGATCCCACAAGGCTCACCCCCAACTCAGAAGTCGAAATCTTAACACCTTATCATGTCTCCCTATGGAAACGGAAATAACACCCCTCGGGTCACAGAGGGTGACACCTCTACTATTGGACGGTTACCCAGCTCAGACCGTATTCTTTCATTACGCACTGAACCTACTCATCTCTGAGTCTTGCGACTCTATTGGCATATCACCAACAATCCCTCGGAGCTAACTCGGTTTCCCTATCAAGGGATGCTCCACTAAAACTCGTTCATCCTATCCTCCTGGCCCATATTCTATCTCATCCGATCACAGATTAACCCAAACACGACAGGATAACTGGAAATGCACAAACACTATCCGCTATGAAGCATGGTACTCGAACCATGAAATCACCTCTCGCTCTGCTGCCGGTCATGGTACCCAAACCATGAAATCACCTCTTGATCTGCTACTAATCATGGTACTCGAACCATAACATCACCTCTCGATCTGCTACTAATCTTGGTACTCAAACCATGACATCACCTCTCAATCTGCTACTGATCATGGTACTCAAACCATGACATCACCTTTCGATCTACTACTTAGAACCTCTGGAATACTCCCTGCATCGAGTATGGCTCCTCTGCTTTCAGTGGTACGGGCCCATACTACCTGCCACATCTACCCATGCTCTCTACACGGACCATCCCAGATTCCCTAAGTAGTTGCTCAACCTTCTCTTCACCAATCTCAACATGCGTGCTTGCTCCCCAGCAGAATGCTCTACTCTATCAGCATACTCATCCGACTAAGGCCACTTCCTAGGCTCCTCCTAGGTTCTCACACTTCTCCCCCATCAGCTGCTGAGAAACTCCTTATGATGCCAGTCATCTACCTCTTGAATATCGTTACATTCACTTGGTAGCTGACTCCCATCATCGAGAGTTCCACAAAGCACGAAGCAAGCAGCATTCGGGCGTCGAATAAACACATATAATCCACTCTAGGTGATAACTCCCTAGCTCTACTCATACTCAAATGGTATCACTGAACTCTACAACTCTACCCCTGCGGGTATCTAGCTACTCTCTCGGTAGGCTTCACAATTGCTCATCTAGGTATCTCTCCTAGATTACTCCTCTACCCAAATCCATCTCTACATAGGATTCCTGCTGGATACTCTTACTTAACACATAAGCGAAAGTGCATCCCAGATAACAACAACTCCTAGGCTAAGGCATCACAAATCAGGCCACTCTAGTACTAAAATATGAAATACCTAGCCTATCTCTATCATGCATAATATCTCATAACATATTTCATAACACAAAAGCAATGGTATTTTGGGAAATCACTGTTCAGGCTCTGGCTGATTGTACACACTGCTCTTTCTCGTTTTAGAAAAATCATTTATTTTGAAAGTTTTCCACCATTCCTCCGTTTGAGTCCAGATATACCCGAAGGTGCATCCGAATCCCTCAAACCAAGGCTCCGATACCAACTTGTAACACCGTAAGTGTCAAAAAAAAAATTCTTTTGAAAACGTATAATTTTCAATACATATTTCACAAAACATCATCTATTAAAATCATGAAACATAACACCATGTTTAATAAAATGGTAATCCAGGATCCTCATAAAATTTTCTCTGTTGTGTACAATCAAGCCGGTGCCGTCCCACGATCCTGAGAAGAAAACCTGAAACACATAACAGATAACACGGTAAGCACGAAGCTTAGTGAGTTCCCCAAAATACCACATATAACACATATTATCCACTTGAGGCTATAACTCTGTAGACCCTGTGGTCCTAACTATGTGAACCTTCCGGTTCTAACTCTGTAAACTCTGGAACATACACAACATAAATCACATAGAAATAATGCAGTGCATCACAATCACATAAATAACATACAAGATACTCGGTCATATAACTCTAATTACCACTCTAAGTAAAGTATAGTTAGAAGACTCACATCGTATGAAGAACAGCTCCTATAATCATTGCTGCTATGTATCGGACTCTAACATTGTGCCAAACCCACAATAAATCTCAATTAGGAGCTAAGTCCAACCTCTCACTTATTGAGTCTAAAGATAGACCACCTAACAGCCCATTAATGCCCTAAGCCCATTGGGCCCACCAAACCCAATAATAAATGGGCCATCACACGGCCCAATTCCCAACCAAAAAGGCAAGCCCAACCTAAGGGCCCCAAAGCACATATATACACTTCGCTGGTCCAAGACACTATTGCATGAACCCAAAATCCAGGCCCTACACTCAAGACCCAAAGCATAACTCAAAATCCCACAGAGGGAGTTACACGGGGCATACCTCCTTGGTACGCTTAGTGTACCCAAGCGTTCCAGAAATTGATCGGGGACCTCAACCTACTACGCCGCGCGTTCTAAAACTTATGCCCAACGTAAGCCCCAGACTTATCCTTCCTCTATTTCTGGTATGAATAGGTTAAGTCATGGGCTCATATCGTAGATCTAGGCTCTCTACTACCTCTTAAGTCATAAAGTCAAAACCTTTAAGTCTTTGCGTGGCTATAAAGGTCACCAACCACTTCCAACATATATCATATTTCAACATTAAGCCCTAATCTCATGCATGACTTAGTCTCAACGTCCAACATTGGATTTTTATGAACTCACAACGCATAATACACTGAAATAAGGCAGATTCTAGCTTATGGAGGCCATTTGCTCAAAACGTCTCCATCTTGGGACCAAAAACCCTAAAAATTGGTCCAAGAAGCACACAACCATAATAACAAGGAAAGTTCTGAACTTCTGAACTTTTTACCTCCAAGTGAAGCTTCTCCCTCTATAGAATCCATATCCAAGCTTGCACTCCAACTTCTAGTCTTCACAAGAAGCTCCTCTTCTTCTTTACTAACACACAAAGGCACTTTTAGCTCCAAAAACACTCACACTAGCTTAGAATGAAGGTTGGCTCTCTTTTAGGGTTTCACTCACTCAAATGGTGGCTAAGGATAAGGCCATAGCCTTCTTTATATAGGGCTCAAGTCTGAATTAGGGTTTTGCATCTGGGCTGGTTACGCCCATCGTAACTTTGGTACGCCCCGCGTACCTCATGGAGTCCTCGTTTATTATAAGCGAATGAGTACGCGCAGCGTACTTGTTCAGTACGCCCAACGTACTCCTTTGCAACATTTTCCATTTAGGGGCTTCTCTTGACAATTTGGAGAAGAGGAATGGTTAAACAGATATACCCAATTTCCGGGATGTTACAATTCTCCCCCACTTGAATTAGATTTCTCCCTCGAAATCACTCCTTACCATACATAGATCGGACCCAACTACCCGAGATGCACTACCGTAGGTCCTTAAACCATACAACAATGACTTCCACAAATACTCAATCTCACCAGGGTCTCTTGACCCGAAAGGGCAGACCTAACTGCCGTTGTTGTACTCAATCTGATTATTCAGAGTTTGAGAACTCTTGCAGTCTATCTCCTTGCCAGATCACACTCGAATTATCATCCTGTTAACCGATTACCGACTAACAGACTCTAAGAATACTCTTCCAATCCTGATTCCCTACTCGATCCCGATCACAATTTTGGAAGGACAGAAAGATCATAATCTCCCCATTTCTCCAAGACCTACTGCAAGCACCAACATCATGATTCATCAGAGTGGATGAACCCAAAACTCTAATCTTAAACACCATAACATGATCATGCTCGCTTGGGAATATTCTCTGAATTTTATAAACCCAATAGATGAACCTCATGCTCACCCTTCCCATAAGCAAAAAGGTTTCACCGATTCCCATCTTATAACAATTGTCTCAACTCTTAGTGACGCACAAGTCACACAGTTCGCTTTCCCTCAAGCGAACACTACACTCTAATGAAGATCAGATCACTCCTGAACTCTATCGTTTACTGCGCAATAGTTCCCATGCATCCTGCTGCACCTCCTGAACCAAGGCCCTGACCTACTCAGGTCTAAGACATCAGATGACGAATAGTACCCCTAACATGGAACCAACCTCTAATTCCAGAATCTCATCTCGTCTATCCAACACACCACCTGGACTCAACTCAACTCGAGAGTTTGGGCCGACCCGAAGTTGGGACCACTCGTCCCAAAGACCCACTCAACCCATGACTCGTGACCCACTCTATACATATTTATCTTGCTCTGAAGATTAACGGTTATAGTAGTGTGGGTATGCTAGGTGTTTAAATTCAACTAATGAATAACGCCTCACTAAAAAGTCCTTAACTTAAAAGTTTGTGAATGGCTCTCAGACCTAATTTAATTGTGATTAAGTCACTAGGCATAATTAATATCGTTGTATCAGGTTTATAAAACTTGAGTATGTTTGACATATATGTAAAACTATAATGTGCTCGCTTTTATAGAAATAAATGTTTCAAATTAATGAAGATATGTACATGTATAAACGTGGTATACATAAACATATAAATGAACATGTTTAATAATAGCTTGAATCCTTGAAATACTACACAGTTTCATAACGTACTTGTTATAATATGCAATGTCACATAAAAATCATATAATTTTGTATCGTGTAGTATTTGTTATATGAAATGGTTATTTCACGATAAAATAACCATAATACGTATATAGAAAATTTATACTAGTTTATTCGTAACAATATGATAAATTGTAGAATAATAATATTTTTATAAAGGGTTTAGGTCATTTTTGGTCACTTAACTTTTGGTTTTGTGTTTATTTGGTCACTTAACTATTTTTAAGTTTGCAAAGGTCATCAAACTTTTGACTTTGTGCTCATTTTAGTCACTTAACTTTTGGTTTGGTCACATTTAGTCACTTAACTTTTAGATTTGTGCTCATTTGGTCACCTAACTATTAAAATTTTTGCTCATTTAGTCACCAAACTTTTAAGAAAATTTAAAAGTTTAGTGACTAAATGAGCATAATTTTAAAAGTTAGGTGACTAAATGTGACCAACCAAAAGTTAAGTAACTAAATGAGCACAAAGACAAAAGTTTGATGGCCTTTTAAAACTTAAAAAGAGTTAAGTGACCAAATGAGCACAAAACCAAAAGTTAAGTGACCAAAAATGACCTAAACCCTTTTATAAACTAGGTTTATTATATTTTGCCTAAAAGGTAATTGGTTTGTATAAACAAAATATATTGACACATGCGTCCCCCCCCCCCCCCCCCCAATAATCATAATCTTAAAAAGGGGTCGTAAGCACTCTCCCTTGAAGCGTGAGTCCGAGTTGTACGAAATCAGATTCTTTTGAGAAACTTGTCTTGAGAGACCCCTAATCCACCATTCTTGAACTTAAATACTCTTGGGACCGTTTCTTAACAAATATTAACTATTGGGGGTTGTTTGGTTATTTAGTTAACCTAAATTGGATTGATTTTGTTAAAATAATTCAAGGGAAGGACTAATTTTGTAGCTTGAACAAACTATAAGGGCTGGTATGTAACTCTTTTAGTAAATGGGGCTGTTTCGATAGAAGGAACAGACGAACGCAATGGGCAAGTCGAATGAAAGGAACACGAAGCGGTCAAGGTAGTCACGAAGATGAAGGTTCGATGGATGTCGGTCGTTTACAGGCTGTGGAAGTGTCTCCGTTGTCCTCGAGTCCGAAGCATCGAGTTCGTGCTGCGTCTCGTCCGGCTGTGAGTTGCGACGGAAAGAGACTCGATCGGTGCTGATCATTTGTCGATCGATTCGAAATCGGTGATGGCCTCCGGGGTTCGACTTAGGCCGAAGAAGGGGAAGGGGAAAGAAGCAGCAACGCTTCAGTGGAGTTGGCGAAAGGGAGTGAGAAGCTAGGGAAATAGAGGTCTCGGTCTTTGGCTGGTCGCCACTCGCGAAGGTCATTAACAGGCGCTGATCAAGGGGTGTTTGGGTGTTATGCTCGGTGGAAGATGAAGAGAAGCATGGTCTAGTTGCGGTCATCGATCATCAACAGGGGAATAATATTATTTTTCTCCTTTTTGTTTTTGTTTGACTTCTTGATAGAAATCAAAGGAAGGAATTTGTGTTTGGTTTTGGTCGTTAATTGTAGGGAAAGAAGATAGATCATCACAATGATCTCTGGGATGTTTAGTTTCTTCATTTGATAGAAAAGAGGAGTAATAAAGGTGATATCTTTTCTTTGATTGGGTATGTTTCTTTTGATGATATTATTGTATCGTTGTGAATCTTTGATAAATATGGATTGCATTGTGATATATTTTGAGTGTTATTCTTTCTCTTGTATGGATCAACAGATGGAGTTCAAGGAAGGAAAGCAGAAACTTACGTGTGGTTTAGTATAAGCTCCAAGTTAGAAGCAACACTCCTAGTTGTACAATAATTGATAGTATTTAAACTTCATGTAAATTAAAAGTTGAAATGGGGAACGAACTTCTTATTTTTGGCTATAAATTGGCTATATAGTTTCATTTTAGTATTTTGTATAATGTATTTGTTTCAATATGTGTGTGTATTGATTTAATTAAATATGTATTTGTGTGTATTTGTTTGATTTGGTATGTATTATTGGTGATTTCCTCTTGTATACACATGTATATTTAAGATCTTTACAAACCATTCTCTTGATAAATGTAATCTATTTTCATTTGTTATGAGTTTGTTACATAAACTTGTGCATAAAATCCTTTTGTTAGAAATGTAAAATTTATTATTTTGTTAAACCTTGGTTGTTAAATTAAAAATTGACACATATATAACGAATGTTTATGAGATATATGAAGAATTGAGGATTTATACATAATAAGTGTCCATGTTTGTTATATATACTATTAACTGGTATTTGTGTCCATGTTTGTTATACATATATATATATATATATATATATATATATATATATATATATATATATATATATATATATATATATATATATATACACACACACACACACACACACATATATATATATATATATATATATATATATATATATATATATATATATATATATATGGCTAGGTTCATGTGAGACGCTCTAATTTTGTGAAATCATGAGATGCATTTTTTTATTTATTTTATTTTTTTCAGTTAATTCAAGTTTCGAAAATAATATTTCAAAAAAGAATTTTTTGATTTTCCCATTTATTTTACATTTTAAAATTATTTTTTGAAATATGTACAGTGTAATATTGTATTAGAATATTTCACGTATTTTTAAAAAAAAATGGATTTTTTTTTAATTTTTTTTAGTTAATTCAAGTTCCAAAAATAATATTTAAAAAAAGAATTTTTAGATTTTTCTATTTATTTTCCATTTTGAAATTATTTTTTACAATATGTCAGTGTAATATTCTATTAGATTATTTCACATGTTTAAAAAAAAAAGGGATTTTTTTAGTTAATTAAAATTCCGAAATTAATATTTAAAAAAAAATAATTTTTGGATTTTTCCATTTATTTTGCATTTTAAAATTATTTTTAGATTTGGTCTCACGGTCTCACAAAATTAGAATGGTATATACATATATATATATATATATATATACATATATATATATATATATATATATATATATATATATATATATATATATATATATATATAGTGGCCTTGTCATTATACATCTAATAAACATTTTTCACAATAATAACTACAATATATTTTTGGATTATTATCACTGGAGCCCACCAAACTTTAGTATATCGGTTTAAATGCTTCTTCATGACTATTTTTTGCATTTAAAGGGATGAATTTCTGTTTTACCGTTTTAAAAGGTCATTATCAAAAATATGAAGAGGTCACCTGGTGAGCCCCTTCCTAATGATCAATTTTGATATGCCATGTGGCATTTGGTCAACTAAAATGATCCAAACTACTTCAAATGTTACTGCAATTCATCTCATGAGATTGAGTTTGAAGACATTCGTTCCCGTAATTGACCTCTTTTAAATCAAAATCAAAACAAAGAAAGACCTATATCAAATCAAAATCAAAACAAACAATCAAAACATATTACATATTGATGAAGAAAACATATAGAAGTGAGAGTCATATAGGTTACCTCTGAGTCAAAAAATTTGAGGAAGAATCATGATTTCGGTACAGAGAGCTTGGACCTATGAATCTCAACAACCACAATCCTTAATTTCTTGTTTACATCGGGATTTAGATCTCCGATGGACATCAGCTCACCATACGATGCTGGCTACTCGCTATCTCTAAAATCCATCAGCACAGATCCCTTTTGTAACTATGACTCTAGAATCACTACAAATAGTTTCAGATCTACCCCAAGGAAATTGAAATTCACTCATGAACACTGAAACATTAACCACTCGTAAAAGCAAGCCATGGATTGATTAGAAAGGGGGGTTTCTTTTCCTTGGATAATTTTTAAAGCTAATATAACATCAAGTCATTGATTGCATTATGATCGAACAGAAAAAGATGATTCATCAGAACAATTCAACATCGAAAACTCCAAACAAATCGCAAAGTTCATAACCTATACGTGTATCTAGCAAATCAAGAGGATCAACAACAACTCAATCAAAAGAATTATGACGTCTTGAAATCAATAAATTTGAGAAGAATGATAACAACCCAATCAATGAGATTAAGAAGAATTTCGATTGATTCAGAGGTAGATCATTCCATTTAACTACCCTTTCCATCAAAACATGTTGAAATTCCTATGTCTTCATCACCAATCACCACCGATTCACAAACGTTGACTGAGAGAAAAGTAGCCTCCGTCGATAAGAAACCATTGCTCCCTTCAAATCCACGACCACCGGCGAAACCAATTCCGAAGAAAGACAACAAACAAGTTTCTTCAAACAATCCACCATTATTTATCCATGCGGGCTTTCTGGTAGTGGTCGTGGTTCTATAGAAGATTTATGCAGCCGTTATCATTAGGTCTTCGGATATTGCTATCGTCGGAGACTAGACGATAGTTTTTGGAGAGTGTGTCGGGATAGTAAGAGTTTACTGTCGTAGTACTAGTCACTGGAAAGTAGCTGGAGGGGGAATACGATGAAGAAGCACAACGAAGCAACGACTATGAAGATAAATATCACTTTATCGGTGGCCATACTACATTTAGGTAGTGAGAAGTCAACAAAATTATAGCAAAGAAGCACAACGAAGCAACGACTATAAAGATAAATGTCACTTTCTTAATGTACAGGTTCTAGTAATTCCAAAAATGTAGATGGAATTGAATTTTATTATACTGATCTCCCTGAAATGCCATTTAAAGTTTCGCGTTTAGTTAAGCTGAAAACGTCATATTGTTTACTTATAAATATTTTTATAAAAAATATTTCAATTATGAAATTAAATATTAGGCTATAGTCCGAGTCCAAAAATGCTTTCAGAAACAGTTTTATCAGTTTTAAGGAAATCAGTATTATACTGGTTTTGGATTCTTAAAACCATCGTATCTTTTTCATATGAACTCCGTTTTAGATGTTCTGTATATTTTCGGAGACAGGGAAACACGTAGTATGAGACTACATTGTTTATATCGCTCACAACTGCTTAATAAGAAATTTCAGTTTTTCAGATGTATTCCTATGGTTGCAGTTTGAGCTGTTCGATTCGTTTGCTAGATTGCATGTTTAGAAGTATGATACCATCTATTATCTTATAATAGTTGAAATAAACTAATATATTTTACATTAGATACACTTAAACTCAATGAGTCAATTTACCAAGAGACTTTCTGTGAACTTGACCGTTCACTGTCTTTGACCTAAATTTTGGGATGTCACAAACGGAGGGAGTCAAGAAAGAGAACTGGTAGCAGGAACGACTGAGAGTTGAGATCGATAGGTTTTCTATCGATAGCCAAGGAGTATTGACTTGGTATATTCGGGTATAGGTACCAGATTTTGGTGGGGTTAGGCAGGTTATGCTGGAGGAGGCATACAAGTCCAAATTTTCGATACATCCTTGAGCCACCAAGATGTATCAGGATTTGTGACTCAGTTATTGGTGGCCGTGCATGAAGCAGGAGATAGCATGGTTTTCAAGCAGTGTTTGAGCTGTCAGATAGTCAAAGCCAAGCACCAGAGGTCGTATGGAAAGCTTCAGCCTTTCGAGGTTCCCATTTGGAAATGGGAACAAATCACCGTGGATTTTATCACCTAGTTGCATCGAACACCTAAGGGGTTTGATGAAATTTGGGTGATAGTGGATATTTGACCAAGAGTGCCAACTTCTTAGCCATCCATGAGAGCTCATCGGCCGATAAATTAGCTGATGTTTATGAGCGCAATATTTTTGTTCAGGATGGTATTCCAGTTTCGATTGTTTCAGACCGGGATGTTCAGTTCACTTCGCGGTTTTGGCAGAAGTTCGATGAGGAACTGGGTACGAGATTGCACTTTAGCACTGCTTATCATCCAAATACAGACGATCATAGTAAGCGGACCATTTATGTAATGCCTACTTCATGGTATGTATTTAAATTAGTAATTATTTAATTTATAAGAAAAACACGACGATTTGGAAGTCACAAACTCGTCGAGTAGAGACCATATGGGCCGCGTTATTTAAGTAACCTACTCGACGAGTTGAGAGGCCTCAACTCGACGAGTAAGCTGGCAGAGGTGAAACCCTAATTTCTGGGGTTTTCATCCTATTTAATCATCTTAAACACTCCATGTTGGCCTCATTTCAGCCTCCAAGTCCCAAACCCTAAATCCATAAACTCTAATGCTATTATGAGTATTTATGAGCCATTCTAAGTGTTTTAGTGGGTGTTTAGAATCCATTGCAAGAAGGAAAAGCTTGAGGATACAAGATGGGGTTGTAGATCTAGAATCTTAGTTATATTCTTGACATTTTATAGGTATCAAGTCTGAACCTTTCCTTGTGGTTGTTTAGATCTTCTTTTGGGGCTATTTTGAGTGGTTTTGATCTAAGTTCCATGGTCTTTAGGAGTTGGACAACCAAAATGAGTTTATAGTTTATATCTGAGGTCTAGAAGGATTTCCATGGCATAAAGGTGCCAACTTTATGGCCATAGATGTCTCATGCTATCTCTAGACCATCATTTTGGTCCTTTGAAACATTTATGGTCATGCATGTGGGTAAAGTTCAAGCATTTTTGTGGTTATTTAATCTTTAGAGTCAACATCTAAGATCTCAAGGTCTAGCTCTTAGTTTAGATGGTGTTTGGATCAAGACCTTGACCTTTTTTTATTAGGGTTTGAGCTTAATCCTTTTAGAAGGGGTATCAAGGGGTAAACTTGGAAAACATTACCCTTCTAGAGGATTTTTCAGTTGAGATATAAAGTTTACAGTTCAGATCTAAAGGACAATGGCTTAATGAGTTAAGAAACGGTTAACAAACTGAGGAACTCGACGAGTTCAAGGATGGACTCGACAAGATGAAATGAAGTATCACGATTATGAAATAGGGAAGGACTCAACGAGTTCATGGTAGAACTCTATGAGTTGGAATGCGAGATCAAGATTCTATGATGTATAGCAACTCGCCGAGTTGGATGATAACTCAACGAGTTAAGTCAACTCGGAGCGTTGACTTTGACATTAACATGACTGGGACTTTGACCATAGTTAAACCTAAGGGGTTATGAGCATGAGATGGTATCTAAGGGGTTGTTTTAATTTAAGTAGTGTGTAGAGCTGATTTCAGGATAGAGACATTTCAGCTATCATTCGACATTGGAGCTGAGCTTCCTCCTATATGAAGGAGTCGAAGGCATCAATGTTGTCCTATATATATATGCTAGTATGTTCCGGACCAAGGTCCGATGTCGAGCAGTGCCCAATGTAAGTTATCATGTTTCCGGATTCCGATACGATGTCGGGTAAGGACCGAGGAATATTTGTATGCTTGATGTCTTCGTGATTCTTGCATATGTCAGTTTAGTATGTTTCCGGACCATGGTCTGATGTCGGGCAATGCCCGAGGAATGATTGTGTGCTTCCGGATTTTGGTCCGATAACGGGCGGGGCCTGAGGAATGTTTATATGTTTATGTGATGTGATTATTCATAAGTATTTTTTGATATGTTTACATGTATACCGAGCTTTGCTCAATGCCGGGCGGGGCCCGATGTCAGACATTATTTGATGCCTTGTGGGGCCCGATAAAGAAAGCAAGGCCCATGTTTTGTTATTATGTGATTATATGATTATCTGTCTCGTATGTGGTAGTTTACGGAGACTCACTAAGCTTCGTGCTTACAACTTTCAATTTTGTTTTCAGGTACTTCCGGTAGCAAGGGGAAGACATCGGGATAACTGCAGTATACACACCATGATTTTAGCCTGGGATGTTTATTCTTTAATATATTTGACATATGTTTATGATATCTTGAGATACAATAACTTATCATTTTACATGATGATTTGATAACTATGGTTTTATTAGTAATTTGAAATGAAAATTTTGGACTGTATTTTTGGGATGTTACAGTTTCGATACTTGAGCATATGTTGAGAGTCTATGTTATAGACTTCCGTGGGAGTTGGGACTCATACCTTCTCCTAGTTGAGTTCTCTTACAACAAAACCTACCATTCCAATATCGGTTCATCGCTTATTGAGATCCTTTATGGGAGGAAGTGGCGTACCCTTTTTTGTTGGGGAGAGGTTGGTCATACAGTCCTGGGAAGGGCCGAGTTAGTGTTGGATTAATGTCTAAGTCCATAACTATAATTGGTAAGACTTGACCCGACCCGGCATGGTCCATTTGGGTTGCATGGCATCATGCATTTGGATAGACTATAATGAGAGAAATAAGGCACTTATGGTTATTAATATATTATAAGTTCTAGTATATTAATAATAAGAATAATAAGATTATTTAATTAGTATTGATCAAGAATTAATCTAGGATTAATTAAGTGATTAAAAGAAGACTAATTAAATATATGGGTTGATTGTGTAATCATCCATACTTGTATAGTGGGCTAATGCTCCATGGATAATCAAGTTGGTCTAAAACCCATAGGATGGTCCATGGATGCTCCATGGTGTATTTGAACCCATGGATCCAAGGGAATGGAAAGTCATGAAAATTAGGGTCTACCCTAATTGTAACACTATATAAAGATCTTATTCTTGACAAAATCGGCCACTAGTATCATTCTAGAGAGAGCTAGCCGATTTTCATGAAGTGTAGAATTCTCTTAAGTTATTTCAAGTGTATTTGGTGTTGTGTGAACCATTTGAGGTGTCACACTTGGGGCACTAGGCACTCAAGCTTCATGAAGACTTTCTACATGAAAAGGTATGTATTCTATCTTGTTATATCCATTGTTTTGTATGCTAGATTAGGATAATACCTTGGATGTTCATATTTGCATGTATAATAGAGAAAACATAGATCCAAGGTATTTAGGGTTGAATGTACACTTAGGAGTGTTAGAATGCTCATAACCCAACAATAGTATCAGAGCCTAGGCTTGTTTTCTTGTTATACTTGCAAATGGAGCTGAAAATTTGATTTTTGATGCTGTCTGCCCAGCAGACTCGCCGAGTCCATGAATGGACTCACCGAGTCCAAGGAAAAAAGCATCCAACTCGCCGAGTTGGTTCATGCACTTGACGAGTTGGACCCCCAGACAACATAAATTCGACTTTTTTGACTGGAATTGGACTAGGAACATTACCCTAAGATGTTTTTGGACTTATAAACTTGTTTTTGACGTGGTAATGTTCATGCTAATCCAATTTCAAAGATAATTGTCAATAGATTCATGTTTTGTATTAGTTTAAGGTTTAGACTAATTACATGAAAAAGTTTGATTTGAATTATCTTGTTCTTATGAGTTGCTTAGATTAATAGAAAAGTTGAGTGAAATAGCTGTTTTCAATCCAAATTAATCTAAGAGTTGATTCTAAAATGTGTTTTTGTAACTTTTCCTCAAGTTATATGAAAAGTCACATTTAAGTTTCATAAAACTCTTAAAAGTTGGCAAAGGTTACAAAAATGAAGAGTCTAGTTCTAATTAAATGGTTTTATGACTCCATAACTTGTCCTCAAGTTATGGAGGACTAAGAGTCTCTTCATTAAATAATAAATAAATAAAAAAAGTATAACCTTAATTAATTCCATAAGTTATAAAATAAAGAAAAGTTAATTCTTTTATTAGTTTAAAGTCTTCCATAACTTGTCCTCAAGTTATGGAATTTGAAGAGTTTTTGGATTAAAACTACTTTAAACACATAAGTTATGGAATTAATTAGTTTTGAATAGTTTCAAAACTTGCCCTCAAGTTTTGGAATTTGTAAAGTTTTCTCTTATGAATACTTTAATTCCAAGTTAGCCCTTAGAATTTTAAGAGTTAAAATTCAACCCTTATACTTTATAATATTATAAGTTAATAATATATATATATATATATGTATAAGAGTAAAGTCAATCTTACCGCTAGTACGCCTCATTCATGAAGCCGGTCTGTAAGGTGGGTATAAGGTTGTTGCCTATAAAATGGCAACTTAATGGGTGTCCACTCTCACCCACCACTTGCTTGACTGGTGGAGGGTCGTTAGCCGAACGAGTTTGACAGGACTATAATTCTCTCTTAATTAAAAGTATTAATGATAAATACTAAGTAACTAAACTCTTAATAATACCCAATCTTAGTTACTTAGGAAAATATGAATAAGGTGCTAATCCATGAAATTACACTTTGCACTTTGTTTAAGTCGGTTAGTGGAGCGTGTGTGGTTAACCGACACACTAACCCGTATTTAACAAGGTAGGCAAAGGGTAACTTAATGTTTATCATAGTATCGATGGAGCGTGTGTGGTTAATCGGCACATCATTTGAGGGGTAAACACTTAAGGTTACCAAGTAATTTGCATGGTTACTTCACACCTTGTTTTGTGATCCTCGGCATCCCAGTCACAAAACCTGAAGGGCACACTCGAGATTGAAACATGCCATTGAACAGTTCAATGAATCTCAAAGATCTAGGAGTTTCAAAACCAATTAAAACCTAATTATTATTTCGTTTTTCATGGTGGAAATTGGTGAATCGTCATTCACCTACCTTCAAATATTTTATAGCTTGGATTATGGCATCCCTCTTCTAAGTTATAAAATAGTTTGTTGGGTCCTAGCCTTAATATTTCAGATTGGGTGTCATATTAAGGAGTTTAGATCAACTATCTTGAATATCTCCCAAAACATGTCTGGTTTAGACATTTATGATCTTCCCAAATCTCTTGAAACAAGCTTTCCTAAATGAAGATGATGTCCCTTGGAAATCATACTTCTTTCACCTCCGCAAATTATTCTCCCTAACCCACAAGTTCAAAGTCACTCAAGCCCTATTGGCAAGGCAAGGTCTAGGTGTGATTACATCTTGGAGATGTAGTCACATATTAACAAGCCGGGAGAGAAGGGTGTCAAAGTCTTGAGAAAGTTGGTGGTTCAACTACTTTCTAAGTCACATAGTGTGTTCTTTTGGAGCATATATGAAACAGACTATGAGAAGACCCTTAATGATCTTATCTATTTGCTAAGATCAACTTCTTAAAACTTTATGGACATTGACAATGATGACATTGGATATCTAGTAAAGCTCTCTCTTCCCAGTGGAAAGGGATCGGCCATAGTCAACTCGCTTGACCAAATGGTAAAGAGAAAAACTAAGTCTGTGATAGTCCCGTGTACCATTATCAAAGGGTCCATATGTTTATATTGCCAAAGGAAGGGGCATTGGTTGCGAAGCTGCCAAATTTACCTAAGGAGGTTAAAGTCAATAAGTTTGACTCTACTTCAGGTAAAAGTCCACTATCCAACTCTGTTAAGTTTCTATTCTAAGATTCCTGATACATGATGTGACTGGGTCACATGGTAATGTTTTAAGAATCAAAGAAAAGTGAAGAAACTTAAAGAAAGAATATGTTGAATCCGATCGCATAGATGGATTTCTATCGCGTAGTTTGAAGATCAGATTCTTGAGCTACTTCTTAGGAGTTATGAGAGATTGCTTAGGAATAGATAACAACAAGTTTTCATATGGATTGTAAGGATAAGTTTTCCGCATAGTTTTAAAATAAATGAAAATTTGTGATTTTATTTATTTTAAAATATCCTTACAATGGCATTTGAGGAAAAATTGTTGCTTATATAATTGCATTGATAGCAAGAGTGGAAATATGAAATTGGTTCCTTCATTTGTGGTAATGTCTAAATTTACCAAATAAGGAAAGATTATCATCACCCAAGTCTCAATTGGACCGGAACTTGGAATCATGCAAGTTGTATAACATGATGAATGAGAACTTTCAAGTATTGGAAAATTAAGACTAATTACTTGTTCACATGGATGTGTGAGTCAAGTAAAGGACTAAGGGATCGAGTACACATTCTTGTGCACTGTTCAAGTCCACCACAAAAAATCAATAAGATTATTCGTCATAATTTACTAAAGTTCAGTAAATATGGTTATACTTACAAGCTTAAGTGTAATTCTGAGACATTGGAAAAAGGTTCCAATGTAAGGCAGAGCGAATAAGAAGAATCAAATTAGGCAGAAGGATAGAAGTTTCTCAAATCTGAAAAGATGGGAGAGTACTTTCATATCAGTTTTTATGATCATCTTAATGATTTAGAGACCTTATCATAATTCATCCTCTAAGTGCATTCTTATAGCTAAGAAGAGGAACTATGAATTGTTGAAGTGGTTAAATCAAGAAGATGATTCATACTTCGTTCCAAAAACAATTCTTAGAGTCATACTCCAAGATTGTAACTTGAGTGACATGTCTCAAAGAAGGTTTAAAACACTTGTCAAATGTAAGAGTAAAAGTTTTCTACTCTTGTACATTTGAAATTGGTAAGTTGTGATGTTTTGGATAAAACAAAGACCAACTTAGGCCAATTGTGTGAAGTGTTTGTCTTGGTTAGAATCCACACTATCTCTTGGATGTTTGACAAGGGAGTCTTATAGGTCAATAGGACAGTAGGAGTCTTAAAGGTCTTGAAAGTCTCAAGAACTAATCAAGAATAGAACCTGAAGTTCTTCACTAGCACATGACTTGAGGTTTATAACCTATCGTGTTGACATATTATGTGCCCATTCCAATTAAAGTTGGATTTGCATATGAGTTCTTAGAGTTCTCAATGTGTTGCACAACAACTTGGAAGCAATGGCAGGCCCTTGAGCTGCCAGGTGGCAAGAAGTTAAGATTGAGTTCAGTCCATATGAGTTTGGATTTGTCATTATCCTTGTCTTATGACTATGGTTTTGAAAATTCACATGGATAAAAACACATACACCATTAAATCTAAGTGTCATAAGGTTTCTCTCCGATTCATGAAAATGATGGTGAGGAAACACTTTCACTAAGTAGATTTTAGCTAGATAGTAATTGTGATATTTGCATTCTCAAAGTCGTTAGTGTAGTGTGTGTGGTTTACCGGCATACTAACCTGGACTTGTGAGAAGTGGCAAAAAGGTCTAACCATTATGATTACGACATCCCTCTTCATAATTGTTTAGACACACAAGTGTGCTATCTAAAGGAAAGTGTATGTTTTTGACAAAGTTTTATCAAAACAATCTAGTATTAGAAATCTGAACTTTGGTAAGAAAGTCAGCTGATTTCTGAGTACATGTCAAAGCTAGTGGGAGAATAAGTGTTATGCTAATAATCATCATGTTAGTGGGAGCATGATAATTATGATAAGTATTGCAAGTTAGCAATGTTAATTATAGAAAACAAAAGGTTTCAATTGGGAAAAGTTGTTTTTGCTATAATTAAGGGAGAGGAAATTATACTTCATCTCAAATCTATAAGCTTAGATCATGAGGCTTTAATCATTTAGTCAAGGATATAAATATGAATTTCATGTTGGAATGGCTCAACATAAGGAAATTCTGTATATGGGTTCATTATTTGCGTTCTTAAATTCGATTATGATTACGACATCCCTTTTCATAATCTGAATTATGAGAACTTGGCAAATAGAAATGGAAATGTTATAGCAAAAGACTGGTTTAGTCTTTATGTGAGACATCATGAATCGTGTCCCATATGCTTCGGATATAGGATCGATTACATGTGCTATATTCATCATTTGTAAAATTTTCCAAATGCCTGGGGCATTAAGAAGGCAAAAGGTTTAGAACTGTATATGACTAAAAGGATTAAACAATTGTCGAGGACAATCTAAGGCTTACCAAAGATTGGTTGCTGAAGGACAATTGGAAGTATAGTGATAATTCTGGAAGGACCATATTGACATAATCTGTAAGGAGGCAACTCTTGTTCAAAAGTGATAGTCAAAATGGAATCTGAAAATGTTTCAAAGTTAGAATTTTTCAATCTGTGTAAGATTAAGGAAACTTAATGCAAGAAGGATGTTTCCAAGGAGTTGATCTCCTTTGGAGTGGTCTGTAATGGTTGTTTTCAAGTCCTTCTGACTTTGTGCATAATCATTACAAGAGGTTCAATGCATATAAGTTTAGAATATAACAGATTTCAGTAAATCGCATGAATTTGGAATTCTTGCATTTGCAGTATGGATTTGGGATTGTGAAAAGAGAATCATTGAAGTTATGTTCAATTGATCTAGTTCACAAAGTAAAGATCATAGACAAACAGAGTATGCATACTTGGTGTATGGCATGACTAGTGTTTAGAAAACATAGTGTACATGCTTGAGGCATGGGACAACTATTGTTTTAAATTCAAGAGTAAAGTTGACAGCTGAAACAGTATATAATGAATAATGTGTAATCATATGGTGATAAATAAAAGGTGTTTTATTTATGTTCATAGGTTTTGATACCATATTGGATTCAATTATTATTGTGTTTCACTTTGCATGTTTTGACTTCCCGAATAAACTAGGTTATTCTTCCGGAATGACTAAGTTATTCAAACTATCCACAGTCGGTCATATGTTGGAAGTATATATGAATTAAGATTGTCATGGGTTGTCTTGTAGAGGTATAAGGTGTTGGATAAAGGGCTACAACACTCATGAGTGCTCATAAGTTCTGAGTATTGGATCCGACCCGTGCTCATTGGAATCACTTCATGGACTTTATCACGAGTAATCATGAGACGATAATATCTTATATTCTTCAAACCTAGAGATATGAGTTGTTACTATGAGTTGGTTGTACATTGATTGCACGGAAACGCATTCGGTAATTCGGTGCTATAAAACGTGGCTTTGTGTATGATTCAACAAGTAGTAGAAAAAGCCATATGAGTCGAAGTTTATCCATTCCTTTTACCTTCGGGATAAAAGCGATATCTGTGGGCCCCTCGATAATTTGATGATGACAAATGGAAGTGCTCGGTCGGGCCAGGACTGATTTGATTTGTTCAATTAGTCAGTCATCATAAATCGAAAATCAGGAAACAACAAATGGATAAAGAGAATGATTATAATCCATGTCTCAGTCCATACGTTATCTAGAATGGAGGAATATATGATCCCTTATCTAATGGACAAGTCACTGACAAAGGTCAGAGTTCATCTACAAGGTCAGAGTTCGATAGAAGCTTTTGAGAGCTACGATTTCCAGTCGGTTCCTGAAGTCATACACAATATTAATTTTAGACTTATCCAAGTGGGAGACTGTTGGATTAATGTCTAAGTCCATAACTATAATTGGTAAGACTTGACCCGACCCGGCATGGTCCATTTGGGTTGCATGGCATCATGCATTTGGATAGACTATAATAAGAGAAATAAGGCACTTATGGTTATTAATATATTATAAGTTCTAGTATATTAATAATAAGAATAATAATATTATTTAATTAGTATTGATCAAGAATTAATCTAGGATTAATTACGTGATCAAAAGAAGACTAATTAAATATATGGGTTGATTGTGTAATCATCCATACTTGTATAGTGGGCTAATGCTCCATGGATAATCAAGTTGGTCTAAAACCCATAGGATGGTCCATGGATGCTCCATGGTGTATTTGAACCCATGGATCCAAGGGAATGGAGAGTCATGAAAATTAGGGTTTACCCTAATTGTAACACTATATAAAGATCTTATTCTTGACAAAATCGGCCACTAGTATCATTCTAGAGAGAGCTAGCCGATTTTCATGAAGTGTAGAATTCTCTTAAGTTATTTCAAGTGTATTTGGTGTTGTGTGAACCATTTGAGGTGTCACACTTGGGGCACTAGGCACTCAAGCTTCATGAAGACTTTCTACATGAAAAGGTATGTATTCTATCTTGTTATATCCATTGTTTTGTATGCTAGATTAGGATAATACCTTTGATGTTCATATTTGCATGTATAATAGAGAAAACATAGATCCAAGGTATTTAGGGTTGCATGTACACTTAGGAGTGTTAGAATGCTCATAACCCAACAATTAGTCCTTCAGAGAACATAGATTATTCAGCAAATTAGGCAGAGATTTTAGACAACTCAGAGTTGGCAGAAGAGCTATGCCAACAAGCGTCGATCCAAGTTGGAGTTCCAGGTTGGCGACATGACCTTGCTGAAGGTATTACCCTGGAAGGGTGTAATACATTTCAGGAAGAGGTGAAAGTTGGGGCCCTGATATATTGGTCCATTTCAGGTGATTGTCAGGGTTGATAAGGTAGCTTACAGATTGGATTTGTCTGAGGAGCTCAGCCAGATCCACAACACCTTCCATGTTTTGTAGCTTTGGAAGTGTGTGGTTGATGATTCATCGATTGTTCATTTGGAGGACGTTCAGGTTGATGATCACTTGAATTATATGGAGAGACAAGTGGGAATCTTTGATCGAAAGATGAAGGCCTTGCACAACAAGTCGGTATCTTTGATCAAGGTGCATTGGTAGCATCAAAAGGGCTCCAAGTGGACCTGGGAACTTGAAGCGGAGATATGGGAGTATTATCCAGAGTTGTTTGCATTAACGGACTTCGAGGACGATGTCTGATTCAAGTGGGGGAGAATTGTAACATTCGGATGCTTGGAGGTACTTTAATTTATTTATACGGTGGAATTTTGTGCAGTACCACATCCTGGTGAAGACATCCCACAATGTGGTGATGGTCACTCAATCGTGGGTTTTAAATGCCCACCATGATGTGGTTGTCTGTTGCCACAACGTAGCAGCTTTTTAATGAGAAACCCTAATATCCAGGGTTTGTGTCATATTTAAGGAAATGTGATGGCTAGGGTTGCTCACCTTTAACCTCCATCACACTATCTCAGCCTCCAAACAAACCTTAGCCTCCATTTTTTCTCTCTAAGATTTTTATGTTGATTTTTTGGGATTGAAGAAAAAGGACGTGGCTTTTAGGCTAGGATTCAGCAAGCAACCTTTCTCAACATCTTATTATGCATCTTCTAGACTCTTGTAAGTCCCCAAGTTCCATGCTTTTTGTTTTTTTATTCATAAATCTAGGTTCTATTCCTTAAACTTCATGTCCTTGATTATTGGGTGGTGAGATCCAACAAAGTTACAAATTGTATAAATCTCTAGGTCATTTTAGACTTCAGATGCTTTGGATCTAGATTAACATTGAGTTTTAGCATCATGCATGGAAGATTTTGCCAAAAACCCACCTTTTGACCTAATAGAATCTAAGACATGCATTATACATGCATGTCTAGAAAGTAAGGATTTTTATGCTGTTATTTGATGCTAGAAATGTTCTGGGTATAAGGATCTAGTAGTTTTCAAGAGAATGTGCTTAATGGGCTAAGACAAGTTATGTTATTTCCTTTTTAAGTCTAGAAATGGGATCCCTATCCCTTAGAGAGTCTAAAGGAATAAACATCGAAACATTATCCACTTGGACCTTAGAATGGACCAGATCTGGGCTTTGGAGCATTTAAGATCGAGGAAATCGACTTAATCCATTAAGTTGTTGGGGAGCCAGTGCCTACGGCATGGCAGCTGGGCTGAGACTCGACTATTTTTTCATTTGGTGGCCACGACGTCGCTAGGGATGGCCATGACGTAGCGACCTGCTGTAGTTGACTTTGACTTTGTCCAAGTTTGGCATAGGGGTATTTTGGGTATTTTAAGTTGAAATTGAGAATTAGTCGCTATTTGTAGGATAGGCGATCGGCAGAGATGATATTCGAAGATGTGTCTTGTTTGGAAATCATTTCAGACTGAGAGGTGAATCTTACTCATTGTACTTGGGAGTCGAAGGCACCAATGTCAGGCCAATAGATTATAAATCCTAATCTAGGATGTTGCTATGCGGTAGTGATCTATAGATCTGTCTGTATGTCTGATGATTAGCTATATGTTTATTTATTTGCTAGATATATGTTATATGTTATGAATATGTCGACATGGTATGGTTGGGTTGAGGTAGTACTGCTTTATGCGGTGGAAAACAAACTAGGGAGAAAGCTAAACATAATATGTTGGCCTGAAGGGAAATCCAGACTTATGCTCTACGCCTGAGAGCAAGTTAGATATGAGTTGTGGGCCTGAAAGGCAAGCAAACTCATACTGTGGGCTTAGGGGTAATTCAGTCTGTTAGTTGTGGACCTAGTATATGCAGTTATATGTTTGATGTGTTGGTACTTTGGGGAACTCACTAACCTTTGGCTTACAGTTTCAATTTTTGTTTCAGGTATTTCTGACGATCGGAGGAAAGCTAAGGCGTGATGATGAACATCTTCTTGTTTTCATGATCTTGGATCTTAGAAAAAACTTTGATTTTGATTATACTTTTGAAACAATGGTTTTGTAAACACTTTCTGGTTGAAGTGGGTTGTTTTGGAAAAATTTAAATTTTTATTATTTTTTGAATGTAACAAGCGACTTAGTATAAGTATAGAAGGACGGGTCACTATTCCAAAGATTGTACAATCACTTATAAGGTATTCTATAGATGTGGGGATAAGGGGCATATCTGAAAGGACTGCTAAAAAAGAATGAAGCAGCAAGGAAGAATGCACCATCAAAACCAAAAGCAAGAGCATACCATATGATGCTTGATGAGGAAACACAATGGCGGAAATTTGGAGCTACTTGCCTGAAGTACTTGAAAAAAGGAGATAAATGAGTAGTATTAGGTTATGTGGCCCGATGTTTCACACCCCCAAACTGAAACAGCAGAAACGTTTGGTGGCATATCTGAAAGGTCATATGTAGTATCACAAGAATTACATAATAGTAATCAAAGTAAACACAACCATAACATACAAATACACATAGATCAACACACTTTACTTGCATTCTCCCCATTAAATCATATAAAAACCGAAAATAAAGGGGGTATGAACTCACTTTTAGGTTTTGGATCGGTTTTTGGAAGGAGATTAAAGATGTTCTCGGCCTATCTCACTTCTTGAGGAGTGTTTTAAAAACTTGGATGTCTCTTAGAAACTAGAACACGAAATGGAGTGTTTATAAGTGAGAATTCTTGTATAAAATGGAAACAATTCATTTGATGGTGATAATAACTTACCTAGAGGTGATCTTGTTGAAGAGTTCTTGAACACACACTCATGCACACATGATTTTTGAAGAATGAAGAAAGGAAATTCTCATGCTAAAGGAGAAATGCTTGAAGAAATTTGAACAAGGAAAGATGTTGGTGATGTTGGGCCGAGAATTTTATGGAGGAAAGGGTGGATGATTAGTTGGGCATTACATGGGGGGTTAAGGGATTTAACCTAGATATATGGGATTGGATGCATGGACTATCACAAAACAATAAAGAGGTGTCATGGTATCAGTTTACACAAACATCTCTCCTTTTTTTTTTTTTTTTTTTTTTTTTTTTTTTTTTTAATTTGGGCTGAGAATGTGGAAAAGAAAAAAGAGAGAAGAGAAGTTTGGGCCATAAAGTTTTATTTCGATTTTTATAAGATCTAAATGGATGGTGCTCGGCCCATTGGACCTTAGAGTAGTTCACGGCCCAAATTTAGCATAAAGGATTGGGTTTGAGTTCATTAAAGCTAGTTGGATTTGATATGGCCCAATAAGGCCCATTAAAGATAAACTAGTCCATTTTAGTATTATAAGGCCTAAAAAGGTTAAGTCTCATGAAATTGGCTACAATTAAAGCCCATTTAAGATTTCTAAGCCCAAAAAAGTCAAATTGGAAGTTTATTGGCCCATTAGGCCCAATAAGGAAATCCTAGTCCATATTGGACTTAAACCGGGATTTCTAGGGTTTCCAACCTTTTGTTGACTATTTGAGTGTTTTATAGAGTGTTTGATGGAAATTTTGTTGTCATTGCATAAACATAATACGTGTTTTCAAGTTTCAATAACGTTATTATCATTGTTTAATGTTTACAAAGCATCAGAATTCCTAGTTGTGACAAAGGATGACTTCGTAGTCTATTGTGATGCGTCTATTCCAGGGATGGGTGCAGTGTTGATGCAGAGGGGTCATGTGATAGCATATGCATTGAGGCAACTGAAGCCTTACGAGACGAGGTATCCCACCCATGATTTGGAGTTAGGGGTAGTGGTATTCGCCCTAAAGATTTGGTTCCACTATGTTTATGGTGTCTGGTGTACCATATACACGGACCATAAGAGCCTGAAATACCTAATGGATTAGCCGAACATGAATATGAGATAGAGGAATGGTTGGATGTAGTGAAGGACTAAGACTGTGAGATCATATATCACCCAGACAAGGCTAATGTGGTAGTCGATGCCTTGAGTCACAGAGCCGAGAGCACTCCGATTCAGGATGTGTGTATGAGGATGATGGTGATGACTATAGTCTTAGATACTATCCGAGAGGCTTAGGTGGAGGCTGTGAGACTGGAGAACTGCAAGAGAGAGTGTGTGATTGGGTAGGTTACCAAGTTTATGACAGACAGTCGTGGGCTTATGAAATTCCATGGGTGGATGTGGGTACCCTATACAGGTGTAGCTCACCGTGTATTATTGGAGGAAGCACATAGATCGAGATTCTCGATCCACCCAGGGGCCACTAAGACGTATTTGGACCTGAAAAGAGACTCTTGGTGACCATGTATGAAGAGGGACGTGGCATGGGTTGTAGAGAGATGTTTGACCTGTCGCCGGGTTAAGGCGGAGCACCAAAAACCTCATGATCCATGGCAGCCTTTGGAGATTCCCCAGTGGAAGTGGGAGATTATTTATATGGACTTTATCACCAACTTACCGAGTATTGCGCATGGAGTTGACGCGATTTGGGTGAGTGTGGATCAACTGACAAAGAGCGCTCACTTCCTTGGAATCAGTGAGGGTTCTTTTGCAGAGAGACTGGCCGAGATTTATGTGAGATAGGTGGTATCTCAGTGTGACATCCCCAAAATCACGGTCAGAAAAGACCGGTTTAATTTATGCTTTTAAAATAGTTTCAGAGTAATCCTTTGATTAAAAGAGTTGCAGAATTTGTTCCGAAAACAAAATAAGATAAAATAAGATTTACCAAAGCATTTATTATGGAAATGTATTTACATTATATAACAAAACTCGGGATGTCATGTTTTGGTAAACAGACCAAAAGCATAAACATTACAAAATAGACCTTACAACAGTTAAATATAACAACAGATTTATAATCCAAAAATAACCTTGACAAGGCATCTAACTTATGCTCTTGCGCCACTACCTGTAGTAAAAAGAAAACTGAGTGGGTCAGGCTTGGGAGCCTGGTGAGCATATAGGGTTTTTGTCACACCCCGAAAACCGAAGGAGGAAACATTTCCGGGGTTGACTCCACGTAGAGTATCAAATCCAATGTACATAGTAAGTAAAGTAAATCAACCATTACATTACATATATGAAAGATTTACATTTGTTTCAAAAGCATAAGTTATACAAGTGATACATAGTATATATGAGCAATACAAAAATGAGTCTTCGGAAAACTCCGTCTTCACACAAAAGGATCTTCGGGTACCTGTCTAACTCGGACCTGAGATTACAAGCGGTTTGAAAATCAGCATAAAGCTGGTGAGTTCATAAGCATTTAGTTTTTCTAAAAATGTACAAGTTCCTTTGTTTTCCTAAAAAGTAATTATCCAAGAAAATCCCATATTTTCTTATGTAAAGTTAGTTTCCCAATCCGAAAGTAAAGTAAACGATGTTTAATTAAAACATGATTGTTCTTGTGAAATGTAATTCAATCGTTTAACTTATTACACTTCTCTAATTTCGTACTACTATTACTCAGGAAGAACCCCATGTTCTCCTGACTGTGTGTATGTGAACTATTACTAGTTTCTGACTATGTTCGGTGTCCTTCCCAGGAAAACCCCATGTTTTCCCTAACTGTGTATATGTCTTTACGGTTCTAGTTATGTTCAGTGTTCTCCCCAAGAAAACCCCATGTTTCCCTGACGGTGTGTGTGTATCTTTACTGGTTCTGGTTATGTTCAATGTTCTCCCCAGGAAAACCCCATGTTTTCCTGACCATGTGTATATCTTTACCGGTTTTGTTTATGTTCAGTGTTCTTCCCAGGAAAACCCCATGTTTCCCTGACTGTGTGTGTGTCTTTACTGGTTATGGTTATGTTCAGTGTTCTTCCCAGGAAAACCCCATGTTTTCCTGACTGTGTGTGTATCTGTAATCCCTAAACGTACATTAGCTTTACTACGTACATAAAGCTAGTAAATGAATCTGAAACGTTAATAATCTAGATTTCGAGTCCTTAACCATACTTAGATTGGATATGACTCGGACCATGGTCAGTATCCTATTTATGACTTTTGTCACCCTTGAACCATTCGGTTCGGCTCTAGCTAGCAGCCAGGTGTGGGATTGTCAGTCCCGTATAGATCTATACACTCAAGCCACGCTCTCCTACGAACGGAGATTCTGGTTACAGGGTTAGTCCTCCACTATCTCGTGCCATGCAAGTGCTACAAGGACGTGTCTTCAATCATTAAGATTACTTTTTACTTTTCGACTAGGAAAGTAGTATTTACAACTGATTATATTCTACGTACCTGTCCTTTACACTCGAGCCTAGGTGTTTTAATAAGGACATTACACTCGAGCCTAGGTGTTATTTAATGATGGCTGTCCTTTTACACTCGACCCTAGGTGTATTATTAAGGACATTACACTCGAACCTAGGTGTTATTTAATGATTATGGTCCTTTACACTCGATCCTAGGTGTTTTATTAAGGACATTACAATGATTTATGTATTCTATCAGTTTAAATGTGAACAATCAATTACCAAGTACACAATATAACAGTGTATAATAAGAATTGAAAATCGGGTTAAAACAAACAACTCTGCAAGCTAAAACGGTTTGTTTAAAAGGTTTTCAATTCTTAAAGTGTACAATTATGAAACCATATAATTAAAATCATGTGATTGAGTACAAGATATACTTGTACTTTTGCTTGTATTCCCCCCCTGAAAACATTGAAAAACCATTGAAAAAGGGTAGGGGTATGAACTCATCGGACTCGGAAACGTGTCGGTTTTGAATGCTAGACATTGGTTCGGGGTTTGATTACTCGCGATGACCCTATGTAAAATGAAATAATGTCCATATATATACAATTAGAGATACATTCACTAATCATATGGAATATTACACTCCAATGAGGTTAAACACCTCAAAACGAGCGTTTGGAGTGACCCGGGTAACATCTTCGGACTTGTAATGGCACTAGGGACTTGGGACTTTAGTTTACTCTCCATAAGTAAACATTTAAATGAGTTTACAACCATAAAACACACACATACATGAGTTTACGGCCGTAAACTCATGTGGGTGTGGTTTTGATGGATTAAGGGCTCAAATAGACATAGGGATTGCTAGAATGGATTATCTAAAATACATTGGAACACTTGGAATGAATTTAAATCATCAAAATGATTATTTTATGGGAGTTTATGGCCTAATATAGGCTCCTGGCCGTAAACTCCTTTAATCTTCATGAAAATGGTGTTAAATGTTGTTAAAACAAATCACATGTGATTACTAGGATTATTCCAAGACCTTACATGAGTTTTATGGGACATTTGAGGGGTGTTATGGAGTTTACGGCCCATGAGACCCTCCTCATGGCCGTGAACTCTTATATAGGGTCATACAAAGTGTTTCAAGGTCTAAAACTTGCATAGAAGGGCTTCTAAAATTCATCTAAAGGCTTTAGGGGTGTTTAGTTTGCATTCTAACACCAAAAATATTGGAGTTTACGGCCCAAGAACAAGCCTTGGCCGTAAACTCTTAGAATTCCCACAAATGATGTGTTTAAGTCCCTTAAACTATTTTTGGTTGGTCCTTTGATTTATTCCAAGGCTTTTGGTGGTGTTGGATGGCTTTCTAACACCTTAGAATTGAATTTATGCCTTGTTTTGGGGAGTTTACGGCCCAAGCACTCACCTTGGCCGTAAACTCACATAATTCCCTCAAAAGTTATGTTTCAAGTGTCCAAATGCTAAAACCAAGGTCCTATAATTCATATCTAAGCCATAGAAGTGATTTGGAAGGGTTTAAGGGCATGAAAACCCTAATTATATGAGTTTACGGCCCAAGAATGATCCTTGGCCGTAAACTCCTTTAAACATCACAAAATTCATGTTTTAATTGTTTAAGGTCCATATCTTGAAGTCTCATAGCCATATCTAAAGTCCAATTGAGTTTAGGAAGGAGTTTAAGGGCTTAAAACCCCATTTAATGGAGTTTATGGCCCAAGCTTGCTCCTTGGCCGTAAACTCATGTTCTTGGTCCTAAAACTCAATTAGTTCATCAATTTGAAGGCTAAAGGTGTTGAATAACATGTTATGGAGGTTACCTTAAAGATTTGAGGCCTTAAACTTGAGATTTGGACCTTAATTCTAGCTTGAGGAGAGAGGTTGAAAGAGTTTAGTGAGAAATTGGCCAAAGGCTTCAAAAGGAGTCTTAAACATGTTTATATAGTGTTCGGGACTTGGACACGATAGAATTCTACCCGATACCGGCGTTAGACGGGGTTTTTGGTCGTACCCGATTAAGTTACCGTAATCCGATACGGTAATATCTAGAAATATTCCGATCACTAAAGTTGAGTGTTAAAATGATTTTTAAATGTATTAAGACACCCATTAAGTCATTTTAAATGTGTACTAGATAATGACTTAATTAAACGGAAGATCGGAAATCGAAATCGGAACGACGATCGGTTGCGCGAATTGTACTACGAAGGAGTTACAATAAATGATATGGAAATTTCGGGTTGTTACAGTTTTCAACCCACAATAAATAATAAAATTAATTTTCATCAAACAATAACCCAATTACCCGTTCTCGTTATTCTCACTTTGCTAAAACAACTAACACAAGGGACCTAGTCTAAGAATATTTCTTCGGGGGCGACAACACATGCTTCGGGGGTTTCCCATCAATATATGCCAAATAAGGCAAACATGAGGGGGATGTAGTACAGCGAATGAACACACAAGTTCATTAACACCTACTGATGGCGAGCCTGCTAGCGTTCCACACGACTGTCTAGAAAAATCTATGGTCGTCATCTAAACTCCGCTAGACGATTGAATCAAAAACAACATCGAGGCCTCTCTTCATTTTAACACACACCAACTATCTACACATGCTTTACCCAACACTTTTGTAGATAAAAACACCTATACAGTTTAAAATTTATATAAAACATATATTCAACACTTATTTCTTATAAACAAATAATGTATAAACACATAACACGTATTTTATATAGAATGCGTTGTATCGGTGTGTTAGAATAAAAGGAATATACAGTCACTTCAAATAAACAACAATATATATATAAACATAACACGTATTTCAAAGCAAATACTTCATATTTATGTGTTAGAAGATAGTAACCACACACTCACTTGATCAGAAGACGATCGGACAACACTACGGCTTGTAATGGTAGTATTCTTCGGTGAAATTCGGTGATCTCCACAAAACCCGGGCTTTTCGCGGGCAGAGCTTCGGCTCAAGAATCTCACTTTTTGGGATCCTCGGGACTTTAGAACTTGCTTCGGGATTCGGGAATGATACCGGGACTTCAAGATATTTGTTGCACGAAAAACGAGGTAAAACGGCGGAGAGAGAGAAGAGGAAATGAGCAAGGAACTCGGCTGCCTTTGCATCCTTTTTATAGGGGCTGAAACCTTCGATTACACTTGTCACACCCCGAAAACCGAAGGCGGAAAACATTTATGGGGTTGACTACCACGTTGAGTATCAAATCCAATGCACATAGTAAGTAAAGTAAAGCAACCATACATTACATAATACAGTTTTACAGTTGTTTCAAAAGTAAAGTTTGTACAGTTGTGATACAATATATATATATATATATATATATATATATATATATATATATATATATATATATATATAACAAAAGAAACGGATCTTCATGTACACCATCTTCAAGCAAAAAGGATCTTCGAATACGTGTTCTAACGCTGACCTGAGAACACAAGCGGTTTGAAAATCAGCATAAAGCTGGTGAGTTCATAAGCGTTTTTTTGTTTTTGAATATGTTTCGAGTTTCCTTTCCGTTTCTGAAATGTTATATGCACCATGAAAATCCCATATTTTCTTAATAGTTGGTTATTGTTTCACAAATGTAAAGTATAGTAAGTTTGTATACTGAAAACATGTTTATTCATGTGAAAATGTATAGTTGGTTTTCTGACTTGTTAAACTGTTTTGTTTACTTATCATGTATTACCAGGAAAGTCCCATACTTTCCTTATTGTATGTTACAAATTGTAAAAGATATAATGTTATCCAGTTTGTTACTCTTTCTAATTATGTAAGTGTTACCCAGGAAAGCCCCATGCTTTCCTGTATGTTGGTTTCTAATGTAAACGATGTTAAAGATGTAAAAGATGTAATTGTGCTTAGGTTCCATGTTTTCCCCTAGGAAAGTCCCGTATTTTCCTGAATGTTAGTTGTAGTATGTGAAAGATGTAAAAGATGTAAAAAGATGTATAAAGTGATTCATTATTACTATAAGTAAATCTCTGTTATCCTAATTGCGAGTTCCATAACCATACAATAGACTAAAACATGTGGCAATAAGTAGTTCACATGTGGCAATAAGTCGTCCACATACTTATGACTTTCGTCACCCTTGAACCATTTCGGTTCGGCTGTAGCTAGCAGCCAGGTGTGGGGTAGTCAGCCCCGTATAGATCTGTACACTCAAGTCATGCTCTCTAAAGACCAGAGATTCTGGTTATGGGTGTAGTCCTCCACTCGCGTATCTCGGTGGAGTGTTCTCCGAGGACGTGTCTCCAATCATACAGGATTAACAAATTTACTAGTAATAATATGATAGTCCTCCACTCGCGTATGAGTGTGGAGTGTTACCAAGGAAAAAACAGTGTACATGTATTATGTTCAAATGTTTAATGTCATGCTTTTAACTGATAAAATGTGGAAAACCAATTGTTAAATATATGTAAAACATAATAGTTTAAAGACCTATTTCACAAATATATGTTACGTGATCTGCATGTTCAAATGATTATCAGTTGTGGTAATCAGTTATAAAAGCATATGAAATATGAAACACACATTTGAAAACATGTTTTTGAGTACAATAATTCTCTTGTACTTTGCTTGTGTTCCCCCCTGAAAACAGTGAAAATAGTGAAAAAGGGTAGGGTATGAACTCACCGGACTCAGAAACGTGTCGCTTTTGAATACTAGACGTTGGTTTGGGGTTTGATTACTCGCAATGTCCCTATGTAAAATGATATAATGTTCATATATATACAATTAGAGATACATTCACTAATCATATGGAACATTACACTCCAATGAAGTTAAACACTTCAAAATGAGCGTTCGGAGTGACCCGGGTGACATCTTTGGGTGTGTAATGGCACTAGGGACTTGGGACTTGAGTTTACTCCCCAAGAGTAAACATTTTAAGGAGTTTACAGCTATTGAACACACACATACATGAGTTTACGGCCGTAAACTCATGTGGGTGTGATTTTGGTTGTTTAATGGCTTAAATGGACATGGGGATTGTTGGAATGGATTTCTAAAATGCCTTGGAATGAATTTAAATGTAAATATACCATAAAGAAGGGAGTTTACGGCCAACATCTTGGAGTTTACGGCCGTAAACTACCCATGGTCAAAAGAAATTAGTTTTTGATGCTAAGAACAATCACATGTGATTTCTAGGAATTTATCCAAGCCTTTGGGGTGGTTTAATGCATCATTTGGCAAAGTTTTATGAGTTTACGGCCAAGGGTATGCTCTTAGGCCGTAAACTCCTATAAATGATACTTTTGATATGTTTCAAACCCTTAAACTATTTTTAGATGCATCTAGATTTTACCACAAGGCCATTGGTTGAGTTTCAAGGCATTTGGACATGTTTTAAGGCTCTAAATCCCCAATTAAGAGGAGTTTACGGCCCAAGAATATGTCTTGGCCGTAAGCTCTCTTTTGTCCCTCAAAAATCATGTTTAAGGTGTTTAGATGCTAAAACCAATGTCCCACAAGTCATATCTAAGTCCCAACTATGATTTGGAAGGGTTAATTGGCTCAAAACCCCCTTGAATATGAGTTTACAGCCCAAGAATGTGTCTTGGCTGTAAACTCACTTTTGTCCCTTAAAATCAATGTTTTAATTGTTGTAAGTCCCTTCCATTAAGTCATTAAGCCATTACTAATGTCTAACATTGCTTAGGAGGGGTTTTAGGGCTTAAAAACCCTTGATATATGAGTTTACGGCCCATGAAGGTTCCATGGCCGTAAACTCATGAATGTAGTCTTAAATCATGCTTTGAACTCGAATTTGAAGGCTAAGAAGGTTACAATACAAGCTAGGGAAAGTACCTTAGAGATTTGAAGCCTTAAATTTGAGTTTTGATCCCTTAAACTTGGATGAGGAGAGAGGTTGGAAGTGTTTAATGATAAATTGGCCAAAGGCTTCAAATGGAGTCTTAAACACGTTTATATAGTGTTTAAGTTTTGGACACGGTGGAATTCTACCCGATACCAACGTTAGACGAGGCTTGTGGTCGTACCCGATTGAGTTACCGTAACCCGATACGGTAATTTCTAGAAATATTCCAATCACTAGAATTGGATGTTAGAATGATTTCTAATTGTATTAAGACACCCATTAAGTCATTTTAAATGTGTACTAATTAATGACTTAATTATACGGAAGATCGGAAATCGAATTTGGAATGACGATTGGTTGCGCGAATTGTACTACGAAAGAGTTACAATAAATGATACGGAAATTTCGGGTTGTTACAACACTGGGCGTAATCTTAGGCACACTGGGTGTAACCCACATAAGTCTGGTGACTCCTCCCCACCCCCCTTTTCGGATAATATCGGATTTTATATTTAAATTTAATATTCTAATTATTTAATAAATTTCAAAACTTCATATATTCCTCATACGAACTCCGTTTTCGAAGTTCTTTATATTCACGCGTAGGTGAGACTACGCTCTACAAATTTTGTTTAGACTCCGTTGGCTAATTTTGAATTTATTTTTATTATTTATTTTTAGTATTCCGGGATAGGAAAACCCCGTTATAAATTCATAACTTTTTCATCCGACGTCCGTTTTCGTTTGTCTTTTTATCATTGCACTACTAATGATGAGATCTTCGATTACTGTTTAGATTGCTTTGGCTAGAAATCACACGATCTCATATTCGAGTTTCGAGCTACATATTGCTAAGTTGAAATTTCGTAAAATCATAACTTCCTCACAAGAAGTCAGATTTGGACGATCTTTTTATGCACGCTCTTAGTTTAACGAACTCTACAACATTCGTTTAGATCACTAAGGCTAGATATCTATCTATCTCAAATTCACATTTTACGTCATTCAGCGTCGTGTCGGTCCTGTCGCGACACTTCGACAGGTCATAACCTCTTCATTATAACTCGGATTTTGGCATTCTTTATATCTCTGGAATCCTTGTTTCAACCACTATATCTTCAGGCAAAGATATCGGGCTTATCTCACACTATACTTTTGACGCTTATTTTATTCTTAGTTCATTAAATTATAATAATTAAGAAAACAAACACATAAATCACATAATTCACATAATACTCAAATATTTCATCATTAATACTTCAAAAAGTGTTACAAGGTTAACCTAGACTATTACATCAACGATAATGCCTAGCCTGGAAACACGGACCTTGCAATTCTCTCCCCCTTAGGATGATTCCGTCCCCGGAATCACACCTCAACAAACAAATGCGAATAGCGACTCAACATGTTACTCTCCGTTTCCCATGTGAAATTTCGCCCATTTGTATGTTTCCATCAGAAAAGCACTAACTCGACCATCTTGTGTCGCAACTACTTAGTCTTTCGGTCAACGATTGCCTCTGGTTCTTCAATTAACCTTTTGTTCTCCTCAATTCTTTATTCATAAATTGGAATGATATCGGGAACTTCTCCTGTGAATTTCCTCAAATAACACACGTGAATTTCCTCAAATAACACACATGAAAAGTGTTATGAATTTCCTCAAAGAACTTTAAACGGTCCAATAAACCTTGGACTTAACTTTCCCCTTTTTCCTACTTACATAAAACCATTCATATATCGTATATGAGGGTTTCTAGATAACATATATTTTATATGGATTCATTTGTTTCTTTTGATTCTTGCTCGAGCCGGATGATGAAAAATTATCATGTTCGGTTCCTCCGGGGGATGGATCTATAAGAATTCGCCTATCCCAATAACAAAAAAACCTGACTTGAATGATCCTGTATTAAGAGTGAAATTGGCTAAAGGTATGGGTCATAATTATTATAAGTCCCTTCCACGGCGAGACTTTAAGAAAAACTAAATCTCCAGCTTCGAAAGTCATCGGTCTTCGCTTTTTGTCAGCATGGCTCTTTTGACGGTCCTGAGCTGCTAACATTCTTTCCCTGATTATTTTCAGCTTTTCAGCTGTTTAATAAACCATCTCTGGTCGTATAAACTACTTTTCCCCAACCTCAAGCCAACAAGACGGCATATGACACTTCTGTCCGTACAAAGCTTGATAATGTGTCATCTTTATGCTCGAGTGGAAACTATTATTGTAGCAAAATTCTACCAAAGGTAAATGTTCATCCCAATTACCTAGGAATTCCACGGTACATGCTCTCAGCATATCTTCAAGTGTTTGTATCGTTCTTTCACTCTGACCATCAGTCGGTGGATGGTAAGCTTTACTTAAACACAACTTGATACCCATTTCCTCTTGTAGACTTTTCCAAAAAATCGTGATGTGAAACGACTATCACGATCTAATACAATTGTTAAAGGAACACCGTGAAGTTTCATAATTTATTTCACATAATCATTCACAAGCTTATCCATAGACCATTTTTCATTGGCTGCTATGAAGTGTTCACTTTTGGTGAAACGATCAACGACCACCCAAATCATGTCGTGACCATTCTTTGTTCTGGGTAGTTTAGTGACAAAATCCATAGCAATGTCTTCCCATTTACCCATAGGCATAGGTAAAGGTTCTAAAATCTCGTATGGTTTCTGATGTTGCGCCTTCACTCTCGCATAGGTTACACTCCGCCACATACTTTGCAATGTTGAGCTTCATCGTCGGCCACCAGTAATAGGGTTTCAGGTCCTTATACATTTTAGTGCTACCGGGATGAATCGAGTACATGGTTTTTTGAGCTTCTTCCATTAGAAGATCTCTTACTCCTCCCATCTTAGGTACCCAAATCCAATCTTGGAATACCTTCAGTCCGTGACTATTTATACCGAACACTAATGTTTTTTCCAAACGTTCTCCCTTTCGGTCATTCTTTTCTGAAGCTTCTTCTTGAGCTTTCTTTATACTCTCCAAAATTTTCGAGACAACTTCAATTCTCAACGCTCTTGGCCTTTTTCTATCAACATTCACTTTCTGGGGTGGTAAAGTATCTCGCAGTCGTAGTCTTTACGTAATTCTAGCCAGTGTCTCTGCCTCATGTTCAATTCTTTCTGACTAAAGAGATATTGAAGACTCTTATGATCAGTGAACAATTTGCACTTCGTGCCATAGAGGTAATGCGTCCATATCTTCAGAGCGAAAACTGTTGCTGCCTGCTCCAAATCGTGAGTCGGGTAGTTCTTTTCATGCTCTTTCAACTGTCGATACGCATATGCGATTACCTTTTCTCTCTGGGTCAAAACACAACCCAATCTAACCAGACACATTGCTATAGACAACAAAGTCTTCAAATATGTTGGGTAGAGATAAAATCGGTGCCTCACATAGCATCTTCTTCAGTAACTCAAACGCTTCTTTGTGCTTATCACTCCACGCATAAGCGGCTCCTTTGTGGGCCAAAGCTGTTAATGGACTAGCGATCGAAGAAAAGCCTTGGATAAACCTTCGGTAATAACTAGCTAATCCTAAGAAGCTTCGGATCTCCGTGGGACTTTTTGGTTGCTCCCACTTCATCAAAGCCTCAATCTTTGCTGGATCAACCACTATACCTTCTTGGTTGACCACGTGACCCAAGAATTAGAGTACTCTAATCCAAAAATCACATTTGGAGTACTTTGCATACAACTTATCCTTCTTCAAAACTTCTAACACTTCTTGCAGGTGCAATGCTCTTCTTGGCTTTTCAAGTAAATTAGAATGTCATCTATGAACACTATCATAGATTTATCAAGGAACGGATTACAAACTCTGTTCATTAAATCCATGAAGGCTGCTGGAGCATTGGTTAGTCCAAACGACATAACCAAAAACTCATAGTGTCCATATCGCGTTCTGAATGCAGTGTTCTCTATATCCTACTCTTTCACCTTTAGCTGATGATATCCTGACCTCGATCGATCTTTGAAAAATAACTAGAGCCTTGCAGCTGATCAAACATTTCATTAACCCTTGGCAACAAATATCTATTCTTTATTGTTGCCTTATTTATCTCTCTGTAATCAATGCACATTCTCATGCTTCCATCTTTCTTCTTTACGAATAACACCGTAGCTCCTCAGGGCGATGAGCTAAGTCTAATGAAACCCTTGTCCAATAACTCATGAAGTTGCATCATCATATCCTTCATCTGCATTGGTACGGTGCTTTTGCTATTGGTGTGGTTCCTGGTAACTAGTCTATTCTGAACTACAACTGTCTATCAGACGGTAATCCAGGAAGATCTTCGGAAAATATTTCTAAATAATCACGCACCACTGGAATACTCTGCACCTCCTTCTTTTCCTTCTTAGCATCGATCACGAATGCTAGATATGATGTAAATCCCTTGACCAAACACTTTCTGGCTTTCATTAGTGAAATGATTCCATAATTCACTCTATGTTTGCCCCCATACACCATAAATGATTCTTTCCCTGGCGGGTTTACTTTTACTATCTTCTTTTTGCACAATATCTCGGCATCATTGGCACTAAGCCAATCTATTCCAAGAACGATGTCGAAACCATTAAGTTCTATAGGCAATAATTCCTCGTGGAACTTATTCCCATTTAAGTCAATGAAGATATTTTTCATGCGATGGCTAAAAGGAACAAACTTGCCACTAGCAACTTCGACTAATAAATCATTATCTAGTCTATCAATAGGCAAAGCTAGTTTTCTACCAAACTCAAGCGAAATAAAGGAGTAGTTGGCCCAAGAATCAAATAAAATTTGGGCAGGCAATTCGTTTACGAGAAAGGTACCTGAAGCGACATCAGCTTCATCTTTTGCAGCTTCCAGTGTCATCTGGAAAGCTCTTGCCTTCGGCTATGGTGGAATGTTAGGCTTCGTTGCCTCCTTCTTTCTCGGATAGTCTTTCAAAATGTACCCCTCCTCATTACATCGAAAACACATCCTCTTGTTGGAAGGATACTCATTGGCATAATGCCTAATTTTCCCATACTTGTAGGAAGTCACCTCCTCACTACATTTCCCAAAGTGCTTTTTCTTGCACTTCTCACACCATTTCGCTTCGCCTCCCTTTCCTCCAAAAAAATTTTTTGAATTAGACTTTGAAATTTTTTTTTCTTGCTGGAACCTGAAGTTCCTTCAAACTTTCTCTTTTCATCAACTTCAACTTTGCTGGCGGTTCTTCCCTTGATCATGTTGTCAACAGACTTGGCAGCCCAAATAGTTGCCTCCAGAGTAGGTGCCTGACGTTCTGGCATAGCGTACTCCCATGGGAGTCCCTTTGCGTATCAGTCTACTTTTGTCAGATCATCTGGAACAATGCGCAAAGCAAACTACATCTTGTATGTAAAGGCGTTTGTATAATCATCAACTGACATGCTGCCCTTTGTCAATGTTAGAAACTTGTTCTCCAACTCTAATAGATTTTGGGCCGAGCAGAACTTGCCCTTAAACTGCACCAAGAACTCTACCCATGACAATTGCAGTGGCTCATTACGGCTTAAAGTCTTCCCTAGAGTGTTCCACCAACAAACGACTCCACCTCGGAACTGATGCACTGAGAAGGTAGTCTGCAACTTGCCTCTGCAGCCACAAGTCATAAAGGCTAACTCCATTTCGGAGATCTAATACATCACTCCGATCGGGTCCTCCTTTCCAGTGAAGGTCGATGGTTTGCAATTTAAAAAGTCCTTATACTTGCATCCCAGTCGATTATGTCCTCTATCTTCGTTGTTTTGTCGAACTATCGGTGGGTTGTCTTGACCAATTATCCCACTAAAGTTCTTTCCCTCAGACTGCCCTCAATTAACTTCGGGCTCTTCCATATGAATTGACAGTTCTTCACGATTATGTTGAAGCAGACACCTCGTTTCTTCCATTTGGCGATCCATCATAGTTTGAATCCTTACTTGCACACCAGCCATAGTCATTGGCTCAGTTGCTACTGCTGCAGCAACTACTTATTCTATCATAGATATTTGATTCCTCTTTTCATCAGCATTTCCAACTCCACTCCTCGTTCTCACCATTTTTTGATCTATACACCGAATATGGTGAAATTATATCCTCATTCACGATAGATATTCAAATCATCCTTATTACTCCAAACGATTAAATGCTAGTTCTAATATCGTAGTCAAACCCTTAGAATCCTAAACACATAAGGTTTCCAGATTCAGTCGGCAACAGACCATAGATCAGAACGAATAATTTCATATATGGCAAACATATAACATTTAGCACATAAGAGCATTTTAGGCATATTTCCTAAAATAATCTAGTGCTCGTGTCTAAAATATAACAGACACACATCTCAAAATCATCACTTAGCATTCTAAATTTAAGTCTAGAAATCCTACAAATTCCTAGTTCGCTTAAACTAATGCTCAGATACCAACTGTGACATCCCCAAAATCACGGCCAGAAAAGATTGGTTTAATTTATGCTTTTAAAATAATTTTAGAGTAATCATTTGATTAAAAGAGTTGTGGAATTTGTTCCCAAAACAAAATATGATAAAATAAGATTTACCAAAGCATTTCTTAAAGAAATGTATTTTCATTATATAACAAAACTCGGGATGTCATGTTCCAATAAACAGACCAAAAGCATAAACATTACAAAATAGACCTTACAACAGTTAAATATAACAACATGTCTATAATCCAAAAATAATCTTGACAACAGGTCTATAATCTAAAAATAATCTTGGGAGCCTGGTGAGCATATAGGGTTTTGTTGGGATGAAAATCCTAATTGAGATTTGATGAACAAGATGCGGAAAATAAGAACAAACACAAATATGAAGATTATGTCGAATGATCAGTCGATTTACTCAAATATGAGGAATAAATTACACTTTCAGCATAGACTAAAGAATCTAACACTACATAAGAAACCTCACGTGGAGGCTACATTTTGCCTCACTCTTAACCCTAATAATGAATAATACATGACTATTTATAGGGAAAAGACAAATCTTGGGCTTTTAACCTACACTTCATCAAAGGGGCCCATTGTCATCATCCATGGAATGCTTTGAAACCCTACAATCCCCCCTCAAAGTATGGAATGGATGACAATGCTTCAACTTCCAAAACAAGCATCTAGCAAATAAAAAGATCTTGCAACGAGGAATAGATGAAGCAATCCATGAATCTTGATTCTTCAATAGTCTTCAAACACGGGCTCTAGGATATATAAATCAAGCGCTGAAGTAATGTCTTTAAACTTCCTTTTCGAATGTAATCCCAAAAAAATCTTCATGAAAACCAAACCCGCCATAAAAACCCATTTCAAAACGAAGAAACCGAATCACTTCTTGTCTTTGAAGAGCTCCCCCTCCAAGTCACAATGATCTTCAAATAAGCTAATGATATAAGCCATCAAAAAATATCATGTAACAACCCAAACTTTAAGATTCGTAATGCCACTTGATTGAGAAAATACTAGAAGTCGGAGATATAACAAGTCCTTAGCAGAGCTCGATAAAGGACTTCCGCTGTAAAGGATACTTCTCTGTAAAAGCTTTAGCAGAGCTCGATGAAGAACTTCCACTGTAAAAGCTATCTTCATAATTCTACCACAAACTTTATCAAAAATCTTCAACTTTGAAAAGTCACAAATCCAATTTCGAATGGCCATACCAAATTCTCCCCCGATTTATAATCGAAAACATGAATATAAAGCCTTCTTATGGTCATGAGAATGATCTTGAATGGATAAAAATTATTGTGCTCCCCCGCGACAAAATGATATATACAATGAACTATAAAATCCGAAAAAATCGTGAAATTTTGTCGTTATCACGAAAAATGACTTTCCGAACCGCCAAGACTTGATTGAATCCATAATTTTCTGTTCACGAAAAAATATGTACGTTAAAAAATCCAAAGCTATTCACCGGACCACAAAACTGCAAACTTTTCTAAATATTGGGCAGAAACTGTCACTTGCTGAATGATAGGGGCTGGAATGGTAATTTTGCATCAATTCCCCCCTTTAATTGTAATAGTTCCTAAAAATGGATCAAAATAGCCAAACTGTGAAAACATTAGAGACCAAAAATGCCAATTCGTTGAAGCTGCAGGGACCATTAATGTAACATTAGTCATCTTCATCCCCAATATATGCCACTGATAAAAGAACACGACTGGAATGATACCACCCCAATTTGTACATTCGGTCCGAGCACAAGCAACCGAAACCAAGTTCGGTCCAAGATCGTTGATGCAAAAACAATGTTCGGTCCGAAATCCAACATCATGACAAGCGAAACCTTAGCTAAACTGAATCACAGGTTCGCTTTCGGTTCATCTCCTCTTTTGGTCCAAGCATAAACACGCGAACCCAAGTTCGTTGTTCCAGGTTCGGTCTTAATTCATCAGCATTACCCTAAGGCGAATCTCCATTGTTTCGTTCCAAGAGCTACCAACCAAACTCAATTCGTTCTAGGTACATTCCAAAGCCATTGATACAAAAGCGAACTCAAGTTCCAATAGCTTAATTTTGATTTTCGTTTGACTTAAGGTCTTCCTGATTGAGTCCCAATTTCACCACCTTTCGCTTCAAATCAACAGATGATTACATTGATTCCAATCATAGGTTCGCTTCCGATTGAAGAAATGAGTTCCGATTCCGAGTCCATTCATCATAATAATTTTGAAATCTAGTACCAAGATCGAGATTAGTTCAGATTCTGAGATCTTCAATCCAATTGAGAAATAATTCATAGTTCTGAATTGACCTTTTATATTCTTAGTTCCGATTACAATCCAATTAAGAGACTCGTTTTGATTTGAAAGACAAGAAATTATTCTTTATGTGAGAACATCAGTAAACAACGAGACCGTCTTTCCGATTGCGAGACAATCATTGCAAGTCTGCTCTTTGTGCTGACGAAACGATTACAAGACCAGATTATTGAATACCTTCTCATCATCTATACGCAAATCAACAATCTTCATGCCGATTTACTTTCGCAATTGCAATCGAGTCTGATGACTATACACAACCACAGATCTACCAGAAATTGATTCTTCAACACATATATTGTTGTGTGTATATCGAGATTACCAAAATCAACAAATATGAACCACTTTGGAATGATAATAAAAAAACAATAGATATCAGCTGCTCATATCATTGATTCAAATTTATGATGAAATCGACAATCTCAGTTGAACGACAAGTCTGGATAAATCCACGAATTGCTAGATGATTTTGAAGATGAAAGTGATTCAATTGGAAAGAAAAAATCAATTAAATAATGAATAAATTTAATCAAAGATCGACATCATGAGAATCGTGATTCATAAAGGAGCTTGAATCGATTAACCAAAAAGCAATTAAGGCTTCAAATAGAATCCTCTGAACAATATCGATAATCGTGAAACGGTGAAGAACATCAAGGAAGACAAAACACGAGTGATGATTTGAGATAAAACTAACAATGACAAATTGAATTTGGGCTTGAGATAATCGGATGCACAGTAAAGTACCAAATATTTGGGTCAAATCAAAATAAATATAATAGATTGATTTTGGATTAAAAAATCGAACAGAAACAATGAATGAAAAACGAACAGGATTAAAATTTTACCCAGATGAACAGAGCAAACACCATAAGTCTTCATGAACAGTAGGTTAAACTGAATTCTGATTCCAATACGCCAAAACACCAATAATCTTTAATAACTTGTGCAGAAAATCACCAAACCAAGAACCGATACTTCAAAAATCAATAAATCTTCAAAGACCCGCTCTAATACCACTTGTTGGGATGAAAACCCTAATTGAGATTTCATGAACAAGATGCGGAAAATAAGAACAAACACAAATATGAAGATTATGTCGAATGATCACTCGATTTATTCAAATATGAGAAATAAATCACACTTTCAGCATAGACCTCACGTGGCGGCTACATTTTGCCTCACTCTTAACCCTAATAATGAATAATACATGACTATTTATAGGGAAAAGACAAGTCTTGGGTTTTTAACCTACACTTCATCAAAGGGGCCCATTGTCATCATCCATGGAATGCTTTGAAACCCTACAAGTTTTCAACCCACAACAAATAATTAAATTAATTTTCATCAAACAGTAACCCAGTCACCCATTCCCGTTATTCTCACTTTACGTCGCTAAAACAACTAACACAAGGGACCTAGTCTAAGAATATTTCATCGGGGTGACAACACATGCTTCGGGGGTTTCCCAACAGTATATGTCAAATAAGGCAACCATGAGGGGGATGGAGTACAACGAATGAACACCCAAGTTCATTAACACTTACAGGTGGCGAGCCTGCTAGCGTTCCACAGGACTGTTTACAAACGTCCGTGGTCATCATCTAAACTTTGCTAGATGACTGAATCAAAACCAACATCGAGGCCTCTCTTCCTTTTAACACACATCAACTATCTACCCACGCTTTACCCAACACTTTTGTAGATAAAAATACCTATACGGTTTAAAATTTGTATAAAACATTTATTTAACACTTATTTCTAATAAACAAATAATGTATAAATACATAACACGTATTTTATATAGAATACTTTGTATCAGTGTGTTACAAGAAAAGGAATATACACTCACTTCAAATAAACAACAATATATATACACATAAAACGTATTTTAAAGCAAATACTTCATATTTATGTGTTAGAAGTAGCCACACACTCACTTGATCAGAAGATGATCGGACATCACTACGGCTTGTAATGGTAGTATTTTTCGGTGAAACCGGGTGATCTCCACAAAAACTAGGCTTCTCTCGGGCAGAGCTTTGGTTCGGGAATCTCACTTTTTGGGATCCTCGGGGCTTCAGAACTTGCTTCGGGGCTCGAGAATGATACCGTGGCTTCGGGATATTTCTTGCACGAAAAACGAGGTAAAACAGGAGAGAGAGAGAGAGAGAGAAGAGGAATTGAGCAAGGAACTCGGCTGCCATCACATCCCTTTTATAGGGGCTGAAACCTTCAATTACGATGGGTGTAATCTTAGGTACGTTGGGTGTAACCCGGATAAGTCCGGTGACCCCCCCCCCCCCCCCCCCCCTTTCGGATAATATCGGATTTTATATTTAAATTTAATATTATAATTATTTAATAAATTTAAAATATTCATATCTTCCTCATACAAACTCCATTTTCGACGTTCTTTATATCCACGCGTAGGTAAGACTACGCTCTACAACATTCATTTAGACTCTGTCGGCTAATTTTGAATTTATTTTTAATAGGTCGGGATAGGAAAACTCTGTTATAAATTCATAACTTCTTCATTTGACGTCTGTTTTCGTCTATCTTTTTATCGTTACACTACTAATGACGAGATCTTCTATTCTTGTTTAGATTGCTTCGGCTAGAAATCACACGATCTCATATTCGATTTTCGGGCTGCATACTACTAAGCTGAAACTTTGGAAAATCATAACTTCCTCATACGAAGTCAGATTTGGAAGATCTTTTTATCCACGCTCTCGGTTTAATGAACTCTACAACATTCGTTTAGATCACTAAGACTAAATATCGCTCTATCTCAATTTCACATTTTACGTCATTCAGCGTCGTGTCGGTCCTGTCGCGAAACTTTGACGAGTCATAACTTCTTCGTTATAACTTGAATTTTGGCAATTTTTGTATCCATGGAATCCTTGTTTCAACCATTACATCTTCAGGCAAAGATATCGGGCTTATCTCACACTTTACTTTTGACGCTTATTTTATCTTAATTCATTAAATTATAATAATTAAGAAAACAAACACGTAAATCACATAATTCACATAATACTCAAATATTTCATCATTAATACTTCAAAAAGAGTCACAAGGTTAACGTAGACTATTATGTAAAAGATAATGCTTAGCCTGGAAACATGGGTGTTACACTCAGCATGGAGTGCCGACCTCGATAGTGTCGGATCGATACGTGTGCTTTACTTCCAGTTTCTAGAAGAAATTTCATGAGAAGTTGGATACCCTGTTGCCTTTTAGTACCGCATATAATCCGCAGACAGACGGGTAGAGTAAGCGGACGATTCAAACACTTGAGGACATGCTGCGTGCATGTGTTTTGGACATCGGAGGAAGTTGGGACACTTATTTTCCCTTGGCTGAGTTTTCTTACAACAACAACCATCATTCGAGTATTGGAATACCTCCCTTTGAGCTTTTATATGAAAGGAGGTGTCAAACTCCTATTTATTAGGGAGAAGTAGGGCAGAAAGTGATGGGTGGCATTGAGATAGTGTTGAAGATGACTGACTAGATTCAACGGGTTAGGTAGAGGTTACTTACGACCCAGAGTCGCCAGAAGAGTTATGCAGACATGCGATGATCCGAGCTACAGTTCTAGGTCGGAGATTCTATCCTCTTAATGGTATCCCCATGGAAAGGGGTGATACGATTCAGGAAATAGGGCAAGCTGGGGCCTCGTTACATCGGTCCTTTTAGAGTGACTACCAGAGTGGGTAGGGTAGCATACCGGTTGGAGCTACCTGCAGAGTTAAGTTAGATCCATAACACCTTCCACACATCCCAGCTAAGGAAGTGTGTAGCCGATAAGACGGCAGTGGTGCCATTAGAGGATATTCAGGTGGATCCGAACCTAAATTATATTGAGAGGTCAATTGCGATCTTGGATCGAAAAGGTGAAGGTTCTATAAAGGTATAAAGTTTATACCTTTCTCACTAGTTTAGCTAGAACTCATATTATTAGAGTTTAGGACTTCTTTTCCATCTAATATTGGGACTTTGTGTGTATTAAGCACATATAGAGATTTGGACATCACATCTAGACCTTGTGAGGTCCCTAGAGTCCAAAGGTCACTGCTTTATTCAGCCATTATAGATCCTTTGAGTGAAAACCCCTTAATAGAGAATGTTCTTGGCATTTCAAGCCCTAAGTGTCATGAATGAACATAAAGCTCGTAGCTTTACATGATAAGCGAGCTGTGGGAGCTTAGATCTAGTGTGTGAGAGTTTTATGCCTTGAAGTCGTCTAAATATGATGAGTCTGAATGGACTCGCCGAGTCGATGAGGTGACTCGACGAGTCAGTTAGGGTTGTCTCGATGAGCTGGACCATGTAATAGCTCGGTGAGTTTGTCACACCCCCAAATCAAGGATGGTGGAAACGTCCGGGGGTGCCGGACTTCATGTATAGTATCACAACAACGAGTATAATAATGCTTAAAGTAAATCAAACCAATCATAAATATAATCACAAAAGAATTACATGGTTTCAAGTATTACATATTTCAATGATTGATCATGACATGATATAAAAAATAGTTGTTCAACGCCATAGCGTTCCATCCTCAAAAGCTTGTGGCTACTTGGTTTCGTTGATTTCCTGAGAATACAAGTAGTTTTGAAAAAGTTTCAACAATTAAGTTGGTGAGTTCATAAGCTTTTTAGATAAAGAGTTTGGAAACCGTTCTTTGTAATGTGTTGTGTGTTACCAAGAAAATTCCAATATTTTCCTTACAAAAATGATATGTAGTCTTAAATACCAAGACTGAAAGTGTATAGTAATATCCGTACATATTGATATAAAAAGTGATTTTAAATCGACATAAAACCCTTTTTGATTTATAAAAATCCCCGTAAACTTTATGTGTTGTTAACTCCCTATGTGAGTCACTATAACCATACTATAACTGAATGAACCTGCCACAATGTTTCTCAGGCATCGAAAAAGATAATGACACTTGTCACCTGTAGACCTGCAGGTCCCACTATAGCTAGCAGCAAGGTGCTTGGTGTCAAACCTAATATATATCTATACACAACTATCATGTTCTCCCTACAAGGGACTCTGGTTATAACTACCAGGAATTTTAACACGTACTCTAGGAGTACTAAGAAGAATGTCTCACAATTTAAGTTAACAAGTTTACGTGTTGTGTGCATGAGTGTAAAACCTTTTTCCGTGGGAATAAAACCTTCTGAAATGTGTTTGTTGTGTTAATGGAAACATAAACCATACCTATTATAGTTTATGAAAACGTTTAAATGTAATAGTTATAACTTTGTTTATTATGGTTAACTACTGTATTTGTGAAGGTAAAAACCCTTTTGTTTACCGATATATATATATATATATATATATATATATATATATATATATATATATATATATATATATATATATACCTTTTACTAAAGTGAAATAACATGTAATATAACAACTAATTAATTACCATACTTATGAAGGTAAAAATCCATTTGTTTTCTGATGTATGTCAATACACCAAGATGAAATGACATGTAATGTAAAAACATATATTCACATAACGATACACACCTTACTCAACAAGTTACAAGGTGCAAATGAAGTTGATAGCTTTTTTCTAGTGTTAACATTTCTATTACTGTTCTTAGAAAATTTATAGAAAAATCATCAAAGGTCCAAATCAGAATCCGTAAATTCTGAGAGTTTGGGAAATGAGTCTAGTTTGTTCATAAATTTTATTATGATTTTTAATGACCGCCAACTTGTGTGAAAAAGTCCATAATCACAGATTGGTCCGGATTTGCTCTTGAAATGATAGGTAGTTTTGTAAAAATCACCATAAACTGTAGAAAAATTGTATGGAGATTTGCAAGTAATCATTTTAAAGGTATAAACCTGAACTAATTGCACCTAATATAGTTTTGAAAACTAAAATGTTTAAGTTGACCAAAACAGTCCGTGAATGGAGTTAAATTTTTCTGATGAAAGTTGTTGGATAAGTTTAGTTATGTTCTTGGTGTTTTAACTTGTATTACCCCCCTTAAAAACTTAAGAAAACATGATAATGTAGGGGTATGAACTCACTTTGTGTGATTTCAGTGGATGAATATAGAAGAAAAGAAGTGTTCCACTCAAGAACACTAAGAAGATGCCTTGATGATTCGAGTATCTAACACAAAGATGATGGAGTTTGTGTAAGAAATCAATGATTTGAGTAGGAGGATGTGAAAAAATCATAGGAATGATGAATATACTTACCAAATGGAGAAGTAAAGTATTGGAAAGTTCCTTGGAAATCTCGAACTTGAGAGAGAAGAGGTGAGAGAAAAGAGTTTGATCTTTTGGTGGAATGAGAGGAAATGAATGAAGTGAGGAGAGAGGTGGGTTTTTCCGAGCCTATAGAACGTGGTTATGGATAGAGTATGATGGAAAAAGTACAATGAAGTGACTAGGGATGGTGGGGAGGTGTGGCTGGTCATGGAGTGGGTGTGGGGGGTTGCTTGTGTCATAAACTAAAGAAAAGTCAACACTCCACCTCTTGTACTTCGCCCACTCTTCTTGGATATGATCTACCCCAAAAAACGTGGTTTATTAATAAATATAGGGCCTTATATGTTAAAATAAAGTTTTCGGTGAAAATCCCGCGTTAAAATGATGAAAAACGGGCTTAAAATGAAGTCGTAGTCGAAAACCGGGAAAAATTGGGCTTCCTGCGAGACCTCTCGGTTCTGGGCCGGAGGTTCGGTCCTTGATGCTGCTGGGCCTGAAGGATAAGGTAGGCTATGAAGCAAAATGGGGCGGAGGCGAAATGGACCGAAGGGTTCGATTCCCTGGTTGCGAGGTTCGGGCCCGAGAGGACCTTCGGGTTCGGTTCCTGCGAGGCTCGGTCTGAAAGGGATGTTCGATTCCAGGAGCTTCGGGTTCGGGTCTTGGGGCTATGGCTCAACAGTTAGGTCCCTTGAGGGGACTTTCGGCCCTAAGAGACTTCGGCCCTATAAGGTAGGTTTCGGGTCCTTAAGCATGTTTTACTCGTTTTTACCCCGTTTCAAGCCGTATTTGACCCAGTTAAGGGTCGGGATGACCCAAATAATTACGAAAATTTACGGGAACTTTTGAGAGAGATTCGGCAGAGATTTCGGAGAGATTTCCAATAGAGAGAGATAGAGTGAAAACGATCGAGAGAGGTTTTGTGACAACCCGAAATTTCCATTTTGAACAAACCATTTGAAGCCAATAGAAGTAGAACAGTTACAGTGAAATTCCAAACATCGGGTATAAGTTTAGCATTTTTTCAGGATTTATACTTAAGGAGATATCAGGAGAGTGGATGCACTAGGGTTTTGTGCAACACTGTTATTCCAATACTCTATCATATTAGAGTTCATTCCAGGAATAAAATATTTTCTGCCAAAAATCCCAAGACTATATATAGAAATCTGAACCATATTCGTTCATTAGTTACATTTACAACTAGAGAAAAGCCAAATTCTCTCTCACGGATCTTCGGGGTTTTATCCCAAATTGTGAGTACTTCTATCTAGTTGTATTATATAGCTTATATTATGTTTTATAACATCAAAATCGAATCAAAAACCCAATATTTGGGAGTTTACCGCCCAAGAACACTTGGAGAGTAAACTCCATTTTAAGGGCCAAAAAAGTGTGCCCAATGTCCCTCAAAGCCTTGGAACTCAACATAAGGGCTACCATTACATGTTTAGACCACCAAAACAATTAAGAATCAAGGGTGATAGTGAGTTCACGGCCAAGGAATTTCTTGGGCCGTGAACTCAATTTTTAAGTGGCAAAATGCCCTAAAAACCCCCTTAAGCCAAGAGACTAAATTGGACATGTACCTAAATGAGTTTAGGACTACCAAACACACTTATAACACCAAGAGTAAGGTGTTCACAGCCCAAAAAGTTCTAGGGCCGTGAACTCCATAAAATGGTGCCACAAACTCTTCTAAAGCCTAGTACAAAAGCCTAGTTTAGTTCCTAGTTAATTTACGGACTTGAAAACACCATAAACATCCTCCCAAGGGAGATTACGGCCGTAATCTCCAAGGGATATGGTCCCAGGGCCGTAAACTCCTAAAAGGAGTTATATTATGCCTTAAACTCTTCCAAGGACCAAGCCATTAAGTAGAAATGCTTCTTAGGACCTTATAGAGCATCAAACATCAAATGGACACATAAGTATGAGCTCACGGCCATAAACTCATGAGTTTACGACCGTAAACTCAATTAGTAGGGTCATTAGGATCGTGAACCTCATGGTGGAGTATTCCTTGATCCCTACAAATAATAGCTTCCCCTACAAACACTTAGATGCAATCCTAGAGGCTAATAACAGTTGATAAATGTGCTTAGCATGTCCTAGGGTGTCCTGACTTGTTTATTAGTTGTATATAAACTAATTTGTTACATATATGTGAATATATATGTTAACTAGGACCATATAGTGTGTTCAAGACTTCACTTGACACCTAGCAGTCCTACCTCTTCAGTTCATTCCAATCACTTACAACAGGTGAGTTCATACCCCTTAATCAATGTTTTAACTGTTTTTAAATCTTTTATGGGGGGTGGAGGGATACAAGTAGAATCATGCTAGTTACTATATCAATCACATGTGATTAGTAAGCAGCATTCAAATGATTGGCTACTCATCAACCGTTTTTCCAAACAGTTCATTCAAATGATTTTCATAAACATTTTATATGATTAAAACTCCTTATTAAGTTGTACATTTTACTCTGTACGCTTCAATTCAAACTCATTTACAATTGTGTTTCAAACAAATGTTCCTTTATACTTAAACTGTTTTATCAAACCCATGCTTTCAAACCGTTTTATAGATTGACATCAAGTCGATGTTTTCTTAGATAATAATTGGGTTCAAAGGTTTTACAAAACTTATTTTATAATTTTATATTATTAATGCAATGGATGATGTTGTTGCTTGTTTACTACTTTTCATTGTTGTGATACTGTACATGACGTCCTCCGCCCGAGAACGTTTCCGTCGTTCTTGGTTTTGGGGTGTGACAGATTGGTAGCAGAGCATTGTTTATAGTGAATTAAGTATATCCACCCATAAAAGATATAGTAACTATAAATACATAAGGGATTAAAAATACTCTGACCAAGCGTTTATACTTTAAATAATAAAATATTTAATTAAGTATACGTGCCTGCATTCAAATTAAAATCAGTGTCACTAGGACAGTACAAAAGAATTACGATTGTTGGGCAACACAGGTGGGCTTAGAGACATATGGTCCAAACTGGGAAGATATAGCCTGATCACCTATATTATCCGAGGGTTGACTAGCATGTGCCTAAGTGTAGTTGTGTGGTTGCAACAAGTCTAAAATCTTACCAACCTGACCACAATGAGAACAGTAGAACACAACATTAAACTTAAAATACTATAGGAGTATTTGGTGTTACTATAAGTACTTTATACATGAGAACTAAAACGATATTCTTCATTACTAAGTCGATAGTTGCTAAGTGGATACACTAAGGCTATATGTAATTAGGATGTTATAGACTTATAATATGTGAAAAATTTTACTTTACCCTTATTTTGTGTGAATTTGGAGTTAATATCACTTATTTGAAGGCCTATCCTGTTTCGATTACATATAACTGGTATGCACTTCACAAATAGCGATGTAACTAATGAAGATTTTCTAAATAATTATCTAGATAGTTTCGTCTAATAATTATTTTCTTACCCCAAATTCTCGCGTAAATAACATGGCTGGACTCCATCCCCACGGCAACCAATATCTTCCGAATGAAGTCATAGCTGTTGGTTTGGAGAAGAACCAGAGAATGATCATCCTATCCCTTTTGAATGATCACCATGATGAAAACCTTTCGAACAGTGCTAACTCCGAACCCGAGTTTGTCACGGATGCAAGAATGCATACCCTCCACACCATTCGTCTAGAAGATGCTCGCGAGAGATCTGGGAGAAACCATGAAACCCTGCTTCAAGCACTAGCTAAATCCCGAGCCGAAGTCATAGAACTTCGAGTACGCTAGAGGGTGTATGAAAGATACCTGCTTGATATGGAATGTCAACTGGCTGAACTAAGAGTTCACCAGAGGGATTACCGTCGCCAGTAATAAATGTTTAACTTTATTTTTCCTTGTTGAAAGGAATTGTTTTCTGTCTATGCCCGAAGTGGCATTTTCTATGAAATTATCATGTACCTTAAGTACTTTTGGTTATGTCTTTATACTGTCAAGAACTATCTTCTCTGGATATGATATAAGACCTTTACAAGGTCATTTTTCTAACTTTTACGTCATGGATATCAAAGATTTTGACAGTCGGCTAACTTCTATGTCGTTCTTCATTCAAGTACTTTTATCGTAATTTCATTGGAGTCTATTTGAATTCATGCTTTAGTGAAGTCATTGGACTATAGTAATTTAGCTCCGGAGACATCTCCAAGTCTCTTTCAATGGTTGGATCATGTTATTCACCAACCAACAATACCTCGGTTTGAACAAAAAATGTCTTGAGACCATTCTACAAACTCACTTCCATTCCATTACTAGGACTGCATCATAGGGATGTAGGTCAACCCTTCATGAACACACTTCCATTAAGTACTAGGACTGCATCATAGAGATGTAGGTCAAACCTTCGTGAACATACTTCCATTTTGTGCTAGGACTGCATCATAGGGATGTAGGTCAACCTTTTGAGAACATACTCTTACTCTTTGATTGAGCAATAGAAGTACATCTAGGGTCAACCAAAATCGCTCACAAAATCCCTATCTTTCGTGCTAACAGAATCATGTCGTCATCAAGAAACAATCAGCTTCATACGTGCACCTCTTTATTTGAGATCGCTTTTCTAGCGAAGCCGTCATATTAGAACACCAAAGTACTCATGCATGGAGTACCTCTTAGTTCTTCTCTTTTCCGAAGAAATCCCCGAAGTACCACTCGTACAGTACGTCAAGTCAATCCAAAGATCCATACGGTTGATCTGTCGCTGAAGAATGTATACATAGAGGCGATATGTAATCAAGGTTCTACAGGTTTAGAATTGATGATTCCGCTTTAACTTCTTTTTCTTTGATAGGATATGAGCTTAAAGAAGAATCAGTTATTCGACTACCTTTTCAATCTTAATTATATATGACTCGTATACACGAGATTATGATTGTGAAACCATGTATGAATCCTAGATATGAACTTCAGGACAGAGACTGCCAAAGACTACGAGTAATCGCAACGTCATGTGAACAAACTTAGAACCAGTACGACTTCTGTAAACAGATTTCCCTACAGTCTAAACAGCTACGGAGATACGAGAACAACCCGGACAACTTAGTGAACTACACAGAAATAGAATTAGAAGACTAGGCTTCTCACCCCGGTGAACCCGGTCATATTCTTCCAGAGATCGATGGATTGCATTGTATGTACCTCGGCTATCGAGGACTCTGTCAAGATTTTCCAGTAGAAATCGTCATCTCTGCCTCGCATAAATGATTTGGTTGAGCAAACGCAAGGAAAGAATTACTTTCAGAAATGGATCTTATATCCGAATATCACCAGTTCGAGTGTTAGGGAAGGATGTCCGGAAGACTACCTTCCGAAGTCGATGCGGACACTTCGAGTCCGTAGTGATACCCCTCGGATAAGACCAATATGCCCATAGTATTCATGAGCTAAATGAGTAGGGTACGTCTTTCTTACTTGGATCAGTTCGTCATTTCTCCATGTAATGACTTACTTATCTACCCTCGTATTAAGAAGAAACCCATGGAAACATTACCTTCAGAGGTACTTTTCGCGAAGTTCTCTAAGCACAAGTTTTGAAATTAAAGAGTCAAATTTCTAGGACACACTGTTAGTGATGTGGGAAATTTGAGTACTCTTACAATTTGTCAAAACCGTTGAGAATTTGTCGACACCAGAGACGCCGACAGTCATTCGCCAAATTCTAGGTCTTACAGACCTACTGTCATAGTTCATCCACAACCCCTCACAAATCACAGGAAACCGTACAACCTTGACCCAGCAAGGAGTAACCCTTGACTGGGAAGTTAAACAAGAAAAGGAAACCTTGGAGATTCCAAATTAGAGACCAAGTTCTTTAGGAAGTCTCACTCTGGGAGCGGCTTAATACGCTTCGTAAAGCGTGGAAAGCTAAATCCAAGATAGATAGGACCTTCGAGATTCTTTCCAGAATCAGTCCTGTATCTCACAGACTAGATCTACTTCATGAACTCAGTAACGTACATTCTACTCTTCGCGTCTCGATCGTGAAACCATACCTTTCTCTTAGGACTCTTGTAAGTCCACTCGTCGAGATCCTCGCCTTCGTATTAGAACCGTAGTGATCCTCGACCGAGAGGTCAAACGGACGAAGCAACACCGTCGCAAGTTAGTGAAGGTTCGTTGGGATACCAACGGAGAACCCGATTTCACTAAGGAGCACTAGAACCAATCGATTAGGAAGTTTCCTCCTCATGACTCGATCATTCATACCTAATTCCTTATCTAAATTCTAATTTCAGGACGACATTCCCTTTAACAAGGGGATGATGTGACAACCCAAAATTTTCATTCTAAACAAACCATTTGAAGCCAATAGAAGTAGAACAGTTACAGTGAAATTCCAGACTTCGGGTATAAGCTTAGCAGTTTTTCAGGATTTATACTTAAGGAGATATCAAGAGAGTGGATGCGCTAGGGTTTTGTGCAACACTATTATTACAATACTCTATGATAATAGAGTTCATTCCGGGAATAAAATATTTTCTGCCAAAAATCCCAGGACTATATATAGAAATCTGAACCATATTCGTTCATTAGATACATTTACAACTAGAGAAAAGCCAAATTGTCTCTCACGGATCTTCGGGTTTTTATCCCAAATTGTGAGTACTTCTATCTGGTTGTATTATATAGCTTAGATTATTTTTTATAACATCAAAATTGAGTAAAAACCCCAAGATTTGGGAGTTTACCCCCCAAGAACACTTGGAGAGTAAACTCCATTTTAAGGGCCAAAAGTGTGCCCAATGTCCCTCAAAGCCTTGGAACTTAACATAGGGACTACCATTACATGTTTAGACCACCAAAACAATTAAGAATCAAGGGTGAAAGTGAGTTCACGGCCAAGGAAGTTTTTGGGTCGTGAACTCCATTTTAAGTGGAAAAATGCCCTAAACCCCCCCCCCCCCCCCTTAAGCCAAGAGACTAAATTGGACATGTACCTAAATGCGTTTAGGACTAGCAAACACACTTAGAACACCAAGAGTAAGGTTTTCACGGCCCAAAAAGTTCTAGGGCCGTGAACTCCATAAAATGGTGCCAAATGGTGCCATAAACTCTTCTAAAGCCTAGTACAAAAGCCTAGTTTAGTTCCTAGTTAATTTAGGGACTTAAAAACACCATAAACATCCTCCCAAGGGAGATTACGGCCGTAATCTCCAAGGAATATGGTCCCAGGGCCGTAAACTCCTAAAAGGAGTTATATTATGCCTTAAACTCTTCTAAGGACCAATCCATTAAGTAGAAATGCTTCTTAGGACCTTATAGAGCATCAAACATCAAATGGACACATAAGTATGAGCTCACGGCCGTAAACTCATGTGTTTACAACCGTAAACTCACTTAGTAGGGTCATTAGGGCCATGAACCTCATGGTGGAGTATTCCTTGAGCCCTACACACAATAGCTTCCCCTACAAACACTTAGATGCAATCCTAGAGGCTAATAACACTTGTTAAAGGTGTTTAGCATGTCCTAGGGTGTCTTCACTTGTTTATTAGTTGTATATAAACTAATTTGTTACATATATGTGAATTTATATGTTAACTAGGACCATAGAGTGTGTTCAAGACTTCACTTGACACCTAGCAGTCCTACCTCTTCAGTTCATTCCAATCACTTACAACAGGTGAGTTCATACCCCTTAATCAATGTTTTAACTATTTTTAAATGTTTTATGGGGTGGGGGGATACAAGTAGGATCATGCTAGTTACTATATCAATCACATGTGATTAGTAAGCAGCATTCAAATGATTGGCTACTCATTAGCCGTTTTACTAAACAGTTCCTTCAAATGATTTTGATAAACATTTTATATGATTAAAACTCCTTATTAAGTTGTACATTTTACTCTGTACGCTTCATTTCAAACTCATTTACAATTGTGTTTCAAACAAATGTTCCTTTATACTTAAACTGTTTTATCAAACCCATGCTTTCAAACCGTTTTATAGATTGACATCAAGTCAATCTTTTCTTAGATAATAGTTATGTTTAAAGGTTTTACAAAACTTATTTTATACTTTTATATTATAAATTGCATGCCTATATATGTATAGTTATATAAGAAATGTTGAAAGGACTTAGGAAGGCTATCCACCCTATTTCCTTTTCGCGCTTGATATGTGGTCTGGTGTGGTATCGTGTACCCATCCGAATGTCGTTTAAATATTAGTTATATATCCTATGTACATATAGAGTCATAAAGGTTCTTCCAGTTCATTTAATACCCTTGGGTAGCCAGGGTATACATCCATGTTCATACATACCAGTTACATTACTAGTAAGCTACCATAGGGGTAGTTTAGGAAGATATTAGAACCATTACTAGAATGCAATATCATACAATGAGTTAGTTCATTCATGAGTCAATACTTGCTAGATAGAGAGAGAACACACATTACAACTAACACACGCAGAACATTACAGTACATTACTTTACAATTACATGAGTATGTTTACATGATCACATTTACACGAGTACATTTACATTGATACGTTTACATAGAGATCCTGTTATAAGCATGCCTATATATGTATAGTTATATAAGTAATGTTTAAAGGAATTAAGAAGGCTATCCACCCTATTTCCTTTTCACACTTGAGATGTGGTCTGGTGGGATATCGGGTACCGTCTGAAGGTCGTTTAAACATTAGTTATATATCATGTCTACATATATGGACATAATAGTTCCTCTTATTCAGTTCAGTACCTTTGGGTAGCAAAGGCATCCGTTCATATACTTTTACATGATTACGCTTACATGAGTACGTATACATAGATACGTTTACATGAGTGCGCTTACATATACGTTAGTAGGATAGACATCACTAGGTGTTATAGCATGGAACGAGTTCAGGATCTAACTATCCCGATGAATTGCAACACATTGTGATAGTTATATCGGGTATACATGATCATAGTAATGTGGATGTTCACGGCTTGCATATACGTAGGGGTCGTGTAAAGGTCCCAAAATCCCTTTGATAGGGGAGCGTTTAGCCTGGGATCTAGCCATCACATTATGCCTTATCCCTCAAATAAGGCAATAGGAGTACAAAGGCAGTCACTTATTACAAATACTGCAATACTTACGAGATTACCCTAGAATTAAGGTAATTAGTACGGTTGTAGTTCGACACTACACCATAGTACTATTTCATTTTCCCATTACATTCACTTCGTGAACATTCACACGACGCACGATAATGTAGAAACTATATTTTTGGTTAATGATAGTCAGACTTGGGAAAATACACCTCTTACAAGAGACACACACAAACACTAGATGCCTTGGTAGAAGGCTACATATAGATCAGTTACGTCTTAGTAGAAGACTCCATGTTATAATAGCAGGAGTCATAGGGATTTCTAGAGTTTTTCAAACGTTTACAGTAATTTTACATACATATTCAATACTTAAAATTCATATACATACAAATTCTTACATACAAATTAAGACACTAAAATACTTATGATCTCACCAGCTTTAAAGTTGATACCCTCTTTCAAAATAACTTGTATCCTCAGGTCAACCATAGACAGGTACCGATGCAAGGTTCAGGAAAGATGGGGCTCGTTCAAGACGCCTCTTTCATTTTGATTTATGCTTTAGTGTTTATCAAGATTTGACAGAACACACTTGTATTAAAATTATATTATTAATGCAATGGATGATGTTGTTGTTTGTTTACAACTTTTCATTGTTGTGATACTGTACATGACGTCCTCCGCCCCAGAACGTTTCCACCGTTCTTGGTTTTGGGGTGTGATAGGTTTCATATGTGAAATTTTTGAGTGTCCGGCTTCACAATGCAAGGTCCGACAACCCCGTTAAGCCATGTTTAAGGGTCCTACAGAATCCCGATGAGTGTGCAATAGTGTTTTATCGGTTTGGTTCATTACTTACCACAATTTTAGGTTAAGGAAATCTAGATATATGAACTTTTCAGTTGATGAATTCTCATTAGAATAGTGAGTTGTACAGTAATTACATAATGTAAACCCTAGTATACAAGGGTTAACTGAGTTGACCGGTTTGACTTGTTGACTTTGTTTGACTTTGACTTGACCAGAATTTGATGGTTGTCACAAAGTTAGGGGTTAACTCAAAGAGCTGGACCTTCACGAGATTTCTGAGAAACAAGTATACTCGACGAGTCACATGAGTGCACTCGGCGAGTCAGGTCAAACTTGGACTGTTGACTCGAGTTTGACTTTTGTTGACTTTAGGTTTTGGTCAACATGAGTAATGGAGACCATGGAAGGGTAAAATGGTCCTTTACCCATTCCAAGAGTTAGAGAGAGAGAGAGAGAAAACAACCGTTGGAGTATCTGAGTATGAGTAGAGTATTAAATAGAGATAAATATCCTATGTGTTAGGCGGAGGCTAGTTCTAGATTTCTTAGTACGAGACTTTTACTTACTAGCTTACGAGGTAAGTTTTCTCACTATACTTACCAAGAGTGGTATCCTTGTGTGATCTAGATGTTTATTGTGCTTACACTGTATCTTAATATTCTGCATTATGTCTTTCTGATTAATGCTGAGTGTTATTATTATGAGCTTATTGGGTTGAGGCCGGAGGGTCCCACTGAGACACATTGACCAGAAAGTCTTATTTGAGTTATAGCCTAGAGTGGCTAATGAGTTGTGTATTGTATTTTGGAGAACTTACTAAGCTTCATGCTTACCGTGTTATGTGTTATGCGTTTCAAGTACCTCTCAGGATCACGGGAAGACACCGACTTGATTGTACACACATTAGAGTTTGAGTTATGATTAAGAGGATCATGGATTTTTGATATATACAGTTTTTTGGATATGAGATTTGATGATTTGACATTGTGACATTTTTGTGATTTTATTATTTTGACAAATGTGTTTTTAAATTAAAAATTTTGTTTTGAAAATTTATGTCGTTACAGTTCAACATATAAATATCACACCATTAGTAAAGTAATTTATAGAATAATAAAAATTAATATTCTATGATGCAGGTGAAACACATATACGATAGGAAGGGTTAGATGGTTAAAAGTCTAAAAAGTTTCAAATCCCACACATCTAATATCAATTGTAAAAGTCAAAAGAAAATACTTTTTTAATACTATAAAAATGAAAGAAAATAGTTAACTCAACGATTAGATAACGATTATTTGTAAATGAGAAAATTACACAGATATAAACGAGAAGATTATTTGCTACTTAAATTCTCATCAAACTTTTTTTTTTCCTTTGAATCAACCCCCCCCCCCCCCCCCCCCCCCTTCCTCAATTCGACCTTGCTTATGTATTCATCACTTCGTTTATATTTATTTTGAAATTTGACTTTAAAAAATACCTAATATTTACACCAAGATACTTAACTTTTTCTTAAAAAAATGTATAATATTTATATCATCATATATAACTTTTTTTAATGAACTCATGTAGTACGCATGTCTCACAACTAGTTTTTTCAACAAAACAAACCACTACACATTCACACCCATTTTTCATAGGTATGCAAAAAAAAAAAAAAAAACGAAACCAAACAAAAAAGCCCGATCCATTTGAAAAGCCGATGGTTTGGTTTTTGTTTTTTGAAAAACCAGTTTTTTAGGTTCACTTTGGCTTTTTTGAAACCGAAAAAAACGAACCGAACCAAAATATACAAAATGACATCGTTCTACATATAAATATCACACCATTAGTAATTTATAGAATAATAAAAATTAATATTCGATGATGCAGGTGAAGCACATATATAATAGGAAGGGTTAGATGGTTAAAAGTCTAAAAATATTCAAATCCCACGCATCTCATATCAATTGTGAGAGTCAAAAATGATTGCTTTTCTATTCTATAAAATGAAAGAAAATAGTTAATTAGCAATCACATAACCAATTATTTGTAAATGAGAAGATAAGTTACACGCATATAAATAATTCACATAATCTTTTTTTATAGTAATTTTCATTTTATTTAAATGGTTGAGACATTTCATATTTGTATTTGAGTATATATTAAATAATTATGAGCTTTTAAAATCCAATGAGCATAATCAAATAATTTGTTAATGAAAAATCTAAAAATAAGAATTAACTGAATAACAGAAAAAACGCGAAGAACAAATAAAACCAAAACCGAAAAAAACCAACAGTTTGGTTTTTCAAAATTAAAAACCAAACACTTTTGTACGGTTTTGGTTTTAATTAACGACAAACCGAACCATATTTACCTCTAACTTTTGTTATCAATTACATACATTTTATTAATATTTAAATTAATAAACAAAATTTAAAAACAACGAAAGGTCTGATATCAATCAAAATTCTTTATAGAAATTAATAATTAAAATTTAAAATTATTTTTATACATAAAAAGTGTTTACAAGTAAAACCGTGTCTCGTGATCGATACACAAATTCATATACAATATGTATCTTATCGACTTATTCTTCTCAAACAGAATATCGCCTCAATTCTTTTATATATTTATTTAAAATAAACAGAATCCTTGTAGATTTCAAATATAACTTTCCTTTTCGTAGTTCTTGACTTGACGTACTACTCGTCCCTACAACCGTTCCCTATAAATACAAATCCTAACACAACCTTTTCAAAACACCATTAATCTTCAAAATCTTTCCAGATTGCAAATATTCATCAGAGAAAAATTCAAGGACAAAAGATGACAGGTTTCAAGTTCAATTTGGCATTGATGATGGCGTTCATGCTTGCATCTGTGCAGTTTCAAGGCACGGTGGCTCAAACTACCCATGTGGTCGGCGATGCCTTGGGCTGGAATATTCCTCCCAACGGACCTTCTCTTACACCACTTGGGCATCAACTCAAACCTTCAGAGTCGGCGATGTTCTTCTCTTTAACTTCATCACCGGATTTCATAACGTTGCTGAAGTCTCGCAGGCGGCTTACGGCCCATGCACCACCGCCAACCCAATCTCTATCTCCACCGTCGGCCCTGCTAGAGTCACCTTGAAAGCACCTGAAACCCACTATTACGTCTGCACCGTTGGAACTCATTGCCAAATTGGTCAGAAGCTAACAATCAACGTCTCCGCCACGTCTGCCACCCTTCCACCAGCACCAGCACCCGCCACTCCTGCTCCCGTTTCTCCACTCACAGTTAGCACCATTCTACCACCGCCATCGCCCAGTTTTGCTCCATCTTTCACCGCCGTGGTACCCGTCAGTTTCTTGGCGATGGCTTTAGCTTTCTTTTATTAGATCCAGTGTTTACTTAGGCTGAGATATGTGTACGTAATTTGCTTTTGTTTGAGTTTTCTTTTTTTGATTTTATTCATATTTCATGTACGCAAGGAGATTGATATTGCTCTATACTGTTTATGTGAGTAAGTATTTCTATTATATTCGTCTTTTCTCAAAAAAAAAAAAAAAAACTACCACGTTAGATAAACTATCAAATAAATTCAAATAAATTCAAATAAACATCAAATATATCATCTATAAACTATCTAGTAAATCCAAAATAACATTATCCATAACATAAAACAAGAAATATTTGGCATCTTCGCTTCCCCATCGTTGTTGATTTGGTTCTTGAAAGAACGGATAATATCTCCAATTGTGGTCACAAACGTCGGGATTTAAAAAAAAACATTAACATCCACATCCTACAAAGTATATATATAAGTTCAAAAATACAGACTTTATCATTAACAATTTAACAAACTATCAAACCACCAAATTAATTAATGTGTTAACAATTTAACAAACTATCAAACCAACAAATCAATTAAATCTTTAATAATTTTACAAACTACCAAACTACAAATGCATAACAAATGAATTAACCACTTAACAAATAAAAGTATCAAACTACCAAAAATTACTATAAATGCATCAGGTTCTTGACAGTATAGCAAAACCATCAAATTCTTTAAGAGTTTAATAAGTATTAGTGTTGGTTATGGTGCTTGTGACTTTGACTACCATTGGGATGGAGCACTTGTACCCACTGTAGAAGGAGTTTAGTCCTAATGCCTCTCACATGCCCCATTCAAGCACCTAACACCTTCTCAAATATTGTGATCCAATCAATGGAGGTCGGATCACCATCGGATTCGGTTATGTTTTGAGTCTTTAAAACAACATCACTAATTAAAGCATTTTGTATTTCATAAAGATTGTTAATATACTTCAAAAAAAAAAAAAAAAAACAATCTACTTCAATTTAAAGTAATAAAAACAATAATATTGGTCTTCAACTAACAAGATCAACAAATTCCCTTGTTTATTCACATGCCCACGGTGAAATGACTCAAATCTATTCATATTCTATTTGATATTACAAAATATATTATACTTGAATAAACATAAAAAATATATGTTATAACTGAATAAACATTACTGTATCTTACGTTTTTAAAACAAGCACTACCGTAGCTGCACACCCCTCAAGGATTCTTAACTACTTGCTTCTTCCGACATTCTTTGTTTTTAGTGGATTAGTTTTTTAGGCTTATATGTTAAGAAGTGGTCAATAGTATCACTCCAATGTTGCAGATCCATACCATCGGGGGTTCAAGCCCTTGAGGCCTCCACATCCCCTTCAAAACCAGTAATACGTGTTTTTACAATATGTTTGCAGTCTCTATACCGCACACATATTTGATTGTTTAGTGACGCCCAAAAAACTAAAGCCATGGGATAATTTGAAATCGCTCCAAAATCAAACCATGTCTACAAAAAATAGAGAAGTTAAAAATAAATCAGAATTAAGCACATTAAATATAACTTTATAAATAATTACTGGAAGATACTGGAACATGCCATCCATTTCAGCTTTAGAAACTTCTTTCCCTGTGTTCTTACCAAAAGCAATGGCGCGCTGTATATAGTTCACAGCCTCCCGAATGAAGCATTCGTACATATCCCCAATCGGCATGTACGTATTTCTACCAAATACTATCTTTAGAGGCCGTTTGCTGTTAGATTGAAATCACTTGTATATTTTTATGTTTACTGACATGCCTCTTCATTTATGAGACACCAATGCATAAAAAAATATTAGTCAAGATAGTTTTTATATACATACAATATGAAATAGAAAGAATTAGAATAAATCTTAATTGCAATCGATAAGGTGATCACCAAAACCTCCACGGAAGGTATGTGGTGGCTCATCACCACCGTCACCTCAATAGCCCATCACAACAGCCATAAGATGGAGCAATGCAATCTAAAAAATGACATCCTGTAAAATTATAACACAATATAAATATAGATACCTACAATGTGATATGATTACAAAAAATACAAACCTTACTTTACTAGTCAAATGTAAAGATTTTTTTAATCATTCTCGTCATCAGACACTTTAGTATCTGCTGACACATTACTATCATAATCAAAATCCTCCTCATCATAATCAGTCTCGTGGTCAAGCACATTATTGACAATACACATTGGCAGACTAACTTCAATATCATCTTCAACTGATTGGGAATTTTGAAAGTACTCGCTAAATTCGATTGAAATAGTGAAGTTAGAAGAAGCATTACTAAGAACGACATTGGCTGAATCATTGTCAACATTTTCAATGGGATCATGGTCGACATCGTTCAACGATAGATCCCAAATTCTTCTCTGATTAACATTTTCACAACCAATTCTTGGTCGTTATTTTCATTACTTCGAGAAAGTTCTTGGATGTAAATCACTTGATTGGTCTACGAAGCACATATGAGTTGATCTTTGCTGCTCAATTCGCGTTATGAGTTGACAGTGGTGAAATGATTATCAGATTTGAATCCTACAGTATAGAAAAACTTGCAACGATAAAATACAGTGGAATAATTATGAGGATGATGCAGCTTGATAATCTCTTCTAGAAGACCATAATATTTCTTAGTATTCTCTTCATGATCAGTTAAAACCCCCGAGTTTTGTGTTGATTATTGGGCATCACACATAAGTACCATAAACCTAACACCATTCACTATGCAAGTGGTGTAATTACAGGCATTCGCATGCGTACCAATGGAAAGAGACAATAACTCCTTGTTAAACTCTTGTAATTTTGTTTTTGAATATCATAGACGATGTGAAGAAACCATTTAAGGGATTTGGTTTTTTCATCAATTTCTAGATGTAATCATTTGAATTCGCTACAATGATTCAAAAAGATATTGATTCAACAGGTCAGGCAGAGGTTACTGACGAACCAGAGTCGCCTGAAGAGTTATGCAGACAGGTGGCGATCCGAGCTAGAGTTCTAGGTCGGAGATTCTGTCATCCTAAAGGTATCCCCATGGAAAGGGGTGACCCGATTTAGGAAACAGGGCAAGCTGGATTTCTGATACATCGGTCCTTTCAGGGTGACTGCCAGAGTGGGTAGGGTAGCATATTGGTTGGAGCTACCTGCAGAGTTGAGTCATATCCATAACACCTTCCATGTGTCCCAGTTGGGGAAGTGTGTAGCCGATGAGATGGCAGTGGTGCCTTTAGAGGACATTTAGGTCGATCCGAGCTTGAATTATATTGAGAGGCCGATTGCGATCTTGGATCGAAAGGTGAAGGTTCTGAGGAACAAAGAGGTGTCCCTGGTTCAGGTCCCGTGGCAACATCGGAGGAGGTTCGAGTTAACTTGGGATCCGGAATCCGTAATGCGAGAGCAGTACCCAGAGCTATTTCCAGAGCATGACTCGATGGCGAAGTCTGATTCTATTGGGGGAGAATTGTAACATCTGGATTCCCAGTTATATTGTTTATTTATTAATTTTTGAGGACTATTGAGCAACTCGACGAGTTGGTGCTACAACTTGTCGACTAGATTCGCGTTGTGCCATGTGGGATTAATTATCTACTCGATGAGTCAGAGAGTCGACTCGCCGAGTAGACGTTGTGAAGTGAAACCCTAAATTCCTGGGTTTGGGGCCTATTTAAGGATGCCTATAGCGTCATTTGCGGCTCAACAACTGCTTACCTTCATTGAGAGAAACCCTAATCGCCCTTTGAGCTAATAGAGACAGTGTTGAGCTAATATTGAGTATCTTGGTGCATCTTTGCAAGAGAAGAGAAGGATTTAAAGCAAGAGATCTGTTGCTATTCATCCAGGAGCTTCTGTAAAGGTATAAAGTTTATACCTTTCTCACTAGTTTAGGTAGATATCATATAATTGGACTTTATGGCTTCTTTTCCATCTAATATTGGGACTTTGAGTGTATTAAGCACATATAGAGATTTGGACATCAGATCTGGACCTTGTGAGGTCCCTAGAGTCCAAAGGTCACTACTTTATTCAGCCATAATAGAGCCTTTGATTGAAAAACCGTTAATAGAGCATGTTCTTGGCATTTCAATTCCTAAGTGTCATGCATCAACGTAAAGCTCGTTGGTTTACATGATAAGCGATCCTTGAGAGCTTAGATATAATGTGTGTGAGGTTTTTCTGCCTTGAAGCCGTCTGAATACAATATGAGTCTGAATGGACTCGTCGAGTCGATGAGTCGACTCGACGAGTTGGTTACGGTTGTCTCGATGAGCTGGACCATGCAATAGCTCGGCGAGTTAGGGGTTAACTCGACGAGCTAAACCTTAACGAGACTTCTGAGAAACGAGTAGACTTGATGAGTCACATGAGTGCACTCGGCGAGTCAGGTCAAACTTGGACTGTTGACTCGAGTTTGACTTTTGTTGACTTTAGGGTTTTGTCAACATGAGTAATGGAGACCATGGAAGGGTAAAATGGTCCTTTACCCATTCCAAGAGTTAGAGAGAAAGAGAAAACAACTTTTGGAGTATCTAAGTATGAGTAGAGTATTAATTAGAGATAATTATCCTATGTGTTAGGCGAAGGCTGGTTCGAGATTTCTGAGTACGAGACTTTTACTTGCTAGCTTACGAGGTGAGTCTTCTCACTATACTTACCAAGAGTGGTATCATCGTGTGACCGAGATGTTTATTGTTCTTACACTGTATCTTAATATTCTGCATTATATCTTTCTGATTAAGGTTGAGTGTTATTATTATGAGCTTATTAAGTTGAGGTCGGAGGGTCCCACTAAGACACATTGACCAGAGGGTTTTATTTGAGTTATAGCCTAGAGTGGCTAATGAGCTGTGTGTGGTATTTTGGAGAACTCACTAAGCTTCGTGCTTACTGTGTTATGTGTTATGCGTTTCAAGTACTTCTCAGGATCACCGGAAGACACCGGCTTGATTGTACACACATTAGACTTGGAGTTATGATTAAGAGGATCCTGGAGTTTTGATATATATACAGTTTTTCGATATGAGATTTGATGATTTGACATTGTGACATTTTTGTGATTTTATTATTGGGACAAATGTGTTTTTAAATTGAAAATTTGAATTTGAAAATTTACGTCGTTACAGTTCAAAATATAAATATCACACCATTAGTAAAGTAATTTATAGAATAATAAAAATTAATATTCTATGATGCAGGTGAAACATATATATGATAGGAAGGGTTAGATGGTTTAAAGTCTAACAAGTTTCAAATCCCACACATCTCATATCAATTGTAAAAGTCAAAAGTGAATACTTTTTTAATACTATAAAAATGAAAGAAAATAGTTGACTCAACAATTACATAACGATTATTTGTAAATGAGAAGAGAATTTACACAGATATAAATGAGAAGATTATTTGCTACTTGAATTCTCATCAAAAAAAATTTCATTTGAATCAAACACTTTTCCCTCGATGCACACAAACTCAGACCTTCAGAGTCGGCGATGTTCTTCTCTTTAACTTCATCACCGGATTTCATCACGTTGCTGAAGTATCACAGGCGGCTTATGGCCTGTGCACCACCGCCAACCCCATCTCCATCGTCATCACCGGCCCTGCTAAAGTCACCTTGAAAGCACCTGGAACCCACTATTACGTCTGCACCGTTGGAACTCATTGCCAAATTGGTCAGAAACTAACAATCAACGTCTCCACCACGTCTGCCACCCTTCCAGCAGCACCAGCACCCGCCACTCCTGCTCCCGTTTCTCCACTCACAGTTAGCACCATTCTACCACCGCCATCGCCCAGTTTTGCTCCATCTTTCACCGCCATGGTACCCGTCAGTTTCTTGGCGACGGCTTTATCTTTCTTTTATTAGATCCGGCGTTTATTTAGGTTGAGATATGTGTACGTAATTTGGTTTTGTTTGAATTTTCTTTTTTTAATTTTATTCATATTTCATCTACGCAAGGAGATTATTGATATTGCTCTATGCTATTTATATGAGTAAGTATTTCTATTATATTCGGCTTTTTTCAAAAAAAAAAAAAAATAAACAAAAACAAAAACAAAACCTGGGACTACACCACTACGGAATCAATATTACTACGTCATAATTGGATGTTACAATTATGATAAATTTTAGAAAAGGGGAGCTCGACTTGTTCTTTTTATAATTGAATTTAAAGATATGGTGGTAACATGAAAGACTAACCACTCATCTTTACGTGAAGATCCTTCAGGAGTGACGTAAATTTTATGCTCTAAAGGGTTGATATATAACTCTTACTATACGCACGTCTTTTGCCTTTGCAGAAATCCTAAAACACCTCCAATTGGGAATAGTTACTGATTTTGATAATGGATTTCAGTCCAATCTTGTTGTCTACAAAGAAATCTTATTATAAATGTGAGGATTGATAAATTTGAAGCTCACAATTTCTTCTGACATGGATGACCATAGGAAAAGACACAGCTTCAAACTCTTTGGTGGATGATTTTTTTTTTATTTTTTTATTTTTTTGTTGGGTGGGAGAGATGATAAAACCAAACCACCTCATGTATTTGAGGAAAAAAAATGGTAAATAATGTTTTATACCTAGTCTTACTCTAATTTTTTTTAACCATTTTTAACCCCCAAAAACATAATTATGGTATATTTGATCTCGTAACTTACTAGATTGTCAAACACACATTTTTATTAACACAATAAAAAACCTTACCTTTAGTGACCACAAAAAAAATTCGCATTGATTCCGACAGTCATCGCTAAAGGGTCGACGCTATTATCTCGTTGCCAATACTTAATTGTCGTCGCAATTACTATCATCGCTAGTACTCGTCGTTGCTAAAAGGCCCTGTCGTCGCTATTAATGTCGCCTCTATTGATATTCCTGCCTCCAGTCGGAGTATTTTCCGGCAACGCTTCCCACAGGTGTCGTCGCAATTGGCGCATGTCATTGCAAATGCTGTCGCCCCTAATGTTTTTTTAACAATTTCTTTATAATAGTAGTTTATATATTATAAAATGCAGGTTTTTAAAAAATACAGAAAATTATGCATACCATATTAAATAAAACATCAAATAACAAAAAAATACATACCAAAATACATGAAACGTTAAATATACCACATTACATAAACTATCTAATAAATCCACATAAACATCAAATATGTCATCCATAAACTATCTAATAAATCTAAAATAACATCATCCATAACATAAAACAAAAAATATTTGACGTCTTCGCCTTCCCCATCGTTGTTGATTTGGTTCTTGAACGAACAGATAATATCTCCAATTGTCGTCACAAACGTCGGGTTTTAAAGAAAAACATTAACATCCACATCCTACAAAGTATGTATATAAGTTAAAAATACATACTTTGTCATTAACAATTTAACAAACTATCAAACCACCAAGTGAATTAATTTGTTAACAATTTAACAAACTATCAAACCACCAAATCAATTAAGTCTTTAATAATTTTACAAACTACCAAACTACAAATTCATAACAAATGAATTAACCACTTAACAAATAAGCAAAGTATGAAAGTACCAAAAATTAGTATAAATGCATTAAGTTGTTGACAATATAACAAAACTATCAAATTCTTTAAGAGTTTAATAAGTATTAGTGTTGGTCATGGTGCTTGTGACTTTGACAACCATTGGGATGGAGTACTTGTACCCACTGTAGAAGGAGTTTAGTCCTGATGCCTCTCACATGCCCCCTTCAAGCACCTAACACCTTCTCAAATATTGCGATCCAATCAATGGAGGTTGGATCACCATCGAATTCAGTTATGTTTTGAGTCTTTAAAGCAACATCACTAATCAAAGAATTTTGTATTTCACAAAGATTGTTGATATACTTCAAAAATAACACACAAAAAACAACACTCTTCTTCATATAAAGTAATAAAAACAATAATATTGGTCTTCAACTAACAAGATCAACAAATTCCCTTGTTTATTCACATGCCCACGGTGAAATAACTCAAGTCTATTCATATTCTGTTTGATATTACAAAATATGTTATACTTAAATAAACATTAAAAAAATATGTTATAACTGAATAAAAATTATTGTATCTTACATTCTTAAAAGAAGTAGTACCATAGCTGCACATCCCTCAACGATTCTTGACTACTTGCTTCTTCCGACATTCTTTGTTTTCACTGGATCAGTTTTTTATGCTTATCTGTTAAGAAGTGGTCAATAGTATCACTCCAATGTTACAGATCCATACCATCGGGGGTTCAAGCCCTTGAGGCCTCTACATCCCATTCAAAATCAGTAATACGTGTTTTTGCAATATGTTTGCAGCCTATATACCACACACATATTCGATTGTTCAGTGGCGCCCAAAAAACAAAAGCCAATTAAAAGAGACAATAACTCCTTGTTAAGCTCTAGTAATTTTGTTTTCGAATATCATAGACGGTGTGAAGAAACCATTTAAGTAATTTGGTTTTTTCATCACTTTCAGGATGTAATGATTTGAATTCACTACATTGATTAAAAAAGATATAGATTTAGTAAAAAGAGAGAAGTTAAAAAATATACAATGAATTAAAAAAATAAGAACACTTACACAATAAACTTTCTGACTTAATCACAACTATCAAGTACAAACCATTGTAGATATTTTCTCTCCTTTATACCGAGACTTTTCATTTTCTTTGTGCTAGTCGGTCAACATTTAGACTGAAACACCCATAACTTTGTTTCTTCTATGACAACATCCTCGTTTCTTTCGAGGCGATTGAATTGGGTCTCTACATCTTCAAGGTGCATCGAACAAAATGATAATGCCTCTTTAGTGACATAACCTCAACTATAGAATCTTCCAGCTCGCCTTGTATCTGACAAATTTTTTAGTTTTTTCATATACCTTTCAAAGGGATACATCCATCTTATACACATCGGTCCTCCGAAAATAGCTTCATTAGGTAAATGCAAAACTAAATGAACCATAATATCAAAAAACACAAGAGAAAAGATCACTTCTAATCTGCATAATATTTAAATAATGGATACTTTCGCTTTTTTCATATCCTTCACCGATAGTCTTCTCGAGAAAAGTAGCTTAAAAATGTAAAAAGCTTTACTATCAGTGTATAAGTACCTTTAGGGAAAATCCCTTTAACTCTAATGGGTATCAAATGTTGAATAAGAATGTGATAATCATGAAATTTCATCCCAATAATGTTAGTATTATTTTCATTCACTTTCTTACTGATGTTGGATCCAACCCCATCTGGCAGTTTCAAATCTCTTAAACTTACAAAAACGAAGGCGATCAGTTTTTATGAACGAGTAAGATGGATGGGGTTTAACGAACTTGTTGCTACTCCTTTTTAACCATTGACTTTTATGAATGTTTATTTTTGTCAAGTCGGTCCAAGAATTTGATGTGTCCTTAGACTTATCATTCATCAGAGAAGTAGCAAAAATACACTCACTTACATTTTTTCAATATGCATAAGATCGAAGTTTTGCTTCAGCCCCAAAGAAGACCAATACTCAAGTTCAAATAATATGCGATTTTTAGACCAATTCAAATCGACATCCTCACAATCTCTCTTAATACCAGCACATTGAGTAGTTACTTACCTGGTGGACGAAACACTAGACGAGTGTGTTGTACTTGTATTTCTTGCTCACTAAATTGTCTTAGAGGGTCTCATATATCGTATTGGCTATTATAGTCCAAACGTTTTCTCCATGGATGGTCAACATCTATTAACCTTCGATGACCAACATTTACATGGAGCGTATGTGGTTAACCGACAAGTCAATGAGAGAATAATTTTAAATCGAGGGTTATGTGGTTTTTCATGGTTAATTCAAAATCTATTCAATGACTCACGACATCCCCATCATTGAAATGAGATTAGCGTAATATGAGATTGACATGCCATTGAATGTCAATTAATCTTAAATGATCTAAGTGTTTGAAAAGATTAGATTTGGCAATGTGCATTTCCTACCTAAACAAATTTGTTGTGTGTTTACCACACCCCTTTTCACATTGCAAAGCCAAATATGGGTCATAACCTTAATTAATAATTCATTTAAGATGAATAATAATTTTAAGGATGAATTCAAACTAACTAAACTTTCATCATGTCGATGTCGAACGTGAACAATAACCCTCTTCCTCTTTCTCCTCCTCCACCACCTCACTCCATATCCAATATCTCACTTATATTAGTCCTTACAAGGGCGAAGCTTACAGGTCAGAACTATTTGGACTGGATTCATATTTTTAGGATTTACTTTAGGTACATGGGGACATATTATATCTTCGATCAAGATTTCCCCTTATTAGACGATGACTCATCTGAAGAGGAAGTGTTTTCTTAAAATTAATTGCATTTTGATGAATCTACAAAAGTTTCTTGCATCATGTTGGCGACCATGTATTTTGAACTCTAAAAGAGTTTCTAGAGCTTTGAGCATTCAATAAAATGAGCATCATAAGGAATTATTCCAAGTGTAAGCTCATTAAGAAATATGTGATATCATAAAATACTTTATCGCTTGTAAACATCAAGATGGGACTTATATATGTTCGCACGCTCAAAAAATGAAGTTATACATTGAAAAATAATAGAACTCGGGAGTCAAGTTTCCAAACAAGTTGGCCATGACATGATCCGTAACTAGATTTATACTTCGTATCATGCGTTCATTATGAACTGTAATATGAACAACCTCGAGAAGACCCTTATCGATTTTCATGACATGTTGAAAACTAATGAAGCTAGTATGCTTAAGACTAAAAGCTCCAACACTCATGCTCTTGTCTTTTCCATTTGGCATGGTGGTGTTAATAACATGTATAAGTTTTATCATCCCAAGGTTAAACCCAAGTTTGGATCTTCCAACCAAGGTCTTACGAGAAAATTCAATTATGAGATAGCTCCTAACACTAATCCCAAAGAGTTTGTGTGTTTTTAGTGCCAAGGAAAGGGTCACTGGAGACATAGCTACTAGAAGTACCTAGAAGATTTGAAGAAGAACAAGGCCAAGGGTATTATATTGTATGATTGAATTCCATAGTATGTCAACTTCTAGGACTTGGGATTTCTCGGATTTATAGGAACTTAAGGAAAGTAAAAGATTAAAGCATGGGTAGTTAAACTTGGTCAATCTCTCATGTAATTTTCTGAGGGTTTCCAAAGACCTTCCCTAGGTCAACATATCTATATAGAAAGTAGACACTATGCATTCATGTAATGATTGTTATTCATAGAGGTGATATCGATGAGAATCGCCCGAAACTGAATTTGAATCCCTAATCGCCTACCAGAAATCCAGTTGGGTAATGATAGAAACCGATTCAAGAAGGTCAACCTCCAAGATATGACTGATTCGAGATGGCTAATCTCCCAAAGAAATAATAAACATAAAAAAAGATACTTTTCTAATAATTCGTCTCTTCTTCCCTTTAATAAAACATAAATCTATTTATGTAACAAAAGAAAATGCTAGCTGAAAATTAGGAACATGGAATTTTGGGACTAATGGAACTAACGTAGTAATGAAAAATTGCATTAAAAACTAAAAAGCAGTTAAATGAGATCGTGGGCTTTAATATGTGGATCTCCATTCAAGGTTTAATGACAACAAGTAATATGTCGCAAAAGTGTCGGGAAAGGCATGCCTATTTCATGTATCTCATCTTTGATGGATCCGTCCATGGAGGTGGCCAGAGGTACGACCCGAGATATGTATCTATTCTTCCTCCCTTAAAATGGACCTCATCCTCGAGGTCGGATAAGCAAGAACTGGTAGTAATTAGAGCATCGAATCTTCGATCGAGCAAACGAAAAGTGATCTTGATCATTTGGATGTATCCGTAGGTAGTTATCAGTGCCAGTTGTGGGAATGGTTCCTTTGGTGATGGTAGTGACGACAATGGTGGTTTCAATTCAACCGGTTGTGATGGGATTGTTGACAGTGTTAACGGTGACAACGTTCTTTGAAATGGTGGTGGCAACAACAACGGTGGAGGTTGGTTGACGTGTTGGTTGGTGAGGATGTTGATCAAATTGGACAAATTTTTTGAGATAGCATCGAGATTGTGGTTGGTGATGATTGCAATGTGGATTAAAACTTGCAATTGATCATTGAGGGCGGCATTGGGATTGTTGGCGGTGGCCTTGGGGTTGTTGGAAGTGGAGTCGGAATCTAGAGGCATTGAGACGATGATGAGAGCACCAATTGATAGAAACCAATTCGAGATGGTCAATCTCCAAGATATGACCGATTCCGGATGGCTAATCTCCCAAAGAAATAATAAACATAAACAAAGATACTTTTCTAATAATTCGTCTCTTATATATCAAAAGAAAATGCTAGTTAAAATTAGGAACATGGAATTATGTGACTAATGAAACTAACGTAGTAATGGAAAATTGCATTAAAAACTAAAAAGCAGTTAAATGAGATCGTGGGATCTAATTTGTGGATCTCCATTCCAGGTTTTATTGACAACAAGGAATATGTCGCAAAAGTGTCGGGAAAGGCATGCCCATTTCATGTATCTCATCTTTGATGGATCCGGCCACAGAGGTGGCCACAGGTACGGCCCGGGATACATATTAGGTAATCAAACATATCTTTTGGATTTTGAGCAGTGGTTTGTTGGAAATCACAAGCCTATAGGTGGATCAAAGTAAAATCAAGGAAGTCATCATCGCCAAGGTTATCGATAGCGATAGCGAGGAAATAGGGACATATATTTCATGTTTTGTGATTTCTTATAAAATTAAAGACTATATTTACCTGCACCTATTCAACAATTAAAAATAACACATAGAACTACCAAGTACCAGTTCTATTAAGCTAACATTAATTTCCAAAACATTTTTACCACAAAATATTGGTTAGTTTTAGACTCTAAAGTCTAAAATTATGTTCTAATACCATAAGAGAATGGTTATTTTTAGACTCTAAAGTCTAAAATTATGTTTCACTACCACTAAAGAGAGTGTTATGACTCTAAAAGTCTAAAATCTAAAGTACCACTAATCGACTAATCATTATCCTCATCCTCCTCAAATACGAGTTCATCTTCTCGTCTATTTCAACAAACTCCTTATAAACCCCAACATCATTTTCCTCTTCAGGTTCATCTACCAAATAGGGTTATCTAGCTCTAGCTCTACCTTGTCATCTCGACTCAGCAACCCCAACCCCTTGCATCCCAACTTGCCTCCCTCCTGGTGTTGTTGTTCTTCTAGTTAGATGAATCAGCTCATCCATCCCCAAGCCTCTGCCACAACATCCCATCTCAAGTCATCACCATCAAACACTAGTCCATCATCATCACTCGCCAACTAATCGAACGGGTCATGTATATGCGAGTCTTCCAAGATGATCGGGTCGATTATATCTCGCATATCATACCTCCTTCTTAATGCTCTATTATATTTGATATAAACTAAATCATTTAGTTTTTTTCGTTCAAGACGGTTTCTTTTTTCGAATGGATCTATAAAAATAAAATTAAACCATTAGCAAATAGTGCAAAGGATATTAATCTTTAAAAAAATGAGCAACTTACATGTTCAAAAACACTCCAGTTACGCTCGCACCCTGATGAGCTACAAGTAAGACTCAACACCTTCACAACAAACTTCTTAAGTATTAGTGTTGATGATCCATATTGCATGCACCATTTCGTTGGTGCAGGTGTTGTTCTTGATTTAACAGTCATATATTGCATATAGGATTGTTAATCGGGTCAATCCGATCGGGTTTCGGGTTAAACGGATCGGGTTAGTCGGGTGTTTTTATATAAGTAGTTTCACCCGGAACCCAACCCTATTAAGGTACGGATTATCCAGGTTTGGGTTATTCGGGTTTCGGGTTTATAGGGTCGAGTTAGTCGGGTTAATCGGGTTACAATGTAAGATATAAATATTATGACATATTTATAATAAGATTTATTTTCAAAAGTTTAAACTAGGAAGTGTTAAATCCAAATAACTTTGAATGCATATGGTTTATATTTTATTGTTTGTACTATACAAGTAAAAAGCATTATGTATTTGATTTGTGGCTATGTGTATCTTATTTTAGGACACGTAAATTACTATTGCATATTATTTTACTATGCTACATATTAATTTTCAATTGTACACAACAATATTTAATCCTACAATTCTATTACATCTTGTTTTCCTCATTTTTAGGCCACATAATGTACAAAATAGAATATGTGAGCTGGAATGAAATAAATAAATATTGTAGTATACCTTTATTCGGGTTAATCTGGTTAACCCGAAACCCGAGTTTTATAAAAAAACTGAACCCTAAACCCAACCCTAACTATAGTTTGGGTTTTTTCGGGTTAACCCGAATAACCCGATTAAGAATTGTGACCCAATTAAACCCACCATAAATGATTTATTTAGGTTCGGGTGGGGTCACGTTAATCGGGTTCGGGTTTTTTTTACGCCCCTAGTTGTGCAAATAACTCAATAGCACCAATATATATAGAGAGCTCTTGGTGAACCTTAGTCTCGTCTTCTTCTGAGACATCTTTGTTGGATTAGTGTCTAAGTCCATAACTATTTTGGTATGTACTTGACCCGATGGTGCATGGTCCTTTTGGGTTGCCTTCACCAAAGCAACTTGATTGGAGAAATAAATAAAGAGAGAGATATTATTATGATTTATTAATATGTTATAAGAATAATATATTAAAGGAGAAATCATATTTGCTTAATAAATATTGGTCAATAATTAATTAGGAATTAATTTTGTGATCAAGTGTAATTAATTAAATTAGAGGGGCTGAATTGTAATTATGTGATAGTTACAAAATATGGTAATGGTTATCCTAAATATGGGTTGAACGAATTCTAGGAGATAAGGATCCTTGAATTCGTCCAAAGGATAAAGGATAAGGGTTTTCAAGGCTTATCTTATGGTTGCTTTGTGGATAAGCAACTAGATAAGGATAATGACTGAAACCCTATCTCTACACCTATATAAAGATCCTAAGGCCTTAGAATTCGTGTACTTGTTCCCAAGGAGTCCTAAGGACGAATTCTAACCTCTATCCCCTCTCTTTACACCTTCTCCATTTGCTCTTGGTGTTTGTAAGCCATTAGAGGAGTGACACTTGTGACTCTAAGCATTCCAAAGTCAATTCAAGGTGGAATTAGGATTGTTATTGCTATATAACAATCAAGGTATGTTCTTAAACCCATTCATATGTTAATATCGATTTCATATACTAGAATTAGGGTTTATAGTCTTGGATTCAAAGCATGTACAATAGAGAAACCTAGATCCAAGTATTAGGGTTTGTATAAGCACATAGGATGTCTTATGACCAAAACCCATCAGTGGTATCAGAGCCATTGGTTTGGTTTCAATTGTATGAACTTGATATATTAGGGTTTATTGCCAATAAACCCTAGGAGGCTAGGGTTTTTTGAGATTAGGGTTTGCAAACCCTAATTTGCAAGAGTTTGAATAAGATCTTCAAATCCTTTCCTTAAACCCTTAAATTTCGAAATCTAGGGTTTGTTATAATCCCTTGATTTTCAAAATTTGCCTCCTCCCTAAGATAAGATCCTAATTTTTAGGGATTTGGATTATCCCATATCTTGTAATTATCCTTTAATTGTTATATATGGTAATTCAAGATCTTGCATTATCCATCCATATTTTCGAAATCTATATATATATTTAAGGGATTAGGATAACTTAAATGTATAAATGGTAATTATCCTCATTATTTAGATAATCCGTTATGATTTAATAATTAAATTAATAGTCTAATTCAAGATAATTATTAAATCAAGAGTTTTAATATTTAAAATTTTAATTTAAATGTCATAAATTCGAAAGTTTAAGATAGATTAAAATTAAATTGTTTTGAAATGTTTCAAAACTTGCCCTCCAGTTTTGGAATTTAAAAGTTGATTAAAAAGGTTTAATTAGGAGTGTTAAATTCTAAAACCCTAGTATTGTTTTGAAAAGTTCAAATCACACCCTTATGGTTTTATTAATTAATTAAGGTGTATGATTAAAAGAGATTTAATAAATCCATAAAATTTTGGGTTTGCAATTTAATTGAATTAAAGGTATAATTATTAAATTTGACTACATAGTATTTTAAAAGTATGAAATGCACCCTATACTATATATATAACATTAAAAGTCTAACATTATATATATGTATGAGTAAAAGTCAGTCTTACCGTTAGTAGGCCTCATTCACGAAGCTGGTCTATAAGGGGTGTTTAAGGAAATTGCCTATAAAATGGCGATTGAATGGGTATCCACTCTTACCCACCGCACTCTTGACTAGTGGAGGGTCGTTAGCCGAACGGGTAGGATAGGACGAAACCTTCCATTATAAGTATAATGAAATACAAAGTAACTAAATGTTTTTCTAATTCCCAATCTTAGTTACTTAGGTAAAAGTGAATTGATGCAATTCCATGAAATTACACTTTGTGCCCTTGCGAAGACGTTAGTGGAGCGTGTGTGGTTTACCGGCACACTAAATGCTTCTAAGAAAAGGTTGCAAATGGTGACTCAATGTTTGTCATAGTTCGGTGGAGCGTGTGTGGTTTACCGGCACATCGAATGGGTGATTGTAACATGTGAGGGCACCATGTAAGTTTGCATGGTTATTCACACCCGCTTTGTGATCCTTGGCATCCCAGTCACAAACAAGAGGGGCATATCGAGATTTAAACATGCCATTGAAAGTTCAATGAATCTCAAAGGATCTAGGAGTTTTCATAGATTTAAAACTTAAATTTCTTTTTCGTTTTTCATGGTGGAAATTAGTGAATCGTCATTCACTTACCTTCAAATATTCTGCAACTAGATTACGACATCCCTTTTCTAGGTTATAGCGTATTGTCTTGGGTCCAAGCCTTAGTATCTCATTTGGGTGATTTACTAAGGACTCAATCAATCAACTAAATTGAATTTGTTTTCTCCCGTTTTGTAGATGTCAAAGTTCGACAATCATGGTCTTCCCAAATCCCGTGGAACAAGCATTCCACATGAAGATGATATTCCACGATTCGATCGAGGAACAAGAAATCATGCTTCACTTCCTCCTCCTCCTCCAATTGTTCTCCCTAACCCACAAGATCAAAGAATTGAAAGGTTCAATATCACTAAGGCCCTATTGGAAATGAAACATGAAGATGGTAAATCCGTGTGTACCCACATTCTAGGAATGAAATCACACATTGATAGGTTGATTATGTTGGGTGTGTCATTCCCGAATGAGTTGGCTGTAAATTGGGTTTTGCAGTCACTTCATGAATCATATAATGAGTTCAAAAGAAAGTATTATATGATGGATCATGACGACAACCTCATTGACCTAACCTACATGCTCATTGCTGTTGAATCAGAAATGATTTGGCGAAGCAATGGAGCGTATTTGTTGGGAGAGTCAACTGACCATGCTTCCAAGGACGTTCTAGGAGAACCAACCTGCGTTTGCTGCCAAGAGAAAGGGCGTTGGATAGAAGTCTGCCCTAAGAGCCTGAAAATTCCAAAGATGGGAGAGTCAAAGAGTATGACTACGCTTCAGGTAAAATCCACTATCTAACTCCGCTAAGTTCCTATCCATTGATTCTTAATACATGATGTGATAAGATTGCATTTGAATGTTTTGCAGGATCGGTGAAAAGAAAGGAAGCTTGATAAGAGAGCAAGCTGAATCTAATCACAAGAGATGGATCTCGATCGCATGGACTTGAAGATTGGATTTTGAGCTTAGATAGTTATGATAGAGTTGTTAGAAATTTTCCTTTTACATAGTTTTCAATAGATTTTGCATTGTAAGGACAAATGTTTTTCCGCTGCTTTTATAAATAAAATAAATTTTGTTTGACTTATTTATTTATTTATTTACTTCCTTGCAATGAAATCGTTATGAAAATTGATGTTTGCATATTTCTACAACAAATGGATATGATTCTTAATTATGTTATTTATGGAATTGTCGAGAATTTACCAAATAGGGAGAGTTTCTCGTCGCCCAAAGTTTCAATTGGACAGAAATTTGGAATTACGCAACTCGGTTGCATGATGAATGAGAAATTTCATATTTGATAATTAGACTAATTCATTGACAAAGTGTCAAGTGAAAGACTAAGAGATCGAGTACACAAAGTTGCGTATTGATCAAGTCCACCATAAGAGTAACAAAGATATTCGTCATGACTTGCTAAAGGTTTAGTAAATATGATTATACTTACAAGATTAAGTGTAATTCTGAATTGATTAAAGGGTTTAGATCAATAGTGAAACGAATTAGAAGAATCAAGTAGGCAGAATAATAAAAGTTTCTCCATTCTAAGAAGAAGGGAGAGTAGCTTTTATGCTTTATGATAAGTCTTAATGATTAAAAACCATATCTCAATTGATCCTATAAGTGAGTCTTAGTACAATTGTATGTTTAAGAAGAGGAATCAAGGATTGAAGAAATGGTTAGATCAAGAAGTCTATCATACTTCGTTCCAATAACAAGTCTTAAAGTTAAGATTGTGGAAATGAATGAAAAGTATTAAAGGTTTATAACATTCATAAAATGTGGAAAGTTGTGATGTCTTGAATAAGACAAAGACCAACTTGGACCAATTTATGAAGTGTTTTGATAAAAGCTACACTAACTCTTGAATATTTGGTTGTCAACAAATGTTTATTGACAAGAGAATCTTATATGTCAAGGAGTCAGTGGGAGTCTTAATGGTCTTGAAAAGTTTCAAGAACAAATCAAATAAACCTTATCGATCATCACTAGCACACGAGTTGAGTTTTACAACCTATCGTGTTGACGATATTTTGATTATGTGCTGTTCCAATTGAGTTAATTATGCATGTGAGTCCTATGAGTACTCATTTTGAATGCATAAAAGGCAAAGCACCTTGATCAATGAAAGGTACATTGATAGGAAAAAGGTGAGATGCTTAACTACTTGGAAGACGTGGTGGGCAGTTGTGCTACCATAAGGCAAGAAATCAAGATTAAAAAAGGCTCGGTCCATATGAGTTTGAATTTGTCGTAAACTTTGGTTTTAACAAGTTCACATGGATAGGAACAAATACACCATTTAAATCTAAGTGTCATAAGATTTCCTCCTTCATGAAAATGATTGTGAGGAAATGCTTTCACTAAGAAAGATTTTAAGAAGATAGTGATTGTAAAATTGCATTCTCGAATTCGATTATGGTTACGGTATCCCTTTCCATGATTTGAATTTTGAGGTTTGGCAATTAGTCTTAATTGTTTAAGACACACATATGAACTATCTAAGAAAAAGGTGTATAAGTTCAAGAAGCCTTGATAAAAGATTATCAAAGCACTAAGTATTAGAAACATGGACTTCAGAAATTCAATAGGTATTGTCTTTTTGAAAGTTAAGATGTTTATGAATACATGTCGAAGCTACTGGGAGCATAAGTGTTATGTTTTATAGTAATCATCATGATAGTGGGAGCATAAAAGTTATGATTGTATGATTATTATGGAACGTATTGCAAGTTGGCAATATTAATTATAGAAAAACAAGAGTTATACCTTGCAAAGTCGTAAGGGTTGTAAAGTTGTTTTGCTATAATTAAGGGAGAGAATATTATGCTTCATTTCAAATCTAAAGGATTAGGTTGTGAAACGTTAATAGATTTAGTCAAAGGTACATAGTGTGTTCTTAAAATTTCGATTATGATTACGACATTCCTCTTCACAATTCGAATTTTGAGAACATAGAAAATAAAACATTATGCATCGTGTCCCATACGCTTCGGGTATAGGATCGATCGCAAATGCTTTAATGTTTGACCATTCTAAAATTTTCCAAATGTCTAGCGCATTTAGAGGGAAAAGGGACTAGAATTGGTTTTGACTAAAATAATTAAACAACTATCAAAGGACAATCCAAAGTTCGACGAGGATTGGTCGCTTGTGAGTAGTTTGAAGTATAGTATTGGAAAATATGGAAATGTTTCCATAGACCATATCGACATCATTACAAATAGAAAAGATTCTATTAAGAATGAGTTGTCATGAGGAAAATATGAAAGCGTGTTCATATTAGGAAGTAAATATTGAAAATCTATGTCTAGATTAAAAACTTTTATGCAAAAGGATGTTCAAAGGAATGTACTTTGAGTGAGAGACATCATATCTAAGGAATTTTCTTGTAAAAATCTACGTTAGAGGACTTTGTAATATCATTGGCAATAGTCTTTGAGACTTTGGTGCAGTGACATTACAAAAAGGATCATTGCATAAAGTGTTAGAATCTAGTATATTCTATAAGTAACAAGAATTTGATATTCTTACACTTCAGAAAATGGATTTGGAGTTGTAAAATGAGAATGATTTGAAATGTGTTCATTTTTTCTATTTCACAAAAACCATAGGTAAACATTGTGTGCATGCTAGGAGCATGGGACAAGTGTAATAATTCGAGTAAGAAGTTGATTACCCGAAACGACAAATAATGAGTAATCGATATGGTGATAAATAAAACGTGTTTTATTTATGCTCAAAGGGTTGAGGCCATATGGGATTAGTATTATTATTGTGTTTCACTTTGCATGTTTTGACTTCCAGAATAATTGAGTTTATTAAGAATAATCGAATTATTCGAACGGGCCACAGTCGTTCATATGTTGGGAGTAGATATGAATGAAGACTGTCGTGAATTGGTGTGTGGATTGTCTAAAGAGCATTAGACATAAGAAAATGTTTGCTGCAACGTTCATGAGTGCTTATGAATATGAATTTGAGCATTGTATTAAACCCACGCTCACTTGGATCACTCCATGAATTGTATCATGAGTGATTGGTGAGACGATAACATCTTATATTCTTGAAACCGAGATGTGTGAGTTGTATCTTGCGAATCGGTTGCACATTGATAATATGTAAACGCACTAGTAACTTGGTGTTATAAAACATATTGTTGTGTGTGATTTGGTTAAGTGAGTGCAAGCAAGCATTGTATCAAAATTTATCCGTTCCTTTTATCCAAAGAAGGATAAAAGCGATATCTTTGGGACCCTCGATGGTTTAGTGATGACAAACGTAAATGCTCGGCCGGGCTATGGCTAATTTGATTTGTTCAATTAGTCTGTCATCATAAATCGGAAATCGAGAAGTAGTACAAAGAGAATGATTTGAAATCATATCTCATACGATATCTAGAATGGAGAAATATATGATTCCTTATCTAAGGACACGCGTATCTGATAGGATCAGAGTTGACAACGGCTTTGGAAAGCTACGATTGCAAATCAGGATCTGAAGTCATATGCAGAATAGTTATTAGACTTATCCAAGTGGGAGACTGTTGGATTAGTGTCTAAGTCCATAACTATTTTGGTATGTACTTGACCCGATGGTGCATGGTCCTTTTGGGTTGCCTTCACCAAAGCAACTTGATTGGAGAAATAAATAAAGAGAGAGAGATTATTATGATTTATTAATATGCTATAAGAATAATATATTAAAGGAGAAATCATATTTGCTTAATTAATATTGGTCAATAATTAATTAGGAATGAATTTTGTGATCAAGTGTAATTAATTAAACTAGAGGGGCTGAATTGTAATTATGTGATAGTTACAAAATATGGTAATGGTTATCCTAAATATGGGTTGAATGAATTCAAGGAGATATGGATCCTTGAAATCGTCCAAAGGATAAAGGATAAGGGTTTTCAAGGCTTATCTTATGGTTGCTTTGTGGATAAGAAACTAGATAAGGATAATGACTGAAACCCTATCTCTACACCTATATAAAGATCCTAAGGCCTTAGAATTCATGTACTTGTTCCCAAGGAGTCCTAAGGACGAATTCTAACCTCTCTCCTCTCTCTTTATACCTTCTCCATTTTCTCTTGGTGTTTGTAAGCCATTAGAGGAGTGACACTTGTGACTCTAAGCATTCCAAAGTCAATTCAAGGTGGAATTAGAATTTGTTATTGCTATATAACAATCAAGGTATGTTCTTAAACCCATTCATATGTTAATATCGATTTCATATACTAGAATTAGGGTTTATAGTCTTGGATTCAAAGCATGTACAATAGAGAAACCTAGATCTAAGTATTAGGGTTTGTATGAGCACATAGGATGTCTTATGACCAAAACCCATCAATCTTATGTATGTTTTCCATCAAGCCCTTAATGACCTCACTATCTTCTTTTACTGTTGGGTTGTTGTAAAAAATACTCAGATTCAGATAGTGACTAGCCGCATGCAAATCTTGGTGAAGTTGACAATTCCACCTATCATCAATGATTTTGAAGAAATCTTTGTATTTGCTGCTCCTTTTCCCTATCCATGACTTCATAAATGTACCCATAGCTGACTTTCTTTCACTATCTACCAATCGAAGCATCGCTAGTAATGGTTCACCAACTTTGACTACGATGTCATTGTTGATCCAAAAACTAGGTGAAAAATAGTTGTGAAACATTGAGTTCCCCTTCCTCCCCTTTGAACTTGCTTTTTTTTTCAAGCTTCAGATATGAACAACTTCTTCAAACTTTCCTTATGACGCCTAAAGCAATTCTGAGTCAAAGAGGGTGGTTTCAAACTGGGTCTTTGCGGGCCTAATCATATCTCTTTGGCCCGTAAAGTCTCTTAACATATTCAAGTGTAATGTGCAGTTGTAAATGTAAGTATTAAATGTAATTTCTTTGTCCAGTGTCTTGTTAAGATAAGTTACTTTGAAGATGTCTTCAAGCATGAGGTCAATGCAATGCACACGGAGTCCAAAAGATCTGAGGATATTTTGCTTCCACCATTTTCCCCGTCAAAACATTGTTGGCAACACTATCTGTTAAAATTTGAACCACATGATTGGGGCCAGTTTCTTTGATGAAGAAGTCAAACAACTTAAACAAATTTTCTCCTGTTCAAACAATAAAAATAGTCTATAACAGTCAATACAAGAGTGATTATTCGCAAAAAATAGTAAAGAACATAAGCAACCACAATAGCAAAGAACATAAATGTCACACCCCAAAACCAAGAACGGCGAAAATGTTCTGGGGCGGAGGACGTCATGTAAGTATCACAACACAGTAAATGTAAATAAGCAAACAACATCATCCATTGCATTAAATATATAATTTTAATACAAGCGTGTTCTGTACAGTATAGACCCCAAAAATAACGTATATCAAAATAATAAGATGAGTCTTGAATGCGCTCCATCTTCTCAAAAGCTGGCCTCGGTACCTGTCTACTGATGACCTGAGAATACAAGTTATTTTGAAAGAGTTTATCAGCATTAAGCTGGTGAGTTCATAAGTATTTTAGTGTCGGTATTTGTCATTCAAAAATGTTTGAACATGTATCCAGTATTAGTTTGTAAAATGTATGTAAAGGTTTGCAATTGTTTGTAAAAGTTTGAATCTCTCAGAAAAACCTATATTTTCTATTAAAGTAGCCTTCTACCAAGGCTTAACTGTTTTGTATGTTCGTTTGATGTAAAAGTGTGTAATTTCCCAAATGTAACTATCATTTAACAAAATATAGTTTGTACATAAACGTTTAAGTGAGGTTATCACTAAAAATATGTAATGGGTAAATCATTGTAGTACTGTAGCCTTGTATTATAAGAACTACTGTTGTACTAACTACCTTAAACCGGATTTATATTAAGGCATTACGTGATAAATTCCACCATACTATTGACTAGTAACAACGACAAATGAATGGTCGTAATAACGGAATGACGTTTGGCACCCGCAGACCTGTAGGTCCGGCTGTAGCTAGCAGCAAGGTGTAGGACTGTCAATCCAGTATAGATCGATACGCAAACTCACGCTCTCCCTTCAAGAGAATTCTGGCTACAAGTCGAGCCATGACAATTAAGTCATGCTCCGATTTAAATCACAATAATAAAGTATTCATGTATATGTACTGTTTCTCGTTCTAGTATAGTTGTATATGTATTGTTTCTAGTATAGTTGTATATGTATTGTTTCTAGCATCATTGTATATGTATTGTTTCTAGTATCATTCTATATGTATTGTTTCTAGTATAGTTGTATATGTATTGTTTCTAGCATCATTGTATATGTATTGTTTCTAGTATCATTGTATATGTATTGTTTCTAGTATCATTGTATATGTATTGTTTCTATTATAGTTTTATATGTATTGTTTCTAGCATCATTGTATATGTATTGTGTTACCCCGATGGTAACTAACTATCGATGTACTGGTAAATATGAATATGGAAGTACTTTTTATGTTTATACATGTATATATGACATATAACTAATATAGAAACGACCCTCGGTTGGTCACCCGAAATCCCACCAGACCACATCTCAGTGCGAGAAAAGGAAATAGGGCGGATGGCCTTCCTAAGTCCTTTAAACATTACTTATATATATATATATATATATATATATATATATATATATATATATATATATATATATATACATATATGGGCATGCAAATTAAAAGAAGTAAAACAAGTTTAATAAAAGCATTTGATAAGTAAAAAGAGTTTGTAAAACATTTGAAGTGAAATAGTTTGATAAACAGTTGAACAGTGATAAAATCATTGGTTTTCTAGTTATTAATCACATGTGATTAATGCAATCACTTGTGATTGATGTAATAACTATAAGTATTTGACTTGTATTCCCCCCATAAAGTATTTAAAACATTTAAAAGTATTTCAAAGGTTGATTAAAGGTGTAACAACGCAAATTTTCAAACAAAATTTTCATTTAAAATAAGTGATTTATTTCAACCAAATATAATTATTCCAAATTTCATATCAAAATACAATCATAAAATCCCAAGATCTCAAAACATCAACAGTGTGTACGCGTCATGCCGGCGCCTTTCCACGGTCCTCGCTAGTACCTGAAACACATACATAACAACTGTAAGCATAAATGCTTAGTGAGTTCCCCAGTATACTACTTACGCATATACGCCTTTCCAGGCCCTGACCTTTCGGTCCACAACACAATCGCCTTCCGGCCCTTGAGATAATCGCCTTCCGGCCCATAACATATTGCCTTCCGGCCCATAACGTATTGCCTTCCAGCCCATAAACATACACAGCAAATAATACATTTATCCTAACACATATAGCACATATATCATATATCATATCCGACCTTTCAGTCACATAACATATTGCCTTCCGGCCCATATAAACATACATAGCATGCATAGCAATTACCTTTCCATTTATAGCACTTATAACACATATCATATCCGACCTTCCGGTCACACAGTCAAACCCTTCCAGGTACAGTATAGTAAGAAGACTCACCTCGTGGGTAATGAAAGCTAGCGACTCCTGAAATCACTCGCACTCGATCCGCCGAGCTACAGACTCCCTATAATATCATATATCCCTTATTAATACTTTTATCTTTCAAGACACTGACCCTAAGAAAACACATGTAGGTCAACTCTGGTCAACGGTCAATGGTCAACGGTCAACTTGACCGGACTCGGCGAGTGCTAAGGCGACTCGGCGAGTCTAGACGTCCTCACCAAATCCTGATGTTCCCTTTCTACTCGTCGAGTATCCCTCTTGACTCGACGAGTTCCTCATGGAAGAATCGCGGGGCCACCCCGACTCCACTCGCCGAGTCTGAAGAACAGCTCGACGAGTCCCAGTTAATCTCCAAGCTACTCGCTGAGTCTGTTCATCGGACTCGGCGAGTCCATGCCATGCAGTCGATCAAACTGCTTCCTGAGATCAGTATTGTCCCGACCATTCATAGGTCTGGTCCTCCTAAGCTGGTACAACACGTAAGACCTTCATTTAGGTGCTCATGCTACACCCCAAGACTTGTAACTTACCTTTTGACTTAAGGCATAAGGATTCCAATCCAAAACCTCTCTTAATTCCCGAAATACACAGGCATGGGACATTCTGGACCTCTAAAGGTCCTAATACAGGGTTATAATCGTTTGGGGAACAAGGGTAATAATCAATCTAGTCACAAAAGGGTTCCATAAACCCTAAATCCATGCACACATCAACATAGCAGAATATGATCCGAAATATTACCTGAATAATGCACTCTCTGTGTCCCCAATCCTCAGAACTTGATTCCCTTGCTGTTCCTTTAGCCAAACCCTTCTCTTCCTTGAACAATAACTTCTTCAAGATCACCAATGGCCTTCAATCCTTGCTCTAGATGCCCACAACCGATTTAGGGTTCTTCTCAGTCGCTAAAGACGGACAATGACAGCCTATAAGTCCGTTATATACATTCCAAAACCGAACGGCTAGGGTTTCCGCTGAACAGCGCAGACTCGCCGAGTCCATAATGGACTCGTCGAGTCCAGTCGCGAATCCGCGACCCAGTCTGTGGTCCTACTCGGCGAGTCTGACTCCGACTCGGCGAGTCCCCTCCTAAAACACCCCAAAAACAATATTATAATAGTACTTGAAATTCCGGGCTGTTACAACTCTCCCCCACTAGGACTAGACTTTGCCCTCGAAGTCTCATTCTGCAAATAACTCCGAATGTTGCTCCCGCATCTCACGCTCCGACTCCCAAGTCATCTCCGATCCTTTCCGGTGTTGCCACTGAACCAACACCAGAGGTACCTCCTTGTTCCTCAGAACCTTGATCTTCCGATCCCTGATGGCTACTGGTCTCTCGGCGTAATTCAGGCTCGCATCCACCTGAATATCCTCTAATGGAACCACTGCCGATTCATCGGCTATACACTTCCTCAACTGCGATACGTGAAAGGTATTGTGGATCTGTCCCAACTCTGCTGGCAACTCCAACCGATAAGCTACCCGGCCTACCCTTGCAATCACACGAAATGGACCTATGAACCGGGGCCCCAAATTGCCCCTCTTCCTGAACCGGATCACTCCCTTCCAAGGAGAAACCTTCAGGAGAACGAAGTCGCCAACCTGAAATTCAAGCTCGGACCGGCGTCTGTCCGCATAACTCTTCTGTCGGCTCTGGGCGGTCAATAACCTCTGTCTAACCTGCTGAATCTGCTCTGTCGTCTGAAGTACGATCTCTGTACTGCCCATCACTCTCTGTCCCACCTCTCCCCAGCAAATGGGGGTCCGACATCTCCTACCGTACAACTCAAAAGGTGGCATACCAATGCTAGAATGATGGCTGTTGTTGTAGGAAAACTCTGCCAAGGGTAAATGCGCATCCCAGCTACCCCCGAAGTCTAACACACACGCTCGAAGCATGTCCTCCAATGTCTGAATCGTCCGCTTGCTCTGGCTGTCTGTCTGGGGATGGTATGCGGTACTAAAATGCAGTTTAGTACCCAGCTCCTCGTGGAATTTCTTCCAGAACCTGGAAGTGAAGCGTACATCACGGTCCGAAACAATCGAGATCGGCACTCCATGCCGAGATACCACCTCTCTCACATATAACTCCGCCAACTTCTCCGCTGATGAACTCTCGCTGATGGCAAGGAAGTGTGCACTCTTCGTCAATCTATCCACAATCACCCAAATTGCATCGACTCCTCTGGCAGTTTTCGGAAATTTAGTGATGAAGTCCATGGTAATCTGTTCCCACTTCCACTCGGGAATCTCCAAAGGCTGCAACTTGCCATGCGGTCTCTGGTGCTCAGCCTTAACTCTACGGTAGGTCAAGCACCTCTCAACGAACTAGGCGACGTCTCTCTTCATACAGGGCCACCATTATTCCTTCCTCAAGTCCAAATACATCTTCGTAGCACCGGGATGGATCGAGAATTTCGATCTGTCAGCCTTCTCCATCAAAGTAGCACGCGTACCGCCCACGAACGGTACCCAAATCCGACCCTGAAACGTCAGAAGTCCTCGTCCATCCTTAACGAACTCTGAAATTACCCCAACGACCTGTTCTTTCTTCTGCATCTCGGATCTCACAGCCTCGGCCTGTGCCCCACAAATAGTATCCAATACCGGAGTCATCACCGTCAGTCTCAGACATACATCTCGCAATGGAGTGCTCTCCGCCCTGCGGCTCAATGCATCAGCTACCACATTAGCCTTGCCCGGGTGGTATAGGATTTCACAGTCATAATCCTTGACCACATCCAACCATCTCCTCTGACGCATATTTAGGTTGGGTTGATCCATCAAATACTTCAAACTCTTATGGTCCGTATATATCGTACATCGAACCCCATACAGGTAGTGATGCCAAATCTTGAGAGCGAAGACTACTGCCCCCAACTCTAAGTCATGCGTGGGATATCTCGCCTCGTGAGGCTTTAGCTGCCTCAATGCATAAGCTATCACATGACCTCTCTGCATCAACACTGCACCCAGTCCCGAAATCGATGCGTTGCAATATACGACAAAATCTTCCATCCCTTCCGGGAGAGCTAATACCGGGGCTTCGCACAGTCTCTGGCGAAGTGTCTCGAAAGAAATCTGTTGCTCGGGTCCCCATGAGAAGGCAACACCCTTCCGGGTCAGTCTGGTGAGCGGTACTGCGATCTTGGAGAAGTCTCTAATAAACCTCCGATAGTACCCCACCAACCCAAGGAAACTCCTGATCTCGGAAGGTGACTTCGGTACCTCCCAACTCATCACTACCTCAACCTTGGCCGGATCGACCAATATCCCTGCCTGATTAACAACATGTCCAAGAAATTGGACCTCCCGCAACCAGAAGTCACATTTGGAGAATTTTGCATATAGCTTCTCCGACCTCAGTACCCCAAGGACCTCCCTCAAATGTCCCTCATGCTGCTCTCTAGATCGCGAATACACCAGGATGTCATCGATAAATACAATCACAGACCGATCCAGCATCGGCCTGCATACCCTGTTCATGAGGTCCATGAACACTGTCGGGGCATTAGTGAGCCCGAAAGGCATCACCACGAACTCATAATGCCCGTATCGCGTCCTAAATGTTGTCTTCTGGACGTCCTCATCCCGCACTCTTACCTGATGGTACCCTGATCTCAGATCGATCTTGGAAAACCAAGATGCCCCTTGCAACTGATCGAATAAATCATCGATCCTCGGTAACGGATAGCGGTTCTTGACCGTCACTTTGTTCAACTCCCGGTAATCAATGCACATCCGGTGTGAACCATCCTTCTTCTTGACGAACAGGATCGGTGCTCCCCACGGCGAGCTGCTCGGCCGAATAAATCCCTTCCCCAGCAACTCCTGGAGTTGCGAGGACAACTCTTGCATCTCTGGAGGTGTGAGACGATAAGGCACCTTCGCAATAGGCGCAGCCCCCGGAATCAGATTGATACCAAACTCTACTTGCCTCGCAGGAGGTACTCCCGGTAGTTCCTCGGGAAAAACATCTGGAAACTCACGCACCACTGGGACCTCCTCCACTGACCTTGGTCTCTCGGAAGCCTCCCGCGTATCCATCACATATGCCACAAAACCCTTACATCCCTGTTGTAGATATTGCCTCGCCCTAGCGGCCGAACAAAAAGCTGATCCCGAACGGGTACCCTCGCCGTACACCGTAAGAACTCCTCCACTAGGGTCTCGTATAGTCACCAGCTAGCGCTCGCAGTCGATGACAGCGCTGAATCGACTCAGCCAGTCCATGCCCACGATGACACAGACATCACCCATCGCAATAGGAATTAGGTCAATCGGAAACTCAACCCCGAAAATCTCTAGTACGCATCCCCGAAGAACCTCCGTGGCACAAACCACCCTCTCGGCCGCTATAGAAACGCTCAGGGGCCGACTTAACGGCTCACGACTAATGCTGATATGCTGACTAAAAGCTACAGATACAAAGGACCTACTCGCACCCGAATCAAATAACACTAGAGCAGGCATAGAGTTCACAAGAAAAGTACCTACACATATATTAACATAAGCATAACATCTCGACTTTAAATAAATACGTGAATTACAGCATACCTGCCACAACATCGGGCGCAGCGCGGACCTCCTCCACAGTCAGCTGAAAGGCTCTCCCGCGAGCCCTCGGGGCCTCGACCTTCGCCGGTCGAGTCTCAGTAGTCCTGGTAATATGTGTAGGTCCCTGACGAAGCTGCGGGCACTCGGCCTTCCGATGGCCTGTCTGGTTGCAATGAAAACAAACCATAAACCCCTTAGGACAATCCCTGGCAATGTGTCCTTCCTTGCCACACTTGTAGCAACCACCAGCTCGGCACGCCCCCTCATGACCCTTGCCGCACTTCCCGCAAGTGCGGCCCTTCTGACCTCCCGTCCTCAAATCAGCGGACTTGATCCGCTTGGCTGCCGGCTGAGACTGAGCCGGCTGCCGGTCCACCTGCCGAGACTCGGCCTCCTCCCTGGCCTGGGTCTCCAACTCGATCTCGCGCTTCCTGGCATTCGCCTGAAGCTCAGTAAAAGTACGATAGGTTGAGTTTGACACAAACTCCCGGATATCCCTCCTCAAAACGCCTAAGTACCGGCTCATCCGCGACTGCTCTGTAGACACCAGCTCAGGGCAGAACATCGCCCTCTCATGAAACTTCCGCGTAACCACCGCAACCGAATCAGTACCCTGCTTAAGGGTCAAGAACTCCTGAATCAATCGTTCCCTCTCCACTGGGGGAACGTACTCGTCCCTGAACATGTCTGTAAACCTCTCCCATGTCACTACTGTAATCTCCGCCAGAGTGAAGTTCGCCATCACGAACTTCCACCAATCCTTCGCTCCCAGACAGAGCTGATTCAAAGCGAACCGCACCCTCAGGTGCTCGGGGCATGAGCAAGTGTGGAAGCACCCTTCAATGTCGGCGATCCACCGCATTGCAGCAATCGGATCCTGCGTCCCATCGAACTCAGGGGGTTTCGTGTTGCTGAATTCCCGGAATAGCAACGAATCGCCCCCTTGCGGCCTGGCAGCGGCCACGGCTGCGGTAGCAGCAGCGGCTGCAGTCTCAGTCAGTGCGGCGTACCGCTCTTCGAACGTCTCCATCAGAGTGGTCTTAATAGACCCAAACATCTCCGGGATCTCAGCCCAGATTGCTGCAGCTACCTCCTCCTGAATCATCTGACGAATATCCTCATCACTCACACCGCTCGAACTCGCCCCGTGGCGTGTGGTAACCATGATGTCTCTGAAATACAACATAAAATTATCAGAGACTCCATCAAGTACAATTGTACTCGATAACGCAACCCTACTCAGTCTCCGATATCCAGGGAGTCTTACTTGGGTCTTCCACCGACCCGGTGTCTTCGGTAGTACGGGCCCAATACTACCGACCACACCGTATCAGTATTCATCCCAAATCTTCCTCCCCAAACCCCGAATAGTGAGTACTCTACTTTGATATGCACTATCTACCTGCACGCTACCAAATATCTCATATCGGCAAACTCCCTAGACTAAGGCATCACAAATCAGGCCACTCTAGTCCTATCATGAATACCTAGTCTTCTAGCATGCATAACAATTCATAATTCATTACATAACATAACATTGTAAGGTATTCTGGGGATCTTTACCGTTCGGGCGCTGGCCAATCGTACACACTGCTTCTTTCTTGTTTACCACTTTACCATTTATAAAAGTTTATGCCTTTATTATTTTTAAAAGATTTTCCTCAAATCCTCGGTTTGAGTTCAGTTACACCCGAAGGTACACCCGAATCCCTCAAACCAAGGCTCTGATACCAATTGTAACAACGCAAATTTTCAAACAAAATTTTCATTTAAAATAAATGATTTATTTCAACCAAATATAATTATTCCAAATTTCATATCAAAATACAATCATAAAATCCCCAAGATCTCAAAACATCAACAGTGTGTACGCGTCATGCCGGCGCCTTCCCACGGTCCTCGCTAGTACCTGAAACACATACATAACAATTGTAAGCATAAATGCTTAGTGAGTTCCCCAGTATACTACTTACGCATATACGCCTTTCCAGGCCCTGACCTTCCGGTCCACAACACAATCGCCTTCCGGCCCTTGAGATAATCGCCTTCCGGCCCATAACATATTGCCTTCCGGCCCATAACGTATTGCCTTCCGGCCTATAAACATACACAACAAATAATACATTTATCCTAACACATATAGCACATATATCATATATCATATCCGACCTTTCAGTCACATAACATATTGCCTTTCGGCCCATATAAACATACATAGCACGCATAGCAATTACCTTTCCATTTATAGCACTTATAACACATATCATATCCGACCTTCCGGTCACACAGTCAAACCCTTCCGGGTACAGTATAGTGAGAAGACTCACCTCATGGGTAATGAAAGCTAGCGACTCCTGAAATCACTCGCACTCGATCCGCCGAGCTACAGACTCCCTATAATATCATATATCCCTTATTAATACTTTTATCTTTCAAGACACTGACCCTAAGAAAACACATGTAGGTCAACTCTGGTCAACGGTCAACGGTCAACGGTCAACTTGACCGGACTCGGCGAGTGCTAAGGCGACTCGGCGAGTCTAGACATCCTCACCAAATCCTGATGTTCCCTTTCTACTCGTCGAGTATCCCTCTTGACTCGACGAGTTCCTCGTGGAAGAATCGCGGGGCCACCCCGACTCCACTCGCCGAGTCTGAAGAACAGCTCGACGAGTCCCAGTTAATCTCCAAGCTACTCGCCGAGTCTGTTCATCAGACTCGGCGAGTCCGTGCCATGCAGTCGATCAAACTGCTTCCTGAGATCAGTATTGTCCCGACCATTCATAGGTCTGGTCCTCCTAAGCTGGTACAACACGTAAGACCTTCATTTAGGTGCTCATGCTACACCCCAAGACTTGTAATTTACCTTTTGACTTAAGGCATAAGGATTCCAATCCAAAACCTCTCTTAATTCCTGAAATACACAGGCATGGGACATTATGGACCTCTAAAGGTCCTAATACAGGGTTATAATCGTTTGGGGAACAAGGGTAGTAATCAATCTAGTCACAAAAGGGTTCCATAAACCCTAAATCCATGCACACATCAACATAGCAGAATATGATCCGAAATATTACCTGAATAATGCACTCTCTGTGTCCCCAATCCTCAGAACTTGATTCCCTTGCTGTTCCATTAGCCAAACCCTTCTCTTCCTTGCACAATAACTTCTTCAAGATCACCAATGGCCTTCAATCCTTGCTCTAGATGCCCACAACCGATTTAGGGTTCTTCTCAGTCGCTAAAGACGGACAATGACGGCCTATAAGTCCATTATATACGTTCCTAAACCGAACGGCTAGGGTTTCTGCTGAACAGCGCAGACTCGCCGAGTCCATAATGGACTCGTCGAGTCCAGCCGCGAATCCGCGACCCAGTCTGTGGTCCTACTCGGCGAGTCTGGCTCCAACTCACCGAGTCCCCTCCTAAAACACCCCAAAAACAATATTATAACAATACTTGAAATTCCGGGCTGTTACAAAAGGGGTATAAACTCACTTGTGGTGAGTAGATTGAATTGATGTATCGGGTACCGTGCTAAGTGTCAAACAGAGACTTGTTCACACGTTCGATCCTAGTTATCATATAATAAACATATATATAACTAATTAGCCACATAACAACTTAACAAAGTAAGTTAACACAATTAGGAACATGTATACACTTTGTATAAGTGTTATAGGTCCTAATGGTTGCATCTAAGTTTATACGGGACAAGGCAAAAGGGGTTTAAAGCACAAATGGCCTTGTATATGAGTTCACCACCCAACAAACCCTACCCATTGGAGTTTACGGCCATGAACCCATGGGTTTACGGTCGTGAACTCCTCACATGGAGGTTTTGGGTGTTTTGAGGTCTTATCTTGGTCCTAGAATAAGCCTAGCCTTGTTGGAATAATACTTGAAGTAGTTTAGGGCCTTGGAATGCTCCTTTGGGGAGTTTACGGCCAAAGGACCATATCCCCTAGAGTTTACGGCCGTAAACTCCTATGGGGTGTTGTTTTAAATTCATTTGAGGCCCTTGCATGTGTAGGATAGCTTCCATGCTTTTATCTAAGGCTAATGAGGACAAGATGCACACATTTAGGTCATCACTTGGAGTTTACGGCCTAAGATATGTTCCTTGGCCGTAAACTCCTTTTAAGGAGTGATTATGAAGTCTTTTGATCCCCATTCAAATCCCATGTGTTCAAGGTAAATTGTCTTAAGGCCTTAGGGGTGTTTGTGGTGTATTTTACCCTTAGAAAAGGGGTTTACGGCCCAAGATCTTTCCTTGGCCATAAACTCCTATAATTCTATCATTTTGAAGTGTTTTGAAGTCCAAAATAAGCACAAGTATTAGTGGTTAAAGTCCTTAGGCTTACGGGGGTGATTTAGGGCATTTATGTCTCTTAAAAAGGGGTTTACGACCCAAGAAGTTCCTTGGCCGTAAACTCCTATAACTTGTGTTTATTGGTTGCTTTTTAGTCCCAAATGTTTACACACTAACCCCTAAACAAGTTGTCTAACAAGGAATCGGGACTAGGAAGCCTTTAGGCTCCGTTTTGGAGTTTACTCCCCAAGAACGTTCTTGGGCGGTAAACTCTCGGATCTTGCAGTTTAGACATATAATTGATGTTATAAAGCATATAACAAGTATTAAAACACGTTTAGGAAAGTAGACTCACAATCCGGGATGAAAACCTGAAGATCCGTCAGAGAGAATTGGCTTTTCTCTAGTTGGAATTGTGAATAATGAATTAATTAAATTCAGAAATCTATTTATAGTCCTGGAATATTTTGACAGAAAATATTTTTATTCCGGAAGTCGGACTATATCATTATGAAACTTACAATGTTCAAGTTTCACAATTTCAGGAGTATCCATTCTCCCGATATGTCCAGAAATGTAAAACCCTAATGTACACAAACTTGTTCGGACAAGTCTGAAAATTACAGAAACTGGACTAGCTTCTATTGAATAGATAATATTCGTACAAATGGAAATTTCGGGTTGTCACATCATCCCCCCGTTAGAAGGAATTTCGTCCCGAAATTAGAATTTAAGCAATTAAGAAGTTACAAATAACTAAGCGAAAAGATGAGGATATTTCAGTTTCATCTGATCCTCGCGTTCCCAAGTGAATTCTGGTCCTCGCTTGGCGTTCCAGCGAACCTTCACGATAGGGATACGGCTTTGCTTCGTCTGCTTGACCTCACGGTCCATGATCTCTACAGGTTCTTCCACGAAGTTGAGGCTCTCGTTGATCTCGATCTCGTCGAGTGGGATTACGAGAGTCTCGTCGGACAGACACTTTTTCAAGTTAGATACGTGGAATGTAGAATGTACGTTACGAAGTGTGTCGGGTAGATAAAGTTTGTAAGCTACGGGGCCGACTCTTGCGAGAATCTCGAAAGGCCCTATGTACCTAGGATTAAGCTTCCCACGCTTACCGAAGCGTATCAAGCCCTTCCAGGGTGAGACTTTGAGAAGGACTCGGTCTCCCACCTGGAATTCCAAAGGTTTTCTTCGTTTATCAGCGTAGCTCTTTTGTCGGTCTCTAGAGGCTTTCAATCGTTCACGGATCTGAATGATCTTCTCTGTTGTTTCCCGAATGATTTCCGGACCAGTGAGAGTACTGTCGGAAGATTGCCCCCTAGCTAATTGGGTATCACCCACCTCAGCCCAGCACAGAGGGGATCTGCACTTTCAGCCGTAGAGAGCTTCAAATGGTGCTGCCTTTATGCTTGTGTGATAACTGTTGTTGTAGGAAAATTCGACGAGGGGTAAATAAGTATCCCACGCTATTCCAAAGTCAATTACACAAGCACGCAACATATCTTCTAAAGTCTGGATTGTCCTCTCACTCTGTCCGTCAGTCTGTGGATGGTAGGCTGTGCTCATGTCCAGCCTTGTTCCTAGGGAATGTTGCAGTGACTGCCAGAATCTGGAGGTGAACCTACTATCTCGATCGGAGATAATGGATATCGGTACACCATGTAGTCGTACGATTTCCCTAAGGTATGTTCTCGTAAGTTTCTCCATCTTGTCGGTTTCTTTGATAGGCAGGAAGTGTGCAGACTTGGTCAATCTATCAACAATGACCCATATGGTATCAAGTCCACCCGTCGTCTTGGGAAACTTGGTTATGAAATCCATAGTGATCCGCTCCCACTTCCATTCTGGAATCTCTGGTTGTTGCAATAAACCATTCTGGAATCTCTGGTTGGGAAACTTGGTTATGAAATCCATACGAAGGTAGCAATCTCTGCTTTCATATTAGGCCACCAGTATAGCTTTTTAAGATCTAGATGCATCTTATCTGAACCTAGGTGGACGGAATACCGAGTGTTGTGCGCCTCGGTCATGACTAAGTCTCGGAAACCACCGTGTTTCGGTGTCTAGATCGGGTCCATAAGGTATAAGGCTCCATCACCCTTGGCTTCTAAATTCTTGTCCATTCCTCTGAGGGATTCACTCGTCACATTTTCAGGTTTCATGGCTTCAAGTTGGGCCGCCTGAATTTTATTAGACAAGTGTGAATGGATGGTTATTGATAATGACTTGACCTTCCGACCAGAATATTCTTTCCGACTCAGGGCGTCTGCTACTACGTTGGCTTTACCCGGATGATAACGAATATCGCATTCGTAATCACTGAGTAGTTCGACCCACCATCGTTGTCTCATGTTGAGCTCCTTCTGATCGAATATGTGTTGTAAACTCTTGTGGTTGGTAAAGATAGTGCTCTTCGTTCCATACAAGCAATGTCTCCAGATCTTCAGAGCAAACACCACTGCTCCCAGTTCAAGATCGTGGGTTGTATAGTTAACTTCGTGTGCCTTCAACTGTCTGGAGGCATAGGCGATGACCTTACCTCGCTGCATCAGAATACACCCGAGCCTTTGGTTCGATGCATCGCAATAGACTACAAAGTCTTTTATCCCTTCGGGGAGAGATAGTATTGGCGTGGTGCACAAGGCTCGTTTGAGCGTTTGGAAAGCTCTCTCTTGTTTCTCTTCCCAGTCAAAGGCCACGCCTTTCTGGATCAGGGTTGTAAGAGGTTTCGCTATTCGGGAGAAGTTCTGAATGAATCTGCGGTAGTGGCCAGCAAGACCTACAAATTGACGAATTTCTGTCGGCGTCTTGGGTGCTGACCAGTTCTCAATGGCTTTAATTTTGGATGGGTCCACGTGGATTCCCTCTTCGCTTACCACGTGTCCTAAGAATTCGACTCTTCGGATCCAAAATTCACATTTCGAGAACTTCGCATAAAGTTTCTCCGTTCGTAAAGTTCCTAAAACTAGTCGTAGGTGATCGCCATGATCTTCCTTACTTCGGGAGTAGATCAGGATGTCGTCAATGAAAACGATGACGAACTGATCCAAGTAAGGTCGGCATACTCTGTTCATCAGGTCTATGAAAACTGTTGGCGCATTGGTCAATCCGAATGGCATCACCACGAAGTCATAGTGTCCGTAACGAGTTCGGAAGGCTGTCTTCGGCACATTTTCCTCTAGCACTCGTAACCGGTGATATCCGGACCTTAGATCAATTTTGGAAAAATAGTTCGCTCCTTGCAGTTGGTCAAATAGATCGTCTATGCGAGGCAGAGGGTAACGATTTTTGACCGTCAGTTTGTTGAGTTCTCTGTAGTCGATACACATACGGAATGATCCGTCTTTCTTCTAAACGAACAAGACCGGTGCTCCCCAAGGTGAGAAGCTTGGTCTTATGAAGCCCTTGCTGAGTAGTTCGTTAAGTTGACCAGATAATTCCTGCATCTTTGCTGGAGCTAGGCGGTAGGGCGACTTGGCTACTGGGGTAGCTCCTGGGACTAAGTCGATTCTGAACTCGACCTGTCGTTGCGGAGGTAATCCAGGTAGTTCTTCTGGGAAAATGTCGGGAAAGTCGCTCACTACTGGAATGTTCTTGAGTTCTTTCGTTTCGAGGTTCGTGTCGACGATGTGAGCAAGGAATGCATGGTATTTTTTGCGCAGATATTTCTGTGCTTGAATACTTGATATAATGTGAAGACTCGCACCAGGTTTGTCGCCGTAGATTATAAGAGTTTCGTTAGACGGAAGGTTTAGTCGGACTGCTTTCTCGAAGCACATGATGTCGGTGCGATGAAGACTCAACCAATCCATGCCGATGATAACGTCGAAGCTTTTTATTGAGACCGGCATGAGGTCGATTGGGAATGAATGGTTATCTAGGGTTAGGATACATCCTAAGTATATGCTAATGGTGTTTTCTGTTTTTCCATTAGCCATTTCTACTGTGAATTGTTCTTTAAGTGTGTGTGGTTGTTGTTTAAGCATGCGAGCAAATTTGTGGTTCACGAAGCTTCGCTCCGCTCCACTATCGAAAAGAATTCATGCATAGGAGTTATCGAGGAGGAACGTACCAGTCACCACTGTCGGGTCAGCGACTACTTCCCCGTGGCCTATAGCTAGTACCCTCCCTGCTCCTCCAACATTTCTCGCTTTGGGGCAGTCCCTCTTGTAGTGGCCTGTTTCGCCACATCCATAGCATGTTGGGCTCGCGCCAGAGCCAGGGACTTGCGTGATCGATTGCGCCGGGAATTTACAGAAACGGACACTGTGTCCTTTCCTGTTGCAGTTAGAGCACTGCATTTCACGGCAGGGGCCGTTGTGGTGGATGTTGCATTTGTTGCACTTTGGCAAACTTCCAGCATACTGCTTCGTCAGAGCAGTAGCAGCAGGGGTTACCGCGGCATGTACTGCCACAATTTGCTGCTTCTTGGCAGATTGCTGCCTCTTCTTGTCATCCCAGAACTTCCGCTTGGTGTCAGCGGGTTTGGAAGGTTCCGAGATGGCTAGGGTTGTTGTGGTTGCAGGGATTTTGACACCATGGTCAATGAGTCGTTGTGCCAGTCGCTTGGCACTATCGAAAGTAGCGGGGTTTGATGATAGGACATTCCCCTGATACGAAGGCACTAGCCCCCATATGTACCTTTCAATCTTCTTCCCTTCTGTGGGAATCATATTAGGGCAGAGGGCCACTAGTTCGCTAAATCTGGCAGTGTAAGCAATAATGTTGGTGCCCTTCATGGTCAGGCTCCAAAGCTCCTGCTCTAGTTTCTGGATCTCGCCCCTCGGGCAGTATTCCTCAATCATGAGGTCTTTCATCGTATCCCAGCCTATGTCGTTGGCCACGACGAGAGTAAGAGATTTAACGTGGCTGTTCCACCACGTTAGTGCCTTCTCTTCGAAGGTGCATGCGGCATATTTGACTTTGCTCGCAGCAGGGCAAGAACAAATCTCGAAGACTGATTCAGTCTTCTCGAACCATTGCGAGAGAGCAATGACTCCGCCGGTCCCATGGAAGGGTTTCGACTTACAGTTGGTGAAATCCTTGTAAGATCACTCTCTCGAGCGCACAGGAGTTTCAACCGGAATGGAGTTAACCGGGGTTCCACCTCTGTTGGCATCAATAGAGTGATACTGTGCCATGGCAGTTGCCACTGCTGCAGCTACGGCATCATTTAGGGCTACTGTATCGATGACCGAAGGTGGTGGAGGTGTAGGGTTATTCCGGGTAGATTTGCGAGGAGGCATCTTTCAACTATAAGTTTATAAAGATGAGAAAAGTGGTAAGTATCAATTTGTACGTAATGTGCGAATGACACATGGACTAACTAACCATAGCCCAACAATTGAACGAGTGTTTGTGTTCATAACCAGAAAGATGTGTAGGAAAACCCAAATGTAAAGATTCTTCCCACAGAGTAAGTATTTGTCAATAATACTGGTATTACTGATGTAACGAGTTCAATGAAAATTGACCTAACAGTAGGTCTTACATCATACCATACAGAAAGTTTGACAGTTCTTAGATTCCTAATTAGAGTACTGAAAGTTAGGAATATTTTACAGATAAGTGCTACTTAGAGCACAGATGTTAAAGGCTAATCCTTAACCCAAAAGATAATAATGTACTAGACATCATCTAACGGCGATGAGTATTCCTCGAGAGAACCCTGAGGTCTCTCATTTGACGTACCACCTCTTGAAGGTGTCGTTCGTGAACCCTTGGACGAGCTCGAAGTTCCATGACTTATGCTTGAGAGGAAACTAGACATTGCTGTAGGGTTTCATTGATTCTCCGGGTCCGTTCCATATCTTCTTCGAGACGGCGAATGCGGACTGTGTTGACACCAGAGTTGGCATCAATCTCCACGACCCGGTCGATGGCTGCTCGACCTTGCTCGACATTACGAGCTATTCTGCGAATAATGACAGGTAGAGTTGGGTCAGCAGAGCCACCATTGCTGACGTTGTAAAAGGTTCGGTCCCCAAAGTATGGTAAGGGTTGACCCTGTTCGTCACTCCAGTGCTTCAAGTTATCTACCCACAAGGGAGTGGGACCTAGAAAAGCTGGTTGAGGGTTGTTGTTCGGGGCTTGACCTACAGGAGGTAGGTTGTTGACTTCGGGCTCAGAGTCTGATCCATCTGAGAAGCCTTCAGCTTGATGGTCATCCAACGGAATTGGGTGTTCATCATCAGACTCTGCTTTGAGCCATCCTGCGTTGCCTTCATTTGGAAAGTACGGGTCGTCGTGATGGAATCCAACCATTTAAATCTACGCGAGAAGAGAGGTATAAAGATATAGTATACAAGTAGTTGGTAGTACAAAATACACCTATAGTATTTTAATTTTAGGTTCTATTGATCTTCTTGTAGTATTGTTGGTAAGTTTTTAGACTTGTTAACACATCACAACCATTCTAGGGCATATGCTAATCACTCCTCGGACCAGCATAGTTGATCAGGCTATGCCATTCCCAGGACTGACCATATATCCCCGAGCTTACCTGTGATATTTAACAATCGTAATACTTTTGTTCTTGTCGTTGTGACACTCGTTTTAGTATGAATGTAGACTAGTATACTTAATTAAATATTTTAGTATTTCAAGTATAGACTCTTGGTCAGAGTGTTTTAATCCCAAATGGGTTTATAGTTTAGTATATCTTTTATGGGTTGATATACTTGATTCACTATAAACAACGCTCTGATACCAATATGTCACACCCCAAAACCAAGAACGGCGGAAACATTCTGGGGCGGACGACATCATGTAAGTATCACAACACAGTAAATGTAAATAAGAAAACAACATCATCCATTGCATTAAATATATAATTTTAATACAAGCGCGTTCTGTACAGTATAGACACAAAAAATAACGTATATCAAAATAATAAGATGAGTCTTGAATGCGCTCCATCTTCTCAAAAGCTGGCCTCGGTTCCTGTCTACTGATGACCTAAGAATACAAGTTATTTTGAAAGAGTTTATCAGCATTAAGCTGGTGAGTTCATAAGTATTTTAGTGTCGGTATTTGTCATTCAAAAATGTTTGAACATGTATCAACTATAAGTTTGTAAAATGTATGTAAAGGTTTGCAATTGTTTGTAAAAGTTTGAATCTCTCAGAAAAACCTATATTTTCTAATAAAGTTGCCTTCTACCAAGGCTTAACTGTTTTGTATGTTCGTTTGATGTAAAATTGTGTAATTTCCCAAATGTAACTATCATTTAACAAAATATAGTTTGTACATAAACGTTTAAGTGAGGTTATCACTAAAAATATGTAATGGGTAAATCATTGTAGTACTGTAGCCTTGTATTATGAGAACTACTGTTGTACTAACTACCTTAAACCGGATTTATATCGACTAGTAACAACGACAAATGAATGGTCGTAATAACGGAATGACGTTTGGCACCCGCAGACCTGCAGGTCCGGCTGTAGCTAGCACCAAGGTGTAGGATTGTCAATCCAGTATAGATTTATACGCAAACTCACGCTCTCCCTTCAAGAGAATTCTGGCTACAACTCGAGCCATGACAATTAAGTCATGCTCCGATTTAAATCACAATAATAAAGTATTCATGTATATGTACTATTTCTCGTTCTAGTATAGTTGTATATGTATTGTTTCTAGTATAGTTGTATATGTATTGTTTCTAGCATCATTGTATATGTATTGTTTCTAGTATCATTGTATATGTATTGTTTCTAGTATAGTTGTATATGTATTGTTTCTAGCATCATTGTATATGTATTGTTTCTAGTATCATTGTATATGTATTGTTTCTAGTATCATTGTATATGTATTGTTTCTAATATAGTTGTATATGTATTGTTTCTAGCATCATTGTATATGTATTGTGTTACCCCGATGGTAACTAACTATCGATGTACAGGTAAATATGAATATGGAAGTACTTTTTATGTCTATACATGTATATATGATATATAACTAATATAGAAACGACCCTCGGATGGTCACCCGAAATCCCACCAGACCACATCTCAGTGCGCGAAAAGGAAATAGGGCGGATGGCCTTCCTAAGCCCTTTAAACATTACTTATATATATATATATATATATATATATACATATATGGGCATGCAAATTATAAGAAGTAAAACAAGTTTAATAAAAGTATTTGATAAGTAAAAAGAGTTTGTAAAACATTTGAAGTGAAACAGTTTGATAAACAGTTGAACAGTGATAAAATCATTGGTTTTCTAGTTAATAATCACATGTGATTAATGCAATCACATGTGATTGATGTAATAACTATAAATATTTGACTTGTATTCCCCCCCCCCCCATAAAGTATTTAAAACATTTAAAAGTATTTCAAAGGTTGATTAAAGGGGTATAAACTCACTTGTGGTGAGTAGATTGAATTGATGTATCGGGTACCGTGCTAAGTGTCAAACGGAGACTTGTTCACACGTTCAAGCCTAGTTATCATATAATAAACATATATATAAATAATTAGCCACATAATAACTTAACAAAGTAAGTTAACACAATTAGGAACATGTATACACTTTGTATAAGTGTTATAGGTCCTAATGGTTGCATCTAAGTTGATACGGGACAAGGCAAAAGGGGTTTAAAGCACAAATGGCCTTGTATATGAGTTCACCACCCAACAAACCCTACCCATTGGAGTTTACGGCCAAGAACCCATGGGTTTACGGCCGTGAACTCCTCACATGGAGGTTTTGGGTGTTTTGAGGTCTTATCTTGGTCCTTGAATAAGCCTAGCCTTGTTGGAATAATACTTGAAGTAGTTTAGGGCCTTGGAATGCTCCTTTGGGGAGTTTACAGCCAAAGGACCATATCCCCTAGAGTTTACGGCCGTAAACTCCTATGGGGTGTTGTTTTAAATTCATTTGAGGCCCTTGCATGTGTAGGATAGCTTCCATGCTTTTATCTAAGGCTAATGGGGACAAGATGCACACATTTAGGTCATCACTTGGAGTTTACGGCCCAAGATATGTTCCTTGGCCGTAAACTCCTTTTAAGGAGTGATTATGAAGTCTTTTGATCCCCATTCAAGTCCCATGTGTTCAACGTAAATTGTCTTAAGGCCTTAGGGGTGTTTGTGGTGTATTTTACCCTTAGAAAAGGGGTTTACAGCCCAAGATCTTTCCTTGGCCATAAACTCCTATAATTCTATCATTTTGAAGTGTTTTGAAGTCCAAAATAAGCACAAGTATTAGTGGTTAAAGTCCTTAGGCTTACGGGGGTGAGTTAGGGCATTTATGTCCCTTAAAAAGGTGTTTACGGCCCAAGAAGTTCCTTGGCCGTAAACTCCTATAACTTGTGTTTCTTGGTTGCTTTTTAGTCCCAAATGTTTATACACTAACCCCTAAACAAGTTGTCTAACAAGGAATCGGGACTAGGAAGCCGTTAGGCTCCGATTTGGAGTTTACTCCCCAAGAACGTTCTTGGGCGGTAAACTCTCCGATCTTGCAGTTTAGACATATAATTGATGTTATAAAGCATATAACAAGTATTAAAACACGTTTAGGAAAGTAGACTCACAATCCGGGATGAAAACCCGAAGATCCGTCAGAGAGAATTGGTTTTTCTCTAGTTGGAATTGTGAATAATGAATTAATTAAATTCAGAAATCTATTTATAGTCCTGGAATATTTTGACAGAAATTATTTTTATTCCGGAAGTCGGACTATAACATTATGAAACTTACAATGTTCAAGTTTCACAATTTCAGGAGCATCCATTCTCCCGATATGTCCAGAAATGTAAAACCCTAATGTACACAAACTTGTTCGGACAAGTCTGAAAATTACAGAAACTGGACTAGCTTCTATTGAATAGATAATGTTCGTACAAATGGAAATTTCGGGTTGTCACAATAAAACTATCTGATTAAACTATATACAAGAGTGAATAACAGTCTTAACTCTTAAAACTACCTAATCAACCATGGTAAATAACAGTAAATGCTAGAGCATAAACAACAAAGAACATAAACGTAAGTAAAAAAACAAGAACTAGGAATACATGTATGAGAATAAGAATATTCATCTACAGATTCTAGAAACATACTTCCTCGTTGAGTAATCACTAAAAAGTTGATAAGTGCTCTTCCTTTCCAGTCCCTCTAACCATCAGCCATCAAAGAACAATCGATTGCCTTCTTTTCGGTCTCATTAAGTATCCAAAGTTTCTTTGTGTGCTCCTTCTCTATCTTCAACAGGGGAACACGTACCTCATGGTAGCTAGAGGCTTTGTACCAGGACTATGTATAGCAATGGCTTCAAGTGCGGGCCCTAAACTATCATACTTCACCACGTTGAATGCAAGGACTGCAATATACATCCAACAGGAAAACCTCTGAACTACATCACGTCTTAGTTTTTTGTGAAGTTGTTTATGTTCGGGGATTCCCACCAAGTACCCCTTCTTCTTCCTTGTTTCATTGGATGGCCTGAAATGAGTATCCAAAGCGCCTTTTACTTTCTTGTTGTGTAGGGTTGACTTAGAGAACAAAATACGCCTCTTTCCTAACGAGAAAGGAACCTCACTAGGTTCTTCTTCATCTTCATCATTTATATCCACAATATCATCATCAAAGTGAGGAATACGATTCCTTTCAACTTTATCTTGTTTCTGTTTCTCAAAAATGTCTTTAAAAAGTTTCCTAACATCTAGTGGAGCTCTAAGACATTTGCAAATTGAGGTGGAATCACCAACAATGTGATGTTTATGTCTTGTAATCCCACCTTTGGCAACATTTGGACAATAATTACACATAACTCAGTTTGTTGTTCCTACAACTCTTTTCCCATATTTCCAGCCAATATCATCCTCTTTTACACCAACTGGCATGTCTAAAAGTCTATTAAAATCATTGATATGATTTGTATATTGTGAAAAAAATACCATGTATAGATATAATATGTAATTATAGTATTTCATAACTTTTTATAAATAAAAAAATACAGACTAAAAGTCTATTAAAATCCATAGAGTAAAATTATCTCTTAGAAGGTGCATGATCACCCAAAACTTGACAATTCCTAAAGCTCAAGAATCCTCTTGTACTCCACCCATACACACATACATTGAAAAAAAATAGACGATTTAAACAGCAATAGTAAGGTTTCTGAGACAAAATAACAAAAAGAAACTAAAGAAATATGTAGATGAAGAACAAAATCGACAATTACATCAAAAATTAAACTTTACAAACTCCAGCATGTCGATTCCAAATGAAAAGTAAAAGGAATAGAAGGAAAACGAAAACAAAGGAGATTTGGAATCTAATATATGCAAGAAAACAACACTTAAAATGAAAGGACGAAAGGTACCTGTTCCTAAAGGAACATCAAATTAATATAAACTAGTGATGGGTCCCATGCTCCACATGGACCGGGAGGGTTTTGTGTTTTTTTCACTTTCAATGATTTATAGTGTTCTTTTTTGTTTTTGTAGATTTTCACTATATACTTATATTTTTAAATCCACACTACCAGCACAGATAAATAGAATAAATTCCATCACAAGGCTCAATATATTGATTTTGGTCATTCAAAACCATGTAAACAAAAAACAACACTAATGAAAAAATTACCCCTCCACAACGTCATATACTCATTATTTACCAGAATTTAGCACAGTACAAAAACGTGAAGATTTAGAAAACTAAATGACCATGTTTGATGTTACCAAAATGATATAAATGGAAGTATGTTGCTATTACTTTCAAGTTCTCTTTTTGTTAATGTAGTTTGTAACCTTGTACTCCTTTTTATAATCCCTTTTGAACCTACAGTTCAGAAACAATGATGATAAGGAAGAAGATAAGTTACAAAAGAAAACTATTTACAGTGAATTCACACCAATGGTATTTTAGACATGTTACAAACACTCAAAACACTTATCCACACAAATGCATACTAACTAACATGGAAATAGTTGGAAGGATAGTTTTCCTATATCACTATCCACATCCTATTATAAAAAATATACAAAAACCACCTTAATTATAACTTCATAAAAAGCGTAAAATTTGTAATTTTGTATATCTATATATCTATATATATATATATATATATATATATATATATATATATATATATATATATATATATATATATATATATATTACATGTGGATCCTGGATAGCAAGTAGTAGTCCTCTGTATCGATGAACTTTGAGAACCAAGGAATGTAAACCTAGAAAAAAATAAAAAAAAAGGAAGATTTTGTTACACTTTGCTCTTTTTAGAAGAAAAAGGTGCCTCCATAATTGATTGTTGGGAATAAGAAACAAAACAACCTCTTTATAATATTTTTAAGATTATTGAATTAGAAATTATATTGTCTTCTCCTTTTTCACTTCATCCTTTTGAAAGGAGACTTTCGGTTCATCCTTCATCTTCTCAAAACTGTAGCTTCCCTGTCAGTTTCGGTTCTTGGTGGCGGGAAATTTTCTCCTTGCGAATTTCTTTGGATTTGTGATCATCATGGCATATTCCTCACTTGTGAGCTCGCACTCTAACATGTCTGACTCCTCTTCTTCTTTTTCAGCAGTACTTTTTTCCTTTAGAAACAAGAGCCAACGATCACATACCATAAACCGCTTTCGCTTCCTTAGTTACAACACTTTTATGGGACATCAGTATCCCTACTAGTTTCGCCAGCGAGTACAATTTGAACTGTTCATGCGCCTTCACAGTGGAAACCACCGCCATCCATTCTGGTCTCAGCCCATTCATGGACGTTACTTTCTACTCGATCAGCTTCCTCTCTATCCCATGCTTGATCATCTTACTTAAGAGATGATTGAACCGATCAAAGGTCTGTACAAGCTTCTCTTTAGGTTTCTGTTTGAAAACTCCAAATTCTGATAGTAACAGAGTTTGAATAGAGTGTTCCAGATCTTCATCAGTTGAGTAAAGTTCCTTCAGCCTATCCCAGATCTCTTTAGTAGTTGTGCATGAACCTACAAGCCGAAAGGTGTCAGATTGTAGGGCGAATCTTATCATCCGCATGGCTTTTACGTTACACAAGATCTTGTCCTTCTCATCCTGTGTCATCTTTTGAACATCTGTCACCAACTTGTTGTAATCTTTTTGCGTCTTAACGATTGTGTTTGTCTCCGAGTGTACAAACGGTCCAAGAGTGATAGCTTCCCAGATGAGATAGCCATTGTCTTCCGATCCAACCACGTAATCTTCAAAGTGATGAGCCCATACTTCGTAGTCTTGAGTATAAAGTATGGGTACTCTTGTTGTTGATCCAATGTTGTTTGAGATGTTAATTGGGTTTGTATGTGAATCTTCTTGAGAGATGGTGAGCTGCTCAGAATCAAACCTGTAAACTTGAGATTAGGGTTTTATCAAAAATAGAGTTATCTTCGATATGAAGACGACGGCTTCTATTTATACGATAAAAGTGGAAACCCTAAAGAATTACGTATACAGAAGGAATGTGTATTGATCACAAAGTCTCCTGCTATGATACCAATTGTTAGAACAAAGTTCTATTAGGATCGTATAATTCTAAGCAAGATATAAAATAAGAACGTAATAAGAACACAAGTATTGCGCTGAATGTGTAGAATGATTAATGCAATAACACCTCAGAAGAGCTCGATAAAGAACTTCAATCTGTAGAGGCGTTTAGGGTTACAAAAATCAACGTAATGAAAAACTTATTAATATACGCATACATGCATGCATATATATACTATAACCCTAGCAAACAATCTAGATAACTACATAACTAATCTAGATAGACACGGATGGATAGGCCCAATCCGGATTACAAAACACTTAGCCCAATACGCAACACAAATATACTCTACACCAGGCTTATTGGTGTTATACCAGTGATTTCCCTGAGGTATAAATCATTTTCCCTTTGTTTTTATGCTTGTTATCCCTTGCAGCTCCATGAAATTCTATCTTGAACCTTTTCCAAGCTTGTGCATGAAGTAGAATTCGTAATGGGTTGATTATCCGCTAGATCTAGTCATGTTTGAGCTCCAGAAGCTCAGATCTATAACCTTTATGGGAGCAAATTGCGTGAATGACCTAGATCTACCCTTTTGGTGCATTTTGAGCCCTAAAACTCTCATGGATGTTTATTTACAAGTAAAGTTGGAAACTTTACATGTAAACCAGGCCCTAGGAACCCAGATCTATGAATGGCATGGGCTGGATTCAAGAAAAACCGCATGTATAGTTTTTGCATGAGGCAGACTCGGCGAGTCGTTCATCTGACTCGGCGAGTCAGATCGTGAGTTCCCATGTTTTTCCCTTTTTCGTGTTTGCGGGTTGGAGTAGTGAGTCATAGAGTGTGACTCAGTGGGTTGGAAGCCAGACTCACTCATGAAGTTACTCGGCGAGTCAATGCCATGACTCGGTGAGTTCATGGCAATCTTCTTATCTCAAGCACAACCCGGCGAGTTGTTCATACAACTCAGCGAGTTACAGCTTAGAGTGTTCTTCGGATGAAGGTGAACTCGGCGAGTTGTTCATACAACTCGGCGAGTAGGATGAAGGACTATTGGACTTGGGTATAGAGAAAGGGACTCGGCGAGTTGGCAAGCCAACTTAGCGAGTCTGGTCAACTGGGAGTTGACTATGACTTGACTCATGATTTGTTAAGGGTAAATGGAAAATTTACCCTGAAGGCGGTTAGCAGTATTTGACTAAGTGTTTAGTGGGAATTGCAGTCGGAGGATTTCCAGAGCAGCAGCAGCAGATAGACCATTCCCACATAGATCAGCAGCTACTACAAGGTAAGTTACCTTCCAGTAGCGGTGGGTCTAAGGCCACAATGCCGAACCACCAGTAGGAGATGTATGATATATTATTGTCTTTGTGATATCATCTAGGTTTGCTACTACCTGATATGTTATATGATAGCATGATATGTTGTATGTGATAGTAGTAGAGTTCGGTTGTTAGGACCGAAGGGTAGTCAGACACCCCAGATACATCTGACAGTATATGATGATATGTTTGCATGCTGGCTTGTTATGTTATATGCGATAGGGGTAGTAGGAGGGGACTAGTCCCCGAGTTCGGTTGTTAGGACCGAAGGGTAGTTCAGGCACCCCAGATATGTTTGATAATATGTTATGTTATGATATATGTGATAGTAGTAGTAGGGGTTGAAATAGTCCCTGAGGTTGGGTCATCAGGACCGAAGGGTAGTCAGCACCCCAGAATGGCTTGACATGGGTAGTCAGCATCCCAGAATGGCTTGACACGGGTAGGTCGGCACCCCAGAATTGCCGTACCGAGTAGGTCGGGCACCCCAGAAATGCCTGGCAATATGTATGATATGCAATATGTATGATATGAAATATGTATGATATGCGATGGCATGGTATGCGGTATGATGGGGGAACTCACTAAGCTTCATGCTTATAGTTTTCAGTTTTGATTTCACGTACCGCTTCTTCGAAGGGGAAGGAGCGCCCGCGATAGCGGTACATCACACACATGCTTATATTCCGCATTATGATATCACCTAGGGATTTGTACTCTGACACGTTTCTGTTTTTATAACAATTTTTTCCAGACATGCAATATCTTTTGTGAAATGACATGATAGTTGAACGTTTTATTCCTAATGTTTTCGCTAAGCACACGTTTTAAAAATGAAATTTTTGGCTCGTATTTCTGGGGTGGTACAAGTTGGTATCAGAGCCCTAGTTTGAGGGATTCGGACACACCTTCGTGGGTGTTTAACTCAAATCAAGGGATTAAAAGATTTTGGAAAGAGAAAATGTTTTCTAAAAGGCAAAGTAAAGGGTTTTAAGAAAGAACAAAGTGTGTGATGTGAAAAACCGACCAAGCTCAAGTAAGTATTCCCCAATGTACCCATATAATTTTATATATGTTTATTAGTTTCTGTAGAACAGCATGCTAGAATAAGACTAAGGATCTAGGAGTGATGCCTTATGTGCCTGATTTATGTGCTTCAGTATATGAAAAAGCTGCATGCTGGAGTTTAGTAGACAGCAGTAGGGTAGCCTGTTTAGGTTATTCCTGATAGTACGAGTTTATCATCGTATGCTAGTTCAGTGCTTCCCTACGAGGATAAAGTTGCTTAACATTGTTTCCTTTTGTCCAAATGTTGTTTGCTTGGTGCTATGTGGGCTTTGAGTGATGGGAGTTAGCTGTTAGGTGAATACGTTAAAGTCACATGTGATCAGGGTTGAATAATCTCAGAGTGTTGGATTTGACCCTATTGCGTAGCTCTTGTTTGATTCCTAACCGTTGTAGGGATGAGTCCCTTACTCGAAGGATTATCCAAGCCTCGTCGCATGTGATTGTATTCAGGTAATAGCTAATTGGCATCACGAAGAGACCTTCAACAGCTGAGGACTGGGATGGGTGGAGTCAGAGGTTTCCTAGGGAAAACCTAGGGTAAGAGTAACAGTGATCAACAGTAGTGGAAGGGACCTGGTAGAGCCAAGGCAGTCTTTGGAGAAGGTACAGATAGATGTGGAAGGTAGTATGGGCCCGTACTACTGAAAGTAGAGGATCCGTACCCGAACTGAGGAAGGCCAAGATAAGACCAGGGAACTTGTAGTAGGTGTGATCCCTCCAGAGGTATCAGTATCGCTAATGGTTGTTATTTCTTTTGTATTTCAGAATGGTGGTACTACGCCCAAGGCCAGCAGTAGGCAGTACAGGAGAGGGATCGGGTTCGGGACCAGGTTCCGAGCCAGTAGATGAGGGGCTACGTGAGTTCATCACGTCAGAGATCACCAGAGGCATCGTTGAGTCGACCCCCGTTATCTTCGGGTCGATCAAGGAAGGGATATTGGAGATGATGGAGGATCGCATCCGGGCATTCAGGAGTGACATGGCATTTGGCCAGTCAAGACCCCGCACACTGTCCTTCAAGGACTTTCGGGGCTGTGTTGCACCGGATTTTCATGGGTCGAAGGACCCCATAGCTGCCAGACGATGGATTGCAGACATTGAGTCTGCACAGACGATTAGCTTCTGCCCTGAGGGGTCGAAGGTGAGGTTTGCGGCAGGGTGTTTATGAGATCGAGCGGGGGATTGGTGGGAGTCTGTGAGCGACTCGATGGGAGCCTCAACTGTCGAGGATATGACATGGTTGGATTTTGCGACCAGATTCAGGACAAAGTTTGCGCTGGCTATCGAGCTTCAGCAGCTGGCCAGGGAGTTTTTAGATATGAGGCAGACGACGGAGACTGTGGCGGAGATCACCGCCAAGTTTCGGGAGAGGGCATTATTAGTGCCCCAGTATGCGGGTGATGAGGACATGAGGAGGACCCGCTACCATGACATGCTCCGAGCTGATATTCGAGAGCATGTCAGTTTTTCAGCTTGCCCTATCTTGGACTCTATGATTGCCAGGGCGAGGGAGAGAGAGATAGATCTGGAGCACATCCGGAAGAGGAAGACAGAGGAGGGACGGATAGGAGGGGCTTCAGGGAAGAAGCCCAAGGGATCAGATGGTAGGCCGAAAGGCCAGTCAGGACCGAGCGACTGCAGGAAATGCGGCAGGCCTCATGAGGGGGCATGTAGATTGGGATCGTAGGGCTGTTATAAGTGCGGCAAATTGGGGCATTTCAGCAGGGATTGTACCGCTCCTGCACCTATGATACAGACGTCTGAGTTGTTGTGTTTCCACTGCAACCAGAGGGGCCACAAGAAGGCCAATTGCCCCCAGTTTACATCACCAGCGCCGGTTAAGGAGCCAACTCCAACTACCCTACAGATTACAGATGGCCGGCAGGGCAAGGCAGAGGCTCCAGTGGTGAGGAGTCAGGCGTTTCAGCTGGTTTGCAGATGAGGCACGCACCGCACCCGATATGGTGACGGGTATGATTCTTTCCCTCTACTTTATTTTATAATGTTATGTTATTGATATGTGCTCTATGTATATGCATTAGGATCGTTCCATGTGAACGGTATTCCGGTTCAGGTGTTGTTCAACTCGGGTGCCACCCGATCATTTGTTTCCCTTGTGCTTAGCAAAAGGTTACTGAGTCCTCGGGCATGTTGGATTGCCACTTAGAGGTGGAGATTGCCGATGATCGATTAGTGCAAGCACCAGCATTGTTCAGGGATTGTGTTTTGAGGTTATTTGAGGAGCGCTATTTGGTGGATTTAGTTCCTATTCCTTTGCGGGGGGAACAAGGTGATTATAGGCATGGATTCTTTGAGCCCTAATGGGGCGGTGATAGATTGTGTACAGTAGCTAGTGCGGATCAGGACCCCGAGTAGGGTAGAGTTGGTGATCCACGGTGAGAGGCCACAGCGTGGACCTATAGTATGTTCAGCAGCGAGAGCTAGGCGCTACCTTCAGCAGGGATGCGCGGGGTATGTCGCGTATGTTATGGATACTCGAGAGACGGGTAAGGCGACGGTGATCGAGGTTCCAGTGGTGCGAGACTACGCTGATGTGTTCCCGGAGGAGCTTCCTGGAATACCTCCGGAGCGTCAGGTAGAGTTCAGGATCGACCTAGTTCCTGGTGCGGTTCTGATAGCCAAGGCACCCTATCGGTTGGCTCCTCCCGAGATGCAGGAGTTGTCTACGCAGCTACAGGAGCTGCTAGACAAGGGATTTATTCGTCCGAGCAGTTCACCCTGGGTAGCCCCGATCCTGTTTGTGAAGAAGAAGGACGGGTCGCATCGGATGTGCATAGATTACCGGGAGCTGAATAAGGTGACGGTAAAGAACCATTATCCACTCCCGAGGATTGATGACCTCTTTGATCAGTTGCAGGGAGCATCCTGGTTCTCCAAGATCGATTTGCGTTCAGGCTATCATCAGATGACGGTTAGAGAGGAGGATATATAGAGGACCGCGTTTCGGACGCGTTATGGCCATTATGAGTTAGTGGTGATGTCGTTTGGGCTCACCAATGCTCCTGCCATGCTCATGGACCTCATGAACCGCGTGTGCAGGCCGATGCTGGATCGGTCTGTGATAGTTTTCATTGATGACATCTTGATTTATTCCAAGACTCAGGCGGAGCATGAAGAGCATCTGAGATAGGTTTTAGAGACCCTGAGGAAGGAGAGGTTGTACGCTAAGTTCTCCAAATGTGAGTTTTGGTTGCGCGAGGTGCAGTTCCTTTGGCACCTTGTCAATTAGAAAGGAATTTCAGTAGACCCAGCCAAGGTGGAGGCCGTGATGAGGTGGGAGGTTCCGAAGTCTCCATCTGAGATTCGGAGTTTCCTAGGATTTGCATGCTACTATCGGAGGTTCATTCAGGATTTCTCCAAGATAGTCGTACCCCTGACACGGTTGACTAGGAAAGTCGTGGTCTTTCGATGGGGGCCTGAGCAGCAGGTAGCGTTCGAGACTCTGAGGCAGAGATTGTGCAAGGCGCCGATCTTAGCCCTGCCCGAGGGCGTGGAGGATTTTGTGGTATATTGCGATGTGTCGATCTCAGGCTTAGGCGCAGTGTTGATGCAGAGGGTGTTGGGTTTTGAGCATACTAACACTCCTAAGTGTACATGCAACCCTAAATCCTTGGATCTATGTTTTCTCTATTATACATGCAAATAAGAACTTCCAAGGTATTATCCTAATCTAGCATACAAATCAATGAATGTAACAAGATAGAATACATACCTTTTGATGTAGCTTGATGTCTTCAAGCTTTAAGAGCATAGCCCCAATAGTGTGGAAGCCTCAAGTGGAATCACAAATCACCAAAACACCTTGGAAGACTTTAGAGAATATGGATACTTGGTTCTCTCTAGTGAAATTGGCTAGCCCTTCTTGGTGTACCACAATAGTGCCAATTTCACCAACCAAGGACATCTTTATATAGTGTGGAGGATTAGGGTTAAACCCTAATACCCATGACCTTTCATTTCCTAGGATCCATGGGTTAAACACTCCATGGACTATCCATGAAAGCTTAGCCCAACCTAAAAGAACTTGGCCCATTCCATATATATATATATAAGAGTCCATATTTAATTAGTTCCTTTTGATCACTTAATTAATTATAAATTAATTCTTGATCAATACTAATTAAATAATATGATTCCATAATAATATATTAGAACTTATAATATATTAATATTAATCATAAACATACTATTCTCAAAAGATTATCCATATAAATTGTGTCGGTGAAGTGCAACCCAAATGGACCATGTCGGGTCGGGTCAAGTAGATACCAAATATAGTTATGGACTAAGACATTAATCCAACAGTCTCCCACTTGGATAAGTCTAAAACTATTATTGCGTATGACTTCAAACCTAACTGGCAATCGTAGCTCTTAAAGCCGCTGTCGAACTCTGATCTTGTCAACGAACTTGTCCATTAGATAAGGGATCATATATTCCTCCATTCTAGATATCATATGGAATGAGACATGGATTATAATCATTCTCTCTGTCCATTTGTTGTTTCCCGATTTTCGATTCACTACTAGAAAAACAGCCTTTTACGACGCTCATTGCGCGTCGTAAAAGGCTCAGACGACGCGCAAATGCGCGTCAAGGAAGGCCCTGTCATAAAGAGAGACGACGCGCATTTACGACGCTCATTTACGACGCGCAATTACGACGCACGTTTACGACACGCAATGCGTATCAAGGAAGGCCTTGTCATAAAGGAAGTCGACACGCATTCGTGTGTCGTAACCTTACGACACGTGTGTTAATGACATGCAATGCGTATCAAGAAAGCCCCTGTCAAGAAAGGCCATGTCATAAATGAAGATGACACACATTTTTGCGTATCATGATTTTAAATGTTTTAAAAAATTATTATTTATAGATTTACATATTTTCAAATTAAATTTCTATTTAATGATTCATAATAGAAAATAAAATATCATATACAAAAACTAGAATCCATTGCATAAATTTAATGTCATACAAATAATCGTTCCATGAAAAGATAAAACAAATCAATAGTAGTAACAAAAAATTTACAAATGAATTAGATACAAAAAAATACAATCCATTGCCCCTTTTCTTATTCAAGATCAACCTGCAAGTAGCTAAATAATATGTACAAATTCACCCTTGTTTCTAATCATTTTCTTAAATACTTTACAAACATCCATAGTACCTGAACTATAGTTATTGCAGCCTTGTTTCTTCTTCTTCTGAACTCATCCCTTGCAACCATTACTCTAAGCCTAGTCTGAATAGATACAACAGCTCCTTGTACACCTCGTTTCCATCTTTATATGACACAACCAAATGCTCAACAGTAGCATCGCATGCTATCTTCTCGAAATTTTTGCCAAACACTTAGACCAGGGAATCTACTTCTTCCATGAATGGTCATAATTTTATCCTGCAAACACAGTACCCTCTTTCCTATGGCTTTCAAGGTTACTCCGTGTTGGAGCAAGAAGATGCGGACCTTGCAATCCAGAAACATATAATTCAAACATCAACAAACTTGGGTAGCTCTTGGATTGTTAGATAACATGCCACATAAAATCGAAACCAGAGTATTAAAAGTACGAAACAAAGTTTGGTTAGGATAAGTGAAAATTAATGAATATTCTAATGTTTGATGAATATTCTAATGTTCTTATATATTAATAACTCTAGGAAGAACAACCACTGTGCTTTTTGACCTCTCTGATACGAATGTTCTAATGTTTTAACATATGAATATCTCTAGGCAGAACAACCACTGTGCTTTTTGACCTCACTAAACTCAACATGATAAGAACTATAAAGTAACATAAATATATAGAACAAAAAGATATACTTAATTGCTGATGATGAGCTTCCAGATATGTAAATGTGGTTGTATTTTGTTATTAGAACCTACCAACAAAATCTATATGCATGTGGAATAGCAGGTCCAAAAAAATCTATATATATTCAATAAGCAAATTAGGTTATAAAAGTGATAAAAATACCTAGGTAGTGTATGCATAGTTCATCAGTAGTTTCAGGGATCAACTGTTCACAGAATCAATTTGAATTGCTTGATATATGGTCAATGGCTGGAAATAAAACCAAAATAGTCAAATTTTATGGCTTAAATGAGAAAAACACAAAAATATAAGTATGTAACCATATATACTAAATCTAATACAAACATTCTATGAAGTATATGAAACTACATTACCCAGTGAAGTCGGATAAAAAAGGAACCTGCTGCTGACGGCTATGGCTTGTCACCGATTGAGTCCCCTAAACTGAGTTTGGATAAACCTACAAGCTGATCCACATTGATGGGGGTCTTGGAGTGAACTGTTGTGGGTTTAAGAACCTGATGAGACTCTGTTTTAGCTGCTGGTGCGGGCCCACCCCAAAAGGGCACCACCAGCAGCAGCGTAACACTTGTATTGTGCCTCTTGCACCAAGTTCATACCTGGCTCCACAATGTTTGAGCTAGAAGAATCCGTTGATTCACATTCATCCTCATCATCTTCTTCTTCTTCTTCTTCTTCTTCTTCTTCTTCTTCTTCTTCTTCTTCTTCTTCTTATTCTTCTTCTTCTTCCACTTCTTCTTTTTCCTCCACTGTAGGAACACACATTTTAGATTGGGTCTCTCCATTATGGGATTGGGAACCCATCATATTCATACCAGCATCAAGAGGTTGCGCAAATTCAATAAACCATATTACATCAATGCATTATACATGTAAATAATCTAAATGTATATTGTATAAGATACATACATCATCTGACAACAGAGAATGGAAGAGTAAACATGACTTTTTTTTCAAATCCCATGATAACTTTAATTAAGTCCATGACAATAAAAGATCCAAAAGGCTTATATTTATATTTATATAACATTACCTATGCTAAAAACTCTTTGAACTGCACAAGGAAATCCCGTATGTGGCTCTTAAATGTATAAAGGTTTGATCTTGACTCAAATAGTCCATTCACAAATTTCGCAACCTAGGAGAATTACATTACATCCCTCCATCAGATATCTAAATATAACATAAATAAACAAACATCACTTGCAATTGTAGTTTTTATCATACTCCTATACTAAATTACCAAAATAAATTACCAAGCATTTCACTCATAGATTGAACCAACTGCATTCCATCTCACCTGTATTCCCCCCAGAAATGAAAAAGATCCACGTGCATGCCTACGCTTGCTGTTTGAAGGAGGACTCTTTTTCCCACTTCTGGAAGTCAACATAGATTGAACAACTCCAGAAATGATGGAACCAAACCTAAGTGTCATCAACATCAGTATTCATTCATTCAACTGATGATAGATAGATAGATAGATAGTCTTGGAAGAAAAAAAATAAATAAAAAGTTAAAAACCACTGTCTATTACCACAAAGATGAGAGAAGTAACCATGTAGGTTCTTTTTCAACCTTAGCAAACACAGTGTTTCGGCTAGCTTCTGATAGCATTTTTCTAGCTACATCAAGCATTGTTCTGGGAAATCTTTACCAAAATAAATAAAAAGTTAAAAACCATTGTCTATTACCACTTCAGCATCATAATTATGAGAAAGTTCAAACTATTGCCTGGCTGGATAACCAAGAGGCAGCTTTGGGGAGACAGATGCAAGTGCAGCCAAAATTGTAGCTTGTCCACTTAAGGACTAAAGCTCAACCTTGAGATTGTTTCCCTGTATTACATTTTCAGAAAACAATATATATAAACAAGTGAAGTAACTAAATTTCAAATTCCTTTTAAAAGAAAACTAGGTCTTTGAAAAGAATCAAGAGTTTGCTGCTTCTATTAATAAGTCTAACAGTTTGGGCATGCAGGGGCATAATGGGAAAAGTAGTGTGATTCCGAGTGGAAAAGAGGAAAGAGAGGAAAAGGGCATGGGTAGCATGGATATACAAAAGCAAATTATTGCTGGTAATTATTGCTGGTGATGAATTTCTACATTAAAAATTATAAGTTTCTATCAAAAGTATCCAAACTTTCACATAATGATAGCTTTAAATATTCACCAAATGTCTTAAATACCCTTTGATAATGATGCAAAAAAAAGGCTTATAATTCTCAGACTTGGAATTTATAGGAAATGTACCTCATAAACAGTCATATCTTTGCAAAAAGAGGCTACTGATCTTTTGGAATTGTCATCAGCTACCAACTCTTCGTTACTAATGACGATTTTACCCCTATCAGAAATGTTAGTGTATATAAGTGGTCGTTAGGGTCATTGCTGGAAGATTCTGAAATTTTCCCTACACCAGTAAAAAGAGGGTTAAGTGATTAGAAATAAATCTTTATACTATTAAAAAATAACATGTGAACAAACCTAGCCATATCAATTATCTGTTCCAGGATTAATAACTGAAATTACCTGTCTTGACCCTCTCCAGCTACTGCTGCAAAAGACTCAACCCTGTCATTGTACAAGCTTTTATTCCCACATGCTAATATCATATCAAAAAACAAATATATTTATTTACTACGCTACGCATAAAAAATAAATACCATCATAAACAGGATATAAATTTACTAAAATTATTTGGCATTTCCCCATGGTCTATAGCAGCAACACCACCTTGTTGATTTTCTGCGGCTACACGTATCATCATGTTGAAAAGCAAACCACCTGCATGAAAATTGTACACTTGAATCTCTTTCAGGCGTCCCATTGTTGAAAGCAAACCACATGCATGAAAATCAAGAAATGAGACTTTCTTTCCCTAACTTTTTACGAATTTGCCCTTACCTGACAAATTGTGCAGAAACTAAGTTCTTGATCAGCAGATGAAACAACTTCCAACTTAGAAGACATAAATACCCTTGTTTACAAATAACCTGAAATAAAATCCTCTGATAACCTTGATCCAGCATTCCCAATCTGCTCACCTAATGCAAGAAGCTCCTGCATATACACAAAAGGTCAATTTCGTAATTTGACTAAAAAAGAAGCCAATCTTTGTATACTCATAAGACATATGATCAATATCCATACGCATATCTCTATGATGATCAACTCTTCATCCATAATTAGAAATATCAAGCATTGCAACACCCTGTTATTAGAAAAAAAAATTAATAAAAGGAATTTCATTTTCTTGCATGATTTGATTATGAAGAGAGTAATATTTAATAATAATAATTAACATCTTCAGGAAGAACTCTTAAATGTGGAAAGTCATGTGGTCTTTCCAATCTCGGTTAAAAGAGGGGTTTATGTAGAAGCTAGTGTTTATAAAAATCCACAGTTCCATTGAAGGAAAAAAGTTAGAGCATCAATAGAGATGAAGATTGAAACCTGCTTGAGATCTGGTCGAGATAAATTGGACACGACAAAGAAATTCAACGCACTGTTCTTCAATGTCAAATAAATTGAGAAGATGGTCTGATTCACCTGTCGTTCAATGAAATGATTCAAACAGAATCCCTAATTTTAAAAGACGATAGCTATACTAAAAAAAGAGAGTCAACATGAGAAGTATCAAGAGGTTCACATTACCTTGGAGACGACTTGAGAAGTATTAATCAAAAGTTTCAAGATCTCTCTGCTACAATGGTTCAATCCCGCATTTTGATTTCGCCACAACCACCATAATGGTTTTGACTAGCGATTCAGTATAGGGAATAAACCATACAAAAGCTATCAAATAACCCTTGGAGTGAAATTAAAGAAACCGTGAAGATTTTAGTGGATAGATGAAGAGAGATTTTAGTGAAGAGATGAAGAGCTTGGGTGGGGACGAAATCGATTTCTAACTGAAAAGAAAAATCTAATTGAATAGATAAACCTATTAAGGTGGCGGTCAGGGAGGTGAGACGGGACGCAATCACAGGTGTAGTGGAAGAGTCACATTCGTAGTCATCAGTGCGATGGAGGAGTCGCACACCCAACTGAGAGTGAAACCATTCAGTTATAAGTATTAGCTTATCGTTGGTCGATTTGTAATGAGGAAGGCCTGACGTCGCTCGAGGAGAAGTGGCGAAGCAAGGTGAATCATCCATTATTTCAGAGCTAAGAGAGAGATGCGAGATTGTTTTCATTCTTGAAAAAAACCCTAGCTAAAATGGTCACAACGATTTTATGGAATCTAGTATTTGGTGATGTTTTGGGATTTTGTTGTGCGAGAAAAGACGAGTGGTTATGATATTAGGGTTTTTTGGGTATTGATCAGTGAGGAGAGGGAAGAACGATGGAAATAATGCAGAGGATGAATGAGATGTTTGATGATACTGAAGATGCAGGTGAGGGACCTAGGGCTTTTTCTTGCTAAGTAGAAGAGGCAGGGGGGATTAATTTTTAGGGTTCAATAGGCGGGGGTAATTTTCATCGATTTCATTTCCCGCCTAAAACGCGTGTTTCACTTAAAAATTATAAAGCGACACCTTTAAATGACGCACATTTTATGAAAGGCGCCCTCCGCATTTCTTTTTTTTTCTTTTCTGACACTAATTTTAGGGCGCGCATTTGTGCACACCCTCTATCTTTCAAATTTTGCAAAACTGACATTATCTTTTAGGGCACTTGCAAATGCGCGTTGTCTATCAGCGAGTGTCATTGTTTGCGCGTCATTAAAGGGCTATTTTCTTGTAGTGATTTATGACGACTGACTAATTGAACAAATCAAATAAGTCCTGGCCTGGCCGAGCACTTCCATTTCTCATCATCAAATCATCGAGGGGCCCACAGATATCGCTTTTATCCCGAAGGTAAAAGGAATGGATAAACTTCGACTCATATGGCTTGTTCTACTACTTGTTGAATCATACATAAAGGCACGTTTTATAGCACCGAGTTACCAAATGCGTTTTCGTGCAATCAATGTACAACCAACTCATAGTAACAACTCATATCTCTAGGTTTGAAGAATATAAGATATTATCATCTCATGATCACTCGTGACAAAATCCATGAAGTGATTCCAATGAGCGCGGGTTGAATCCAATACTCAGAACTTATGAGCACTCATGAGTGTTGTAGCCCTTTGTCCAACACCTTAGACCTCTACAAGCCAACCCATGACAGTCTTAATTCATATCTACTTCCAACATATGACCGACCGTGGATGGTTTGAATAACTTAGTCATTCCAGATGAATAACCTAGTTTATTCGGGAAGTCAAAACATGCAAAGTGAAACACAAGAATAATTGAATCCAATATGGTATCAAAACCTATGAACATAAATAAAACACCTTTTATTTATCACCATATGCTTACACATTATTCATTGTATACCGTTTCAGCTATCAACTTTATTCTTGAATTTAAAACAATAGTTATCCCATGCTCCAAGCATGTACACTATGTTTTTTTTAAACACTAGCCATGCCACACACCAAGTATGCATACTATGTTTGTCTATGATCTTTACTTTGTGAACTAGATCAATTGAACATAACTTCAATGATTCTCTTTTCACACTCCCAAATCCTTACTGCAAATGCAAGAATTCCAAATTCATGCCATTTACTGAAATCTGTTAGATTCTAAACTTATATGCATTGATCCTCTTGTAACGATTATGCACAAATTCACAAAGACTTGGCAACAATCATTACAGAGTATTCCAAAGGAGATCAATTCCTTGGAAACATCCTTCTTGCATTAAGTTTCCTTAATCTTACACAGATTGAAATTTCTGATTTTGAAACATTTCCAGATTCATTTTGACTATCACTTCTGAATAAGAGTTGCCTCCTTATAGATTATGTCAATATGGTCCTTCCAGAATTATCACTATACTTCCAATTTTCCTTGAGAAACCAATCTCTGGTAAACCTTAGATTGTCCTCGACAATTGTTTAATCCTTTTAGTCATATCCAGTTCTAAAGCTTTTCCCTTCTTAATGCCCCAGGCATTTGGAAACTTTTTTAGAAATGATGAATATAGCACATGTAATCGATCCTATATCCGAAGTATATGGGATACGATTCATGATGTCTCACATAAAGACTAAACCAGTCTTTTGCTATAACATTTCCATTTCTATTTGCCAAGTTCTCATAATTCAGATTATGAAAAGGGATGCCGTAATCATAATCGAATTTTAGAACGCAAATAATGGACCCATATACAGAATTTCCTTATGTTGAGCCATTCCAACATGAAATTCATATATATCCTTGACTAAATGATTAAAACCTCACGATCTAAGCTTATATATTTGAGATGAAGTATAATTTCCTCTCCCTTAATTATAGCAAAACAACTTTTTCCCAATTCAAACCTTTTGTTTTCAATAATTATCATGCTCCCACTAACATGATGATTATTAGCATAACACTTATGCTCCCACTAGCTTTGACATGTACTCAGAAATCAGCTGGACTTCTAGAAATCAATACTTTATTGACTTTGTTACCAAAGTTCATATTTCTGATACTAGATTGTTTTGATAGAACTTTATCAAAATCATAAACCTTCCCTTAGATAGCACACTTGTGTGTCTAAACAATCATGAAGAGGGATGCCGTAATCATAATGGTTAGACCTTTTTGCCACTTCTCACAAGTCCAGGTTACTGTACCGGTAAACCACACACGCTCCACTAATGACTTTGAGAATGCAAATATCACAATTGCTATCTAACTAAAATCTACTTAGTGAAAGTGTTTCCTCACCATCATTTTCATGAATCGGAGAGAAACCTTATGACACTTAGATTTAATGGTGTATGTGTTCTTATCCATGTGAATTGTCAAAACCATAGTCACAAGACAAGGATAATGACAAATCCAAACTCATATGGACTGAACTCAATCTTAACTTCTTGCCACCTGGCAGCTCAAGAGCCTGCCATTGCTTCCAAGTTGTTGTGCAACCAATTGAGAACTCTAAGAACTCAACTTTAACTGGAATGGGCACAGATTATGTCAACACGATAGGTTATAAACCTCAAGTCGTGTGCTAGTGAAGAACTTTAGGTTTTATTCTTGATTAGTTCTTGAGACTTTCAAGACCTTTAAGACTCCCACTATCCTCTTGACCTATAAGACTCCCTTGTCAAACATCCAAGAGATAGTGTGGATTCTAACCAAGACAAACACTTCACATAGTTGGCCTAAGTTGGTCTTTGTTTTATCCAAAACATCACAACTTACCAACTTCAAATGAACAATAGTAGGACACTTTTACTCTTACATTTGACACGTGTTTTAAACCTTCTTAAAGACATGTCACTCAAGTTACAATCTTGGAGTATGACTCTAAGGCTTGTATTGGAACGAAGTATGACTCATCTTCTTGATTTAACCATTTCAACAATTCAAGTTCCTCTTCTTTCCTTAGAGAACTAATTTTGATATGGTTTCTTAATCATTAAGATGATCACAAAACTGATACTAAAGTACTCTCCCATCTCTTCAGATTTGAGAAACTTTTATCCTTCTGCCTAATTTGATTCTTCTTATTCGCTCTGCCATACATTGGAACCTTTTCCAATGTCTCAGAGTTACACTTAAGCTTGTAAGTATAATCATATTTACTCAGCTTTAGTAAACTATGACGAATAGTCTTATCAATCTTTTGTGGTGGACTTAATCAGTGCACATGACTATGTACTCGATCCCTTAGTCCATTACTTGACTCACACATCCATGTGAATAAGTAGTTAGTCTTAATTTTTCCAATACTTGAAAGTTCTCATTCATCATGTTATACAACTTGCATGATTCCAAGTTCCGATCCAACTGAAACTTGGGTGATGAGAATCTTTCCTTATTTGGTAAATTTAGACATTACCACAAATGAAAGAATCAATTTCATACTTCCACTCTTGCTATTAATGGAATCATATAAGCAACAATTTTTCCTCAAATGCCATTGTAAGGATATTTTAAAATAACTAAAATCAAAAAATTTCTTTTATTTTAAAACTATGCGGAAAAACTTATCCTTACAATCCATATGAAAACTTATTGTTATCTATTCCTAAGCAATATCTCATAACTCCTAAGAAGTAGCTCAAGAATCCGATTTTCAAACTACGCGATAGAAATCCATCTATGCGATCAGATTCAGCATATTCTTTCTTTAAGTTCCTTTACTTTTTCTTTGATTCTTAAAACATTACCATGTGACCCAGTCACATCATGTATCAGGAATCTCAGAATAAAAACTTAACAGAGTTAGATTAGTGGATTTTACCTGAAGTAGAGTCAACCTTATTGACTTTAACATCCTTAGGTGAATTTGGCAACTTCGCAACCAATGCCCTTTCCTTTGGCAATATAAACATATGGACCCTTTGATAATGGTACACGGGACTATCACAGACTTAGCTTTTCTCTTTACCATTTGTTCAACCGAGTTGACTATGGCCGATCCCTTTCCATTGGGAAGAGAATGCTTTTCTAGATTTCCTGTGTCACTATTGTCAATGTCCACCAAGTTTTGAGGAAGTTGATCTTAACAAATAGATAAGATCATTAAGGGTCTTGTCATAGTCTGTTTCATAGGTGTTCCAAAAGAACTCACTATGTGACTTAGAAAGTGATTGAACCACCAACTTTCTCAAGACTTTGACACCCAACTCTCCTGGCTTGTCAATATGTGACTACATCTCCAAGATGTGACCACACCTATACCATCACTTGCCAATAGGGTTCGAGTGACCTTAAACTTTTTAAGAACTTGTGGGGTAGGGAGAATAATTGGAGGAGGTGAAAGAAGTATGATTTCCATGGAACATCATCTTCATTTAGGAAAGCATGTTTCAAGAGATTTGGGAAGATCATAAATGTCTAAACCAGACATGTTTTGGGAGATATTCAAGATAGTTGATCTTAAAGTCCTTAATATGACACCCAATATGAAATATTAAGGCTAGGACCCAACAAACTATTTTATAACTTATAAGAGTTATGCCGTAATCCAAGCTATAAAACAATTTGAAGGTAGGTGAATGACGATTCACCAATTTCCACTAAGATAAACGAAATCTATTATTAGGTTTTAATTATTTTTGAAACTCCTAGATCTTTTGAGATTCATTGAACTGTTCAATGGCATGTTTCAATCTCGAGTGTGCCCTTCAGGTTTTGTGACTGGGATGCCGAGGATCACAAAACAAGGTGTGAAGTAACCATGCAAATTACTTGGTACCCTTAAGTGTTTACCCCTCAATCGATGTGCCGGTTAACCACACACGCTCCATCGATACTATGATAAACATTAAGTTACCCTTTTCCTACCTTGTTAAATACGAGTTAGTGTGCCGGTTAACCACACACACTCCACTAACCGACTTAAACAAAGTGCAAAGTGTAATTTCATGGATTAGCACCTTATTCACATTTTCCTAAGTAACTAAGATTGGGTATTATTAAGAGTTTAGTTACTTAATATTTATCATTAATACTTTTAATGGGAGAATTATAGTCCTGTCAAACCCGTTCGGCTAACGACCCTCCACCAGTCAAGCAAGCGGTGGGTGAGAGTGGACACCCATTAAGTTGCCATTTTATAGGCAACAACCTTATACACACCTTATATACCGGCTTCGTGAATGAGGCGTACTAGCGGTAAGACTGACTTTACTCTTATACATATATATATTATTAACTTATAGTATTATAAAGTATAAGGGTTGAATTTTAACTCTTAAAATTCTAAGGGCTGACATGGAATTTAAAGTATTCATAAGAGAACACTTTTCAAATTCCAAAACTTGAGGGCAAGTTTTGAAATTATTCAAAACTAATTAATTCCAAAACTTATGTGTTTAAAGTAGTTTTAATCCAAAAACTCTTCAACTTCCATAACTTGAGGACAAGTTATGGAAAACTTTAAACTAATAAAAGAATTAACTTATCTTTATTTTGTAACTTATGGAATTAATTAATTAATTAAGGTTACACATTTTATTACTTAATGAAGTGACTCTTGAACTTCCATAACTTGAGGACAAGTTATGGAGTCATAAAACCATTCAATGAGACAAGACTCTTCATTTTTGTAACCTTTGCCAACTTTTATGAGTTTTATGAAACTTAAATGTGACTTTTCATATAATTTGAGGACAAGTTACAAAAACACATTTTAGAATCAACTCTTAGATTAATTTGGATTGAAAACAACTATTTCACTCAACTTTACTATTAATCTAAGCAACTCATAAGAACAAGATAATTCAAATCAAACTTTTTCATGTAATTAGTCTAAACCATACAAAACATGAATCTATTGACAATTATCTTTTAAATTGGATTAGCATGAACATTACCACATCAAAAACAAGTTTATAAGTTCAAAAACAACTTAGGGTAATGTTCCTAGTCCATTTCTAGCCAAAAACCTCGAAAATATGTTGTCTGGGGGTCCAACTCGGCGAGTTGGATCATTTTGATCATTTTTTTAGGCATGGACTCGTCGAGTCTCCTGATGGACTCGCCGAGTCTGGTGATCAGACAGCAACAATTTCGATTTTTTTTAAGCAGTTTTGCAAGTATAACAAGAAAACAAGCCTAGGCTCTGATACCACTGTTGGGTTTTGAGCATTCTAACACTCCTAAGTGTACATGCAACCCTAAATACCTTGGATCTATGTTTTCTCTATTATACATGCAAATAAGAACTTCCAAGGTATTATCCTAATCTAGCATACAAATCAATGAATGTAACAAGATAGAATACATACCTTTTGATGTAGCTTGATGTCTTCAAGCTTTAAGAGCTTAGCCCCAATAGTGTGGAAGCCTCAAGTGGAATCACAAATCACCAAAACACCTTGGAAGAATTTAGAGAATATGGATACTTGGTTCTCTCTAGTGAAATTGGCTAGCCCTTCTTGGTGTACCACACTAGTGCCAATTTCACCAACCAAGGACATCTTTATATAGTGTGGAGGATTAGGGTTAAACCCTAATACCCATGACCTTTCATTTCCTAGGATCCATGGGTTAAACACTCCATGGACTATCCATGAAAGCTTAGCCCAACCTAAATGATCTTGGCACATTCCATATATATAAGAGTCCATATTTAATTAGTTCCTTTTGATCACTTAATTAATTATAAATTAATTCTTGATCAATACTAATTAAATAATATGATTCCATAATAATATATTAGAACTTATAATATATTAATATTAATCATAAACATACTATTCTCAAAAGATTATCCATATAAATTGTGTCGGTGAAGTGCAACCCAAATGGACCATGCCGGGTCGGGTCAAGTACATACCAAATATAGTTATGGACTAAGACATTAATCCAACAGAGGGGGCATGTCATTGCTTATGCCTCGAGGCAGCTGAAGCCTCACGAGGCGAACTACCCGACGCAGGATTTAGAGTTGGGGGCGGTGGTCTTCGCCCTCAAGATATGGCGGCATTACCTCTACGGGGTTCGGAGTACCATTTACACGGACCACAAAAGTTTGAGGTACATCATGGATCAGCCGAATATGAACATGAGGAAACGTCAGTGGTTGGACGTGGTGAAGGATTATGATTGCGAGATCCTTTACCACCCGGGGAAGGCCAATGTGGTGTCCGATGCGCTTAGCTGCAAGGCGGCGCCGATCAAGGATCTTTGCATGAAGATAACTGTGGTAACTCCCCTGTTGGAGCAGATTCGGGAGGCTCAACAGGAGGCTATGAAGGAGGACCATCGGAATAATGAGCGAATAGTGGGTCAAGTCACCTCCTTCGATTATGATAGCCGGTGGTTATTGACACTTCACCGTAGGGTGTGGGTGCCGTATCATGGAGGCGTGCGCCAGATCTTGATGGAGGAGACGCACAAATCCCGATTCTCTATTCATCCAGGGGCGACGAAGATGTACCAGGATCTTCTCCTAGACTATTGGTGGCCTTGCATGAAGTGGGATGTGGCGTGGTACGTCGAGCGGTGTTTGACCTACAGGAAGGTAAAGGCCGAGCATCAAAGACCGCACAAGAAGATGCAGCCGTTAAATATCCCGTTGTGGAAATGGAAGGATATTACGATGGATTTTATCACTAAGCTTCCACGAACGACGCGAGGAGTAGATTTGATTTAGGTCATCGTGAATCGGTTGACCAAGAGCGCCCATTTTATTCTGATTCAGGAGATTATCTCGGCCGAAAAGTTGGCCGATATCTATATCAGGGAGATAGTGGCGCGGCACGGGGTGCCAGTGTCAGTGATATCAGATCGAGATGTGCGGTTCAATTCCAGGTTTTGGAAGAGGTTTCATGATGAGTTGGGCACTCGTCAGCATTTTAGCACCGCCTTTCACCCGCAGACGGATGGTCAGAGTGAGCGCACCATCCAGACTTTGGAGGATATGTTGCGGGCATGCGTGTTAGATTTCGGTGGTAGTTAGGATACCTATCTTCCCTTGGCTGAGTTCTCGTACAACAACAGCTACCACGCAAGTATTGACCATCCCCCATTCGAGATGTTGTACGGTCAGAGGTGCAGGACCCCAATATGCTGGGGTGAAGTTGGCCAGAGGGTCATGGGGAGCACCGAGGTGGTGCTCAAGACGACCGAGCAAATCCAGCAGGTTCGGAGCAGGCTTTAGACTGCACAGAGTTGGCAAAAAAGTTACGCCAACAAGCATCGATCAGACCTGGAGTTCCAGGTCGGGGATATGGTTCTCCTGAAGGTGTCGCCTTGGAAAGGCATCATTCGATTCAGGAAGTGGGGCAAGTTGGGCCCAAGATTCATCGGACCGTTTATGGTTGTAGCCCAGATGGGCAAGGTGGCATATAGGCTGGATCTGCCAGCCGAGCTCAGCCAGATCCACAACACCTTCCATGTCTCCCAGCTGCAGAAGTGTCTCGTGGATGATTCCGCGGTGGTGCCATTAGAGGATATACAGGTTGATGACAGCCTGAATTACATTGAGCGCCCAGTCGCAATCCTCGACCGGAAGTCGAAGGATCTAAGGAACAAGAGGGTGGAGCTAGTGAAAGTGCAATGGAAGCACCGCAAGGGTTCGGAATGGACTTGGGAGCCGGAGGAAGAAATGATGGAGCATTACCCCAAGCTATTTCAGGATCGAGCGGTAGACTTCGAGGACGAAGTCTAGAATAAGTGTGGGAGATTTGTAGCACCTGGTTCCTGGTACGTGAAATTTATCTAAGTATTTTTCATTTTTAGCCTTGGACTCGGCGAGTTGTAGGTCCGACTCGCAGAGTAGGGACGGGGTCCGGGGGCACGTTTAAGTTGGCGACTCGGCGAGTCCCCGCTGTTTGATGAAACCCTAAATTCCAAGGGTTTGCACCCTTTTTAAACCCCTAATTTCCGCCCCAAGCTTGCCCCCATTCACCCTCAGAGCCCTATACTTCGTTTAAGCTTGTTCCTTGTGAGATTGAAGCATTTTGGTGTGTTTTCTTGAAGTTTTGAAGAGGGAAGAAGAGTAGATCAAGAAGAGAAGAAGGAGGTCAGGCTTATTGGTGTTATACCAGTGATTTCCTTGAGGTATAACTCATTTTCCCTCTATTTTTATGCTTGTTGTCCCTTGCAGCTCCATGAAAGTCTTTCTTGAACCTTTTCCAAGCTTGTGCATGAAGTAGAATTCGTAATGGGTTGATTATCCGCTAGATCTAGTCATGTTTGAGCTCTAGAAGCTCAGATCTATAACCTTTATGGGAGCAAATTGCTTAAATGACCTAGATCTACCCTTTTGGTGCATTTTCAGACCTAAAACTCTCATGGATGTTTATTTACACGTAAAGTTGGAAACTTTACGTGTAAACCAGGCCCTAGGAACCCAAATCTATGAATGGCATGGGCTGGATTCAAGCAAAATCGTGTGTATAGTTTCTGCATGAGGCAGACTCGGCGAGTCGTTCATCTGACTCGGCGAGTCGGGTTGCGAGTCCCTGGGTTTTTCCCCTTTTCGTTTTTGCGGGTTGGAGTAGTGAGTCATAGGGTGTGACTCAGTGGGTTGGAAGCCAGACTCACTAATGAAGTCACTCGGCGAGTCAACGCCATGACTCGGCAAGTTCATGGCAATCTTCTTGTCTCAAGAACAACTCGGCGAGTCACAGCTTAGAGTGTTCTTCGGATGAAGGTGAACTCGGCGAGTTGTTCATACAACTCGGCGAGTAGGATGAAGGACTATTGGACTTGGGTACAGAGAAAGGGACTCGGCGAGTTGGCAAGCCAACTCGGCGAGTCTGGTCAACTGGCAGTTGATTGTGACTTGACTCATGACTTGTTAAGGGTAAATGGACAATTTACCCTGAAGGCGGTTAGTAGTATTTGACTAAGTGTTTGGTGGGAATTGCAGCCGGAGGATTTACGAAGCAACATGTCACACCCCGAAAATCAAAGGCGGAAACATTTCCGGGGTGGACTACCACGTTGTGTATCAAATCCAATGTACATAGTAATCACAGTAAACAACCATTACATTACATATATATGAAAGTTTACATTTGTTTCAAAAGTAATGTTATACAAAATATACATATGCATCATATTAACAAAAGTTGAGACGAGTCTTCCACGCACTCCGTATTCACCAATAAGGGATCACCGGGTACCTGTCTAACTTGGACCTGAGAATACAAGCGGTTTGAAAATCAGCATAAAGTTGGTGAGTTCATAAGCGGTTTTGTTTTATGAAAATGTATCAGTTTCCTTTAGTTTCCGAAAAGGTTTATTACCCAAGAAAATCCCATATTTTCTTATATGAAGTTAGTTTAGTTATCATTTGTTACCAATTCGATTACGTATTGTGTTTTACCCCAGGAAAATCCCATATTTTCCTAATTGTAAGATCAGTTGTATATCACAAAGTATAGTTTAATACACAAAACTGTATTATGAAAATCTTGGGATCACTATCCCGAAAGAAATATAAGATAGTTTGACACATATGAAAGTACAGATTTAAGATCATGGGACTACCATCCCGGACTAGACACGAGATAATTTGATATATATGGAAATATAGATTGTAAACCATGGGATCACTATCCCGAACAAGATATAGATTTAGACCATGGGATTATCATCCCGTACTTAATATAGATTGAATTCATGGGATTACTATCCCGTAATAGATATAGTTAAAGACCATGGGGAAAAGCATCCCGCACAAGTTATAGGTATAAAACCATGGGGAAAGGCATCCCGTACAAGTTATAGATATAAAACCATGGGATCACTATCCCGTATAAGATATAGATACAAAACCGTGGGATCACTATCCCGTATAAGATATAGATACAAAATAGTTTGTTAATACCATGGGATCACTATCCCGAAAGTGATATAGATTCTAAAACCCAAACTGTGAATAAACTAAGGTTAATACATGTTGTGAGTCGGGTAACCATGCTAATACGACAACGAGACCTCCTTGACATTTGTCAGACGTCGAAACGATATCCAGAAATTTGTCACCCCAGGCGTGCCCGCCTAACTGTAGCTAGCAGTTAAGGTGTGGGATTGTCAGTCCCAAATAGATCTATTCACAAATTCCACGCTCTCCCTCCAGGAGACTCTGGTTACACTTCCGGGGAGGATTTACTGATCATCCATAAAGGGTAGTGACTATCTCACAAACTAGTACTAAACTATTCACAGGGTTCTCATACGATATCGACTTACAAAAGATTATGAAATGTAATACAGTGAATATAGACACATACAATGAAATTATCTAACAATACATTCAAATGATACGGAGATAAACTGAATCAAACATAGTTTATCTAATATTCTTATATAGATATCAGAACGTGATAAAACGAATAGTATAGAACCCCAAATTATTCCCATAATAATTTGATTAGTTTGGTTATTTCCTTAACTAAAATACATTTAGTTGTAATGGATAAATTATTCCTTATGCTCAGCATAATACATAAGGAGTAAAAGAGTTTATAAGTTTGTCAGATATATTTGAAACATATCAATGTTATGATTTGAAAACAGTTATAGTTTGCTTGTATTCCCCCCCCCCCCCCCGAAAACATTGAAAACAGTGAAAAAGGGCGTAGGGGTATGAACTCACCAAACGAGAAATGTGACGATTTGGATGCTAAGAGTTGATCCGGGGCTTGTAAACACACGAGGTTCCTAATTATGATGTAAAGATACACATTTGTATCTAATTAGGACTTAGATTGATTGTTGGATAGGGACAATTGTTTCTAGTCGCGAAAACACTCCGATACGAGTGTTTGGAGGGACCCGGGTGGCGTTTAGGGACATGTAATGATGCGAGGGACTTGGGACTTGAGTTTACTCCCCATGAATAAACTTATACAAGAGTTTTTGGTCCAACACACCCATTCCCCTTGAGTTTACGGCCGTAAACTCATGGTGGGGTGATTTATGGTGCAAATTTGGGTCATAAATGGATATGGACACTTGGAAATGCTTGGAATAATTTTACTTAAGGCTTGGATTGAATTAAAAACACCATTTGCAACACTTAAGGGATTTTATGGCCTAGGCATGGGATTTTTGGCCGTAAACTCTCATATCTCCTTGATTTAGTGTTTTTAAGGTGTTAAAATTAATCACATATGATTCTAAAAATTCCCACAAGCCTAGAAATGAGTTTGGGGCACCATTTGACACCCTTTTATGAGTTTACGGCCATGAGACATGTTCTATGGCCGTAAACTCTCAAATGTGGGGTTTTGATGTTTTTAAAGCCCTAAAACTATTTTTGGTTGGTCCTTTGATTTATTCCAAGGCTTTTGGTGGTGTTGGATGGCTTTCTAACACCTTAGAATTGAATTTATACCCATTAGTTTACGACTCAAGCTTATGCCTTGGCCGTAAACTCACAAAAACCCTTCAAAAATGATGTTTCAAGTGTCCAATGCTAAAACCAATATTCTATAATTCATATCTAAGCTTTGTTTGTGATTTGGAGGGGTTTAAGGGCATGAAAACCCCATATATATGAGTTTACAGCCCAAGAATGATCCTTGGCCGTAAACTCCTTTAAATGCCTCAAAACTCATGTTTTAAATGTTATATGACCATTCCATTAAGCCATTAAGCCATATCTAAAGTCCAATAGTGCTTAGGAGGGGTTTTAGGGCTCAAAAACCCACTTATTGTGAGTTTACCGCCCATGAATGCTCCATGGCCGTAAACTCATGAATATGGTCACAAATCCTGTTTTGAACTCGAATTTGAAGGCCAAGAAGGTTACAATACAAGCTAAGGAATGTACCTTAGAGATTTGAGGCCTTAAATTTGACTTTTGGACCCTTAAACTTGGATTTAGGAGAGAGGTTAGAGAGAGAGTAGAGAGAGAGGGAAAAAGCTTCAAATGGGTGCTAAAACACGTTTATATAGTTCTTAAAACTTGTACGCGGTGGAATTCTACCCGATACCGATGTTAAACGCGGCTTTTGGTCGCACCCGATTAAGTTACCGCTACCCGGCGGGGATGTTTCTAAAACTTATGAAATAATTATATTTGGGCTAATTACGTGAGTTCCTGAGTGGTTTAGACACTCATTAAATTATCATATAAGTTTAAATAATTTGACTCAAAGTGAAAACGGAACGAATTTGATAACGACGACTTTTCGGGTAGAACGGGTTTTGGCGACGAACAACTTCGGGTTGTTACACAGCAGCAGCAGACAAACCATTCTCACATAGATCTACAGCTACTACGAGGTGAGTTACCTTCCAGTAGCGGTGGGTCTAAGGCCATAATGCCGGCCCACTAGTAGGAGATGTATGATAGATGATTTTCATTGTGATATCATCTAGGTTTGCTACTACCTGATATGTTATATGCTAGCATGATGTATTGTATGTGATAGTAGTATAGTTCGGTTGTTAGGACCGAAGGGTAGTCAAACACCCCAGATACGTCTGATAGTATATGATGATATGTTTGGATGCTGGCTTGTTACGTTATATGCGATAGGGGTAGTAGGAGGGGACTAGTCCCCGAGTTCGGTTGTTAGGACCGAATGGTAGTTCAGGCACCCCAGATATTTGGATAATATGTTATGTTATGATATATGTGATAGTAGTAGTAGGGGGTGAAATAGTCACCGAGGTTTGGTCGTCAGGACCGAAGGGTAGTCAGCACCCTAGAATGGCTTGACATGGGTAGTCAGCACCCCAAAATGGCTTAACATGGGTAGGTCGGCACCCCAGAATGGTCGTACCGGGTAGGTCAGGCAACCCAAAAATGCCCGGCAATATGTATGATATGCAATATGTATGATATGCGATTGTATGGTATGCGGTATGATGGCGGAACTCACTAAGCTTCGTGCTTACAGCTTTCAGTTTTGATTTCAAGTACCTCTTCTTCGAAAGGGAAGGAGCTGGCGCGGTAGCGGTACATCACACACATGCTTATATTCCGCATTATGATATCACCTGGGGATTTGTACTCTGACACATTTCTGTTTTTATAACAATGTTTTCCAGACATGCAATATCTTTTGTGAAATGACATGATGGTTGAACGTTTTATTGCTAATGTTTTGGCTAAGCGCACGTTTTAAAAATGAAATTTTTGGCTCGTATTTTTAGGGTGTTACATTCCAAGAGTTAGAGAGAAAGAGAAAACAACCTTTGGAGTATCTCAGTATGAGTAGAGTATTAATTAGAGATAATTATCCTATGTGTTAGGCGGAGGCTGGTTCGAGATTTCTGAGTACAAGAATTTTACTTGCTAGCTTACGAGGTGAGTCTTCTCACTATACTTACCAAGAGTGGTATCCTTGTGTATCCGAGATGTTGATTGTGCTTACATGTTTATCTTAATATTCTGCATTATGTCTTTCTGATTAATGTTGAGTGTTATTATTATGAGCTTATTGAGTTGAGGCCGGAAGGTCCCACTGAGACACATTGACCAGAAGGTCTTATTTGAGTTATAGCCTAGAGTGGATAATGAGCTGTGAGTGATATTTTGGAGAATGCACTAAGCTTCGTGCTTACCATTTTATGTGTTATGCGTTTCAAGTACTTCTTAGGATCACGGGAAGGCGCCGGCTTGATTGTACACACATCAGAGTTTGAGTTATGATTAAGAGGATCCGGAAGTTTAGATATATATACTGTTTTTCGATATGAGATTTGATGACTTGATATTGTGACATTTTTGTGATTTTATTATTGGGAGAAATGTGTTTTTAAATTGAAAAATCTTGTTTGAAAATTTACGTATTTACAGTTCAACATATAAATATCACACCATTAGTAAAGTAATTTATACAATAATAAAAAATTAATATTCTACGATGCAGGTGAAATATATATATATAAAAGGAATGGTTAGATAGTTTAAAGTCTAAAAAAATTCAAATCCCGCACATCTCATATCAATTGTAAAAGTCAAAAGTGAATACCTTTTTAATACTATAAAAATGAAAGAAAATAGTTAACCATTACCTAAAGATTATCCGTAAATGAGAAGATAATTTACACAGATATAAATGAGAAGATTATTTACTACTTGATTTCTCATCAAACTTTTTTTCCTTTGAATCAAACACTTATCCCACTTTACCCCCCCCCCCCCCCCCCCCCCTCTCAAATCGACCTTGCTTATGTATTCATCATTTTGTTTATATTTATTTTGAAATTTTACTTTAAAAAATAGTTAATATTTACACCTAGATACTTAACTTTTTTTTAAATGTTTAATATTTATATCATCATATATAATTTTTTTTAATGAACCTATGTAATACACATGTCTCACAACTAGTTTTTTCAACAAAACAAACCACTACACATTCACACCCATTTTTCATATATAGGTGTGTGAAAAAAAAAATAAATAAATAAATAAAACGAAACCAAACCAAAAAACCAATCCATTTGAAAAACCGATGGTTTGGTTTTTGTTTTTAGATAAACCGATTTTTTAGGTTCGCTTTGGTTTTTTTGAAACCGAAAAAAAAACGAACCAAACCAAAATATATAAAATGATATCGTTCTACATATAAATATCAAATCATTAGTAAAGTAATTTATAAAATAATAAAAATTAATATTTGATGTTGCAGGTGAAGCATATATGATAGGAAGGGTTAGATGGTTAAAACTCTAAAAAATTTAAATCCTACACATCTCATGTCAAGAGTCAAAAGTGTGTATTTTTCTATACTAAAAAAAATAGTTTATTAGCCATCACATAACAATTATTTGTAAATGAGATGATAATTTACACATATAAATAATTCACACAATCTTTTTTATTTATAGTAATCTTCATTTTATTTAAATGGTTGACACATTTCATATTTGTATTTGAGTGTATATTAAATAATGATAGAACTTTTAAAATTCAATGAGCAGAATCTAATAATTTGTTAATGAAAAATCTAAGAATAAGAATTAACTGAATAACAAAAAAAACCCAAAAAAACAAATAAAATCAAAAGCGAAAAAAAACCAACAGATTGTTTTTCAAAATTAAAAAACCAAACACTTTATTAATATTTAAGTTTTTTTTTTTTTTTTTGGAACGGCAAATACCAAGCGGAAGCCCTTCCGCCTTTTTACAGCGAAAGCCCGGGTTCAAGCTCCTTTACAGGGCAAACCCTCACCCTTTTTAATGGGATTCCAAAGGAAAATTCTCCATGAGTGGCCACCAATGATTATAAACTCAACACCTCTTTCCAAGCTGGGCTGGGCTTCATTGGTATTATAATCAAAATTTAAGAGTACGGTTTTGGTTTTAACTAACAACAAACCAAATTATATTTACCCCTAATTTTTCTTATCAATTATATACACTTTATTAATATTTAAGTTAATAATCAAAATTTAAAAACAACGAAACATCAAATATTAATCAAAATTCTTTTTAGAAATTAATAATTAACATTTAAAATTATTTTTATACATAAAAAGTGTTTACAATTAAAAACATGTTTCGTGATCGATGCACAAAGATTCATATACAATATGTATCTTATCGACTTATTCTTCTCAAACAGAATATCGCCTCAATTCTTTTATATATTGTATTTATTTAAATTTAAATGTTAACCTTCAGAATCCTTATAGATTTCAAATATAACTTTCCTTTTCGTAGTTCTTGACTCGATCGTACTACTCGTCCCCACAACCATTCCCTATAAATACAAATCCTAACACAACCTTTTCAAAACACCATTAATCGTCAAAATCTTTCCAGATTGCAAATATTCATCAGAGAAAAATTCAAGGACAAAAGATGACAGGTTTCAAGTTCAATTTGGCATTGATGATGGCGCTCATGCTTGCATCTGTGCAGTTTCAAGGCACGGTGGCTCAAACTACCCATGTGGTCGGCGACGCCTTGGGCTGGAATATTCCTCCAACGGACCTTCTGCTTACACCACCTGGGCATCAACTCAGACCTTCAGAGTCGGCGATGTTCTTCTCTTTAACTTCATCACCGGATTTCATAACGTTGCTGAAGTCTCGCAGGCGGCTTATGGCCCATGCTCCGCCGCCAACCCCATCTCCATCGTCACCACCGGCCCTGCTAGAGTCACCTTGAAAACACCTGGAACCCACTATTACGTCTGCACCGTTGGAACTCATTGCCAAATTGGTCAGAAACTAACAATCAACGTCTCCGCCACGGCTGCCACCCTTCCACCAGCACCAGCACCCGCCACTCCTATTCCCGTTTCTCCACTCACAGTTAGCACTATTCTACCACCGCCATCGCCCAGTTTTGCTCCATCTTTCATCGCCGTGGTATCCGTCAGTTTCTTGGCGATGGTTTTAGCTTTCTTTTATTAGATCCAGTGTTTACTTAGGCTGAGATATGTGTACGTAATATGCTTTTGTTTGAATTTTCTTTTTTTGATTATATTCATATTTCATGTACGCAAGGAGATTGATATTGCTCTATACTGTTTATATGAGTAAGTATTTCTATTATATTCGGCTTTTTTCAAAAAAAAAAAAAAAAAAAAAAACCTGGGACTACACCTCTACGGAATCAATATTACTACGTCATAATTGGATATGTTACAATTATGATAAATTTTAGAAAAGGGGAGCTCGACTTGTTTTTTTTTTTTTTTTGTTTTTTTTTAAATTGAATTTAAAGATATGGTGGTAACATGAAAGACTAACCACTCATCTTTACGTGAAGATTCTTCCGGAGTGACGTAAATTTTCTGCAATAAAGGGTTGATATATATATCTCTTACTATACGCACGTCTTTTGCCTTTGCAAAATCCTAAAACACCTCCAATTGGGAATAGTTACTGATTTTGATAATGGATTTCGGTCCAATCTTATTGTCTGCAAATTAAGAGGTCTTATTATGAATGTGAGGATTGATAAATTTGAAGCTCACAATTTCTTCTGACATGGATGACCATAGGAAAAGACAGCTTCAAACTCTTTGGTGGATGATTTTTTTTTATTTTTTTATTATTTTGTTGGGTGGGAGAGATGATAAAAGCAAACCACCTCATGTATTTGAGGAAAAAAAATGGTAATAATGTTTTATACCTAGTCTTACTCTATTTCTTTTTAACCATTTTTAACCCCCAAGAACATAATTATAGTATATTTGATATCGTAACTTACTCAAACACACATTTTTATTAACACAATAAAAAACCTTACCTTTAGTGGCGACAAAAAAAATTCGCATTGATTCCAACAGTCATCGCTAAAGGGTCGCCGCTATTTTCTCGTTGCCAATACTTAATTGTCATCGCAATTACTATCATCGCTAGTACTCGTCGTTGCTAAAAGGCCCTGTCGTCGCTATATATGTCGCCTCTATTGATATTCCTGCCACCAGTCGGAGTATTTTCCGGCAACGCTTCCCAGCAGGCATCGTCGCAATTGGCACATGTCATCGCAAATGTTGTCGCCCCTAATGTTTTTTTTTAACAATTTCTTTATAATAGTAGTTTATATATTATAAAATGCAGGTTTTTAAAAAATACCGAAAATTATACATACCACACTAAATAAAACATCAAATAACAAAAAAATACATACCAAAATACATGAAACGTTAAATATACCACAGTACATAAACTATCTAATAAATCCACATAAACATCAAATATATCATCCATAAACTATCTAATAAATCTAAAATAACATCATCCATAACATAAAACAAGAAATATTTGATGTCTTCGCCTTCCCCATCGTTGTTGATTTGGTTCTTGAACGAACAGATAATATCTCCAATTGTCGTAACGTCGGGTTTTAAAGAAAAACATTAACATCCACATCCTACAAAATATGTATATAAGTCAAAAATACATACTTTGTCATTAACAATTTAACAAACTATCAAACCATCAAATGAATTAATTTGTTAACAATTTAACAAACTATCAAACCACCAAATCAATTAAGTCTTTAATAATTTTACAAACTACCAAACTACAAATTCATAACAAATGAATTAATCACTTAACAAATAAGCAAAGTATGAAAGTACCAAAAATTACTATAAATGCATTAAGTTGTTGACAATATAGCAAAACTATCAAATTCTTTAAGAGTTTAATAAGTATTAGTGTTGGTCATGGTGCTTGTGATTTTGACTACCATTGGGATGGAGCACTTGTACCCACTGTAGAAGGAGTTTAGTCCTGATGCCTCTCACATGCCCCCTTCAAGCACCTAACACCTTCTCAAATATTGCAGTCCAATCAATGGAGGTTGGATCACCATCGGATTCAGTTATGTTTTGAGTCTTTAAAGCAACATCACTAATCAAAGAATTTTGTATTTCACAAAGATTGTTAATATACTTCAAAAATAACACACAAAAAACAACAATATTCTTCATTTAAAGTAATAAAAACAATAATATTGGTCTTCAACTAACAAGATCAACAAATTCCCTTGTTTATTCAGATGCCCACGGTGAAATAACTCAAGTCTATTCGTATTCTGTTTGATATTACAAAATATGTTATACTTAAATAAACATTAAAAAAATATGTTATAACTGAATAAAAATTATTGTATCTTACGTTCTTAAAAGAAGTAGTACCATAGCTACACATCCCTCAACGATTCTTAACTACTTGCTTCTTCCGACATTCTTTGTTTTCACTGGATCAGTTTTTTAGGCTTATCTGTTAAGAAGTGGTCAATAGTATCACTCCAATGTTACAGATCCATACCATCGGGGGTTCAAGCCCTTGAGGCCTCCACATCCCATTCAAAATCAGTAATACGTGTTTTTGCAATATGTTTGCCGCCTCTATACCACACACATATTTGATTGTTTAGTGACGCCCAAAAAACAAAAGCCATGGGATAATTTGAAATCGCTCCAAAATCCACTGTGGCCTCAATGGCCCATAACAACAACCATAAAATGGAGCAATGCAACCTAAAAAATGACATCCTGAAAAATTATAACACAATATAAATATAGATACACACAATATGATATGATTACAAAAATTACAAACCTTACTTTACTAGTCAAATGTAAAGATTTTTTTAATCATTCTCGCCATCAGACACTTTAGTTTCTGCTGACACATCACTATCATAATTGAAATTCTTCTCATCTTAATCAGTCTTGCGGTCAGACACATTATTGACAATACACATTAGCAGACTAACTTCAATATCATCTTCAACTGATTGGGAATTTTGAAAGTACTCGCTAAATTCGATTCAAAGAGTTAAATTAGAAGAAGCATTACTAAGAACGACATTGGCTTAATCATTGTCAACATTGTCAATGGGATCATGGTCGACATCGTTCAACGATAGACCACAAATTCTTCTATGATTAACATTTTCAACAACCCATTGTTGGTCGTTATTTTCATTACTTCGAGAAAGTTCTTGGATGTAAAATACTTTATTGGCCTACGAAGCAAATATGAGTTGATCTTCACTGCTCAATTCGCATTATGAGTTGATACTGGTGACATTATTATCATATTTGACTCCTACAGTATTGAAAAACTTGCAACGAAAAAATACAATGGAATAATTATGAGGATAATGTAGCTCGATAATCTCTTCTAGATGACCATAATACTTTTTAGTATTCTCTTCCTAATCAGTTAAATCCCCTGAGTTTTGTGTTGATTATTGGGCATCACACATAAGTACCATAAACCTAACACCATTCACTATTCAAACGGTGTAATTACAGGCATTCGCATGCGTACCAATTAAAAGAGACAATAACTCCTTGTTAAACTCTAGTAATTTTGTTTTTGAATATCATAGACGGTGTGAAGAAACCATTTAAGTAATTTGGTTTTTTCATCACTTTCAGGATGTAATGATTTGAATTCACTACATTGATTAAAAAAGATATAGATTTAGTAAAAAGAGAGAAGTTATCTAACTTCATCACAACTATCAAGTACAAACCATTGTAGATATTTTCTCTCCTTTATACCGAGACTTTTCATTTTCTTTGTGCTAGTCGGTCAGCATTTAGACTGAAACACCCATAACTTTGTTTCTTCTATGACAACATCCTCGTTTTTTTCGAGGCGATTGAATCGGCTCTCTACATCTTGAAGGTGCATCGAACAAAATGATAATGCCTCTTGAGTGACATAACCTCAACTATAGAATCTTCCGCTTTGTTTCTGACATATTTTTTAGTTTTTTCATATACCTTTCAAAGGGATACATCCATCTTATACACATCGGTCCTCTGAAAATAGCTTCATTAGGTAAATGCAAAACTAAATGAACCATAATATCAAAAAACACAGGAGAAAAGATCACTTCTAATCTGGATAATATTTAAATAATGGATACTTTCGCTTCTTTCATATCCTTCACGGATAGTCTTCTCGAGAAAAGTAGCTTAAAAATGTAAAAAGCTCTACTATTAGTGTATAAGTACCTTTAGGGAAAATCCCTTTAATTATAATGGGTATCAAATGTTGAATAAGAATGTGATAATCATGAAATTTCATCCCAATAATGTTAGTATTATTTTCATTCACTTTCTTACTGATGTTGAATCCAACCCCATGTGGCAGTTTCAAATCTCTTAAACTTACAAAAACGAATGCGGTCAGTTTTTGTGAACGAATAAGATGGACAGGGTTTAATGAACTTGTTGCTACTCCTTTTCAACCATTGACTTTTATGAATGTTTATTTTTGTCAAGTCGGTCCATGCATTTGATGTGTCCTTAGACTTATCATTCATCATAGAAGTACCAAAAATACACTCACTTACACTTTTTCAATATGCATAAGATCGAAGTTGTGCTTCAGCCCCAAAGAAGACCAATACTCGAGTTCAAAGAATATGCGATTTTTAGACGAATTCAAATAGACATCCTCACAATCTCTCTTAATACCAGCACATTGAGTAGTTACTTACCTGGTGGACGAAACACTAGACGAGCGTGTTGTACTTGTATTTCTTGCTCACTAAACTGGCGTAGAGGGTCTCACATATCGTATTGGCTATTATAGTCCAAACTTTTTCTCCATGGATGGTCAACATCTACTAACCTTCGATGACCAACATTTACATGGAGCGTATGTGGTTAACTGGCAAGTCAATGAGAGAATAATTTTATATCGAGGGTCATGCGGTTTTTCATGGTTGATTCACCATCTATTCAATGACTCACGACATCCCCATCATTGAAATGAGATTAGCATAATATGAGATTGACATGCCATTGAATGTCAATTAATCTCAAATGATCTAAGTGTTTCAAAAGATTAAATTTGGCAATGTGCATTTCCTACCTAAACAAATTTGTTGTGTGTTTACCGCACCCCTTTACACATTGCAAAGCCAAATATGGGTCATAACCTTAATTAATAATTCATTTAAGATGAATAGTAATTTTAAGGATGAATTCAAACTAACTAAACTTTCATCATGTAGATGTTGAACGTGAACAATAACCCTCTTCCTCATTCTCCTCTTCCACTACCTCACTCCATATCCAACATCTCGCTTATATTAGTCCTTACAAGGGCAAAGCTTACTGGTCAGAACTATTTGCACTGGATTCATATTTTGAGGATTTACTTTAGGCACATGGGGACATATTATATCTTCGATCAAGATTTCCCCTTATTAGACGATGACTCATCTGAAGAGGAAGTGTTTTCTTAAAATTACATGCATTTTGATGAATCTACAAAAGTTTCTTGCATCATGTTGGCGACCATGTATTTTGAACTCTAAAAGAGTTTCTAGAGCTTTGAGCATTCAATAAAATGAGCATCATAAGAAATTATTCCAAGTGTAAGCTCATTAAGAAATATGTGATATCATAAAATACTTTATCATTTGTAAACATCAAGATGGGACTTATTTATGTTCGCACGCTCAAAAAATGAAGTTATACATTGAAAAATAATAGAACTCGGGAGTCAAGTTTCCAAACAAGTTGGCCATTGACATGGTCCTTAACTAGCTTTCTACTTCGTATCATGAGTTCATTATGAACTGTAATATGAACAACCTCGAGAAGACCCTTATCGATTTTCATGACATGTTGAAAACTAACGAAGCTAGTATGCGTAAGACTAAAAGCTCCAACACTCATGCTCTTGTCTTTTCCATTTGGCATGGTGGTGTTAATAAGATGTATAAGTTTTATCATCCCAAGGTTAAGCCCAAGTTTGGATCTTCCAACCAAGGTCTTACGAGAAAATTCAATTATGAGATAGCTCCTAACACTAATCCCAAAGAGTTTGTATGTTTTTAGTGCCAAGGAAAGGGTCACTAGAGACATAGCTACTAGAAGTACCTAGAAGATTTGAAGAAGAACAAGGCCAAGGGTATTATGTTGTATGATTGAATTCCATAGTATGTCAACTTCTACGACTTAGGATTGCTCGGATTTATAGGAACTTAAGGAAAGTAAAAGATTAAATCATGGGTAGTTAAACATGGTCAATCTCTCGTGTAATTTTCTAAGGTTTTCCAAAGACCTTTCCTAGGTCAACATATCTATATAGAAAGTAGACACTATGCATTCATGTAATAATTTTTATTCATAGAGGTGATATAGGTGAGAATCGCCCGAAACTGAATTTGAATCCCTAATCGCCTACCAGAAATCCAGTTGGGTAATGATAGAAACTGATTCAAGAAGGTCAATCTCCAAGATCTAACCGATTCGAGATGGCTAATCTCCCAAAGAAATAACAACCATAAAAAAAAGATACTTTTCTAATAATTCGTCTCTTCTTCTCTTTAATGGAACATAAATCTATTTATGTAACAAAAGAAAATGCTAGCTAAAAATTAGGAACATGGAATTGTGGGACTAATGGAACTAACATAGTAATGAAAAATTGCATTAAAAACTAAAAAGCAGTTAAATGAGATCATGGGCTCTAATGTGTGGATCTCCATTCAAGGTTTAATGATAACAAGGAATATGTCGCAAAAGTGTCGGGAAAGGCATGCCTATTTCATGTATCTTGTCTTTGATGGATCCGACCATGGAGGTGGCCAGAGGTACGACCCGAGATATGTATCTATTCTTCCTCCCTTAAAATGGACCTCATCCTTGAGGTCGGATAAGCAAGAGCTGGTAGTAAATAGAGCATCGACTCTTCGATCGAGCAAACGAAAAGTGATCTTGATCACTTGGATGTGTCCGTAGGTAGTTATTAGTGCCAGTTGTGGGAGTGGTTCCTTTGGTGATGGTAGTGACGATAATGGTGGTTTCAATTCAACCGGTTGTGATGGGATTGTCGATAGTGTTAACGGTGATAACGTTCTTTGAAATGGTGGTGACAGCAACAACGGTGGAGGTTGGTTGACGTGTTGGTTGGTGAGGATGTTGATCAAATTGGACAAATTTTCTGAGATAGCATTGAGATGGTGGTTGGTGACGATTGGAATGTGGATTAAAACTTGCAATTGATCATTGAGGGCGGCATTCGGATTGTCGGCGGTGGCCTTGGGGTTGTTGGAAGTGGAGTCGAAATCTGGAGGCATTGAGACGATGATGAGAGCACCAATTGATAGACCATAGATCCGAACAACTAACACCATATCAGGCACAAGTATTTAGCACATAAAAGCATTTTAGGCACAATTCCTAAAATAATCTAGTGCTCACACCTCACAATCATCGCTTAGCATTCAAAGTTTAAGTCTAGAAATAAATCCATATTCCTAGTTCGCTTAAACTAATGCTCTGATACCAACTGTGACATCCCCAAAATCACGGCCAGAAAAGACCGATTTTTGTTTATGCTTTATAAAAATCAGAGTACTTCATTTTATAAAAATGTTGCGGAATTTGTTCCCAGAAAAACATGGTAAATACGTTATTAAAACATTTTCGAAGAAACGTATTTATTTCATTTTAAAACGTTTGGGATGTCATCGTTAATACAGAAACATAAGCATAAACAGAACTTACAATTATTTACACTAGTGATCTACATCTCTTTAAATCTCTCGGTGTATTGTGACTTCATATCAACACCTGTGATATAAATAAACTGAGTGGGTCAGGTTGGGAAACCTAGTGAGCACATAGGGTTTTCAACCCACAATAATATAATTATTATTTTTAAACATCAAACAATCAACCCAATTACCCATTCCCCTTATCCTCACATTACGTCCCTAAAACATCTAACACAAGGGACCTAGTCAAAGGACTATCATTGGGATGGAGTATATCTGGTGAGCACACAATTCACACAATTCGAATAAACACACAGTTCGAATAAACACACAGTTCGGTTAAACACATAGTTCGAATAAACACCTACATGTTGCGAGCCTGTTAGTGTTCCACTGGACTGTCTAGAATAGTCCGTAGTCATCATCTATACTCCGCTAGATAACTAGATCATCAAGAACATCTATAACGAGGCATCTCATTATTTCATTTTATCACATAGCAACTAATACATCTACACATGTTTTACCCAACACATTTTGTAGATATAAAATACATATACAGTTTAAATCATTGAAAACATGTATAAAACGTTCATCCAGCATAGATAACAAGTATACAGATAATATACACACAGCACGTAATTTATATAAAATACTTCATATCTATGTGTAAGCTAAAAGTAACTACGCACTCACCTGAGTAGGTGGTGACTCAGCACTCGAACAGCGCTTCGATACTCTCAAAACGATATTCCTTCGATAAAACCTAGTACCGATACCACTAGGGTTTAGTTTAATGATAACCGCGACAAATTAATAGTCTGACTATTATTATTATTATATAAGCGTTAAATAACACTCAATATAACTCATATTAATAGCCCAAATAATTATTTTCAGGTCCTAATAATGTTACTATAATTAATTAGAAGCTATATTAAAACCAGCGTAGGCGTAGCTCACTTACAGCGAGTTTTTCGCAAAACCAGGCTTCGCTGGAGCAGCGTTTCCCGAGCCGAAAGGCTCTTTTCTCGGAGCTGTCGGGTGCTCCTGGGCTTCCGCCTCGTGCTAGGGAGTTACCCTAGGCTTTAGGGGGTTAGGGAGGCTTAGAGAAAGAGTTTAGAGAGAGAAAGAAGGTTTGGGAGGTGTGAAGAAGAGGCTAGACCCGACACCTCTATTTATAGTGCAAAAATCTGATGGACTCGCCGAGTTGGTCCATGTGGTGGCCTTCTGGTGGTGCCACGTGTCCAATTCTGGTGGTGCCACGTCACCCCCTATCGCGTATCAGCCTTCAAACTTAAAAAAATCATAACTTTTGCATACGAGCTCCGTTTTCAACGTTCTTTATATCCACGCGTAGGTAAAATCAAGATCTAAAACTTTTGTTTAGACTCCATCGGCTAATTCTCGACCGATCTCAAATTTAACAGTAGGAGGCGTTTAGACTGTTAAATGACCGCGAAGAATTCATAACTCCTTCATACGGACTCTGTTTTCGTCTATCTTTTTACTGTTGAGTTCCTATTAATGAGATCTTCAACTCTCATTTAGGTCACGTAAGCCAAAAACCGCTCGAACTAAAATTCGAGTTTCGGGTTGTACACTGCTAAGCCGAATCTTAGAAAAATCATAACTTCTTCATATGAAGTCAGATTTGAGCGTTCTTTTTATGGATTTTCTTGGTTTAACATATTCTACGACTTTCGTTTAGATCACTAAGGCTATAAAGTCCTCCATTGTAAATTCACTATTTACGCTTCCCGATGCCGTGCCGGTTCCGTCGCGAAACTTCGACGGGCCATAACTTCTTCGTTATAACTCGGATTTCGGCGTTCTTTATATGTACGGAAACCTTGTGACATATTCTAAAACTTGGTTAAGACTATTTATTCTAAATAATCTTTTGTCGAAAAGTTATTTTTGACCCCTATTGCCTCTAAATTGACTAGCCCGGATCTGCGGGCGTTACAATTATCTCCCCCGTAGGATGATTACGTCCTGGAATCATCAACGAAACAAGGATCGTATAATGACTCCATATGTCATCTCTTCATCCTAGGTAATCATTATAACTTCTTTATTCCTTCAAGTCTATCTCTTAGACTTATTGACTATAAGTAGTACTTGATCGTGCACCTGCTCTCTACCTCATATTAGACTCCAAATTATTACCTATCATCATGTTATGCACGTTTAGACTCAGGTCTCTTAAATTCTAAAACAGACTAAGCCTTCCTTCATGTTCTAATGTGATATAATCATACTTTAACATGCTTATCCGGAACAAGACGCAAGGCAAACTCCATCTTTTCTGTGAAGTTGTTCGTGTATTCATCGATTGACATGCTTCCCTTCTTCAGGGTTAGAAACTGGTTCTCTAGCTCAAGCAAGTTTTGAGCTGAGCAGTACTTTCGTTTGAATTGCACCAGAAATTCTGCCCATGTCAGTTGCAGGGGCTTATTAGGGCTCAGAGTCTTCCCCAAGGTATTCCACCAACGTACAGCGCCTCCTTGAAACTGACGCACTGCAAATGTGGTCTGTAGCTTCCCTCTGCAACCGCATGTGATGAAGGCCAACTCCATCTCCGAGATCCAATCCATGACCCCGATCGGATCCTCCTTTCCAGTGAAAGTCGATGGCTTGCAAGTCAGAAAATCCTTGTACTTGCATCCATTCCTCTCGACTTTGTCATCTTGGTTGTTTTGTCGAACTATTGGTGGGTTGACTTGACCAACAGTCCCACTGTAGTTTCCTTCCTCAGTCTGCCCTTTGTTCAACTTGGGTTGTTCGATCTGAATAGTGGCTTCCTCACGATTTTGCTGGAGCAAACGTCTAGTTTCCTCCATTTAACGATCCAACATCGCTTGGATCATCGCTTGCACTCCGGCCATTATGACTGGCTCAGTGGCGGCTTCCATCACCGGTATTTGCTCAATCACTGGGGGTTGGTTTCCGTTCCCATTTGCATTCACGTTTCCACTACGGGTTCTTGCCATCTTGATCTATACACCGAATAAGGTGAATCTAGATCTTTACTTAGGATTGATGGTTAAGTCATACTTATCACTCCGAAACGTTTATATGCTAGTTCTAATATCGTAGTCATACGTTTAGAATCCTAAACACATAAGGTTTCCAGATCCGGTCGGCAACAGACCATAGATCCGAACAACTAACACCATATCAGGCACAAGTATTTAGCACATAAAAGCATTTTAGGCACAATTCCTAAAATAATCTAGTGCTCACACCTCACAATCATCGCTTAGCATTCTAAGTTTAAGTCTAGAAATAAATCCATATTCCTAGTTCGCTTAAACTAATGCTCTGATACCAACTGTGACATCCCCAAAATCACAGTCAGAAAAGACCGATTTTTGTTTATGCTTTATAAAAATCAGAGTACTTCATTTTATAAAAATGTTGCGGAATTTGTTCCCAGAAAAACATGGTAAATACGTTATTAAAACATTTTCGAAGAAACGTATTTATTTCATTTTAAAACGTTTGGGATGTCATCATTAATACAGAAACATAAGCATAAACAGAACTTATAATTATTTACACTAGTGATCTACATCTCTTTAAATCTCTCAGTGTATTGTGACTTCATATCAACACCTGTGATATAAATAAACTGAGTGGGTCAGGTTGGGAAACCTAGTGAGCACATAGGGTTTTCAACCCACAATAATATAATTATTATTTTTAAACATCAAACAATCAACCCAATTACCCATTCCCGTTATCCTCACATTACGTCCCTAAAACATCTAACACAAGGGACCTAGTCAAAGGACTATCATTGGGATGGAGTATATCTGGTGAGCACACAGTTCACACAGTTCGAATAAACACACAGTTCGAATAAACACACAGTTCGGTTAAACACATAGTTCGAATAAACACCTACAGGTTGCGAGCCTGTTAGTGTTCCACTGGACTGTCTACAATAGTCCGTGATCGTCATCTATACTCCGCTAGATGACTAGATCATCAAGAACATCTATAACGAGGCATCTCATTATTTCATATCATTGGGATGGAGTATATCTGGTGAGCACACAATTCACACAGTTCGAATAAACACACAGTTCGGTTAAACACATAGTTCGAATAAACACCTACAGGTTGCGAGCCTGTTAGTGTTCCACTGGACTGTCTAGAATAGTCCGTGGTCGTCATCTATACTCCGCTAGATGACTAGATCATCAAGAACATCTATAATGAGGCATCTCATTATTTCATTTTATCACACAGCAACTAATACATCTACCCATGTTTTACCCAACACATTTTGTAGATATAAAATACATATACAGTTTAAATCATTGAAAACATGTATAAAATGTTCATCCAGCATAGATAGCAAGTATACAGATAATATACACACACATCACGTAATTTATATAAAATACTTCATATCTATGTGTAAGCTGAAAGTAACTATGCACTCACCTGAGTAGGTGGTGACTTAGCACTCGGACAACGCTTCGATACTGTCAAAACGATATTCCTTCAATAAAACCTAGTACCGATACCACTAGAGTTTAGTTTAACGATAACCGCGACAAATTAATAGTCTGACTATTATTATTATTATATAAGAGTTAAATAACACTCAATATAACTCATAATAATATCCCAAATAATTATTTTCAGGTCCTAATAATGTTACTATAATTAATTAGAAGCTATATTAAAACTAGCGTAGGCGTAGCTCACTTACAACGAGTTTTTCGCAAAACCAGGCTTCGCTGAAGCAGCATTTCCCAAGCTGAAAGGCTCTTTTCTCGGAGCCGTCGGGTGCTCCGGGGCTTCCGCCTCGTGCTGGGGAGTTACCCTAGGCTTTAGGGGGTTAGGGAGGCTTAGAGAGAGAAAGAAGGTTTGGGAGGTGTGAAGAAGAGGCTAGACCCGACACCTCTATTTATAGTGCAAAAATATGATGGACTCGCCGAGTAGAGGGGACCTACTCGCCGAGTTGGTCCATGTGGTGGCCTTCTGGTGGTGCCACGTGTCCAATTCTGGTGGTGCCACGTCACCCCCTATCGCGTATCAGCCTTCAAACTTAGAAAAATCACAACTTTCGCGTACGAGCTCCGTTTTCGACGTTTTTTATATTCACGCGTAGGTAAAATCAAGATCTACAACTTTTGTTTAGACTCCGTCGGCTAATGCTCGACCGATCTCAAATTTAACAGTAAGAGGCGTTTAGACTGTTAAATGACTGCTAAGAATTCATAACTCCTTCATACGGACTCCGTTTTCGTCTGTCTTTTTACCGTTGAGTTCCTATTAATGAGATCTTCAACTCTCATTTAGGTCACGTAAGCGAAAAACCGCTCGAACTAAAATTCGAGTTTCGGGCTGTACACTACTAAGCCGAATCTTAGAAAAATCATAACTTCTTCATACGAAGTCAGATTTGAGTGTTCTTTTTATGGATTTTCTCGGTTTAACATATTATACGACTTTCGTTTAGATCACTAAGGCTAAAAAGTCCTCCATCGTAAATTCACTATTTACGCTTCCCGATGCCGTGCCGGTTCCGTCGCGAATTTCAACGGGCCATAACTTCTTCGTTATAACTCGGATTTCGGTGTTCTTTATATGTACGGAAACCTTGTGACATATTCTAAAACTTGGTTAAGACATTTATTCTAAATAATCTTTTGTCGAAAAGTCATTTTTGATCCCTATTGCCTCTAAATTGACTAGCTCGGATCTGCGGGCGTTACAGTACGGCCCGGATACGTATTAGGTAATCAAACATATCTTTTGGATTTTGAGCGGTGGTTTGTTGGAAATCACAATGACAAAGGATGACAGGTTTAAAGTTCAATTTGGCAATGATGATGGCGCTAATGCTTGCATCTGTGCAGTTTCAAGGCACGGCAGCTCAAACTACCCATGTGGTCGGTAACGCCTTGGGCTGGAATATTCCTCCCAACGGACCTTCTGCTTACACCACCTGGGCATCAACTCAGACCTTCAGAGTCGGCAATGTTCTTCTCTTTAACTTCATCACCGAATTTCATAACGTTGCTGAAGTCTCGCAGGCGGCTTACGGCCCATGCTCCGCCGCCAACCCCATCTCCATCGTCACCACCGGCCCTGCTAGAGTCACCTTGAAAGCACCTGGAACCCACTATTACGTCTGCACCGTCGGAACTCATTGCCAAATTGGTCAGAAACTAACAATCAACGTCTCCGCCACGTCTGCCACCCTTCCAGCAGCACCAGCACCCGCCACTCCTGCTCCCGTTTCTCCACTCACAGTTAGCACCATTCTACCACCGCCATCGCCCAGTTTTGCTCCATCTTACAAGTTTCACCGCCGTGGTACCCGTCAGTTTCTTGGTGACGGCTTTAGCTTTCTTTTATTAAGGTTGTGTTTGGCGCGCCACAGCTAGCTGATAAACTAGCTTATTTTTCAAGTTTTTTTATGTGGTCGTGTTTGGTAAGCCAAAAAGTAGCTTATAAGCTAGCTTTTTGAAAAGCTACTTAAACTAGCTTTTTAGGAGGTTTTTTAAAATTTTCCAAATACACCCCTTAATTAATTATAGAAACACATATTTTTACATGTCCTTTTATGTAATTTTATATATTTCAACTAGATTTTCAGTTAGTTTTACCAAACGTTATTTTTTTATCAGCTAGCTTTTCAGCTATCAGCTAGCTTTTTATTTAACAGCTAGCTTTTCAGTCATCAGCTAGCTTTTCAGCTAGTCCGCCTAACATAACCTAAGTCCAGTGTTTACTTAGGTTGAGATATGTGTACGTAATTTGGTTTTGTTTGAATTTTTTTTTTTTTTTTTTTTTAATTTTATTCATATTTGCATGTACGTAAGGAGATTGATATTGCTCTATACTGTTTTATATGAGTAAGTATTTCTATTATATTCGGCTTTTTTCAAAAAAAAAAAAAAACAAAAAACAAAAAACAAAACCTGGAACTACACCACGGAATCAATATTACTACGTCATAATTGGATATGTTACAATTATGATAAATTTTAGAAAAGGGGAGCTCGACTTGTTTTTTTTTTTTTTAAATCGAATTTAAAGATATTGTGGTAACATGAAAGACTAACCACTCATCTTTACGTGAAGATTCTTCCGGAGTGACGTAAATTTTATGCTATAAAGGGTTGATATATATATATATATATATATATATATATATATATATATATATATATATATATATATATATATATATATATATATATATATATATATATATATATATATATATATATATATATATATATATCTTACTATACTTTGCAAAATCCTAAAACACCTCCAATTGGGAATAGTTACTGATTCTGATAATGGATTTCGGTCCAATCTTATTGTCTGCAAATTAAGAGGTCTTATTATGAATGTGAGGATTGATAAATTTGAAGCTCACGATTTCTTCTGACATGGATAACCATAGGAAAAGACAGAGCTTCAAACTCTTTGGTGGATGATTTTTTTTATTTTTTTATTATTTTGTTGGGTGGGAGAGATGATAAAAGCAAACCACTGTTGGAATCCTAAGTCGATAAGGACTTGGAGACCAAGCAATCGAATTTATGGAAAGTCTAGTTTATGTCATGTTGGTCATAAATTTCCTAGTCTAATACAAGTTGGTATGTTAGGCTATATATACGTGTCCATAATCGAGTTTATGATTATGAGAACAGATTGTAAAAATATTGGTTTTGAGTGATTTTCCAATTAATCAAATAGTTATTTTGGTTATTTGTTTTGCATTCTTGTTTTCAAAACTTTAATTGGTATCAGAGCGAGGTGAAGACTGTGCCGGTTTGAGAGTCGGTTTCAAGAATACCGTAGCCTTTCGTTGTTGGACAGACGCAGCGGGAACCAGGTTCGTTTTAAGGGGGTGTGGATTGTTTTTTATTACGAGTTGAAGCATCTCAACAGCAGCCTCAATTTTTCTTGATCGGGCTGGTTCTAAGGTAGAGAGAGACCAACCTGTCACACCCCCAAACCAAGGATGGCGGAAACGTCCGGGGGTGTAGGACTTCATGTATAGTATCATAACCACAATTTCAATAGTAATTTAAGCAAACACAACCAACATATATATAATTGAAAAAGTTACATCACTTGTATGAATTACATGTTTCAAAATCAATTACAATATGTTGACAAAATATGAAAAGTTTGACGCCTTAACGTCCCATCCTCAAAAGCACTTGATTACCTGTTTAGTGTTTTCCTGAGAATACAAGTTGTTTGAAAAAGTGTCAACACAAAGGTTGGTGAGTTCATAAGCTTTTATTAATAAACTTAGTAGAAGTCTTTCACATGTAAATGTTGCGTTTGTTTCAGAAAAATCCGATATTTTCCTTGAAATCCGTAAAATGTAGCCTCATAACCAAAGACCAAAATGTATAAGAAATCATCATTACTTAGTAGAAATGTCGTGAGTTTAAAATGATATGGAAAGTAAATTTTTAATCAACCTAAAACCTACTTCGGTTTTATGAAATCCCATAAACTTTATGAATTGTTAACTCCCTAGGTGAGTCGCTATAATCATACTGTGACTATGTAAACCTGCCACAACATTTCTCAGGCATCGCGAAAATGAAATGACATTTGTCACCCGTAGACCTGCAGGTCCCACTGTAGCTAGCAGCAAGGTGTGGGGTGTCAAACCCAATATAGATCTATATACAAGTATCACGTTCTCCCTCAAGGAGATTCTGATTATAACTACCAGGAATTATATCCCGCACTCGGACGTACGGGGAGAGAGAGAGTCTCACAACATAGGTTAACAAGTTTACGTGGAATGTGTGTGGATATAAATCTTTCTTGTATGAATGTACCCTTTTTGTACGAGTGTGTTGAGTGATGTATCATAAACTATACCTATTATAGTTTATCTAAAATGTATGTAATATGCATGAATTCGTTTATGGAAATGTATTAGTGTTGTGAATTTATCAAACTATACTTTTTATAGTTACATAATACGTGTTCTAAAATGAATGAATAATATTTAATATGAATGACTTAGTTTCAGTTCATAATGATAAACTAACAAGGAAACACATTCAAATATTAGAACTTATGATTATACACTTTGCTCAACATAATACAAAGTGTTATGATATTTACATGCTGTTGGCTAACTTTAGCCATTCTGCGCTGTTTTGGAAAAATCATAGAAAATTCATACGAAGTCGAAAACTAGATCCGTAAATTCTGAGAGTTCACAAAATGTGTCTAGTTTACTCATAATTTTTATCACGATTTTTAATGACCTCCAACTTGGGTGAAAAAGTCCATAATCACAGACTGGTCCGGATTGTTGTTTGAAATGATAGGCAGTTTTGTAAAAATCAACATAAATTGTAGAAAAATCGTATGGAGATGTGCAAGTAGTCATTTTAAAGCTACAAACTTGAACTATTTGAACCTTGTACAGTTTTGAAAACAAAAATGTTTAATATGCCCAAAACAGTCTGTGAATGGAGTTGAACTTTTCTGATGAAGGCTGTTAGAAATATTTAGTTATGTTCTTGATGTTTTAACTTGTATTCCCCCCCCCCCCCCCCTGAAAACTTGAGAAAACATGAAAATGTAGGGGTATGAACTCACCTTAAGTGATTTCAGTAGATGATTGTTAAAGAATGGAAGTGTTTAATTCAAGAACACTTGGAGATGCCTTGAAGGTTTTCGAGAATCTAAGATTATAGTTATGGAGTTTGTGTAAGCAATCAAAGATTTGAGTAGAAGGAAGTGAAATAATAATAGGGAGGATGAATTTTTACTTACTAAGAGTGGAAGAACACTTGAAATCAGCCTTGAATCTCGAAAATTTGTGTAGAAAAAGTTTGAGAGAAAAGTGGTGTTTGTTACTTAGTGGAATGAGAGAAATGAGAGAAAATGAGGAGTGTGGTTGTTTGTTCCAGCTCAAAAAACGTGGGAGTGAGTGAAATTTGAGTGTAAGGGGACATTGAAGTAACATAGGTAAGGTGGGGAGGTATGGCTGGTCATAGAGTGGGTGTGGGGTGGTTGCTTGTGTCATAAGTTAAGGCAAAGTCAACACTCCACCTTAAATAAATTCCCCATTAGATCTTTATTATTTAGATAATGATTTTCATAAAAATATGTTTAAATTATGAATATTTAGAGTTTATTATGTTAAAATATGATTTTTTGGGTGACAATCCCGCGTTAAAATAATTAAAAACGGGCCTTAAATGCAAAACTACGCGAAAACCGGGAAGAAAGGCATTCCCAGCGAGACCTCTTGGTCCCTAGGCTGAGGTTCGGTCCTTGCTGGGGGCTGTAGCCGGAAACGAAACGAACAGAGGGAAGCGAAAGGGGCGAGGAAGCGAGAGGCGAAGGCGAGAGGGGGTTCGGTCCGGAGATAAGAGGCGACGCGTCCAACCGAAAGGTGCTGAATGAACAGTGGTGAACAGTACCTTCGGGTTCGGTTCTTCCAGGGCGAGGTTCGGTTCCTCTTAAGCGGGGTTCGAGTTCGGTTCCTCTTAAGCAGGGTTCGGTTTCGGTTCTTCCAGGGCGAGGTTCGGTTCGGTTCCTCTTAAGCAGGGTTCGGTTTCGGTTCTTCCAGGGCGAGGTTCGGTTCGGTTCCTCTTAAGCAGGGTTCGGTTTCGGTTCTTCCAGGGCGAGGTTCGGTTCGGCTCCTCTTAAGCAGGGTTCGGTTTCGGTTCTTCCAGGGCGAGGTTCGGTTCGGCTCAGGAGGGTTCGGCTCCTCCTTGCTCTCAGTCCCTAAGAGGACCTTCGGGTGCTAAGAAGCTTCTCTCTTCTCGAGAGGTTTCGGTTCCTAATGTCTATTTTTCTCGTTTTTACCCCGTTTTAAGCCGTTTTTGACACGGTTAAGTGTCGGAATGACCCGAATGACTCTAAAAAGTTACGGGAAACTTTGGAGAGAGATTTGGGAGAGATTTTACATACTTGGAGAGATTTGGGAGAGATTTGACATTCTTGGAGAGATTTCTCATACAGAGAGATATTTGAGAGAGATTTCACATACTTGGAGAGATTTGGGAGAGATTTGACATTCTTGGAGAGATTCTTATACAAAGAGATATTTGAGAGAGATTTCACATACTTGGAGAGATTTGGGAGAGATTTGACATTCTTGGAGAGATTTCTCATACAGAGAGATATTTGAGAGAGATTTCAAGTGTGGCATTTGTGAGTGTTTGGCTCCGCTAAGCAAGTTTCTTGAGCCCCGTTAAGTCATGGTTAAGGATCCCACACACTCCCAATGAGTATGCAACATGGTTTTTATCAGTTTAGTTCATTGATTAGCACTAGGGCTTAGGAAATTTTTAGCACAAGATTTTTCTCAAGTGATGTTTTCCCATTAATATAGCAAGTTATACAGTATGAACATAACACAAACCCTAATACACAAGGTTTAATCGAGTTGACCGGCTTGACTTGATGACTTGACTTGACTCAAGATTGACGATTGTCACACAACCGGAGGCGCAAAATAAATGGACGGGAAGACGTCAAAGTGGGTGACTTTGATTTGGTTCGTTTTGCGGGTCACGGAAGACGATAAATGTGGTCGTGACCTAGTCTTGTTGTTAGGTGGAAAGTTGCTCTCAGAACAAGCTTGATAAAGAGGTCGGGTGGTGAAAAGAGATAATAAGATGTTGATCGGGTTGAAGAATTCTCTAGAAGGACTTAGATATTCGGGGGTGATTGTTGGAATCCTAAGTCGATGACGACTTGGAGACCAAGCAATCTAATTTATGGAAAGTTTAGTTTATGGCAAATTGGTCATAAATTTCCTAGTCTAATACAAGTTGGTATGTTAGGCTATATATACGTGTCCATAATTGAGTTTATGATTATGAGAACAGATTGTAAAAACATTGACCTCATGTTTTTGAGGAAAAAGATGGTAAATAATGTTTTATATACCTAGTCTTACTCTATTTTTTAACCATTTTAACACCCAAAAACATAATTATGGTATATTCGATGACGTAACTTACTAGATTGTCAAACACATATTTTTATTAACACAATAAAAAACCTTACCTGTAGTGACGATAAAAAAATTCACATTGATTTCGACAGTCGTCGCTAAAGGGTCGCCGCTATTACAGCGTTGCAAATACTTAAGTGTGGTCGCAATTACTATCATCGCTAGTACTCGTCATTGATAAAATGCCCTATCGTCGCTATTAGTGCCACCTCCATTAATATTCCTGCCACCAGTCAGAGTATTTTCCGGCAACGCTTCCCAGAGGCAAGCGTCGTCGCAATTGGCACATGTCATCGCAAATATTGTCGCCCATAATGTTTTTTTTAAAGTATTTATTTATAATAGTAGTTTATATATTATAAAATACAGATTTTTAAAAAATATAGAAAATTATACATACCACATTAAATAAAACATCAAATAACAAAAAAATACACACCAAAATACATGAAACGTTATATATACCAGATTACATAAACTATCTAATAAATCCAAATAAACATTAAATATATCATCTATAAACTATCTAATAAATCCAAAATAACATCATCAATAACATAAAACAAGAAATATTTTGCGTCTTCACCTTCCCCATCGTTGTTGATTTGGTTCTTGAACGAACAGATAATATCTCCAATTGTCGTCACAAACGTCGTGTTTTAAAGAAAAACATTAACATCCACATCCTACAAAATATTTATATAAGTTCAAAAATACATACTTTGTCATTAACAATTTAACAAACTATCAAACCACCAAATGAATTAATTTGTTAACAATTTACCAAACTATCAAACCACCAAATCAATTAAGTCTTTAATAATTTTACAAACTACCAAACTACAAATTCATAACAAATGAATTAACCACTTAACAAATATGCAAAGTATCAAAGTACCAAAAATTACTATAAATGTGTCAAATTCTTGACAATATAGCAAAACTATCAAATTCTTTAAGAGTTTAATAAGTATTAGTGTTGGTTATGGTGCTTGTGACTTTGACTACCATTGGGATGGAGCACTTGTACCCACTGTAGAAGGAGTTTAGTCCTGATGTCTCTCGGATTCCCCATTCAAGCACCTAACACCTTCTCAAATATTGCGACCCAATCAATGGAGGTCGGATCACCATCGGATTCGGTTATGTTTTGAGTCTTTAAAGCAACATCACTAATTAAATCATTTTGTACTTCACAAAGATTGTTAATATACTTCAAAAATAACACAAAAAAAAAAGTACAATGTACTTCAATTTAAAGTAATAAAAACAATAATATTGGTCTTCAACTAACAAGATCAACTGTCACACCCCAAAACCAAGAACGGCGAAAACGTTCAGGGGTGGAGGACGCCATGTGAAGTATCATAACAGTGTAAAGTAGTATACAAGCAACAACATCATTCATTGCATTAAAAGTAAAGTTTTAATGCATGTGTGTTCTTTGATAGTAATAAGACACCAAAATATGTAATTAAAATAAAAGACGAGTCTTGTCTATCCTCCGTCTTCTCGAAACCTGTTCATCGTACCTGTCTACTGGTAACGTGAGAATACAAGTTATTTTGAAAGAGTAGGTCAACATAAAGTTGGTGAATTCATAAGTATTTAAGTGTCATTACTTTGATTTGGAAAGCTGTTTTGAATGTCATGTAAATCTTTTATATGAAACATTTGATATAAGAGTGAAAATCGTAGAAAATCCCATATTTGCTACTAGTTATAAAAGTAGTCTTCTACCAAGACCCGAATGTTTTGAAAGTAGTCTTCTACCAAGACTTGAATGTTTTGCTGTAACAACGATGGTTTTTCCCCTGTATGACTACTATTACCAATATATAGTCTACCTCATCGTTTATGTGAACGTATCATAAAATAAAAGTGATAGGGATAATATAGCCATATAAGTATTATGCTTTTGTATTAGGATAAACCTGACATCGCGAATGCCGAATAGTATTAACCTTGAACCTCCGTAGATATTCATTTTTCCTTTGTAGCTAATAGCAGGTTGAAGGAATGGTTAGTCCCGTAAAGGTACCCCTAGTATAAGTATTAACCGTAGGCATCCGTAGATGTTCATTACCTCTGTTACTAACAGGTGGGTGCCGGAATGGTTAGCCCCGTATGATATCCTTTTGTACTAGGATACACATAACTAATCTACACGTATAATATGTAACAGTATCTCATCATATAATATATAGGTACAAGTATCAATGTAACTGTATCCATGTAAGAGGATCCACGTAAGTGTATCTCTTCATATAGCATTTAGTATAGATTCATGAATGAACTGAATCCGGTGTGATTCCTTGTAATAGGAATAATGTTTTGTATCCCCTAAACTATCCCTATAATAGTTTACTGGAATGTGTTTGATGTCCAAGAAGGTTTATACACCCTTGCTACTCAAGAGTGTGGGAACTGAATAAAGGATGAAAGGTATCATATCAAGACATATATATATATATATATATATATATATATATATATATATATATATATATATATATATATATTTGAACATAAGTGTATAGATATAGTTTTGATCAAAAAGATGAAAGAGGTTTTGTAAAACATTTAAGACTTTTGAACAATAAATAACAATGACTTGATGTCATTTTATAAAACATTTCAAAAGTAATTCATTTGATAACAAAATATTTTAAGACATAAAACCTTTTCATGTATCACATTTTGAAGTATGTGAAATCAGTTGGTTGAAAACACAGTTATAAATCACATGCGATTGAATCTATAACATGTCGTTTTCTACTTTTATTCCCCCCATTAAATAATTTAAAATCATTTAAAACATTGATTAAGGGGTATGAGCTCACCTGTAGATGGTGGTTTGGATGAACTAAATGATGTAGGATTGCTAGATGTCAAGTGAAGACTTGTACACACTCAAAGATCCTAGTTAACATATAATCACACATATATGTATCCAATTAGTCTTTCAAATACTAATTGACAATGTTAAGACATCCTAGGACATTCTAAACCCCTTATATAAGTGTTATAAGTCCCAAGGATTGCATCTAAGTGTTATAGGACCTTACTATTGTGTTTGGGTTCGAGGGTAAACTCTCTTGGAGTTTACGGTTTTGTGGGCATCAACAAATGAGTTTACGGTCGTAAACTCATGAGTTTACAGCTGTAATCTCATACACCTTTGACCATTTGATGTTTTGAATCATTACATGTCCCTTATAAGTATTACTACTTGATGGTTAAGTCCTTGGAAGAGATTAGGGCACCATTTCCCTCCTTTGAGGAGTTCACGGCCCTAAGACCATTTCCCTTTGGGTTTGTGGCTGTAAACCCTTATGGACCAAGGTATTTTTTTGCTCTCAAGTCCCATACACATTAAGGTATGAGTCTAGACTAGTTTCACAAGGAAAGGAAGGGACTAGGGCACACTTTTGGCCTTTAAATAATGGTTTACGCTCCAAGGTGTTCTTGGGCCGTAAGCTCTTTGATCTTGGTGTTTCCTCGTGATTTCTTGATGTATAGACGTATAATAAGCTATATGATACTCTAAGATGGAAGCAATTGCGATTTGGGATGAAAGACTGAAGATCCTTGGGAGAGAATCGGGTTTTTCTCTAGTTGAAAATGGAACAAATTACTAAAAATGGCTAAGGGCCATATATATACCCCATGGGGTTTACGACCGCAAACTCCATGTTTGGGTTGTAAACTCCAATTTCTTGGAGTTATGGAATGTTATTGTTGCTAAATAAACCCTAGGGCATCCTCTCTCCTGGTATCTCCTAAAATGTTAATCATAGAATACTCAAAGTTATTCCAAAAAGTATGAAAACTAACAGTAACTGTTCTGACTTTTGTTGATTTGATATGTTGTACAGAAAGGAAATTCCGGGTTGTCACATCAACAAATTCCCTTGTTTATTCACATGCCCATGGTGAAATGACTCAAGTCATTTCATATTCTGTTTGATATTACAAAATATGTTATACTTGAATAAACATTAAAAAACTATGTTATAACTAAATAAACATTATTGTATCTTACGTTCTTAAAACAAGCACTACCGTAGCTGCACATCCCTCAACGATTCTTAACTACTTGCTTCTTCTGACATTCTTTGTTTTCACTGGATCAGTTTTGTATGCTTATCTGTTAAGAAGTGGTCATTAGTATCACTCCAATGTTGCAGATCCATACAATCGGGGGTTCAAGCCCTTGAGGCCTCCACGTCCCCTTCAAATCAGTAATACGTGTTTTTGCAATATGTTTGCAACCTCTATATCGCACACATATTCGATTGTTCATTGACGCCCAAAAAACTAAAGCCATGGGATAATTTGAAATCGCTCCAAAGTCAAACCATGTCTACAAAAAATAGAGAAGTTAAAAATAAATCAGAATTAAGCATATTAAATATAACTTTATAAATAATTACTGGAAGATACTGGAACATGCCATCCATTTCGGCTTTAGGAACTTCTTTCCATGTGTTCTTATCAAAAGCAATGTCGCGCCACATATAGTTCATAGCCTCCCGAATGAAGCGTTAGTACACTTCCACAATCGGCATGTAAGTATTTCTACCAAATACTATCTTTAGAGGTCGTTTTCCGTTAGATTGAAATCACTTGTACATTTTTATGTTTACTGACATGCCTCTTCATTAACGGGGCACCGATGCATAAAAAAGTATTAGTCAAGATAGTTTTTTATATACATACAATATGAAATAAAAAGAATTAGAATAAATCTTAATTGCCATCGATAAGGTGATCACCAAAACCTCCACGGAAGGTATGTGGTGGCTCATCACAACCGTCACCTTAATAGCCCATAACAATATAAAAAATGACATCCTGAAAAATTATAACACAATATAAATATAGATACATACAATATGATATGATTACAAAAAATACAAACCTTACTTTACTAGTCAAATGTAAAGATTTTTTTAATCATTCTCGCCATCAGACAGTTTAGTGTCTGATGACACATCACTATCATAATCGAAATCATCGTCATCATAATCAGTCTCGCGGTCAGACACATTATTGACAATACATATTGGCGGACTAACTTCAATATCATCTTCAACTGATTGTGAATTTTGTAAGTACTTGCTAAATTCGATTAAAAGAGTTAAATTAGAAGAAGCATTACTAAGAACGACATTGGCTGAATCATTGTCAACATTTTCAATGGGATCATGGTCGACATCGTTCAACGATAGATCCCAAATTCTTCTATGATTAACATTTTGAACAACCCATTGTTGGTCGTTATTTTCATTACTTCGAGAAAGTTCTCGGATGTAAAACACTTGATTTGCCTACGAAGCAAATATGAGCTGATCTTCGTTGCTCAATTCGCGTTATGATTTAATACTGGTGAAGTTATTATCATATTTGACTCCTACAGTATCGAAAAACATGCAGCGAAAAAATACAGTGGAATAAGTACGAGGATAATGCAACTCGATAATCTCTTCTAGATGACTATAATATATCTTAGTATTCTCTTCTTGATCAGTTAAAACCCCCAAGTTTTGTGTTGATTATTGGTCATCACACATAAGTACCATAAACCTAACACCATTCACTATGCAAGCGGTGTAATTACAAGCATTCGCATGCACACCAATTGAAGAGACAATAACACCTTGTTAAACTATGGTAATTTTGTTTTTGAATATCATAGACGGTGTGAAGAGACCTTTTAAGGAATTTGGTTTTTTCATCACTTTCAAGATGTAATGATTTGAATTCACTACATTGATTCAAAAAGATATAGATTTAGTAAAAAGAGAGAAGTTAAAAAACAGACAATGAATTAAAAAATAAGAACACTTACACAAATTACTTTCTGACTTCGTCACAACTATCAAGTACAAACCATTGTAGATATTTTCTCTCCTTTATACCTAGCCTTTTCATTTTCATTGTGCTAGTCGGTCAACATTTAGAGTGAAACACCCATAACTTTGTTTCTTCTATGACAACATCCTCGTTTCTTTCGAGGTGATTGAATCGGGTCTCTACATCTTTAAGGTGCATCAAACAAAATGATAATGCCTCTTTAGTGACATAACCTCAACTATAGAACCTTCCGGCTCGCCTTGTTTCTGAAATATTTTTTAGTTTTTTCATATACCTTTCGAAGGGATAAATCCATCTTATACATGTCGGTCCTCCGAAAATAGCTTCATTAGGTAAATGCAAAACTAAATAAACCATAATATCAAAAAACACAAGAGAAAAAGATCACTTCTAATCTGTATAATATTTAAATAATGGCTACTTTCGCTTCTTTCATATCCTTCACCGATAGTCTTCTCAAGAAAAGTTGCTTAAAAATGTAAAAAGTTCTACTATCGGTGTATAAGTACCTTTAGGGAAAATCCCTTTAACTCTAATGGGTAACAAATGTTGCATAAGATATGAGTCTGAATAGACTCGCCGAGTCGATGAGCCGACTCGACGGGTCGGTTAAGGTTGTCCCGATAAGCTGGACTGTGCAATAGCTCGGTGAGTTAGGGGTTAACTCGACGAGTTAGACCTTCACGAGACTTCTGAGAAACGAGTAGACTCGACGAGTCACATGAGTGCACTCGACGAGTCAGGTTAAACTTGGACTGTTGACTCGAGTTTGACTTTTGTTGACTTTAGGGTTTGGTCAACATGAGTAATGGAGACCATGGAAGGGTAAAATGGTCCTATTCCTATTCCAAGAGTTAAAGAGAAAGAGAAAACAACCTTTGGAGTATCTCAGTATGAGTAGAGTATTAATTAGAGATAATTATCCTATGTGTTAAGCGGAGGCTGGTTTAAAGATTTCTGAGTACAACACTTTTACTTGCTAGCTTACAAGGTGAGTCTTCTCACTATACTTACCAAGAGTGGTATCCTTGTGTGTCCGAGATGTTGATTGTGCTTACATGTTTATCTTAATATTCTGCATTATGTCTTTCTGATTAATGCTGAGTGTTATTATTATGAGCTTATTGAGTTGAGGCCGGAGGGTCCCACTGAGACACATTGACTAGAGGGTCTTATTTGAGTTATAGCCTAGAGTGGCTAAGGAGCCGTGTGTGGTATTTTGGAGAACGCACTAAGCTTCGTGCTTACCGTTTTATGTGTTATGCGTTTCAAGTACTTCTCAGGATCACGGGAAGGCGCCGGCTTGATTGTACACACATCAAAGTTTGAGTTATGATTAAGAGGATCCTGAAGTTTTGATATATATATATATATATATATATATATATATATATATATATATATATATATATATATATATATATATATATATATATACAATTTTTTGATATGAGATTTGATGACTTGACAATGTGACATTTTTGTGATTTTATTATTGCGAAAAATGTGTTATTAAATTGAAAAATCTGGTTTGAAAATTTACGTATTTACAATTCAACATTTAAATATCGCACCATTAGTAAAGTAACTTATACAATAATAAAAAATTAATATTCTATGATGCAAGTGAAACATATATATAAAAGGAAGGGTTAGATAGTTGAAAGTCTAAAAAAATTCAAATCCCGCACATCTCATGTAAATTGTAAAAGTCAAAAGTGAATACTTTTTTAATACTATAAAAATGAAAGAAAATAGTTAACCATTACCTAAAGATTATCTGTAAATGAGAACATAATTTACCCAGATATAAATGAGAAGATTATTTACTACTTGATTTCTCATCAAACTTTTTTTCCTTTAAATCAAACACTTTTCCCACTTTAACCCCCCCCCCCCCCCCCCTCTCAAATCGACCTTGCTTAAGTATTCATCATTTCGTTTGTATTTATTTTAAAATTTTACTTTAAAAAATAGTTAATATTTACACCTAGATACTTAACTTTTTTTTTAAATGTTTAATATTTATATCATCATATATAATTTTTTTTAATGAACCCATGTAGTACGGATGTCTTACAACTAGTTTTTTCAACAAAACAAACCACTACACCCATTTTTCATATATAGGTGTGTGAAAAAAAAAACCGAAACCAAACCAAAAAAACTGATCCATTTGAAAAACCGATGGTTTGGTTTTTGTTTTTAGAAAAATTGATTTTGTGGTTCACTTTGGTTTTTTTGAAACCGGAAAAAAAAACGAACCAAACCAAAATATACAAAATGACATCGTTCTACATATAAATATCACATCATTAGTAAAGTAATTTATAAAATAATAAAAATTAATATTTGATGTTGCATGTGAAGCACATATATGATAGGAAGTGTTAGATGATTAAAACACTAAAAAAATCAAATCCTACACATCTCATATCAAGAGTGTGAGTATTTTTCTATACTAAAAAATAAAAAAATAGTTAATTAGTCATCACATAACAATTATTTGTAAATGAGAAGATAATTTACACATATAAATAATTCACACAATCTTTTTTTTTTATAGTAATCTTCATTTTATTTAAATGGTTGACACATATTTGTATTTGAGTATATATTAAATAATTATGAACTTTTAAAATCTAATGAGCATAATCTAATAATTTGTTAATGAAAAATCTAAGAATAAGAATTAACTGAATAACCAAAAAAACCCAAAAAACAAATAAAACCAAAAGCGAAAAAAAACCAACCGATTGTTTATCAAAATTAAAAAACCAAACACTTTTGTAGGGTTTTGGTTTTAACTAACAACAAACCAAATCATATTTACCCCTAATTTTTCTTATCAATTATATACACTTTATTAATATTTAAGTTAATAATCAAAATTTAAAAACAACGAAACATCAAATATTAATCGAAATTCTTTTTAGAAATTAATAATTAACATTTAAAATTATTTTTACACATAAAAAGTGTTTACAATTAAAAACGTGTTTCGTGATCGATGCACAAAGATTCATATACAATATGTATCTTATCGACTTATTCTTCTCAAACAGAATATCGCCTCAATTCTTTTATATACTCTATTTATTTAAATTTAAATGTTAACCTTCAGAATCCTTGTAGATTTCAAATATAACTTTCCTTTTCGTAGTTCTTGACTCGACGTACTACTCGTCCCTACAACCGTTCCCTATAAATACAAATCCTAACACAACCTTTTCAAAACACCATTAATCGTCAAAATCTTTCCGGATTGCAAATATTCATCAGAGAAAAATTCAAGGACAAAAGATGACAGGTTTCAAGTTCAATTTGGCATTGATGATGGCGCTCATGCTTGCATCTGTGCAGTTTCAAGGCACGGCGGCTCAAACTACCCATGTGGTCGGCAACGCCTTGGGCTGGAATATTCCTCCCAACGGACCTTCTGCTTACACCACCTGGGCATCAACTCAGACCTTCAGAGTCGGCAATGTTCTTCTCTTTAACTTCAGAGTCGGCAACGCCGTGGAGACGACAATTTCAGACCCTATGGAGACGACAAGTCGTCGGCATAGGGTATCGCGACGACAAGTCGTTGGAAAAAACTCGTCGGCATAGGCGTGTCGGCATAGGTCTGTTAGGTCGTCGGCATAGATGTTGTCGGTATAGCTCGCTCTATTGCGACGACATGTCGTCGGAACAGATTTAGTCAACAACATTTTCGGGGAAAAAAAAATAAAGTTTTACGACGCCGTGTTGTCGCTATAGGGTTTTATCAGTTAACTGTTATGGATCTATAGCGACGACTAGTCGTCGGGATAGCTACTGGTTGGTTTTTTTTAGCTTTACAGGTTTTGTACATTACCATTCCTGCATTTTTAACAAATCCAAAAAATATTGCAGCATATATCAATTGAAATACATTAACTAGGTACCATTGCTCAAATTCAAAACATCAAATTCAAGTTTAATATTACAATAAGTAGTTAACTAACATTGTTCATAATAATAAAAAAACATCAATCATCATTATCATAATCGTCTTCTTCTTCTTCTTCTTCTTCTTCTTCTTCTTCTTCTTCTCCTTCTTCTTCCATCCTTTCGGCAAATTGTTGAGAGCTACTTGCTTGTGTGTTATAGTTGAATAGAAAGTTAGGGAAATGGTGGTGGTTGAAAGTTCAGAATGCAAGCCGCCAATGATGCATTATATTGTTGCAAATATTCTTGCATTTGTTGTGCATCGAATTGGAATTGAGATTGGGGTTGAGCTTGAGATGATTTGGAAGTGGAAGGTCGTTCATTTGGAATTAAACCGAAGTTGGCGGTTGGTCTCCTACCCACCCCGCGAGCATGTCCACGTCTCGTCCCAAGGGCACGTTCTAAACATTCTTCCTCGTTTACTTCTCCTCCTTCCCCAACCTTGTTTTGCATTTTCTCATATTCATTTTGAATTTTCTCCTAAAATAAAGAAAACAATTAACATACGTTAATTAAAACAAACAACTAAACTTAAACATTCAAAAAATAATAATATTCCTTAAACAAGAAACTATAATTAATAATAATATATTTAAACAACATATTTATTTCGTTTATCACTTACCCAGTCTTCTTCTGCTCGACTTGTACACCAACCCGAGCCTTCTTTGTAGCGCATTTTTCTCCAACCCTCAATATGTTGCGGCTTGATTCCCATTTGTTCCTATAATAAGTGAAAAAATAATAAATATATTTGTACAAATGTTAATAACAATTTTAAATAATACTAATGTATTTTATTACCTCTAAATAATGCCGTTGATCATAGGGTCTACATCCGTGAGCACTTGTGTGTGGAAGTTTCGACCTAGTAACTTTATTTTTTTCCGACGTGCGTCTGTATTCCTCGGTCAAAAACAACAAATTAATCATATCGTTCCAAGCTTGGGCGGCCCAATCATTCGGTGGGTGTCTTCTTGCCCTTTCCACATTACAATATCCACCAACTCCTTCAAAATGTCTTTTTATTTGATACTTACGCTCTCGATAAGCTCTTTGCATATCTGCTTGGATACCCACTCGAAGGGGTTCCGACAAGTTTGTGCCCCGATACCTATTAATATCAAAATAAGTCTGCAAAAGGAAAAACATATTTGATTAGTAAAAAAATATTTAATAAGTGTAAAATTCAATACATATAAAATATATTGTATATATACCTCTAGCTCGGCATATAAATCAACTTTGTACTTGGTAGGAACACGACGCCAAGTATGATAATGCAACGGTACCTTTGATCCCACCAGATTTGAGATCAGTCTGACAAATATTTGCCCCTTGTCCCCTATAAATCGATACGTCCGCCCGGAGATATCAATTCTCAAATCCAAAGGCCTACATTTGTTTTTTTCATGCTCCTCGTACAAATTTAAGTTTCTCCCTTTGCCACGCATATTCACATTCACATTCTTCGCTTGTGCTATATTTACATATACAATTGGAAATTTAGAAATTTAAAACTTTAATATATATAATAATTAGAAATTCCATATAACTTACACGATTGACAACCCGATGGTACACCGCATGCAATCCCGTGTGGAGGTCTATCCCCACCGTCTCCTCCGTATCCCCTCGCGACTTATGCCATCTATTTAACAAATATTATAAACATTCAGAAAATATAATAAAACTAAAAATAAGCAACATTTCAAAATTTAACAAATATTATAAGCAATCACGACATATAATAACAATAACATATCGTCAATCAGATTCATCACTAGAACAATATACATGTACAACATCATTATCACTGTCATAGTTTTCATTATTTATTTCTTCATCTGAAGAGTACGTATCATCATCGTCATTTTCATCGTTAATGAAATCGTCATCATTTATATTAGGAGCAAAATTCCTCTTAGCAACCACACTTGATTCACCAACTTCACCTAAAGTCGTCTGCATAGGTAAGGTGCCTAAGTCGACAACCAAGGTAAAATCAGTTGATTGAGTGTTGTTCACAACATCTATCTTATTGACAACACCGATACTTGGATGATTCCAAAGTTTTCAATGATGAAATTCTTCCACAACTCTCCAATTATTGTTTTGAGTGGGATCTTGGAGATAAAATACTTGTTTAACTTGTGTGGCAAAGATGTATTGTTGATCATCAAACCACGTTTTACCGACATACCATTCATGACTGGTATCGATAAGAATCATATTATTTATAGTCTTTAAACGTCCATTACGTAATGAGGCATTGAACCTTTTACCACGAAAGAGTACAACTGATTTATCATATAAATAATGCAACTCTATGATCTCCTCTAATTGACCATAGAATGGCGTACCTTCTTCTCCGAATGTAACAACACCACTATTTTGAGTAGTGCGTCGGAGATCACGACTATTCACGACGAATCGGACACCATTTACTATGCATGCAGTGTACGAATATGCACACAACGGACCATATGCCAACGCCTTTAGTTCGTCAGTACAGTCCGTAGGCACATCTTTTTAGAGACAATAAATCTGTAAGGAAATATAAGATTGTATGTTTAAGTAATAACTTAGTTTTACATTATAAATATATAACATACTTACCTTTTCTTTGAACCATGAACGAAATTCCTTTTTGAAATCACTTTCAGGCAATTCTAATTTGAATTCACTGAATATGGGACAAAATAATTAGAATAGTTAAAACACTATCGAAAAGGTAGTTAATAGATTAGAAACTTACAATTTGTAGTTTCTCATCTCATCCTCATCGCAATTGTTTAGTACAAACCAATGCAATGATTTTTTTGGCCTCGTTGCAAAGTTCAGCGATTTTATTAGCCGACATTGTTCAACATTGAGATGAGAAGACATAAAATTGCCTTTTTGGAAGGCCAGGATCATCATTTCTATTAGCACGGTTGAATTTAGTTTGCATACCATTAAGATACATAGAGCAAAATGTCAAAGCTTCGTCTGCAACATAACCCTCTACTATTGAACCTTCTGGTTTGGCTTTGTTTCTGACATAATTTTTAAGTTTTTTCATATATATTTCAAAAGGATACATCCATCTCATGTGTACAGGCCCTCTAAGAACGGCTTCATCAGGTAAATGAAGAATAAGATGAATCATTATGTCGAAAAATGCTGGAGGATATATCAACTCAAGATTGCATAAGATACTCACCACTTCTGTTCTGGCATTTCTCATGTCATTAACATCCAATGACCGTGCACAAATTTTTTTAAGGAATGTACACAGGTCAATGATTGTTCTTTAAACATTTGGTGGGAGACATGCTCGAACCCGATAGGTAGCAATCGTTGCATTAGGACGTGATGATCGTGACACTTCATCCCAACCAAAATTGATTCAGTATCATTAACCTTCTTCTTAAAGTTAGATCCAAAACCATCAGGTAGTCTCACTCCTTTAATGAATTGATAGAAACGTTGTCGATCAATTGGTTTGAAAGAGTAAGAAGCATGTGGGAGTATTTCCTTCTTCTTGTTTTCTTCCTTGTTGTGTTTCTTCATCTTCTTGACTTTCTCTTTTGGCCATTGATCTGGTCTAATGCCCATATTTTTCAAGTCAATTCTTGCTTCTTTTTTATCTCTGCTTTTATCGTTCATTAGTGCAGTATTCAACACACTCTCATTCACATTCTTTGAAATGTGCATAACATCGAAATTGTGTTTTAGGTTGAGGGAAGACCAATACTCAAGCTCAAAGAAGATACTTCGTTTTGCCCAATTTAACTCTCTTTTTTTCTTTGATCGTCGCGCTTTCTTTTTTTGCCCCCATAATCAGGATGTTTCCCTGGAATTCGATCAGAGAAAAAATTTACTTGCTTTAATATAGTTGCATTACTGAATCTTCTAGGTAGCGGTCTTGTCTTAGGTTGACCATCAAACAATAGACTCTCCCTCCAACTATGGTTTATATTCAAGAATCGTCTGTAACCAACATAAGACATCTTGTTGGTCACATAAATGGAAGATGTGTCTTCGTTACAACTAGGGCATGCTAAATAACCTTGACCACTCCATCCAGACAGACTATTACGTGCTGGGAAATCATTGATAGTCCATAAAAACATCGCACACATATTGAATACAGTGTTGGTGTATGCATCTCTCATTTGGACTCCTTCGACCCACAACATTTTCAACTCATCTACCAAAGGCCTCAAGTAAACATCAATGTCCTTTGTGGGTGATCTAGGACTAGGAATCAGCAAAGTTAGCATGAAAGAAGACTCCTTCATAAATATCCATGGTGGTGTATTGTAGGTAGTCAATATAACCGGCCAAATATTATAATTGTTATTAAAGTTGTCGAATGGATTAAAGCCATCAGCAGCTAAACCTAGACGAACATTTCTAGGTTCTTTGGAAAACTCTGGATATCTCTTATCAAATTCTTGCCATGAATTCCCATCTACTGGATGATACATCATACCATTCGTTGATCTTCCAGTATTATGCCAAATCATATCTTTAGCTGTGAATCTGGAACTATACATCCGTCGAAGTCTTGCAGTCAAAGGAAAGTACCGCAACACTTTTTGTGGTACTCGCTTCCCCTTTGTGGTTGTGTCCACCCATCTACCCTCGTTACAAATCAGATAATTCTGCATGGAATCATTCTCCTTCCAAAACAAAGCACAATCATATTTGCAAGCATGGATGGACTCATATCCTAACCCTATCTTTCTCAACTTTTTCTTAGCTTCATAGTGTGAAGTTGGAATCTTGCTCTTCGGGAAAGCAAATCTTAGGAACTCTAAAAGTTGGTCAAATGAACTATTTGTCCATTTATTGATCACTTTAATATGCAACAACTTTGCCAAAAAGTTTAAATAAGACATCTCACAATCAGGGTGTAACTTGGTATTGAGCTCCTCAAATAAAGCATCAAATTTTGGGTCCATGCCTCGTCCTTCATCATCTGTATTTTCTTCATTTGTATTTTGTTCCGCCATAACATCATCAATTACATCAAACATCTCATTATTTGTTGGAATGTTTATTGGAGTCGAATTGTAGCCCAAATCCGAAACAGAATGCTTCTCACCATGATAAATCCATATAGTATACGATTTTAGAAACCCACGGTCATGTATATGGGCATAAACCATACTCAACAAATGTCGATACATATTCACACACTTTACGCATGGACAATGCACTTTGTCTTCAGAGTCAACATGTTTCCTAGCAATCTCCATAAAGTTTTTAAGACCTTCCAAGAATTTTGGGGACGTTCGGTGTTCCCGAATCCAACTCTTATCGATCGTCATTACTGTTTAATTATAAAAAATTAGATTGTATACATAGTTACAATAAATGTACTTTTATTAGTTTAAATATTTTTATATTTTGTTTACTCTCAATAAACATACTTTTATTAGTTTAAATATTTTTATATTTTCTTTTATGTTGCTATTAGTAACGTTTGTTCTTAATGAAAAAACTTTATTAGTTTAAATCTTTTTATATTTTCATGAATCCAACTCTTATGGACTGTCATTACTATTTCTTTATTAAAAATAACATTGTTGTATACATAGTTAAATTGTATGAATTTTTGTTTGAGAAAAAAAAAACAGACGGAATAGATATTGACAAGTATATAAAGAAATATATACCCTGGAAGTCGGAATCGAATGGAATTGATAGAGTAATCATAAGGGTAGACTTCTAAATACATTTTATAGCAATGTACTATTATTAGTTTGTTTAAAACATTCTATTTTTCACTTCTCTTTCATATTTATATTATATATACATTTTATCTTTTTCAATTACAGCATTGTACTTTTAATATTTTTTTATACCACCATAAACAAGATAAAAAATACTTTTAATATTACTTTTAATAACAACGTAATTTTATTATTTTGTTTTATGTTACAACTTTCAAATAGAATTTAAAATAAAATACTTTAATTAACAAGATAAAAAAAAGTATGTTGGTATTAATAACTTTTATAGTTTAAATATTTTTAACTTAATAAACATATTTTATTAGTTTTATATTATTATTTTTTTTGGTTTTTTTTATCTTGTATATTAACATTAAAGTTTATTAGTTTGTTTAAAACATTAAGATGGTTCAAACATATATGGTCGAAAGACCAATCACAGATAATACTAAAATTAAAAATACTTTTAATATTACTTTTAATAGCTCCATAAACAAGATAAAAAAATACTTTTAATATATATATTTTTTTATAGCACCATAAACAAGATAAAAAATACTTTTAATATTACTTTTAATAACAACGTAATTTTATTATATTGTTTTATGTTATAACTTTCAAACAGAAATGAAAATAAAATACTTTTAGTAAAAAGATTAAAAAAATACGTTGTTATTAATAACTAAACAAATTAAACACAATTCATACATATTTTACATTTTATACATAAACTTTTTTACCAATCTAAACAAAGATCACAATCATACAAAATTTCATACCAACCTAAACAATTTCAATTTCATATACCAACCTAAAAAACATCAATTTCATACAATTTCATATACCAACCTAAACAATATCAATTTCATACAATTTCATATGCCAACATAAACAATATCAATTTCATACAATGTCATATACCAACCTAAACAATATCAATTTCATACAATTAGTTTGTTTAAAGTATAAGTCTAAATAAACAACAACACAATCACATATATATATATATATATATATATATATATATATATATATATATATATATATATATATATATATATATATATATATATATATATATATATATATATATAACAAACAATACAATTAGAAAAAAAAATCAAACAACAACACATATATATACAACAAACAACAATCACATATATATATATATACAAACACAATCACACACACACATATATATATATATATATATATATATATATATATATATATCCCACAATCACATATATATATACAAACAACAAACAATTTCAACACAATTCAATTTCAATTTCAATAAAAGTTAGAGAAAAAAAAAAACTAACCTTGTGATGTTCCGTTTTTTTGGCTAGTCAAAGAAGAAAGTAATACTCCGGTGGTGGCTGGTGGTGGCCACAAGCGGCAACACTAGACGGTGGAAGGGTGATGCAGTGACTAGATCGGTGCAGCTTCACCACCGGTTCCTAAACACCAAAAAACCCCAAATTAGGGGTAAAAATCAATACAAAAACACAATAAAAAACAAATTAGGGGTACAAATAACCTTGGATTGGCTTAATCGCCGGATATTTTCGTTGGGTAGCCGATTTCGTGCTTAGGAGGAAAGAATGGAGAAAGAAAAGTAGTTGTGTGCAAATGAAAGAAAGTTGCGTACCTATTTTAGGGTATACCCCTATGCCGATGACATATCGTCGATATAGGGTCGACATAAACGACGACGTCTCAATTATTACTGAAATAAAAAAATATATATAAATTAAAAACCCTGTGCCGACAACTTGTCGTCGGCATAGGATATCTCAAAACTACGTCGTTCACATTTTCTGGCACTTGGAATAAAAATAAATGGAAAATAGTTTTTTTTACCTATATCGACGACACGTCGTCGGTATAGATTTTCAACTTACCGCCAACATTTTCGTCGTTCGCGCCAAAGGGAGCCAGACCTATGGCGACGACTTGTCGCCGGCACACATGTAGTGGTCAAAGGAAATTGGTTAAAAGTTTCAAAAGCTATGGCGACAACTTGTCGTCGGCATAGGGCACCTGTACCGACGACGTTTGTCGTCAGGATAGCCGTCGTCGCCTCAGTTGAATATTCTTGTAGTGAAGGAAATGAGCAATTAGCGGCGACAAAAGTCGCCGGTAAAGGGTCGAGAAGTCGCTGCTAAAGCTAATAGCGGCGACACGTCGTCGGTAAAGAGTCGCCGCTACTGCTTCGTTGCTATTGATCAGATTATCGCCGCTAAAAACAAATGTCGCCGCTAATAAAGAGTATCAAATACACATACTTTCATATACATATACCACATATACACCAAATACATATACATTCACATATATAGATAATAACATCCCACTTATAATAATTTTTAATTACATTTGTAGTTGAGCAACGTGCACATAGGAAAGTTCGAGGCAAAGCCAAAAATATAAAGCTTGAAAAAGCAATCTTATGGAATCAGGGCAAACTGATTAGCATGGAATATGCTAGGGATATAACATTTGATCCCGTAGGAGAGCCAAAAGACATGTTTTCACGAGAATTTGGAAAAACAATGTGGCAAATGGTCCCTTTTGATAAATGGACTTGGAAAAGTTTCCCCTACAATAAAGGACATACGTATTACAACATTTAGGGGTAATTATTTATTTAAAAAAAAATCATATGCATAACTATAACCGGTTTTTACTTAGTTAACTTTTTTTTTTCTGTAGACAAAGTTTGATTTGGATTAGATGTACCAAGATGTACAAGCTAATATGTTGACAAAGCCTTTTCAAGCAAATTTGTTAAAAGGTTATCGAGAACGTAAAGCTGACGCAAAAGAATACTTTATGTTACTCGAATGGTATGAAGATATCCCGAGAGCATTAGCCAACCCTCCAAAGGGTATGGAAGTTGATAACTAGAAGAAAGCAGTTGAGTATTTTCAAATAGACGAATACAAAATTGCTTAAGAAAGGAACAAGAAAGTCCGTGAAAAGCAAACAAATGCGAATTGTGGGGGGTCGATCTCGTATAGTAGTACTTGCTATAAGAAGGTAACGTACATATAATTATTTATTAAAAATATAATCTTATTTTAAAAGTTAAACAGAATTTTAAGAGAATGGAAACGTTTCGCAAAGCTCATACCGATAAGATGGTGCATTTGTTACCGCTGAGACGGAACAACAATATGTAAGTATTTAATTATAATTTTATCATATAATTAAATGTTTATTTATACTTAATTATTACTCACTTTTGGGAGTTACAGAATTGGTTAGTCGAAGAGCTCTTAGAACAAACCCAAGGTGAAAGTGAGTTAACACCCGCTCAAGAAAGAGTTGCTTTTGGAAAGTATTAGGAGAGCGACGTGGCCATATCAGAGGCATTGGCCGTAAACCTTCTGGTCTCCGGCCGATTTCACATCCATCGTAACCATCACCACAACCATCACAGGTAAAACAATCTACTTTGGTTTTTTGTGGTGATTATTTGCAAAAAGCTTTGATAATTAGGATTTTGTCCCAAGTGCAACAAATAGCAACGTAGTTTGGTTTTAGTCTTAGTTTAAAAATAGAAATCTACTTTTGCATCATAAAATGCATGTTAATTTGGTAATTTTAGTTTTGTGGTGATTATTTTCTAAAAGAATCGGTAAATGGGTTTGTGTCCCAAGTGCAAGAAATAGCAATGCACTTTGGTTTTTTTTTATCTTAGTTTAAAAATAGAAGTCTACTTTGGCATCATAAAATGCATGTTGATTTGGTAATTTTGGTTTTGTGGTGGTTATTTGCTAAAAACTTTGGTAATTAGGTTTTTGTCCCAAGTGCAAAAAATAACAACGTACTTTGGATTTTTGTCTTAGTTTAAAATTAGCAATCTACTTTAGCATCATAAAATGCATGTTGATTTGGTAATTTTCGTTTGTGGTGATTATTTGCTAAAAACTTTGATAATTGGGTTTTTGTCCCAAGTGCAAGAAATAGCAATGTACTTTGGCTTTTTGTCTTAATTTAAAATTAACAATGTACTTTGATAGTTTTTGTTTATGTTTGATAATTTAACTTATAAGTTTATAATGTTGTCATTAGTTATGTAGTTGGAAAATCTTCGTGCAATGCTCAGCGACCCGGCATGTAGGGATGAACTTTATTCGTTTTTTCAATCCCAAAATAACCGAGGAAACGATGGAAATGAAAATGATGGTATGTAGAGATGAGTTTTATTTGCATATTACACTTGTCACGCTTTGCTACTTTTTAGATTGTAATATTTTTGATTGTTTTCTGTAATTACCGGCGACATTATTACGTTTTATATTTAATCGGATGTTATGTAATTACCGGGAGACACTATTACCGGCGATATTATTACTTTTTATATTTAATCGGATGTGCGTGTGATTAACGACGACAATATTACTTTTGATATTTAATCGGATGTTTGTTTTGTAATTAGCGCCGACACTATTATTTTTTATATTTAATCGAATGTTGTTATGTAATTACCGGCGACATTATTACCGACAACCAAAATCATTGAATAAAAAAAATTAAAAAACGAAAATAGTTATTAGCGACGACACTATTACTAGTGACAACATCATTACCAGCGACGACACTCTTTACCGACAACAACCTCATTAGCGGCTACAATTCTCATTAGCGGCGACAATTTGATCAATAGCGACAAAGCAGTAACAACAATTTATTAGCGGCGACGTATCGCCGTTATTACATTTACCGGTGACTTTTGTCGCCGCTATTTATCTTTTTCCTTGTAGTGAGTTTTTTTAAAATTTCCCAATACACCCATTAATTTATTATAAAAACACATACTCTTACTTGCCTTTTTATGTAATTTTATATATTTCAACAAGCTTTTCAGTTATTTTTACGAAACGTTATTTTTTATCAGCTAACATTTCGAGTATCAACTAACTTTTTATTTAACAACTAGCTTTTCAGCTATCAGTTAGCTTTTTAGGTGGTCCGCCAAACATAATCTTACCTCCCTTTCAATAAGGAAATAAAAGGAAAAAAAAAAAAAACAAAACAAAAGGTTGGCGTGAAAAGGTTGTATAAAGTTAAAATCTTTACATAAACAAAACTCATGAAGTGTACCATTATGTGTTTGTTACCTTAAAATAATTCAAATTGAATTTGGATCACCTATTTGGTGGAATCTTGTTTTTTTTAAAGAAACCCAAAGGAAGGTGGTAGATTTAAATTAATTAGCCGTCTTGTTTTTTGTTTATGTTTGTTAGTTAGGATTAATATTTCAATCTTTGTTTGGATTTTGATTAGAATTGGTTAAATTTTGAATGGAATTTGATTAATTGAAGTCTCGAACTCTTTTTCTTTACGTCTTGGACTCCTCGATAGCATTTACTCAACATTTTGGAAATGCTCGTGAATATTGGCGTTTAAGATTTTAAAAATCTTAAATAATTTTAGACTTTTGGTGTTTCTGAGCTTGGTTGATAGGTTCATTTGAGAAGTAAATATTTGTATTTGTGCACAAGATCTAGTAGGGGGTCGAAGGCGGCAACGGCTAGGGTTTAGACTTGTTCCCTCCTCGTCGCCGTTCTCAGTGTAGATCTATCCAACCATCGTGTTTCTCCTTGTCGCCACCATCTCTGAAACGAATTTGTAACAAGTTAGGGTTTGTAATGGTGGCGAGCTGAAACCCTAGTAATGGCGGCGCTGGACTCAACCTAATCCACTGAGGTGTGGCGACGACCACCTTTTTACGAACCCTTCTCCGATCTTACACCAATGAAGGTTTGGCGCTGAACTTGACTGCTATCCTTCTAGTTTTTTGAAACCCTAGCTATTCAGATCTGTTGTGGTGTTTAGTGTGTATGTGTGTTTAATCTCTCGTTGGTCTTATTCGAGTTTGTGTGTGTGTTTAATATGTATGTGTGTGTGTTTGTGTTGTATCTGTTGAAAAATCGTTGGATGTTTGTGTGGATTTGTGTTTGCTCATCTGATTTCATTTTTATGTGTGTGTGTTCATCTGATCTGATTTTGTGTGTGTGTTCATCTGATTTCATTTAGGTGGAGATAGATATGGCAAATTGTGGCTGTGGCGGATGGTGGTCAAACAATGGTGGTGGAGGACGACGGTCGAATGGTCGTGGTGGCGGAAGATATTCTTCAACATTCTTGAGGAAGAAGAAGAAGATGGGTGAGACAGAGAGGGAGAGAGAGAGAGAGAGAGAGAGTATTTTCTTTTTTCTTTTATTTTTAATTCTATTTAATTGTTGTAATAAAATAAAATTAATATATTAAATAATCAGGGGCAAAATCGTCCTTATAAAAAAGTTCAAACAAAATCGGACCAAATTCTTAACAAAATGAAAAGTTTGGATCTCTGGTACTAATCAAAACATTTTTGGACAAAAGTGATAATTTTAAGCTAACCACAGGGACCATTTGTGTAGTTTTGTCTTTAGAGACACGAACACACATACTACTAGTTGTTGGTCGAAGACACGTTGTCTGGGGTTTCTAATGTGAACGTTGACAATTTTTTGTGTTATCCAGTGAGCAAATTCTTGTTGTCTGGGGTTTCTAATGTGAACGCTGACAAAGTTTTGTGTTATCCAGTGAGCAAATTCTTTTCCAACAGAGAAAGAGGTTAATGATTTGTAATCGACGTTGTGTATTTCTGAAAGATGGAGATCGTAAATTGGATGTTAGATTAGTTTATTTACTTTTTTATAGAAATTTTGTTTTCTAAAATTTAGTAACCTAATTTTATTTGAATTGTTATTGATTTTGTTCAGCAATCTTATGGTTTTGTCAGATATTTATTTAATTGTATAGTTGCATAATTTACCAAATAAAACTGATTTGCTTGTTATTTGGAGTGAGTGCTTAACAAATAACTTTTTACATTACATATATAAATACATATAATTACGTGGGGGGCAAGATGCCATTACATTATATATATATATATATATATATATATATATATATATATATATATATATATATATATATATATATATATATATATATATATAGACAAATATCGTCTCATATACATTTTTCTAAATATTAGCCTCAAAATCCTTCTAGATTTCAAATAGGACTTTCCTTTTCGTGGTTGTTGTTGACATACTACGCATCCCTAACCATTCCCTATAAATACAAATCATAACACAACCATTTTTCAAAACACCATATATTCACCTTCAAATTAAATACTTCTAGATATTCTTCTGATATTTCTCTTCACAAGAATTTAAAGACGAAAAATGTCAGGTTTAAAGATCAATTTGTTGGTGATTATGGCGCTCATGCTTGCATCTGTGCAGTTTCAAGGCACGGCGGCTCAAACTACCCATGTGGTCGGCAACGCCTTGGGCTGGAATATTCCTCCCAACGGACCTTCTGCTTACACCACCTGGGCATCAACGCAGACCTTCAGAGTCGGCGATGTTCTTCTCTTTAACTTCATCACCGGATTTCATAACGTTGCTGAAGTCTCGCAGGCGGCTTACGGCCCATGCACCGCCGCCAACCCCATCTCCATCGTCACCACCGGCCCCGCTAGAGTCACCTTGAACGCACCTGGCACTCACTATTACATCTGCACCGTTGGCACTCATTGCCAAATTGGTCAGAAGCTAACCATCAACGTCTCCGCCATGTCTGTCACCCCTCCACCAACACCCGCCTCTGCCGCACCGGTTTCTCCACCCACAGATAGCACCATTCTACAACCGCCATCATCCAGTTTTGCTCCATCTTTCACCGCTGTCGTACCCTTCAGTTTCTTGGCGATTGCTTTAGCTTTCTTTTATTAGATCCAATGTTTAGTTGCTTTATTTGAGATGTGTATATATACGTAACTCGTTTTGGTTTGAATTTTCTCTTTTTGATTCTATTCATATTTCGTCTACTTATAGAGATTGATATTGCTTTATACTCTTTATATGAGTATTTCCATTATATTCCGCTTTTTTTTTTTTTTAAAAGATTGATATTGCTTTATGCGTTGATATGAGTATTTCCATTAGTACGTCATAATTGGAAATATGACATGATCAATTTTAGAAAAGGGGAGCTCTACTTATTACACTATTAGCACTACAACAATCGGATCCTGTGGAGACGACAATTTCAGACCCTATGGAGACGACAAGTCGTCAGCATAGGATATCGCGACGACAAGTCGTTGGAAAAAACTCGTCGGCATAGGCGTGTCGGCATAGGTCTGTTAGGTCGTCGGCATAGATGTTGTCGGTATAGCTCGCTCTATTGCGACGACATGTCGCTGGCACAGATTTAGTCAACAACATTTTCGGGGGAAAAAAAAATAAAGTTTTACGACGCCGTGTTGTCGCTATAGGGTTTTATCAGTTAACGGTTATGGACCTATAGCGACGACTAGTCGTCAGGATAGCTACTGGTTGGTTTTTTTTAGCTTTACAGGTTTTGTACATTACCATTCCTGCATTTTTAACAAATCCATAAAACATAGCAGCATATATCAATTGAAATACATTAACTAGGTAACATTGTTCAAATTCAAAACATCAAATTCAAGTTTAATATTACAATAAGTAGTTAACTAACATTGTTCATAATAATAAAAAAACATCAATCATCATTATCATAATCGTCTTCTCCTTCTCCTTCTCCTTCTCCTTCTTCTTCTTCTTCTTCTTCTTCTTCTTCTTCTTCTTCTTCTTCTTCTTCTTCCATCCTTTCGGCAAATTGTTGAGAGCTACTTGCTTATGTGTTATAGTTGAATAGAAAGTTAGGAAATGGTGGTGGTTGGAAGTTCAGAATACAAGCCGCCAATGATGCATTATATTGTTGCAAATATTCTTGCATTTGTTGTGCATCGAATTGGGATTTAGATTGGGGTTGAGATTGAGATGATTTGGAAGTGGAAGGCCGTTCATTTGGAATTAAACCGAAGTTGGCGGTTGGTCTCCTACCCACCCCGCGAGCATGTCCACGTCTCGTCCCAAGGGCACGTTCGAAACATTCTTCCTCGTTTACTTCTCCTCCTTCCCCAACCTCGTTTTGCATTTTCTCATATTCATTTTGAATTTTCTCCTAAAATAAAGAAAACAATTAACATACGTTAATTAAAACAAACAACTAAACTTAAACATTCAAAAAATAATAATATTCCTTAAACAAGAAACTATAATTAATAATAATATATTTAAACAACATATTTATTTCGTTTATCACTTACCCAGTCTTCTTCTGCTCGACTTGTACACCAACCCGAACCTTCGTTGTAGCGCATTTTTCTCCAACCCTCAATATGCTGCAGCTTGATTCTCATTTGTTCCTATAATAAGTGAAAAAATAATAAATATATTTGTACAAATGTTAATAACAATTTTAAATAATACTAATGTAATTTATTACCTCTAAATAACGTCGTTGATCATAGGGTCTACACCCATGAGCACTTGTGTGTGGAAGTTTCGACCTAGTAACTTTATTTTTTTCCGACGTGCGTCTGTATACCTCGGTCAAAAACAACAAATCAATCATATCGTTCCAAGCTTGGGCGGTCCAATCATTCGGTGGGTGTCTTCTTGCCCTTTCCACATTACGATATCCACCAACTCCTTCAAAATGTTTTTTTTATTTGATACTTACGCTCTCGATAAGCTCTTTGCATATCTGCTTGGATACCCGCTCGAAGGGGTTCCCACAAGTTTATGCCCCGATACCTATTAATATCAAAATAAGTCTGCAAAAGGAAAAACGTATTTGATTAGTAAAAAAATATTTAATAAGTGTAAAATTCAATACATATAAAATATATTGTATATATACCTCTAGCTCGGGATATAAATCAACTTTGTACTTGGTAGGAACACGACGCCAAGTATGATAATGCAACGGTACCTTTGATCCCACCAGATTTGAGATCAGTCTGACAAATATTTGCCCCTTGTCCCCTATAAATCGATACGTCCGCCCGGAGATATCAATTCTCAAATCCAAAGGCCTACATTTGTTTTTTTCATACTCCTCATACAAATTTAAGTTTCTCCCTTTGCCACGCATATTCACATTCACATTCTTTGCTTGTGCTATATTTACATATACAATTGGAAATTTAGAAATTTAAAACTTTAATATATATAATAATTAAATATTTCATATAACTTACAAGATTGACAACCCGATGGTACACCGCATGCAATCCCGTGTGGAGGTCTATCCCCACCATCTCCTCCGTGTCCCCTCGCGACTTCTGCCATCTGTTTAACAAATATTATAAACATTCAGAAAATATAATAAAACTACAAATAAGCAACATTTCAAAATTTAACAAATATTATAAGCAATCACGACATATAATAACAATAACATACTGTCAATCAGATTCATCACTAGAACAATATACATGTACAACATCATCATCACTGTCATAGTTTTCATTATTTATTTCTTCATCTGAAGAGTACGTATCATCATCTTCATTTTCATCGTTAATGAAATCGTCATCATTTATATTAGGAGCAACATTCCTCCTAGCAACCACACTTGATTCACCAACTTCACCTAAAGTCGTTTGCATAGGTAAGGTGCCTAAGCCGACAACCAAGGTAAAATCAGTTGATTGAGTGTTGTTCACAACATCTATCTCGTTGACAACACCGATACTTGGATGATTCCAAAGTTTTCAATGATGAACTTCTTCCACAACTCTCCAGTTATTGTTTTGAGTGGGATCTTGGAGATAAAATACTTGTTAAGCTTGTGTGGCTAAGATGTATTATTGATCATTAAACCACATTTTACCGACATAACATTCATGACTGGTATCGATAAGAATCATATTATTTATAGTCTTTAAACGTCCATTACATAATGAGGCATTGAACCATTTAACCACGAAAGCGTACAACTGATTTATCATATAAATAATGCAACTCTATGATCTCCTCTAATTGACCATAGAATGGTGTATCGTCTTCTCCGAATGTAACAACACCACTATTTTGAGTAGTGCGTCAAAGATCACGACTATTCACGACAAATCGGACACCATTTACTATGGATGCAGTGTACGAATATGCACGAAACGGACAATATATGCCAACGCCTTTAATTCGTCAGTACAGTCCGTAGGCACATCTTTTTGGAGACAATAAATCTGTAAGGAAATATAAGATTGTATGTTTAAGTAATAACTTAGTTTTACATTATAAATATATAACATACTTACCTTTTCTTTGAACCATGAACGAAATTACTTTTTGAAATCACTTTCAGGCAATTCTAATTTGAATTCACTGAATATGGGACAAAATAATTAGAATAGTTAAAACACTATCGAAAAGTTAGTTAATAGATTACAAACTTACGATTTGTAGTTTCTCATCTCATCCTCATCGCAATTGTTTGGTACAAACCAATGCAATTATTTTTTTGGCCTCGTTACAAAAAACAACGATTTTCTTAGCCGACATTGTTCGACATTGTGATGAGAAGACATAAAATTGCCTTTTTGGAAGGCTAGGATCATCATTTCTATCAGCACAGATGAATTTAGTTTGCATACCCTCAAGATACATAGAGCAAAATGTCAAAGCTTCGTCTGCAACATAACCCTCTGTTATTGAACCTTCTGGTTTGGCTTTGTTTCTGACATAATTTTTAAGTTTTTACATATATCTTTCAAAAGGATACATCCATCTCATGTGTACAGGCCCTCCAAGAACGGCTTCATCAGGTAAATGAAGAATAAGATGAATCATTATGTCGAAAAATGCTGGAGGATATATCAACTCAAGATTGCATAAGATATTCACCACTTCTATTCTGGCATTTCTCATGTCATTAACATCCAATGACCGTGCACAAATTTTTTTAAATAATGTACACAGGTCAATGATTGTTCTTGAAACATTTTGTGGGAGACATGCTCGAATCCCGATAGGTAGCAATCGTTGCATTAGGACGTGATGATCGTGACACTTCAGCCCAACCAAATTTGATTCAGTATCATTAACCTTCTTCTTCAAGTTCGATCCAAAACCATCAGGTAGTCTCACTCCTTTAATGAATTGACTGAAACGTTGTTGATCAATTGGTTTGATAGAGTAAGAAGCATGTGGGAGTATTTCCTTCTTCTTGTTTTCTTCCTTGTTGTGTTTCTTCATCTTCTTGACTTTCTCTTTTGGCCATTGATCGAGTCTAATGCCCATATTTTTCAAGTCAATTCTTGCTTCTTTTTTATCTTTGCTTTTATCGTTCATCAGTGCATTATTCAACACACTCTCATTCACATTCTTTGAAATATGCATAACATCGAAATTGTGTTTTAGGTCGAGGAAAACCAATACTCAAGCTCAAAGAAGATACTTTGTTTCGTCCAATTTAACTCTCTTTTTTTCTTTCATCGTCGCACTTTCTTTTTTTGCCCCCATATTCAGGATGTTTCCCTGGAATTCGATCAGAGAAACAATTTACTTGCTTTAATATAGTTGCATTACTGAATCTTCTAGGGCGCGGTTTTGTCTCAGGTTGACCATCAAACAATAGACTCTCCCTCCAACTATGGTTTATATTCAAGAATCGTCTGTGATCAACATAAGACATCTTGTTGGTCACATAAATGGAAGATGTGTCTTCGTTACAAGTAGGGCATGCTAAATAACCTTGACCACCCCATCCAGGCAGACTACTACGTGTTGGGAAATCATTGATAGTCCATAATAACATCGCACACATATTGAATACAGTGTTGGTGTATGCATCTCTCATTTGGACTCCCTCGACCCACAACATTTTCAACTCATCTACCAAAGGCCTCAAGTAAACATCAATGTCCTTTGTGGGTGATCTAGGACTAGGAATCAGGAAAGTTAGCATGAAAGAATTCTAATTCATACATATCCATGGTGGTGTATTGTAGGTAGTCAATATAACCGTCCAAATACTATAATTGTTATTTAAGTTGTCGAATGGATTAAAGCCATTAGCAGCTAACCCTAGACGAACGTTTCTAAGTTCTTTGGCAAACTCTGGATATCTCTTATCAAATTCTTGCCATGACTTGCCATCTACTAGATGATACATCATACCATTCGTTGATCTTCCAGTATTATGCCAAATAATATCTTTAGCTATGAATCTGTGACAACCCGAAATCTATTCCGTCAGTTTTGACCTTTTTCCGTTAAGAAGCTTCGTTTTATTTAACTGTCCGTTACCCTTTTGGAAGAGGTTAATTATATGGGAACGTTTATAATGACTTGGTAAGGGTTGAAACAAATTAGAAACACCCACAAAATGCCCTTAAAAATGTCTAGTTACAACCAAGTCAAAATTTGACCGTTTAATCGGGTGCGACCAAAAAGCCCCGTTTAACGGTAGTATCGGGTAGAATTCCACTGAGCCGCAAATCCAACCCCTATATAAGGGAGAGTAAACTTCATTTCACCCTTTTTCACTCTCTCTCTATACTCTCTCTCTACAACTTAGTTTCGAGTAAAAAATCATCCGTTTCGAGCCCCAAACGAGTAAGCCACCTATCCTAACTTGTTATATAGCCTATCTAACATGCAAATTCGTGTTTAAAACATAAAATAGAGACAAAATGATGTGTTTACGTCCCAAGAACACTCTTGGACCGTGAACACCATTTAACGGGGTTTTTAAGCCCCAAAACCTCTCTAAATTGTCCCTAAGGCTTAGATATGGCTTGTAGGCTTATGGAATCGGACTTAGAACACCTTGAACTAGCATTTTGGGGAGTAAACATGAGTTTACTGCCCAAGAACATGCTTGGGCCATAAAATCCTCTTCATGGGGAGTAAACTCATATTTGAGTGTTTAAAAGCCACTTAAACACACCAATGGCCTTAGATTGAATTCTAGAATCGACCACCAACAAGTTAAGGGCCTTAAACTTCAATAAAACTAAGGGAATAGGAGTTCATGGCCGTGAACTCCCATAGAGGTGGTGCATGGGTCGTAAACTCCCAATAAGTGCCCAAATGGTGCCCTAAACTCCCCATTTGACATGGAAAAATGCTTAGGAATTTACCCTTTATCATTTAAGACTGTAAAACACCAAAAGAATGAGTGCATAGGAGCTTACGGCTGTAAGCTCCCTTGCTTTGGGTCGTAAACTCCTCAATGGTCCATGTGAAGCCTTAAAACCACTTATACAATTTAGATTTGGAGCTAGCAAAATTCCACGATCGATAATAAGCCTTTAAACATCCTAGAACACTCTCACGATGAGTTTACAACCGTAAACTCATGGGGAGTTGTCCCAGGGCCATAAACACCATATGGAGTGTTTACTCTTGGAGAGTAAACTCCATTCCTAAGCCATTTGAGCCCTTAGATGTTACCCGGGACACCCCAAACACTTAACCAAAGTGTTTTCCTCTCCTTAGAGTGCCTATACTTGTTTACTTAGTATTGAATGTACTAATTGTATGTGAACATATGTTATCATATGTTAAATAGGTATCTAAGTGTGTCCAAATATTTACTTGACACCGAGCACCCAACCGGCACCTTCGTCGGATCCACTTACACCAGGTGAGTTCATCCCCTGAATGAACCTTTTTAATGGTTTTACATGTTTTATAGGGGGAATACAAGTTAAACATGCCAGTTATCATATCAATCACATGTGATTGATAACCCGCATGCACAAGAATTTACCACACTGTAAACTGTTTTACTGAGTAGGATACTATAAATGGTTTTCTAGAATGTTTTCACTTGCTCATAACTCTTACTTATACTGTTTTATTAAAGTTCATTTTAAACTGGTTTATGGAAGGTTCCAAAGAATTTCTAAAGGTTCTCTTTCATGTCGAATACTCTTGCTTGTTAGATGCCGCTGCTTCGCTTTTACTTAGTTTAAACTCCTACTTGATAACGTTTCCACTTTGTGATGCACTTATATTTGGTAACACTTATACTTCACGGTTCGATTATCCCACACTGTTTGTTTACACTTTACGATTTGGTTATTCCACACTATTCACTCACACTTTATGATTCAGTTATTCCACACTATTCGCTCACACTTTATGATTCAGTTATTCCACACTATTCGCTCACACTGTACGTTATACATCACGATTCGGTTATTCCACATTGTACGTTTACACACCACGACCCAGTTATACATCACGATGCGTTTCCACTTGTTAAACACTCATTCATAGTCAGATGTATGTCTATACTTGTATAGGTGCATATAAATAATGATTGAAGGACTTAGGAAGGCTTGTCCGCCCTATTTCCTTTTCTTTGTTGAGATGTGGTCTGGTGGTATCAGATGGCCGTCCGAAGGTCGTTTGATTCATTAGTTGTATGTTATGTATGCGAGCATAGACATATAGGTTTACTCTAGTCAGTCCAGTTATGAGTCTCTACCCCTAGTTTAGCTCTTACATATGAAACCCACTACCCACTATTTGGGATGCATCTTCGGGACACGGCCTTCTCTATCGTCTAGTTGGTAACCAGAGTCTCCTGTAGAGAGAGCGGAAATTGTTTGTATAGATCTATACGGGATTGACATCCCCGCACCCTGACTTCTAGCTACAGTCCACGGCCCACCAAGCCAAGGGGCGACAAATGTCATATTTTATAGATGCTTGTAGGGCATCAGGTACTCTAGTGTCGGTTAGTATGGTTACGAGTATCCTAGGTTGCCTTATAATTCATGGCCTTAAGGTAATGGTATTATACCAGCAATTTACACTGTATGCTGGGAACCCATTTTCAGAGTCACACTGTTTTTAGACCTTGCTAGCTGTATCTTTCATTTGATACTGTCAGCGATCTGTATTCTCAATTTTAGACCTTGCTAGCTGTATCTTTCATTTGATACTTTCTGCGGTTTGTATTCTCTGTTTTAGAGCTTGTTAGCAGTATCTTTCATTTGATACTGTCTGCGGTCTGTATTCTTTGTTTTAGACCTTACTAGCTGTATCTTTGATTTGGTACCGTCTGGGGTCTGTATCTCCTTTTGTTAGACTGAGCCAGATGTGTTGTTCGTTCGATACTCTCCTACAGTCTATGATTCGTTTTGCCTTAGCCAACAGTCCTCACTGTTGAGGCATATGTTATTTCCCTGATTTCTCTTGCTTCTTTAATAATCAAATTCTGTATTTTGATAGTGATACCGATTAAGGGAAAACTACTTTTTACCACACAACTCCGTCCAGTCTTGGTAGAAGACTGCTTTTATTAAATAAAATATAGGATTTTCTGGAAAGGACACTAATGTAATAGATACCCTAAAACTACCACTTTTATTAAAGTTATGTAACGACCGAAAAATCCAACCTATTTAAATTTTTTCAAAAACAACCCGGTTACATTAAATTATTACAAAAAGGTTTTCAATACAAATCATTTAGAGTATTCCCAGAATCACATTACTACAAAATCCTGAGGAGCGGCACGATCACGCCTTCGGCTTGCCACAGTCTCCTGAAGAACCTGAAAAACATTAAACCACAACTGTAAGCCCGAAAGCTTAGTGAGATACCCCCAAAATACCAACCACATATACCATACACGTAACATGCTATCTCATAACGAAACACAGAACAGCCATGCATATCGGGTCTACTGTGGGACTGGTCTGCCTTGTCGGGCCTTCAGTCCACCTGGTCCACCCTCCGTGTCCAATCATGTCCCTCGAGTTTGCAGTGTGGTTGGTCTGCCCGCACTGGGCCTTCAACTCACCTGGTCCACTCTCTGAGTCTACAGTATGACTGGTCCGCCCTCATCGGGCATTCAGTCGGCCTGGTCCACTCTCCGAGCCTCGGCACGTCTGGTCCGCCCTCGTGGGGCCTACAACCTATCCGGACCACTCTCTGGGCCTTCGGAATAACCGGTTCGCCCTAGGTATCTTGGCCTACAACACAAAGCAGGACCCGCCTCAACCCAACTCCAGTCCAAACAACCATGTGCACATAAACAAACAATCATATAACAATTCATATTCAGGCAACCGATCTAGAAGATCACATATCACAACATACTCTAACAGGATACCGACCTAATCGGTCACTAGCATAGCCTCACTTTACATACCAGGATACCGACCTTAACCAGGTCTCTAACGAATACCATCCTAACTACCAGGATGCAAATATATCAAAGCAATAACATAACAACAGATACCCGGATCTCAATCCGATAAAAGGGCTGGCCTTGGTGTCTTAGATCCTGTTGATATAGTGAGGATAACTCACCTCGAAACTGTAGGCTGAAAGGATAAGATCCCACTGCTCCGAACTCCGACACGAACTCCTCCACTGAACACCAAAACACTCAACTCAATATATATCCTTAATTACCAAAATACCCCTGGAAGACAACTGGTCAACCTTGGACAAAGTCAAAGTCAACCCCTGACTGACTCTACTCGCTGAGTCAACCCGATGACTCGCCGAGTCCCTATGCTCAGAAGTTCCCTCAATCCGCGACCTAACTCGCCGAGTCACCCCGAGACTCGCCGAGTCCAACAACTCTTAGTCCACTCGCACCCCACTCACCAAGTCATCCCTTGACTCACCGATTCTCGACTCAACCAGAAAAATATTGGGACTCTTCGACAAGACTCGCTGAGTCTAAGGCTATCTTCAACCTACTCGCCGAGTTTTTCATCCAACTCGTCGAGTTCCAGCTCATTTTCAAGTAACTCGTCGAGTCTACCCATGTGACTCACCGAGTACCAATGGTCTGAATCCATACAGAAGCATTCCAGGCCATGCAATTGATCCAAAACATAGATCTAGCCTCCTAAAATCCATCCATCATGTAATGTGACAAACTTTACGTGAATCCAAAGAGATCTAGGCCTTATTCACTTTAGAGCTAGGGTTTGGAACATGATAGCTTCACTAAGCACTCAACACAGGGACTTTAATGCACTCTAGGCCTTCAATATTCCAGATCTGAGGTAGCAACTTCAGATCTAACCTCCAAACTCCAAAACATACCAAGATAAGCTCCCCATAAACCCCAAAATGATGAATCCATATGAGTGATAGCCCAAGAACGAGATATTACCTCAAAAGAATGCCCCAACTGCAATGAAACTCGAATCCAAGCAAAGCCCTTTGATCCAAGCCTCTTCTCCTTCAAGATTTCTTCAACAAACACCTCCCCAAGCTCCAAATGCACTCCAATCTTCTTCAATCACGCTTTCTAGGGTTTTTGGACTTCAAGGGGGGTCAAAGAGGCTGGGGAGAGGATATAATGTTCTTTAAATAGGGCTCATTCCCCGGATTTAGGGTTTTCTCCACTCAGCACCTACTCGCTGAGTCCATCTTTGGACTCGCCGAGTAGGCCACTTGACTCGCGACCAAAGTCGCAACCCTACTCACCGAGTCCATCCATGGACTCGCCGAGTTGCCCTTCAAAATTTACACTTTTAGTCCTTCAACTCTACTCTTGCTATTCCGTGATGTTACAATTCTTCGCCACTTAAATTAGGCTTCATCCTTGAAGCCTACGACAACTCATCTCCAAAAATACTCCCACAACACGCCACCTGACCTTAACCGGACCAAGCCCCTCAAGGCATACCCATCGAAACTCGAACTCATTTTCTCCTTCCTTGCGGTGTCCTGACCACCGTCTCAAACCGGGCACCGGCTTTACCCTCTGATAATCACACACAACAACTGGGTACCACTCATGATGCAACACTGCTCCAAATCACAACCATTACTCGACCCATAAGAGCCATAAATAACTATGCACCACCCGATTCCCGATCCGAATCTAACTCTATCCATACCATGCTGACAGAAAGCCACACTCTTCAGAGCAACTCCCATGAGTTCTCTTCTTGCAATCGCATGCACATGCTGAACTAGCTCTAGCACCGTCGGGTTAGGAAACCCATTACTCTGACGACCCTCAAAACATCCCTCAAGATGAACCACTGATACACAAATCCTTTACCGAAATCAAGCTGGGAATCCAAAACTCCATATCTGCATCCCTTACGAGTCTCTTGAATTTACAGCCTCGGAATTCCCTCCTACGACCCCAGCAGACATCCCCTCATGATGTCATCCCAAACCGCCGCCGCACATGCTGCTTAATGACCACCGTCGGACCACTCTGATCATAACTCTACACTGCCGCTTTCACTTCCACGAATTTGCACTCCCCTTCGGAATTACATTCCTCCCTTTTTCCTTACCAAGGAAAACCACTTGACCGCCTTGTCACCACGACAAGTACTACGGTGCTCACCCAACGCTACACCACCTCTTTATAGCGTAACCGCTATCCCTTGCACCATACATACTCTGAATCCACCAGAGAAGACCCTCAAGTCCATGCACTACCTCCACTGATTGCGATCAATATCCGGGGCCAGACCTTGCAACGCTAACATATCGCGACATACTCAATCCATTACCTCGCACCGATTTAACGACACATGCAGAGTCTTCAGCATGACTGGACCACCTTACCAGGCCTTCAGTCAAACTGGACCACTCTCATAACCTTCAGCAGACCTGGACCGCCCTCCAGGGCCTTCAGTCTAGCTGGACCGTTCACCGAGCCTTCGGCCTGACTGGTACGCCCATTGGCCTTCAGTCTATCCGGACCGCTCAACTAGCAATCATCATTCCGAGTTACCTCTCCGGGAGAACCTCCCATGCATACTGTTCTAGCCCCCCAGGGGTTCCGAACTCTATCTCCATCATACATACTCGATCTCGGCCTGATCCCAGACCCTGCACAATCAAGCTCTTGGTCTGTATCCCGCCCCGTATGCCTGCCATTTACTCATACCATCCAATGCCCTTGGCTGACCGAGACACTACTGAATTCCATACAGGTAAAAAACTTTTCATACTCGTCGATCCTCCGAAGAACTCTCAAATTCTCCCCCATTTAAGGCACTGACTACCAACCCCCGGTCGTTATCGCCGACCTCCCAAGATAACCTTGCACCAAAACCCACATATACACTCAAACTGATTCCCACTAGCCCTAGCAACCTTCTCAAAAACACATTTCCACACCGATCATCCCGCTCGAAAGGAACCCAATCTTCAAATATTCATTCCTCAGACTGCAGATGCTACCCGACATTCAAACCAACGCTGCATCCGCCAATAATCCTTACCAAGATAACCAGCAAAAACCCGAAATACTAACCCATACCCATGCCAAACCCTCAAGGAACAACGGATACCAAAACGAAAACCACCCAACGAGACTAGCAGATAAACGATATTCCACAATAATCATAATAAACAAGACAACAAGAAAGAAACATACCCGCAGCTGCATCCGGCACTGCTCGAACCTCCTCCGCTGCAAGCTGAAAAGCACGACCCTAAGCCCTTGGGGGCTCCGCTCCACCCTGACCTCCACTTGTGATCCTTAACGTGGCCGGTGCTGGAGCCTGCACCGGTCCTGCAGCAAGCTGTGGACAGTTGACCCTCAAGTGTCCAACCTGATGACAATGATAACATATCCTCAAATCTCGAACCCGAACTGACTACCAACAATCCCTCGCATAGTGTCCCTCCTTTCTGCACTTGCGGCATGCACCACCGGACCGACAAACTCCGGCGTGACCCCTCCCACACTTTCCACAAACGTGGCTGCCCTGATCTCCCATCCTGGAATCAACGGTCTTAGACCGTTTCGTCGCCGGCTGCGACTGAACCGGAGCTTGCCTCAGCTCACGCAACTACAACTCAATCTCTAACTCACGCCGCCTGACGGCCTCCTACAACTCCAACAAGGTCTCGCACCTCTGCGCGGACACAAACTGTCTGATGTCTCTCTTTAGCATACTTAGATATCGGGACATCTGAGCTTGCTTCGAAGCGAACTCAGGGCAAAACATCGCCCTCTCAGTAAACATCCTGGTGATTTCCATCACCGACTCCGAATCCTGCATAAGCTCAAGGAACTCCAGAGCCAACCTCTCCCTCTCGACCTGTGGAACATAACGAGTGCTGAACATCTCTCTGAACTGATCCTAAGAAATCGCAGCCCTCTGCACATCCGAAAATGACCCCGTGGTCAACCTCCACCAATCCTTTGCCCCGAGCCTTAACAAGTTTAGAGCGCACCTCACCCTCTGATCAGCAGGGCATGAACACGTGAAGAAACATCCCTCCACATCTGATAGCCATCTCATAGCAACGATCGGATCCTGAACTCCATCAAAGGTGGGAGGCTTTGTATTATCGAAATCCCGATACTGAAAACCTCTACTAGCTCCTCCCCATGCTGCTACAGCCGTTATAGCTGCCGCGGCAGCTGTCTCCGTGAGAGCCGCATAGCGCTCATCAAAATACTCCACTATGGCGGTCTTGATCGACCCAAACAACTCCGGCAGCTCAGCCCGAAACAATGCAGCAACCTCATCATGCAGGATCTCACGAATCCTCGCATCCAACTCGCGCGTACTCATCTGACCGACAACCTCGGGCGGTACGGACCCACCCGGAACTCCCTCTCCTGCTCCTGATCCTGACTCGGATCCACTCCCAGCATGCCTTGAAATCTCCATACTAAAAATAAAGCACCAAAAATCTCAAACACTTCCCACTATCCCGGGAACCAACTCTCAACCCAACCCTAGAGGTCATGGTTTCCCTAATACGCGTATGGGTCCTGCGCTTTCAGTAGTACGGGCCCATACTACCTTCTACACCTACCCATATTTGTATGAAGTACTTCCACAACACCCTTGCGAAAACATACATAACAATTCTCAATCCTCACAACTAGAGGAACACTAGAAATCTCTCACAAGAAAACCCTAGGCTAGCAGGCATCATAAATCAGGCAACACATCAAGAAATCCTGAAGATCCCTAGCCTAACTCTAGCATGCTGTTCTATCTAAGCTCAATAAAACATATATCATGTATGGTATTTTGGGGTTACTTACTGGCTCCGGCTGATCGTACCTCCGCGTCCTCCTTTTCTTATTTTGAAAACCATTTTAAATTCTCTTTTGAAAACCCACCTCGATTTGAGACTGGAGTCACACAAGTGTTCCTCCAATTCACTCAAACCAAGGCTTTGATACCAACTTGTAACGACCGAAAAATCCAACCAATTTAAATTTTTTTTAAAAACAACCCTGTTACATTAAATTATTACAAAAAGGTTTTCAATACAAATCATTTAGAGTATTCCCAGAATCACATTACTACAAAATCCTGAGGAGCGGTACGATCACGCCTTCGCCTTGCCACAGTCTCCTGAAGAACCTGAAAAACATTAAACCAAAAATAGAAGCCCGAAAGCTTAGTGAGATACCCCCAAAATACCAACCACATATACCATACACATAACATGCTATCTCGTAACGAAACACAGAACAGCCATGCATATCGGGTTTACTGTGGGACAGGTTCGCCTTGTCGGTCCTTCAGTCCACCTGGTCCATCCTCCGTGTCCAATCATGTCCCTCGAGTCTGCAGTGTGGTTGGTCCGCCCGCACTGGGCCTTCAACTCACCTGGTCCACTCTCTGAGTCTACAGTATGACTGGTCCGCCCTCATCGGGCATTCAGTCGGCCTGGTCCACTCTCCGAGCCTCGGGACGTCTGGTCTGCCCTCGTGGGGTCTACAGGCTATCCGGATCACTCTCTGGGCCTTCGGAATAACCGGTCCGCCCTGGGTATCTTGGCCTACAGCACGAAGCAGGACCCGCCTCAACCCAACTCCAGTCCAAACAACCATGTGCACATAAACAAACAATCACATAACAATTCATATTCAGGCAACCGATCTAGAAGATCGCATATCACAACATACTCTAATAGGATACCGACCTAACCGGTCACTAGCATAGCCTCACCCTACATACCAGGATATCGACCTTAACCAGGTCTCTAACGAATACCATCCTAATTACCAGGATGTAAACATATCAAAGCAATAACATAACAAAAGATACACGGATCTCAAACCGATAGAAGGGTCGGCCTTTGTGCCTTAGACCCCGTTGATATAGTGAGGATAACTCACCTCGAAACTGCCGGCTGAAAGGATAAGATCCCACTACTCCGAACTCCGACACGAACTCCTCCACTGAACACCAAAACACTCAACTCAATATATATCCTTAATTACCAAAATACCCCTGGAAGACAACTGGTCAACCTTGGACAAACTTAAAGTCAACCCCTGACTGACTCTACTCGCCGAGTCAACCCGATGACTCGCCGAGTCCCTATGCTCAAAACTTCCCTCAATCCGTGACCTAACTCGCCGAGTCACCCCGAGACTCGTCGAGTCCAACAACTCTGAGTCCACTCGCACCCCACTCAATGAGTCATCCCTTGACTCACCGATTCTCGACTCAACCAGAAAAATATTGGGACTCTTCGACAAGACTCACCGAGTCCAAGAACAGACTCGCCGAGTCTAAGGCTATCTTCAACCTACTCGCCGAGTTGTTCATCCAACTCGTCAAGTTCCAGCTCATCTTCAAGCAACTCGTCGAGTGCACCCATGTGACTCGCCGAGTACCACTGGTCTGAATCTATACAGAAGCATTCTAGGCCATGCAATTGATCCAAAACATAGATCTAGCCTCCTACAATCCATCCATCACGTAAAGTGGCAAACTTTACATGAATCCAAAGAGATCTAGGCCTTATTCACTTTAGAGCTAGGGTTTGGGACATGATAGCTTCACTAAGCACTCAACACAGGGACTTTAATGCACTCTAGGCCTTCAATATTCCAAATCTGAGGTAGCAACTTCAGATCTAACCTCCAAACTCCAAAACATACCAAGATAAGCTCCCCATAAACCCCAAAATGATGAATCCATATGAGTGATAGCCCAAGAACGAGATATTACCTCAAAAGAATGCCCCAACTGCAATGAAACTTAAATCCAAGCAAAGCCCTTTGATCCAAGCCTCTTCTCCTTCAAGATTTCTTCAACAAACACCTCCCCAAGCTCCAAATGCACTCCAATATTCTTCAATCACGCTTTCTAGGGTTTTTGGACTTCAAGGGGGATCAAAGAGGCTGGGGAGAGGATATAATGTTCTTTAAATAGGGCTCATTCCCCGTATTTAGGGTTTTCTCCACTCAGCACCTACTCGCCGAGTCCATCTTTGGACTCGCCGAGTAGGCCACTTGACTCGTGACCAAAGTCGCGACCCTACTCGCCGAGTCCGTCCATTGACTCGCCGAGTTGCCCTTCAAAATTTACACTTTTAGTCCTTCAACTCTACTCTTGCTATTCCGGGATGTTACAAGTTATTTGAATAAAATGACACTAAGTACTTATGAACTCACCAGCATTTGTAAAAATGTTGATACTCGCTTTTCAAATAACTTGTATTCTCAGGTCAGCATTAGACAGGCACCTCCCCGGAGCTTTTGATGAAGATAATTTAGTACCAAGCTACTTTTATATCATTTACTTGTATTAATCTGATATATTGTAATGTAAACAATGTAAAACTATTACTATTAATGCAATGTTTTGCTGTACTTTGATTAGTATAATGCATGTGTTGTGATACTTGACATGACGTCATCCACCCCACAACGTTTCCACAGTTCCAGTTTTGGGGTGTGACAGATTGGTATCAGAGCATTGTTTATAGTGAGCTAAGTATATCAATTCATAAAAGATATACAGCCTATAAATACATAGGGATAAAACACTCTGACCAAGAATTATACTTTAAAATATAACCATATTTTACCAAAGTATAATAACACCCAGAATCTAAACACTCGAACACAAGTATCACAAGAAGAACAAGAATAAAAGTCTTCGGATGTTGAACGCTACTGTCAGACCTAGGCAGTTATATAATCGTAAGCTGGAATAAATGTAACCTGATCAACTACATTTATTCGAGATGCGATGAACGTGTGCTTGGGAGTGATAGTGGTGTTACAACAGGTCTGAAACTTACCAACTAGGAATGCTAGAGCCAAACATAAAGTTAAAATACTATAGGAGTATTTTGGAACACTAAAAGTCTCACATTAATCCCAGAATCATATTCAGAAGATAAGAAAACAAACAAGAAATGAAAATACCATAGGGTTATTTTAGGATACATAGATAACACTGTGTGAAGAACTAAAAAGATCCTTATTGATATACCTACAACTACAGGGAGTATACTCCCAAGGTTATATATAATAAGGATCCCATAGGCTAAGAATGTGTGGTTTCGCCCTATTTCCTTTTCCTCATTGGGATGTGGATCTAGAGTAGTATCACATATTCGAAGGCCTATCGGATCTAAGCTATATATGATTTGTATACCCTGTGTAATCATAGCAGGACCCGATATGGATCATCCAGTGAAATGTTAATAATCTCTTAGGATTCTTTAGACATTTCCGTTCTCGCACGAACCCTATAGAAACCCTATCCACTTCAGTGCTTGACAGAAGAGTTGATTCCGGCCCCGAAGAAGTTCACTGAGAAGATTTCCAGTTCAGAAATAAATGAACTGGGTCTAGACTATTGAAATCACCAAGTGTCTATATCTTTTAGGGACATTGGTGAGAGATTCACCTAAACTTCCAAGATTCCAGTCATCCATCATGAAGTGATGACACCCAGAGTCGGAATCAGAAGGAAGGTGGAGTAGGAATTCAATATGTCCATACGAGGAGAGAACCCTAGGTAACTACCCGAAGGGAGCCAGTACATCGAACCCAAGAAGAGTCTTACCCTCGTGTTCATCACGCTAATACACCCTTAAAATAATACAATTTAGGGAGTTAGTGGTTACACTACTCACGCTATGTGTTAGGTAAATCGTCGTTTCCCGTTGCCAGTCACACGATTAGAGCGGATCCCCACACCTCTATTGAGGACTTTTAGCCATAAGTCTTCATGAGCTTTTCTTCCTGCGGACTTCATTCCGAATTGTTCTCAAATCTCTCCAGGCCGGAGAGTGAAACCTTTCCCAGTATAAAGGTAACTTAGTAGGAACGATTCCCATCTTATAGTTTTTTTTTCTGATACTCACACTCCTACCTTGTACACCAGGACTACATCATAGGGTTGTAGGTCGACACTTAGACAACCAGTACCCGAGGTAGGGGAAAAATTTATGCCTAATACAGTTAGGACAGACATGTCCGAGGTTAGCCATCGTCTCTCATTATCTTGTATTCATTTCCGTGTAGGAAAAACCATGCCACCGAAGAAGCACGACCAGTCCGCAAACACGAAACCTACTCTCCTGTTCGATGAAGCTACTTTCCAGGCTGTGGTCTCGGCAGCCGTTGTAGCTGCCATGGCTCAACTAAATGCTAACAACGCCAATGTTAGTGTGAGCCCTATCGGAAATTCCAACCCCAGCATTGGACCGCAGCAACCAACACCAGTATGCCCGACCATTCAAGAACCCCAACCAACCCCACTAAAGAGAAAGTTCAGAGACGAGGAAGGAAGTACCTCGGCTCAAGGACCTTCTGAAGGGCAACGAGCTGAGGCAGTCAATACCCCTACCAACCCTTCCATCCCAACACCTACAAGACCAAACCTAGGAAGAAAACCAATGACGACAGTCACGAGCAGTCCAAGTGGTAAAACAGAGAGAAGGAAACAGAATCGTCACGCTCGAAAGGAGCGCCAACGATTCCACAAACTTGCTGCGCAACAATAGCAAGTGAAAAACCCCACCCCTCCAGCGCTAGCACGACCCCTTTAACAAGTCCCCGGCATCGGGTCCAACCCTACACACAATAGTAGTGTCAAAGTCAGACTCTTTAAAGGGAAATTTTCGAAGTGGAGGAACGAGGAGGGCACTCGTGTCCATGCAACTCTGACTAAGCACCTCACTCCTACCACCGATACCAGTACGAACCAGCCATGTCATCAGTGCGGTGAGACAGGACACCTGAAAAGGGATTGTCCAATAATAAAGAACTCTGGTGCAGACGGGAGGATACTAAGGATCACTGCTGCAGGAGAAACGACAGGGGCACAGGAAAAGTCTAACTTTAACACTTAGGGAGAAGCATCAAGGAACCCGGTGGATTTTGGTACGTCTTTCGATCACAGATAACTAAACCGAAAACATTAAAAGACAATTTCAAATGTAAATACTTTTTCATAAGGCGAAAGTCGTAGCCTTATGAAACTATAATGGCTAAAACATATAAGTTAGGGCCATGTATAGTTAAGATGGATAGACCTAGAGTGAGTGAATGCCGCCTCATTTCTTGTTCCTTGTTGGGTTGTGGATTTAGGGCGGAGTCGCTCAGTCAACAATCTTCCCCACCTTAATTATGCATGACTAGTATATATGAGGTGATTATGGAAATGCCACGTGAGAATGCATTCATGAAAAGGTACTCTACTCAGAAACACTTAGGACCCTCTATAGTTCCGCGTCGACTCTATCGGTCATGGCTTGACGTAGTGCAACCATTTGTACGTCCCTAGTGTTGTGTAAAAAGAACTTTCACCGTAGCCATATCGGCAAATAAAGGTTCTTCCGAACCTAAACATAATACAAATAATCAAACCTAATGCGATTTGTCAGTCATCCCTATTATCTCAAACCTTCTGAAGTACCCAAGAGAAGGATACCGCGCGCTGTTGACCAACCTCTCTTAGTCATATGGAAACCTAAGAGAAAGACACTACAAGATACTCCAGAAGACAATAACCATCCGAAGCATACTCCGTAGATTCCCCAGTAGGATCCTCCGCCTGCTCGCATGGAGGAAATCGTCGTCGCCCTGTAGACGATAGACTTTATTCTCCGAAGTGAACACTAGAATACCGAGAACCATAGGATAACCTCTGCAGCCAAGAATACTTGATCAAGGTGCGAAAGTAGTTGCGTTAAGCCTCATGACCCAGATCCCGAAGAGATTATAGACTTGACACCAGCCTTGGTGTTAGTCGAGAGGTTATGCAGGAACAGGCGCTTTCCACACTAGAATAAACCAAATTCTTAGAGATTATTTGGACTATTAGGTGTTCCACGAATACTATCTCGCCTAGAAATAGTAGAACCACCTCCCGAGATAGTCCCACACTCATCTGGTGAAACCCTATCTCCCCGACCCTGAGGGTTTCCGTTAGAAATACCTCAAGCATCAGAAGTGTGGATTCATTTTGCACAAGCTTGAGATAGACACTCTACATCAAACAGATAACCATAGTCACATAACCCATTCGACAATCTAGAAAGCCTCTAACAACCAGTTGACAGGAAATGCGAAACCAAAGACAACCCGAGCTTCCTAAGAACCAACTTGAAGGACTACACTACCAGTAAGAGAGAGAACGTTAGGAACTTCGGAATGGCGATCACGCCAGTGATGATCTTGCCATAGAAGTACACTATGTTCTAAGTACTAAAAAGCTCTGCCATTTCGAGAGCTTAGGACCATCTGAGAATCCTCACAGAGATTGGTCCAACCCTCGTATGACCACTACTACTTTCGGATATTCCACAAGTTTCATACCGGATCGATCCACTTCTTAGACTCGATAAGTGCTTACCCAGCTTCACTCTTCGTATCCCACTCGTCTTGCTAGAAACCATTGGGAACCCTAACTTCGTAGACATACCTGTAGGAAATCGCTAACTGCACGAGACGGAATCTGCATCCCATAGGTGAAGGTTTGTTGGAATGACAGACATAAACCTGAGTTCACTTGGGAAATACGAGGACAAACAGACTAGGAAATACCCTCCTGCATCTACTCGACCATTCATACCTACTTCCTTGCCTAAACCAGAATTTCGCGAAGAAATTCTCTCTAACAAGGGGATGATGTGACAACCCGAAATCTATTCCATCAGTTTTGACCTTTTTCCGTTAAGAAGCTTCGTTTTATTTAACTATCCGTTAACCTTTTGGAAGAAGTTAATTATATGGGAACTTTTATAATGAATTGGTAAGGGTTGAAACAAATTAGAAACACCCACAAAATGCCCTTAAAAATGTCTAGTTACAACCAAGTTAAAATTTGACCGTTTAATCGGGTGCGACCAAAAAGCCCCGTTTAACGGCAGTGTCGGGTAGAATTCCACTGATCCCCAACTCCAACACCTATATAAGGGAGAGTAAACTTCATTTCACCCTTTTTCACTCTCTGTCTATACTCTCTCTTTACAACTTAGTTTCGAGTCAAAAATCATCCGTTTCGAGCCCCAAACGAGTAAGCCACCTATCCTAACTTGTTATATAGCCTATCTAGCATGAAAATTCGTGTTTAAAACATAAAATAGAGACAAAATGATGTGTTTATGGCCCAAGAACACTCTTGGACCGTGAACACCATTTAATGGGGGGTTTTTAAGCCCCAAAACCTCTCTAAATTGTCCCTAAGGCTTAGATATGGCTTGTAGGCTTATGGAATCGGACTTAGAACACCTTGAACTAGCATTTTGGGGAGTAAACATGAGTTTACTGCCCAAGAGCATGCTTGGGCTGTAAACTCCTCTTCATGGGGAGTAAACTCATATTTGAGTGTTTAAAAGCCACCTAAACACACCAATGGCCTTAGATTGAATTCTAGAATCGACCACCAACAAGTTAAGGGCCTTAAACTTCAATAAAACTAAGGGAATGGGAGTTCATGGCCGTGAACTCCCATAGAGGTGGTTCATGGGTCGTAAACTCCCAATAACTGCCCAAATGGTGCCCTAAACTCCCCATTTGACTTGGAAAAATGCTTAGGAATTTACCCTCTATCATTTAAGACTTCAAAACACCAAAAGAATGAGTGTATAGGAGCTTACGGCCATAAGCTCCCTTGCTTAGGGCCGTAAACTCCTCAATGGTCCATGTGAAGCCTTAAAACCACTCATACAGTTTAGATTTGGACCTAGCAAAATTCCACAATCGATAATAAGCCTTTAAACATCCTAGAACACTCTCACCATGAGTTTAAGGCTGTAAACTCATGGGGAGTTGCCCCAGGGCAGTAAACACCATATGTAGAGTTTACTCTTGGAGAGTAAACTCCATTCCTAAGCCATTTGAGCCCTTAGATGTTACCCGGGACACCCCAAACACTTAACCAAAGTGTTTTCCACTCCTTAGAGTGCGTATACTTGTTTAATTAGTATTGAATGTACTAATTGTATGTGAACATATGTTATCATATGTTAAATAGGTCTCTAAGTGTGTCCAAGTCTTTACTTGACACCGAGCACCCAATCGGCACCTTCGTTGGATCCACTTACACCAGGTGAGTTCATACCCTGAATGAACCTTTTAAATGTTTTTACATGTTTTATAGGGGGGATACAAGTTAAACATGCCAGTTATCATATCAATCACATGTGATTGATAACCCGCATGCACAACAATTTACCACACTGTAAATTGTTTTACCGAGTAGGATACTATAAATGGTTTTCTAGAATGTTTTCACTTGCTCATAACTCTTACTTATACTGTTTTATCAAAGTTCATTTTAAACTGGTTTATGGAAGGTTCCAAAGAATTTCTAAAGGTTTTCAAACTTATTTTATCAAAGAATACCAAGTTGTGACTTTCTTAAGTGTAAAGGTTTTTCCAAGGTTTTCATCAAAGTTCTCTTTCATGTCGAATACTCTTGCTTGTTAGATGCCGCTGCTTCGCTTTTACTTAGTTTAAACTCCTACTTGATAACGTTTCCACTTTGTGATGCGCTTATATTTGATAACACTTATACTTTACGATTCGATTATCCCACACTGTTTGTTTACACTTTACGATTTGGTTATTCCACACTATTCGCTCACACTTTATGATTCAGTTATTCCACACTATTCGCTCACACTTAATGATTTAGTTATTCCACACTGTACGTTTACACACCACGACCCAGTTATACATCACGATGCGTTTCCACTTGTTACACACTCAGTCGTAGTCAGATGTATGTTTGTACTTGTATAGGTGCATATAAATAATGATTGAAGGACTTAGGAAGGCTTGTCCGCCCTATTTCCTTTTCTTCGTTGAGATGTGGTATGGTGGGATCGGATGGCCGTCCGAAGGTCATTTGATTCATTAGTTGTATGTTATGTATGCGAGCATAGACATATAGGTTTACTCTAATCAGTCCAGTTATGAGTCTCTACCCCTAGTTTAGCTCTTACATATGAAACCCACTACCCACTATTTGGGATGCATCTTCGGGACACAGCCTTCTTCTTCGTCTAGTTGGTAACCAGAGTCTCCTGTAGAGAGAGCGGACATTGTGTGTATAGATCTATACAGGATTGACACCCCCACACCCTGACTGCTAGCTACAGTCCACGGCCCACCAAGCCAAGGGGTGACAAATGTCATATTTTATAGACGCTTGTAGGGCGTCAGGCTCTAGTGTCGAGTAGTATGGTTACGAGTATCCTAGGTTGCCTTATAATTCATGGCCTTAAGGTAACGGTATTATACCAGCAATTTACACTGTATGCTGGGAACCCATTTTCAGAGTCACACTGTTTTTAGACCTTGCTAGCTGTATCTTTCATTTGATATTGTCTGCGGTCTGTACTCTCAATTTTAGACCTTGCTAGCTGTATCTTTCATTTGATACTGTCTGCGGTCTGTATTCTCTGTTTTAGACCTTGTTAGCAGTATCTTTCATTTGATACTGTCTGCGGTCTGTATTCTTTGTTTTAGACCTTACTAGCTGTATCTTTCATTTGGTACCATCTAGGGTATGTATCTCCTTTTGTTAGACTGAGCCAGGCGTGTCGTTCGTTCGATACTCTCCTAGAGTCTATGATTCCTTTTGCCTTAGCCAGCAGTCCTCACTGCTGAGGCATATGTTATTTCCCTGATTTCTCTTGCTTTCTTTAATAATCAAATTCTGTATTTTGATAATGATAGCGATTAAGGGAAAACTACTTTTTACCACATAACTCCGTCCAGTCTTGGTAGAAGACTGCTTTTATTAAAGAAAATATAGGATTTTCTTGAAAGGACACTAATGTAATGGATACCCTAAAACTACCACTTTTATTAAAGTTATTTGAATAAAATGACACTAAGTACTTATGAACTCACCAGCATTTGTAAAAATGCTGATACTCGCTTTTCAAATAACTTGTATTATCAGGTCAGCATTAGACAGGTACCTCCCCGGAGCTTTTGATGAAGACAATTTAGTACCAAGCTGCTTTTATATCATTTACTTGTATTACTCTGATATATTGTAATGTAAACAATGTAAAACTATTACTATTAATGCAATGTTTTGTTGTACTTTGATTACTACCATGCATGTGTTGTGATACTTGACATGATGTCATCCACCCCAGAACGTTTCTGCCGTTCCGGTTTTGGGGTGTGATAGAATCTGGAACTATACATCTGTCGAAGTCTTGGAGTCAAAGGAAAGTACCGCCACACTTTTTGTGGTACTCGCTTCCCCTTTGTGGTTGTGTCCACCCATCTACTCTCGTTACAAATCGGGCAATTCTGCATGGAATCATTCTCCTTCCAAAACAAAGCACAGTCATATTTGCAAGCATGGATGGACTCATATCCTAACCCTATCTTTCTCAACTTTTTCTTAGCTTCATAGTGTGAAGTTGGAATCTTGCTCTTCGGGAAAGCAACTCTTAGGAACTCTAAAAGTTGGTCAAATGAACTATTTGTCCATTTATTGATCACCTTAATATGCAACAACTTTTCCAAAAATTTTAAAGATGACATCTCACAATCAGGGTGTAACTTGGTATTGAGCTCCTCAAATAAAGCATCAAATTCTGGGTCCATGCCTCGTCCTTCATCATCTGTATTTTCTTCATTTGTATTTTGTTCCGCCATAACATCATCAATTACATCAAACATCTCATTATTTGTTGGAATGTTTATTGGAGTCGAATTGTAGCCCAAATCCGAAACATAATGCTTCTCACCATGATAAATCCATATAGTATACGGTTTTAGAAATCCATGGTCATGTATATGGGCATAAACTGTACTCAACAACTGTTGATACATATTCACACACTTTGTGCACGGACAATGCACTTTGTCTTCAGAGTCAACATGTTTCCTAGCAATCTCCATAAGGTTTTTAAGACCTTCCAAGAATTTTGGGGACGTTCGGTGTTCCCGAATCCAACTCTTATCGATCGTCGTTACTGTTTAATTATAAAAAATTAGATTGTATACATAGTTACAATAAATTTACTTTTATTAGTTTAAATATTTTTATATTTTGTTTACTCTCAATAAACATACTTTTATTAGTTTAAATATTTTTATATTTTCTGTTATGTTGCTATTAGTAACGTTTGTTCTTAATGAAAAACTTTTATTAGTTTAAATCTTTTTATATTTTCACGAATCCAACTCTTATCGACTGTCATTACTATTTCATTATTAAAAATAACATTGTTGTATATATAGTTAAATTGAATGACTTTTTGTTTGAGAAAAAAAACCAGACGGAATAGATATTGACAAGTATATAAAGAAATATATACACTGGAAGTCGGAATCGGATGGAATTGATAGAGTATTCATAAGGGTAGACTTCTAAACATATTTTATAGCAATGTACTATTATTAGTTTGTTTAAAACATTCTATTTTTCACTTCTCTTTCATATTTATAGTATATATACATTTTATCTTTTTCAATTACAGCATTGTACTTTTAATATTATTTTGTTTTTTTCATATTTTTTTATACCACCATAAACAAGATAAAAAATACTTTTAATATTACTTTTAATAACAACGTAATTTTATTATTTTGTTTTATGTTATAACTTTCAAATAGAAATTAAAATAAAATACTTTAATTAACAAGATAAAAAAAAGTATGTTGGTATTAATAACTTTTATAGTTTAAATATTTTTAACTTAATAAACATATTTTTATTAGTTTTATATTATTTTGTTTTTTTTTTCGTTTTTTTTATCTTGTATATTGACTTTAAAGCTTATTAGTTTGTTTAAAACATTAAGATGGTTCAAACATATATGGTCAAAAGATCAGTCACGGAGAATACTAAGATAAAAATACTTTTAATAGCACCATAAACAAAATGAAAAAATACTTTTAATATATTATTTTATTTTTTTATAGCACCATAAACAAGATTAAAAAAAAATACTTTTAATATTACTTTTAATAACAACATAATTTTATTATTTTGTTTTATGTTATAATTTTCAAATAGAAATGAAAATAAAATACTTTTATTAAAAAGATAAAAAAAAAAGTACGTTGTTATTAATAACTAAACAAATTAAACACAATTCATACATATTTTACATTTTATACATAAACTTTTATACCAACCTAAACAAAGATCACAATCATACAAAATTTCATACCAACCTAAACAATTTCAATTTCATATACCAACCTAAAAAATATCAATTTCAAACAATTTCATATACCAACCTAAACAATATCAATTTCATACAATTTCATATGCCAACATAAACAATATTAATTTCATACAATTTCATATACCAACCTAAACAATATCAATTTCATACAATTAGTTTGTTTAAAGTATAAGCCTAAACAAACAACAACACAATCACACACACACACACACACACATATATATATATATATATATATATATATATATATATATATATATATATATATATATATATATATAACATACAAAACAAACAATACAATTAGAAAAAAATCAAACAACATATATATATATATATATATATATATATATATATATATAACAAACAACAATCACATATATATATATATATATATATATATATATATATATATATATATATATATATATATATATATATATATATATATAACATAATCACATATATATATACAACATAATGACATATATACAATTATATATATATATATATATATATATATATATATATATATATATACACACAATCACATATATATACAACACAATCACATATATATACAAACAACAAACAATTTCAACACAATTCAATTTCAATTTCAAAGAAAATTAGAGATAAAAAAACTAACCTTGTGATGTTCTGTTTTTTTGGCTCGTCAAAGAAGCAAGTAATACTCCGGTGGTGGCTAGTGGTGGCCACAGGCGGCAAAACTAGACGGTGAAAGGGTGATGCAGCGACTAGATCGGTGGAGCTTGACCACCGGTTCCTAAACACCAAAAAAACCCCAAATTAGGGGTAAAAATCAATACCAAAACACAATAAAAAACAAATTAGGGGTAGAAATAACCTTGGATTGGCTTAATCGCCAGATATTTTCGTTGGGTAGCCGATTTTGTGCTTGGGAGGAAAGAATGGAGAAAGAAAAGTCGTTGTGTGCAAATGAAAGAAAGTTACGTATCTGTTATAGGGTATACCCCTATGCCGACGACATGTCATCGGTATAGGGTCGACATAAATGGCGACGTCTCACTTATTACTGAAATATATATATATATATATATATATATATATATATATATATATATATATATATATATATATATATATATATAAATTAAAAACTTTGTGCCAACGACTTGTCGTCGGCATAGGGTATCCCAAAACTACGTCATTCACATTTTCTGGCACTTGGAATAAAAATAAATGGAAAATACTTTTTTTTACCTCTATCGACGACACGTCGTCGGTATAGATTTTCAACTTACCGCCAACATTTTCGTCGTTCCCGCCAGACCTATGGCGACGACTTGTCGCCGGAACACATGTAGTGGTCAAAGGAAATTGGTCAAAGGTTTCAAAAGCTATGGCGACAACTTGTCATCGGCATAGGGCACCTGTACCGACGACGTTTGTCGTCGGGATAGCCGTCGTCGCCTCAGTTGAGTATTCTTGTAGTGAAGGAAATGAGCAATTAGCAACTACAAAAGTCGCCGGTAAAGGGTCGAGAAGTCGCCGCTTAGGCTAATAGCGGCGACACGTCGTCGGTAAAGAGTCGCCGCTACTACTTCGATGCTATTGATGAGATTATCGACGCTAAAGACAAATGTCGCCGCTAATGCCCTTGTCACCGCTAATACTTCGTGCCACTAATAAAGAGTATCAAATACACATACTTTCATATACATATACCACATATACACCAAATACATATACATTCACATATATAGATAATAACATCCTACTTATAATAATTTTTAATTACATTTGTAGTTGAGTAACGTGCACATAGGAAAGTTCGAGGCAAAGCCAAAAATATAAAGCTTGAAAAAGCAATCTTACGGAATCAAGGCAAACTGATTAGCATGGAATATGATAGGGATATAACATTTGATCCCGTAGGAGAGCCAAAAGACATGTTTTCACGAGAATTTGAAAAAACAATGTGGCAAATGGTCCCTTTTGATAAATGGACTTGGAAAAGTTTCCCCTACAATAAAGGACACCGTATTACAACATTTAGCGGTAATTATTTATTTAAAAAAAATCATATGCTTAACTATAACCGGTTTTTACTTAGTCAACTTTTTTTTTTCTATAGACAAAGTTTGATTTGGATCAGATGCACCAGGATGTACAAGCTAATATGTTGACAAAGACTTTTCAAGCAGCTTTGTTAAAAGGTTATCGAGAACGTAAAGCTGACGCAAAAGAATACTTTATGTTAGTCGAAGGGTATGAAGATATCCCGAGAGCATTAGCCAACCCTCCAGAGAGCACGGAAGTTGATAACTAGAAGAAATCAATTGAGTATTTCCAAACGGACGAATACAAAATTGCTTAAGAAAGAAACAAGAAAGTCCATGACAAGCAAACAAATGCGAATTGTGGGGGGTCGAGCTCGTATAGTAGTACTTGCTATAAGAAGGTAACGTACATATAGTTATTTATTAAAAATATAATCTTATTTTTAAAGTTAAACAGAACCTTAAGAGAGTGGAAATGTTTCGCAAAGCTCATACCGATAAGGATGATGTATTTGTTACCGCTGAGGCGAAACAACAATATGTAAGTGTTTAATTATAACTTTATCATATAATTAAATGTGTATTTATACTTAATTATTACTCACTTTTGGGAGTTACAGAATTGGTTAGTCAAAGAGCTCTTAGAACAAACCCAAGGTGAAAGTGAGTTAACACCCGCTCAAGAAAGAGTTGCTTTTTAGAAAGTATTAGGAGAACGACGTAGTCATATCAGAGGCATTGGCCGTAAACCTTCTGGTCTCCTGCCGATTCCACATCCATCGTAACCATCACCACAACCATCACAACCATCACAGGTAAAACAATCTACTTTGGTTTTTTGTGGTGATTATTTGCAAAAAGCTTTGATAATTAGGATTTTGTCCCAAGTGCAAGAAATAGCAACGTAGTTTGGTTTTAGTCTTAGTTTAAAAATAGAAATCTACTTTTGCATCATAAAATGCATGTTAATTTGGTAATTTTGGTTTTGTGGTGATTATTTTCTAAAAGAATTGATAAGTGGGTTTTTGTCGCAAGTGCAAGAATAGCAATGCACTTTGTTTTTTGTCTTAGTTTAAAAATAGTAGTCTACTTTGGCATCATAAAATGCATGTTGATTTGGTAATTTTGGTTTTGTGGTGATTATTTGCTAAAAAATTTGGTAATTAGGTTTTTGTCCCAAGTGCAAAAAATAACAACGTACTTCGGATTTTTGTCTTAGTTTAAAATTAGCGATCTACTTTAGCATCATAAAATGCATGTTGATTTGGTAATTTTGGTTTGTAGTGATTATTTGCTAAAAACTTTGATAATTGGGTTTTTGTCCCAAGTGCAAGAAATAGCAATGTACTTTGGCTTTTTGTCTTAATTTAAAATTAACAATGTACTTTGATAGTTTTTGTTTATGTTTTGATAATGTAACTTATAAGTTTATAATGTTGTCATTAGTTATGTAGTTGGAAAATCTTCGTGCAATGCTCAGCGACCCGGCATGTAGGGATGAGCTTTATTCGTTTTTTCAATCCCAAAATAATCGAGGAAACGATGAAAATGAAAATGATGGTATGTAGAGATGAGTTTTATTTGCATATTACACTTATTGTCACGCTTTGCTACTTTTTAGATTGTAAAATTTTGATTGTTTTCTGTAATTACCGGCGACATTATTACGTTTTATATTTAATCGGATGTTATGTAATTACCGGGAGACACTATTACCGGCGATATTATTACTTTTTATATTTAATCGGATGTGCGTGTGATTAACGACGACAATATTACTTTTGATATTTAATCGGATGTTTGTTTTGTAATTAGCGTCAACACTATTATTTTTTATATTTAATCGAATGTTGTTATGTAATTATCGGCGACATTATTACCGAATACCAAAATCGTTGAATAAAAAAAATTAAAAAGAAAATAGTTATTACCGACGACAACATCATTACCGGCGACGACACTCTTTTTACCGACAACAACCTCATTAGCAGCGACAATTTGATCAATAGCGACAAAGCAGTAGCAGCAATTTATTAGCGGCGACGTGTCGCCGCTATTACTTTTACCGGCGAGTTTTGTCGCCGCAATTTATCTTTTTCCTTGTAGTGAGTTTTTTTTAAATTCCCCAATACATTCATTAATTTATTATAAAAACACATACTCTTACTTGCCTTTTTATGTAATTTTATATATTTCAACAAGCTTTTCAGTTATTTTTACGAAACGTTATTTTTTATCAGCTAGTTTTTCAAGTATCAACTAACTTTTTATTTAACAGCTCGTTTTTCAGCTATCAACTAGCTTTTTAGCTAGTCCGCCAAAAATAATCTTACCTCCCTTTCAATCAGGAAATAAAAGGAAAAAAAAAACAAAACAAAACCTTGGCGTAAAAAGGTTGTATAAAGCTAAAATCTTTACATAAACAAAACTGATGAAGTGTACCATTATGTGTTTGTTGCCTTAAAACAATTCAAATTGAATTTGGATCACCTATTTGGTGGAATCTTGTTTTTTTTAAGAAACCCAAAGGAAGGTGGTAGATTTAAATTAATTAGCGGTAGTTACGATTAATATTTCAATTTTTGTTTGGATTTTGATTAGAATTGGTTAAATTTTGAATGGAATTTGATTAATTGAAGTCTGGAACTCCTTTTCTTTACGTCTTGAACTCCTGGATAGCATTTACTCAACATTTTGGAAATGCTCGTGAATATTGGCGTTTAAGATTTTAAACATCTTAAATAATTTTAGACTATTGGTGTTTTTGAGCTTGGTTGAAAGGTTCATTTGAGAAGTAAATATTTGTATTTGTGCACAAGATGTAGTAGGGGTCGAAGGCGGCCGCAGCTAGGGTTTAGACTTGTTCCCTCCTCGTCACCGTTCTCAGTGTAGATCTATACAACCATCGTGTTTCTCCTTGTCGCAACCATCTCTGAAACGAATTTGTAACAAATTAGGGTTTGTAAGGGTGGCGAGCTGAAACCCTAGTAATGGTGGCGCTGGACTCAACCTAATCCACTGAGGTGTGGCGACCACCACCTCTTTACGAACCCTTCTCAGATCTTACACCAATGAAGGTTAGGCGTTGAACTCGACTGCTGTCCTTCTAGTTTTTTTGAAACCCTAGCTATTCAGATCTGTTGTGGTATTTAGTATGTATGTGTGTTTAATCTTTCGTTGGTCTTGTTCGAGTTTGTGTGTGTGTTTAATCTGTATGTGTGTGTGTGTGTTTGTGTTGTATCTATTGAAAAATCAATGGATGTTTGTGTGGATCTGTGTTTGCTCATCTGATTTCATTTTTATGTGTGTGTGTTCATCTGGTCTGATTTTGTGTGTGTGTTCATCTGATTTCATTTAGGTGGAGATAGATATGGCAAATTGTGGTTGTGGCGGATGGTGGTCAAACAATGGTGGCAGAGGATGACGGTCGAATGGTGGTGGTGGCAGAAGATATTCTTCAGCATTCTTGAGGAAGAAGAAGAAGATGGGTGAGAGAGAGGGAGAGATAGAGAGAGAGAGAGAGTATTTTCTTTTTTCTTTTATTTTTAATTCTATTTAATTGTTGTAATAAAATAAAATTAAAATATTAAATAACCATGGGCAAAATCGTCCTTATAAAAAAGTTCAAACAAAATCGGACCAAATTCTCAATAAAATGAAAACTTTGGATCTCTGGTACTAGTCAAAACATTTTTGGACAAAAGTGATAATTTTGAGCTAACCACAGGAACCATTTGTGTAGTTTTGTCTTTAGAGACACGAACACACATACTACTAGTTGTTGGTCGAAGACACGTTGTCTGGGGTTTCTAATGTGAACGCTGACAATGTTTTGTGTTATCCAGTGAGCAAATTCATGTTGTCTGGGGTTTCTAATGTGAACGCTGACAATGTTTTGTGTTATCTAGGGGTACAAACGAGCCAAGCTACTCGCGAGCTACTCGGGATCGGATCGTTAAAAACTCGACTTGAAATCGATTTTAAACGAGCCCAAGCCGAGCTCGAGCCTAATATTAAGCACGTTTATTAAACGAGTTCGAGCTTATGTCATTAAGCTCGATTAGGCTCGCGAGCCTTAACGAGCGTTTACATAATATAATTTATTATTATTTATATATATTAAAATAAAAATATATTAGAGGAATTACGGATTTATGGTATTAGTAAACGAGTTTCTTAACGAGTTCGAGCCGAGCTTAAGCTTATTTAGGCACGTCCGATAAAAAATGAGTCGAGCTCGAGCCCAAGCCGAGCTTAGGTAATTCTTTACGAGCTCGAGCCGAGCTCAGTACAAGAAAGCTCAAATCGAACCGAGCTCGATCTCGAGCCTCATATAACTTAAATGAGCCCGAGCCGAGCCTGGCCAGGCTCGGGCTCGGCTCGGCTCGGCTCGTTTGCACCCCTAGTGTTATCCAGTGAGCAAATTCTTTTCCAACAGAGAAAGAGGTTAATGATTTGCAATCGACGTTTTGTATTTCTGAAAGATGGAGATCGTAAATTGGATATTAGATTAGTTTGTTTACTTTTTTATAGAAATTTTGTGTTCTAAAATTTAGTAACCTAATTTTATTTGAATTGTTATTGATTTTGTTCAGCAATCTTATGGTTTTGTCAGATATTTATTTAATTGTATAGTTGCATAATTTACCAAATAAAACTGATTTAACAAATAACTTTTTACATTACATATATAAATACATATAATTACGTGGGGGGCAAGATGCCATTACATTATATATATATATATATATATATATATATATATATATATATATATATATATATATATATATATATATATATATATATACTATCTTATAAAAGAAATCTAACTATTTCTAAAAATAGATTGATTATAATAATATTATTTTTTTAAGACGTCCAAATGATGAAGCTGATAGTACAAGTAACCATTAATAAAATAATATTAAATTTTAACCACATTTTGAATTCAAATATTTATCATCAAATCTCCTTATATTTTTCAACAATTTGATATGGTTCCCTCAAATCCCGGATTCATTCAAATTTTGAACCCTTTTAGATATCCTTAAATTTAGCATGTTGATTCAAATATCCCTCCAATCGCATATACCTCTTTGTTCCCTCCTCTGCTATAAAGCCTACCGTCCAGAAACAAAAAATGACTTCATCTCCCAAATAATAGTTTGATTATTTTGTCTTCGACATGTACTTTCTTTTGTAAAATAACATTTTTGTAGAGAAAACATATCACCAAAAGAATTTACACGCCCCGCCGCTTTGCGCGGGTACACTGCTAGTATATATATATATATATATATATATATATATATATATATATATATATATATATATATATATATATATATATATATATATATATATATATATATATATATATATATATATATATATATATATCGTCTCATATACATTTTTCTAAATATTAGCCTCAAAATCCTTCTAGATTTCAAATAGGACTTTCCTTTTCGTGGTTGTTGTTGACATACTACGCATCCCTAACCATTCCCTATAAATACAAATCATAACACAACCATTTTTCAAAACACCATATATTCACCTTCAAATTAAATCCTTCTAGATATTCTTCTGATATTTCTCTTCACAAGAATTTAAAGACGAAAAATGTCAGGTTTAAAGATCAATTTGTTGGTGATTATGGCGCTCATGCTTGCATCTGTGCAGTTTCAAGGCACGGCGGCTCAAACTACCCATGTGGTCGGCAACGCCTTGGGCTGGAATATTCCTCCCAACGGACCTTCTGCTTACACCACCTGGGCATCAACGCAGACCTTCAGAGTCGGCGATGTTCTTCTCTTTAACTTCATCACCGGATTTCATAACGTTGCTGAAGTCTCGCAGGCGGCTTACGGCCCATGCACCGCCGCCAACCCCATCTCCATCGTCACCACCGGCCCCGCTAGAGTCACCTTGAACGCACCTGGCACTCACTATTACATCTGCACCGTTGGCACTCATTGCCAAATTGGTCAGAAGCTAACCATCAACGTCTCCGCCATGTCTGCCACCCCTCCACCAACACCCGCCTCTGCCGCACCGGTTTCTCCACCCACAGATAGCACCATTCTACAACCGCCATCATCCAGTTTTTCTCCATCTTTCACCGCTGTCGTACCCTTCAGTTTCTTGGCGATTGCTTTAGCTTTCTTTTATTAATTAGATCCAATGTTTAGTTGCTTAATTTGAGATGTGTATATATACGTAACTCGTTTTGGTTTGAATTTTCTCTTTTTGATTCCATTCATATTTCGTCTACTTATAGAGATTGATAATGCGTTATACTGTTTATATGAGTATTTCCATTATATTCCTCTTTTTTTTTTAAAAAAAAAGATTGATATTGCTTTATGCCCATGATATGAGTATTTCCATTAGTACGTCATAACAGGATATGTGACATGATAAATTTTAGAAAAGGGGAGCTCTACTTTTTTTTTTATTGAATTTAAATATATGGTGATATATAACAAACTAAACCGGTCATCTTTACGTAATTAAAGATCCTTCAGGTGTATATTGTAATTTTTAAGGAAATAAAGGGCTGATCACGTCTTTTGCTTGGGTAGAAATCGATCCTAAAACACCTCCAAATTAAACAAATAACTAAATCATCAGTTTTTCATGTCACTCAAATTTGGAAACTAAAACTTCTTTTCTGTTCCCATCATAAATACAAACCTTTCTGAAATTAAGGGATCCATCAAACTAATTAATATGGCAGGTTTCGAGCTGAATCAAGCGGTGGTTATGATTGTCATGGTGGCATACATGCAGTTTCATACCACGGTGGCTAAGAATACCCATGTGGTCGGTGGTCCAGCAGGGTGGACTATTCCTGCGTCAGGATCCCATATCTACTCTAGTTGGGCTGCTACCAAGACCTTTAACGTCGGAGATGATCTAGTCTTTAACTTCCCCACCGGAAAACATACGGTTGCAGAAGTACCCCTGCAGGGATATGACCAATGCAACACCACCGACCGCGCACGCATTTACAAGACGGGGCCCGCCACCATCACCTTGACAAAATCTGGCACCCGCCATTACATATGCACTTTCCATTGCAAAATGGGCCAGAAGTTAAGTGTTAATGTGAAATAGGAATATATAGTTTGGATTTATGAATAAAATAAAATGGTAAAGGCTAACTATCGTAATTCTTAAAAGATGTGGCTCGTTAAATAAATGTATCCATCTTTATTGTGTTATTTCAAACTAGATGCAATATATTTTTTTTCGAAGAAATTTTCGCAATAAAATCTTTTATTTATGCATCAAACTATTGCACGATATATAGTAATTAATTTTCTAATTAAGAGACAATATTGTGATATATATTTAGTTAAGTTTCAAATGACTTTGTTGAACTACATGGCTGGCTACATATGTTATAGCTAGATATTTCAAAAACACAATTTTTTCATTTACCATAATATTTTATTCATTACGTTATGTATTTATAACATCCTTAAATTTCTATAATAGTTCTACTAAAATATCACAAGTTACCACTGTCTTGTCGACGGGAAATTACCATCGACTATAACGTTGATAATTGCCATTTTCAAGATGGAACAAAAGCAATATAATTATAACTAGGAGGATGAAAATCAAAATTTAATGCAAAACTAAATAAACAAATAATTATTCTAACAAAAGTAACCAGCAATTATCACAAAACAATCTAACCTAATAAATAAAATCAATTTTCTATACTTCTTTTTCTCCTTCATTTTTACATATTTCATTTTATGGATTTTATAATTTTTATTTTCCACTTGTAATTTTTAGGGATTTTTATTTTCTTAAAATAAAATTCCATAAAAATCTAACGGGTTTTCTAAGAAAAAAAATCATTCTATTAATTTGATAGTAAATTCCACTACAAGAAAAACGTGTATTACTGGCGACAATTTTATTTGTCGTAGCTAATGGTGGAGTCGCCGCTAATGGCGTCGCTGGTAAAGGTGGTACACAACGATCTGCATCGTCACCCAAGAACTAACTCCATCCATTCATCATATCACCCAATCGAATGGCTATTAATCCATTCTGTCTTAGATACCATTACCGATGACACAAATAGGAGCGATTGAGTCGCCACTAATGCTCGAAAATAACAACAGTGAATAAATTCCCTCCAAATACCCCAAAATTTCGACGGTAAATCCTTGTGTCGCCGCTACTTCTCTCCTTCTACATGAGGCGCATTCCTGCTTTCATTCCAAATCACAACAAAACCTCGATTGAACTCATCCTCCATCGGTTTTGACTTCCAAACCCACAATTGAAGCTCCAGCCACCCTCGATTGAAGCTTCGGCTACACATAACCACTGTCGACCACAATTTGTCGGTGATGAAGGTTATACCGATAACACCTTTCGTTTTTTCGGCGACGATATGTTCCCTCTTCCCTCCTTTCTCTTTCTCTTTCTCTTCTGACCAAAATTCTAGACCTAATTGTTTTTTGTTGATTTTTGTTGTCTTAATTTACACCACCACTACCACCATTGTTGCAGCACCGAAGACTACCACCACTAGTTGAAAGAGGGCAAAATTTTGGGGACTATAAGTGCATTTTTTGTAATTTGTTATATATGTGCATTTGTGTGTGTATTTTGTTTATATGTATGTGTATTTCATATGTCTGTGTGAAATATGTTATATGTGTGTATTTCATATGTGTGTGTGAAATTTGTGTGTATTTCGTATACATGTGTGTATAAAAAGTATGTATATATGTGTATAATATGTGTGTGTATTTGTATGTAATTTGGATTGTGTTGATGGTTGTTTTATGTGTATAAAAAGATGTATATATGTGTACAATGTATGTATGTGTGTATTTGTATGCAATTTGGAGTATATTTGTATGAATTATGTAAACTAGAATGTCATAATGGAAAAAACAAACAAATAACAAGTACGATGCTATTATTGATAAATGTTATTTAAAGTACATTACTATAATAGTTCATATGTATTGTGTATTTGTAGATAAATTGTTAATTGTTAGTTTGTTGGTCTGTTAGTTTGATTGTTGGTTTAACTTAGAAGGTTAATTTTAGTTAGTCGGTTTGTCAGTTTGATAGTTTGTTGATATATAGATAAATTGGTAATTGGTAGTTTTCTTATCATTTGGTAATTAATAGTTTAGTTTATGGTAATAGTTTAACTTACAAGTTTATATGTTGTTATTTACTGTGTAGTTGGAAAATCTTCGATCAATGTCCAACGATCTGGAGTCTACTGCGAAACTTATGGGAGGGAACGTGGGTGGCGGGGATGATGACACGTCGTAATAGTTTTATCTTTTATTAGAGATTATGGTATGACATAAATTTATAAGAATTTTGTTATCTATTTTGGTGTATGTATGGTATGACAAAACTTGGATGTTATCTTATCGTTTTTTGCCTTTATCGTTTCTATTTTTCTGCATTTAACGTTATTAACGTAGCATTAGTGGCGGCATTATCATTAGTGGTAAGAGTGAGCATTAGCGGCGACTTTTTGATCAATAGTGACGGGTCAGTAGTGTCTACGTGTCGCCGAGGCAACTTTGGTGAGCAATATCGGCAATTTTTGTCGCTGTTGATACCTTTTTTTCTTGTAACGGTCTCATAAATGCTCCAAATGTTTCAATTTGTATTATAAATGTTCCAAAAGATTACTTTATGTTATGTAAAAGTATTACTTTATAAAATATTTAATGTTAAACTATTGATAATAAATTTTTATTTTTAATGAACGTATATATAGTTCTTACACCTAATTCTCAAATTGTAATATCCGGTCTCAGGTATGCATTTAAATTCAAGTCAAACTTCATATTTTGCCCTTGGACTCGGCAAGTTGGAGGCCCAACTGGTCGAGTAGGATCAACTCCGCATCGGGGGACTAAGTGACCTACTCGATGAGTCGGAAGACCGACTCGGCGAGTAGGAGTTATCTGATTGAAACCCTAAATTGGAGGGTTTGCACCCTATTTAAACGTCTTATGAGGCTTCCACCCCAGCCACCATCACCTTCAAGCTCTGTCCTCGAAATCTTAATCAATTGTGAGCATTCTTGAGCAATTTGTGCCTTTCCTTTTGTTTTGAAGTTAGAAGAAGAAAAGGAAAGCTTGGTGAATCAAGAAGCAAGTTAGTGGATCCAGAGTTCTGGTTGCATTTCCAATTATTTGAGGTAGAGAGCTCCTACCTTGACTCCTAAATTGTTAGATCTACTTTGAGGCTTGAATCTTGTCATCTTTGGGGATATTTCCAAGCGATTTCGGATTGTAGACTGTAATATAGGGTAAATGCTACAGATCTGGAACCTTGAAGGGTTCTCATGGCATAAAGGTGCCAACTTTATGGCCATGAGAACCCCATGCACGTAATAAACCCTATTTTTGGTCTTTTGAGCTTAAAAGTCCCATGCAAGGATGTAAAGTTCATGACTTTACGTGTTATATTGACCTTAGGAGCCCAGATCTACCCTCTGGATGAGAGTAGCACAACAAAAATTGAGTTTTGGGCATGGACATTAGTTGACTCGACGAGTCGTTCATGGGACTTAGTGAGTTGGGGGTTTAGTTCCCCAGCCTTTTCTGATTTGAAGGGATCTAGTTGAGTCTGGAAGGGATCTGGATGAGTCCAGGAGGAGGAATCAACAAAATAAACGTAGTTATAGACCTGGAAACCATGGGACTCGGCGAGTGGATGAACACACTCGGCAAGTCCAAGGCAATCTCCAAACCCATGAAGACGGACTCAAATAGTTGTTCATACAACTCGGCAAGTCACAGACTAGCCACACTTATATGATGAAGATGAACTCGACGAGTTCATGGATGAACTCGGCGAGTCAGATGAAGATAGTCTCGATGTTATGCTTGAAGGAGAACTTGTCGAGTTCTTGCTAGACTCGACGAGTGGAGTCGGGGTTGGGAACAGATGAAAGAATAAGGACTCGACGAATTGGTGAACCAACTCGGCGAGTCAGGTCAACTGGGTGATGACTTTGACCAGGATGTTAACTTTAGTCAGGGGTAAAATGGCTATTTTACCCTAAGAGTAGTTAACAATTTTTGACTAAGTACCTTTATGGAAATCTATAGTTGGAGAGTTGTTAGAGCAGCAGAGAGAGATTCCTCACCTAGAGTTGTATCAGTCAGTCACATGAGGTGAGTTTTCCTCTAGTAGGCACGGGTTTAAGGCACCAATGCCAACCTGTTTATGTAGCAGTAGCATGTCGGGGTTAGCCCGATGCAGTTTATATGTTTCCGGACTTCGGTCTGATGCTAGGGTGGTCCTGAGAAGTAGTTATGTATGCTTGATGTATTTGTGATTCATGCATGATTATGTTATGTGTTATGTCTTCCGGAATTCAGTCCGATGTTGTGTAGGGCCCAAGTTATTCCGAACTTTGGTCCGATGTCGGGCGAGGCCCAATTAAGTGGGCGCGACCCAATTTGTGTTATATGTGTTATTGTATGGTATGTGGTAGTTTGGAGGAGCTCACTAAGCTTCATGCTTATAGTTTTCAGTTGTGGTTTAAGGTATTTCCGCTAGCAAAGGGAAGGGCTCGGGATGATCGCATGGCACACACCACAGTCTCAGCCTGAGAGTTTACTCTGATGTTTTGTTATGAGATTTTGATTTCAGACAGATACTAAGATGTTTTATGATACATGATTTATGTTTTTACTTATGACTTTGGATGGTTCGTGATTTTAATAATGATTTGTGATGCGACATCGGCTCCGACCACCTGCTCTGAGGATGTGCTTCTGCGCCGGAGACAGATCTGCGAGGTCACCACAGAGAGATGCGTTAGAGCCGCCCATGGGACTGTGCTATAGGAGCGGACTGCGACGATCAAGTTAGATCATCTAGAAGATCCGAGATGGTCCTCCATAGCTGCACAGAACCATTTTGGTGTTGGTGGTGGTGTATGGTGGTTGACGACGGCGGGTGGTGACTGAGCCATCCAACCGGAGTATAGTGTGCCAGCTGAGCCAGTTAGGGAAGAGTCCAAGGGAAAGGTTAGGGAAATTTCCTCCTTCATGGAGGAGGCACTATTCTATTTATAGTGGATAATTAGGTCAAGGGAGATGGGGTCAGGCCTTGGGCCAGCCTAATTCAAGCCCAGCTAGCAAGGAGTTGGGCAAGGCCACCCAGAGGCGTCGGGAGGGGCTGGCAGGCGCGCCCTAGGCAAGGCTGGCGGGCGCGCACCAGGAGAGGCTGAAAAGGGAACACTAGGCCAGGTCGGCGGGAGAGTCCCCAGGAAGGTTGGCAATGGAGTCCCCAGCAAGGCTGGCAAGGGAACGCCAGGAAGGGCTGGAAGGAGCACGCCAGGCTAGGATGGCACGCTGGAACAGTCTAGTCCATGCTAGTGGACCATATATCATGAAGTCCCCGCAGTCTGATGTTATTGGTACATGGCCAACGACATCGGACTGGACTTAGTCATATAAACCTTGCATCATCAAGTCCCCCTATTCTGATGCGATTGGGTTGCTGATAATCAGATCGGACTAGATAAAGCGCTAATACATTAAATAATAGATAGAACGGCCAAACCTTGCCAACGAGATCTGTGGGGTTGTGCGATGAGCCAAACATTGCTTATGCAGCTTTAGCTGACTTGATACCCCTTCATTTAGAGGATTGTGATCTGGTTGGTGTGATGCAACGTAACTGTTTCTGGCAATGTTATGCGAGTGGGCCTGCTAAAGAGTATATGACATGGATGTCACGACGTTTCCATCATCCTGGAGGAATGTCATCGATAATTATCTTCATAGTCTGTTTCGCATGTGAATTGATAACCACTCTAAAGGTGTTTCTTGCTGGAGCTATTCCTAGTTGGATTCCCGCCAATCTGATGTGGGTAGCGTAGGTAGTCGTATCAGACTATGGTACATGTGGCAAGGTTGTTATAAGAATACACAACAAGGCTTTTTATACGATAACAGTCAACCAGACAGCTGCTAAGAGCCAGAAAACATAGATGTTGATCGATTGTAAGTCACAATGTTTCTACCGATAGCGTTCTTCTTAAACAGCAACCTTGCTATAGCAAGATGTGATGTAAGAAATGTCTTATTGATAGTCTGAGTATAAGAAGACCATGGTTGCGTGACTTAGAAGAATAATTTGGGCTTAGCAGCCAGCGATCGAGGAGATGTCACGCGGCAGAGCATCACATGGAACAAATCGGTCTTAGCAGCCAATGATCGTAAATACATCACGCGGGAGAGCATCGCATGGAATGGATCGGGCTTGGCTGCCAGCGATCATGAATACATCACGCGGGAAAGCATCGTGTGGAATGTATCAGGCTTGACTGCCAGCAATCACAAATACACCACATGGGAGAGCATCACGTGGATTCATATAAACAAAGGTTGCGAGCCTTTGAGCCTCGTTGGTGGAGCATGCCGCTAGAATGGAGTTGAGCTGAAAAGTCAGGAGACTCAAGGCAAGGATAATGGACCTTGCATGCGGAGCGTGCCACTATAATGAAGTCAGGCTGAGAATGCAGATGACTCAAGGCAAGAGTTTTGAACATTGCATGTAGAGCTTACCGCTAGAATGGAGTCGGGTTGAGAAGCCAATCGACTCAAGGAAAGGATGTTTAACCTTGCAGGTGAAGCTTGCCGCTATGATGGAGTCGGGATAAGAAGCCAGGGGACTCAAGGCAAGGGTTTTGAACCTTGCATGCGGATCTTGCCGCAAGAATGGAGTTGGGCGGGGAAGCCAAGCAACTCAAGGCAAGGATGCTGAACCTTGCAGGTGGAGCTTGCCGGAGTCGGGCTGAGAAGTCAAGGCAAGGGTACTGAACCTCGTATGCGGAGCTTATCGTTATAATGGAGTCGGGTTGGGAAGTCAGGTGACTCAAGGAAAGGGTACTGAACCTCGTATGCGGAGCTTGCCGCTATAACGGAGTCGGGCTGGGAAGCCAGGAGACTCAAGGCAAAGGTACTGAACTTTGCAGAATGGGGCATAGCGGCCGACAATCTATGTGTCCGGCCTGGGCCGAAGTATGATGCCACATGATGCATTACTCCATCATTAGCTGTAGTGACGACTGGTGTCACTTCTTCTAATGACTCTGTCGAGAAGCATGCAGCGAGGCTACTGGGAGCCGGACAGTGGAGCTGTTGTCAAGAGGTGTGTAGTTGGAGTATTGCCGAGAATAGAGCAACAGGGTCGTTGATGGTCGGGCAACGAGCTACTAGCGATGGATGAGCAGCATGATTACTGAGAGTTGGGCAATAAGACTCCCAAGGGTTGAACTATGAGGTTGCTCTTTCGATCTACTGTCACCTAAGGAATGCACGGTCACGTACAGTATCTACTCTTCATATACTTTAACTCTTCCCCTTTGAAATAAAAATCACATTTGCATAGTTTCGTACTAACCCTCCCCCTCCCCCCCTGTTTTTTACATAGAGGAGGCAAGAAAAGGGGGAGACAGACCCGAAGTTGCTGGAAACCGGGCAACGCAGCTGTTGAAAAAGATAGGCAACACAAGTGTTAACAAAAACTGGGTAGCGCGGCTGTCGAGAGCTAGGCAGCACGACTGTTGGTCCGACATCGTGACTGTTGAGCTGGTCGCATGGATGCTGAGGATCGGGTTGCGCGACTGCTGAGATCCAGGAAGCATGGCTGCTGAGAGCTGAGCAGCGGGACTACCTGAAGTTGGTTGATACAGCTGTTGATAGTCAGGCAACACGGTTGCTGAGGATTATTTTTAGAATGATTCACAAGTAGTACTAGCATACTACTCTTCTCCCTCCTTTTTTTCTGAAAATGTCGCGAGAGTTCGAGTCGCAACGCATTCTATTGAGCGGAGCTTGCGGTGCGCGAGTATTTAAATGGTCGATTCTTTTTTCTTATAAAGTTGGTGGGCTATTTGTTGTTGGGGTGGCCCAGTATAGCGGAATGCTAATTTTCTAGGGGGCCAAAATATGTTAGAGCCCACTTAAGAGATGATTAGCCCAAGTTCATATCCTTATTTATTTATTTATTTATTTTTTGAAACGTTGAGTTGTCTGGACCGCCACACATCTTCATAAATTTTTTGTTTAGTGGAATCGCAACACACGAACGTTGGACGGTTGATTTGCTGAATTTATCTTGAAAAAACTAAGTCATTTTACTGTTGCATTAGCTCGATAAAATAAAAGGCTAACATGGGAAGAGCCCAAAATAAGACTTTTATGAGTCCAAAGTGAACTTTGTAAGGAGCCTATACGAAAATGATAGCCCCATTTCTTCTCTTTTTATTTTTCACGTGTTTGTACACTCGATATAGAGATACTTTGGACTTACCCTCATCAGTTCTGACTTAGGAGAAAAGTCGCCCAAAACCATCTCGCTCTCAAATCTCGATTACCAGAAGCGGAAGTGTTAAGCGGTTGGAGATGGATTGTTCTTGCCGAAGGATGGGTTGTGGAAGAAGATCAAAGCAAAGATAATTTATCTAGAGGTGTTGTTGGAGGAGACCGGAGCAAGAGTGAGCGTCTGATAGCGAAGGTTTTGCTCATTGGGATCGGAAGTGACTAGACCGCCAGTGACTGAGAGGCGGCCATTTGGATCTGACTTCAGTCGGTGATGATTGTGTGCAAAGCATCGGGACCATCGATTGCTATTATTGTCGGAGTTCGAGGAGACCGTTGGAGCTACTTTGGTTGCAGGTGGGCCATCGAATGAGGTGGTCGACTGGCGGCAGCGAATCGAGGAAACAGGAGGCCCCGATCTCAGTTGTAATCTGATGGTGTCAACTGTCAACCTTCTCCCTTGATGATAACGATAATTGATGGTGATGAAATTGTCCGGTGACGACAAATGGTGAGACGTAGCGGTTGTGGTTCTATTGTTGTCGGCATTGAAGCGACATCAGGTGGTGTTAACTCTTAAAGATGCCTTTCGATTGTAAGCGATCCCGTGGTGCATACAAGTGCATGATTTGTTGTTGCAGGAAATCGATGACTACCAATTGTAGGTTCGCAGGTACTATGCTTTGTTGGCCTTATACAAGGGTATTTGTGTCTTTATGCTGAAAATAACACAACAGGGGACAAAAGTTGAATAGCACAGTGGGCAGAGTTAAAAGAGAAATGGGACAAGAAAGTAAAAACATAGAACAGGACCAGAAAGTTGCCAATTTCTTATTCATAAACTGGAAGAAGAAAAGAGGATACCAACTCCTCATACATGCCTGACTATTTAAACAAAAACTTTGCATAAAAATAGCAACTGCTAGCTAGAGACCAGGGGACACTAACCTACATGATCTTGACTTATTCTTTTCTACTAAAAGCTAAAGAAATTAAATAAAAACGTGCATAAGCCAAACCATGACCTGTACTCTGAATTACTTTAATACTTTCCCCCTTAATTCAGAAGTTCTAACCTTTCAAACCTTCTCAATTCCAAGGAGTGATCGCATGTCTTCAAACTTCAATCTTCCCAGTGGCTTTGTAAAAATGTATGCCTTTTGCTCTTTGCTCCATACATGTGACACAGTGATTTCACCCTTTTCCACACATTCACGAATGAAGTAAAATCGTATGTCTATGTGCTTACTTCTTCCATGGAACACAGGGTTTTTCATTAGATCAAGGGATGACCTTTTATCAACCAACAATGCTACAGGTGGTACTTTTTGCCCAGTTATTTCACCAATGAGTCTTCTCAGCCAGATTCCTTGACAAGCAGCTTTAGTGGCTGCCATAAACTCTGCTTCACAAGAAGAGAGAGCCACACACCTTTGTTTTTGAGATGCCCATGTAATGAGGTTTTCATTGACATAAAACGCCATACCACATGTACTTATTCTATCATTTACATCACTTCCCAAGTCACTATCGATGTATCCTTTGAGATTGATGTCCTTCTTCCCTCTAGAGTACTTCAAACCAAAATCAACTGTTCCTTTAACATACCTGAGTATTGATTTCATGGCTTGAAGATGTTTTAATGTTGGTTTCTCCATGAACCCGCTGACTACTCCAACTGCAAAAGTGATGTCTGGCCGAGTATGGGTCAAATACCTTAACCAACCAACTATACTTCGATACTCTGTGGGATTTACCATTTCACTTTCTTCATTTTTGTGAAGTTGAAGCTTGTGTTCCATTGGACTCTTTGAGCGGTTACAGTTCAAGTCTTAATGAGAAGAGTCTTGGCATAAGCTTCTTGCTTTAGACTGATTCCATCTGGTTGCTGGTTCACTTCAATCCCCAAATAATATGTCAAGAGACCAAGATCACTCATTTCGAACTTGGTGTACATATCCTCCTTGAATGTCTGAACACTTGCAGGACAACTTCCTGTTACCAGAAGATCGTCTACATACACTCCTACGATCAGAGTATTCCCATCATTATTCTTCATGTAGACTGAGTATTCATGGGCACACCTTTTGAAGCCTAGTTTCTTTAAGTATTGATCCAAGCAGGCATTCCAGGCCATGGGTGCCTGTTTCAAGCCGTATAGGGCCTTTGACAGCTTGTACACTTTTTGAGTCTCACCTTTCTTCTGGTATCCTTCTGGCTGGGCAACGTAGACTTCTTCCTCTAAGTTGCCATTTAGTAACGCCGATTTCACATCCAGATGATGCACCTTCCATCCATTTGATCCGGCTAAGGCTAGGATAAGTCAAATTGTCTCAATTCTGGCCACCGGTGCGAATACCTCATCATAATCAATGAAGTGCTTCTGAATATACCCCTTTGCCACAATCCTAGCCTTGTGTTTCACAATCTTCCCGTTTGGATCTCGCTTTAGCTTGTATACCCATTTTAATCTGATAGCCCTTCTATTCTTTGGAAGATTGACTAGCTTCCAGGTGTTGTTTTTTTTCAATCGAGGCCAGTTCTGCATCCATTGCTTCTACCCACTCCCTTTTCTTACTTGCTTCCCTATACGATGTTGGTTCGTTATTGCTATGTATCATCATAAGTTCTTCTGGTGGTATGTGGACTTCCTCCGTGTTCTCGTACAAATCCGTAAGCAAGCTGTAGAGTTTTGGGGCACCACCACTTGTGGATCTAGAAGCGGTACTAGCTGAGCTATGTTGCGATACAGGTGAAATTGGCGTAATTTGGGAATTAGGTGTTGATGGTGGACTTGTGTGCATTCCAGGTGGGCTCATTTGTGAATCCAGTTGTGAGTTAATGGGTTGTGAACCTTCAGCCCAATCACTAACACTTTGTGATGACCCATGTTCATGTTGTGGCGTACTAGGTTCCCAGTCGACCTCATCATCATAAACCTCATCTAGGTTGAAACCATCGACAGTGAAACTTATACCCGGCATCGGTTTGATTTTCGTACTCTTCTCCCACACCTAACTTTGTTGCTCATCGAAGACCACATCTCGACTCACGTACATCTTTCCAGTATCCGGGTCCAACAACCTATAAGCCTTAGTTCCCTTTTCGATCCCCAGATGTACTAGTCGAATGCTTCTTTCATCCAATTTCGCCAAGTGCCCTTTGGCAACTTTCATATGTGCCACACATTCAAACTGTTGGATAAGGTGTCTAAGTCCATAACTATTTCTGGTATGTACTTGACCCGACCCGGCATGGTCCATTTGGGTTGCATGGCACCATGCAATTGGATAAACTAAATGAGAGAAATAACGCTTGGAGATTATTAATATATTATAAGTTATAATATATTAATAATATTATTTGATTAGTTTGATCAAGAATTAATTTAGACTTAATTAAGTGATCAAAAGATAACTAATTAAATATATGGGTTGATTAAGTAAATCATCCATATCTTGTATAGTGGGCTAAAAGGCTCCATGGATCATCAAGTTGGGTTCCACCCATAGGATGCTCCATGAATGCTCCATGGGAGTTACAAACCCATGGGTCATGGAAATGAAGAGTCATGACACATTAGGGTTTAACCCTAGATGTGTCAACACTATATAAGTAATATGATCTCCTCCCAAATCGGTTACACTAAGTAATAGGGGGCTTGGCCGATTTTGAAGAGTGTGTATTCTCTCATAAGTTCTTCCAAGAGCATTTGGTGTTGTGTGAAGCATTTGAGGCATCACACTTGGGGTGCTAGGCTCACAAGGTTTCAAGGAACACAAGCAACAACAAGGTAAGTTATTCTATCTATACTTTATGTTAAAATTGTTCCCCATGTATGCTAGATAGGAATATAACCTTGGAATTCAACTTTGCATGACAAATTAGACAAACATAGATCCAAGGTTATTAGGGTTGCATGTACACTTAGGAAGTGTTAGAATGCTCAAAACCCATCAGTGGTATCAGAGCCTAGGCTTGTTTGTTCTTATTTGTGCTTAAAAGTTGAAAAACAGAATCGAAAATTTGCTGTCTGCGAACGGACTCGTCGAGTCTATAGGGGGGACTCGTCGAGTCCATGTGTATCTTCAACCAACTCGGAGAGTCATGTTCATGCACTCGGCGAGTAGGGTCGAATGAGTGCAGAATTTCGATTCAGTTGCTGGAAAATGAATTAGAAACATTACCCTAAACTGTTTTAGTAAATGTAAACTTGTTTTTGGTGGTGTAATGTCTTGCTAATTCATTTACAACAACTAGTTATCAAAATTACAAAGTTTTATGTAATTTTTGATTGTGTTCATATTCATGTTCTTGTTCTTATGATGTTTTAGATGATCATAGGAATTATTTGTAACCTATTTGGTAGTTTAATTCTTGATCATAATGTGTTTTAATGGAGTTCATAACTTATCCTTAAGTTATGGAAAACCAAGAGTCACACTTGAGTTAAAACCATTAAGAAAACACAAGAGTTATAAAAATGAAGAGTCTTCATTTTATGACTCTATTAAACTCATAAGTTACAAGAAATGAAAAGTTTTGAAAGTTACAAAACTTGCCCTCAAGTTTTGGAACAAGTAAAGTTAAGTTAAAACTTTAGTTCCAACCCCTAGAATTTTAAAAGTTAAAATTCAACCCTTATACTTATATTATGATGATTTAATAATTATATATATATATATATGTATAAGAACAAGTCATCTTACCGCTAGTACGCCTCATTCACGAAGCCGGTCTATAAGGTGGGTATAAGGTTGTTGCCTATAAAATGGTGACTTAATGGGTGTATATTCTCACCCACCGCTTGCTTGACTGGTCGAGGGTCGTTAGCCGAACGGGTAAGACAAGGACTTATAAATTCTCATTCAAAGTATGATGAATATATAAAGTAACTAAATGTTTATTAAATTCCCAATCTTAGTTACTTTAGGAAAAATGTGAATAAGGTGCTAATCCATGAAATTACACTTTACACTTTGTCTGAGTCGTTGGTGGAGTGTGTATGGTTAACCGGCACACTAACTTGGACTTAACAAGGTAGGTAAAGGGTGACTTAAGGTTTATTATAGTATCGGTGGAGCGTGTGTGGTTTACCGGCACATCGATTGAGTGATAAACTTTAAGGGTACCAAGTGATTTGCATGGTTACTTCACACCTTGTTTTGTGATCCTCGGCATCCCAGTCACAAAACCTGGAGGGCACTCCCGAGATTGAAACATGCCTTTGAAAAGTTCATTGGATCTCAAAGAATCTAGGAATTTCTAAAACCAATAAAAACTAAATATTTAATATTTCGGTTTTCGTGGTGGAAATTGGTGAATCGTCATTCACCTACCTTTCAAATATGGTATAGCTTAGATTACGGCATACCTCTTCTAAGTTATATTATATTGTGATTGGATCCTAGCCTTAATATTACATTTGGGTGTTTTATTAAGGACTCTCTTAAATCTAAACTAAACTTGTTCTTCTTTTTCAGATGTCTTCAACTAATGCTTCTGGCTCGAATCCTAATGGCTCCTTTACTCTTATGAGTCTATGTGGGAAAGTCACCTTTGATGGATCCAACTTCAATAAGTGGATCAGAAACATCAGGATGATTACCCGCTACGAGGACAAAGAATATGTCCTTGACAAGGAGCTTAAGGAAATTGACGAGTCCACTGCAACTCCCCAGGAGATCGCTGACTTTCATACTCATGAAAGAGATGCAACCAAGGTGGCTTGCATCATGTTAGCCACCATGACAGCTGAACTCCAAAAGTCTTATGAAGACTTCTACCCTTATGAAATGCACCAAGATTTGATGGAAAGATACCATCAAAGTGCACGACAAGAGAGGTACGAAGTCATCTGCTCCATGATAACAACCATGATGAAGGACGGAGAGTCCGTCACGAGCCACATGCAGAAAATGCAAAGGTATGTGGATCGGTTGCTGAAGCTCAATGTGAACTTCCCTGAGGAGCTTGCAATAGATATCATTTTGCACTCCTTACCATCGTGCTATGATCAATTCCGCATGACATATCACATGAACAAGGAAGAGGTCACCCTCAGCAAACTTCAGGGACTTCTCAAGACCGCAGAAACAGGTCTTAAGGGGAAGTCGGTTGCTATCACTCCTACTCCAGACACAACTCCGGTCTTGGCAATCGGGCAAAGTCGAGGGAGGAAGAGAAAGAGATCTTCAAAGGGTACCAAGGCTCGGACCCTTGATGGCTCTTCTTCAAGTGGAACCAAGAAAGGTTTCATTATTCCTTCTTCTGACCCAAAAGAGGCTGAATGCTTCTATTGCCACGAAAAAGCTCATTGGAAGCGGAACTGCCCAAAGTACCAGCAAGATGCCCAAAGGCTCGGACCCTTGATGGCTCTTCTTCTATTGCCACGAAAAAGCTCATTGGAAGTTGGTTAGGCATTGATTGTACGAAAAACGCATTGGTAACTCGATGTTATAAAATCGTGCTCTTATGTGTAATTCAATGAGTAGTAGAACAAACATATGAGTCGAAGTTTATCTGTTCCTTCTTGGTTTAGAAGCTGATATCTGGGCCCCTCGATGATTTTGTTTTGACCTATGTACCGGGCCCGGTCAGAACTAGATTGATGTGTTCAATAAAGTTCTTTGTCAAACAAATCGGAAATCGGGAATCAAATGTTGGACAATAAGTAAGACATTGTTCCATGTATTTGTCCGACTGATATCTAGAACAGAGGATTATATGATCACTTATCTTAAATGGCGTACCATCATCTTCTCAAGTTTCGAGAAACCTTGTAAAGAGCTACGATTGCCGATCGGTTCCTGAAGTCATACTTGCAGTAATAGTTACTAGACTTATCCAAGTGGGAGACTGTTGGATAAGGTGTCTAAGTCCATAACTATTTCTGGTATGTACTTGACCCGACCCGGCATGGTCCATTTGGGTTGCATGGCACCATGCAATTGGATAAACTAAATGAGAGAAATAACGCTTGGAGATTATTAATATATTATAAGTTCTAATATATTAATAATATTATTTGATTAGTTTGATCAAGAATTAATTTAGAATTAATTAAGTGATCAAAAGATAACTAATTAAATATATGGGTTGATTAAGTAAATCATCCATATCTTGTATAGTGGGCTAAAAGGCTCCATGGATCATCAAGTTGGGTTCCACCCATAGGATGCTCCATGGATGCTCCATGGGAGTTACAAACCCATGGGTCATGGAAATGAAGAGTCATGACACATTAGGGTTTAACCCTAGATGTGTCAACACTATATAAGTAATATGATCTCCTCCCAAATCGGTTACACTAAGTAATAGGGGGCTTGGCCGATTTTGAAGAGTGTGTATTCTCTCATAAGTTCTTCCAAGAGCATTTGGTGTTGTGTGAAGCATTTGAGGCATCACACTTGGGGTGCTAGGCTCACAAGGTTTCAAGGAACACAAGCAACAACAAGGTAAGTTATTCTATCTATACTTTATGTTAAAATTGTTCCCCATGTATGCTAGATAGGAATATAACCTTGGAATTCAACTTTGCATGACAAATTAGACAAACATAGATCCAAGGTTATTAGGGTTGCATGTACACTTAGGAAGTGTTAGAATGCTCAAAACCCATCACAAACACCCTAAGATGTTCAATGTGTGGCTTTCTTCCGGTCTACATCTCGTATGGGGTTTCATCTTTCAAAGCCTTTGTGTGTGCTCTGTTGAGAACATAAACATAATAATTAACAGCTTCGCCCCACAGGGTATCTGGCATCCTCACGGTTTTCAAGTTACACCTGACCATCTCTAATACTGTTCGATTCCTTCTCTCCACAACCCCATTTTGTTGTCGAGAGAATGGAGATGTATATTGTCTTTCCAGTCCTGTTTCATTGCAGTATGCTGTGAATTTATTTGATAGAAATTCACCACCACGGTCAGTCCTGAACGTCTTCAACTTCTCCCCTGTTTCGAATTCCAGCAATTAAGCACATTGTTCAAGCCTCTTCCAACTCTATTTTGTAAAGTCCATTTGGTGATCTCCTCACTTTCATTAGAAGCTTCCCTGCTGTATCATGAACCCATAGAAACGGGTCCTTGATTTTGATTTCAACCTCCCTCATCCAGCTGTCCTAGACTTATTATGTTGCTACATAAGTCTGGGATATAATAGACTTCATCAAGCTTTCGATGATCACCATTCTTGCATTGAAACACGATTGAACCCTTTCCTTCGATCCTCACCCTTGATTTGTTTCCAAATTTTACATACCCTTGAACTTTTTCATTCAACTCACGAAACTTATACTTGTCACCGGTCATGTGATTACTTGCCCCTGTGTCAAGATACCACATACTTGACCTCTTTACTTCTTCTTCTCGTGTTCTCAGTTCTGGGGTTACATTTTCCTCATTTTAAAACACTTCACCAGCCTCTCCATCATTATGAAATGATGCTAACGATACTGCTGGCTCATTGTCTTCTTGCTCACGGATCAGGTTGTTCTCATGACTTCTTTCACGTCTTGGATTTGGGCATTCCACTGCATAGTGGCCATACTACTGACAGTTGTAACATTGGATCTTGCTTTTATCTTGATTACTGGATGTGCCTCTTCCTCCATCTTTCTGGTGGTGTGAACCTCCTCTTCCACGAGTCCCATGACCACCACTACCTCTACCTCTTCCTCTGCCTTGTGCCCATGAGCCTCCAGAACCTCCTCGGTTTGATTTGGATTTGGAGTCTCCTTCTATCTTCTATTTCTTTCTTTCTGACCACTCTTGATGAGTTAAGAGTAGTTTTCTTTCATCACTTTCACCATGCCCTTTCATCCTTTCCTCGTGAGCCTTTAGCCTTCCGATTACTTCTTCGGTTGTCATTCCCTCCAGGTCTCCAAATTGCTCAAGTGTTGAAGCAATTTGAAGGAACTTGGTTGAGACTGCCCTTACCAGTTTCTTCACAACATAGGATTCAGTCACTGTGTCCCCCAATGTTTTCATGGTGCTAACAATGTTGCTTACTTTCGCAGCAAACTCATCAACTCCTTCTGATTCTTTCATGTTTAAGGATTCAAACTCAGCCTTCAATGTTTGAATCCTCGCTGCTTTGACTCGGTCTGCCCCCATGAACATTGTCTTCAGTGCTTCCCAAGCTTCTTTGGCTGTTTTCTTCTTAGCCAAGGACAATAGCAAATCCTCTGGTGTCCCTTGATAGATAGCAGCCAAAGCCATCTTATCCTTCTTTACTTCAACAACAGTGTTTGAAGTCCTGGGTTCCACTGCATCCCAGACTCCTTGGGCCTGCATGAATACTCTCATCTTTATGGCTCATGCAGAGTAATTGCTTCTTGACAACATCGGATAATGAAAGGTGATCTGTCCTTCTTTCTCTCCTTTTCCATTGCCTCCTGACATCTCTTCACGAGATTGATACTTTGGCATGCAACAACCAGGCTTTGCTCTGATACCAGGTGTTGGCCTTATAGAAGGGTATTTGTGTCTTTATGCTGAAAATAACACAACAAGGGACAAAAGTTGAATAACACAGTGGGCAGAGTTAAAAGAAAAATGGGACAAGAAAGTAAAAACACAGAACAGGAGCAGAAAGCTGCGAATTTCTTATTCATAAACTGGAAGAAGAAAAGAGGATACCAACTCCTCGTACATGCCTGACTATTTAAATAGCAACTGCTAGCTAGAGACCAGGGGAGACTAACCCACATAATCTTGACTTATTCTTTTCTACTAAGAGCTAAAGAAATTAAATAAAAACGTGCATAAGCCAAACCATGACCTGTACTCTGAATTACTTTAATATGCTTTGTTTGTTCGAGGAGTTGTTTGACTGGTGAAGTGCTTGCCTCAATTTGTGGTGGTAAGTCAGCGGTGAAGCAACGATGGTCGGGGTGGCGACCTGTGTTGCTGGCGGACATTAATGGATGTGTTTCTTTAGAGTTGATAGTGTCCAACAGCTTTCTATGGGATTGATTGATGTCGGAGCTGATCCATTGGAGCCACCATTGATTGGTCGAAGGACCGGTCACCAGTTGCTACCGATTGGAGGTGTATACTAGATGGGACTACCAAGATTCTTTTTGAGTTTTGTTTTGTTTTTTTACCATAGCAAGGCTTTCAAATGTGTAGGGCCCAACTACTAGTGTATTGCTTTGTATATGACAGATGTACAACTACTTTTTCCCTTCTTTTTTTCGAGACACTAAACACACAAAACATACACTATTTTTGATGTATTTTGGATGATTTGTTGTAAAGGTCTTTATGCATATATATTTTTGTATGCTGTTATTATATTTATTTTCATATACATTTCTTTTTCCATATCACATCTGGTATAACTCCATTTTTACCGCCCCTTCTCTTCTTTTATTTTGTCTACTTAAAGAGACGTACACAATATTCTTGTACTTTTTTTTCTAAACCATTTACCAAATGGTAACTATAGGGTAGGGGTAACTCTTGACGCAAAGATATGATCTAGATTTTGGTGAAGAATACACATCGTATGCTTTGTTGGTTTTGTAAAATGTACAAGTGACACAACACTATATACAAGTAAATGTTTCAGTGAGTGAAATTGTAAACAGAAAAGGCTCAACTATACAGATTTTCTAGTAATGTATCAATTGGGAATGATGTAAACTCCGGTAAAAATATATTTTCTCCACAAGCTGATATATAAAAAAACACCAAAATATAAACGAATGTGTGGAAAAATATCATAAAACCTCTTGTAACATCCGGATTTTACCAGGTATAATGTAAGTTTAATTGTGTTATTTTGTAAGAGGGACTCGGCGAGTCGGGGCTCAGACTCACCGAGTAGGGACGCGGGATTAATCGAGGGTGCGCACTTGGACTCAGCGAGTCTGCGCTGGGTTATGAAACCCTAAATCTCCGGGTTTGTGGCCTATTTAAGGGGCCTTATGGCCGTCATTTGCGCTCACCCAACCCCCAGAGAGTGTCCCTAGAGTTCTTGAGCGTTTTGTGAAGGAAAGAGAGCCAATCTTGATCTTGTGTGTGTTGCTTAGCAAGAAGAAGGAGGCCCTAGGCAAGAGGAAGCAAAGGAGGTTGCTATTTCGTGGATTTGGAGCTTGGATCATCACTCTAGAGGTATTATTTTCGGACCATTTTCTGTTTGGTGAAACTTGATGTAAGTTAGGGCTTAATATGATCATTTATGGGGTGATTTGGTGCCCCTTTGGTTCCCTCTTTGAGTTGAGACCATGGATCTGGATCCATAGAGGTCCAGAGCGCCTCACTCATCAAGCTTTATGGGTGGAAATGGAGTCCTTGGCCTTGTGTTGAAGTAGTTGAGTCAAAAACATCATTTGTGATCATGTAGAGGTTATTTATGCATCAAGGTTGTGACTTTACGTGCTAAATAAGCATGGGGGGACTGGATCTATGGATTAGTGGACTGGATCTGGCCTTTAGAGCAAGATTGAGTCAGTGCATGGCTCTGACTCGCCGAGTCCAAAGAACAGACTCGGCGAGTAGCTTGAATGCTGCTCGACCACTCAGCGAGTGGCCTCGCCGAGTTGGGATGAGTGAACTCAGTGGGTCAAGGGGGAGTCAGGATGGACAGGTGGACCGAGTCAAACCGGACTCGCCGAGTTGTTCTTGAGACTCAGCGAGTTGAGTCGTGGTGGCCCCACAACTCGTGCCAGGTGGAGCTCATCGAGTTGGGAGGGGATGCTCGACGTGTCAATAGAGGATTCCAGGGAAATTGGTGAATGCGCTCAGACTCGCCGAGTCGCTATAGTGCACTCGCCGAGTCCGGTCAAGTTGACCGTTGACCAGCGTTGACCTAGATTGTCCTGTTATGGTATGGTCAACCCTAGTTGGGAAAGTGTTAATTAGAGATATATTGTGCTATAGGGGGACTTCAGCTCGGCAGATCGAGTGTTTAGCGATTTCAGGGTTACGGTTTACCGAGACACACGAGGTGAGTCTTCTCACTATACTTTACCTTGAGTAGGTAACCAGAGTTATGTGATAGAGTATTTGTATGCTATGTATGTTATGTGTTGTACTGCATTACTTTTATGTGTTTGATGCTGTGCATGTTTACAGAGCTAGAACCGGAAGGTTCACAGAGTTAGAACCTGAGGGTTCATAGAGTTTGGGTGCACGGACCCACAGAGTTATAGCCTCGAGTGGCTAATATGTGTTATATGTAGTATTTTGGGAAACTCACTAAGCCTTGTGCTTACAGTGTTGATGTTATTTGTTTCAGGTACTAGTGACGACCGTGGGAAGGCGCCGTCTTGATCCGTACACACACGTTTGGAACTTGACATTTTGGATCTTGGGATTTTGTACTATTTTGTTGAACAATTAAAAGGGGTGTTTCTATGAATATTGATGGAATTATGTTTATAAAAATCAAAAAATTTGTTTGAAAAACTTAGTGTTACAAATTGGTATCAGAGCCTTGGTTTGAGGGATTCGGGTACACCTTCGGGGGTATTTGAACTCAAACTGAGGAAATGAAGAGATATTTTCAAAATATAAACCAAAATTTTCTAAGAGTAAAGGGTTTTCCAGGAAGAAACGTGTGTACGATCAGTCAGCGCCCGAACGGTGAATTCCCAAAATATCTTTTGTTATGTAATAACTATTATTGTGATGTGTGTGCATGCTAGAGTAGGCTAGGTATTGCTGATAGGGCTAGAGTGGCCTGTTTTGTGATGCCTTAGCTTAGGGAATGGTGAGCTGCTATGAGACGCTGAGAGTAATTAGGTAGCAGCTAGGGTTTTTGTGTGAGATCTATTCAGAGAGATTTAAGTATAATAGAGTACTTGGGGACTGGGATCCGAAGAGGACGATTTGGGGTGTGTACCGAGACGGTGTGGACAGTAGTATTGGGCCCGTACTACTAAAAGCACCGGAGCGGTACACAGTTCAAATAAGAATCTGGGGATGCCAAGAATCAAGGAGGGGTGGATTGTTGAATGTAAGAGTGTTCGAGTGAATTCTAATTATCGCATGTTGTATTTCAGAGGTTGATCATGGTGAGGACACGACACATGCCGGAGGATGCCGGATCTAGTGATGAGGACATTCGACAGATCATTCATGAGGAGGTGGCTGTGGTCATCAGAGCCGAGATACCAGAGATGTTCGGGTCTATTAAGACCGCTTTGATTGAGACGTTTGACGAGCGCTATGCCGCTCTTTCTGAGGCTGCGGTTGCAGCAGCTACCGCAGCGATTGCTGCGGCGAGACCCCAGGGAGGTGATGCGATGTTGTTCAGGGAGTTCAGCAACACCAAGCCACCAGAGTTTGATGGTACGCAGGACCCGGTGGCAGCTATGAGGTGGATATCTGATATGGAGGGATGCTTCTTCACTTGCTCGTCCCCTGAGCATTTGAAGGTTCGGTTCGCACTGAACCAGCTTCGCTTGGGAGCGAAGGACTGGTGGAAGTTTGTGACTGCGCATTTCACACCGACTGAGCTTTCGGCAGTGACCTGGGAGAGGTTCACTTCCATGTTCCGAGATGAGTATGTTCCTCAGGTGGAGAGGGAACGTCTGGCACAGGAGTTTCTGACCCTCAAGCAGGGTACCGAGTCAGTTACAGCGATTACGAGGATGTTCCAGGAGAGGGCGATGTTTTGCCCTGAGCACATGTCCACCGAGCAGGCACGTATGAGCCGTTATCTGAGCATTTTGAGGCGGGATATTCGGGAGTTCGCTGCGAACTCCTCGTACCGAACATTTGCCGAGCTTCAGGCAAATGCTCGGAAGAGGGAGATTGAGCTTGAGACTCAGGCCAGGGAGGAGGCGGAGTCTATGGGGAGGGATCGGCGGCCGGCACAGTCCCAGCCGGCAGCCAAGCGGGCCAAGCCCGCTGATCCCAGACCCGGGAGCCAGAAGGGCCGCACTTGTGGGAAGTGCGGCAAGGGTCACGATGGCGCCTGTCGGGCAGGGTCTTGCTACAAATGTGGCAAGGAGGGGCATATGGCTAAGGACTGCCCCAAGGGATTTGCAGTGTGCTTCCACTGCAACCAGACTGGACACCGGAAGGCGGAGTGTCCGCTGCTGCGCGGAGCATCTCAGGGGTCTGCTCCCGCCGCCATCAGAGCTACTGCTGCAGAGAGTCGGCCCGTGAAGGCCGAGGCACCGAGGGCTCGGGGGAGAGCCTTCCAGCTGACTGCGGAAGAGGTCCGCGCCGCACCCGACGTTGTGGCTGGTATGTTTCCTTTTCATTATTGTTTATGGTATTGAGATATTATGCTTACATCATGCTATGCTTAGGTACCTTTCTTGTGAATTCTGTACCTGCTTTAGTGTTATTTGACTCGGGTGCGAGTCGATCTTTTGTGTCCTTGGCATTTAGTCAGCGTATCAGCGTTAGTCGTGGAGTATTGAGTCGGCCCCTGCGGGTTTCCATAGCCGCCGACAGAGTGATTTGTGCCACAGAGGTCTTCCGGGGATGTGTATTGGAGATATTCGGGGTCGAGTTTCCGATCGACCTGATTCCAATTGCGATGGGTGATGTCTGTGTTATAGTGGGTATGGATTGGTTGAGCCGATTCGGTGCGGTTATCGATTGCGAGCAACAGCTGGTGACCATACGAGATCCTAGTGGGGGAGTTCTTTCAGTGTACGGCGAGGGTACACGTTCTGGATCAGCCTTTTGTTCGGCTGCTAGGGCGAGGCAGTGTTTACAGCAGGGCTGTAAGGGTTATGTAGCGTATGTGATGGATACGCGAGTGATCTCCGAGAGACCGAGCTCTGTGGAGGAAGTTCCGGTGGTGCGGGAGTTTCCAGATGTATTTCCCGAAGAGTTACCAGGAGTGCCTCCCGCGAGGCAAGTGGAGTTTGGCATCGATTTGGTTTCGGGGGCCGCGCCTATTGCTAAGGTGCCGTATCGCCTTGCGCCTCCGGAGATGCAGGAGTTATCCTCGCAACTTCAGGAGTTGCTGGGGAAGGGGTTTATTCGGCCGAGTAGCTCGCCGTGGGGAGCACCCATCTTGTTTGTGAAGAAGAAGGACGGCTCGCATCGCATGTGTATTGATTACCGGGAATTGAATAAGCTGACGGTCAAGAACCGTTACCCGCTACCGAGGATCGACGATTTATTCGATCAGCTATAGGGAGCATCTTGGTTCTCCAAGATTGATTTGAGGTCGGGCTATCATCAGGTGAGAGTGCGGGACGAGGACGTCCAGAAGACAGCATTCAGGACGCGTTATGGGCATTATGAGTTTGTGGTGATGCCTTTTGGGCTCACTAATGCTCCGGCTGTGTTCATGGACCTCATGAACAGGGTATGTCGGCCGATGTTGGATCGGTCGGTGATTGTTTTCATTGATGATATTCTGGTATATTCGAGATCTAGTGAGCAGCACGAGGAGCATTTGAGGGAGGTGCTTGGGGTTTTGAGAGCGGAGAAACTTTACGCAAAGTTCTCCAAGTGCGATTTCTGGTTACGGGAGGTCCAGTTTCTGGGACATCTCGTTAACCAGAAGGGGATATTGGTCGATCCGGCCAAGGTTGACGCAGTGATGAGGTGGGAGGTGCCGAGGTCACCTTCTAAGATACGGAGTTTTCTCGGGTTGGCAGGGTATTATCGGAGATTTATTAAGGATTTCTCCAAGATTGCGGTTCCACTCACCAGATTGACCCGGAAGGGTGTGGCATTTGCATGGGGTCCCGAGCAGCAGACCTCCTTTGAGACGCTTCGCCAGAGGTTGTGTGAAGCTCCAGTATTAGCCCTTCCGGAAGGTATGGAAGGTTTTGTGGTATTCTGCGATGCATCGATCCTAGGATTGGGAGCGGTATTGATGCAGAAGGGTCATGTGATAGCTTATGCATCGAGGCAGTTGAAGCCTCACGAGACGAGGTACCCCACACATGATTTGGAGTTGGGGGCAGTGGTGTTTGCCCTCAAGATCTGGCGGCACTACTTGTATGGAGTTCGTTGTACGATTTACACGGACCATAAGAGTTTGAAGTACTTGATGGATCAGCCTAACCTAAATATGCGGCAGAGGAGATGGTTAGATGTGGTCAAGGATTATGATTGCGAGATCTTGTATCACCCGGGCAAGGCTAATGTGGTAGCCAACGCGTTGAGTCGCAGGGCGGAGAGTACTCCCCTGCGGGATGTATGTTTGAGATTGACCGTGATAGCTCCAGTTCTGGACGCCATTCGTGGGGCTCAGGCCGAGGCCGTGCGTCCGGAGATGCAGAAGAGAGAGCGGGTTGTTGGGATGGTTTCTGAGTTTATATCGGATAGTCGAGGCCTTATGACTTATCAGGGCAGGATCTGGGTACCGTTTGTGGGCGGTACCCGTGCTACATTGATGGAGGAGGCTCATAGATCGAAATTTTCGATCCACCCCGGGGCCACGAAGATGTATTTAGATCTAAGGAAGGAGTATTGGTGGCCCTGTATGAAGAGGGATGTAGCATGGTTTGTCGAGAGGTGTTTGACTTGTCGAAGGGTAAAGGTCGAACACCAGAGACCGCATGGCAAGTTGCAGCCATTGGAGGTTCCCGAGTGGAAGTGGGAACAGATCACTATGGACTTTATCACCAAATTGCCAAGGACTGCCAGAGGAGTTGATGCAATTTGGGTGATTGTGGATAGATTGACAAAGAGCGCTCACTTTCTTGCCATCAGTGAGAGTTCTTCAGCAGAGAAGTTGGCGGAGGTTTACGTGAGGGAGGTTGTATCTCGGCATGGGGTGCCGATCTCGATTATTTCAGACCGCGATGTGCGTTTCACTTCCCGTTTTTGGAAGAAATTTCATGAGGAATTGGGTACTAAGTTGCATTTTAGTACCGCATACCACCCCCAGACCGACGGTCAGAGTGAGCGGACGATACAGACACTCGAGGACATGCTTCGAGCTTGTGTATTCGATTTTGGGGGTAGTTGGGACTCGTATTTGCCTCTAGCGGAGTTTTCCTACAATAACAGCTATCATTCGAGCATTGGTATGCCGCCCTTTGAGCTGTTATATGGTAGGAGGTGTCGGACTCCCATATGTTGGGGAGAGGTTGGGCAAAGGGTAATGGGCAGTACAGAGATCGTGAATCAGACGACAGAGCAGATACAGCTGGTCAGGCAAAGGTTATTGACCGCTCAGAGCCGACAGAAGAGTTACGCGGATAGGCGCCGGTCCGAGTTGGAATTTCAGGTCGGCGACTTCGTTCTCCTGAAGGTCTCTCCTTGGAAAGGAGTGATCCGGTTCAGGAAGAGGGGCAAATTGGGACCCCGGTTTATTGGCCCGTTTCGTGTGATCGCCAAGGTGGGCCGGGTAGCCTATCGGCTGGAGTTACCAGCAGAGTTGGGTCAGATTCACAACACTTTTCATGTATCGCAGTTGAGGAAATATATAGCCGATGAGTCGGCAGTAGTTCCACTTGAGGATATTCAGGTTGATGCGAGCCTGAATTATGCGGAGAGACCAGTGGCTATTAGGGATCGGAAGATCAAGGTTTTGAGGAACAAGGAGGTACCTCTAGTATTGGTTCAGTGGCAACATCGGAAGGGATCAGAGATGACCTGGGAGCCGGAGGGTATGATGCGTGAGCAGCATCCGGAGCTGTTTTAGAGCGGGACTTCGAGGGCGAAGTCCAGTTCTAGTGGGGGAGAGTTGTAACATCCGGATTTTACCAGGTATAATGTAAGTTTAATTGTGTTATTTTGTAAGAGGGACTCGGCGAGTCGGGGCTCAGACTCGCCGAGTAGGGATGCGGGATTAATCGAGGGTGCGCACTTGGACTCGGCGAGTCCAGGGTATGGACTCGGCGAGTCTGCGCTGGGTTATGAAACCCTAAATCTCCAGGTTTGTGGCCTATTTAAGGGGCCTTATGGCCGTCATTTGCGCTCACCCAACCCCCAGAGAGTGTCCCTAGAGTTCTTGAGCGTTTTGTGAAGGAAAGAGAGCCAATCTTGATCTTGTGTGTGTTGCTTAGCAAGAAGAAGGAGGCCCTAGGCAAGAGGAAGCAAAGGAGGTTGCTATTTCGTGGATTTGGAGCTTGGATCATCACTCTAGAGGTATTATTTTCGGACCATTTTCTGTTTGGTGAAACTTGATGCAACTTAGGGCTTAATATGATCATTTATGGGGTGATTTGGTGCCCCTTTGGTTCCCTCTTTGAGTTGAGACCATGGATCTGGATCCATAGAGGTCCAGAGGGCCTCACTCATCAAGCTTTATGGGTGGAAATGGAGTCCTTGGCCTTGTGTTGAAGTAGTTGAGTCAAAAACATCATTTGTGATCATGTAGAGGTTATTTATGCATCAAGGTTGTGACTTTACGTGCTAAATAAGCATGGGGGGACTGGATCTATGGATTAGTGGACTGGATCTGGCCTTTAGAGCAAGATTGAGTCAGTGCATGGCTCTGACTCGCCGAGTCCGAAGAACAGACTCGGCGAGTAGCTTGAATGCTGCTCGACCACTCAGCGAGTGGCCTCGCCGAGTTGGGATGAGTGAACTCAGTGGGTCAAGGGGGAGTCAGGATGGACAGGTGGACCGAGTCAAACCGGACTCGCCGAGTTGTTCTTGAGACTCGGCGAGTTGAGTCGTGGTGGCCCCACAACTCGTTCCAGGTGGAGCTCGTCGAGTTGGGAGGGGATGCTCGACGTGTCAAGAGAGGATTCCAGGGAAATTGGTGAATGCGCTCAGACTCGCCGAGTCGCTATAGTGCACTCGCCGAGTCCGGTCAAGTTGACCGTTGACCAGCGTTGACCTAGATTGTCCTGTTATGGTATGGTCAACCCTAGTTGGGAAAGTGTTAATTAGAGATATATTGTGCTATAGGGGGACTTCAGCTCGGCAGATCGAGTGTTTAGCGATTTCAGGGTTACGGTTTACCGAGACACACGAGGTGAGTCTTCTCACTATACTTTACCTTGAGTAGGTAACCAGAGTTATGTGATAGAGTATTTGTATGCTATGTATGTTATGTGTTGTACTGCATTACTTTTATGTGTTTGATGTTGTGCATGTTTACAGAGCTAGAACCGGAAGGTTCACAGAGTTAGAACCTGAGGGTTCACAGAGTTTGGGTGCACGGACCCACAGAGTTATAGCCTCGAGTGGCTAATATGTGTTATATGTAGTATTTTGGGAAACTCACTAAGCCTTGTGCTTACAGTGTTGATGTTATTTGTTTCAGGTACTAGTGACGACCGTGGGAAGGCGCCGGCTTGATCCGTACACACACGTTTGGAACTTGACATTTTGGATCTTGGGATTTTGTACTATTTTGTTGAACAATTAAAAGGGGTGTTTCTATGAATATTGATGGAATTATGTTTTATAAAAATCGAAAAATTTGTTTGAAAAACTTAGTGTTACACCTCTACTCTTTCTCTTTTTTTTAGGGTTTTGTAATATGTACAAGCTACATACTTGTATGTACAAATAGCTGTTACAGGGATGGGATAGCACAAAAATCATAGCTAAAAACAATTTTTTGTAATATGTGAACTGAAAATGAGATGAAAATCCTTAACAAATTCTTTTCTCCCTACTTGCTGAACAAACTGAAAATAAAAACGGATTTGATAAGGTACTGCTCATAAAACTTCATTTTCTTTTCAGCTTGTTCAACAAGCTATGAAGATATGAGCAAGTACCAGATCTGGAATGATTTTCATTGTCTATCTCTAAGCTTTTAGAGAAAACACTAAATAGACTGATTTAGAAGGGTTTTGCAAAGAAAATCATAAATTGAAGGTGATTTTTTGACATAAACTGCAAATAAAGTAAGAAATCACAAAAATTCTTCTCCTATCAAGTTGCTTGGATAAACTCCAAAATACGAACAAAGATGGAGAAATGGTCAAAAGAACATCTTCTCTCCCTAAAAATACATGTAAAAACGGGTTTGAATTGGTGTTTTTAAACTTGAAAGGTGAATATGTGAAGAAAAAAAATGTATAGATCTGAAGATCTAAGGTAAAAACGTTTATAGATCTGAAATGTCTTTGCAAGCTTCATAAATGTTCTCACCAGTTAAGAACTCAACAGATCTTGAGATCTGAGCTTCAAGTTTTAACTAAAACTGAGGAAATGGTATAAGTTTTAAAAGAAAAAGCATGTTTATAAAAGGATTTTGAGCAAGAAACCAATTTTTGAAAAGTATAAGAATTTTGAAAAGAGAAAAGGGTGTGGTGGCTGCAATCAGCCGAGCTCAAGTAAGTACTCCCAGATTACACATAGAAATTGATGCTATGTTATGATTGTTGGCTTATTAGAACAGCATGCTAGATTAGGACTAATGATCTACGAAGGATGCCTTATGTGCCTGTTATATGTGTTCAGCTTTATTAGAACTGCATGATAGTTTAGATTTGTCAGTATGATTGTCATAGTAGTAAGTGCTCGATTATGTGTACTTGATGCTTGAATGCTGCTTGCTTTGTGCTTTTAGGAGTCTTAGTTATTTTTTACTAACTAGCAAATGAAGACGTTACATTACATATTGAGAGGATTAAATAATATCAGAAGGTTAGGTCTAGCTCTATTGTGCAGCTCTTGTTTGAGTCCAACCGTTGTAAGGTAGGATCTCTCATTCGAAGAATTATCTAGTCTTAGTAATATATAATAAGTATTCACGAGCCAGTTAGGAGGAGGTAGCAGGGACTTCTTATGTAGTTGATAGTAGAAGGTGGGTTGGTAATTACCCTAGGGCAAGCCTAGGAAAATTTTAGTATGAGATCAACAGTAGTAGTAGTAGTAGTAGTAGTAGTAGAAGGGATTTGGTGGAGTCGAGGCAGTTCTTGAGGAAAGTACGGATAGATGTGGAAGGTAGTATGGGTCCGTACTACTGAAAGCAGAGGATCCGTACTCGAATCAAGGAGGCTGAGATAACACTAGGGAACTTGTAGCGTATTTGATTCCTCGAGTTATGTTAAGTATTCTGACATTTGTTATAATGTGTTTTCAGAATGGTGGTTTTACGTCCTAGACCAGCAGTTGGCAGTTCAGGTGCTAGAGAGGGATCGGGTTCAGCCTCTGGAGTCGAACACTTAGATGAGCAGACTAGGGAGTTTCTCTCCTCAGATATCACTCGCACTATACTCGAGCAGTCTCCTGTAAATTTTGGTTTGATTAAGGAGGGTGTTCTCGAGCTCATGGATGAGAGATTGAGTGCATTCCGCACTGAGGTGGCGGCCATGTTGGGGTCGCGCATGCTCACCTTTAGGGAGTTTAGGGAATGTGGACCTTCCGATTATCATGGGGCATGAGATCCCATTGCTAGTACTAGATGGTTGACAGATGCTGCCAACACATTCCGCACCAACAAATGTACCGAGAGGGACAAGGTCAGATTGGCATTGTGTCTTCTGAAGAACAGGGCACGAGATTGGTGGGAGGAGGTTGAGAGAGCTATTGGAGATGACACAGTTTTAGATGCGATGACCTGGGGTGATTTCACGACCAGGTTCATGGCCGAGTTCGCACCTGTCATTGAGGTGCAGCAACTTGCTAGGGAGTTTCAGGACCTCCAGCAGACGACAAAGACTGTGGCGGAAATTACCGCCAAGTTTAGGGAGAGGCCCCTTCTCGTTCTGTAGTATGTGGCGGACAATGAGATAAAAAAATGCCCGATATCATGAGATGTTGCGGAGCGATATCCGCCAGTTCATGAGCCACTCCAGCTACAGGACACTGGAGAACATGATTACTAGGACATGATTGTAAGGGCTCGTGAGAGGGAGATTGATCTAGAGATGGAGAGGAAGAGGAAGCCAAAAGTGGCGTCTGGCGCAGCAGGTTCGGGCAAAAATCTCAAGGCGTTTGATCACAGGTCTAAGGGACAGTAGAGCCACGATCAATGTTCCAAGTTTGGCATGTTGCACGATGGGGTGTGCAAGGCAGGGAGCTCCAACTACTTCAAGTGCGGCCGGACTGGGCATATGAGTAGGGATTGTACAGCTACTACCACTACCACCACCGCATCATCTGATCTGATTTGCTTCCATTGCAATCAGAGGGGACACAAGAAGTCCCAGTGTCTAATTCTAGCATCAGTAGGATAGGTGGTGGCACCCACTCCTACCACATTGAGGATTACAGACAGCTGTCAGGGTTGGGCTGAGGCGCCAGTAACGAAGTGTAGAGCCTTCCAGTTGACAGTAGAGGAGGCACGAACAACTCATGTTGTGGTTACTGGTATGTATTTTCTCCATTCTCTCTTTATTACTTTTGACTACTGCTCATGTTTATGTGTTTTTTATAGGGTCGTTCCTAGTGAACAACATTTCAGCTATGGTGTTGTTTGATTTGGGGGCTACCCGATCATTTGTGTCGCTTGCACTTAGCAAGCGATTTAGCAGAGCTCTGAGGGAGATGGATTGCCCACTCAACGTTGATATAGCCAATGAAAGGACCTTCAGAGTCGAGAGAGTTCATAGGGGATGTACATTGCAGTTATTTGATGAGCATTTTTCAGTGGACTTGGTTCCTATTCCCCTGCGATGGAATAAGGTTATAGTGGGTATGGATTGGTTGAGTCCCAATGGAGCAGTGATTAATTGTGAGTTGAAGTTAGCAAGGGTTCGCACTCCTAGTGGGGGAGAGTTAGTGATTCAGGGCGAGAGGCCACAACGTGGACCGATTCTTTGTTCAGCGGCGAGAGCGAGGCGCTACTTCCAGCAGGGATGTGCAAGATTTGTTGCCTATCTCATTGATACTCGGGATAAGGGTAAGGTGACAGTTGATGATGTACTAGTAGTGCAAGAGTACCTAGACGTATTCCTAAAGGATTTGCATGGGATACCTCCGGAGAGACAGGTTGACTTACGAATTGACATGGCTCGTGGTGCGGCTCCGATAGCCAATGCACCATATCGGTTGGCTCCTCCCGAGATGCAGGAGTTGTCTACACAGTTGTAGGAGCTGCTAGACAAGGGTTTTATCAGCCCAAGCAGTTTGACATAGGGAGCCCCGATACTGTTTGTGATGAAGAAGGACGGGTCGCACCGTATGTTCATAGATTACCGGGAGTTGAATAAGGTAACGGTGAAGAACCGTTACCCACTCCCAAGGATAGATTATTTGTTCGACCAACTTCAGGGGGCATCTTGGTTTTCCAAGATTTATCTATGGTCCGGATATCACTAGATGCGGGTCAGAGATGATGATGTGCAGAAGACAGCGTTTAGGACCTGCTATGGTCATTATGAGTTTGTGGTGATTCCGTTTGGGCTTACCAATGCTCCAAGCGCGTTCATGGATCTAATGAATCGCATGTGCAGACCGATGCTGGATCGGTCCTTAATAGTACTCATTAACGACATCTTGGTTTATTCCAAGACTCAGGAGCAGCATAAGGATCACCTGAGGGAGGTGCTAGAGATCTTGAGGTGGGAGAGACTTTTCGCAGAGTTCTCCAAGTGTGAGTTCTGGTTGCGTGAGGTGCAGTTTCTAGGGAAACTCATCAACCAGAAGGGTATATTAGTTGATCCGATGAAGATAGAGTCCATGATGCAGTGGGAGACCCCGAGGTCTCCATCTGAGATTCGGAGCTTCCTGGATTTGGCAGGGTATTATAGGAGATTTATCTAGGACTTCTCCAAGATAGAAGCTCCACTAACCAGACTGACCAAGAAGTCGGTGGTGTTTCGCTGGGGTCTTGAGCAGCAGACAGCCTTTAAGACGCTCAGGCAATGACTGTGCGAAGCACCGATTCTTACCCTGCCAAAGGGAGTGGATGAATTTGTAGTATACTGTGATGCTACGATCACAGGTATGGGAGCAGTGTTGATGCAGCGGGGGCATGTGGTAGCTTATGCCTCGAGACAGTTGAAACCTCACGAGGCTAACTACCCGGCACATGATTTGGAGTTGGGGGAGGGTACTCGTATCCATTTCAACACCGAATTCCACCCTCAGACGAACGGCCAGAGAAAGAGGACGATTCAGACTCTCGAGGACATGCTTTAGGCGTGAGTGCTAGATTTTGGTAGTAGTTGGGATACGTATCTTCCATTAGCAGAATTTTTGTATAACAAAAGCTATCACTCCAGTATAGACCGGCCTCCCTTCGAGATGCTCTATGGGAGGAAGTGTAGGACCCCAATCTATTGGGGTGAGGTCGGTCAAAGAGTCATGGGGGTACAAAGGTAGTACTCAAGACTACGGAGCGGATTTAGCAAGTCCGGAGCAGGCTCCAGAATGCTCAAAGTCGGCAGAAAAGTTACATCGACAAGCGGCGTTCGGACTTCGAGTTTCAGGTGGGAGATATGGTCCTCCTGAAAGTGTCACCGTGGAAGGGTGATATCAGGTTTCGGAAGTGGGGCAAGTTGGGTGTAACAATAGTCAAAATAGGTCAATAACAATCATATGTGATTATACCAATCATGTAATGTGATTTTGTTAAACTAGTAATGTGATAAACTTACTATGTAATTCATTATAAATTCTAATACAATTATGAACTTTTATGATACAACTCAAAGTATACCTCCATACGATTCCAAAAATATAGAGAACGTCTAAATTTTACTTCGCATGAAGAAGTTATGATAAACTGAACACTATAAATCTCTATAATAATATGAATTTAAAATAGACTTATAATTCTCTATTGGAGTCTAAAAGAGAGTTGTAGTGCTCGTAAATACCTACGCGTGGATCTAAAGAACGTTAAAAACGGAGTTCGTATGCAAAAGTTACGACCTTCCGAAGATGTAGCTTCCTTAGAGCATGACACGTGGCAAGAAACCCTAGCTGTTTGGATTCACGATGTGAACCTTAGATTCACGACGTGAAAGTAGTCCAACACACATTTCAGAGCTAGAAAACATGTGTGAAGTCTACGGGAAAAAGGTGTTCAATCCTCACACCATGAAACTAGAATCGTGACACCTTCCGAAGCTAGGAAGCAAATGGCAAGTCTACGAACATGACTCAGTTCAAATTCACGACGTGAACCTCAAGTTCATGATGTGAACTTGTCTTGGACAACCTATAAATAGAAAGTCTGGCCTCCTCTCTCCTTACACTATTTCTTTTTCCCCTATGTCCTTTGTTGAAGCCATTTTGCATCCCGAGCCCGGTGATCGCGAACCGCTGAACGTTTTCAGTTAGATACTGTCAAAGCACGCTAGTAAAGTGAGTTTCATGGCCCCACTTTCTAATATTTTCGGGGGGAAACGCATGCTAAATATAGTATATACGTTAATATTATGTATATATGATAGTATATTAGTATCAACGTAGATAGTTATATTAACCGGGATATAGTTATTTAAATATAATATTTTGTATCTATACAATTATCATAAACTTGTTAGCATGTAATTGTTATAGTAATATACTAATGTAGATCTTGAGTTATACTTAGGATTCTATATATATTTTTTGTGTGATATAGTTCCATAGTTATACTCAGAAGTTCTATATGCTAATTGATAAGTATGTTGTTATTGTTGGTTTTATGTCAAGATAAAACCTGGTTTTACATCAAGTTATAGCTGTTATACTACCTATATGTTATGAAATTAGGAGTAATGCTTAAAAGCATAGTCTAGTAACTTAGGGTTTTAGACATGAAAATGCTTTTGTTGTTAGAACTATAGAATGCCATCAAAGTATACATGAGCTACTGTATTCACCAAATAAGATTGGGGATCTCAGTGAAAGTCCTCTGACCTATATTCATTAATCTCGTGTGAGTGTGACAACCCCACCCGTGGCTGTTAACTACAACCAATATTTGGCGGGTGATGAACTTGCCTAATTTACTACCTTCCGACATCGATGAAGCATGCGGAAACTACCACAAGGTGTGATCCTTGTACTACCGCAAGGTGTGATCCTTGTACTACCGTAAGATGTGCTCCTTGTACTACCGCAAGGTGTGATCCTTGTACTACCACAAAGTGTGATCCTTGTAACTACCACACGGTGTGATCCTTGTAATAATAACCAGAGGTATAAAACTAAGTCATACAGTCGTAGCTATAGACTCATGGTAGCATAACTTGAGAAGCATTATACTCTGTCGATATACAAGTATGAATGTTAAGTATAGGTTTCCTAAAGACTTATACTCTTAAGTATAATAATCTAGTAGGTATGTTACTTGTATATTAAGTAGACCACTATACCTATTCTACTTACTCGTATAGAATTGAAATAGATTTATACGTAGCGGTTTTACTCGTGTAGAACTGAAATAAGATTTATACATAGAAACCTTAGTTTGTATGAGATTACATTCGTTTATTCATAAATGTGAAACTTATAGGTATATAATTATTTGGTAAGTAAACCATTATACCTAATATATATACTAAATGTTGGAGAGTCAAAATGATACATTCAAAATTAAACTTTTGAACTTAGAAAAAGTATTATTTTCATTTGGAGTCAAAACCTGTGAACTCACCAACTTTATGTTGACGTATTTTAAAATGCATGTGTTTTCAGAAAGTTGATAACTATGATACGAGAAATGACGTTACACTGCCCAGTGTTTCCGCCGACGGCCGAGGTGTGACACTGGGCCCCAGGTTCATTGGTCCATTTAGGGTTTTGGTTCAGGTGGATCGGGTTGCTTATCGATTAGATCTTCCAGCAGAACTCAGCCAAATCCATAGCATGTTCCATGTTTCTCAGTTGCGGAAGTGCTTAGTGGATGATTCAACAGTCATACCCTTTGAGGATATTCAGGTCGATGATAGCCTGAATTACATCGAGAGACCCGTGGTGATTTTAGATTGCAAGTCGAAGGAGATGAGGAACAAGAAGGTGGAGTTAGTGAAGGTATAGTGGCAGCACCGCAAGGGTTCGAAGTGGACATGGGATCCCGAGGAGGAAATGAGGGACCACTACCCAGAGTTGTTTTCATAGATAGCAGACTTCAAGGATAAATTCTAAGATAAGAGGGGGAGAACTGTAACATCCGGTCTCAGGTACGCATTTAAATTCAAGCCAAACTTCATATTTTGCACTTGGAGTCGGCGAGTTGGAGGCCCAACTCATCGATTTGGATCAACTCTGCATCCGGGGACTAAGTGACCTACTCGACGAGTCGGAAGACCGACTCAGCGAGTAGAAGTTGTCTGAGTGAAAACCTAAAATGGAGGGTTTGCACCATATTTAAACATCTTATGAGGCTTCCACCCTATCCTCGAAACCCTACTCAATTGTGAGCATTCTTGAGCAATTTTTGCCTTTCCTTGTGATTTGAAGTTAGAAGAAGAAAGGGAAAGCTTAATGAATCAAGAAGCAAGTCAGTGGATCAAGAGTAGTGGTTGCATTTCTAGTTATTTGAGGTAAAGAACTCCCACCTTGACTCCTAAATTGTTAGATCTACTTTGAGGCTTGAATCTTTTCATCTTTGGGGGTATTTCCAATCCATTTCGGATTGTAGAGTGTAATATAGGGTAAATGCTTCAGATCTAGAACCTTGGAGCGTTATCATGGCATAAAGATGCCAACTTTATGGCGATGATAACCCCATGCATGTACTAAACCCTATTTTTGGTCTTTTGAGCTTAAAAGTCGCATGCATGGACGTAAACTTCATGACTTTACGTGTTATATCGACCTTAGGATCCCTGATCTACCCTCTGGAAGAGATTAGCACAACAAAAATCAAGTTTTGGGCATGGACACTAGTTGAATCGACGAGTCGTTCATGGGAATCAGCGAGTTGGAAGTTTGGTTCCCCAGCCTTTTCTGATTCAAAGGGATCTAGTTGAGTCTGGAAGGGATCTGGATGAGTCCAGGAGGAGGAATCAACAAAATAAACATAGTTATGGACCTGGAAACCATGGGACTCGGTGAGTGGATGAACACACTCAACGAGTCCAAGGCAATCTCCCAACCCATGAAGACGGACTCAACTAGTTGTTCATACAACTCGGTGAGTCATAGACTTGCCACACTTATATGATGAAGATGAACTCGGCGAGTCAGATGAAGATAGTCCCGATGTTATGTTTGAAGGAGAACTCGCCGAGTTCTTGCTAGACTCGACGAGTAGAGTCGGGGTTAGGAATAGATGAAATAATAGGGATCCGATGAGTTGGTGAACCAACTCGGCGAGTCAGGTCAACTAGGTGATGACTTTGACTAGGATGTTGACTTTAGTCAGGGGTAAAATGGTCATTTTACCCTAAGAGTAGTTATCAATTTTTAACTAAGTACCTTTATGGAAATTTATAGCCGAAGAGTCATTAGAGCAGCAGAAAGAGATTCCTCACCTAGAGTTGTAGCAGTCAGTCACACAAGGTGAGTTTTCCTCTAGTAGGCACAGGTCTAAGGCACCAATGCTGACCTGTTTATGTAGCAGTAGCATGTCAGGGTTAGCCTGATGCAATTTATATGTTTCCGGACTTCGGTCCGATGCCAGGGTGGTCCCAAGATGTAGTTATGTATGTGTAGCACCTGGTTTCTGTTACGTCTTTTTAAATTAAGTATTTTGCATTTTAGCCTGGGACTCGGCGAGCTAGTGGCCCAACTCATCGAGTAGAAGCGGATTGGACACGGGAGTTAAGTGGCTGACTCGGCGAGTTAGAGACTGGACACGACGAGTCTGTGCTGTCTGGACAAAAACCCTAATATGAGGGTTTGCACCCTATATAAACACCTTAACTCAGTCTCCCTTGTCCCTAACACTCTCCTAGAGTTGCATATCGAAACCCTAGCTAATTGTGTGTGTGTGTGTGTTAAGGCTATTTTGGTGCTTTTGTTGACTTGTGAAGCTTGGAAGGAAGAAGAGGAGCTTGAGTAGTTTTCTTGGGGCTTGTGGATCCAGAAATCTCATTCCATCTTCAGCTTAATCAAGGTAAAATGCTCCTACTTTGGTCTTTCATTTGGTTGTTCATCTTTAGATTGTGGATCCTAGGTACATTTAGGGCTTTCAGGTCATTTTCGGATTTAAGGAGTGTTATGTGGACTCTAGCCTTCAGATCTGGGCCTTAAGAGGGGTCTCATGGCATAAAGGTGCCAACTTTAGGGCCATGAGAGCCCCATGCACATTGTAGGACACTTTACATGGATTTTTGAGCTAAAAACCCCATACATGTGCATCAAGTTTGGAACTTTACTTATAAAATGGGCATTAGGAGGCCAGATCTATGGTTTTGGTATGTTAGACCTCATTTAAATCGATTGTATGGAATTGGTCAAGGCCGGACTCGACGAGTTGTTCTTGGCATTCGACGAGTCAGTGACCATTTTGCACCCAAACCATTTATGTGAATGGGTAAGTGTTAGGAAGGAAGTCCCTTATGGGTTTAGATGCGAAAAGGGACCTGGGAGTCATGGGACTGAGCGAGTGGTATGAGCAGACTCGGCAAGTCCATAGCAATCTCCCAATCTTTGAAGATGGACTCGACGAGTTGTTCATACAACTCGGCGAGTCATAGACTGGACAAGTTCTTAAATTGGAGATGAACTCGACGAGTTCAAGAAGGAACTCGACGAGTCAGATGAAGATGGTCCCGATGTTATGATTGAAGGAGAACCCGTCGAATTTTTGCTAGACTCGATGAGTGGATCCGGGGTTTCGGGTAAGATTAGATAAGCATGGACTCGACGAGTTGGTAGGCCAACTTGGCAAGTTAGATCAAATGAATGTTGACTTTGACCAATGTTGACTTTGACTGAACTTGGGCTAACCTTGTTTATGGTTGTATGTGATATATGTTGACTTGAAGGTTGTCGTGTAGGGATTAAGGAGTCGTTGGGAGTCGACTTGTGCGCCAAGGATAGTTCAGACACTGCACGACTTTGAGGTGAGTTACCTTCCAGTAGGGGTGGGTCTAAGGCCACAATGCCGACCCACCAAAAAGGGGTATTTAGAAGATAATGGTCAATGTGATAATTATCTGGGTCTGGTTATGTGTTGGTTATGATGTTTAACTGGGTTTATGTTATGTGTATGGTAGGGATTAGTTTCCCTAACAGTGGTCCTTAGGACCCAAGGGTAGGTCAGTACCCGAATATGCCTAACTGTATGCTTATATCTGTTGATTGTATGCTAGTGGTAGGGGTGAAATCGTCCCCAGTTACCGGTTGAAAGATACCGATGTTGATTATTGGTTGAAAGATACTGATGATGGTTATCGGTTGAAAGATATCGATGAGGGTTACCGGTTGAAAGATACCGATGATATTGTATGGTATGTGGTATGATGGGGGAACTCACTAAGCTTCGTGCTTATAGTTTTGGTTTTGGTTTCAGGTACCTCTTCGTCGAAGGTAAAAGAGTCGGCAACGTAGCAGTGCATCACACACACATGTTTTCCCAAGAAGTTTTTGGGACTGTACTCTGATTTTCAATACCTATGATGTTATGATTTGAGATACAACATTATGATTTTGTAATGAATGTTTTATTGACAATATTTTGGTAAAATGTTTGCTAAATGCGTTAATTCAAAAATGAAATTTTTGGCCTTGAAAATTGGGTCGTTACAGTATGCATGATGTCTTTGTGATTCATACATGATTATGTTATGTGTTATGAGTTCCGGACTTCAGTTCGATGCTGGGTGGGGCCCAAGTTATTCCGGACTTCGATCCGATGCCGGGCGGAGCCCAATTTATGTCGGACTTCGGTCCGATGTTGGACGGGGCCTGGTTTGTGTTATATGTGTTATTGTATGGTATGTGGTAGTTTGGGGGAGCTCACTAAGCTTCGTGCTTATAGTTTTTTGTTTTGGTTTCAGGTACATCCGCTAGCAAAGGGAAGGGCTCGGGATAATCGTGTGGCACACACCACAGCCTCAGCATGGGAGTTTACTCTGATGTTTTGTTTTGAGATTTTGATTTGAGATAGATACTAAGATGTTATATGATACATGATTTCTGTTTTTACTTATGACTTTGGATGGTTCATGATTTTAATAATGATTTGTAAACGAATTTTTTGGATCATATTTTTGGGATGTTTCATAAATAAATCTTTAAAACATATAATTTTTATATATAAGGTTATGTTCATTTAAAGCTCAAAGACACATCTATGTAGGGTAATGGTGGTCCTAAGACCCACCTACTTTGTTTAAAAATAGTGTAAGGGATACAAGATATATATATATATATATATATATATATATATATATATATATATGGAAAATCTTATAAAAACCCAATATATTTTCATCAAAGTCTTAAAAAAACCACTATATTATTTATTTATACGTTAAAACCATTATTTTTTTAAAATGTATCATTTAAGGCATGGAGATCGGTATATTCTAGATAACCGAAAATGCTAGGTACAAAGTCCTTCAAGAAATTGACTGATTAAAATAAACTTACAGGTACGTCGCCTACAATGTAAAAGACACCAAAAAGTCTCTCTCTCTCTCTCTCTCTCTCTATATATATATATATATATATATATATATATATATATATATATATATATATATATATATATATATATATATATATATATATATATAATTGTTGCAAGGTACAAATCATTGTGTATATGTGTGTTTGGTAGGCTGTTGTGTGTATGTGATCGGAGTGGTTTTGTGTTTGGTTGTGGTCGTTTCTATGAACGGTCAAAAAATGTAAGTATATAGCTAAAATTGGGTAAAAATTAAGTAAATTAAGTAATCCTCCTTTTGTCCCTCTTTTTCTGTCATCTCGATACCTATTACCTTCTTCACCACTATGACCTTGATAAATAGAGAAACACATAAGTTGGTGGTCGGTTTCATGAATGGGAAAATTGAATACCGTTGATTCATGTTTCTGGCGATTTGAAGTCAAATAGGTATGTTTTTTTTTTAAATCTCCGGTTAGCTTTTTTGTTTTTGGATATCTCAGGTTCCATTAATTTTGAGTTGGTTTTGATTGTTTGCTTTTTGGTATCTCAAATTCCATTTTTTGTTTTTTTATTCTCTGGTTAATTTTTGTTTTTCACAGAAGAAGAAATAAGGGAAAATCTTACTAATGGTTGCAGCCAAGAAAAAAAACAACAAAAAATGCATAGCAAAGTCTCATAAAAAAAGGGTACTTGACCAATGGTTGCAATACTACGAGTATGTGCTACTTTTTCTTCTATTTCTCTTTAGTTTAGTTAATAAGAGTAATTATTCTATTATGTCTTTTTGTTTGGGTGCTCTATAACATTCAAGCAGTGGACAAATATTGATGTGAACAATGTTCATAATATATATGTGTACGTGGTTATCTGTTAAAAATCTCATTAAATTGAGTATTAGTGAAAAAAAATCATTATATATATGTGTGTATGTGGTTATCTGTTAAAAGTCTCATTATTATTTTTTTCATCAACCGAATTTTTTAATGTTTTCATGTTATATAGTTGACTACTAACCTGAATATTATAGATATTGACGTTTAATAGTCGAGGTAAAACTAATAGCCCAATGTGGTTTGGTCCCTTCACATGGAATTTATAAGGAAAAATTTAGGTGTTTAGCTATATTTTTTATAAAAAGGTGCTGTTTTTTTTTTTTTTTTTAAATCTAACGAGACTCTTTTTCAAAGTTTGACTAATTATTAATGTATTTTTTTTTTTAATTATAGAAATATCCTTGTGATAGGATGATGCTACTCCACTTCAATTTGTTAAAGTCGTACTACTCCACTTCATTATTAATGGTTGCGGTTCGATGAGTACAATGAATGTATTTTGATATTTAATGTGAAAATACCAAATGTATTTTTTTTGGTGTCAAATGTATTTTTTCTTTTGGTGTTTCCGGTGTTGCCTAATGTTCCTCCAGTGTTGCCTCCTACCCGGTTGCCGGAGGATATGTTTGATTATAATGTCCCCGTTACAGTTATTGATACATCTTCCAGGTATTGTTTATAATCGATACATTCTTAGTAATTTCTTTATAATCGATATGCGATTTGAAACTCGTTTTCGGAGATAATGTTTGAATATTATATGCATATGATCTACAACTTGAAGATATACACTTTTTTTTTTCTTATTCCAGTTTGGAGGATAGAGACAAACTTTAAAACCCCGATGTCTAAGGGCTTTAATAAGAATATTTATTCTCTGTGATCAAGATGGAGATGGTACTTCAAGTGATGGAGAGTTCAATGATCTCATGGTTATTTACACTTATTATCTTATATGTTATATATAACAAAAATTTATCTTTGTACAAGTGTTGCAGTTTTCTGATTTGTTTACTATTTCAAATTTTGAACAGGTGAAATGTTTGAATGTTCCATGTAAAAATTGAAAATATGTATCTTTTTTCAATCAGGATGGGCCCTTTAATGCATATGAGCTAGAATTTTTTTTTTTTTTTTTTTTTTGTCTGCTGCATCAGACAGGTACTCTAATTTAGTAATTTGTTCAAGTTAAATAATTCCACAGGTTTTATTATTTTTTTTTTAACTAAAAAAATGGTCACTATGCTTTTTGTTTTTTATTGTGTTTAGTCCGAAATTGAATCCTGATTCAGTTATGGTCCTTATGTTAAGGTATCATATCGATTTAATTAGTTCCTAGAACCTTGACATAGGATAAAAAGAATACAATATCCGAGTTTATAAAACTCGAAATAAGGACCAAGATCGATACAAACCTTGAAATGAGGACCAAAATCGAAATAACGTGGTTTTTCTTTTGCTATATCTCGTGTATATTTGTGAGAGAGAGGGAATCAATGATTATTTGATGAACTCTATACATTTTCATTATAATCAAAATTTGAATTTGCAAAATTACATCACAGTCCTTGGAAAGAACCTCCATTTGCAGAGATGAATGCATTGGGAGGGCTATCAATAAAATAAACTTGTTTGTGTGTTGTGTTTCTATTGAATTTTCATGATATTATCCTTTATTTTTCTACAGGCCGTTTTCTCAAGATTATACTCCAACAATTAAGGAGCGGTATGCTAGCTGTTAATATTGTTGATCCACCGGGTGTAAGTACATTTCTTTATATCGCCATATGCACCTTATTTTTATTATATAATACTATATACTATAGAGTATATTAGTTTTTTGGTCCCGAGTATAGCCGAATTTGTCAGTTTTAGTCCCAAGGTTCTCTTCTATTTGTGGTTCTTATTTGAGGCTTTTATAACATTTTTTTTATCCCATTTCAAAGTAAAATGACTATTTTTGGGATCAAAATTGAAAAATTATAAACCTCCGCTGAAATTTACTTATGCAAAAAGAACGATTGAGGCTTTGGGTGTAGAGCAAGTATAAACTATAAAGGCTTTGGGTGTAGAGCAAGTATAAACTAGAAACTTTAACGGAAAATTTCATATATACTCTTAAACTTCAAAATATCATATTTACCCAGCTTAATTTTTCAATATTTACACTTCATAAACCTTCAAAATATCATATTTGCTTAACTCATTTTTTATAATGTTTTTAATATTTTATAATCATTTTTTATACCTTAGAATTATTATAATAATTAAGAAATTTAACCGTATTATTCTTACGTCTATGATAATGCAATGTGAACTTCTAAATTGTTGGAATGTCGGTCTATTGACAGACAAAAAGATTCATCTGCAACCCTTTATATGGAATGTATATTTTGATTGTTTAGTTTTTGTTGTTGTTGATTATTATTATGTTGTAGATGGAGGATATTTTTGATATTATCATTGATATTTTGATGTTTAAAAAGTGTATATACGATATTTTGATATTTAAGAAGAGCATATATGATATTTTGATGTTTAAAAATGACATATATGATATTTTGAAATTTTATAAAGGGTAAATATGATATTTAGAAATTTTATGAAGAGTAAATATGATATTTAGAAATAAAGTTGGGTAAATATGATATTTTGATGTTTAAGAAGGGCATATATGAAATTCCCCCAAACTTTAAATAATGACCAAAATCGCAAGAGAACTTTTTGGGTCTTAAATTGCAAATATCATAGAGGAAAAATGAAACTTACTCTAGTATTTTACTAAACATTATTATTATTTTTAAAGTATTTAGAAGAAACTAGAAAAACTCTGATTTTGCGAGAGATACCCGAAGATGTGATTGGGAAGTTGCTAATTCATAAGGATGCTGTGACAACCCAAAATTTATTCCGTCACTTATAACCCGTTTCCGTTAATGGAATATTCTATTTTATAAAAGTTCCGTTAATTTGGTGTCGACAAATAAATAAATGTTTTATTTATTTATATTTGATGTTATTATCGTCAGTAATAAAATAAATAGAAACACGTAAATTACATTTCCATTTAATTGGAAAAAGTTTATTTTTATTACGACTATTTAACTGGGTAAAAAGTTTAAACCTCGTTAAACATAAGTATCGGGTAGTCATATACTGGGTACAACACCCAAGCCCTATATAAGGGTGGGTGTGGACACTCCTTAGAACTTTTTACACTCTAGACACACTTTCTCTCTCTACTCTCTCTCCATCAAGTCCGATTTCATCCAAAAAACGCAGGTTTCCGCCTCCAAAACGTAAGTTCTCTCACCCTAACTTGTTCTAAACATCATTTCTTGTTGTTATGGCTCAAAAATCATTCAAGAAAGCCAAGAAAAAGGAGTTCACAGCCTAAGAACCTCCTTAGGCCGTAAACACCTAAAATGGTGCCAAAAATGCCAAAGTGCTTCCCTTTAAGCTTAGAAACTAGTTTTGGACCTAGCCTAGAAGTGTTTAAACCTTGAATCAACAAGTTTTAGGGCTTGAAAGAGGGTTTACGGTCCAAGCACATGCTTAGACCATAAACACCCTCTAAGTATGCAAATCAAGCCCAAAACACATTTAGGCTTAAGATATGGCTTAAGGACTTGCTATTTCGGACTTGGAGCACCTAAACATCAATATTTGAAGGGTAAAATAGAGTTTACGGCCCACCATAAACTCCCCTAAAACATGCAAAATGAAGTTCTAAACCCCTAAAAAGCCTTACACCCTCACTAGAACTTGTTAAGAATGAGTCAAGGACCTTGAAATCAAAGAATTGAAGGTGTCCAAGAGTTTACTACCGTAAACCATGGGGTTTACGGCCGTAAACTCCCAAGGAGTGGTCCTTGGACCGTAAACTCCAAGGGAGTACCCTCCTTTAACCTTAAACACCCCTATAGCCTTGTATATTGCCTTAGAATCATTGCTAGAACCATAAGAGGCTTGAAAACACTCAATTACACTCCTCCCATGAGTTTACGGTCGTAAACTCATGGGGGATGTGGTCTCCCAACCGTAAACTCACTTAAGGTGAGTTTTGGAAGAGTAAACTCCATGGTGAGGTCTTATACTCTTTCCTTGCAACTCATTAGCTTTCTGGTATTTTGGGGAACTCACTAAGCTTTATAGCCTCGAGTGGCTAGTATGTGTTATGTATGGTATTTTGGGGAACTCACTAAGCTTTATGCTTACAGTGTTATGTGTTATGTGCTTCAGGTACCAGTGATGATCGCGGGAAGGTGTCGGCATGATTCGTACACACGCATGGGATTTTATGTAGTTTGATCTTGGGAAATGTTTTGTGAAACGAAGATATGATACAATGAGATTTTGTTAATAAATGTGTTTGGAAAATGTGTTTTAAAATGCAAAAAATTGTCTTAAATTTTACGGTGTTACAGACATGTTGCCCTTTGTCAATGTCAGAAACTTGTTCTCCAACTCCAACAGATTTTGAGCCGAACAGAACTTGCGCTTGAACTGCACCAAGAACTCTGTCCATGTCAGTTGCAGTGGTTCATTTGGGCTTAGGTTCTTCCCTAGAGTGTTACACCAATGAACAGCTCCACCCCTGAATTGACGCACTGTGAACGTGGTCTGCAACTTGCCTCTGCAGCCACAAGTCATAAAGGCCAATTCCATCTCCGAGATCCAATCCATGACTCCGATCGGATCCTCCTTTCCAGTGAAGGTCGATGGTTTGCAAGTCAGAAAGTCCTTGTACTTGCATCCCATTCCATCATTCCTTCCATCCTAGTTGTTTTTGTTGGATTAGTGTCTAAGTCCATAACTATTTTGGTATGTACTTGACCCAATGGTGCATGGTCCTTTTAGGTTGCCTTCACCAAAGCAACTTGATTGGAGAAATAAATAGAGAGGTTATTATGATTTATTAATATAATATAAGAATAATATGTTAAAGAAGAAATCATATTTGTTTAATTAATATTGGTCAATAATTAATTAGGAATTAATTTTGTGATCAAGTGTAATTAATTAAACTAGAGGGGCTGAATTGTAATTATGTGATAGTTACAAAATAAGGTAAGGATTATCCTAAGTATAGGATGGACGAATTTAAGGTGATAATGCCTTAGAATTCGACTATGATAAGGATTCAAGGGTTATCTTATGGGTTGCTTGGTAAGCACGCAACTAGATAAGGATAATGACTGAAACCCTATATGTACACCTATATAAACCCTCTTGGCTCATGAATTCGTGTAAGACCTTCCCAAGGCTTCTTAGGGACGACTTCAATACCTCCCCTCTCTCCTCATATCTTCTCCATTTGCTCTTGGTGTTTGTAAGCCATTAGAGGAGCGACACTTGTGACTCTAAGCCTTCCAATGTCAATTCAAGAAGGAATTGGGATTGTTATTGCTACATAACAATCAAGGTAACATTGTAAACTCATTCTTATGTTAATATGATTACTTATATGTTAGAATTAGGGTTTGTAGTCTTGGATAACTTGCATGTACAATAGAGAGACCTAGATCCAAGCATTAGGGTTTGTATGAGCACATAGGATGTCTTATGACCAAAACCCATCAGTGGTATCAGAGACTAGACTGGTTTCTATTGTATTGATGCATTACATGTTCAAAAAATTCGATTTTTGGTGTTTTGCAGGTTGGACTCGCCGAGTCCATAGCTAAACTCGCCGAGTCCATGCAGACTCGACGAGTCAACTCGTCAGATGGAGGGTATCTCGGGTTTTCTTGCTGTTTTTGCTTATGGATAGTTACCTTATCATGTTAGATCAATATTAATCCGATTATATGATATATTTGACTATAATTTTGATCTAATTGAAGATATTTAGCAATTAATAAGATAATTGTTTCCTTATGTGATAATTGATTAATTATTTTGAGTAAATTGATAAATTGTTTTGCAAGAAATCATTAAATAAATCAAATATGGATAATTATGTGATTAAATGTTAATTTGAATTATTTGTTATTTGATACTTGTTGTTATGAATAGTTTTATATTTTCCCCTTTAGGTTTTATAGTTTAAATTTGAACCCAAAAGTTTTGAAGTTTTGAAATTTAAATAGTTAAAACCCTAATGTTTTGAAAAAGGTTTCAAAACTTGCCCTCAAGTTTTGGAATTTAAATTTTGATTAATTGTTTAATTGTGATATATATTTAAATTCTAAACCCTAATGTTTTGAAATGTTTCAAAACTTGCCCTCAAGTTTTGGAATTTAAAAGTTGATTAAAAGTTTAATTAGGAATGTTAAATTCTAAAACCCTAGTAATGTTTTGAAAAGTTCAAATCACACCCTTATGGTTTTATTAATTAATTAAGGTGTATAATTAAAAGAAGTTTGATAAATCCATAAAAGTTTAGGTTTACAATTTAATTGAATTAAAAGTATAATTGTTAAATTTGATCACCTGATATTTTAAAAGTGTAAAATGCACCCTATACTATATATAACATTAAAAGTATAACATTATATATATGTATGAGTAAAAGTCAGTCTTACTATTAGTAGGCCTCATTCACGAAGCTGGCCCATAAGGGGTGTTTAAGGAAATTGCCTATAATATGGCGATTGAATGGGTATCCACTCTTACCCACCGCACTCTTGACTAGTGGAGGGTAGTTAGCCGAACGGGTAGGATAGGAGGAAACCTTCCCTTATAAGTATAATGAAATACAAAAGTAACTAAATGTTTTTTCAAATTCTCAATCTTAGTTACTTAGGCAAAAGTGAATTGACGCAATTCCATGAAATTACACTTTGTGCCCTTGCAAAGATGTTAGTGGAACGTGTGTGGTTTACCGGCACACTAAATGGTTCTAAGCAAAGGTAGCAAAGGGTGACTCAATGTTTGTCATAGTTCGGTGGAGCGTGTGTGGTTTACTGGCACATCGAATAGGTGACTGTAACATGTGAGGGAACCATGTAAGTTTGCATGGTTATTCACACCCGCTTTGTGATCCTCGGCATCCCAGTCACAAACTAGAGGGGCATATCAAGATTTAAACATGCCATTGAAATGTTCAATGAATCTCAAAGGTTCTAGGAGTTTTCATAGATTTAAAACTTAAATTTCTTTTTCGTTTTTCATGGTGGAAATTAGTGAATCGTCATTCACTTACCTTCAAATATTCTACAACTAGATTACGGCATCCCTTTTCTAGGTTGTAGCGTATTGTGTTGGGTCCTAGCCTTAGTATCTCATTTGGGTGATTTACTAAGGACTCAATCGATCAACTAACTTGAATTTGTTTTCTCCCGTTTTGTAGATGTCAAAGTTCGACAACCATGGTCTTCCCAAATCCTGTGGAACAAGCATTCACATGAAGATGGTATTCCACGATTTGATCGAGGAACAAGAAATCATGCTTCACTTCCTCCACCTCCTCCAATTGTTCTCCTTAACCCACAAGATCGAAGAATTGAAAGGTTCAATATCACTAAGACCCTGTTGGAAATGAAACATGAAGATGGTAAATCCGTGTGTGCCCACATTCTAGGAATGAAATCACACATCGATAGGTTGATTATGTTGGGTGTGTCATTTCCCGATGAGTTGGCTGTAAATTGGGTTTTGCAGTCACTTCCTGAATCATATAATGAGTTCAAAAGAAAGTATTATATGATGGATCATGACGACAACCTCATTGACCTAACTTACATGCTCATTGTTGCTGAATCAGAAATGATTTGGCGAAGCAATGGAGCGTATTTGTTGGGAGAGTCAACCGACCATGCTTCTGAGGACGTTCTAAGAGAAGCAACCTGCGTTTGCTGCCAAGAGAAAGGGCGTTGGATAGAAGTCTGCCCCAAGAGCCTGAAAATTCCAAAGATGGGAGAGTCAAAGAGTATGACTACGCTTCAGGTAAAATCCACTATCTAACTTCATTAAGTTCCTATTCATTGATTCAAATACATGATGTGATAAGATTGCATTTGAATGTTTTGCAGTATCGATGAAAAGAAAGCAAGCTTGGTGAAAGAGCAAGATGAATCTAATCACAAGAAATTGATCTTGATCGCATGGACTTGAAGATTAGATTTTGAGCTTAGATAGTTATAATAGAGTTGTTATAAAATTTCATTTTGAAATACATAGTTTTCAATGGATTTTGCATTGTAAGAACAAATGTTTTCCGCTGCTTTTATAAATAAAATAAATTTTGGTTTCATTTATTTATTTGTTTGCTTCCTTGCAATGAAATCGTTATGAAAATTGATGTTTGAATATTTTTTTTCAACAAATGGATATGGAAAAAGTCGAGAATTTACCAAATAGGGAGATTTTCTCGTCACCCAAATTTCAATTGGACAGAAATTTGGAATCACGCAACTTGGTTGCATGATGAATGAGAAATTTCATATTTGGAAATTAGGCTAATTCGTTGACAAAGTGTCAAATGAAGGACTAGGAGATCGAGTACACAAAGTTGCGTGTTGATCAAGTCCACCATAAGAGTAACAAAGATATTCGTCATAATTTACTAAAGGTTTAGTAAATATGATTATACTCATAAGATTAAGTGTAATTCTGAATTGATTGAAAAAGTTTAAATCAAAAGCAAAACGAATAAAAATCAAGTAGGCAGAAAGATAAAAGTTTCTCCATTCTAAGAAGAAGGGATAGTACCTTTTATGCTTTATGATAGGTCTTTATGATTAAGAACCACATATCAATTGATCCTCTAAGTGAGTCTTAGTACAATTGTATGTTTAAGAAGAGGAATCAAGAATTGAAGAAATGGTTAAATCAACAGGTCAATCATACTTCGTTCCAATAACAAGTCTTAAAGTTAAGATTGTTACAATGAGTGAAAAGTATTAAGAAGGTTTATAACATTCATCAAATATGGAAAGTTGTGATGTCTTGGATAAGACAAAGGCCAACTAGGACCAATTTATGAAGTGTTTTGATAAAAACTACACTAACTTCTGAATATTTGTTTGTCAAGAATTGTTTATTGACAAGAGAATCTTATATGTCAATGAGTCAGTGGGAGTCTTAATGGTCTTGAAAGGTTTCAAGAACAAATCAAATAAACCTTATCGATCATCACTAGCACACGAGTTGAGGTTTACACCCTATCGTGTTGACAATATTTTGATTCTGTGCTGTTCCAATTGAGTTAATTATGCATGTGAGTCCTATGAGTTCTCATTTTGAACACATAAAAGGCAAAGCACCTTAATCAATGGAAGGTACATTGATAGGAAAAGGTGAGCTGCTTAACTACTTGGAAGACGTGGTGGGTAGCTGTGCTACCATAAGGCAAGAAATCAAGATTAAGAAAGTTCGGTCCATATGAGTTTGAATTTGTCGTAAACTCTGGTTTTAACAAATTCACATGGATAGGAACAAATACACCACTTTAAATCTAAGTGTCATAAGATTTCCTCCTTCAGGAAAATGATTGTGAGGAAATGCTTTCACTAAGAAAGATTTTAAGAAAATAGTGATTGTAAAAATTGCATTTTCGAATTTGATTATGGTTACGGTATCCCTTTCCATAATTTGAATTGTGAGGTTTGGAAATTAGTCTTAATTGTTTAGAAACACATATTAACTATCTAAGGCAAAGGTGTATAAGTTCAAGGAGCTTTGATAAAGGATTATCAAAGTACTAAGTATTAGAAACATTGACTTAAGAAATTCAATAGGTATTGTTTTCTGAAAGTTAAGATGTTTATGAATACATGTCGAAGCTAGTGGGAGCATAAGTGTTATGTTTTATAATAATCATCATGATAGTGGGAGCATAAATGTTATAATTGTATGATTATTAAGGAAAGTATTGCAAGTTTGCAATATTAATTATAGAAAACAAGAGTCATTCTTTGCAAAGTTGTAAGGATGGAATAGTTGTTTTGCTATAATTAATGGAGAGAATATTATGCTTCATTTCAAATATAAAGGCTTAGGTTGAGAAATGTTAATAAATTTAATCAAAGGTACATAGTGTGTTCTTAAAATTTCGATTATGATTACGGCATTCCTCTTCACAATTAGAATTTTGAGAACATAGCAAATAAAACATTATGCGTCGTGTCCCATACGCTTCGGGTATAGGATCGATTGCAAATGCTTTAATATTTGACCATTCTAAAATTTTCCAAATGTCTAACGTATTTAGAGGAAAAAGGGACTAGAATTGGTTTTGACTAAAATATTTAAACAACTATCAAAGGACAATCCAAAGCTCGACGAGGATTGGTTGTTTGTGAGTAGTTGGAAGCATGGTATTGAATGGACCATATCGACATTATTATGAATAGATAAGATTCTATTAAGAATAAGTTGTCATATGGAAAATATGGAAGCGTGTCCATATTGGAAATTGAATATTGAAAAATCTACGACTAGATTAGAAACCTTTATGCAAAAGGATGTTCAAAGGAATGTACTTTGAGTGAGAGACATCGTATATAAGGAATTGTCTTGTAACAATCTCCGATAGAGGACTTTGTAATATCATTGGTAATAGTCTTTGTGTGCAGTGACATTATGAAAGAATCATTGCATAGAATGTTAGAATCTAGCATATTCTATAAGTAGCAAGAATTTGATATTCTTTCACTTATGAAAAAGGATTTGGAGTTGTGAAATGAGAATGATTGGAAACGTGTTCACTATGATCTATTTCACAAAGTAAGAACCATAGGTGAACATTGTGTGCATGCTAGGAGCATGGGATAAGTGTTGTAATTCAAGTAAGAAGTTGATTACCCGAAACGACAAATAATGAGTAATCGATATGGTGATAAATAAAAGGAGTTTTATTTATACTCAAAGGGTTGAGGCCATATGGGATTAGTATTATTCTTGTGTTTCACTTTGCATGTTTTGACTTCCAGAATAATTGAGTTTATTAAGAATAATCAAATTATTCAAACGGGCCACAGTCGTTCATATGCTGGAAGTAGATATGAATGAAGACTGTCGTGAATTGGTGTGTGGATTGTCTAAAAGAGTATTGGACATCAGCAAATGTTTGCTGCAAGATTCATGAGTGCTTATGAATATGAATTTGAGCATTGGATTAAACCCACGCTCACTTGGATCACTCCATGAATTGTATCACGAGTGATTGGTGAGACAATGACATCTTATATTCTTGAAACCGAGATGTGTGAGTTGTATCTTGCTAATCAGTTGCATATTGATAATATGAAAACGCACTAGTAACTTGGTGTTATAAAACATATTATTGTGTGTGGTTCGGTGAGTAAGTGCAAGCGAACATTGTATCAAAGTTTATCCGTTCCTTTTATCCAAAGAAGGATAAAAGCGATATCTTTGGGCCCCTCGATGATTTAGTGATGACAAACGTAAATGCTCGGCCGGGCTAGGGTTAATTTGATTTGTTCAACTAGTCAGTCGTCATAAATCGGAAATCAAGATATAGTACAAAGAGAATGATTAGAAATCATATCTCAGACGATATCTAGAATGGAGGAATATATGATCCCTTATCTAAGGACACGCGTATCTGATAGGATCAGAGTTGACAGCAGCTTTGGAAAGCTACGATTGCAGATCAGGATCTGAAGTCATACGCAGAATAGTTATTAGACTTATCCAAGTGGGAGACTGTTGGATTAGTGTCTAAGTCCATAACTATTTTGGTATGTACTTGACCCGATGATGCATGGTCCTTTTGGGTTGCCTTCACCAAAGCAACTTGATTGAAGAAATAAATAGAGAGGTTATTATGATTTATTAATATGTTATAAGAATAATATATTAAAGAAGAAATCATATTTGTTTAATTAATATTGGTCAATAATTAATTAGGAATTAATTTTGTGATCAAGTGTAATTAATTAAACTAGAGGGGCTGAATTATAATTATGTGATAGTTACAAAATAAGGTAAGGATTATCCTAAGTATAGGATGGACGAATTTAAGGTGATGATGCCTTAGAATTCGACTATGATAAGGATTCAAGGATTATCTTATGGGTTTCTTGGTAAGCAAGCAACTAGATAAGGATAATGACTGAAACCCTATCTGTACACCTATATAAACCCTCTTGGCTCATGAATTCGTGTAAGACCTTCCCAAGGCTTCTTAGGGACGAATTCAATACCTCCCCTCTCTCCTCATATCTTCTCCATTTGTTCTTGGTGTTTGTAAGCCATTAGAGGAGTGACACTTGTGACTCTAATCCTTCCAAAGTCAATTCAAGAAGGAATTGGGATTGTTATTGCTACATAACAATCAAGGTAACATTGTAAACGCATTCTTATGTTAATATGATTACTTGTATGCTAGAATTAGGGTTTGTAGTCTTGGATAACTTGCATGTACAATAGAGAGACCTAGATCCAAGCATTAGGGTTTGTATGAGCACATAGGATGTCTTATGACCAAAACCCATCAGTTTTGCCTAACTATCAGTGGGTTGGCTTGACCAACGGTTCCATTGAAGTTCTCTCCTTCAGACTGCCCTCCATTAACTTCTGGCTCTTCCACATGAATTGACAGTTCTTCACGATTCTGCCTAAGCAGACGTCTTGTTTCTTCCATCTGATGATCCAACATCAATCGAATCATCATTTGTACACCAACCATTGTTATTGGCTCAGGTGTTACTGCTACTACAGGTATTTGCTCAACCATTGGTGGTTGATTCCTGTTGTCATCAGCATTTCCAACTCCACTTCTTATTCTCATCATTTTTATCTATACACCGAATAAGGTGAAATTAGATCCTTATTCACGATAGATATTCAAATCATCCTTATCACCCCGAAACGTTTACATGCTAGTTCTAATATCGTAGACGTACGCTTAGAATCCTACACACATAAGCATTTTAGGCAATTTTCCTAAAATAAACTAGTGCTCGTGTCTAAAATATAATAGACACACATCTCACACTTTCACTTAGCATTCTAAGTTTAAGTTTAGAAATCCTACAATTTCCTAATTCGCTTAAACTAATGCTCTGATCCCAACTGGGACATCCCCAAAATCACGGACAGAAGAGACCGGTTTAATGTATGCTTTTAAAATAATTTCAGAGTAATCCTTTGATTAAAACAGTTGCGGAATTTGTTCCCAAAACGAAATATGATAAAAATAAGATTTATCAAAGCATTTCTTAAAGAAATGTATTTTTCATTATATTACAATACTTGGGATGTCATATTCCGATAAACAGACCAAAAGCATAAACATTTCAATACAGACCTTACAACAGTTAAATACAACAACATGTCTATAATCCAAAATATCTTGACAAATCATCCAACTTATGCTTTGGCACCACTACCTATAATACAAAGAAACTGAGTGGGTCAGGTTTGGGAGCCTGGTGAGCATATAGGGTTTTCAACCCACAATAAATAATTATATTTATTTCCACCAACCAACAATAACCCAATTACTCATTCTCGTTATTCTCACTTTACATCCCTAAGACAACTAACATAAGGGACCTAGTCTAAGAATATTTCGTCGGGGCGACAACACATGCATTCGGGGGTTTCCCAGCAATATATGTCAAATAAGGTAACCATGAGGGGGATGGAGTACATCGAATGAACACCCAAGTTCATTAACACCTACAGGTGGCAAGCCTGCTAGCGTTCCACAGGACTGTCTAGAAAAGTCTGTGGTCATCATCTAAACTCCGCTAGATGGCTGCATAAAAAACAACATCGAGGTCTCTCATCTGTTTATCACACATTAACTATCTACCCAGGTTCTACCCAACATATTAGTAGATAAAAAAATATATATTTATACATAGTTTAAAACATGTATAGAATTCTCATTCAATACATATTCCAAGCAACAGATGAGACACATACACATAACATGTATTTCATAGAGAATAAATCATATCTATGACATAAAGAAAGTGAATATACATTCACACATATAACAACAAAATATACACATAACACGTATTTCGTATAAAATACTTCATAATTATGCGTTAGAAGAAAGTAACTACACATTCACTTGATCAGAAGATGATCGGATAGCACTACGACTTGTAGAAGTAGTATTCTTCGGTAGATCTGGAAGATCTTCACAAAAACCAAGCTTCTTGTAAGCAGAGCTTCGGCTCGGGAATCTCACTTCTCGGGATCTTCGGGGCTTCGGGACTTGCTTCGAGTCTCGGGAATGATATCGGGGCTTCGGGGGGTTAAAATAGGGCTTAGAGAAAGTATCGGGAGTGGGAGAGTAAGAAATGAGCAACCAAAATCGGTTGACCCTTGAATTCTATTTATAGGGAAAAAATGCTAAACTTACCTCGTGAGTTTTTAATTCTCACCTTGTGAGCTTGCTCACCTCGTGAGTTTCTAATATTCACCTCGTGAACTCGATACGTCATTGCGTTCGTCATGGCCACTTGCCCTAGAAGACGTCCATCATCTGCTCACCTCGTGAGCCACTTACTGCTCACCTCGTGAGCTCTAACAGGGGTGGAAGTTCATGCCCCGAACTTCAGAAATTCATATATTTCGCATACGAGCTCTGTTTTCGACGTTCTTTATATCCACGTGTAGGTGAGATTATGCTCTAGAACTCTCATTTAGACTCCATTGGCTAATTTTGACTTCATTTTTAATATATTATAAATATATTATTTTTAGTAGGCCGGGACAGGAAAACTTCGTTATAAACTCATAACTTCTTCATCTATCGTCCGTTTTCGCCTGTGTTTTTATCGTTTTACTACTATTAACAAGATCTTCGATTCTCGTTTAGATTGTTTCAGCTAAAAGCCGCGAGATCTCAAATCGAGTATTCGGGCTGCATACTGCTAAGTCGAAACTTCGGAAAATCATAACTTCCCCATATGAAGTCATATTTGGGCGTTCTTTTTATGCACGCTTTTGGTTTAACGAACTCTACGAATTTCGTTTAGATCACTAAGGCTAAATATCGCTCTAACGTAAGTTTCACTTTTTACGTCATTCAGTGTTGCCGATTCTGTCGCGAAACTTCGACATGTCATAACTTCTTCGTTATAACTCGGATTTCGACATTCTTTATATCTCCGGAATCCTTGTTTCAACCACTACATCTTCATGCAAATATATCGAGCTTATCTCACACTTTAATTTTGACGCTTATTTTATTTTTAATTCATTAAATTATAATAATTAAGAAAATAAACACATAATTCACATAATACGCAAATATTTCATCATTAATACTTCAAAAAGAGTTACAATGGTTAATCTAGACTATTACATTAACGATAATGCTTAGCCTGAAAACGCGGACATTACACTCCGCAAGAACAAAAATTATAAATGCTTCGGTGATAAGATCATATGAAAGGATGGTGATTCGGTGGTTATTTTTTTTTTTTTTTAGTTATTTTGTTATCTGAAATTTTAAAATTACGGGCTCATAATTGCTTTGCCACTTTTTAATAAAGATTTTTCAAACCACTATGTATTTGTAAATATTTTCTAAGCTTACCATGTTTTGGTAAAAAAAATAACTCTTTTCAAAACATGTTTTTTTATTATAATGATTTGTTACTAATAATTTTACCAAAATATCACAGTTTTCATTAACTTTTTGCTCAAACCACAACCCATCATTTTTGTCCACCACCCCCCTGCAAATTCAGACCATAATTCATCATCATCAGCTTAAACGCCGATAAGGAATTACACATTGGAAAGTGGTATAGAAAGATACATGGCCCTATGGCCCTATTAAAAAGCCTTAGCTAGATTAATTTATTAGAGTTATGTACTTTTGTTACTGATGTAGATTCAAACTAGCCAAAATTTGTAGCCCACTGTAATCATATTTTAATCCGGTTGGTCCAGAATCCTTGACTATTTATTTTAAAAATGGGATTTTATTTTAACTTGGACTACTTGGATACATATTTTAAAAATCTAAACGAATTTGTATAACTAGAATTTTTAATATGATCTCTTATTTCTTGGGAAAACAGATAATTAATCATCCTTTTCATGTTTAAAAAATTGGTTGGTTCCAAACATTTTGAAAACAAAGTCTTGCATCATAACTTAGGTGTGAATTCAAAAACAAAATCTTCATTTTTCCCCCTTGATAAAATACCAACCCTAATAACACCCGGAACCCTTAAACCATAAATACCACAAAGCATCCCATATTTTCTAATTTAACATTTTGTAATTTAATACATCTTCAATGCCTGACATATTCTATAACCCAAAAAGTATTATATAACTCTTATATTCTTTTCCATCATAAGAACTTTAGGTTCATCATCTTCAAAATTGATGCTTGTTTGTGTATATACACGTGGAACTAGACAAGTTAATCTTTCTTCTATTTGTATGAATATTACAAAGTAGTTTATAACTCGTGACAACTACGGTTATAAAATTAATTAAACTTTCATATTAAAAAATCAAAATTATTAATTAATTATTTTAAACAAATTATTACTTAATAGATATATTTTAGTTATATAAAACTATAATCGTTGATTTAAATAAATACATGAAGTTATATCATCTTATAATATATATTAATTTTATTTTATTTTTCAATCTAATGTTATTAAATAAATACATGAAGTTATAATATCTTATAATATGAAATTGATAATCAATTATAAATTTAATATAATTAGAGTGAAAATTTAAAATTTAAAATTTAAAATTAATAATTAATAGAATGACAACTAGCATGATTAGTTATATATAACATTAATGAGGAGCTCTAATTATATGACACTTGTCAATAGGAGATTAAACATATTATTTTATTAGAATATGTTGATAGACATTAAAAAAATATTATATAATTGTCACAAAATTTATATTTCATAAATGAAATACCATTAAATATTTAATAAAATCGATAACTAGTAAGGAAATAACAAATATCTAAAACTAAAATATAATTAAAAAATATAAATTTGTAATACGATTGGATGAAATATGTTTAGATGTATAGAACATATTCTAATATATATATATATATATATATATATATATATATATATATATATATATATATATATATATATATATATTAATCATTCAAAATATTGATTGGTCGATAATATATATATATATATATATATATATATATATAGAGAGAGAGAGAGAGAGGTTGTTCTATTAAAAGTAATTATTGTGTTATTGTATGCATAAATATGGGCCAATCATTTTACTTATTTTAAGAAAGTGATTAATACATATTATTTAATTAAATATAGACAAAACTTCAAAAATGATCCCTGTGGTTTTCGAAAATATCAAGTTTAATCCCTAAGTTCAAAAAACCTCACAGATGGTCCTTGTGGTTTCAAAACTCTTAACATTTGGTCCTTCCAGCTCACTCCGTTACCATTTAACCGTTAAGTAAGGGGTATTTTTGTCATTTCACTACCCACGGACCATTTATGAGGTTTTGTATTACTTTTTTTAAAATAAATAAATAAAATTTAATATGTAAGGGGTCCCACCTCTCTCTCTCTCTCTCTCTCTCTCTCTCTCTCTCTGCTGATTCTTTCATTTCTTCCTCCAACACTATTTCCATGTTCTTCCCTTCATAAAGCTTCTTTCTTCCCTGTAAAACAGTGGATGCAATTCAAATTCAGAGGCAAAAGAAGATCGGTTTATTTAAACAATGTTGTTAATTGGGGAAAAAAGACTTACAGAAGCATGATTTTGTAAAGCAGATTTGAGAGCTTTTTCAATTCGAACCCGATTCTTCTCCAATTTCTTTAACGTAAACTTCCTTTCCATTCTCAAGAAATTACACTCTGCTCGCAATATCTCTGCCTGAAATCTCCACTTCTCTTCCGCCAGCCGACCACCAGCGTCCTCCTCATTTATTGTGTGAATAAGCAAGAAATATGTGTTGACAATTAAAGCATGAGGCTCTGTTGCAGTCTCATTGCTACTTTTTAGTTTTTCTGTTCATTTCCACCAACTTGGTTGCTGCTTTCTTTCATTTAAGCCTCGAAGTTCCAAGAACAACAAACAACAAAAAGGCTTCATATAAATCAATTAAATTAACCTTACCCATTGCTTTTAATTCAAATCCATGTTCTTTTCATATTACGAGGTTCCACTACACGCTAACTTCTTTTTCTCCTTCATCAGTTCATTTCAAAACCCTTTATTTATACCCAAAAAGGCAAAAATTCAACTTTGTGATTGAAGAAGTAGGGAGAGGAGAATGTCAACAAGAAGTAGGAGGGTCAGATGGCACCTAATACCACCACCACCTAGCACAAAAATCATTAACTTACCTAGAAGGCGTAGTACTCACCAGAGAGAGAGAGAGGTGGGACCCCTTATATATTAAATTTTATTTATTTATTTATTTAAAAAAAGTAATACAAAACCTCATAAATGGTCCCTGTGTAGTGAAATGACAAAAATACCCATTACTTAACTGTTAAATGGTAACGGGGTGAGCCGGAAGGACCAAATGTTAAAAGTTTTGAAACCACAGAGACCATCTGTGAGGTTTTTTGAACTTAGGGATTAAACTTGATATTTTCGAAAACCATAGGGACCATTTTTGAAGTTTTATCTTAAATATATTTGAAAAATACCACCTAATTTAACTAGAAGAGTATTTTAGTCAGTTAACATAGATTTAATAAATGAAATTTGCATATTTTAAGGGATCAAAGATTCTATTAATTTTAAAAATCCGATTTTACAAATTATAAGATTTTTAGTTCGGATATTCTGATAAAATATGTTTTAGTATGTTCAAAAATAATAAAATTTCTTGTAGAATAATAAAATTCTCGAACCATCAATTGAAGAATTAAAACAAAATTTACATTAATTTTTATAGAATACATGTAACAATTGCTAAGAATTATATTTATTTTTAAAAAATAAAATTAAAAAAACTTTCAAATCTGGAAAAAAAACATCAAAATCTAATAAAAACACTAATACATTCTAAAAAAATAATATTGCTAAGAGGTGCCGTTCAAATTTCTTGGTCTGTTCTTCAAGCACCAGCTTCTGTAGAAACAAATACAATGAATAAATTAGTGAGAAAATATTCATACTCCATTTCAACGTAATTGGAATTTGTGATTCTATGCTGATAGAATTAGAATTCATTTACCAATAATTATATTAATTCGGAGAAGTCTAACAGATTATGTTCATGATTATCATAAAAAACATTCTTTTCTGATAAAATGCTATAAACGAATAAATACCATTCAGTTGAAGCATTTTAGCGAGCACTTGGTGTGCATGAAAACAACTTTCAATTCAGTTGAAGCATTCATCTGTCAAATAAGCAACCAAAACAACCATGATTTGTGTTCAACCAATCAAACCCAAAAACTCATCTAAACCTATCGATTAAACTTCATCGATTTATAGTAAATCAATCAAAATAAGAAAGAATATTAAAGAAACCTATGATTATCCAGCCAACAACAACCCTTTGTTTCTTCTTCTGCTTGCCCATTGATTTCACAGCCTCAATCTAAACACCCATATGATTTCGGTTCTTCTTCCCTGCCTCTACCAAGCCATTGATGCATTTTTTCGAATGTATTATGTGCGTGATTATACCTAAGAAATTTGGATTGGAAAATTGGGTTTGTCATAAGTGGTTTATGTGAGTTTTGAATTATCATTCGAAATCAATTGCAGATCCAAATCAATTACGAGTCAATTTCAACTACGGAAAGTTTCATTAACGGGATCAATTATATGTAACATTGATAATTTGAAAAAAGAAAAGTACCAGGAGCCAATTTCGATTTGGCTTTGACGCTCCCTTGCCGATAAAACAAAAAGATAAACCCTAACCTGTCCTTTGACTTTCGAATTGATTTCAGTATCGGTCTCTGGTCGGATTCTTGCCTTCCTCATTAGTCATTCCCTTATGTTTTGATCGAAGAGGGTAGTTGTGGTATCGTCGGCAATGATGGCTATGAGGAAGGAAGTGGGTAGTCATGGTGGTCGTATGCTATGAAGATGATGGTGTGGTTATCGGAAATAAAGATGATGGTGGTGCTCAGCAACCAGAAAAACAAGAATATGGTTGTGGTCGTTTGGTAAATTTTGTGGGTCAATGTTTCTATACAGTGAAATCGGTGGAACGAGGGGTTTTGAAAGTGACGATGAAGGGATAAAGAGAGGAACGAGATTTAAACTAGAGAGATACCATGATTATAGAGATTATTTTTGGAAGTTATTAAACAAATGACTAACTTACCCTTATTTATTTATTTTATTATTTAATTTTGATTGGCCTACATTGATACATACAATAACACAATACTTAGTTAAAACATCTGAACATATATATATATATATATATATATATATATATATATATATATATATATACACACACACACACACACACTAGTTTATAACCCGTGGGAACCACGGTTAGAAAATTAATTAAACTTTCTAAGTAAAAATTCAAAACTATTAATTAATAATTTTAAATAACTTATTAATTAAAAGATATTTTTTATTTATATATAAAATTATAATCATTGATTCAAATAAATACGTAAAATAGATAATCTTATAATTTGTATAAATTTTATTTTATTATAATTTGTATAAATTTTATTTTATTTTTATTCTAATATTATTAATTTAATGTAATTAAAATGTGATTTAAATTTTGAAATTTGAAATTTGAAATGGAGAATTAATAGATTGATAAGTGTCATGATATTAATTACAAGTGTCAATAGATTGACAAGTATCATGGTATTAATTACAATGCTAAAATGGTGACACATGGCAAAAGAACTACTCTTTTATTAGTATATATATATATATATATATATATATATATATATATATATATATATATATATATATATAGAGAGAGAGAGAGAGAGAGAGAGAGAGAGAGTGAGAGTGAGAGAGGGAGCCGTTCAAATGTTTCTAACAAATATTGTGTGTATGTATGCACTAATGAGAATTCAGGATTTAATAAATCATTAAATAAATTAAAAAATTGTATAATGGTAAACTTAGTATATCTAACTATGATAAAAGAATAATTCAATTAATATCTCTTTAATTAGTTAAACCCTACAAAATCAACATCCCTTTATCATTCAGTCGTCAATCACGTTGGTTATCGCCTCCTCATCACCGGTTCTTCAGATTGGTTGTGTTCGAATCCGGCATGGTTCTCGGCCTCAAAACTAGCTCCACCGCCAAAACTGGTGGACTACGTCGGCGGAAGTGGGTATATGGTTTTTTTAAATCAAATTGATGGGTTTTTTTATCGTATATCAGTCTCGTTTGGGGTTTATATTATTTGATTAAAATTGCTTTTTGTGATAGTAAATTTCGTCCATCACCGCCAAAAGTGGTGGACTACATCTTCTATGTTAATGTTTAATTCCTTTATTTATACATTTTTACTGTAGCAATTCATCTTTTTGAATCAAAACCTACGCAGATATAATATGCGACTTGGTTTTGATTAATGTGTTCATTATGTTTAATTTGGTTCCTTTGTTTATAATTTTTTTATTATAACAATCAATTTTTTGCAATCTAAACCAACATCAAAGACAATGTCACTTGGTTTTGACTAATCTTCTCCGTGTTGTTTACTATTTAATTTGCTGGAACAAAAAAATAGTGTTATGCTGTCATAATGGTGGTTAGAATCTAACCATAAGTATGCATTCTTTTATAAAATATTACACTTATTTAGAAAATATTGTGTTCTGAATATAAAGTTATATATTCTTTGTTTGCTGAAACACACATCAAAGTAGATGCAAAAAGCAGTTTTTTTTATTATTTTTTTATTTATTATTTTTTTAAATGATATTACTTTGCTGAAATAGGATATTAGATGAATAAATTTGAACTTAAATTCTATTTGTTTGCTAAAATATGAAGTTAGATGTATAAATCAGATTTTTGATTGTATTACTTTGCAGAAATATGAAATTAGATGCAAAAATATGAAAGTCCATGCTATTTGTTTGTTGAAATATGACGTTACATGTATTTTTGAACTTAGATTCTATTTTTTTGTTAAAATATGAAGTTAGATGTATAAGTCAGATTTTTGATTGTATTACTTTGTAGAAATATGAAATTAGATGCAAAAATATTTATTTTAGCAACGAGTTAACTACATCCCACATTGCTCCATTATTGAAACTTAGCCAACATTTTCTTCTATATAAGCTCTCCATTCTTTTTCTTTCTATTATTTCAAAAATGTATTCTATCAGAATTTCTTTATATAAACACATTCTGTTAGAATGTCTTTGAAATTGTTTGTTAACAACAAGTATATTTTGTTTAACGGAAAACACTTTAATGTATTCTGTCAGAATTTATTTATACTTTAATGGTTTATATATTCTAATTGTTTTTTTTCTTAGTCACCTTTTATGTTAACATAATCTTTTCATGTATTTATATTTCAAATATTTTGTTCGTTGTGTATATTCTTGATAACACAAATTCTTTAAGAATATTCAAAACCATTCTGCAAGAATAGTTTATTTTGTAAGAATATTATTGTTCTATTTTGATAGAATTGTAGTTAATTATTTATATATTTAATGTGCAGTTGTTACAAGTGTATCATTATAAAATATTTGACAATGAATTTGTGATAGAAATGACTTGAAGAATAGCTTGAAGACCTGATGGGAAAGGCTTCAAACATGAATTAAAAAATGATCACACCCACTGTTTAAGAATGTTGTTATTTTTTAAGAATTACACTTGTTATTCTTTCATAATGTTGTTATTATTCAATGAATCACAATCATACAATATAATTATTTGGTATAATATTAGTTCAAGAATCGATTTTGTGTAGTATTTCAGAATGTATTTATTAGTTTATGGTTAGCATTCTATTATTCTGACAGAATAAAATCGAAAAAAATATTTACAAGTTTATGGTTTGCATTTTATCATTCTGACAGAATAAAATCGACTTTTTAAATTTGAATTAATTAAAAATAATCATATATTTAAAAACAAAGGAATTAATTATCCCTTAAAATCCGAAAATTTCCTTTATTAATATAGGTTAATTGACTAAAATGCCCTTATGTTAAAATTTGTGTATTATATGGTACATATTATCTAATTCTAATATCATAGACTTTCAGATCATGACATTTAATTCTATTACATCCGGTGGTCCAGATCTGTGCATTCTGAAACATAATAGTTAGTAAAAACAAAATAACCTATCTATCTATCTATATATATATATATATATATATATATATATATATATATATATATATATATATATATATATATATATATATCAATGATAAATGGTCAAGTAAATAATACTTAGATGGTAAGTAATTATAATTTTATTTTTAATTGAAAGAGCTCTGAATTTCTTTTAAGAAATACACAGAATCATGCTTAAAATATGCATTGTAGCAAACGCACATCCAATATTTATTTCACTCGTCTAACAATATACTTGTTATCCCAAAAAAATTACGCTACCTAAATATAATTTGATAAAAAGGGTAAAAAAAACAAAAAAAAACTTTTGGGTCAAGCCTTATTAAACGTCAAAAATGTCGGAACATTGGTAAAAACATAATATCATTGTGTAATTTCTATAAACTTAAATATTTAGTATAATGATCAACATGATTGTTGAAACTTCAATTATTCAAAATCATTCAAAAAAAAAAAAATGCTTACATGTTGAAAGGAGTCAACACTCAACAGTCAACACGGTCGAGTTTGGTTTAAAAAGAATGTTTCTAAGAAAAAATGTTTATGTTCCTAAAACCGTTTTCAATTGTTTCAGTTTTTAATTTTTGATTCATACTTTTGTATTAATCATGCTGATAAAAATTGGAAAAAAAAAATTAAAAAATAAAAAATAAAAACAATATTAAACCAAAATAACCTTTAAATTCAAGTTAAAGGATAAAAATGTTTAATTAAAAGACATGTTCGAACTCTCTCGTCCTTGTCAAAGTTGAACAACGATCTGATAAACTTATGTTTGATGTACTAGCTGAAAAACTAGTTTATATTCTAACCAATAAAAAATGAAGTTTGGTAAAAACTAGCTGATAAGCTAGCTGTAAGATACAAAATAATATAAAAAGGCATTTAATAAAAATTTGGTTTTTGTATTAATTAAATGTATATTTATGAAATAAAAAGAAGTCCTGAAAAGCTGGTATAGATAACTTTTCAAGAAGCTTGCTTATAAACACTAATTTATAAGCTACTTTCTGGTTTACCAAACATGACAGCTCAAAAAAAAAAAAAACTCGATAAATAAATTAGCTACGATGCGGCAAAAACAACGTAAAATGTATTACAGAAAACAATATTTCGGATGTTCATTTCGTTTAAGTGAATTCGCTTTTTATAACAACAAAAACCAAATGGACTTAAATATGTTACACGAATTTAGTTCTCTTCTTCATATTTTCGTGCCTAAAACTCAAATTATCATCTTTCAGATTATCCCGAAGAGTTATTTCGTGATGCCCAGACATATAACGAAAGTAAACTTACATGATCGAATATCAAACACTAAATTGTGCAAAATTTGTTACTAAATCTATAATAATTGAAACAACGTTGTTGCACATAGTGTTAAGATCAACATGTAGTACCATTGACAAATTTGAGCTCGAAAAACCTGATACAAAGAATAATGGTGTAAGATACAAATTATAGGTTTTTTAAGGGGGTAAATGCAAGAAAATAACAACATACTTTCATTTTATTTGTGTATGTAGGTTGTAGCATCCTATTTCTATTTCTTTTTAGACAAAATTACATAAATGGTCCTTGTGGTTGACAAAACCAACCAACTCTAGTCCTTAGATGGTCCCTATGGTTTCAAAATCTTGCAAAGACAGTCCTTTTGGCTAACGGTGTTAACTTTTCCAGTTAATCCCTTGTGAAATGACACGTTTTCCCTTCTTTCCATAGGGACCATTTATGTAATTTCAATGTTTTTCTTATTAAGACATCATATCTATCAAAAATCAATTTTTTTTACGATTATACGTCAAAAAAAAACTTGTGGAAAATTAGTCAACAAGAAGATATAGCAAAAGCAAGACAAGTTACATACCTTCAATGAATTTGCAGATGAAGATTTAAGACTTGGAAAACCGATATCATACGAAATCCTCCCATCGGGTTTATACAATCCAAAGTTCCTTTCAGAAGTGGGACCCGGCTTTGAATTCTCATTAAATAAAGCAAAAATATACGCCTTCAATACAAAATTCGGTCTCCTTGGAGTCCCTTTTCTTTTAGCAAGCCTTTTACGCAAATTATAATTATAAATTCTTGCATTTTTCAAAGTTGCTACACCTTCATTTAAATCTCCATGAGAAGCCCAACCTGTTTCCGTAACTATAACCTCCATTTTATCAAATCCAGCATCTTCAAGAGCAGCATAAGTTGCATCAATTTGAGCATCAAGCATGTTGTCATAATGGAGGTTGACTTTTTTGTCATATATTCCATTTGTTGGGTTAAAAAGAGCATAATTTATATCAATATGATCAGGGTTACCCATGTAAGCTAAAAAAGGGTATGCATTTAGACAAAAAGGGGATCCGATTTGTGAAAATAACTTCAATATCTTCTTCATGTTTTGAGCAATATCTTCTTTGAATGTACATGAAGATGGAGGATATGAAGTCCCAAACACGTTTTGTGAATGTGCAGTTGATATTTGAACCATTTTGTGTAATTTAAGTTTTTTTGTGGCGTTGTAAATGTTTTTAACAGCATCAAAAAGAGAATCTTGAAGATCTAAATCATTACTTCCAAGAATTTCATTTCCAACTGCAATTCCTACTATATGTGTTTTGGGAAAGTATGCATGAACATTTTGTTTTACCCAATTGAGGGCATGATCGGGATTTTCACTCATTTCTTTGACAAATTCATTTGGAAGTCCAATTACTAAATCCAACCCACTTCCACTAAATGCATCAAGAACACTGTGATCAGCATCATATATTCGGACATTTTTTATTTTAGAAGCTTTAAGGAGTTTAACAACTTCAGTAGGAGAAGGGATGTTATCTGCTAATCTTCCATAGTTTATACCATAGGTTCCTGTGAAAGCTTTAGCTGTTACATACCCTGTGAGAAACATAAAGGGGGTGAAGATTTATAGTAGAAATTATTCAATTAACACTCTTTATCACATTACAATATAATCTTTCAAATTTTCCGATTGAACATTCAAATTCACATACCCACAATCAATTTCGCATACAAAAGCACCCAATCTCTTCGATCTAAGCATATAGATTAAACGATTATGTAGCAATTACTGAAGTTAAAGAAGTGTCGCTGTTTGTTAGCTCGCCGATTCAAATTTCAATCGAAGAAAGTCGAATAAAACACAGAAACAAACGAAGAACGTTTTAATTACTATATGCATTAAATTGATATGAACATCAATTTTAACGTCAAGTTAATAGCATTCAAGTAAGAATCGATGAATGAAAACAATAATTAAAAGGGGAAAATTATTACCTTTTTGAATAAAAAAGACCAAAAGCAGAAGAAGATACCGACAAAAGGATCTCGAAATCTTCATTGCATCGGAGTCAGTGAAATGACTCCGACGCCGTTACTTTTGATCCTGCAACTCAGCCATGACATGAGATTAATTAACAGATTCCTTCCTCAGTTCCTCTCTACTCTACACACCATCTCTTACTCTGTATACATGTTCGTACACGCTTCTCTTTGTATAAGAGTATACTAATAAGTTCTTCTTTCAAGAATCGTGGGGATCAAGTGCAGTGGCTCCGGCGACGGGGGCGGCGGTGTACGGCGGAAGAAGGGGCTTTTGGCGGTTTTCTCAGTGGGCACAATTTATAGTGTAGAGTGTAGAGTGTAGAAATCTTTTTTCAATTTTGTGTCGATGAATAGCCACATCGCATATTATATGGCCTTATATTCCCACATTATATCTTTTTACTACCCTTGATTTAGATATGTGTTGCAAACCAGTCCCTCCTGTTTAAAAAATGTCCCTTTTGGGAGAAAATTATGTTGTCAAACTTAAGGTCAAATATGTTAAAAAGAACTTAATCCAAATTTACAAAATTTGACAAAATCTATCGGTTCTTCCTATTGGGATGCCTAAAATCTTTTATAGTAAGTTTCAGTTTCAAACTATCTTACCAATTATAATTAGTTTATAATTCATGAGAATCACAGTTATAAAATTAATTAAATTCTTTTAGTAAAATCTCAAAATTATTAATTTTTCTGTTTTGTGAATCAATTTTGAATCCATTAATTTAAATATCATCGTACAACGAGTGAGATGACGAACATGCAATAAGCTGCGTCGCTAAGCTTTTTTGTATGGTAAAGCTAATTCTTTTGAAGACTATATTCATAGATCTAGGGGATATAACATTATTATGCATGATCTGTTATACTCTATTAAGAAGTTTCATCGCATCCGATGCGAGGAAACCAAACGTATCAAATGCAAATAGTATGAACACGTGTTGATTTTCCATGCACGATTTTTCATGTTTAATGACTTTGTCTGTAACAACTTTTAAAGTAGTCTGCATCACCGTGAAACCCCTAACATTCAAGCCCACAAGAGGGGATACCCCTGTAAGGTCCGCACATACGTGTTTCCCTCCGACCCATCCAAAAATCAAAACGTCAGCCGGTTTAAGGGTTGACTTTCCTTCTGTCGGGTCAGTCAAGAAATTCACAAGTGCCTTTATCTTGGCGGAAACCCCAGTACGCTTAAATATGTCAAACAAAACATCCCTAACCATATCGTGTCTATATTTGAACCCTAGGAGCTCTTTACAGTGAACTGCATGCTCTCCAAAAGAGTCCAAACATGTCATACGACACACCATACATATCTTGTCAACTGGGAATATTGGAATCATAAGCCGATATTTGAGAATATTACAATATTCCACAGGAGACATATGTTGGCCAAGCCCATCTATAGGGATAGCTAGAAGAAAATCTTGAGAATGTGATGCACTTAGGCACTGGAAAACCACTTTTTGCCGAGTTGTCATGTCTAGAAACACTTCCATATCTTGGAAAATTTTACGAAAAGGGCACTCGCCAGTGTATTCTAAAATTTGGGGGGGGGGGGTATCTTTAGTAGTAAAACTGCTAAGGTCAATATCTGAAAGTTTGTTACGAAGAGAAGCCAATGCACAATAATAATCAGAATCCATACAATATATGTCGCTATCCCGTAAGATGTGGTCTTGCAATACCCAAGATTGGGCCCTTGAGGCAATAAAAGCTTATGAGTTAGCCTCCACTGCCAAGTATAAACCTAAACCACCAAACCTATGGGTTAGGAAGCAATTCGCCACTGTATGTCGCTAAAGAAAGGACCACCACAAACCACAATGTCCTCAATCTCCTTACGCAACCCATGGTGGCTGCCGTCCCTCCACCGCCGCCCTGTATGCCGTCCCTCCACCGCCGCTCTCCTCCAAGATTTAAGTGCATCTACGTGGTGGGTGTTTTCACTCTTGTGTGTGTGTGTGTGTGTTTCAGTTTGTTTTGGCATGTGTTGTTGGCTGGAAAACAAGAGGACCCCTTGGCAGCCAACCATGGTGGCTGCCGTCATTTCTACTTTTTCTGCCACCATCAGTCACCGTGTGTGGGTGGTTGTGTGTCTATATTAGGGTGTATGTGTGTGCGTGTTTTTAATGAGGACATGTTGTATGGATATTTTTAGCCGGAAAACCAAAGAAAAACCCACCACCACCACCGTGAGGTCGTGCCTTTCACCTTATGGTCGGTACCAGCCGTTGTGTTGGGTGGTTGTGTGCATGAATTAATGTGTGTGTATGTGCTATTTTGCATAAAATAATGTATTGGGTGCTTGTTGCCGGATTTTGACTGAAAAACCACCACCACCGCCACGAACAACCCCCGACCACCATAACCTGAGGTGGCATTAGGTGGTGCCTGATTTATTAAAAATATATTTATTTAATTAACTAATCATCAAATGTTAGACCGAGTGGCACGCGTTGGGTTGGAAACCCTAATGTCAAGAAAACCCTAGTTTAGGGTTGGTCGGGACCCGCGTTACCACTGTCAATTAAACTTTAAATAATACTTAATAATTCTATACAATTAACTTAATGCAATATTGGAATTACTGGATTAAGCACTTAAGGGGTTTAGTGTGGAACACTAACCCTAGTTATCATTTTATTTGAAAAACCCTAGAATCGGGGAGCTCAATTTAGACAATGATTGGGCGTGTATTTGGACTGTTGATTGGATTATTATTTCACTAGAGAAAGGCTAAGTCAAACCTTAATGAGTCATACCCTTAATTGATTAAGTCCTTAATGTGTTAAGTCTTCTTACTTAACCCTAATCGTCATTTTATGTGAAACCCTAATTGCCATTTCATGTGAGGTGGTCACTGCTACAAGTGACTCTGACCTGTGATCGGGCATTGCCTCAAGCATCTTCCTATAGGTGATATGAAGTGAAGTGAAGCTGGTAGAGTCCTTTATTGCTACAGTGTTTATCTACGCGCCTATCGAGGCGAGTTTCGCCTCACTATACCCTTGGGTCGAAGGCTCCAATGTCGGTTGTAACATCCCGACTCCCAAGTATAATATCTATATATTTATTTATGAATTGATTGAACAACTCGATGAGTTGGATGCCCTAACTCGTCGAGTAGAGTTGGATTGGCCACGTGGGTTTTATGACCAACTCAACGAGTCGGAGGGACCAACTCGACGAGTTGGCGCTATGAGAGGAAACGCTGATTCTTCGGGGTTGGGTCCTATTTAAAGGACCTTAAGCCCTCATGTCCGCCTCACCAACCGCCTTACTCCCCGGTGTGAAACCCTAATCGTCTAGAGTGAATTGAGACAGAGAGAGAGAGAGAGAGAGAGAGAGAGAGAGAGATAAGAGCTAACTTGAGCATTCTAGTGTACTTTTGGATGATAAGAGAAGAGTATCAAGGCTTTGAAACAAGAAGGGATTGTTGTATATGGTGTTATTTCATTTATAGCTTTTGTTGAAGGTAAAATGTAACACCGTAAAATTTCAAAACAATTTTTCATTTAAAATAATCGATTAATTCTTAGAAACACTTGTTTAAAATCTCATTAATAATTGAATTACAAAACATAACTCCATTTTCACTTGCATATTAAACCAGGATCCTCAAAACATGACTCTTTCTCCGGTGTGTACAATCAAGCCGGTGCAGTCCCGTGATCCTGAAAGAAACCTGAAACATAACACAAAACACTGTAAGCACGAAGCTTAGTGAGTTCCCCAAAATACCACGTTTAACACATAAAAGCCACTCGAGGCTATAACTCTGTGGGTCCGTGCACCCAAACTCTGTGAACTCTCAGGTTCTAACTCTGGGAACCTTCCGGTTCCAACTCTATAAACATGCACAACATAAATCACATAGAAATAATGCAGTACAACACATCACGTACATATAGCATACAAATACTCTGATCACATAACTCTGGTTACCTACTCAAGGTAAAGTATAGTGAGAAGAATCACCTGGCAAACAGAAAGCAGATATCCCCACACTTGAATCTCGAACCCGCCACCGCCTAACACGTAAGGCAAATACTCTCATGAATATAACTCTCGAGACTAGAATCAACCCGATCATGGCACCATATTAAGGGTAAAAGACTATTTTACCCCTATCTCGGCCCAAAGGCCACATCGCTGACCAAGCCCTAAAAGTCAACGGTCAACTCTTGGTCCAAGTCAAAGTCCTCCGTCAAAGTCAACCCTCCTAGTTGACCCTGCTCGCCGAGTCAACCCGCCGAATCATCGAGTCCCCGTGCTCAGAATTTCCCCAATCCGCGACTCAACTCGCCGAGTCACCCCGAGACTTGCCGAGTCCCATAACTCTGAGTCCACTCGCACATAACTCACCGAGTCATCCCTTGACTCGCCGATTCTTGACTCAACCAGAAAATATTTGGGACTCTTCGACAAGACTCGTCGAGTCCAAGAATAGACTCGCCGAGTCTACAACTATCTTCAACCTACTCGCCGAGTTGTTCATACAACTCGCCGAGTTCCAGGCCATCTTCATCCAACTCGTCGAGTCCACCCATGTGACTCGCCGAGTACCACCGGTCTGAATACATTCAGAAGCATTCCAAGGCATGCAACTGCTCCAAAGCATAGATCTAGTCTCCTACCATTCATCCATCACGTAAAGTGGCAAACTTTACGTGAATCCAAAGAGATCTAAGCCGTTTGCACATTGGGCTAGGGTTTAGGACATGTAAGCTTCACTAAACACTCCAACACAGGGACTTTCATGCTCTCTGATTCTTCTCCCTTCCAGATCTGAGGTAGCAACCTCAGATCTAACCTCTAGACTTCCCATTACATCCCTAGACCAATTCCCACAACCCCAAAATGAAGAAACCACATAACAACAGTCCAATAACGAGATATTACCTCTAAGGGATGCCCCAACTGCAATGTAATTCGAATCCAAGCAAAGCCCATTTCTCCAAGCCTTCAATCTCCCACAATTCCTTCAACAATTACATCTCCAAGCTCCAATCCACTCAATAATGGTGCTTCTCCGCGATTTAGGATTTTATGGGGCTCAAGGGGTGATAGACTCTATCTGGGAGGAAAGCATAATGATCTTTATATAAGGCTCAACCCAGAGAATTAGGGTTTTCTCCACTCAGCGCCTACTCACCGAGTCCATTACACTGACTCGCCGAGTCGGCCACTTAACACGCGACCAAGTCGCGACTCTACTCGCCGAGTCCGCACATATACTCGCCGAGTCACTCTTTCCCAATTTACTCTTTTAGCCCTTCAACTCTACTCTTAATATTTCGGGATGTTACAATTCTCCCCCACTTAAATTAGGCTTCGTCCTCGAAGCCTACAGCAACTCAACTCCGGAAATACTCCCACAACGTGCCACCTGGCCTTAATCGGACCAGGTCTCACAAGGCATACCCATCGAACTCGAACACACTTTCCCTTTCCATACGGTGTCCTGACCACTGTCTCGAACCGGGCACCAGAGGTACCCTCTGATAACCACACTCAACGATCCGAGAATTGCCCATGAGGCATCACTGCCCAAATCTCAACAATCACTCGACCCATAAGGGTTAGAAGCCACGAACCATCGGATCCCCAATCCGAATCCCATTCTATCCAATCCGTGATGACGGAAAGACCCACTCTTCAATCCCAGAGTAACTCCCATGAGTCCTCTTCTTGCAATCACACACCCATGCCGCACCAACCTTCGCACTCTCGGGTTAGGAAAACCCGTCACACTGACGACATCTCTAACATTCCCAGGAGAAACCACCACTACGCACACAACCCTTGATCATAATCAAGCTGGGAGTCCCAGACTCCATCCCTGCATCCATCCTGAGACTCTTGGCTCTACACCCGCGGAATCCCTTCCGCGTCCTCAGCAGACATCCCATCATGATGTCATTCCATACCACTGTCACAGACACAGTGTTCGACCACCATACTCCAAATCATCCATTCTCACTACTAGTTCCACTTCCGCGAATCAACACTTTCCCTAGCAAATGAGGGTCTGACACCTCCTCCCATACAACAGCTCAAAAGGGCGGCATACCAATGCACTAATGATGGCTGCTGATATAAGATAACTCAACCAAGGATGATTACGTGCCGCAACTCCCTCCGAAATCTAATACACATGCCCGAAGCATGTCTTTGAGCGTCTGAATCGTTCGCTCCCTCTGAGGTGTCCTCAGACATCATCATGATAAGCTCTAGCTCATCTCATATCCCTCTTCGAGACAGAGCACCAGGTCAGCTTTTGACTCCACAGCTGAGCCTCCAAAAGTCACCCATATCCTAATCCAAATATCCCACTAACTTCCTCCCCGTGACCACTATCCGGCCCCGTGACACGCAAGTCACGAAATTCTCTTTTCCTTATGCAAGAAAATACAATCCAACCGAGGATCGTCTCCACTCTGATCTCTGGTTTCTGCTGTGCATATCCCTTGCGCATCTCACCACATTCCCCGACAGAGACGGGGACCCCAGTCTCGCTCCCGGTCCAACATACAGGCTCCAAAAACTCAATACTAGGGCTACTCAAGCCCAAAACTCTTCCACATCATACATTGATCGGAGAACATTCCATCATCACACTTTCTTGCCATCTAGTGAGTACTACGGCTCCCCGCGGTATCGCAACACCCTCTAACTAGTGAGAACTACGGCTCCCCGCAGTATCACAACACCCTCTGACTAGTGAGTACTACGGCTCCCCGCAGTATCACAACACCCTCTGACTAGTGAGTACTACGGCTCCCCGCAGTATCACAACACCCTCTGATTAGTGAGTACTACGGCTCCCCGCAGTATCACAACACCCTCTGACCCCACTAGCTCGTGCTCCGCAGACTATCATAGGCGGCTACCCATACTCGTCTCGAATATTCATCACAGACTCTGGAGGCAATCGACATAACAGATGCCCACCCTTGCGAAGATCCACTCTCTCAAATAATCTCCCTGGATGCCCATACTCGAAGGGCTCTCACTAGATCCATAGATACCTGATATACCACAAGTCGTCTCAACTCAAGATTCACGAATAACTTCGAAATAAAGATATCAATACCTGGATACCTCGGAACACCCCCACCGAACATCATAAGATCCTGCCACAACCACTGATCTCCTGCCCCAAGCACCATATAGATGCAATAATACATTCCCTCTGAACCCCATAACTAGATCTCCATTTTTTTTCCAAGTTGCAACTTCGGTGTATCCAATTTCTCAATTTACAATACGAAGAAACGCAAACGTTACGAAATACGCTGATAATTCTCCGAAACCCTTTTCCCGCTGCTCAAAATCCAAACAAAGGTACGCATACCGACCTGGGAGTTGGCTGCCCAATCATTCTCTATCTACTTGCCCCAATACTGATCAATACCAGATTCTTGACCAATAAACACCTGTCGTGGAGACATTCACCCTTCTCAACCAAGTACTTCCCGTATTAACTCACTCTGACCCCTTTCCTCGATCACCGACACCTCTGGTCTTAGGATTTCTTACGGCATATCTCTATACTCCACTTATAACTGCTCTTGAAAAATCTCTGCTTTCTTACATACGACACCCGGTTCTCCCCCACTTAGGGTTCGAACCATCACCAAATAGCACACAACCAACCCATAACTGTTTTCTCCAGCAAAATCGCACCTGCCCCCGGAAAGTGCTGCACAACGCCCGATAATCCCCCTTAAGGAAATGAATCGACCTCATATACTCTGAACCTCTGATGAACTCCTCAAGAACTTCTCGTCACGTCTGCCTCTAGTCGTTCCAAATCTCGTACCAATCTAGTACCAAACAACTCAACTGCTCAATAACATCCCAGGCTCATAGACTGAACCATAAAATCATCGTACCCCTCACCTCAACTCATCAACCAACGCTCCAACACCGGGATCATCCCAAGAACAAGGACCTACTCCCATATTCAACACCCTATGGATAGAAAACTCTCTGCACCGCTAAACTCGACTGGACTCCCCACTGATACCACTACCGTACACCCGACTATACTCAAATAGGTGTAGTGTGGCCCTCGACTATCTTAGTCCAAACTGACTATCTGCTTATGATAAATCACTGCCTCGCGGCACACATGCTACCTGATACTCTGGGGGAAATCATCATCAATGACAACCTGCAGGGTTTACCCCTAAACCTAAAACCAAAACATCATGCTTCTCATATTATCACACGTACATAATCAATACCTCCCAGATCATAGGAGGTGACATCTCCTTTATCGACTGATCGCTTAACTCAGATCGAAATTCTCCCTTCTCACTGACTCCTTACTAAAATACTCTGAGGGACTCTCGATCTCCCTCTCAAGGGACGCCTCTTCGAACTTACTCATGATCGAATAACCGGAGAACCACAAACATCCTTCACTGCGAACCATGGTACTCATTCCATGACATCTCTTATCAGTATGCCCCGGTGTATGGTACCCTAACCATAACATCACTCCCCAATCCGCTCCGATTTATGGTACCCAGACCATAACATCACTCCTCAATCATCTCTGATGTATGGTACCCGAACCATAACATCACTCCTCAATCTTCTCTGATGTATGGTACCCGAACCATAACATCACTCCTCAATCTGCTCTGATGTATGGTACTCGAACCATAACATCACTCCTCAATCTGCTCTGATGTATGGTACCCGAACCATAACATTACTCCTCAATCTGCTCTGATGTATGGTACTCGAACCATAACATCACTCCTCAATCTGCTCTGATGTATGGTACCCGAACCATAACATCACTCCTCAATCCGCTCCTTAGGACCTTCAGAATACTCCCTGTATCAAGTATGGGTCCTCTGCTTTCAGTAGTCCGGGCCCATACTACCTGCCACATCTACCCATACTTTCCACACGGACCATCCCAGAGCTTCTAAGTAACTGCTCGACCTGCCCTTTCACTAATCCCATCGCGCGTGCTCGCTCCCCAGCGAAATTCTCTACTCTGCAAGCGCACTCATTTGGCTAGGGTTACTCCCTAGGCTCTTCCGTTGTCCTCCCCCTTCTTTGCTATCAGCTGCTGAAGAGCTCCTAATGATGCCAGCCATCTACCTCCTGAATATCGTCATATTCACTTGGTAGCTGACTCCCATCATCGAGAGTTCCACAAAGCACAAAGCAAGCAGCATTCGAGCATCGGAGAATACATAGGACTCCCACTCTGTTATAACTCCACCTTCTCGGCTCATCCTCGAAAGTACCACCGAACTCTGTAACTCTACCCCTCATGGGTTCTAACTGGATACTCTCACTCATCACATACTCAAAAGCATAACACATATAACAACGAGTCCTAGGCTAAGGCATCACGAATCAGGCCACTCTAGTCCTAACATATGAAATACCTAGCCTGTCTCTAGCATGCAATAATATCTCATAAAGTGCATCATACATATCTCATAACACAAAAATAAGGGTATTTTGGGAAATCACCGTTCGGGCTCTGGCTGATTGTACACACTGCTCCTTCTTGCTTTCTCTTTGAACTCTTATTCATTTTTAGAAAATTATTTCCTTAAAACTTTTCTTACTTCCTCAGTTTGAGTCAAGATTTACCCGAAGGCGCATCCGAATCCCTCAAACCAAGGCTCTAATACCAACTTGTAACACCGTAAAATTTCAAAACAATTTTTCATTTAAAATAATCGATTAATTCTTAGAAACACTTATTTAAAATCTCATTAATAATTGAATTACAAAACATAACTCCATTTTCACTTGCATATTAAACCAGAATCCTCAAAAACATGACTCTTTCTCCGGTGTGTACAATCAAGCCGGTGCCGTCCCGTGATCCTGAAAGAAACCTGAAACATAACACAAATCACTGTAAGCACGAAGCTTAGTGAGTTCCCCAAAATACCACGTTTAGCACATAAAAGCCACTCGAGGCTATAACTCTGTGGGTCCGTGCACCCAAACTCTGTGAACTCTCAGGTTCTAACTCTGGGAACCTTCCGGTTCCAACTCTATAAACATGCACAACATAAATCACATAGAAATAATGCAGTACAACACATCACGTACATATAGCATACAAATACTCTGATCACATAACTCTGGTTACCTACTCAAGGTAAAGTATAGTGAGAAGAATCACCTGGAAAACAGAAAGCAGATATCCCCACACTTGAATCTCGAACCCGCCACCGCCTAACACGTAAGGCAAATACTCTCATGAATATAACTCTCGAGACTAGAATCAACCCGATCATGGCACCATATTAAGGGTAAAAGACTATTTTACCCCTCTCTCGGCCCAAAGGCCACATCGCTGACCAAGCCCTAAAAGTCAACGGTCAACTCTTGGTCCAAGTCAAAGTCCTCCGTCAAAGTCAACCCTCCTAGTTGACCCTGCTCGCCGAGTCAACCCGCCGAATCATCGAGTCCCCGTGCTCAGAATTTCCCCAATCCGCGACTCAACTCGCCGAGTCACCCCGAGACTTGCCGAGTCCCATAACTCTGAGTCCACTCGCACATAACTCACCGAGTCATCCCTTGACTCGCCGATTCTTGACTCAACCAGAAAATATTTGGGACTCTTCGACAAGACTCGTCGAGTCCAAGAATAGACTCGCCGAGTCTACGACTATCTTCAACCTACTCGCCGAGTTGTTCATACAACTCGCCGAGTTCCAGGCCATCTTCATCCAACTCGTCGAGTCCACCCATGTGACTCGCCGAGTACCACCGGTCTGAATACATTCAGAAGCATTCCAAGGCATGCAACTGCTCCAAAGCATAGATCTAGTCTCCTACCACTCATCTATCACATAAAGTGGCAAACTTTACGTTAATCCAAAGAGATCTAAGCCGTTTGCACATTGGGCTAGGGTTTGGGACATGTAAGCTTCACTAAACACTCCAACACATGGACTTTCATGCTCTCTGATTCTTCTCCCTTCCAGATCTGAGGTAGCAACCTCAGATCTAACCTCTAGACTTCCCATTACATCCCTAGACCAATTCCTACAACCCCAAAATGAAGAAACCACATAACAACAGTCCAATAACGAGATATTACCTCTAAGGGATGCCCCAACTGCAATGTAATTCGAATCCAAGCAAAGCCCCTTGCTCCAAGCCTTCAATCTCCCACAATTCCTTCAACAATTACATCTCCAAGCTCCAATCCACTCAACAATGGTGCTTCTCCGCGATTTAGGGTTTTCTGGGGCTCAAGGGGTGATAGAGAGGCTGGGAGGAAAGCATAATGATCTTTATATAAGGCTCAACCCCGAGAATTAGGGTTTTCTCCACTCAGCGCCTACTCGCCGAGTCCATTACACTGACTTGCCGAGTCGGCCACATAACACGCGACCAAGTCGCGACTCTACTCGCCGAGTCCGCACATGGACTCGCCGAGTCACTCTTTCCCAATTTACTCTTTTAGCCCTTCAACTCTACTCTTAATATTTCGGGATGTTACATAAAAAGTCTCCACTTTGCTCATTATTTTGATTAGATCTCATTTTATGGAGTTTTAGGGCTTTTTTCTATCTTTCCTTGAGACTTTGAGTGTGTTCAGCTTATCAAGAGATTGAGACTTCACATCTAGACCTTGTGAGGTCCCTAGAGTCTAAAGGTCCCAGCTTTATCCAACTATATAAGATCTTTTATGCTTAAGACCCTAAATGGAGCTTGTTTTGGCATTTCAAGCCCTAAGTGTCATGCATGGACATAAAGTTTGTAGCATTACATGGTATCTCAGCCTTAGGAGGCTAGATCTATAGTTTGGGGTTGTAAATCTGCCTTAAAACGTCTGAATGAGAAAAGAGTCTGAAAGGACTCGACGAGTCGGCTAGGGTATTCCCCGATGAGTATGGACATGAGTAACTCAACGAGTTTATGTGACAACTCGACGAGTTAAGTTGGATTTTCGCGACATTATTGAAGGAATGAGGGGACTCGGCGAGTCACATAGATGCACTCGACGAGTCGGGTTAACATGGACTGTTGAATCGAGTGTTGACTTCTGTTGACTTTAGGGTGTGGTCAAGTCAGGGATTACGGGGACCATGGAAGGGTAAAATAGTCTTTTACCCATCCCAAGAGTTAGAGAGAGAAAATAACTTAGTTTATTTAGAGTTGTGATGGAAGTGTTAATTAGAGATAATTATCATATGTGTTAGGCAGAGGCTAGATCGGTGATTCGTGTACGAGGTTTATTTGCTTGCTTACGAGGTGAGTCTTCTCACTATACTTACCTAGAGTGGTAATCTTTGTGTGACTGGAGGGTCTTGTGTGCTTATATTGAGTATTGTGATATCCTGCATTATGTCTTTGTAATTTATGCAGTGTATTATTTTGAGCTTATTGAATTAGGACCGGAGGGTCCACCCGAGTTGTGGGACCGGAGGGTTCCATTAAGACACATTGACCAGTGGGTCTTATTCGAGTATAGCCATGAAAGGCTAATGGGTTGTGTGTGGTATTTTAAGGAACTCACTAAGCTTCATGCTTACCGATGTGTTATGTGTTTCAGGTACTTCTCAGGATCACAGGAAGGCGTCGACTTGATTGTACACACGAGATGGAGATATGTGTTGAGCAAACTAGATTTTATTAAAACAATTATGAACATGTGTTTTGATAATTTGATATTTGGGGATTTTTTTTAATTGTGTTGATGAGATTTATGTGATTTTAAAATGAAAATTTTGTTTGAAAATTTACGTTGTTACAAGTTGGTTTCAGCCTTGGTTTGAGGGATTTGGATGTACCTTCGGGTGTGTGGACTCAAACTGAGGATTTGAGAGAGATTTTCAAAAGAAATGAGTTTTCTAAAATGAAAAAGAGTTTAAAGAGAAAAATGAGTTGGAGCAGTTTGTACAATCAGCCAGAGCCCGAACGGTGATTTCCCAATATACCCTTACTTATTTGTGTTTTGAGATACTTTGAGATGTTAGGGATACATGCTAGAGGATAGGATATGTATTTTATATTTAGGGCTAGAGTTTCCTGATTTGTGATGCCTTAGCCTAGAAGTTGATTCTATCTATTATTTTCCTTGAGGATATGCCAAGTAGGAGTCTCTTGTAGATATCACTTAGAAAGAGTTCTGAGTCGAGGGATAATCTAGGAGAGATACCTAGATGAGCATATGAGGGGTCTACTGAGAGAGTAGTCTGTTATTCATGAGTGATAGAGTACTCGTGAATTGGGATCCTATGAGGAGGACTTGGGGTGACTACAGGTTGGTTTGGAAGGTAATATTGGGCCCATACTACTGAAAGCACCCGATCTGTATGCAACCCAAGTAAGAATCCTTATGGTGCTAAGGAGCAAGTAGGGACAAGCAATCGAGTGTGAGTATGCTCTAATGAGTCTTTGATTTTTGTGTTGTGTTTCAGAGGCATCATGGTGGGTACACGTTACAACCCAAGGAGCAGTGGGACCAGTGATGAGGAGATCCGCAAGATCATTGCGGAGGAGGTGGCCGCAACCATTCAAGAGGTGATACCAAAGATGTTTGGGTCTATTAAGACCACCCTAATTGAGACATTTGATGAGCGTTATGCTGCTATTACTGAGGCTACTGCTGTTGCAGCCACTGCAGCCGTAGCTGCTGCTAGGCCACAGGGAGGTGACTTGTTGTTGTTCCAGGAGTTCAGAAACACGAGGCCACCAGAGTTTGATGGGACATAGGATCCTATTGTTTCCATGAGATAGATCTATGACACTGAGGGATGCTTTTATACCTATTCATGTCCAGATCACTTGAGAGTTTGGTTTGCACTGAACCAGCTTCGCTTAGGAGCGAAGGACTGGTGGAAGTTTGTGACTACCAGTTTTATTCCTGCAGACCATGCTGCAGTGAAGTGGGAGAGGTTCACACAGTTGTTCCGAGACGAGTATGTTCCCCCGGTGTAGAGGGAACATTTGGCACAAGAGTTTCTATCTCTCAAGCAGAAGACAGAGTCAGTGACTAAGATTACGAGGATGTTCCACGCGAGGGCATTATTCTGCCCTGAGCACGTGTCCACTGAGCAGGCACGTATGAGTCAGTATTTGAGCATCTTGAGGATAGAAATTTGGGAGTTCGTGGTGAATTCGTCATACCAGACATTCGCTGAGCTTCAGACCAATGCCAGTCGGAGGGAGATTGAGCTAGAGTTACAAACCAGATAGGAGGAGGAGTCTTGGGGTAGGGACCGGAGACCAGTGCAGTCGCAACCGATGACAAAGCGGGCTAAACTTGCTGATATGATAACTCAGGGCCAGAAGGGCCACACTTATGGAAAGTGCGACAAGAGTCATGCGGGATCGTGTCATCCAGGGATTTTCTACAAACGTGGCAAAGAGGGGCACATAGCGGAGGATTACCCCAAGGTGTTTGCAGTTTGCTTTCACTGCAACTAGATCGGCCATCAGAAGGCCGAGTGCCCTCATCTCATTCAAGGATCAACTCAAGGTTCCACACATGTTGCTTTATGTGCTACTGATAGTCGGCCAACGAAGGACGAGATATCGAGGGCTCGTGGGAGAGCTTTTCAGCTGACAACGGAGGAGGTCCGCGCAACACCTAACGTTGTGGCTGGTACGTATTACCTTATTTATATAATTTTGAGATTTGTCGTGCTTATAGTGTGTTGTATATAGGTACTTTTCTTTTGAGTTCTCTACCTGCTTTGGTGTTATTTGACTCGGGTGCGAGTCGAGCATTCGTGTCTTTAGCTTTTAGTTGTTACATTAGTATCCGACATGACGCGTTGAGTAGACCTCTGAGGGTTTTTATAGCCAACGAGCATGCAGTTTTTGCTATTGATGTATTCCTAAATATTTTTGGTGATGAGTTCCCAATTGACCAGGTACCGATCGCGATGGGTGATGTCTGTGTCATAGTGGGCATTGAATGATTGAGTCGGTTTGGAGTTGTTATCCACTGTGAGCATCAGATGGTGACCATACGAGACCCTAGTGTGGGAGTGCTTACGGATTATGGCGAGGGTACCAGATCTAGATCAGCTTTCTTCTCTGCTGCTAAGCGAGATAGAGTCTATAGCAAGGTTGTATGGGCTTTTTGGCGTATGTGATCGATACACAAGTTGCTATAGAGAGGTCGAGTTCTATCTCTGAGGTTTTGATAGTGTGCAAGTTTCCAGTTGTTTTTCCCGAGGAGTTGACGGGTGTGCCTACCAAGAGGAAAGTGGAGTTCCAGAATGATTTGGTTCTGGGTGCGGTGCCTATTGCCAAGGCACCTTATCGCCTTGCGCCGCATGAGATACAGGAGTTATCCTCACAGTTCCAGGAGCTGTTGAGGAAGGATTTTATCAGACCGAGTAGCTCGTCATGGGAGCACCGATCCTTTTTGTCAAGAAAAAGGATGGTTCACACCGAATATGAATTGATTACCAGGAGTTGAACAAGCTGACGGTCAAGAACCGTTATCCACTATCGATGATCGATGATTTATTTGATTAGTTGCATGGGGCATCTTGGTTTTCCAAGATTGATTTGAGGTATGGATATCATTAGATGAGAGTGTGCGAGGAGGATATCTAGAAGATGGCCTTTAGGACTCATTATAGGCACTACAAGTTTGTGGTGATGCCTTTCGGACTCACCAATGCACTGGTAGCATTCATGGATTTCATGAACCGGGTGTGCAGGCCCATGTTGGATCAATCAGTCATCGTGTTCATCGACGATATTCTGGTGTACTCGAGGTCCAGAGAGCAGAACGAGGAGCATCTTGGAGAGATTCTTAGGGTATTGAGGTCGGAGAGGCTTTATGCCAAATTCTCCAAGTGTGATTTCTAGTTACAAGAGGTCCAGTTCCTGGGATACATCGTTAATCAGAATGGGATATTGGTCAACGCGGCCAAGATTGAGGCAGTTATAAGATGGGAGGTGCCGAGATCCCTATCTGATATTAGGATTTTTCTGGATTTGGTTGGCTACTATCGGAGGTTTATCAGAGACTTCTCCAAGATTGATGTTCCTCTCACCAAATTGACCTGGAAGGGTGTTACATTTGCCTGGAGACCCGAGCACCAGGCATCATTTGAGACTCTTCACCAGAGATTGTGCGATGCTCCAGTGTTAGCCCTTGCCGAGGGAGTAGAGGACTTTGTGGTTTACTTTGATACATCTATATCAGGGATGGGTGCGATGTTGATGCAGAGGGAGCACGTGATAGCATACGCATCGAGGCAATTTAAGCCTCATGAGATGAGGTATCCCACCCACGATTTGGAGCTGGGTCGGTGGTGTTTGCTCTTAAGATCTAGTGCCACTATCTGTATGAAGTCCGGTGTACCATATACACGAACCACAAGATCTTGAAGTACCTCATGGATCAGCCCAACCTGAATATGAGACAGAGGAAGTGGTGGAATGTAGTGAAAGACTAAGACTACGAGATCTTGTATGATCCGGGCAAGGTTAATGTGGTAGTTGATGCCTTGAGCCTTAGATCAGAGAGTGATCCGATCTGAGATATGTGTATGAGGATGACAGTGATGAATCCAATCTTAGATACGATCCGAGAGGCCATGTGGAGGCTGTGAGATCGGAGAACCATAAGAGGGTGGGGGTGATCAGATAGGTTTCTGAGTTTGAGATAGATAGTCGGGGGCTTATGAATTTCTGTGGGTGGATTTGGGTGCCCTATATAGGTGGAGCTCAATGCATACTGATGGAGGAGACACATAGATCGAGATTCTTGATCCACCCGGGGGCCAATAAGATTTACTTGGATCTAAAGAGAGATTACTGGTGGCCCTGTATGAAAAGGGATGTGCCATGTGTAGTTGAGAGGTGATTGACCTTTCGCCAGGTTAAGGCGGAGCACCAGCATCCACATGTTCCTTTGCAGTCTCTAGAGATTCCCCAGTGGAAGTGGGAACAAATTTCCATGGATTTTATCACCAAATTACCGAGAACCGTGCAAGGTGTCGACGCGATATGGGTGATTGTGGACCGGTTGACAAGGAGTTCATACTTTTTGGCTATCAGTGAGAAATCTTGTGCAGAGAGATTAGCCAAGATTTCTATGAGATATGTGGTAGCACGACATGGAGTGCTAACATCGATAGTGTCAGATCGAGATGTGTGCTTTACTTCCAAGTTCTGGAAAAATTTTCATGCGGAGTTGGGACCCGGTTGCACTTTAGTATCGCATACCACTTGCAGACAAATGGGCAGAGTGAGCGGAGGATTCAAATGCTTGAGGACATGCTGCGTGCATGTGTTATGGACTTCGGTGGAATTTGGGACACCTATTTGCCCTAGGTTGAGTTTTGTTACAACAAAAGACACCATTCCAATATTAGTATGCCTCCCTTTGAACTCTTATATGGGAGGAGGTGTCGGAATCCCATCTGTTGGAGAGAGGTAGGGCAGAGAGTAATGGGTGGCACCGAGATAGTGCTCAAGATGACTGAGCAGATTCAACAGGTCAGACAGAGGTTACTGAAAGCCTAGAGTCGCCAAAAGATTTATGCAGACCGACGATGATCCGAGTTACAGTTCCAGGTTGGAGATTTTGTCCTCCTGAAGGTATCCCCATTGAAAGGGGTGATCCGATTGAAGAAGCAGGGAACGTTGGGTCCTAGATATATCGGTCCTTTTAGAGTGACTATCATAGTGAGGAAGGTACCTTATCAATTGGAGCTACCTGCAAAGTTGAGCCAGATTCATAACACCTTACACGTGTCTCACCTGAGGAAATGTGTAGCCAATGAGACGGCAGTGGTACCCTTAGAGGATATTCAGGTAGATGCAAGCCTAAATTACATTGAGAGGCCAATAGTGATCTTGGATCGGCAAATGAAGGTTTGGATGAATAAAGAGGTGCCTCTGGTTCAGGTCCAGTGGCAACATAGGAAGGGATCCGAGTGGACTTGGGAGCCAAAGTCCAAGATGCGCGAGCAGTACCTAGAGTTGTTTCCGGAGTATGACTTCGAGGGGAGAAGTCTGATTCTAGTGGGGGAGAATTGTAACATACCGAATTTCAGGTATTATATATATATATATATATATATATATATATATATATATATATATTTATGAGTTGATTGAGCAACTCGACAAGTTGGATGCCCCAACTCGTCGAGTAGAGACGGATTGGCCATGTGGGTTTATGACCAACTCGACGAGTCAGAGGGACCAAGTCGATGAGTTGGCGCTGTGAGAGGAAACCCTAATTCTACGGGGTTGGGTCCTATTTAAAGGACCTTAAGCCCTCATTTTTGCCTCACCATCCACCTTACTCCCCTGTGTGAAACCCTAATTGTCTAGAGAGAATTGAGAGAGAGAGAGAGAGAGAGAGAGAGAGCGAGATAACTTGAGCATTCTAGTGTACTTTTGGAAGGGAAGAGAAGAGTATCAAGGCTTGGAAATAATAAGGGATTGTTGGATCTGGTGTTATTTCATCTATAGCTTCTGTTGAATGTAAAAAGTCTCCACCTAGCTCATTATTTTGATTATATCTCATTTTTATGGAGTTTTAGGGTTTTTTTCCATCTTCCCTTGAGACTTGGAGTGTGTTGAGATTATCAAGAGATTGAGACTTTAGATCTGGACCTTGTGAGGTCCCTAGAGTCCAAAGGTCTCAGCTTTATCCAACTATAGAAGAGCTTTTATGCTTAAGACCCTAAATGGAACTTCTTTTGGCATTTCAAACCCTAAGTGCCATGCATGGACGTAAAGTTTATAGCTTTACATGGTATCTCAGCCTTGGGAGGCTAGATCTAGAGTTTAGGGTTGTAAATCTGCCTCAAAATGTCTGAATGAGAAAACAGTCTGAAAGGACATGACGAGTCGATGAACCAACTCGATGAGTCGGCTAGGGTTTTCCTCAACGAGTCTGGATATCAGTAACTCGCGCGAGTTTATGAGACAACTCGACGATTTAAGTTCGATTTTTGCGACATTACTGAAGGAATGAGGGGACTTGGTGAGTCACATAGATGCACTCGATGAGTCGGGTCAACATGGACTGTTGACTTGAGTGTTGACTTTAGAGTGTGGTCAAGACAGGGCTTATGGGGACCATAGAAGGGTAAAATGGTCTTTTACCCATCCCAAGAGTTAGAGAGAGAAAACAACTTAGTTTATTTAGAGTTGTGATTGAAGTGTTAATTAGAGATAATTATCATATGTGTTAGGCGGAGGCTAGATCAGTGATCTGTGTACGAGGTTTATTTGCTTGCTCAGAGGTGAGTCTTCTCACTATACTTACCTAGAATGGTAATCTTTGTGTGACCGGAGGGTCTTGTATGCTTATATTGAGTATTGTGATATCCTGCATTATGTCTTTGTGATTTATGTTGTGTATTATTCTGAGCTTACTGAGTTAGGACTGGAGGGTCTACCCGAGTTATGAGACCGGAGGGTTCCACTGAGACACATTGACCAGAGGGCCTTATTCGACTATATCCATGAAAGGCTAATGAGTTGTATGTGGTATTTTGAGGAACTCACTAAGCTTCGTGCTTACCGTGTTATGTGTTATGTGTTTTAGGAACTTCTCAGGATCACGGGAAGGAGTCGGCTTGATTGTACACACGAGATGGAGATATGTATTGAGGATCCTAGATTTCATTCAAACAATTATGAACATGTGTTTTGATAATTTGATATTTTGGGGATTTTCGTGAATTTCCTTGATGAGATTTATGTGATTTTAAAATGAAAATTTTGTTTGAAAATTTACGTTGTTACACCAGCCCACTAGTTTTGGTTACCTGCTAGTAGAAGGATGCCCTATGGATTGTATATAGTCATGTAGGATAGACTGAGGACTCTTGATCTAAGCTCTCTTACCATTCCTTGTTTCGTTATGGTTCTGGAGTAGGATCACTTGTCTAGGTGACTATCTCTCTTCTAAGAATATACGTCCATGCATTCATTGGATTGTTGATATTTAGTATGTTGATATATTGTAGTGATCTGTTAGATCTGTGTTCTGGTATCGAGTATGTTGCTATGTCGTAGTAATCTGTTAGATTTGTGTTTTGGTATTTAGTATGTTGCTATGCTGTAGTGATCTGTTAGATCTATGTTTTGGTATTGAGTATGTTGCTATGTTGTAGTAATCTGTTAGATATGTGTTTGGTGTTGACTATACTGCTATGCTGTAGTGATCTGTTAGATCTGTGTTCTGGTATCGAGTATGCTACTATGTGATAATAACATGTAGAACTGTATGTTATATGTGCTTGTTGGTTATCATCTATGGAATACCCTTAGGGAGTGTCGGTGGTCATGTAGGATAGCCTGAGAACCCTTGATCTAGGCTCTCTTACCTATTCCTTGTTTGGTTGTGGCTCTAGAGTAGGGTCATCTATTCGGGTAGCTATCTCACCATTGGTTACTTATGTTTACGCGTTCTATGGGGGTTAGCTGGTAGTGGTACTGTATGTTGTGAGATGATTAGTCGGCAGTAGTGAGCTGTATGATTATTGTTTGCCTGTATTATGCGCCTACTTGATCATGATTGCTTATATGTCGACATATTGTATTTGGTTGGGTTGAGGCGTACCTGCTTTGTGGGGTAGGCCAAGATACCCAGTGCGGGTCGGTTGTAAGCTGTAGCCAAGGAGGCTCGGGAGGAGCGGTAGGGTTAAGGCGGTAGGCCACAAACCTTGGGTATTCCAACCCGATGGTTGATTGGACCCGACATATTGGTATTTCAGCCCGAGGCTGATTGAGCCAATATGCTTATGATACGAGGGTATTCCATCCCGAGGATGACTGGACCCATTGTGGACATGCCTGATATTTTAAATTTTATTCTATTTTATTTTAAATTTTATTCTAATGCGATTAATTTAATGTGACCTTGTAATCTATATTAATTTTATTTTAAATTTTATTCTAATGCTATTAATTTAATGTAATTAGAGTGAGAAATTTAAAATTTGAAATTTGAAATAGAAATCAATAGACCAATAAGTGATATGACATTAATTATATGACCTAATAGGATGACATATGACAAAAAAGAAAACTTATTCTGTTAATAGAATATAAAAAATTATTGATATATACACTTGTATCATATTAAATAATATTAAATAATTAAAAATCACTTGTACTTTTTTTTAAATATAAATCAATAAAAATATTTAGTATGAGTCAATCATAAATGTCAAGAGATTGACAAGTCAAAATTTTTGATCAAATTTTTTTAGAACTTCACTTTTTTATGGGTCATAACTTTTTATAATCCACTTTTTTAAAATGATGTCAAAAAAAGGGAAAACATACACATAAAACCTTTGTTTTAAAGGATAAAACACTCTATTTTATAAAGAACTATATGATCTAAATTTATAGATAGAGTATATTTTTAGCTTGTTAGCATAAAATGACTAAATTGGTTCTTCTTTTTTGTATATTGTGAACTAAAATTGACTATCAAATGACTTAATAGTAAGGTTTTAAAAAGCTTATTATAGTGTATTATGGTTTCAAGATTTGTATTTAACGTCAAACTTTAACAAAATATCGTCTTAAGTTATATACGTATATAAAAATAAATAATATATAGTTGTCTCTTTAAGTCACGTCTTACCAATGACATGGCTTGTCATTGGTCATAAAAGTTTGACATTTAATATTACTGTAAAGTCATATCTAACATTATTTAAAATCTTGTTTAATAGCCTGTTAGTTCCCAAATATTTTGTAAATGTCTCTTTGAGCCGATAGGGTAAGAGTTTAAAGCATATTTGAAACAAAAACTACAGATTTGTGAGTATATTAATGGATATGCGAGTTAGTTCTTATAATGAAAACAACTAGAATCGTCTATACATAATTTGATAATTTGATAAGTAGTATTGAAATGTTGATGACATTATTGTATAGGGGACGTTTGTGTAACTAGAAAAAGAGCATGGGTTCTATTTGCAATTACCGTTTTTAATCAAAATCATGACGACATACCAAAAAGTTTATCCTCCCTCTTTCACACTTTACATTTTTTTTTTCACCAACTAAACCAAACTCGATATATCAATTCTTTTTAGTAAAACCTTCGATAAAATTTCAAAATACGTTTTAATCTTAAATTAATTTTTTTTACGAAAAAATCTTAAAAATCTGTAAAAGTTTGTATTTTGACCCTTATTGACCGGTTGGAATTGATAACAAATTAATTTAAAACTATTTCGTAAACCGATCTAAAATATTGAGATTTTTTTGCAAACAAAAATATTTTAGATCAATTTACGAAATAATATCAAATTAATTTGTTATCGGATCCACCTAATAAAAAAAATCAAAATACAAAATTTTATTGGTTTTTTGGACTTTTTTCGTAAAAAATATTACTTTATAACTAAAACATAATCTGTGTTAAAATTTTGTAATTTTATTGGAGATTTCCCATAATAAATTATTTAAAATTATAAATTAAATTTCTTTTAGAACCGACAAAGTTAATATATGTTGACGAACACGCGAACGTTAGACTCGGAGTCCATAAAGCGGACAGCCCGGATTACCTCCTTTTCCACCCCATATTTTTCACCACTTTGATCCGACCAAAGCTCGAACCCACCATCTCCCAGAAGAAAACCTGGATATATCTTACGAGCTAAGTTAGTAGTCATGTGTTTTTATAACGGAAACCGAATGTTATATGTATTTTGCATTTTATAGTTATTTTAAGAAAATTAATTTGTTGTATAGGACTTTTGAAAAATAAATATTTATATAAGATAAACCACTAATATAGTCGTACGTTATTCGAATTGTTTATAGACCATAATAAATCATACGTTCTTATACATATTATATTAAATTAAAGGTGCTTTAATATCGATCACAAAAATAGTAGTTATGAAGAAAAGAATCTTATGACATCTTTTTTTTCTTCTAATTTTTTCAATATACTTTCATGTATGTCAAGGCGTGTAAAGTAATATACTGTTTTATAGTTATAAGAAGTTAAGAACGAGGTAAGTTCACTTATATCCTAAGATTATTATTTAAATTTATGATTTATTTAAAATTATTATTTTATAGGTATTAACTTTTTAATTTTTGTCATATAAAATAATTAAATTGCCTTATAAAAAAATAAAATAAATATATATAATCAAATTATGTGTCAATTCAGAAAACTTTAATAGATAACCATTATCAATCAAGGAACCAATGAACTAATTCAAAGCATCAAAATTTAGAGTGATCAACGCCAAAAGAAAGGGTTGTAGACTTTTACAATGGACGCACATGCACCGGATTATTAGAAAACTCATTTCATTTTTTTCGTTTAAAATTTTTTTAGGTCATTTTTTTATCAAAAAAAAAAAAAACCCGAGTATACTGTTGCACAAGATTTTTCGTCATCTTTTCAAAGAGATAGATGATAATATATAAAAAACGAACATTTTTTTTTCAAAAAAACTAACTTCCTTTTCTTTTTTAAAAAGTTAAGGTTTATTTTTTTATAGAAAAAAATTAATAAATATATCAAAATTCATGTTTTTTTTTTTGTACTTTTTAAACATACATTTATATTTATGTAGAAAAATGATATTTCACTTAAGATTCACATTGTGAACCTTCTCACAAATTTTTAGCGTGCATAATAGTAAGTTAGATTCATAATATTAATCTGAACTGATCGATTTTTTCACATTGTGAGTGTTAAAAATTGAAATATTTACAGTTTAAATTCACAATGTGAATCTACATTGTTGAGGTTTTTTTTTTTTTTTTTTTTTTTTTGTGAACATTTTCAGATTCATGGTGTGCATAATAGCAAGTCAGATTCACAATGTAAATCTGAACAAATCGAGTTTTTTTTTTAATCGGTGTTGATGTTTATTAATAGATTAAAAAAAATTAATATTGTATTGTATAATTAGTTTTTTTCAATAAAAATAAACTTAAATATTAAAAAAACTAACAAAATGAAGTGAGTTTTTTTTCGAAAAAAACGTTCGTGTTTTTATATATCATGGATCTCTATGGAAAGAGGACGAAAAATCGAGAACAACGGTATATTTGTTTTTTTTTCGATAAAGAATGTGGCCTAAAAAAATTAAAACGAAAAAAGATGTGGGTTTTTTGGTTAAGAGGTGGATTTTTTGGTATAATCCGGTGTATGTGCGTCCAGTGTACAAGTGTACATCTATTTCCTTAGCCGTTGATCATTATGATTTCCGACGCTCACGATTGGTTCCTTGTTAATTATGGTTCTCTATTGAACTACACCCTATATATATATATATATATATATATATATATATATATATATATATATATATATATATATATATATATATATATATATATATATATATATGACAAAATTGCAAAAATGGTCCCTATGGTTGGCAAAATTTTGTAGTTTTGGTCCAAAATGAAATGTTGTTGCATCACTGGTCCAATTTTAGATACCTTGTGTGATTTTGGTCCCTATAATTGGCATTTTTGTGTGTTTTTAGTCATGACCCAACCTGAAATGACGAATATGCCCTTTGATAATTCTTTTTTTTATTTATTTTTAACGTTTTATTAGTATTTTCATTAAAAAATTAAAAGAAATTAACCTATCTCTCTCTCTCTCTCTCTCTCTCTCGTATCTGACTTCATATAACATTACAACCTACTCCCTCAAGTTCTTGATTCACCAACGACCAGTGACTACCGACCCTCCTCTGCCTTGCTCCGGTCACACTCCACCACTTCCTGCTACCAAGAACCACCCACTGCCGCCACTATTTTGGTCGACAAAGTCCAACCCTGAACATCTCCACCACCATCTACCGTTGCTACTGTTTCTCTTCCTCGTCAATCACCATTAGACTGGAAAGACGGAAGCAGCATAATTGATATGCAACCAATACTCGTCGCCGCTGTTGTGGTGGGTGGTCCCCACCATCACCGATGTCACCCCTCTCATACCTCACCTCCTTCGTTCGAGCACCAATGCCAAAAGTCCTCCCCTGCACAACTGTTGCTGCTTAAATTGCTCCCTCGGAAAAACCTTTCGTCCATCCACTTTGTAGATCACACCAATCATGTAACACCCATAAAATTCAAGCCAATTTAAAACTTTTTTTAAACATTTAAAACCATTAAATTATTACAATTTGTTTTCAAAATAGTTTAATCATCAGAGTAACTGTAAGCCGAAAGCTTAGTGAGCTACCCCCAAAATACCAACCTCAAATAATCATAATGATATCATATCAGCATATACAGAACAACATGCATATTGGGCCTTCAACATGACTGGACCGCCTTGCAGGCCTACAACCTATCTGGACCGCTCCGAGCCTTCGGCATGACTGGACCACCTTGCAGGGCCTACAACCTATCCAGACCGATTGCTGGGTATGTTGGCCTACAACACAAAAAAGGACTGCCTCAACCCAACCCAACCCAACCACATATGTTAACATACATATAACACATAATCAACAATAAAACACAAATCATATAGACTGCTAAGCATAGCATCATCCTATCTACCAGGATACCGATCCAACATATCATAATAGCATAACAACACCCTAACTACCAGGGTACAGATCTAACAGATCATAACTGCATAGCAACACCCTAACTACCAAGGTACAGATCTAACAGATCATAACATCATAGTAACACCCTAACTACTAGGGTACAAATCTAACATATCATAACAACATAGTAACAACCCTATAACCAGGATATCGACCTAATAGGTCACTAACATAGCATCTCACCATCCTAACTACCAGGATGTAAATTAGTAAGCATAACATGCAATAATCCGAATACAATCCATAAAGGGCCGACCTTGGTGCCTTAGACCCTGTTGATATAGTGAGGATAACTCACCTGGTGCTGCTGAAGTTCCACGGATGAGACTACAGCTGTTGGTTGACAAATTCCCGAACTGCCAACATCAAACAAAACCCAATTAATAATTGGGTTCCAACCCCAAAGTCCAACTCACACTACAAAAAACCCAATAGTCAAGTAATGGGCCAAAGCTTAACATATGGCCTAATTTTCCAAATTGGGCCCAAGCCTATACATGGTCTTATTCTGATGCCCAACATTATCTAATCATTAAGGCCCAAACTATGGCCCATCTATGGCCTAATTTTCCAAATTGGGCCCAACTATCATATGGGGCTTACCCTAAAGCCCAACAACATATTCTAATCCATATGATTATTCTTGGATGACCCATTAGTAATCCCATCACCAAGGCCCAATCGGAAAAGCCCAACTTAAGGCCCAACATAAAATGACAATTAGGGTTAAGTGTTTCTACTTAACCCATTAAGGACTTAATCCATTAAGTCCATTATTGCCTTAAGTTAGTTTGCCAATGATTATTATTTAATATTTCAAGTTATTAAATAATCTCGTGTGTGCCCCGATAAATTCTCAAAATTAAGGTTTAAGCCATTAGGATTTTCCAAACCCAAATTAAGGTTTCATACCCAATACTAGCCCATTAGTCAATCGGTTGGGCTTTTAGGTCACTTTGGGCCTCATTGGGTCCATTAAGATTTTATTAGGTCAATTAGGGCTTTATTGGGCCCCATTAAGCCCAGTAGAGTTTCATTAGGCCTATTAGGGTTCCAAGCATCTCAACGAATCAATACCATAATGCAAAGCACACCCCCATCCGACACAGTGGCTGGTGGCAGCAGGAAGCGGCAACGACCCTCTACGGTGGTGGTTTTCAGTTTTCTTTTCATTACTCTTTTTTTAGATACATTTTACAATGCTTAAACACTAAATAGTCACACACACACACACACACACACTAATACAAACACGCTCATAATGACACACACAACTAATTTCATAGCATAACACACACAACCACCTTCCATGGTGGCTGGTGGTGGCGGAAGAGGGCAGCAGGCGGCAGACATGGCTGGCGGCCATGGTGGTTCTTTTCCTTGGTCACCGGCCAATAAACGACCAACCAAATGAAAACGTGATCCCTTGCAGAACACGAACCCATCATAGCCACCATCAAGGTGACAGGCGGCAAACGAAGTGGAACAACATCAGTTAACAGCGACAATAGCTTGCCCTCCTCAGTCTCGACGTCCCGCCGGTTATGTTCTTCAGCATTAACAGCAGCAGCCACGACTGGTGGCAGTGGGTGAGGAGCATCTTCAACCGGTGGCAATGGTGGTCGTAGCTATGGTGCAGTGAGCATGGGGGTGGAGAAAGGTGGCGACTAATGGTTGCTAGCTGCTGAGAGACGGGCTCCAAAGTGAGCAGCAAACGGAATAGTACCGACAACAGTCGAGTGTGGCTGTGATCGGTGACTGGAAAGAGGGAAAGAAGAAGGCAACGACGAAAAGATGGCATTGGCACTAAAAGCTTCATCAGGGAGTCTTTGTCATCGCGAGCAACATCGTACAAGGGTGGTGCAACAGCAAGTGATGGCGCCGAAAGTAGAGGAAGGAGGTGAGATGAATGGTGGCGGCTGGAACCGAGCATGGCGACTGAAGAATTAGGTTTAGGGTTTTTGGTGTTGCATGCGTTATGAGAATTGTAATCGAGATTTAGAAAGCAATCATGATTTAGATGAATGAGAAATGAATGATATGAACACTAGATGTAAATATTAATCAGTAAGCTTTGTATTGAATAGAGAATTCGAATACAAAACTGACTACAAAATAAGCAGAAAGACTCCTTATTCTACTTCTATCCTCAGTCCCTATTTATGAGAAACATGAGTGTACAAAAAATACTAAGTCTAGACATCAGGCTTCGACATAAAATGACTTAGTAAATAAACATGTGAAATAGAATAGACAAAGCTTCGACTTTTACAACAAAATGACTCAACATTCTCCTCCTTTGTAAACAGTCAAAGTCACTCAATTAGTAAGAACTTGAGCAACAGAATGCATTGTCCTTCGTATTTCTGAGTACCAAGTGATTATCTTCTTCAGCTCCTTCCTGTCTCCATCATTGTTCTTGGTACAATTATTCATACGAACAATAAAGTTCGTATATTGTGAAGTTGTATATCTTTCGATATCAGCAACTTGAAATAAGAATTTCTTTGCCTTACCCTTTGTGTCTTTCCCTGTGAACACTATGCCAAATGGTTTGAGACAAATTTCACCATCGGCATATTTCATCAACTCCTGTTGTGGCTTTGTAGGTTCCATAGAAACATTAACCTTTCTTCCAACACCTGAAGCAAGTTCTTCATCAGTTAAGGCCAAGCAATCATAGTAGTTATCTATGAATATCTTGAGATGCCCTAAACCACGTCTGTACACATCTAAATCAATTTCCTTCAGTTGGTTTTCTACCATATCCTTCAAAATTAGAGCCACTTGAATGAGAACATTGAGATTCATTAGAGGGAAGTCTGCAATTGAGTAATCAAATGGTTTGTTGTCTGCTCGAACTACAAAGTAACGAAAGTTCTAAAGTAGATTCTCGAACATGACATCTTTCTTGATAGCCGTTACTCTTTTTATCTTTACCAAAGACCAAACTTCATCTTGATTTTTCCCAAGAACAGCATGAAATTGAATTTTCAAGTATGTGTATTCATCAGGATTTTTGAATCTTTCACAGAATTTGTACAGTGCAGTAATGAACATCATTTCATTAATTAGGAAGTCTAGTTGGCACATATCTGAGTTTGAAGTGGCATAGCTTTTCCTTGGCTTTTTCTCAAAAGTATACATGTGATTACCCAATACTCTGGATTCAATTGATTCAAACGAGTATAACTTCGCATGATCTCCTTTGTTCATTGTTGGTGGATCATTTTCTCTTAGCCTTAGTATGCTTTGAATTTGTCTCTGTTTCTCTATCTCAACATCAGTTTTACCTTTCTTCTCCTCCTTCAACTTTTCATATGCAATATCTTTTCCTTTACCAGCATTTGAAATATCAGGCTTCGCACTTGAACTTCCTTTATCTGTTGAACCAATTTTAATTCCTTTTGAAATTACTTTTGTAATTGGTTTTGAGGTTACTACTGTTGAAGGAATTGAGCTGATATTCATAGGTAATGTTGTTTTCAGTTGAGTTGAGTACACTTTCCCAACAACTTTCGCATCCTCCCTTTTACTTCCTTTTACTTCTCCCCCTTGCACCCATGTGAAAGCAGGTGGGGCATTCTTCGGCAAAAGCGAAGTAAAATTGGTAATGGGAGCCAAAGCCTTTTGAATTGCCTGCTCCAACGAAGTTACTTTCAGGGTTAGAAATTCAAGAGTTAAAATTGTTTGAGAAGTAGGCTTGGACACAATAGCTTTTAGTTCAGCTAACAACTTAATGAGCTTAGCGAACTGCTCCTTGTCATGTTTGCTTTTGGCTTCGATAGTTGGCGCAGTTGATTGATAGTCTTTAACAATCTTTGTGACTGCATCTGCCACAATATCAACACGCTGTTGCACTGTCACATTTTGCGAAGAAAGTTGTTGAAGCTCTTTCACAATCTCTTGCTTCAATTCTTCGACTTTCATGTTTACATCCTCCCTTACTTTTTTGTTATCTTGGACAAAGAGAACATGACGTTCTTTTGTAACATTGTTCAGTTCTAGTAAGGCTCCATCAAAGTTTTTCCCTTGAGCTTAAAGCTGAAGGTCATTGTTTTTATCATTACAATTAATCTTCTCAAGCGGTCTTCTTTCAGCTGCTTTTATCATTACATCAACTTCCATACCAGAAAGCGAATGCTTCACACCAGAGTCAGGTTGTGACTGAAGGATGGTATTTAACTTGCGATTCAAGATTTTGAATTGTTTACCCGAAATAAGCATGTGGTCAGGTATCTCCTCCTCCTCCTCTGAATCAAAGTGTAGTTCTTCAAATGTTCCTCCGAAAGCACCTCCTTCAGTATCATCATCGGAATGAGCGTGAGAAGTTATTGGTTGTGGGTCGTTAGGAGATTGAGATGGAAATAGAGTCATGAAAGGATGTTTCAAAACATGATCAAATATGGGTGAAGTTGTAACACATGGGTTTGGAATGGAAAATGGTGGTAACGAAGTATTTAGGCTTTCAGATGAGATAGGTAGCGAAGTGGACAAAATAATAGGTATTGATGTGTCGACACTCGTGATAGGTGCCCCCATATTATATACATTGACAACCATATCAGAAGTAGATACCTCCTCATTAAATGATTCAGTAGAGACTACTTCGAGTGGAAATGTAGTTGTGGTAGAAACATGCGAAATGATAGGTGAAGATAGAATGGAAGTAGTTACCATCGGTGAAGTCGAAACAATCGGAGTTTCAGGAACAACTTCATCTTCTGAAGAGCCATCTCTAACAAAAAGCTTCCTCTTCTTATACAATTTCCCAGTAATGTGCTTCGCAACATCATGGGCTCGCTTTTTCTTGACATTGGAGAAGTAGGTGCAGGAATCTCTCTGACGACAATTCCTTTACTACTCACTTGTGTCTTGCGAATGGTTGGAGAATCATCGGATGAATTCCGCTTGTGAGACATTTTGCGAAGCTTCTTTAAAACTCCTGATTTTGAAGGAATAATCTCCTTTGCAGGCTTGTCAGATCCAACCACCTTCTGAATACCTTCTCCTACTGAAGACTTGGTTAATTCAATCTTTGTTTGCTCCTCAGTCTTTGACTTCTTTGCTTGCTTGGAAGATTAACCTTCAACATTCAACAAAACTCCAGTTTGAACATCTGGATTGATAGTGTTCATATATCTGATGAGAACTTTATGTGAAGAATGTACTTTGTGAAGCATTGTATAAGGAATTCTCGCAATGTTTGTAAAGATATTTTCATCATCCTTCACCACCTTAGGGCATTGGTAATTGGTAAATGCTGCAACCTCTGCACCTTCAGGAACTTGAATACCTGGTTTTTCATAAACTTTTTGAAGAATTAAACTCCAATAATGAGCACATGAAATCCCCTTTTCAACAGTTGTATTTTCAAGAGTTTTAATAATTTCCTTCCATAGTTGAATCCCATAATCCACATTGAGATCGTAGTATAACCCCATTACCATAGCATAAACTTCCATCCTTCCTCTGTCAAGACCTACACTTCATCCTATTAAACATCTGAGGAAAATTCCAAAGAGAAAATTCGACATACATGGCAAGCCTGACTTTCTGAAATCACTGATTTTATCCAACGGTGGTTGATGTCCCATCTCATTAAACATATGAACAATCTGTGCATTGTGAGGTTTGAAGAATGGTGTTGAGTTAGGAATCTCCAAGAAACTAATGAACATCATATTTGTCAATCGAATTCTTCTATCATCCACCAAGTTGAAAGTGATGATGTCTGTTGATTTGTTGTATGAAGCTGTGGAAGCCGACATAGATAACCAGGTCATTGGAACAGAAAAAGAGTTAAACATCACCGTGGCTAAAAGTGATCGTTTCAGTGCAACAATTAACATCTTCAACTCCTATGGATACGTCGACACAACAACATCAACCTGATAATTTGTACTTCGAATTTTCATCAGAGATGTGAGACAATTTCTTCAGTGTTGGATTGATTTGCTGCCATTGTTGAAAACTTGAAAATATCTTGAGAGATTAATGCTAGGGTTTTTGTTTGTTTGAGAATTATGAATCAAGTAAAGATTGCAGTGAAAAATTCCCTTTTTATATATTGCCCCAAAAGTGAACCGTTGTAGAATTATAGACTAGGTTACGTGTTCCTTAAAACTCGTAATCACGCGCCGCAGTAATGATCATGCCCTATTAAATACCTTGAAAATAAGGCCAACGGTTACTTTAAAACTTTCATAATCTCAACTGCCAAAAAGTGAACCCTTCGTTTTTGAGGTTAGACTCTTTCATTTATGGAATCTTAAACAAAGTCATATGTCAGAATTGTGAAATCGTCAGCCTAAGTTGGTAGTAATTAGAACCTCAAGGATTTCGTGAGTGCAAGTGATTCAAACGAGTGAGATAAGAAGCAAATTTAAGAAAAATTTGAGATTCTGTGATGTCAAATTTTATTGACACGAAGCAATGAAACCCTGGGCAAAGATTACTTCGTTAATTACCAAGAGAGGTAATCAACTGCTTGCGTGTGTTCCCGTGATATACAATCGAATACTTGTAGAGAAGTATTGAAGGGCTTCGTTTATAGGCTTAATTTGGTGGTTATGCGAATTTCGTTACATATCATCCTAAACATAAGGTGAGTAATTGTAATAGAAATTACTTGTTTGATCGTTTTGATCAGGGACAAGATTGCTTTGGATTATTTTGAAAAGTGACAATGGATTCAGATATATACTCACACAGCAATCATATTCATAAAAAAATTAAGTGCTGGATCCTGTTGGGAAACAAACATCGTGGGCTTCGAGCATTTGATCAGGATCACTCATACGAATGAATATGATTTGGAGTATATGAAATACTAGGTACAGAAACGAATGTTTCGTATAATTCTGGAACATGGTTCCCCATCAATTCCCTAATGTGTGAGGATTTTGGGTTTTACTTACTTCACGGATTCATGAAATAAGATCATTAACACAGATTAATGACATGTCTAAATCACGATTGTTTTGATCGAGTGATCTCAAGGACATGTGTCTTTGTGTGTGCATCGTGTAAAGAAATTTGTGATGAAAAATATTGGTTGTAAGATCGAATGTACCTCTGTTATTTTTGGACCAAACAGAAACTCTTAACTCATGTGAGAAGAGTAGGGTAGCTCGTTGGTCTTATGCGAATATAAGCCTTGTTTGGGAAGAAACTTTCGTATGAAAATTTCATTAAGGCTTTCGTTTGATACACATAGAGTCATTTGAGGCTTAGGGCAACATGCAACAACATGCTTCTAGGGACACCCTAACTAGTATATAGTTCAAAGAAATGATACCTTCTCATAAAAAACTAAGCATGTCCTCTTGGAATTTTATTTCCACCAGTACTGAAAAACACAAATCTAAAAGAACAAAATTATAAGAACAAAAATCTTTTTGTGTTTTTATATTTTTGAAAAGAACCAAAATTTTTTTTGTGGTTTTATATTTTTAAAAAGAATTAAAAAAAAAATCTTTTTGGAATTTTAAACTTTTAGAAAACGAAAGACAAAGCAAAAGAAAAACAAAAAAAAAATACAAAGAAATGAAAATATTTTTGATTTTTCGTGTTTCCTCAATGCTTTAAAGAAAAGAAGTAAAATGAACTCAAGTTACCCAAAATGCGAACGCGAACCATAGCGAAGCCTCTTAACGTATAGTAACTTCTGAATGATTCTGACTCAGATTCGCTGAATGACCATTTCTTTACTTTGACAAACTTATTTCATGCTTGAGTGATATTATTTGGCACTGAATTCGCATCGAGCATTCCTAAACCTGTTAAAATTATCACAAAAGATTTTTCATCAAGAGGTTAGTAAAAATATCAGTAAGTTGTTCAGTGGTCTTAACAAAATGTACTTCAATATTCCCTTCCTCTACATGATCTTTGATAAAGTGATATCGAAGAGCAATGTGTTTTGTCTTTGAGTGTTGTACAGGATTATGACAAATGTGAATCGCACTTTGAGAATCACAGTACAAGGGAATTTTTTTCATAATTATTGTATAATCATGAAGTTGACTTTAGATCCAAATAATTTGAGAAGTACAGGCAGCAGCTAAAATATATTCGACTTTAGCAGTGGAGATAGCAACACAAGTTTGCTTCTTCGATTGCCGGCTCACCAGTTTCCCATCCAAAATTTGACATCCACCACTCGTACTTTTTCGATCCAAAGTACATCCCCCTGGGTCAGCATCCGAAAAAGCTTTAATGAAAAATCCCAAATTTGAAGGATACCAGAGTCCTAATGAAATTGTCCCCTTAAGATAGCGAAAAATGTTTTTCACTACTATTAAGTGAGGTTCTCTGGGATTTGCTTGATACCTGGCATAATTACAAACTGAAAACATAATATCAGGCCTACTTGCAGTAAAGTACAATAAAGACCCTATCATGCTTCGATAAAGTGTTAGATCAACAGTAGGAATAAGTCTTCTAACTGCTTTTTCAGGCCTACTTGCAGTTAAGTACAATAAGTCTTCTAACTGCTTTTTCATAAACTTTTACATAATATCTGGCCTACAAACTGAAAACATAAGGAATTGAAGGTTCATAGTCAATTCCTTCTCCTTGAGAAAATCCTTTTACTACAAGCCTAGCCTTGTTTCGAATAATATTGCCATCTTTTTTGATTTTATTTTTGAAAATCCATTTTAATCCGACAATCGAAACATCAGAAGGTTTAGGAATAGGTCTCCAAACCTTGTTTCGTTCGAATTCAGCCAATTCAGATTGCACGGCAACAACCCAATCTGAGTGTTCCATTGCATCTTTACTGTATTTGGCTCTATTTTCGAAATAAAAACATTAAACATACACAATACTTGATTCGCATTAAGTACCTCGTTTTTGGCACGAATATGAGCTCTTGTCAACACACCGTCTTGAGGATTTCCTATGACCTGTTCTTTGGGATAAGTTTTTGTCCATTTTCCCATTGGTGGATATATCAGATCGAAGTCTAATGGTGCATCCTCATACACCTCTTCATTTTCAGTTTCAGCAACTGAAATATTTTCATAAACTTCATACTCCCCCTCAACTGAACCTTCAAGCTCTCCCTCAACTTGATTATTATCTTGATGATCCCTCAACATGTTGATCTACATTTCTTGTCTCCCCCTCAAAAGTATGCCCACCTTGACCACTGATTTCATCAGTCGTATGCTGCCCCTCCATACGAACTTCAGGCATGCTTTCGCTACTATTTGATGCAGATTTACATGTAGAGTTATCATTGTGTTTTGAGTGTTCTGATGTTTGATTATCAGCAGCATGAATTTAATCATTGATTGCCCTATCAGGAATACCAAATATTAATTCATAATCAAAATCAATATTATTTTCATTTTCAACTTGATAATTTGAATCACTATGATGGGTTTTTGTTCAAATTTGCGATCTATCTGCTTAAGAAAATAGTCATCAAATGTTAAGTTGAAAGTCTCTTCAACTTTTCGTGTTCGCTTGTTTAACACTCTATATGCAACAGAATTATGCGAATATCCTAAGAATATGCCTTCATCTGCCTTCGCATCGAACTTGGAAAGATTATCTTTTAAGTTCATTATAAAACATTTGCAACCAAAAACATGTAAAAATTTTACATTAGGTTTTCGATTATTAAGTATTTCATATGGAGTAATATTAAATCTTCTATGAATGAATGAACAATTTAGAGTAAAACACGCAGTTGACACAGCTTCAGCCCAAAGATATTAAGGTAAGTTCGCATATGTCAACATAGTCCTAGCCGCTTCACATAGAGACCTGTTCCTCCTTTCGACCACACCATTTTGTTGTGGTGTATATGGTGATGAAAAATTATGCGAAATTCCCTTGGTAGTGAGAAATGAATCCAACTTTTGATTTTTAAACTCAGAACCATTATCACTTTTGATCTTGCTAACACTCTTTTTAAGACTCATATCAATCTTCTGAATAAAGTCGATCATCGTTTGAGCAACCTCAAATTTTAACCTGAGAAAAAATACCCATGTAAATCGAGAAAAATAATCAACAACAACCAAAATGTACCGCTTTTTATTGAGTGTCTCAACAGTTGATGGTCCACATAAGTCGATGTGAAGAAGTTCTAATGGTTCTACGATATTCGAATCTATAATGACTGGATGTCCTTTTCTGTGTTTTTTTTTCCTTCTTTGCAAGCTGCACATAAAGTATCATTATCAAATTTAAGTACAGGCAAACCTCAAACCAAATCTTCAGTGACAAGTTTATTTATATTGCGAAAGTTCAAGTTAGACAATCTGCGATGCCATAGCCAGCTAAGATCATTAGAAGCCTTCTGGTTTGCCCACAATTGGTTTGATGTGAAGTGTGAACACGTCTCCATATCTTTTTGACTTGAGAAGCACTTCATTTGTGTTCACTTTCGATATGATGCTGCCTTCTACATTAAACACCACCTGATTTCCAGTGCCCACAACAAGTTGCGAAACACTAATCAAGTTATGTTGAAGACCTTCGACATAAGCAACTCTATTTACTGTGAATTGTCCATTCATGACTTTTCCATAGCCTTTCACTTGACACTTATGATTATTACCGAATTTGACTACTCCAGCATTTTCCAAGCTTCTATAATCTCGCAAGTTCTCCTTTCTTCCAGTCATGTGAAGAGAGCAACCACTGTCTATATACCATTTCGAATCGTATTGCTCATCACAAATTACCTGCATTTAATGAAAAAATTTAGGAACCCCAGACTTTTTGGGTACTTCATTAGTATTACTAAACAGATTCTGAGAATTTAAAACCCAGGTTTTTACTCTTTCCTTTACACTTTGAATTAAATCAACATCATCAGATCTTGATATTGAAATAAAGTAGTTCAATAGTTTTGGGTTTTCATTGATTTTCACCTCAGCTTTCGCAACCTGCTTAACTTCCATATCTGGTTTCCATTTTTGTATTGGAACATGCGAACCATGAGAAGATGAACTATCAGCATAAGGTTCATTCACATATTTTTCGAATGCAGATTTGATTTGGTGTTGCGAAAATTTGCCATTTTGAAATTGTTTTCCTTTTCCTTCCAGCCACGTGTTAATCGAATTTATATCAAAATTTCCTTTTGTGTAAGAAACTTTGGTTGGTTTTGTGATCGAAGGATTTGGACAATTTGGTTGTCTTGGTGAAAATTTTGTTTTTGTTTGGGTTTTGTCATTCAAAATTGATGAATTATTCGTTGATTTTCTAACATTTTGAAACTTACGATCATTCACAAAGGTATGCGAAGTCTCATATTTTCCAATGTTATCATATGGTCGAATAAATCCAACCTTTTTATTTATAGAATTCTATGTTTGAACATCATTAGGCTTTTCGTTAGACACTATTTGCCAAAAAATTGCCTTTCGTGCTTTTCGTTTCGAAACATTGTTTTCACTTGAAAATTTTCCAACCATCATTTTAAATTTGTGAGAATTCAATTTTACTTCTGATTTTGTTTTGTCATCTTTTTTAAACACTTTCTTTTCTTTTTCATGTTTAACCACCCATTTTTGTGATGGTTTTTGATTTTGAAAAACAAAAGAAATTTGAGTTAAATTATTTTCTACCGTGTTTTGATTTGCAAAGAACCTTTTTGTAGTTGATCGTTTGTTATCATTTTCAACCATTTTGTTGAATCCAGGCTTGATTTTCTTAGCATTTCCAGCAGTTACGAAAACTTGATTTGGAAAAATCATTTTATCAGTGCATGTAAAATTCAGATAGACAACTGTGTTGGTTTCCAAGTAGTGTGCACCTTTGTCATTATGAACTTCATTGAATTCCTTCGTGTCACCATACACTTGTTTAACAACAACGCGTATAGGTGATGTTTTAGTTGAAACATTCTTATCTTTATCACATTCACACGAAGTTTTCACTTTATTTTCGTCATCATCAGTGTCATCTGTTTGGCTACTTCTAACTTCCACATCATCAAAGTCAAAAAGTTGCGAAGTTGAGGGTTTGTTAGTGTCAACCTTCACTATCGAATCAACTAAAATTTCCTTACCTTTGACCTTAGATGTTATACTAATTACAGACAGTTTATAACAATCAATCTCTTCTTCCTCTTCGATTTCACTAATTTCACTCACATTATCTGAATTATCATCGACATCAACATAATTGTTTTGAGAATCAAGAGTTGAAGTCTCAGTTTTCTTTAAAATCTTAATTTGTTCAGTCTTTGTTAAACTATCATTTACAATATCTACCAATTCATTAGCATTCAGAAATTCATCAATTTTGACAATACCATATGCAAATCTATCATCAGGTATTTTGTCAAACTGAGCAATGGTATCTTCACAATCATACGATATAACATCAACTTTTTCACGTTCATAAGCAAGAAAAGGTAGTAATTTTCTATGTTGTTCTTTGCTTATTTCGAATGAATGATGTAAAGCAGTTAACTTCACATACAATCTCATAGCTGAATTACATTAGATGTTTCGTTGAGCTAACAGTAATCTAACATCTCTATCTAGACTATCCCTATCAGAATTGACATTTTTCATCTGAAGTTCAAGATAATCTACCCTGCTTTGTTTTATGTCTAACTGCCTTCGTGTCTCAACAAGTCTTGTTTTTAGATTTTGAACCTCAGTACTAGCAGACACAATAACAACATCAAAATAAGCAACAATATCATTGAAAGCAGTTATTTCAGCATCATAAGCAATTAGAGGAATATTAAAAGATTCAAGAATTGCACGTACCTTGGTGGTCATAGGAGACTTATCAGTGGATTTGGACACGAGACAATGTTCAGAGATTTCTTCTTCTTCTTCTTCTTCTTCGCTATTCTTCTCAAAACTAGCAAACATCGCACCGTGTGTAAGATGCCTCATTTCTTCATCACTTGATCCCGAAGACCAGATTTGGTAGGTTCCACTTTCATCATCGTCCATCTCTCCCTTAGCAACCTAAGATAACCCTTTTGCTTTTGCACAAACTTCTTCAAGCTTTTTAGCATAGTAAGCTTCGTCTTTAACTTTGGTTTTCTTTTCATCCTTTTTCCTTAACATGCAATCACCTGTGAAGTGATTAGCTCCATTACAGTAATGACAATTGACTCCTGAGTCACCTTTCAACTTTTTCTCTGCCTTTAATTCCTTCACATTTTCATCCACCTTCTCATACTTCTCATACTTCTTCTTTTCCTCACCTCCAGTCTGTACTCCAGCTTTTACAAAACCACTCTTCGCATCTCCTTGCATACCCTTTGGTTTGAATGGTTTCTTAAAAATTTCTTTACTTTGTTGTTTGAGTAAAATGCAACTGCCTCATCATCAGAATTCATCAGGAACCCCTCATCATCCGAGCCTTCCTTTTCAACAGACTCAACTTCATTCATTTTAGAAACCAATTGTAGTGGTCCACCCAAGGTTTGTTTTGACTCTTCTAACATTTTAGCCACTTCATTTTCGTGTGTCTTCAGCTGATTGTATAGATAATTCAAACTCAAAGTATCAAAACTCTGCTGATTCTTTATCATCATACTCACACTTCGCCATTCTTTGCGAAGCCCCATGATGATTGTAAGATTGAATTCCATAAGAGTCCTTGTGATTCCATACCTGCTACATCGATAAATGAGTTCATTCAGATGATCATAGTAATTTTCAGTCGTCTCAACATCCTTCTGTCTGAACTCCTTAAGCTCAACAAGACATTGTTTAACGGAATTGAACTTTGTCTTTTCACTACCTTGGTATTTTTCTTTCAATGTGATCCAGATGTCTTTTGCTGTTTTACAACCACGATTGTAGTTGTAAACCACAGGTGGCAATGCACCTCTCAGCTCTTGCATACATCTCTTCTCATTCTTTTTCATATGATCACTTTTATTAATGACTTGATCTAAAGTTCCAGAGACTCCTAATGTTTGAACATTCGCAGGAGGTGGAACTGGTCCTTTGATACAGTTCCAGAGCTCCTCATCAATCCCATTCAAATAATCTTCCATTTTGTCAGCCCATTGATCATAATATTTTGGAATCAACATCGAAATTTTAGTAGATGAACCAAGAAAATGAGAGTATGAGGTCATAGTGTTTATGTTAAAGTTCACCATTGTTGAATACGAGGAATTTGATGAAAAACTTGAAGAATTTGATGAATTTGTTAATTGATCAAATGAATTGATCACAAATTGCTAATTAATTACTCGACTATAAAATTCAGATGCAGAATCGATTCAAATATGAAGATCAAGAAAGATTTTCAGAACCAAAAACGCGGAAATATTTTGCATAAACTCGTAACTCAAAATGTAAATGATTCCAGAATGAAAATCCGATCAATGCAGTTTGATTCCTGCTCTTATACCAATTGATGAGAGTTGTAATCGAGATTTAGAAAGCAATCATGATTTAGATGAATGATAAATGAATGATATGAACACTAGATGTAAATATTAGTCAGCAAGCTTTGTATTGAACATAGAATTCGAATACAACACACTACTAGAAAATAGCCCTTTAACGACGCGCAAATAATGACACGCGCTGATAGAGGATACGCATTTGTGGGTGCCCTAAAAAATAATGTCAGTTTTGAAAATTTTGAAGGATAGAGGTCACGCGTTTGTGCGTGCCCTAAAATTAGAGTCTAGAAAAGAAAAAAAGGAAATGCGGAGGGCCCCTATCATAAAATGTGTGTCGTCTAGGTGTGTCACTTTTTAATTTTTTAATGAAACATGCGTTTTAAGCGGGAGAATGAAATCCCCAAAAATTAAACAACCGCCTATTCTATCTGGAAAAATTAACCCCCCGCCTCTTCCAATTAGCAAGAAAGAAGCAATAGGGTATTCGTCCCTACTCTGATTGTTTTCCCTTGTCCCTTCCTCCTCCTCTTTCCCGTCGTTTTCGGTCACCGATTTGCTGGAGTTAGATGAGGCTGCAAAAGTGCGCAGAGGTTGAGTCTCCCATGCCAATTGTGAATGGATTGGGTCTCAAATTCCCGTCATTTGTTGTTCAATTTCCCTTCTTCTTCCATACCCCCTCCATCCTCCCTGTTGGATTTCATTCTATCTGTGTCACCCCTCGATGGCTGTTGCTTTTATCCCTAATTTTGGAAGTTGGTTACAAAGATTCAAGATGTGTTGTACTCTATCTTCTCCACCAAAATTGCAGAAGTGGTTGGTAATAACCCTTGTTTGATTGTAGATCTAATCGTTCCCTATTGTAAACATTAACATTTGACAAAACGTTTCTTACTGTTCCTAAGGTCAAATCCTAATAACAGTTTTCTCACTGTTTTCTTCTTGCCTCTTTGCTTCTTTGACTCAACTAAAAACTTCATCCAGGATGTTGTTCTGCGTCCTGCTTTTACCCACCCATTATTCCCTTTCACCTTCTCTCTAACCAGAGACACGTCCACTGAGGCCCTCACCATTGTTGGTCCTCACACATCAGATGACCGCACCACCACCATTAGACCCACTTACCACTCCAAATCGTCATTGTTGCTCCTCTCTTAAACCACTACAACCACCCTTCTCTCTCTCTTTCTAAAGTGCTCATTTATGACCACCATCACACCAGCCAGTACACCATTACCATTAGCAATGCACACCGCACCACCACTACCGTCCCTCTTTCTCCATACGAAAAAAACCCTAATTTGTATGTGCTTACAGGTTTTAAAATGAGAGTGCATTGAAATAGGTGACCTAAAAGATGAATGCACATGAAAATCCATCGTTGGAGGTAGGTTATTCTCACTAATCTTTACTCTTCCTCAATGTTCTTTGAAATTTTACATTATATATTTCTCATCGGTATATGTAGATAACTTACAATTATATGAAATCACTCTTTGATGAAGCGTCATCTGGTTGGGTCGTTAAAGAAGATGGTACCAGAAGTTGTTTTCTATTTTCCGTTTAATTTCACCCAAATTGTTTCTTAAATGTGTTTTTTCCTAATCTTGTGGTCGATTTGTTCACCACACATACATACTTCTATTTCTAATTTTTTTGGGGTTTGCTTCTTGAATCGGGTTTCTCCTAATCTTTATCGGTTTTTGAAGAAGATTGTAACATGAGGTGTATTTGTTATAAATTTTTGTTGCATAATATTTTTGGGATTTGCTTATAAAGGATGGAATTTGTTTATGAGTAACCAAACACAAATGAACCGAAAAAAGGCTGCAGCTCCTTTTTATGTTATGCAGCAAAATGAGTAGGATACTTACCCCCCTTTTGCCTCTATGTCTTTTGAATTTTATGTTTTAGTTTGAAGACTGAATCCTTTGAAACCACAGATTATTTTTAATTTTGATTTAACCCTTTATCAGGTAATTACTATCAGGAAGATATTTCAGCTTTAGAAAATCCAAATGGAATTAGCTTCGCACCTTAAAGGAATCAATGTATTTAACTTTCTATATGGTGAACCTTAATTATATAGTTAATTAGGTCACTAATTTAAGCACTTTTTGTGATAAACGTGGGAATTCTTCAATCTTATAGGTAACCTTGGAAGTGTTTGTCCTTTAAGTTTAGTTAATTACATAAATTATTGAACTATACAAATTTATTCACCAAAAATCCTATACAAATTTATTCACCAAAAAATTGATGATGGTAAATAATCAACATGTACGATGGTTACAAGTGAAAATGACACATGCCATGTAGGTCTTTCATGTCTTACCAAGAGGGTAAAACAAGTCCATGATGCATAGTTTTTTGAACCTTGGAGTCAAATATTTAGTCGTTCTCTTTATTTTCAAGCATATAAAAATGTATCACTCTTATTTAATCTTACAATAATCTTCGTTGTTGATATTTTTATATTACTCAACCAGTTTTGAAACATCTTTTTTTATTTATTTGACTTTTGGTTATGTGGCTATTGATTTATACTATTTTAATTCTTAATTTCTTCATTGAAGCTTATGTTGTTTTGATTCATTAGATGGAAATGTAGGATCCGTTTCCATTATCTGCTGTTTGTGGCAATGTTTGGGAAAACACTGATGGGCAGTTGTCTTTTTCGAAGTATGCTGTTTCTGCCCCACCTGAAGTATTTACATTTGCACACTGCAAAAGACAAGTGGTATGATTTATGAAGATTCATATGAACGACCGAGTTGTTTCATTTTTTGATAGATCCACGTTTTTATTTACACTTGTTCTTGCAGGCATTTGTTGATGCAGTCAATACTCCCAAGTTTCAATCTGGGTATGCAAATCATGCATGGTTATGCCTTGATCTTTTGGAGGTTTTATGCCAGCTGGCTGAAAGAGGCCTTGCAAAGTCTGTTTGATTGCTGCTTGAATACCCTCTTAAGCATTGCCCTGAAGTGTTCTTATATGGGATGGCCCATGTTAATGTAATTTTCTTCTCTCATTCTTAAGCACTATGTTTTTATTAAACTTTTTTTGGTTGATGGTATGCCTATGAAAATATAATGTCCTGCAACATGAAGTTTCTTTGGCTGTTCTTCCAGTGATACTTAAAGACCAGATATTTAATCTCTTCTTTTTCTTCCAAAATGTTTGAAATTAATAAATTATAATTTACTTTTTAATATTTGTTTGTAGGAAACAGAGGGGGAGTGATGGCAATACCTATGCCTGGGTATCCAGTTGCTAGACAAGAAGAGGAAAAAGTGGTTGATGACTGCAAACATCTTTCTGATTTAATTGAGTCTCATGATGCTCGCTTTTTGTTGACTGATACATGTGAAAGTTGGGCTTCCAACTCTTTTATGTGCCAATGCTAATAAGGTTAGTCTTGTACTTTTCTGCTTTGCTGTTGTACTTACTTTATTATTCTAATACTGATGCTGATGCATTTGGATTCTGACAGTTTCTTAGTAATATAGAAAATTACCATTATGCCCTTCATAGTTTTAGTTTAATGTTTGAGGTTACAAATACGGGTAAGGAGCTGCTTCTTTTTTATTCTACTAAAGTACCGAAATACTCCTGTTATACATATATATAATTTACTTATTGCTATAAGCTGAACTTAAGGATGCTTATTCATAATTTTTAATAGATCAGACCCAATTCCCTTGGTGATATTCATAATTTTTAATAGATCAAATCACTAGTGGATCATTGTGATACATGTGTGGCCATTTTTTGATCAGGTGTATTCAATTTAAACGATCATGTTTTCAGAATAATGGTTATTTTCTATTTCAGACCAGAACTACTATTACTGACCAAATGGACCTTCGTGAGCAAGTGAAAATGTTATCTCGTCAGGTGGCACTTTGCACTAGTAGCATACTTAACTGAAAAGGTTAGTTTACTTGGGTCGTTTTATAAATCACATCTTTCAACCAAATTGTCGTACTGAAAAGGTTAGTTTACTTGAATTCAGTTTATTTGAATATTAAATCATAAATTTACATTCTCACTGGAAAATATATGCTTGAATGTTGTTTAATTTGTCAACTTACTACTTAATTTGTGTTTTATCTGAGCAGTGGATGGTTAATGGGGAAGTCTGCATTGAACTTGTCCCATGCTTGTGGCAGTTTTATCTCTCTTTAGTTATCACGAGTACACCAAAACCCCTCCAAAGTGTGAATACCAATTGTTCGCTTTTGAATGATTATGATTCAGTAGCCAAGGTTTGTAGTTTATACAAAAAAGAAATTGTTTTAGGGTGTTTTTTGTCATCTGACTTTGTGGAATATGAGACTATTAGAAGTCAATGTCGGCTGGTATTGGAGCTGTTGCAGTTGTGGCTGTTAGTGATCAAATGCTTGGACCTGTATGCTTGTTTTTCATGCAAGATAGATGGTGCAGAGGTAGTTTAACTATTCTGGGTTCTTCTAGTGTAGTGTATATCATAGTTCTGACTTTAGTATTCTTCATAAGTGATTAATTATATTGTGCTATCTGCAATTCCTTTCTTCTAACAATGCAGCCTTTTGGATTCAAAAACCCACTTGTTGCAAGGCTACTGAGGGGATTGAAGGAAAATGCCAGCCCAATTGTTGAGAAAAGTTTACCATCTTCTTGCTTTGGCAATGCATCTTTGGTATTCTTCATAAGCGATCATACTTGCTTGAGATTTTGTATATTCTTGATCACCAATGACTTGCAGCTGCTAAAGATACCTGTAATAGCAATGTAGTATTAGGTTATATAGTTAGCGATGATTATTTGTATTTGACATTTTAGTGCAATGAATTATCTTTCTTTCTTATTTATTGTATTTTATTTTGTATTTTGTATGACATTAACTTTTGTGCAATGGATTGTATTTTTTGTATAAGGTATTTTATTTTCTATTATGAGACATTAAATGAAAATTTAATTTGAAAATTAGTAAATACATAAATAACTTTTTAAAAAAAAATAAAATTACGATACGCAAAAATGTGTGTCATCTTCATTTATGACATGGCCTTTCTTGACAGCGGTTTTAATGATACGCATTGCGTGTCATAAAAGCGCATCGTCTGTAGACGACGCGCAAAAGCGCGTCATCTCTCGTTATGACAAGGCCTTCCTTGACGCGCTTTTGCGCGTCGTCTGAGCGTTTTACGACACGCAATGAGCATCGTAAAAGACCTTTTTTCTAGTAGTGACACTGACTACAAAATAAGCAGAAAGACTCCTCATTCTACTTCTATCCTCAATCCCTATTTATAGGAAACATGAGTGTACAAAAATACTAAGTCTAGACATTAGGCTTCGACATAAAATGACTTAGTAAATAAACATGTGAAATAGAATAAACAATGCTTTGACTTTTACAACAAAATGACACAACAATGCGGTTAAAAAGAATATATACATACAAGGGCTAACGGGGCGATGGGGAAGGGAGTCGGGTTCAAGTCCCGCTCCAAACAAATTTTATACACATTTTACATATCAGTCCCCTCCCCATGACATCCTTTCAAATTAAATATGAATTTTACACTTTAGTCCCCATCATTTCAATATCCTTTCCATTTAAGTCTCAATCTTACCAAACAGTCCTTGACTCCTGAAAATCCTCACAAATTAAGTCCTAGAAATACACTTTTAGCCCCTGGAGATTCATCTCTTGCCATTTGGCTTCCCGAAACCAACTCCCCGCTAATTATTATTTAACTTTTGGACGATAATAATATAAAATAATAATAAAATTACATTTCATGTTTCGGATTTATTATTTAATTATTTTATTTAAATGGGATGTTACAAACCACCACATTATCTTCTTCCTCACCGACTATCGGTTCAAGGGCAAGCTGGAAGGGTAATGGAGAGAAAACTAAACCAAAATCAATAAAAAAAACTCAAATCGGTTTCCAGATAATCAAAGTGGTGGATCTAATGAAATCTAAGGAAGAAAGAAGTGGAAACAAGATCGGGAACCTGATTGCAGTTTGGATCTGGTGGTGACTGACGATTTGATGGTGGAGAAGTGGGAAATCAAACATGCTTGCATCTTCTATTTTTATACACATGTTGTGGATCGATCCACTGAAAAATGAGGATTTTCACCCGTGGATTTTGGGGGAATGAAGCGAGGGATGACGCCTAACATCTTCTATCACTGGAGATGGCTATGACGACACTGATTCATTTTCGTCGGCAGTATTAAGGACGTAACTTTTTCAATAATATCCAACATATATAACTTGCGCACAACTTGCCGATATCATCTAGCTGTTTGGTTCTTGAATTGGACATCTTGAGCTCTCCACCTCCTCACTTATTAGATCTAGAAGATGAGAACCGATGAGTAAAGTTCAATAAAGCGTTTTGAACAAACACATACACGATTTGGGTTCTAAAATCATATGCGTGTATGTGTGTATGTCCTTGTGTCTAGCTTGTTTCTAAAAATCAAGATCGTTTGCAAATATTGTGTGTGTGTTTCTATTAATGTTGCAGAAATCAAAAAACATGGAAATCACGAAGAAGATAAAGGGGTAGATGATGATGATTTGTATTCTTCACGAGAGAGAGAGAGAGAGAGAGAGAGAGAGAGAAAGAGAGAGAGAGAGAGATAGCCATTCTCTAATTTTTAATTATTTAAAATCATTAAAATTTATATAAAAAATAAGAAAAACAAATATAAAGGGTATAATTGTCTTTTTAAGTGGATAGGGACCAAAATCACTAAAAAGATCAAATTTTGGACTAGTGGTGCATCAACATTTCATTTTGGACCAAAAGCACAGAATTTTGACAACCACAGGGACCATTTTTGCAAATTTCTTTCTCTCTCTCTCTCTCTCTCTCTCTCTCTATATATATATATATATATATATATATATATATATATATATATATATATACACACACACACACACACACGTATCAAAACAAATAACTTTTACATGTAGAAAATATCAAATAAATTTAATGCATTCTCTCATTTTTACCTGTAAAGCAACAGTGATTCTTTTTTTTTTTCAAAATCATTGATTATTTTTTATTTTTTTTATATATTTTTTGTGAATTACCAGGTATATATATTAAAATTTTAAAAAAATTAAAAAAATTCTACCAAGGAGCTAAAGGAAAATTACAAAGAAACTATATCTATTTGGAGTTATAGATCCAACTATCCCAAAACATTTTGCACTTCTTATGTCTATTACAAATTCAAAAGAAAGAAAAATATACGATATCATAAAAATAATATCATTCTCGGTTTCTCCATTCCAAAAATTATATTCTTTAGGAAGTTCCAAAATACCTAAAAAGAAGATATAATAACCGCATCAAAAATCTTCTTTTCCTAATAGACAAAGTAGAAGAATTTGCCCAAGTAATGAAAAGATCAATTGAATGAACTAAAAGCAATTAGACTTGTGATACGTCTTATACGAATTAATAAGCACTACTTCAAGATGGTGTAAGCTCCTTAAGCAATAACCAGAGAGCTAAAGAAGTTGTGTTCTGAAGCTATCTGATTCCATTATGCCATAAGGCTTAAATACGAGTTTAAACAGAGACACGCAGATATATATATATATATATATATATATATATATATATATATATATATGTATATATATATAGAGAGAGAGAGAGAGAAAACACAGTTCAATACTTATCAAAACAAACTAAATACTCATTTACTACTATTTAAAAATAAACATTATCTCAACCTATCACACAATCCTCTTGCCAGCTTGGTTTAGTTGTTATCCTTTGTGATCATCTCCTAACCTGGCTTAACATTCTCTCTTCCTTCTGAAATTACCTTATCCTCAAGGTGGTAGTTCAGATAGGCAAGTTAGAAATCATAAACCTATTCCCATGTTGCCTCTTTAGGTGAACCTCCCGTCTAATGCACCAACACCTGCTACACCATCTGCCCATTTCACAACACAACTCGAGACCCACAAACCGCCAATGGTTGTTCAAGGGGTTGAACCTCCTCCACCTCCTTCGGTAAAGGTGAAACCACCACACCGTCATCACCTGTAAATGGCTTAAGAATGGAGTCATGAAAATGGGATGTATCTTGCTTGTTTTCAGTACTACGAGCCGATATGCCACCATGCCAATCCGATCGAGAACTTTAACTGGACCATAATAACGTTTGGATAAATTATTAGAGAAGTGTTTGGTGAGTGAAATCTATCGATACGGTTGCAATTTGACTAAATGTAACATCCTAAAATAATAATAAAACTTTTCATTTTTAACTAAAGATAAATTATTGTTTCAAATAAAACCCAAGTCATAAGAACCCAGGATCAGGTATAAATGTTCCAAAATTAATTTATCATAACAACTCCAAAAGATATTACCAAAGGATATGTACGATCAAGCCTTTTATTTTCCCCGATTATCTAAAGTACCTGAAACATAAAACATAAACTGTAAGCTAAATCTTAGTGAGTTCCCCAATAGTAGCACACATAAGCGAACTAATAATAACATGCATACATGAGCCTTCAGCATGACTGGACCGCCTCACAAGGCCTTCAAACCATCTGGACCACTCTCTGAGCCTTTAGCCTGAAAGGACACCACATTGGGCCTACAACCTATTTGTACTGCTCTCCGGGCCTTCAGTCTGATTGGACCGCCTCGCAGGGCATATAGTCTATGCGAAACGCTACGAGTATCTTGGTCTAAACACAAAGTAGGACCACCTCAACCCAACTATAACAATAAGATGTCGACATATACAGTAGCATTCAATAGCCAACAAATATAGGTAATCATACAGATCTACTAGTCTAACATATATCCAACGAATAAATGTAATCATGGAGTTCTACTAGTCTAACATATATCCAGCGAATACAGCTAATCATAGAGATCTGACAATCTAACATATAACCAACATAACATCATCCTATATACCAGGATCCATAATCCGATGGGCTGACATTGTGGCATTCGACCCACAAGTACAGTGAGGAAAACTCACCTCACAATTTGAAAAGATAGTAGAAAAGAACGCTGCTCCAAATACCAACTCTACAGGTCATCTGTACAATAAACAATGACCCAGTCTCAAATTATTTCTCAAAATACCCCCAGGTCAAACTTGGTCAAAATCCTGGTCAAAGTCAAAGTCAAAAAGTCAAGATTTCTATTTGGGTTGAGTATACCCTGTGTACTTCCCTCTATGCCCAACGTAGAGGGTGCCCTTCCAAAACACAAGATAGATAACTGGTACATACAAAGTGTTGGGTTATGAGCATAACATTAATCCTATGGTGTACATGCAACCGTAATTGCTTTGATCTAGGTTTTTCTATAATGAGCATACAACTATGAATACCAAAGAAATAAACACAAATGACTAGCATAAAAATCCGAAAATCACATATGATTAGGGTTAGAAACATTACCTTGATTGTTATGTAGCAATAACAATCACAATCCTTCTTGATATTGACTTCTGAAAGCCTAGTGCCTCAAATGTTGCACCTCTAATGGTGTCACAAACACCACTAGCAACAAGGAAGAACAAGAGAGAGAGAGAGAGAGAGGAGAGAGGTTCAAAATCATCCAAGGTGCTCTAAGATTACATAGGGATGATTTTAGGAGCCTTAGGGTTCCTTTTATAGTTAAGGCTTCTAGGGTTATCAACTTGGAAACCCTAATTCCCTTGCTTAGGCCCTAAGCAATATATAGACTCCTTAATGGACAAGCCTTGGACGAAATCTTTATGGACTCTCATAAAGATTTTGTCCACCTCATACCAATAAGGTCCATGAGCCCAAACTATAAATATTACTAATTTACATAATCAGCCCTCGTTAATTTAATCAGTCTCTTTTGATCAACAAATTAATTCCAAATTAATTTTTGATCAATACTAATTAAATAATATGATTTCTCAATTAATCATCTTTCTCCATAATTCATCCTATCAGTTGCTATGGTGAAGGCACCCCAAAAGGACCATGCTCATAATCAAATCAAGTACATAACATAAATAATTATGGGCTTAGACACCTAATCCAACACTCTCCCACTTGGATAAGTCTAATAACTATTATTACATATGACTTCAAATTCTGATTAGCAATCGTAGCTTTCAAAAGTTGCTTTCGAACTCTGATCTTATCAGCAAAGCGTCCTTTAGATAAGAGATCATATATTCCTTTATTCTAGATATTGTATGAACTAAAACATGGATTATAATCATTCTCTTTGTTCATGTTTTGTTTCCTGATTTCCGATTTATGACAACTTACAACAGACTACAATTGAACACATCAACTTAGTCCAGGCTTGGCCAAGCGCTTAGAGTGTCATCACTAAATCATCGAGGGGCCCACGTATATCGCTTTTATCCCACTTTGGGTAAAAGGAACGTATAAACTTCGACTCATATGCTTGCTCTATTTACACATCGAATCACACACAACAATATGTTTTATAGCACCACGTTATTGGTGCGTTTACATATTATCAATGTGCAACCAACTTGTAAACTGCAACTATATGTCTCTGTTTCAAGAATATAATATATTATTTTCTCACAATCACTCGTGATAAAGTCCATGAAGTGATTCATGTGAGTGTGGGTTTAATCCAATACTCAAATCTTATTTCAGGAGCACTCATGAACACTACAACAAACTTTTGCTATGTCTAAACGCTTTAGACAATCTACAGCCGGATTTATGACAATCTTACCTCATTACTTACTTCCAAAGTATGATTGATCATCGATTTTTGAATAACCTAGTTATTCTGGAAGTCAAAACATGCGAAGTGAAACACAAGAATAATCAAATCCAATATGGCTTCAACACTTTGAGTATATATAAAACACCTTTTATTTAATCACCATATTGATTACACATTATTCATTGTATAATGTTTCTAGTAATCAACTTAATACTTAAATTGAAACAATATTCATCCCATGCTCCAAGCATGTACACTATGTTTACCTATGGTCCTTACTTTTTGAAATAGATCAATTGAACACATTTCCAATGATACTCGTTTCACAATTCCTAATCCTTATCACAAGTGTAAGAATACCAAATTTTTTCCACTATCAGAATATATTAGATTCTAACATTTTATGCAATGATCCTTTTGTAATGACATAGCCCCAAAATCACAAAGACTTTGCCAATGATATTACAAAGCGCTCTATTGGAGATTGTTACTAGACAACTGCATAGGTATGATGTCTCACATTCAAATTACATTCATTTGAACATCCTTCTTGCATAAAAGGTTTCTAATCTACATATATTCTTAATATCCAACTCCCATTATAGAAACATTTCCATATTTTCCATATGGCAACACATTCTAAATATAATCCTATCTATACATAATGATGTAAATATGGTCCATCCATTTCTATACTTCCAACTGCCCACAAGTGACTAATTCTTAGTGAAACTTAGATTGTACTCGACATTTGTTTAACTTACTTTAGTCGTATCCGATTCTTGTACTTTTCCCTCTTAACGCCCCAGGCATTTGGAAAATCAAAACGGTCGAATATTACAACATATGCAATCGATCTTATACCCGAAGAGTATGGGATACGATGCATAATGTCTTACAAAAAGATATGATACTTTACCAGTCTACTGCTATGATATTGCCATATATAGAATTTCCTTATGTCGAACCTTTTCAACATAACATTCATATATGTCATTTGACTAAATTTGATTAAAATTTCTCGGTCTAAGCTTTTAGATTAGAAATGAAGTATAAATTTCTCTCCCTTAGTTATAGCAAAACAACTTTTCAAATTCTACAACTTTGTAAAATGAAACTTTTTGTTTTCTATAACTAATATTTCTAACTCGCAACACTTAACATAATAATCATGCTCCCACTAACATGATAATTATTTCGTTACCAGCATAACACTTATGCTTCCACTAGCTTTGACATGTACTCAGACAACAACTGGACTTCTGGAAAACAATATTTATTGAATTTCTTACCAAAGTTCATAATTCTGATACGTGATGCTTCGATAAGAGTTTATCTAAGCTCATACACCTTTTATTAGAAAGCTCATATGTGTGTCTAAACTATTTCAGAACTTATATCAATAAGCCCCAAGTGTTCAGACTACTTGCCAACTCTCACAATTCTAACTATGAAGAGGGATTCTGTAATCATAATCGAATATGAGAATGCAAATATCACAATTGCTATCTCCTTAAAATCTTCCTAGTCAAAACGTTTCCTCACAATCATTTTTATGAAGCGGAGAGAAACCTTACCACTCATATTTTATGGTGTATGTTTCCTATCCATGTGAATTTGTTATAACCATTATCACAAGACAAGGTTTGTGACAAATCCAAACTCATATGGACTGAACTTGTTCAATCTTTATTTCTTGCCACCTGGCAACACAAGAGCTTACCATGTCTTACAAGTTGTTTAGTGCTCACCCATACAGATCAATGAAATTTCATTGATTAAGGTGCTTTACCTTTATGCATTCAAAGAAGAACTCAAAGAACTCACATGCATAGTCAACTCAAATGGAATGGCACAGAAACAAGAAAATGTCAACATGATAGGTTATAAACCTCAAGTCGTGTGCTAGTGTAAAACAATAGGTTTACTCTTGATTAGTCCTTGAACCTTTTCAAGGTCATTTAAACTCCCACTGGCATCTTGACATATAAGGTACTCTTATCAAGAAACATTCCTCGAAAAACAATTATTCAAGAGTTAGTGCGGATTCTTATGAAGACAAACACTTCACACAATTGGTCCTAGTTGGTCTTTATCTTATCCAAGACATCACAACTTACCAATTTCAAATGTGCAGGAATAAGAAGACATTTTATACTCCACACTTGATGATTGTGTTATAAACCTTCTTAATATGTGTCACTCAAGTCACGATCTTGGAGTTTAACTCTAAGACTCGATTTTGGAACGAAGTATGATTCACCTTTTGATTTAACCATTTCAACAATTTCTGATTCCTCTTCGTAGCCATACTAGTAAACTAAGGTGTCCTTAGAGGATCAATTTTAACACAGTTTCAAAATCACTAAGTTAATGATAAAACACAATACTTAAGTACTCTCCCTTTTTTTTCAGTTTGGAGAAACTTTTATCTTTATACCTAATTGATTCTTCCTATTCATTCTGCTTAACAGTGAAACCTTTTCAACGATTCAGAATTACACTTAATCTTTTAAGCATAACCATACTTACTAAAATTTTAGCAAATCATGATGAATATTCTTATCTTTCTTTGTGGTGGACTTGAACTAGTGCACAACAATGCATACTAGATCCTTTAGTCCTTTACTTGACTCACATACTCATGTGAACAAGGAATTAGTCTTAATCTCCCAAATACGAAGGATCTCATTCATCATACAATACAATTTGCATGATTCCAAGTTTCTGTCCAATTGAAACTCGGGTGATGAGAATCTTCCTTATTCGTAAATTTCCGACACTACCACAAATAACATAACTAAGAATCACATCCCTTTTCAATATTATTATCAATAGAAACATACAAACATCAATTTTCACAAATGCCATTGCAAGGATATATAAATAAGACAAAACAAAATTTATTTTATTTATAAAAGTGTGGAAAAACTTGTCATTACAATGAAATTACAAATGAAAACTATGTTACTAAACATTTCTAAGCAATTTATCCTAACTCTTTAACAACAACTCCAAAAATCTGATCTTCGAACCATGTGATCGAAATCCATTTCGTCATGATCAGACTCAACTCACTCTTCCTTTAAGCTTCCTTTCTTTTCTTCGGTCCTACAAAACATCAAAATGCAATCTTATCACATCGTATATTAAGAATCTACAAATAGGAAATTAATAGAGTTAGTGAATTTTACCTGAAGCAGAGTCATACATCTTGACTCTCCCATCCTTGTGATCCTTTAGGTAGATATGGCAGCTTCGTAACAAATGCATCTTCTCTTGGCAGTAGAAACAAATGGACTCTTTGGCATTTTCACATGGAACTATTTCACAACTTGCTTTTCTCTTATGATCAAAACTTTTAACCATGCCTAATTTCCTCCCTTTAGGATAAGAAATCCTTTCTAGGATATCCATGTCATTACCTATGTCCATGGCAGCTTGGGAAGTAGATCTACCAATCAAATTTGCTTCACCAGTGTGACAAATCATTGTTGATTCAGCAACAATAAGCAAATAGGTAAGATCAATGAGGGTTACGTCATCGTCCATCATATAGTAACCTTTAATGAACTCACTATATGATTCAAGAAGTGATTGAAGAACCAAGTCAACAACCAACTTCCTTGAGACATCGACACCAACAATTCCCAACTTGTCAATATGCAACTTCATCACCAAGACGTGAGCACATATAGACTTTCCATCTTCGTGTTTACTTGCCAAAAGGCCTTGAGTGACCTCGAACTTTTCAAGTCTTCGAACACATGGGGTATGGATAATTATTGGAGGTGGTGGAGTGAAGCACGATTTCCATTTCCACGATCCAATCGTGGAATATCATCTTCATGTGGAAAGCTTTTTCCAAAGGATTCTATCACACCCCGAAAACCAAAGGCGGAAACATTTCCGGATCGGACTCCACGTTAAGTATCAAATCGAATGCACATAGTAAGTAAAGTAATTAACCATTACATTACATATATAATTTACATTTGTTTCAAAAGTAAAGTTATACAAGTGATATACATATGCATCATATTAACAAAAGTAGAGACGAGGTCTTCAGTACGCTCCGTCTTCTCCAAAAAGAATTGCTGGGTACCTGTCTATCGCTGACCTAAGAATACAAGCGGTTTGAAAATCAGCATAAAGCTGGTGAGTTCATAAGATGTTTGTTTTCTGAAATGTACTAGTTTCCTTTAGTTTTTCCAAAGAGGTTGTTATCCAAGAAAATCCCATATTTTCTTATGTAAAGTTAGTTTAGTTATCACTTGTTACCAATTCGTTTATGTGTTGTATTTTACCCCAGGAAAATCCCATATTTTCCTAATTGTAAGACCGGTTGTATATTATAGAGTATAGTTTAATACATAAAACTATATATTGAGGATCATGGGATTACTATCCCGAACTAAATATGAATTAGTTTGAAATGTGCGATCTATAGACGAAAAGTAGTTTGAAAACCATGGGACTCACATCCCGTACTAAATACAAGACAGTTTGATATACATGAAAATATAATTTGAAAACCATGGGACTATCGTCCCGTACTAGATATAACATAGTTTGATATTCATGGAAACATGGATTGAAAACCATGGGACTACCGTCCCGTACTAGATACAATATAGTTTAGTATTCATGGAAATATAGATTGAAAACCATGGGACTACCGTCCCGTACTAGATATAGATTCAAATCCATGAGATTATCATCTCGTATTAGATATAGTTTCAAAACCTTGGGACTACCATCCCGTATAAGACATAGGTTGAAATCATGGGATTATTATCCCGTACTAGATATAAGTTAATGACCCTGGGACTAGCATCCCGCAGAATATATATATAATCAATAGACTAGAGACCATGGGACTTCCATTCGGTACTAGATATTTGAAACAAAGTCGAACCGAACCCAAAGAGATATTGTGAATAAACTTATATTAATACGTGTTGTGAGTCGGGTAACCATGCTGATACAAAAAAGAGACCTCCTTGACGCTTGTCAGACGTCGAATGATATCCATAAATTTGTCACCCCAGGCGTGCCCGCCTAACTGTAGCTAGCAGTTAAGGTGTGGGATTGTTAGTCCCGAATACATCTATTCACAAATTCCTCGCTCTCCCTCCAGGAGACTCTGGTTACACTTCCGGGGAGGATTTACTGATCATCCTTAAAGGGTAGTGACGAACTCACAAGGTAGTACTAAACTATTCACAGGGTTCTCATATGATATCAAACATACAAAAGATTATGAAACATAATACAGTGAATATAGATATATACAATGAAACTATCTAGCAATACATTGAAATGATACGGAGATAAACTGAATCAGACATAGTTTATCTAATAACTTCATATACATATTAGTACATAATAAAACGAACACTATAGAACCCCAAATTATTCCCATAATAATTTGATTAGTTTGGTTATTTTCTTAACTAAAATCCATTTAGTTGTAGTTGATAAACCATCCCTTATGCTCAGCATAATACATAAGGAGTAAATGTATTTATAAATTTTGCCAGATACTATTTGAAACATATCAATGTTAGGTTTTGAAAACAGTTATAGTTTGCTTGTATTCCCCCCTGAAAACATTGAAAAACAGTGAAAATGGGTAGGGGTATGAACTCACCGGACGAGAAATGTGGCGATTTTGGATGTTAAACGTTGGTTCGGGGCTTGCAAACGTACGAGATTCCTATGTAAAATGAAAAGATACACATTTGTATCTAATTAGGACTTAGATTACTTAATTGTTAGGGACAAACACTTTTAGTTGCGGAAACACCCCATTTCAAGTGTTTGGAAGGACCCGGGTGGCGTTTATGGACGTGTAATGATGCGAGGGACTTGAGAAATGAGTTTACTCCCCAAGAGTAAACTACCTAATGGAGTTTTCGGCTATAACACCCATTCCCCATGAGTTTACAGCCGTAAACTCATGGTGGGGTGGTTTATGGTGCAAATTGGCTTGAAACACTTAGGGGAAGATTTCTAGGGTTTGATTTAAGGCTTGGAATTGATTTAAAACACCAAATGACAACACTTAACGGAGTTTATGGCCTTAGCATGGAGCTTACGACCGTAAACGCCTATGCACCCTTGAATAAGTGTTTTAATGCTTACAAATCAATCACATGTGATTCCTAAAATTGTTCCAAGGCCTTTCATGAATTTTTAAGGGACTTTTGATGTGTTTTTGGAGTTTACGACCCATGAGACCCCCCTCATGGCCGTGAACTCTCCTAGGGTGAGTTTGGTTGTGTTTAAAGCCCCTAAACTATTTTTGATTGGCTCTATGATTTATTCCAAGGCTTTTGGTGGTGTTGGATGGCTTTCTAACACCTTGAAAATGAGTTTACACCCATGATTGAGGAGTTTACGGCCCAAGCTCATGCCTTTGCCGTAATCTCATATAAATCCCCCAAAATTTATGTTTAAAGTGCTCTAATTCCATCACCACATTTCTAAAAGTCATATCTAGGTCTAGTTTGAGTCATGGAAGGGTTTAAGGGCTTGAAAACCCTTTAAATAGGTGTTTACGGCCTAGGCTCCTTCCAGGGCCGTAAACTCATATACAAGGCTCTAAATTATAGTTTAAGGCATTCTAGGTCCATTCCATAGAGTCATCTAGCCATATCTAAGGTCCAATTGTGGTTTAGAAGGGTTTTGTTGCTCCAAAAACCCCATTTAGTTGATTTTACGGCCTAGGAATATTCTAGGGTTGTAAACTCATAATAATGGTCCTAATCCATTGTTTAAACTCAAATTTGAAGGCTAGAGAGGTTGCATAACAAGTTATGGAAGGTACCTCAAAGATTTGGAGCCTTAAATTGATGATTTGGACCCTTAAACTTGGATTTAGAAGAGAGGTTAGAGAGAGAGTAGAGAGAGGAAGAAAAAGATTCAAATGGATGTTTTAACACGTTTATATAGGTCCTAAAACTTGGACATGGTGGAATTCTACCCGATACCGACATTAAACGGGGCTTTAGGTCGCACCTGATTAAGTTTCCGTCACGCGGCGGGGACGTTTCTAAACTTTTTGAAATAAAAATTTTTGGGCTAGTTTCATGAGTTCCTAAAGGGTTTGGACACTCATCGGATTATTATTAAACATATAAATTTAAATAATTTAACCCAAAACAAAACAGAAAGAATTGACAAACGGCAAATTTTTACGGGTAGAATGGGTTTTTCGACGATGGAAAACTTCAGGTTGTTACATTATCCCCCCGTTAGAGGGAATTTCGTCCCGAAATTCAAAGATTAAGATATAGATCATGAATTCGAATGAGATATGGATAAAACTGTTGCCTTGGATTTTCACGTTCTTAAGTGGAATCGGGTCTCCGCTGGGCGCTCCAGCGAACCCTCACTATCGGGACGTGTCCTTGTTTCATACATTAACTCTCTCATTCCATGATCTCAATTGGTTTTCCCATGGAGGTTCCAACCCTTCATGACTTTGATCTCCTCAAAGAAATCACTAGGGTTTCGTCGGGTAGGTACTTCTAAAGATTCGAGACGTGAAGTACTGGGTGTATGTTACTAAGTTCTGAGGGTAGCCGAAGTTTGAAGATTGCGGAATCGATCCTACGAGGATCACGAAGGGTCTGATAGTTCTAGAAGAAATTTATGGATATGTAGGCGATAATAATCGATGGGACCCAAGAATCGACGGGTTTCTATGGGTATCTCTGATGTCGACTAGTTCCCTATCGCCTTAGTTGGTTGGAAAGGTTCACGAGTATGAATGCTTTACTTAGCTATATGATCAAGGAGAATGATTTGACCGAAAAAGGTACCACTACTAACCCGTAGTGATCGTATAAATTCTTGGTCACCGTCTTGGACACGTCATTCTCACTGAGGTTTGGTCACAATGTAGTTTCAGAGATTTAACCGGCGTGAGACTTGGCTATACGTTCGGAAGGAATTCTCGGAATCCTTCGCGAAAGACGTTTAGGAAAAAGAGCTGCAGACTTCTCATTTTCGATGATCATAGGAACGAGGGATGCGTGTCAAATCTTATCAGGAATACTTTTCGAGCTTTAAAGTATGGAGTAATACGAAGGTTTGATGCCGAAGATCACGACAGTCGGGTCGGGGAAAAGATCTAGACAGGCGACCCTTTTGAAACCAAAGATAACAACATGAATGAGACTCATTCATTCCATGTTGAACATAGCATCAAAGCATTTCGTGAAAAGTTTCCCATTTAATCTAATGGAACAGAATGATCTTCTGGATTGGGAATACCATCTATAGGTACGAAGTTAGTGTTCTCTATCTCATTGGTTAGCCGTCTCGACGATACACGTTTTCGATTACCAGCAAAATATTAAGTTTAGACAGGTGTTCGAATAGATAGATGACAGGTTACCCTTTTGGTACTGGAATCGAAAAGACTTGAAGGTATAAGAGTTGTCAAAGAGGAGTATACCTACGGCGACAGTGGGATCAGCAGTTGTAGCTGCTTTGGGGCAATTTCTTTTGAAGTGCCCTACTTTGCCACAATTGTAGCAGGCTGGACTGATTCCCGCTCCGGATGATTGGTTTGTTGGTTTGGCTGGTTTTCTGCAGGTTCGAGCAAGGTGGCCCTTATTGCCACAGTGGTCATAGATTCTTTCGCGAAATGGACCAGGAATACGGTGATGGTAACTGCACTTACCACACCAAGGAAGGGTACCAGTGTATCCACTGGCGGGAGTTTGGGCTGTGGAACCAACAACCGAAACAACAATAGGGGCAGTAGCAGCATGGACTGCTACCGTTTGCTGTTTCTTAGAGGAACCTTGCGTACTCTAGGCCTTCCGTTTGTTCCAGAATTTCTTTTTACTTCCACCTCTACTTGTGACTTGCTCAGGAGTGGTGTCCTCCTCATCAGAGTTGTCTTCGTGATCGATCAAGATTTTCGCAAGACATTTAGCGCTGTCATAGGTGTCTGGCTTTGTAGCTAAGGCATTCCCTTTAGTTGGCTAGGTCAACCCCCAAATGAATCTCTCGATCTTTTTACTTTCCAGGGTAACCATTCCCGGACAGAGTAATGCCAGGTCATCGAATCTTGAGGTATAAGTGGATATGTCGGAACCCTTCATCTTAAGGTTCCAGAGTTCATGTTCTAGCTTCTGTATTTCGCCCCGAGGGCAATACTCTGCAAGCAGAAGCTCCTTCATAGCTTCCCAACCCATAGCATTTGCTACAGGTAGAGTTAAGGATTTGACTCGGCCGTTCCACCAAGTCAAGGCTTTGTCAAGGAAAGTGCAGGCAGCGAACTTTACTTTGTCAAACTCCGAACAGGCACATATTTCGAAGATTGATTTGATTTTCTCGAACCAGCGAGTTAGGGAAATGACACCTCCAGTGCCATCGAAGGATGTGGGTTTCGCGTTCATGAAGTCTTTATAGGAACCCCCTCTTCGGTGTTCCTGACTGTCTTCTGGGTTTTGGGGCTGGGGACCACCTCCGGAGCCACCGGGATTCATTTGTGACATGGCTACCGCCATTGCGGCAGTCAGAACTGTCTGAAGTGATGCGAGATCAAATTGAGGAGGAGGTGGTGGCGGAGGAGGATTGTCGTTGTTCTTCGAGCTGGGTCTCTTACTTGGAGGCATCGTGATCTAATAAGATCAGGAAAGAGAGGATCATAAGTCCTCTGAATTGAATCAAGAGATATGGAACAGGGGATATCTCATCAAGACAGATATAGCATCATACTAAGCGATAAAGCAGGAAAGAGTTATCAAGACAGAACATTTTATCGCTAGAGGAATGGTTAAGTAACAACGCGTATATGAGGATTTTCTATGAAGGATTGGCTCAAGAAATACCCCCATAGTATTTCTTGTCTCGTTGCAATGACGACTCATTGTTTGGGTATTGGGTAAGTTTTAGGCATGCCGCACACCACAGTCACTCCCAGGCACATGTTGGCCGTGTCTCGAATGAATATAGTTGGCCAGGCTATATTGATCCTAGACACGACTACATAACTGCCCATGTTTAACCATAGTACACAACACCCATTTAGTTATGTTTTGTTCTACTTGTAGTTACGGATCTCGGCGGTTCAGTATACTTGTATACTTTTGAAAATACTTGTAGTTTGAAGATACTTTTAATTTAGAGCACTTAGGCCCTTTAGTGTTTATAGTTTTATACCATGTAAGGTTTGGTATACTTCATTCACTATAAACAAGGGCTCTAATACCAATCTGTCACACCCCGAAAACCGAAGGCAGAAACATTTCCGGGGCGACTCCACGTTAAGTATCAAATCCAATGCACATAGTAAGTAAAGTAATCAACCATTACATTACATATATAATTTACATTTGTTTCAAAAGTAAAGTTATACAAGTGATATACATATGCATCATATTAACAAAAGTAAAGACAAGGTCTTCAGTACGCTCCGTCTTCTCCAAAAAGGATTGCTGGGTACCTGTCTATTGCTGACCTGAGAATACTAGCGTTTTGAAAATCAACATAAAGCTGGTGAGTTCATAAGATGTTTGTTTTCTGAAATGTACTAGTTTCCTTTAGTTTTGCCAAAGAGGTTGTTATCCAAGAAAATCCCATATTTTCTTATGTAAAGTTAGTTTAGTTATCACTTGTTACCAATTCGTTTATGTGTTGTATTTTACCCCAGGAAAATCCCATATTTTCCTAATTGTAAGACCGGTTGTATATTATAGAGTATAGTTTAATACATAAAACTATATATTGAGGATCATGGGATTACTATCCCGAACTAAATATGAATTAGTTTGAAATGTGCGATCTATAGACGAAAAGTAGTTTGAAAACCATGGGACTCACATCCCGTACTAAATACAAGACAGTTTGATATACATGAAAATATAATTTGAAAACCATGGGACTACCGTCCCGTACTAGATATAACATAGTTTGATATTCATGGAAACATGGATTGAAAACCATGGGACTACCATCCCGTACTAGATACAATATAGTTTAGTATTCATGGAAATATAGATTGAAAACCATGGGACTACCGTCCCGTACTAGATATAGATTCACATCCATGAGATTATCATCTCGTATTAGATATAGTTTCAAAACCTTGGGACTACCATCCCGTATAAGACATAGGTTGAAATCATGGGATTATTATCCCGTACTAGATATAAGTTAATGACCCTGGGACTACCATCCCGCAGAATATATATAATCGATAGACTAGAGACCATGGGACTTCCATCCCGTACTAGATATTTGAAACAAAGTCGAACCGAACCCAAAGCGATACTGTGAATAAACTTATATTAATACGTGTTGTGAGTCGGGTAACCATGCTGATACAACAAAGAGACCTCCTTGACACTTGTCAGACGTCGAATGATATCCAGAAATTTGTCACCCCAGGCGTGCCCACCTAACTGTAGCTAGCAGTTAAGGTGTGGGATTGTTAGTCCCGAATACATCTATTCACAAATTCCTCGCTCTCCCTCCAGGAGACTCTGGTTACACTTCCGGGGAGGATTTACTGATCATCCTTAAAGGGTAGTGACGAACTCACAAGGTAGTACTAAACTATTCACAGGGTTCTCATATGATATCAAACATACAAAAGATTATGAAACATAATACAGTGAATATAGATATATACAATGAAACTATCTAGCAATACATTGAAATGATACGGAGATAAACTGAATCAGACATAGTTTATCTAATAACTTCATATACATATTAGTACATAATAAAACGAACACTATAGAACCCCAAATTATTCCCATAATAATTTGATTAGTTTGGTTATTTTCTTAACTAAAATCCATTTAGTTGTAGTTGATAAATCATCCCTTATGCTCAGCATAATACATAAGGGGTAAATGTATTTATAAATTTTGCCAGATACTATTTGAAACATATCAATGTTAGGTTTTGAAAACAGTTATAGTTTGCTTGTATTCCCCCCTGAAAACATTGAAAAACAGTGAAAATGGGTAGGGGTATGAACTCACCGGACGAGAAATGTGGCGATTTTGGATGTTAAACGTTGGTTCGGGGCTTGCAAATGTACGAGATTCCTATGTAAAATGAAAAGATACATATTTGTATCTAATTAGGACTTAGATTACTTAATTGTTAGGGACAAACACTTTTAGTCGCGGAAACACCCCATTTCAAGTGTTTGGAAGGACCCGGGTGGCGTTTAAGGACGTGTAATGATGCGAGGGACTTGAGAAATGAGTTTACTCCACAAGATTAAACTCCCTAATGGAGTTTTCGGCCATAACACCCATTCCCCATGAGTTTACAGCCGTAAACTCATGGTGGGGTGGTTTATGGTGCAAATTGGCTTGAAACACTTAGGGGAAGATTTCTAGGGTTTGATTTAAGGCTTGGAATTGATTTAAAACACCAAATGACAACACTTAACAGAGTTCATGGCCTTAGCATGGAGCTTACGGTCGTAAACGCCTATGCACCCTTGAATAAGTGTTTTAATGCTTACAAATCAATCACATGTGATTCCTAAAATTGTTCCAAGGCCTTTCATGAATTTTTAAGGGACTTTTGATGTGTTTTTGGAGTTTACGGCCCATGAGACCCCCCTCATGGCCGTGAACTCTCCTAGGGTGAGTTTGGTTGTGTTTAAAGCCCCTAAACTATTTTTGGTTGGTTCTATGATTTATTCCAAGGCTTTTGGTGGTGTTGGATGGCTTTCTAACACCTTGAAAATGAGTTTACACCCATGATTGAGGAGTTTACGGCCCAAGCTCATGCCTTTGCCATAATCTCATATAAATCCCCCAAAATTTATGTTTATAGTTTTCTAATTCCATCACCACATTTCTAAAAGTCATATCTAGGTCTAGTTTGAGTCATGGAAGGGTTTAAGGGCTTGAAAACCCTTTAAATAGGTGTTTACGGCCTAGGCTCCTTCCAGGGCCGTAAACTCATATACAAGGCTCTAAATTATAGTTTAAGGCATTCTAGGTCCATTCCATAGAGTCATCTAGCCATATCTAAGGTCCAATTGTAGTTTAGAAGGGTTTTGTTGCTCCAAAACCCCCATTTAGTTGAGTTTACGGCTAGGACTATTCTAGGGCCGTAAACTCATAATAATGGTCCTAATCCATTGTTTAAACTCAAATGTGAAGGCTAGAGTGGTTGCATAACAAGTTATGGAAGGTACCTCAAAGATTTGGAGCCTTAAATTGATGATTTGGACCCTTAAACTTGGATTTAGGAGAGAGGTTAGAGAGAGAGTAGATAGAGGAAGCAAAAGCTTCAAATGGATGTTTTAACACGTTTATATAGGGCCTAAAACTTGGACACGGTGGAATTCTACCCAATACCGGCATTAAACGGGGCTTTAGGTCGCACCCGATTAAGTTTCCGTCACTCGGCGGGGACATTTCTAAAATTTTTGAAATAAACCTTTTTGGGCTAGTTTCATGAGTTCCTAAAGGGTTTGGACACTCATCGTATTATTATTAAACATATAAATTTAAATAATTTAACCCAAAACGAAACGGAACGAATTGACAAACGGCAAGTTTTTACGGGTAGAATGGGTTTTTCGACGATGGAAAACTTCGCGTTGTTACAGATTTTGGAAGACCATAGTTGTTAGATTAAGACATCTACAAAATGGGAGAAATTCAAGTTAGTTGATTCAATCCTTGATATAACACCCAAATGAAATATCAAGGCTAGGATCCAATTCGGAAGAGGGATGCCGTAATCCAGTTGCAAAATATTCGAAGCTAGTTAAATGGGGATTTACCAGTTTCCACCATGAAAAAATAAAATTGAAAATTAGGTTTAAAAGGAATTGAAACTCCTAGATCTTTTGAGATTCATTGAACTTTTGAATGACATGTTTAATCTCGATTATGCCCTTCAATTTTGTGACTGGGATGCCCAGGATTACAAACAAGGTGTGAATAACCATGAAAATTAGCTTGGTACTCTCGAAGACGTTTATCGCCCAATCAATGTTCCGGTCAACCAAACACGCTCCATTGATCTATGATAATATACGCGCTACTCATTGCCATCATTCATTGGTCCCATATTAGTGTGTCGGTTAACCACACACGCTCCACTAACGACCAACAAGGTGCAATGTGGAATTTCATGGATTAGCATCAAATTCACATTTTTCCTAAAGTAACTAAGATTTAGGAATTTATAAAGTGTTTAGTTACTTCGTATTTCATTATACTTATGATGGAAGGTTGTGTCCTATCCTACTCGTTCGGCTAATGACTCTCAAATAGTTAAGAGTGCGGTGGGTAAGAGTGGATACCTAATGACGGTCATTTTACAGGCCACTTCCTTAAACACCCTTTATAGACCAGCTTCGTGAATGAGGTCTACTAACGGTAAGACTGGCCTTTTACTTATATATATATATATATATATATATATATATATTAGATTTTTTATTTTATATAGTATAAGGGTGTATTTTACACTTTTAAAATACTAAATGGTTTAAACTATTAATAAAGTAGAATTTTAATTTTATTAAACTTAAACATAATATCATGGATTTATTAATTCTTTTTTATTTAAACACTTAATTAACTTAATAAAACCATAAGGGTGTAATTTGAACTATTCAAATACTAGTGTTTTAGAACTTAATAGTTCGAAATTAAACTTTCAATCAAATTTTAAATTCCAAAACTTGAGGACAAATTTTGAAACTTTTCAAAATATTAGGGTTTAACTATTTATATTTCAAAGGAACTAAAACTTTTAATCTCAAATTTAAACTATAAAACCTAAAGGGTGTAATTTAAAACCTTTTCAACCTTACTAGGTTAAATATTTGAATCAAAATAATCCTATATCATCCATATTTAACCAAATCCACCAAATCTGATAAGGATATCCATACCAATCATAAAAATTCAAAATTTGGCAAGAAAAACGAGTTTTGGCAGTTATCCTCATCAAAATCTGGCTAGAAAATCAAAAATCCCGGCACCAGGGCCTTGGACTTGTTGAGTCCACTATGGAACTCGGCGAGTTCATGCAACTCGTCAAGTCCATACATGGACTCGGCTAGTCAGCCAGTTAGACAACAAAAAATTTCGATTTTTCGATCTTTGGCAGTTCACTTTTGCATCTATTCAATAGAAAAACAACCTAGGCTCTAATACCACTATTGGGTTATGAGCATAACATCATTCCTATGGTGCACATGCAACCCTAATTTATTTGATCTAGGTTTTTCTATAATGACCATACAACTATGAATACCAAAGCAATAAACCCTAATGACTAGCATACAAATCCGAAAATCACATATGATTAGGGTTATAAACATTACCTTGATTGTTATTGTAACACCCGCAAAATTCAAGCCAATTTAAAACTTTTTAAAACATTTAAAACCATTAAGTTATTACAATTTTTTTTCAAAATAGTTTAAGCATCAGAGTATCCCCAGAATAAAACATGAAAATATGAGGGGGTGTGCGATCGCGCCTTCGCCTTCCCATGATCATCAGAAATACCTGAAATAAAATCAACAATTGTAAGCTCGAAGCTTAGTGACTTTTCCCAAAATATCAATGCCATACAAATATAACCATATCATATAACAAACACAAAACAACATGTATAATGAGCCTTCAGCATGACTGGACCGCTTCCTCAGGGCCTATAGCCTATCTGGATCGCTCCCGAGCCTTCAGCATGACTGGACTACCTCCTCAGGGCCTACAGCTTATCCGTACCGATCACTGGGCGTTCGGCCTGACTGGACCGCCTCCTCAGGGCCTACAGCCTATCCAAACTGTCATGGGTATGTTGGCCTACAGCACGAAGCAGGACCGCCTCAACCCAACCCCCAAACAAACAATCTTGTGTTCATGATTAACATACAAACAATATGATGCGTATAAAAGTCACACCAATCTAACATATCTCTAACCATAGCAACATCATGTAAACTGGATACCGACCTAACAGGTCACTAACATAACATCATCCTATATACTAGGAATACCGACCTAACCAGATCATTGAGCATAACATATCACCATCCTAACTACCAGGATGTAAATCAGTAAACACATTATACGATAATCCGAATACAATCTATAAGGACCAACCTTGGTGCCTTTGACCCTGTTGATATAGTGATGATAACTCACCTGGTACTGCTGAAGTCCCGCCAATAAAACTCCCGATGCTGGTTGACAGATTCCCGAACTATCAACATCAAACAACACCAATTTATAATTGGGATCCAAGCCCAAAGTCCAACTCACACACTAAAGGCTCAATAGTCAAGTAATGGGCCAAAGCCCAACATATGGCCTAATTTTCCAAATTGGGCCCACACCCTCATATGGGCCTTACCCGAAGCCCATCTACATATTCTAGTCCATATGATTATTCTTGGATGGCCCATTAATAATCCAATTACCAAAGCCCAAAGGAAAGGCCCAACACAAAACCCAAGAGAAATTAGGGTTTCACATCAAATGACAATTAGGGTTAAGTGTTTCTCACTTAACCCATTAAGGACTTAATCCATTAAGTCCCTCACTTTACTAAGTAAGTCTTATGATGTAATTGGGCTTAATATTTAATTCCATTCCATTGGCCCAAATGTGGGTCCCGATAAGTCCAAGCCCAAAATCCCAAAATTAGGGTTTTTCACATGAAATAATGATTAGGGTTAAGTGTTCCTCCTTAACCCATTAAGGACTTAATCCATTAAGTCCAATACTGCTTTTAGGTTAATTTTTCCAATGATTATTATTTAATATTTCAAGTTATTAAATAATCTCATGTGTGTCCCGATAAATTCTCAAAAATTAGGGTTTTATGCCATTAGGGTTTTCCGAACCCTAATTAAGGTTTCCTACCCAATCTTGACCTATTAATCAATTGGTTGGGCTTTTAGGTCACTTTGGGCCTTATTCGGCCCATTAAGATTTTATTAGGTCAATTAGGGCTTTATTGGGCCCCATTAAGCCCACTAGAGTTTCATTAAGCCCATTAGGGTTTCAAGCATCCCAACGAATCAATACCACAATGCAAAGCACACCGCCACCCGACACGACGGCTGGTAGCGGCAGCCACCACCTCACGGTGGTGGTTTAAGTTTTTCCATTATTATTCCAATTACATGTTACAATGATATACACCCACTAGCCCAAAATAAACAAGTAATAATTACACAAACAACCACCATGAGGCGGCAAACAGTGGTCGGAGGTGGCAGCCACCACCTCACAGTGGTGGTGGTGACTTTTGACCGACCCAACACCTCCAATGAACTCCTACACTCTAGAACACATGTGCATGACTCAGATTTGCTCAAAGGAGGCATGCCACCCACCTGGTGGCTCACGACGGTGAGGGTAACACAAGGAGACGGTAGCCACCATGGCCAGCGGCCATGGTGGTTTGTCTTCGGGTCTTCTGGTTTATCAAACATCCAAATTGAGGTCAGCAACCCAAAATCACCCCCATGCTTGCGATACATTAGCTGAAGCACACATACACACCTAGCAGTGGCGGTGAGCGGTGGAAGCAATCTTTCGGCCGCTAAGGAGTGGTGGCGACGACGTCCATGGCACAAAAGGAGGCAACAACGACATCTAAACGAAAGAAGAAGGTGGCAGTAATGGATGATCTCCGTTGGGCAGAAACTGAAGAGGCTCCACAACCCTCATGTTGTCGTTCCTTGCTCCGACTTTGACCGCTAAAGGATTTCACAGGTGTTGGTTACGTTCTTGGCAGTGGTGGTGCTCGATGGCTCCTGATTTTGCCAGTGGAAAAGTGATGGCACTCGTAAGGTCGTCTTCTGGCACGAGGTTGTTGGCTGATCGGAAACAGAGAGATAGGAGTGAAAGGGTTACAGCGGCGCCGGTGGGGATTCGTAAGGTGGCAGCTAGATTCATTTTTAGGTTTAGGGTTTCAAGTGACGGGAATGAAGGGTTAAATACTCGGACCCCATAATATCTATCCCATAATTACAAGATCAACCCTTCCATCTTCTTTTTCTTTCAAACTAAATCCACAATTTACCATTGAAAGCCCTCATCTCCAACATCCTTTCAAATTAAGTCTAATATTATTCTTTAACCTCCGAAATTAACATTCTGATAACTCTTATTTAAATTTTGAGCTCTAATAATGTAAAATAATCAAAATAATTACTTCCCGGAGTTCCTGATTTATTATTAATTATTCTATTTTAAATGGGATGTTACAGTTATGTAGCAATAACAATCACAATCTTTCTTTATCTTGACTTTTGAGAGCTTAGTGCCTTAAATGTTGCACCTCTAACAGAGTGACAAACACCACTAGCAACAAGGAAGAACACGAGAGACAGAGAGAGAGAGAGAGAGAGAGAGAGGAGAGAGCTTTAAAATCGTCCAAGGTGCTCTAAGAAGACATAGGGATGATTTTAGGAGCCTTAGGGTTCCTTTTATAGTTAAGGATTCTAGGGTTATCAATTTGGAAATCCTAATACCCTTGCTTAGGCCTGAAGTAATATATGAACTCATTAATGGACAAGCCTTGGACGAAATCTTTATGGACTCTCATAGAGATTTCGTCCACCTCATACCAATAAGGTCCATAAGCCCAAATTATAAATATTACTAATTTATATAATCAGTCCCCGTTAATTTAATTAGTCTCTTTTGATCACAAAATTAATTCCAAATTAATTTATGATCAATACTAATTAAATAATATGATTTCTCAATTAATCCTCTTTCTCCATAATTCATCATATCAGTTGCAATGGTGAAGGCAACCCAAAAGAACCATGATCATAATCAAATCAAGTACATAACATAAATTGTTATGGGCTTAGACACCTAATCCAACACAACGTATCTCCACGTAGGCCCAATGTACTAGAGTTGAAACTTTAAATCACCATTAAGCTCTTATTTCGTTAAGCCAAAGCGCCGAACTTTAGATCTAGGTAAAAAGGGGCGTCCTAATTGATAAAACCTCTGATTTTATCCATTTACATGCAAATAAAATTGTAAAAAATCAAACCATTAGTCCAAAAGTCATCCAAATTTCCAATACTCTTGCATGGCTTAATGAGAGTGTCCAAGCTCTCATTTTTATGAATCTATGAGCTCAAAACTTCTGGAAACTACTTTTCAAGGACTTGGAGTAGCTCATACTCCATTAGACCAAACAATGGGACCAAAAATGCATACAAAGTCTAAACTAACAAGATCTCAGAAAATAACACATCAAGATCCAAGCTTTATACCTCCAAATGATGCTTGAGGGCAAAATACTTTTTGGATCCAAGATGCCTTGAGTTTCCAAGTTGATTCCACTTCTTTCTTCTTCCTTCAAGATCACCAAAAGCACACTTTCAAGCTCAAAATGCTCACATAATGGAGAGATTGATGAGTGAAAGGGTCTTGAGAAGTTAATGAGGTTTAAATAGTGCTCAAACCCTAAAAATTAGGGTATAGACATTCGTCACATACGCCCGACGTATGCTGGTGTACAGCCGGCGTACCTACTCAAACTCGCGTTCTAATTAATGATCCATGGGAACAAATTGCATTAAACTTCCACTCTGTGTCAAGATTGAAAATTACATGACTAATGAATGTTACAATTCTCCCCCATTTTATATCATCCCAAAAATACAGTCCAACATTTTTGTTTTTAAATCATTAATAAAACCATAGTAATCCAAACATCATATAAAAACATAAGTCATGTATCTCAAAATATCATCACATCTGTCAACATATATATATCAAAGGATAAACATCCCAGGCTAAACAAATGATGTGTGCACTGTAATCATCCTGAGCTCTTCCCCTTGCTACCAGTAGTACCTGAAACCAAGCTGAAAACTGTAAGCACGAAGCTTAGTGAGTCTCCCCAAACTACCACATACCATACAAGTAAACACATAATAGCATAACTTTAGGACTCCGCCGAGCTGCATTAGGATGAAACTGATAGCGGGCTTACCCTGACATCAGACCTCAGCCGATGTCGGGCTTGCTCCGGCATACATACAACATATCATATAACATAAGCACATAACATAAGTATATAAACATTCAACATGCTTGCCCTGACATTGGACCGAAGCCCGGAACACATGACACATAACATATAATCTAAATTGCATTGGGCTTTCCTCGACATCAGACCAAAGCCCAAAACACATAACACATAACATATAAGTTAACATACATCAGGCTTGCCCCGACATCGGACCGAAGCTTGGAACACATAACACATAACATATAAGCTAACATACATTGGGCTTGCCCCGACATCAAACCGAAACCCGAAGCACATAACACATAACATATAAGCTAACATACATCGGGCTTGCCCCGACATTAGACCGAAGCCCGAAACACATAACGCATAACATGCAAGAATCACAAAGACATCAAGCATACATAATGTAACGACCAAAAATTTCAACATAATTTAAACTTTTCCAAACAATTCATTTAATAACATTATTACGAAAAGGTTTTCAATACATTACTTATCATAATATTCCCAGGTCCATTTCATAAAACATAAATGCGAGGAACGGTACGATCACGCCTTTGCCTTGCCACAACCTCCTGAAGAACCTGAAAAACATTAAACCACAACTGTAAGCCCGAAAGCTTAGTGAGATACCCCCAAAATACCAACCACATATACGCCCTTCCCGGCCACGACCTTCCGGTCCAAAACATATTGCCTTCCGGCCAGTAACATATTGCCTTCCGGCCCATAACATATTTCCTTCCGGCCCATAACATAAAAAGCATACATAACATAACAGAACATAGAACAGCCATGCATATCGGGTCAAACTCCAGTATAAACAACCTTGTGCTTATAACATTCAATCATATAACAGTTCGTAGTCAACAAATCGATCAAGCAGATCACATAACATATCATTACCCTAACCAGGATACCGACCTAGCCGATCATGAGCATATATCACCCTACGTCTCAGTCAAGATACTACTTACACACATACGCCTTTCCAGGCCATGACCTTCCGGTCCACATAACGTAGAATGCCTTCCGGCCCATATCATAATGTCTTCCGGCCCATATCATAATGCCTTCCGGCCCATATCCAACAATACCATAACAAACAACTACCCGGATTTCCATCCGGTAAAGGGTCGGCCTTGGTGCCGTAGACCCTATTGATATAGTGAGGATAACTCACCTCGAACTGCCGGCTGAAAGGATAAGATCCCGCTGCTCCGAACTCCAACACGAACTCCTCCACTGAACACCAAAACACTCAACTCAATATATATCCTTAATTACCAAAATACCCCTGGACGACAACTGGTCAACCTTGGACACAATCAAAGTCAACCCCTGACTGACTCTACTCACCGAGTCAACCCGATGACTCGTCGAGTCCCCAAGCTCAGAACTTCCCTCAACCCGCGACCTAACTCGCCGAGTCACCCCGAGACTCGTCGAGTCCAACAACTCTGAGTCCACTCGCACCCAACTCACCGAGTCATCCCTTGACTCACCGATTCTCGACTCAACCAGAAAATATTGGGACTCTTTGACAAGACTCACCGAGTCCAAGAACAGACTCGCCGAGTCTAAGACTATCTTCAATCTACTCGCCAAGTTGTTCATCCAACTCGTCGAGTTCCAGCTTATCTTCAAGCAACTCGTCGAGTCCACCCTTGTGACTCGCCGAGTACAACCGGTCTGAATCCAAACATAAGTATTTCCAGGCCATGCAATTGATCCAAAACATAGATCTAGCCTCCTACAACCCATCCATCACGTAAAGTGGCAAACTTTACATGAATCCAAAGAGATCTAGGCCTTATTCACTTTAGAGCTAGGGTTTGGGACATGATGGCTTCACTAAGCACTCAAACACGAGATATTACCTCAAAAGAATTCCCCAACTACAATGAAACTCGAATCCAAGCAAAGCCCTTTGATCCAAGCCTCTTCTCCTTCAAGATTTCTTCAACAAACACCTCCCCAAGCTCCAAATGTACTCCAATATTCTTCAATCACGCTTTCTAGGGTTTCTAGACTTCAAGGGGGATCAAAGAGGCTGGGGAGAGGATATAATGTTCTTTAAATAGGGCTCATTCCCCGGATTTAGGGTTTTCTCCACTTAGCACCTACTCACCGAGTAGGCCACCTGACTCGCGACCAAAGTCGCGACCCTACTCGCCGAGTCCATCCATGGACTCGCCGAGTTGCCCTTCAAAATTTACACTTTTAGTCCTTCTACTCTACTCTTGCTATTCCGGGATGTTACACATAAACACTTCTCTGGATCGCCCCAATATTGGAACGAAGTACGGAAACATATAATCTACATCGAGCTAACCCCGACATAGGACCAAAGTCTGGTATACACTAACCTACGTAAACGGGACAGAATTGGTGCCTTCGACCCATTCCTACTGGAAGAAAACTCACCTCACAAAGCTAAATGTAGAATCCCATGGATAAACCTCTGGCTGCTAGCTGGTAGATCCCTGAACTGCTAATCTCTCGACTCCCCAAGCTACTAATCATCATAATAACACTCAGTTAAAAACCAATAATCCTTCTTAGGGTAAAATTAATATTCTACCCCTGATCTAATTTGGTCCATGACCTAGGCCCAAATCCATAACATGAAAGGACCAATACTAGGTAGATTTCCCAAGCCCACTAATGACCCACTAATGGACCAATTTTATAAATTGGGCCCAAACCCTTACATGGGACTTTCCCTAAAGGCCATTTACTTTTTTTGAACTAATGATTTTCAAATGGACCAAAGGTCCAAGCCCATTGGGCTTATTCAAGGCCTAAGTACATTGGGCCCACTAAGGCCTAATTCATCATACAAGGCCCATTAGGGCAAGCCCAACAAGGCAACCCAACCAGAAGTCCATTACTCTAAAATCCTTAGCCCATTAAGAGCCTAAACCAAAGGATAAGTCCAATACCATGCTAGTCAATAATTAAAGAATCCAAAAATTACACAGGGGATGCTCACGTCGTGAAGTCGTGGCTTCATTCCAAGAACTTCCTTGAATACATACACATGTCGTGAGACTTCATTCCTCACGTCATGAGTCCAGATCTGACCAAAAATGAGCATTAAGCTCTTAATCCATTAAGCGTTAACATGGGACAGTTTATAGGGTCTTCCTTGACCCCAAGGACCATACAAGCGAAGCTTTTTAGTCACATACTTCCAAGACATGACTTAAACACCAACTTGGGTCAAAATGGAGTAAAAAGATCCTAGACTCAAACTTGGAGTCCAAAACCATGACCAAAATCCAGATCTGAGACTTATAAGGCTTAAGATACCACCATGATCCATTAAGTTGCCAACTTTACTGACTCCATGCATGCTAACCAACATTACAAGCCATACAATGCATGGAAACTTAGATCTAGCAAGCAAGGAAAAGAAAGGTGTAACACCCGGTTCCTCGTACATATTTAATTTCAACTATTATTTTATTTTACCATGGGACTCGGTGAGTTGAAGGCCCAACTCGTCGAGTAGAGTTGAATTCTCACTCGGATTTTAAGTGACCTACTCGACGAGTCGGGCGACCGACTCGATGAGTAGGAGTTCTCTGGACAAAACCCTAATATTTAGGGTTTGAACCCTATTTAAACACCTTAAGTGGTTCCCATTGCAGCCTCCAATAGCACCCCAGACTATCCCCATGAAACCCTAACCGTTTTGAGTGATTTTGAGCTCTTTGTGCCATTTTGTTCAAGATAGAAGGTTAAAGAGAAGAAGAAGGAGCTTGGGATTTCAGAAGGAGCAATGAGATCCATAGGTTTTGCTTCATTTCCCGTTTATTGGTGGTAAAAAGTCTAGACCTTGCTTCTCCTTTCATCAGATACTCTTTTGGAGTGATTTAGGGTTTTTGGAACCCATTTTGAAGCCATTCTTCAATGCAACCACGATTTTGGGATAAGGACTTCAGATCTGGAACCATTAAGGGTTCTCATGGCATAAAGGTGCCAAATTTATGGCCATGGGAGACCTATGCATCTTGTAGACCTCTTTTTATGGCTTTTTGAGCTAAAGACCCCATGCATGTACATCAAGTTTGAAGCTTTACGTAAAAAATGGACCCTAGGAGTCCAGGTCTATGGTTTTGACATGTTAAGACCCATTAGAATCTACTATATAGTTTTGGATATAGAGGGACTCAGCGAGTCGTTCTTGGGACTTGGCGAGTCGGGGTGTATTTTCCACCAAATCCTTCTGTTTTGGACCAGTTGTTAAGATTGAAGGTTTCTCCAGTTGTTTAGGTTCACTAGGGACCTAGAAATCATTGGAATCGGCAAGTGGATGAACAGACTCGAAGAGTTCAAGGCAATGTAACAGCCACATGAAGTCAGACTCGGCGAGTTCATAGGGAACTCGATGAGTCAAAGACTGAACATCTTCTTATGGATGAAGATGAACTCGAAGAGTTCAAGGACGAACTCGGCGAGTCGGTTGAAGATTGTTCGATATGTTGTTGAAGGCAAACTCATCGAGCTCTTGCTAGACTCGATGAGTAGGGACGAGATTATGGCATTTTGTGCATATAGGGACTCGACGAGTTGATGGGCTCACTCGGCAAGTCGAGTCAACCAGATGTTGACTTTGACCATGGATTTGACCCTGACTTTGACTTGGACTAAGTAACCCCTGTAAGGGTTACGAGTATGAGTTGATGACTTAGAAGAGTTGTCGTGTAGGGATTGAGGAGATGGGGAGAGTCTATTTCCACACCGAGATCAGTGTAGACACTACACTACTTTGAGGTGAGTTTCCTTCTACGGGTGGGTCTACAGCCACAATGTCGGCCCACAAGTGAGAGTGTTGGATAGATGATTGTCTTTGTGATAGTTATCTAGGATTGATATGTGATATACTTGTTGTGTTGATATGATTAATGTGCTTGATATAATTATTGCGTTTAATGTGTGTTACCAATATTAGGGGTGAAATAGTCCTCGGTTACTGGTTGAAAGATACCAAAGGGGAGGTTAGCTCCCAGTTACCGGTTGAAAGATACCGAACAGGAGGTTAGTTCCCAGTTTCCGGTTGAAAGATACTGAGGGGGAGTCCCGCTCCCGACTATGCCTGGCGGTTACCTGTTGAAAGTTACTGAGGATTTTCCATTATTTGGTATAGGTATGATGGGGGAACTCACTAAGCTTTTTGCTTACGATTTTTAGTTTTGGTTTTAGGTACCTCTCTATCCAAGGGGAAAGAGCCGGCGGTGTAGCAGCGCATCACACATTTGTACATGATTTCTGTATTTGAGAAGCCTGGGATTTGTACTCTGATATTATAATATTCGTTGAAATGTTTTTGAAACTTATGACTTATGATTTTGTGGTAAAAAGGAGTCGTAATGCTGTTTTTGATGAATATATTTTTATAAGTAATACATTTTCAAACAAAAAATTTCGGTTTCCGATTTTGGGGTTTTACAAGTTGGTATGAGAGCCTTAGTTTAAGTGATTTGGGCACACCTTTGGGGGTGTCTGAACTCAAATTGAGGGATTGAAGGATTTTTACAAGAAAATTGGTTTTCTAAAATTTAAAGTAAGAATTTTGAGAAAGAACAATGTGTGTGATGCGTGCGACTGACCGAGCTTGAGTAAGTTTTCCCCAGGATACCCATACTTGTTATGTTATTTTATATGATATGATTATGAGAACTGCATGCTAGAATAAAACTAAGTATCTAGGATGGATGCCTTATATGCCTGTTGTATGAGCTTATTGAGCTGTATGCTAGGATAAAAATTGGGTTATGTTTGATTTGGTTACTCAATGAACTAATGTTGCTTGCTTTGTGCTTATAGGGTTTCTAGTTAGCCTTAGCTAACTAGTAAGTGGATATGTAATAGTATTTGCAAACTAGTTAGAGAAGGATGGTAGGGATTCCTTGTGCAACTGATGGCGGAGAGTAGGTCAGAGATGGCTCTAGGTCAAGCCTAGGAAGAAATTAGCTTGGAGAGAAGAATTGGTAGAAGGAATTTGGTGAAGTTAAGGTAGTCCTTGAGGAAAGTATGGATAGATGTGGAAGGTAGTATGGGCCCGTACTACTAGAAGCAGGGGATCTGTACTCGATTCAAGGGAGGCTGAGATGGAACCAAGGACCTGGAGATCATGCGAGAGCTCTCGAGAGTTTGTATGACCCTGATGTTTATATGTTTTACTTCAGAATGGTGGTTACGCTTCATGGAGCGGGAGGTTCAGGGTCTAGATGCGGTTCTCGATCAGGCTCGGGTGTGAGAACCAAGCAGGTTGATGACGAGATACGCGAGTACATCGCATATGAGATCACGAAAGGTATCCTTGAGGCGACTTTGGTTATTTTCGGGTCAATCAAGGAGGGGATTGTTGAGCTGATGGAGGATCGCCTCCGAGCATTGAGGAGTGACTTGGCGTCCAGGCAGTCGGGTACACGCACACTGTCCTTCAAGGACTTCCAAGGGAGTGGTGCACCAGACTTTCACGGGTTGAAGGAACCCATTGTGGCTAGGAGATGGATTGCATACATCGAGTCTGCATAGTTGACAAGCTTCTTCCCGGAGGGTTCGAAGGTCCACTTTGATGCAGGTTGTTTGAGGGATCAATCCAGAGATTGGTGGGAGTTAGTGGGTGATTCACTGGGGCCCCCAACCATTGAGGCTATGACTTGGTTAGATTTTGTGACCAGGTTCAGGGTTAAGTATGCACCGGCTGTGGAGCTTCAGCAGCTGGCTAGAGAGTTTCTTGATATGAGGCGGATTACTGAGACTATGGTGGAAATCATCGCTAAGTTCCGGGAGAGGGCCTTGTTGGTACCTCAGTATGTAGGGGATGAGGAGTTGTGGAAGACCCACTATCATGATATATTGAGGGCTGGCATTCGGTAGCATGTCAACTATTCTGCTTGCCTGACTCTAGATTCCATGATTGCCAGGGAAAGGGTGAGGGAGATTGATTTAGAGCTCCTCAGGAAGAGGAAAGCGGAGACAAGATAGGTTGCTGGGGTTTCGGGGAAGATACCCAAGGGATTCTACGCAAGGTCGAAGGGCTAGCAGGGCTGGGACCACTATGGGAAATGCGGTAGGTCACATGAGGGAGTTTGCTGCACTGGGTCGGGATCAGCCTGTTATAAGTGCGGCAAGACTGGGCATTTTGGCAGGGATTGTGATGTCCCTGCCCCTAATGTTCAGATGTTAGACCTGATTTTCTTTCATTGCAATAAGAGGGGCCATAAAAAGGCCAATTGCCCCAGGTTAACAACATCAACAACAACGCCAGTGGTGGTGCCAACTCTAGTGACCACATGAGTTACGGATGGCCGGAAGTTCAAGCCAGAGGCTCTAGTGGTGAGGAGCTGAGCTTTCCAGTTGACAGCCGAGGAGGCACAGGCCGCACCCGATGTGGTGACGGGTATGGTTTTTTCTCTCTAACTATTATTATATGTTGCTCGTGTTATTGATGTGTTATGATATATGTTTTGTTTAGGATCATATCATGTGAACGGTATTCTGATGCATGTGTTGTTTGATTCGGGTGCTACTCGATCATTTGTTTCTCTTGCGCTTAGCAAGAGGTTTCCTGAGTCTTCGGGCATGTTAGAGTGCCCCTTAGAGGTTGAGATTGTAGATGACCAATCAGTACAGGCGTCAGAGGTTTTCAAAGATTGTGTTCTGAGGTTGTACGAAGAGTGCTACTTGGTAGATTTGGTTCCCATACCATTCTAGGGGAACAAGATTATCATAGACATGGATTGGTTGAGCCCCAATGGGGTGGTGATCGACTGTGCACTACAATTGGTGTGGATCAGGACCCCACGTGGGGGAGAGCTAGTAATTAAGGGCGAGAGGCCACAACATGGATCAACTTTATGTTTAGTAACGAGAGCTAGGCGCTATCTCTAGCAGGGGTGTGCAGGGTATGTTGCCTATGTCTTAGATACCCGGGAGGCGGGTAAGGGGATGGTGAGTGATGTGCCAGTGGTACGAGAGTTTGTGGATGTATTTCCAGAGGAGTTTCCTGGAATACCTTTGGAGAGGCAGGTAGAGTTCAGGATCGACCTAGTTCCTGGATCGGCTCTGATAGCCAAGGCACCGTATCGGCTGGCTCGTCCTGAGATGCAGGAGTTGTTTACACAGCTGCAGGAGCTGTTACACAAGGGATTCATTAGACTGAGCAGTTCACCCTAGAGATCCCCAATTTTATTTGTGAAAAAGAAGGACGGGTTGCATCAGACACGATATGGTCACTATGAGTTCGTGGTGATGCCTTTTGGGCTCACCAATGCTCCTACCACATTCATGGATCTCATGAACTGTGTGTGTAGGCCGATGTTGGATAGGTGTGTAATTGTTTTCATTGATGACATCTTGGTTTATTCCAAGAAATAGGAGCAACATGAGGAGAACTTGCGGGAGGTTTTGGATACTTTGAGGAAGGAGAGCTCGTACGCTAAGTTCTCCAAGTGCGAGTTCTGGTTGCGCGAGGTGCAGTTTCTTGGGCACCTTGTCAACCAGACTGAGATTTTGGTTGACCTGGCCGAGGTAGAGGCCGTGATGAGGTGGGAGGTTCTGAGGTCTCCATCTGAGATTTGGAGCTTTCTGGGACTAGCAGGATATTATCGGAGATTCATTAAGGACTTCTCCAAAATAGTGGTGCCCCTAACCCGACTAACGAGGAAAGCCGTGGTGTTTCGTTGGGGGCCCGAGCAGCAGGCCGTATTTGAGACGTTGAGACAGAGATTGTGCGAGGCGCCAATCTTACCCCTGCCATAAGGCATGGATGATTTTGTAGTGTATTGGAGTGTGTCCATTTCGGGTTTGGGTGCGGTATTGATGCAAAGAGGGCATGCTATCGCTTAAGCTTCAAGGCAATTGCAGCCTTATGAGGCGAACTTTCCGATGCAAGATTTGGAGCTGGGCGCTGTTGTTTTCGCCCTCAAGATTTGGCGTCATTACCTCTATGGGGTTCATTGTACCATTTACATGGACCAAAAGAGACTGAGGTATCTCATGGATCAGCCAAATTTGAATATGAGGCAGCGTCGGTGGCTTGATGTTGTAAAGGATTAAGATTGTCAGATCCTCTACCACCTGGGGAAGGCCAATATCGTGGCCGAAACACTTAGCCGCAAGGCCGCATCGATCAGGGATATCTGTATGAGGATGATGGTTGTGAATCTTTTGTTGGACCGGATTCGGGAGGCCCAACAGGAGGCCATGGAGGAAGGACACCATAAGAGTGAGCGTATTATGGGTCAGGTTTCCTGAGGAATGAAGCCTCCTGTTGGGCCTCCCGAATCTCTCCATGACTAGAGTCAAAGGGAATGTCCGATGAAGACATAATCTATGAGTTCTGTAACGACCATCGAATTCAAGCCAATTTATACTTTTCAAAAACAACCCAATTTCATAAAGTTATTGCAAAAAGGTTTTCAATACATTTATTATTAGAGTATTTTCCGAGAACCACATCATAAACACATAAAACATGAGGAGCGATAAGATCACGCCTTTGCCTTGCCTCGGTCTCCTAAAGTGCCTGAAACATTTAAAACCACAACTGTAAGCCCGAAAGCTTAGTGAGATACCCCCAAAATACTGACCACATATACCATACACATAACATGACATATCATAACAGAACATAGAACAGTCATGCACTTCTGGTCTACTGTGTGACTGGTCTTCCGCACCGGGCCTTTAGTCCACCTGGTCCACCCTCCGAGTCTAGCCATATCCATCGAGTCTGCAGTGTGGTTAGTCTACCCTCACCGGCCTTCAACCGACTTGGTCCACTCTCTGAGTCTACAGTATGACTGGTCCGCCCGCACTGGGCCTTCAGTCGGCTTGGTCCACTCTCTGAGTCTCGGCACGTCTGGTCCGCCCTCGTGGGGCCTACAGCCTATCCGGATCGCTCGCTGGGCCTTCGGGATATCCAGTCCGCCCTGGGTATGTTGGCCTACAGCATAAAGCAGGACCTGCCTCAACCCAACCCCATTCAACCAACCATGTGCACATAAACATATAACCTCATAACAATTAATCATCAGTCAACCGATCAAGCAGGTCAAATACATAGCATACTCTAAACATGATACCGAGCTAACCGGTCACTAACATATACCATACTAACTACCAGGATGCAAACATAGCAAAGCAATAACACAACATCAATACCCGTATTACAGTCCGATAAAGGGCCAGCCTTGGTGCCTTAGACCCTGTCGATATAGTGAGGATAACTCACCTCACAATTGCCGAAACTCTGAACTGAAAAGCAGACTCTCGAATCACCGACTCACCGAAAATCCCGAACTAGCCAACATAGAAGAAATAACCATTAGATCAATCATATTATCCTTCCAAGGGTAAATTAACCAATTACCCTTAACTCAATCTAATCCATGACTAAGGCCCACAACACTTTTCAAGTCCATCATCCTCTTCTTGGGCCAAGGCCCAAAGTCAAATTCTCATACAAAACCCAATATTGGCCCAATTTACTAAATTGGGCCCACCTCTACAAACGGGCCTAGATGCAAGGTCCATAATAATTATTGGGCCCAAAATACTCCATCCAGACTATTCAGTCAAGGCCCAAGCTTTATTAGTCCATAGATAGCCCAATCAAATAAGGCCCAAAATTGAAAACCCAACAGAGGGAGTACATGGGGAGTACCCCTCTTGGTACGCTGGGCGTACATCCATGCTCGCGGATTGCAATCGAGACACAAACCCACTACACTGGGCGTACCCCCCATTTACATGGGGCGTAACCTCGCTGAACTACAACTCCAAATAAGTTCTTAATGGCTTAAGATCTTAAGCCCATACTTCAGACCCATAGACCAAATGTACCTAGGAACCATCAAGTCTCAAACTTTATTTCTTGGGACGTCCATAAAGCTCTTAATCCAAGGTCTTAATCCATTAAGACCTATCTATATCACATATGAGACAACCAAAGCCCTTGGGACCTTATTTTTCTTACTCAAGACCTCTCCTAAGGTCGAAAAGGACAACTAATCTCAACCAACTCGAACCATGCATCAAGATGAGGTTTTTAGGACAAGAATGATGTTAAAACTTCACAACACATAGATCTACACAATATGATTGTCAAGCCAGAGGCTTTTTACCTCAAAAGGGCTCTAGAAGATGATCCATTTCCATATCTATGAGCTCCAGCCACCCCACTCCTTCTTTGACAACTTCCTCTTTCTTCTTCTTGCCTCTCCTTTGCTAAAAAAATCTTTCCAAGGTCCAACACACCCAACAATGGAGGTGGAATGGCTATCCAGGGCTTCTGAGGATGAGAGGGTGTTTATTGAGGCTAGGGTGAGAGCTAGTTTGTTCCTTATATAGTGGCTGGCCTTAAATTTAGGGTTTCTGAAAGATAGACATACGCTGGCGTACATCGAGAGACTCCTGCGTCCCTTTCCTTCATTATGTTGGGCGTACGTAGAGCTTACGCTGGGCGTACCCAGCCAAACTCATACATACATGCTTGGCATGCATGGGACCCCATTGCTAAACTTCCCCCTTAGGGACCATTGCTGCCAATATCTTTAATTTACAACATTTCCTCCACCATAAGTCTGTTCTTGTCAACTCCTTATCCACATTAAGGACCGAAACGCCCTTAGTCTTGATCTCGGGAACCCATAAATAGATATTTCAAGAACGGGGCGTGACAAGTTCAAAGGGAACTCGGCGAGTTTAATGACAAACTCGGCGAGTCGGTTGAAGATTGTCCGATGTGTTGTTGAAGGTGAACTCGTCAAGCTCTTGCTAGACTCGACGAGTAGGGACGGTATTATGGTGTAACACCATAAATTTCAAAACAATTTTTCATTTAAAATAATCGTTTAATTCTTAGAAACACTTGTTTAAAATCTCATTCATAATCGAATTACAAAACACAACTCCATTTTCACTTGCATATTAAACCAGGATCCTCAAAACATGACTCTTTCTCTGGTGTGTACAATCAAGCCGGTGCGGTCCCGTGATCCTGAAAGAAACCTGAAACATAACACAAAACATTGTAAGCACGAAGCTTAGTGAGTTCCCCAAAATACCACACATAACACATATTAGCCACTCGAGGCTATAACTCTATGGGTCCGTGCACCCAAACTCTGTGAACCCTCAGGTTCTAACTCTGGGAACCTTCCGGTTCCAACTCTATAAGCATACACAGCATAAATCACATAGAAATAATGCAGTACAACACATCACGTACATATAGCATACAAATACTTTGATCACATAACTCTGGTTACCTACTCAAGGTAAAGTATAGTGGGAAGACTCACCTGGCAAACAGAAAGCAGATATCCCCACACATGAATCTCGAACTCGCCACCGCCTAACACGTAAGGCAAATACTCTCATGAATATAACTCTCGAGACTAGAATCAACCCTCTCACCCTCTTAAGGATAAAAGACTATTTTACCCCTCTCTTGGCCCAAAGGCCACATCACTGACCAAGCCCTAAAAGTCAACGGTCAACTCTTGGTCCAAGTCAAAGTCCTCCGTCAAAGTCAACCCTCCTGGTTGACCCTGCTTGCCGAGTCAACTCGTCGAGTCCCCATGCTCAGATCTTCCCTAGTCCGCGACTCAAATCGTCGAGTCACCCCGAGACTCGCCGAGTCCCACAACTCTGAGTCCACTCGCACACAACTCACCGAGTCATCCCTTGACTCGCCGATTCTCGACTCAACCAGAAAATATTTGGGACTCTTCGACAAGACTCGTTGAGTCCAAGAACAGACTCGCCGAGTCTACGGCTATCTTCAACCTACTCACCGAGTTGTTCATACAACTCGCCGAGTTCCATGCCATCTTCATCCAACTCGTCGAGTCCACCCATGTGACTCGCCGAGTACCACCGGTCTGAATCCATTCAGAAGCACTCCAGGCCATGCAATTAATCCAAAACATAGATCTAGCCTCCTACAACCCATCCATTACGTAAAGTGGCAAACTTTACGTGAATCCAAAGAGATCTATGCCTTTTCACTCTAGGGTTTGGGTTTGGGACAAGATGGCTCCATCAACCACTCACAAACAGGGACTTTCATGCACTCTAGACCTTCTCCCTTCCGTATCTGAGGTAGCAACCTCAGATCTAACCTCTAAAGTCCAATACATCCAAAGATATGATCTCTAACACCCCCAAAATGATGCATCTAAGAAATAGCAGCTCAAAAACGAGATATTACCTCAAAGGAATGCCCCAACTGAAATGAAACTCGAATCCAAGGAAAGCCCCATGCTCCAAGCCTCTTGCCCTTCAAGATTTCCTCAACAATTGCTTCTCCAAGCTTCCAAATGCACTTGATCCACTCACACACGAGGGTTAGGGTTTCTGGTTTTTGAAGATGAATAAGGAGGCTGAGGAAATGGATGTTATGTTCTTTATATAGGGCTCAACCCCGAGAATTAGGGTTTTCTCCACTGAGCGCCTACTCGCCGAGTCCATTACACTGACTCGCCGAGTCGGCCACTTAACACACGACCAAGTCGCGACTCTACTCGCCGAGTCTGCACATGGACTCACCGAGTCACTCTTTCCCAATTTACTCTTTTAGCCCTTCAACTCTACTCTTGATATTTCAGGATGTTACAATTCTCCCCCACTTAAATTAGGCTTCGTCCTCGAAGCCTACGGCAACTCAACTCCAAGATACTCCCACGACGCGCCACCTGGCCCTAACTGGACCAGGTTCCTCAAAGCATAACCATCGAACTCGAACTCACTTCCTCTATCCTTGCGGTGTCCTGACCACCGTCACAAACCGAGCACCGGCGGTACCCTCTGATAATCACACTCAACAATCGAGAATTACCCGAGCTGCATTCCTGCTCCAAATCTCAACAATCGCTCGACCCCCCGCGAGCTAAAAATAATCACGAACCACCGGATCCCCGATCCGAAACCCACTCTATCCATTCCATGCTGACAGAGAGACCCACTATTCAATCTCATAGCAACTCCACAAGTCCTCTTCTTGCAATCACACACACATGTTGCACCAACCTTCGCACCCTCAGGTTAGGAAACCCAACACACTGACGACATCTCTAACATCCCCAGAAGATACCACCACAATGCACACAACCCTTGATCAGAATCAAGCTGGGAGTCCTAGACTCCATCCCTGCATCCATCCTGAGACTCTTGGCTCTACACCCGCAGAATCCCTTCCGCGTCCTTGGCAGACATCCCATTGTGGTGTCGTTCCATACCACTACCACAGACGCAGTGTTCAACCACCATACTCCAAATCATCCATTCTCGCTACTACTTTCATTTCCGTGAACCAACACTTCCCCCCCCCCCCCCCCCGGGGTTACATACCTTTCTATTCCCTTACCCAGGGAAATCCACTTGTCAACCTTGCCACTACTCCATGTATCGCACATGCTCTGGACCTTCTCGCAAGGACTCTCGGGTCCATGCGTCACCTCTCCCCAGACAATGAGAGTCCGACACCTCCTCCCATACAACAGCTCAAAGGGTGGCATACCAATGCACTAATGATGGCTGTTGATATAGGATAACTCAACCAAGGATAAATGCGTGCTGCAACTCCCTCCGAAATCTAATACACATGCCCGAAGCATGTCTTTGAGAGTCTGAATCGCTCGCTCTGAAGTGTCCTTAGACATCATCATGATAAGCTCTAGCTCATTTATCATATCCCTCTTCGAGACTGAGCACCAAGTCAGCTTTTGACTCCACAACTGAGCCTCCAAAGGTCACCCATAACATGATCCAAATATCTCACTAAATTTTTCCCCGCGACCACTATCCCTGCCCAGTGACACGCAAGTCACGAAATTCTCCTTTCCTCATGCGGGAAAAATACAATCCAACCGAGGATCGTCTCAACTCTGATCTCTGGTTTCTGCTGCGCATATCCCTTGCGCATCTCACCGCATTTCCCGACAGAGACGGAGACCCCAGTCTCGCCCCTGGTTCAACACCCAGGTTCCAAAACCCAATACTAGGGCTACTCAAGCTCAAAACTCTTCCACATCATTCACTGATCGGACAACATTCCATCGTCACATTCTCTTGCCATCTAGTGAGTACTACGGCTCCCCGCAGTATCACAACACCTCTGACTAGTGAATACTACGGCTCCCCGCAGTATCACAACACCCTCTGACTAGTGAGTACTACGGCTCCCCGCAGTATCACAACACCCTCTGACCCCACTAGCTCATGCTCTGCAGACTATCATAAGCAGCTACCCATATTCGACTCGAATATGCATCACAGACTCTGGAGGCAATCGACATATCAAAATGCCCACCCTTGCAAAGATCTACTCTCTTAAATAATCTCCCTGGATGCCCATACTCGAAGGGCTCCCACTAGATCCATAGATACCTGATATACCACAAGTTGTCTCAACTCAAGATTCACGAATAACTTTGGAATAAAGATATCAATACTCGGATACCTCGGAACACCCCCACCGAACATCACAAGATCCTGCCACAACCACTGATCTCCTGCCCCAAGCACCATATAGATGCAATAATACATTCCCTCTGAACCCCATAATTAGATTTTCATTTTTCCCAAATTGCAACTTCGGTGTATCCAATTTCTCAATTGCAATACGAGGAAACGCTAACGCTACGAAATACGCTGATAATTCTCCGAAACCCTTTTTCCACCGCTCAAAATCCAAGCAAGGATACGCATACCGACCCGGAAGTTGGCTGCCCAATCATTCTCTATCTACTTGCAACAACACTGACCACAACCAAGTTCCTGACCATTAACAATTGCCGTGGAGACATTCATCCTTCTCAAACGAGTACTTCTTGCATTAACTCACTCTGACCCCCTTTCCTCGATCATCGACATCTCTGGTCTCATGATTCCTTACCGCAGATCTCTATACTCCACTTATAACTGCTCTTGACAAATCTCTGCTTTCTTACATACGGTACCCGGTTCTCCCCCACTTAGGGTTCGAACCATCACCAAATAGCACACAACCAACCCACAACTACTTTCACCAGCAAAATTGCACCTGCCCCCCGGAAAGTGCTACATAATGCCCGATAATCCCCTTTAAAGAAATCAATCGACCTCACATACTCTGAACCTCTGATGAACTCCTCAAGAACTTCTCGTCACGACTGCCTCTAGTCGTTCCACATCTCATACCAATCTAGTACCAAACAACTCAACTGCTCAATAACATCCCTGGCTCATAGACTGAACTACAAAATCATCGTACCCCTCACCTCAACTCATCAACCAACGTTCCAACACCCGGATCATCCCAAGAACAGGGACCCACTCCCATATTCAATACCCAACATAGATAGAAAAATCTCTGCACTGCTAAACTCAATTGAACTCCCCACTGACACCACTCCAATACATCCTACTATACTCAAATAGGTGTAGTGTGGTCCTCAACTATCACAGTCCCAACTGACTATCTGCTCATGATAAATCACTGCCTCGTGGCACACATGCTACTTGATACTCTGGTGAAGAATCATTATCAATGACAACCTGCAGGGTTACCCCCAAACCCAAAACTTCAACATCATGTTTCTCATGTTTTGCACATGAACATAATCAGTACCTCCCAGATCATAGAAGGTAACATCCCCTCTTATCGACTGATCGCTCAACTCAGATTGAAATTCTCCCTTCTCATTGACTCCTTACTAAAATACTCTAAGAAGCTCTCGATCTCCCTCTCAAGGGACGCCTCTTCAAACTCAATCATGACCGGATAGCCGGAGAACCACAATCATCATTCCCTACAAACCATGGTACTCATTCCATGACATCTCTTCTCAATATGCTTCGGCGTATGGTACTCAAACCATAACATCACTCCTCAGTCCGCTCCGATGTATGGTACTCGAACCATAGCATCACTCCTCAATCCGCTTCGATGTATGGTACTCGAACCATAGCATCACTCCTCAATCCGCTCCGATGTATGGTACTCGAACCATAACATCACTCCTCAATCCGCTCCGATGTATGGTACTCGAACCATAACATCACTCCTCAATCCGCTCCGATGTATGGTACTGGAACCATAACATCACTCCTCAATCCAGTCCGATGTATGGTACTCAAACCATAACATCACTCCTCAATCCAGTCTGATGTATGGTACTCAAACCATAACATCACTCCTCAATCCGCTCCAATGTATGGTACTCGAACCATAACATCACTCCTCAATCCGCTCCTTAGAACCTCCAGAATACCCCCTGTATCAAGTATGGGTCCTCTGCTTTCAGTAGTACGGGCCCATACTACCTGCCACATCTACCCATACTTTCTACACGGGCCATCCCAGAGCTCCTAAGTAGCTGCCCGACCTGCTCTTTCACCAATCCCATCGCACGTGCTCGCTCCCCAGCGAAATTCCCTACTCTACCAGCGCACTCATCTGGCTAAGGTTACTCCCTAGGCTCTTCCTTGGTCCTCCTACTTCTTTGCTATCAGCTGCTGAAGAGCTCCTAATGATGCCAGCCATCTACCTCCTGAATATCGTCATATTCACTTGGTATCCGACTCCCATCATCGAGAGTTCCACAAAGCACAAAGCAAGCAGCATTCGAGCATCGAAGAATACGTAGAACTCACCCTCGGTGATAACCCCACTTTCTCGACTCATCCTCAAAAGTACCACTGAACACTGTAACTCTACCCCTTCCGGGTTCTAACTGGATACTCTCACTCATCACATACTTAAAAGCATAACACATATAACAACAAGTCCTAGGCTAAGGCATCACAAATCATGCCACTCTAGTCCTAAGATATGAAATACCTAGCCTATCTCTAGCATGCAATAATATATCATAACGTGCATCATAAATATCTCATAACACAAAAGTAAGGGTATTTTGGGAAATCACCGTTCGGGCTCTGGCTGATTGTACACACTGCTCTTTCTCGCTTTCTCGTTGAACTCTTATTTGCTTTTGGAAAATTATTTCTTTGAAAACTTTTCTTACTTCCTCAGTTTGAGTCCAGATTTACCCGAAGGCGCATCAAAATCCCTCAAACCAAGGCTCTAATACCAACTTGTAACACCGTAAATTTCAAAACAATTTTTCATTTAAAATAATCGTTTAATTCTTAGAAACACTTGTTTAAAATCTCATTCATAATCGAATTACAAAACACAACTCCATTTTCACTTGCATATTAAACCAGGATCCTCAAAACATGACTCTTTCTCTGGTGTGTACAATCAAGCCGGTGCCGTCCCGTGATCCTGAAAGAAACCTGAAACATAACACAAAACATTGTAAGCACGAAGCTTAGTGAGTTCCCCAAAATACCACACATAACACATATTAGCCACTCGAGGCTATAACTCTATGGGTCCGTGCACCCAAACTCTGTGAACCCTCAGGTTCTAACTATGGGAACCTTCCGGTTCCAACACTATAAGCATACACAGCATAAATCACATAGAAATAATGCAGTACAACACATCACGTACATATAGCATACAAATACTCTGATCACATAACTCTGGTTACCTACTCAAGGTAAAGTATAGTGGGAAGACTCACTTGGCAAACAGAAAGCAGATATCCCCACACTCTCATGAATATAACTCTTGAGACTAGAACCAACCCTCTCATGGCACCCTCTTAAGGGTAAAAGACTATTTTACCCCTCTCTTGGCCGAAAGGCCACATCGCTAACCAAGCCCTAAAAGTCAATGGTCAACTCTTGGTCCAAGTCAAAGTCCTCCGTCAAAGTCAACCCTCCTGGTTGACCCTTCTCGCCGAGTCAACCCATCGACTTGTCGAGTCCCCATGCTCAGAACTTCCCCAGTCCGTGAGTCAACTTGCCGAGTCACCCCGAGACTCGCCGAGTCCCACAACCCTGAGTCCACTCGCACACAACTTACCGAGTCATCCTTTGACTCGTCGATTCTCGACTCAACCAGAAAATATTTGGGACTCTTCGACAAGACTCGTCGAGTCCAAGAACAGACTCACCGAGTCTACGGCTATCTTCAACCTACTTACTGAGTTGTTCATACAACTCGCCGAGTTCCACGCCATCTTCATCCAACTCGTCGAGTCCACCCATGTGACTCGCCGAGTACCACCGGTCTGAATCCATTCAGAAGCACTCCAGGCCATGCAATTGATCCAAAACATAGATCTAGCCTCCTACAACCCATCCATTACGTAAAGTGGCAAACTTTACGTGAGTCCAAAGAGATCTATGCGTTTTCACTCTAGGGTTTGGGTTTGGGACAAGATGGCTCCATCAACCACTCACAAACAGGGACTTTCATGCACTCTAGACCTTCTCCCTTCCATATCTGAGGTAGCAACCTCAGATCTAACCTCTAAACTCCAATACATCCAAAGATATGATCTCTAACACCCCCAAAATGATGTATCTAAGAAATAGCAGCTCAAAAACGAGATATTACCTCAAAGGAATGCCCCAACTGAAATGAAACTCAAATCCAAGCAAAGCCCCATGCTCCAAGCCTCTTGCCCTTCAAGATTTCCTCAACAATTGCTTCTCCAAGCTTCCAAATGCACTTGATCCACTCACACACGAGGGTTAGGGTTTTTGGTTTTTGAAGATGAGTAAGGAGGCTGAGGAAATGGATGTTATGTTCTTTATATAGGGCTCAACCCCAAGAATTAGGCTTTTCTCCACTCAGTGCCTACTCGCCAAGTCCATTACACCAACTCGTCGAGTCGGCCACTTAACATGCGACCAAGTCGCGACTCTACTCGCCGAGTCCGCACATGGACTCGCCGAGTCACCCTTTCCCAATTTACTCTTTTAGCCCTTCAACTCTACTCTTGATATTTCGGGATGTTACATATGGTATTTTGTGGATATGGGGACTCGATGAGTTGACGGGATCAGTCGGTGAGTAGAGTCAACCAGATGTTGACTTTGACCAAAAAGTTGACTTTGACCATGGGTTTGACTTTGACTTTGACTTAAAGTGAGTGACCCCTATATGTGTTACGAGTATGAGTTGATAACTTAGAAGAGTTGTCGTGTAGGGATTGAGGAGACGGGGAGAGTCGATTTCCACACCGAGATCAGTGCAGACACTGCAAGACTTTGAGGTAAGTTTCCTTCTAGTAGAGGTGGGTTTACGGCCACAATGCCGGCCAACAAGTGAGAGTGTTGGATATATGATTGTCTTTGTGATAATTATCTGGGATTGATATGTGATATGCTTGCTGTGTTGATATCATTAATGTGCTTGATATGATTATTGTGTTTAATGTGTATTAGCCGTGGTATGGGTGAAATAGTCCCCGGTTATTGGTTGAAAGATACCGAATGGGAGGTTAGCTCCCAGTCACCGGTTGAAGGATACCAAAAGGGAGGTTAGTTCCCAGTTATCGGGTAAAAGATACCGAGGGGGAGTCTAGCTCCCGGCTATGCCTGGCGGTTACCGGTTGAAAGATACCGAGGATCTTGCATTATTTGGTATGGGTGTGATGGGGGAACTCACTAAGCTTTGTGCTTACGGTTTTTAGTTTTGGTTTCAGGTACCTCTTTATCTAAGGGGAAAGAGCTCGCATCACACATTTTTACATGATTTACGCATTTGAGAAGCCTGGGATTTGTACTCTGATATTATAATATTCTTTGGAATGTTTTTGAAACTTATGACTTATGATTTTGCGGTAAAAAGGAATCGTAATGTTGTTTTCGATGAATACATTTGTAAGTCCCCAATCTTCTTGTGTATCAATCATATCCGTTTGATGGTGCGGAATCCCAATCAAACGGATGATGGCATATCAAATAGAAGAGAAGAGAAGAAGATGATGAATCCTGTATATATTGATATGAATTAAGATCCGGTTAAAAGATTCTATAGCACCTGGTTCCTGGTACATAAGATATGTTTGAGTATTTTGTGTTTTTGGCCGTGGACTCGATGATTTGGAGGGCCGACTCGCCGAGTAGAGACGAGATTTGGGGCGCAGTTAAATTGGCGACTCGACGAGTCCATATTATGGACTCGACGAGTCCACGCTGTCAGATGAAATCCTAATTTCCAAGGGTTTGCACCCAATTTAAACGACCATTTGCGCCCCAACTCCGCCCCATTCACCCTCAGAAGCTCTCCATACGTTCTAGCTCTTCTTCTTGTGAGTTTGAGGCTTTTTAGTGTGTTTTCTTGAAGAATTTGAGAAGGAAGTGGAGTAGATCAAGATGAAGGGAAGGAAGCCAAACATCTTCGTGTTCTCTCAGTAATCTCTTGGAGGTATAACTCGTTTTCCCTCTGTTTCTATGCTTATTACTCTATTAAAGACCTCCTTGAGCCATGTCCCAAGCTTGGTTGTGCATTGTTGGTTGAGTCAACTTGCTAGCCTTTAGATCTAGACCCTATTCAGTCCCTGGAGCTTGGATCTACTGCCTTTATGGAGTCATATTGCACAAAAGCCCTAGATCTACCCCTTTTGTTGCACTTTAAGCCTTAGAACCTTTATTGGAGGTGATCTACACGTAAAGTTGGAAACTTTACGTGTAAACCAGGCCCTAGGAGCCCAGATCTGTGGATAGCATAAGCTGGATTCAAGAAAAATTGACCATTTAGAGACTGCATGGTAGCGACTCGGCGAGTCGTTCATTTGACTCGGCGAGTCTGCTCTCGCGTCTCCGAGGTTGTCCCCTTTTAGTTGTGTCGAGTAGGTAGTGAGTCACGGGGTGCGACTAAGTGAGTTGGAAGCCGAACTCATCCATGAAGGAACTTGGTGAGTCATTGCCCTGACTCGGCGAGTTCAAGGCAATCTCTTTAGATCAAGATCAGACTCGGCGCGTTGTTCATACAACTCAGCGAGTCGCAGCATAAGTGTTCATCGGATGAAGATGAACTCGCCGAGTTGTTCATACAACTCGGCGAGTTGGATGAAGGACTTGAACATCAGTTTGGAAGGAGAAGTCGTCGAGTCAACGCCTAACTCGACGAGTATTAACGGAATCCAGGTCAGTCGATTGGATAGGGACTCAGCGAGTTGGCGAGCCAACTCGGCTAGTCGGGTTAACTGAAAGTTGACTCTGACTTTGACTTAGGGCATGATTAGGGGTAAAATGGTCATTTTACCCAAAGGACAGTTAGCAGTGTTTGATTGAGTATGTTGTGGGAATTACAGCCGGAGGATTTCCGGAGCAGTAGAAGCAACAGTAGACAGTCAGTTCGCGATCAGATCAGCGGCTACTCTGAGGTGAGTTACCTTCCAGTAGCGGTGGGTCTACGGCCACAATGTCGGCCCACCAATAGGAGTTGTATGATTAGATGATTGTCTTTGTGATGTCATCTAGGTTGCTACTACCTGATATGTTATAAGTTAGCATGATATGTTATATAAATAGAGTTCGATTGTTAGGACTGAAGGGTAGCCCAGATACCCCAGATATGTCTGATAATATGTTATGTATGATATATGTGTAAGTAGCAGTAGGGGATGAAATAGTTCCCGAGGATCGGATGTTAGGACCGATGGGTAGTCAGCGCCCCATAATAGCTTGACACAGGTAGTCAGCACCCCAGAATGGCTTGACACGGGTAGGACGGCACCCCAGAATGGCCGCACGGGTAGTCGGCACCCCAGAATGGCCGTACCGGGTAGTCAGGCACCCCAGAATAGCTTGCAGTATGTATGTTATGTGTTTGTATGGTATGTGGTACGATGGGGGAACTCACTAAGCTTTGTGCTTACAGTTTACAGTTTTGGTTTTAGGTACCTCTTCATCAAAGGGGAAGGAACAGGCGCGGTAGCGGCACATCATGCACACACACTGGTTTCCACATTTATTAGATTTCTCTAGGATTTAAACTCTAATATTTCGATTGGTTGTATGATTTGGCTTTTAGACATGGTTTACGTTGTGATGTGGTTTGATCAAACAATGTTTTTAATTATTAACGTTTTCTAAAGTAATGTTTTAAAAACGAATTTTTTGGACGTGAAAATTGGGTCGTTACAAGTTTGTATCAGAGCCCTTGTTTGAGGGATTCGGACACACCTTCGGGGGTGTCTGAACTCAAATCGAGGGATTAAAAGATTTTCTAAAAGAAAATGTTTTCAAAAATTGAGAAAAGAGTTTTAAAGAAGAACGAAGTGTGTGATGTGCGCGAGCGGCCGAGCTCAAGTAAGAATTCCCTAAAGTACCCATATAAGTTTATGTTATGTTTATCAGCTTTTGTAGAACAGCATGCTAGACTAGGACTAAGGATCTAGGAGTGATGCCTTATGTGCCTACTTTATGTGTTTCAGTTGTATGAGAATTGCATGCTAGTATTAAGTAGACAGCGAGTAGGATAGCCTGATTAGGTTATGCCTGGTAATATGAGATTAGAATTGTATGCTAGTACAACTCCTGTAAGCAAATAGCGTTGATTGAGATTGTTACCCTTGTCTATATGCTGCTTGCTTCGTGCTTTGTGGGACTCTGAATAATGAGGAGTTAGCTATTAGGCGAATACGTCACGTCACATGTGATCAGGGTTGAATAATCTTAGAGTGTCGAATTTGATCCTACTGCGTAGCTCTTGTTTGATTCCAACCATGGTAGGGACGAGTCGGGTACTCGAAGGATTATCTGAGCCTCATCACAAGTGATGGTATTCGGGTAGTGACTAATTGGCATTCCAAGGAGGCCTGCAGCAGCTGAGGACTGGATAGAGTAGAGTCAGAGATTTCCCTAGGGCAAGCCTAGGATGAGTATAGCAGTGATCAGCCATAGTGAAAGGGATCTGGTGGAGTCGAGGCAGTCCTTGAAGAAGGTACGGATAGATGTGGAAGGTAGTATGGGCCCGTACTAATGGAAGTAGAGGATCTGTACGCGAACCAAGGGAGGCCAAGATGAGACCAGGGAACTTGTGGTAGATGTGATCCCTCAAGAAGTAGTAGTATCACTAACAATTATTATTTCTATATTGCAGAATGGTGGTACTACGATCGAGGCCAGCAGTGGGCAGTTCAGGGGAGGGATCGGGTTCGGGATCGGGTTCCGAGCTGGTAGATGAGGGGCTACGTGAGTTCATCACGTCGGAGATTACCAGAGGCATCCTTGAGTCGACCCCCATTATCTTCGGGTCGATCAAGGAAGGGATCGTCGAGTTGATGGAGGATCGCCTCAGGGCATTCAGGAGCGACATGGCATCTGGCCAGTCGGGATCTCGCACGCTATCCTTTAAGGACTTCAGGGGCAGTGGTGCGCCAGATTTCCACGAGGTGAAGGACCCCATTGTTGCCTAGCGATGGATTGCAAACATCGAGTCTGCAAAGTTGACTAGCTTCTACCCCGAGGGGTGGAAGGTGAGGTATCCAGCAGGGTGTTTACGAGACCGAGCTCGAGATTGGTGGGAGTCAGTAGGTGACTCGTTAGGAGCCTCAGCTATCGAGGCTATGACCTGGTCGAACTTTGTGACCAGGTTCAGGGTAGAGTTTGCATCGGCTGTCGAGCTTCAGTAGCTGGCCAAGGAGTTTTTGGACATGAGACAGACGACGGAAACCGTGGCGGAGATCACCGCCAAGTTCCGGGAGAGGGCACTGTTGGTGCCCCAGTATGCGGGCGATGAGGACATGAGGAGGACCCGCTATCATGACACGCTCCGGGCTGATATCCGGGAGCACGTTAGTTTTTCAGCTTGCCCCACCTTGGACTCCATGATTGCCAGGGCGAGGGAGAGGGAGATAGATTTGGAGCATGTCCGAAAACGGAAGTCAGAGGAGCGACAGACAGGAGGGGCTTCGGGGAAGAAGCCCAAAGGATCAGATGGTAGGCCAAAAGGCCAGTCAGGACCGAGCCACTGCAGGAAATGCGGCAGGCCGCACGAGGGGGCGTGCAGGTTGGGATCATCAGGCTGCTACAAGTGTGGCAAGTCTGGGCACTATAGCAGGGATTGCACTGCTCCGGAAGCAGTTATTCAGACATCGGAGTTGCTATGTTTCCACTGCAACCAGAGAGGCCACAAGAAGGCCAATTGTCCCCAATTGACAGCTACAACGCCGGTGAAGGCGCCAGCTCCAGCGACCCTGCGGATCACAGATGGCCGACAGGGCAAGACAGAGGCTCCAGTTGTGAGGAGTCGGGCATTTCAGCTGACCACCAAGGAGGCACGCGCAACACCCGATGTGGTGACGGGTATGATTCTTTCCCTCTCATTTATTTATATGATGTTATGATATTGATATGTGCTCAGTATATGTATATATGTGCTAGGATCGTTCCATGTGAATGGTATCCCGGTTCAGGTGTTGTTCGACTCGGGTGCATCCCAATCATTTGTGTCCCTTGCGCTTAGCAAGAAGTTTCCTGAGTCTTCAGGCATGTTGGATTGCCCTTTGGAGGTAGAGATTGCTAGTGATTGATCGGTGCGAGCATCGATAGTGTTTCAGGATTGCGTATTGCGTTTGTTTGAGGAGCACTAGTTGGTAGATTTGGTTCCTATTCCGTTGCGTGGGAACAAGGTGATTATAGGCATGGATTGGTTGAGCCCTAATGGGGGCGGTGATAGATTGCGCACAGTAGCTAGTGCGAGTCTGGACCCCAGGTGGGGGAGAGATAGTGATTCATGGCGAGAGGCCACAGTGTGGACCCTCAGTCTGTTCAGCAGCGAGGGCTAGACGATACCTTCAGCAGGGATGCGCAGGATATGTCGCGTACGTGATGGATACCCGGGAGGCGGGTAAGGCGACAGTGAGCGAGGTTCCGGTGGTGTGAGATTTCGCAGATGTCTTCCCAGAGGAGCTTCCTGGGATACCTCCGAAACGACAGGTGGAGTTCAGTATTGACCTCGTTCCTGGTGCGGCTCCGATAGCCAAGGCACCGTATCGGCTGGCTCCTCCTGAGATGCAGGAGTTGTCTACGCAGCTGCAGGAGCGGCTAGACAAGGGATTCATTAGACCGAGCAGTTCACCCTGGGGAGCCCCGATTCTGTTTGTGAAGAAGAAGGACGAGTCGCACTAGATGTGTATAGATTACTGGGAGCTAAACAAGGTAACGGTGAAGAACCGTTACCCACTCCTGAGGATTAATGATCCTTTGACCAGCTTCAGGGAGCATCTTGGTTCTCCAAGATTGATTTGCATTCGGGCTATCATCAGATGAGGGTCAGGGAGGAGGATACGCAGAAGACCGTGTTTCGGACGCGCTATGGCCACTATGAGTTCGTGGTGATGCCGTTTGGGCTCACCAATGCTCCTGCCGCGTTCATGGACCTCATGAACCGCGTATGCAGACTGATGCCGGATCGGTCTGTGATAGTCTTTATCAATGACATCTTGGTTTATTCCAAGACGCAGGAGGAGCATGAGGAGCATCTGAGAGAGGTTTTGGAGACCCTGAGGAGGGAGAGCTTGTATGCCAAGTTCTCCAAGTGTGAGTGTTGGTTGTGCGAGGTGCAATTTCTCCGACACCTTGTCAACCAGAACGGGATTCAGGTCAATCCGGCCAAGGTCGAGGCCGTGATGCGGTGAGAGGTTCCGAAGTCTCCATCTGAGATTCGGAGTTTCCTGGGATTAGCAGGCTACTATCGGAGGTTCATTCATGATTTCTCCAAGATAGTCGTGCCCCTGACGCGACTGACGAAGAAAGCCGTAGTCTTTCAGTGGGGAGGCTGCGTTTGAGACACTGAGACAGAGATTGTGCGAGGCGCAGATCTTAGCCCTGCCAGAGGGCGTAGAGGATTTTGTGGTTTATTGTGACGCGTCCATTTCAGGGTTGGGCACGGTACTGATGTAGAAGGGGCATGTCATTGCCTACGCTTCGAGGCAGCTCAAGCCTCACGAGGCGAACTACTCGACGCATGATCTGGAATTGGGGGCAGTGGTTTTTGCCCTCAAGATTTGGCGGCATTACCTCTACGGGGTTCGATGTACCATCTACACGGACCACAAGAGTTTGAGGTACCTCATGGATCAGCCAAATCTGAACATGAGGCAACGTCGGTGGTTGGACGTGGTGAAGGATTATGATTGCGAGATCCTCTACCGCCCGGGGAATGCCAATGTGGTGGACGATGTGCTTAGCCGCAAGGCAGCACCGATCAAGGACGTTTGCATGAGGATGACCGTAGTGACTCCCCTGTTGGAGCGAATTCGGGAGGCTCAATATGAGGCTATCAAGGAGGAACATCGGAAGAGTGAGCGTGTGGTGGGTCAGGTTTCCTCCTTCGATAATGATAGCCGAGGACTAGTGACACTGCACCGCAGGGTGTGGGTGCTGTATCACGGAGGCGTGCGCCAGATCTTGATGGAGGAGGCGCAGAATTCCCGATTATCTATTCATCCCGGGGCGATGAAGATGTATAGGGATCTTCGTCTAGATTATTGGTGGCCCTGCATGAAGTGGGATGTGGCATGGTACGTCGAGCGGTGCTTGACCTGCAGGAAGGTAAAGGCTGAACATCAGAGACTGCATGGGAAGATCCAGCCATTGGACATCCCGTTGTGGAAATGGGAAGATATCACGATGGAATTTATCGCGAAGCATCCCAGGATCGCGCATGGAGTAGATTCGATTTGGGTCATCGTGGATCGATTGACCAAGAGTGCTCACTTTATCCCAATTTAGAAGAGTATATCGGCCGAGAAATTGGTCGACATCTATATCAGGGAGATCGTGGCGCGGCACGGCGTGCCAGTATCGGTTATCTCGGACAGGGATGTGCGGTTTACTTCTAGGTTTTGGAAGAGATTTCATGATGAGTTGGGCACTCGTTTGCATTTTAGCACCGCCTTCCACCCGCAGCCGGATGGTCAGAGCGACTGGACCATCCAGACTTTAGAGGATATGTTGTGGGCATGTGTGTTAGATTTCGGTGGTAGTTGGGATACCTATCTTCCCTTGGCCGAGTTCTCATACAATAACAGCTACCACACGAGTATTAACCGTCCCCCATTCGAGATGTTGTACGGACGGAGGTGCAGGACCCCGATATGCTGGGGTGAAGTTGGCCAGAGGGTCATAGGGAGCACCGAGGTGGTGCTCAAGACGACCGAGAGGATCCAACAGGTTTGGAGAAAGCTTCAGGCTGCTCAGAGTTGGCAGAAAAGTTACGCTGACAAGTGTCGATCCGACTTGGAGTTCCAAGTCGGGGATATGGTTCTCCTAAAGGTGTTGCCTTAGAAAGGCGTCATTCGATTCAGGAAGCGAGGCAAGTTGGGCCCGAGATTTATCGGACCGTGTAGGGTTGTAGCCCGGGTGGGCAAGGTGGCGTATAGGCTGGATCTGCCAGTCGAGCTCAGCAAGATCCACAACACTTTCCATGTTTCTCAGCTGCGGAAGTTCTTAGTGGACGATTCAGCAGTAGTGCCATTGGAGGATATTCAGGTTGATGACAGCCTGAATTACATTGAGCGCCCAGTCGCAATCCTCGACAGGAAGTCGAAGGATTTGAGGAACAAGAGGGTGGAACTAGTGAAGGTGCAACGGCAGCACCGCAAGGGTTCGGAGTGGACTTGGGATCCGGTAGAAGAGATGATGGAGCATTACCCCGAGCTGTTTTAGGATCGAGCAGCAGACTTCGAGGACGAAGTCTAAAATAAGTGGGGGAGATTTGTAGCAACTGGTTCCTGGTACGTAAGATATGTCTGAGTATTTTGTGTTTTTCACTGTGGACTCGGCGAGTTAGAGGCCCGACTCGCCGAGTAGAGACGAGACTTGGGGCGCGGTTAAATTGGCGACTCGATGAGTCCGCGCTGCCTGATGAAACCCTAATTTCCAAGGGTTTGCACCCTATTTAAACGACCATTTGCGCCCCAATTCCGCCCCATTCAACCTCAGAAGCTCTCCATACATTCAAGCTCTTGTTCTTGTGAGTTTGAGGCTTTTTAGTGTGTTTTCTTGAAGAATTTGAGAAGGAAGTGGAGTAGATCAAGAGGAAGGGAAGGAAGCCAAGCATCTTCGTGTTCTCTCAGTAGTCTCTTGGAGGTATAACTCATTTTCCCTCTGTTTCTATGCTTATTACTCCATTAAAGACCTCCTTGAACTATGTCCCAAGGTTGGTTGTGCATTATTGGTTGAGTCAAGTTGCTAGCCATTAGATCTAGACCATATTCGGTCCCTGGAGCTTGGATCTACTGCCTTTATGGAGTCATATTGCATACAAGCCCTAGATCTACCCCTATTGTTGCACTTTAAGACTTAGCACATTTATTGGTGGTGATCTACACGTAAAGTTGGAAACTTTACGTGTAAACCAGGCCCTAGGAGCCCAGATCTGTGGATAGCATAAGCTGGATTCAAGAAAAATCGACCATTTAGAGACTGCATGGTAGCGACTTGGTGAGTCGTTCATCTGACTCGGTGAGTTTGCTCGCGAGTCTCCGAGGTTGTCCCCTTTTAGTTGTGTCGAGTAGAGTAGTGAGTCACGGGGTGTAACTTAGTGAGTTGGAAGCCAAACTCATCCATGAAGGAACTCGGCGAGTCATTGCCCTGACTCGGTGAGTTCAAGGCAATCTTCTTAGATCAAGATCAGACTCGGCAAGTTGTTCATACAACTCGGCGAGTCGCAGCATAAGTGTTCATCGGATGAAGATGAACTCGCCGAGTTGTTCATACAACTCAGCGAGTAGGATGAAGGACTTGAACATCAGTTTGGAAGGAGAACTCATCGAGTCAACACCTAACTCGACGAGTAGAAACGGAATCCAGGTCAGTCGATTAGACAGGGACTCGGCAAGTTCGCGAGCCAACTCGGCGAGTCGGGTCAACTGAAAGTTGACTCTGACTTTGACTTAGGGCATGATTAGGGGTAAAATGGTCATTTTACCCAAAGGACAATTAGCAGTGTTTGATTGAGTATGTTTTGGGAATTACAGTCAGAGGATTTCTGGAGCAGCAGCAGCAGCAGTAGATAGTCAGTTCCCGATCAGATCAGCAGCTACTCCGAGGTGAGTTACCTTCCAGTAGCGGTGGGTCTATGGCCACAATGTCGGCCCACCAATAGGAGTCGTATGATTATATGATTGTCTTTGTGATATCATCTAGGTTGCTACTACTTGATATGTTATATGCTAGCATGATATGTTATATAAATAGAGTTCGGTTGTTAGGACCGAAGGGTAGCCCAGATACCCCAGATATGTCTGATAATATGTTATGTATGATATATGTGTAAGTAGCAGTAAAGGGTGAAATAGTCACCAAGGATTGGTTGTTAGGACCGATGGGTAGTCAGCGCCCCAGAATAGCTTGACACAGGTAGTCAGCACCCCAGAATGGCTTGACACGGGTAGGACGGCACCCCAGAATGGCCGCACGGGTAGTCGGCACCCCAAAATGGCCGTACCAGGTAGTCAGGCACTCCAGAATAGCCTGGCAGTATGAATGTTGCGTGTTTGTATGGTATGTGGTACGATGGGAGAACTCACTAAGCTTTGTGCTTACAGTTTACAGTTTTGGTTTCAGGTACCTCTTCATCAAAGGGGAAGGAGCTGGCGCGGTAGTGGCACATCATGCACACACACTGGTTTCCGCATTTGTTAGATTTCTCTGGGATTTATACTCTGATATTTCGATTAGTTGTATGATTTGGCTTTTAGACATGGTTTACGTTGTGATGTGGTTTGATCAAGCAATGTTTTTAATTATTAACGTTTTCTAAAGTAATGTTTTAAAAACGAAATTTTTGGACGTGAAAATTAGGTCGTTACAGATTCACACACACTAACACATACTCTCTATTCTCTCTCTCTAGGCTGTACACTCCTTTTCTATTCATCAATCTACTCCTCACACCTTACACCTATATTTATACTTGGAGAATATGTGTAACGACCAAAATTTCAATAAAATTTAAACTTTTCAAAAACAACCCAATTCATTAAGTATTACAAAAAGGTTTTCAATACATTTACTATCAGAGTATTCCCAGGTCCATTTCATAAAACATAAACACGATGAGCGGTACGACCATGCCTTTGCTTGCCACGGTCTCCTGAAGAACCTGAAAAACATTAAACCACAACTGTAAGCCCGAAAGCTTAGTGAGATACCTCCAAAATACCAACCACATACCATACACATAATCATGCTATATCATAACGAATCAAAGAACAACCATCCATATCGGGTCTACTGTGGTGCTGGTCCACCTTGTCGGGCCTTCAGTCCACCTGGTCCACCCTCTGAGTCCATTCATGTCCCTTGAGTTTGCAGTGTGGTTGGTCCGCCCGCACCGGGCCTTCGACTCACTTGGTCCACTCTCCAAGTCCAATCATGTCCCTTGAGTCTGCAGTGTGGTTGGTCCGCCCGCACCGGGCCTTCAACTCACCTGGTCCACTCTCTGAGTCTATAGTATGAATGGTCCGCCTGCATCGGGCCTTCAGTCGGCCTGTTCCACTCTCCAAGCCTCGGCACGTCTGGTCCGCCCTCGAGGGGCCTACAGCCTATCCGGACCGCTTGCTGGGCCTTCGGAACAACCTATCCACCCTGGGTATCTTGGCCTACAGCACGAAGCAGGACCCGCCTCAACCCAACTCCAGTCCAAACAACCATGTGCACATAAACATATAATCACATGACAATTCATATTCAGGCAAACCGATCTAGGAGATCACATAACACAACATACTCTAACAGGATACCGACCTAACCGGTCACTAGCATAGCATCATCCTATCTACCAGGATACCGACCTTAATCAGGTCTCTAACGAATACCATCCTAACTACTCGGATGCAAATATATCAAAGCAATAACATAACAACAGATACCCGAATCTCAATCCGATAAAGGGCCAACCTTGGTGCCTTAGACCATGTTGATATAGTGAGGATAACTCACCTCGAAACTGTTGGCTGAAAGGATAAGATCCCGCTGCTCCAAACTCCGACACGAACTCCTCCACTGAACACCAAAACACTCAACTCAATAAATACCCTTAATTACCAAAATACTGTTGGATAAGGTGTCTAAGTCCATAACTATTTCTGGTATGTACTCGACCCGACCCGGCATGGTCCATTTAGGTTGCATGGCACCATGCAATTGGATAGACTAAATGAGAGAAATAACACTTGGAGATTATTAATATATTATAAGTTCTAATATATTAATAATATTATTTGATTAGTTTGATCAAGAATTAATTTAGAATTAATTAAGTGATCAAAAGATAACTAATTAAATATATGGGTTGATTATGTAAATCATCCATATCTTGTATAGTGGGCTAAAAGGCTCCATGGACTATCAAGTTGGGTTCCACCCATAGGATGCTCCATGGATGCTCCATGGGAGTTACAAACCCATGGGTCATGGAAATGAAGAGTCATGACACATTAGGGTTTAACCCTAGATGTGTCAACACTATATAAGTAACATGTTCTCCACCTAAAATCGGCTACACTAAGAAATAAGAGGGCTTGGCCGATTTTGAAGAAGTGTGTGTTCTCTCATAAGTTCTTCCAAGAGCATTTGGTGTTGTGTGAAGCATTTGAGGCATCACACTTGGGGTGCTAGGCTCACAAGGTTTCAAGGAACACAAACAACAACATGGTAAGTTATTCTATCTATACTTTATGTTAAAATTGTTCCCCATGTATGCTAGATAGGAATATAACCTTGGAATTCAACTTTGCATGACAATTAGACAAACATAGATCCAAGGTTATTAGGGTTGCATGTACACTTAGGAAGTGACAATGTGGTCTTTGTAGCAAGAAGAGGAGTCTTTCGAGAAAGAGAGTTTATAAGCCAAGGAGACAGTGGGAGGCAAGTTGATCTTGAAGAAATTCAAGAGTCAAGTGGTGAAGGAACTTCAAAATCTAGCCCTCAACTTGAGGAGGAAACTCCTGTTGAGCCAATTGACGAATCTGTACCTCTGAGGCGTTCCACGAGAGTTAGGAGTGCACCTGAGCATTACTATGGATTCCATATTACTGCAGAAGGTGAGACACTTATTAGTGATGGGACACTAGTAAGTCAAGATGACCCTAACAGCTACGAGGAAGCCATGGTAGGCCCCGAGTCTGCTAAATGGAAAGAGGCTATGGATAGCGAGATACAATCCATGTATGACAATCAAGTTTGGAACTTGGTTGAGAATGTACCAGGTCGAAAGACTGTAGGGTGCAAATGGGTCTTCAAGAAGAAGACCGACATGGATGGTAAAGTACACACTTATAAGGCTAGACTGGTTGCAAAGGGCTTCTCTCAAATTCCTGGAGTGGATTATGATGAGACCTTTTCTCCGGTAGCCAAGATTAAGTCTATTCGGGTTCTGTTAGCCATAGCTGCTTTTCATGACTATGAAATTTGGCAAATGGATGTCAAAACCGCTTTCCTTAATGGGAAGTTGGCTGAAGATGTTTACATGAGTCAGCCAGAGGGTTTTGTCAGCAACGAGTACCCTAATAGAGTGTGTAAGCTTGAGAAATCCATTTATGGATTAAAGCAAGCACCTCGCAGATGGAATCTTTGCTTTGATGAAAAGGTCAAGGAATTTGGCTTTTCTAGGAGTGAAGATGAATCTTGTGTATATGTCAAGGCTAGTGGGAGTATAGTTAGCTTTTTGGTATTGTATGTGGATGACATACTACTCATAGGAAACGACATTCCAACCCTACAGGAAGTAAAGTCCTGGCTTGGAAAGTGTTTCGCTATGAAGGACCTTGGTGAAGCTGCCTATATTTTGGGGATAAGGATCTTGAGAGATCGGAGTAAAAGACTAATTGGACTTAGTCAAAGTACCTACTTGGATAAGGTTCTGAAGAGATTCAGAATGCAAGACTCCAAGAAAGGAGAGTTGCCCATCCAGAGTAACGCCAAACTGAGTAAGACACAAAGCCCTAACACTGAGGCTGAGATAGCACAAATGAGTCGAGTACCTTATGCTTCGGCTGTAGGATCGATCATGTATGCTATGACGTGTACTCGACCTGATGTAGCTTTTGCCCTGAGCATGGTTAGCAGGTTTTAGGGGAACCCTGGCAAGGCACACTGGACTGCGGTAAAGAATATTCTCAAGTACCTACGAAGGACTAAGGACTGGGTCCTTACCCTCGGTGGGAGTGATGACTTGAGAGTTGTAGGGTATAGTGATGCTAGCTTCCAGACTGATAGGGATAACTTCCGCTCTCAGTCGGGCTGGGTCTTTACCCTAAATGGAGGAGCAATTTCTTGGAAGAGTTCCAAGCAAGAGACAGTGGCAGATTCTACTTGTGAATCAGAGTATATTGCAGCTAGCGAGGCAGCAAAGGAGGCGTTATGGCTGAGGAACTTCATTGGAGACCTTGGAGTTGTACCAGCTATTAAAGAGCCAATGGAAATTTTCTGTGATAGTGAAAGTGCTGTTGCCTTAGCCAAGGAACCAAGGGATCACGGGAGATCCAGACACATTGACAGAAAATACCATTTCATCAGACATCGGATCGAAGAAGGACTCCTCGTGGCAAAGAGGGTATCATCAGATGAGAATCCGGCAGATCCCCTCACGAAGGGACTGACTCGGGTTAAGCATCTCCAGCATGCTCGGAGCATAGGGCTGAAGGATGATATTAGATTTAGTAGTTAGATAACCTCGAAATTTGTAAAGTGTAATTGACATTTGATGATGAATAAAAGTGTTTTATTTATGAGTAAAGTGTTGCTATCTCTTGTCGATCGTTTACTATATTTCTTTTGCATGTTTTGACTTCCAGAATAATTTTGTTTGGTATAACATATTATTCAAACCTCCACAGTTGGTCATATGTCGGAAGTAGGTATGAATCAAGACTGTCATGTTTGGTTATAGAGGTCTGGGACAAGGCTACAGCAATCATGAGTGCTCATAAGTTCTGAGCATTGGACTCAACCCACGCTCACTGGAATCACTTCATGGAATTCTATCTCGAGTGATCGTGAGACGGTAATATCATATAAGTCTTTAAACCTAGAGATATGATTTGTTACTTACAAGTTGGTTATGCATTGATTGTACGAAAAACGCATTGGTAACTTGATGTTATAAATCACGCTATTGTGTGTAATTCAATGAGTAGTAGAACAAACATATGAGTCGAAGTTTATCTGTTCCTTCTTGGATTAGAAGCTGATATTTGGGCCCCTCGATGATTTTGTTTTGACCTATGTACCGGGCCCGGTCAGAACTAAATTGATGTGTTCAATGAAGTTCTTTGTCAAACAAATCGGAAATCGGGAAACAAATTGTTGGACAATAAGTAAGACATTGTTCCATGTATTTGTCTGACTGATATCTAGAACAGAGGATTATATGATCACTTATCTTAAATGGCGTACCATCATCTTCTCAGTTTTGAGAAACCTTGAAAAGAGCTACGATTGCCGATCGGTTCTTGAAGTCATACTTGCAGTAATAGTTATTAGACTTATCCAAGTGGGAGACTGTTGGGTAAGGTGTCTAAGTCCATAACTATTTCTGGTATGTACTCGACCCGACCCGACATGGTCCATTTGGTTGCATGGCACCATGCAATTGGATAGACTAAATGAGAGAAATAACACTTGGAGATTATTAATATATTATAAGTTCTAATATATTAATAATATTATTTGATTAGTTTGATCAAGAATTAATTTAGAATTAATTAAGTGATCAAAAGATAACTAATTAAATATATGGGTTGATTATGTAAATCATCCATATCTTGTATAGTGGGCTAAAAGGCTCCATGGACTATCAAGTTGGGTTCCACCCATAGGATGCTCCATGGATGCTCCATGGGAGTTACAAACCCATGGGTCATGGAAATGAAGAGTCATGACACATTAGGGTTTAACCCTAGATGTGTCAAAACTATATAAGTAACATGTTCTCCACCTAAAATCGGCTACACTAAGAAATAAGAGGGCTTGGCCGATTTTGAAGAAGTGTGTGTTCTCTCATAAGTTCTTCCTAGAGCATTTGGTGTTGTGTGAAGCATTTGAGGCATCACACTTGGGGTGCTAGGCTCACAAGGTTTCAAGGAACACAAACAACAACAAGGTAAGTTATTTTATCTATACTTTATGTTAAAATTGTTCCCCATGTATGCTAGATAGGAATATAACCTTGGAATTCAACTTTGCATGACAATTAGACAAACATAGATCCAAGGCTATTAGGGTTGCATGTACACTTAGGAAGTGTTAGAATGCTCAAAACCCATCAAATACCCCTGGAAGACAACTAGTCAACCCTTGGACAAGGTCAAAGTCAACCCCTGACTGACTCTACTCGCCGAGTCAACCCGATGACTCGCCGAGTCCCCAAGCTCAGAACTTCCCTCAATCCGCGACCTAACTCGCCGAGTCACCCCGAGACTCACCGAGTCCAACAACTCTAATTCCACTCGCACCCAACTCACCGAGTCATCCCTTGACTCACCGATTCTCGACTCAACCAGAAAATATTGGGACTCTTCGACAAGACTTGCCGAGTCCAAGAGCAGACTCGCCGAGTCTAAGACTATCTTCAATCTACTCACCGAGTTGTCCATCCAACTCGTCGAGTTCCAGCTTATATTCAAGCAACTCGTCGAGTCCACCCTTGTGACTCGCCGAGTACAACCGGTCTGAATCCAAACAAAAGCATTCCAGGCCATGCAATTGATCCAAAACATAGATCTAGCCTCCTACAACCCATCCATCACGTAAAGTGGCAAACTTTACGTGAATCCAAAGAGATCTAGACCTTATACACTTTAGGGCTAGGGTTTGGGACATGATGGCTGCACTAAGCACTCAAACACATGGACTTTAATGCACTCTAGAACTTCCCCATCCCAGATCTGAGGTGGAAACCTCATATTTAACCTCCAAACTCCAAAACATCCTAAGATAAGCTCCCCATAAACCCCAAAATGATGAATCCATATGATTAACAGCCCAAGAACGAGATATTACCTCCAAAGAACGCCCCAACTGTAATGAAACTCGAATCCAAGCAAAGCCCCTTGCTCCAAGCCTCCAAACTCCCAAGATTCCTTCAACAAATTCCCTTCAAGCTCCCAAATGCACTTTGATCCACTCACACACGAATGCTAACGGTTTCTAGACTTGAGGATGAGTAAAGAGGCTGGGGGAATGGATGTTAAGTTCATTATATAGGGCTCAATTCGGAGAATTAGGGTTTTCTCCATTCAATGCCTACTCGCCGAGTCCATCCTTGGACTCGCCGAGTCGGCCACTTAACACGCAACCAAATCGCGACCCTACTCGCCGAGTCCACCCATGGACTCGCCGAGTTCCCTTTTTCAATTTACTCTTTTAGCCCTTCAACTCTACTCTTGATATTTCGGGATGTTACAATTCTCCCCCACTTAAATTAGGCTTCATCCTCGAAGCCTACGACAACTCAACTCCAAAAATACTCCCACAACACGCCACCTGGCCTTAACCGGACCAGGTCCCTCAAGACATATCCATCGAAACTCGAACTCACTTTCTCTTTCCGTACGGTGTCCTGACCACCGTATCAAACCGGGCATCGGTTGTACCCTCTGATAATCGTAGTCAACAACTGAGTACTTCCGATGATGCATCACTGCTCCAAATCTCAACAACCACTCAACCCATATGAGCTAGAAAACCATGAACCATCGGATCCCTGATCCGAATCCCACTCTATCCATTCCATGCTGACCGAAATACCCATTCTTTAATCTCAGAGCAACTCCCACGAGTCCTCTTCTTGCAATCACACGCACATGCTGCACCAGCCCTCGCACTCTCGAGTTAGGAAAACCTGTCACACTGATGACATCTCCAACATCCCCAGGGGGAACCACCACTACATACACAACTCCCTGATCAGAATCAAGCTGGGAGTCCCAGACTCCATCCCTCCATCCATCCTGAGACACTTGGCTCTACACCCGCGGAATCCCTTCCGCATCCTCAGCAGACACCCCATCATGATGTCATTCCATACCACCACCGTAATCACGCTGCTCAATGACCACCGTCTGACCACTCCGATCATAACTCTACACTGCCGCTTTCACTTCCGCGAATTTACTCTTTCTCTCGGAGCTACACTCCTCTCTTCCTCTTTCCTTACCAAGGAAATCCACTTGGCTGCCTTGTCACCACGACAAGTGCCACGGTGCTCACCCAACGCTGCACCACTCCTTTATAGCATAACTGCTATGCATGCAACACACATGCCCTGAATCTGCTCGTAAGGACTCTCGAGTCCATGCACCATCTCCACTAATTAAGATCAATACCTGGGGCCAGACCTTCTGATGCTAACACATCGCAACATACTCAATTCATTACCTCGCACCGATCTAATGACACCTATAGAGTGTTTAGCATGACTGGACTGCCTTACCAGGACTTCAGCCAACTGGACCACTCTCATAACCTTCAGCTGACCTGGACCGCCCTCCAAGGTCTTCAGTCTAGCTGGACCCTTCATCGAGCCTCCGGCCTGACTGGTACGCCTATTGGCCTTCAGTCTATCCGGACTGCTCAACTAGCAAACAGCATTCTGAGTTACCTCTTTGGGAAATCCTCCCATGCTTACTGTTCTAGCCCCCTAGGGGTTCCGCACTCTATCTCCATCATACATACTCGATCCCGGCCTGATCCCAGGCCCTGCAAAATTAAGCTCTTGGTCTGTATCCCGCCCCGCATGCCTGCCATTTAATCATACCAACCAATGCCCTTGGCTGACCGAGACACTACTGAATCCCATGCAGGTAAACAACCTTTCATACTCGTCGATCCTTCGGAGAATTCTCCAATTCTCCACCACTTAGGGCACTAACTATCGACCACCGGTCACTATCACTGACTTCCCAAAATAACCTTGCACAAAACCTAACACTTACATGCAGACTGATTCCCACTAGCACTAGCAACCTTTGCAAAAACACATTTCCACACCGATCATCCCGCTCGAATAGGAACCCAATCTTCAATTATCCACTCCTCAGACTGCAGATGCTACCCAACATTCAAACCAACGCCGCATCCACCAATAATCCTCACAAAAGATAACCAGTGAAAACCCGAAATACTAACCCATAACCATGCCAAACCCTCAAGGAACAACGGATACCAAAACGAAAACCACCCAACGAGACTAGCAGATAAATAACACTCCACAATAATCATAAATAATCAAGATAACAAGAAAGAAAAATACCCGCAGCTGCATCCGGCACTGCTCTGACCTCCTCTGCTGAAAGCTGAAAAGCGCGACCCTAAGCCCTTGGGGGCTCCGCTCCACCTTGACCTCCACCTGTGATCCTCAACGTGGCCGGTGCTGGAGCCTGCACCAGTCCTGCAGCAAGCTGTGGACAGTTGACCCTCAAGTGCCCAACCTGATGACAATGATAACATATCCTCGAATCTCGAACCGGCACTGCCTGTCAACAATCGCTCGCATAGTGCCCCTCCTTTCCGCACTTGCGGCATGCACCACCGGACCAACAAACTCCAGCGTGACCCCTCCCACACTTTCCACAAACGTGGCTGCCCTGATCTCCCATCCTGGAATCAACGGTCTTAGACCATTTTGTCGCTGGCTGAGACTACACCGAAGCTTGCCTCAGCTCACGCAACTGCAACTCAATCTCTAACTCACGCCGACAGGCGGCCTCCTGCAACTCCAACAAGGTCTCGCACCTCTGCACGGACACAAACTGTTTGATATCTCTCTTTAGCATACTCAGATATCGGGACATCTGAGCCTGCTCCGAAGCGAACTTAGGGCAAAACATCGCCCTCTCAGTAAACATCCTGGTGATTTCCATCACCGACTCCGAATCCTGCTTCAGCTCAAGGAACTCCTGAGCCAACCTCTCCCTCTCAACCTGTGGAACATAACGAGTGCTGAACATCTCTCTGAACTGATCCCATGAGATCGCAGCCCTTTGCGCATCCGAATATGATCCCGTGGTCAACCTCCACCAATCCTTTGCGCCGAGCCTTAACAGGTTCAGAGTGCACCTCACCCTCTAATCAGCAGGGCATGAACACGTGAAGAAACACCCCTCCACGTTTGATAACCATCTCATAGCAACGATCGGGTCCTGAACTCCATCAAAGGTGGGATGCTTCGTATTATCGAAGTCCCGATACTGAAAACCTCTACTCGCTCCTCCCCCTGCCGCTGCTACAGCCGTTGTAGCTGCCACGGCATCCGTCTTCGTGAGAGCCGCATAAAGATCATCAAAATACTCCACCATGGTGGTCTTGATCGGCCCAAACAGTTCCGGCAGCTCGTCCCGGAACAATGTAGTAACCTCATTATGCAGGATCTCACGAATCCTCGCATCCAACTCGCGCGTACTCATCTGACCGACAACCTCGGGCGGTACGGACCCGCCTGGAACTCCCTCTCATGCTCCTAATCCGTACCCGGATCCACTCCCAGCATGCCCTAAAATCTACATACTGAAAATAAACCACCAAAATCTCAGACACTTCCCACTATCCGGGGATCCAACTCTCAACCCAACTCTAGCGGTCATGGTATCCCTGATACGCGTATCGGTCCTGTGCTTTCAGTAGTACGGGCCCATACTACCTTCCACACCTACCCATATTTGTATGAAGTACTACCACAACACCCTAGTGAAAACATACACAACAACACTCTATCCTCACTACTAGAGGAACACTAGAAATCTCTCACAAGGAAACCCTAGGCTAGCAGGCATCATAAATCAGGCAACACATCATGAAATGCTGAAGATCCCTAGCCTAACTTTAGCATGCTGTTCTATCAAAGCTCAATAAAACAAATATCATGTATGGTATTTTGGGCTTACTTACTGGCTCCAGCTGATCGTACCTTCGTGTCCTCCTTTACTTATTTTGAAAACCATTTTAAATTCTCTTTTGAAAACCCTCCTCGATTTGAGACTGGAGTCACACAAGTGTCCCTCCAATTCACTCAAACCAAGGCTCTGATACCAACTTGTAAAGTCCAAAATTTCAATAAAATTTAAACTTTTCAAAAACAACCCAATTCATTAAGTTATTACAAAAAGGTTTTCAATACATTTATTATCAGAGTATTCCCAGGTCCATTTCATAAAACATAAACACGAGGAGCGGTACGATCATGCCTTTGCCTTGCCACAGTCTCCTGAAGAACCTGAAAAACATTAAACCACAACTGTAAGCCCGAAAGCTTAGTGAGTTACCCCCAAAATACCAACCACATACCATACACATAATCATGCTATATCATAACGAATCACTAGAAACAAGCATGCATATCGGGTCTACTGTGGTACTGGTCCGCCTTATCGGGCCTTCAGTACACCTGGTCCACCCTCCGAGTCCATTCATGTCCCTCGATTCTGCAGTGTGGTTGGTCCGCCCGCACCGGGCCTTCAACTCACCTGGTCCACTCTCTGAGTCCAATCATGTCCTTTGAGTCTGCAGTGTGGTTGGTCCGCCCGCACTGGGCCTTCAACTCACCTGGTCCACTCTCTAAGTCTACAGTATGACTGGTCCGCCCGCATCGGGCCTTCGGTCGGCCTGGTCCACTCTCTGAGCCTCGGCACGTCTGGTCCGCCCTCGAGGGGCCTACAGCCTATCCGGACCGCTCGTTTGGCCTTCGGAACAACCGGTCCGTCCTGGGTATCTTGGCCTACAGCACGAAGCAGGACCCGCCCCAACCCAGCTCCAGTCCAAACAACCATGTGCTCATAAATATATAATCACATAACAATTCATATTCAGGCAAACCGATCTTGCAGATCACATAACACAACATACTCAGATACCGACCTAACCAGTGACTAGCATAGCATCATCCTATCTACCAAGATACCGAACTTAATCAGGTCTCTAACGAATACCATCCTAACTACTCAGATGCAAACATATCAAAGAAATAACATAACAACAGATACCTGGATCTCAATCCGATAAAGGGCCGACCTTGGTGCCTTAGACCCTGTTGATATACTGAGGATAACTCACCTCGAAACTGCCGGTTGAAAGGATAAGATCCCGCTGCTCCAAACTCCGACAAGAACTCCTCCACAGAACACCAAAACACTCAACTCAATAAATACCCTTAATTACCAAAATACCCCTGGAAGACAACTGGTCAACCCTTGGACAAGGTCAAAGTCAACCCCTGACTGACTCTACTCACCGAGTCAACCCGACGACTCGCCGAGTCCCCAAGCTCAGAACTTCCCTCAATCTGCAACCTAACTCGGCGAGTCACCCCGAGACTCGCCGAGTCCAACAACTCTGAGTCCACTCGCACCCAACTCCCCGAGTCATCCCTTGACTCACCGATTCTCGACTCAACCAGAAATATTGGGACTCTTCGACAAGACTCGCCGAGTCTAAGAACAGACTCGCCGAGTCTAAGGCTATCTTCAACCTACTCACCGAGTTGTTCATCCAACTCGTCGAGTTCCAGCTCATCCTCAAGCAACTCGTCAAGTCTACCCATGTGACTCGCCGAGTACCACCGGTCTGAATCCATACAGAAGCATTCCAGGTCATACAATTGATCCAAAACGTGGATCTAGCCTCCTACAACCCATCCATCACATAAAGTGGCAAACTTTACGTGAATCCAAAGAGATCTAGGCCTTATACACTTTAGGGCTAGGATTTGGGACATGATGGCTTCACTAAGCACTCAAACACATGGACTTTAATGCACTCTAGACCTTCCCCATCCCAGATCTGAGGTGGAAACCTCAGATCTAACCTCCAAACTCCAAAACATCCCAAGATAAGCTCCCCATAAACCCCAAAAAGATGAATCTATATGATTAACAACCCAAGAATGAGATATTACCTCCAAAGAACTCCCCAACTGCAATGAAACTCCAATCCAAGCAAAGCCCCTTGCTCCAAGCCTCCAAACTCCCAAGATTCCTTCAACAAATACCCTTCAAGCTCCTAAATGCACTTTGATCCACTCACACACGAATGCTAAGGGATCGTTTGGTTCGCTGGAATCTGTTGGAATCGGAAGGAATTGGAATTTAATTCCATCACTTTCCTATGTTTGGTTCATGTTTTGAGAGGGAATTGGATTCCTAAATGTGTCCAACTTTCCTTCCATTGAGGGAAAATAAATTCCATCTAAAAGATGAGGAAATTCAAATTCCTTCAAGTGAGAGTGTTGAATATTACCATATTACCCTTTTCATTTTTAATATTAAATATAAAAAACAACTGTCACTACTCGCGACCACCTTCACCACAACCTTTGCCACCACTACCCACTACCTCCACCACAACCCACCACCACCACCCACCCACCCACCCACCACCATCAACCATCATCACTAATGTCATCGCCACTGCCACCACCTTCTACACCACTACCCACCACTTCCGTTACCACCATCGCAATCACTGACACCACTACTATCACCACCATCACCACCACCACCACTACCCATAACCTCCGTTACTACCTACACCATAACCCTACCACTACCGTAGTTACAACTAAATCTATCATCACCACCATTACTCTATTGCCACCACCACCACCACCGTCGCCGCCGCCACTAACACCCACCGCCACAACCACCACTGTCTCTACCATTAACACTAGTGATATCGCTACTACCACCACCTCCACCTTCATTACCACCACACACTACCGCCATCACCACCACCGTCACTTCTGCCACCATCATCGCCGCCACCACCATTGTTTATTATTTTTATAATTTATATAATATATTTTTACATATAATTAAAAAAAAGTAAAAGTAAGCAAAAACCAAGAATAGTAGTTCTGTCATTTTACACTATACCAATTCAATTTTCCTCCAACCTAAAAAAATACAATATTGAATTCAAATTCCGTTTACTACTAACCAAACAGAATATTGAATTAGATTCCAATTCAAGATAGATTCCAATTCCTCAATAGATTCCAATTCATTCAAAAACATTCTATGAACCAAACACCGCCTAAGGGTTTCTGGACTTGAGGATGAGTAAAGAGGCTGGGGGAATGGATGTTAAGTTCTTTATATAGGGCTCAATCCCACGAATTAGGGTTTTCTCCATTCAGCACCTACTCGCCGAGTCCAGCCTTGGACTCGCTGAGTCGGCCACTTAACACGTGACCAAATCGCGACCCTACTCGCCGAGTCCACCCATGGACTCGCCGAGTTCCCTTTTTCAATTTACTCTTTTAGCCCTTCAACTCTACTCTTGATATTTCGGGATGTTACAATATGGGCCTAGTGGGTTTGAGGTCGTAAATGGGTTTACGGCCGTAAATAGACCCTCTGACTGTAAACTCATAAACATTACATAAAAATATAATTTCCTAGAAAATCAAAGTATAAACCATATTTTTGACCCAACAATCTCCCCCTTGGTTTATAACTTTCTTTTCTAAGTTGTCCCAACAAGCTCTGTCTAAAAAGTAGCTGGATTTTCTTGTCATTCTTCATCGAGAGCTTGGCTTCAACATTAATCTTCAAATTCTACACGACTTCAAGATGAACTTTATGAATCTTCAATGAATGACTTCATCTTGAGCAGTTCGACTTTTCTTTAGAATTTGACATCGAACGCACATTGGGTGAAGAGACTTCTTGTACTGATTATTGAAAGATAGCGCTTCCAGTTTGAGAATCTTTAGAGAGAACATTAAAGAGACCAAATATTCTTGATCACTTCAGCAGGTTTAAGATAGCAGTAGATTGATTGAGGAGGCTTCAATGAAATCCGTCAAATAATCTTCAACTTCAGCTTCACCTTGCTTCTGGGGTTGAAGGATTGAATGTCGAAAGAATAATCTTCATTTCCTGCTCCTTCGAATGAGAATTCTTCGATGCTCACGGGTGATGCATTGGCTTAGAAATCTTCGACACAAACTCCATGACTCTCATCTACACCTGAATTCACTTTTCAAGACAAAACAAAACTAAAAGAAAACTTAGCATACAAATTAAAACAGAAACAAAAATATTTTTGGATTTTTGATTTTTCTGAACAAGAAATAAAACATAAATAAAAATACTTTTGGATTTTGATTTTTCTTGATTTTTGTGTGATTTTTATATATTTTTTTATTAATTTTTTTATTTATTTATTTTTAGTTCTCCCCCTAAATTTGTGCATAGAGGAAAATTTTGAATAAATTTAACAAAAACAAAAATATTTGGGATCAAAGTTGTTGGACAACCCTATTCCACTTGCCAGTACCCTTATTTTCATGTCTTCGTCTGATCGATTGCCAATATTGTGGTCCACTTAAGTACGAAACATTTGTGACATAATTTGGACAATTTATAAATGACACGACATTTTTAGCCCTTATTCTTAAATAAATTTCATTGGGACCATTCAACTGACTACAACCAGGGATATTGTTGTCCACCTAAATTGAGCAGCGAGATCTACAGACAATCTAGATGTGTTCAATTCTTAATTGTACTAGAACGTGTTTCCCGCTTCCTAATATCCTCCAGCCATCAAGGACTTCCAGAATAATCCTTACACCGGGTGAGTAGACAACTATTAAGAGAGAAGATAGATTTAGAATACATATGCTATACATGCAGGTCGGATCTCTTCCAATCACGCAGAGGATGAAACATATGACTAATTGAAGTTTTATAGGGATTGAGAAGAGAATGTTGCATATACTGTGTACCAGATCGGATTATGAGTCACGCGGAGGAGATAGTATGTGGCTAACAGATAGAAAGAATTTAATAGAGAGAAGTGCAGAGAGAGAGAATTGCATATGCTATAGTCCAGGTCGGATCTCTCGATCATACAGATGAGGCAACATATGACTAACAGACAAAAAGAAAGAAAATAATCTTCTACAGACCTAGTTTATCAGAATTCCCAGGTCACCCCATCAAAACCAAAATTAAGGACAGAATCCGCACATCGAGGAAACGTTAATCCATAGTTCTAGATACGGGTTCTTTTAATATGACCGGTAGATTCTTATGAATATCTCCCTACTCAACCTATCCAAGCGTCATATTGTCAGGCTAAACAGATCTAACCAGTTCAATGTTTGTCAAGTCCTTGAATACCTTAAGTTCAACTCTTCCTAGTCAAGTCCATTTAAAATCTTTCATGCCTAACAGTGCATCGAGCACAGAGCGTAGACAATTCAATTTTTGTATGTTGCGCAAATTCAGATTGCCTGTTATCACTTGATAATATCATTTTCCGATAATAACTACTAACGAAAAACCATTAAGAAAATGAAAATTTGTCTTTAAAACGAATCATAGTAAGATAAACCAGGAGTATAGAGAAGAAAATGCAAACCGTAATTCACCGATTGAATTTGCATCCAAAAGGTCTGAGAACAACACACATAATCTCAGAACAGATCCGAAAATTCTTCATGTCGTTACGCACAAACCCCATTTGTGATCTCTTCCTTTCCTCCTTTCTTTCCTTTCCAGCAAAGGACACATACTCTCGAACAAAGTTCTGAGTGTTGTATAGTTGAGAGATGTCCCTTATCATATGCCAGGAGAAGCCACTACAAACAAATTGAAGTTTGATGATATGCCTCCATAGCTGCTCTGACACAGAGCGGGATCAGTTGGTCTTTGGAACCTATTCCATTTTAAAACTGGGTCGACCTTTGTCATCAACGCATGATACTCTCTCCCATGACATATCCTGCTTATCACAAACAGAAGATGTAAAAATATTAGAATCATTAATTGATTTGGGAGATTAAACCTTTGGTACCCATTTGTAGTTGGGTTTAACCCATTTCTTGTTGGATCGGATGGGTGCCTCGACACTTGGTTTTGATCTTGATGTCGGCCGTTGAGATGACTTTGACCTAATTGGTCTTTTTTTTACTGGAACATCTCTTGGATTTGGCTTCTTTGGCAACATTTCCTTTTTTCCCTTGGGATTTGGATTCTTGGCCTTCTGCGCGTTCCAGTCACCATGGTATGAACATGACCTTGCGGGGGTTCTTTTGAAGCATCTCCCTATTGGCGTGTTCTGCCAGCCTTGTGCGTAGTAGGGAACGCATGCGCGATTTGGACAGTTTTGGGGAATATGTCTAGGTGTTCCACAATGAAAACATGTCTTTTTCTTCATTGTGAAGTTGTTTCTTCCTGCCCCTGGTGGCGTACCCTTGCATTGTCTCTTATTGTTCCCACATGCACACTTGCAACAAGCACTCTGTTGCGCTGAAATTGGTGGCCTGTATTTCTCAATGGAAGGTTTGTTAGGAGTAACAGAATTCAAAGCAACAGATTCTGAGTTCAAGGAGTCATTGGTTTGTTCAGTAGTGTTCTCCTTGTTCTCATCTTCCGCTACTTTACCTGCACATGAAGTAGAAACATTAGTACTTTCAACCTGAATACCCCCTGACACAAATCCAGCTGGTTTTCCATATTGAAGATGTGCCTCCCTATCAATTTCTTCCTGTGTCATAGGGATGGATGTGTAGTTATGATTGAAATGTGGGGGAACACTATCATACCCTAGACCCTTGTTTTGATTATCTTTGAATTTTAATTGGGTTTCAAATAAGGACTCGACTGTCTGACTTGACACAGTATAATTTTTGAAACTAACCTCTGTTTTTCCACACTTAATTTTCAAAGTGTCAAGTTCTTAAGTTACAGTAGCAAGTTGTCTCTTAATATAGTCATAATTTTCACACTTGTTGCTATACTCTTCATGAAGCTTCCTAAAGTCTTTGGTTTTTGCTTCTAATTCAGTCTTCAGGGGTTTCTGTCATTTCCTGAGTTGATATCATTCGTATTTTAGGTCCTCGACTTCCCTTTTTAGCAAATTATTATGTTCACAAATAATTTTAATCGTATCTTCACAAGATGGAGTACATGAAACTTCATTGGCCGGGATGTTCGTGGAACTCATTGTTTTTCCACATTTCAATGCATCAAGCTCTTCAATTACACCAACAATACTAAGACGATTGAGATCTTTTGTCTTCTTGATGATAGCTACATTCATATCCCACGATTTCGGAAGTGAATTCAGTAGCTTTTTGTTTATCTCATATTTGGTCAAGAAGATCCCAACGATATTCATCTCAGTAGTGAGTGTGGACAATCGCTGCAACTAAGCCTTCATGGTTTCTCCGGGAAAGTAGTTGAACATGTTGAAATTTTGTCTTAACATATCCTGACGATTCTCTTTCATGTCTTCAATTTCCTTGTTGACCTCAAAAGCCATTAAAAACACCACTAGAAAGTCAAACCCTTTGACTACACACCTCAAAAGTCAACCTTAAACGTCAAATTTTAAAAAAATCAAACTCAAAAGTCAAACTTGAAAAAGTCAAACTTAAAACTCAAACCGAAAAGCTAAATTTGAAAATTTAAAAGTCAAACGATAAAGTCAAAGTTTAAAGTCAAAGGTCAAACTTAAAAATCAAAGTCAATTTTTGAAGACAAAAGTCAAAAATAAAAGTCAAAAATTAAAAACTATTTTTATATTATTATTATTATTATTATTATTATTATTATTATTATTATTATTATTATTATTATTGTTGTTGTTGTTGTTGTTGTTGTTGTTGTTGTTGTTGTTGTTATTTTTTTATTTGGATGAAAAAAGAATTTAAAACTAAAAGAAATTGAGTTTTTGGGTTAAAAGTGTCAAATTTCGAAAGTTGGAACCGAGAAAGACGCCTTTTGAATTAAATTTCGCAGGAATGAAAAAAGGAATCATGTAATTGAGTTGGCTAACATGCTGATTTTATGAACTAGAGGTCTCGGGTTCGATCCCCGGCACCTCCAAAATTTGCCCCTTTTTATTGAAGCGCACCAGTAATCAATTGATGTTGTCGAGCCAAGCCGAGCCGTCCTCCAAGCCGTAAGCTACCGACCACAAACCGCCGCTGTGAACCATCGACCGTAAACTCCAGGCAACCCTAGCCGTAAATGCCACCACCGCCGACCGTAAACTGTTTCCAACCGTAAACCCTTCAAAGGCCGTAACCCTTCAACAGTTTCGCGAAAAAAAAAAACAACGTTTTTCACGCTTTTTTGCTCCAAAACTTGATCAAAAACTCATTTTTATGAAAAATGCAAAGAAGAAACCCCCCTTAATTTTCATAGATCTATCCAAAAATGCAAAAAATATTTCGAAAATAAGATAAAATAAGCTCCAGATCTGACAAAATTGACTGATACAATCCTTGCTCTGATACCAATTGTAAGTCCCCAATCTGCTTGTGTATCAATCGGATCCATTTGATGGTGCAGAATCCCAATCAAATGGATGATGTCAGATCAAATAGAAGAGAATGAAAAGAAGAAGATGATGAATCTTGTATATATTAATATGAATTAAGATCCGGATACAAGATTCACACACATAAACACACACTCTTTGTTCTCTCTCTCTAGGCCGTACACTCCTTTTCAGTTCATCAATCTACTCCTCACACCTTACACTTATATTTATACTTGGAGAATATGGGCCTAATGGGTTTACGATCGTAAATGTGTTTACAGCCGTAAATAGACCATCTGACCGTAAACTCATAAACATTACATAAAAATATAATTTCCTAGAAAAGCAAAGTATAAACCATATTTTTGACCCAAGAATACTTTTATAAATAATACATTTTCAAACAAAAATTTCCGGGTTCTGATTTTGGGGTGTTACAAAAGGGATGAACTTGAAGACTTACAAAGGTCCAAAAGCTCCACAACTAGCTGATGATGAACCCAAGAAGGTAACCAATGCACCGTTAATGACCTTCTTCTCCTTAATGAGCTTCAAAACCTCTATAATCTCTTGAATAACACCAAAATGACCAATAACTTCAATGGGGGCTGAGATTAGGGTTTCTAGAGGTCTTGGGAGTGAAAGAGGCTGAGGAGAAGCAACCCTAATCATCTTATACCTTTAAGTACCCGAAAATTAGGGTTTTGGAGCATCAGGTGCTCCTCACATCATGAGTCCTTAATGCTCACGTCATGAGCCTTAAATGAACTTGGTCAACAAGTCAATGATCACTCACCCGAACCACTCCAAGTTCAAACTGCCATAAGTTCTTCATTTCAACTCCGTTTTTAATGTTATTTATATCCACGAAAAGGTGGCGAGAAGATCTACACATCTATCAACTTATCCTCACCTCAAAACCTTCCAAACAAAAATCCAAAAGTCATAAAGAACTCAAACTGCGACTTTACCGATATACCTTTTGGCTCTAAGGCATAAACCAAACTCCCAAATCACCTCAATTACATTATCCATACCTAAATAGGTCTAGATCTCTCTTTTGCAAAGGACCTAAGCATTATGATAACCCATCTCCAGGCCACCGTCTTAAATTAGGAATGCGATTCCGAATAGGGCGTTACACATTTAAATTAGATTTTGTCCTCGAAATAGCTCCCTACTATACCCCAAACCATTCGGATAATCCTTCCAGAATCATGATCTGAATTAAGAAGTCGACTCACATACCCTAAATAATAATGAATCCTTGACCCACTAACTTAACCAAAAAAGAGTAACCATCACTCCTCTGCCTGAAATCCAGAAATCCAATACCTTTTTTTAACTCCCAAGTAGGCAAAACCATCTTAGAACACAGTCAATATGACTTCACTTTGCAACCTAAATCATTTGAAACCCTTCCGACCCCGAATTATCTCGTTGATGCCATTAGAAAACACCTATGACTATTCACTGTTGTTGAACCCTCCACTAAAAAACAAGGAAAATTCCAACACAAGCCTCGGCTAAATAACTGTTGTGGTGAAACACAAACAATGTAAAAATATTCCACAAACTCCCTTTAACCACTTCAAAATCAATGCATCTTATAAATAAAACTCGAGAGACCACTAGGAAACCCACCACTGCCAACAAAAAACCTATTGACTTGAGAATATTAAATCACAACGACTATCTTTCTTTTCTTAACTATAAGACCCAACTTCCGGTGAGAACCATACAGTTGGGGACTCTCAAAACTACAACTACAACCTCACTTCATCAATATACTTCCTAGAACCGGGAACCCATCAGTTCTAAACTTCATAACCCATACTCTAATACTGATGATCACCCATTTGTAGTACCTACCCCTTGTCCCTAGCTAGGAACACCACCAAAACATGCAAAAAGAATACTCAAAACTCACTGATCATGAGTTCCAACAATTCCTCAATCAGGAAGTTGTGCCCAAAAACCTCTAATACCCATTTGACTTCCTCACAAGTCATCACCAACTCACAGTTCTCATCAACATAATGATAGTCTGCCCAATAGTTTCATGTTGCATCCAAATCCCTTATCCGCTCAGGTGTACATTCATCTGACAAATTACTTGATACATTCATAACGAACTTCATGAGTCGTGATTACGTAATCAATACCCAACATTGGTAACTAGACTCTAAATAAACAACATGCAAGAAAACGGGGTTCATAATGCAACACCTCATAAGATACTTTTGATGCACAAATATTACTGCCAACAACCTTAAACTGCCCACATGATCTAAACTAGTTGGTCATTAAGTCTCCCGACTACCACAATTCACTAACACCCAAACATACCAATAAGACTAACAATATGATACCTAAGAGTCTCAATCAAATGATTGTTGGGTCCTACCTATATGAATAATACATGCATTGGTTCATGATACATCTTGTCACCCTCAAACCACAAAATGATAAGCTCACGGTACAATACCGATATTGTCGTCATCCCATCATTGGCTTGAAGACTCACAACCAGCACCACACGAGCCTAAAGATACATAATCATCAATCCACTGACTTGCAGGAACCCAATCAACATCCCTATCAATGCTAATTGAACAGAAATACGACTATACCTTGCTATCACGCACAATTCCTTTCATAGTACAGGCGGCTACCAATGCAAGATCAAGCGAAAACTTGGTTGCACACAACCATAAAATGAGATAGGCGATTGCACTCCTGTTCCAATTCGAGGGCTACATACCAATTAACAACCATGACAATAACTCGAGCCAAGTGTTCCTAGCTATCTTACTCAGCCTACATAAATCCCTAAGGGAAACACATAATCAACCCTAGTTCTACTACACTCATTCCTCACAATTGTACCCATAGGGTGTGGTACCAAAAGATCTTACCGAAACGATGAACCTCAACCGCTAATAGAAACATCCTCATGAAATGTTGAAACTAGGATACCATACCTTGATTGTAACCGAAAATATCCTACCAATACAAAACTAGCTCGATAAAACTTCCAAAGTTAATAGAATGCTGGCAAAACCCTGGTTGGATCAATCCAGATACCAACCCTGCCGAAGCGACATGCGGAAATTGGATTTTGCTTAGATCCAAAGCCACACCTGAAAAACTAAATAACATTGTCCCAACATCCAAACATCCAATAACCAAGGATATCTGCCAAACTCAATCGTACTATGAACAATAATTTCCCAACCAACCATTGACGGTACCCATATCCAGAAATTAAAATGTACAAAGTATAATTTTTGACAATGGGTTGGAAGATCCAGTGAACTCCAACTGATACAATTCAAAATTTCTGGAGAACCACTGCCATTGACGATGAACGAAAAGACCAACGATCGAGACTGCATTGAGAACTAATACATTGATCTAATGCACTACTGGAAAAACCAATGAGAAACTAAACATACCAATTTCAAAACTTATTGGCCGATCAGCGACTGTCTAACATAGAATATAGATATCAATCTATACAACAATATGACAATTTCCTCAACAATATATACTCAACCGAAGCGACCCAAACGCCTCTTGACCTGATCCTCAACGTTCCCAAAAGTAATCACTAACTACAATGAGCTCCTTGTAATACAGCGTCTTGTTGCGGAGACGATTCTTGCATTCCTGAACACATGCATTTAGAGGCAACTTGCTTTGCACACTCGTCTTGACCAATTCCTGAACCAATGTTTCGCATACCCAAACCGCAATCCTTATGACCCATTATTCTGAAACCAAAACTCGAACATATTGTTGATCATCCAAGAAGAATATTCAGCTCTCCCCCACTTAGTGTTTGAACCACCACTAAATAACATTATAAATAGACCAAAACTCAAACCGGCTCACTCATATACATAGCATACATTACCCTTGGAATGTATAACACAATGCAAGACAATCTTCCGGGTAGAGACCAAGCAAACTAAAAGAGATTATGAACCTCATATGGAGACCTTGGGAACTCGCCAATCATGACTGCTCCTAACAGCAAGAATCCCATGCATGTGTACAAACAATAATTCTAATAGTTCATTCGTAACACCAATTTCCTATCTAGAAATAATAGGACTAACACACACTCTTTTCCTCCAAATCCCCAATTATCAATTCATTGCGAGAATCATTCATAAATTCAAAAGGCATCATTATCATAGTCGAGATATATTAGAGACAAAAATAATTGACGCTCCTGATTCACTTCCTTAGCCACATGGAACCATAAACTAGCACTTGACTTGGCTCAATCTAAAGAAAGAAGACTCGTGATCTCATCTCAAGACAACTATACCACACGAACGATTTTGTGTATCCCCACACTGCCATACTGCCGCCAAAAACCACAACCATCTAGTTCCATGTTAGGTTTACATCCTTATTCTGAAAATCACCTGTTTGTTCTCTCTCTCTTTATCTCTCTCTCTATCTATCTATCTATCTATCTATCTATCTATCTCCTCCTAACACGGAAAGATGGAAGAACATATCCCCTTCCATAGATAGTGACATTCCAATCTATTTGCCAATCACTCAGCCTTCGGTTGCAAACCTCGAGCCTATCATAATAATTGCTTCTTTCTTGAGTCTTGCGACTCAACTGGAACTTCCTCGAGTAAGGCCCATGAGACCTCAAAATCAACTAAATAACCTAGGTTTGCACCATTCAAACCCAACCTAATATGGACACTAAGGCCCTAAACAATCACCAGACCCATCCTCAGCCTTAACAACCGTATCTAAAAGATCGATAGATACGGAAACACTACCATAAATCATGGTTATCATACCATGCTATCTACCCTCAACCAAATCCTTCGAATCCTTGTGACTTCCATCGATTTGAGTATAAATCATGTGCTTCTAGTAGCACGGTCCTAATACTAGCTTTAACATCTGTCCATACTTTCCTCAACAAGCAACCTGAGTCCTCTAAATCACCTACTAATAATAATAATCCCAATACCCACTAAACAACGTAGCAACCATACTAAAGCACTTCCTAGGCTATCCTAGGATTAGGGGTGGCAATTGATGATACGACACGAAAAAAATACACGATAGGAAATGAAATTAAGACGAAACTGAAATTTGAATTTGTGTTCGTGTCATGTTTGTGTCAAGTGTAAAAAGCACAATCTCGTGTCGTGTCGTATTCGTGTTCAAAATTTGACAAGAAATTGACAAGATTTAACATTTTTGGTCGTGTTTTCCGTGTTATGTATGAATAAATATTAATTAAATATGTTAATTGTTATTTCATGTTATATTTGTCATTTTTTTAATCGGTTCATTTTTGTGTTAGTTAAAAAAATCCGAGATCGTGTCGTGTCGTGTTCATGTTACATAAAACCTTATCGTGTCGTGTTAGAGTAAAGCACGACACGATGGCCTGATTTGCCATCCCTACCTAGGATCCCACCTCACCCTGCCATCAGTTGCTGAAAACCCCATATTAAGGTCAGCTGACCACTTGATGAATACAATTAGAATGCAGCAAAACCTAAATAATTTTTCGACTAAAAGACCCAACCCTACAACGGTTAGGCTCAAATGAGAGTTGTGCAATAGGGCTGAATGTAACATTCATTATTTATGTGATTTACATTTTTGACCCTTAGTACGAGAACTGTTTGCAAAGTTGGTCCCTTCGCACTTAAATGAAAAATGCAGAGTTTTGTGTGTATGCTAGTTATACCTAAGCATACATTAGGCGTACGTGGACGATGTTTAAACCCTAGTTTTTAGGTTTTGAGCCCTATTTAAGCATCTTTAACTACCAAGACCTTCTCCTCTCACCAACCTCCGTTGCTCACTTCGTCCCTTATAAAACCTAATTTCCATTGGTGGTGTTTGAGCTCATTTTAGGTGTTTTGTGTCCATTTTTGAAGGAAGGAAGCCACTATAAAGAAAGGAATGAACTCTAAGCTTGGTAGATCTGAGTTTTAAACTCCTTGAGCAACCTACATATGGTATAGAGCTCTGAACTTGTTGGTTATTTCATTAGATCTTGCTACATATGGAGTTTTGTGCTTATTAGCCCCATAATCTTGGTCTATTTGGGTATGAGCTACTCTGGACCAAATTAGTTGTCCTTTTGGATGTTTTAGAGTATCTAGAGCTATAAAAATAGGATCTTGAACGTTTACATCCCTCCATGCATGAATTTTGGTGGCTTAGAACCTTATAATAGGTTAGGGTTTTGGTGTTTGGCTCTTAATAAACATGCAAGATCATAAAGTTGGAAACTTTATGATTTAGAACATTATTTGGGACTATACTTGAGCTTTGGATGAAAGGAATTAATAGATTAAGCACTTAATAGAGGAGAAAAGTGGAAGTCACGTACGTTGGGCATACTTGAATGTACGCTGCGCGTACCTGGTCATTACCCTATAACCTGGCCAAATGAATACACTACACAGGGCGTAATGGTTGAGTATAACGGGCATACTCAACTTGAGTTGACTCAGTTGACTTTTTAACTTTTGAACTAGACCAGGATTTTAACCAAGTTTAACCTAGGGGTATTTTGGGTATTTTGGGTATTTTGAGCTATGAATGGAGTCTGGGTCACTATTTTCTATATAGATGGCCCATAGAATTGACAGTTGGATCAATGTTTTTTTGCTATCTTTTCAGACTGTGAGGAGAGATTTTCCTCACTATACTTGTGGGTCGAAGGCACCAATGTTGGCCTAGTAGATTGTGTATTCTGGTTTGGAATGTTGCTATACAATAGTGAACTGATAAGATCTACATTATTTTATGGTTGGTATTATGTGTTTGTTTTACATATCGACATAGTGTGGTTGGATTAAGACTGTACTCTTTGTACTACCAATCAACGAACTTGGGCAATCCAACCGAAAGGTTGTGGCCTAGTGGTAATCAAAACGTGAGGATGTGGGATAGAAGGGGGCAATCTAACCATAAGGTTGTGGGTCAGGGAAATCCAACCGGAAGGTTGTGGGTAGGGGTAATCCAACCAGGAGGTTGTTGAGCTAGTATGCGTTATTTGTATATGTTATGTTGTGTGGTAATTGTGGGAAACTCACTAAACTTTAACATACAGTTTAAGTTTTATGTTTGAGGTAGTTTAGATGATTGGGGGAAAGCAAGGGCGTGATTGTGCACAGTCTTCTGATTTTGATGATATTTGATTTTGGGATACTCTAATTCGTGATTAATACTTTTGGGAACTATGTTATGTAAAAAATTATGGTTTTTGGTTGGATTTTAAAAGTGAATAGTTTACAATGGTTTTTGGAATGTGTTACACCGAATCAATCATTCTAAAATTATTTAACCTTTGTAAAATGTAACTTAACATATTCATTTAATAGTTAACTCACATAAATATGAGTCCCATAAAGCACAAAGCAAGCATCATTCAAGCAGTGAAACCGACTGCCACTAAGACATCATAAAATCAGGTAAAACCTTACATTCTAATTTCGGACCACTAGTCCCAAGCATCAAGGATACAAGTACATCCTGCATCTACTCTCTCAAGAGTGGCTAATCACTCCTCACATTGTCCTGCTACAAACGATACTCACTCATGAAACTTCCACCAACCTTGTAGCCGCTCATTCATACTAATCATACATAACATTGGATCCCATAGATAGTCGAATACTTGATTCTACCCTAAGCTCACAACCAGACAAGGAATAGGAAATAAAGCTAAACCAAACATTCTTAGGCTGCCAAATCTTATTTATGTACAACTATGATGCAGACACTAAGAAACTACAATAATGATGTCAATTTCATCTAACATATAAGAAGTTCTCCTAGGCTATCGTGCATCATTCACCAGGAAATTCTATCATGTAATTCCATAAGATCCTTAGCCTATTACTAGCATGTAGTTATATCATAATCATAATAAATAAATAACAATGTGGGTAACTTGGGGTATACTTCCTTGCTCCGACTGATCGTACACATTTCATCCTTCCTTTGTTACTTTTGAAAACAATTTTCGAAAACAATTAGAAAACTATTACATATCCTTAGTTTGAGTTTGGATTCACGCGAATGATCATCCATTTCTCTCAAACCAGGGCTCTAATACCAACTTGTAACATCCCAAAACCACAATAAATTTTTTCATTTTTAACTATAGTGAAATCATTTTTTTCAATCAAACCCAAGTCATAAGAACCAAGATCAAGTAGAAATGTTCCAAAATCAATGTATCATAACATCTCAAAAATATATCACCAAAGGATGTGTACGATCAAGCCTTTTTTTTTACCTGATCAACCAAAGTACATGAAACATAACACTTAAACTGTAAGCCAAAGCTTAGTGAGTTCCCCTAAAGTACCACACACAACTAAACAAATAATAGCATGCAGGCATGAACCTTCATCATGATTGGACCGCTCACTGAACCTTTAGCATGACTGGACCGCGTCACTAGGCCTACAACCTATTTGAACCACTCTTCGGGCCTTAGGCCTGACTAGACCGCCTCGTAGGGTCTACAATTTATCCAGACTGACTTGTGTATCTTCGCCTTCAACACAAAGAATGACTACCTCAACCCAACCATAACAATAAGATGTCGACATATAAAATAACATTTAATAACCACCAAATATATGTAAGCATACAAATCTACCACTCTAACATATATCCATCAAATATAAGTAATCATACAGATCTACTAATCTAAAATATATCCAACAAATACAGGTAATCATATAGATCTACCAATCTAACATATAACCAACATAACATCATCCTATATACCATGATACATAATACAGTGAGCCAACATCGGTGCCTTCGACCCACAAGTATACTAAGGAAAACTCACCTTACAATCTGAAAAGATAGTAGCAAAAGAATGTTGATCCAAATGCTAACTCTACAGATCACCTTTACAACAAACAATTACCTAGTCTCAAATTATTGCTCAAAATACCCAAAATACCCCTAGGTCAAAATCTTGGTCAAAAAGTCAAGATTTCTATATGGGATAAATACGCCGTGTCTACTTCCCTCTAAGCCCAGCGTAGAGGGTTCCCTTCCAAAACACGGGATTGATCCCTGGTACGAGAATCATACCTCCAGGTACACCCATCGTAACAGAGCCAAATCTGTAATTCACCATTAAGCTCGTATTTCATTAAGCCAAAGCACCAAACTTTAGATCCAGGTTAAAAGGGACGTCCTAATGGATAAAGTCTCTAAATTTATCTATTTTCATGTATACAAGAGGGTAAAAACTTAAACCCTTGGGGCAGAAGTCATCCATAGTCCCAATACTCTTTCATGGCTCAATGAGAGTGTCCAAGATCTAATGTTTATGAATCTATGAGCTCGAAACTACATGAAACTACATTTCACAGACCTAGAGTAGCTCATAGTCTATTAGACCAAACTATGAGACCAAAAATGCATACAAACTCTAAACTAACAAGATCTAAGCAAATAACACATCAAGATTCAAGATATCCAAGATGCCTTGAGCTTCCAAGTTGATTCCACTTATTTCTTCTTCCTTCAATATTACCAAAAGCACACTTTCAAGCTTAAAATGCTCACACAATGGATTCGGGTTAGCAAGCGATGATTTGGGAGATGGTAGTTGATGAGGGAAAGGGTATTGACAAGTTAATGAGGTTTAAATAGTGCTCAAACCCTAAAAATTAGGGTTTGGACATCCGTCACGTATGTCGGACGTACACTGGAGTACGCACAACATACTCACTCAAACTCATGTTCTCATTTAATGAGTCAAGGGACCAAATGCAATAAAATTCCACTATGGTTCAAGATTGAAAATTACCTGAATAATGAATGTTACACTAACACCTTGCTCCTAGGTTGAAATTCGACTTCTCGATGCTTCCGGTTAGCTTTCATTTCCATACACATGGTAAGCTACCGTCAGGTTCTCCTTGAGGAGTCATATAAGAATGTCTCGTTCCACCAACAGTTCACCTGCCGCTGCCACCTTAGAAGTTCCAGGAGGGTACAATATCAAGGATGATGGTAACTTTCTATAAAGGGCATTATCGGGAGACATCTAAATACTACTATAGTAAGTAGTATTATAGCAAAACTCTGCCCATGGTAGAACACACCCACTATTGTGGCTTGTCCATCACCATAGCTCATAGATATTGCTCGAGACCCCGGTTGACTACCGCTGTTTGAGAGTCGGTTTGCGGATGATACGTGATGCTATAATTTAAGGTGGTACCACTAAGACATAGAAATTATTTCCATAATTTGCTAAAAAAATAGGATCATGATCAGACACCACTCGCTTAGGAAACCCTTGATGCTTCACTACTATTTCCATGAAGACCTCCGCCGCTTTAACCGTATTGTAGCTAGTTGGAGTAGTACTAAGGTGCGTGTATTTGGTTAGTCGGTCAACCATGACTAAAATTACAGTGCTCCCTTTCGAGGGTGGTAATCCTGTGATGAAATCCATCAAAGCATCCTCCGACACTGCCTCCAGAATCGATAATTACTACAAATATCCTCCGGGTGCTTGTGTCGAATATTTGGTTTGGTGACAAATCAAACACCTTTTGATAAAATCTTCAACCGACTTCCTCATTCGCTTATAGTAAAGTAACGTAGATAACCCAACCAAAATATTTTGGCTCCACCATGACCAGTGCTCGGGGTTTCATGGAACTCCCTCAAAAGCGTCGTTCTCAGTTTTGAGTCAATAGCCACATAATACCGATTTTAAACAACAAAACTCCATTATCCAATTAAAAGCCTTTAAATATATCTCCTCTGTCAAGTCTCTGGTGCAACTTGCATAGATCCTCAAACTCACTATTTTCCTATTTCTGATCCTCAACAATTGGGTGACTTAATGCGATGAGGGCTATAGTCACAAACTCTTCATCCCCATGAAACCGAGAGAGAGAGCGTTGGCAGCTAGGTTCGTTGAACCGGGTTTGTATTCAATCACGAAGTCAAAACCCATTAATTTCCTCACATATTTCTATTGTATAGGCATTTGTATCACTTGTTGCATGAGCTCCTTAATGCTTTTTATGGTCGGTTCTGTTCACGAATCGCCTCTCAATCAAGTGCCGACGCCACTTATAAACGACTTTTACTATTGCAAGGAGTTCTTTCTGATAGGTTGTAGCCACCCGCATACGACGCCCAAGTTTGCGACTAAAATAGCTCACAAGTCGCCCATTTTGTATCAAAACTACTCCAATTCCTTCCGCTGAGATGTCTCCTTTTACGATAAAAGTTTCTTCAAAATTCGGAAGACATAAAATCGGGGATGTAGACAACTGTTGTTTAAGGTTGGTGAAGGCTGTCATTCCCTTGTTTCCCCACTTGAAGCCATCTTTTTATAACAGGTCCGTTAAAGTAAAATCTATCATCGTGTACCCTTTGATGAAATGGTGATAGTACCTGACGAGTCCCAGAAAGCCCCAGACTTGACATTGAGTCTTGGGAGTTAGACAATCTACCACCACTGAGACCTTCTTTGGGTCCATCTCCACTCTCCTACTCGATATAATGTGTCTGGGGTACTCAAGTGTTGAAACTCCCGATCACGCATTTCGATCTTTTGACATAGAATTTGTGTTCATGCAAGAATTTAAACACAAGTTGCAAATGTTCCACGTAGACTGGCAATGTTGCACTATAAACAAGTATGTCGTCAAAAAAGTTATCATGATTTTCATATATAAGGAGAAAATAACCAGTTCATGGTTGATTAAAATGTGGAAGAGGCATTGGTCAACTCGAAGGGCATGAATAAGAACTCATAGTGCCCATTATGGATGTGAAAGACTGCTTTGTAGGTGTCGTGTTCATGCACCTAGATCTGAAGGTACCCGACTCGTAGATCTAGCTTAGTAAAAATGGTGACGCTTCCCAACTCATCGAACATTTCATCCGCCATTGGAATAGAGAACTTGTCCTTTACCGTTACTACGTTTAAATCCTGCTGGTCAACGTAGAACCGGTAAGTCTCATCCTTCTTTTAACCATTAAAACTGGTGATGAGACGTGGTTGTGACTGAAAAGGATGATACCTTGCGTAAGCATGTCGGATACTATTTTTTCCATTTCTCCTTTTTGGTGGCAGGGATAACGATATGGGCGAACATTCACAGGTTGCGTGTTTGTGTATAGATAGATACGATGGTCAAAAAGTCTACGAAGGGGTAAAGTGGTTAGTACCTCGAATAAAGTAGTAAACTGAATAAGTAACCTATCGATGTCAGGATGTACCGGTTCGGTAGGGGATGGTACCGCTTCGCCTATAGATTTCTCCAATATGGTCCTTGAGAAGATGTTTCTTTCCCAATACAACAAATTCCATTATCTGGTTAACATAGTCGTGTGTGACTTGACCCAACTTCTACAACCACTGTATTCCAACGATCACATCAGCTCCCTTCATAGGAAGCACGTAGAGATCGACAACCACTGTCAAGCCTTGAATATGTTTTCATATAATAACGATTCACTGCTGCCTATCTTGAGTTTAAATGGATTGGTAGGTCAGAGTATAAGCTTCAATTTTTCCACCGTATTGGGTTGCATAAAGTTATGGGTGCTTCCATTGTCAATGAGCACGTGTACCTCGATGGTACCGATCTTACCCTACAGGTGTAATGAGCAGGGGTTTCCTTGTCCAATAAGAGAAATGAGAAAAAAAATATCACAAATTTCTACCGCATCCTCCTCCACATGCGTCGCTTCTAGTCATGGTTCACCCTTGTCTTCTCCATCTATCATTACCAGTAGAAACTTCAGTGGACATTAATGGCCTTCAACCCATTTATTGTCACAATTAAACATAAGCCTTATCGTAATCGTTCCTGTTGCTAGGCTGGAGAGATCCACTTGATCGACAAGGTTTTAGTTTGTGCCATGCTTGGTATTGGGGGTCAGTAGGATAAATGTATTACCAGCATCTAGATGTGTGCCATCCCCATTTTCACGACCAGAAAAGACCGATTTTGTTTATGCTTTATAAAAATCAGAGTACCTATTTTAATATAAATGTTGTGCAATTTGTTCCCAGTAAAACATGATAAATACGTTATCAAAGCATTTTCGAAGAAAAGTATTATTATTCATTTTAAAACACTTGGGAAGTTATCGTCAATACAAAAACATAAGCATAAACAGAACTTACATTCATTATCACTAGTGATTTATATCTCCTTAATCTCTCAGTGTAATGTGAGTTCATATCAACACCTGTGATATAAATAAACTGAGTGGGTCAGATTGGGAAACCTGGTGAGTACATAGTGTTTTCAACCCACAATAAATAGGTTTATTAACTTTATCAAACCAAATAAACTCGATTACCCGTTCCCGTTATCCTCACTTTACTTCCCTAAAACATCTAACACAAGGGATCTAGTCTAACGACTTTCATCGGGCTGACAACACATGCTTCGTGGGTTCCTCAACAATTCATGTCAAATAAGGCAACAATGTGGGGGATAGAGTACTGCTGGTGAGCACACAGTTCAAATAAACACCTACAGTTTCCGAGCCTGCTAGCGTTCCACTGAACTACTCCGCTAGATGACTAGATTATCAATAACATCTATATCGAGGCCTCTCATTATTTTATTTTTTCACATAGCAACTAATACATTTACGCATGTTTTACCCCACACATTTATGTAGATATAAAATACATATACGGTTTAAATCATTTAAAACATGTATAAGAATCTTTCATCCAGCATAGATAGCAAGTATTCAGACAATATGTACACATAACACGTAATTTATATAAAATAATTCATATCTATATGTAAGATGAAAGGGACCATGCACTCACTTGTTAAAGTGATGACTCCAAACTCGGACAGTGCTTTGCTTTTAACGATTCTATTTTCCTTTGACGGAACATAGCATTATTATCGCTAAAGTTTAGTCTAATATTCACCAAGACTAAATAATAGTCTTGCTATTATTACTATTATATAAGCACAAAACAATATTTCTCAATCACTATATACAAACAGGGGTATGACATAAAACACTGTAGGGCAGGACCATTTTGGCATATAGCACTTCTGAAATGCTCGGTTCCAAACCACTGGAGCCTCCAACTTGGCCTTCCGGCCATCCACAACCTGTGTTGTCACTGGAATCGGCGCCACAGCCGGCGCCGCAGCCGCTGCTCCTATCAATCAAGGGCAATCACTATATACAAACAGGGGTATGACATCGCCGAAGTAGGGGCAGTACAACCCCTGCCAAATGCCCAACCTTGCCGCACTTATAGCATCCTGAACCCGGCCCAGTGCGACAAGCTCCCTCATGTGACCGACCGCATTTTCCATAGCGGTCCCGCCCAAACTGGCCTTTCAGCCTACCATCGGATCCCTTGGGCTTCTTCCCCGAAGCCCCCACCATCTGCCCCTGCACTGCCTTCCTCTTCTGGATGTGCTCCAGATCAATCTCCCTCTCCTTAGCCCTGGCAATCATGTGATCCAAAGTAGGGCAAGCTGAAAAACTGACATGCTCCCGGATGTCAGCTCGTAGCATGTCATGGTAGCGGGTCCTCTTCATGTCCTCATCACCCGCATACTGGGGTACCAACAAAGCCCTCTCCTGGAACTTGGCGGTGATCTCCGCCACAGTCTCTGTAGTCTGTCTCATATCCAAGAACTCCCTGGCCAGCTATTGAAGCTCTACAGCTGGCGCAAACTCTGCTCTGAAGTCTGAACCGGATCACGAAATCTGACCTTGTCATAGCCTCAATAGTCGAGGCTCCCAAAGAGTTACCAACCGACTCCCATTAGTCCCTAGCCTGGTCCCTCAAACACCCTGCTGCAAATCATACCTTCGACCCCTCGGGGCAGAAACTGGTCAGCTGTGCAGACTCAATGTTCGCAATTCATCGTCTGGCAGCAATGGCATCCATCGCCCCAAGGAAATCTGGCACACCACTCCCTATGAAGTACTTAAATCATAGTGTGTGTGGTCCTGACTGGCTAGCCACCATGTCACTCCGGAATGCCCTGAGGCGATCCTCCATCAGCTCAATGATCTCATCCTTGATCGACCCGAAGATAACCGACATCACATTAAGGCTACCCCTCGTGATCTTGGACACAATAAACTCACGTAAACCATCATCCACATGCTCGGATCCTGCCCCCAAGCCTGATCCTGACCCGGATCCTAAACCTCCTGCTCCATGTCACGTGACCACCATTCTGAAAAATAAACATACGAATATCAGGGCCACATATACTTTCCAATTTTCCCGGTTCCATCTAGGCCCTCCTTGGTTTAAGTACGGATCCTCTACTTTTAGTAGTACGGGCCCATACTACCTTCCACATCTATCCATACTTTCCCCAATAATTGCTTCGACTTCACCCAGTCCCTTTTTCCGATACCCTTTTCACTGACCTCGCTCTAGGCTTCCTTAGGGCACTCTCCGACCTACTCGTCGCCATCAGCTACACTAGGAGTTCCCCACCACTTCCCCCTAAATAGCTTACGGATACTGTTACATATCCGCTCCTTAGTTAGTTGAAACTGTTCAGAACCCCCATAGCACAAAGCAAGCAGCATTCATGCATTGAGTAACCAAACCAGGAATAACCTACACAGACCATCCTACTCTTGACTAAACAGTCCTAGCATACAGGTCATATAATAGGCACATAAGGCTTCCTTCCTAGATCCTTATCCCTAACTAGCATGCAATTCTCATAATCATATATCAGGCACACAATACATCCTCCTAGATCATTAGCCCTAATCTAGCATGCAGTTCTCTGAATCAAAACCATATAACATAACATAACAAGTATGGGTATCATGGGGAAAACTTACTTGAGCCCGACCGGTCGCCCATATCACACACTTCGCCTTTCTTAAAATTTCTCAGTTTAGGCTTTGTAAAACCATTTTTCCTTGAAAGACCTTTTAGTCCCTCGGTTTGAGTCCAGACACCCTCGAGGGTGTGTCCGAATCCCTCAAACCAGGGGCTCTGATACCAACTTTTAACGACCTAATTTTCAAGGCCAAAAATTTCATTTTTGGTTTAACGTATTTAACAAACTTTTTACCAAAACATTGTTAATAAAACATCCAACACAAATTCATAAGGTTGTATTTCAAACCATAACATCATAAGTATTGAAAATCAGAGTACAGTCCCAAAACTTCTTGCGGAACATGTGAGTGTGTGTGATGCGCTGCTACACTGCCGGCTCTTTCCCTTTCGACGAAGAGGTACCTGAAACCAAAACCAAAATTGTAAGCACAAAGCTTAGTGAGTTCCCCCATCATACCACATTCCACACAATATCATTGGTATCTTTCAACCGGTAACATTCATCGGTATCTTTCAACCGGTAACCTTCATCGGTATCTTTCAACCGGTAACCATCATCGGTATCTTTCAACCGGTAACCATCATTAGTATCTTTCAACCGGTAATCAGCATTGGTATCTTTCAACCGGTAACTGGGGAATATTTCACCCCCTACTACTAACATGCAATCAGCAAGTATAAGCATACAGTCAGGCATATTCGGGTACTGACCTACCCGTGGGTCCTATGGACCACTGTTAGGGAAACTAATCCCTACTAAACACAAAACATATAATCCAGATAAATCACATAACCTGACCAAGATAATTATCGCAAAGACCATTATCTTATAAATACCCCTTTTTGGTGGGTCGACATTGTGGCTTTAGACCCACCCCTACTAGAAGGTAACTCACCTCAATGTCGTGTAGTGTCTGAAATGTCATCGGCGCACAAGTCGACTCCCTACGACTCCTAGATCCCTACACGACAACCTACAAGTCAACACAAATCACATACAACCTTAAACACGGTCAGTCCATGTTCAATCAAAGTTAAAACTGGTGAAAGTCAACATTCAGTTGACCTGACTTGCCGAGTTGGCCTATCAACTTGTCGAGTCCATGCTTCACTAAACCCACACAAAACCCCGGCACCACTCGTCGAGTCTAGCGAAACTCGACGGGTTCTCCTTTAGTCATCACATCGGGACCATATTCATCCGACTCACTGAGTTCCTTCTTGAACTCGTCAAGTTCATCATCAACTTAAGAACTTTCCAGCCTATGACTCGCCGAGTTGTATAAGCAACTCGTCGAGGCCATCTTCAAAGATTGGGAGATTCCTATGGACTCGCCGAGTCTGCTCATACCACTCGCTGAGTCCCATGGCTTCCAGGTCCCTTTTTTGCGTCTAAACCCACAAGGGACTTCCTTCCTATCATTTACCCATTCACAGGAAGGGTTTGGTGCACAATGGTCACCGACTCGTCGAGTGCCGAGAACAACTCGCCGAGTCTAATCTTGAACAACTCCATACAGTCGATTTCAATGAGGTCTAACACACCAAAACCACAGATCTGGCCTCATAATGTCCATTTTATACGTAAAGTTCCAAACTTGATGCACATGCATGGGGTTTTTAGCTCAAAATCCATATAAAGTGTCCTACAATGTGCATGGGGCTCTCATGGCCCTAAATTTGGCACCTTTACGCCATGAGACCCCTTTTAAGGCCTAGATCTGAAGCTAGAGTCCACATAACACTCCTTAAATCCGAAAATGGATTGAAAAGCCCTAAATGCACCCAAGATCCACATTCTAAAGATGAACAACCAAATGAAATACCAAAGCAGGAGCATTTTACCTTGATTAAACTGAAAATGGAATGGGATTTCTGGATCTACCAGCCCCAAGTCAAATACTCAAGATCCTATTCTCCCTTCCAAGCTTCACAAGTTAACAAAAGCACCAAAATGGCCTTAACACACACACATACGGCTAGGGTTTCGATATGCAGCTCAAGGAGAGTGTTAGGGACAAGGGAGGCCGAGTTAAGCTGTTTATATAGGGTGCAAACCCTCATATTAGGGTTTTGTCCAGACAGCATGTACTCGCCGAGTCCAATTTTTGACTCGCCGAGTCAGCCACTTGACTCCCGGGTCCAATTCGCTTCTACTCGATGAGTTGGGCCACCAACTCACCGAGCCCCAGGCCAAAATGCAAAATGCTTAATTTAAAATACGTACCACGAACCAGGTGTTACACTTCACCTCTTATTTATAGGGGGCTGGAGGGTCACTCACGTTGTAAGTTTTATGATGCTCACGTTGTGAGCCAGCTGGAGACACCTAGTCACAGTCTGGTGCTGACACGTGACATCGCACACAAGGTGGAAATTAACTGATTTATAAAACATTCATAACTTTCGCATACAAGCTCTGTTTTCGACGTTCTTTAAATAAAAACAAGATCTACAACTTTCCTTTATACTCCGTCAGGTAATTCTCGACCGATCTTAAATTTAACAGTAGAAGGAGATTATACTGTTAAATGTCCGCGTAAAATTCATAACCTCTACATACAGACTCCGTTTCCGTCTGTCTTTTTTTAAGTGAGTTCCTATTAATGAGATATTCAAGTCTCATTTAGGTCACGTAGGACAAAAATTGCTCGAACTAAAATTCGAGTTTCGAGTCGTGCACTGCTATGCCAAATCTTAGAGAATTTATAACTTCCTCATACGAAGTTAGATTTGGGCGTTATTTTTTTTGTATGTTCTCGGTTTAACGCATACTAAAACTTTTGTTTAGATTTCTAAGAATAAAAAGTATTCCATCGTAAATTCACTATTTACGTCTCCCGGTGTTGTGCCGGTTTTACCAAAAAACTTCGACGGGTCATAACTTCTTCGTTATAACTCAGATTTCAACATTCTTTATATGTACGGAACCCTTGTAACATATACTACCACATGGAAAATATTAATCATTATAAATAATGTTCCATCAAAAACTCATTTTTTAATATTTATTGTCTCTAAATTGACTAGCCCAGATATGCGGGCGTTACAAGATGGGTGGCTCCAAAGCGTTGGGTGGTTGGCCTAGGGTGATTGGTTTGGACTGTTGACTAGTTGGGTTAGTTACCATGGTAATAGCAACTTGATCCTAGAATCGGGCTTCGGTAATCCATGCTAGGGAAAATGCCTCACCCAGTGACGAGGGTTTGGCTATCAACAATTCCCTTTGTAGCGCGGGTTTAAGACCTAAATATAGAATGAAATCAATAAAGGTTCGGAGATATCAGTCACCCAGTTCATGAGTTTCCCAAACTCACTTTAGTATCGATCAACGAATCCAGTTTCCAAGCGCTTCAAAAGTGCACCTTGGGTATCCTCGTATCTCGAGGGGCCGAATCGACTGCGAACATTCTCCAAGTACTTGTCCCACATGGTGATTAGTTTATTATGTGTCATCTACCGGCACCATTTTGCAGCGTCGCCTTCTAAATTAAAACTAATGATCCACAATCGTTGTTCCGTTGTTGTCATATGAAGCTCGAAATATTCATTGATGGCAAATATTGACCGTTCCAGTTCTGAGCCATTGAACTTGGGTACATCCAGACATATTGATCTAGGAATGTTACCTCATTGATCGTCACTCCCACCTGTGTCCAATCGTGAGTTTGCCATGTCCATGGTTTTCGTTGTTTGAAATTCTTGTGTGAGGGATGCGATTTGGCTGGTGATCAATCAACTTGTTCCTTTAAGAGGAAATGAACCGCCTGTTCATCCATGGTAAAAGTGAAATGAAAGCATCAGTTGATATGTCTTATACAAATTGATAAGTACTACTTCAAGCGAGCGCATGCTCCTTAAACAATAACCAGAGAGGTAAAGAATTTATGTTCTGAAGCTATCAGATTCCATTATTCCATAAAGCTTAAATACGAGTTCAAAAAAAATGATCGATGGAATAATGGAATCAAGTTTGCGTAACAACTTGCTACCACAGAGCAACGCGAGACCGAATAGGAACAATACACGGATAAGCAACAAAAATGACCGATGGACTCAACAATTTGCAAACACATCGGACAAAGCAAAGAATACAAAGAAATCTCTTTATCACGTAGATCTAAATGAGTATGAATCATATCCAAAACAATCCTCCAAAGAAACACATCCACTTTAATAGGTACAAGGTTATTCCATCTTGTTGGATTACCAAAATGAAAAAAAGAAAAACCTTGTCTATAAAGTGACACGTGGAAGCAACAAAAAAATCATTGAAACATGTAGTTTAACACCGTAAAATTTAAGACAATTTTCGCATTTTAAAACACATTTCCAAACACATTCATTAATAAAATCTCATTGTATCATATTATTTTTCACAAAACATTTCCCAAGATCAAATCATAATAAACTCCGCGAAGGTGTGTACAGATCATGTCGGCGCCTTCCTGCGATCATCACTGGTACCTGAAACACATAACACATAACAATGTAAGCATAAAGCTTAGTGAGTTCCCCAAAATACCACACATAAAACCTACTAGCCACTCGAGGCTATAACTCTGTGGGCCCTTGGACCCTAACTCTGTGGACCCTCTGGTCCTGGCTCTATGAACCTTGTAGTTCTAACTTTGATATACACATGGCATAAATCACGTAGAAATAATGCAATGCAATACATCACATAAATAGCATACAATAACTCTATCACATAACCCTAATTACCCCTCATGGAAAACTATAGTGAGAAGAATCACCTCAGATGTCTCGGTATATCCCTGACTCGGTAGCAGTATAGTCTAGCCTCCGCCTAATCACATAAAGTAAGATACACTCATAAATATAACTCTCGAGACTAGACCCAAACCTCTCTTAGCATCCTCAGATAGGTAAAAGACCATTTTACCCCTCTATTGACTCAAAGACCCCATTGTTGACCAATCCCTAAAAGTCAACAACGTCAACGGTCAAACTTTGACTTGACTCGACGAGTGCACTTGGGCGACTCGGCGAGTCGACACGTGAACTCTACTCCTCTGATTCTCTTTGGACTCACCGGGTTACTCACTTAACTCGGCGGGTCACTCTCTAGATTCACAGTCTCGGGACAACTTGACTCGACTCGTCGAGCCTGTTCATGGACTCAGCGAGTCCAAACCATGATCAATTCCAATGGCTCCATGAGGTTAGATCTGATGCTCTACTCAATAGATCTATCCTTTCTAGTCCCAATAATCACATAAAGTTTGAAGCTTGGTGCCCATGCAAAGGCTCCAAGGTTCTATTTGAAGAAATCACCTCTAATATAGCATCCTAAGTTCATATTCACCATCAATCCACATAAAGCTCAAAGGAGTAAGGTCTCTAGACCTCTATGGATCCAGATCCAAGACCACAATACGAAAAGGAACCATATACTCAATCAAAACCATCTACCAAAGGGTCTAGAATACCCTAACGCTATAAACAATTACCAAAATAAAAGATAGATCGAGATTATACCTCAAATAAGCACTCCTGAGCTCAGAATTTCTCCAAATAGCACCTCCTTCAGCCTCCTCTTGATCTTGATCACCTTCTTCTTGTTAAACCAATGATAGAAAGATCAAATATGGCCTCTCCTCCTCAGGAACGATTTAGCTCTCTTAGGGTTTCTCTCAAGGGACTGATAGCCGCAATGGGAGGCTGTGAGTGCCCTTAAATAGGCTCCAAAACTTGGGATTTAGGGTTTCTACCAGCGCAGACTCGGCGAGTTATATGCCCGACTCGTTGAGTCTGGTCGCGATGATTCACAGAAACTTCCTCACATACTCGATGAGTCATGGCACCAACTCGTCGAGTCCCTCCTTTTCCTTGAATAAATAAATACAATTAAATCATACCCGAAACTCTGGATGTTACATGTATATCCCATAAAAAACGATGTATATGCTCTATGAAAGAGACTTTTTGCAATGTTGTTAGCAAGTCTCCCCACTAAGTCACATCCACGCGATCTCTCATGAACGTCATCTATGGAAAACACTCTCGTAAACCAATCTTTGAGGGGACAGTCTCCAAGCAAAACTTCAGACCAAAAACGGGGATCTTATGCTAATACCACCTTGATTCTATAAAAATCTTTTAACTTAATTCCTTTGGAAGCAAGATTCTCCAAAGCACGACCAATAGAGACCCACAAACTATTCCCACCCATCTTAAGAGAAGACCCCTCCCCCCGATGAACAACTTTGACCCAAGTTGTTAGGATAATATCCACTACCACTTAAAAAACAAAGCTCTATTAAGCGTGTAGATGCCAATTTCAAAATCCTAACATAATTACTTGACAAAATACGATCCCAAGCAACATAATAGAGTTTAAGCTAAAGTTTACACATTGAAATCGGTTAACGTGTTGTAGATACTTATAATGACATAGTCAAATGCTATTAAAAGCTATTCATTGTCTACTTCATAATAACCTAAAACAATTCAAAATAACTTAATGAGATATACTTTATATTGGTCGGAAATTATTATAAGCACTAGATATGAGACCCGTGTACTACACGGGTTTATTAAAAATAAAAATTTAATATCAATATTTAAACTTTAAATTTAAAATCAATATTTAATATCAATATCAATTTTACAGCTCTCATTAATTATGGCATTTATTACATTATATATATGTCAATTCTTTTTCAAGGAAGCATTTATTTCTCTCGATATTGTAACCGAAATAAGTTGTGATATGTGAACAAATCAGAAAATTACATGTGGAAATAAGTAAATTTTAAAAATTTATCAAAATGTCATGTGTCCAAATCAATGAGAACATGACATGTGGCAGAAAATTGGTTTTATTTATTAGTATAGATATAACTCTCGAGACTAGACCCAACCCTCTCTTAACATCCTCAGATAGGTAAAAGACCATTTTACCCCTCTCTTGACTCAAAGACCCCATTGTTGACCAATCCCTAAAAGTCAACAAAGTCAACGGTCAAACTTTGACTTGACTCGTCGAGTGTACTTGGGCGACTCGGCGAGTCGACACGTGAACTCTACTCCTCTGATTCTCTTTGGACTCACCGAGTTCCTCACTTAACTCGGCGGGTCGCTCTCTAGATTCACAGTCTCGGGACAACTCGACTCGACTCGTCGAGCCTGTTCATGGACTCAGCGAGTCCAAACCATGCTCACTTCCAATGGCTTCCTGAGGTCAGATCTGATGCTCTACTCAATAGATCTATCCTTTCTAATCCTAATAATCACGTAAAGTTCGAGGTTTGGTGGCCATGCAAAGACTCCAAGTTTCTATTTGAAGAAATCACCTCTAATATAGCATCCTAAGTTCATATTCACCATCAATCCACATAAAGCTCAAAGGAGTAAGGTCTCTGGACCTCTATGGATCCAGATCCAAGACCATAATACGAAAAGGAACCATATACTCAATCAAAACCATCTACCAAAGGGTCTAGAAGACCCTAACGCTATAAACAATTACCAAAATAGAAGATAGATCGAGATTATACCTCAAATAAGCACTCCTAAGCTCAGAATTTCTCCAAATAGCACCTCCTTCAGCCTCCTCTTGATCTTGATCACCTTCTTCTTGTTAAACCAATGATAGAAAGATCAAATATGGCCTCTCCTCCTCAGGAACAATTTAGCTCTCTTAGGGTTTCTCTCAAGGGACTGATAGCCGCAATGGGAGGCTGTGAGTGCCCTTAAATAGGCTCCAAAACTTGGGATTTAGGGTTTCTACCAGCGCAGACTCGGCGAGTTATATGCCCGACTCGTTGAGTCTGGTCGCGATGATTCACAGAAACTTCCTCACATACTCGATGAGTCGTGGCACCAACTCGTCGAGTCCCTCCTTTTCCTTGAATAAATAAATACAATTAAATCATACCCGAAACTCTGGATGTTACATGTATATCCCATAAAAAACGATGTATATGCTCTATGAAAGAGACTTTTTGCAATGTTGTTAGCAAGTCTCCCCACTAAGTCACATCCACGCGATCTCTCATGAACGTCATCTATGGAAAACACTCTCGTAAACCAATCTTTGAGGGGACAGTCTCCAAGCAAAACTTCAGACCAAAAACGGGGATCTTATGCTAATACCACCTTGATTCTATAAAAATCTTTTAACTTAATTCCTTTGGAAGCAAGATTCTCCAAAGCACGACCAATAGAGACCCACAAACTATTCCCACCCATCTTAAGAGAAGACCCCTCCCCCCGATGAACAACTTTGACCCAAGTTGTTAGGATAATATCCACTACCACTTAAAAAACAAAGCTCTATTAAGCGTGTAGATGCCAACTTCAAAATCCTAACATAATTACTTGACAAAATACGATCCCAAGCAACATAATAGAGTTTAAGCTAAAGTTTACACATTGAAATCGGTTAACGTGTTGTAGATACTTATAATGACATAGTCAAATGCTATTAAAAGCTATTCATTGTCTACTTCATAATAACCTAAAACAATTCAAAATAACTTAATGAGATATACTTTATATTGGTCGGAAATTATTATAAGCACTAGATATGAGACCCGTGTACTACACGGGTTTATTAAAAATAAAAATTTAATATCAATATTTAAACTTTAAATTTAAAATCAATATTTAATATCAATATCAATTTTACAGCTCTCATTAATTATGGCATTTATTACATTATAAATATGTCAATTCTTTTTCAAGGAAGCATTTATTTCTCTCGATATTGTAACCGAAATAAGTTGTGATATGTGAACAAATCAGAAAATTACATGTGGAAATAAGTAAATTTTAAAAATCTATCAAAATGTCATGTGTCCAAATCAATGAGAACATGACATGTGGCAGAAAATTGGTTTTATTTATTAGTATAGATATAACTCTCGAGACTAGACCCAACCCTCTCTTAACATCCTCAGATAGGTAAAAGACCATTTTACCCCTCTCTTGACTCAAAGACCCCATTGTTGACCAATCCCTAAAAGTCAACAAAGTCAACGGTCAAACTTTGACTTGACTCGTCGAGTGCATTTGGGCGACTCGGCGAGTCGACACGTGAACTCTACTCCTCTGATTCTCTTTGGACTCACCGAGTTACTCACTTACCTCGGCGGGTCGCTCACTAGATTCACAGTCTCGGGACAACTCGACTCGACTCGTCGAGCCTGTTCATGGACTCAGCGAGTCCAAACCATGCTCACTTCCAATGGCTTCCTGAGGTCAGATCTGATGCTCTACTCAATAGATCTATCCTTTCTAATCCTAATAATCACGTAAAGTTCGAGGTTTGGTGCCCATGCAAAGGCTCCAAGGTTCTATTTGAAGAAATCACCTCTAATATAGCATCCTAAGTTCATATTCACCATCAATCCACATAAAGCTCAAAGGAGTAAGGTCTCTGGACCTCTATGGATCCAGATCCAAGACCATAATACGAAAAGGAACCATATACTCAATCAAAACCATCTACCAAAGGGTCTAGAAGACCCTAACGCTATAAACAATTACCAAAATAGAAGATAGATCGAGATTATACCTCAAATAAGCACTCCTAAGCTCAGAATTTCTCCAAATAGCACCTCCTTCAGCCTCCTCTTGATCTTGATCACCTTCTTCTTGTTAAACCAATGATAGAAAGATCAAATATGGCCTCTCCTCCTCAGGAACGATTTAGCTCTCTTAGGGTTTCTCTCAAGGGACTGATAGCCGCAATGGGAGGCTGTGAGTGCCCTTAAATAGGCTCCAAAACTTGGGATTTAGGGTTTCTACCAGCGCAGACTCGGCGAGTTATATGCCCGACTCGTTGAGTCTGGTCGCGATGATTCACAGAAACTTCCTCACATACTCGATGAGTCGTGGCACCAACTCGTCGAGTCCCTCCTTTTCCTTGAATAAATAAATACAATTAAATCATACCCGAAACTCTAGATGTTACATGTATATCCCATAAAAAACGATGTATATGCTCTATCAAAGAGACTTTTTACAATGTTGTTAGCAAGTCTCCCCACTAAGTCACATCCACGCGATCTCTCATGAACGTCATCTATGGAAAACAGTCTCGCAAACCAATCTTTGAGGGGACAGTCTCCAAGCAAAACTTTAGACCAAAAACGGGGATCTTGTGCTAATACCACCTTGATTCTATAAAAATCTTTTAAATTAATTCCTTTGGAAGCAAGATTCTCCAAAGCACGACCAATAGAGACCCACAAACTATTCCCACCCATCTTAAGAGAAGACCCCTCCCCCCGATGAACAACTTTGACCCAAGTTGTTAGGATAATATCCACTACCACTTAAAAAACAAAGCTCTATTAAGCGTGTAGATGCCAACTTCAAAATCCTAACATAATTACTTGACAAAATACGATCCCAAGCAACATAATAGAGTTTAAGCTAAAGTTTACACATTGAAATCGGTTAACGTGTTGTAGATACTTATAATGACATAGTCAAATGCTATTAAAAGCTATTCATTGTCTACTTCATAATAACCTAAAACAATTCAAAATAACTTAATGAGATATACTTTATATTGGTCGGAAATTATTATAAGCACTAGATATGAGACCCGTGTACTACACGGGTTTATTAAAAATAAAAATTTAATATCAATATTTAAACTTTAAATTTAAAATCAATATTTAATATCAATATCAATTTTACAGCTCTCATTAATTATGACATTTATTACATTATAAATATGTCAATTCTTTTTCAAGGAAGCATTTATTTCTCTCGATATTGTAACCGAAATAAGTTGTGATATGTGAACAAATCAGAAAATTACATGTGGAAATAAGTAAATTTTAAAAATCTATCAAAATGCCATGTGTCCAAATCAATGAGGACATGACATGTGGCAGAAAATGGGTTTTATTTATTAGTATAGATATAACTCTCAAGACTAGACCCAACCCTCTCTTAGCATCCTCAGATAGGTAAAAGACCATTTTACCCCTCTCTTGACTCAAAGACCCTATTGTTGACCAATCCCTAAAAGTCAACAAAGTCAACGGTCAAACTTTGACTTGACTCGTCGAGTGCACTTGGGCGACTCGGCGAGTCGACACGTGAACTCTACTCCTCTGATTCTCTTTGGACTCACCGAGTTACTCACTTAACTCGGCGGGTCGCTCTCTAGATTCACAGTCTCGGGACAACTCGACTCGACTCGTCGAGCCTGTTCATGGACTCAGCGAGTCCAAACCATGCTCACTTCCAATGGCTTCCTGAGGTCAGATCTGATGCTCTACTCAGTAGATCTATCCTTTCTAGTCCTAATATTCACGTAAAGTTCGAGGTTTGGTGCCCATGCAAAGGCTCCAAGGTTCTATTTGAAGAAATCACCTCTAATATAGCATCCTAAGTTCATATTCACCATCAATCCACATAAAGCTCAAAGGAGTAAGGTCTCTGGACCTCTATGGATCCAGATCCAAGACCATAATACGAAAAGGAACCATATACTCAATCAAAACCATCTACCAAAGGGGCTAGAATACCCTAACGCTATAAACAATTACCAAAATAGAAGATAGATCGAGATTATACCTCAAATAAGCACTCCTAAGCTCATAATTTCTCCAAATAGCACCTCATTCAGCCTCCTCTTGATCTTGATCACCTTCTTCTTGTTAAACCAATGATAGAAAGATCAAATATGGCCTCTCCTCCTCAGGAACGATTTAGCTCTCTTAGGGTTTCTCTCAAGGGACTGATGGCCGCAATGGGAGGCTGTGAGTGCCCTTAAATAGGCTCCAAAACTTGGGATTTAGGGTTTCTACCAGCGCAGACTCGGCGAGTTATATGCCCGACTCGTTGAGTCTGGTCGCGATGATTCACAGAAACTTCCTCACATACTCGATGAGTCGTGGCACCAACTCGTCGAGTCCCTCCTTTTCCTTGAATAAATAAATACAATTAAATCATACCCGAAACTCTAGATGTTACATGTATATCCCATAAAAAACGATGTATATGCTCTATCAAAGAGACTTTTTACAATGTTGTTAGCAAGTCTCCCCACTAAGTCACATCCACGCGATCTCTCATGAACGTCATCTATGGAAAACAGTCTCGCAAACCAATCTTTGAGGGGACAGTCTCCAAGCAAAACTTTAGACCAAAAACGGGGATCTTGTGCTAATACCACCTTGATTCTATAAAAATCTTTTAAATTAATTCCTTTGGAAGCAAGATTCTCCAAAGCACGACCAATAGAGACCCACAAACTATTCCCACCCATCTTAAGAGAAGACCCCTCCCCCCGATGAACAACTTTGACCCAAGTTGTTAGGATAATATCCACTACCACTTAAAAAACAAAGCTCTATTAAGCGTGTAGATGCCAACTTCAAAATCCTAACATAATTACTTGACAAAATACGATCCCAAGCAACATAATAGAGTTTAAGCTAAAGTTTACACATTGAAATCGGTTAACGTGTTGTAGATACTTATAATGACATAGTCAAATGCTATTAAAAGCTATTCATTGTCTACTTCATAATAACCTAAAACAATTCAAAATAACTTAATGAGATATACTTTATATTGGTCGGAAATTATTATAAGCACTAGATATGAGACCCGTGTACTACACGGGTTTATTAAAAATAAAAATTTAATATCAATATTTAAACTTTAAATTTAAAATCAATATTTAATATCAATATCAATTTTACAGCTCTCATTAATTATGACATTTATTACATTATAAATATGTCAATTCTTTTTCAAGGAAGCATTTATTTCTCTCGATATTGTAACCGAAATAAGTTGTGATATGTGAACAAATCAGAAAATTACATGTGGAAATAAGTAAATTTTAAAAATCTATCAAAATGCCATGTGTCCAAATCAATGAGGACATGACATGTGGCAGAAAATGGGTTTTATTTATTAGTATAGATATAACTCTCAAGACTAGACCCAACCCTCTCTTAGCATCCTCAGATAGGTAAAAGACATTTTACCCCTCTCTTGACTCAAAGACCCTATTGTTGACCAATCCCTAAAAGTCAACAAAGTCAACGGTCAAACTTTGACTTGACTCGTCGAGTGCACTTGGGCGACTCGGCGAGTCGACACGTGAACTCTACTCCTCTGATTCTCTTTGGACTCACCGAGTTACTCACTTAACTCGGCGGGTCGCTCTCTAGATTCACAGTCTCGGGACAACTCGACTCGACTCGTCGAGCCTGTTCATGGACTCAGCGAGTCCAAACCATGCTCACTTCCAATGGCTTCATGAGGTCAGATCTGATGCTCTACTCAATAGATCTATCCTTTCTAGTCCTAATAATCACGTAAAGTTCAAGGTGTGGTGCCCATGCAAAGGCTCCAAGGTTCTATTTGAAGAAATCACCTCTAATATAGCATCCTAAGTTCATATTCACCATCAATCCACATAAAGCTCAAAGGAGTAAGGTCTCTGGACCTCTATGGATCCAGATCCAAGACCATAATACGAAAAGGAACCATATACTCAATCAAAACCATCTACCAAAGGGGCTAGAATACCCTAACGCTATAAACAATTACCAAAATAGAAGATAGATCGAGATTATACCTCAAATAAGCACTCCTAAGCTTAGAATTTCTCCAAATAGCACCTCCTTCAGCCTCCTCTTGATCTTGATCACCTTCTTCTTGTTAAACCAATGATAGAAAAATCAAATATGGCCTCTCCTCCTCAGGAACGATTTAGCTCTCTTAGGGTTTCTCTCAAGGGACTGATAGCCGCAATGGGAGGCTGTGAGTGCCCTTAAATAGGCTCCAAAACTTGGGATTTAGGGTTTCTACCAGCGTAGACTCGGCGAGTTATATGCCCGACTCGTTGAGTCTGGTCGCGATGATTCACAGAAACTTCCTCACATACTCGATGAGTCGTGGCACCAACTCGTCGAGTCCCTCCTTTTCCTTGAATAAATAAATACAATTAAATCATACCCGAAACTCTGGATGTTACATGTATATCCCATAAAAACGATGTATATGCTCTATCAAAGAGACTTTTTACAATGTTGTTAGCAAGTCTCCCCACTAAGTCACATCCACGCGATCTCTCATGAACGTCATCTATGGAAAACACTCTCGCAAACCAATCTTTGAGGGGACAGTCTCCAAGCAAAACTTTAGACCAAAAACGGGGATCTTGTGCTAATACCACCGTGATTCTATAAAAATCTTTTAAATTAATTCCTTTGGAAGCAAGATTCTCCAAAGCACGACCAATAGAGACCCACAAACTATTCCCACCCATCTTAAGAGAAGACCCCTCCCCCCGATGAACAACTTTGACCCAAGTTGTTAGGATAATATCCACTACCACTTAAAAAACAAAGCTCTATTAAGCGTGTAGATGCCAACTTCAAAATCCTAACATAATTACTTGACAAAATACGATCCCAAGCAACATAATAGAGTTTAAGCTAAAGTTTACACATTGAAATCGGTTAACGTGTTGTAGATACTTATAATGACATAGTCAAATGCTATTAAAAGCTATTCATTGTCTACTTCATAATAACCTAAAACAATTCAAAATAACTTAATGAGATATACTTTATATTGGTCGGAAATTATTATAAGCACTAGATATGAGACCCGTGTACTACACGGGTTTATTAAAAATAAAAATTTAATATCAATATTTAAACTTTAAATTTAAAATCAATATTTAATATCAATATCAATTTTACAGCTCTCATTAATTATGACATTTATTACATTATAAATATGTCAATTCTTTTTCAAGGAAGCATTTATTTCTCTCGATATTGTAACCGAAATAAGTTGTGATATGTGAACAAATCAGAAAATTACATGTGGAAATAAGTAAATTTTAAAAATCTATCAAAATGCCATGTGTCCAAATCAATGAGGACATGACATGTGGCAGAAAATGGGTTTTATTTATTAGTATAGATATAACTCTCAAGACTAGACCCAACCCTCTCTTAGCATCCTCAGATAGGTAAAAGACCATTTTACCCCTCTCTTGACTCAAAGACCCTATTGTTGACCAATCCCTAAAAGTCAACAAAGTCAACGGTCAAACTTTGACTTGACTCGTCGAGTGCACTTGGGCGACTCGGCGAGTCGACACGTGAACTCTACTCCTCTGATTCTCTTTGGACTCACCGAGTTACTCACTTAACTCGGCGGGTCGCTCTCTAGATTCACAGTCTCGGGACAACTCGACTCGACTCGTCGAGCCTGTTCATGGACTCAGCGAGTCCAAACCATGCTCACTTCCAATGGCTTCCTGAGGTCAGATCTGATGCTCTACTCAATAGATCTATCCTTTCTAGTCCTAATAATCACGTAAAGTTCAAGGTGTGGTGCCCATGCAAAGGCTCCAAGGTTCTATTTGAAGAAATCACCTCTAATATAGCATCCTAAGTTCATATTCACCATCAATCCACATAAAGCTCAAAGGAGTAAGGTCTCTGGACCTCTATGGATCCAGATCCAAGACCATAATACGAAAAGGAACCATATACTCAATCAAAACCATCTACCAAAGGGGCTAGAATACCCTAACGCTATAAACAATTACCAAAATAGAAGATAGATCGAGATTATACCTCAAATAAGCACTCCTAAGCTTAGAATTTCTCCAAATAGCACCTCCTTCAGCCTCCTCTTGATCTTGATCACCTTCTTCTTGTTAAACCAATGATAGAAAAATCAAATATGGCCTCTCCTCCTCAGGAACGATTTAGCTCTCTTAGGGTTTCTCTCAAGGGACTGATAGCCGCAATGGGAGGCTGTGAGTGCCCTTAAATAGGCTCCAAAACTTGGGATTTAGGGTTTCTACCAGCGTAGACTCGGCGAGTTATATGCCCGACTCGTTGAGTCTGGTCGCGATGATTCACAGAAACTTCCTCACATACTCGATGAGTCGTGGCACCAACTCGTCGAGTCCCTCCTTTTCCTTGAATAAATAAATACAATTAAATCATACCCGAAACTCTGGATGTTACATGTATATCCCATAAAAAACGATGTATATGCTCTATGAAAGAGACTTTTTGCAATGTTGTTAGCAAGTCTCCCCACTAAGTCACATCCACGCGATCTCTCATGAACGTCATCTATGGAAAACACTCTCGTAAACCAATCTTTGAGGGGACAGTCTCCAAGCAAAACTTCAGACCAAAAACGGGGATCTTATGCTAATACCACCTTGATTCTATAGAAATCTTTTAAATTAATTCCTTTGGAAGCAAGATTCTCCAAAGCACGACCAATAAAGACCCACAAACTATTCCCACCCATCTTAAGAGAAGACCCCTCCCCCCGATGAACAACTTTGACCCAAGTTGTTAGGATAATATCCACTACCACTTAAAAAACAAAGCTCTATTAAGCGTGTAGATGCCAACTTCAAAACCCTAACATAATTACTTGACAAAATACGATCCCAAGCAACATAATAGAGTTTAAGCTAAAGTTTACACATTGAAATCGGTTAACGTGTTGTAGATACTTATAATGACATAGTCAAATGCTATTAAAAGCTATTCATTGTCTACTTCATAATAACCTAAAACAATTCAAAATAACTCAATGAGATATACTTTATATTGGTCGGAAATTATTATAAGCACTAGATATGAGACCCGTGTACTACACGGGTTTATTAAAAATAAAAATTTAATATCAATATTTAAACTTTAAATTTAAAATCAATATTTAATATCAATATCAATTTTACAGCTCTCATTAATTATTACATTTATTACATTGTAAATATGTCAATTCTTTTTCAAGGAAGCATTTATTTCTCTCGATATTGTAAGCGAAATAAGTTGGGATATGTGAACAAATCAGAAAATTACATATGGAAATAAGTAAATTTTAAAAATCTATCAAAATGTCATGTGTCCAAATCAATGAGGAGATGACATGTGGTAGAAAATGAGTTTTACTTATTAGTATAGATTTATCACTTGCAAATCATTTTAGTTAATAAATAATGGCTTAAATGAAAACAAATCAAATTATTAAAGTATTTTCTGAAAAAAAAATAATTTGATGGTGGATTTACAAATAGAAAACCCAAAATACAAGATTTATTTTATTTTATTTTATTTATTTATATATTATTTTTTTAAATATGCCCTTAGGTGTATATATAGATATATCAAAAGGTGTCAAACCAATTAGGTTTAGCAAAACTATTGACACTTTATAAGTTTATATAGATATTTTAATTTTATAACAATGCATTTATTAAAACAAATACGAAAATTGTATTATTCCAAGTGTTCTTTTCTTTTGGAGTAGATGGTCAAAGAGATTGGCTTTTGATGGATGATGAGGTAAGAAAATGCATCATCTTCCCCTTTTTTTTCACAGACAAATGCTTTTTGATCCACTCAAAATGGAATTTACTTCTTCATCCATCTTATGTTGATTCTACTCTTTTCATACCATATAATACCATATGTTATTATCCACTTAAAATAGAATCCACTTCCTCATCTTTTTGACATTTGTAATTATGTATTAATAGCACTACTTATCACCAACAAAGATGAACTTTAATTATAAAAATACCTAAACTACTCGCTATAAGCAAAGTAAACATAGCAAATAAATATGCTATAAACCACCAATCTTCATTACGTAAATTCCTTCACAAATATGTTACAGTACGGATCTGATAAGATATATAATAAATATGATTGTCATATACTATATTTCATATGACATATACTATATTTCATATGACAGCTAGTTTGCTTATTTTCTTGTTCGTTCTGAACTTTTAAGAATATTTTATTTTTTATTATATATTTTTATTTTTCATCATAGATATTATTTTCAAAAATACAAAATTATAATTAAGATAAGGCGCAATTTTTTTCATTATATATTTTTATTTAAAAATACAAAATTATAATTAAGATAAAACCCTTATTTTCTTGTTCGTCCTGAACCTTTAAGAATATTTTATTTTTCAGAACCGATCTTGGATACATAGTATGAAATTACTCATCTTACGTTAAGATCTTACAATTTCTTCTTAAAATTATATTTTCATCATAGATATTATTTTAAATGTACGAATAAAATTATATATACGAATCATGATTGATTTTTGTTGGTTTAATTCACCTATCTAATGATGATTTTCAATTTCTTTAATTTAAATGAAAATTACAATTACATCACCCCTTAAATTTGCATAGAAGCTTCAACTAATTATTACTTATTTACTAAGTTTCAACTTTATATTCTCATCAATTTCTTGTATTAATTTATAATACTTTATATAAAATTTATATGTATTTTTTTTATTTATCATTTGTTACTCTAAACGTATTGAAATTTGTAGTAAGTTCCCATAAATTTACATGAAGGGTTAAGTTAATATATTTATTCATTAAAAGTTGGAAAATCTCAGAAAAAACATAAAATTTTACTTTAATTTACGAAAAAGTCCAAATGTTTATGAAAAAGCATAAATTACCAGTAAAAATAGCGATTTGACCACTTTTTTCCGGTTTACCGGTTTAAATACTTACCTGTTTCATTAAGGTCCAATTATTTTACCATAATTTACGAATAAGTTACAAACTAAAATTTAATGATGATTTTCTCCATTTTCTCCATGTAACTTAATACATTATATCGGTTTCATTACTGACTTAGATACATAGTCATTAAATTAGCTGATAAGATGGATATGTTGAGTTATATAATCGTACATTTATTGTATAAATTTAATATACATCCCATCGGTTCATTTATGACTATGTCTCTAGGTCAACAATGAAATAAAATGTGTGTTTCTAGGAAAAATGGTAGTAAAATTGATATCTGATGAAATGGATATATTAACTTACATCAGATTAGATAAACAATTTGAAATTTCTTATAAACGTAAAAATAATGCAGTTTTGCTAGTTTATATAATTATCAGTTTTCGTTGGATGCATTTTATATACCAAAAAAAAATATACAATACATCAAGATATCAATTTATGTGGTAAACATAACATTATATAACTCAATATATCCATCTCATCAGTTCATTTAATGACTAGTTGTTCAGGTCAGCAATGAAACCGATAAAATATATGTTACATGGAGAAATGTCAAAGCCTTACTAAATTTTAGTTTGAGATTTATTTGTAAATTAGGATAAAATAATGAGACTTTAATAAAACAGATAAGTAATGAAACTGGTAAACCGGGAAAATGGGTTAAATCACCATTTTTACTGATAATTTATGATTTTTTCATAAACAAATTTTAGTGTAAGATTTTTTTATAATTTTTCTGAAATTTCCCTTAAAGTTTTTTGTTTATACTCTCGATTACAAAATTGAATTTTGTTTGTATTTGCTTTTTCACTTTCATATTCATTACATAGTGAATAGTGATATTGGGTTTAATATAAAAAGATTCTTTTATAAATTTTTCTTATATCAATTTAGTATATATTTGTTTTTGTAGCATGATAAACATATCGTAAATCGTAAATGTAGAAACGTCTCGTATATGTTTATTTTATCTATTTTGTTGCACAATAATGTTTTAAATGATGCCGAAATGGTGAAACCGTGGGCACCTGTTATCTTCCTGTCAATGTAACTTTGACGTAATATATTCAAACTCTGTGTGTTGTAATTATTATTCCAATATATGGTTCCAAACATATCGATATATTCTGGCTCATATGTCATTAACGCTTCAATTAACTGACATCAAATATCACGCCATGCATCTAGTTCTAAATCGAGACATAATGTATAGCTCGAAATCCATAATTTTCATAGGGGATTACATCTTGTAGATGCGTGACGTAAGGATGAAATATATATGGAAATTGATTAGTATGTGAATGTTGAGGATAATTGTTCTATGCATAACTACTATGTCTTGTAGGTTCTTAGTACTTAGGAATATCTCATTTGACATTTTTTTAGGGGCAAACAAGAATGTCTGCTTTGTTTATCGGGTTTTAAATGTGGATTGGCGATGTGCCGAAAACATATCATCAGTATAGGGGGTACCTATCCCGACGACTTTTTCCACTTCTAGGGACGAGGTTTGCCGATGAACTTTTACTTACAACTTGTCGTTGGTATAGGCTATCTTGACTACTTGTCGTCATCATACGATTGAAGAAAGTCGTCATCATAAGGATCGATTCTTTTAGTGATAAAAAATAATGGTCCACCTTAATAAAAATTAAAAATAATTACATCATTTTTTAGAGAAAGAAAATAAAAGGAAGATAAATTGGGTAGTATGGAACACTTTTACTAAACCGAAAGGAAAAGGAGGTCTTGGTATTGGTAGTCTTCGATCATTGAATTTGGCTCTTTTAATCAAGTGGTGGTGAAGGTTTAAATTTGAAGTGAATAGTCTTTGGACGAATTGCATTAAAGCTTGGCATAATGTCTCTTGCATTGATGTCAAGCCATTAGCCAAAGCTAGTCTCCCAGGAGTGTGGCTTGTTATATCCAACCTACATGAAGATATGAAGCATTGGGGAATTAACTTGGAAGACTTGTTTGTGAGCTGTTTTGGAGCAGGAAATAGAACCTACTTTTGGAATGACAAATTGTGCGATAGTTTTGTGTTGAAAGATGCTTTTTCAGAATTTATCGCATTGAAGTGCAGAAAAACTGCATGGTCCTTAACAAAATTCAAAACAGAGGTATAGATGGAATTCATGGGGAGTAGTCGAGAAATATAAGGAGAGGAAGGGAGGAGGCAACTTTATTAGATTTAAACAACAAAGTTGCTGGTGTGGTGTTGACAAACATAGATGATTCGTGGGTCTGGAAAGGTAACGGGATGGGTGGTTTTACAGTTCAAAATTTTTGTAACTTGATGGCTACTGCAGAAGAGGTCTCACACACATTTCCTTTTCATTGGGAGCGTTGAGCTCCTCTAAAAGTGAATTGTTTTGTTTGACATTTATGTTTAAACAGGATCCCAGTTGCCAACAACCTTGATGTTAGAGGTGTGACTTTGCCATCGTCCCTTTGTGCGCTCTGTGGTATTGAACAAGAAGATGTCGAACATCTATTTTTTAAGTATAGTTTTGCAAAAAAAAAAAAAAAAAGTTTGGAATTGGTTTGTTAACTGGTCGATGTTATTGAAATCTTCTCCTATGGATGTTTCTGACATACTGGGGTTGGTAAAGAACTTGGGGTTGAATAAGAAAAGGAAGAGATTACTATGGGCCCTCATATATTCAGTTTTATGGAGCATATGGAAGACTAGAAATGCTTTAGTTTTCAAAAATTTCAGGAGCAGCTCAATGAAGACAACCGATAATATTCAAGTTAATCTCTTTCAATTAGTTGAAATATAATGGGAGGTTTAGTTCTTTAAATTGGTTTGACTGGTGTAATTCTCATATTTCTCTTGTTTGTATGTTGTAACTTTTCTAAACTCGTTGGTTTCGTTTTAATGTGATTCCGCTATATATATATATATATATATATATATATATATATATATATATATATATATATATATATATATATATATATATATATATATATATATATATATATATATATATATATAGTAGGTTATTTTATGGTAGGTTATTTTGTTTTTTACATTTATTGTGTGCTAAAATGCACGAATAGAAATTTAGTAAATTAAATAATTATAGATATTAAATTATTTACATAATTATATGTATATTAAATAATATCCATAATTATAATTATCTTTTTATGGAAACTAATTAAATCCGTCGTTAATGCTATCAATAACATTCTTTCAGAATGAATTTGCATCTAGATTTTTATATATAACTTCGTACTTTGTTTCAAGACTCAATCACTTAAAATACAATAAAGTTGTATGGAATATGAAGAACGCTAGAATACACTCTCATTCTTCTAAATATGAATTTATTCTGAAAGAATATAATTGTTGATATTAATGACGAATTTAATTAGTTTCCATAAAATTGAGTTATAAGTACGGAGAGCATTTAACATACATATAATTAATACTAAATTCTTATTGGTGCATTATAGCATACAATAGATGTGAAAAACATTTGAATATATATATATATATATATATATATATATATATATATATATATATATATATATATATATATATATATATATATATATATATATATATATCGTTTTTTAATTTACGTAAATAATACCAATTCCACGTATATATCAATAAAAACTCAAGTCAATGAAATTAGTTTATATAAATTACGGAAAACAAATTAGTAAAAGAACAAAATCAAAATTAATACAAATAAAATCAAATCAAATTTTGCAAAAGTTAAAGGTATATAATGTAACTTTTGTATAAATAAAAAGGGTTTAAATGGAAATTCATACCACTAGCTTCATATAAATAAGATGATTGGACTGAAAATATGAAAGAGTTTTGAAATCTAATGTTTTATATTATAATTTTTATGATTCCACAAATAACTCGACCTAAGGTTATAAACGAACCAAATGAACACGAACAAGGTCTTGTTCATGTTCGTTCGTTTAAGTTAGCCGAACAACAAACGAACACGAACGAATAAACGAACGAGATTTTCTTGTTCATATTCGTTCGTTTAACAAATTACTTTGTTCATGTTCTTTCATTTATATTCGTGAAATGCTAAACGAACATAAACAAACAAACATAAACGAACAAAGATAAAAAAAAAACACAATTGAACATATATGAACATAAACGAACATATACTATAGCAATATAATGAAAATTAATTGAATATAGATGAATATAAATAAACTTAAACAAACGAATATAAATGAATGTAAACAAACATCATAAATGAACGAACGAGACCATTGTTCATGTTCGTTCATTTAACTAAACGAACGACAATTTTTGTTCATGTTCGTTCATTTATTAAATAAACGAACATAAACGAACTTCCCGCCGAACAGTTCACGAACGGTTCGCCGAACGTTCAGTTCGTTTACAGCCCTAACTGGACCCGTTTGAAAACTTGAACTTTAAAGATTTAATACTAGTCATATTGAATCGATGCCTAAAATAACTATTATTAATCTTTGAACATTAACACAACTAGATTATAACCCGTATTAAACACATGAGAACGTATAAAAAAACATGGAAATGTCTACAAACATTGCATGGTAATTATTAAAAAAAAATAATGATTATTGATATTATTGAAATTTGTAGAGGATACATTAAAATCGATAAATATCTATAATCGTTGAAGAACCTCTTCGTAGACAACATATTTTGTTTTATTAGTTGAACGACATTCATCGTCACAAGTACCTTCAAGTATTTTTTTTAAGAAAGAGGCCAAAGCCCCGGGCAAAGAAACTTTTAAAGTATTAGATTTGCCCAAATATGTTTTTTTTAATAGTTTGTAGTAATTTATAATTTTTTTTTTTTTAATTTTTAAATCTTTACAATTGAAAAAAGAAACTGGACAATATTGCCCCTTGGCTTTTAATTACCTGCTAAATGGCTTTTAATTACTTTAACTCTTGTTGTCTTCCATTCTAATCATAACTACGTTTTGTCTTCTAGTGATCCATTGTTGTTCATTCTAACATAAAAGGGAGTTTTACCCAACTATGTGAAAAGAACATTGTGGATCTACGATAGAAACCAATTTGAGATGACTAATCTCCCAAGAATTAAGAGGAAGAAGATATACTAAAATCAAATAACAATTTCATTAACTTTTCTGCTTAACTTCCTAAACCTGAAACTTACAATTATATATAGATAAAGTGCATGAAATAATACTACAAACTAGGAAGCATTAAACGTGGACTCTTAAGAAAAGGTAACCACTTTGATGGACAGTTGCATGGCCCAGTCTTTATTTCTCCACGTGACTATTGTTGATTCAATCCAAATAACGGGCAGGCTTCTCTTATCATCTGGGTCAGTCTTCATTGTTGTTGGGTCAGGCCATGGCGGTGGTCTTGAGTACCACGTTAGACATGTATCAATCTATAACATTGTTTACTGCAACCACCACATTGTAACCTAATTTGTTACCATATCATAAGACGTCTAACAAATTGGCTAATTTTGTATATGATTTGCAATATTTCAGAGGCATCTCTCAAGATATATTAATACAGGGGCTTCAATCATTCAATATTTTAGAGGCATGTCTCATGGTTGCTTATGTTGCCAAATTTTAATCATATATGGAAAAGATATTGTTAAACATAATATTAAAGCAACAATGGAAAAGTTTAAAATCAAACGCAGATATAACTTTCATCAAGTTCATGTGGAAACATCGATCAACATCATGAAAGAAAATGTAGAGAGGGAAAAATAGGAAGACCGAAGTTTCAAATGCCTAGTGTATAAACTCGATTGCCAGATAGAAAGTAGTGAGAGATCAAGAAGGAGGATGGCGAAGATGTTTAATACCGACAATTGAAGATGGCAAAAGTTAAAATAATAAAATCTTTTGATCGTTTGTATATCATGCTATTAGCAGGTAATTAGAAGCTAAAGGGCAATATGCTCAGTTCAATTTCTTTTTTCAATTGTAATGATTTAACAATTTTAAAAAAGATTAAAAAATTATTAAACACTATTAAAAAAATCATATTTAGGTAAATCCGATATTATTAAAGATCAACAAAGTCAAATACGATATTCAGATGTTAGGTTTTTGGCAAATACGATATTTTAACATTTAATAAGGACATATATCATATTCTACTCCATAGATCATTACATTAGTGTAATTTGATGAAAGATTGATGGATAAATAACTCGACATGCAACCGTTTATGAAGATGAATCTGGTACAGAACATTATATATATATATATATATATATATATATATATATATATATATATATATATAACCAAAATTAAATTGGAATTGGTGAAATTTTTTATAAAGTAAGTTGCTACTTCTCGCATAAAAATTAAACAAATAAAAAAATGGGTTAAATTCACAAAATTGATGACATTTTAAACTGTTGACGCTTGAAAAAAATGTCATAGTTTAAATAAAGCAATGCAATATGTTGTAAACATATTAATATAACATTTTTAAAGTTTTAATTAAGTTTTTCTAAATGGTAAACATTAAACCTCTTAAAAGATTAAACATAATTCAAAGCATTTAGTTTAAAAGAATATACCATTAGAAATCAATTTTTGTAATATTGGAACAAATAATTCTTTCTAATACTTCCAATGACCAACATGACAGAGATATTGATTTAATCTGTTTCTGTTCCTTTAAATTTAGGTTCACAAAATGAAAATCATGTTATTTTAGGGACTATTTTTAAGATTTATTATGGAATGAGGAATACTTGAAAAAAAGAGTAATGTAGATTTTCATTAGTTGGCTTGAATTTGTTCCCATATCTGACGTTTGAGTTGGCCCAAAGGGGATAACAAGTTTCTTTGTCAACATGCTTGCTCTCAATCAGTGTAGAAGCCAACTGATCCAACTTCGGTTTTGAAACACTAGTGGAAGTATAGATATTAGGAATTTCAATAATAATTAATTGTTCCCGCTCTTCTGTTATACATGTTGTGATTTTATCTCGTCTTGATTTAAAGTCCATATGTGGGATTTCGATTTTTGTTTCCTTTTCAAAGACTATAATATCCTTTATTTGCTTTAAAGGTCCAGGCTTAGATAATGATTCTCCTTGAGTTGATTTAAGTTCATGAGGCAACTCTTTTGATTTGTTAGGTAATGACCTAGATATATAAGACTTGATGAAATCCAAGCGAAACTTAATGCTTAAAGGAGAATATATCTACCAAAAATGCAAACTTTCTTTCATAAAGCACATTTGCTTTTTAGTGAAATCCCGTTTTGTGTGGGATGAGATTGTAGTCGCATACTTCAATCTTCCATTTGTTTGTCTCATATAACATCATGCTTTCATTTCTAATTCTTAAGTTCTTAAAATTTTATTTTAATGTTTTTTTTTTTCATATTAAACCAGTGTATTTTCAAACATAAATAAGAAACAAAAAAGTTTGGAATTATAATGAAAGTTAGATGATATAATTAAACAAACAAATAGAAGTATAAGGCTAGTTCTTGCATTGCGCCTAATCAATGGCCAAGTGCAAGATATAACGTTGCGTTTCCATTTGTTTGTCTGATATACCTTTATACTTTCATTTATAATTCTTATTTTTTTAATTTATATTTTTCTTAATAAACCATTGTACTTTCAAAATAAAATGATTAAATAAGAAAAGATCTTTTTTAAAGTTAAGAATTAGAAATGAAAGTTGGATGCTATAATTACAAACAATAGGAAATACATTGCTACGTTTACAAATATTATTATATCTTTTACTATTTTTTTGTCTTCTATATTATAATAATATAACTTGAGTTTAATACCTAATTGGGTGACGATCTATATGAGGTTTTAGATTTTAAACATTGGAGAATTGGTCTTTCATTTTAAGTATAAAAGTGTATTACAATAAATTACTAAAAAATAGAATTGGGGATACACCTCTCCTCTTGAAGTACGTGGATCAATACATAATTTTGCATCCACATACCATTTCTAAAGCCTAAAACAATAAAAAGGAATTAACTTTATGCCCGTATACATAACTAATATACATAACTAATCATGCTTCTGTACAACAATAAAGCACTCATCAATAGCAAACATATTTACAAATCCATGGAAAGAAATATATTTGAATCATAAGATCCTACTTATTGCCATACTAACTCAAGCATATTAACTTTCACCACCTAAGCTCCCAAAACAGATAAAGTTAGATTGAAATAAAACCAAATTCGCTAAGTAACATAATATCCCAATTTCGTTGACTTCATACTTAAATAAACATGTTTAATCATATAAGATCTGATTTTACAATGATGAAATAACATTCTAGTCTAAGTATCAAATACATGTGATGTATTTTAAAAATAAGTTATTGAGTAATTAAAGTGAACAGTTTGTCTACATATAGGGTTCTGGTTTTCGAGTCTAGAATTGGTGGAGTGATCAGTTTAATGTACAGATTTAGCTATTAGTTTTAGGGTTATTTTCCAAAATCATTTCCCCTAAAAGGCTGATGAAATCTTATAGATTCTGTATAGAGTAAATGTTTGTCGACGAACTATATCGTGAAACAACAATATAAAGTTATTCATTCTCCTTTGTTATTTTACAAGTTTTATTTATTAAGCTACAATAAATACTTTCACCATCAAAAGTAAATACAAACGAAAAACACGGATAAAACCAGTATGTTAAAATTCACTTGTAAAGAGTTCTGGACATAGCTCCTTTGTAATTCTTTTGTTTTGGCTTCCATCTTGAAATTTTCTTTGTTTCTAAAGGGCCTATATCATTATAATCTCAGGTGATGAATTTACAACTTAAATAAACATTATTCATAAACTTTAAAGAATAAAAAAACAATAAAGAAGTATATATACGAACATACCTCTTCTTTTCAAAATATGTATTACCATTTTCATCAATGTTTTCATCATCATTTTGACTCTCATTGTTTGCATCAAGAAAATAAATTTGTAAAGGGTGAAGAGCATGATTTAACATACCTTATGTTAATATTCCCCTTAAAGATGTAATTTTTTTTTGCTCTGATAATAAAAATAGCCTAAATCCATAACAATAAGTTGTAGAATAAAATTAATTAAACCAAATAGAGACAAACAACTACATTAGCAAACAAAAGCAATCTAACTAACATAATTTCTTAAACATTTAAAACAAAAATAGAATATATAAGAAATTGAAACAAAATAGATGGATTGGGAGAAGGCATTAATAGTTCTAGCATATTGGAAGACGAAGACAACCAACTACAGTTGGGAAATAAAGCCATTAGACTCACTCATAGAAAAATAAGAAACATCATGAACAAACAAAGAGAAGTTCATGCAGCAATGATAATAGTATTCAAATCCATTTCTCGTATTGAGTTATACAAATCACATGTTATGATAGTGAATTTTGTGTGGGGATTCTCATTAAACACTTTGCATGCATTATTTAAACTAAAAGGAATATTGTTTAGAATGTGTGGATTGAAAAAAAAAAAACGGATACCATCCAAGTTGAGATAGGGTGTACAATATAGAATGGCACTTGCCTACCACTAAAATCGCAGTTCTTACTAGAAATTGAGCAAAATGTCTAGTTGTTATTCTTCTGCTCCATGGTTGTTTTCCACACCAAATAAAACTGAGGGAAAAGTGATATTCAACATTATATAAGTCACTTAGGAAAGTAAAACTGTAGTAAACTGTAGGGATGGTTGGGCAAGGAGTTTGGCTCCCACCTCCATATTTCTTATGCATCGTGGGAAGGAGAAAGTGAGGAAGAAAGGCGGAGCTGATCATCGAGCAAAAGAATTGTTAAAAACTATTAATAGGGATTAGGGATTATATTTATTGAGTCTCATGCACATGTCGATATACGCTCTTGGCTGATTGTATGGAGAGGAAACCCTAGGAATGAAATGTAAGAAGGAAGTTTCAATATGAGGCGCATGCATATTTTGGTTTAGGATGATGTAGCAAAACAATTTACACCCGTCTTGTCACTTGTGTGTAGGTGTGGTGAATTTGAATTTTTATGCAATGTTTTTTTATTGCGATTTTCTTCTTGTTTAGACCAATATATTATATAAAAAAAAATCAATACATGTTGAAAAGATCAAAAGAATATTAGAAAAATAATTACTTTTGGGAAAGAAGGTGATTAAAGGTTACAAGAGTATCCTTGGGTGGTTTATTAAAAAAGATAAATTACACCATTCCTTGGTGCACACCGTTTCAGGGTTATGGTCTAGGTCGTGCTCAACTCCTCTTTGTCATAATCTCTCTTTCTTCAATATTCATATTTACCATGCCTCAAAATAATTTTTCTATCACTCTAAAAAACGGATAATGACTTAAAAGAGTAATATATTTTTCGATTTTTACACATTTGGTCACTAAGTTGTTTTCGTCTACATTTACCCCTTCAACTTGTTAAATTGTACGTATTTAGTCCTTATGACCGGTTACACTAGGTTAGCTGGGAAAAATGACTTAATAGTGTAATATATTTCTCATTTTGTACACATTTAGTCCTTAATATTTTTGTACACATTTATTCCTTACTATTTTTTTCATTTCAAAATAAATCCTTTTTGTTTTTATACTCATTCCGTATTTATGAATGATTTTTTTAGATTTTTCTCACGACATCTTATGTAGGAAAATCATTGATGAGGTTATTGGGGATGTTGATACTTATGTCCATCGCGATCTCAACTAATTGACTGCATAGGTCTTGTGTTATGAACGTCCTAACTTCTTCATACGATATCAGATTGTAACGATCTTTATATCCACATGTTAGTTTTTTGAGTCTACTACAACTTTCGTTATGATTACTCCCGTTAGTATGTAATATATTTTTACTTACAATTTTATAAAAAAACATCCATACATGTTGTAACGCTCGCAAATTCGGGCTAATCAATTTAGAAACGATAAGCGTCAAAAATGACTTTTTGATAGAAGATTATTTTGAGTAAATAATCTTAACCAAGTTATAGTATATGTCACAAGGGTCCGTACATATAAAGAACGCTGAAATCTGAGCTATAAAAAAGAAGTTATGACCTGTCGAAGTTTCGCGACAAAACCACAACGATGCTGTGTGACGTAAAAAGTGATATTGCGTTAAAATACTTTTTAGCCTTAGCGATCTAAAAAAAATTCGTAGTATACATTAAACCGAGAACGTGCATAAAAAGAGCATCCAAATCTAACTTTGTATGAGGAGGTTATGATTTTTCTAAGATTTAGCATAACAATACACAACCTAGAATTCGAATTTTAAGATCGATCGATTTTTAGCCGAAAAAATCTAAATGAGAATCCAAGATCTCAATAATAATGGCTCGATGATAAAAAGACAGATGAAAACGGACGTCGAATGACAAAGTTATGAATTTTTAATGGACTTTACCTGTCTAGGCCTGTTAAAATATAACTTTTAAAAATAAAGTCAAAATTAGCTGACGAAGTGTAACGCTTGATATCGGGTATGAAGTTGATTCCAAGTTGTTTAAGTTTTCTTTTTGGAACTCGGTGTGTTGGAGCCTCATCACGGCATGTCAAGATGTATTTGGCCGCAGCATTTAATGAAGCAACATGACAAGTTGTGGTGCCTTAACTCGGCGTGTTGGAAGCTAGGAAGGAAACCTTAATTTTTAGGGTGTTGCACCCTATTTAAAGGCCTTAAGTCCCTTGGTTGGCTCCTTATCAACCTCCTCTGTCCAGAAACCCTAAAATTAAGTACCATCTTCCATTGTAGAGTGTGTAAGCTTGTGGAGAACCTTGGGTGTTCATTTTTGGTGCATTTTGAAGGAGCTAAAGCAACTAGGAGTTGCTTGGCTTGAACAAGAGATCTTGGATTCAGAACCACCATCTTAGTTGCCAAGTTTTTGAGGTATCAAGTTCTCACCTTGCTTATTAGTTGCTTAGATCTCTTCTTGGGTTAGATTGTATGCTTTTAGCCATGGTTGGGTGGATGTTGGGAGCTATGATGTCCTAATTGCTTATTCTTTCAGATCTAAGGTCTACATGAACTCTTTTGGCATAAAGGTACCGACTTTATGAGTTTGAGGGCTTCATATATTCGTTAAGTCCTTCATTTAGCTCTTTTTGAGCATTTGAGCTTCTCCTAGTCATGCATGAGAGTAAAATTGGAAACTTTACATGGCTTTCCAGCTTTGATGGACCAGATTCGCATTTTGGGGCTATATCTTTGAAGATTAAGAGATTAATGATTAAGACCTCACTCTTTTAAGCCCAGGGTTTGGGTTTTGGACCCATTTCGGTGGTCCCTAGGGGTAAAGTCGGAAACTTTACCCTTCTAGATTTCATTTTGGTCGAGATCTGAGTTTTGGAACTCTTGGATTCGTTGAAAACAACGTAATGCATTAAGTTTTTGGACTTTAGGAAAACTCGGCGAGTTTGTTGGCAAACTTAGGGTGTTGGCTTGGTTTTTCCCCGATCTGAAGTTGCTAAAGAAACACGACGAGTTTATTAGTGCACTCGGTGTGTTGGGTCAACATGGACAGTTGAATTTGACTTTTACTTTGACTTTTGTAGTTGACGAGGGTTAACCATTGGACATTTTGGATTTGGGCCTTATTGGACTTTGTGGTGTCATTGCAAGTTTGGGCTATCGTGTGGGCTTATATTGCTTGAAGTTTTGTGGGACTAGCTGAGAATATGTGTTTTGGATTAGGAAAGGTTAATGGGCTTTAAAGTAAGGCCCATGTAAGGGTTTGGGCCAAATTTGGAAAATTAGGCAATTATTGGGCTTTTGATGATTATTGGTTTAAGGGCATTGATGATTATGAGTTTGGGCCTTAGTCTTGGGCCAAATAGGCGAGGGGTAAAATGGACATTTTACCCCATTTATATGTGGAGTATTGGATTTGGTTTGGAACCCAATTGTTAATTGGGTATTATTTGTTTGATAGCATAGGGATTCTAGTAGATTAGTAGCCAGAGATCTATTCGTGGTTTCATATGTCGATGTGAGTCTCCTCACTATGTTAAGTGGGTCGAAGGCACCAATTCCGGCTCATAGTTTATTATGTTAGGATGCTAGTTGTATGTGTGACTCTTGTATGTGTATGTATGCGGGGCAGGGCCCGATGGTTATTCTATATGCTAGTAACAAGTTATTCATTTATGATTTGTATGTGGGCGGGGCCCGATAATTGTATAATATGCTATCATCTTTTTGATTTTTGCATGTGTTGAATGTTTGTATGCTAATATGGTTATGTGAGTGTGGGCGGGGCCCGTTATGCAAGTGTGGGCAGGGTCGTATCTCTGTCGAGTGTCGGTAGTGCCCGTATCTCGGTGGATGGGGCTCGTTATGTGCTTAGTTATGTTTGGTATGTGGTATTTGTGGAACTCAATAAGCTTTGTGCTTACAGTGTCAGGTACTTCCGGTTCGAAAGGGAAGGGTCCGGCTTGATCGCAGTGCATGCACCCGTGTTTTCCGCAATATGTGATTTTGGGAACGAACTCTGATAATTGTTTTAATTTGAAATGCTTTTAAAGATGTGGATAAAAGTTACATGTGTGTTTTGATTATAATAAAAATGAAAAATTTTACCCTATGTTTTTCGGGATGTTACAAATTGGTTTGAGGGATTCAGACATACTCTCAGGTGTGCCTGTACTCAACCTGAGGATTTGGTGAAAATTATTATTAAATGAACATTTCATTAAAAAGGAATTTCTAATCAAAGAAAGGTGTGTGATGCGTGCAATCGGCCGTGCTTAAGTAAGTGGTTCCCAAAATACCAATACATGTTTACTATTTTATACGATATGATTATGTGAATTGCATGCTAGATTAGGGCTAAGGATCTGCTCAGTATTATATGATAAGAGAGATGCCTTATATGCCTGATTGTATAAGCTTTTAGAATTGCATGTTATTATGGTTTTCAGATCAGTGGATAGAACGGCTTGATTAGTATATGTTGGTTAGATTTTTCCGTTGCCTAAATGTTGCTTCCTTTGTGCTTTGTGGGATTCTTAGTAATGTGGATCAACTACTAAGTGAATGTGTTAAGTCATATGCGATACAGGTTAAATAATCTAAGAGGGATGGATTTGACCCTATTGCACAACTCTCGTTTGAGTCCAACGGTTATAGGGTGGATTCTTTTACTCGAAGGATTATCTGATCTTTGTTGCATGTAACTATATTCATGAGGTAGTTGGTTGTCACTGGTGAGAGTCTTTCAACAGCTGAGGGTAAGGTGAGGTCAGGAACCTAGGAGAACCTAGGGATTGCTTCGGTGGGTTTTGTTTCATTGGGTCGCGAGTGTCTGGTGTATGGATTTGAGAATGTGACTTAGAGGATTTAGGAGGATTCTTGAGGAAAGTATGGATAGGTATGGAAGGTAGTATTGTGCCCGTACTACAGAAAGCACACTATCCATACTCGAACCGGGGAGAGTCTTGAAGAATCTAAGAAGCTTGTGGGAGGAGGATTCTCGGGTATGATATGATCATATCATTTTGTATTTATGTTGGTTGATGAGCGGTCAGGGAGGAGGTTCTAGTTCTGGTTCTACTCAAGTGCTAGTATTGAGCCGATTAGTGGGTAGATGCGACAGTTCATCTTATCAGAGATTACCCGCGGTATTTTGGAGCAGAATCCTTTGATCCTTGGTTCAATCAAGGATGGAATTTTGGAGCTATTAGATGGTCATCTTAGGGCCTTTCAGGCTGAGGTTGTATTGGGATAGTTGGGGGCTCATTTGGAGCCTAAAGGTTATGGATCCCCAAGATCCTTTAGGAAGGAGGATCATGTTGTCTACTTTTGTCCTTTGGGATCGGAGGTGGGTTATGCACCATGTCTTCAGGGGAGTCATCCACACGATTAGATTGCTACGAAGGTTTCTCGACCCCTACGTGAGGAGTTACCCACCATCATTGGGCGTGTCACCGATAGATTGGTTGCCAGGTTTGAGGGTTAGACCTCGACTGTTCAGGCAGATGATGGGTTGGTTGGGGTAACCTGGGAGCAGGAGATTGGTTCGGATAGGCAGCCAGGGAAGAGAAAGCAGACTCATGGCCAAGCTCGACAATCTGAGCAGTTAGACATTGTCGTAGCTTGTGTTAGAGCCCCAAGGGGCCGAGGTGGTTGCACGAAGAATGAAAGGATCCATGAGGATGTGCACGGCAGGTCTAAGTGTGGCAAGTACGGATGGAAAGGCCACCTCCGCAAAGAATGCACATCGGAGGTAGAGTTGTGCCATCATTGTCATCAGACTGGTCATATCCGTATGAATTGCCCTTGCTTGGTGGTTGGGTTTGCTCAGGTTTCATTGTAGGTTCTTCGACAGGAAGATGGAGTCAGGGTTTCTTTAGGAGATATTACGGATGTGTTATCTATTGTTTTCTTTTTGGTTATTATCAGAATTTTTATTGCTTGGGAATTTTGCATCAGTTAGGATACGTGTATCCTTGGTTTATTTCTCTACTTATGTTTGGGTTATATCTTCAAGAAATGTTATATGCCATTTGCATGCTATGAATCATTAGTGGTGTAGTGTGAGGTCATCCCTCATATAGTAGGTTCCCATTGCTTGGTTGTTATTTTGGTTTGTAGTCGAGATCGGTTCAGGGTCATGGGGTGGAAGATCTATGGTCAAGATTCAGTAGGTTGGCTCTCCAACATCGCCAGGATACAGTGGTTTTAGCGTTTGTGTGGCGTTGGCTCTTGGGTGTGACAAGGGAAGTGGTCTATTGATGAGGAATAGGTTGGGGTATCTGTTCTATGGACTTCAATATTGTAGTGTGGTGTCATTTTAAAGCATCGGGGGGTTTTCAATTTTATTGGGATTTGTGACAATTGTCAGTCTAGAGTCAAGTCAATTCATCAAGTCAAACCGGTCAACTCAATTAAACCTTGTGTATTAGGGTTTGTGTTATGTACATACTGTATAACTTGTTATATTACTGGGAAAACATCACTTGGGAAAAGCTCTTGTGTTAAAATTTCCTGAGCCTTAGTGCTAATCAATGAATTAAACTGATAAAACCATCTTGCATACTCATCGTGATTGTGTAGGATCCTTAATCATGACTTAACGGGGCTCAAGAACCTTGCGTTGCGAAGCCAAACACTCACAATTGTCACATAAGGAACCTCTCTCAATCGTTTTCACTCTATCTCTCTCTATGTCAAATCTCTCCCATATCTCTCCAAGTATGTGAAATCTCTCTCAAATATCTCTTTGTATGAGGAATCTCTCCAAGAATGTCAAATCTCTCCCAAATCTCTCCAAGCATGTGAAATCTCTCTCCAATATCTCTTTGTATGAGGAATCTCTCCAAGAATGTCAAATCTCTCCCAAATCTCTCCAAGTATGTGAAATCTCTCCCAAATCTCTCTCAAAAGTTCCTTGGACTTTTTATAGTCTCTCGGGCCATCCCGACCCTTAACCGGGTCAAAAACGGCTTAAAACGGGGTAAAAACGAGAAAAATGGACCTTAGGAACCGAAACCTCCTTATAAGAGCCGAAGCCTCTTAGGACCCGAAGGTCCTCTCAGGACCGAACCCGAGCCCAGGAGGAACCGAACCCGATCCCAGGAGGAACCGAACCCGAGCCCAGGAGGAACCGAACCCGAGCCCAGGAAGAACCGAACCCGAAGGCTACTGTTCATTCGGCTCATTTCGGGTCTGACCATCTTCGCCTCTTATCTCCGGACCGAGCCTTCCCTTCGCTTCCTCGCCTCCTCTCGCTTCCTCGCCTCCCTTCGTTTCTGGCTACAGTCCTCAGTAAGGACCGAACCTCGGTCTAGGACCGAGAGGTCTCGCTGGGAATGCTTTTCTTCCCGGTTTTCGCGTAATTTTGCGTTTAAGGCCCGTTTTTAATTATTTTAACGCGGGATTTTCACCCAAAATTATATTTTAACATAATGAACCCTAAATATTTACAATTTAATCATATTTTCATGAAAATCTTTATTTAAATAATAAAAGTTAGTGGGTAAAGTACAAAGAGGTGGAGTGTTGATTTTGCCTTAACTTATGTCACAAGCAACCACCCCACACCCACTCTATGACCAGCCACACCTCCCCACCTTACCTAGGTCACTTCAATGTCTCTTACACTCAATTTCCACTCATTCCCACGTTTTTAGAGCTGGAAAAAACATCCTCTCTCCCCATTTCTCTCATTTGCTCTCCTTTCACTAAGTATCAAACACCACTTTTCTCTCAAACTTTTTCTCCACCAAATTCGAGATTCAAGGCTGATTTTCAAGTGTTCTTCCACTCTTAGTAAGTATAATTCATCCTCCTTATGATTATTTCACTTCATTCTACTCAAATCATTGATTGCTTACACAAACTCCATAACTATGATGTTAGATTCTCGAAAATCTTCAAGGCATCTCCAAGTGTTATTGAGTTAAACACTTCCATTCTTCAACAATCATCTACTGAAATCACTTAAGGTGAGTTCATAATCCTACATTTTCATGTTTTCTCAAGTTTTTAAGGGGGGAATACAAGTTAAAACACCAAGAACATAACTAAAATTTTCTAACAGCCTTCATCAGAAAAGTTCAACTCCATTCACGGACTGTTTTGGGAATCTTAAACATTGTTTTTTTCAAATATGTACAAGGTGAAAATAGTTCAAGTTTTTAGCTTTAAAATGACTACTTGCACGTCTCCATACGATTTTTCTACAATTTATGGTGATTTTTACAAAACTGCCTATCATTTCAAACAACAATCCAGACCAGTCTGTGATTATGGACTTTTTCACCCAAGTTGGAGGTCATTAAAAATCTTGATAAAAATTATTAGTAAACTAGACACATTTTTTGAACTCTCAGAATTTACAGATCTAGTTTTCGACTTTGTATGATTGTTTTATGATTTTTCCAAAACAGTGCAGAATGGCTAAAGTTAGCCAACAGCATGTAAATATCATAACACTTTGTATTATGTTGAGCAAAGTGTATAATCATAAGTTCTAATTATTGAATGTGTTTCTTTGTTAGTTTATCATCATGAACTAAAACTAAGTCATTCATAATAAATATTATTCATTCATTTTAGAACACGTATATTAAACTATAAAAAGTATTGTTTAATGAATTCATAACACTAATACATTTCCATAAAAGAGTTCTTACATATTACAAACGTTTTAGATAAACCATAATAGATATAGTTTATGATATATTGCATAACACACTCGTACTAAAAGGGTACATTCATACAGAAAAGATTTACACTCACACACATTATACATAAACTTGTTACCCTAAATTGTGAGACAATCTCTCTTTCCGTACGTCCGAGTGCGGAATATAATTCCTGGAAGTTATAATGAAAGTCTCCTGGAGGGAGAACGTGATACTTGTATATAGATCTATATTGGGTTTGACACCCCACACCTTGCTGCTAGCTACAGTGGGACCTGCAGGTCTACGGGTGATAAATATCATTTCATTTTCGCGACGTCTGAGAAACGTCGTGGCAGGTTCACATAGTCATAGTATGATTATAGCGACTCACATAGGGAGATAACAATTCATAAAGTTTACGGGATTTCATAAAACCTAAGTAGGTTTTAGGTTGATTTAAATTCTCTTTTTATATCAATTCAAACTCATGACCTTTCTTCTAAGTAAGAATGATTTCTTATACATTTTGGTCTTTGGTCATAAGGCTACATTATACGGATTTTAAGGAAAATATCGGATTTTTCTGAAACAAACGCGACATTTACATGAGGAAGACTTCTATTAAGTTTTATAGCAAAAAATTATGAACTCGCCAACCTTTGTGTTGACACTTTTCAAACAACTTGTATTCTCAGAAAATCACTAAACAGGTAATCAAGTGCTTTTGAGGATGGGACATTAAGGCGTCAAACTTTTCATATTTTGTCAACATATTGTAATTGATTTTGAAACATATAATTCATACAAGTGATGTAACTTTTTCAATTATATATATGTTGGTTGTGTTTGCGTAAATTACTATTGAAATTGTGGTTATGATACTATACATGAAGTCCTCCACCCCCGGACGTTTCTGCCATCCTTGGTTTGGGGGTGTGACAGGATTCGGGAAGCATTCAGCTGGTCTTCAGAGGTTATGCTGTCTTTTGGATGGCTAGTGATGGAACACTAGCTTTGGTGAGCGCTAGTTGTCAACAGATCGATCATCGGATGGTAAGAAGGACTAGGAATCCTTCAATTCTAGTGTGTTGGGAGAACCTAGTCGACTCATTGTGGGGAAAATCGTTTAGGTTTTCCGTTCAACTATTGGGAATCCTTCATCGAAGGGTATGTTACGTCATTTAGAGAACCAAAATCGATGTAGCATCTAACTTAAGCCAGAAGATTGAAGCAAAAGATAATCAAAGCAATCAATAGAATCATTGAAATTGTTGTTAAGGTAAGAAGCTTGTAGCTAGAAGTGCTACATGCTAGAATGTGATTATATCACATTAGAACATGAAGGAAGGTATATTCCGTTCTAGAATTTGACTCTAAAAGACCTAAGGCTAAGCGTTGCATCATATGATGAGAGGTCATTTGAACATGACCCATCGGTCTATTATGGTAATCGAAGGAAATAACTTATTTTAAGCCTGTTAAGAAGAAGAAGGAGTTTCCAATGAGAATCGAGATTGTAACTCGAAGGTTACAACTGAAAGTCCAACATAGTACAAGAAACATATGCAAGATTGTGCATCGCCAGCTATCAAGAAGTCCAATAGTTAGACACTCATTCAAAGGAACATAAAAGTTACGATTATTACCTAGGATGAAAAGATAACGTATGGAGTCATTATACAAGCCCTGTTTTGTTGATGATTCTGGGATGTAATCATCCTAAGGGGGGAGATTGTTGAGAATAAATCTTGAATGATCGAATAGATTCAACAGGTAAAATAATTGAGAACACAGAATGAATATCAAATATGTCGAATGATTAATATGAACATCCCTAGAAGAGCTTGATGAAGCACTGCTACTGTAAAGATTGTGTAGAGTTTACAAGAGTGACAAAATGATTACAAGATATGATGCATACATGCACCTTAAATAGCTAAACCCTAATAATTAATAACAGGTGGACAGGCCCAACCCGGATACAAAATAGACTAAACAATAAACCCACAATGACTCAACACATAAGACTCAACCATCTCCCCCTTTGGTCAATTGAGGTAGGAGACCTTCACTGTGGAGTTCACTTCTGTACTTCAAAGAGCTTTGGAATGACGCTGATCAATGCCTTGCGAACCTGGATATACCACATGATCATATCGAAGAAACACTGCTTATCGCCTTTACGATTCCCTTTGAATTTATCCCAAAACTATAGGATGTACTTCAGGCACGAAGTGGTGTAAAGATGCTTATCTACAAGATAGAAATAGACTTTGTGGAAATCAGCATCAGTTCGCTCTTTCATTTGAAATGCAATGCACCAGCCAGCCTTTCATATTCTCCCCGGCTTCAACTTTTCAAAACCTTCTGGATCTTCTTTGGGGAGAACATACGACTTCTTTCGTAGTACAACTGCAATTTCAACATCCATTTTTCCAACCTCTTGAATGTATGCGATTAACATTTGTTTAAGATGACCAACAACAGGTTCGTACTTTTGTTCATCCTTGAGCAACATGTTGAACAGTAGAATCCAATCGTACGGGTTCAAGCAAGGTAGATCAACAAGAGTGAATTCAAATACCTGACTCGTACAACACCTAGCAACCTTAAATCGAGCATTCGGGAAACTATCAGTTTCGATTGGACTTGAAACCTTCAAGATTGTTATCTTCTTCGCACTCCAGGTTCATACTGACGCTTCATGTGCTTCAAGTAGAATGATAAGAGCAAATGGTCTGCACCACTATCGGTCAGAGGGACGTTTACAAATTCGACAAAGCTACGAAACTTGAAGGCCTTCTATGTGAATGGTAGATTAAGCTGAGAATCTTTAGTGTTTTTCTAATCGAAAGATGCAACATGCTCTAACCAATACTGGCTTGGAATGTTTACAGCCTCACTCATAATTTTCTCCGAAGTCCATAATGAAAATAAAACATTCGGCTTTCCAATGTGACTTGAGCTTCGCGTTCAACTTTTTCTTTCTCTTCAGCTTCTCTCACAATCTGATTGTGTTCGTCGATTTGAGCTTCACGAGCCTTCCTTCTTTTTAGCTCGTGCTCATCAGGCTCTTCTTCTTCACTGTCATCAATGATTCTTTCATCAGACAGCTTCTCTTTGCCTTTCAAACTCGAAGCTACATCAACCTTTGGTTTTTTTTAGACTTTGGCTTCACATGTGGCTTTTCAGTTGGTTTCGGGTTTTTTTCTTTGATTGCCTCTCCACTTCTCCCCATTGAATGATGTATTTTCTTCTTTTTTTCATTCTGAGTGGAACCCTCCCCCTGGAGAGGTGGTTCTTTACTGATTCCGGGGGTTTCATTCCCCCCTTGAACAGCTATATGAGATGAGAAGATTGAAGTGAAACCCTTCCCCTACGATGTAGCATCCGCACCTTTGGATTGAGATGAAATTTTTAAGTCTTTCAGAGTGGGGTGCTCGTGTTCCATATCTTTCATAGCATCATCAATTATCTTTTTCAATTCATCTTCCTTGTTGTCTGTTGCTTTGGATTCTGAGGAGATTGCCTTTTCTGGATCATCAAATAAGTTCATGAACTCCTCGTAGCGATTGGAGAGTGGAATTGTAGTTGGATTCGGTTTAGGAAAGATCTCCTTTGATTGACTGTCATTCTTTTGATACTTCTTTAAATAACTGTCATCAAATGTGACATAGTAGGTTTGTTCTATATTTTTGGACTTTTTGTTAAGAACCCTATATGCCTTGGAATTCAGAGAACACCCCAAGAAAATACCTTCGTCAGCCTTCACATCAAATTTGTTCCTTTGCTCCTTAGAATTGAAGATAAAGCACCTGGAACCAAACAGATGAAGCAACTTGGCATTACGTTTTCAATTATTTATAATCTCATAAGGAGTGACAGAGAATCACTTATTGAGAATTCATCGATTTTGGGTAAAGCAGGTTGTTCCAATAGCATCTGCCTAGAAGTAAAGCGATAGATTCACGAATGACATCATGGTTGTCGCAGCTTCACACAAAGATTAGTTTCATCTTTCAATGACCTTGTTCTATTGAGGAGTATAAGGAGCCAAAAAGTTGTGAGTTACCAGTAAGAAATTCTTCAAATGCTTGGTTTTTGAATTCCAAACCGTTGTGACAGCGAATGTTATGAACCAGCTTTCGCAGTTGTATCTCTATCTGCTTTATAAAATCCTTGAGCTTGGGAGTCCCTTCTGATTTCTGATTAAGAAAATGCACCCAAGTAAATGTAGAAAAATCATAAAAAATTAAAAGTATATATATTTATTACCACTAATGCTTTCAATTGTAGAAGGAGCACAAAGGTCTATATTCAAGAGTTCAAGTGGTTCTGTAACTTTCATATTCACAATTGTTGGATAAGTCTTCTTGCTCTCCTTCCCTATTTCGCATGCTGCAGAAAGATGTTATTTATCAAACTTCAAGAAAAGAAGCCCTCACATGTGATCACCAAGAACAACTTTATTGATGTCTTTGAAATTGAGGCGTGAGAGTCTTCGGTGCCATAGCCAACTATCATCTGTAGAAGCTTTTGTGAGTAGGCAAATGGCAGGTTTCCCTTTGATGGGGTTCAGGTTGAGTGGATACATCTCACCCTTGTGCTTTGACTTTAAGAGCACTATTTTGGTCACATTTTCAATAATCTCAGATCCCTCATCATCGAATGAAACTTTCAATCCCGTTCCAACAATCAACTATGAAACGCTTATGAGGTTCTATTGTAAGCCTTCCACATATGCGACCTTGCGAATGGAAAATTCTCCATTTGTAATCATTCTGTATCCCTTAATTTCTCTAAGCGAATTGTTCTCGTACTTCACTCTTCATCTATCTTTTAATGCCCTGAGCTCTCGCAGTTCTTCCTTTCTCTCTATCATGTGACGCGAGTAGCCACTGTCTATATATCATTCGGAGTCAAACTGCTCATCACGAATCGCCTACAAAAATCAAAGAGATTTAGGAACCCAAAGTTGTTTGGGTCCACGTGAGGCTTTTATAGAAACATGAAAAGTAATAGCAACATCAACTAAATAAGATCTTTTAACCAAGGTAGTGTCACAACTCAAAATTTTAAACCTAGAAAAATCCAAACCCTAATCTAGCACATGTGAATATAGATTGCACTCCTTGTTGCATTGTAGCCTCTATAACCATTAAGGCTTATTTATAAATTAATAACTAAGCATGGTTTGTAAACTAAGTAATGTGTGTGAGTATAAACTAATATAAATCAAAGGATAAAGGGGCTAAAACATAAATATATATCTTATATTACTGAATTCAGCCAAGCATCCAAGGAAACAAGGAGAATTCGGTCCATTTACTCTAGAAATAACTTGAATTCGGTTTTTGGAATCTCACCCATTTGTGTGTTTGGCCACTATCTTTAACAACAAGGAGAATTTGGTTAATGTGTGACCAAATTCATAAAGTGAGGCCCAACAAGGACTGAATTCATTAATATCATGGCTCATTAAGATCGATTCGCCACCCCTATATAATTGTGTTCAGCCGAATTCAACCTCATTTTCCCACTTTCCACACCGAATTCTTGCCAATTTTTCTCTCAAGTATCATCAGTGAATCATCAAATCTTCAAGACTTTTTGCACATAATTTTCAACTCTTCATAATATTCTTCAAATCTTCAAGTTTCCCACCAAGAGCACTAAGAACACACACTACCCCACCGAAATCACCAAACCTTGACTGAATTCACCCATTTCTCACTGAAAACTCAATTTGATCACCAAAAAACAGTGATCCTATCATCTTTTAAGTTCTTATCATTTGTGGATATTTTCATTAGTTTATATTGGTTTTGTTGCTTGACCGCTTTCTTCTCAAAAAAAAATTCAGACCTTTTAAATGGAATTTTAGGCTACGAGACTATCTTTTCTTTACCCATAGCATCTTGCGATGTCTTGGCAGAATTTGAAGCATTCGTGGTAGGAGAGAAGTGAGAGATTTTCTTCTCCATAGGTTTCACATGATTAAAAAAGATGGTTTTTGAAAAACTTTTTGTTTCAAAACTTGTGGAGACTGAGTTCGTTGATAACTCTTAGGGTTCACATGTGAAGAGACTTTTGTATTTGGATTGGATGATTTTTCTTGATAAACGAAATTGGGATTTATGGATCTTGATAAATGCTTTTTTTCCTTTAGATTTTTGTTATATCTTGAATTTCTTTGATGTTTTTCAGCTGCAAATTGCTAAGAGGATTTATGAGTTTCGGTTTGTACACATGATGTATTACTTGGAACATTCTTGGTTCCACTTGGAGTCCCATTTTCGTAGCTTGATTTGGCTTTGTTCAGCGATTTTGCTATGTTTCGGCTCTTCGTTTTCCAAGAGTTCACTTCAGAGATACCTTTTGTGACAACCCAAAATTTCTCCCGTTATTTTAACCTACTTCCATTAATAAAATTTATCTTTTATTGAATTTTACCGTCGACTTCTTGGGTTAAGAAAATCAACCAAGGTTTTAGTTATAATTCTATAAAAGTTGGAAAACCAAAAATCGCGCGAAAAACTTTCAATACCTCAAAAAATTAACGAGTTCACAGCCAAGATGAGTTTATGGCCGTAAACTCGTGTATGGCTGTAAACCCGTTTACGGTCAGAGTCAGATGGACCCCACCACCGACCATACCCCTGGCCTATAGATACAAGACCCCCACCCTCATTTGAACCTTCTTGGCTGGAAACACCCACTTTCTCCCTCTAAACCTCTTGACCGTAAACACCAAAAAGCCCTTCTTCCACCCGAAAAATGTCGGAAAATCGTCATTTGGGGCCGTTTAGGAACATCTGGAACACATTTTCATCGTAATCAAGCACCCTTGTTCTTGAGTTTACGACCGTAAACTCTTCAAATATTCAAAGGCCGTAAACCCCTCAAAGGATAGTACACGGCTGTAAACCCAGTTCACGGCCACAAACCCAGTTCACGGTCCCAAACCCCATATACGGCTGTAAACAGCTCATTCGTGGGGGGAAAGCATGTTTTCCTCGATTCAACCAAGTCCGGTAACATTCCTTAACTGAAACCAAGTGTTTATCTAACGAGATCGCTAATTTAGATACATATATGTATTTATTGATATTAGGATTCCGTTAAGTGCCACGTGCGTTGACTCAAGGATCTTCCAGTTCAGTCCTTTGCGACCAACAAACTGTGACTTCATACCCCCATGCTTTTATAGTTTCTAACGTTTTTAGGGGGAATACAAACCAAACACAAAGGTTTTCATAAGTTAAAACTGATGAAATTTCAATGGTTTTACATCAAACATCTAGATACTTTATCCCTTTTGTAATATGCAGAGCATAAGGGACATTTTCTAAACTTAATTGCATAGTTTTCAGAACTAACATGAACGTAACAAACCAGTAAAACTATAGTAGGTATAGTTTGGGGATTTCATTACCGGTTTTACAGATTCAAACTATGTACAAAGTCGAACATATAAAGTATGTCAGATTTAGTTTATCCATATTACATTCAGATAACAAGAGTATCTTACTAAATAATTATTTTGCGTATAATTATTTGTACGTTACACCATATACAAACGATTTCGAACTCGAGAACAACCAAACTACACGTAAACTAGTTAATACAAGATTATGAGACCTATCTTCATGGTACCCCTCGGGGTACTGGTAAATCCTCACCTTTAGTATAACCAGAGTCTCCTGGAGGGAGAGCGTGAAAATTGTGAATAGATCTATTCGGAACTGACAATCCCAAACCTGAACTGTTAAGTACAGTTAGGCAGGCATGCCTGGGGTGAAAAATTTTGTAATCGTATGATGCCTGAAGAAACGTCAAGGAGGTCATCAGTCATTTATCATGGTTATACGACTCACAATAATATAAACTAACCTTGTTTACGGGATTTTCCTTCTTCAATAGTTTTATTGAAATTAATAAAACTACTGTAACGCCCTGTTCTAGAATATTCATTTATGGATTTCGGAGGCCAAGGACAGGGGGGGTTTTAGTCATTTATGAAATATAGAGGTATTATTCGAGAAGGTTTCGGTCTGGGGCGTGTTGTTAGAAGCGTAGGGCTTCTCGCCACCTTTCTGTGGATATAAAGTTCATCAGAAACAAATTTTGAATGAAGGAGTTATGTCACTTTGAAGATTTGGAAATAATGACCCTTATGGAGAAAAGTTCGCATGGAAGGCCATGCATTCATGTTTGGAACACGCATGGGTACGCCCAGCGTAGGCTAGGTTACACCCAGAGTAATGGGGCAACTTGGTCGTGGATGTTCAAGGCGTACGCCTAACGTACGTGGAGGTACACCCAATGTACGCTAAAAGTCGTAAAACCCTAATTTTAAGTTGAGCACTATATAAAGGACATATTAGCTTTAACCCTAGCCCCATTTTCAGCCTCCCCAACCTCAGAAGAAATAGAATGTCCCTACCCACATTTTGTGAGACCTTGACCTTGGAGAACCCATTTTTGGTGGTTTAAAGCTTGGAAGAGAATAGAAGAAGGTTGGCAAGGAGGAACCTTGGAAACTAGAGCTTGTAGATCTGGAAAAAGTGCTTCATTTCGGACCTCTTCAAGGTAAAAAGTTTTGAGCTTCATGATTAATCTCTTAGATCTCCTTTAGTTCAAGTTTATGGACTTTTTGGTCCCAAGATTGGGTCTTTGAGACTTAAGCACGTTTCTAAGACCATGGTTGCCTCCCTTAGAGTCATATGAGTCCCATTAGCAGTAAACTTCCAACCTTTATGGTCCTATTAAGTCCATGCATGAGATCTAGCCCCCTTTATGGAAGTATAAGATAATTTTGGGAGCTTGAGTTGGTTTGGGCCATATAAAGTCACCAAGTCAGTGACTTTATGGCTTAATACATGGAATAAGGTTTGGATCTGAGTTTGTAGCTTCTGAATCGAGGTATTAAGCAATTAATAGAAAGTTGGCTTAACAAGGTATTACGTTGAGCGTACGTGCAGGTACACCCAACGTACGCATCATCAAGCCTGTACGCTAAGCGTACATTAGAGTACACCCCGCGTAATCTGTCTGTGTTGGGTTTTGTGCTTTGGGCCATGCTTTGGGGTTTTTGGACTAGTGGGCCATCAGGAGTCAATAAATATGGGCTAAGTATAGGTATTGGTCTTAGGGTAAGGCCTAATAAAGGATTGGGGCCCAATGTAGTAAATTGGGCCATAAGCGAGCCTCTAGTGGGCCAATGATGGACTTAGAAAGAACTAAAGGGTTTGGGCCATGTTTGACCCACACCATAGCAGGTTAAAATAGTTATTTTACCCATAGAAGGATCCTTATTTCTGATTTAGTGTCTTGATTGATCATGATAGCCGGGGAGCAGCCGGAACAACAGTCAGGGATTTTTACTCATGCATTCAGTAGTCAATTCTTCGAGGTGAGTTTTCCTTCTGGTAGGAACGGCTCTACAGCCACAATGTTGGACCATTTAGATATCAGTAGTTCCGGACTTTCAGTCTGATGCAGTATTTCAGTATGCTTGACGTCTTTGTGATTCAGGCATGTTTATATGTTAGTTAGTTCGGGCCTCGGTCCGATGCAGCATGCAGTATATGTGATTTTGTTATATGCTATGATCATGTTATGTTATGTTCAGTTAGTTCGGATTTCGGTCCGATGCAGGGGCAAGGCCCCAGTTATTCTGGGCTTTGGTCCGATGCAGGGCAAGGCCCCAATTAGTCTGGGCTTCGGTCCGATGCAGGAGGAAAGGCCTCAGTTAGTCCGGACTTCGGTCTGATGCAGGGGGTAAGGCCCCATTTAGTCCGGACCTTGGTCTGATGTAGTGGGCAAGGCCCAGTATGTGCTTTATATGTTATTGTATGGTATGTAGTAGTTTGGGGGAGCTCACTAAGCTTCATGCTTACAGTTTTTAGTTTTGGTTTTAGGTACTTCTGGTAGCGGAGGGAAGAGCTTGGGATGATTGTATGGCATCCACCATAGTTTGTCAGCCTGGGATGTTTTACTCTGATAATAAGAACATGTTTTTATTTTAATACTCTGATTTTATCTTAGGAATTATGTTATGGATTGACAATTATGGTTTAAGTAATGTTTTTCAAAAGAAATTTTTAGTCATGATTTTTTGGTCATTACAACTACCTACTTCTTACTAGAGGGTATTCCATGGACACAACCTTTGGTTTTATTTTAAGTAATAAAAGTACTTTATTTACTGGCCGTGGACAAGGTTTTCGAACAAAACATACCTTACATACTCGTGATAGCCAGGGTTTTCAAACGGAACTTACTTGCGGTGGCCATGGTTTTCGAACAGAACATACCTTACTTACTGGCGTTAGCAAGGGTTTTCAAACAAAACATACCTTAGTTACTGGCGGTAGGCAGGATTTTCGAACAAAATATACCTAACATACTGGTGATAGCCATGGTTTTCAAATGGAACGTACTTTACTTACTAGCGGTGGCTAGGGTTTTCGAACAGAATGTACCTTACTTACTGGCGGTTGCCAGGGTTTTCAACAGAATATACTTTACTTACTGGTGGTAACCAGGGTCTCAATACAAACGATATTTACTTATAATGAAAAGAAATTATTTGTACAAATTGAGTGACTAGTTTCCAATACAAAAACATGCTTATGAACTTACCAACTTTATGCTGATACATTTTCAAAACTGCTTGTATTCTCAGGACAACGATAGATAGGTACCTTTGCCATCTTTTGGAGAAGCCGGAGCATTTTGGAGTCTCATCTTTATCTTTTGCTACTTTTAATGTATACAAACTATGTTTTCAAACATATGTAAATATTCAGATTGTAATGTATTGGTTGTGTTTACTTTGATTGCTATGATACGGTTGTTGTGATACTACGCATGATGTCACCTGCCCCCGGACGTTTCCATCATCCGTTCTGAGTTCTCGGGGTGTGACACCTTTGGTTTCATCTGCATTTTCGATTGGAGTCGACCAAAAAAATTCATCACAACCATCCTTATTTTCATCTTCGACCATGGACGTTAGTTCTGCGCTTTGATTTTTATTCAATCCCTTGGTTGCAAAAAAATGATTATGAACAGTTTGAACCTTTGGAAAAACAGTTGCTTTTTCATTTAAAACTTTTGATTTGACTTCAGAAAAACATGCAAACTCAACTAAATTTTCAGAAATTAATACTTTTGGAGGTTCAAGTTCGCTTTTAACAAATTCAGTGCAATCAACCTCATCCTCCACAGAGAATTCACTCATATCACTGTCATCATCGAATTCAGATGTATTTTCTACATTAGGTTTATTTTCTGAACTCAAATTAGTGTTTAATGAGTCAAACTTCTGCCGCCTCAGATTTAATCTTCTCTTTGTCATTTTCATCCAAAAGTTGTTTAACATATTTTTGTGATCTTTGGAATTTTTAAAAGATTCAATTTTTTCCAGTCTGATTCTGTAAGCATCCGAGTCTTCGTCAGATGAGACAATGGATTCGCACCTGTAACAATCTGCGCCGATTTCGTCCTCTTTTAGTTCGAGAAAGGGCAAAATCATCTTATGAATTTTCTTTCCAATTTCACAATCAATATGTAATCGGCTAATATTAAAATAAAGTCTTTTAGCAATTAAACAAAAATTCTTTGGTGTTTTAAAAAGACCCAAATTATGTATTTGCAAATAAATCAACTCATCCCTAGACCAAGACAAATCTGACTCCAACTTTTCAATCTACATGCGCCACTCTTCACTTTTGTTCGAAACCCTGCTGAGTTGATCTGTTATGTTAGAATTATTCAAACGGGTTCTTTTTAAACTTTCACTGAAACTAGATACCATATATTTTAGATCATCTAATTCAGTTTCATATTGAGACACATGAATATTTAGAGATTTAAGAATGGTGGGTACCTTTTTTATCAGTTCTCGCATTCGCTGATCTGCTCAGGGACGAGTTTCGCAACGAAACTGCTGTCAGAGACACGGCCACCTTTAGTAGTGTATACTTTGAGATCCGAACCTTCATTTGTTACCATAATGCACTTTCCACTGAACTGTTTATCATCAACTTTTTCCATGAAGCTTTTCCCATGAGTTGGCATACGAACCTCTTCATCTTCAGAGTCAGTCGACCACACTTCGACTCTGCCAAACTCATCATCCCGTTCCTGCACAATTAAAGCAGGTTTAACATCTTCAATGCTTTTCTTTTTCTTGATTTCCTACTACTTTCTGAGGAAATAAGCCTCATCTCCTCTTCTTTCTTCTCATTCATTCTTCGTAGCATGCACTCCTTTGCTAGATGATTTTTACCATGACAATAAATACAGTCATAGCCGGAGTCACCTACAAGCTTCTTCTCTTTCATCATTTCTTCCTTTTTGAGATTTGTTTGCACTCTCATCCTTTATTGTCTCAGAACTATAACTCCCCTACCAACTTCGGTTTTTGTTGCGACCTAAATTCTTCTTTGCGAACCTCTTTGGGTTTGACACCGTTAAAGCATAATCTTCCTTGGAGACTTCAAAATCGGAGAGATCTAACTCCGAACCATCATCAACATCTTTCTTTCCCTTTGCCACAAGCACTAAAGAACCCATTCCAGAAACAACCTTTCCTTCACTTGTCACTTCGTCTTCATGTGATCTTAGAATACCAACAAGCTTTGCTAATGAGTACTTTTTGAACTACTCGTATGCTTTAACTATCGACACCACAACATTCCAATCAAATCTTAATCTGTTCATGAACGTTACCTTCTTCTCTATCAGTTCACATTTGGTCTTGTGCTTCACCATCCTACTCAATAGATGGTTGTAGCAGTTGAATGTTTGGTCCAGCTTCTCCTCGGGCTTCTGAAGGAAAGCTCCAAACTCCGAAAGTAATAGTGTCTGGATGGAATGTTCAAGATCAACATCGCTTGAGTATAGCTCCCTAATCCTATCCCATATCTCTTTCATAGTTTTGTAGGAGCTTACTAAGAGAAATGTGTCAGCTGGCAAAGCAAATAGAATGATTCTCATGGCCTTGACATTGTTGATTAGGTTGTCTTTTTCATCTTTGGGAACATCATCAACTTCAAGAAGAAGATTGTTGTACTCTTCTTGAGTCTTGATGACTCTTGTTGTACCTGTATGAGCAAACGTTTCCTTAGTAATGACATCCCATATAAAAGATCCATTATCTTCCATACCCAACACTTAATCTTCAAAGTGCGGTGCCCACACTTCATAATCATTTGGAAAAAGTATGGGATCCTTGTTGTAGATCCGATACCGCTCGAGAGATTGATTGAGTTAGTGTGAGAATCGTAAGGCTGCATGTTCTCGATTTAATGAATACATGTATGAACCAGATGTGTAAACCTAAAATCTAGTTTAGGGTAATATAAAGATCAGGATTCAACATGTGTAATCGATGAAATCGAAGAAGACGGCTAACTCCAGATCGTATTAAAGCGAAAACCCTAAAAACTCTTTAATAGAAGAGATGCGTATGGATTACATAGTCTCCTGCTCTGATAACAATTGCTGAGAATAAATTTTGAATGACCGAGTAGATTCAACAGGCAAAAAAATTGAGAACGCGGAATAAATATCAAATATGTTGAATAATTAATATGCACAACCTTAGAAGAGCTCGATGAAGAACTGTTAGTGTAAAGGCTGTGTAGGGTTTACAATAGTGACAAAACGATTACAAGATACGATGCATGCATGCAATTTAAATAACTAAACCCTAATAATAAATAACGGGTAGACAGGCCCAACCCGGATACAAAATAGACTAAAGAATAAACCCACAACGACGCAACACTTAAGACCCAACATAGATAATTGTAATGCCCGCATATTCGGGCTAATCAATTTAGAGATAATAAGGGTAAAAAAATGACTTTTTGATAGAAGATTATTTAGAGTAAATAATCTTAACTAAGTTATATTATATGTTACAAGGGTTCCGTAAATATAAAGAACACTAAAATATGAGCTATAACGAAGAAGTTATGACCTGTCAAAGTTTTGTGACAAAACCGGCACACCGCTGTGTGACGTAAAAAGTGAGTTTGCGATAAAATACTTTTTAGCCTTAGCAATCTAAATAAAAGTCGTAGTATACTTTAAACCGAGAGTGTGCATAAAAAGAACGTTCAAATCTGACTTCATATGATGAAAATTGTGATTTTCTAAGATTTAGCATGACAATACACAGCCTGGAATTCTAATTTTAAGATAGATCGATTTTTACGTGACACAATCTAAATGAGAATCTAAGATCTTGATAATTAGGGCTCAACGATAAAAAGACAGACGAAAATGGTTGTCGAATGACAAAGTTATGGATTTTTAACGGACTTTACCTGTCCAAGTCTGTTAAAATATAACTTTAAAAATAAATTCAAAATTAGCCGACTGAGTCTAACTAAAAATTGTACGATACGTCACCATCTACATGTGGATATAAAGAACATCTACAACGAATCTTGTATGCAAAAGTTAAGAAATTTAGAATTCGGGAGGGTGTTGATGCGAAGAGGGTGGCATAGCCGAATCTTAGGCTTTGCTTGCTCCCCAAGGTCTTCGCTTCGGATGCTGACAGGTGCCCCCTCGTACTAGTAGCGTACTCTCATACATGCAGCGTACCTGGAATATGCAACGTACCTCCAAGGAACACCCTGCGTATCGAGGACCATGCTGCCTATAAAAAGGGTGCGAGGGTTGCCATTAAATCTTACACCTTAACCCTTATCTCTCCAAACTTCTCCCAACCCTTAGTACTTCCCAAGTGCTAAGAGGCGAGTCCCAGAGTGCCAGAAGGCTTCGAGGAGAATAGATTTTAGGCTCGAAGGTTCTACCCCCGCAGAGCCCGGTTCCTAGCCAAACCCCTGATAGGTGAGATATGCTTACCCTACTCTAAGTGTAGCTTATGTTTAAGTTTATAATTGTTATTATGAACTTATAAAAAATATATATTATCAAATATAATATAAAATTGTTATTATAATATCTTTTAACTACTCGCGGTATGGGGAATCTAGTTTGAAGGGCCGAATAGGGTTGTTGGATTCCAAGAGTGCTATAATGCCAAAATGATCTTGCCCTCCGGTGTTTCATGTCTGTTTCCTGTTTGTACATAGTGGTTGAAAAGTATTGTTTAACAATTATAAAACAATATCGCTCGTATATAGTTGCTATAAATATTAGACTAAAATCTAGCGGTAATGATACTAGGTTTCATCGAAGGAAAAGACGATTGGTAAAAGCAAAGCGTTGTCCAAGTTTCAACTCATCACTGGTGAGTGCATAGTTACTTTCATCTTACACTTAGAGATAATGTATTTAATATAAAGTCCGTGCTATGTGTGCATATTCTCTGTGTTCTTGATATCTATGTTGGATAAACAAAATATACATGTTTTATTTGATTTAAACTATATATGAATTTTTATACTTATAAAAATATTGGGTAAAGATGGGTAGATGAATGATGAGAGATGAAAGATGATATAGATGAGCATTGGCAGCTATAGACTTAGTGGCTAATATATAAACCATGGCAAATATAGACTTAGTGCCTCATAGATAAACCCTAACATCTATAGACTTAGTGCCAATTAGATAAACCCCGACAGCTATGGACTCAGTGCCTTGCAAATGAAGATTAGCAACTATGGACTTAGTTCCTTACAAATGAACGTTGGAAACTATGGAGTTAGTGCCCTATAAATGGATCGTGGCAGCTATGGACTTAGCACCTAACAGATAACATTGACCGCTATGGAATTAGTGCCTGTTGGATGAACCTTGGCAGCGATGGACTTTATGCCTAATCCTCAGGAAAATCCTTAGGAATGGATGAATGATGAATAGACGATTCTTAGGGTATATCTTTAAGAAAAAAGAAGATATTAGGGATGAGAAGTTGGGTTAACTGTTTGATGATTAAACATAATAGTTATATTATTGTGGGTTGAAAACCCTATGTACTCACCAGGTTTCCTAACTCAACCCACTCAGTTTATTTGTATCACAAGTGTTTGATACAAAACTACATTACACTGAGAGATTAAATGAGATGTAGATCACTAGTGTAAATGAATGTAAGGTCTGTTTATGCTTATGTTTCTATATTGACAATGACATCCCAAAGTTTTAATATAAACAAAATATGTTTCTTCGGAAATGCTTTGATAATATGTTTATCATGTTTTTCTGTGGACAAATTCTACAATATTATTCTTTAAAAATGAAGAATCTGATTTTCAAATAAGCATAAATAAAAATTTTAAAATGACCGTGAATTTGGGGATGTCACACATGCATTCATAAAAAACGTATGGATATAAACATCGTAAGTAAAAATATAATACTTTTTAATGGGAGTAACTAAACGAAAGTTGTAGTAATCGAAAATACAAACATATACAGACACACGTACACACACACACATACACACACACTCACACATATATATATATATATATATATATAAAGATCATCTAGTGCCTCGATTATAGGTATGAATTTAAATAAAGAATACTTGGCCTTATGTCCTACTCGTCGAGTAGCAGCGGGAATAGAACGCGTGTTTAGTGACCTACTCGGCAAGTCCACTAAGGGACTCGGTGAGTAGGAGCTGGCAGATGAAACCCTAAATTTTGGGGGTTTTCCACCCTATTTAAAGGATCATTGGCCTCCACCAACCTCCCCTTACTGCTTCTTGTCCCTCTCAAACCCTAAATTGTGTGTGTGTGTGTGTTCTTTGGTGTGTTCAAGCTTGGAGGAGTAACCTTGGTCAAGGAGGCACTTGAGGTAGCAAGGAAAATCAAGGCCAAGGACTCGTGGGAAGCTAAGGGATTTCCTCAGTTATCACTCTCTGGAAGGTATTAGGCTGTTCCTTAAGCTCATTTCTCTTTTAACCTCTCTTGGATAGGTGTATGAAGGGCACTCCATGTTTAAGCTAAGATCGGAAGTTGTAACTTCAGATCTGGACTTCCCTTGATCTCTAGATCCATAAAGTTCCCAACTTGTACAAGGATGAGACTCTCCTAAGGTGTAAAACTCTATTAAGAGCTTAGATTGATCATTTAGGGCCTTTAGAGCCTTGCATGTGCGTAAAGTTTGCAACTTTACGTGATAAACATGCCTTAGGAGCTTAGATCTGTAATCTGGGACCTTGCCATAGCTTAAAAAGCATCTGCATGGATCAAGAACTGCAAGGACTCGGCGAGTTGAATGAGAAACTCGGCGAGTCTGTTGAAGATGGCCATGAACTCGGCGAGTTGGATGAACAACTCGGCGAGTTCGTTGAAGATTTCCTTGAACTCGGCAAGTTGTTAGAAGACTCGACGAGTTGGCTAGGGTTTCTTCAAAATCTTGGCCACGTATGAACTCGACGAGTTAAAAAGTGAAACTTGACGAGCCAATCAAGGATTTCATGACTTCTCGAGTTCAGGAAGGACTCGATGAGTCGGTGATCTGCACTCGATGAGTCGAGTCAACATAGACTGTTGACTTTCACTGTGGACTTTGACTTTGACTAAGGGTTGACCAGTTGAATTATGTTGGTTTCTGGTAATTGGGAGATTTATGAAAAAGGTTGTATGGTACCTATAGGTGGTGGTGTTCATGTTGGACCCGGGAGTTGAGCTTTCTTATTTCCGACGACAGTTGCGAGGTGAGTTATCCTCACTATACTAAGGGGTCTAAGGCACCAAGGTCGGCCCATTGGATATGATATCCTAGTAGTTGTATCATGTTGAGTATGAGTTAGTTATGCATGCTAGTTTGATACGCTAGAGGGTAGGTCTGTAGGACTACCTATGATACTGATTGATTGCTTGTATGTGCATTATCTGTTACATATTGATATGTAATGTGGAATAGGTTGAGGTTGTACTACTCTATGCGGTAGCCAACAAACCCTAGAGTATTCCAAATGTGAGCTGAGGGCCCGGTAGGCATTCCAGACTCATACTGAGGACTTGGGAGCATTCAAGATACGAGCTGAGGTCCCGGTAGGCATTCCAGACTCGTACTGAGGGCTCGGTGGCAATCCAGATGTGAGCTGAGGGCCCCTGTAGGCATTCCAGACTCACTCTGTGGGCCCAGGGGTATTCCAGTCTGTAAAGTTGTGGACCCGTTATGTGCTGTTCTGCTCAGTTTGTTATGATATGTTATGGTGTGACATGGTTATGTGGACTGTATGTGTATCGGTATTTTGGGGGTAACTCACTAAACTCTCGGGCTTACAGTTTTAGTTTATTTTTTCAGGTACATCAGTGGATCGCGGCAAGGCGAAGGCATGATCGTACAGCTCCTCCTATTATGTTATGTTTCTGGGAAAACTCTGATATAAATGTATTTTGAAAACAAAGTTGTAATGTTTTGATGAATTTGACATGTTTTGAAAGTTTAAATTTGGCTTGAATTTTTGGGTGTTACAAGTTGGTATCAGAGCCTTGGTTTGAGTGACTTGGAGAAACACTCGTGCGACTCTAGTCTCAAATCAAGGAAAGGATTTTCAAAATGATTTTTTTTCAAAAAGGTTTTCAAAATAAATAAAGGAGGATGCAGGGTGTACCATCAGCCGGAGCCAGTAGGTAGACCCCAAAATACCATACAAGTTAATTAATTATATGAAATGATAGAACAGCATGTTAGTGCTAGTATAGGGATCTTCAGGAATTGCATGATAGAATTGTCTGAATACATGATGCCTACTAGCCTAGGGTTTTCCTTATGTGAGATTGACATCATTACTATAGTTGTCTAATGTATGCATCACAGTTGTACATAATTAAGATCTTATAGCTTGAGAATGTTTGCTTTGGCCTTATGTTCTGTTCTTGTTTGATTGGGTGCTTGGGGTAGGATTGGATATTCGAAAGTCTATAGGGTCCAACGTTATGTATGGCTAGCATACATTAGTGTTGCAGTGTTGGTGGAAGTTTCATGGATAGGAGGGATTGAGTGTGACCGGGAGGTCAGTTATGAGATATTTAGCATTCCTCTAGGAGTGAGGATTGAGCGCTCGCCATGTTGTGCATATTGTTAGGGTGTTGTGGTGATACTTGGGACAAATATGGGTAGGTGTGGAAGGTATTAAGAGCCCATGCTACTAAAAGCACAGGACCTATACGCGTGTCAAGTAAGTCGCAATCCCTAGGGTTAGTAGGGAGTTGGCTCCTAGTGATTTATATGAATTATCTGATATCTTGTGATATGTTTCAAAATGGTGATGATGAGGCGCTTCGTGGCTGGATCCGGTTCGGGATCAGGATCAGGAGACAAAGGCCAGGAGGGGCCGACAGCACCTGAGCTAGTGGTGTAGATGGGTACAAAGGAGTTGGATGCCAGGATTCGAGAGATCCTGCGTGATGAGGTTGTTGCTACATTCCGGGCTCAGTTACCATAGATGTTCGGATCGATCAAGACCGCCATGGTGGAGTATTTTGATGAGCGCTATGCAGCCCTTGCAGAGACAGCCACCACAGTAGCTGCATCAGCTGTATCAGCAACGAGAGGAGGAGTTGGTAGAGGTTTTCAGTACAGGGACTTCGATAACATGAAGCCCCCTACTTTTGATGGGATGCAGGATCCCATCAAGGCTATGAGGTGGATTTCAGATGTGGAGGGGTGTTTCTTCACCTTCTCGTGTCCTACTGATCAAGGACTGGTGGAGACTTGCGACTGGGTCATACTCTGATGATCAGAGAGTTGTTGTTACTTGGGAGCAGTTCAGGGATATGTTCCGTGCCCGTTACATTCCACGGGTTGAGCGGGAGCGATTGGCACAGGATTTTTTGAGTTTGAGATAGGATGGGGAGTCGGTGACGGAGATCACCCGGATGTTCACTAAGAGGGCGATTTTTTGCCCAGATTTTGCTTCCGAGCAGGCTCAGACGACCCGTTATCTGAGCATGCTCAAGACGAATATCCATCAGTTTGTGTCTACCCAGCGATGTGATACTCTTCTAGAGTTGTAGGAGGCCGCCAGACGGCGTGAGTTGGAGATTGAGCAGCAGTTAAGAGAACAGCGGCAGGCCCCGACACATTCTCAGCCGGCGCCGAAGCGGTCTAAGACCGCCGATACTAGGACCGGGGGTCAGCAGAGCTGCACATGTGGGAAGTGTGGCAAGGGTCATTCTGGTGTGTGTCGAGCTGGTAGTGGATGCCACAAGTGTGGCAAGGAGGGGCATTACGCGATGGACTGTCGCCAGGCCGGTCCAATTCAGAGTATGAGGTTATGTTACCATTGTGATCAGGTTGGCCATTTGAAGGCTAACTGCCCGTTACTCACCGCCAAACCGGCGCAGGCTCCAGCGCCGGCTACTTTGAGGATCACGGATGGGAGACCAGTCAGGGAAGATCCTCTAAAGGCTTAGGGTCGTTCCTTCCAGCTTACAGCGGAGGAGGCCAGAGCAGCACCAGATGTGGTTGCTGGTATGTTTCTATCCTTATCTCGTTTCCTATATTTGTTGTATTCTTATCTGTTGAGACTATGGTTAGGTACGTTTTTAGTGAACTCCTTGCCTGCTTTGGTCTTATTTAACTCGGCGGCGAGTCGGTCCTTCGTATCTCAGATATTTAGTAGGGAGTTCAGTGCGCCAGTGGGCGAGTTAGAGTGTCCGTTGCGAGTGTCTATCGCCAACGAACATGGGGTTTCTGCTTCTTCAGTTTATCGAGGGTGTCACTTGGAGATTTTCGGGGTGTCATTTCCGATAGATTTGATTCTGATTCCCATGGGGGAGGTATGTGTGATTGTAGGCATGGATTAGCTCAGTCGATTCGGTGCCATGATCAACTGTGAAGGGCAGCGTGTAGTAGTTCGAACCCCAAGTGGGGGAGAACTGATTGTATATGGAGAGGGCACAAGAGTGGGATCAGGGTTTTGTTCTGCCAGGGCACGACAGTACATTCATCACGGGTGTGCAGGTTATCTAGTGTATGTGGCAGATACGCGAGCCAGGGATCAGATTTCGGTTTCCGACGTACTGGTGGTCATGGAGTTCGCAGACGTATTCCCAGAGGAGTTACCAGGGATACCTCCGGAGAGGCAGGTCGAGTTCAGGATCGACCTGGTGCCAGGTCCGGCCCCTAGTGCTAAGGCGTCCTACCGATTGGCACCGCCAAAGATGTAGGAGATGTCATCACAGCTGCAGGAACTGCTGGGCAAGCAGTTCATTCGACCTAGCAGTTCTCCATGGGGAGCACCGATACTTTTCATCCGGAAGAAAGCCGGTTCGTATCGGATGTGTATCGATTACCGGGAGTTGAATAAGTTGACGGTGAAGAACCGTTATCCACTCCCGAGGATAGACAATCTCTTCGACCAGTTACAGGGTGCATCTTGGTTTTCCAAGATAGACTTAAGGTCTGGGTATCATCAGGTCAAGGTCAGAGAGGAGGACGTGGAGAAGAACGCGTTCCGAACTCGTTATGGACATTACGAGTTCGTGGTGATGTCGTTTGGGCTCACCAACGCGCCAGTAGTGTTCATGGACCTGATGAATCGGGTATGTAGACCGATGCTTGATCAGTCGTCCATAGTGTTTATAGGTGATATCTTGGTGTATTCCAAGACCCGAGAGCAGCATGAGGAACATCTGTGAGAGCTGTTAGGAGTTCTGAGACGGGAATGGTTGTACGCCAAGTTCTCGAAGTGTGAGTTTTGGTTACGGGAGATCCAGTTCCTCGGACATCTCATTAACCAGGAGAGGATTTTGGTCGATCCGGCCAAAATCGAGGCGGTTATGCAGTGGGAGGTTCCGAAATCTCCCTCGGATATTAGAAGCTTTCTGGGGTTGGCAGGGTACTACCGGAGGTTCATACGAGACTTATCCAAGATTGCAGTGCCACTCACTCGTCTGACAAGGAAGGGAGTGGATATCCGATGGGGTCCCGAGCAATAGAGGGCGTTTGAGACCCTCTGTCAGCAATTGTGCGAGGCTCCAGTATTGACACTCCTGGAGGGAGTCGAGGATTTTGTGGTGTTCTGTGATGCATCCATCACAGGTTTAGGGGCGGTCCTCATGCAGAGAGAACAAGTGATAGCCTATGCATCGCGGCAGCTAAAGCCGCATGAGACGAGATACCATACGCATGACTTGGAACTGGGGGCGGTGGTGTTCGCCCCCAAGATATGGAGACACTACCTCTATAGGGTCCGTTGTACCATTTACACGGATCACAAGAGCTTGAGACGTACCATGGATCAGCCGAACATGAACATGAGGCAGTGCAGGTGGCTGGACGTAGTCAAGGACTATGATTGCGAGATCCTTTACCATCCCAGTAAAGAGAATGTAGTGGCGGACGCTTTGAGTCGCAAGTCAGTGGGGTCTTCCACCCCAGCAGTATGTATGAGGATAGCATTAGATTCTCCGCTAGTGAGTTTGATCAGAGATGCACAGGTTGAGGGCATCCGCCCGGAAAATTGGAAGCTGGAGAGGATCAAGGGTGAGAACACCCAGTTTGTGCAGGATAGTCGGGGACTATTAACCCGATGCGGTCGGGTTTGGGTTCCGATGATGGGTGGGGTTAGGCAGACGGTTATGGAGGAGGCTCATAAGTCTCATTTCTCTATTCACCGGGGGGCCACCAAGATGTATCGAGATTTGAGTTTGAGTTATTGGTGGCCGTGCATGAAGCGGGAAATCGCTTGGTATGTTGAGAGGTGCTTGACCTATAGGATGGTCAAGGCCGAGCATCAGAGGCCGCATGAAATGTTGCAGCCCCTAGAAATTCCCATGTGGAAATGGGAACAGATCATGATGGGTTTTATTACCAAATTGCCGAAGACGGCAAAGTAGTTTGATGCTATATGGGTCATCGTGGATCGATTGACCAAGAGTACCCATTTCTTGTCTATACGAGAGGGCTCATCGGCCGAGAAATTGGTTGAATTATACGTTCGGGAGATCGTGTCTTGCCATGGGGTTCCTGTCTCCATTGTCTCTGATCGGGATGTCAGGTTTACTTCCCGCTTCTGGCAAAAGTTTCACGAGGAGTTGGGCACGCGGTTGCACTTCAGCACAGCATTCCACCCGCAGACAGATGACCAGAGCGAGCGGACACTTCAGACCCTCGAGGACATGTTGAGGGCATGTGTCATTGATTTTGGTGGGAGTTGGGACTCTCACCTACTGCTTGCGGAGTTCGCCTACAACAACAGCTATCATTCTAGCCTTGGCGCCCCGCCATTCGAGTTGTTGTACGGGCGGAGACGTCTCACCCCGGTCTATTGGGGAGAAGTTGGACACAGTGTGATGGGTAGTATGGAGGTAGTCTTGCAGACTACCGAAAAGATCTAGCAGGTTAGACAACGTTTGCAGACCGCTCAAAGTCAGTAGAAGAGTTATGCCGACAAACGCCGATCCGAGTTGGAATTTTAGGTGGGGACATGGTACTCCTGAAGGTCTCGCCCTGGAAGGGCGTGATCCGCTTCAGGAAGAGGGGAAAATTGGGTCCCTTATATATTGGGCCGTTCAGGATCATCGCTAGGGTTGGAAAGGTGGCTTACAGGCTAGAGCTGCCGGAGGAGCTTAGTCGGATACACAGCACTTTCCACATTTCGCAGCTGCAAAAGTGCATCATGGATCAAGAGGCGGTGGTGTCGTTGGATGATATTCAGGTCGATGAGCACCTGAATTATGTGGAGAGGCCCGTGGCCGTACTGGAGAGAAAGATAAAGATACTAAGGAACAAGGAAATACCTTTGGTGAAGGTACAATGGGAACACCGGAAGGGGTCCGAATGGACGTGGGAGGCAAACGCAGAGATGCGGGAGCATTATCCGGGACTGTTGACCGCAGCAGACTTTGAGGACGAAGTCTAGTTCAAGTGGGCAAGAATTGTAGCGCCCTAATTCCAGGTATGGATTTAAATAAAGAATAATTGGCCTTATTTCCTACTCGGCGAGTTGGTTTCCCTACACGTCGAGTAGCAGCGGGAATAGAACGCGTGTTTAGTGACCTACTCGGAAAGTCCACTAAGGGACTCTGCGAGTAGGAGCTGGCAAATGAAACCCTAAATTTTGGGGGTTTTGCACCCTATTTAAAGGATCATTGGCCTCCACCAGCCTCCCCTTACTACTTCTTGTCCCTCTCAAACCCTAAATTGTGTGTGTGTGTGTGTGTGTGTTCTTTGGTGTGTTCAAGCTTGGAGGAGTAACCTTGGTGAAGGAAGCACTTGAGGTAGCAAGGAAAACCAAGGCCAAGGACTCATGGGAAGCTAAGGGATTTCCTCAGTTATCACTCTCTGGAAGGTATTAGGCTGTTCCTTAAGCTCATTTCTCCTTTAACCTCTCTTGGATGGGTGTATGAAGGGCTCTCCATGTTTAAGCTAAGATCTAAAGTTGTAACTTCAGATCTGGACTTCCCTAGACCTCTAGATCCATAAAGTTCCCAGCTTGTACAAGGATGAGACTCTCCCAAGGTGTAAAACTCTATTAAGAGCTTAGATTGATCATTTAGGGCCTTTAGAGCCTTGCATGTGCGTAAAGTTTGCAACTTTATGTGATAAACATGCCTTAGGAGCTTGGATCTGTAATCTGGGACCTTGCCATGGCTTAAAAAGCATCTGCATGGATTAAGAACTGCAAGGACTCGGCGAGTTGAATGAGAAACTCGGCGAGTCTGTTGAAGATGGCCATGAACTCGGTGAGCTGGATGAACAACTCAGCGAGTTCGTTGAAGATTGCCTTAAACTCGGCGAGTTGTTAGAAGACTCGGCGAGTTGGCTAGGGTTTCTTCCAAATCTTGGCTACGTATGAACTCGACGAGTTAAAAAGGGAAACTTGACGAGCCAATCAAGGATTTCACGACTTCTCGAGTTCAGGAAGGACTCGACGAGTCGGTGATCTGCGGCAAGGCGAAGGCATGATCGTACAGCTCCTCATATTATGTTATGTTTCTGGGAAAACTCTAATATAAATGTATTTTGAAAACAAAGTTGTAATGTTTTGATGAATTCGACATGTTTTGAAAGGCATTCTTGACAAGGAACTCATCGAGATAAATGAAAACACTGCTACTCCCGAAGAAATGGAATTGTATAGGGCTCGATGTAAAGAAATGAAAAAGGTGCCTTGCGTTATGGTAGGCACTATGACTCTCGAGCTTCAAAAGTTCTATGAGGACTATTGGCCTTATGACATGCACCAAGATTTTATGGAAATGTACCATCAAAGTGCACATCAAGAGAGGTACAAGATAGTTTCCTCGTTAATCATGACTAAAATGAAGGATGGAGAGTCCATCATGACCCACTTGCAAAGGATGAAAAGATACGCGAATTGTTTACTCAAGTTGAATGTCAACTTTGATGAAGGGTTGGCCATTGATATTATCCTTCACTATTTACCTCCTTGTTATAAGCAGTTCAAGATGATTTATCATATGAACAATGAAAAATTGACCTTGAGCAAGCTTCAAGGGTTGTTAAGAATTGATGAAACTGACTTAAAAGGCAAAGCTATCGCATCTACTCCTACCGCTCCTGCCCCTCTCTTGGCTCTTAGACAAAGGAAATGGAAGAAGAATAAGGCTCCTTTTAAGAGCCACAAGGGAAAGTCCCATGATAGATCCTCTTGTAGTGGGACCAAAGGTGGTTCTGCTGCTCCTTCTTCTAATCCAAAGGATGCAGAGTGCTTTCACTGGCATGAAAGGGGGCATTAGAAAGGAAGTTGTCTGAAGCATCTACAAGATATCAAGGATGGGACGATAAAGACCATCTTCACAGATATTTACATTATTCAGTCTAATGACTCATCACATGCTAGTTCTTGGGTCCTTGACACAGGATGTGGTTTTCACATTTGTTATGATTTGTAGGGTCTAAGAAGAAGTAGGGATGTGGAGCACGGGAAGATGAACTTGATCATGGGGAATAGGAAAGCATTGCCTGTCACCAAGATTGGAGTTTATTCTTTATTGATTAGTATTTGGTTAGGTTTAAAGTTGAATAATTGTTGCTACTCGTCATAATTAACAAGAAACATTATTTCGTTTCATGGTTTTTATAAACAAGGTTTTAGAGTTCCGTTTAATAATCAAATTGGTTCTATTAATGCTTTCTTTAATGGTACTTTCTATTTTGAAGCATTGCCTTGTAATGATATATATGAAACTGTGATGGTTGTAGACAACTTAGGAAATAATGTATTACATATTGATTCATCCAATGGTTTGGATAAGGTATGCTTGTGGCATTTTCGTCTTGGACATGTTAACAAGAAGCGCATAGCCCAACTCCAAAAGGATGGAGTGTTGGAGTCATTTGACCTTAGGTTCGATGACACGTGTGAATCTTGTTTACTTGGAAAGATTACTAAGTCACCCTTCACTAGTACTTGTGAAAGAGTGAGTTATTACTAGATCTGATACACACTGATATGTGTGGGCCCTTTAGATCCACCACAAGGGATGCAAACCGCTTCTATGTGACCTTTACCTATGATTATAGCAGATATGAGTATATCTACATAATCAAGCATAAGTTAGAAACTTTTGAAAAGCTCAAAAAGTTTAAGAAAGAAGTGTATAATCAATTGGACAGGAAGATAAATATGCTCTGATCCGATCGAGGTGGTGAGAATCTTAGTATCGAGTTCCAATGTGGAATTTTTTCACAATTGGCGCTGCCTAGGACACCTCAGTTTAATGGTGTAGCTGAGAGGTGCAATCGAATCTTGTTGGACATGGTTTGTTCCATGATGGGTCAAGCTTCATTACCTATCTCATTTTGGGGGTATGCCTTAGAGACTGTCGCCCATATCCTTAATCTAGTCCCAACTAAGAAGGTTTCCAAAACACCTCACGAGATTTGGACAACGAAGGTTCCCTCGTTGACATATATTATGGTTTGGGATTGTGAGTCTTTTGTAAGACGAGAGACTCACGAAAAGCTTGAACCTCATAGTGAGTGATGTATTTTCATCGGCTACCTGCAGAAGTCCTTTGGATAACTCTTCTATAGACCGAGTGACAATGTTATCTTCGTTGCGAGGATAAGGGTTTTCTGAGAACGAGAACTCATATGCTAAGAGGACACTAGGAGGAAAATTGACCTTGAAGACCTTCAAGAATCAAGTGATGAAGGAACCTCAAACACTAGCGCTCAACCCAAGGAGGAAACTCCTATTGAACCGATTGACGAGTCATTACCTCTTAGACGTTCCACTAGAGTTAGTGTTCCACCCGTATTATATGGCTTCCATATAACTGCTGAGGGTGATACGTTTATTAGTGATAGTACACTAATAAATATGGATGAAGCTAACAACTACAAGGAAGCCATGGTAGGCCCGGAGTCTGCAAAGTGGAAAGAGGCGATGGACAACGAGATTCAGTCCGTGTATGATAATCAATTTTGGAACTTGGATGACAATGTACAGGGTCGTAAGACGATCGGGTGCAAATGGATCTTCAAGAAGAAGACTGACATGAATAGGGTTGTGAAAGGGCTTTACTCAAACGCCTTGAGTTGATTATGATGAGACCTTCTCACCAGTGGCCAAAATCAAGTCTATAAAGATTATGCTTTCCATAGTTGTTTTTCATGGTTATGAAATATGGAAAATGGATGTCAAAACCACTTTCCTTAATGGAAAGTTGGCTGAGGATGTTTACATGAATCAGCCAGAGGGTTTTGTGGATGCGAAGTACCCGAATAAAGTATGCAAGCTTGAGAATCTACAGTTTGAAACAAGCATCTCACAGATGGAATCTTTGTTTCGATCAGAAAGTCAAAGATGTTGGTTTTTCGAGAAGCAAGTATGAGTCATACGTATATGTCAAAGCTATTTGGATTATAGTTAGCTTCTTGGTATTGTATGTGGATGACATACTACTCATAGGAAACGACGTCTCAACCTTGCAGGAGGTTAAGTCCTACCTTGGGAAGTGTTTTGCTATGAAGGACCTTGGAGAGGCTTCTTATATTACAGGCATAAGGATATTAAGAAATAAGAGCAAGAGACTAATAGGACTTAGTCAAAGTACTTACTTGGATAACGTGTTGAAACGTTTTAGCATGGAGAATTTCAAGAAAGGGGGGTTACCAATTCAAAGCAATACCAAATGGAGTAAGACTCAAATCCCGAGTATCGATGATGAGATAGCGGAAATGAGTCAAGTGCCATATGCTTCCACCGTTGGCTCGATCATGTACTCGCGCTGATGTGGACTTTGCTTTGAGCATGGTCAGCCGATATCTAAGGAACCCTGGTAGAGCTCATTGGATAGCAATAAAGAATATTCTTAAGTATCTGCGAAGGAAGAAGGATTGGATCCTTGTACTCGGCATAAATGAAGACTTGAGAGTGACAGGGTACAGTGACGCTAGTTTTCAGACCGATAGAGATAACTTCCGCTCTCAGTCATTTTGGGTATTTACCCCGAATGGAGGAGCAGTAACTTGGAAAAGTTCCAAGCGGGAGACTGCAACTGATTCAACGTACGAATCAGAGTACATAGTCGTGAGTGAAGCATTGAAGGAGATGATATGGTTTAAGAACTTCATCGGAGACCTTGGAGTTGTACCAGCCATAAAGGAGCCTATGGAGATTTTCTGCGATAACGAAGGAGTGGTTGCCTTGACCAAGGAACCAAGAGATCATGGAAGATCCGGGCACATCAATAGAAATTACCACTTCATCAGACATCGAGTAAAAGAGAGACTCCTTGTAGTAAAGAGGATATCGTCAGAAGAGAAACCAACATTCCCCTCACAAAGGGTCTGAGCAGGGTTAAACACTTACAACATGCGAGGAGCATTGGTCTGAAGGACAATATTAATTTTAATGATTAGATAGTTATTTAGAAACTTGGAATAGATAAAATGTAATTGACATTTGATGATTGAATAAAGGAGTTTTATTTATGAGTAAAGTTACTATCTTGTGTCAATTGTTTACTAATGTTCGTTTTGCATGTTTTGACTTCCAGAATAATAAGATTATTCAAATTACCCACAATCTATCATAATTTGGAAGTAGGCTATGAGGTTAGGCTGTCATGAATTGGCTTGTAGATTGTCTAAGCGTTTAGACATAGCAAAAGTTTGTTGCAATGTTCATGAGTGCTCTTGAAATAAGATTTAAGTATTGGATTAAACCCACGTTCATATGAATCACTTCATGGAATTTATCACGAGTGATTGTGAGATGATAATATCGTCTAGTCTTTAAATCGAGATATATGAGTTGTTGTTTACAAGTTGGTTATGCATTGATAATGCGTAAGCGCATCAGTAACTTGATGTTATAAAATGTGTTTTTGTGTATGATTTGACAAGTAAATAGTACAAGCATATAAGTCAAAGTTTATCTATTCCTTTTGTCCTAAGAGGATTAAAAGCGATATCTTGGGCCCCTCAATGATTTTGTGTTGACTTATGTGTAGGGCCTAGTCAGGACTGAATTAATGTGTTTCATTAACTTCTATGTTAGACAAATCAGAAATTAGGAAACAAAATGTTGGATAATGAGTATGACTTTATTATATGTCATTGTCCACACGATATCTTAAGAATAGAGAACTACATGATCCCTTATCTCAAGGACGCGTTATTGACTAGGTCAGAGTTCGACAACAACTTTTGAGAGCTACGATTGCTAATCAGATTTTGAAGTCGTGCTTGCAATTATAGTTATTAGACTTATCCAAGTAGGAGACTGTTAGATTAGGTGTCTAAGACCATAACTATAATTGGTATGTACTTGACCCGATAGTAGGATGATCCTTTTAGGTTGCCTTTACCATACCAACTTGAATGGATGAATTAGAGAGAAAGAGGTGAATTGTGATTTATTAATATATTATAAGAATAATATAATAATTGAGAATTCATATTATTTTATTAGTGTTGATCAGAAATTAATTTGGTGATCAAAAGAGACTAATTGAATTAAGGGGATTGATATTGTAATTATAAGATAATTGCAAAGTTGGGCTTATGGATCCCTATGGAACGGATGGATGAGTTCTATGAGGGAGTCTACATAGATTTCTTCTATAGGGCCTTCTGGAAGGATCTTTTGGGCTGCTTAAGGACTAAGCAAATGGATTAGGGTTTCACATGAAACCCTAGTAGCTCAACTATATAAGGAACCCCATGGATCCCTAAAATTTGCCACTTGAACCCTAGAAGGAATACCAGCCGATTTTGAGCCTCCTAAACCTCTCTCATATTCTTCCAACTTGCTACTTGGTGTTTGTGATCCATTTAAGGTGCAACAATTGAGGCACTAGGCTCTTGAAGGTCAAGATCTACAAGTTACAATCAAAAGGTATTCTTCTAAACTTGTTTTGTGTTATGATTTTCGAAAGTTGTATGCTAGTTAGGGTTCATGCTTTGGATAACTTGATTTGCATGTATAACTTGAGAAAAACATAGATCCGAAGCATTACGGTTGCTTGTACACCATAGGGATGTTGTATTGCTCAAAACCCATCATTTAAGTCATTATCCCCTCTACAATACTACTTCCATCTTTTTAGAATTTAAAACCATGTCTTCTTTAAACATTCAAAACAACCGAAAAACACCCACAAACACTAAAAGTATACCAAAAAGAAAACAAAAAGCCATTTATGTTTGTAGACTTTTGAAATTTTATGAAAGATAATGAAAATATAAAGGGGTAAAAATATTTAAACAACGTGTTAGGGTTTTTATGGCAATGCAAGCTGATAAGGAGGCCAACCATGAGGACTTAAGGCTTTTATATAAGGTACAACACCCTAATTTTGGGTTTCAACATAACTCACGTACGCCCCGCGTACATATATGTACGCCCAACGTACATGCTTGGAGTCTCGTGCCAACCTTGCATCAGTATGCTAAGCGTACCAAGTGGTACACCCTGCGTACTCGCTTTACAGTTTGCACGCTAAGCGTACTGCTCAAGGACCAAAATGCAGATTTTTTAATAACAAAGGAAAAATAAGAAACACAACAGGATTCAAGTGTCACAAAAACCCCTTCTAATTCATTACCGTATGGTATCGCCTCCTTGTACGACTTTTCCAAGCCATGTTGTCTCGCCAACAACGATTTAATGTGTTTTGCAAGATTATAAATAGAAAAAATGGAGACTTCTTCCCTACCTCAATTTTTTCCTTTATGGTCCTCTTAGATGTCGTTGTCGTCATTGTTTTTCCTACCTCTTTCTCATTATTATCTTTAACCACAATATCGATATTATAATGACCAGAAAATTTGCATCATGTCGATGATTTAAAGCTACAACTATCCATTTGTGGGTTTTGCAAATCTCCACCCCCAAATAGGAAATTAACAAGTTTTCACTGAGAAAAAAAAGGAAAAAGCCTAGCTTCGATGAAACATTGTATGATATAAGAATTTGAAAGTGATTAGATTCGATAAAATATATGAATTTGGTCTAGGTTTACTATTATTTTGTCTTAGTTGTTGGAGAGAGAGAGAGAGAGAGAGAGAGAGAGAGAGAGAGAGAGAGAGAGAGAGAGAGAGAGAGAGAGAGAGAGAGAGGTGGGGTTAATTGGTTTTCTATTTTGCTTATTTATTTATTTTAATAAAAACTTAATAAAAAACCAAAAAAGAAAAAATAAGAGCAAAATCATCATTATAAGAAAATTTAAAGAAAATTGGATCAAACTCACAACAAAATGAAAACTTTGGACTTTCATGCTAACCCAAACTTTTTTGAACAAAAATAACAATTTTCACCTAACCACAAGCAAGTAACCACAATGACCATTTATACATTTTTGTCCCCTCTAAAACATCATTCTAAAGATATTTTTACTCTAATAACCTTCAAAAATCAAACAAAATTTGTGTTGGCTCATTTTAATACAACATATAGATGTCAAATATGAAACTCTCTAAAAACCATTATTTTAAAGATTTGTAGGAATGTAATCACTAAACAATGTTAAATTGTCACTATTTTTATATTTATGGTTAGCAAAATAGTTATTTTGGGAAAGAATGATGACCAACTTTTAGTTTATAGAAACCACCATGTTCTATTTTTGTAAATATAAATAAGAAATTGGTTATGGTGTATTGGATTTAAATAATTGTTTTTATAAATTAGGATCTTAAAATTGTTTATTTTTGTAAACATAAATGATAAATTGATGAAAGTACATTTCTCGTTTAATATTTTTTAAAAACACATCCTACATTTCTCGTTTAAAAAATATTTTTTTCTTAAACACAACAACATATTATAGTACATATAAATTCATCCTTCTTAGTTTAGCAGTTAAGCAGCTTTGTTTTCAAAATGAAAAAAAAAAAAAAAAAAAAAAAATCATCGCTAATATTGTGAAAGATCGAGAAAAATAATTTTCATTCTTTATTCAACAGTTTAAAAGGGTTCCCACTTTTGATTTACAAAAATATCAAAAACACACATACAAAAAAAAAAAAAAAATCTTTTTCTACATGCACATCTCTTTCTTCATCATCATCTTCATTTTATTTCTCTTTGTCATTTAAGATAAATAAAAAAACCAATATTTGAAATTGAGGAAAAAAAATGAGTCCCTGTGGTTTAGTCAAAATTGCACGTTTGATCCTTAATTTTTTTTTACATTCGGATTGTCCCTGTGATTTGATTTTGTTGCGTTTTTCATCCCTATGGTTTGGTAAAAATTACATGTTTGGTCCCTAACTTTATGTATGTAAGGGACGAAAAATGCAACAAAATCAAACCACAGGGACGAAAAACGCAATAAAATCAAACAATAGGGATGATCAGAATGAAAAAAAAAATTAAGGAACAAACGTACAATTTTAACCAAACCATAAGAACGATTTCAATAATTTACTAAAAAAAAAATAAAAGATTCCTGACAATGAAAAGAGGATAATTTGTTTATTTAGCTTTAATATAAAAATACTAACTTTATATGACTTATGATGACTTATGATCAGTATATAAATATTCAACAAAACAAACCATTTTCTAGATGAGAGTATGAAGACTTGGATTGATTCCGTGTGGCTAAAATCACGATCGAGTGGTTCTCGATAGATGCCCATCAATGTCAACGCATTGGTGGTTGAGACGTGTGTTATTCAAATTCAATATAAGTTATGCGGCATTAAACACTAAATTCAACTTTCAAGACTAATAATTAATTAATATTTATTAATATAACATCTATCATCTTTCTTTGGAACACATAAAACATAAGTACTTAAGTGATCACCAGTCTAGCTGGTTGTGATGTATCCTGGGTTATAGGTCTCAGTGGGTGAAGTCAAGAGTTTGATTCTTGACTGAGCATATTTGGGGAATTTTTCTTGAATTGATGTGGGTTCGATTCTTCGTTTCCTTTGATGGTGAGTGGTGCTCTTCTTAGTGGCTCACCAGACATTCCTGATTCATCGTGTCGAGTTACCCTCTATCTATTTGCCGGTTCAAAAAAAAAAAAAAAAAAAAAACATAAGTACATCACACAGTCAAAAATGAATATTCAAATTCCTGATCCATCGGGTCGGGTTACTCTCTATCTATTTGTTTGTTTAAAAAAAAAAAAAAAAAAAAAAAAAAAAAAAAAAAAAAAAAAACATAAGTACATTACATAGTCAAAAATGAATATATTCAGTTCTTAGATCTATACCAAATTTCTTAAGGTTTGTCGAGGCTTTCCTCCTGGTCTTTGTTGAAATTCAGAACCAATAGACACGCAAGTAAATCGACATATAATATTGAGAATTCTATGGAGATTAGATGTGAATAATATATCTAATTATTATTATGATTACCAAGTTTCGTCTAGAAACCAGATCAATCATTCTCGATTAGATCTGAGTATAAGAAAGGTAGAAGAAGAGTGTCTTGTTATTGGATGAAAGTAAACATGAGACAGAAAGGTAACACCAATCTGTTGACAGCTAATCTTGATCTAAGAGAACCGCACGGACCAGACTCCTGTTAACGATTTTTACTTCGCTTCTATCGGTTGTAAGCAGCAGAGTAAAACCCAAGGATTTAATGCAGACTTATCATTATTCCATCAACACTGGAAAACCTAGATTAGATCTGATTATAAGAAAGGTAGAAGAAGAGTGTCTTGTTATTGGACGAAAGTAAACGTGAGACAGAAAGGTAACACCAACCTGTTGACGGTTGATCTTGATCTTAGAGAACCGCACGATTCAGACTCCTGTTCTTAACGGTTTTTACTTCGCTTCTATCAGTTGTAAGCAGCAGAGTAAAACCCATGGATTTAATGCAGACTTATCAGTTTTCCAACAACACTGGAAAACCATAAACGCAAAGTGAATACTCAGAAAGCTGAAAGAAATCACCAAAAGAGAGAGAGAGAGAGAGAGAGAGAGAGAGAGAGAGAGAAAGAGAGCTTCGAAATTCATGTCTGGAATATGGCTCCTAAGGAGTTGTATTCATAGGTGTCGAAACCCTAGAAGATAGTAAAAAGGACCTCATAGGTTGGCCCCTACAAACCCTAGGGCAACGCCTTGCTCTCCAAGCAAGTCGATTTCTGGGCCTTCTAGAATATTCTGTTACCTCATCCACTAAGTCAACGCTAGTCAACCATTTGACCGGGTTGGTCAAACTGGCTTAACCCGAACTCCCTAAGAATAAAAGCTCCTCAACTCCCAACGACCGATGCGTGGTGCAAAGTACCAAGTGCACCTAAATCACGTCATTTCGTGCATTGAGGCATTAGCTTGGCTAGGTTACGCATGCATGTGGGCTTGACTCATTCCTTTGATCTACTAAAGCGTTTGAAGGCCTATCAAGAGAAATGGTTTATAAGCTCACAAAATGTTTCTTCCCCCCACCACTATGGGATAGAGGAAACTTGCCAACTTGTAATATTTCCTCTATAATTTGCAACAATCGCCTACCAATTTGGAAATTTTCCTTTCACTCGGACATATGATGTCATGAAGAACAAAACTTAATTTAATGAGAATAAACAAGAAGAGACCAATTCAATTGTATCCTTATAGGTTTAACACATGAAACTTAAGTAGGCACCACCTCTAGATTATATAGGTAAAGTTTTACAACATCTTCGTTGCTTAGTTGTCTCCAAAACTTTGTTAAGAGTCGTAACTCAACCCCATTCCCGGCAACAACATACTATCATAGCTCACATGGATCTATCATTAATGATAGTACCTTCTATCATTAGTGACTTCGTTGTTACCCTTTAAACTTAAGAATTATGCATGTCTGTTTTTTTGCCTGTTGCTACTAAGGAAATTAACTCTACTTCCATAATTAAATGAGTTATGCATGTCTGTTTTTTTGCTCGCCAAAGAAATAACACCACCAGCTAGAGTATAAACCCAACCACTTGTGAATTTTGAATTGCTGGTGTGATCTATCCAGCTAGCATTGGAATAACCTTCTAGTATCCCATTAGATGAAGAATACATCAACTCCAAAGTACTTGTCCTTTTAAGATATCCCAATACTCTACACTCTACCTACTGCCTTCCAGGGCTTTGTCTATGGATTAACTATATACTGACTTAGTTTGCTTACATTGAATGTGATGTCAGGTCTAGTGCAATGTGTAGCACACATTATGCTCCCAATTTCACTTGCATATTCTAGTTGAGTCGCTGCTCAGCCATAATTCACATATAATTTCACACTTGAATCAAAAGGAGTGTTGAAATCCTTAATATTCATATGTTGAAACTTTGTTAGAATTTTCTCTATGTAATGAGATTGACTCATTGGAATCTGTCTGCCTGTCCTTTTCACCTTGATACCAAGAATTGTATCAACTTCTACAAGATCTTTCATCATAAAGTTTGAAGATAGGTATTTCTTCATCTCAAGAATACCTTTTAGGTGAGTGCCAATGATCAACATATCATTAACATAAAGACATATAACAACTATGAACTCAGATGTGTATTTGGAATAAATACACATGTCACCACTGTTATGTTGAAATTTGAAAGCAGTCACAGTGGTGTCAGATCTCTCATGGCATTGTTTGGGAGCTTTCTTGAATCCGTACAAGGATTTAATAAGTCTACACACTTTATTTATTTGTCCAGGTATCACGAAACCTTCAAGTTGCTCAACATAAATCTCCTCCTTGAGATAACCATTTAGAAAGGATGTCTTCACACCCATTTGATGAATGTACAATACTTTCAAAGATGATATTGCTATGAGAGTTCTAATAGAACTAATCCTAGCAACTGGGGCATATCTATAAAAATAATCGATCCCTTCTCGCTGCCTGTAGCCTTTAGCAACTAATCTTGCTTTGTATGAAGATATGGATCCATTTGGATGATATTTTCTCTAGAATATCCATTTGGATCCTATAGAGACGTAGATCAGCTAACTCGTAAGTTCCATTACCCATAATTGAATACATTTCGTCAATGATGGATTCCTTCCACAAAGGAGCATCTCTAGACGTCGCGACTTTAGTAAAGGTCTTTGGATCATCATCCAAGTTAATGAAAAAAATGACTTCTCTTGTCGCTTTCTTTTGTGTTCCTTCGAATAATTAAGAATGTAAATCGTCTTTAAACTTTTTCTCTATTCTAGCCCTAGTACTTCTCCTTGGTTCCTCCACAACAGGAGGATGTAGGAGTCTTTATCGAGAAGTACTTGTTTGTGTTGTGATATTGGAGTTTTCATCATCTCTAGAAAACTTGTCTTCAAATAATTCCACATATATGCATTCTATGACAACACCAGATTTATTATCCAATAATCGATAAGCCTTGCTTTTCTGAGCACACATAACAATACATTCTTCATATCTCAATCTCATAATTTGGATCTCTTAGGATTAGATGTCCGATAATAAGCACACACCCTCACACTTTCAAATAGTATAAGTTAGGCTTTCTACCTTTCCATAACTCATAAGGGCATGTAGGAATCACGCGAATAGTGATCCTATTATGGACATAACAAGCAGTCAATACGCTTCCCCCCATAGATTGTTTGGTAAACCAGATTGGTTCAACATGTAGTTGACCATCTCACAAAGGGTCCTATTCTTTCTCTTAGCCAAACTATTATGTTGGGGAGTATATTGTGAAGTTCTTTGATGTTTGATTCAATTCTCTTCGCAGAATATGTTAAAATCTTGGTTGAAATATTGTTTGCCTCTGTCCGAGCAAAGAATTTTGAGATGTCTTTCAAGTTGATTTTCAAATTCATCCTTATACAGTTTAAATGCATCAAAAGCTTCATCTTTTGATCTCAGCAGATAAACATGTAAATATAGAGTGGAGTCATCACAGAATGTGATGAAATACCTTTTTCCTTCTCTAGTAAGTATTTCATTTAATTTACATATATCAGAATGAATCAACTCTAGTAATGTTGTATTTCTCCTAACTGATGGAAGTGGTTTCTTTTTAAACTTTAATTTCACACAAGTTTCACATTTTTCAAAATCTTTAGTGTCATATTTTAACATTCCTTTAGATTGATTTTTCTTTTCAATGTTTTTAACATTAGTATTTGCTACACGTTTATGCCATAAAGAAATTGAACAAACAAAATAACAAGAAAAGTTTACTTCATTCACATTAGCAACCAATCCACCAATTACATCATTAGTAGCAACACTAGAGACACTCGCAACACTCGCACCATTATTATCAACACTGGACCCACTCACACTACCCTCATCACTAAGGCACAAACAATACATCCCCAAAAAATTATTTGACCTCCCAATATATCTTCTACCTTTAGAGATCACAATTCTGCCTTTCTCAAGCTCCATCTTGAACCTACCTTTGTCAAACTTGTCCTCAGAAACCAATCCCTTCGAGATAGCGGGAACATGTAGAAAATATCAAAGGGTGAACCAGTCACCACATGTGAACTTGAAATGAACATCAGCTCTTCCGTGAACTTCAGCTCTGTGACCATCAACACAGATGACTACCATTCCTAGTGACATTGGACGGTAAGTGCGGAAGATCTCTCATTGCCTACAAACATTCATAGTGGCTTCCACAAATTATCCTAGAGCACAGATTGCTCGAGTAAGGGAAGAGATCATGAAAATATCTCCAAGGTTCTCACTTACCACCATATCAGTGACCTTGTCGACTATATGTGCTATTGGTCCTGATTTGCAATCTTTTCATTCTCTCACATAGTTCCCAATCTCTCCATAGAGGTTGCAAGGTATGGTCCTCTTCGGCTTTGAGTTAGGATTCTAATGACTTGTTTTATTGAAGTTTTGTTTAATGGGTACTAAGTTTCTTTTGTTTTTTCCCCCATATTTGGTCTTATGACAACGACCTAGAGTTCATGCACTTGCTCCATGATAGATTTTTCATCAGCTATTTGCAAATATAAGTACTTAAATAGTAGGTACTTGCTAGTACCTTCCTCATGTGCCTTGTACGTGAGTTCCAAAGTACTCCATAACTCTCTCAGATCTTGGACAGACGTATAAAGATCATAGAGTTAATAAGACATTGAGTTCTTGATGTGACCCACACACAGTTCCTCAGGCTCTCTACACATATCCCTTTGCTTTTCTAGATCAGAGATGATCATTGGATCCACAGTTTTCCCCGCCTTGGGAAATGGATCAGTAGGAATATGCATTAGTTTTGGGTTCAAAATATAGGCGGGCTTCAACACATGAAGCATAAACTTTAGTTTGTCAGCCCAACAGGTGTAGTTCTGACCATCGAATCAGTCTTGCTTGGCAAAATCTTGATTTATAAACCAAATAAAAACCCTTAAGAATGTTGAAAATGAGAACCAATAGACACGTAAAGAAACCAAAAAATAATATTGAGAATTATAAGTCAATTAGTTTCAAATAATAAATCCAATTATTATTATTATGATTACTAAGTTTCATCAAGAAACCAGATCTATCCTTCTCAATTAAGTATGATTATAAGAAAGGTAGAAGAAGAGTGTCATGTTATTGGACAAAAGTAAATGCAAGACTTAAAGGTAATACCAACCTGTTGATGGCTGATCTTGATCTTAGAAAATTGCACAGATCAGACTCTTATCCTAAAAGTTTTTGACCTCGCTTCTATTGGCTGTAAGAAATAGAGTAAAACCCTAGGATTTAATATAGACTTACCAGTTTTCCAACAACACTAGAAAACATTAAATGCAAAGTGAATACTCAGAAAGCTAGAAGAATTCACCAAGAGAAGGAGAGATATTGAAAATTTGTGTCTGGAATACGGCTCCTATGGAGTTGTATTTATAGATGTCGAAACCTCAGAAGGTACTAAAAGGTCCCTCATAGGTCAGCCCCTAGAAATTCTAGGGAACGCCTTGCTCTCCAAGCAACTTGTTTTCTGGGCCTTCTAGAATATTCTATTACCTTATCCACGAAGTCAACGTTGGTCAACCCTTTCACTGGGTCAGTCAAACCGAATTAACCCAAACTCGCCAAAAATAAAAGCTCATTAGTTCCTAGTGACTGATGCATCGTGTGAAGTTCCAAGTGGGGAGAAATCACGCCATTTTGTGGATTGCAATCGGCTAGGCTAGGCTAGGTGCATGTGTGGGCTTCACCCATTCCTTTGATCCACTAAAGCCTTTGAAGGCCTATCAAGAGAAACAGTCTATAAGCTCACAAAAGGTTTCTTCCCCTACCAGTGTGGGATAGAGGAAACTTTCCAGCTTGTAATATTTCCTCTATACTTTTCAACAGTCTTGGTCTCTTGAAAGCTTCAAAGTGTATTATGTATTATCTTACAGGAAGAACTGTGATGGGAGATACCTCCATGTCTCAAAATCCCACTGCCATTGGAACAATTTTCTCCTCTATAAAGTTAATGTGCTTGCGTGGAGAGTTTTTCATGTTAGTTTTTCTTCCTTGTTTGACTTGGTATTGGCTTCATTACAAACTGCAAGTTGTGTAATTCTGGCCCTGATTTTGAAGATCACATCTTCGTCTCATGCTCAATTACTAGGGAGCCCTGGAGCGAATTATAGGTCTGGTGGATATACTTGGTCCTTAATCCTTCTACATCCTTAGATTTACTTCCTTGAAACCGAGCTTTCTCTATTCCAACATACCTGTCCGAGATTAATGAATCCCTTCCACCACTCTTCATTTGGGTGATATGGTTACATAAAAATTCAACCATTTTCTAAAACATAAAACAAGAATGGTGTTCGATAAAAAGATTAAACTGTTGTATCACTTTGGATAAACATCAAGGAAAAATACGATGCTCAACTTAGCTCAGATAGCAGGATTGGATCTCCACTTTGGAGATAGAATATAAAAATCAAGTGTTGTAATTTCTATTTAATCTTTCTCTTTCCTCTTTTCTACCCCTCTTAGGTGCTGTTTATTTTTTTGAAGTGAAAACATTTGAAATCAGTGATAACATCTGCAACCCCAACAGAAGAGGTGGAACAAATGATTGTAGCCCGTAATAAGAAGTCTATTTGTTTTTAACGGCTATATGTTGCTGCAATAATATATTTTTTTTTAAATCAGTTTTAACAAGTTAAACGTAAATAGTTCAGAAAAATGAAGAATCAATAAATTACCCTTCATAATAAGCAACAACGAGGTTCCAAAATGCCCTTCATCACATCCAATAAAAATAGGCTTTATTTCCCCATAAAAAGAATACCAAATAAAGTATTTCAATGAACCAAAATATGAATTATATCTACAATCATCCAACTAATCTTTCAAGAAAATACATATCAATTATATCTAGAATCGTCCAACTAATCTTACAAAAAGATTAGCATTGTTTAGACTTTATACCTTCTAAAAGATGTTGAAAAAGAGTAGAGTATGGATCTATAAACTATGGACTCCAAACACACGTTCCAAGTTCTCATTTTTCAACAAAAACACACAAAAATATCACTTCAAGCTTCCAAGGATCATTCCAAAGGCTAGGGTTTCGAAGTTAGAGAAGGAAAGGATGCAGGTTGAGCATGGGGTGGCTCTCAAGAGATTAGAGCCTTTAAATAGGGCGCACAATCCCAAAATTAAGGTTTGAACTATACACACCTACACCCTGCATATGGCTTAAAGTGCGCACATGAACATTATGACTTACACCCTGCAAAAGTTGTTATGCACCCCCCTCCCCCCCACAATTAACCTGGAAATCTTTACAATATAAACTTAATTAACTTAAGGAAATGTACATGGGAACTAGGTGCTACAACTCTCTCCCACTTGAATTGAACTTCGTCCTTGAACTCCGCTACTACAAATAAGTCTATATAATGCCCCCTTATCTCATCCTCAAGATCCCATGTCCACTCTAAACCCTTCCGATGCTATCATTTCACTTTCACCAGGTTCACCACTTTGTTACGCTGGGTTTTTGCCTTTTTATTGAGAATTGCAATCTGTCTCTCTAGGTAGTTCAGACGCTCACAACCTGAATGTGATCCAAGGGAACCACTGCTAAATCATCTTCTAAACACTTCTTAAACTGAGAGACACGAAAATTGTTATGGATCTGATTGAGGTCATCTAGTAGGTTCAACCGATATGCAACCTTGCCCCCAACGGGCAATAATCTTGAAGGGTCTAATAAACCGGGGGCCTAACTTGCCCCACTTTTCGAATCGAAAGACACCATTCCAAGGTGACACCTTCAAAAGTGCCAGATTTCCCACCTAGAACTCAAGGTCTGATTTTTTCCGGTCTGTATAGCAGTTTTGGCAACTCTGTGCGGTTCACAGTTGATAGTGCGCATGTTGAATCAACTGGGTAGTCTTGAGCACTACCTCAGTACTCCCCATAACTTGATGTCTGACCTCGCCCCATCAAACCAGGGTCTGAAATCTCTTCCCATAAAGCATCTTGAAGGGTGGTCGATCGATATTGACGTGGTATCTATTATTGTAGGAGAACTCGACTAGTCAAAGATAGGTATCCCAACTACCGCCAAAATCTAGCATACATGTCATGAGCATATCTTCAAGCATCTGAATCGTTTGGTTACTCCTTCTATCGATCTTGGGTGGTATGTTATACTGAAATGCAGCTGAGTACCCAACTCCTCATGAAATTTCCTCTAAAAACCAGAGGTGAAGCGAACATCTCGATCTGAAACCACTGAAGCCGACACCCCTTTATTCTTCTAAATAAAAAGTTGATGATTCAATGTATGAAACCATATGCTGATGAAGCTTCACAATAATATGTTAGTGAATGTTAGTTTAAAACCATGCTATCAAAAAGGGGGAGAGATGGATATTTTCATAACATATTACTATTCTCAGGGGGGATATGTTCATTCGTTTCCATGCAAAAATCTCTAAACAAAGATTAGTCTCTATCATCAGCAAGGTGTATTGATTGCCAAAAGTTTTATGAGAAGAATTCAAGTTGCGATTGGATCTGAACGATTGCAAGTCATTGCAGTCTATAAATCACATTGTGATTGGATGCGACTGGATGCAAATGATTACAAGTCATCAAATTATCTAATTTGTGGATGCAAACAAGGAAGCGAACCATTTCAAAACCAATCGCAATATATCACAACGAATCATGATATCAATGTCAGATGTTATTTATTAGATGGGGAGCTAAATCTAAAGGGGAGAAAATATCAACATTCTATCATTTCCTTATCATCTATCATTCTGCTGCAACTCATGATACACTGATTGTTTCCAATTCTCTTAGTGCTTCTACTACGATCATCTATCATTTCGCTACAAGTCATGATACACTGATTCTTTCCGTTGGTCTTACCGCTTCTACTACTGATAACTAAAAATTGGAAGGGTCATACACTTTCTCATGGGGGGCATTCATTAAATCTTAATGTAACACCCTTGATCCAGGTATTTTCCATTTATATTCTTAATATCAAAAATTATTTGAAAATTGGTCCCTTAGCTCCTTAATTGAAAACGTGCATGTGTGCCTAGTATGCTGGGAGTACTTCAACTTATGTCGGGTGTAAGTGGTCGAGGGTCAAACCCTAAATTTTAGGGTTTAAACCCTATTTAAACATCATTATCTCTTCAATACCTCTTCCCTCATCAGCCTCCATCTCCCAAATCGCCCCTTGCTAACCCTAATCCATCGTGTAAGCATTTTGAGCTTGAAAGTGTGCTTTTGGTGATCTTGAAGGAGGAATCTTGGATCCAATAGTATCTTGCCCTAAACATCATTTGTAGGTATAAAGGTCAGATCTTGATGCATGTTTGCTTTGAATCTTTCAAGTTCATAGGTTTTTATGCTTTTAGACCCATAATCTTGGTGTTCATGAGTGTGGCTTACTCTGACCCATAAGGGTTGTCCTTCAAGATGTTTTTAGGTTATAAGAAACATAAAAATGTGATCTTGATTACTTTCCTTTCTTCATGCATGAGTTATGAGGTTTTGGGTTTGTGTATTAAGTTAGGGTTTAGTTGTTGAACCCTTTCTAGCCTTGGAAAGGCATAAAGTTGGAAACTTTATGAGTTAGAATGTTATTTGGAAACTGATCTGAGTTTTGTACTTGGTGTCATAATAGAACAAGCACTTAATAAAGAAAAAGGTGGTCAACCAAGTATGTTGGGTGTACCTAATGGTATGCTACGCGTACCTGGTTGGACCTCGTAATCAGACCAAGGGTGCACTACGTTGGGTATAGTGGCTGAGTATGTCGAGCGTACTTAGTCTAAGTTGAATCATTTACTTTTTGACTTTTGACCTTTCACCAGGATTTTGACCAAGTTTGACCTAGGGGTATTTTGGGTATTTTGAGTTGTAGTTTGTGTTTAGATCATTGCGTGTTGTATAGGTGACTTGTGGAGTTGACTTTTGGAGCAACGTTCTTTTCTACCATCTTTTCAGACTGTGAGGCGAGTTTCATTATTGTACTCGTAGGTTGAAGGCATCAATGCCGACCCATTCGGTTTTGTATCATGATATATAGGATTTTGTTATGTTATAGTGATCTGTTAGATTTGTATGATTATCTGTTCGTTGGTTATATGTTTATCTGTTGCATATTTTGACATACTACGGTTGGGTTAAGGAAATATTGCTCTGTGCAAAATCCAATAAAGTCGAGAGCAAGCTAGACATAAGGTGTGGGCCAGGAAGACAAGCCAAAATTATGTTGTGCGCTCGAGAGCAATCCAAACATGAGCTCTAGGCCAGGAAGGCATGACAAACCGATGCTATGGGCTTAGGAGTAATCCAGCCTGATGGTCGTGTGCCCCATATGCATGATGTTATATGTTTGTGTGGTGGTATTTTGGGGAACTCACTAAGCTTTGGTTTACTATTTAAGTTTTATGTTTTAGGTACTTCAGATGATTGGGGAAAAGCAAACGCATGATCGTACACATCCTTTGATGACATGTTTTAGAGATGTTATGATAAATTGATTTAGGAACATTTGTATTTGATCTTGTGTTCTATGACTTTTGATGATTCAGAAACAATCATTTCTCTTTAATTAAAAATGAAAATATTTATTGCCATTTTGGGATGATACAAGTTGGTATCAGAGTCCTGGTGTGAGAGAACTGGATGAGCATCCTTGTGAATCCAGACTCAAATTATGGATCTTTAAAAGTTTTCCAAACAAATTCTAAATTTTTTTTCTTAAAATTATTTTCAAAATTGTTTACAAGGATGATCGAGAAGGATAAGATGTATACAATCAGCCAGAGCAAGAAAGTTGACCTAAAGATACCCACACTATTATTTGTTTATGATAATTTTGATAGAGTTGCATACTATTTTATAGGCTAAGGATCTTCAGGAATATCATATTAGAATTGCATGAGTTATGATGCCTGATAACCCAGGAGAATCTCTTGTATGCTAGATAGATTTGACATCACTATTGTAGTTTCTTAGTGTGTGCATCATAGTTGTACATAACTAAGATTTTATAGCCCGAGAATGTTTGATTTAGTATTATTTCTTGTTCCTTATTTGGTTGTGGGCTTAGGGTAGAATCAAGTATTTGACTGCCTATGGAATCCAATGTTATGTATGATTAGCATACATGAGCCGCTACAAGATTGGTGGAAGTTTCGTGAGTGAGTATTTGAGCAGCCGGCCAGATGTGGAATGATTAGCCTCTCTCAAGAGAGTGAGTATAGGATGTATGGGTATCCTAGTTGTGAGTTTGTTTTTGAGTAGTTCGTGACGATCCATTAAGACAAATATGGGTAGGTGTGGAAGGTAGTATAGCCCCGTACTACTAAAAGTACATAACCGTACGCGTAGAAGGGAAGTCATAAACCCCGAGGATTTAGTCTCTCTATGATGATTATAATAGTACGATTTGGGGCATTTATGATATTTATTATTCATTTTCATTATGGTGTTCACGAGAGGATCTAGTTGCTGCTGTTTGGGGTGCCATCCCTGAGGTCTTTGGGTCTATCACAACCGTTATAATTGAGTTGTTCGATGAGCGGTACGCCGCTGTTACTGAGGCTGCTATTTCTGCAGCTACTGCACCAGGGATTTGGGGGGGGGGGGGGTCATTCTAGTATCAGGACTTCAACAACATGAAGCTTTAAGAGTTTGATAGGGTCGTCAAGGACCCGATTGTGTAAATAAAATGGTTGCCTGATGTGGAGGGATGCTTCTTCACATGTTCGTGCCCTGGATGACCATAAGGTCAAGTATGCCTAGAACCTTCTTCGGTTAGGGTGAAGGATTGGTGGAGGTTAGCAACTAGTACTTATTCTCTTATGAAGACAGGTACATTTACTTGGGAACAGGTCTCTGAGATGTTCCTCACTTTGTATGTTCCCTTGGTGGAGAGAAAGAGGTTGGCTCATGAGTATCTCTCTTTGAGACAGAAGATAGAGATGGTGACGAAGATCACCAAGATATTTACTGAGTGGGATCTTTTCTATCCTAACTATGCTTCATTTAATAAGGCTTAGATGTCACAATACTTGAACATGCTCAAGACCCAGATTCGAGAGAGTGATACACTACCCTCGCCGAACTTCAGGATGCTGCAAGGAGGCGAGAGATTGAGATAGAGGCCTAGATGAGGGAGTAGCACCAGGCTCCGGTTCAGTTTCAGCCTGAGGAAAAGTGGTTCAAGCCCACTAATTCACGATCAGGAGGTCAGTCGGGTGAATTCATTATTTATGGAAAGTGTGGTAAGGTTTTCATATTATTTTATGGTATGCTTACGTTTATGATTCTGCTAGGTACCTTCTAAGTGAATTCATTGCATGCTCTTGTGCTTTTTGACTCGGGTGTGAGTCGGTCCTTCATGTCTCAGTAATTTAGAAGGGATTTTGATATGCGTCTTGTTAGAGTTGGAGTGCTCGTTGCAAGTTTCCATCACCAATGAGCATGGGGTTTCTGCATCAAGCGTTTTTCAGGGTTGCATCTTGGAGATTTTTGAGGTGTCTTACCTGATTGATCTTATCCTTATTCCCATGGAGGATGTGTGTGTGATAGTAGGGATGGACTGGTTGAGCAGGTTTATTGCGGTGATTGATTGTGAGAGTCAGTCGGTAGTAGTTCGAACCCCAAGTGGGGGAGAACTGGTTATTTATGGAGAGGTTACTAGGGTTGGATCAACCTTTTGTTCTACTGTCAGGGCTCGATAATATCTACAACCTAGGTGTATGGGTTACCTCGCATATGTGGTTGACAATCGGGTTGGGAAGGAGGTTTTAGTTTTGGATGTTCCCGTAGTTAGGGAATTCCCAGATGTGTTTCTGTAGGAACTACCCAGTGTGCCTCCTGAGAGGCAGGTTGAGTTCAGGATTTATTTGGTTCTCGGTGCGGCCCCGAATGCTAAGGTGTTGTATACATTAGCACCACCAGAGTTGCAGGAGTAGTCCTCTCACCTTTAGGAACTGTTGGGCAAGGAGTTTATCAGACAAAGCTTGGGGAGTGTTGATCTTATTTGTGAAGAAGAAGGATGGGTCTGACCACATGTGTATTGATTATCGGGAGTTAAACAAGTTAGTGGTGAAGTACCATTACCCACTTCCACGGATTGATGATCTCTTCGATAAGCTGCAGGGTGCCTCTTCGTTCTTCAAGATCGATTTGAGATCAGGGTATCATTAGTGTAACAGCCCGTAATTTCAGGTATTTCTTTAAATTATTTTTGGGGCACATTTAGGAGGGGACTCGGCGAGTTGGTGCATGACTCGCCGAGTAGGGCCATGGTCTTGGTCGTAGTCGCAGATACGCGACTGGACTCGACGAGTCCAAATAGGGACTCGGCGAGTCGACGCTGATTCAGCTGAACCCTAGCCGTTTTAATTCTGAATCGTATATAACGATCTTATGGCCGTCATGTCGCGTCTTTTGGCCGATTGAAGATACCTTGGGAGTTTGTGGGCATCTGGAGCAAGAGTGAGGACTAGAGGAAGCTTGAAGAGATTGTTAGACAAGGAGGAGCAAGGTGGTGATCAAAGGAATCGAGTACTGGAGGTTTGGGGACACAGGGAACACGTTTCCAGGTAATCTTCGGATCAAAATCTGTAGCTTTTACGTTGTATGCGAATTTAGGGTTTAGGAAACCCATTTAAGGAATTGTTAGATTATAGTGTTGTTATAAGTGTTTAAAACCCCTGTAATAGTATATGTGAAAGTCCAGGAAGCCCCATATCTATATACTTCGAAATCATGCGAAATACAGGAGGCAGCGGATTGACTGCATGGCGAGGACTCGCCGAGTCCAATGATCAGACTCGGCGAGTAGCTTGAAGGTTCACTAGGACTCGCCGAGTTGTTCTTCAGACTCGGCGAGTAGCTTGAAGATCTACTGGAACTCGTCGAGTCGGTCTTCAGACTCGGCGAGTGGAGTCAGGGTGTCTATACTCGCCGAGTTGCCCTTTGCACTCGACGAGTCCGGTCAAGATTGACCGTTGACCTGTATGTAACTTAGTAGGGTCAGTTGTCTTGTTTGATAGGATCATTAACAAAGGTATGTGGTATTATAGGGAACCTGCGGATTAGCGGATCGAGTGCGAGTAGCTCGAAGGGTTTATAGCTTGCATACTACGAGGTGAGTCTTCTCACTATACTTCACCCGGAAGGGTTTGACTGTGAGACCGGAAGGTCGTATGTGTTATATTCATGCTATGTCTAGAGAGGTAGATGCTTTATATGTGATGTATGCTTATAAGTGATGTATGCTTATACGGGCCGGAAGGCGAGACTTTATGTGATAGAAAGGACGGTATGATGTATGACTTATGTGTTATGTGTGTTATGTTACATGTGTTATGTTTTATACTATTATGGACCGGAAGGCAAAATACTATGGGCCGGAAGGCAATTTAATACGGGCCGGAAGGCGATATGTTATGGGCCGGAAGGCGATTATGTTACGGGCCGGAAGGCAATGTTATGTGGACCGAAAGGTCCGGGCCGGAAGGCGTATGTGGGTAAGTCGTATACTGGGGAACTCACTAAGCATTTATGCTTACTAGTTGTGTTTATGTTTTTCAGGTACTAGTGATGACCGTGGGAAGGCGCCGGCGTGACACGTACACACTGCCACTGTTGAAGATCCTGGAGATTTATTATTTATATTTTTGAAATAAACTTGGAATAAACCCTTTTGTCGAATAATGATGTTTTGTTTTAAATGAAAATTTTATTTGAAAATTTGAGCTGTTACAATTGGTATCAGAGCCTTGGTTTGAGGGATTCGGGTGTACTTTTGGGTGCAACTGAACTCAGACCGGGGATTTGAGGAAAAACTTTTTTTTAAATAATAAGGACACAACATTTTATAAATGGTAAGGCGGTAAAACAAGGATGGAACAGTGTGTACGAGCAGCCAGCGTCCGAACGGTAAAGATCCCCAGAATACCTTACGATGTTATGTTATGTACTGAATTATGAATTGTTATGCATGCTAGAAGGCTAGGTATACATGATAGGACTAGAATTGCCTGTTTTGTGATGCCTTAGTCTAGGGAGATTGCTTATATGAGATATTTGGTAGCGTGCAAGTAGATAGTGCATACTAGAGGTAGAGTACTCATTATTCGGGATTTGGGGAGGAAGATTTGGGACGAATACTGATACGGTGTGGTCGGTAGTATTGGGCCCGTACTACCGAAGGCACCGGATCAGTGGAAGACTCAAGTAAGAATCCCTGGAGATCGGAGATTGGGTAGGGCGCGTATCGAGTACAATTGTACTTGGTGGAGTCTCTGATGATTTTATGTTGTATTTCAGAGACATCATGGTTATCACACGCAATGGGGCGAGTTCGAGCGGTGCGAGTGACGAGGAGATTCGTCAGATTATTCAGGAAGAGGTAGCTGCGGCGGTCCGGGCTGAGATCCCGGAGATGTTTGGGTCTATTAAGACCACGTTGATGGAGGAGTTTGAGGAGCGGTACGCCGCACTTACTGAAGCTGTAGTTGCTGCCGCTACCGCAGCGGTGGCTGCTGCCAGGCCGCAAGGGGGTGATTCATTACTATTCAGGGAATTCAGCAACACGAAACCCCCTGAATTTGATGGGACGCAGGATCCGATTGCAGCTATGAGGTGGATCGCCGACATCGAGGGGTGCTTCTATACTTGCTCATGCCCGGAGCACTTGAGGGTACGGTTCGCCTTGAACCAGCTCCGTCTGGGAGCGAAGGATTGGTGGAAGTTCGTGACGGCGAACTTCACTCAGGCAGAGATTTCGGCGGTGACATGGGAGAGGTTTACGGAGATGTTCAGGGACGAGTACGTTCCCCCGGTAGAGAGGGAGCGATTGATTCAGGAGTTCTTGACCCTTAAGCAGGGTACTGATTCCGTGGCAGTGATCACACGGAAGTTTCATGAGAGGGCAATGTTCTGCCCCGAGCTGGTATCTACGGAGCAGTCGCGGATGAGCCGCTATTTGGGTGTTTTGAAGAGGGAGATCCGGGAGTTTGTGTCAAACTCCACCTATCGTACTTTCACTGAGCTTCAGGCGAACGCCAGGAAGCGCGAGATCGAGTTGGAGACGCAAGCGAGGGAGGAGGCTGAGTCTCGGCAGGTGGATCGACGACCGGCCCAGTCTCAGCCGGTAGCCAAGCGGACTAAGTTCGCTGATTCGAGGATGGGAGGTTCGAAGGGTCGCACTTGCGCGAAGTGCGGCAAGAGTCACGAGGGGGCGTGTCGAGTTGGTGGTTGCTACAAGTGTGGCAAGGAGGGACATATTGCCAGGGATTGCCCTAAGGGGTTTATGGTTTGCTTTCACTGCAACCAGACAGGCCATCGGAAGGCCGAGTGCCCGCAACTTCGTCAGGGAGCTACACCTACTACCCGGACTACTGAGACCCGACCGGCGAAGGTCGAGGCCCCGAGGGCTCGCGGGAGAGCCTTTCAGCTGACTGCGGAGGAGGTCCGCGCTGCGCCCGATGTTGTGGCAGGTATGTTATCATTCGCGTATTTAATTAAAGGTCGAAATGTTATGCTTATGTTAATGTATGTGTAGGTACTTTCCTTGTGAACTCTATGCCTGCTCTAGTATTATTTGATTCGGGTGCGAGTAGATCGTTTGTATCGTTAGCTTTTAGTCAGCACATCGGCATTAGTCGTGAGCCGTTAAGTCGGCCTTTGAGCGTTTCTATTGCGGCTGAGAGGGTGATTTGTGCTACGGAGGTTCTTAGGGGATGTGTGCTAGAGATCTTCGGGGTCGCATTTCCGATTGATTTAATTCCTATTGCGATGGGTGATGTCTGTGTCATCGTAGGCATGGACTGGTTGAGCCGATTCAGTGCTGTCATCGACTGCGAGCGTCAGCTGGTGACTATACGAGACCCTAGTGGGGGAGTTCTTACGGTATACGGCGAGGGTACCCGTTCGGGATCAGCTTTTTGTTCGGCCGCTAGGGCGAGGCAATGCCTACAGCGGGGATGTAACGGTTTTGTGGCGTATGTGATGGATACGCGGGAGAGTTCCGAGAGACCGAAGACATTGAAGGAGGTTCCAGTGGTGCGCGAGTTTCCAGATGTTTTTCCCGAGGATTTGCCAGGAATACCTCCTGCGAGGCAAGTGGAGTTTGGTATCGATCTAGTTCCAGGGGCTGCGCCTATTGCGAAGGTGCCTTATCGTCTTGCACCTCCAGAGATGCAAGAATTGTCCTCGCAACTTCAAGAGTTGTTGGGGAAGGGATTCATTCGGCCGAGTAGCTCACCGTGGGGAGCACCGATTCTGTTCGTCAAGAAGAAGGATGGTTCACACCGGATGTGTATCGATTACCGGGAGCTGAATAAGGTGACAGTCAAGAACCGCTATCCGTTACCGAGGATCGATGATCGATTCGATCAGTTGCAAGGGGCATCTTGGTTTTCCAAGATTGATTTGAGATCAGGGTACCATCAGGTAAGAGTGCGGGATGAGGACGTCCAGAAGACAGCCTTTAGGACGCGGTATGGGCATTACGAGTTCGTGGTGATGCCTTTTGGGCTCACCAATGCCCCAGCAGTGTTCATGGATCTCATGAACAGGGTATGCAGGCCGATGCTGGATCGGTCTGTGATTGTGTTCATCGACGACATTCTGGTGTATTCGCGGTCTAGGGAGCAGCATGAGGGACATTTGAGGGAGGTCCTTGAGGTACTGAGGTCGGAGAAGCTATATGAAAAATTCTCCAAATGTGACTTCTGGTTACGGGAGGTTCAATTTCTGGGGCACGTTGTAAATCAGGCAGGGATATTGGTCGATCCGGCCAAGGTGGAAGCGGTGATGAGTTGGGAGGCACCGAAGTCACCTTCGGAGATCAGGAGTTTCCTTGGGTTGGCGGGGTACTATCGAAGGTTCATTAGGGACTTCTCCAAGATCGCGGTGCCACTTACCAAATTGACCCGAAAGGGTGTTACATTCTCATGGGGACCCGAGCAGCAGACTTCCTTCGAGACACTTCGTCAGAGACTGTGCGAAGCACCAGTATTAGCTCTTCCGGAAGGGATGGAGGACTTTGCCGTATATTGCGACGCATCGATTTCAGGACTGGGTGCAGTGTTGATGCAGAGGGGCCATGTGATAGCCTATGCATCGAGGCAGCTGAAGCCTCACGAAGCGAGATATCCCACGCATGACTTAGAGTTGGGGGCAGTAGTGTTCGCCCTCAAAATTTGGCGTCACTACCTGTACGGGGTTCGTTGTACCATATACACGGACCATAAGAGTTTGAAGTATTTGATGGATCAACCCAACCTAAACATGCGTCAGAGGAGATGGTTAGACGTGGTTAAGGATTATGACTGTGAGATCCTATACCACCCAGGCAAGGCTAATGTGGTAGCTGATGCATTGAGTCGTAGAGCGGAGAGTACTCCATTGCGGGACGTATGTTTGAGATTGACGGTGATGACTCCGGTATTAGATGCTATTCGTGGGGCACAGGCCGAGGTTGTGAAGTCTGGGATGCAGAAACAGGAGCGGGTCGTCGGGTTGATTTCAGAGTTCGTTACGGATGGGCGGGGACTTCTGACATTTCAGGGTCGGATCTGGGTGCCATTCGTGGGCGGTACGCGTGTTACTTTGATGGAGGAGGCACACAGATCGAAATTCTCGATCCATCCCGGTGCTACGAAAATGTATCTGGATTTGAAAAAGGAGTACTGGTGGCCTTGCATGAAGAGAGACGTTGCCTGGTTCGTTGAGAGGTGTTTGACCTGCCGTAAAGTTAAGGCCGAGCACCAGAGACCGCACGGTAAGTTGCAACCTTTGGAGATTCCTGAGTGGAAGTGGGATCAAATCACGATGGATTTCATCACCAAATTGCCGAAAACTGCCAGGGGAGTCGATGCGATTTGGGTGATTGTGGATAGGCAAACAAAGAGTGCACACTTCCTTGCCATTAGCGAAAGTTCATCAGCAGAGAAGTTGGCAGAGTTATACGTGAGAGAGATAGTATCTCGGCATGGAGTGCCGACCTCGATTGTTTCGGACCGCGATGTACGTTTCACTTCCAGGTTCTGGAAGAAATTCCATGAGGAGTTGGGTACTAAGCTGCATTTTAGTACCGCATACCATCCCCAGACCGACGATCAGAGCGAGCGGACGATTCAGACATTGGAGGACATGCTTAGAGCGTGTGTGTTAGACTTCGGGGGTAGCTGGGATGCGCATCTGCCGTTGGCTGAGTTTTCCTACAACAACAGCCATCATTCGAGCATTGGTATGCCACCTTTTGAGTTGTTGTATGGTAGGAGGTGTCGGACTCCCATTTGCTGGGGAGAAGTGGGACAGAGAGTGATGGGCAGTACAGAGATTGTACTTCAAACGACCGAGTAGATTCAGCGAGTGAGGCAGAGGTTATTGACCGCCCAGAGCCGACAGAAGAGTTATGCGGACAGACGCCGGTCCGAGCTCGAATTCCAGGTTGGCGACTTCGTTCTCCTAAAGGTTTCTCCTTGGAAAGGGGTAATTCGGTTCAGGAAGAGGGGCAAATTGGGGCCCCGGTTCATAGGTCCATTTCGGGTAATTGCAAGGGTAGGTCGGGTAGCTTATCGGTTGGAGTTGCCAGTGGAGCTGAGTCAGATTCACAATACCTTCCACGTATCGCAGTTGAGGAAGTGTATAGCCGATGAGGCAGCGGTGGTTCCGTTAGAAGATATTCAGGTGGATGCGAGCCTGAATTACGCCGAGAGACCAGTAGCTATCAGGGATCGGAAGATCAAGGTTCTACGGAACAAGGAGATACCTCTGGTGTTGGTTCAGTGGCAACATCGGAAAGGATCGGAGATGACTTGGGAGCCGGAAAGAGAAATGCGGGAGCAACATCCAGAGTTATTCGCAGAATGAGACTTCGAGGGCGATGTCTAGTTCTAGTGGGGGAGAGTTGTAACAGCCCGGAATTTCAGGTATTTCTTTAAATTATTTTTGGGGCACATTTAGGAGGGGACTCGGCGAGTTGGTGCATGACTCGCCGAGTAGGGCCATGGTCTTGGTCGCAGTCGCAGATACGCGACTGGACTCGACGAGTCCAAATAGGGACTCGGCGAGTCGACGCTGATTCAGCTGAACCCTAGCCGTTTCAATTCTGAATCGTATATAACGATCTTATGGCCGTCATGTCGCGTCTTTTGGCCGATTGAAGATACCTTGGGAGTTTGTGGGCATCTGGAGCAAGAGTGAGGACTAGAGGAAGCTTGAAGAGATTGTTAGACAAGGAGGAGCAAGGTGGTGATCAAAGGAATCGAGTACTGGAGGTTTGGGGACACAGGGAACACATTTCCAGGTAATCTTCGGATCAAAATCTGTAGCTTTTACGTTGTATGCGAATTTAGGGTTTAGGAAACCCATTTAAGGAATTGTTAGATTATAGTGTTGTTATAAGTGTTTAAAAACCCCTGTAATAGTATATGTGAAAGTCCAGGAAGCCCCATATCTATATACTTCGAAATCATGCGAAATACAGGAGGCAGCGGATTGACTGCATGGCGAGGACTCGCCGAGTCCAATCAGACTCGGCGAGTAGCTTGAAGGTTCACTAGGACTCGCCAAGTTGTTCTTCAGACTCGGCGAGTACCTTGAAGATCTACTGGAACTCGTCGAGTCGGTCTTCAGACTCGGCGAGTGGAGTCAGGGTGTCTATACTCGCCGAGTTGCCCTTTGCACTCGACGAGTCCGGTCAAGATTGACCGTTGACCTGTATGTAACTTAGTAGGTTCAGTTGTCTTGTTTGATAGGATCATTAACAAAGGTATGTGGTATTATAGGGAACCTGCGGATTAGCGGATCGAGTGCGAGTAGCTCGAAGGGTTTATAGCTTGCATACTACGAGGTGATTCTTCTCACTATACTTCACCCGGAAGGGTTTGACTGTGAGACCGGAAGGTCGTATGTGTTATATTCATGCTATGTCTAGAGAGGTAGATGCTTTATATGTGATGTATGCTTATAAGTGATGTATGCTTATACGGGCCGGAAGGCGAGACTTTATGTGATAGAAAGGACGGTATGATGTATGACTTATGTGTTATGTGTGTTATGTTACATGTGTTATGTTTTATACTATTATGGGCCGGAAGGCAAAATACTATGGGCCGGAAGGCAATTTAATACGGGCCGGAAGGCGATATGTTATGGGCCGGAAGGCGATTATGTTACGGGCCGGAAGGCAATGTTATGTGGACCGAAAGGTCCGGGCCGGAAGGCGTATGTGGGTAAGTCGTATACTGGGGAACTCACTAAGCATTTATGCTTACTAGTTGTGTTTATGTTTTTCAGGTACTAGTGATGACCGTGGGAAGGCGCCGGCGTGACACGTACACACTGCCACTGTTGAAGATCCTGGAGATTTATTATTTATATTTTTGAAATAAACTTGGAATAAACCCTTTTGTCGAATAATGATGTTTTGTTTTAAATGAAAAATTTATTTGAAAATTTGAGCTGTTACAATTGGTATCAGAGCCTTGGTTTGAGGGATTCGGGTGTACTTTTGGGTGCAACTGAACTCAGACCGGGGATTTGAGGAAAAACTTTTTTTTAAATAATAAGGACACAACATTTTATAAATGGTAAGGCGGTAAAACAAGGATGGAACAGTGTGTACGAGCAGCCAACGTCCGAACAGTAAAGATCCCCAGAATACCTTACGATGTTATGTTATGTACTGAATTATGAATTGTTATGCATGCTAGAAGGCTAGGTATACATGATAGGACTAGAATTGCCTGTTTTGTGATGCCTTAGTCTAGGGAGATTGCTTATATGAGATATTTGGTAGCGTGCAAGTAGATAGTGCATACTAGAGGTAGAGTACTCATTATTCGGGATTTGGGGAGGAAGATTTGGGACGAATACTGATACGGTGTGGTCGGTAGTATTGGGCCCGTACTACCGAAGGCACCGGATCAGTGGAAGACTCAAGTAAGAATCCCTGGAGATCGGAGACTGGGTAGGGCGCGTATCGAGTACAATTGTACTTGGTGGAGTCTCTGATGATTTTATGTTGTATTTCAGAGACATCATGGTTATCACACGTAATGGGGCGAGTTCGAGCGGTGCGAGTGACGAGGAGATTCGTCAGATTATTCAGGAAGAGGTAGCTGCGGCGGTCCGGGCTGAGATCCCGGAGATGTTTGGGTCTATTAAGACCACGTTGATGGAGGAGTTTGAGGAGCGGTACGCCGCACTTACTGAAGCTGCAGTTGCTGCCGCTACCGCAGCGGTGGCTGCTGCCAGGCCGCAAGGGGGTGATTCATTACTATTCAGGGAATTCAGCAACACGAAACCCCCTGAATTTGATGGGACGCAGGATCCGATTGCAGCTATGAGGTGGATCGCCGACATCGAGGGGTGCTTCTATACTTGCTCATGCCCGGAGCACTTGAGGGTACGGTTCGCCTTGAACCAGCTCCGTCTGGGAGCGAAGGATTGGTGGAAGTTCGTGACGGCGAACTTCACTCAGGCAGAGATTTCGGCGGTGACATGGGAGAGGTTTACGAAGATGTTCAGGGACGAGTACGTTCCCCCGGTAGAGAGGGAGCGATTGATTCAGGAGTTCTTGACCCTTAAGCAGGGTACTGATTCCGTGGCAGTGATCACACGGAAGTTTCATGAGAGGGCAATGTTCTGCCCCGAGCTGGTATCTACGGAGCAGTCGCGGATGAGCCGCTATTTGGGTGTTTTGAAGAGGGAGATCCGGGAGTTTGTGTCAAACTCCACCTATCGTACTTTCACTGAGCTTCAGGCGAACGCCAGGAAGCGCGAGATCGAGTTGGAGACGCAAGCGAGGGAGGAGGCTGAGTCTCGGCAGGTGGATCGACGACCGGCCCAGTCTCAGCCGGTAGCCAAGCGGACTAAGTTCGCTGATTCGAGGATGGGAGGTTCGAAGGGTCGCACTTGCGCGAAGTGCGGCAAGAGTCACGAGGGGGCGTGTCGAGCTGGTGGTTGCTACAAGTGTGGCAAGGAGGGACATATTGCCAGGGATTGCCCTAAGGGGTTTATGGTTTGCTTTCACTGCAACCAGACAGGCCATCGGAAGGCCGAGTGCCCGCAACTTCGTCAGGGAGCTACACCTACTACCCGGACTACTGAGACCCGACCGGCGAAGGTCGAGGCCCCGAGGGCTCGCGGGAGAGCCTTTCAGCTGACTGCGGAGGAGGTCCGCGCTGCGCCCGATGTTGTGGCAGGTATGTTATCATTCGCGTATTTAATTAAAGGTCGAAATGTTATGCTTATGTTAATGTATGTGTAGGTACTTTCCTTGTGAACTCTATGCCTGCTCTAGTATTATTTGATTCGGGTGCGAGTAGATCGTTTGTATCGTTAGCTTTTAGTCAGCACATCGGCATTAGTCGTGAGCCGTTAAGTCGGCCTTTGAGCGTTTCTATTGCGGCTGAGAGGGTGATTTGTGCTACGGAGGTTCTTAGGGGATGTGTGCTAGAGATCTTCGGGGTCGCATTTCCGATTGATTTAATTCCTATTGCGATGGGTGATGTCTGTGTCATCGTAGGCATGGACTGGTTGAGCCGATTCAGCGCTGTCATCGACTGCGAGCGTCAGCTGGTGACTATACGAGACCCTAGTGGGGGAGTTCTTACGGTATACGGCGAGGGTACCCGTTCGGGATCAGCTTTTTGTTCGGCCGCTAGGGCGAGGCAATGCCTACAGCGGGGATGTAACGGTTTTGTGGCGTATGTGATGGATACGCGGGAGAGTTCCGAGAGACCGAAGACATTGAAGGAGGTTCCAGTGGTGCGCGAGTTTCCAGATGTTTTTCCCGAGGATTTGCCAGGAATACCTCCTGCGAGGCAAGTGGAGTTTGGTATCGATCTAGTTCCAGGGGCTGCGCCTATTGCGAAGGTGCCTTATCGTCTTGCACCTCCAGAGATGCAAGAATTGTCCTCGCAACTTCAAGAGTTGTTGGGGAAGGGATTCATTCGGCCGAGTAGCTCACCGTGGGGAGCACCGATTCTGTTCGTCAAGAAGAAGGATGGTTCACACCGGATGTGTATCGATTACCGGGAGCTGAATAAGGTGACAGTCAAGAACCGCTATCCGTTACCGAGGATCGATGATCGATTCGATCAGTTGCAAGGGGCATCTTGGTTTTCCAAGATTGATTTGAGATCAGGGTACCATCAGGTAAGAGTGCGGGATGAGGACGTCCAGAAGACAGCCTTTAGGACGCGGTATGGGCATTACGAGTTCGTGGTGATGCCTTTTGGGCTCACCAATGCCCCAGCAGTGTTCATGGATCTCATGAACAGGGTATGCAGGCCGATGCTGGATCGGTCTGTGATTGTGTTCATCGACGACATTCTGGTGTATTCGCGGTCTAGGGAGCAGCATGAGGGACATTTGAGGGAGGTCCTTGAGGTACTGAGGTCGGAGAAGCTATATGCAAAATTCTCCAAATGTGACTTCTGGTTACGGGAGGTTCAATTTCTGGGGCACGTTGTAAATCAGGCAGGGATATTGGTCGATCTGGCCAAGGTGGAAGCGGTGATGAGTTGGGAGGCACCGAAGTCACCTTCGGAGATCAGGAGTTTCCTTGGGTTGGCGGGGTACTATCGAAGGTTCATTAGGGACTTCTCCAAGATCGCGGTGCCACTTACCAAATTGACCCGAAAGGGTGTTACATTCTCATGGGGACCCGAGCAGCAGACTTCCTTCGAGACACTTCGTCAGAGACTGTGCGAAGCACCAGTATTAGCTCTTCCGGAAGGGATGGAGGACTTTGCCGTATATTGCGACGCATCGATTTCAGGACTGGGTGCAGTGTTGATGCAGAGGGGCCATGTGATAGCCTATGCATCGAGGCAGCTGAAGCCTCACGAAGCGAGATATCCCACGCATGACTTAGAGTTGGGGGCAGTAGTGTTCGCCCTCAAAATTTGGCGTCACTACCTGTACGGGGTTCGTTGTACCATATACACGGACCATAAGAGTTTGAAGTATTTGATGGATCAACCCAACCTAAACATGCGTCAGAGGAGATGGTTAGACGTGGTTAAGGATTATGACTGTGAGATCCTATACCACCCAGGCAAGGCTAATGTGGTAGCTGATGCATTGAGTCGTAGAGCGGAGAGTACTCCATTGCGGGACGTATGTTTGAGATTGACGGTGATGACTCCGGTATTAGATGCTATTCGTGGGGCACAGGCCGAGGTTGTGAAGTCTGGGATGCAGAAACAGGAGCGGGTTGCCGGGTTGATTTCAGAGTTCGTTACGGATGGGCGGGGACTTCTGACATTTCAGGGTCGGATCTGGGTGCCATTCGTGGGCGGTACGCGTGTTACTTTGATGGAGGAGGCACACAGATCGAAATTCTCGATCCATCCCGGTGCTACGAAAATGTATCTGGATTTGAAAAAGGAGTACTGGTGGCCTTGCATGAAGAGAGACGTTGCCTGGTTCGTTGAGAGGTGTTTGACCTGCCGTAAAGTTAAGGCCGAGCACCAGAGACCGCACGGTAAGTTGCAACCTTTGGAGATTCCTGAGTGGAAGTGGGATCAAATCACGATGGATTTCATCACCAAATTGCCGAAAACTGCCAGGGGAGTCGATGCGATTTGGGTGATTGTGGATAGGCTAACAAAGAGTGCACACTTCCTTGCCATTAGCGAAAGTTCATCAGCAGAGAAGTTGGCAGAGTTATACGTGAGAGAGATAGTATCTCGGCATGGAGTGCCGACCTCGATTGTTTCGGACCGCGATGTACGTTTCACTTCCAGGTTCTGGAAGAAATTCCATGAGGAGTTGGGTACTAAGCTGCATTTTAGTACCGCATACCATCCCCAGACCGACGGTCAGAGCGAGCGGACGATTCAGACATTGGAGGACATGCTTAGAGCGTGTGTGTTAGACTTCGGGGGTAGCTGGGATGCGCATCTGCCGTTGGCTGAGTTTTCCTACAACAACAGCCATCATTCGAGCATTGGTATGCCACCTTTTGAGTTGTTGTATGGTAAGAGGTGTCGGACTCCCATTTGCTAGGGAGAAGTGGGACAGAGAGTGATGGGCAGTACAGAGATTGTACTTCAGACGACCGAGCAGATTCAGCGAGTGAGGCAGAGGTTATTGACCGCCCAGAGCCGACAGAAGAGTTATGCGGACAGACGCCGGTCCGAGCTCGAATTCCAGGTCGGCGACTTCGTTCTCCTAAAGGTTTCTCCTTGGAAAGGGGTAATTCGGTTCAGGAAGAGGGGCAAATTGGGGCCCCGGTTCATAGGTCCATTTCGGGTAATTGCAAGGGTAGGTCGGGTAGCTTATCGGTTGGAGTTGCCAGTGGAGCTGAGTCAGATTCACAATACCTTCCACGTATCGCAGTTGAGGAAGTGTATAGCCGATGAGGCAGCGGTGGTTCCGTTAGAAGATATTCAGGTGGATGCGAGCCTGAATTACGCCGAGAGACCAGTAGCTATCAGGGATCGGAAGATCAAGGTTCTACGGAACAAGGAGATACCTCTGGTGTTGGTTCAGTGGCAACATCGGAAAGGATCGGAGATGACTTGGGAGCCGGAAAGAGAAATGCGGGAGCAACATCCGGAGTTATTCGCAGAATGAGACTTCGAGGGCGATGTCTAGTTCTAGTGGGGGAGAGTTGTAACAGCCCGGAATTTCAGGTATTTCTTTAAATTATTTTTGGGGCACATTTAGGAGGGGACTCGGCGAGTTGGTGCATGACTCGCCGAGTAGGGCCATGGTCTTGGTCGCAGTCGCAGATACGCGACTGGACTCGACGAGTCCAAATAGGGACTCGGCGAGTCGACGCTGATTCAGCTGAACCCTAGCCGTTTCAATTCTGAATCGTATATAACGATCTTATGGTCGTCATGTCGCGTCTTTTGGCCGATTGAAGATACCTTGGGAGTTTGTGGGCATCTGGAGCAAGAGTGAGGACTAGAGGAAGCTTGAAGAGATTGTTAGACAAGGAGGAGCAAGGTGGTGATCAAAGGAATCGAGTACTGGAGGTTTGGGGACACAGGGAACACGTTTCCAGGTAATCTTCGGATCAAAATCTGTAGCTTTTACGTTGTATGCGAATTTAGGGTTTAGGAAACCCATTTAAGGAATTGTTAGATTATAGTGTTGTTATAAGTGTTTAAAAACCCCTGTAATAGTATATGTGAAAGTCCAGGAAGCCCCATATCTATATACTTCGAAATCATGCGAAATACAGGAGGCAGCAGATTGACTGCATGGCGAGGACTCGCCGAGTCCAATGATCAGACTCGGCGAGTAGCTTGAAGGTTCACTAGGACTCGCCGAGTTGTTCTTCAGACTCGGCGAGTAGCTTGAAGATCTACTGGAACTCGTCGCGTCGTTCTTCAGACTCGGCGAGTGGAGTCAGGGTGTCTATACTCGCCGAGTTGCCCTTTGCACTCGACGAGTCCGGTCAAGATTGACCGTTGACCTGTATGTAACTTAGTAGGGTCAGTTGTCTTGTTTGATAGGATCATTAACAAAGGTATGTGGTATTATAGGGAACCTGCGGATTAGCGGATCGAGTGCGAGTAGCTCGAAGGGTTTATAGCTTGCATACTACGAGGTGAGTCTTCTCACTATACTTCACCCGGAAGGGTTTGACTGTGAGACCGGAAGGTCGTATGTGTTATATTCATGCTATGTCTAGAGAGGTAGATGCTTTATATGTGATGTATGCTTATAAGTGATGTATGCTTATACGGGCCGGAAGGCGAGACTTTATGTGATAGAAAGGACGGTATGATGTATGACTTATGTGTTATGTGTGTTATGTTACATGTGTTATGTTTTATACTATTATGGGCCGGAAGGCAAAATACTATGGGCCGGAAGGCAATTTAATACGGGCCGGAAGGCGATATGTTATGGGCCGGAAGGCGATTATGTTACGGGCCGGAAGGCAATGTTATGTGGACCGAAAGGTCCGGGCCGGAAGGCGTATGTGGGTAAGTCGTATACTGGGGAACTCACTAAGCATTTATGCTTACTAGTTGTGTTTATGTTTTTCAGGTACTAGTGATGACCGTGGGAAGGCGCCGGCGTGACACGTACACACTGCCACTGTTGAAGATCCTGGAGATTTATTATTTATATTTTTGAAATAAACTTGGAATAAACCCTTTTGTCGAATAATGATGTTTTGTTTTAAATGAAAATTTTATTTGAAAATTTGAGCTGTTACAATTAGATGAGAGTCAGGGAGGAGGATGTGAAGAAGACAGTGTTTTAGACTCGTTATGGTTATTACGAGTTCATGGTGATGCCTTTTGGGCTCACCAATGCACCGAAAATATTTAAGCACTTGATGAATCGGGTATGCAGGCCGATGCTTGATCGATCAGTCATTGTTTTTATTGATGATATCCTGATCTATTCCTAGACCAAGGAGCAACATGAGGAGCATCTTCGAGAGCTTCTGGAGTTTGAGGCGGGAACGGTTGTATGCTAATTTCTCGAAGTGTGAGTTCTAGTTATAGGAGGTCAAATTCTTGGGATATTTCATCGACCAAAACAGAATTTTGGTCAACCCGACCAAGATTGAGGCTATTATGCATTGGGAGGTCCCAAAGTCTCCCTTGGAGATCGGGAGTTTTATGGGTTTAGCAGGGTATTATCGGAGATTTTTACAGGATTTCTCCAAGGTTGTTGTACCCCTCACTCTCCTGACAAGGAAGGGCATGGATTTTTTATGGGGGCCTAAGCAACAGGCTGCATTCGAGATACTAAGACAGGAGTTATGTGAGACCCTAGTGTTGACTCTTGCTGAGGGTGTTAAGGATTTTGTTATATATTACGATGCTTCTATCATCAGTTTGGGGTCGGTACTTATGCAACAAGGGAGTTACTGCATATTCTTCTAGGAAGCTGAAGCTTCATGAGGTTTAGTATCCGACACATGATATGGAGCTGGTATCGGTGGTGTTTGCCCTCAAGATTTGGTGGCATTATCTATTTACGATCCGATGAACCATGTACACTGACCACAATAGTTTGAGGTATCTCATGGATCAGTCGAATTTGAATATGAGGCAACATAGATGGCTTGACATGATCAAGGATTATGACTGTGAGATTCTTTACCACCCAGGGAAAGCGAATGTGGTCACTGATTCCTTGAGCCGCAAGTTGGCCAGTTTTTCTGTTGGGAGCTTATGTATGAGTATTTTGATTGATTTGCCACTTCTGGATTTTATTAGGGAGGCCCAGGCCGAGGGTGTCAAGAAGGAGAATTGGAAGTAGGATCAAATGATGGATGAAATTGATAGGTTTTCTATTGATGGTCGTGGATTATTGACCCAGTGTAGTTGGGTTTGGGTACCAGATTTTGGTGGGACCAGGTATACTATATTGGAGGAGGCACATAAGTCTAAATTTTTAATACACCTTAGAGCCACCAAAATGTATCGGGATTTGAGACTTAGTTATTGGTGGCCTTGTATGAAGAGGGAGATTACCTAGTATGTTGAGAGGTGTTTGACCTATCGGATGGTCTAGGTCGAGCATTAGAGGCCACATGGAAAGCTTTGGCCTTTGGAGGTTCTCATGTGGAAATGGGAACATATCACCATGGATTTCATCGCCAAGCTATCTCATATGGCTAAAGGATTTGATGCGATATGGGTTATAGTGGACCCTCTAACCAAGAGTGCCTACTTTCGAGCTATTCAAGAGAGCTCCTCGGTCGATAAATTGGTTACTATTTATGTGTGCAAGATCATCGCTCGACATGGTGTTCTAGTTTCCATTGTATCTGATCAATATGTTCGGTTCACTTCTCGGTTTTGGTAGAGGTTCCACGAGGAATTGGGTACAAGGTAACATTTTTGCACTGGTTATCATCCGCAGACTGATCGCCAAAGTGAGGGACCATCCAGATGCTCGAGGATATGTTGAGATCCCGTGTGATAGATTTCAGTGGGAGTTGGGATTCCTACCTTCCTCTGGTTGAGTTTTCTTACAACAACAATTATCACTCCGGTATCGGTGCGCTTCCATTTGAACTTCTTTTATGGGAGGAAGTGTCGTACCCCAGTCTATTGGGGAGAGGTTATTCATGTTGGATTAGTGTCTAAGTCCATAACTATTTTGGTATGTACTTGACCCGATGGTGCATGGTCCTTTTGGGTTGCCTTCACCAAAGCAACTTGATTAGAGAAATGAATAAAGAGAGAAAGGATAATATGATTTATTAATATGTTATAGGAATAATTATTAAAGGAGAAATCATATTTGTTTAATTAATATTGGTCAATAATTAATTAAGAATTAGTTTTGTGATCAAATGTAATTAATTAAACTAGAGGGGCTGAATTGTAATTATGTGATAGTTACAAAATAAGGTAAGGATTATCTTATATATATGGTGAACGAATTTGAGGTGTAAATCCCTTAGAATTCGAGTATGATAAGGATTCAAGGATTATCTTATTGGTTGCTTAATGGATAATCAACTAGATAAGGATAATGACTGAAACCCTATCTCTACACCTATATAAACACCCCTAGGGCCATGAATTCGTGTATCCCTTCCCAAGAGGTCCTAGATATGAATTCTAACCTCTCACCTCTCTCCTTATACCTTCTCCACTTGCTTATGGTGTTTGTGAGCCATTAGAGGAGTGACACTTGTGACTCTAAGCCTTCCAAAGTCAATACAAGGAGATTTGGGATTGTTATTGCTACATAACAATCAAGGTAACACTATAAACTTATTCTCATGTTAATATGATTACTTGTATGCTAGAATTAGGGTTTATAGTCTTGGATTCAAAGCATGTACAATAGAGAAACCTAGATCCAAGCATTAGGGTTTGTATGAGCACATAGGATGCCTTATGACCAAAAACCCAACAGTGGTATCAGAGCCTAGATTGGTTTCAATTGTATTGATGCATATTTGATCGAAATAAGCACTGAAAATCGATTTTTTGAGTTTCTGAATGTTTGACTCGCCGAGTCACTTGGTGAACTCGCCGAGTCAGCTGTACTCGACGAGTCCAGGTCCAGACTCGACGAGTCAAAGGGTCTGACAGCTCAGATTCGCGATTTTCTTCCTGTTTTGGTTTTGGATAATTACCATAAACTTGCTTTTGAGATAAAATCCGAACTTTTTCATTATTATGTGATTATCCTTACCAAAATAGAAGATAATTGTCAAAATTTAGATAATCACTTGTTTTATTAGATAAAGTTTGATTATTTGTAATTTAGATTTGAATTATCTTGTGAAATAGTTTCAATTAATCCCTTTAGGTTTTATAGTTTAAATTTGAACCCCAAAAGTTTTGTTGTTTTGAAATTTAAATAGTTAAAACCCTAATGTTTTGAAAAAGGTTTCAAAACTTGCCCTCAAGTTTTGGAATTTAAAAGTTGATTAAAAGTTTAATTAGAAATGTTAAATTCTAAAACTCTAGTAATGTCTTGAAAAGTTCAAATCACACCCTTATGGTTTTATTAATTAATTAATGAGTATAATTAATAGAGGTTTAATAAGTCCATAAAAGTTTAGGTTAACTTTTTAATTGAATTAAAAGTGTAATTGTTAAAGTTAACCATATAGTATTTTAAAAGTATAAAGTACACCCTATACTATATATAACATTAAAAGTCTAACATTATATATGTATAAGTAAAAGTCAGTCTTACCGTTAGTAGGCCTCATTCACGAAGCTGGTCTATAAGGGGTGTTTAAGGAAATTGCCTATAAAATGGCGATTGAATGGGTATCCACTCTTACCCACCGCACTCTTGACTAGTGGAGGGTCGTTAGCCGAACGGGTAGGATAGGACGAAACCTTCCATTATAAGTATAATGAAATACAAAGTAACTAAATGTTTCGCAAATTCCCAATCTTAGTTACTTAGGCAAAAGTGAATTGATGCAATTCCATGAAATTACACTTTGTGCCCTTGCGAAGACGTTAGTGGAGCGTGTGTGGTTTACCGGCACACTAAATGGTTCTAAGCAAAGGTAGCAAAGGGTGACTCAATGTTTGTCATAGTTCGGTGGAGCGTGTGTGGTTTACCGGCACATCGAATAGGTGATTGTAACATGTGAGGGCACCATGTAGTTTGCATGGTTATTCACACCCGCTTTGTGATCCTCGGCATCCCAGTCACAAACAAGAGGGGCATATCGAGATTTAAACATGCCATTGAAATGTTCAATGAATCTCAAAGGATCTAGGAGTTTTCATAAATTTAAAACTTAAATTTCTTTTTCGTTTTTCATGGTGGAAATTAGTGAATCGTCATTCACTTACCTTCAAATGTTCTGCGATTTGGGTTACGGCATCCCTCTCCCGAGTTGTAGAATATTGTGTTGGGTCCTAGCCTTAGTATCTCATTTGGGTGATTTACTAAGGACTCAATCTATCAACTAACTTGAATTCGTTTTTCTCCCGATGTCAAAGTTCGACAACTATGGTCTTCGCAAATTCCGTGGAACAAGCATTCCACATGAAGATGATATTCCACGATTCGATCAAGGAACAAGAAATCATGCTTCACTTCCTCCTCCTCCTCCAATTATTCTCCCTAACCCACAAGTTCAAAGGCTTGAAAAGTTCAAGATCACTCAAGCCCTTTTGGCAAGTGAACATAAAGAAGGAAAGTCGGTGTGTGCACACGTCCTAGGGATGAAGTCACACATTGATAGACTAAGAATGATAGGATCCATTGTCGGTGAAGAGATGGCTGTTGATTGGGTTCTTCAATCACTTCCTAACTCATATAGTGAGTTCGTAAGAGAGTACTATATGATGAACCGCGACGTGACCCTTATAGATCTCACCTATATGCTTATTGCTGCTGAATCAGCAATGGTTTGGCGCAATAGAAAAGCAAAGTTGATTGGTGAATCTGCCTTCGACACCTCTGTGGATATAGACAATGGCAATGAAAGACATGCAATGATCGAAAAGTTTGATCATAAGAGAAAGGCGATGTCTGAAATAGTTCCATGTGTTGTTCCAAAAAGAGTCAATTTGCTTTTATTGCCAAGAGAAGGGGCATTGGATACGAAGCTGCCCTATTTACCTAAGAGATCTAAGAGATGGGAGAGTCGAAACGTATGGCTCTAATTTAGGTAAAATCCATTGACTAACTCTTTTAAGCTTCATTCTAGGTTCTGAATACATAATGTGATAAGATTACATTTGATGTTTAGAAGGATCAAAGAAAAGAAAAGAAGCTTAAGGGAAGAAGTGAGCAGAATCTAACCATGAAGGAATGGATTTCGATTGCGAAGATTAGATTCTTGAGCTACTACTTAGAGTTAGAATTAGATTGCTAAGAAAGATGTATTCGCATAAGTTTTTCAATGAGTTGCATTGTGAAGGACAAATTTTTCCGCAATAAAATAAATTTTGATTTTAAACTTTATTTATTTATCCTTACAATGGCGTGTATGAAAAAAATTGATGTTGAAATTGTTAGCAATAATGGATTTGTTTCTTATTGTGTTATGGAAAGTCAAGAATTTACCAAATAGGGAGAGTTTCTCATCGCCCAAGTTTCAATTGGACAGAAACTTGGAATCATGCAACTCGGTTGCATGATGAATGAGAAATTTCATATTGGATAATTAGACTAATTCGTTGACAAAGTGTCAAGTGAAGGACTAGGAGATCGAGTACACAAAGTTGTGTGTTGATCAAGTTCACCATAAGAGTAACAAAGATATTCGTCATCATTTACTAAAGTTTTAGTAAATATGATTATACTTACAAGATTAAGTGTAATTTTGAATTGATTAAAGGGTTTAGATCAATAGCAAGACGAATAAGAAGAATCAATTAGGCAGAAAGATAAGAGTTTCTCCATTCTAAGAAGAAGGGAGAGTGGCTTTTATGCTTTATGATAGGTCTTAATGATTAAGAACCATATCTCAATTGATCCTCTAAGTGAGTCTTGGTACAATTGTATGTCCAAGAAGAGGAATCAAATATTGATGAAATGGTCAAATCAAGAAGACAATCATACTTTGTTCCAATAACAAGTCTTAAAGTTAAGATTGTGACAATGAGTAAAAAGTATTAAAGGTTTATAACATTCATCAAATGTGGAAAGTTGTGATGTCTTGAGTAAGACAAAGACCAACTATGACCAATTTATGAAGTGTTTTGATACAAGCTACACTAACTCTTGAAAATTTGTTTGTCAAGAAATGTTTATTGACAAAAGAATCTTATATGTCAAGGAGTCAGTGGGAGTCTTAATGGTCTCGAAAAGGTTCAAGAACAAATCAAATAAACCTTATCGATCATCACTAGCACACGAGTTGAGGTTTACAACCTATCGTAAAGACATTATTTTGTTTCTGTGCCAATCCAATCGAGTTAATTATGCATGTGAGTCCTATGAGTTCTCATTTGAATGCGTAAAAGGCAAGGACCTTGATCAATGAAAGGTACATTGATAGGAAAAAGGTAAGATGCTTAACTACTTGGAAGACGTGGTGGGCAGCTGTGCTACCATAAGGCAAGAAATCAAGATTAAGAAAGTTCGATCCATATGAGTTTGAATTTGTCGTAAACTTTGGTTTTAACAAATTCGCATGGATAGGAATATATACACCGTTTAAATCTAAGTGTCATAAGATTTCCTCCTTCATGAAAATGATTGTGAGAAAATGCTTTCACTAAGAAAGATTTTAAAAGATAGTGATTGTAAAATTGCATTCTCAAATTCGATCATGGTTACGGCATCCCTTTCCATAATTTGAATTGTGAGGTTTGGCAATTAGTCTTAATTGTTAAGACACACATATGAACTATCTAAGGCAAAAGTGTATAAGAAGCCTTGATAAAAGATTATCAAAGCACTAAGTATTAGAAACATGAACTTAAGAAATTCAATAAGTATTGTTTTTTCTGGAAGTTAAGATGTTTATGAATACATGTCGAACTAGTGGGAGCATAAGTGTTATGTTTTATAATAATCATCATGAAAGTGGGAGCATAAATGTTATGATTGTATGATTATTAAGGCACGTATTGCATAGTTGGCAATATTAATTATAGAAAACAAGATTCGTACTTTGCAAAGTTGTAAGAGTTGAAAGGTTGTTTTTCTATAATTAAGGGAGAGAATATTATGCTTCATTTCAAATCTAAAGGATTAGGTTGTGGAATGTTGATAAATTTAGTCAAAGGTACATAGTGTGTTCTTAAAATTTCGATTGTGATTACGGCATTCCTCTTCGCAATTCGAGTTTTGAGAACATAGCAAATAAAACATTATGCGTCGTGTCCCATACGCTTCGGGTATAGGATCGATTGCGAATGCTTTAATGTTTGACCATTCTAAAATTTTCCAAATGTATAGTGCATTTAGAGGGAAAAGGGACTAGAATTGGTTTTGACTAAAATAATTAAACAACTATCAAAGGACAATCCAAAGTTCGACGAGGATTGGTCGCTTGCGAGTAGTTGGAAGTATAGTATTGGAAATTATGGAAGTGTTTCCATATTGGATGGACGATATCGACATCATTACGAATAGATAAGATTCTATTAAGAATGAGTTGTCATATAGAAAATATGGAAGTGTGTCCATGTTGGGAAGTAAAATCTATGTCTAGATTAGAAACTTTATGCGAAAGGATGTTCAAAGGAATGTACTTTGAGTGAGAGACATCATATCTAAGGAATTGTCTTGTAACAATTTCCGATAGAGGAATTTGTAATATCATTGGCAATAGTCTTTGAGACTTTGGTGCAGTGACATTACAAAAGGATCGTTGCATAAAGTGTTAGAATCTAGTGTATTCTATAAGTAACAAGAATTTGACATTCTTACACTTAAGAAAATGGATTTGGTGTTGTAAAATGAGAATGATTGGAAATGTGTTCAATTTGTCTATTTCGCAAAAGTAAGAACCATAGGTAAACATTGTGTGCATGCTAGGAGCATGGGACAAGTGTTGGAATTCAAATGCGAAGTTGATTACCCGAAACGACAAATAATGAGTAATCGATATGGTGATAAATAAAACGTGTTTGTTTATACTCAAAGGTTTGAGGCCATATGGGATTAGTATTATTCTTGTGTTTCACCTTGCATGTTTTGACTTCCAGAATAATTGAGTTTATTAAGAATAATCGAATTATTCAAACGGGCCACAGTCGTTCATATGTTGGAAGTAGATATGAATGAAGACTGTCGTGAATTGGTGTGTGGATTGTCTAAAAGAGTATTAGACATAAGCAAATGTTTGCTGCAACGTTCATGAGTGCTTATGAATATGATTTGAGCATTGGATTAAACCCACGCTCACTTGGATCACTCCATGAATTGTATTACGAGTGATTAGTGAGACGATAACATCCTATATTCTTGAAACCGAGATGTGTGAGTTGTATCTTGCGAATCGGTTGCACATTGATAATATGTAAACGCACTAGTAACTTGGTGTTATAAAACATATTGTTGTGTGTGATTTGGTTAGTGAGTGCAAGCGAACATTGTATCAAAGTTTATCCGTTCATTTTATCCAAAGTAGGATAAAAGCGATATCTTTGGGCCCCTCGATGGTTTAGTGATGACATACGTAAATGCTCGGCCGGGCTAGGACTAATTTGATTTGTTCAGTTAGTCTGTCGTCATAAATCGGAAATCGAGATATAGTACAAAGACAATGATTTGAAATCATATCTCATACGATATCTAGAATGGAGGAATATATGATCCCTTATCTAAGGACACGCGTATCTGATATGATCAGAGTTGACAGCGACTTTGGAAAGCTACGATTGCAGATCAGGATCTGAAGTCATACGCAGAATAGTTGTTAGACTTATCCAAGTGGGAGACTGTTGGATTAGTGTCTAAGTCCATAACTATTTTGGTATGTACTTGACCCGATGGTGCATGGTCCTTTTGGGTTGCCTTCACCAAAGCAACTTGATTGGAGAAATGAATAAAGAGAGAAAGGATAATATGATTTATTAATATGTTATAGGAATAATTATTAAAGGAGAAATCATATTTGTTTAATTAATATTGGTCAATAATTAATTAAGAATTAGTTTTGTGATCAAATGTAATTAATTAAACTAGAGGGGCTGAATTGTAATTATGTGATAGTTACAAAATAAGGTAAGGATTATCTTATATATATGGTGAACGAATTTGAGGTGTAAATCCCTTAGAATTCGAGTATGATAAGGATTCAAGGATTATCTTATTGGTTGCTTAATGGATAATCAACTAGATAAGGATAATGACTGAAACCCTATCTCTACACCTATATAAACACCCCTAGGGCCATGAATTCGTGTATCCCTTCCCAAGAGGTCCTAGATACGAATTCTAACCTCTCACCTCTCTCCTTATACCTTCTCCACTTGCTTATGGTGTTTGTGAGCCATTAGAGGAGTGACACTTGTGACTCTAAGCCTTCCAAAGTCAATACAAGGAGATTTGGGATTGTTATTGCTACATAACAATCAAGGTAACACTATAAACTTATTCTCATGTTAATATGATTACTTGTATGCTAGAATTAGGTTTTATAGTCTTGGATTCAAAGCATGTACAATAGAGAAACCTAGATCCAAGCATTAGGGTTTGTATGAGCACATAGGATGTCTTATGACCAAAAACCCAACAATTCATAGGGTCATGGGAAAGACTGATGTAGTTCTCCAGATGAAAGAACTTATCCAGCATACCAGGCAGAGGTTTCATATAACTTAGAGTCGGCAAAGAGTTATGTTGTAACAACCGAAAAATCCAACAAATTTAAATTTTTCAAAAACAACCCGATTTCATTAAATTATTATAAAAAGGTTTTCAATGCAAATCATTTAGTGTATTCCCAGAATCACATTAGTACAAAATCATGAGGAGCGGTACGATCACGCCTTCTCCTTGCCACAGTCTCCTGAAGAACCTGAAAAACATTAAACCACAACTGTAAGCCCGAAAGCTTAGTGAGATACCCCCAAAATACCAACCACGTATACCATACACATATCACTCTATCTCATAACGAATCACAGAACAGCCATGCATATCGGGTCTACTGTGGGACTAGTCCGCCTTGCAGGGCCTTCAGCCCACCTGGTCCACCCTCCGGGTCCAATCATGTCCCTCGAGTCTGCAGTATGATTGGTCCGCCCGCACTGGGCCTTCAACTCACCTGGTCCACTCTCTGAGTCTACAGTATGACTGGTCTGCCCGCATCGGGCCTTCATTCGGCCTGGTCCACTCTCCGAGCCTCGGCACGTCTGGTCCGCCCTCGTGGGGCCTACAGCCTATCCGGACCGCTCGTCGGGCCTTCGGAATAACCGGTCCGCCTTGGGTATCTTGGCCTACAGCACAAAGCAGGACCCGCCTCAACCCAATTCTAGTCCAAACAACTATGTGCACATAAACATACAATCACATAACAATTCATATTCAGGCAAACCGATCTAGCAGATCACATAACCCAACATACTCTAACAGGATACCGACCTAACCGGCCACTAGCATAGCATCATCCTATCTACCAGGATATTGACCTTAACCAGGTCTCTAACTAGTACCATCCTAACTACCAGGATGAAAACATATCAAAACAATAGCATAACAAATAGATACCCGGATCTCAATCCGATAAAAGGGCCGGCCTTGGTGCCTTAGACCCTGTTGATATAGTGAGGATAACTCACCTCGAAACTGCCGGCTGAAAGGATAAGATCCCGCTGCTCCGAACTCCGACACGAACTCCTCCACTGAACACCAAAACACTCAACTCAAGATATACCTTTATTTACCAAAATACCCCTGGAAGACAACTGGTCAACCCTTGGACAAGGTCAAAGTCAACCCCTGACTGACTCTACTCGCCGAATAAACCCGATGACTCGCCAAGTCCCCAAGCTCAGAACTTCCCTCAATCCGTGACCTGACTCGCCGAGTCCAACCACTTTGAGTCCACTCGCACCCAACTCACCGAGTCATCCCTTGACTCACCGATTCTCGACTCAACCAGAAAATATTGGGACTCTTCGACAAGACTCGCCGAGTCCAAGAACAGACTCACCGAGTCTAAGGCTATCTTCAACCTACTCGCCGAGTTGTTCATCCAACTTGTCGAGTTCCAGCTCATCTTCAAGAAACTCGTCGAGTCCACCCTTGTGACTCGCCGAGTACCACCGGTCTGAATCCATACAGAAGCATTCCAGGCCATGCAATTGATCCAAAACATAGATCTAGCCTCCTACAACCCATCCATCACATAAAGTGGCAAAATTTACGTGAGTCCATGAAGATCTAGGCATAATACACATTAGGGCTAAGGTATGGGACAAGATAGCTTCACTACATACTCAATCACAGGGACTTTCAAGCATTCCAACCCTTCTCTATTCCAGATCTGAGGTAGCAACCTCAGATCTAACCTCTAGACTCCAAAACACCAATAGATGTGATCTCAACACCCCCAAAAATGAAGAATCTAGACAATAGCAACTCAAGAACGAGATATTACCTTCAAAGAATGCCCCAACAGTAATGAAACTCGAATCCAAGCAAAACCCTTTGATCCAAGCCTTTTCTCCTTCAAGATTTCTTCAACTAGCACTTCTCCAACCTCCAATTTGCCCAACAATGGTGTTCCTCCACGAAATTAGGGTTTCTGGGGCTCAAGGGGAATCAAAGAGGCTGAGGAGGAAACATAATGTTCTTTATATAGAGCTCAACCCCGAGAATTAGGGTTTTCTCCACTCAGCACCTACTCGCCGAATAGGCCACTTGACACGTGACCAAAGTCGCGACCTTACTCGCCGAGTCCATCCATGGACTCGCCGAGTTGCCCTCCAAAACTTACACTTTTAGCCCTTCAACTCTACTCTTGCTATTCCGGGATGTTACAGCTGACATGCATCAATATGAGTTGGAGTTCTAGTTCGGTGATATGGTTTTACTTAAGGTATCACCCTGGAAGGGTGTAATACACTTGAGGAAGAGGGGAAAGTTGATGCCCTGGTATATTGGGCCGTTTCGAGTGATTTCTAGGGTTGGAAGAGTAGCCTATTGACTGGATCTGCCTGAGGAGTTCAGTCTGATTCATAACACCTTTTATGTCTCTTAGGTATGAAAGTGTGTAGCTAATGATTCAGTAGTGGTTCCTTTAGATGATATTAAAGTTGATGATCACATGAACTATGTTGAGAGACTAGTGACAATTTTGGATAGGAAGATGAAGGCCTTGTGCAACAAGGTGGTATCTTTGGTCAAGGTCTAGTGGCAGCATCATAAGGGTTCCGATTGGACTTGGGAACCCGAGGAAGAGATGCGAGAGCACTACCTTGAGTTATTTGAAGCACCAGAGATCGAGGACGAAGTCTGATTCAAGTGGGGGAGAACTGTAACACCCCTGATCTAGGTATTTCCCATTTATACCCTTAGTATGAAAATTATTTGGAAATTAGTCCCTTAGCTCCTTAAGTCAAAACGAGTGTGTATGCCTAGTATACTGGGTGTACTTCAGCTTACGTCAGCAGTAAGTAGATGAGGGTCAGACCCTACTTTTTTAGGATTTGAGCCCTATTTAAACATCATTGTCTATTCAAGAGTCAAGACCTCTTCCCTCATCAGCCTCCATCTTCCAAATTACCTCTGGTTAACCTTAATTCATTGTATGAGCATTTTGAGCTTGAAAGTGTGCTTTTGGTGATCTTGAAGGAGGAAGAAAGAAGTGGAATCAACTAGGAAGCTCAAGGGATCTTGGATCAAGAAGTATCTTGCTCTCAAACATCATTTGAAGGTAAAATGTTTGGATCTTGATGCATGTTTGCTGTGTATTTTTCAAGTTCTAAGGTTTTTATGCTTTTAGTCCCATAATCTTGGTGTTCACGAGTATGGCTTACTCCAACCCATAAGGGTTGTTCTTCTAGATGTGTTTAGGTGCTTAGAACCATAAAAATGTGATCTTGGCCCGTTTCCTTTCTTCATGCATGAGATATGAGGCTTTGGGTTTGTGTATTAAGTTAGGGTTTAGTTGTTGAACCCTTTATAGCCTTCGAAAGTCATAAAGTTGGAAAATTTATGACTTTGAACCATATAGTTTAAGTTTTATGTTTCAGGTACTTCAGATGATCGGAAAAAAGTAGAGGCATCATCGTACACATTCTTCGGTGACATGTTTGGAGATGTTATGATACATTGATTTTGGAACATTTGTATTTGATCTTAGGTTCTGATGACTTTGGGTGATTCAAAAACAATGATTTATCTTTAATAAATAATGAAAATTTTTATTGTGATTTCGAGATGTTACATTGAAGAATTTGTTGAGGATTAGTTTTGACATCATCAGATAAGGGAGATTGTAACGCCAACACCAATGAAAACCCCTGTTTATCAGCGTTAGCATGGACTTCGTAATATAAATAATCTTTGTATATTAGGCGGTTATACATTGTATTTATAGAATATATATCTTATCTGTAATCTTAATGATTAGGATCAGACCTTTACATAGATAGGTATACATCCCCGAAATAGAGAGATATTAGTTATTGTAATCTTACATAACCAACCTTAGGATGAAACCTCAAGGTAATGCTTTGTTCCGTCTTTGTAACCTTACTCTCTTTATGAGAACTCTTCTTTCTGTAGGGTTCAAAGTACTACATGGATTATGGCAATGGGCCCCCTTGATGAACTGTAGGTTATTAGGCCCAAGACTTGTTTTATTCCCTATATATTGTCATGTATTATTCATAATTAGGGTTAAAAGTGAGGCAAAATGTAGCTGAAAAACATAATGAGGTTTCTTAAGTAGAGTAGATTTACATTAATCTGTTCTTATTATGTAATTTATTCCTCATGTTCATGAATAAATCGTCTGATCATTCGACATATCTTCATTATTATGTTTGTTCTTATTTTCCACATTATCTTCATCAAATCATTCTTAAGGTTTTGAACCAACACTTTCTTATTGAAATCATCTTTGTGATTATATGTGTTCTTCATTTTTTTTGTTTAGTCTTTGCTTTGTTTATTAGTTCTTTGTTATTCATATTGTGTTTCCGATCAATTCAAATCTTCACCTTCGACCCATAAATACAGTGAGAAGACTCACCTCAATCTGATGTCAAACAAACACATCACATACCCGAGCTACCTAAACGGAAACTCCCCACACTAAATAACACATCATAAACCCTAGTTAGAATTAGGTAACAGCTCCAAACACTAGTCTTGGTTCTGATTGACCTGCTTGGGTAAAATACCATTTTAACCTTACACGGCTAGGACCCACCCTATGGCGCGTAACATCCAAAAAGACCAAACTTGGACTTCTGGGGTTACGCCATATGTACCCATCCTCTATGCACCACATAGAGTCTTCTGAAGGAAAACGAGGCCAAACTAAGGTACGTGTTATGTAGCTAAGGTTACATCCTATGTCATTTAATTGTTTGCCAAGTTTCTAGTTTGAAATTATATAAACATGCGAAGGTTTTCTTATAGATCGTGCATAGGAAATTAAAAAAATAAAGGTTTTCTTATAGATCGTGAAATAATTAGATCTATGTGTCATCACTTTCTTACATCCATAAAACCCTAAAATACAATAACATAATTTAGCACAAAAGACTAAATCAACATCTAATTGTGTTCAGTGGGGAAGACCTGATATGGGTCATCAACTCAATATATATTTGGTACTAAATAGGGTAACCATATGGTACATGGAAGTCGTCTAATATATTCAACATTCACAAGGCTAATAGATGTGGTGCTGCAAAATGAACTCCATTCATTATATGTATATGAAAACGTAATTATAAATAAACATCTATATTATTATTATACAATAAATTACCCTTAACTACACGCTATAAACAAATCTATTAACATACTATATCTAATTATATAGGCAACCAATGAATAAATTCTTCCAGAAACTATTTGACGATATTCATGCTAATTCTTATCCTTCTTTGAAATAAACAACTTTTGAGGTTTTACCTGAGAATCCATTTCCTCTCCCAACATTTGCCTATTCGATTCATACATGTCTCATGCAACAATCACACAAATGTCTGCTAAAACCAACACATACATAATCAAAATGCATACAAAAACAACTAACACCTTTAATAACCTCTAAGTCTATAACATAAAAGAAAAACATACATTAACTATTTGACATCAACTTTATATATTTCCTTGGTGGGGTATGAAAACTTTATCCATGATCATTCTTCACACCTAAGTCACAATCTTTTACACCAAAGATTTGAAAATTCAACAACAAATGTAACATAAATGGCAACCATATTCATGAGAAAACTATAAGACACCTTACCCAATAAGATTGGTTACAATGAAAGATGGAAGATCAAAGGCTGCCGTTAAACGACCAAATACAACTTGTAACCGTAATCTATCGAAGAGCCTCTTACAATCGAACGACACGTTGGGAAATGAAGATTTCTCAGAGGTTGTTATTCCCAAATAGAGCTTCATTAGGCTCATCATGTGGCCTTAAAATGCGCTCTTTGCGATAAATCAACAAAAATCTTCTTAAGTTATATAGTTATAGATGATAGATTTGTGGTAGCAACTATGGATGGGTGGTGGTGGTGGTAGATGGTGGTTGCAGGGGAAGAAAATCATTACCCTAAAATGATACTTGTTCTACCAAGTTTTTGCTTGATTATATTGATATTTTGTATGTTGCACGTTTAAAAAAAATCACTAGAGGAAAAAGTGGGAGGGGACGATTGACATGAATGAAATACGGAAGATAAATATATATGGTTGGTCCATGTAAAAATCATATCCAATATTAACCATAATAAAGAAATAAGAATAAATTTATCTTAAGTCTTAAAGATGATCCTTAAACAATGTTGATAAGAGGGATAATATGAACGAGATGATCCTTAAACAATGTTGATAAGAGGGATAATATGAACGAATAGAGTTATAATGAAATAAATGGACTTATTCAAAAAGTGCAAAACCACAAGGACGAAGTTTGTAATTTACTCATTTTACTATTATTATTATGTAGAATAATAAAGTGTAGGAGGATATCAAGAAATCCAATATCTTATCCTTTTGCTAGTTCTCTGGCTCTCTCTCAAGTCTCAACCAGTCAACCTCTCCTAAAACCACCAACACAAAACATAAAAACAAAAAACAAAATAATAAGGAAGAAAAAAAAAGTGAAAATGGCAGCCATTTTTCTCTCGAATCCAAGCACCTTCCTCCCATCATCGTCATCATCTTCTTCAGCCTCACACAAACAAGCAACGAGGGGAACCAGTGTGTGCAAACCAGTGAGTAAATTACCAAATTGTCCTCCTCAAATCTCTAAGAGAAGCCTATCCATAAGCCTCACTTCACTTTTCCTCTTGTCCTTAACTGGAAATCCCAATGGTGCCAATGCAGCCATTTTAGAGCCTGATGATGATTTGGAGCTCATGGAAAGAATCAAGAAAGACAGAAAGAAGCGGATTGAAAAACAAACCGTACTTAATTCAACCAAAGACAGAGGTTAGTTTCGTCATTTACCCTTTTACTAATTTTGTTCTTCTTTAAATGAGAAAATTTCATAACTTGATTAAGCAAAGTAGTAAGTATTCTCACCAAAAATATAATCAAATGCCTTAAATGTGCTTGGATTATATCTAAAGAAAAATTAAATATCCTCCTATTTTTTCTTATTACAAAAGTGTCCTAAAATATTATTGGAAAAATAAAATTAGACTAGTGTTATGATTTTGCTATGATTTTAAATCAGTAAGAAAGAAAAATAGGAGTATATTTGATTTCTCATATCGAAATATGACACCATATGAATCATTACAAGTTACTTATTTATCTAACAAAGTCATATTATATGAAACTTTTACTGTTTTATGCAACAAAACGAATTCTTATCATATTTCAGTTTGTTACCATTTTATCAATCATTTGTAAAATTAAAGTAAATTAATTCATAAGTTGGAGACAATATGGAACCGGTGCATATATATAGGATAATGATAGTTTTATGTGTTTTGTTTCACAATAACAAGATAAGTCAATCACACGTTCCTGATATCATCTGAATTTTAGAATATATTCGCAATAATATAACACAAGGATTTTATAAATTGATTGAAAAAAACGTAACTTTGTTGCATAATGTAACCCATCGATAATGTTACAACCAAGGGTAAAAGAGTAATTTTGTATAACATTGGGATTTATGCAGAATATTTACAAGATGTTATTTACAAGCTTAGCAAAGTAGGCCAAGCCATCGAGAACAACGATCTCCCGTCTGCTGGTTCAGTCCTTGGTCAAACCCCTGATGCAGACTGGCTCAAGATGGCCAATGAAGCCCTCTCAAAGGTCCTTACTTTTTCTCCTTCTAATCTCTCTGCTTTATAGGGTTGTACATAGTGCTTTCCTAGATGTACTAGCTCTATCCAAAAGGACAAGTATATAAACCATAGAATATACATCATATTACCATAAAATACACATACTATGTTTTGACTTTCATGTAAGGTACATACAAAACAAGTTGTACATTGTTTAAACATTCACGTGAGGTATAGACAAAACAGTTTGTACCGCCTAAACACGGGACAATATGTTTTGTTTTGTCAGTGTCAAAACACTGACAAAACAAAACGGGTTATACTGTGTTTTGACTTTCATGTTGGGAATACCGACAAAACAAAACAGATTGTACTGTGTTTTGAGTTTTGAACTTCACGTCTATTAAAGAGGGACGGGGAGACTGATGTCTATAGGATAAAAATTATAATTCTTTTGTAGTAACTGAAAATATGGAATAATGTGGGACAAAGAATCGATTTTGATTTTATGTTTGCGTAAAAGACGTAAATACCCTTATTGTCCTCTTAATAACAAATATCCTTCAAAGCTTTAATGTTGTGGTTGATGTTTGGTTTTGTACAGTTGAGTTCGAGCCCTGAGGAGATGTCTGAGGTGGATGCATTCAACTCGTCGTTGACATCTTTGTATACATCAGGTACTATTGAGAATTTTACTTGTAGAGTACAACTACCAATGCATAAAAGTTGCTATCCCCTTTGAGATTATATGCATTGAATACTTGTTTATTTGTTGTAGTAACAAAGAATGACATAGAAGCATCGAAATCAGCTTTTGTGGACTCCGCAAGTGCATTTGAGAAGTGGACAACATTGACTGGTTTGGTTGGACAGCTAAAAGGCCTTTGAGCAAATTTAGGCTCCTTCCATTTTTTTTTTTTTTTTTTTTTTTTTCTAATTTTGGGTTCATATGATATGAGAAGCAATTTGCTTTGCATGAATTAAATTCTTCCTTTCATTTTCATAAATTCCCAACTCAATCTTTGATTGTATTAAGATCAACTTAAACACCTATATTTGTATATCTTTTACCTTTTTCATAGCTTTCATGAATCCATAATTTACATCTTATCTTATATGAATCATGATGCTCTTGTTCATACAAACTCAAACTATGTCACGCGTATTGTATTCATTACAAAAAAGAAAAGTAAAACGCAAAAAAGGCAAAATTGCAACGATTATCAAACACAAATGGTGATAATTTGAGCAAGAAAACAAGGGAAATGCAAAAGTTAAAAGCTCATAAAAGAGTTTGCCTATTACATAACGATGATACAGGCATTAACATGGCCTCTGTAACCTAGAATAATAGCCTATAGACACACAACAAACCATACTAGAAGCTAGATATAGTCGGATGACTACTTTGTTGACGGATTTACCCTCAACAAATGTCACTTCACTTGTGTCCCTTTGATGTTGCTAAAGTTAAAAAGTTTTTCATGACTCCTAATTAAATCCTATCACAGAATACAGATTACAGAAATGTCTCTGTCAGCAATAAGATTTTCGCCAAAAGAAAGATGATAGACAAACAACACTAACTGAGAGAACAGGCGGCACCACCACCACTGCCGCCACGCCGCCACCACCATCACCGGTCACTCTATCTTTATCTCCTCCCATGAAGGCTTCTCCTCCGCCACCGGACAGCCATTCTCCGCCGCAGCACCACCACCGCCTGCTTCCACTTTAGTCACCGGAACAGCATCCTTGACAACAACCGGTTCTGGTTCTTCATTGATGGGATTGGTTGTGTTCTCCGGCGGGGGCGTTTTGGGGTTTTCAAGTGCTTCTTCATTGACCACTTTTGCAGGCTCATCCACCAGAGGCAGTTCAGGGTTTTCAGGCTTGTTGACATCTTCTGGTTTAGTTACTTCCTCCGAGGGCAATTTGGGTATTTCAGACACTTCTTCAACAACCTCTTTTACGGGCTCAGTTTCCCCGTTCTTGGTTTCAGCAGCTTTCAACTCATCCGGTTTGATTACTTCCTCAGAGGGCAATTTCGGTATTTCACAAACTTCCTCATTGACCTCTTTGACCGACTCATCCGGTTTGATTACTTCCTCCGAGGGCAATTTTGGTATTTCAGAAGCTTCCTCATTGACCTCTTTGACCGACTCATCGGGTTTGATTACTTCCTCCGAGGGCAATTTTGGTATTTCACCAACTTCCTCATTGATCTCTTTGACCGACTCACCCTCCAAATTCTTGGTTTCTGCAGCTTTCGACTCCTCATCTTCTTCTGGCTTAGTTACTTCCTCCAAGGGCAGTTTTGGTATTTCACACATTTCTTCATCCACCGCTTTTACAGTCTCGAATGCCACTTCCTCCGACAGGGGCATTTCTGGTATTTCACACTTCCCATCGCCCTCTTCTTTTGGTTTCTCATCCTCTTCTCCCTCCGCCTTTTCCAAATCCTTCATATCAACATCGTTTACAGTCTCAGCCACTTCATCTGCCAGGGGCATTTCTGGAATTTCACTTTTCTCATCATCTTTCTCAACCTTTTCAGAATCCTTCATTTCAACATCTTCTACTTCTTCTTTCTTGCCTTTCTTGGAAGAGGTTGACTTTCTAGGGCGTTTGTTGACCGGTTCAGGATCTGGTGGTGGAGTTGACTTTTCTTTCTCACTGATTCTTGAAGACCTTCTTGGAGTCTCACCACTTCTCCAATCAAACTCAGAAATCTTGGGCCCACCAGGGTGTGATTTCAGGTACTGTTTCAGTTGCTTTGTGTTCTTGATCTCTTCCCCTGTTGGTGAAGTGAACACAACTGCATTCTTGTTTGGTGTCCCTCCTTTTGTTAGTGAAAACTACACGTTAAACCATGTGTAAGATGTCTAAAATGCCCTTCTCACAATTCAAAAATGATAAGAGAATGAAATCTTGAATGTGAACAAGATAATATTTGATTTTGATCCATAGAATTAGTAGAAAATCGGATGGAGGGATAGTAATAGTAAAAGATAGTTAGATGGATCTTTTGAGATTCAAGATCTTACCTATAATTCAACAAACGTAAAATCCCCAAATTTTAAATATACAAGAAAATCATACGTTAACAAAATTGAAGTGTAGAGTTAAGCCGATTCAAAAAATTAATGAATTACATAATTAAAGATGAAAGGGAAAAAAAAAAACCCTAATTTTGAATATGATCAAGCAAATCAATGATTAGAAAAGTTGAAGTGTACATTGGTAACCTAATTCGCAAAGTTAAGGAAACTAAGGAATTCAGGTAGTTAAGAGTTTGAAATTCCCCTAATTTAAACCCTAATTTCAAAATGTTCTCCACGCAAATCAAAGGTTCGCAAACTGAATTGTAGTGGAAACACGATTCAAAATATGTTTAAAATAACCAAGGAATATACATAACTCGAATTGGAAAACCCCTAATTTTAAATTTAAGGAATCGACCCGTATTTTCCTCAAAGAAGTCAAAGGCTGACAAAATTTTCGCATATCTAGAACTCAAATCACAAAATTAAAGAACAGTGTAAACAAAGAAGCAAACCAAATCACATAAAACAAAGCAGCGTATACAACTGATGCAAGATAGCATGAAGACGAAACTTGAAAAACATTATTTTTTTTTTCAAATGAAAGGATACCCACCAAAACCCTAGTTTCGAAAAATCAAACCAAATTTCACCCAAAACGGTTAATTTTCATACAGAGAACTAAACCGGAAACCTAATTGAAAGAATTAATAAAGAATGTAAGCAGAAAAGCAACAAAAGTTAACATGAACCATATTCAATTCAAATTGAAATGTAAAGAGAAGGAAAAGAGAAAGAACCGTTTTTTTCCAGCCCGAAGGTGCGGGGAGTTCCAAGGAAACAACGTCATCGTTTGGACCCGTGCTCGCCATTTTTAAGAACAAAAAAAACCCCTAAAAAGTTACAAAGACACAAAAAAACCAACCAACTCTATAACTGTTTGTAATCAAGAAAGATAAATGTACTAATCTCTTCACAAATCATAAACTGTAGCAAAAGGAGCCATAAAAGTATAGCGTTCTCTCTCTAAAACTTCGAAAATGATTGATAAACACTCTACCTTCGTGATTCTCTCTTTTTCTCTCTATCTCTCCCCTCTCTCTCTCTCTCTCTCTCTCTCTCTCTCTCTCTCTCTCTCTCTTCGACTTGGATTTTGTTTCACGAAATTGTAGTTCTTCAAACTGAAATCTCTCTCTTCTGAGAACGGTAAGAAGCATAAATATGTGGGAAAATATGTACTTTTGCCCCTCATCTATAATAAAGTGTATTTTATCGCCCCTGTAGCATAATGATAATTCTTTCGGTCCAATATAATGTTTGTATTTGGGATAATGTCTTAAATAGGTAATATATATATATATATATATATATATATATATATATATATATATATATATATATATATATATATATATATATATATATATATATATATATATATATATATAATTTTTTTTTTTTTTTTTTTTTTTTTTTTTAGTTTTTTGTCAATATTTTTCCCTTCAACATATTTAACTGTACATAATAAATCCGTATGATCGACTATGCCAATATGGTAATATATTTCTTACTTTTTACACATTTGATCATTAATATGTTTTTGTTACAAAATAAGTCTTTGTTATTTTTGTATATAATCGGGTTTCGCTTATGGCCACAACGATCTCAACTGCTTGGTTGCTTAGGTCTTGTGTTTCACTTAGGTCTTCTATTCTGAACGGTATAACTTCTTCATACGATCTTGTATTTTAACGATCTTTATATCAATGTGTTCGTATTTTAGTCTATTGCAACTTTCATTTAGATCACTCCCATTAAAAATTAATATATTTTTACTTACGATCTTTATATACATGCGTTTTTTATGAATATGTATGAACGTTTTTTTTTATAAAATCGTAAGTAAAAATATATTATTTTTTTAACAGGAGTAATCTAAGCTGCTTGGTTGCTTAGGTATTGTGATTTGACTTAGTTTTTGTGTTCTAAAGGTCGTAACTTTTGATCTTAAATTTTAGCGATTTTTATATTCACACGTCCATATTTAAGTCTAATACAATTTTCGTTTATATTACTCCCGTTAAAATGAAATATGTTTTTACTTATGATATTTATATACATGTGATCTTTATGGTTGTATGTATGAACGACTTTTTATAAAAACGTAAGTAAAAATATATTACTTTTTAATGAGAGTAATCTAAACGGAAATTATAATAGACTTGATTACGAGTGTGTGGATATAATAATTGTTAAACTTTGAGATTATATGAAGAAATTACGTATTTCATAACACAAGACATAATCACTAAACAATTGACGTCGTAATGGTCATAAGCATGAACAACCTCGGACACCTTATTAATGACTGCCCTATATAGGATATCTTGAGAAAAACTTAAAGAAACTGGACATAAGTGCTGAATGCGTACAAAAATAACAATGAATTATTTTTGCAACAAAAAAATATTAAGGACTAAATATGCAAATATATATATATATATATATATATATATATATATATATATATATATATATATATATATATATATATATAAAGAACTAAATGTATATAAAGTGAGAAATATATTACACTATTAAATCATTTTTCTGTTTACCTGGAGTGACCACCGGCCATAAGGACTGAATATATATAATTAAACAAGTTAAAGGGGCAAATGTAGACAAAAAATTCAGTTACCAAATGTATAAAAATCGAAAAGTATATTACCTTAAAATCATTATCTCAAAATATAAATATTAAACCAAATAAAAAAAAAAGCAATTAATAACTACAAAGGAATAAAACTAACAAATAAATTAAAAAACCAAAAGCTATAGAAAAAACCATCAAATCAAGTCAAATAAAATAGATATTTCTAATAATAAATCATACATCAACCATGTAAATAAAAAATATAACTAAAAGAATTTACAATGAGTGGTAAATACATCTAACAGATGACATGATGATCCCAGTCCACTGTTTGTCTCAAAACGCCCCAACCACGATATTGCTAGCATCACACATGATCTCGAATGGAATGTCCCAATTCAGTGGTTAAATGATGGGAGGGGGGATGTCAACAAGTCCTTCAAACTATAAAATGCACTTTTAGATGCATCACTAAACTCAAATTCAACCTCTTTTTGTAGAAGTTGGCACATCGACACAATGATTTTGGAAAAGTCTTTGATGAACCGTCGATAGAAACTTGCATTGCCAAGAAAAGAAGGTACTTCTCGAACATTTTTCGGGTATGGTAAATTCTTAATCACATCAATCTTGTACTTGTCCGCTTCTAAGCTTTTTTGAGACACCACATGTACAAGTATCATGCCTTTATCAACCATAAAATGACATTTTTCATAATTTAGGGGTAAGTTTGTGTCAATAAACCTTTGTAAGATTTTAGTGAGATTTTGAAAACATTCATCAAAATAATTTCCATAAACAATATAATCATCCCTGAAAAACTATATGATATTTTCAACATATTTTGAAAATATGCTCACCGTATATCTTTAAAAAGTTGTGGGTGCATTGCACAAACCAAAGGGCATGCATCTATATGCAAAGGTGCCAAAGGGACATGTAAATATGGTTTTCTCTTGGTCTTCCTTGGCAACAAAATTTTTATAAAAACCAGAAAAACCACAAAGGCAACAATAGTGAGATTTCCCGACGAATCATTCAAGCATTTGATGGATGAATGGCAAAGGGAAACAGTTGGTCATCAAAATGTTTGCTCAAGATGGTGGTTAACATATCCTGGCTTGACAACTCAAAATAATCATTTGTACATGAATTAACATCTATGAAGTTTAAGGAATTATGAAGTTTAAGGAATGAATATAACTAGGATAATGCATGGCTTCAAAGATATTTAAATTGATCACCTCACCATCGAACTCCATAGATAAATTATCATTAACTACATTTGTTTTTGTTTTTGCGGTACTCATGAAGGGTTTCCCAAAATTTTTGGAGCTCGATTATGGGGTGTTGTCATCACCCATGTCCAAGATATAAAAATCAATAGGAAATACGAGTTCATTGACTTGAACTAACATGTCCTCTAATACACAATTTGGGTGTACTAAAGATTGGTGGTAAGTTGTGTTATGACTCCGGTTTTTGTTAAAGGTCCAATTTCCATTGTTTTGTAATTCTAATAAGGTAAGAAATTAATTGATGCCCCCAGATCTAATATGACACATGGCACAAAAAGGTTACCCATTTTACAAGGTCCCATGAATACACCCGGGTCCTTGCATTTCTTAGGTATTCGTTTTTGTAGCATGGTGGACATGTTTTCACCTGCTTTTACTATTTGATTTATTTTATGTTTTTTCTTAGATGTGCATAGTTCCTTAAGGAACTTAGCATATCTAGGAATTTGTGTGATGACATTTAAAAGAGGGATGTTGATTTCAACCTTTCAGAACATTGCCATGATATCGTCATCTTTGCGCTCTCTTTTTTTGCTTGTTAGCCTTGAAGGGAATGGGGCCGGAGTGACTTTTACTTTGGTATCTATTAGCTTATTTAGCTTGGAAGTTGTTTCTTTTCATCCTCCTTAACAACTTCCTCTACCTCAATCTCATTTTTATTCCTCGTCTTCATTCAGCATGCTTAGGCCATCATAGCTTTTTCCACCTCTCAAAGTAATGGCCTTGTATTGTGTTTCAAGAGCATATATCGGTAGAATTGTAACATCCTAACTCCCAGGTATAAGATTTATGGCTTAAAACAAAAATTTCCCTTTTGAACTCCTCGAGTTGATAACCTCAACTCGACGTGTTAGAAGCTCTTCAGTCGTGCATTTTTTTGGACCAACTTGACGAGTTGGCGGCTGTTTATGAAACCATAATTTTTAGGGTGTTGCACCCTATTTAAAGACCTTATGGCCTTTGGATGGCCTCTTTGTCCGCCCCTCTATCCAGAGAAACCCTAATCCGTGCATTCTCTCCCTTTTGTGTGTGTGAGATTGAAGAGTGAGTTTTTGGTGATCTTTTGAAGGAGCTTGGATTTTGAACAGGTTTGATTGAGAAGAAGGATGTAGATCCGGTATCTTTTCTGTTGTTGCAACCATTTTGAGGTATAAAGTCGATACCTTGGTCTTTTATTGCTTAGATCTTTCCCGTTGGGAGTTTATTGTTATTTTTGGCTCATATTGGGGTCATTCTTGGATTTGGCCATTTATTGAAGTTGTCACTTTAGATCTGGATGCTTATGGCCTCTTTAGGCTTAAAGCTTCAAGCTTTATCATGTTATAGGCTCCCTTCATGCTTTAGGCCCTTGCCAGGACTTATTTGAGTGTATTAGCCTCCTTTTGTTATGCATGGACGTAAGGTTAGCAACTTTACATAGTTTTCCAGCACATAGGTTCCAGATCTGCATTGCAGAGCGTTGGAAGGGACTGAATGAGTTAAGTTGGGAAAACTCGATGATTTGTCCTGGCAACTCTACGAGTTGGCTCGAGTTTTCCCGCTATTCTGGATATTGTGGGAACTCGATGAGTTGTCTTGATAACTCAATTAGTTGACTGGAGTTTTCCCCATTTCTCTAGGTGATAAAGAAACTCGATGAGTTGGTAGATGCACTTGAATAGTTGGGTCAACATGGACTGTTGACCTTGAACAGTTAACAGACTCAATCTTAGAACGGTTAGACTCAAACGAGAGCTGCGCAATAGGACCAAATCCAGTGCTCTGAGATTATCCAGCCTGTGCCACATGTGACCTAGCATATTCACTTAGTAGCTAGCTCACAATGCTAGAAGACCCACAAAGCACAAAGCAAGCAACATTCAAACAACGGAAAACTAACCAACATATTCCAATCAAGCAACTTTATATTCACATACAACTCACAATCAGTTGACTCCTGTCAGTAATCTTATCGTAGGTTCACCCTAGGGTAATCTCTAACCCATAAAACTATCATTGAACATTCGTCCCACATACCACAACTCATGCTGTCCACATCCATCCATCATTACAGCTGGCTGCCTTATAAATGCAAATTATACACTGAATAGGATCAAATAGACTGTCGAATAACCTAGGACAACAACCAGACAAGGAATAGGAAATAAGGCCAAATCAATTATTCTAATGCTATAAGATCCTAACCGTATACAATTTTTAAAGCATACACTAAGCAGTTACTAATACCAATAATCATTCTCATTCCAGCATGGCATCCAATATTCGTAAGACTACAAGCACCACATATCAGGCCAATCTATCGCTGACTACTTAGCACTAGCATGCAAGTCTACCTGGTCATACAACATATAAAGGCATCTCTCTTAGTCCTAAATAGCATGCGATTCATAGATTCGTAAATCAAATGATAACCGATAACATATATGGATATTCTGGGGAAACTTACTTGGGCTCGGCTGATTGCATGCACCACACCCTTTCTTGTCTTATAAATTCTTTCCTGAAAAACCTTTTTCTTTGGAAAACTGTACAGATCCTCAACTTGAGTTCAAACACACCCAAAAGTATGTCTGAATCCCTCAAAGCAAAGCTCTGATAACAAATTTTAATGACCCAAAAATCAAGGATAAAAATTTCATTTATCAATACAGTCAAAACACATCTTTTAAATCCAAATTCCAAAAACATGATTAATTAAAAACATTCATCAGAGTTCGTCCCAAAATCATATATTACAGAAACACGAGTGTTTGTGCTGCAATCAAGTTGGGCCCTTCCTTTCCAAACCGATGATACCTGAAACCATAAACAAACTGTAAGCACGAAGCTTAGTGAATTCACCAGAGCATACCCCACATAATCCACATAACCACATAAACCATATCAATCACATAAGCGTATAAGGATGTTGTGGGCTCCTACCAGGGTCTTACTCCATGATGCCATGGGCTCCTCCACATGGTCTTACACCTTGCCATGGGCTCCCCATGGTCTTTGCTTGGAAATCCATGGGCTCCCCCATATGGTCTGACATCTAAGTGCCATGAGCTCCCCCTATGGTATTTCATGCAAGTATCACAAAGACAACTAGCACATCACACATCACATAAACAACTAGTATACCATATATCACATAAATAATGCATATAACATATAAGGATGGCGTGGGCTCCTCCCAGGGTCTTACTTTAGGATTCCATAGGCTCCCCCACATGGTCTGACATCCAAGTGTCATGGGCTCCACCATGGTCTTTAACCGAAAAGCCATGGGCTCCACCACATGGTCTTACATCCAAGTGCCATGGGCTCCCCCATGGTCTTTCATGCAAATATCACATAAACAAATAACATAACATATAGCATATAACCAATTGGCATAACACATATCACTACATCAACTAGTGTACCACATATCACAAAATAGGTCGTCCTTGGTGCCTTCGACCCATTGATATGGTGAGGAAACTCACATCACACTACTGAAGTCCCACGGATAAAACCCTAGCTGTTGGATGATAGATTCCCGAACTGTCCATATCAAAACAATACCTAATTAATAATTAGGTTCTAATACATAACCATAAGTCCATGCTTGGGGTGAAAGACTATTTTACCCTTAACCTAACTTGGTCCAAAACTAAGGCCCAAACTCAAACTCTGAAGCCCAAAGCCAAATAAGTAATCAAGGCCCAACATATGGCCCACTTTTCCAAATTGGGCCCAAACCTCTATATGGGCTTATCTTAAGGCCTAACCATTTATTTTAGTCCAAACACTTGACATTCTGATGGCCCTATATCTCATAATCATCAAGGCCCAATTAAAGCCCACTTATAGCCCACTTTTCCCAATTAGGCCCAAGCCTTTCTAATGGGCCTTATCTTAAGGCCTAATAATTTCCTTAGTCCATAAGCATGTACCCTATTTGGTCTCCAAGAAGTGGCCCAATAAGAACCCAAACCCATTAGGGCTTTTCACATAAAATGACTATTAGGGTTAAGTGTTCTTACTTAACCCATTAAGTCCATTAGTCCACTAGACCAAACTTAGTCGAGCATAATCCAAAATTCCAAAACCAATGGTCCAACGTGGGTCCCGACAAATCAAAAATACATATTCCCAAAATTAGGGTTTTCTAAACCCTAATTAGGGTTTCCAACCAATCACAAAACCGATTAATCCAAAATCTAATCAAGTTGGGTACCATCCACTACTATCTCGGTAGTGGTGGTTGGCGGTGTTTCACGGTGATAGCAGGTGGCAGAACGGCAACAATAGCTAGCGGCCACCACCTCACGGTGGTGGTGATGAGTTTTCTTCGTCCTAGCCAAGAGAAAACCATACAACATTAGGATCATGAGCTACGTCCCTACACACACTAATTTATGCACACAGCCACCACCTCACGGTGGTTGTGGCGGCAGAAGAGGATGTTGTGGCGGCAACCACCATGGTGGTTTTTCCTCGGATTTTTTGGCGAATCAAGCACCCACAAAGTCTTCACGATTCTAATCGCAACCTCATCTGTTCAAGATGCGAGACCATAACTCCAACCACCGACTAGGTGGATGAGGATGCGAGAACAAGCAAAACAACAACCATAGGGCTTCCGGCGGCAGCAATCGACGTACACGATGTCGCCTCACCGAGAATAGCGGAGGAGAGGAGAGTGAGATGTAGCAAATGAGCTTTTTCAGTCACACACGACCCTTGCAGCAACAACTATTTTCAATCGTTGTTCTTTAGTGACCATCCCGGCTGTACATGATGCTCCCGATAGCGGAGCTACGATGGCGGTGACCCTGAGCGAAGCAACGATGGATGAAGGTGTTCCAAGGGTATTGGCGGCTGGGAAAATGACGCTCTAGGGTTAGGGCTTAACAGAATGGAAGGAAGACGTCGGGTTAAAGTCCCGCTCCAATCAAACCTTTGCTCATTTCATGTATTTGGTCCCTCCCCACCAGATCTTCTTAAACTTAAATCCAACATTTACCCTATAGGCCCTTAGCATTACAATTTTATTTCATTTTAGGTCCAAAACTTACCAAACAGCCCCTTAGCCTCCAAAATCTCTATAAATAAAGTCCCATAAGTAACCATTTAACCCCTATTACCCCAAAGTCCTTTTAGTTTAAGTCCTAGTAATTACCAAGCTCCCCATGCCTTTTGAAAATCTTTACAAAACTAACCTGGAACTTACACTTTAACCCCCAAAAATCCAAATCATATCATTTGGCTCGCCGAATCCAACACCCCGCTAAATATTATTTATTTGGCTATAAAATAATAAAAAAAATTACATCTCGGGGATTTAGAGTTTATTATTTATTTAATTGATTTTATTTAATTTCAAACGGAGTGTTACAACTCTCCCCCACTTAAATTAGATTTCCTCCTCGAAATCATTCCTTACCATTTTGGACACACCAGACAACTTGAGCAACACGGCCACAACCACAAGCATTCCTTAGCCCTTCCAAGGCAAACAGAAACAATCCTCGCATGGTTCTAAAACACGAAGATGAACGAATTCCTTGAATCGTCATCGCTTCTACTCCGTCTGAAATCTGTAGTCTCGAGATGGTTTGTCTCCCTGATAGACCGCCCATATCGAATCATGCCGAGTTCATTACACTTATCTCCCAACTGGCTATTCAACTTCTGATATTATTTAGTTCATCTATAAAAAATTAGTATATGCCACAAATGACAAGAAATTCCACACACGGACCCCAAGTCACTGAAATCACTCCAACTCATCTTGCTGCCACATTGCTGCTTTCCTCGAGAACAGCCGGGACCTCCCTGGTCCCGACTTGTCTGCCAACTGTCCGAAACACCAGAAACCTACCTGATTGTTGAGCCAAAATACACCTACATAATAGCCTCGTATTAGAGGGGGATATTGTGATACGTGGCATATGGGGATGCTACAGTTCTGTTTCAGGTAATTCAGATGATCGCGGAAAGGCAAAGGCTTGATCGTGCACCTCCTCATATTTTCTGTTATGATTTATGGGAAAAAAACTTTGATGAAAAACCTATTTTGAAAACAATATGTAATAAATTATGGTTTTGGGTTTTTGTAAAAGTTTTAAAATTTTCGAAATTTTATGAATGTTACAAGAATGCTCAGTTTAAGTACATATACCATAAGGAGGAGGTGTGGATTGCACACCTTTGTCATTCATGAGCATCATGAAACCTTTTGTAAACTCGGATAATTGTGCTTCAATTTGTCGAGTACTAACTTCTTTGACACCTCGATGTACATCGACATACCACCAATCTTCTTGAGAAGTGTTCTTTGAATCTCCAACCATATTCTTTATCGATTCCTGAATTTATGTTTGGATCTTATCAACAATGCATTCTCTACTTGAAGCATTAAGTAGCCTCCTCTCCTATGGTAACCTACCTTCATAGAATCATTGAAGGAGGTTGTATTCAGAGATGTCGTGCTTTGGACACAGGGTGTACAACTTTTTAAACCTCTCCCAATAGGTTTGCAATGCTTCATTCTTTTTCAGTTTGATGTCGATAATTTCCTTGCACAAAGCTGGGGCTTTCATTTATGGGAAATATTTATCTAGGAACAACCGTTCAAGATCTACCCATGTAGTGACCATCCCCAATGGAATGTTATAAAGCCAATCTTTCACTGCATCTTGAACCGCGAAGGGGTATACCCTAAGATTGATTTGGTCTTCCATGACATTCTGTGGTTTCATGCTGATAAACACAACATGGAATTCAGTGTGGAACTTGTGGGATCTTTGTTTTCTAGGCCTTTAATGGTTGGGAGTAAGTAGACGAGTCTGAATTTTAGTACAAGTGTTGTGGCTGTTGGATAGGTGATGCAAAGATGTTGTTTAATAACCTCTTGCCTCATCCATTGGAAAAGGGTTTGCTCGGGTGGGTTTGGTGGAAGACGGTTGTTATTATGACCTCAGTTTCCTCTTTCATATTCCATGGTAAGAGTAAGAAATGAGGTTTCTATGGGTGTAAAGTCTAGGATGATGTAAGTTAGTGAGGAAGGTTGATTGGTGCTTCTAGGTGAGGAGAGTTGTGGTGAGAGTGAGTGGGTTTTTGTTTCAGATGCAGATACACTTGAGACAGATATGTCCTTCCAAATGTTTATGACCGATGGGATAGATGATGTAGAATACCTGGAACCCAGTTTCCTCTTATGAAGCTTGGCTTGCTTCCGTAATCTATTTGCAATATTCTCTATCTCTGTGTGAATTGGTAATGGTGTACATGTACGAAAAGATCTAGTCATAAAAAGTTACTAACATCGTGTCCCCGACAACAACACCAATTTGTTAGGTGTGTCAAAGCCAACAAATAATAGGGTACAAAATTACTCCAAATACACTACTATTTTGCAATAAAGAGTAGTACAAAGTAATTAGGGTCGATCCATAGAGACACGGGACAAATATTTGTACATGGTTTTGTAAGTTATTAAATTCAAGGAAAAAGGGGGAGTTGTATGTAATTGCCCTAAGGAAAGAGATGTTGGAAACACAGGGAGAGTGTTGGCCATGGGTCAGGAGAAGTCAGTTGTAGATCCCATCGTAGTCACGGGTACGTTCCTCCTCAAAAACTCTTATCCATGCATTTTCTTTGATAGTGGTGCAGAGAGAAGTTTTGTTAGACATAAATTCAAACACCTACTCAAACACAAATCCCAACCACTAAATGAAACGTGCACTGTCGAGATGGATAACGGAAAGAAAGAGATCACCAAGAACGAATTCAGAGGATGCACCCTCGCTCTAAACAACTATTCCTTTCCAATTGATCATCGAAATGGAATGCCAATGTTTTGTTCGCATTATATTCAGTAGATGGAAGGTGTTTTCTGCACTAGTCTCTAGCACATATGAGCCAAGGTTTTGTTTGCCTTGGATGTTTTGTATCAGGCGGCAAAGAGCTGTTGGAAATTGATTACGCGATCTGTTGCACTTCGAATTGGAGACTATGTTTTGGGAGGATTTTGTGACCCGGTGTGGGGTAGAGAATGTTCCAACTATTGGAGCTAAACCATTGCAAGTTAGCTAGTGAGCGTGACAAGGTGCCAGCCACTGGAGGATACGACTTCCAAAGTCCGAGGATGCGAGATTGATTTGAAGCACATTGAGAAGAGAGGGTCATGCCAGGTGCATATAGTAGAAGGTCATGGGAAGATACCCAAGACTTCTGATCATCGAGTGAAAGGCCAGGAGAGCTGAAGTCAGTGCAACACATGTGGGAAAGTGAACAAATGAATTTGGCATTCTAGGGGTTTAAGCTGCAATAAGTGTGACGAGGTTGGTCATGTTAGCAGAGATTCTTCTCAGGGGGAAAGCCAATTATGTTTTCACTGCGATCAGGTGGGTCCACAAGAAGACCGAATGTCTAAGGAAGAGGGCAGGAGCCCTAGCAGATATGATTCAGGACCTACAGTGTCAGACCAAAGAAGTTAAAACTCCAGCAGGGGATGTTGTGGGTATGTAACCTTGCCTTCTTTCAGTTTTATCATCACATTGTTGTGAGAATTTTGCTTTAGTTTTGGAATATTTTAGATAGGTGGGTAATTGTATCCATGGTATATTTCTTTGCTACTGTTGGGTTAGATTATCAAATATCATCATATGCCAATTGCATACCGTAAATTACTGAGTAGTTAGTAAAAGGTCGTTCCCCTTTTTGCTAGATCAGGGTGTTCAGTGTTCTCTCGGTTCGTAGTAGAGATCAGTCAGGGATATTATGTAGAAGATCTGGGATTAGCTTCGATAGGGTCAGTCCCCCTGTATCGATGGGGCATTGTGGTTTCATCATTTGTTTCAATGTGATCGGCAGTAGCCTATGGAAGAACTTCTGGGTTTCAACACCACTGGCACTAGGAGATAAGTTGTAGCAGCAAGATACGAGTGTTAGATGCATAAGAGTTTGATAATTGGATGCTCTAAGGAAATTGTATTTTTGCATGGGTCATGTTTGATTAGGGTTTAGTGGTTCTGCGAGGAAATGTCAGTCAGAGTATAGGTTAAGGTTTCTAGTCGCCAGCATGGGAGGTGGATCGAGGTGTAGGATTGGACCAGATTTCAAGAGTAGTCTTCAAGATTTCAGAGGATGGGCGATCTTAGGATTTGGATGGTAATTGATCGTTATCATTGGTAAGCACATGTTGTCAACAGTGGGTTATTAGAATGCAGGATGGATTAGGAATCCTTCAATTCTCACATGCCGAGAAAGCCCAGTCAAATCTAAGTGGGGGATAATCGATCAGGTATCTAGGCACAAAAATATGTGCGAGAATAGGATGATTTTTGCATCCCCGATAGGGAGAAAGATGGTCGAGTGACCGTATAGCTTAAGGATTATGGGAGTTGGGAGTTCAGAAAACGTTCCAACATTTGGTCCACATTTTCCCTTGGCATGGGATAGCAGTCCTCGGGAAACAGGTTAGGGATTTCAGTCAGGACATAATTTCAGCTTGGGATATTAGATCATGTATATATGCTCGACTTAGGGTGGGTTCCGATTTGTAATCAGCAGAAAGACCATGGTCAGCGGTTGAGTTAGCATGAAAGTGTTATAAGACTGTGGGATAGCCGTATCATTCACTAACAATCATTCGGCATGGAAAGTGTTGTAAGATTGCGGGATAGTCGTAGCATTCACAAGGTTCTTAGATAGTGATAGAAGTGTTCTAAGTCTACGGGTGTAGCTCTAGCATTCACAAGGTTGTTAGATAGTGATAGAAGTGATGTAAGTCTGCGGGTGTAGCCATAGTTTTCACAAGATTGTTAGATAGTGATGTAAGTTTTGTAAGTCTGCAGGTATAGTCGTAGCATTCACAAGGTTGTGATATAGTGTTAGAAGTTTTGTAAGTCTGCGGGGGTAGCCGTAGCATTCACAAAGTTGTTAGATACCATTAGAGTGTTATAAGCCTATGGGTTAGCTGTAGCTTTCACTAGGTTAGTGATAGGATGAGAGTAATGTTTGATCACGGGATAAACTATAGCACCCACCAGTCCTGGTGTAGTAGTGAGGACATGGAAATCCACAGATTGGGTAATAGAAATCACCCAAATGGGTTAGATCTGGTTGAGCCAGTGATAAGACCGTGGAAACACCATGTCAGTTATGGGAACAAAGAAGCAATGGACCACATGAGGTTAGGTTGTGATATAAGGCTACCTTTAGTTATGTAGCAATCACTTTTAGTATTGGAGTTGGTGATGTCGGGATTCGACGTATAGATTTGATCGATCAGATCATGAGGTCGATAGAGCCATAGTGGGAAGATAATGGATGGAAACTACTCTCAGATGAGGATTTCATTCGTAAGTCGCGAAGGTCGACTGTATGGGAGCCTTTGGCTTAATGAGCAGGTAGGAACCCAGTATTTCAGATGTTTGACAGACGAGTTGAGACCAATAAGATCTCGGTGGGGTTTGGAAAGCAGTTAGGAGGCAGTTCAGTGTTTCAGACAGTTCAGTGTATCAGGCAGTTCAATGTTTCAAGTAGATTAGCGTTTCGGGCTGTATTGGTGTTTTTAGGATTTCATGAATGGATAGAGTAACTGATCAATTAGGAAGCGATAAGTCACTCGTCGTGGGATTAAATAATCTATGGGTAGTTGATTTGACTATGTTGCGCAACTCTTGTATGATTCTAACTGTTGTAGGGATGAATCTTCTACTCGAAGGATTATCTGATCCTTCCGTTAGGTGAAAGTGTTCTGTAGTCGTTTATGGACAGTGACTTATTTCATTTTCACCAGCATCGTGATGAGTGATAGTTTGGTCTGAGGGGTCTAACAGGGAGCCAAACCACTGAGACCTTGGGGTTCGGATTCTAGGGAAAAAGTAGGATTAGTTTTACTGAGAGATCGAGTAGTTATTCTTCACCAAGTATGAAGAATTACTCTAAGAATGGTTTTAGTAGTTCAGAATAAGGTATTATATAATAGAGTTGGAATGGTTGTGATTTTTTCGCTAGCATTTTAGGTATTGACATAGAGTTGTTTCAAGTCATTTCACCACGGTCGATCCGTCAAGAAGTTAGGTTACGATAAGTTTCAGGTCTTAGAAGGTAGTTGTAGCTTTCAAGGGTTGAAGGTTTAGGTGGTATATCGTGGATAGAAGTTTTGGTTGCCTTGGGAAGGCCACTGATCATGTGGGGCAATGGTTGTACCCTCAGGATGGCATGTGTCAGTTCTCGTAAGAAACAATAGTTGGTTCATGGAAAATCTAGGGAGCCGCAGGTTTAACACGTTATTTTTAGGATAGGAGATTACGGTAGACTTTGAGGACGAATTCTAAGATAAGTGAGGGAGATTTGTAATTCTCGGTTCCTGGAATGTACTTTTGAAGCAGTTCACTCATTTTTGCAGAGGGACTTGATGATTTGGAGGCCCCAAATTCGTCGAGTAGAAGTGGGAATTGGGACGCGAGTTCAGAAACCTACTTAACAAGCTGGGGAGCCCCAACTCAACAAGGAGAAATGCCAGAGTGAAATCCTAATTTTTAGGGTTTATACCCTATTTAAGGACCTTATCACCTCCTTATATCCTCCTTCATTGCCTTCCTCAATCCAGCAAAACCTAATTCGTGAGCTAGAGCCTCTTGAGTGTGTAGGAGTGACAAGAGAGTGATTACTTGGTGATTTCTTGAAGAAGTTGAAGTTGGAGGTGCTTGGTTCAAGGAAAGAGCTTTGGATCTAGTGGTTTCTCTATTAAGGCAATCATATTAAGGTATAAAGTCTATACCTTGACTATTCATTTGCTAGATCTTTCAATGGAGGAGTTTATGGCTTTTAGTAGCTTGTTGTGAAACCATTCATGGATGCAAGCATGTTTGGGGTTATGACTTCAGATATGGATGTCCATGGCCTTATGAGACTCAAAGTTGCCAACTTTATGGAGGTTGGCCCTTCTCCATGTCTTTGATATCTTTTGGAGTTTAGTTTCGGTATTTTTAGCTTCTTGACACCATGCATGGGCATAAAGCAAGCAACTTGATGTGGTATTCCAACCTTAGGGGACCAGATCTATGGTTTGGAAGTGATTTAAATAAACATGAAGCAACTTAATGGATTAAAAAGGGGATTGGACGAGTAGTTTATACAACTCAATGAGTTGGGTCGTGGTCCCCCAACCTTTTCTGTTATTAAGCAAACTTTTTGAATATAGGAGATAACTTAGTGAGTTTTCCATGGTTTTGAGTTTGAAAAGTTGAGGACTCAACGAGTTTAATGAAGGACTCGACGAGTTCAAACGAAAAGTCCGGATTTTGTTTGAAGGGAACTCGACGAGTAGGATTAAGATTTCCAAAGTTTCATGGATCAAGAACTTAACGAGTTGATTGACCAACTCAGCAAGTTGAGTTAACCAGGATGTTGACTTTGACCAGAATGTTGACTTTGACCAATGTTGACCCTTAGAGGGTTATGAAGTACAAAATAGATGCCAGGGTGTACTCCCATGTAAGGGTTGGGGCCCAATTTGGAAAATTGGGCCAATTAGTGGGCTCTTATGGATTTTCGAGTTTTAGACTTGGTTTGGTCCTAGACTTGGGCCCTAGCTAACTATCTTGTAGGCCAGGGGAAAAAGTTGTCATTTTACCCAAGTATGGATTATGAACTATGATATAGAACCCAATTGCTAGTTGGGTGATATTTGGTATTGATAGCTCGAAGAATTGCCAGGACAACAACTAAGGATCTCTTGCAGTGAAGTTCAGCAGCATGAGGTGAGTTACCTTCTAGTAGAAGTGGGTCGAAGACACCAATGCCGACCTACTAGTAAGAGATACAGTAGAGATGATTGTATTTGTGATAATTATCTGGTATGTCTCTATCTGTTTTGCATTGTATGCTAGTATGCTATGATGTTATGTGATAGTGGTAGGAGGGGTAGGATACACCCAAGTACTGGTCGATAGGGCCGAAGGGGTATGTCAACACCCTGATAATCTAGGCGATATATGATTTATGTTTTTATGAGCTAGTATGATATGTGATAGAAGTAAGGGTGAAATAGTCCCCAATACCAACCGAAAGGATCGAAGGGGTAGGCTAGCACCCTGATATGCTAGGCGAGGTACCGATCTAAAGGACTGAAAGGGTGGGCTAGCACCCTAATATGATAGTTGAGGTACTGGTCGACAGGATCGAAGGGGTAGGCCAGCACCATGATATGCTATGCGAGGTACCGATTGACAGGACCGAAGGGGTAGGCCAGCACCCTGGTATGTTAGGCAGTTACCAGTTGAAAGAGACTGAATGGGTAGTCCAGTACCCGAATATGTTAGACAGTATGTATATTGTATTGTATGTGGTATGATGGGGGTGCTCACTAAGCTTTATGTTTACAATTTTTGGTTTTGGTTTTAGGTACTTCGTTTTCAAAGGAAAGGAGTCGGTGACGCAGCGCATCACACTATGTTTTCCGCATATGAGATTTTTGGGATTACACTCTGATATTGTTTTATGATAACATGTTTTGATTATTAAAACTTTGGTTTTGACACGGAGTTTTATTATGGATATATATTTACTATTAGTTTTATGAATTACTAAACTAAAAATGAAATTTTGGTCTCACAATTCGGGATGTTACACATGGTCAACATGAAAATACGTTAATTCACCCTAAAATACATGGTCAAGAGAAGATAAAGTAACATCCCTACTTTTTAGGAGAATTAGTTAGCTATTAAATGTATAAATAGAGGAGATTGGATCACGTCACAAGGTGTTCGACACTCACATCTGATTTGTTCTCAACCTCTCTACTCTCACCCCTACCTTTTACACTACACAATTAGATTGCACTTGTAATCATCTTTATTTTTAATAATATTTTTAAGGTAGTGTGATGATTGTCACATCACAAAGTTTTACATCGAAGATCTTGATTAATCAAGGGCTTTCCTCGTATATTGTTTTGTTATTGTTATTACATTTACGTTTACATAGATCATTCTTAGTTTCCATTTCTTTTATACAATTTATTAAGCATATTTATATCTAATTACATCTTTAATATATGTTATTTATCTTGGGATACTTTACGGTGTCTTGACATTTTGAACAATTATTATTCTTTTTCAATGGTTTCTACATATCTACCACTTTAACACTACTATTGTTCCAATTTTCAAATATACAAATGCTGGTATCCTGGGTTGAATCATCATTCTTTAACTTGTTTTCTTTAAAAAAAAATCATAACATTATTGTTTTTTTCCTAAGGTATTAGGCACGTCCAATATATTTGGTATCTTCCAAAATCTTAAGTACATAATAAATATTCTTCTTAAAACAGTTATGAAAAGCACAACACACTTGCTAATTTAGTTACAATGTTGTTTATGCGATTTTTGACCAAAACAATTTGGCGCCATTTGTGTGACGGGTGGCTTATTACCTTTTTAGGTTGTTAAAAATATTGTGATTTCTTATCACTTTTATTTTTATACAAAAATGTCGACTTTGTCAAAATCTCCATCGAGCACTACTACTTTTATCTCTACTAGTTTAAACTACCCCTCTAGCTGCAACTAATCCTTCAAAGAAAAACCCTGATTCCATTATAAAGATTAGATCTGCATCTTTGGCTAGTCCATTCTTGAAGTCAGGAAGTGGGACAACGCAGGGATCACATGTCTAGATTATTAACATAAAGATCATTGTAAAGATGTTATGAATTAATTATTGATAAACCGTAAGTAAATCAACAAAAGTAAAGAATTGGAAAATCCAAAAATGATCTGGTTTCAGCTCAGTTACTTCCGGAATAAGTACAAGAGAATCGTTTGAGAGAGAAAGCTCAATAAATACAAAATTCCCAAAAGATGTTATGACTCTCTATGGTATTTAACATATTTATAGGGTACTCACGGAAAGAAAAAAATACTAGGACTCGACATTAAAATGCGAACCACTTAAGTGTCAAGTAAATGTATTAAATAACACAGTCTTGAAGACCTTCGCTATTTATAAACGATTCCCAATTTAAGACACTAACTAAGGTTCATTATATCACAACAAACATTGACTCTACATTCTCTCCCTTTGTGATCAATGACGAATCTTCAAAATCAGGGAAGTATCTTCATCGTCTGCAACAAAACTTTCTTTATGTCCATGTACCATAAGATGATCTTTCGAATCTCTGCCATGATCTTTCCACCTTTACTGCTCTTCCCTTGGAATACGATTGACGACTGACTGCTAGTGGTTAATGTATTATCTCTTCATCTTCATAATTTTCAATATTAACTTTCCTATTTAACAAGGCCTTTGGAACCTTTGACCTCTTGTTGACTACCATGGAGAGATCAATATATCTTACTGCAAGTAAGCTCTAAAGATTGTTATTCTAAAACACTATATGCTTGTTTTAATATGATTCTAGCTTATGGAAAATGATATTTGATGGTTTTAAAATGGTTTAAGATAAACTAGTTATTTTATTAATGTTTCTATCGCTTAAAAAAAGCTCTTTTTTTTAATGTATTAAAACCTATTAAGATAACAATTAATCTAATAGATTCTTAGTTGGGGGTGGATGGGATGAGTTATTGTGTTTTTTTTTTTTTTTTTTTTTAATTAATGATCAGTTAAAAATAAAATATTGAATAAACTAAAACTTAAGAAATGGTTATTTTTAGGTTTCTAAAAAACCACCCTCGTAAAAAATGAAATCATATAGGACCAAACAAATAAATATATTGATACTTTGTATTGAATAAGAATATTTTAACAAACTACAAAGATCAATGGCATAAATTTGTCTATTTATTATGTTTATTGTATCAATAAATTATTATATCTTTATATCTTTAAAAGGTAAGACCCTAGATCACAACCCAAAGGCATAAGCAGGCTTGAGGAACTAAAAGCTCTCCCAATTCAAGAAAATTATAGATTTTGAATAAGTGAATCATAAACTGAATACCACATCATGATTTGTGTATATTTTTTAAATTGATTTTTTGGAGATAAAATTATATGTATAGTATGGATGAATGGGCACTAAAAGGCAACTTGTAGAGGCTGGAGCTGGGAAAGAGACAAGTAGTCTTATTTAAGCCACTAAAAGGTAAGCAAATTGGTGCCTTCTATCTCACCGAAAACACGCAAATTGGGTTCTTTCTATCTCACGGGAAACACAAACGATAATCAGTCGGCTAGCCCAGCAGATATAGCTTAACTTAAGGTAGGTCTAACCATGCACAACCTTTCGTTAAATCTAGTAGCCTCTCTACCTTTTTGGCCAAATATAACAAAGTCTAGAATACTAAAAACAGGTAGAAAATCTTTTTTAATTTTTTAAAATTTTAATTTTTTTTGCTTTTAAAAAAATTTTAAAGTTATACGTTTTCGTTTTATTTATTTATTTTTGTATTTGATATTTTACAATTAAAATTATTATTATAGCGTTTGAATTTAATATTTACACTATATTAAAAAAACTATATTTCTTAATTACTTTTATTATTATTAAAATAAAAATGGACCTACATGGCGCCTTTACCCTCTCACCGCTACCATATTACAACCCCACCTTCTCACTTCCATCTGTGTTTATTGATTGAATCACCATTTTGTTTGGTTTGGTGATGATTTTTTGAAACAAAAGCATATTATAAATGGAAACAATTAAATTAACCTACAAAAAGGGTGATCACATTTACCTTAAATATATTTTAAGGATAATTTGGCTTGAGAGATTTTTTTTCTTTATTTTTCTTTATTTTTATTGTTTTACACCTTAAAATAGACAATCTTTTTGCAAAATCATTTTCAAGAAATCAGACAGAATGCTTTCCTTCATCTATCAAGCATCTTATTTTGATTATTCTAATTAAAATTTAGGATTATAATATTCTAAGATTAAGGTATTAATTCTACGTATTAAATATAAAAGGAATATCTAAATGTTTTGATGATAATAACAATAACATATAAATGAATAATTTAATGTATAAATATAGCCTTAAGAAATTTAAGTTAAAGGGAGGTACCAAAAAGAAATAACATAAAATACATAAAATGTCAAAATATGAGATATAGGACTAATATGAGACATAGGACTAATAATGCCACCATGGCAAGAATTAGTGGGCAATTATGCCAAAACTAAAAATGATTTATTAAAAGCATTATTTGTTTGGACACTTTGAGAGTACTGGACACGAAGCATTTGAGAGCTTTTAACATGTAGTGTTTTACAAAATGTTGCGTTTTGAAGCATTTGAGAGCTTTTAACATGTAGTGTTTTACAAAATGTTGCGTTTTGAACATAAAGTCTTGTTTTGTACTATAAGCTTCTAGCATTTAGTTTAAATAAAACACTCTAAATCCAAATGGTACTTTGCATAACATTTAACAAAATACTACTAGCTAGAAATTACCCGCTACCTGCTACAAGTTATCCACTGCTAGCTACTTTTGACGAATACACCATTTCTCTATTTGATGCCTAATTCATCATATCCCTCGTTAACTCATGCCATATCAAGGATAATCCTAATAACATTCCATTCCCCTTTTGAACACATATCCTTAGAGATTAACCATGTATATTTTGTTTTCAAGATATATACAAAGTTTTGAACCAAATATATTTTGATTTCATGGTCTGGAAGTGTATATATTGATATTTTATTAACGATGAATTTTGAAATGAGTTTTTCTATTCCACTTTCTAAGTAACAATCAACCATCTAAAACAATCAAGAGCATAAGACAACCATATTTCAACCCACACCAGCACCATATTGGTGGTTGTGATTGTTCCTCAAGCTAACCTCAAACAAAGGTTGTTTTACCATGTGCTTTATGGATTAAGTTGTAGCAAAAACTATAGTCTTCACTTATGGTTTTATATATGAAGAAAAACTTGATATCTACATGATTTAATAGCCTTTTTTTCTGAGTTTATTAGTAGTAGCACTTAATTGCTTTAGCATCTCATCCATATCCCTAAAGAAGATTGCAAGAGAAAACATGGTGTAGGTTAAATATCATAAATTCACCGCAACATGTTTTAAAACTCAAATGAAGGTATAAGAGAGTCCATGAGGTAATAATGTATTTATCAAGAGTTAAATACAAGAGTTAATTTTACTCTTTATGTAGACTTCTAGATTTCATTCACAACCGAAGTATGCCTTTGCATGCCTTTCATCCAGACTAGTACAATATGTTGACATGTTGTAGTTGTCATATTGAAAAAAAACATAAAGGAATTTAAATGTCATGAGTCCAAGAACATAAGAAGGTTGCTTATGTATATTTCCATTACTATATGGACCAAATCACCTAATTCCGATCCGAAGTTGGGTATAAGATACATTCTCTACTTGGCTATCGGTTGAACTATACAACATATAGTTGTAGTTGGACCCCATCTTGTAATATTCATAACTAATTCTACAAATATCGATACGTATTGAGGTAAAGCTCTATAGTTATGTATGATTGGCTACTTCATTTTAAATTTGGACCTAATGGCCTATTTTATAGCTTGGTTTAATAAGTTGATCAATTGCAATCAGTAACTTATAAAAATCATAGAAAATTGTAGATATTCAGGTGAGTGTATGTTAACCTTATCCATGTTAAAAAGTATAATTGTTTTATGAACTTGCATCCTATAATGTGTTATGTGTTATGTATGTATATGTTATATGATCATACAATGTGTATGATTGATATAATATTTATGTTAACTTAGCTTTATGATTAATCCTTATTTACTAACATTTTTCATGACCTTTTGGGTTAGACAAAGGAAAAGCAAATGAGTTTAACTTGAGTAGTGTACACATTTACTTTATTTTTCAGGATATTATGATATTACACTTTTAGCACTTCGATTTTAGAGTTAAAACGTCCGTTACATTGGCTACTCTTATTTTCACATTTTTTTTTTCATTTTTATATACCTTTGTATTATAGTTGGTTATTTAGAAAGTGTATTTCAACTTTGAAAAAAATGGGATGTTATAAGTTAGTATCAGAGCATAGGTTCATGGATTTAGGCATTGGTGTTTGTCTAAACTAAAACCAAGGTTCAAAGTCTCCTAAACAAGATTATAAAATCAAATTACAAAAAAAAAAGGTTATAAACATGGATTTAGTCCATTTACATGTTCTTTTTTAATTTTTGATCTAAGATTAAGAATACTAATCTATAACCTAACTTGCTTTAAAGGTGGAAAAAAGAAAATAAATGTGGAGCAGTCCAGATGCGGTTCAACGAGGGGGAGCTACAATGGTTAGTTGTGTGATTCTACATGTTAAAAAAGTTAATTGTTTTATGAAATTTATAATTAAGGATAAATGCCTTCTGCGCCTTATGTGCTATATGCCTTAAATAGTGTAAGTATGTTCGTAGGATCAGTAGCATGCCTAGTAGAAGTGAAAATTTAGAAACAATGTATACAACTTACATAGTGTATGCTTAAGTTGTGAATAACTAAAATCACATTAGATTAGAATCTTTGACTTGGCTTTTTTGCAGGTTCTTGTTTGAATATTGCTTTAGGGTAGGATCAACTATTTGAATGTCTATCTCATTTGATGTTATGTATGGCTATATATCCGTTATGGATGTTGTGTTCTTGCTGGTTTAATGTAGTCAACTTAATAATTCCAGATAATTTTAGACATCCTGATGTGGGCCCTAGTGTGGAGGATCGAGCCCTTGCATTCCTAGAAGCCCACGATCGTGTAAGAAAAGGGGCTTCATGGAAATGGCCATAACTTTGTCTATGAGACTCCGCTTTGGACCTATGATTAGTCAAATCGAAGCTTGGAGGAAGGAGATTTTCTAGATAAGTTCCCAAATTATACTCACCCATTTTTGAGTACATAAATCACTTTCTAGATAGAGTTATGAACACTTTTGTTATTTTTCACTAATTTTTGGGTTTGTATTTCGCCCATGAACCATTACAGTTCCATTCGGAATTTTTCTTTTTATTTAACTTTTGTTAATGTAATTTCGATGGCCGATCATCAATTTTATGAACTTTGATTTTCACCTAAAATTTTATGTGTGTTAACCCAAATTTTGAAGCCAATCCTATGGTAATCGTAGAATCACCATGGTTGTGAAGAGATTAACCTAGTTATTCTTTTGGAATCAACAGGTTCACACTTGTTTATTCTGTTTTTTTTTGTATGTTGCATTAGTTGATTTCAGAGCCGAATTCCTGGTTCAGAATGCCTCCGAGGAGAAATAGCACAACCGTTAATGTTCATGAACAAGAACTGGACTAACATCATATGGCACGAATAGAGGAGAGGATGGATCAGATGGTAGATCAATTGAATGGCAGGATGGTTAAACTGATGAATCAAGGAGGATAAAGATCTTGAACTTATTCGCAGATGCAAAATTATGCTTTTGGTAACCCTTCGGCGACAATGATGGTTTGTTTTCTGAAGACGATCTAGAAAGGCGGCCAAGGTGTGAGCCTGGTGGTGACAATAGGTGTTAGGAGGCCAAAATGAGAATTTATATCCCAGAGTTTGATGATATTAGTTTGAATCTGGAGGGGCTCATCGACTGTTTGGCTAATGTTGAGGAAGTTTTTGAGATCAAAGAAGACCATGAAAACAAAAGAGTGTCATTGATCGCTACCAGGCTATGTGGTAGGGTATCTGCATGGTGGCAAAAATTGAAAATAACACAAGATAAAATCAGAAACTCAAAGGTTGTGATTTAGAGGAAGATAAAGAAGTGTTTATGGTCCAACTTCGTGCCCCATAATTTTCAAACATTGTTGTTCCAACGCTTGCAGAATCTAAAGCATGTTTCCAAGTTAGTTGATGATAATAATGTTGGATTAGATGTCTAAGCCCATAACTATTATTGCTATGTATTCGAACCGAGAGTAGCATGGTCCATTTGGGTTGCTCGGCTTTGGAATAATTGGATAGAAAAAAATGAGAAAAACGATACTTCTGATTTATATTAATATATTATAAGTTTTAATATATTAACATGAAATCATATTATTTAATGAGTATTGATCAACAATTAATATAGAATTAATTTAGTGATCAAAAGAACTAATTAAATATAGACTTAAGACATATATATATATATATATATATATATATATATATATATATATATATATATATATATATATATATATATATATATATATATATATATATATATATGGTGGGCCAGGTTCATTTAGGTTGGGCTAAGCTTGCATGGATAGTTCATGGAGTTTTTAACCCATAGATCCTATGGAAATGAAAGGTCATGGGTATTAGGGTTTACATGAATGTAACCCTAATCCTCCACACCATATAAAGAGGTCTATGGTTCATGAAATGACACTAATGTGTGTACACAAGAGGGAAAAACCAATTTTGGTTCAAGTATCCTGATTCTCAGGTTATTCCAAGGGTTCTTGGTGTTGTGTGAACCATTTAAGGTGCAACAATTGGGGAACTAAGCTCTTAAAGGTTCAAGACTTCAAGCTCCATCAAAAGGTATGTCATTCTACTAGATTCTTGTATTGTATATACTTCATATTATGCTAGTTAGGATGAAACCTTGGAATATTGAATATTTGCATGTAAAATAGAGAAAACAGAGATCCAAGGTTTATAGTGTTGCATGTACACCATAGGAGTGTTAGAATGCTCAAAACCCATCAGTGGTATCAGAGTCAGGTTTGTTTTCAATTATACTTGCTGATATAGGCGGAAAATCAAAGTGTATATGTTTTCTGGATAGCTGACTTGACGAGTCCAGGGAGGGACTCGATGAGTCCATGCCTAAAATCATCCAACTCGTCGAGTTTGTTCATGCACTCGACGTGTTGGACCACCTGACAACATATCTTCGAGTATTAAGGTTGGAATTGGTCTAGAATTATCACCTTAAATTGTTTTGGACTTATAAAACCTGTTTATGACATGGTAATGATTATGGTTAACCAATTTCAAGGTTATTCTCAAAATTTCAAGTTATATGTGTGTTTTTGTAATTCTTGAAATTGTTGATATAATTTTTCATACTCTTATGAGTTTTGGTAGATCATAGGAATTATTTGCAAATTGTTTGTTAGTTAATTCTTGATCTAAAATGGAGTCTATAATTTGTGCTCAAGTTATGGATTACCAAAAGTTATTTCTTTTAAAAATCCATTAAAAATTCATAGGTTACACAATCGAAGAGTCTTTTTCATCATAATTTGTTTTATGAACTCCATAACTTGTCCTCAAGTTATGGATGTTCTAGAGTCTCTTCATTAAAGTTTTTAAAACCATAATTAAACTCATAAGTTATGAAAATCCAAAAGTTTTTTGAATTTTTCAAAAGCACTCAGAATTGTTAGCGTTGCTCAGTAGGAATGACATTGTCATGGAAGGTTGGGTCCGGTCCCTACCATTGCTAAGGAAGGACTGGTAGCAAGCAAACGACGATGACGGTCACATGGGCTTATCCAGACCTTGAAAGTGTTAATGGAACTTCGAAATAATAGCAGTTAAAGGTGGTTAGAATGCATAAATATCCCGGTAATTGGGATTTTCAGTAGGAGATTTATCAGTTCCGACAAGGGGTTTTGCTATTCGTTGATTCCAGTGAATTTGCTAGTGTGTAGCTAAATCCAAGTAGGGGATACATGTTTGGATTTTTAGGGATGCGATCAGGTGTGGAACCAAGGAGAGTTCCACATCCTAGTCGGAAGGGAAGCCAGATCAAGTGGAAATCTAGATAGATTTTGCACAAGGATAGAAGTCTAGAAGCTTTAAAACATCAGGTTGGCGCATTCATAGTAATACATAGCAGACACGGACTCTAGGTTGATAGTTGTGTTAGGGTCCGTCTTCATATTCTTGTCTGATGAAGGATTTGGGGTTCAAAGTATGACCCAAAAACCTGATAGTGATGTTAACAATGTGGTTTGAATCATGTTTGATCGGGGGTTGGTATGGTTGTTAGAGAATAAGACCATGGGTTGAGCCCATGGCGGTATGGAACTGTTGTAAGACTATAGGGTAGCTATGGCATACACAAGGATGATAGGCTATCAAGGAAGTGTTGTAAGTCTGTGATGTAGTCTTAGCATCACCAGTTTGTGGTAGGCCATTATAGGAGTGGTCATTGGGCTGATAAGGGATCAATGAATATCTAAAATGAGGCCTACATCATTTTCGGAGGGTTTCCCCTTGCTATGGTTGGAGGACTAATGGGTACGGGGCAAGGTTACGCTTGCATTGCACTCGATCGGGTGAGACCCATGGGCATGGTCTGTTTGATTGTGTAGACTGGGTGAGACCTGTGGGAGATGCCGGTATGGTTATGATAGTATAGGTTAAACATGATGGAGATTGGTTAGAGCATGGTATTATATTACATTTAGAGTGGGATAACTCCATGGTCATTGATTGGTATCCGTGTGACGTATAGGCTAGGGTAGCTTTCATTAGTTAGAGGGTGTTTGGGAAAACTTTTTAAATGACTCTTGCCTTTTAACTTTTTTAAAATGTTATAAATATGTTTGAAAGATGCAAAAGTTCTTTTCAAAATAAATTTTTGTAAGGAAGAAAAGAGTGTGTTTTCAAAAGTCAAGAAAATGTGACTTTTTGTAACTTTTGGACTCTTAAAGCTAAATCACACTCAAAAGTCAAAAAAATACTACCCAAAGACTTTTTAAAGCCCACCTTTGGCTTTTGTTTCATCAAAATAACTTTTACAAAATAAACGTTTAGGCTTGAAAAGTAATCCCAACACCCCTTAAGAATTTCAATAGGAGCCTAGTGGTTAGACCAGGTAAGAGACTATCAATCTTAGCGGCAGATTGAGAATTTTATATCTCAGTATTAGTGGAAGGTTGTCGTAGAATAATAATATTTAGGATAAAATGCAAGTGTAAATCTTTGTATTCTTGGATAAGAGTCATGTATTAGGATGGGCAATAAACAAGAGTCACGTTGGGAGTCGTCTTTGTGTGTGTGTGTGTGTGTATATATATATATATAATAGGTCTTTTCATTAGCAATTTGTTGTTAGGAATCCATCTGCCAAATGTATCAGTTGGATAATTATGGATCAAATGACATTTTTAGTTCAGATTATAGCAAGAGGTCCTAGTGATAATGTTTCGGGATGGTCCTACCTATGTGGAGGTCAGGAAATTTTTTGGGGGTTTCGGAATTGTAGCAGCGAGGTGCTGGTTTTTCCGTGAAGGGATCATTGGTTTGTTCACCATTATGAGTGTGAGTTATGATAAGGTTGGGTTCGATGGTAGCTTTGGAGGGTCGCTAAGTGTATGAGTCAACCTTTTTGAAAAATTGGGAATCAGGAGGTATTGGTCAGAGCGTTTGGTTGTCAAAACGGTAGCAAGGGGTGATTTTGAGTACGTAATCTAATTTAAGTGGGGGAGAGTTTTAACACCCTTTTCGAATCAATTCTTAATTCGGGGCCATGACATGATGATCAGTTATCATAAGGCTTGGGCCTTAGGGAAATAGAGTTTTACAATATTTTTGGATGTGGATAATGTAGATTATGAGATGCAAGAGTTTGGTTGTGCTTTGGAGCCCAATGGTATAATTGTAAAGTATTAATTCGGGACTTTTATGAATTTTTTATTTATTTTTAGAAATTTTTATGGCAAAAGAGAGTTGATCGGACTATAGAGCTTGTCATTAACTTTTCATGTATATAAGGATCATTGAAGTCAGAACTAGACTGAAGAAGTTATGGCCTTCGGATGCTAGGAGGTTGTTAGTGTAAGCCTAGTACGTTGGGCGTATTGGGTGTACGTTGGGTGTACTAGCTCGAATAAATCGTGCATGTCCTTGGGGTACGTTACATGTACCAGAGTATGCAGGACATACTCTAGTAAGGTGATAACCCTAATTTAGGATCTTGGTCCTTATTTAAAGGCCTTAACTTATGTTAAAACCCTATTATCTTTAGCCTCCATCAACCTTATGCCTAAATTCAAAACCCTAGCCTTCATTTGAGAATTCTTGAGGCTTTTCAGTGATTTGGTGTGATTTTGGTTGGCCTTACAGAAGAAGGAGATCTTGTTGGAAGTATTTCTTGGCTTGGAGCTTGTGGATCCAAGCTCTAATCATCTTTATTAACTTCCAACTTGTATAAAGCTTCTAACTTGCTCACACTACGTGTTAAATTTAGTCTACGCCATGTTTTGGGTTTATTTTGGTCCCTAGAGTCATTCTTGTGAGTATGAGCTACTCTAGGAGCTTAGAATGTTTTATCTTACCATTTTTGAGGTTGTGGTGCATAAAAATGTCGTCTTGATGGGTTTTGCTGAATCATGCATAAGTTGTTGTTAATATTATTGGTTTAGATGGATGAAAACGGGTTTCGGGTCCTATTATGGCATGCAAAGGAGTAAAGCTGGCATGCTTATGGATCCAGACCTTATTTAGAGGTTAGATTTGGGTTTGGACGTTTTGGTATTAAGCGTTAAGTGCTTAGTAAACGACTTAGTCACCTGGTGAGTACGTTGGGCTTACGTACGCTTAAACTCAACGTAGAGCATAGTGTCCCCGTCCTTAGGTTTGGCGAGTAGTACATTGTGCATCAAAAAGCAATATGCGGGGTGTAAGAGTTCAGTACATGGGGCACACTACTAAGATGCTCATATCAGTCTTTTTGTGCCTTGGGTCTTTTAGAGTTTAGGCGATAGGTTGATAGGTCAGTTATGAGAAGGGTAAAATGGTCTTTTACCCATTAGAAGGATTGTATATGGCTTGGACCTTTGATTATGGAAAAATACATTAACTATTGATTAGGGATAATTTTTTATGTTTAGTGTGAGGATTCCAGTAGCAGCAGCTCGTGTGTTCGGTTATATTAGATTGAGGCGAGTCTCCTCATTATACCTGTGGGTTGAAGACACTAATGACGGCCCATTAGGATCTATTATGTTAGTGTTCCTTGTGCATCTTTCATGATATATTTGGCTAGGCCCACGGTTTGACGGGCTAGGACCGTCTGTATGTTGGCCTAGGACTATGGATCAGGAAGGGCTAGCCCTAATGTATGTTATGTAGGATGTTACCTGTCCTTGTGACTCTTGGATCTGTATGTTGGGTTAGGCCCATTGTATGAAGGCTAGGCTCATTGTGGTGGTTAGGCCCAATGATATGTATGGTATGTGGTATTTTTGAGAACTCACTAAGCTTTGTACTTATGGTTTTTTTCTTTTTATTGTAGGGTTATGGTTTCAGGTACTTCTGGTTCGAAAGGGAATGGCCCAACTTGATCGTTGCACATCTACTCTTATTTCCGCTACTTAATGATTTTGGGATTGTGCTGTGATAGCTGTTTTTATTCTGAAATTTTTTGAATAATTAGAAAACGGATAATTGATGTTCCTAGTTGAATTAAAATTGAAAATTTTACCTTACAAATTTTGGATTTTCAAAAATGACCAAGGTGTTTTATGTTTACTTATGTCATAAAGGTCACCTAACCTTTCTAAAATATAACTTAGAAGTTTTTTAAATGGATGATTTGATCGACTTTATATGATAAAGGTAACAAATGCATAACAGTTTTCAGGAATAGATGGGATGAACATGCCATTAAAAAAAGTAATGTTTTTTTAGGATCATTAATATAAGAATTACATAAGAGTTGTAATTGGTTATTGTAACCTATCGATCAACAAAATCACTAGTGTTGTGGCTCACCGCCTCAAGTTATTTTAGGTGATGTGCATCTTAGCTTTTCAAATTTAATTTAACGGGTAATTATTTTTAACATAAACTATATCAAATATATTAAAATGAATCTTATTATTTTGTGGATGACTATCCAAACTGTAACCACCTCATCACTCACCATCTGATCCATCCTCGACAAAAAAAAAAAAGAAACAAAAAAAAAATCAAATAAAATTAGCGGATCTAACTTTCTTGATTAGTTCAGACAATTTAGAATTGCCCTCAAGCTTGATAAAAAGGACTATGTCCTTGATGAACCCATCCCAACAGAGGTCCCAAACAATGTTGCTAAATCATTGAAAGATGCTTGGGGGAAACATGTAAATGATTAGACCGTAGTGGCTTGCATCATGCTTGCAACAATAACTCCCGAGATTCAGAAAACTTTTGAGTTTCATAAAGAATTTGACATGATTAAACAACTTAGAATCATATTTCAAATTCAGGCTAAGAAAGGAATGAAAGAGGAAGGGAAAGTGTAACGCCGACAGATTCGGGCTAGTCAATTTAGAGACCATACGCGTCAAAAAGAACCTTTAATAGAAGATTATTTATAATAAATAATTTTAACCAAGTTATAGTATATGTCACAAAGATTCCGTACATATAAAGAACGCCGATATCCAAGTTATAACGAAGAATTTCAGACATATCGAAGTTTTACGACAAAACCGACACGACACCGGGAATCGTAAAAAGTGAATTTTTGATAAACTACTTTTTAGCCTTATGTATCTAAATGAAATCTGTAGTATATGTTAAACCGAGAGCTTTCATAAAAACAACTTCAAAATCTGACTTCGTATGAGAAACTTATGATTATTCTAAAATTTCGCATAACACTATAAAACCTGAAATTCGAATTTCAGATCGAGCGATTCCCGACACACCCTAAGTGAGGATTAAATATCTCATTAATAGGAGCTCAACGATAAAATGATGGTCGAAAATGGAGTCCGTATGTAGAAGTTATGAATTTTACACGATCGTTAACAGTATAGTATTTTCATATTGTTTAATTTAAAATCTGTCACGAATTAGTCCACGGAGTCTAAACGAAAGTTGTAGATTATGTCATTACCTACGTGTGGATATAAAGAACATTGAAAATGGAGTTTGTATGAGAAAGCTATAGGGCTTAAAAGTTGGCAGGGTGCTGCTGCAAAGGGGTGACGTGACTGAATTTGGACCATTGCTTTCTCCCCAAGTCTGGTCACTAGATGGTTACATGAGGCACAAAGTTAAGCCATATTCAACACGCACTAAGTCCATAGGGGAATAAATAATGAGGAATAGATTATTCATAGGGAAGATATTTAAGAATAAAGAAAATAATAGTGAAGATATTTAAGAATAAAGAAAATAATAGTGACGGGTGATTGGGTTAATTGTTTGATGCTGAAACATAATAACTATATTATTGTGGGTTGAAAAGCCTATGTACTCACCAGGTTTCCCAACTTGACCCACTCAATTTATTTGTATCACAGGTGTCGGAATGAAGGTACATTACACTGAGAGATTAAGGAGACATATATCACTAGTGAAAATGAATGTAAGGTTTATTTATGCTTATGTTTCTGTATTGACGATGACATCCCAATGTTTTAAAAGGAATAAAATACATTTTTTAGGAAATGCTTTGATAATGTATTTATCATATTTTTCTGGGAACAAATTTCGGCAACATATATATTTAAAAGATACTCTAATTTTCAGAATTAAACATAAACAAATCTGTCTTTTCTGGGCGTACACAAAAAGTGTCAACAGAAGCCTCTTACTACTAACCAAAATCCCAACCCCAAACTTGCTGCTGACTCTGATTGTTTTCATTGCAATGAAAGGGGACACCGGAAACGTAACTGTCCCAAATACCTAGAGGATATTAAGAAAAACAAGTCCAACTAGGTTGGTACCTCAAGTATATATGTTATTGAATTATGCATTTCAAATTAATTCTCATTAATTCTTGTGTATTGGATACTAAAAGTGGTACTAACATTTTTAATGATTTACAGGGAGTAAAGAATGTTTGAGAACTCAGAGATGATGATTTGGAACTCCATGTGGGCAATGGAACTCGAGTAGTAGTCAAAGCCATTGGAAGATATTTTCTTTTGCTTCCAAATGGTCTAAATTGTTTTTTGAACAATTATTTCTATGTACCTAGTAACTAGCAATATTATATCTATTTCTCGTTTGTATGATAAAAAAGGTTTTCGTTATAAGTTTGACTTTTATTTTGGAAACATTTCTACATTGAAAGATCATGTGTTCTATTTTGAGACTTTATATATGAAATTGATTTAAATGGTTCATACCAAAAGGACAATTCAATATACAACTTCAAAAATAAGAAAACAAATTCGGACTCAAATAAAACCTATTTATGGCATTGCTATCTTGGACACATACACAAAATGGCATTGCTATGCTTTAAAAGGATGGAATCTTAGAATCAATACGCTGTGAGTCTTTTAATGTATGCGAATCAAGTCAATGTGGCAAGATGACCAAATCTCCTTTTACCGTTGTTGGTGAAAGAGCTTCGTATCTATGAGGACTCATGCATACTGATGTATGTGGACCTTTTAGGATAATAACTAGAAATACTGAAATATACTTCATTACATTTACTGATGACTTCATTAGGTTTGGATATGTGTATTTCATGAAACACAAACATGAAGCATTCGATGTATTCCAGGTGTAGGGTGTGCAAAAAAAAAAAACAGTAAAGCCGAAAATCCGAGCCGAACCCATTGATTCGAAACCGGAAAAAACAAAAAACCGAAAAAAAATTTAAACTGAAGAAAAACGAAATCGAAAAAACCAGATATCAACGTGTCATTTTTGGTTTGGATACTGAGGTATCCCCGGATAACCAAACCAAACCGTTTGATATATATATATATATATATATATATATATATATATATATATATATATATATATATATATATATATATATATATATATATATATATATATATATGTTACACATTTCGATTAAAGTGGCAGCCATATCCTAAACAAAAATCATGATTGACAATCCCAGTTTTGCACTACCACACTATGTTTTCTTTTATTTTTATTTTTATATTTGTTATACGAATTATAATGTATGTTATTTGAGCTTCATTATGTTTTTATAACTTTTGACTTACTAATTTTCAGAAAGATATTGTTAGAGCGGAGTTTATACTTTTGAGTGTATTTGATTTTTTATATTTAGCGGGTACCCGTAAATAGAAAAGTGGTTACCAACCTTTATATATTTTGGTTTGGTTCGTTTGTTTTTTGGAAATTCAGTTCAGTTTCGGTTAAAGCACATGAGGTACCCGCCCAATGGTGATGGTTCACAACTTTATTACAATCTGAACTGAACCGCCCAGTTAACACCCTATCAAGGTGTTCAAAAATAAAGTACAAAATCAACTTGGTAAAAGGACCATATGATCATATCATGGTGGTGAATATATAAGCTTTAAATTTGATGAACATCTTAAGAATTGTGGCATAGTGTCACAAGTCAGACCCCCAGGAACTGTATATCATAATGGTGTTTCAGAAAGGAGAAATCGTACTCTATTTGATTTGGTACGATCAATGATGAGTCACACTTTCCTTCTTAATTAATTTTGGGGTTATTCCCTCGATACCGTAGCTCAAACTTTAAACATGGTCCCAACTAAAAATGTTAGTAAGACTCCCTACGATTTATGGATTGGAAAAGTTTCATCAATGTCTTACTTAAACACATGGGGTTGTGAAACATATGTTAAAAGAGAGAATTCTAACAAGCTTGACCCATGATCTCAAAAGTGTATATTTGTGGGATACCCAAAAGAAACCATGGGTTCTTACTTCATCTAGAAAGAATAGAACCGTGTGTTCATAGCTCAGAAAGCAGTGTTTCTTGAAACTAAAATCTTGTATAAAACATGTAGGAGCGCCATTGATATAGAACAAATTCATGAAACATAAGCTTTAGTTGAGAATGATAATCAACAAATAATTTTTGAACCTGAAATTATTGTTCAGATGCCAGACACCACACCAACCGTATAACGCTCCAGCATACCTTTTTAGGAACCAGACATATTCAGATTTGTCATTTTTGTAGATGAAGTCTTCTTGATGGATCAATGTGAACACATCAATTTCAAGGCAGCTACTACAGACCCAGAATGTGATAAATGGCTTGAAGCCATAAGAGCTGAAATTCAGTCCATGAATGACAATCTAGTGTGAGACTTAGTTGACTTAACTCCTACCAGAAAGGTTATTGGAAGCAGGTGGATCTTCAAGATGAAGATCAACATAGATGTAAATGTACAAACATTCAAAGCATAAATTTTCGTGAACAGGTACACTCAAATTCAAGGAGATGAATATGAAGATACCTTCTTGCCGGTTGCTAAGATTAAATCCATTAGGATTATTATGGCCATAACTACATATTACAACCATGCGATATGGAACATGGATGTCAATATTGCATTCCTTAATGGATATCTTGAGGAAGATATATGTAAGATCTGAAATCTCAGGTATACTATTTTACTTATTTATTTTTGAAGTTTATTAGGAAACTCGACAAGCTGGTGCTACAAATCGTCGAGTAGAGTCTGGCATGGCTACGTGGGATTAATCATTTACTCGATGAGTCCGAGAATCGACTTGCCGAGTAGGCGATGTTAGAGGAAACCCTAAATCCCCGGGTTTTGGGCCTATATAAGGACACGTATATCCTCATTTGCGACTCCCCATCTACTTCCCTTGACTGAGAAAAACCCTAATCGCCCCCTTTAGCTGTTAAGAGAGTATTGAGCCAATATTTGAGAACTTTGGTGCATTTTTGGTAGAGAAGAGGAGGATTTCAAGCAAAGATTGTGAAGTGGCTATTAGATCTATTTCTAAACATCCAAGAGCTTCTATTTAAGGTATAAAGTTTGTACATTTTTCATTTGTATGGGTAGATCTCATGATTTTTTTAGTTTAGGGCATCATTTCCATATTATTTTGGGACCTTGAACGTTTTGAGCATCTTTTTAGTAATGGAAAATATATCTGGACCCTGAGAGGTCCCTAGAGTTAACAGTCGGGATGTAATAGTGACTGCCCCATATAGATCTATACATGTAGTGTCGTCTTCCGGTCGGAAAAACTCTGGGCATAGTATATAGCGAATAGAGAATCTCATAGTGAGTTAGTGTGTTATCTTCTGTTTAGCGCCTTTTCGTGTATTATAGTGTAGTAGTATTTGGTATGACTCGTAGTGTGTTCTCTTATTAGTGTATTGTATCGTAATAGTGTGTATTATAGTGTGTAGAGTAGTAGTTATAGCGAGTAGTAATGGCCTTAACTACACCTATTATAGTTAACTTAGTGTGTATAGTTCTTACCAATTTAGTGGTTTAAGCGTCGGATGAAGTGAAAATGCTCATATCCAACACTAATATACATGATACATAATTAAGAAATCAACGACCGTCGGACGGATAACAACTACCCTAGGCCCACAATCAAACAAGAACAGGAAATAAGGCGAGCTATCGGTCCTAAGTCCTTCAAGTCTTACTTATATACATATATTAGTGTGGTTACATTTTATAAGAAGATTTATTTAAGAAAAATTTTGTCCAAAGGGAACATTTAAAAAGTTGTTTATTTATTCAAAATAGTTTTGAATACGTAAAATCCTTTTATAAGGCGTAGTGGTAAATCACATGTGATTTGAACTACGGATAGTGAATCACATGTGATTAATTTCCATCAACATGTATAATTGACTTGTATCCCCCCCTAAAACATATAAAAACATTTGAAAGGTTGATTAAAGGGGTATGAACTCACCTGTAGTGAGTGGTTCTGATGACAAAGTTGGATTTGATGCTAGGTGTCAAGTGGTGACTTGAGTACACACGCGAAGCCTATTTAGCATATATTGGCACATATATGGAACATGGATGTCAATATTGCATTCCTTAATGGATATCTTGAGGAAGATATATGTAAGATCCGAAATCTCAGGTATACTATTTTACTTATTTATTTTTGAAGTTTATTAGGAAACTCGACAAGCTGGTGCTACAAATCATCGAGTAGAGTCTGGCGTGGCTACGTGGGATTAATCATTTACTCGATGAGTCCGAGAATCGACTTGCCGAGTAGGCGATGTTAGAGGAAACCCTAAATCCCCGGGTTTTGGGCCTATATAAGGACACGTATATCCTCATTTGCGACTCCCCATCTACTTCCCTTGACTGAGAAAAACCCTAATCGCCCCCTTTAGCTGTTAAGAGAGTATTGAGCCAATATTTGAGAACTTTGGTGCATTTTTGGTAGAGAAGAGGAGGATTTCAAGCAAAGATTGTGAAGTGGCTATTAAAGTTTGTACATTTTTCATTTGTATGGGTAGATCTCATGATATTTTTAGTTTAGGGCATCATTTCCGTATTATTTTGGGACCTTGAACGTTTTAAGCACCTTTTTAGTAATGGCAAATAGATCTGGACCCTGAGAGGTCCCTAGAGTTTAAAGTCCCCTTCTTTATTCAGCCATGTTATCTCCTTGGATGAGAAACTTCTTCACACGCATGTTATTGGCATTTTTAGCCCTAAATTGCCATGCATGAACGTAATGCTCGTGGCTTTACGTAATATTCAGACTTGGAGAGCTTAGATCTAGAGTGTGACAGGGTTTCCTGCCTTGAAATCGTATGAATACCATTTCAGTCTGAATGGACTCACCGGGTTGATGAGCCAACTCGACAAGTTAGTTAGGGTTTTTCCCAATGAGTTGGATGATGCGATTGCTCGACGAGTTAGGGCTTAACTCGATGAGTTAGACTTTGATGGGACTACTGAGAAATTTTGGGATTCGAAGAGTCGCACGAGTGCACTCTGTGAGTCGCCAACTTGGATTGTTGACTCGACCTGAACTTCTGTTGACTTTAAGGATTGGTCAAATTGAGCAATAGAGAGCACGGAAGGGTAAAATGGTCTTTTACCCATTCCTAGGACTAGTGTGTAAGAGAGAAATATTTTTGTGTATTTGAGTATGATTAGAGAATTGATTAGAGGTGATTATCATATGTGGTAGGCGGAAGCTAGATCGAGGTTTCCAAGTACGAGACATTTACTTGTTAGCTTACAAGGTGGTTTCCAAGAGTTTCTAAGAGAAAAACAAGGAAGAGCAGTGTGTATAATCAGCCAGAGCCCGAACGGTGATTTGCCGAAATACCCTTAGTTTTTGTGTTATGAGATAATTATGAGATATATTATGCATGCTAGAGAGTAAGCTAGGTATTTCATATTTTAGGACTAGAGTGGCTTGACTTGTGATGCCTTAGCCTAGGAGTTACTGATACCTGTGATTTGCTTTGAGTACGAGTATGTAGAAGATGTGAGCTTATGAGAGGTCTACAAAGAGAGTAGTCTGTGTTCAAGAAGGTAGAGATTACTTGTGATCTGGGATCCTTGGAGGAGGACTTGGGTGAATACAGATGCGGTGTGGAAGGTAGTATTGGGCCCGTACTACTGGAAACATCGTATCGGTGATCAGTCCAAGTAAGAATCCTTAGGATGCTAAGGAACAAGTAGGGGCGAGTGATCGAGTGTGAGTATACCCGAACACATCTCTGATTGTTTTGTGTTATGTTTCAGAGACATCATGGTGGGTACACGCCACAACCCTGAGAGTAGTGGAGTTAGCGATGATGAGATTCGCATGATGATTCACAACGAGGTGGACACAGCCATCCTAGAGGCTATTCCGGAGATGTTTGGGTCTATCAAGACCACCTTGATCGAGATGTTTGATGAGCGATATGCTGCTGTTACCGAGGCGGTTGCTACTACAGCCACCACAACTGTCGGTAATGGGAGACCACAAGGGTGTGACTCGAGGTTGTAACGGGAGTTTAGCAACACGAAGCCACAAAATTTTGATGGGACTCGGGATCCAATTTCCACGATGAGATGGATCTCTAATATTGAGGGGTGTTTCTACGCTTGTTCATGTCCAGAGCATTTGAGGGTACAGTTCGCAACGAATCAGCCTTGCTTGGGGGCGAACAATTGGTGGAAGTTGTTGACAGCCAGTTACACTTCTGCAGAGCTCACTGCAGTGACATGGGAGAGGTTACTATGGTGTTTCGAGATGAGTATGATCCCCTCGGTGAGAGGGAACGTTTGGCCCAGGAGTTTCTATCCCTCAAGCAGAGGACAAAGTAGTGACAGTGATTACCAAGATGTTCCATGAGAGGGCATTGTTCTGCTCTGAGCATGTATCTACCGAGCAGACACGTATGAGTCGGTATTTGAGCATACTGAGGATGGTCATTTGTGAGTTCGTAGAAAAATTGACTAAGTGGATATTCATTGAGCTTCAGGAAAATGCCCGAAAGAAGGAGATTAAGCTGGAGACTCAGGTAAGGGAGGAAGCGGAGTCTGAGGTGAGGGATCGGTGACCGGCACAGTCTTAGCCGATAGCTAAGCGGGAATAGCCCACTGATTTGAGATCTGGAGGCCATAAGAGTTGCACTTATGGGAAGTGCGGCAAGAGTCATGATGGGGTGTGTCGAGCGGGTGTTTGCTACAAGTATGGCAAAAGGGGCATATCGCGAGGGATTTCCCCAAGGGGTTTGAATTCTATTTCCACCGCAACCAGACCGACCATCGGAAGGCCGAGTGTCTACAGCTGCTATAGGGATTAGCATAGGGATCTGCCCCTACTGCTATACGAGCTACAGAGAGCCAGACAGCAAAGGCTGAGGTACCGCGGGTTTGCGGGAGAGCCTTTTAGCTGACAGCGGAGGAGGTCCATACAACACCTAATGTCGTGGCTGGTATGTATTCCTTTACTTATCTTATTTTGAGTTATTTGTGCTTATATGGTGATATGTTTAGTACTTTTCTTGTGAAATCTGTACCAGCTTTTGTGTTATTTGACTCGGGTGCGAGTCGATCCTTTCTTATCATTAGCATTTAGCCATCACATTCGTATCCGATGAGAGGCGTTGAGTTTACCTCTGAGAGTATCCATAGCCGATGAGCATTCCGTGTTTTCTATTGATGTGATCCAGGGATGCGTGCTCGAGATTTTTTTTGTCGAGTTTCTGATAGATCTGGTAGCCATCACGATGGGTTATGTCTGTGTCATTTTGGGCATGGATAGGTTGAGTCGATTCAGAGCCGTGATCGAATGTGAGAATCAATTGATGACCGTATGAGACCGTAGTAGGGAAGTGCTTATAGTGTTTGGCAAGGGTACCGGATCTGGGTCAGCATTTTGCTCGACTTCTAGAGCAAGATAGAGTCTACAGCAGGGTTATAGGGGTTTTCTAGTGTATGTGATGGATATGAGGATTGCTACCGAGAGACCAAGTTCTATCACTGAGGCTCCGGTAGTGAGTGAGTTTCCGAATGTCTTTCCCGAGGAGTTATTGGGTGTGCTTCCCGAGAGGCAGGTGGAGTTCTGGATTGATTTGGTTCCGGGAGCGGTGCCTATCGCCAAGGCACCATATCGTCTTGCACCACTTGAGATGAAGGATTTATCCTCACAGCTCCAGGAGCTATTGGCGAAGGGCGTTATCCAACCGAGTAGCTCGTCGTGGGGATGGCCTGTCCTTTTTGTCAAGAAAAAGGATGGTTCACACTGGATGTGCATTGATTACCGGGAGTTGAACAAGCTAATGGTCAAGAACCGTTATCCACTTCCGAGGATCGACGATCTATTCGATCAATTGCAGGGTGCGTCTTGGTTTTCGAAGACCCATTTGGGGTCTGGATATCATCAGATGAGAGTCTATGAAGAGGATATCTAGAAGACAGCCTTTAGGACTCGTTAAGGGTATTGCAAGTTCATGGTGAAGCCTTTTGGACTCACAAACGCACCGGCAGTGTTCATCGATCTCATGAACCAGGTTTGCAAGCCAATTTTGGATCGATCGATGATCATGTTCATCGATGATAACTTGGTGTATTTGAGATCCAGAGAGCAGCATGAGGAGCATTTGAGAGAGATTCTTGGAGTATTGAGATCCGAGTGGCTTTATTCCAAATCTTGGGACACCTCGTTAGTCAGACTGGGATTTTGGTCGATCCGGCTAAGATTGAGGCAGTTATGAAATGGGAGGTGCCGAGATCCCTCACTGAGATTAGGAGTTTTCTGGGTTCGTCCAGCTACTATCAGAGATTTATTAGAGATTTCTCCAAGATTGTCGCCCCCTCACCAGGTTTACCCGGAAGGGCATTACTTTTATCTAGGGTCCCGAGCAGCAGACCTCATTTGAGACTCTTCGCTAGAGGTTGTGCGAAGCCTCGGTGTCAGTCCTTCCTGAGGGAGTGAAGGATTTTGTGTTTATTGTGATGTAGTTATATCCGGGTTGGGTGTGGTGCTGATGCAGAGAGGGTATCTGATAGCATACACATCAAGGCAGTTGAAGCCTAAGGAGATGAGATTTCCCACCCATGATCTAGATCTAGGGGTGGTGGTGTTCGCCCTTAAGATTTGGCACCTTTATTTGTATGGGGTTTGGTGTACCATCTACACGGAACACAAGAGCCTGAAGTATCTCATGGACCAGCCCAACCTAAATATGCATCAGAGGAGATGGTTGGATGTGGTGAAAGACTATGATTGTGATATGATGTATCATCCCAGCAAGGCTAATGTGGTAGCCCACGCCCTCAACTGCAAACATTCAAGAGGCCTAGGTTGAGGCCGTGAGATCGGAGAACCATAAGATGGAGCGAGTGATTGGGCAGGTGTCCGAGTTTGTGATGGATAACCTAGGGCTTATGAGTTTCCTAGGGCAGATTTAGGTGCCCTATACGAGCGAAGCTCGACGTATACTGATGGAGGAGGTGTATAGATCGAGATTCTCGATCCATCATGGGGCCATTAAGATGTATTTGGACCTGAAGAGAGATTACTGGTGGCCATGTATGAAGAGGGATATTGCTTGGGTGGTCGAGAGGTGCTTGACCTACCGTCGGGTCAAGGCAGAGCACCGGCGTACACATGGTCCATTGCATCATCTAGATATTCCCCACTAGAAGTGGTAACAGATCTCGATGGACTTTATCACCAAGCTACTGAGGATTGCACTTGGAGTTGACCCGATTTAGGTGATTGTGGATTGACTGACGAAGAGTGCTCACTTCCTTGCTATTAGTGAGAGCTCTTCTGTAGAGAGATTCACCTAAATCTATGTTATAGAGGTGGTAGCACGGCATGGAGTGCTTATCTCGATAGTGTCGGATTGAGATGTGCATTTCACTTCCAGGTTTTGGAAGAAACTTCATGAGGAGTTGGGCACACGCTTGCATTTCAGCACTATGTATCACCCGCAGATGTATGGGCAGTGCGAGCGGGCAATTCAGATGCTTGAGGACATGCTGCGTGCATGTGTCAAGGACTTCGGAGAAAGTTGGGACACCTTCATACCACTAGTTGAGTTTTCTTACAACAACAGCTATCATTCAAGTATTGGTATGCCTTCGTTTAAGCTCTTGTATGGGAGGAGGTGTCGAACTCTTATTTGATGGGTAGAAGTGGGGCAGAGAGTGATGGGTGGCGTGGAGATAGTGTTGAAGATGGTTGAGCAGATTCAACAGGTCAGGCAGAGGTTACTGACGACACAGAGTCGGCAGAAGAGCTATGTGGATAGGCGACGATCCAAGCTAGAATTTCAGGTCGGAGATTTTGTGCTCTTGAAGGTATCCCCATGTAAAGGGGTGATCCGATTCTGAAAGCCGGGTAGGAGGGACCCCAATACATCATTCCTTTCAGAGTGACCGCCAGAGTTGGTAGATTAGCATACCAATTGGAGCTACCTGTGGATTTGAGTCAGATCTATAACATCTTCCACGTGTCCCAATTGAGGAAGTGTGTAACCGATGAGACGGTAGTACTACCACTGGAGGATAATTAGGTAGATGCTAGCCTGCATTATATTTAGAGGTCAATCGTGATTTTGGAACGAAAAGTGAAGGTTCTAAGGAAAAAGGAAGTGCCCCTGGTTCAGGTCCAATGGCAACATTGAAAAGGGTCCGGAGTTAGAGATGCGAGAGCAACATCCAAAATTATTTGAGGAGCACGACTTCGAGGGCGAAGTCTGATTCTAGTGGGGGAGAATTGTAACATCCGAATTCTCAGGTATATTATTTTACTTATTTATTATTGAAGTTTATTGAGCAACTCGATGAGTTGGTGCTACAACTCACTAAGTAGAGTCGAGCGTGGCCATGTGGGATTAATGATCAACTCGTCGAGCCCTAGAGTCGACTCGCTGAATAAGCGTTGTTAGAGGAAACCCTAAATCCCTAGGTTTGGAGCCTATATAATGACACTTATAGCCTCATTTGCGGCTCCACATCTGCTTCCCTTCACTGCGACAAAACCTAATCTCCCTCTTGAGCTGTTGAGAGAGTATTGAACCATTATTTGAGAACTTTCGTGCATTTTTGGTAGAGAATAGGAGGATTTCAAGCAATGATTGTGAAGCGTTTGCGATATCTGTTGCTAAACATCCAAGAACTTCTATTTAAGGCATAAAGTTTGTACCTTTTTCATTTGTATGGGTAGATCTCATGATTTTTAAGTTTAGGTCTTCATTTCCGTATTATTTTGGGACCTTGAAGGTTTTGAGCACCTTTTTAGTAACGGACATTAGATATGGACCTTGAGAATTCCCTAGAGTCGAAAGTTGTAACGCCCGCAGATCCGGGCTAGTCAATTTAGAGACGACATGCGTAAAAAAATGACTTTTTGACAGAGGATTATTTAGAATAAGTAATCTTAACTAACTTGTATTATATGTCACAAGGATTACGTACATATAAAGAACGCCGAAATCCAAGTTATAACGAAGAAGTTATGACATGTCGAAATTTCACGACAAAACCGGCACGACACCGGGAATCATAAAAAGCAAGTTTATGATAAAATACTTTTAAGCCTTAGTGACCTAAATGAAAGTTTTAGAGTACGTCTCCACCTACATGTGGATATAAAGAACGTCAAAAACGGAGTTCATTTGCAAAAGTTATGGCCTTCCGGAGATGCAACTGTCTGAGAGCATGACACGTGTCTGAAACCCTAATCTGACTGGATTCACGACGTGAACATGATATTCACCATGTGAAACTTGTCAAAGACACAAATCGAGACTAGAAAACACATGCAAGCCTATGGGTGTGCTGTCTTAAGAGTTCACGACGTGAACATTCAATTCATAACGTTAAATGTCATCTGGACACCTTTCGAAGCTAGAACGCAGATGGCTGATTCAGCCATGGGTCACGACGTGAACATCAGGTTCACGACGTGAATTATGTACTTTCAGCCTATAAATATGGAACAAGAATTCCAGGTTTAGTTTACAAATTCTCATTTCTCTCTCTCTTTACTCCCTTTTAGCCTACTTTTAACCCCCTGAAGTCCCGGTATCATCCCGACACATGAAGCAAGTCCCGACGCCCCGAAGATCCCAAGAAAAAGAGTTTTTCGAGCCGAAACTCTGCCCGCGTGAAGCACGGTTTTTGATCAAACATCTCGGTTTCATCGAAAACAATCATTTTAAGAAACGAAGTGCTTCCTGATTATCGTTAAATCAAGTGAGTGTATAGTCACTTTCATCTTACACATAAATATGAAGTATATTATATAAAACATGTGCTATATGTATATATGTTGTTTGTTTATTTGAAATGAATGATGAATGAATGTTTCATACATATTTTAAACTATATATGTATTTTATATCTACAAATATGTTGGGTAAAACATGGGTAGATGAAAGATTGTTTTATACAGATTCTAAACTGTATATGTATTTTATATCTACAAATATATTGGGTAAAACATGGTTAGATAAAGAGTGATGGATGAAAGATGATATATATGTTACTGGCAACTGCGCCTACTAAATAACATTAGCAACTGTTCCTAATAAAGAATAAATGATGTTGTTGGCAGCTGCGCTTAATAAACAACATTGGAAGTTGTGCCAATTAGAGAATAAATGATGTTGTTGGCAGTTGGGCCTAATAAATAACGAATTAGAGAATAAATGATGTTGTTGGTAGCTGTGCCTAATAGAGAATAAATGATGTTGTTGGCAGTTGTGTCTAATAAATAGCATTGGCAGCTGCGCCATAGGGTAAGATGGACTTCGTGCTTATTTCTTAGGTTAATCCTTAGGAATGAATGAACAAGGAATAATTGATTTCTTAGGGTGGGTCCTTAAGAGTAAAGAAGATAATGGAGGTGGGAAATTGGGTTGATTATTTGATGTTTAAATATAATAAATAAAATTATTGTCATGATGAAATTAATAAATTTATTATTTGTGGGTTGAAAACTCTAGATGCTCACCAGGCTCCCAAGCCTGACCCACTCAACTTTTTATATTACAGGTAGTGGATCTAGAGCATATTTTGGATGATGAAGAGGGATTTTTGGATCATAGGCCAATAGTTGTAAATAACTGTTGTAAGGCTGATGATGTACTGTTTATGCTTTTGGTCTATATCGAAACATGACATCCCGAAGTTTTGATATATAATGAAGATTAGTATTTCTTTATGAAATGTTTTGATAAACTTTTATCTTGTTTTGTTTTGGGGACAAATTCCACAACATCTTTTAAAAGATTACTGTGATTTTATTTCAAAAGCATAAACTAAATCGGTCTTTTCTGGCCGAGAAATTTGGGGATGTCACAGTTGATATCAGAGCATTAGTTTAAGCGAACTAGGAATTTGTGGGATTTGTAGACTTAAACATATAATGCTAAGTGATGATCGTGAGATGAGTGTCTACCATATTTAAACACAAGAACTAATATATTTTAGGAATGATGCCTAAAATGCTTTTAGGTGCTAAATGTTGTATGTTTGCCATATATGCCATTAATTGTTCGGATCTATCGTTTGTTGCCGACCAGATCTAGAAACCTTACGTGTTCAGGTTTCTAAGCGTATGACTACGATATTAGAACTAGCATGTAATGTTTCGGAGTGATGAAGATCTAAATTCGCCTAATTTAGGGTATAGATCATAAGGCAAGAACCCGAAGTGGAGCTGGACATATGAATTGGAATCAACAACCTCAACCCCAAGTAATTGAGCAGGTGCCTATAGCAGAAGCTGCGCCATAACCTATCAAAATGGCTGGAGTGTGAGCCATGATTCTAGCCATGATGGCTGAACAAAGGGAGGAAATGAGACAATTGTTGCTGAACAACATGAGTGAACCTTCAATGCCCGTTGAACAACCAGAATTAAATGACGATCAGTCAGAGGAAAGAAATTATAGTAGATATGTTGGTCAAACTTAACCGCTTGTGGATAGAAGGAATAAATAGGAGGAAGGAGTTAAGAAAATGGATGCAAGTACAAATATTTTATGACTTGCAAGCCATCAAATTTCACTGGAAAAGAAGATCCTGTCCGAGTAATGGACTGGATCTAGGAAATGGAATTAGCCTTTATGACATGTGATTGCAAAGGAAAGTATCAAACTGTATTTGCAGTTCGCCAGTTAAGAGGTAACTATATTCGCTGGTGGAACACTATGGGGAAGACCCTAAGCCCTAATGAGCCACCACAACTGACTTGGGCAGAGTTCGTGGTGTAATTCAAGTGCAAGTACTGTTAGGCCCAAAATCTGCTTGAGCTGGAAAACCAATTTCTAACACTAAATAAAGGAAGCATGTCCACTGATGAATACACCAATAACTTTAGAAACAAAATGGAGTTTGCTTTGTGTATTATCCCAGACAAGCTGACAAAGGTATGCAAAGGAACTTCCATGGGAGTATGCAGTGTCAGTGCATCAGGCACTTACTCTAGAGGCAGCTATCTGGGGTGCCAAGTCTGTTGAAGAGATGATCAACGGAAGAGCCGTCAGCAAGGTTGAAGTAGTGAGAAAATAAAGTTTGAAGGAACTTTAGGGTCCAACGAGAATAGAAACTTCTCGAAGTCTAGAGGAGGAGGATGAGGTGAAGCAAGGTGGTGCCATAAGTGCAAGACGGAAAACATAGGAAAATGTGGCGTGGAGGAGACATGTTTCAAATGTGGAAAGTATGGGCATTAGCTAATGATTGTACATTCAATAAAAGAGTGTGTTGTGAATGTAATGAAGAAGGGCACTACAAGCAAGACTGCCCAAAGACTAAAGGAGCTACAAAGTTAAATGTAATTCCAAAACCAAAGGCAAAAGCATCCCTAATGATCCTTAATGACGAAGGCGAGGATGCAAGGGATCAGGAGTAAGGACTATATGTTCCAAAATCAAGATATAACGCAGCCATGTAGATAGTATTCAGTGGTGTAGCCTATAAGAGGCATAATGTAGGTTAAACTATAAGATCTTTGTAATTGTTTCAAGAAATAATATACCCCTTCGTTTTCTTACCTGATGTGTTAAATGATTTTGGGAAATTCTTGAAAGGTGACTTGGAAAACTACGAGAAAATACATGGGACGTGTATGAGTAGGTGTGAATAGTAGTAGAGGTCTATACTACTGGAAGCACATGACTCACACTTAGATCAAAGAAAGTCACAAGGTTACCAAGAAGCTAGTAATTGATTCCATTTTTATTCATGTATGTCATTACCCTCGTTTCGGTAATGACTATGAAGATGATTGTTATTCCGACCCTAGTGGTCATATCGATGTAACATCTGACTTAAGCTAGAAGATTGAAGTGAAAGATAATCGAAGCGATCAATAGAAGTATCACGATCACTGCTAATGTTAGAAGCATGTAGCTAGAAATGCTACATGCTAGAACGTGATTATATCACATTAGAATATGAAGGAAGGGGAACTCCATTATGGATTTTGACTCTAAGAGACCTGAGTCTGAGGGTTGCATCATTCGATGAGAGGTCATTAGAACATGGCCCATCGATCTGTTACAATAAATGAAGGAAAGTGAGTCTTCAATACGGGTGTATTTTGTAACTCAAAGGTTACGATAGAAAGTCCAACATAGTACGAGGAGTAATTGCAAGATTGCGCACCGCCTGCAGTCAAGAAGTCCAAGAGTTAGATACTCATTCGAAGGAACATATAAGTTATGATTTTAACTAGGATGAAGAGATAACATATGGAGTCATTGTACAACCCTATTTAGTTGATGATTCCGAGACGTAATCATCCTAAGGGGGAGATAATTGTAACACCCGCAGATTCGGGCTAGTCAATTTAGTGATGATAAGCGTAAAAAAATTACTATTTGATAGAGGATTATTTTAAATAAATAATCTTAACTAAGTTGTAGTATATGTCACAAATTTTTTGTACAAATAAAGAACTCCTAAATCTGAGTTATAACGAAGAAGTTATGACTTGTCGAAGTTTCGCGACAAAACCAGCACGACAACGTGAATCATAAAAAGTGAGTCAATATTAAATTAATTTTTGGCCTTAGTGACCTAAAATAAAGTTGTAGAGTATGTCTCCACCTACACATAGATATAAAGAACGTCGAAAACGGAGTTCGTATGCAAAAGTTATGGCCTTCCAAAGATGTAGTTGTCTAAGAGCATGACAAGTGTCAGAAACCCTAATCTGAATGGATTCAAGGCGTGAACATGAGATTCACGACATGAAACTAGTCAAAGACACTACTTGAGGCTAGAAAACACATGCCAATCCTACGGTTGTGATGTGTTAAGAGTTCACGACGTGAACATTCAATTCACGACGTGAAATGTCATCCGGACACATTTCGAAGCTAGAACGCAGATGTGAATGATGTACTTTCAGCCTAAAAATATCAAGCAAGACCTCTAGGTTTTTTTTTTTTTTTACAAACTCTCATTTATCTCTAACTCTTTACTCACTTTTAGACTACGTTTAACCCTCCGAAGTCTCGGTATCATCTCGACAGCCGAAGACAATCCTAATGCCCTGAAGATCCCGAGAAAAAGAGTTTTTCAAGCCGAAACTCTACCTGTGTGAAGCACGGTTTTTGAGCAAACATCCCAGTTTCATTGAAAACGATCATTTTAAGAAACGAAGTGTTGCCCAATTATTGTTAAATCAAGTGAGTGTATATTCACTTTCATCTTACACATAGATAGGAAGTATTTTATATAAAATACGTGCTATATGTATATATGTTGGTTGTTTATTTGAGATGAATAATGAATGAATGTTTTATACAAATTTTAAACTTTATATGTATTTTATATCTACAAATATGTTGGGTAATACATAGGTAGATGAAAGATTGTTTTATATTGATTCTAAATTGTATAAGTATTTTATATCTACAAATATGTTGCGTAAAACATGGGTAGATAAAGAATGAGGGATGAAAGATGATATAGATGTTGTTGGTAACTGCGCCTAATAAATGACATTGGCAACTGTGCCTAATAAAGAATAAATGATGTTGATGGCAGTTGCGCCTAATAAACAACATTCTCAACTGTGCCAATTAGAGAATAAATGATGTTATTGGCAGTTGCGCCTAATAAATAACCAATTAGAGAATAAATGATGTTGTTCGCAGCTGGGCCTAATAAATAACCAATTAGAGAATAAATGATGTTGTTGGTAGTTGCGCCTAATAAATAACATTGGCAACTATGACATAGGCAAAGATGGACTTCGTGGTTATTTCATAGGTTAATCCTTTCGAATGAATGAATGTGGAATAGCTGATTTCTTAGGGTGGGTCCTTAGCAGTAAAGAAAATAATGGGGGTGGAAAATTGGGCTGATTGTTTGATGTTTAAACATAATAAATAAATTTATTGTGGTTGATGAAGTTAATAAATTTATTATTTGTGGGTTGAAAACCGTATATGCTTAACAGGATCCCAAGCTTGACCCACTCAACTTTTTATATTACAAGTAGTGGACCTATATCATAGTTTTGATGATGAAGATGGATTTTTGAATCATAGGCCAGTACTTGTAAATAACTATTGTAAGGCTTATGATGTATTATTTATGCTTTTGGTCTGTATCGGAACATGACATCCCGAGGTTTTGATATATAACAAAGATACATATTTTTTAAAGAAATGTTTTGATAAACATTTATCATGTTTTGTTTTGGTGACAAATTCCGCAACGTCTTTTAAAACATTACTCAGATTTTATTTTAAAAGCATAAACTTAGTCGGCCTTTTCTGATCGAGAAATTTGGGGATGTCACAAAAGTCCCTTACTTTATTAAGCCATGTTAGCTCGTTAAATGAGAAACTTCTTCTCAAGTATGTTCTTTGCATTTTTAGCCTAATAGTGCCATGCATGAACGTAAATCTCGTGGCTTTACGTGATATTCAAGCCTGGAGAACATAGATCTAGGGTGTGAGATGGTTTCCTGCCTTGAAATCGTCTGAATACCATTTGGATCAGAATGGACTCTCCGAGTTTTTTTGCCGACTAGACGAGTCGATTTAGGTTTATCCCGATGATCTAGACGATGCTATAGCTAACTCAACGAGTTGGACTTTCATGGGACAACTGAGAAATGTTGGGACTCGACAAGTCGCACGACTGCACTCGGCGAGTCAGGTTAACCAAGACTGTTGACTCAATTTGGACTTCTGTTGACTTTAAGTATTGGTCAAATTGAGCAATGGAAAGCATGGAGGGGTAAACTGGTCTTTTACCCATTCCTAGGGCTAGAATGTAGGAGAGAACAACTTTCGTGTATTTGAGTATGAGTAGATTATTGATTAGAGGTAATTATCCTATGTGGTAGGTGGAAGCTAGATCAAGGTTTCCGAGTACGAGACTTTTACTTGCTAGCTTATGAGGTGAGTCTTCTCACTATACAGAGTTTGAGTTATGATTGAGAGGATCGTGCAGTTTTATTTTTATACAGTTTTTGACAATGAGTATTGAAGTTTTGACATTGTGACGTTTTGGGATTTTGTTACTACGATGATTGTGTTTTATTTTTAAAATTGAACATTTTGGTTTGAAAAATTACATCATTACAATATATATATTAAACAACCTGAATGTTTTGTCAAATCAAATAACCTAAAGATGCTGTGCAAACTGAAGATGTCCATTTATGGATTGAAAAAAGCATCAAGGGCCTAGTATCATTGTTTTGAAGAGAACATTAAAAGGTTTAGTTTCTCATAAATTCCTGATGATCCATGTGTATACATCAAAGCAAGTGGGAGTTAAAGTATTTTTCTAATTTTGTATTTCGATGATATATTACTAATCGGGAAAGACATCCCAACATTGAAACAAACTAGGTCTTACCTTAGTATGACCTTTCAAAGGAATGATCTAGGGGATGCTGCATACAAACTCGGTATCTGGATCTATAGATATAGATCTTAAAGACTCATTGGTTTGAGTTAGAACACATACATTGAGAAAAGTATTAAAACGCTTTTAAATGGATGACTCAAATTGAGGAATGGTACCCATACTACTTGACACCATTCTTTATAAGGATGAAAACCCTAGTACTGAATATGAGGTCAAGAGAATGAGTCACATACCGTATGCTTTAACAATAGGTTAAATTATGTATGATATGACATGTAGAAGGTCGAATGTAGCTTATGTTGTTAGTTTAACTAGTAGGTATCAAGTTAATCCATGCTAGAAACATTGGTTGGCAGTTAAAAACATATATAAGTACTTAAGAAGGACTAAATCCATGTTTCTAGTTTATGGAGGAGTTGACGAAGAGCTTACCGTAAGATATTACACTGATGTTGGTTTCAACACTGATCGAGATAAATGTTTATCACAGTCGGGATACATGTCTACACTTAATGGAGGAGTCATTTTGTGGAAAAGTTCAAAGCAAGGAGTAGTCACACTTTTTACAACATAATAAGAGTATAGAGGTCTATGTGAGGCATCTCAAGAAGTTGATTGGATGATCAAATTTGTATATTTTGTAGTAAGTGTTGTGTCAACTTGTAATGGATTTTTTTCTTGTTTGATAAAGTATTTACTTAGTGTGAGTGATGTTGCGATTTCACACTTCTTGTTACATTAAGTTCGCAAATTTGCTGCTAACTTGAGTTGCCTTTCAAATATTCCTATGAAGCCTGTATAGGGATATTGGTTAGAAGAATGGGTAAGAGTTTTGCACATATACTAGTTCTTTGAACCATATCGAATTGTTTTGTCTTACTCATTAATCAAATAAAAATCTTATTTACTTCATGTGTTCTTGTGAATCTTATCTTTTTTTGAGTTGTGAATCTAAATGTTCCTTTAGTTGGTATCATAGCAGGTGATCATCAGAGCTTTTTTAGGTCTCGATTCCATCATTTTTATTGTGTACATTGTGTTTTTCTAAATCAGTTCATCGAATTCTAGAGTTGTTCTACATTTTGCAAATCGTTTTGCAAATTGATCTTTAATTCCTTATTCGTATCGTTTGATTTACTCTTTTTCAAGTTCATTGATCTTGTTCAAATTTTATTTCATTCAAAATGAAAAAGAGGATTCACACTTAATCACGTTCAACCTTCCAAGCAGTATCGGTTCCACATCAAGAATTGCAATTTTGTTTCCTAAAGACTACGGAATCTTGGTTCTTCACTTTGCAGATTATGTTCTAAGTATTGAAATTTATAGATCTAGCATTTGGAAAGCAGTTAAAAAAGGAGCACACAAGTATTCCAAGAGCAAGAAGGAAGTCATATCTTACGAAAGTTTTGAATCTATTATTGTTGATGATACTCAAATTGATTACATGGAGAAAAACAAATTGATGAGCAACCTGAAAGAATTGAGATCATAAGGTTTTCTCTTCCTCGTAATACTTTTCATTTGGTTAGTTCTTGTCAAATTGAAAAAGATATAATGGATAGATTGAATTCTATTCTAGAGAGGCTGATCTCACTCATTCTCTGCAAATGTTACTTCTATCTGAATTTTGGATCTTTTGAGCAATAGTCTAATAAAACTATTGAACAAATTGTAAATTGAATTAATCATATTTGAAGTAATATACTAAAATACAATTTGAAGAGAGAAATCATTGAAAAAAATGTCAGATTCATGAATTGTTTGAGGTCAGAATGGAAGTTGATTATTTCTACTGTCAAAGCACCTGAACAATTCAAGAATTACTCTCTTGCACAATCTCTTGGTATATTGAAGTCTCATGAAGATGAAGTAATGAAAGACGAAAAGCTAATTACACGTGTTGGTTCATCAGTTTTGGTGAAAAAAGTGAAAGATCAAAGAGAAAGAAGACAAAGATTATTGTGGAAGATTCTGAAGTTGATATCTCAAATGAGGAACTTACAAAAGAAGACAAACTTTTGATGGTAGAAAATCCAAAGAAATTCTTAAAACATAATTTCTCTCGTTTTAGAAACAACAAAAACGAATATGATGGAAACAATCACTACCAAGAAAGTTCAAATTCAGTAAAATCCAAAAATGGAAGTTTCAAAAACGTTCAAAGAGATGATGAAAAGAAGGAGAAGAAGCTTCTTGGTGACTCATGCTTTAACTACGACTATTGCATGGAAAGAATCATTTCTCAAAGGAATGCATGCTCCAAAAGTAGAATGAGAACTTCTCAAGAATTCAAGCAAACCAGCTTTGGTTATGACTGAAGATGACAATGATGATGGTAATGTTGAAGTTTGGTCAAATGACTTGGACGACGAAGAAGTTTGTAGACCAACTCATGGAGATTTCTTGATAGTGAAGTATGAAAAGATGAGAGGAGGCATATGTTTCATGTTCAAAAGCTTTAGTTCATAAAATCAAGGATACTTCACAAATGGTGGAACTAATTCAGATGCATGTTTTTCTGCAAAGACGATGAAGGAGCATGTCACAGAGTAAAGAAAGGTAATTGATAAGTTACACTTAATTCTTAAATCTCTTGAAATTCCAATTTCTCGTTTTGATTCTGAATGAGCTGATTTATGCGGCACTGTTTCTGATCTTAGTGATAGTTAAAAGAGAACTCGCATAAATTTTTTTTAATCTTAATGATACTCTTAGGAGGATTTAATCTAAGAATGAAGAAATACACAAGAAAATATAATCCTTGAAATTAGATCTTGTTAGTTTTAAATATGATGTAACAAATCATAAGAAGGACAGTAAAATTATACTAAAATAGAGAAATATTTTTTGTCTCATTGAGAAACGTCTCTACACTAACATCAAACAATAATATCTTGAATGGGAAATAGGAAAAACTTTGCAAAAAATGACTTTACCTTTTCTTTGAATTAAATGAAGATGAAATTGATGTTGGATATCATAGGCACGAATCGATGGTATCATCAAATGAATATGTTAGTGATTCTTAAAAAGTGGGACTTGAGAAAACTGAAGAATACATTAAGTCCAAAGAAAATAAAAAGATGTTGAATGATGTTTTAACTAAAAAGGACAAACAACAAATCAAAATCAATTATATTAAGAAATATAACTTATGCAAGAAATTGAATTTGTAAGAAAATCTCAATTCTAAGAATGTGTCTGAATTTGATGAAAGAAAAATGAATGAAATATCAGTTGAAGAAGAAGTTGATTGTTCATCATTTGCAAATAATAATGAGCAACCAAAAAGAAATTTGAGTTTGAACAATTTGTTTAAATGATGCAATGAAAAATTTAGAAGTTCAAGCAACTATTTTTCCAAAAATTCAGCAAACTCCAAATCAAATTTTTGCCAAAGAGGGATTAGACAGAAATCAAACATCAGAATTAACTTCAATGGTCAACCTTGCGACATCCCATAATTTATGGCTAATATTGTAGACAGTCAATTCACCGTAAATCTCGTTGCAACTTCAGTTATTGGATTTTATTTAATCTTAAGTAAAATAAATAAGTTCATTTCAACTATTATATGATAGTTGTTGATATCATACTTCCAAATGTATAGAATCTCAAACGAATCAAATAGCACAACCTGTAACCTTAGTAATACGTCTGAAAAGCTTAGATTTCGTGATAAGCAGTTTTGAGCGAAGTAATTATTCTAGAGTCATAGTACATGTACCCCTGGATCCAAAAATATAAAGAACACCCAAAACGGAGTTGGTATGCAAAAGATCTGACCGTTTTAAGAAACCAAACTTGTATAACACCAGTTTTACCAATTTTTCTTAAGCTGTTTTAATTCGTCGAGGCACTTACTCATTGCCGATGTGGTTTTCGAGAACATTTTTGGACTCAGGAAACCAAACTTGTATAACACCAGTTTAATTTCATACACAAAATATTTTTAGCAAAAATATTTATGAAAATCAAAAACTCGAGCGTGACGGGTTATTTAGACATGGAACTTTAATGCGGTTTCCCGGAGTTCTATAACTCAACAAATTAATTCGTCTGAGTTTTTGGAATCTTTTATTTAAACTCTATCTATCGACACTTTTGAAAAAAAAAATCAACATTCAGACCTCGGTGCACCCGGTTATAGGTGTAATTGGGCATTTAATGAAGGTGTAATGTCATGTGCGGCCCATATTGACTTGGTAGAGAAAAAAAATTGATTTCATTATCTAAACCCATGTTTATTTAAAACACTTCTCTTAAATGTGTACACTTCACCTACAAGCACAAGTATGGGTTAAGAAGTATGATTGACTAGTTTCGTAGGTAGGGTGTTTAAGGTTGTGTGTATGACTCCACTCTATAAATAAAATTCTTTGGAGACATAATTGCTCACTCGATTCACAACTTCTACCTCTCCATCCATATTTCTCTCTATTTGATTTCTTGATGATCACCACAAAACACCAATTCACACGCTAAACCCACCATTGCACATCTCTTTGCCGAAAATTAGCTCAAACAGGAGGAAGAACCGAAGGCAAAACACCCTCGGAACCACCCCCTGCCACCCCACTTCTGCCAACCGCCACCTACCGCCATCTCCTTCTCCAACCAATAAAACACCACCATGCCTTCTCTAGCTTGAGGAAAGACTTCTCCACCCTTCCTCCACCATCCCCTGTCTTCGTCTTCACTGGAAACTTAAAGGATAACTGGCAGCAGGAGGCTGCCGGCCACCACCTATCGTCATCAAAGTCACCTGCAACCATCGTCTTCTGCCACCCATTGTTGTGGTAAGCACCACCACCACATTTGTTTGATTTATGCTTGCTACCTTTTGTCGGTTCCGTCATGGCGAAAACAGTTGCATACTATCAAAACCGACTAGTTGAAGCATCACATGCATGACCTAACCTAAGAAAGCCACCATTACGTAGAAATCACAAAGCCGTACACGATCGCCTTATAGAAGATTATTTTGTAGATGATGCCGTCTATGCTGTAAAGTTTCGATGTCGGTTCCGGAAGAGGAAGGAACTATTCTTATGTATTGTTGGCGATTTGGAAGGCCACTTTCCATATTTCCAATGGAAAATGGATGCAAGGGGAAAAAAGGTTTCTCTCCCATTCAAAAATGCATGGCTTCAATTTGTTAGCTAGCATACCGCATGGGCGCAGACAAATGGGATGAGTATTTTAGGATGTCAGAGCGTACCTTGCAAGAGTCTGTGTATAAGTTCTGCAAAGTGATCTGTTTGGTTTATGGGCAATGATATTTGCGCAAACCAACTATCAACGATATCCACCAATTGTATACGATGCATGAAGGCAAACATGGATTCCCTGGAATGCTAGGTAGTATCGATTGCATGCATTGGAGTTGGTCATTATGCCCCAACGCATGGCGTGGTCAGTACATGTGAGGCGACCACAAAGAGTCGACGATCATTCTAGAGGTTATCGCATTACATGATCTTTGGATATGGCATGCATTCTTTGGTCCAACTTGTGCAAACAATGACATCAATGGGCTAGACCAATCGCCTGTATTCAATGATATCTACCTTGGAAAGTTACATGATGTACTTTTTCAAGCAAATGAGGTAGCATATAAGAGTGGATACTAGCTTACTGACGGTATATATCATCCATTATCTGTTTTTGTGAAATCGTTTACACATCCTAACGACCCAAGAAGGAAAAAGTTTAAAGAGGCGCAAGTGTCAGCTAGGAAGGATGTGGAGCGAGCATATGGTGTACTTAAGAGACGTTGGCAAGTACTAACGGTCAGGGGAAGGTCATATGAGGTGAAAAGGTTACAACACGTAATGTACGCATGTATCATATTGCATAATATGATTCTTGAAGACGAAGGAAGAGCGATATGTCGATACAACAAAAATGAAGTTTTACCAAATGTCGAAGGAGTAGCCGTTGGTACACAAGAGTATAGGGGGAATAGAAGAGAAGTACACAATCGCGACATTCATTAGGCCCTTCGTGCTGATTTGGTGGAGCACATTTATAGGGCTCATATTCAGCCCCCGTACGAGTTATCTCACGATGATTTGTTTGACGAATCAGATGAGGATTCTAATATGTTCGTCAAGAGTGAAGATTCCGACAACGAGAGTGACGCTGGGGAGAATGATGCAGATGATCAAGGCGATGATGAAGACGATGATTCCGAGTGATGTATCTTGGTTTAAATAAAATTAGGATATTAATTAACAACTTTTACTATGTTGTAGGTTGTTTGATTTTTTTTTTTTTTTTTTTTTTTTTTTTGCGGTTTTTTTACTTATTTAAATATTAGGGTTAATGTAATTTTTATTTTACTTAATGAAATGCTTTTTATTTTATTTAAATTTTATGTTTAATATTAATTTAAAAATTATAAATATATATATATATATATATATATATATATATATATATATATATATATATATATATATATATATATATATATTATTTCATATAAAAAAAAGTGAGTAAAGGGCTTCCAACCCATTTCTTGGTTTTTAGGTGAGGGAAAAGAGAGTGGGGAAACAGGGGTATGACACACCAAAAGTATAGGAAGCTTCCCTCCCACTCTTTCCAATCTTATGAAACTGGAACAAAAGAAAGCAAACGTGCATTTCAAATAAATAATTCTTACGCAACTCTCAAAAATCTTTTCAAAGTTAGTCCTAAACCAATGAAACATCAATTAAAATGTTCAAAATGCACCCTTGTGTGGAAAAGTCTGTTCAAATAAATCCAAGGCTTTAATACAAAAAAAATTATAAAATAATTTTTTTAACTAATGTTAATTTATTTTACATTAAATTAACTTCAGATTAAATAAAATTTGGAAAAATATTATATTAAATTTTTGGATAAAAAATTATTTAAATAAATAATTATTCTTATATATATTAAAGGAGGATAGTTTTTAGGAATAGTGAACATCCTGATTTTTTTGGCAAAAATAACCCATAAGTTTTCATATTTGTAGTTGTTCAGATTTTTTGCACTAAAATTTGATATATTGGCAATTTGGTCCTTTAAATTATTAACAGTCATATAAAGATAAGAAGATAGGGTCCCCCACCGGTTCCATCTTATCTTCAAACCCCCCACCCCCCCACCCGGTTTCTCATCCACTCATTTTCTAGGTTATCTAATCTGATTTCCACCCTTCTATTCTTTGGCTCCACCCATTTCTTTTGTTTTGATTGGCCAAGAGGGAAGACGAACACAACACAAAAGTTAGGGAAAAGAGAAATCGGGGGTAAACCATGGTTTAACCGGTTCATCGATCTTTTGCATCACCGATTGAGAACCGTCAACGCCACCGTCTGAGTTCCTCGGGTTACTTTACTTATGAATTTGGTTAACTTCTTAAACCGCACATCACTTGATGCGGCTTCTGGTCATAAATCAGATGAGTGTTTATATTGTTTGTTCTGCAACCATTGATTCTTGATTTTAATGATTTTTGTTTGGTCGTCGGGTTATTATCAAAGCTCAATCGGATCAGAAGATGCGAAATGTTGAGGAAAAGTGAGAATCGGAAGAAATTGTAGCAAGTTGGTAAGTATCTAGATCTTTTATGCCCTGTTTCTTCTACCCACAAAATCGTTACCTCCAGATATATTTATATTGTTTGTTCTGCAACCACTGATTCTTGATTTTAATGGTTTTCATTTGGTCGTCGGGTTATTATCGGAGTTCAATCGGATAAGGAGATGCCGAATGTTGAGGAAAAGTGAGAATCGGAAGAAACTGTAGCAAGTTGGTAACTATTTAGATGCTTTGACTTTGAAATGGAAGTTTTTTGCCTTTGCTTGAAGGTTGATTCTCCATAGTTGTTGCTCTGCCATCATTCCAAGCATTGAGATGGCATAGCTTACGAGGGGATATTTCGATGTTATAAACTCAACCTTTTATTCATTTAGTAATCTTTCTTTCACCTTCTTCTTTATCGGACCGATTATTTTCGCCTTCCTGCTTTATATGAACGGTGACCCCCTCGATCGTCTCCGATTGACCCCTCAATCGGCACGCGACCACCATCATAAGCCAGGTGACCCCTCAATCGTCTCCGGTTTACACATGTTCTATTTTAGGGCTTTTGAAGAGGAACCCGGGTAAGCGAATCCCCCCTCTCTCCGCCGTATGCCGTCGACTCCATGTGAAGCCTTGGCCCGGTGACCTTCGTACCCCATGGTTACAGGTTCGTATGTCTGCAACTTTTTTATGCTTTCGTTTTGTTAGACGATGAAACAACTGCTCAAACTTAATAGAAAGGTTTGAAGTTCTTCAAAGAGCTCTGATCGTTATACCAAATCTACAAATCGGCTTTCTCTTGACTTCTTCTTCAACACTGTTATTTATAAACCCCTGGTAAACTGATTCGTTGTTTTGCTATCTTGAACCCAGGTGTCCTTCTTGAATCTGTAGGTGCCCTTCAGCCTCACCATTTTCTTCACTGTTTCTCTATAAAAAATCGTCGTCTTCATGGGATGCCAATTATTTGGGTCCGGCTAAAACTGTTCAGATCACCGACATCACCTTCCAATTAGGTATCACTGTTCTTAACTACCTTTCTTTCTCCTCTTCATTTCCTAGCGTCATAGCATGAAGGTTCTGAATTTCCGATCGATTTGTAAACAAAGGGAAATGGAATCGAAAGATCATTTGAACAAGTTCAAAGTCGGCTCAGTTCCGATGTTGTACTACATACTCGACTTCATCTCCGATTCTGATAAAAAACTACTCCTAAATCAGGTATGTAATCTAATAACACATCTTTTGTTTTCTATCTTCTCTCCTTTTTGTTGTTCTTTGGGGTATTCGACAACAGTGTGATTTCTCACATCGAAATTGAGAACATTGGTGTAGTTGGGTAACTCTTATTCTCAAATTGAAACGAGGTTTTATATTTTGATTTTATAGATTTACACAGCTCTGGTTTCAAAATGGAAGTCTCTGAAAAACAGAAGATAGAAAATTTAGGGTATAGCATTGTTGTTATCTACGAACTTGTCAATTTGGAGGTTAAAATATATGTTGGTTATGATGGGATTTTTATTTTGTTTTCGTGTGATGTTTGTTACAGGAGGGATTGTCCATGAAAAAGGTCCTTTGCCTCAAGATTGTAAGCCCTAATCCTTCTCTCTTATCAATATCATTTCGGGATTAAGATATATTATACCTTATTGTCATAAAACTTAATTATTGAATTTTATATGTAACGATTTCATTTGATTTAATAAGATCAAGTTAATGAGTAATCATAGTTCATCTCTCTCTCTCTCTCTCTCTCTCTCTCTCTCTCTCTCTCTCTCTTTTCTCTGTGTAGTACCACCATTGTTGACAAAAATTATAGAAAAATCAAGGAGGAGTTGTGTTTGTTTCCTTCTGTAATCAATCATGTCCTCATTAATGAGTATCTTCCAAATCAAGGCATAATGGTTTGTACTGCGACTAAATCGATAAAAATTAGTATTTCGCGCTTACCCTTTTTTACTTTCCCATTTATTAACAATTTTTTAGGTGAAAACATAGCCCCACCAAGATGGGCCCGCATATTTTCCGATGGTGGCTATTCTTTCATTAGGATCACCTGTTGTCGTGGACTTCACTCCTCATTCAACTTTAGCAGACACTACAAGCAACATTCAAGAAACTAGTCATGGGAATTTACAAAACTACCCTCCTTTCTCTATTGCACTGATGCCACGCAGTTTATTGGTATTCAAAGATACAACATACTCAGGTGAGCCTATTTTTAAATGCTTTTCTTAATAGCCTCTGTAATTTCTGTTGTATATTATGGAACCTGATGTGTTCATTTACTTTTCTTTCCAGGTCATGGGTGTACTTGGATACCAGTTATAGAGAATTTTACAGTTCACCATGTCTATCGCTATCACCTCCATGAGACAGACTCAATTTTATCATCTGTCTTATTGTGTTCTTTTCATTTAAATCTATCTGCTATAAAATTCATGATTTGTAGGATTTAAAGAATTTTAATGGGTTTCAAAAAAAGAATATCTCAATTACAAAAAATAGATGGTGGTTAAAGGTATGTATAGTCTCTTAACATAGGATTCATATAAATATGATGTCTTTTGCCCTTATTCAAGTTTTGGGTTTGATGTATAGTTCAAATTCCTCATTTACTGTCTTTCACAAGGTGACTTAGATGGAGCTTACCAGGGTGTTATAAGGCTATTTTTGTCAAATGAAGATGAAATACATCTAACGATGCAAGGTAACACCAACTCCTTCGTCATGCCCCAACACATATCTATTTAAAAAAAAACTTCTATTTTTTCCATTTGCTACTTTTTTGTGTTATTAATTTTAGTTGTGTGATTTGTCTATGTGATGTTTGTTATAACAATTTTGCAGATTTGTTTTAAAAAATGACGACCTTGATTGAACTATTATGTGGGTGTTTGGTAAAATGCTTGAATGGTATTTCAAATATGCACCAGCTTATTGACATACCTGTGAAAATTTGTCCATTTTTGTTGATTATAATAGGTAATGGAATTCCTTAGCCATGTCAACAGTAGACTGAAACAACAACAAATTAGTAGGTTTTCCTTTGGAAGTGTTAATGAGGTTGTTGCTTCAGCAGCAATCGAAATAACATGAGCCGTTTGCATCTGGTCAAGCTCTGGTATCACAATCTCTACCACCTTCAATACCAAATGTAGAAAAAGTTATATATTTAATAAATACAAAATAATTGAGAACGAATTTTCAATATTTTATCCTAAATTATAGCCGTAAAATTTTACCAAGTCTTTAGTGCTTAAACTTTTTAAAAATTCAATCTTATGTGATTGACCACAATGAAGCTTCTCAAAAGCATAATCACGAAATAAGGACGGAAAGTTGATGTTATTATTAAAAAAAATATTGATAGTTATAACATGTTTACTTTTTTACCTGTTCAACTATTTTCATCATTTGTTTCTTAACATTAAACATTACCTGATGTGTATTTGTTTTTTGTTTGTTGACAGATTTGATGACATCATGAAGTATAAACAAACATGGAATACAAGGTGCACATTGACATCAGAAGGAAAAGAGAGCATGAAGGAAGTAATGTAGCTTATGTCTCTTCAATATCACCCTGCAACTGGTGGAAATAGAAACAGAAGTAGAAGCAGAAGCCGAGAATGTGGATGACTTGCCTGCATTTTGGATAGCATGTCCTTACTGTTTCTACATGTATAAGTATCAAAGGGTCTATGCAGAGTGCACTATTTAACCAGATGGGGAGGGTTAAACCCCAATGTTGAATCCAATTATTGACCACCTGATTGATCAAATAAACAAATAACTGATCAAATAACATTTACAAAGAACAAACAACGGAAAAAACTGTAGCATCCGATAATGGAAAAAACTTTAGCATCCGACAACGGAAAAAACTGTAGCATCCGACCCCCGCAACGCGGGGGTTCCCCATCTATTTTAAATAAATTTTGAATTAATAAAAGATTGGGAAATTATTAAATAATTCATTATACTTAGTCAAGATAAACAATCACTTCCAAATATTAATTTATATTGAAATTTTCTAGGAAATCAAATTAATTTTGGAAGTTACGACTTCACGACAACACATTCCGACTTTCTCGCATCCATTATCGACAACAAATCGGACTTTAAGGTGATGGCCAAATTTTTACATTTTTTTACCTGCGGGGGGGGGGGGGGGGGGGGGGGGGGGTTGGAATACATATACTATATTATAGATACACATGTATCTAAACATCTTGTTTAACTAAAAAACATCATCATTTTTATGCGATATAAATCACACAAAAAATTTATTTACTACTCTACTACTTAGGGTACGGGGAATCTAGTTTGGAGGGCTACATAAGATTGTTGGATTTTAGAACAACTTAATTGCTAAAATGATTTTGCCCTTGTCTGGCCCTCGTCTGTACATAGTATTACGGGTACTAAGTAATATTTATCATACAAAATTACATAAATTTTCATTATTTTGTGTAAACACATTACTAGTTGGTTAAATATCTGTTTAAACGCTTATGTGCTATAAATAAACAAGTCAATTTTAAATATCAATATCAATATATGTTATTTCATTAAAATGATACAATTAATAAAAATAACATATACTTTCCGACTCCAAATGTGCTATGACTGTATAGACAATTATCAACTTGGTAGTTTCAATATACATCATACGTACACAAAAATATATAGGTTTATATATTTATACAAGTTATAGAACTTGTATCTTAGGCTTATATATGTGCTTGTGTACAGTACGCTAAGTTTTATCATCACTTTAAACAAATATAGTACACTTTTACGCTTACATTTATCAATTATACTTGTCCTCCACCCGTTTATTTGTATATGCGGTTGTTAAGTACAACCTTGACATATAAATTTATCCGTATATATGTATGTCTGTTTATCCATTATCCTTACAACTTTTCCACTATAAAGTTTAACTAGATTTCATTATCTAGAAACCACAATTTAGATTTGTATCTTTATCAAACATTTACAAACACAGTTGTAATTACAACAAAGGAAATACTTTTTAGATTATATTAAAAGTATCATTATTTTAGAAAAGTTGTGACACTCACCAACCTTTGTGTTGACCCTCAAAATTACATGTAGTCTTAGGAGATCATTTGACATGCGTTCAGATAAAAGATTAATCATGGATTACAAACGACCTAGCTATCTAGTTTTTGTTATGTGTTTGCTTGTTTATGGAAACTATTGTATTATTATTATCTATAAGAACCCTGTATTTAAACTTAATTATGGAATATAAATGTTGTTTTGTTTATCGTTGTACTTGTGCTATATATTCAGTTTACTTGTGTCACACCCCCAGTCGGCGGTGGAAACACCGGGCGGTGTAACGTAATATTTGTATCGCAAATAAATGACATACATTGAATATTACTAAATAATTTTATAAACTACATACCTTTATTGATGATTGAAAGGTACATTATTTTTGTTTCCTAGTATTTATTGCGTATTATCCGACTATTGCATACGTCATAACGAATATATGTTCCATACGAACAGAAAGGATAACAGTAAAACATCTCTTGTTTGAGAAACGTCCAGTTTATCATGTTTCTGAAAACACATACATTTTGAAAATATGTCAACATAAAGTTGGTGAGTCCATAGGACTCAAAGTAAAAATAATACTTTTTCAAAGTTCGAAAAGTATAGAACATTTTCTGAAATATCATTCTGACTCATACTTGTTGCTAACATATAGTGTATATATATATATATATATATATATATATATATATCCTAGGTATAATGGGTTACTTACTGATTAAGTGTTATACCTATAAGTTTCATATACTATGCATATAAGTGTTTGTAATCCTATACAAATGAATGTTACTATGTATAGATCTTGTGACAACCCGATATTTTCGAATCAGTATAATAACCTAAAAAGTCAAGAATTTGTAATCTCTTTTAATGTAATGAAATTTGCATCAAAATTTTGAATGTTCAAAAGTCTCTATTGGGTTACATAAAATGATAATCATATCAAGGGTTTCAGAAATATAAAGAACACTAAAAACCGAGTTATAACGAAGAAGTTATGACCATTCTAAGAGTCACAGTAAAAACCGGCAATACTGATAAACGTAAAACGCGAAGTTTCAATACAATTATATTTAGTCTTAGGTATCTAAATGAAAGTTGTAGATATCATTAGATCGTATCTGTATATAAAAGAACGTCCAAATCTAACTTCGTATGAGAAAATTATGATTTTCCAAGTTCCGAATATAGCAGCAGACAACTAAAATACTCGAAATAGAGATCGAGAGATTTTTAGCACAACCGTATAAAGTCTGATGAGAACGGACTTCACATGAACAAGTTATGGATTTTTAATGGACTTTTTGTGTCCCGGCCCGTTAAAAATATATAAAAATAAAAATAAAGTCAAAAATTGCCGACGGAGTCTAAACGAGAGTTGCATAGCATAATCTCACATACACGTGGATATAAAATACGTTAAAAACGGAGCTCGTACACTGAAGTTACTAATTTTACAAGTTTTCGACACAAAATCCGAGGCTGTCAAGCCCACCACGACGTGGTATTGTGACTGATGGGTGCCAGGTCCATCAGCAAATGTCTCGTCAATAGAAGAGGATATAATCTCTCACCATGACATGGTGAGGTGTACCACGACGTGGCGCCCAATATAAGGCTATAAATAGCAGTCGCAGTTGTTGGGTTCCATTGCTCATTTCTTCTCTCTCTCGTGCCGAAGCTCTGTATTTAAACCCCCCCGAAGCCCTGGTCTTCATATCCAAGTTCTGAAGGAAGGTTTTTCACTCCCGAGATTCCCGAGAATCCCGAGAAATTCAACTTTCCCTAGTCGAAGTTCTGCTCAGTTTTCGTTTCGCCTCCTTCTGTCTATAAAGTGAGTCATACCCCTACAAATACGTTTACAAAAACATTATAAATGTTTTTATACACTTTCAAGGGGGGGGGGGGGGATACAAGTAAACACGCGGTTACTCTCCTGTGGAAAACATTAAGCTTTTACTACACTTATCTTTATATAACAAATCAAATGTGATTCATAACTATCATATGAAAACATTCGCATGCAACACCTATTCAATAACATTTTGTCCTTTAAGAGTAAAAACATGTTGTTATACAAATATCAAACACTTTAGTTATATTTTGGTGTAAAATGTTTAGTGGTGTTATTAAAAATGTTATACTTACATGCCAAGCTGATACTACACTAGGGTTTATCATACAACGAATCATGCAGTTGAGAAAAACTATAATAGGTATAGCTTACTACATATTCAAGAGATTTTACAAACTATAAGTACTATATCAAGGAAAAACTTTCATATATAAGAACAAATGAACTTTTCATATGTAAATCTATTTGATACTAAGTTTTGTGAGACGTTTAGCTTCACATACTTTTGAGTATACAGTTAAAGTCCTGTATTATATATCATAATCTCTTGTACGGAGATCATGATAATTTTGTATAGATCTATACGGTATTGATAATCCTGCACCTAAACTGTTAGCTATAGTTAGACCGACAAGTCTTGGGTGACAAACGTTATAACATTCCAAAGCATGAAGAATGTTGTTATAGACAGTCTGGGTCAATAGTATGTTTATAAAACTCACATGGAGTATTAAAAACACCTTGATTTATGGGGTTATGTAATGCCTTAGAGATTCTTTTACGTACATAAATCTTCTATTCTTGGCATGAAAAACACTATTTCATAATAATTTTTGGAACTTTTTAACTACCATACACTTTTGGAAAAATATTGGAATTTTAGAAACAACATTCGAAACAGTCGGGTCTTAGTAGAAGACTACTTTTATACTAGTAGGAAATATGGGGTTTTCTAGGACTTTTCAAACATCTACAAACAAATTCATTTATATTTGTAGCACCTGGTTCCTGGTATGTAAATCTTATTTGAGTATTTTCCATTTTTAGTCTTGGACTCGGCGAGTCATAGATCCGAATCGCCGAGTAGAGACGGGACCTGGGACACGTTTAAGTTGGTGACTCGGCGAGTCCATATCCTGGACTAGGCGAGTCACCGTTGTTGGATGAAACCCTAAGTTTCAGGGGTTTGCACCCTATTTAAACATCATATCCGCCCCAGGCCAACCCCCATTCACCCCGAGAGCTCCCAACCCTCGTTCTAAGCTTGTTCCTTGAGAGTTTGAGGCTATTGTGTGTGTTCTTGAAGGTTTTGAGGCAAGAAGGGGAAGTAGATCAAGAGGAAGGAAAGGAATCCAGACATCTTTGCAGTCTTTCAGTAGTTTCTTTGAGGTATAATCCGTTTTCCCCTGTTTCTATGCTTATTACTTCATGAAAGTCATTCTTGAGCCAATCCCTAAGTTTGTATGTGCAAATTATCTCGTAATAGGCTGATTGGCCCTTAGATCTAGGCATGGTTGAGCTCCAGGAGTTCAGATCTGTTGCCTTTATGGACCCTCATTGCATGAAGACCATAGATCTACCCTCTTGAGTACATTTTGAACCCTAAAACCCTCATGGGTGAATATCTACACGTAAATTTGGAAACTTTACGTGTGATTCGTGTTCTAAGAGTCCAGATCTGTGAATGGCATGGACTGGAATCCAGCAAATATGTGTACTTAGTAGGTGCATGGCAATGACTCGGCGAGTCGTTCATGTGACTTGGCGAGTCTGCTTGCGAGTCTCTGAGTTTGTCCCCTTTTCGTAGTGTTGAGTGTGCAGTGAGTCACGGGGTGTGACTCAGTGAGTTGGAAGCTGAACTCATCTATGGAGGAACTCGGCGATTCGATTCCCTGACTCGGCGAGTTCAAGGCAATCTCCTTAGATCAAGAACAGACCCGGCGAGCTGTTCATACAACTCGGTGAGTCTCTGCATAAGTGTTCATCGGATGAAGATGAACTCGACGAGTTGTTCATACAACTCGGCGAGTAGGATGAAGGACTTGAATGTCAGTTTAGAAGAAGAACTCGTCGAGTCATAGCCTAACTCGAAGAGTAGAAACGAGACTCAGGACAATCGTCTGGCTAGGGACTCGGCAAGTTGGAGAGCCAACTCGGCGAGTCGGGTCAACTGAAAGTTGACTCTGACTTTGACTTAGGGCTAGACCAGGGGTAAAATGGTCATTTTACCCAAAGGACAGTTAGCAGTGTTTGATTGAGTATGTTGTAGGAATTGCAGTCGGAGGATTTGCGGAGCAGCAGTAGCAGCAGTCAATCAGTTCCCGATCAGTTCAGCAGCTACTTTGAGGTGAGTTACCTTCCAGTCGCGGTGGGTCTACGGCCACAATGCCGACCCACTAGTAGGAGTCGTATGTTCCATAATTGTCTTGGTGATATCATCTTGGTTGCTACTACCTGATATGTTATATGCTATCATGATACGTTATATGTGATAGTAGTAGATTTCGGTTGTTAGGACCGAAGGGTAGTCAGACACCCCAGAAATGTCTGACAGTATGTGATGATATGTTTGTATGTTGGGCTGCTATGTTATGCGATAGAGGTAGTAGGAGGGGACCAATCCCCGAGGATCGGTTGTTAGGACCGATGGGTAGTCAGCACCCCAGAATGGCTTGACATGGGTAGTCAGCACCCCAGAATGGCTTGACACGAGTAGGACGGCGCCCCAGAATGGTTGTACCGTGTAGTCAGGCACCCCAGAATAGCCTGGCAGTATGTATGTTATGTGTTTGTATGGTATGTGGTACGATGGGGGAACTCACTAAGCTTTGTGCTTACGTTTTACAGTTTTGGTTTCAGGTACCTCTTCTTCGAAGGGGAAGGAGCTGGCGCAGTAGTGGCACATCATGCACACACTCTGGTTTCCGTATTTACGAGATTCACTGGGATTTGTACTATGATATTTTGATGGGTTGTATGGTTTGGATTTTAGACATGGTTTACATTGTGTTATGGTTTGATCAAACAATGTTTTTTTTAATTATTAATGTTTTCTAAAGTAATGTTTTTAAAACGAAATTTTCGGACGTGAAAATTTGGGTTGTTACAAGTTGGTATCAGAGCCCTGGTTTGAGGGATTCGGACTCACCTTCGGGGGTGTCTGAACTCAAATCGAGGGATTAAAAGATTTTTAAAAGAAAATGTTTTCTAAAATGAAGAGAAGAGTTTAAGAAAGAACAAAGTGTGTGTGATGTGCGCGACCGGCCGAGCTCAAGTAAGTATTCCCCAAAGTACCCATAAAAGTTTATGTTATGTTTATCAGCTTTTGTAGAACAACATCCTAGAATAGGACTAAGGATCTAGGAGTTATGCCTTATGTGCCTGCTTTATGTGTTCCACCTATATGAGAATTGCATGCTAGTATAGAGTAGACAGCAGTAGGGTAGCCTGTTAGGGTGTGCCTGATAGTGTGAGTTAGCATGGTGTGCTAGTTCAGTCTCTCTCTCTATAAGAGCGGAATTGCTTGAGGTTGTTTCCCTTGTTTGAATTCTGCTTGCTTCGTGCTACGTGGGACTCCGAATAATGGGAATTAGCCATTAGGCGAATACGTCACATCACATGTGATCAGAGTTGAATAATCTTAGAGTACCGGATTTGATCCTACTGCGCAGGTCTTGTTTGAGTCCAACCATTGTAGGGACGAGTCGGGTACTCGAAGGATTATCTGAGTCTCGTCACATGTGATGGTATTCGGGTGATGGCTAATTGGAATCACAAGGAGGCCTGCAGCAGCTGAGGACTGGATCGAGTAGAGCCGGAGATTTCCCTAGGGCGAGCCTGGGATGAGTATAGTAGTAACCAGCCTTAGTGTAAGGGACCTGGTGGAGTCGAGATAGTCCTTGAAGAAGGTATGGATATATGTGGAAGGTAGTATGGGCCCATACTACTGAAAGCAGAGGATCCGTACCTGAACCAAGGAAGGCCAAGACAAGACCAGGGAACTTGTAAGTAGCTGTGATCCCTCAGGAAGTATCAGTATATCTAATGATTGTTGTGATGTATTGCAGAATGGTGGTACTTCGATCGAGGCCGGTGGATGGCGGTTCTGGAGAGGGGTCAGGTTCAGGATCAGGTTCCGAGCCGGTAGATGAGGGGCTACGCGAGTTCATCGCGTCAGAGATCACCAGAGGCATTCTTGAGTCGACCCCCATTCTCTTTGGGTCGATCAAGGAAGGGATTGTGGAGTTGATGGAGGATCGTCTGCAGGCATTCAGGAGTGATTTGGCATCTAGCCAGTTGGGATCTCGCACACTGTCCTTCAAGGACTTCAGGGGCAGTGGTGCGCCGGACTTCCATGGGGTGAAAGACCCTGTTGTTGCTAGGCGATGGATTGCAGACATCGAGTCTGCACAGTTGACTAGCTTCTGCCCCGAGGGGTCGAAGGTGAGGTATGCAGCGGGGTGTTTACGGGACCGAGCCCGAGATTGGTGGGAGTCAGTGGGTGACTCGTTGGGAGCCTCAGCTATCGAGGCTATGACCTGGTCGGACTTTGTGACCAGGTTCAGGGCAGAGTTTGCGCCGACTGTCGAGCTTCAGCAGCTGGCCAGGGAGTTTCTGGATATGAGACAGATGATGGAGACTGTGGCGGAGATCACCGCCAAGTTCCGGGAGAGGGCTTTGTTGGTGCCCCAGTATGGTGGTGACAAGGATATGAGGAGGACTCGTTATCACGATATGCTTCGAGCTGACATCCGGGAGCATGTTAGCTTTTCGGCTTGCCCTACCTTGGACTCTATGATTACCAGGGCGAGGGAGAGGGAGATAGATTTGGAGCACATCCGGAAACGGAAATTAGAGGAGGGACAGGCAGGAGGGGCTTCGGGGAAGAAGCCCAGGGGATCAGATGGTAGGCCGAAAGGCCAGTTAGGACCGCGCCGCTGCAGGAAGTGCGGCAGGCCGCACGAGGCGGCGTGCAAGATGGGATCATCAGACTGCTACAAGTGCGGCAAGTCTGGGCACATCAGCAGGGATTGCACTGCTCCAGCAGTAGTTATTCAGACATCAGAGTTGCTGTGTTTCCACTGCAACCAGAGGGACCACAAGAAGGCCAATTGCCCCCAGTTGACAGTTTCAGCACCGGTGAAGGCGCCAGCTCCACCGACCTTGCGGATCACGGATGGCCGGCAGGGCAAGGCAGAGGCTCCGGTGATGAGGAGCTGAGCATTCCAGTTGACTACCGAGGAGGCACGCGCCGCACCCGATGTGGTGATAGGTATGATTCTTTCCCTCTATCTTTTGTTTTATAATGTTATGATATTGATATGTGCTCCGTATGTATATGTATGCATTAGGATCGTTCCATGTGAACGGCATCCCAGTTCAGGTATTGTTCGACCCGGGTGCATCCCGAGCGTTTGTTTCTCTTGCACTTAGCAAGAGGTTTCATGAGACTTCAGGCGAGTTAGATTGCCCTTTAGAGGTAGAGATTGTTGATGATCGATCGGTGCGAGCATCGATGGTGTTTCGAGATTGCATTCTGCGTGTGTTTGAGGAGCGTTACCTGGTAGACTTGGTTCCCATTCCATTGCGTGGGAACAAGGTGATTATTGGCATGGATTGGTTGAGCCCTAATGGGGCGGTGATAGACTGCGCGCAGCAGCTAGTGCGGGTCAGGACCCCAAACGGGGGAGAGTTAGTGATTCATGGCGAAAGGCCGCAGTGTGGACCCACTCTATGTTCAGCAGCGAGGGCTAGACTCTATCTTCAGCAGGGATGCACAGGATATGTCGCGTATGTGATGGATACCCGGGAGGCGGGTAAGGCGACAGTGAGCAAGGTTCCGGTGGTTCGAGATTTTGCAGATGTTTTCTCGGAGGAGCTACCTGGGATACCTCCGGAGCGACAGGTGGAGTTCAGGATTGACCTTATCCCCGGTGCAGCTCCGATAGCCAAAGCACCGTATCGGTTGGCTCCTCCCGAGATGTAGGAGTTGTCTATGCAGCTGCATGAGCTGCTAGACAAGGGATTCATTCATCCAAGCAGTTCGCCTTGGGGAGCCCCGATTCTATTTGTGAAGAAGAAGGATGGGTCGCATCGGATGTGTATAGATTACCAGGATTGAACAAGGTAACGGTGAAGAACCGTTACCCACTCCCGAGGATTGATGACCTCTTTGACTAGCTTCAGGGAGCATCTTGGTTCTCCAAGATTGACTTGCGTTCGGGTTATCATCAGATGAGGGTCAGGGAGGAGGATACGCAGAAGACCGCGTTTCGGACGCGCTATAGCCACTATGAGTTTGTGGTGATGCCGTTTGGGCTCACCAATGCTCCTGGTGCGTTCATGGACCTCATGAACCGCGTGTACAGACTGATGTTGGATCGGTCTGTGATAGTCTTTATCGATGACATCTTGGTTTATTCCAAGACTCAGGAGGAGCATGAGGAACATCCGAGAGAGGTGCCGGAGGCCCTGAGGAGAGAGAGCTTGTATGCCAAGTTCTCCAAGTGTGAGTTCTGGCTACGCGAGGTGCAATTTCTTGGGCACCTCGTCAACCAGAACGGGATTCTGGTTGATCCGACCAAGGTCGAGGCCGTGATGAGATGGGAGGTTCCGAAGTCTCCATCTGAGATTTGGAGTTTCCTGGGATTAGCGGGCTACTATCGGAGATTTATCCAGGATTTCTCCAAGATAGCCGTACCCTTGACGCGACTGACGAAGAAAGCCGTGGTCTTTCGTTGGGGACCCGAGCAGCAGGCTGCATTTGAGACACTGAGACAGAGATTGTGCGATTCGCCGATCTTAGCCCTGCCAAAGTGCGTAGAGAATTTTGTGGTTTACTGTGATGCGTCCATTTGAGGATTGGGCGCAGTTCTGATGCAGAAGGGGCATGTCATTGCCTACGCTTCGAGGAAGCTCAAGCCTCACAAGGCGAACTACCCGACGCATGATTTGGAGTTGGGGGTTGTGGTTTTTGCCTCAAGATTTGGCGACATTACCTCTACGGGGTTCGATGTACCATCTACACGGACCACAAGAGTCTGAGGTACCTCATGGATCAGCCGAATCTGAACATGAGGCGGCATTGGTGGTTGGATGTGGTGAAGGATTATGATTGCGAGATCCTTTACCACCCGGGGAAGGCCAACATGGTGGCCGATGCGCTTAGCCACAAGGCGGCACCGATCAGGGACGTATGCATGAGGATGACCGTAGTGACTCCCTTATTGGAGCTAATTCAGGAGGCTCAACAGGAGGCTATCAAGGAGGAGCATCGGAAGAGCGAGCGCATGGTGGGTCAGGTGTCCTCCTTTGATTATGATAGCCGAGGACTATTCATACTACACCGTAGGGTGTGGGTGCTGTATCACGGAGGCGTGCGCCAGATTTTGATGGAGGAGGCGCACAAGTCCCGATTCTCTATTCATCCCGGGGCGACAAAGATGTATAGGGATCTTCGTCTGGATTATTGGTGGCCCTGCATGAAGCGGGATGTGGCATGGTACGTTGAGCGGTGCTTGACCTGCAGGAAGGTCAAGGTCGAACATCAGAGACCGCATGGTAAGATGTAGCTGTTGGATATTCCACTGTGGAAATGGGAAGATATCACGATGGATTTTATTACGAACCTTCCCAGGACCGCGCGTGGAGTGGATTCGATTTGGGTCATCGTGGATTGATTGACCAAGAGTGCTCACTTTATTCCGATTCAGGAGAGCATATCGGCCGAAAAATTGGCCGACATCTATATCAGGGAGATCGTGGCGCGGCACGGGGTGCCGGTATCGGTAATCTCGGACAGGGATGTGCGTTTTACTTCTAGATTTTGGAAGAGATTTCATGACGAGTTGGGCACTCGTTTGCATTTTAGCATCGCCTTTCACCCGCAGACGGATGGCCAGAGCGAGCGGACCATCCAAATTGTGGAGGATATGTTGCGGGCATGCGTGCTAGACTTCGGTGGTAGTTGGGATACCTATCTTCCCCTGATCGAGTTCTCATATAACAACAGCTATCACGCGAGTATTGACCGTCCTCCTTTTGAGTTGTTGTACGGACGAAGGTGCAGGACCCCGATATGTTGGGGTGAAGTTGGCCAGAGAGTCATGGGGGAGCACCGAAGTGGTTATCAAGACGACCGAGAGAATCCACCAGGTCCGGAGCAGGCTTCAGACCGCTCAGAGTCAGCAGAAAAGTTACGCCGACAAGCGTCGATCCGACTTGGAGTTCCAAGTCGGGGATATGGTTCTCCTGAAGGTGTCGCCTTGGAAAGGCGTCATTCAATTCAGGAAGCGGGGCAAGTTGGGCCCGAAATTCATCAGACCGTTCAGGGTTGTAGCCCGGGTGGGCAAGGTGGCGTATAGACTGGATCTGCCAGCCGAGCTCAGCCAGATCCACAACACTTTCCATGTTTCTCAGCTGTGGAAGTGCCTAGTGGATGATTCAGCGGTAGTGCCGTTAGAGGATATTCAGGTTGATGACAACCTGAATTACATTGAGCGCCCAGTTGCAATCCTCGATAGGAAGTCTAAGGATTTGAGGAACAAGAGGGTGGAGCTAGTGAAGGTGCAATGGCAGCACCGCACGGGTTCGGAATGGACTTGGGAGCCGGTGGACGAGATGATGGAGCATTACCCCAAGCTGTTTCAGGATCGAGCAGCAGACTTCGAGGTCGAAGTCTAAAATAAGTGAGGGAGATTTGTAGCACCTGGTTCCTGGTATGTAAATCTTATTTGAGTATTTTCCATTTTTAGCCTTGGACTCAGCGAGTCATAGATCCGACTCGCCGAGTAGAGACGGGACCCAGGACACGTTTAAGTTGGCGACTCGGCGAGTCCATATCCTGGACTCGGCGAGTCACCGCTGTTGGATGAAACCCTAAGTTTTAGGGGTTTGCACCCTATTTAAACATCATATCCGCCCCGGGCCTGCCCCCATTCACCCCCAGAGCTCCCAACCCTCGTTCTAAGCTTGTTCCTTGAGAGTTTGAGGCTATTGTGTGTGTTCTTGAAGGTTTTGAGGCAAGAAGGGGAAGTAGATCAAGAGGAAGGAAAGGAATCCAGACATCTTTTCAGTCTTTCAGCAGTTTCTTTGAGGTATAATTCATTTTCCCCTGTTTCTATGCTTATTACTTCATGAAAGTCTGTCTTGAGCCAATCCCCAAGTTTGTATGTGCAAATTATCTCGTAATAGGCTGATTGGCCCTTAGATTTAGGCATGGTTGAGCTCCAAGAGCTCAGATCTGTTGCCTTTATGGACCCTCATTGCATGAAGACCCTAGATCTACCCTCTTGAGTACATTTTGAACCCTAAAACCCTCATGGGTGAATATCTACACGTAAAGTTGGAAACTTTACGTGTGATTCGTGTTCTAGGAGTCCAAATCTGTGAATGGCATGGACTGGAATCGAGCAAATCTTTGTATTAGTAGGTGCATGGCAATGACTCGGCGAGTCGTTCATGTGACTCGGTGAGTCTGCTCGCAAGTCTCTGAGTTTGTCCCCTTTTCGTAGTGTCGAGTGTGCAGTGAGTCACGGGGTATGACTTAGTGAGTTGGAAGCTGAACTCATCAATGGAGGAACTCGGCCAGTCGATTCCCTGACTCGGCGAGTTCAAGGCAATCTCCTTAGATTAAGAACAGACTCGGCAAGCTGTTCATACAACTCAGCGAGTCTACGCATAAGTGTTCATCGGATGAAGATGAACTCGACGAGTTGTTCATACAACTCGGCGAGTAGGATGAAGGACTTGAATGTCAGTTTAGAAGAAGAACTCGTCGAGTCATAGCCTAACTCGACGAGTAGAAACGGGACTCAGGACAATCGTCTGGCTAGGGACTCGGCGAGTCGGGTCAACTGAAAGTTGACTCTGACTTTGACTTAGGGCTAGACCAGGGGTAAAATGGTCATTTTACCCAAAGGACAGTTAGCAGTGTTTGATTGAGTATGTTGTGGAAATTGCAGCCGGAGGATTTCCGGAGTAGCAGCAGCAGTAGTCAGTCAGTTCCCGATCAGTTCAGCAGCTACTTTGAGGTGAGTTACCTTCCAGTAGCAGTGGGTCTACGGCCACAATGCCGGCCCACTAGTAGGAGTCGTATGTTCGATGATTGTCTTGGTGATATCATCTTGGTTGCTACTACCTGATATGTTATATGCTAGCATGATACGTTATATGTGATAGTAGTAGAGTTCGGTTGTTAGGACCGAAGGGTAGTCAGACACCCCAGAAATGTCTGACAGTATGTGGTGATATGTTTGTATGCTGGCCTGCTATGTTATGCAATAGAGGTAGTAGGAGGGGACCAGTCCCCGAGGATCGATTGTTAGGACCGATGGGTAGTCAGCACCCCAGAATGGCTTGACATGGGTAGTCAGCACCCCAGAATGGCTTGACACGGGTAGGACGGCACCCTAGAATGGCCGTATGGGTGGGTCGGCACCCCAGAATGGCCGTACCGGGTAGTCAGGCACCCCAGAATAGTCTGGCAGTATGTATGTTATGTGTTTGTATGGTATGTGGTATGATGGGGGAACTCACTAAACTTTGTGCTTACGTTTTACAGTTTTGGTTTCAGGTACCTCTTCTTCGAAGGGGAAGGAGCTGGCGTGGTAGCGGCATATCATGCACACACTCTGGTTTCCATATTTACGAGATTCACTGGGATTTGTACTCTGATATTTTGATGGGTTGTATGGTTTGGCTTTTAGACACGGTTTACGTTGTGTTATGGTTTGATCGAACAATGTTTTTTTAATTATTAATGTTTTCTAAAGTAATGTTTTTAAAACGAAATTTTCGGACGTGAAAATTTGGGTCGTTACAATATTTATACAAACATTGACATTAAATACATATGAACTAACCAGCTTAAATGCGGATCTATTCTTTCAAATCTACTTGTATTTCTAAGGGATTCAGTAATATAGGTAAACTTCAGCATTTGGAGAAGTGATGCTAAGGTTTCAGTTTTGAACTCATTTTGTCATCATATTGTAATTTGTTTTTGAAACATGTATCATCCATCAATGTAACTCTTAAATTATATATATGATGGTTGTGTTTACTTTCTTTACTATGTATTCAACTGTTACAATACTACATGAAGTCATCCACCCTCGAACGATTTCGTCGTTCTGGTTTGGGGGTGTGACAGATTGGTATCAAAGCATTGGTTATAGTGAACTAAGTATATCGAACCACATAAGATATACAAACTATAAATGCATAAGGAGTAAAACTCTTTGACAAAACATTTTTTTTACACCTAAACCACATTTCATTTAGCATAATTTATATTGGGTCGTAAAATCACAAATACATGCATACAACGAGTCATTTTTCATAGTTAGAAATATACAATAAGTATCAAGACAAGTTGGACACTACAACTAGGTCTCGGAATATGCAATTAGATTTGGGACGAATATATGTCGAGGGATGGTCGTAGTGAGCAACAAGTCAAAAATTACCAAAATAACACTAGTATCAAACATATAAACTTAAATACTATAGGAGTATTTGGTAAATACAATAGTTTAACTTATATATTTAGATGTACATGTTTTAAATTCTAGACTCTCATATCTCTATTCTCGCACAGACACAATGGTTGGATTCCACCCATCAGGGGACCCCTACTACCCGAATCAGGGCAATGGAGGATGGGTAGAGGAGAACCCCAAAGAGGATGAAGAACCCATAGATTTGGAAGAAGGGGATGACTCTAGGATAGAATCAGAACCAGAAGTAATCAACCCACCAGTAGGCCAATTTCCCGCAATTAGGAGAAACTTTCAGGGATGAACTCCCATTTAGAGAAGTCAGGTTCACCATTGGAGCCAACAACAAGGGGTATGTCCTCCCTACGATATGTTTCGGGACTTCTATGACGTCATGGATGGAGGTTCAGCCGACCGAGCACTCCCAGTCATAGTGGGCAAACTAGCAAATCAATCCTATCAAACTGGGGTTCAAGCTGACCTGATTCGTGAAGTCAACGTGGAGGTACAACTTCACACTTCCAACATCCATCGACTGGACAGGGCACAAGATAATGCCTAACTCCGAACCGAAAATTTACAAGCATAACTGATTGTAGCCCTCTCTGAGATAAGAAAACAGCAAGCCACCTTCAATAGGCATCTTATGGAAGAAAAGCAACCAGACACGGAGTCAAGCACCAAGCGCAACTTACGTCGCAAGTAGTACTTGTCGAATCCTAAAATTTTGTTATAGAATAGGAACTCAGCTAATAGTCTTACTTTTCATTTACTTCTGTATCGGAGATCCTTAAAAGGGTTGAAATTTTCCTAACTTCAAATGTAACTCGACATGTGTTTAATATATATGAAGAAATTCCTTTGTGTGTACATTCTTTGACTACCTCTCGGATTCATAAGTTTATCAATCACTTTGCAAACTTTTAATATGAGTCAACCTCTAAACCTTGGGTCGGTCAGTCGAATTTATAAATTGATAAAAATAAAAAATTTATTAACACACAACTTCAAATCATTAAAAACTTATGTTCTTCATTCTATTTCCATAGCATCATGATGCCGCCCTGTAGATTTACAAGCCATGTCAACTACGCAACACCTCCACCACCACCACCTCCATCAACGGATAATGTCACCTTGATAGTTGTTGTAACAGCTGCAGTGACATCAGCAATGGCACAGATGAGTAATAATGGGTTCGGAAGTGGAGTAAATAGCTCTACGAATGTCCAACACCAAGGTCGTTCAGGGGATTGAATTTTCAAGGACTTCACGAATAGCAAGCCCATAACATTTAACAAATCCGGAGGGATAATGGCTCTATCACAATGGATAGAGAAAACAGAAGCGGTTTTCGAGACCTGTGCATGTCTGGAAGTGAGCAAGGTAAAATTTGCCGCTTGTACATTATTCGAGAGAGCTCTGACGTGGTGGAATGGCCACGTCAAGTCACTAACTGTGGTGGTGGAAAATTCTATGGGCTGGGAGAATCTAAAGCAAATGTTAATGCAAGAGCATTGTCCAAGGGACGAAGTACAAAAGCTAGAGCAGGAACTTTGGGGCCTTACTATGGTAGGCTCGGACATCACAATCTATACCAATAAGTTTAGTGATTTGGCAATCGCTTGCCCATGGATGGTTTCTCTAGAGATCAAGAAGATCGAAAGAGACATCTGGGGACTGTCACCCTATATTTAAGGGAGTGTACTAGCTTCCAAACCAGTCACTTTGGATAGCGCCAAAGAGTTATCTCAAGCTCTTATTGACCATGGAATTTGTCAAGGCTTCGCAACTGCTATCCCAAAACAAACCATAAGAAACAACAACAACAACATCAATACCAACAACAACATCAAGAAGAAGTTTTGGAACAAGAGGAAGAGTCAGTTTTCACAGGAACCTCCCAAGAAGCAACAAATAGTGGCAGTCCATGCCGCTACTACCCCTACTGGTGTTGCCGTTACCTCTGAACCAGTAAGGCAATACACGGGGAACCTACCGAAGTGCATCAAATGCAATTTACATCACAACGTAAATTGTAGGGAGATGCACTGCAACAACTACAACAGGAAAGGACACACTGTTCGTTTCTATAAGGCACCGGCACAACCAATCACCTAAGTCCCTAGAGTCGGTGTGGGTCAGACGTGTTATGGGTGTGGGAAGGCAAGACACTACAAGAGGGACTACCCTAAGGCAAGGAATGTTGGCGGCATGGGAAGAGTGTTGGCAATAGGGCAAAACTAAGCAATAGCTAATCCCACGGTGGTTACGGGTACGTTTCTCTTGAATAATGCTTATGCATGCATAGTCTTTGATTGTGGTGCGGAGAGGAGTTTCGTGAGTCATAAATTCAAACACATACTAAAATAGAATACACAATCGCTCAATAAGATATTTACAGTAGAAATGGCAAACGGTAGAACAGAAAGCATAAACGATATGTACATAGGCTGCATGCTAACTCTAAACAAACATTCATTTCAAATCGATCTAATGCCGATCACTATAAAGAGCTTTGATGTCATCATCGGTATAGATTGGTTAAGACTACACCATGCCGATACACCTTGTCACGAAAGGGCCGTTAGTCTAAATTTTCCAAGCGGTGAAACTCTTGTCATTTATAGTGACAAGCCCGGTACCAATTTATAGATCATCTCTTGCGTCAAAGCCCAGAAATACCTGCGTAAGGAATACCATGCCTTCTTAGCCCACATAGTAGATAAGGAAAAAGAAGTGAAAGACCTTAAATACATTTCAGAGGTATGCGATTTGCCTGATGTCTTCCCTGAAGATCTTCCAGGAGTCGCACCAGCACGACAAGTCGAGTTCAGAATCGATTTAATCCCTGGAGCTACCCTAGTAGCTAAGTCGCCATATCGTCTAGCGCCAGCCGAGATGCAATAATTATCCAACCAATTAAACAAAGTACTCAACAAAGGATTCATCAGACCAAGATTTTCACCCTGGGGAGCACCAGTTATGTTCGTAAAGAAGAAGGATGGATCTTTCCGCATGTGCATCGATTATCGAGAACTCAACAAGCTCACTCTCAAGAACCGATATCCCTTACCATGCATTGACGACTTGTTTGACCAATTACAAGGAGCGAGTTATTTCTCAAAAATGGATTTGAGATCCGGGTATCATCCATTGCGAGTCTTGGAAGGAGATGTTCCCAAAACAACCTTTCGAACTCGTTACGGTCACTACGAGTATGTAGTGATTCCCTTTGGATTAACAAATGCACCAGCGGTGTTCATGGACTTAATGAACCGAGTGTGTTGTTCATTCTTGGACAAATTTGTGATCATGTTCATAGATGATATACTCATTTATTTGAAGAATAAAGAAGAACACAGTCAACACCTCCGTCAAATCTCGGAAACTCTAAGAAAAGAAAAGTTATACGCGAAAATCTAAAAGTGCGAATTTTGGATTCGAAAAGTAGATTTCCTGGGTCACGTGGTTAGCAAGGACGGGATACATGTGGACGTTTCCAAAATCAAGGAAATTGAGAATTGGCCAGTCCCAAGGACCCTAAAGGAAATCCGACAATTCTTGGGCCTTGCTGGCTACTATCGAAGGTTTATTCAGAACTTCTCGAAGATTGCTAAACCACTTACCACGTTGACCCAAAAGGGTGTAATTTTCAATTGGGAAGAAAGACAAGATGCTTCATTCCAAACAATGAAGAAAGCGCTATGCAACGCACCTATATTGTCCTTACCAGAAGGAACAGAAGACTTCGTGGTCTACTATGATGCATCTAATCAAGGTCTTGGATGTGTTCTAATGCAACGAGGAAAAGTCATCGCCTACGCCTCGACACAACTCAAGGAACACGAGGTCAACTACACTACACACGACCTCGAACTGGGAGTAGTCATTTTTGCCTTTAATATTTGGAGACACTATCTCTATGGCATGAAATGCACAATCATTACCGATCACAAGAGCCTTCAACACATCCTCAATCAAAAGGAACTCAACATGAGGCAACGATGATGGTTTGAACTGTTAGATGACTATGAATGTGAAATTCGTTATCACCCAGGAAAAGCAAATGTGGTAGCTGATGCCCTTAGTCGAAAGGATTACTCAGGCTGCCGAGTGAAATCCTTAACCATGATGATCCATTCCCACCTATCCACACAAATCAAAGAGGCTCAGATGGAAGCCTTCAAGATAGAGAATGTGACGAGTGAGGCTTTAAGGGGAATGGATAAGAATTTTGAAGTTAAGAGTGACAGAGTTCGTTACTTCATGGATCGGATCTGGACACCGAAGTTTAGTGGATTCAGAGACGTGGTCATGAATGAGGCTCATAAGACACAATACTCCATGCATCTAGGTTCACACAAGATGTATTTGGATCTCAAGAGATTGTATTGGCGGCTGAACATGAAAGCAAAGATCGCTACCTATGTGGGAAAGTGTCTGACTTGCACCAAAGTCAAGATAAAGTACCAAAACCCTTCAGGATTACTAAAACAACCTGAAATACCTGAGTGGAAGTGGGAGCGGATAACCATGGATTTCATAACCAAATTACCCAAGACAGCAGGTGGACTAGACACCATCTGGGTGATCATCGATAGGTTGACAAAATCCACACACTTCCTACCCATAAAGGAAACCGACAAGATGGAGAAGCTAGCTCGAACATACATCCGAGAGATTGTACGACTACATGGTGTACCAATATCCATTATCTCCAACAGAGATAGTAGGTTCACCTCGCGATTCTGGCAATAGCTACAAAAATCTCTTGGAACAAAACTAGACATGAGTACCGCTTACCATCCACAGACCGATAGTCAAAGTGAGAGGACCATACAAACGTTGGAAGATATGCTAAGAGCTTGTGTAATCGATTTTGTTAAAGCATGGGATACCAATTTACCACTAGTTGAATTCTCATACAACAATAGCTATCACTCCAGCATTAAAGTTGCTCCATTCGAAGCCCTCTATGGCCGCAAGTGCAGATCACCACTATGCTAGGCTGAAGTGGGTGACACGCAACTAGCTAGGGGACAAGTACCCGACAGCGGTCTTACAGGCCTGGAAGTTATAAGAGAAACAACTGCGAAGATAGTACAAATTTGGGAACGACTAAAAGCTTCAAGAGACAAACAAAAGAGTTATGCGGACAAAAGATGGAAGCCCTTAGAATTTCAGGTTAGGGACCGAGTGCTATTGAAGGTCTCGCCCTGGAAGGGGTTAATACGTTTCGGAAAACTTGGGAAACTAAACCCAAGATATATCGGACCATTCGAGATCCTTGCAAGGATTAGCCCGGTAGCATACAAACTTCGCCTACCGCAGGAACTCAATAACGTACATCCTACCTTTCATGTGTCAAACTTGAAGAAATGTTTGTCCGATGAGACCCTCGTCGTCCCTTTAGATGAAATCGAAATCAACGAGCGTCTTCACTTTGTAGAGGAACCAATTGAGATCATGGATAGGGAAATTAAAAGGATAAAACAAAGACACATACCCATTATGAAGGTCTGCTGGAATGTAAAGCGGGGACCTAAATATACTTGGGAACGTGAAGATCAAATGAAACAAAAGTGCATGCATCTCTTTCCCTAATCGAAAAATATTAACTTTATATTTAATTTCGGGATGAAATTCCCTCTAACGGGGGGATGATGTGACAACCTGATATTTTTGAATCAGTGTAATGACCTAAAAAGTCAAGAATTTGTAATCTCTTTTAATGTAATGAAACTTGCATCAAAATTTTGAATGTTCAAAAGACTCCATTGGGTTGCATAAAATGATAAACATCGTATCAAGCATTTCAGAAATATAAAGAACACTAAAAACCGAGTTATAACGAAGAAGTTATGACCAATCTAAGAGTCATAGTAAAAACCGACAATACTGATAAACGTAAAACGCGAAGTTTCAATACAATTATATTTAGCCTTAGGTATCTAAATGGAAGTAGTAGATATCATTAGACCGTATATGTATATAAAAGAACGTCCAAATCTTACTTCGTATGAGAACGTTATGATTTTTCCAAGTTCCGAATATAGCAGCAAACATCTAAAATACTCGAAATAGAGATCGAGAGATTTTTAGCCAATACAACCTAAATGAGAATCTAAGATCTTGACAATAGTACCACAATTGTATAAAGTCTGATGAGAACGGACCTCACATAAAGAAGTTATGGATTTTTAACGGACTTTTCGTGTCCTGGCCCGTTAAAAATAAATAAAAATAAAAATAAAGTCAAACTTTGCCGGTAGAGTCTAAATGATAGTTGTAGAGTATAATCTCACCTACGCGTGGATGTAAAGAATATTAAAAACGGAGCTCGTACGCGGAAGTTATGAAATTTACAAGTTTTCAACAAAAAATCTGAGGCTGTCAGGCCCACCACGACGTGGTGAAGAAGCCACAACGTGGTATTGTGACTGATGGGTGCCAGGTCCATCAGAAAACATCTCATCAACGGAAGAGGATAGAATCCCTCACCACGATTTGGTGAGGTGTACCACGACGTGGCGCCCAATATAGGGCTATAAATAGCAGCCGAAGGTGTTGGGTTCCATTGCTCATTTCTTCCCTCTCTCGTGCCGAAGCTCTGCGTTTAAGCCCCCGAAGCCATCCTGAAGCCCCGATCTTCATATCCAAGTTCTGAAGGAAGATTTTCACTCCCGTGATTCACGAGAATCCCATGAAATTCAACTTTCCCTAGTCAAAGTTCTGCTTGGTTTTCGTTTCACCTCCTTCTGTCTATCAAGTGAGTTCATACCCCTACAACTACGTTTTCAAATACTTTATAAATGCTTTTATACACTTTCAAGGGGGGTGGGTACAAGTAAGCACATGGTTACTCTCATGTGGAAAACATTAAGCTTTTACTACACTTATCTTTATATAACAAATCATATGTGATTCATAACTATCATATGAAAATATTCGCATGCAGCACCATTCAATAACATTTTGTCCTTTAAGAGTAAAAGCATTTTGTTATACAAATATTAAACACTTTATTTATATTTTGGTGTATAAATGTTCAGTGGTGTGATTACAAATGTTATACTTACATACCAAGCTAATACTGCACTAGGGTTTACTAGATATTCAAAATATTTTACATACTATAAGTACTATATCAAGGAAATACTTTCATATACAAGAACAAATGAACTTATCATACGTAAATCTATTTGATACTAAGTTTTGTGATACGTTCAGCTTCACGTACTTTCGAGTATGTAGTTAAAGTCCTGTATTATATACCATAATCTCTTGTAGGGAGAGTGTGATACTTTTGTATAGATCTATACGGGATTGACAATCCCGTACCTAAACTGTTAGCTACAGTTAGACCGGCAGGTCAACGGTGACAAACGTCATCACATTCCAACGCCTGAAGAACGTTGTTACATGTAGTCTGGATCAATAGTATGGTTATAAAACTCACATGGAGTATTAAAAACATGTTGATTTACGGGGTTATATAATTCCTTAGCGATTCTTATACATACATAAATCTTCTATTCTAGGCATGAAAAACACTATTACATAATAACTTTTTGGAACTTTTTAACTATCATACAATTATGAACAAATATTGGAATTTTAGAAACAACATTCGAAACAGTCGGGTCGTAGTAGAAGACTACTTTTATACTAGTAGGAAATATGGAATTTTCTAGGAGTTTTCAAACATCTACAACCAAATTCATTTATATTTATAAAAACATTGACATTAAATACTTATGAACTCACCAGCTTAAATGTTGATCTATTCTTTAAAATCTACTTGTATTTCTGAGGGATTCAGTAATACAGGTAAACTTCAGCTTTTGGAGAAGTTGTCACACCTCAAACCGGAAAGGCGGAAATGTTCGGGGGCGGATGACTTCATGTGGTAACGTAACAAATGAATACATAGTAAAGAAAGCAATACAACCATCATATATATAATTGAAAGTTTACATTGTTTAAAAGAGTACATGTTCAAAACCAATTACAATATGATGTCAAAATATGAAATTAAACTGGCGTCGCAGCGTCCCTTCTCCAAAACCTGTTTGTTACCTGTAATTACTGAATCCCTGGGACATACAAGTAGTTTTGAAAGAGTAGATCAGCATTTAAGCTGGTGAGTTTCATAAGTATTTAATGACAATGTTTGCATAAAATGAAATCTTTTCACTCTTGTTTGTTTGTTCCTAGAAAATCCTATATTTTCTACTAATATAAATGTACCCTTCTTTCATGACCAATGTTTTTTTCTAGTAAAAGTATGTACGTATAAAATTTCCAGCACGTCTGAAAAACCCCGTAAATAATTGTGTTTTTAATACTCAATGTGAGCTTTATAACCATGCTATTGACTAGAAATGCCTATACACAATGTTCTTCAGGCGTTGGAATGTTTTGACGTTTGTCACCGCAAATGGTGGACTGTAGCTAATAGTCAGGGCGTGGGTTGTCAAGCCCATATTGATCTATACACAAACACCATGCTCCCCCTCCAAGGGATTCTGGTATATAATACAGGACTTGAAATGTGTACTCGAACGTACGTGAAGTTAATGTCTCACAAAACTTAGTATAAAACAGATTTACGTGTGAAAACGTTCGTTCGTTATTATATATGAAAGTAGCTCCTTGAAATAGTATTTCCATGTATGTAAAAGTTCGTAGTATTCTCGCAAAACTATACCTATTATAGTTTCCTAAAAGTGTGTTTTGTTTGTATAATAAACCCTTAGTGAAAATGTTCACTTGTTATGAAAGGTGTAGTTTTTGTAGTGCCAAACCGACACCCAGAAATGTAGCATAAGAAAATTATCTGATTTATATAAATACATAAATCGTTTCTCATTTCAAAAGATAAAATGTTGTCGTGGTATAATTTGCATATGAAAGTTTCCCTATAATAGTTTTAAATCACATATGATTCCTTTGATAAAACGCGTATAGTGAAAGTTTATATAACACACAATAATAATCGAGTGTTTTACTTGTATTCCCCCCCCCCCCCTAAAAGCATGTAAAAGTACTCATGAAACATTTAAAAGTGTGAATTATAGGGGTATGAACTCAGTTGATAGATTGAAGAAGGTGTGTCGGAAACTGAGCAGAACTTTGGCTTGAAAAAACGGATTTTCTCGGGATTCTCGGGAATCTCGGGAGCGTGAAACATCCTTCGGGGCTTGAGTATGGGAACCGGGGGTTCGGGATAATTATTGCACGGAAAACGAGGCAAAATGCAAGAAAAACGAGAGAAAATGAGCAAGTTCCCCCTGAACCTTCGCAACCCTTTTATAGGGGCTGAGAGGCCTCGGTACGCGGGGCGTATGAGGTTACGCGGGGCGTACTCGTGCGTCATGCGTGACCGAGTCCTCGACTACCTCGGCTTCGGATGGGACGGGACGGGGTAGTCTCGTATAGGGGCGACGTGGACGAACTGGAGCCTAGGCCTTGAGTACGCGGGGCGTACGCCTGTACGCGGTGCGTAACTCAGATGGACCCGGTGACTCACCCTTCGGATAATGCCGATTTTTGAATTAAATTTATATATTAATTATTTAGCAAACTTCAAAAATTCATATCTTCTTCATACGAACTCCGTTTTCGACGTTCTTTATATCTACGCGAAGGTGAGACCAGACTCCACGACTTTCGTTTAGATCCCATTGACAAATTCCAAAATTATTTTTATTATTTATTTTTAAAAGGTCGCGGTAAGAAAATTTCTTTAGAAATTCATAACTTCTTTATCTGATGTCGGTTTTTGCCAGACTTTTTACCGTTGAAATACCATTGTTGAGACATTCGATTCTCGTTTAGGTCATTCCGGTCAAAAGTCGCTCGATCTCTGATTCGCGTTTTTAGCCGTCTATCGTTAAGCCGAACTTGAAAAAATCCTAACTTTCTTATACGAAGTCGGATTTGGGCGTTCTTTTTACGTAAAATCACAGTTTAATGACATCTAACATAATAGGTAATTTAATTAGTGATTTTTGGATATTTTATTTTCGAAGTTAATTTTATTACAACTAACGTGGTTACAATACTTGACTTTTTAGGTCGTTTACATGTAGTTGAAATATCGGGTTGTCACATCATCCCCCCATTAGAGGGAATTTCGTCCCGAAATTTAAAGCAAGAAAGATACAAGTGAATCATAGAAAAAGATGTGGGTACTTTTGTTTCATCTGATCTTCGCGTTCCCATGTGAATTCAGGTCCTCGATTGGTGTTCCAGCGGACTTTCACGATGGGTATGCGACTTTGTTTCGTTTGTTTGACCTCTCGGTCCATGATTTCTACCGGTTCTTCCACGAAGTTGTGGCTCTCGTTGATCTCGATTTCGTCTAGTGGGATAACAAGAGTCTCATCGGACAGACACTTTTTCAAATTCGATACGTGGAAGTTTGGGTGTATGTTACTAAGTTCACGTGGTAAATTAAGTTTGTAAGCTACAGGGCCGATTCTGGAGAGAAACTTGAAAGGCCCTATGTACCTTTGATTTAGCTTTCCATGCTTTCCAAGGCGTATTAAGCCTTTCCATGGCGAGACTTTCAATAGAACACGGTCTCCTACTTGGAATTCCAAAGGTTTTCTCTGTTGGTCAGCGTAGCTTTTCTGTCGGTCTCTAGATGCTTTCAACCATTCACGAATCTGAACGATCTTCTCTGTCATTTCTCGTATGATTTCCGGACTGGTGAGAGTGTTTTCAGTATCTCGTCCTTTAGCTAGTTGTGTGTCGCCAACTTCGGTCCAGCACAGAGGGGATCTGCACTTGCAGCCATAGAGGGCTTCAAATGGAGCAACCTTTATGCTCGTATGATATCTATTATTGTATGAAAATTCGACAAGAGGTAAATGGATATCTCATGCCTTTCCAAAGTCAATCACACAGGCTCTCAGCATATCTTCCAAAGTTTGTATCGTTCTCTCACTTTACCCATCTGTTTGTGGATGGTAGGCTGTACTCATGTCTAATCTAGTCCCTAGGGAACTTTGTAGTGACTGCCAGAACCTTGATGTAAATCTACTATCTCTATCGGAGATAATGGACATCGGAACCCCATGAAATCGTACTATTTCCCTTATGTAAGTTCTTGTAAGCCTTTCCATCTTGTCAGTCTCCTTAATTGGTAGAAAATGCGTGGATTTGGTTAATCTGTCGACGATGACCCATATGGTATCATGTCCACCCGTTGTCTTGGGCAACTTGGTTATGAAATCCATAGTGATTCGTTCCCATTTCCATTCCGGTATCTCTAGTTGTTGTAGAAATCCTGAAGGTTTCTGGTACTCGACCTTAACCTTAGCGCAAGTAAGACATTTACTTACAAAGGTAGCAATCTCTGCTTTCATGTTAGGCCACCAGTACAGTTTCTTATGATCCAAATACATTTTATCTGAACCTAGGTGAACGGAATACCTCGTGTTGTGCGCTTCAGTCATGACCACACCCCTAAAACCACCATGTCTTGGTGTCCAGATACGGTCGATGAGATAATAGGCTCCGCCACCCTTGATTTCTAGATTCTTTTCCATTCCTCTCAGGGATTCACCCGTCACATGCTCGGGTTGTAAAGCTTCCAGTTGAGCCTCTTTAATTTGTGTGGATAAATGGGAATGGATGGTCATACTCAGAGATTTCACTCTCCGACCTGTGTATTCTTTTCGACTGAGCGCGTCAGCTACTACATTGGCCTTGCCAGGATGATAACAAATCTCGCATTCGTAATCATTGAGTAACTCGACCCATCGTCGTTGTCGCATGTTGAGCTCCTTCTGATCGAAAATGTGTTGAAGGCTCTTGTGGTCGGTGTAAATAGTACTCTTTGTTCCATACAGGTAGTGTCTCCAGATCTTTAAAGCAAATACCACTGCTCCAAACTCGAGATCGTGTGTCGTATAGTTTACTTCGTGTGTCTTAAGCTAACGAGAGGCATAAGCAATAACCTTCCCTCGTTGCATAAGAACACAACCAAGCCCTTGATTCGATGCATCACAATACACTACAAAATCTTCTATCCCTTCGGGGAGGGATAGTATTGGTGCGGTGCATAAAGCTTGTCTCAGAGTTTGGAACGCCTTCTCTTGTTTTGCTTCCCAGTCAAATACCACACCTTTCTGGGTTAATGTAGTAAGAGGTTCCGCAATGCTAGAGAAGTTCTTTATGAATCTGCGATAGTATCCTGCTAGGCCTAGAAATTGACGAATCTCTGTAGGTGTCTTTGGTGCCGACCAGTTCTTAATGGCCTTAATTTTGGAGGGGTCCACGTGTATCCCTTTTTCGCTAACAATGTGGCCCAAAAATTCGACTCTTCGAATCCAAAATTCACATTTAGAGAACTTCACATAGAGTTTCTCTGATTGTAGTGTTTCTAAGACCCTCTGTAGGTGTTGACTATGTTCTTCCTTACTTCGGGAGTAGATAAGTATATCATCGATGAATACGATGACGAATTGATCCAAGTAAGGACGGCACACTCTATTCATTAGGTCCATGTGTTGGATAAGGTGTCTAAGTCCATAACTTATTTGGTATATACTTGACCCGACCGGCATGGTCCATTTGGGTTGCATCTCATCCAAACTATTATGGATAATTTTATGAGAATTATACACATATGTTTATTAATATATTATGAGTTATAATATATTAATATGAAGTTACGTTATTTAATTAGTTTTAGTCTTAAATTAATTATGAATTAATTTAGAGATTAAAAGGAATACTAATTAAATTTTGGGCTATTTGTTTTATATAGTGTGGGCTAATACTCATTTGTTAATGGGCTAGGCTTATGTGGAAGTCCATGGATGATCCATGGAGCTTTTAACCCATGTATCCTTGGAAAGGAAAAGACATGGGTTATTAGGGTTTCACCCTAACCATGCACACTATATAAGCATGCTTATGGAGCATGAAATGGAGCCTAAGAGAAAACTAGTGAACTAGTGTGTGTGTGCATGTGTGTGGCCGATTTTATACAAGGTGTATACTCTCTCAAAGTTTTCCAAGAGTTTGTGGTGTTTGTGATTCCATTTGAGGCATTCACACTATTGGTGCTTGGCCCTCAAACTCCTTAGAACCAAACTCACCAAAAGGTATGTAATCTCTTCTAACTCTTTTATGTTGAAATGTTCCCCATGCCATGTTAGATAGGTTATAAACCTTGGAAAATTATTATTTTGCATGTATTTAGACAAACATAGATCCAAGGTTTATTAGGGTTGCATGCACACTTAGGAAGTGTTAGATTGCTCAAAACCCAACAGTGGTATCAGAGCCTAGGCTTGCTTGTTTGATACTTGATGCAAAATAGTGAAAAAAGTCGAAATCGTTGCTGTCAGCATGGTGGACTCGCCGAGTCCATTGGGGGGACTCGACGATTCCAAGGCAAACGTCAACCTACTCGGCGAGTAAGTTCATGCACTCGACGAGTAGGATCGAAAGAGTGCAGATTCTCGACTTTTGCTGCTGGAAATGGACTAGAAACATTACCCTAAACTGTTTTGGTGTTATAAAACTTATTTTAGTTGGTGTAATGGTTTTTCTAATCCATTTGCAATAGCATATATCAAAATTCCATGATTTTATGTGTTCATATAATTCTTGAATTTTTGATGATCATGTTCATGTTCTTATGAATTTAGAAAATGATAGGAATTATTTGCTGAATTGTTTAGGATTAATTCTTTATCATTTATGTGTTTTAATGGAGTCCATAATTTGTCCTCAAGTTATGGATTACCAAAGGTCACTTTCATTTAACACACACTTAAAACACATAAGTTACATGAAAATGAAGAGTCTTCATTTTTATGAACCTTTAATTCATAAGTTATGAAATGAAGAGTTTTGCAAAGTTACAAAACTTGCCATCAAGTTTTGGAATTTGTAAAGTTTCACACACTTTAATAAACTTTAATTCCAAACCTTAGAGTTTTAATAGTTAAAATTCAACCCTTATACTATTTATAACATTAATGGTTAATTATTATATATATGTATAAGAATAAGTCATTTTACTGTTAGTAGGCCTCATTCACGAAGTCGGTCTATAAGGTGGGTATAAGGTTGTTGCCTATAAAATGGCGACTTAATGAGTGTATACTCTCACCCACCGCTTGCTTGATCGGTGGAGGGTCGTTAGCCGAACGGGTAGAACAATGACTTTAAATCCTCATTAAAAGTATAATGAATATTATAAAATAACTAAACTCTTTTAATTCCCAATCTTAGTTATTTTAGGAAAAATGTGAACATGGTGCTAGTCCATGGAATTCACACTTTGTACCTTACCAAGTCGTTGGTGGAGCGTGTGTGGTTAACCGGCACACTAACTAGGACTAGTAAGGATCACGAAGGGTGACTTAATGTTTGTCATAGATCAATGGAGCGTGTGTGGTTAACCGGCACATTGATTAGGTGATAATATTAAGAGTACCAAGTGAATTAGCATGGTTATTCACACCTTGTTTTGTGATCCTCGGCATCCCAGTCACAAAACTTGAAGGGCACAATCGAGATTGAAACATGCCATTGAAAAGTTCAATGAATCTCAAAAGAATCTAGGAAATCCAATTAAACCTAATAAATCATCTCGTTTTCATGGTGGAAATTGGTGAATCGTCATTCACCTACCTTTCAAATATATTATTACTTAGATTACGACATCCCTCTGCTAAGTGTAATATACTGGGATTGGATCCTAGCCTTAATATTACATTTGGGTGTCTTATTAAGGATCCTAAATATCTAATCTAAATTTACTTTCTTCTTTCAGATGTCTTCCAACACTAATGCTTCAGGCTCTAACCCAACTGGTTCTTTCTCTCTCATGAATCTTTGTGGGAGGGTCATCTTTGATGGTTCCAACTTCATGGATTGGATTAGGAACATCAGGATGGTTACTCGTTACGGGGACAAGGAATATATCCTCGACAAGGAGTTAAAAGAACTTGATGAGTCTACTGCTACTCCTGAGGAGATCGCTGAATTCAGGACTCATGAGAGAGATGCTACTAAGGTGGCATGTATCATGATGGCCACGATGACAGCCGAGCTCCAAAAGTCGTATGAAGATTTCTACCCTTTTGAGATGCACCAAGACCTGATGGAAAGGTACCATCAGAGTGCTCGTCAGGAGCGGTATGAAATAATCTCCTCCATAATAACTACCCGCATGAAGGATGGTGAATCCATCACAGGCCACATGCAAAAGATGCAAAGGTATGTGGACCGTTTGCTGAAGCTGAATGTTAACATCCCCGAGGAGTTGGCAATTGACATCATTTTGCACTCCTTGCCTTCTTGTTATGATCATTTTCGAATGACATATCATATGAACAAGGAGGAAGTTACCCTCAGCAAGCTTCAAGGACTCTTGAAGACCGCTGAAACCGGTCTTAAGGGTAAAGCGGTTGTTACCTCTACTACTCCTACTCCAACTTTTACCCCTGTTTTAGCTATTGGGCAAGGCAAAGGGAAAAAGAGGAAGCACCCTTCGAAGGGTACCAAGGGAAAGTCTCTTGAAGGCTCCTCATCAAAGACTAAGAACGGTTCTATCACTCCTTCTGCCATTCCCAAGGATGCTGAATGCTTTTATTGCCATGAAAAGGCACACTGGAAGCGAAACTGCCCTAAGTACTTGCAGGATCTAAAGGATGGGAAAGTGAAACCCACCTATGCAGGTATTTACACTACATTGTCTAATTACTCAACATATTCTAACTCTTGGGTGCTTGATACAGGATGTGGTATTCACATATGTTCTGATTTGCAGGGCCTAAGAAGAAGTGAGGATGTGGAGCACGGGAAGATAAACTTAATCATGGGGAATAGGAAGGCTTCACCTGTTTCCAAGATTGGAGTTTATACTTTGTTTCTTAATAATGGGTTAAAATTAGATTTGAATAAATGTGTGTACTCGTCTAAAATGGCGAGTAATATTATTTCTTTTCATGCTTTGTACAAACAAGGTTTTACCTTTTCGTTTGATAATGAATGTGGTGGTATTAATGCTTTCTTTAATAATGTGTTTTATTTTAAAGCATTACCTTGTGATGGTATGTATGAAACTGTGTCGATTGTGGACAACTTAGGAAATAATGTGTTGTATATTGATTCTTCTACTAGCCTAGATAAAGCATCATTGTGGCATTGTCGTCTTGGACATGTAAACAAGAAACGCATAGGCCAACTCCAAAAGAGTGGAGTCTTGGAATCATTTGACCTCAAATCGGATGATAGTTGTGAATCTTGTCTACTTGGAAAAATGACAAAATCACCCTTCACTGGAACTTGTGAGAGGGGTGAAGATTTGTTGGACCTAATACATACTGATGTATGTGGGCCATTCAAAACCGCCACAAGGGATGCTAATCGGTATTATGTGACTTTTATTGATGATTTTAGTAGATATGGGTATGTCTACTTAATCAAAAATTAGTCTGAAACCTTTGAAAGGTTTAAGGAATTCAAGCAGGAAGTAGAAAATCAATTGGGCAGGAACATTAAGATGCTTCGATCCGATCGAGGTGGTGAGTATCTTAGTACCGAGTTCCTTGACTACCTTAAGGAGTGTGGGATTGTCTCACAATTGACTCCTCCCAGGACACCACAGCTGAATGGTGTAGCTGAGAGGCGTAATCGAACCTTGTTGGACATGGTTCGCTCTATGATGAGTCGAGTTTCGTTACCAATCTCTTTTTGGGGGTATGCCTTAGGGACTGCCGCCCATATCCTTAATCTAGTCCCTACAAAAAAGGTTACCAAAACACCTCATGAGATGTGGACTGGGAAGGTTCCCAATTTGGACCACATCAAAATTTGGGGTTGCGAAGTCTTCGTGAGGCGCGAAACTCATGATAAGCTTGAACCTCGAAGTGAAAGGTGTATTTTCATCGGCTACCCACAGAAATCCTTCGGTTACCTCTTCTACAGACCCAGTGAGAATGTGGTCTTTGTAGCACGAAGAGGGATCTTTCGCGAGAAAGAATTTATAAGCCAAGGAGACAGTGGGAGGCAGATTGATCTTGAAGAAATTCAAGAATCAATTGGTGAAGGAACCTCAGACACTAGCAATCAACCTGAGGAGGAAACTCTTGTTGATCCAGCTGACGAGTCTGAACCTCCGAGGCGTTCCACACGGGTTAGGAACACACCTTCGTTTTATTATGGTTTTCATATTACTATGGAAGGTGATATGTTTATTAGTGATAGTACACTAGTAAATTTGGATGAACCTAGCAGTGTTAAGGAAGCCATGGCAGACCCGGAGTCTGCTAAATGGAAGGAGGCTATGGACAGCGAGATACAGTCCATGTATGACAATCAAGTTTGGAACTTGGTTGACAATGTACCAGGCCGTAAAACAGTCGGGTGCAAATGGATCTTCAAGAAGAAGACAGACATGGGAGGAAAAGTGCATACTTATAAGGCTCGACTGGTTGCGAAGGGTTTTACTCAAACTCAAGGTGTTGATTATGAGAAACCTTTTCGCCGGTAGCAAAGATTAAGTCTATTAGGGTTATGTTAGCCATTGCAGCATTTCATGATTATGAAATATGGCAAATGGATGTCAAAACCGCTTTCCTTAATGGAAAGTTGGCTGAGGATGTGTACATGAATCAGCCAGAGGGTTTTGTCAATGCAGAGTACCCTAATAGAGTATGCAAGCTTGAGAAATCCATTTATGGATTAAAACAAGCATCTCGTAGCTGGAATCTTTATTTTGATGAGAAGGTAAAACAGTTTGGCTTCTTGAAAAGCGAAGATGAGTCTTGCGTGTATGTCAGAGCTAGTGGGAGTATAGTTAGCTTCTTGGTACTGTATGTGGATGACATACTACTCATAGGAAATGACATCCCAACCTTGCAGGAGGTTAAGTCCTGGCTTGGGAAGTGCTTTGCTATGAAGGACCTAGGGGAGGCTACCTATATCCTAGGGATAAGGATATTAAGAGAAAGGAGTAGAAGACTAACTGGACTTAGTCAGAGTATCTACTTGGATAAGGTGTTGAAAAGGTTCAACATGGAGAATTCCAAGAAAGGAGATTTACTGATCCAAAGCAATACCAAACTGAGTAAGACTCAGAGTCCGAGTACAGAGGCAGAGATAGCTAAGATGAGCCAATTACCAAATGCTTCCGCAGTTGGCTCGATCATGTATGCTATGACTTGTACCCGTCCTGATGTGGCATTTGCTTTGAGCATGGTCAAAAGGTATCAGGGGAACCCTGGCAAGGCTCATTGGACCGCGGTAAAGAACATTCTCAAGTACCTGCGGAGGACTAAGGATTGGATCCTTACCCTTGGTGGCAGTGATGACTTGAGAATATTAGGGTATAGTGATGCTGGTTTTCAGACTGATAGGGATAATTTCCGCTCTCAGTCGGGCTGGATCTTTACCTTAAATGGAGGGGCAATTTCTTGGAAGAGTTCCAAGCAGGAGACGGTGGCTGATTCGACTTGTGAATCAGAGTATATAGCAGCGAGTGAAGCAGCGAAGGAGGTGATATGGCTAAAGAACTTCATCAGAGACCTTGGAGTTGTACCAGCTATTAAGGAACCTATAGAGATTTTCTGTGACAACAATAGTACGGTTACTTTAGCCAAGGAACCAAGAGATCATGGCAGATCCCGACACATTGACAGAAAATATCACTTCATAAGACACAAGATTGAAGAAGGACTCCTTGTGACAAGGAGGATATCATCGGATGAGAATCCTGCAGATCCCCTTACGAAGGGACTGACGAGGGTTAAGCATTTTCAGCATACGAGACGCATCGGGCTGAGGGACGATATTAGTTTTACAGATTAGATAGTTTTCCTGAAACTTGTAAAATGTAATCGACGTTTGATGATGAATAAAATTTGTGATTTATTTATGAGTAAAGTGTTACTATCATTGTCAATTATTTACTATTGTTTCAGTTTTGCATGTTTTGACTTCCAGAATAATTAATTTATTCAAACCTCCACAATCGATCATACGTCGGAAGTAGGTATGAATCAAGATTGTCATGAATTGGGTTTGTAGATGCCTTAAAGGTGTTTAGACATGGCAATGGTTACTGCAACATTCATGAGTACTCATAAGTTATGAGTATTGGTATAAACCCACGCTCACTTGTATCACTTCATGGAATTTATCTCGAGTGATCGTGAGACGATAACATCATATAAATCTTTAAACCTAGAGATATGAGTTGTTACCTATGAGTTGGTTGTGCATTGATTGCACGTAAACGCATCAGTAACTTAATGTTATAAAACGTGCCTTTGTGTACAATTCAATAAGTAGTAGAACAAGCATATCAGTCGAAGTTTATCTGTTCCTTCTAGAAATAGAAGCGATATCTGGGCCCCTCGATGATTTTGTGTTGACCCATGTACCAGGCCTGGTCAGAACTAAACCGATCTGTTCAGTGAAGTTCTTCGTCAAACAAATCGGAAAATTGAGAAACAACTGCTAGACAATAAGCAAGACATAGTTCCATGTGTTCGTCCGGCTGATATCATGAGAACAGAGGATTATGTGATCACTTATCTAAAATGGCGCTTCATAGTTCGACAGAGTCTTCATTGTCCGAGGGAGTTTTCGAGAGCTACGATTGTTGGTTGGTTCCTGAAGTTATAGGCAAATATAGTTATTAGACTTATCCAAGTGGGAGTCTGTTGGATAAGGTGTCTAAGTCCATAACTTATTTGGTATATACTTGACCCGACCGGCATGGTCCATTTGGGTTGCATCTCATTCAAACTATTATGGATAATTTTATGAGAGTTATACACATATGTTTATTAATATATTATGAGTTATAATATATTAATATGAAGTTACGTTATTTAATTAGTTTTAGTCTTAAATTAATTATGAATTAATTTAGAGATTAAAAGGAATACTAATTAAATTATGGGCTATTTGTTTTATATAGTGTGGGCTAATACTCATTTGTTAATGGGCTAGGCTTATGTGGAAGTCCATGGATGATCCATGGAGCTTTTAACCCATGGATCCTTGGAAAGGAAAAGACATGGGTTATTAGGGTTTCACCCTTACCATGCACACTATATAAGCATGCTTATGGAGCATGAAATGGAGCCTAAGAGAAAACTAGTGAACTAGTGTGTGTGTGCATGTGTGTGGCCGATTTTATACAAGGTGTATACTCTCTCAAAGTTTTCCAAGAGTTTGTGGTGTTTGTGATTCCATTTGAGGCATTCACACTATTGGTGCTTGGCCCTCAAACTCCTTAGAACCAAACTCACCAAAAGGTATGTAATCTCTTCTAACTCTTTTATGTTGAAATGTTCCCCATGCCATGTTAGATAGGTTATAAACCTTGGAAAATTATTATTTTGCATGTATTTAGACAAACATAGATCCAAGGTTTATTAGGGTTGCATGCACACTTAGGAAGTGTTAGATTGCTCAAAACCCAACACCATGAATACTGCTGGTGCGTTGGTTAATCTGAACGGCATCACTACAAATTGGTAGTGTCCATAACGGGTTCGGAAGGCTATCTTGGGAACGTCTTCCTCTAGCACTCATAATTGGTGATATCCGGATCGTAGATCTATCTTCGAGAAGTAGCTCGCTCCTTGAAGTTGATCGAATAGGTCGTCAATGCGGGGTAGAGGGTACCGATTCTTGACAGTAAGTTTGTTCAGCTCTCGGTAGTCGATGCACATCCGGAATGATCCGTCTTTCTTCTTTACGAACAAGACCGGTGCTCCCCAAGGTGAGAAACTTGGTCTAATGAATCCTTTTTGGTGAAGTTCGTTAAGTTGACTGGAAAGTTCTTTCATCTCTGCTGGTGCCAGACCATAAGGCGATTTTACTACAGGGGTAGCCCATGGGATTAAGTCGATTCTGAACTCGACTTGGCGTTGTGGTGGTAATCCTGGTAGTTCTTCTGGGAATATATCGGGGAAATCCCGTACCTCTGGGATGCTGTTTATATCCTTTACCTCCCGACTCGTATCGAAAATGTGTGCAAGAAATGCCTGATAATCCTTCCGCAAACACTTTCGAGCTTGGATGCACAAAATGATGCGAAGGTTTGTACTTGATTTGTCGATGTAGATCACTAATGTTTCATGGTTAGGGAGATTTAGACGAACGGCTTTTTCAAATCACCTGATGTCGGCGCGAAGAGGACTTAACCAATCCATGCCAACTATAACGTCGAAACTTTTTATTTGGACTGGCATAAGGTTGATTGGGAAAGAGTGACCGTCTAAAGTTAATGTACAACCCATGTATATGCAATTAGTGTTTTCTGTTTTCCCATTTTCCATTTCTATAGTGAATGATTCTTCTAACATGCTAGGTTTACGTTTAAGTAAGTGAATAAAGTTTTGGCTGACAAAGCTTCTCTCTGCTCTACTATCGAATAGGATGCATGCATATGAATTATCGAGAAGAAACTTACCAGCAACTACTGTAGGATCAGCTACGGCTTCCTCGTGACCAATAGCTAATACTCGTCCCACTCTTCCGGTATTTGCTGCCTTTGGGTAGTTTCTTTTGTAGTGGCCCACCTCGCCACAACCGTAGCATGCTTGGCCTACACCAGCATCGGGAACTTGAGTGATTGGTTTTGCGGGGGCCTTGCAGAAACAGACAGTGTGTCCCTTTCTGTTGCAGTTGGAGCACTGCATTTCCCAACACGGTCTGTGGTGGTGGTAATTGCACTTGGTGCACTTTGGGAGGTTTCCCACATAAGGCTTTGTTGGGTAGAGATTTGTAGGAATGGTAGTAGGTACCGTCGCAGCGTTTACAGCAACTAGTTGTTGTTTCTTCGAGGATTCTTGGGTAGACCTACCCTTCCCCTTATTCCATCCTCTCTTCTTGTTGTTGTTGTTATCGTCGTTTCCCTTGTGTGGAACTGGTGCAGGAGTTGTTGATTTTTGATGATTTCCGTAATCAATAAGCGATTGTGCCAGCTCCTTGGCACTTTCAAAAGTGTCAGGTTTTGAAGCTAACATGCTTGACTGAATTTGGGGCGACAGTCCCCAAATGTATCGCTCTATTTTCTTGCTCTCGGGAGCAATCATATCTAGGCAAAGGATTGCCAGCTTACAGAATCTGTTGGTATAAGTTTCTATGTCGGTACCAATCATTCCTAGAGTCCAGAGTTTCTTGAGTTTTTGAATCTCTCCTCATGGACAGTACTCTCTCATTAACATGATCTTCAATCTCTCCCAGCTTATCGACTTTGCCACTATCAGGGTAAGTACCTTAACGTGGCAATTCCACTAAGTTAAAGCCCTATCAGTAAATGTGTAAGTTGCAAACTTGACTTTGCTGTGCTCGGGGCAGGATCAGATTTCAAATACTGATTCCGTTCTTTCAATCCACTGCCTTAAAACCATCACACCCCCTTTCCATTAAACATCCGGGGCTTAGCGTTCGTAAAGTCTTTATAGGTGCACTCCTGGGGTTGCCCATGACTATCGCCATGGTTGGAGGGATGTATGCCAATTCCTGAACCGGTAGTAACAGGGGTATTGATCTGTGACATGGCAGCTGCCACAGCTGCAGTGAGTGCTGCCTGGAACATGACAACATCAAATTGAGGAGGTGGAGGTGGTGGTGTCGGTGTTTCGTTGTTAGGGTTACGCCTGGGATTCCTGCGTGGCGGCATCTTTAACTATACGTTTAAAAGATGACGATATGGATATGAATAAATGAATAATGAATGTGTCTCATGAACTAAATTGCTATAGTTCAACAACAGATGATAGTATGAGTCTCACAGATAGAAAAGCGAAGGTTATTCGTAAATCCGTATATATGAACAAGTGTATGGTTTTTCCATAATATTTTAGAGATTGAACGGGATACTCAATGTAGTAGTAATAGCGTGCGAATTATATTAATATGATAGATGGTACAACGATCACGAAAATTTGACCCTTAAAAGGGTCTCCGATTACAAAAATTTAAAGGAATTAAAAACTTTTAGCCGAACTCCTATCTTATAACAAAATTTGAGGTTTTCACAAGTACTACTTGCGACGTGTGTTACGCTTGGAGCTCGACTCCGCATCCGATTGCTTCGACTCCATAAGACGCCTATCGAAGGCGGCTTGTTGTTCCCTCAACTCTGCGAGCGCTGCATTCGTTTGTGCTTGGAATGCTTCGGTGCGGAGGTGGATGTCATTCTGCAACATATCCAGACGGCGGATATCGGCCGTGTGGACTTGTACTTCCACGTTGACTTCTCGGATTCGGTTTCCTTGAACCCCTGATTGGTAGGACTAGTTGGCCAGTTTACCTACCATCGTCGGAAGTGCTCGGTCGGTGGAACCTCCGTCCCTGATGTCGTAGAAGTCTCGACACATACCGTAGGGAGAGCGTATCCCTTGTTGTTGGCTCCAGTAGACGAGGTGACTTCCCCAAACGGGAGTCGGTCCTTGGAAGTTCCTCCTAATGGTTGGAGGGTTGATTATCTCTGGTTCTGAGTCTGTACCGGAGTCTTCCCCTCCATCCAACTCAATAGGTTCTTCATCCTCTTCCGGATCCTCCTCTATCCATCCTCTGTTGCCTTGGTTTGGGTAGTAGGGGTCCCCATATGGGTGAAATCTAGCCATTTGACTATACGAGAATAGGGTTATAAGATCCAAATAAAACTTGAGATAAGTAATACTAATTAATCTATTGTATGCACCAAATACTCCTATAGTATTTCAACTGTACGTTAGATACCAGTGTCTATTTTGTTAAGTTTTGACTTGTTGCTCACTATGATCATTCCTCGATATACGTTAGTCTAATTTCGGATAAACATAGTTGATCAGGCTATATTCATCCTAAATTTGATTACATATCTCGAGAATAATCGTAGTGTCCAAGTTGTCTTAATACTTTTGTATAGTTCTCATCATGAAAATATGTCGTTGTATGCATGTATTTTTTTGATTTTCATATCCTAAAGTAATCTATTTATATGAAATAAGGATTTTAGGTACGAAAACTTTTGTCAGAGACTTTGAGTCCCTAAGCATTTATAGTTTGTATATCTTATGAGGTTTGAAATACTTAGTTCACTATAAACATTGCTCTGATACCAATCTGTCACACCCCCAAACCGGAACGGCGGAAACGTTCGGGGGCGGATGACTTCATGTGGTAACGTAACAAATGAATACATAGTAAAGAAAGCAATACAACCATCATATATATAATTGAAAGTTTACATTGTTTAAAAGAGTACATGTTCAAAAGCAATTACATTATGATGTCAAAATATGAAATTAAACTGGCACCGCAACGTCCCTTCTCCAAAACCTGTTTGTTACCTGTAATTACTGAATCCCTGGGACATACAAGTAGTTTTGAAAGAGTAGATCAGCATTTAAGCTGGTGAGTTTCATAAGTATTTAATGACAATTTTTGCATAAAATGAAATGTTTTCGTTCTTGTTTGTTTGTTCCTAGAAAATCCTATATTTTCTACTAGTATAAATGTAGCCTTCTTTCAAGACCAATGTTTGTTTCTAGTAAAAGTATGTACGTATAAAATTTCCAATACGCCTGAAAAACCCCGTAAATCATTGTGTTTTCAATACTCTATGTGAGTTTTATAACCATGCTATTGACTAGAAATGCCTATACACAACGTTCTTCATGTGTTGGAATGTTCTGACGTTTGTCACCCCAAATGGTGGATTGTACCTAACAGTAAGGGCGTGGGTTGTCAAGCCCGTATAGATCTATACACAAACACCATGCTCCCCCTCCAAGGGATTCTGGTATGTAATACAGGACTTGAAATGTGTACTCGAACATACGTGAAGTTAATTTCTCACAAAACTTAGTATAAAACAAATTTACGTGTGAAAACGTTCGTTCGTTATTGTATATGAAAGTAGCTCATTGAAATAGTATTTCCATGTATGTAAAATTTCGTAGTATTCTCGCAAAACTATACCTATTATAGTTTCCTAAAAGTGTGTTTCGTTTGTATAATAAACCCTTAGTGAAAATGTTCACTTGTTATGAAAGGTGTAGTTTTTGTAGTGCCAAACCGACACCCAGAAATGTAGCATAAGAAAATTATCTGATTTATATAAATACATAAATCGTTTCTCATTTCAAAAGATAAAATGTTGTCGTGGTATAATTTGCATATGAAAGTTTCCCTATAATAGTTTTAAATCACATATGATTCCTTTGATAAAACGCGTATAGTGAAAGTTTATATAACACACGATAATAATCGAGTGTTTTATTGTATTCCCCCCCCCCCCCCCCTTAAAAGCATGTAAAAGTACTCATAAAACATTTAAAAGTGTGAATTATAGGGGTATGAACTCACTTGATAGATTCAAGAAGGTGTGTCGGAAACTGAGCAGAACTTTGGCTTGAAAAATCGGATTCTCTCGGGATTCTCGGGAATCTCGGGAGCGTGAAATTTCCTTCAGGGCTTGAGTATGGGAACCGGGACTTCGGGATAATTATTGCATGGAAAACGAGGCAAAACGCAAGAAAAACGAGAGAAAATGAGCAACTTTCCCCGGAACCTTCGCAACCCTTTTATAGGGGTTGAGAGGCCTCGGTACGCGGGGCATACGAGGTTACACAGGGCGTACTCATGCGTCATGCGTGACCGAGTCCTCAACTGCCTTGGCTTCGGATGGGACGGGACGGGGTAGTCTCGTATAGGGGCGACATGGACGAATCGGAGCCTAGGTCTTGAGTACACGGAGCGTACGCCTATACGCGGTGCGCAACTCGGATGGACCCGGTGACTCACCCTTCGAATAATACCAATATTTGAATTAAATTTATATATTAATTATTTAGCAAACTTCAAAAATTCATATCTTCTTCATACAAACTCCGTTTCCGACGTTCTTTATATCTACGCGAAGGTGAGACCATACTCTACAACTTTCGTTTAGATCCCGTTGGCAAATTCCAAAATTATTTTTATTATTTATTTTTAAAAGCTAGCGGTAAGAAAATTTCTTTAGAAATTCATAACTTCTTTATCTGACGTCGGTTTTTGCCAGACTTTTTACCGTTGAAATACCATTGTTGAGACCTTCGATTCTCGTTTAGGTTATTCCGGTCAAAAGTCGCTCGATCTCTGATTCGAGTTTTTAGTCGTCTGTCGTTAAGCCGAACTTGAAAAATTCCTAACTTTCTTTTACGAAGTCGGATTTGGGCGTTCTTTTTACGTACGATCACGGTTTAATGACATCTAACATAATAGGTAATTTAATTAGTGATTTTTGGATATTTTATTTTCGAAGTTAATTTTATTACAACTAACGTGGTTACAATACTTGACTTTTTAGGTCGTTTACATGTAGTTGAAATATCGGGTTGTCACAGAAGTGATGCTAATGCGTCAGTTTTAAACTCATTTTGTCATCATATTGTAATTTGTTTTTGAAACAAGTATTATCCAACAATATAACTCTTAAATTATATATATGATGGTTGTGTTTACTTTCTTTACTATGTATTCAACTGTTACGATACTACATGAAGTTATCCACCCTCGAACGATTCCGTCGTTTTGGTTTGGGGTTGTGACAGATCTTATACAATTATATATGAGTAATAGCGGCTATGTATAAATCATATTTCAATTCTATACGAAATGTAGCCTAGGTATAATTATCTACTTAATATACAAGTAGTATACCTACCAGTTTCTTGTACCTAGAGTATAAGTGTTTGGGAAACTTATACTTAACATTCATACTTGTATTTCGACAAAGTATAATGCTTCTAAAATTGTGCTACCATGAGTCCGTAACCGTGACTATATGACATACATGACGTCTGAATTAATGTTACAAGGATCACACCTTGTAGTAGTTTCTACATGCTTCATCGACGTTGGGATGGAGTAAATTGGGCAAGTTCGTCACCCAAAATATGTTGGGTTTTAGCTAACAACCACGGGTGGGGTTGTCAACCAATAAACTTTCATACACTAATTCCGCGCTCACACGGGATTATCGGTTACAGATCAGAGGATTTCCACTAAGATTGCCAATCTTAGTTGATGAAGAAGGTAGCTCATGTAGACTTTGTCGGGTTCTTATGGTTCTAATAGTAAAAGCATATTCGTATCTAAAACCCTAATTTACTAAACTATGCTTTAAATGTTTCTCCTAATTTCTATTATACTTAGGCAGTACAGCAACTATAACTTAAAGTAAAACCAAGTTATATCCAACACAAAACCAATAATAGCAACATACTTAACAAGTATACATATAGCTCCCAAGTATAACTTCGGGGCTATACCATATATATATATATATATATATATATATATATATATATATATATATATATATATATATATATATATATATATATATATATATATATATATATATATATATATATATAGAACTCCCGAGTATAACTCTGAGGCTACATTAGTATAATCTATAATAACAAGATACTAAGAAGTTAAAGATAGTTGTATGTTTTCAATATATCAGATATATTCTAGGTATATGTGATACAAAACAACTATTTCTCTGTTCTTATAACTATTTATATTGATATGACTATACTATCATATAAACATTATATGTAATATTTAGCATGCATTTTCACCCAAAAACATTAAAAATTGGGGTTGTGAAACTCATCGTAGTAGCGTGATTTTATAGAAAGTAACTAGAAACGGTCAGAGTTCGTGATTGTCGGGCTCGGGATGTTGAATGCCTTCAGCAAATGTGATAGAGAAAATATATTTAGGTGTAAGAAGTGATAAGTTTGAGTTTTCTATTTCTAGGCTGCTCAAGACACTCTCATGTCGTGAGAAATCATCATGCACCTCGTAAGGCTAAGCTGCATTACCTCGTAGACTTTCCATTTGCATCTCTAGCTTTGGAAGTTGTCTGTTTGACTCCTCACGTCGTGAGAATATATGCTCACGACGTGAGCCCTAAACTTATCACTTCGTAGACTTTCCATCCACATTCTAGCATTGAGAAGTGTCATTTTCCCTGCAATACTTGGTCCAGGTATATTTTTGGATGCAGGTTTGAGGACTAAACTCGACGAGTTGGGGAACCCCAACTCGAAGAATAGACTCTGGAAAGGAAAACCCTAATTTTCAGGGTTTGTACCCTATTTAAAGGCCTTAAACCCCTTTGTTAGCTTCCTTCATCACCCCATTGCTTATAGAAAACCTTGTTCGTGCTTTTCCTATCATTGTGAGTGTGTGAGAGCTTAAAGAGTACATCCTTGGTGTTTTTTTTGAAGAAGCTAGAAGGAGGAAGTGCATAAGTGAAGAAAGAGGCTATAGAGTGTTAAGGTATTCATATTGAGGTATAAAGTTGATTCCTTGATCATTCATTTGCTAGATCTCTCCATTAGAGGGATTTGTGACATTTTAGCTTATTCTTTGGTCATTTTTGGACGTGAGCATGGTTTGAAGCTATAACTTCAGATTTGGACACTCTATGGCCTCTTTGGATGTAAATTTGCCATTTTTATTAATTCATGGCCCTCCATCATGCTCTAAATCTCTTAATAAGCCATGTTTGGGTGTTTTAGCCCCTTAATACCATGCATGAACAAAAATTTAGAAACTTTACATGATTAAACCACCCTAGGACCTTAGATCTGTTATACAAAACGTTGAAGAAAAGGTTTAGAGATTTAATGTGTCAAAACCTACACGAAGGAGTTAAGGTTTGGGTCTAAAGCTTATTAGACGACCTTGGGGGTAAAGTTGAAAATTTTACCCTCCTAGATGTCTCTGTGGTTACGGTTCTGAAGTTTGGAACATTTGGGTTTAAGAAAAAGGGATTAATGCATTAAGCGGGTTGACTAACTAGAGAACTCGGCAATTTCATAGGGGAACTCGACGAGTTGGATCACGGTTTTCCCGATCTTCTAGACACTGTTCAAACTCGACGAGTTGATAAGATAACTCAACAAGTTGACTAGGGTTTTTCCAAATTTTCTGAGAATTTAATAAACTCGACGAGTCACCAAGTGCAATCGACGATTTGGGTCAACATAAACTTGACCTTGACTTTGACTTTGACTTTGACCGTAGTTATCCAACTTGATTTTAACGATATATTTGGTATTTCAGGATTTTGACAAATTTGATCACACGATGATTGTAGGTAGTTCAGTTGAGAGCTGTGATTTAGGATTTTATCGTATTGGTTCATCATTTTTGTGAGGTGAATCTCCTCACCATACCAATGGGTCGAAGGATCCAAGGTTGGCCCATTCAGTTAGTTATGATGATTATTGTGGAATCATTTTTGATATGCCTAGTATGCATGCGATATGTGGTATGCTAGTTGTTTATGTGATGTGCTAGTTGTCTTTGTGATACTTGCATGGAAGACCCCGAGGGGAGCCAATGGCACTTGGATATCAGACCATGTGGGGGAGCACTGGCATTCTAGGTAAGGACCATAAGGGAAACCACACACTTGGTTATCATACCATGTGGGGGAGCCCATGACATTCCAAGTAAGACTATGGGGGAGTCCATGACATATAGATGTAAGACCCTGGTGGGAGCCCACGGCATCCTGGAGTAAGACCCTAGGGGGAGCCCACGACATCCCTATATGTTTGTATGCATGGATTGTGCAACTATTATGGATTATATGATTATGTGGATTATTTGGGGTAAGCTCTGGGAACTCACTAAGCATTAACTTACTGTTTGTTTATTGTTTCAAGTACTTCAGGATGTAAGGCCAAGTGCTCGGCTTGATGGCGTGACATGCACTATTCGACATTTTTGTTGGGACACTCTGATGTTTTTAGATAATTTATTTGATATTATGGATTTTTGAAAAACATATGTTGTTAAAATGTTATGTCTTTTGAGAATGATTTTTGTTAGTTAAAAATCGAAAAAAAAAATTATTGGAAATTCGGGCTATTACAAGTTGGTATCTGAGCCTTGGATTGAGGGATTCACACACACTCTCTGGTGTGTCGATACTCAAACTAAGGAAATAGTAAAGTTGTTTTCAAAAATCAAAAGTTAAAACTTCTTATGACCAGAAAAGGGAGAAAGCAATGCGCATAATCGGCTGAGCTCAAGTAAGTGGTTCCCCAATATGTTAGCCATGCTATACCGTTATTTGGATTATGATAGTCAGATAGATTTTGATATGTGTATGCTTTAAAAATTGTATATGTTTAGTATCTTATAGCCTTAGAATGACTGATTTGTCCTTATTTCATGTTCCTCGTTTAGTTGTGGTCTTAGGGTAAAGTCTGTTATTCGAAAGTCTATTTGATCATGTTCGGCGTATAATTTGCATGCATAGGGAACCTGTTATGTCTATTGTGATTCTGGTTTGATAGGGTTGAGAAAATATTAGGATAGCCTGGGATTTAAGTTATGAAGTAGCCTATGAAATATGTTTTGTGCTGGGACGAATTAGAGTTATCAGGTAGAGCCTTAGGGAAGGTACGTGTAGGTTTAGAAGGTAGTATTGGACCTGTAAAAGCATAGGACTTGTAGCCGAACTAATGTTAGATCTGGAAGCTCTGAGGAGAATCGGTGTGGAAGGATTCACATTTTGAATATCTTGATCATTTTGTTTTGTGGTATTTTGGATCAGGATGGTGGTGACGCATCACGGAGCAGGGGGGATCAGGATCAGGATCTCGTTTGGGCTATGGTACCAAGCCCATTGATGAAAGGTTGTGTGAGCTTATTGCGGCCGAGGTTATTAGAGGCATCCTTGATGCTACCCCGTTGATTTTTGGGACAATCAGGGAAGGAATGATGGAGATCCTGGGTCAACGGCTCATGTATTTTTGAGCTGAGATTTTTGCAGGACAGGTCGGAGCATGAACTCCCTCGCTCCGGGAGTTCAAGGCGTGCGGAGCGCCTGAGTTATTTAGGGTCCAGGACCCCATAGTTAGTAGATGTTGGGTGGCCAATAAGGAGAACGCCCAACATATGTGCTCTTGCCCCGAGGCATCAAAGGTGTTGTTTGCTTCTTGTATGTTGAGGGATCAAATCAGGGACTAGTGGGAGGAGGTGTCCTATCAGGTGGGATCAGCTGGGCTAGTGGAGATGACATGGGAGGAGTTTCTTAGGTATTTTGATTTGGATTATGCGCCATCCATCAAGGTGCAATGGATTGTGAAGGAATTTCACGAGCTCCAGCAGACCACTGAGACTTTGGAAGAGATCACCGCCAAGTTTTGGGAACAGGCACTATTGATCCCGATGTATATTGCAGATGAAGATATGAAGAGGATGATGTAACATTCCATGCTGAGGATGATATCCATGAGTTCATGAGCTTTATAGGGTGCAACACCCTAAATGAGATGGTGGAAAAGGCCCAGGAATGGGAGATTGAATTGGAGTTTCACACCAAGCAGAAGCTGGAGCAGGCTCAAACGGTGGTAGGTTAGGCTAAAATGCCTAAGATCTCTGATTCTTCCAGTAGTGGCTAGCAGGGTCGTGAGTGTGCCAAGTATTGTAGGCCGCACAATGGAGCTTGTCGAGTAGCGGGCTCTAGATGTTGTGTGTGTCGCCAACCAGGCCACCAGAGCATGGATTTCCCCAAGAAGGCCTTGATTTGTTTCCACTGCAACCAAAGTGGCCATAAAAAGATCGATTGCCCGACCTTACACGGAGGAGGAGGAGCAGTGGTGGCACCTAGACCCACCAAAATGAGGATCACTAATAGCCGCCTTGTAAAGGCGGATGCTCCTACGGTGAGGAGCCGTGCATTTCAGGTAACCACGGAGAAGGCTCGAGTTGCACCAAACGTCATGGCGGGTATGTCATCAATTTTCCTGGTTGATATATTACTTGTTATGCTTATATGTATATGTTTGTGCACTTGTATAGGGACCTTTCTGGTCAATGGTATGTCAGCTCATGTTCTTTTCGATTCGAGAGCTACTCGATCGTTTGTATTTCTTGCACTTACAAAGAAGTTACGGGATGCTCCAGGGACTTTGGATTCCCCGCTAAAGGTTGAGATTGATGATGGACACACTGTGAATGCTGCGAGGGTATATCAGGTTTGTGTCCTGAATGTGTTTCAGGAGAGGTTCCAGGTTAATTTGGTTTTGATATTGTTGCAAGGGTTGAAGGTGATCGTTGGGATGGACTGGTTGGGGGCCAACTGGGCCATGATAGATTGCGAGCGCCATCTGGTGAGGGTTTGAACCCCAAATGGAGAAGAACTAGTTATTCATTGAGAGAGGGCCTCATAGGGGCCAATCCTCTGTTCAGCTGCAAGGGCTAAGAGACTTCTCCAACAGGGTTGTTTGGGATTCTTGGCATATATCTCAGATACGAGGATTGAGACTCTGAAAGATTTGGGTAGTTTACTGATTGTACAGGATTTTTGGGATGTCTTTCTTGAGGAGTTGCTTGGGGTGCCTATGGAGAGGCAAGTAGCGTTTCATATTGATTTGGTACCGGGTGCCACTCCGATAGCTAAGGAACCGTATCGGCTAGCTCCTCCCAAGATGCATGACCTGTCTACGCAACTTTTTGAGCTACTAGACCGAGGGTTTATCCATCCAAGAAGCTCCCCGTAGGGAGCACTGATCCTGTTAGTGAAGAAGAAATGCGGGTCACACAGGATGTGCATCAACTATTAGGAGTTGAATAAGATAACGGTGAAAAATTGTTATCCACTTCCAAGGATCGATGATTTGTTCGATCAGTTGCAGGGTTCATTTTGGTTTTCCATAAATGTTCTTCGGTTGAAGTACCATCAGATGAGGATTAGGGATGAGGATATATAGAAGACAGCATTTGAGACTCAGTATAATCACTATGAGTTTGTGGTGATTCCATTTGGGCTCACCAACACCGTCATTAGAGTTTTCTTTTCTTTTTCTTTCTAAACTTCTAGTATTTAGGGATAATTTAGGATTTTTATTTTGATTTATTTTTATTATTACTTGGTATTTGTTTTTGATCTTTTCAGTTTGAGTATAAGGATGCATGTGAGGGTCTAGAGTCAAGGCTGACGAAGCGAGAAATCGATTCTAGGCGAGAGAGGAAACGAAGTTTTGAGTCAAGCTATGAGTCCAATTGATACAAGGGTTATATAGTGTTTATTACCTAAAGAAAAATGAGGGAAATTATTAGTTTATATAACCCCCATACATCATAAACGGACTTGGGCAGAATAAAAATTTTGTCACACAGCGATCTACTCGCCGAGTGCATCTTATGGACTCGCCGAGTCCATGTGAAAATTCACGATTCTTCTGCCATTTACGCTTCAACTCGGCGAGTCTACATACTGACTCGACGAGTCGCTCATTCTTCTTACTTTTGAGCTGAAGATTTGATGACATTTGATATGGGCATTGATTCTATTCTTTGAAGATCATTTTCCGAGCATTTCCAAGAGTTTTTCCCTTATGTTTGGAGCTTTTATAAAGACTGTACCACACGAGATTTTGACACCCAAGACATGGATGAGTTGTTCCCATGTCTAAAGTAAATTGAAGATGGAGCTAAACATAATAGATATCAACCTCGCCACTACTATCCCAGGGGAGTTTATTCCAATTCTCTCCTTATTTTTATTGTTCTTTATCATGCATGATATGCAATGGGGACATTGCATAAATTAAGTGTGGGGTAAGGGGTTGGTTGGTTACATTTGTTAAAATTTTAGTTAATTTTGAAATTTTTGCATAAAATTTTCTAGGATTAATTTAGACAATTTTGGTAAAGCAATTAGGGATCATGCTAGTATTATATTTGATGATTGCATGAAGACCCAAATGTTTAGTTGAGCTTATATACGTTCTAGTGCATTTGTGGCTTCCTTATTCCAGTGAAATCATGGGACAAAAACACGACCTCGCTTAGTTTGAAGGATGCAATATGTTTAGCATCGTGTACCAGAAATGTATCCAGGAAAATTATTATCGTTAACCAATAAAGGTTGAAGTTGAGCGCCCCTGCTTAAGCATGTAGGGATTTGAGTGAAAAAAAAAAAGTGAGGTACATGTAATAAAAAAAAGAGAGAATTACAAGAAAAATTTTGAAGAATTTTTGGAGCATCAAAGTTAAGTATGAAATTAGAAGATCGAAAATTCCGAAGAACTTCAAAAAGTTGAAGATACCAAAAATCAAACAACAAGGTGGTGAATTCAAAGAAATTAAAGATCAAATGTCAAAGAAGTGAAGAATTCCAAAGAGCTCCAATGTGGTATCATAAATTGTAATTGTCTAGATTATGTATGCTTGGGTTGCTCAACCAAAAATACCTTGAGTTTAAGAGGTTTTCTGAGGATGGATTCGGAGGGATGCATAAAATGAGCATTGTTCGGAAAAAGTGGGCGAATGTTTATGTGGATTGTGAGTATTTGGAGGATGGAAATGATTTATGCTAAGTTCTTGAAGTGTGATTTTTGGTTTGAATGAAGTGTAGTTTTTGGGGCACATCATCAACCAAGAGGGAATTTTGTTGATCCTGCCAAAGTTGAGGCAGTGATGTGGTAGGAGATATCAAAGAATGTATCTGAGATCCATAGCTTCTTTGGTCTAACGGGGTATTACCAGAAATTTATTCAATATTTCTCCAAGATTGTCGTACCCTTGACTCTCTTGACCAAGAAGAATGTGACATTTCGGTGGGACTCGGACGTCTATCTCAGCGTTAGGGGCAGTTTTGATGCAGAGGGGGCATGTGATCATGTGCCTCGAGGCAGCTGAAGCCTCATGAGATAAACTACCCCACTCACGACCTAGAATTGGGGACGGTGGTGTTTGCCCTCAAAATCTAGAGGCATTACTTGTACATAGTTTGGTGCACCATCTATACCAACCACAAAAGTTTGAAATATTTGATGGATCAATAGAACCTCAACATACGATAGAGGAGGTGGTTGGATGTATCGAAGGATTATGATTTCGAGATCTTGTACCACCAGGGAAGGCCAACGTGGTGGTTGATGCTTTGAGCCGCAATGAGACAAGTGCTCCGATCGGGAACGTTTGTTTGAGGATGACAATGATCTCTCCGTTGTTGGATATGATCAAGGAGGCTCATGTGGAAGGTTTGAAGAAAGAGAACTGGAAGATAGAGCGAATTCGGGGCCAGATTCCCTTGTTTGTGTGGGATAGTTGAGGTATTCTGACATAGTGTGGATGGGTATGGGTGTTGGTATCTAGGGGTTTGAGGCAAAAGATCTTGGAGAAGGCACAACAATCAAATTTCTCTATTCATCGGGGGACACAAAGATGTACAGAGATCTGAGGTTAATTTACTAGTGGCCTTGAATAAAGTAGGAGATCGCTTGGTTTGTGGAGCGATGCTTCACTTGCAAAAAGGTCAAGGCCGAACATCAGCGGCCTTATGGTAAGGTTCAGCCACTACCTATTCCCAAGTGGAAATGGGAAGAGATCAGCGTGCATTTCATCACGAAGTTACCAAGGAAGGAAAGGGGCGTGGATTTGATTTGGGTCATTGAAAAAGAGTGCCCATTTTATTCTGATCTCTAAGAGTATCTTTGCTAAGAAATTAGCATGATATTTATGTGCGAGAGGTGGTGGTCAGGCATGAGGTGCCATTTTCAGTGGTTTCTGACCAAGATGTCCGTTTAACATCCAGGTTTTGGAGAAAATTCCACGAGGAGTTGGGAACTCAGTTACACTTCAACACTGCGTACCACCCCAAGACAGATGGCCAGAGCAAGCGGACAATCCAGACGCTTGAGGATATAATACGGTCATGCGTACTGGACTTTAGAGGGAGTTAAGATACATACCTCCCACTAGCAGAGTTTTCATATAAAAATAGTTATCATGATAGTATTGACCAACCACCATTTGAGATGTTATATGGTCGGAGGTGCAAGACTCCCGTGTGTTGGGGTGAGGTAGGGCATCGACTCATGGGAAGTACTCAGGTGGTTCTCAAGACCACCGAGTTGATCGAGCATGTGTGCGATGGGTTACGAGTCACGTAGAGTCGTCAGAAAAGTTATGTTGATCAACTTCTCTCGGACCTCGAGTTTCAGGTAGGGGATTTTGTGTTGCTAAAAGTGTCACCATAGATGGGTGTCATTAGGTTTCGAAAGAGGGGCAAGTTAGGTCCCAGATATATTGGCCTGTTCAAGACATCCGCCCGAGTGGGCAAGGTGGTTTACCATTTGGATCTACCAAACGAGCTTAGCCAGATTCACAATATGTTTCATGTGGCTCAACTTCAAAAGTGTGTCATGGACAAGGCTGCAATTATTTCCTTGGATGACATTAAGGTGGATTAGAGCCAGAACTACATTGAGAGGCCCGCTGCAACTTTGGATTGAAAAAACTAAGGTGCTACATAACAAAGAGGTGAAGCTAGTAAAGGTGCAATGGCAGTATCAGAAGGGCTCAAAATGGACATGGGAGCCGGAGGATGAGATGCAAGAGAATTACTCAAACCTTTTCGCACCAGTAGACTTCGAGAACGATGTCTAGTTCAAGTGGGGGCGCTTTGTAATGCTTGGTCCATGTATTAATTATTTTTCAATATTTTAAACTTTTAGACTGGAACTCGACGAGTTGGGAAGTCCAAAGTCGTCATGTAGGAAACACTAGAATATACACCTTTAATGACACGCAATTTACGACACACACTGATTTATGTTACGCAAAAGAAAGTGTCCTTAAAATGGTGTAATCTCTCCAAATTTTTTAAGGGTTTACGTCATGCATTATTGCATTCCCTTAATTTAGTGTCTCAAGAAAAAAAGCTAAAAACATGGACGACGCTTAATCTTAAACGCGCATTGTCTGTACCTGTCGCTTTATAATTTTAATGAAACACGTGTTTAGTAGACAAGGGGGAAACGAAATCCCCAAAATGTTTAAAACTTGCCTCGTTCTTTTTACCTTCTATCTATCTTTCATCTTTGCAATCGACTCTCCACTCTCTAATACTCTTTCCTCTAGATCTCCCTTTATTCTCTACCTCCTATCTCTCTGTAAACCCTAAGCCATAACATCCCCCTTCTTTCTAGCATGTGCTAGGGTTTTATTTTCTTCTAAGCCTCCTTTTCTCTCGTTTTCTCTCAACCCATTACGTGCAAGGGTTATGAAATAAAGAAAAAACCCAATGCTCCACAAAGACTCCTTTCTGAAAAATAACATGTAAAGCGTGGAGATGGAGTATGAAATCATCAAGTGGAAAACAAGAAGACAAAGCGAAGGTGAATTGTAATTGATCTTTGAGGTCTCCTCATGAATGGCGTCGAGCAAATCTAGAACCTCAATTTCAAAGAATTATTCGGAGAACTTAGGTGTTAAAACAAGAGGTCCCATGTGAATCGTAATTGATTTGTAAGTACTTTGGTTTAATGTTATTTATTCTCAAAGAGTTGATTGTGGGGGTAAATTTGTCATATTCACATCATAGTCTTTTCTCAAGTTTTGCGAGTAACAATCTAAATTTTTTTTTCCGTTTTAGATTGACTACCTTCATTGGACGGAAGATGTTCCCACTGATTTTACTAGTAGGGATGCTAATCGCAAGTGGTTTTGGGGGCAAACAAAAGGTCCCATGCTAGCTCTGATGAAGAGGAGGGAACCCGAGACCCGAATGTTGTTCCTACTGATTTTACTAGTCGATATGCTTTATATTCCATGGTGTGTTTTCTATTTTTATACAATTATTCGAAACCTTGTTTTTGTATTTAAAAAATGATTTTTATATGGGTGTTTGATGTATAATTTGAAGGTGGTGATTAGATTAGGAACTTGTTTTCGGGTAATTGTATTCTTGTTGTTCCTCAATTTGGTCTTCCTAAAGTTTGCATAGGATTGTTTTTATTTATGACATTGTGTGTAGTGGCTGGAATATTGAGGGAATAATAGTTTTGTAACACCAAAAAATTCTAAAAAAAATCTTCATATTTTTAAACACATTTATCAATAAAGCCCCATTGTATCATAACTTTGTTTCACAAATCATTCCCAAGATCAAAATACATAAAAACCCATGCGTGTGTACAAATCATGCCGGCGCCTTCCCGCGATCATCACTGATACCTGAAACACATAACACATAAAACTGTAAGCATAAGGCTTAGTGAGTTCCCCAAAATACCATACATAACACATACTCGCCACTCGAGGCTATAACTCTGTGGGAGCGTGGGCCGTAACTCTGTGTACCCTCTAGTCCTAACTCTGTGAACCTTCCGGTTCTAACTCTACTATACTCTAATATACTCATGACATAAACCACATAGAAATAATGCAGTACAACACATCACATAATAGCATACAATAACTCTGTCACATAACTCTAATTACCACTCAAGGTAAAGTATAGCGAGAAGACTCACCTCAGATGTCTCGGTAAATCACTAACTCGGTAGAAATATGATCTAGCAGCCGCCTAAACAAATAAAGTAATACTCTCATAAATGTAACTCTCAGAACTAGACTCAACCCTGTCTAGGCACCCTCAGAACGGTAAAAGACCATTTTACCCCTCCTTTGGCTCAGAGGCCCTCATTGTTGACCAAACCCTAAAAGTCAACCAAAGTCAACGGTCAAACTTTGACCCGACTCGTCGAGTGCACTTGGGCAACTCGGCGAGTCCACATGTGTCCACTAAGTCGTTTAGTCCCGTTTGATGCGTCGATTCCCTCCCTTTACACGACGAGTCCCCGGGCATGCATCGCAGGGACATCCCGACTCAACTCGCCGAGTCTCAAGAACAACTCGGTGTGTACATGCCATGCACAAACTCCATTGACCTCCTGAGGTCAGATTTGTTCCTCTAATCCATAAATCTGGCCTTCCCAAGAATAATAATCATGTAAAGTCCAGACCTTGACACTCATATATCATCTAGATGGTCTCATTTGGTGATTTAGCCCCAAAAATGACATTCTAAGCTCATGACTCCCAAGATAAATCATAAATCTCCAAGGGTTAAGCTCTCTGGACCTCTTTGAGTCTAGATCCAAAGCATAAAATCGAGAAGGGACCAATTTCTCCACATAAGCATCCTCAAAAAAGGTTAAGAAACCCTAACTCTAAGAATCAACACCAAAACTGAAGAAGGTCCGAATAAATACCACAAGATGAAATCTCTGGACTCTGAAACGACTAGAGTAGCACCTCCTTTAGTATCCTCTAGCTCTAGATCACCTTCTTCTTTCTAACAAAAGATAGAAAAATCAAATATAGGTTCTCCTTCCTCCCAAACGATTTAGCTCACTTAGGGTTCTCTCAAGGGATTAGTAGCCACAATGGGAGACTATGAGTGCCCTTAAATAGGCTCCAAACCTGGGGGATTAGGGTTTCATTAAACAGCGTGGACTCACCGAGTCTACTAATGGACTCGCCGAGTCCAGTCACGAACCCAGATGATAATCCGCGACCCTAATCGGCGAGTCTAAGCATCAACTCGTTGAGTTCCTTCACAAACTCCAAAAATAAAATATTGGAATAATATACCTGGGAATCCGGATGTTACAATTCTCCCCTACTAAAATCAGACTTTGCCCTCGAAGTCTCACTCTGCAAACAACTCTGGATGCTGCTCATGCATCTCGCGCTCCGGCTCCCAAGTCAGCTCTAACCCTTTCCTATGCTGCCACTGCACCTGCACCAGAGACACTTCCTTGTTCCTCAAAACCTTGACCTTCCGATCTCTAATTTCCACCGATCTCTCAACATAGTTCAGGCCCACATCCACCTAAATATCCTCTAATGGTACCACTACTGACTCGTCGGCTATACACTTTCTCAACTGCAACACGTGAAAAGTGTCGTGAATCTGACCCAAATCCGCATGTAGCTCCGAACGATAGTCTACCCTACCTACTCTCCCGATCACCCTGAAAGGTCCAATATATCGAGGCCCCAACTTGCCCCTCTTCCTGAATCAGATCACTCCTTTCCAAGGAGAGACCTTCAGGAGCACGAAGTCACCGACCTGAAACTCGAGCTCGGACCAACGTCTGTCCGCATAACTCTTCTGACGACTTTGAGCGGTCAACAACCTCTGTTTGACCTGCTGTATCTGCTCAGTCATCTAAAGCACAATTTCCGTACTACCCATCACACGTTCCTCTACCTCTCCCCAGCAAATGGGGGTCCAACACCTCCTCCCATACAACAGCTCAAAGGGTGGCATACCAATGCTCGAATGATGGCTGTTGTTGTAGGAAAACTCTACCAAAGGCAAATATGTGTCCCAACTCCTGCCGAAATCCAACACACATGCTCGGAGCATGTCCTCGAGCATTTGGATCGTCCGTTCGCTCTTCCCATTAGTTTGTGGGTGGTATGCAGTACTAAAATGCAGCCTCGTACCCAACTGTTCATGAAATTTCTTCCAGAATCTGGAAGTGAAACGCACATCTTGATCTGAGACAATCGAGATCGGCACTCCATGCCGCGATACCACCTCCCTCACGTACATCTCTGCCAATTTCTCTGTAGAAGAGCTCTCACTAATAGCAAGGAAATGAGCGCTTTTCATCAACCGGTCTACAATCACGCAAATTGCATCGACGCCCCTCGCAGTCCTTGGCAATTTGGTGATAAAGTCCATAGTAATATGTTCCCACTTCCACTCGGGAACCTCTAACGGCGGCAACTTACCATGCGGTCTTTAGTGCTCGACCTTAACCCAGCGACAGGTTAGGCACCACTCAACGAACCACGCAACGTCCCTCTTCATACAGGGCCGCCAATACTCCCTCTTTAGGTCCAAATACATCTTAGTGGCCCCGAGATGGATCGAGAACTTCGATTGATGTGCCTCTTCCATCAAAATGGTACGCACCACGCCCGCAAACGACACCCAGATCCGACCCTAAAATGTCATAAGCCCCCTGACATCGGTAACGAACTCCATTACCTATCGTATAACTCGCTCTCTCTTCTGTTTTCTGGTCTCACGGCCTCAGTTTGGGCTCCTAGAATGGTGTCCAACACCAGAGTCATCATTGTCAATCTCATACAAACATCTCTCATCGGGACACTCTCCGACCTATGGCTTAGGGCATCAGCTACCACGTTAGCCTTACCCGGGTGGTACAGGATTTCACAATCATAATCCTTTACCACATCCAACCACATGTTCAGGTTGGGCTGATCCATCAAGTACTTCAGGCTCTTGTGATCCATGTATATGGTACACCGGACCCCATACAGATAGTGACGCCAGATGTTAAGGGCGAACACCACTGCCCCCAACTTTAAATCGTGGGTGCGATACCTTGCCTCATGAGGCTTCAACTGCCTCGATGCATATGCTATCACATGCCCCCTCTGCATAAGCACCGCTCCCAACCCTGATATCGATGCATCACAATATACCACGATGTCCTCCATTCCCTTCGGAAGGGCTAACACCGGGGCTTCGCATAACCTTTGACGAAGTGTCTCAAAAGAGGCCAGCTGCTCTGGGCCACATGAGAAAGCAACGCCCTTCCCGGTCAACTTGGTGAGTGGCACAGCGATCTTGGAAAAATCCCTGATAAATCTCCGATAATAGCCTGCCAATCCTAGGAAACTCCTGATCTCTGTAGGTGACCTCGGCACCTCCCAACTCATCACCGCCTCAATCTTGGCCAGGTCGACCAATATCCCTTTCTGGTTAACGAGTTGCCCTAGGAACTGGACCTCTCGTAACCAAAAATCACACTTGGAGAATTTGGTGTAAAGCCTCTCCGATCTCAAAACTCCGAGGATCTCTCTCAGATGTTCCTCATGCTGTTCATTGGATCTTGAATACACCAATATTCCGTCAATGAACATGATCACCGAGCAATCCAACATCAGCCTACATACTCTGTTCACGAGATCCATGAACACCGCCGACGCATTGGTGAGCACGAAAGGCATCAGCACGAACTCGTAATGCCCGTAACGAGTCCTGAACGTTGTCTTCTGGATGTCCTCATCTCGCACCCTCACCTGATAATATCTCGACCTCAAATTGATCTTGGAGAACCAAGATGCTCCCTGTAACTGATCAAACAAATCATCGATCCTCGGCAACGGGTAACGGTTCTTGACCGTCAGCTTGTTCAATTCCCTGTAATCAATGCACATTCGGTGTGAGCCATCCTTCTTCTTAACAAAAAGGATAGGCACTCCCCATGGCGAACTGCTCGGCCGAATAAACCCCTTCCCCAGCAGCTCCTGAAGCTGCGAGGATAACTCCTGCATCTCTAGAGGCGCAAGGCGATAAGGTGCCTTGTCGATAGGCGCAGCTCCCGGAACCAAATCGTAGCTGAAATCAACCTGCCTCTTGGGAGGCACACCTGGTAACTCTTTCGGAAATACATCCGGGAACTCACGCACTATCAGAACCTCATCAAGTAACCTCGGTCTCTCTGAATCAACCCTCGTATCCATCGCATATTCTACAAATCCCTTACAGCCCTGTTGTAGACTCTACCTCGCTCTTGCGGCTGAACAAAATGCCGACCCAGAACGCGTACCCTCGTCGTATATGGTAAGAACTCCCCCACTAGGGTCTCGTATGGTCACCAGCTGTCTCTCCCAGTCGATAATCGCTCCAAACTTGCTCAACCAATCCATGCCTACGATGACACAAACATCTCCCATCGCAATAAGAACTAGTTCAATTGGAAACTCGACGCCGAAAATCTCGAGTACACATCCTCGAATCACCTCTGTGTCATACACCGCTCTCTCGTCAGCTATGGAAACTCTCAGAGGTCGACTCAATACCTCTCGTCTAATACTGATGTGCTGACTAAAAGCCACAGTTACAAAAGACCGAATCGCACCCAAGTCAAATAACACCAAGGCAGGCACAGAATTCACAAGAAAAGTACATACGCATATCATAATATAAGCACAATATCCCAACATAAAAGTAAATATATGAAAGAATACATACCATCCACGACATCGGGCGCTGCACGGACCTCCTCCGCAGTCAACTGGAAGACGCTCCCTCGCTCCTTTGGTACCTCAGCCTTCACTGGCCGGCTCTCAGTAGCTCTGATAACAGCAGGCGCAAATCCCTGAGGTGCTCCCTGGGTAGTCCCTCGTAATTGTGGACACTCTGCTTTGTGGTGTCCGGTCTAGTTGCAGTGAAAGCATACTGCAAACCCCTTGGGGCAATCCTTGGCCATATGCCCCTCCTTGCAACATTTGTAGCAAGACCCCGCTCTGCACACCCCCTCGTGGCTGTTGCCACACTTTCCACAAGTGCGGCCCTTCTGACTCCCAAATCGCGAATCAGCGGGCTTGGCACGCTTGGTTGTCGGCTAAGACTGTGCCGGTCGCCGATCCCTCGCCTGAGACTCAGCCTCCTCCCTAGCCTGAGTCTCCATCTCTATCTCCCTCTTACGGGCATTTGCCTGAAGCTCAACAAATGTCCGATACGTCGAGTTCGCCACAAACTCCCGTATATCCCTCCTCAAAATGCTCAGGTAGCAGCTCATACGTGCCTGCTCGGAGGACACATGCTCTGGGAAAAACATAGCCCGCTCATGGAACTTCCTCGTAATCACTGTGACAGAATCAGTACCCTGCTTGAGGTTCAAAAACTCTTGGGCAAAATGCTCCCTTTCCACCTGGGGAACGTACTCATCTCGGAACATAACAATGAACCTCTCCTAAGTCACTGCAGCAAGCTCAGCAGGCGAATAATGCGCCGTCACAAACTTCCACCAATCCTTCGCTCCTAAGCGAACCTGGTTCAACGTGAACCGGACCCTCAAGTGCGCAGGAGACGAGCAAGTAAAGAAACATCCCTCTATGTCTGATATACACCTCATTGCTACAATCGGGTCTTGGGTCCCATCAAACTCCGTTGGTTTTGTGTTTTTGAACTCCCAAAACAGCAATGCATCACCACCCTGCGGTCTAGCGGCAGCTACAGGTGCAGTGGTCGTAGCAACAGCAGCCTCAGAAAGAGCAGCGTATCTCTCATCGAATGTCTCTATCAGGGTGGTCTTAATAGACCTGAACATCTCTGGAATCTCGCCGTGGATGGCAGCAACCACCTCATCATGAATCATCTGGCGGAGCTCCTCGTTGCTTACACCCCCTCCACTGTTCGGTGGTCTGTGACGTGTCCCTACCATGATGCCTCTCAAAAAATCAACACTAGATATCAGTAATTTGCTCGGACGTACACACACTCGATATCCCAACCCTACTTGATCTCTGGTACCCTAAGGATTCTTACTTGGGTTGCGCACTGACCCGGTGCCTTCGATAGTACCGACCCAATACTACCAACCACACCGACTCAACATTCACACCAAGTCCTCCTCCCAGAGGCCCAAATCCCAAATACGCTATTCTCTCTAATCATGTGCCACTTACTAGCAAATCTCTCATAAGCTCCTTGCTACTGTCTCAACACTCTCAAGCATCCCTAGTAGCAAAACCCCTAGACTAAGGCATCATATATCAGGCCACTCTAGTCCTAATAAGAATACCTAGTCTTACTCTAGCATGCATAATATAATTCATCATATAGCATAACATAACGTTTCTTTTAAAACTTATTGTAAGGGTATTTTAGGAAATCACCATTCAAGCGCTCGCTGATCGTACACACGGCTCTACTTTGTTTGTTTCAAAACTCTTTTTACTCCTTTTTTTTAAAAAAAAATACTTTATTATCAATTTTTTCCTCAAATCCTTAGTTTGAGTTCAGATACGCCCGAAGATGCATTCGATTCCCTCAAACCAAGGCTCTGATACCAAATTGTAACACCAAAAATTTAAAACAAATTTTTCATATTTTTAAACACACTTTTCCAAACACATTTATTGATAAAACCCCATTGTATCATAACTTTGTTTCACAAATCTTTCCCAAGATCAAAATACATAAAAACCCATGCGTGTGTACGAATCATGTTGGCGCCTTCCCGCAATCATCACTGGTACCTGAAACACATAACACATAACACTATAAGCATAAGGCATAGTGAGTTCCCCAAAATACCATACATAAAACATACTAGCCACTCGAGGCTATAACTCTGTGGGAGTGTGGGCCGTAACTCTGGGGACCCTCTAGTCCTAACTCTGTGAACCTTCCGGTTCTAACTCTGATATACTCTGATATACTCATGACATAAACCACATAGAAATAATGCAGTACAACACATCACATAATAGCATACAATAACTCTGTCACATAACTCTAATTACCACTCAAGGTAAAGTATAGTGAGAAGACCCACCTCAGATGTCTCGATAAATCACTGACTCGGTACAAATACGATCTAGCTTTCGCCTAAACACATAAAGTAATACTCTCATAAATATAACTCTCAGAACTAGAGTCGACCCTCTCTAAGCACCCTTATAAGGGTAAAAGAGCATTTTACCCCTCCTTTGGCTCAAAGGCCCTCATTGTTGACCAAACCCTAAAAGTCAACCAAAGTCAACGGTCAAACTTTGACCCGACTCGTCGAGTGCACTTGGGCAACTCGGCAAGTCCACATGTGTCCACTAACTCTTTTAGTCCCGTTTTACGTGTTGAGTCCCTCCCTTTACTCGACGAGTCCCCAGGCATGAATCGCGGGGCCACCCCGACTCAACTCGCCGAGTCTCAAGAACAACTCGGCGAGTACATGCCATGCACAAACTCCATTGACCTCCTGAGGTCAGATCTGTTCCTCTAATCCATAGATCTAGCCTTCCCATGCATAATAATCACGTAAAGTCCAGACCTTGACACTCATATATCATCTAGAAGGTCTTATTTGATGATTTAGCCCCAAAAATGACATTCTAAGCTCATGACTCCCAAGATAACACATAAAGCTCCAAGGGTTAAGGTCTCTGGACCTCTTTGAGTCCAGATCCAAAGCATAAACTCGATAACGGACCAATTGCTCCATATAACCATCCTCAAAAGAGATTAGGAAACCCTAACTCTATGAATCAACACCAAAACTGAAGAAGGTCCGAATATATACCTCAAGATGAAGTCTCTGGACTCTGAAACCACTAGAATCACACCTCCTTTAGTCTCCTCTTGCTCTAGATCACCTTCTTCTTGCTAACCAAAGATAGAAAGATCAAATATAGCTTCTCCTTCCTCCCAAACGATTTAGCTCACTTAGGGTTCTCTCAAGGGACTGGTAGCCGCAATGGGAGACTATGAGTGCCCTTAAATAGGCTCCAAACCCGGGGGATTAGGGTTTCATTAACAGCGTGGACTCGGCGAGTCCATTCGCGAACCCGGATGATAATCTGCGACCCTACTCGGCGAGTCCAAGCATCAACTCACCAAGTTCCTTCACAAACTCCAAAAATAAAATATTAGAATAATATACCTAGGAATCCAGATGTTACAAGTTTTGACATTTTATTAATCATTAAAAAATAAAAAAGATTCAATTATTTTTATTTGATGGTGTTCCTATTTAAAAAAAAATTCAAACATCAGCCCAGAACCTATGGTTGCAACATCATTAGGCCAAGTGCATAAATGATATTAGATATTAAAATTGTTTTGAATTTGGGTCTCTCTCTTATTTATTTATTTATATTTTATGATCATTTTTTATTTTGGTCATGTACTTCATTAAAACTATTAGTATCTGATTCATTTTGGCTTAATGAACTTAATGACTTAATCAAAATCCTCTTACAGTCTAGAAAAGAAACAAGTTTTATCTAGATAGACATCATTATTTACCTATGTTAAGGGGAAAAAAGAAGCAAGGGCATACTTAGTTTTCAGTTTTGACCTCGTTTTTTTTAATAACTTACAGGTGGTTCCATTGTTAATGAAAGTTATTGGATGGCAAGGAGGAAGTATACTAGCCCTTGATACACTAAAACGTGTGGTGGTTGCTAGAAATAGGGCATATGATGCACTTGTTGCACAAGGTCTTAGGTCAGTAATCATGTCGTGTATCTAAAATCTAATATATCACCACCGATCCAAGTTGACATCAATCTAGATCAAGGTCATCGAGGGTTGTTAGTTTTATAGGACTGTATAACCAATGTAAGCAATGTATTATTTTTGTTTAACATTTGCATGATTATTTGTATGACATATTATAATTTGTGATATTTATTTATTTTTTGTGTATGAATTTTTATTTTATATTATGAGACATTAAATGTGTGATGTAATTTGAAAATTAGTAAATTTACAATATATATATATATATATATATATATATATATATATATATATAATCATTTAAACTTTATGACACGCAAAAATGTGTGTCGTCTTTCTTTATGACGTGGGCTTCAATGATACGCAATGCAACTCGTAAATGTGCGTATTTTACGACACGCGAATTCGTGTCATCTTCTTTATGACAGGGCCTTCCATGACACGCATTGTGTGTCGTAGACGTGAATTGTAAATGTGCATCGTAGACGCACATCATAAATGCACGTCATAAATTTACGACACACAAATGCGTGTCGTCTTCCTTTATGACGGAGCTTTCCTTGACACGCATGTGCATGTCGTCTGACCGTTTTACGACAGACATTGCGCATCTCAAAATGCTATTTTTCTAGTATTGAGGAATATTTTTGGACGCGGGTTTAAGGACTCAACTCGACAAGTTGGGGAACCCTAACTTGATGAGTAGACTCTGGAAAGGAAAACCCTAATTTTCAGGGTTTGTACACTATTTAAAGGCCTTAAACCCCTTTGCTAGCCTCCCTCATCACCCCCTTTGTCCATAGAAACCCTAGTTCGTGCTTTTCCTATCATTGTGAGTGTGTGAGAGCTTAAAGAGTGCATCCTTGGTGTTTGTTTGAAGAAGCTAGAAGGAGGAAGTGCATAATTGAAGAAAGAGGTTGTAGATCTTGTTTCTTCACTGTTGAGGCATTCATATTGAGGTATAACGTTGTTTCCTTGATCATCGATTTGCAAGATATCTAGAGGGTTTTATGTCATTTGAGCTTATTGTTTGATCATTATTGGACTTGAGCATGGTTTGAAGTTATGAATTCAGATCTGGATACCCATGGCCTCTTTGGACGTGAAGTTGCCATTGTTTTTAAGTCTTGGCCCTCCCTTATTCCCTAAATCTCTTAATAAGCCATGTTAGGGTGTTTTAGCACCTTAATGGCGCGCATGAACGTAAAGTTAGAAACGTTACATGATTAAACCACCCTAGGACCTCAAATCTGCAATATCAAGTGTGGAAGAAAATGGTTAGAGGTTTAATGAGTCAAGACCTCCTCAAAGGAGTTAAGGTTTAGGTCTAAAGCTTATTAGACAACCTTTGGGGGTAAAGTTGGAAACTTTACCCTCCTAGACGTCTCTATGGTTAGGGATCTAAAGTTTGGAAGCTTTGGGTTTAAGAAAAAGGGCTTAATGCATTAAGTGGGTTGACAGACTAGAGAACTTGGTGAGTTCATAGGGGAACTCGACAAGTTGGCTCGAGGTTTTCTCGATCTTCTAGACACTACTGAAACTCAATGAGTCGATAAGATAACTCGACGAGTTAAATAGCGTTTTTTTCCCGATTCTATGAGAATTGAAGGAACTCGATGAGTTAGAAAGTGCACTCGACGAGTTGGGTCAACATAGACTGCTGACCTTGACTTTGACTTTGACCACGGTTGACCAAGTTTGACTTCAATGGTACCTTTGGTATTTTAGGATTTTAAGAAAAGTTGGTCTATAGCCAGTTGGGTTTGAAGCTGAGTTGGGATTTGATCGTATCGGTGTAGCATTTTTGTAAGGTGAATCTACTCACCATACCAATTGGTCGAATGCACCAAGGCCGGTCCATTTAGTTAGTTGTCATGATTATTGTGGAATCATTTTTGATTTTCCTAGTATGAATGTGATATGTGGTATGCTAGTTGTATATGTCATGTGTTATATGTCTTTGTGATACTCGCATGGAAGACCCCGGGGGGAGCCCGTGGCCCATGGACATCAGACCATACGGGTGAGCCTAGGATATTCTAGGTAAAGACCATGGGGGAGCCCATGGCAATTGGTTATCAGACCATGTGGGGGGCTCATGGAATTCTAAGTAAGACCATGGGGGAGCCCATAACATATAGGTGTAAGACCCTGGGGGGAGCCCATGGCATCAAAGAGTAAGACCTTAGGGGGAGCCCAAAACATTCTTATATTAGTGTATGCATGGTTTGTGGGATTGTTATTTTAGATAAGGTGTCTAAGTCCATAACTATTTTTGGTATGTACTTGACCCGGTTTGGTATGGTCCATTTGGGTTGCATGGCATCATGCATTTGGATAGACTAAAATGAGAAGAAATAACACTTATGGCTTATTAATATATTATAAGTTCTAATATATTAATAATATTATTTAATTAGTATTTCTGAAGAATTAATCTAGTATTAATTAAGTGATCAAAAGGGTGACTAATTAAATATATGGGTTGATTGTGTAAATAACTCATACTTGTATAGTGGGCTTAATGCTCCATGGATTATCAAGTTGGGCTATGGCTCATAAGATGCTCCATGGGAGTTACAAACGCATGGGTTATGGAAATGAAGAGTCATGTCACATTAGGGTTTACATGGTGTAACCCTAGATGTAACACACTATATAAAGGATATGAAGCTCACCAAAATCGGCCACTAGAAGAACAAGTGAGGGCTAGCCGATTTTACAAGTGTTATACATTCTCTCAAAGTCATTTCACGTGTACTTGGTGTTCTGTGAGACATTTGAGGCATCACACTTGGGGTGCTAGGATCACAAGGTTTACAAGGAATCAAATAAACTACAAGGTATGTAATTCTAGCCATCTTTTATGTTTAAAGTTCCCCATGTATGCTAGATAGGATTATGAAGCTTGCAAAAGTATTTTGCATGTATTTTAGACAAACATAGATCCAAGGTTTTCTAGGGTTGCATGTACACCTTAGGAGTGTTAGAATGCTCAAAACTCTACGTGTTATGGATTATATGATTATGTGGGGTATGCTCTGGGAAGTCATTAAACATTAGCTTACAATTTGTTGGTTGTTTCAGGTACTTCAGGATGTAAGGGCAAGGGCCTGGCTTGATGGTGCGGCATGCACTCTCCGGCGCTTTTGTTGGGAAACTATGATGTTTATGGATATTTTATTTGATTATATAGACTTTTGAAAAAACAAATGTGATTGAAATATTTTGTCTTTTGAGAACGATTTTTGTTAGTTAAAAATGAAAAAATATATATATATATATATTGGAAATTCGGGCTATTACATTGACTCCTCACATTGTTGGAAAACATGCTCACATCGTGAGCCCTGATAGATTAGGGTTTCTTTATCATGTCATGCTCTTATACATGTATATCTTTGGAAGGTCATAACTATTACATATGAGCTCCGTTTTTGACGTTCTTTATATCGGCACATAGTTATTTCCGATTACAACTTTCTTTTAGACTCCAATAGCTAATTCTATGCTATTTTAAATTCCTATTGGTATAGAGATTTATAGTGTTAGAATTTATCATAACTTCTTCATGCGAAGTCAAATTTAGACGTTTTATATATTTTTGGAATCGTATGGACGTATACTTTGATTTATACCATAAATTATGTATGAAAGTTCATACTTGCATTAGAATTTACCGTGGACCACATAGTAACTTTGTCACAGTACTTGTTTGACATAATCATAATACTTGATTAACATAATCACATGTGATTGTTGTTGACCTATTTTGATTGGTGTTACATACTCCCCCCATTGAAATAATTTCGTCCTGTAATGTATCTTATGGATGGGTTATTGTTAAATAGTTGGGGGTATTTTTTTCATTTGATCTTCATGTTCCCAAGTAAATTTGGATCCTCGTAAAGAGTTCCATTGAACTTTCACTATGGGAACACAACTTTGTTTTATATGTTTGACCTCTCGATCCATGATTTCAACTGGTTCTTCTATAATGTTGTGTTTGGCATTGACTTGTATCTCGTCGAGAGGTACAACAGGAGCGTCATCAGATAGACATCTTTTGAGATTTGATATGTTGAAAACATCATGTATATTACCTAACTTTGGAGGTAAATTAAGTTGATATGCGACAAAACCAATTCTTGCTAGAATTTAAAAAGGTCCTATATATTGCAGGTTTAGTTTGCCTCGTTTCCCGTGCCAAATCATGCCTTTCCAAGGAAAAACCTTCAACATTAATTTATCTCCAACTTGGAATTCCAAAGGCTTACGTCTTACATCAGCATATCTCTTCTAACGATCACGTGCAGCCTTTAAACGATCCTTAATTTGCACGATCTTTTCAATTGTCTCATGGATTATTTATGGCCCGATATGTAAGGTATCAGCTGTATGTTCTCTGGCCAATTATGTGTCTTCAACATCTACCCAACATATTAGGGAACAACATTTTCGTCCATAAAGAACCTCAAACGGTGCGGCCTTGATGTTGGTGTGATTACTATTGTTGTAGGAAAACTCAATTAATGGAAAATGAGTATCACATGTGTTTCCAAAGGCTATTACACAGGCTCAGAGCATATCTTCTAAAGGTTGAATTGTCCTCTCACTTTGACCATCAGTTTGTGGGTGATATGTTATGCTGATATCTAAACGCGTTCCTAAGGATTTTTGTAGTGATTGGAAAATCGTTACATGAACCTAATATCTCTGTTAGAAATAATTGAAATCGTAACTCCATGTAATCTGACAATTTCCTTGAGATAAGTTCTAGTGAGCTTCTCCATCTTGTCATTCTCCTTGATTGGTATGAAATGGGTGGACTTAGTCAATCTATCGACTATTACCCAAATTCTCTCAGAACCTCTATGAGTTTTTGGTATTTTTGTGATGAAGTCCAATGATATCTACTCCTATTTCCATTCGGGAATTTCTAGTTCTTGAAGTAAACCCGAGGGATTTTGATGTTCGGCATTTACTTAAGAATAAGTTAGGCATTCGCTCACATAAGTAGCAATCTCAGCCTTCATGTTTGGCCACCAATAATGTTCTTTTAAATCCAAGTACATTTTGGGAGAGCCTGGATGTACGAAATATCTGGACTTATGGGCTTCTTCCAAGACCAAGTCCCTGACTCCACTGAACTTAGGTGTCTAAATTCGGGTCATAAAGTGTCGTGTGCCGTCATAATTTTTGTAAAAATTTCTTCTCCATTCCTCGTAAAGCTTCGTTCTAGATGTTTTCTTCTTTTAAATCCTCAAGTAGAGTTTCCCTAATTTGTGCGATAAAGTTAGATTGGATAGTTATAGTTAATGCTCGTACCCGATGTGGGTTAATATATTCCTTTCGAATTAATGCAACTGCAACCACGTTTTCCTTTCTGGGATGATAACGAATCTCACATTCATAACCATTCAAAATTTTGACCCATCTTCAATGTCTCATATTAAGATCATTTTGGTCGAAGATGTGTTCAAGACTTTTGTGATCGGTAAAGATACTACACTTTGTACCATATAAGTAATGCCTCCAGAATTTCAGTGCAAAAACTATAGCTCCAAACTCAAGATCATGGGTAGTGTAATTATTCTCATACACCTTAAGTTTTTGTGATGTTTAAGCGATAAATTTTCCCATTTGTATCAACACACATCCCAATCTTTGATTTGATGCATTGCAGTATATGACGAAATCTTCAGTCCCATCTAGGAGGGATAAGATTGGTTCACTACATAACATTTGTTATAGTGTATGGAAAGCATCTTCTTGTTTGTCATCCTAGTTGAACTTCATATCTTTCTGTGTTAGTGTTGTAAGTGGCTTGGCTAATTTGGAGAAAATCTCTATGAATCCATGGTAATAGCCAGCAAGTCCTAAGAATTGATGTGCTTCTGTTGGCGTATTTCATGCTTCCTAATTCTCAATTTCTTCAACCTTGGAGGGTTCAACATGAATTCCTTCACTTCTAACTACATGACCTAAAAATTGTACTTCTCTAATCCAAAATTCAGATTTAGAGAATTTGGCATAGAACTTTTCTTCTCTTAGTAGTTCCAAGATTATTTGCAAATGTTGATCGTGTTCTTCCTTGGTTCGTGAATATATCAATATGTCATCAATAAATACTATCACGATTTTTTCGAAGTACGGTTTGCAAACATAATTCATCTTTATATTGTATTCGTCTAGTGTGTTGAAGGTTTCTTGAAGATCCTTGAGTTAATCTTCAGCTTTATTTGACTTGAACACCATGTCAATGATGTAGACTTCCATGGTGTCTCCTAGTTTATCTTTGAACATCCATTTAACTAGCTTTGGTATGTTTCACCTTTATTTTTAAGACCACGGGGCATAACAACATAGCTAGATATACCTATTGGTTCATGAATACAATATCCTCATTGTCAGATTTTTCCATTTGATTTTGTTGGAACCCTGTTGATGTATCCATGAATGTTAATAATTTATGACCAGCCATAGCATCTATCATGGAATCTATGTGTGGCAGGTGGAAAGGTTCCTTAGGGCATGCCTTGTTAAGATTCGTAAAGTCTACAAACATTCGCCATTTACCATTCTTCTTCTGTACGACGACCATAGTGACTAGCCCACTTGTTAACTTGACCTATTGATTAGCCCTCCCTTAAGAAGTTTTTCAACTCCTTCTTGGATGATTAGATTCCTCTCGGTTGCAAATTTCCTTCTTTTTTTATGTATGGTTCTGCAAGAGGAATCAATGTTAAGTTTGTGACTTATAATATTTTTTTCTATACCTGTCATGTCTTCATCTTTCCATGTGAAGGTTTTTGTTCTTTCTTTTAGGAACTTCATTATATCTTCTTCATTGTTTTCTAGCATTGAGGATCCTATGAGTATTTTTGCATCGGGATCCTTAAGGTCTAGGGGAACTTCTTTTGTATCTTGTTCTTACGCTTCTAGTACATGTCATGCATTTGCCTTTAATTCCTATGACTGTCATTGGATTTTAGAAGTCTTCATCGAGGTTTTGTAGCACTTCTTGGATTCTTGTTGATGACTTGCGATCTTCAGTGTCCCCCATGGAGTGGGCATCTTCACACATTGATAGTATGTTGATGGGACCGAGTTCATGTCGTGGATCCATGGTCTACCTAATATAAAACTATCAAAGAATAATGTATGAATTTTGAAAAAGCATTGCATGGAGTTTACCTGTGACATCCCCAAAATCACGGCCAGAAAAGACCGATTTTGTTTATGCTTTATAAAAATCAGAGTACTTCATTTTATAAAAAGGTTGCGGAATTTGTTCCCAGAAAAACATGGTAAATACGTTATTAAAACATTTTCGAAGAAACGTATTTATTTCATTTTAAAACGTTTGGGATGTCATCGTTAATACAGGAACATAAGCATAAACAGAACTTACAATTATTCACACTAGTGGTCTACATCTCTTTAAATCTCTCAGTGTAATGTCACTTCATATCAACACCTGTGATATAAATAAACTGAGTGGGTCAGGTTGGGAAACCTGGTGAGCACATAGGGATTTCAATCCCACAATGTTATACCATATATATAGTTTAAAATTCACAAAATATACAGTTTCACCATACATATATATAAACAACTCTTATCCCACCCCGTCGATCCTCGCAACGAGGCTATCCATACTCTCGGACCTAAGATTAGTCGTTTTACCTACTCCATACTCTCGGATCAGAAATGAACGAATTTACCAAATCCATACTCTCGGACTAGGGACGAATGACTAATCCATACTCTCGGATTAAAGATGAATGATTATGCCTAATCCATACTCTCGGACTAGGGACAATAGCTAATCCATACTCTCGGATTAACGACGAATGATTATGCCTAATCCATATTCTCGGACTAGGGACAATGACTATGTCTAATCCATACTCCCGGATAAGTGACATATACTAACTTCTATTCTCTGAGTTTAACTCACTTGTACTCGTAAGAATATACTACCCAATATTCCTCATATTTAATTTAGGTCTACTCTTTATCCTAAATTATCAAATATAATCAGGTATGTTCTTTAACAGGAATTTCAAGCAACATCAATTAACTCGCACATAAACATATAATTAATACTTCAATCAATACTTGTATTAAAATCATGTTCATGAAAGGGACTATGCACTCACCTGAGAAGGTGGTGACTCGGTACTCGGACAGCGCTTCGTTTACTTTAAAATAATTTCCTTCGACGAAACCTAGTATTATCACCAATAGATTTTAGTCTATTATTCACCGAGACTAATTAATAGTCTAGCTATTATTACTATTATATAAGCGTTAAAAAAAAACTTATATAACCCATAATAATAGCCCAAGTATTTATTATATGTTCTTAATAACGTTAATATAATTAAATAAAAACTATATTAAAAATAGCGTAGACGTAGCTCACTTACAGCGGGTTTTATAGAAAACCAGGCTTTGCTTCGAGCAGCGTTTACGAGCCGAAAAGCTCTTCTTCTCGGAGCCGTCGAGCACTCCGGGGCTTCCGCCTCATGCTAGGGAGGTTCCCTAGACTTTTCGGGGGATTTCGGGGCTAGAGAGAGGTTCTAGAGAGAGAGTAAAGAGAAGAAAGAATGGGAAAGGTGTGAAGAAAATGAGGGTGGGAGAGGTGGTATTTATAGGGTGAAAATGGCTGAACTTGGTGCCACATGTCACCATCTAGTGGCAAGACTTTGGGAGAAAGCAATGGCCAAGATTGTGCCACATCACCCATTTTCGCACAACACACTTCCGACTTCTAAAATCCGTAACTTTCACATACGACCTCCGTTTTTGACGTTCTTTATATCCACGCGTAGGTAAAAATAATATCTACAACTTTCATTTTGACTCCATCGGCTAAATCTCGACCGATCTTAAATTTAACAGTACGAGGTGTTTAGACTGTTAAATGACCGCGAAGAATTCGTAACTTCTTCATACGGACTCCGTTTTCGTTTGTCTTTTTACCGTTGAGTTCCTATTAACGAGATCTTCAACTCTCATTTATTTCACGTAAGCCAAAAACCGCTCGAACTAAAATTCGAGTTTCGGGCTGTACACTGCTAAGCCGAATCTTAGAAAAATCATAACTTCCTCATACGAAGTCAGATTTGGGCGTTCTTTTTATCGACGCTCTTAGTTTAACATATTCTACGACTTTTGTTTAGATTGCTAAGGCTAAAAAGTCTTCTATCGTAAATTCACTATTTACGTCTTCCGGTGTCGTGCCGGTTTTGCCGTAAAACTTCGGCGGGCCATAACTTCTTCGTTATAACTCAGATTTCGGCGTTCTTTATATGTACGGAAACCTTGTGACATATTCTAAAAATTGGTTAAGAGTATTCATTATAAATAATATTTTGTCGAAAAGTCATTTTTGACCCCTATTGCCTCTAAATTGACTAGCCCGGATCTGCGGGCGTTACAATTATCTCCCCCTTAGGATGATTACGTCCCGGAATCATCAACGAAACAAGGATCGTATAATGACTCCATACATCATCTCTTCATCCTCGGTAATAATTATAACTTCTTTATTCCTTCAAGTCTATCTCTTAGACTTATTGACTGTAAGCAGTACTTGATCGTGCATCTTCTCTCTACCTCATATTAGACTCCAAATTATGACCTATCATCATGTGATGTACGTTTAGACTCAGGTCTCTTAAATTCTAAAACAGACTAAGCCTTCTTTCATGTTCTAATGTGATATAATCATACTTTAACATGTAGCATTTCTAGCTACCAACGAGCGCGATACTTCTATTGATCGCTTTGATTTTTAATCGTTTGGTTTAAGTCGGACGCTATATCAAACTTGGTTCTCTGAACCACGTAACCTACTCATCGTAGTCGGACTCAAGGTGATATGACCACTAGGGTCGGGATAACAACAATCTTCTTAGTCATTACCGAAACAATGGTAACGGCATACTTGAATAAAACGAAATCAATTACTGGCTTCTTGGTAACCTTGTGACTTTCCCTGATCCAAGTGTGAGTCCTCTGCTTCCGGTAGTATAGGCCTCTACTACCATTCACACCTACTCATACTCGTCCCAAGTATTATCCCGCAGTTTTTCCAAGTCACCATACAAGAAAACCATACAACAACTTAACACATCAGATAACAAAACAAAGGTTTTATATTATTTCTTGAAACTGTTACATAGGTGTTCAAGTTCACCCTAGACTATGCCTCTAACGGGCTACATCGTGAGGTACTATCTACACGATTACTCCATAACTCGATCCTCGGATGTCAAGCCTTCACTCTTGAATCCTTGCATTGTCATCTGCTTCGTCAAGGATCATTTGAAATACTCTCGCCTTTGCCTTTGGTGGCACATTTGGCTTTGTAGCCCCTTCTCTCTTTGGGCAGTCTTGTTTGAAGTGTCCTTCTTCTCCACACTTAAAGCAGACTTCTCTCTTGGTTGTGCATTCGCTGGCGTAATGACCAGTCTTCCCGCATTTAAAGCATGTCGTATATTTAGAGCATTTCCCGATGTGCTTCTTTCTACACTTGTCACACCATTGCGTTCCTTCTTCAAACTTCGATAATTTTCTCTTCTCGCTGGACCTTGAAGATGCTTTAAACTTTCTCTTCTCGCCAACCTCCATCTTGCTGGAGGCTCTTCCCTTGATCATATCTTCGACAGACTTAGCAGCCCAGATAGCTGCCTCTAGAGTAGGTGCTTGACGCACTGGCACCGCGTACTCCCATGGAAGTCCTTTTGCGTACTTGTCGATTTTCGTCAGCTCATCTGGAACAAGACGCAAGGCAAACTCCATCTTCTCTGTGAAGTTGTTGGTGTATTCATTGATTGACATGCTTCCCTTCTTCAGGGTTAGAAACTGGTTCTCTAGCTCAAGCAGGTTTTGAGCTGAGCAGTACTTTCGTTTGAATTGCACCAGAAATTATGCCCATGTCAGTTGCAGAGGCTCAATAGGGCTCGGAGTCTTCCCCAAGGCATTCCACCAACGTACAGCACCTCCTCGAAACTGACGCACTGCAAATGTGGTATGTAGCTTCCCTCTACAACCGCATGTCACGAAGGCTAACTCCATCTCTGAGATCCAATCCATGACCCCGATCGGATCCTCCTTTCCAGTGAAAGTCGATGGCTTGCAAGTCAGAAAATCCTTGTACTTGCATCCATTCCTCTCGACCTCGTCATCTTGGTTGTTTTGTCGAACTATTGGTGGGTTGACTTGACCAACAGTCCCACTGTAGTTTCCTTCCTCAGTCAGCCCTTCGTTCAACTCGGGCTGTTCGATCTGAATAGTGGCTTCCTCACGATTCTGCTGGAGCAAACGTCTAGTTTCCTCCATTTGACGATCCAACATCGCTTGGATCATCGCTTGCACTCCGGCCATTGTGACTGGCTCAGCGGCGGCTTCCATCACCGGTATTTGCTCAATCACTGGGGGTTGGTTTCTGTTCCCATTTGCATTCACGTTTCCGCTACGGGTTCTTGCCATCTTTATCTATACACCGAATAAGGTGAATCTAGATCTTTACTTAGGATTGACGGTTAAATCATCCTTATCACTCCGAAACGTTTATATGCTAGTTCTAATATCGTAATCGTACGTTTAGAATCCTAAACACATAAGGTTTCCAGATCCGGTCGGCAACAGACCATAGATCCGAACAACTAACAGCATATCAGGCACAAGTATTTAGCACATAAAAGCATTTTAGGCATAATTCCTAAAATAAGCTAGTGCTCACACCTCACAATCATCGCTTAGCATTCTAAGTTTAAGTCTAGAAATAAATCCATATTCCTAGTTCGCTTAAACTAATGCTCTGATACCAACTGTGACATCCCCAAAATCACGGCCAGAAAAGACCGATTTTGTTTATGCTTTATAAAAATCAGAGTACTTCATTTTATAAAAAGGTTGCGGAATTTGTTCCCAGAAAAACATGGTAAATACGTTATTAAAACATTTTCGAAGAAACGTATTTATTTCATTTTAAAACGTTTGGGATGTCATCGTTAATACAGAAACATAAGCATAAACAGAACTTACAATTATTCACACTAGTGGTCTACATCTCTTTAAATCTCTCAGTGTAATGTCACTTCATATCAACACCTGTGATATAAATAAACTGAGTGGGTCAGGTTGGGAAACCTGGTGAGCACATAGGGATTTCAATCCCACAATGTTATACCATATATATAGTTTAAAATTCACAAAATATACAGTTTCACCATACATATATATAAACAACTCTTATCCCACCCCGTCAATCCTCGCAACGAGGCTATCCATACTCTCGGACCTAAGATTAGTCGTTTTACCTACTCCATACTCTCGGATCAGAAATGAACGAATTTACCAAATCCATACTCTCGGACTAGGGACGAATGACTAATCCATACTCTCGGATTAAAGATGAATGATTATGCCTAATCCATACTCTCGGACTAGGGACAATAGCTAATCCATACTCTCAGATTAACGACGAATGATTATGCCTAATCCATATTCTCGGACTAGGGACAATGACTATGTCTAATCCATACTCCCGGATAAGTGACATATACTAACTTCTATTCTCTGAGTTTAACTCACTTGTACTCGTAAGAATATACTACCCAATATTCCTCATATTTAATTTAGGTCTACTCTTTATCCTAAATTATCAAATATAATCAGGTATGTTCTTTAACAGGAATTTCAAGCAACATCAATTAACTCGCACATAAACATATAATTAATACTTCAATCAATACTTGTATTAAAATCATGTTCATGAAAGGGACTATGCACTCACCTGAGAAGGTGGTGACTCGGTACTCGGACAGCGCTTCGTTTACTTTAAAATAATTTCCTTCGACGAAACCTAGTATTATCACCAATAGATTTTAGTCTATTATTCACCGAGACTAATTAATAGTCTAGCTATTATTACTATTATATAAGCGTTAAAAAAAAACTTATATAACCCATAATAATAGCCCAAGTATTTATTATATGTTCTTAATAACGTTAATATAATTAAATAAAAACTATATTAAAAATAGCGTAGACGTAGCTCACTTACAGCGGGTTTTATAGAAAACCAGGCTTTGCTTGGAGCAGCGTTTACGAGCCGAAAAGCTCTTCTTCTCGGAGCCGTCGAGCACTCCGGGGCTTCCGCCTCGTGCTAGGGAGGTTCCCTAGGCTTTTCGGGGGATTTCGGGGCTAGAGAGAGGTTCTAGAGAGAGAGTAAAGAGAAGAAAGAATGGGAAAGGTGTGAAGAAAATGAGGGTGGGAGAGGTGGTATTTATAGGGTGAAAATGGCTGAACTTGGTGCCACATGTCACCATCTAGTGGCAAGACTTTGGGAGAAAGCAATGGCCAAGATTGTGCCACATCACCCATTTTCGCACAACACACTTCCGACTTCTAAAATCCGTAACTTTCACATACGACCTCCGTTTTTGACGTTCTTTATATCCATGCGTAGGTAAAAATAATATCTACAACTTTCATTTTGACTCCGTCGGCTAATTCTCGACCGATCTTAAATTTAACAGTACGAGGTGTTTAGACTGTTAAATGACCGCGAAGAATTCGTAACTTCTTCATACAGACTCCGTTTTCGTCTGTCTTTTTACCGTTGAGTTCCTATTAACGAGATCTTCAACTCTCATTTATTTCACGTAAGCCAAAAACCGCTCGAACTAAAATTCGAGTTTCGGGCTGTACAATGCTAAGCCGAATCATAGAAAAATCATAACTTCCTCATACGAAGTCAGATTTGGGCGTTCTTTTTATCGACGCTCTTAGTTTAACATATTCTACGACTTTTGTTTAGATTTCTAAGGCTAAAAAGTCTTCTATCGTAAATTCACTATTTACGTCTTCCGGTGCCGTGCCGGTTTTGCCGTAAAACTTCGGCAGGCCATAACTTTTTCGTTATAACTCGGATTTCGGCGTTCTTTATATGTACGGAAACCTTGTGACATATTCTAAAACTTGGTTAAGACTATTCATTATAAATAATCTTTTGTCGAAAAGTCATTTTTGACCCCTATTACCTCTAAATTGACTAGCCCGGATCTGCAGGCGTTACATTACCCCCTCTATGTAGATAGGCAACTTTATTTTGCCAACCATATGTTTTGTTTTTCCACTAAATCCTAATAGCACTAAGGATCTTTTGACTCTATCAGACTCTAGGAAGTACATTATTTTTAAAGTATCCATGAGTATAATGTTGACTAAGGATCCTTTGTTGACAACGATCCTTCTGACAAAATGTTGGCGATGTAAAGAGTGATCACCAATCTGTTACGGTGTTGATCTTAGCTGTCGGCTCTATCTGTTTCGTTGAAGGTGATCTCCTTCTCATTTGTGAGGATCATGCATAGTCAAAGTTCAGGATCTTGGGTTGCAAGATTGAGGTTGCTGCTTCTTGGGGTTTAAGGATCTTCTCCCTCATTCTCTCAATTTCCTTTAGCACCATCATGTTGTCTTCCTACTTTTGAGTAACTTGTTGCTCCGATCTCTTCATCATTGCAAAGAGCTCGTTGTTAGTAATCACTACAGGAAGATATTGCAATCCTTGGGTATTGACTGGTGAGGTATTTTTTTCAATGCATCATAAATCTTTTCAGGAGATCTGCTTGGTGGCGGTGGAAGGTTTTTAAAGGAAATAGGAGGAATAGATGAAGAGAATAACGTTGGATGGGTATAAATGATTTCTGAATGATTGTGAACACCACGACCCTATGGTGGGCGCCAAATTGTTGTGGTAAAAAATTGATCAAGTACTATTCAACCAAATTGGATAAGGAGGATGTGTTGTTTAAGGTAATGAAAGTATAAAACGATGATCAAAGTGAGACAAGTAAGTTACAAGGAAACCCCTTGATCCTTTATAGGATCACCAACATAAAACTATGGGATGTGATAACGATCACCTCTCTTGTTTTTATTGATTTGAATGTAACATTATAGAAATGGTGATGATAATGCTAATACAAATGTAGTAGTAAAGGTAATTGTGTCTGTATTATGGGGTTATATGTGTATTTATAGTCTAGATTAAGCAACAATACGTCCAAATTCTTGGGTTCCTTTTGAATAAAAATGAACACGTTGATTTGACTTGGTATTACGGGTTCTCTTTCTTGATTTAGGTGCTTCCTCGTCGAGAATGAGTCTCATGTTAACTAATTTAGTACATGTAAGAAAAAAGGAATAGAAATATATATGTTAGAAATGTTTGAGAATAATAATAATGGTTAGGATCTTGAGAAGCGTTCGAGATCTTGAAAGATATTGATGATTCGAGATCCTGAATACGGTTAGGGTTGAGGATCTTGACCCTAACAATATATATATATATATATATATATATATATATATATATATATATATATATATATATATATATATATATATATATGTGATGTTTAATAGATAATCCTTATAAACCAAGAAGCATAAAGCCAACTATGAGCATCAGAAATTACAACAATCAACGGCCTAGGGGAATGTTGTAGAGAAATTACAACAATCAACGGCCTAGGGGAATGTTGTAGATTTGTACACTGGATACACATGAACCAGATTATACCAAAACTCACTTTATTTTGTATTTAATTTTTTTAGACCATGTTTTTATTATAAAAAAAATGAATATACCAAAATTCATAAATTTTAACCTCATTTCATAGATATAATATGTTGTTATAAAAAAACAATAAACTTTTACTTTTTTAAAAACTCACTTCATTTTGTTCTGTTTTTTCAATATTTATTTTTTTTTTCTATCCAAGAAAACCTAAGTATACCAAAATTCTTATTTTTTTTGTCGATGGATCTTGTATTGTGAATCTGGACATTTAAATATTTTAATTTTTATAATTTAAAATATGAAAATAACTTATTAATTCAACTTTTTCATCCTTCACAAATTAATTTAGTTAAATTTATATGTGAGTCGAAGTAATTTTAAAAAATTCACAAGTGAATATATTCACATTGTGAATCTGAATTATATATTATTCATTTTTCATAATTAACAATGTGAATCTAACTGATTGTAATTCACATTGTGAATCCTAACTAAAAATAATTTAGTTTTCAGCATATTAATAATGGAATTGAGCTAAAATTCTACTATTTATAAGATATTATAAAAATCAGTTAACAACTTTAAAGTAAATGAGTAAGCTTGGATATTCGTATTATGCCAATTTTTATAGTCTAATATGTGGTGATACATGTTCACTTCTTTCGAATTATCACCTTATATATTTTTTACAATAAACGTTTTAAAACTGTTTAAAAAAACTATTTAATATGTAAGACGAAAAAATGATTTATTTTAAGGCTTCATATGGATGTTAAAAACTAACTCGAAAAGTTTAGGATAACATTTCATCTAAATAAAGTCATATTAATATCATCATTCTATATTATGTCGATTTTGATTCTTGCAACCGATGCCTACACCGATCACATTCAAGAACACAAAATAACAAATATATTAGAGAAATGTTTTTCTTAAACAATATAGGATAAAACATAACATAAAAAGACATTGATAAATTCAGTTAGATCCCACATCCTCATTTTAAACAAACTTGATGAACACTTTTAATCTATCTAATAAATGAATTTTTTTTACCACATGTCATCACCTAATTCAATATGTCACATGATATATTTTTTTTCAATTTCATTTAAATCCACTTGGAAAATTGTGGTTTTTTTTGGCTTTTTTATTAAATTATAAAAGAATCTAATCTAAAAATATTATAAAGAAAATAAGGAAACTTAAATATCTCCATAAATTCTTACGTAATTTTTCAATTAATGTATTAAATTCAATTTAAATTCCAATTAACCGTCCTAATTGAAAAACATAATTTTCGTTTAATCCCTTTAGAATTGAAGATAAGTTTTAGAAACCTTGCAAAAAGTGGTTCATTCACGGCTCATAATTATATTCTTTTCAAATTAAGTTTTGTAAATTATTAAATATGTAATTCTTTATAAAATATATTATTTGCTTTTTTAAAAAAATTCGTGTAATAGTATTACACTTTCTCACACCTAATTTATTAATATTCATTAGTGTTCAATTTATCATAAAAACATGTTTTATCTCAATGTTTCAAAATATTCTACTATTTGATTTTTGACTTCTAGATGGATTGAAAATTTGAAGTTATTATAAAAATCATTGAAAAACGTTTAAAAAATGAGTAAGCTTCGATGTTAATATTATGTTGTTTTCTATAATCCATTTTGTGGGGATACATGTAAATTTCTTTCAAATTATCACATTATATATATATATATATATATATATATATATATATATATATATATATATATATATATATATATGTACTAGCAGTGTACCCGCGCAAAGCGGCGAAACGTGTAAATTCTTTCGGTGATATGTTTCCTCTACAAAAATGTTATGTTACAAACGAAAGTACATGTCGAAAACAAAATAATCAAACTATGGTGTTATTTGGGAGATGAAGTCATTTTTTGTTCCTGGACGGTGGGCTTTATAGAAGAGGAGGGAACAAAGAGGTATATGCGATTGGAGGGATATTTGAATCAACATACTAAATTTAAGGATATCTAAAAGGGTTCAAAATTTGAATGAATCTGAGATTTGAGGAAACCATATCAAATTGCTGAGAAATATAAGGAGATTTGATGATAAAATTTTTGAATTCAAAATGTGGTTAAAATTTAATATTATTTTATTAATGGTTATTTGTACTATCAGCTTTATCATTTGGACGTCTTAAAAAAATAGTATATATATATATATATATATATATATATATATATATATATATATATATATATATATATATATATATATATATATATATATATATATATAGACTACAAAGAACATGTGAACATTTCACATGTTAATAAAAAAAAAGTTTGAAGGTTGTATTTATAAATTGTTCAAAAATATTGAAATTTTGTGAAAAATTAGGACATAAAATTATATACTTTACACCCATATGTTAGTTTGGATGTTCATATTATGCCGTTTTTTATAATCCACTTTGTGAGATAAATGTAAACTTCTTTCAAATTATTACATTATATATATTTTTTCTACAATAAACATTTGAACATTGTTAGAAACAAATTTAAATTAATACTTATTAATTGTTCAAAAAACAATGAATTTTTATAAATGTAAGACTCAAAATTATATGCTTTCAACTCATAAATAAAATTAGATGTTCATATTATGCCAGTTTCTATAATCCATTTTGTAAGGATACATGTAGACTTGTTTCAAATTATCACATATTATATATATATATATATATATATATATATATATATATATATATATATATATATATATATATATATATATATATATATATATATATATATATATATATATATATATATATATATATATATATATTTCCACAATGAACATGTGAATATTATTTTAAAAAAAAGGTTAAACGTCATATTTATAAATTTTTTAGAAAATTGAACTTTTATGTAAACTTTCAGATTAAAAGTTGTATACTTTAAACGCATTAAAAACTATTCGATATGAGAGAGGTAAAAATGTTTTTTCTAAGGTTTCCTATCGAAATTAAAAAGTAACTAGAAAGTTTTAGGTTAACATTTTTAATAAATAAGACCGTATTAGTATTAGTACCTGGTTTTATATTATATTGATTTGGGACATCATAAAAGAATAAAGATACCAATATTCTTTGGTTGTAGCAACCGATGCCTACACTGATCTCAATCAAGAACACAAAAAAAAAAAAAGATATATGAGAAACGATTTTAGACTCTTTAATTATAGATGTTTTGTTTCCCTTGAGTTTTGATTTTTGAGTATTGTAGGATAATAAATGTGTTATCATCTTTACTTATAGTGTTATGTTTTCACATTCATTTTGTTTGTTAAGCGGTGTGGGATAAATCATTTATAAAAAGGCATATGGTAAATCCAATTGTATCTCACATCATCAGGTTTAACAAATTTAAGAAACTCTTTTATTCTATAAAAAAATGTTTCCTTTTAAAAGTTAATATAGTTACATAATTGATTAATCGTTTTCTTATCATTGAAAACTTTTCCTAGTATTTAAGTTCAAGCAGAAAATATAATAAAACTTTATGTTATTTGATTTTAATGATGTTGTGTTTAAAATACATTTAGTCAATTAGAGAGATAAAAATATTTTTTAAGGCTTCTCGTGGAAGTTAAAAAAGGTAACTCGAATGTTTAATGATAACATTTCTACTAATTAATGTCATATTAATATAATCATTTTATATTCTATCAACGTGGGATATCATAAAAAATAGAAAATATGAAGTTTCTTTAATTTTTGCAATGGATGCTTAAACCAGTGACAATTAATAACACAAGAGAACAAAAATATTAGAGAAATGACTTTACGCTCATTACGTATACATGTTTGTATTCCGTTGAGTTTTTTTTTTAAACAATGTAGGATAAGAAATGTGTTATCTTTTTTATTCATTGTTGTTCGTTTTCACTTCAATTTTGTTTCTTAAGCGATGTGAGTTAAAACATGACATAAAAAGGCATATGATACATCCAATTTGATCTCACATCATCATGTTAAACTCTCACATCATCATGTTAAACAAACTTAGTGAAACCTTTTATTCTATAAATAAATTTCTCCTTTAAAAATTAAAATAGGTATATAATTCATTAATCATTTTTTTTTTCAATAAAGCTTTCTCAATATTAAACTTCAAGAAAATATATATATACAAAACTTATATTTTTATCTTAACAAACAAAAACAATGTTTGATATTTTAAATAATTAAAATGATAAAAATTCACTTGGGTAATTCATAACTAATATTACATGGCATTTAATGAAATAAATGAAAGTTTTTTGCCACATATCATCACCTAATTCTATTAATCCTACCAAATAAATGAAAGTTTTTTGCCACATATCATCACCTAATTCAATATGTTACATGGCATTTTTTTTATTTTTTCAATTTTATTTAAATTCGCTTGGCAAATTATGGTTTTTTTGGCTTTGTTATTAAATTATTTAAAAAAACTCTAATCTAAAAATATAATAAAGAAAATAAGGAAACTTAAATGTCTCCATAAATTCTCACGTAATTTTTCAATTAATGTAATAATTCAATTTAAATTCAAATCAACATTCTTAATTGAAAAACATAATTTCCGTCAATCCCTTTTGAATTCATAATAATTTGCAGAAACCTTGCAAAAAATGGGTAATTCATAACTAATATTGATATTCTTTCCAAATTTAGGTTTTTAAATTATTAGACATGCAATGCGTAACAAAATATATTAATTTTTTTTATAAAAAAACACTAGTATATTATATGAGTCTCACACCTTGTATAAAATATAAGGTGATTTCATCACCTGATAAGTATAATATGATTTTCTACTACTAAAAATTAAGAAGGCTTGATATGTAATATTTAACCACTAAACATATTGCATGTTACAAAAAATACACATGATTAATGTAACTTTTATCACATGTCATCATGTTAAACAAACCTATAATTGTTTTATTATGTTAATAAATATTCTCTTCAATGTTTAAATAATTATATAATTCTTAATTAATTTTATCCTTGGACTATTTTTCATATTTAAAGTTCAAGGAAATATATAGTTGTAATTATGTAACATCCTGAAATCCAAGTATAATATTTTAATTATGTAGTTTATGTTAAGATGAGGGACTCGACGAGTTGACGCCTAGACTCGTCAAGTAGGAACGCGGTTGCTGACTGGATTTAATGAAGGGACTCGACGAGTCATCAGGTTGACTCGATGAGTTCGTGTTGTGGACAGAAACCCTAAATCCCCGAGCCTATGCCCTATTTAAGGGACCTTATGGACCTCATTTGCGGCCACCTTCACCCTTGAGAGCACCAGAGAACCTGAGAGCATTGTCAGTGAGAAAAGAAGCCATTTTCATCACTTCTAGTGTATTTTTGCAAGAAAGAAGGAAGGATGGAAAGCTAGACAGATTGTGGAGCTCAGATCTTCCACCATTTGATCAGAAGAGGCTGTTAGAGGTATAAATCTATGCTCATTCTCGTGTATATGGTGACCTACTTGAATCTAGGGTTTTCTTATGCCTTCTTTAGCTTGGATTCAAAGCATATGAGGTCCCAAAGTGGAATTCTTCTTAGATCTGGACCTTAAGAGGTCCAGAGAGTCCTATCTATCCTGCTTTATGTTATTCCTTTAGAGATATGAACCTAGGTTGCCATTTTAGAAGCTATTTCACCAAAAAGAAGCCCTGTGAGTATTGCATGAGTGTAAAGGTTGGACGTTTACGTGATTATTGTGTATTGAAAGGTCAGATCTATAGGTTAGGAAAGCAGATCTGACCTCAGAAGGTCTTTTGAGTGTTGCTATGGAGGGAGCTCGCCGAGTCCATAAGGGGACTCGATGAGTCGAGTCGGGTTGCCCCGCGATTCATGACCAGTGGTAACTCGTCGAGTGGAAGGTTGAATCAACGAGTCGAGTGAGGATTTATGAGGGCTAAGAGGACACGCATGGACTCGCCGAGTCACACGAGCGCACTCGACAAGTTTAGTCAAACTTTGACCGTTGGCTAGAGTTGACTTCAGTTGACCTTAGGGTTTTGGTCAAGCTGGTTCAAGAGAGGTTAGGGAGGTGTAGAATGGTCTTTTACCCATTCTTTAGAAATGAGGACAAGAGAAAGTATTGATTAGATATGTTATTATATTGATAGGTGGAGGCTAGGTCGGGTTATCGAGCACGAGAGGTTGTCTGACATCGTACAAGGCGATTCTTCTCACTATACCTTACCTAGAGTTGTATTATGTGTGATCGGAAGGTCTTATGTGCTATGATGAGTATGTGTTTCATGTTGATATGTATGTGTTATGATATGTTATGAGTATTATGACATGGACCAGAAGGTCAAGACGATATGGACCGGAAGGTCAGAGAAGTGGGATTGGAAGATCTACCAGAACTATGGAGCGGAAGTCCCCTAAAACACATTGACTGTAAGGTCTTGAAGAGTTGTAGCCTTAAGTGGCGTATGTGTTGTATGCAGTATTTTGAGGAACTCACTAAGCATTTATGCTTACCGTTTTATGTGATATGTGTTTCAGGTACTTGTGAGGATCGCGGGAAGGCGCCGGTATGATCCGTACACATTGATGGAGTTTTATTTATTTGAGATCTTGGGAATTGTTTATTCGGATGACATGTGTTACATTAAGTTTTGACATTTTATATACATGAAATATGTTTTTTAAAATGAAAAATTGTTTTGAAAATTAATGTTATTACAAATTATTTTTATTTTTTTTGTTGTAACTGACGTTTAAACCAATCACATTCATGAACATAAGGAAATGGTTTTATCCTCATTACTTCTAGATGTTCACTATCCATTGGATTTTGTTCCTTAAGCAAGATGTTTTAAAAATGTGTTGGCATTCTAAATTATAGTTGTTTGCTTTTACTTCGATTATATTTGCTTTTACTTCGGTTATATTTCTTAAGTGATGTGGTATAACAAACATGACAAAAAGACAAATAATAGCATGTTGATCGCAAATCGACATGGTAATCAAACTTAGGAAACTATTTTGTTCTATATTTAAATTTTACTTTCAAATTTAAAATAATTATATAGTTTATGACTCATTTTTATCATATGAAACTCTTCGAAATATTATACTTCGGTAAAAAAAACATGATTAAACATTTTGTTACTTTTACTCTAATGATGTTACAGTTTGAAAATGCAACGGCCCGATTTTAAGTATATATTAACCATTGCTGAAACAATTAAATATCTGACATGCAATAATTAATCTTTGAACATATTGCATATTTGCATGTAACTTGTCTCCTTATGTTTTAACACTAAGCATTTCATATATAATGTATGTGTGTTATTAAATACGTCTATTGATGTTGGTTAAATTAACTTAATGAAAAGTTTATAATTATAACAAATAAGTAATTGTTTTCGTTTTGTTACGGAAACATTATAATTGACACATGACATGAATGTTAATAACAAATTTATAACTAATCATGTATATTTCGATTAAATCTAAATCTATCAAGTTCATTTATGATATGCCAATAGTCTTACTTTAGATTTTAATTCCTACACAACATGACAGACATACTTCTAGTGTATATATATATATATATATATATATATATATATATATATATATATATATATATATATATATATATATATATATATATATATATATATATATATATATATATATATATATATATATATATATATATAGGAGTAGGATCAAATGAAAAGGTTGAAAACGCAAGAACAAAATATATTCATTTGTGGAGAAATGATAAAATTTTACGCTTTTAATTTCAATTGAAGAGAAAAGCATATTAATGTTGATTGTGAATAAAAATTTATCATTTCTCTACAAATGAATACATGTAATCACAAATAAATATAATTGTTCTCGCGTTCTCAATCTTTTAGATGTTATATATATATATATATATATATATATATATATATATATATATATATATATATATATATATATATATATATATATATATATATATATATATATAAAATTCAAATCCAATAAAAAATTATTTGAAAAGCATAAAAGTAATCTTCTATGAAAAACAAAACTAATAATTAAGGTTAATTAGATGACCGGACAGTCAGGCTCGATGGATTGCGGATCCGCACATCTCTTAACACTTCAATGAACACTGGGCCATGTCTTCTACAATTCGACTCAAGGTGGCAATTCAACAAGAAGCTACTGATGAGAGAGAAGGAAATTAATACAATTTTTTTTTCCATTTATTCCACTCTCATTTTAAAAAAACTAACCCATTTTCAAAAAGAATACGCCCCTTTTAAAATACAATCTGTTTTTTTTTTTTTTTTAATATTTGAACTTTTAAACACTCTATCTTTTACTATTAACTAGTAAAGGACACACCCCTCCGCCGCTTTTGGACTATGTCATAAAAGTTGAAAATTAGCAAACTTTAAAAGATGTGTTGAAAGTGTAAATCGCCACTAATAAAGGAGAAAACCAACAACCCCTAAAATTAGATGTCAGAATTGTACAATCAAAAGAAAGAACATTGACTGAGAAAAAAAAATATTGTGGCTATAATGTGAGAGTTGCCAAAGTTAGAAAAATATGGTGGCAAACATATAAAGGATTTTTTTTTTTTTTGTTTTTTTTTTTTTTTTTTTTTTTTTTTTTATGTCAAAATGCAAACGTTTTGACTTCAAGGTTGAGAGGTTTCAAAGTGACTAAAAAATTATGGTAAAAACATCAAAATATAAAAGTTTAGACTGCAATAACGAAAAATGTTAAAGTCACTAAAGCCTTGTGACAAAAACCTAAAGATATAAAAACTTAATCAGAACTTTAAAATGTAAAAGTTTTTACTTCAAGGACGAAAAATGTCAAAGCTAGCAAACATTTGTGGCAAAAACCTAAACGCAAGTGTACATTTAAAAGAAAGAACATTGACTAAGAAAAAAAATATTGTGGCTATAGTGTAAAAGTTGTTAAAGTTAGAAAAATATAGTGGCAAACGTCTAAAACAGTTTGTTTGTTTGTTTGTTTTTTTTTTTTTTGGTTAAAATGCAAAAGTTTTGATTTCAAGGTTGAGAAATGTCAAAGTCACTAAAAAAATATGGCAAACAATATCAGAATATAAAGGTTTAGACTGCAATAACAAAAAGTGTTAAAGTCACTAAAGATTTGTAGCAAAAACCTAAAGATATAAAAACTTAATCAAAACTTAAAAATGTAAAAGTTTTTACTTCGAGGACGAAAAATATCATATTTAGCAAACATTTGTGGCAAAAACCTAAACCCAAAAACGTTATTACTAGGGGAACTTAAATTTAGTATATATATAAATAACAACATCAATCTTCATTCTTTACCAAATTCAAATCTTGTTCATTCTACTCTTCTAAACTTATTATTTTCAATCTTCTACAAAACTTCATCATTAAAAATGGCTCGTGTTTAGTCAACTGTTGAAGAGATCACATTGGCTCGTTTTATGAGTTGATGTAACAGAAGATGCAATCAATATTAACATTAATGCGACTACTTTCTTGAGTAGAGTTGCCGAAAGATTCAACCACGAAGCTAATCTACCTCAAAGTAAAGATCAAGACTTCTCCAAATGCAGACATACAAGCACAATTCCAATTCAGTTTAACAATGTGTTTAATACAGTGATGAGTGAAGTCGAGAAAAGTGAAAGTGAAAATGAAAATACTTTGTTTGTGAATGTTCTCGAGACTTTCCGTGAAGAAACCAACAAACCTTTCCGGCATTTTGACTTTTGGCAAATTGTCAACTAGTTCCCCAAATGAAGTCAAATTTAAGTTTTTCATTTTCTAATTTCTTATCGGTTGTGTGTTTCAATAGCTAATGGTGTTGCATGTTAGTTTAATTTCAAGTGAGTTATCTTTTTAACTTCAAGTGTGTGATTTTCTTTCACATTAATGAAGTTTAAGATTTTATTAAAATAATTTGTTTATATTGATTTTTTTTATATGAATTAAATACTAAAAAAACTTAGACCGGCAAATGTGGCAATCTATGTCATGTAAATGCCAAGTTTTTGTTACATTGTGGTAAGTAATGCCTATGTAGACCATGTCAAGTATGACACCATTCTTTGCAGCCTTATGGTTGGTTTCAAAGCTGTTTTCGGTATACAAATTGAAGTTATTCTATAGGCATGATTTTGTATCTCATAGAAATGTGTTGATGTACATCGAAAATAACTTATGTAATATTTAAATTTCCATTGTCCTCAAGCGTAAGAGTATGTACAATTTCCTAACAAGTAAATGTTTTGGAGAGTTGTAATGAAAAAAAATTTTGATTTATAGTTCTATATTGTGAAAATGACAAGATTGTCAAGGGGAAAATGGGGTTATCTTGTTTGGCCCAAGTCCTTTTCATTGTCTGGAGTAATAAATGGCTAGTTTATTTCTCATAATTGGAGCACTGGTGACCACATGCACTACCTATCCATGTGCTAACTTGCTACATACCATGACTTTCAAGTAAGCAGGCATCTTTTTGAAGGTAAATTAGAAAAATGGTGAATTGCATATGCTCGTCTTGTCTAAGCTGTTGGAAGAAAACTGATATATTTTGTATCCTACTAGAATTAGTTTGCATTTGCATGTTGATGTGAACCAACCCTCTTTTACACGTGAATAAAAGACAGTTGACCAGTTTTTATTTTATATTTGTCTTTTTACTTGTCATATCAAGGTCAAATCCATTTGGAATGGTTGGATCTAAATAAACATATTGATTCAAGGTCGGAGAGGTGGGAGAGAGGCTTCGGCTACACGGGAATCTATGGACAAATTATCGAGCTAGATTTTTCCTTGGTTATATATATATATATATATATATATATATATATATATATATATATATATATATATATATCGGTTGATAATTCATATTTTCCTGAGAACCCGATTACTAAAAGTGGAGTGTTAAATCAAAAGTAATTCATTAAGGATATGATCATCAACTTACCAATCTCATTTAATGTTTAATTTTTTTGTGTTATTTAATATATTAATGTAAATGTCTAAAATTAACACCATAAATCAAATTTTCATATTTTTTTAAATGTAGTATTTTTTTTTTTGTTTTTTTTAAATGCAGATTTTTTAATTTTTTTTAGAAAACATGAATTTTTGAAAAAAAAAAATTTGATTTTAAAAAAAAAAAAAAAACTAGAAATTTTTCAAAAATTTCAAATTAAAAAAAACAGCATTTTTTTCCAAAAAAACTGCAATTTTCTAATGAAAACTACAATTTTTCGAAAAAACTACAATTTTTTAAAAAAACTGTATTTTTAAATAAAAAACTACAATTTAAAAAGAAACTGCAACTTTTTTTTTAAAGAAAATTACATTTTTTTCAAAAAAAAAAAACTGCATTTAAAAAAAAAAAAAAAAAATTTTAGATGCACGTATGCGTATTTTTTCAAATGCATATATGTCTATTTCTTATACTATAATATTTGTAAGTAAATCCCAAAAAATCTCATATTAATTAATCTATAAATATAATAGTACAAGTATTTTATTCGATACAAAATAAAATATAAAAAATAAAAAATGCTACAAATTTCAAAGTGTTTTCATGTCTTCGTATCAATAATTCCTTATTTTCTTTAATTTATTATTTTCACCTCTCCAATATTCACAACAAAAATACATATGTGATTTTAATGAGATTAACATATGTATCACATGCGATTTACATATGAATCGCATGCGATTTATATATGAATCGCATGTGATTTACATGTGAATCATATGTGATGTACATGTGAATCAAATGTGATTTACGTGTGAATCACATGTGATTCATATGTGAATTACATGTGATTTACATGCAAATCATGTGTAAATGTGATTTACATGTGAATCATATGTGACCAACTTGTGATTTACATGTGAATTATAGGTTATTCATATGTGAATTACATGTGATTTACATATTAATCACATTTAATTGTGATTTACATGTGAATCACATGTGATTCATATGTGAATAATATGTAATTTATGGATCAAGACATCAAGTATCTAGGCAAGTATTGATTTAGAAAAAATAGACCAAACACACGAATCTAACATCAACCATAACAAAATAACGTTGTTGAATAAGAACTAAGATTTTTGCCAAACACACAAATCTAACATCAACCATAACAGATTTCTATAGTATAAAAGCACACCCAACTAAGATATTAACACAATAGGACTAATATTCATAAAGAGTGGTAGCTAAGAGTGACAAGATATAGTGAGAGACTACTAATTTCTGAGAAAGATACCCTAAATTTCTTATTCTCCTCCATAATAATGCATAAATATTGCTCTTTGATCCCTAACAATTGACATCGATTGACATATATGAAAGGAATAATTCATTGGGGCATTTTGTCGAACACATGGAGGGCGTAAATGATTTCAAACAAACTTTATAAAACATACCTAGCTCAAAACAAAGAGATACATTAAACATATACGAGATTGATTGATACCAAAATCGAATGACAGAGAATCAATTATATTGAAAATGAAATGAACCATAGAAAGAAATGCAGGCTAGTAGAGAAACAAAACTGTTAACTTAGAATCAGCAGAGAGAAGAGAGAGAAGAAAAAATAGAGGCGTACCTGAATCGAGTACCCGAACTGATTTGAGCAGGTATAAATTTCTTATCTAACCATACAAACTCGTTTATCTCAAAATTGATGAAGTGATTACCAGGAGAATGAAGAAGGCGAAGAAATTTTCAAAGCAAAACACAAACTCGTAGATGGCAGGGACTTCTTGATAACATCATCTACAGGGAGTGCCATTAACGGCCATAAAAAACCTAATATGTGAGGTTTTGTGAGGGCGTTAGAGATTTGTTGACCCTTCGATTCAAAGTCGACAATCTAGAGAACAAAGAGTCGATAGCCGGAGGTGGCATGGATTCCGGACAGTGGTGCTTTTGTGGGAAACGAATCGACAGAAGGAGAATGTGAGTAATCATCGTTGATATGCAATTGACAAATTGGTTTTGAAGTAAGAAATAGATTCGACATATTCTAATGCCAATAATACCCCTGGATCCAAAAATCTACATACCCCTGCGTCTCTTTTTTACCACTTATTTATAGAATTACCATAAGAAATCTAAGCCCTCTATTTTTTTTATCTAAAGGTCTAAAATTAGTTCTCGAGTTCTCGGGAAACTATAGGTTCTCAAATGATCATCCCTATATATATATATATATATATATATATATATATATATATATATATATATATATATATATATATACAGAGAGAGAGAGAGAGAGTGATATATATATATATATATATATATATATATATATATATATATAGAGAGAGAGAGAGAGAGAGAGAGTGACATCCCCATTTTCACGGCCAGAAAAGACCGATTTTGTTTATGCTTTATAAAAATCAGAGTTCTTCTTTTAATAAAATATTGCGGAATTTGTTCCCAGAAAAACATGATAAATACGTTATTAAAACATTTTCGAAGAAACATATTTATTCGTTTCAAAACGTTTGGGATGTCATCGTTAATACATAAACATAAGCATAAACAGAACTTACATTTATTTACACTAGTGATCTACATGTCTTTAAATCTCTCAGTGTAATGTGACTTCATATCAACACCTGTGATATAAATAAACTAAGTGGGTCAGGTTGGGAAACCTGGTGAGTACATAGGGTTTTCAACCCACAATAATATAATTATTATGTTTAAACAATCAAACAACCAACCCAATTACCCATCCCCATTATCTTCTTTATTCTTAAGGATCTACCCTAAGAATCAGCTATTTCTCATTCATTCATTCCTAAGGATTACCCTAAGAAATCGACACAAAGTCTATCATTGCCACGGTTTACACAACGGGCACTAAGTCTGCATAGTCGCTAGGGTTTAGGCATCAAGTCTACATGATCACCAAGGTTTAGAGTACACCGGGTGAACACATCGTTCACAACACCTATAGGTTGCGAGCCTGCTAGTGTTCCACTGGACTGTCTAGATTAGTCCATGGTTGTCATCCATACTCTGCTGAATGACGGGGCCATCATTTGGGAAAAAGGCTTCTCGCATCGTCCACCTCTCACCCTCACCTCGTGGTCTATAACACCTGTCAACTCATCATTCAACTCATATTCCATCTATTATATCTACCCATGTTTACCCCAACATCATCGTAGATATAAAATACATATACATTTTAAATCATTGAAAACATGTATAAAATCGTTCATTTATCATAGACAACAAGTACTCATATAATATGCACACATAGCACGTAATTTAAATAAAGTACATCATATCTATGTGTATGATGAAAGTAACTATGCACTCACCTGAAAGGTGGTGACTCAACACTCGAACAACGCTTCGATACTCTCAAAAAAATTTCCTTCGATAAAACCTAGTACCAATACCACTAGGGTTTAGTCTAACGATAACCGCGACAAATTAATTAGTATGACTATTATTATTATTATATAAGCGTTAATAACACTCAATATAACTCATAATAATAGCCCAAATAATTATTTTAAGGACCTAATAACATTCCTATAATTATTCGAAAGCTATATTAAAAGTTGCCTAAGCGTAGCACACTTATAACGAATTTTATCGAAAACTGGAACTTAATTGGAGCAGCGTTTCGAAACCGAAAAACTCTTTTTCTCGGGACTCCGGGAGCCTCGGGGCTTCTTTAGGGTGCTAGGGGTTCACCTAGACTTTAGTCAGGGTTCAAAACCCTAGAGAGAGAAAGTAGTGAGAGAAGAAATGAAGAAAGGTGTGAAATTTTTGGAAGGGTTCGCACCCCCTTTTATAGGTGCCAGCAACCTCGGTTACGCTGGGCGTACACCTTGGATAAGGTTGCCAGCCGAAGCCAGCTGTCTCGCACTCGTCGGAAGGATAAGGCCAGAGGTACGCGGGTTGTACCGGACCTCATACACGGGGCGTAATGCGAAGGGAGGCATGTCCTCATCGGATGCGGGACCATGTGGGGCAAGGGAAGGTCAGGATTGTGCCACGTCATCGCAGCTTCGCTAATTGCACACCTAACTTCTAAAAATCATAACTTATGCATACGAGCTTCATTTTCGACGTTCTTTATATCCATGCAAAGGTGGGAACGTACTCGACAACTTTCATTTAGACTTCGTTGGCTAATTTTGACTCGATTTTAAATTTTACATTATTAACAGATCGGGATAGGATTGGTCCGTTAAATCCTCATAACTTCTTCATCCGACATCCATTTTCGTTCATCTTTTTCTCGTTACGCTACTCTTATCGAGATCTTCGATTCTCGTTTAGGTCGTGTCGGCTAAAAATCACTCTATCCAATATTTGAATTGCGGGCTGTACACTGCTAATCCAAAACTTCAAAAAATCATAACTTCTTCATACGAAGTCAGATTTGGGTGTTCTTTTTATCGACTTTCTTAGTTTAACATATTCTACGACTTTCTTTTAGATCGATAAGTCTAAATCTCGCTCTATCGTAAATTCACTATTTACGCTTCCCGGTATCGTGTTGGTTCCGTCGTGAAACTTCAACGGGTCATAACTTCTTCGTTATAACTCGGATTTCGGTGTTCTTTATATGTACGGAAACCTTGAGACATATTCTACAACTTGGTTAAGATTATTTATTCTAAATAATCTTTTGTCAAAAAAACGTTTTCGATCCCTATTGCCTCTAAATTCACTAGCCCAGATATACGGGCGTTACAATAATCTCCCCCTTAGGATGATTACGTCCCGGAATCATCAACGAAACAGGGCTCACATGATGACTCCATTCGTTATCTATTCATCCTAATTCATAACTTCAATGTTTCTTCGAACGTGTATCTAATTCTTAGACTCCTTGACTACAGGCGGTGCTCGATCCTACATCCGCCCTCTTTCTCACATTAGACTCCCAATTATGACCTTCAACTCACAATCGTTAATCCTCAGTTGATACGAATTTAATGGAATGACGCATCATATTCTAATGACCTATCATCGTGCGATGCATTGCTTGGACTTAGGTCGTTTAGAGTCAAATTTCGGAACAGTCTATACCTTCCTTCATGTTCTAATTTACATCTTAAAAGGTAGAATTTTTTTAGCAACCGTCACGATACTTCTACTGATCGCTTTGATTAATTCTTCTGGATTAAGTCGGTGCTACATCGAACTTGGTTCTCTGAACCACGTAAGATACTTATCGTAGTCAGACTCAATTCGATATGACCACTCGGGTCGGAATATCAACAATCTTCTTGGTCATTACCGAAACAATGGTAACGACATGCTTGAATAAAACGAAATCATTTACTAGCTTCTTGGTAACCTTGTGACTTTACCTGATCCAAGTGTGAGTCTTGTGCTTCCGGTAGTATATGCATCTACTACCTTTCACACCTACTCATACTCATCCCAAGTATTGTCTCGCAGTTTTCCCAAGTCACCATAAAAGAAAATCACATAACAGTTTAACACATCAGATAACAAAACGAAGGTTTTATTATTTCTTGAAACTATTACATAGGTGTTCAAGTTCACCCTAGACTATGCCTCTAATAGGCTACATCATACGATACTATGGCTACTGCATAACTTGATCTTCGGATATGAAGTCCTCATCGTTGATTCCTCGCACGGTTTTCTGCTTCGTCGAGGATCATGTGGAATGCCCGTGGTCTTGGTGGCGTTTCTGGTCTTGCTGCTTTATTTTTCCCCGGGCAGTCCCTAGAAATATGCCCTTCCTTGTTACATCCATAACACACCTTCTTGTTGGATGCACACTTGCTAGTGTAATGCCCTATCTTTCCACATTTGTAGCAAGTCACCTCCTCGCTACATTTCCTGAAGTGCTTCTTTTTACACTTCTCGCACCACTTGGTTTCACCTCCTCCTTCTTCTTCAGTCTTTGAGAATTTTCTTTCTTTGTTGGATTTTGAAGATCCTTCATGCTTCCTTTTCTCGCCAACTTCAGCTCTCTCCAGACCTTTTTCCCTAATTTGGGTCTCAACATTCCTGGCTGCCCAGATGGCTCCTTTCAAAGTGGTTTCTTGCTTGACCATTGGTCCAAAGTCTGCTGGTAATCCATGGGTAAACTTATTGACCTTGGAGAGCTCAGTTGGAACTAGATAAGGAACAAGCTTCATTTTCTCCGTAAAACTTGCTGCATACTCGATGACACTCATCTTTCCCTTCTTTAGATTCTGAAACTCGTTTTTGATCTCCAGAAGATCCTGCTCAGAGCAGTACTGCATTTTTAACTGCACTAGAAAATCCTCCCATGACATCTTGCTCACTCGCTTCTCCTTTGGGCATCGAATCGGCTAGTAGCTTCCACCAAGTTAGTACTCCAGATTTCAACAAGGGAACCGCGAGAGCGGTCTTCTGCCTGTTGCTACACTCACAACTCTCAAACATCGTCTGAATCCAGTTCATGACTTCCACTGGCTTCGGGCTTCCAGATAGACTCAGTGGTTTGGACGCCATGAAATCCTTGTATTTGCATCCACGTCCATCATTTCCTCCATCCTGGTGGTTTTGCCTAACGATCGGTGGGTTGGCTTGACCAACAGTCCCGCTGTAGTTTCCCTCTTTAGTCTTCCCTTCGTTCAACTCGGGCTGTTCAATCTGTATGGTCACTTCCTCTCGATTTTGCTGGAGCAAACATCTGGTTTCCTCCATTTGACGATCCAACATCGCCTGGATCATCGCTTGCACTCCGACCATTGTTATTGGCTCAGCAGCGGCTACCACAACCGGTATTTGCTCAATTACTGGGGGTTGGTTTCGGTTCCCATTTGCATTCATATTTCCGCTACGGGTCCTTGCCATCTGGATCTATACAACAAATAAGGTGAATCTAGACCTTTACTTAGGATTGACGTTTAAATCATCCTTATCACTCCGAAACGTTTATATGCTAGTTCTAATATCGTATTCGTACATTTAGAATCCTAAACACATAAGGTTCCCAGATCTGGTCGGCAACAGACCATAGATCCGATCAAACTATAGCATCATTTAGCACGTAAAAGGAATTTAGGCATCATTCCTAAAATAAGCTAGTGCTTGTGTCTATTCAGGTGTATTACCTAAATCTATTTGACACACTCCTCACAATCATCACATAGCATTCTAAGTTTAAGTCTAGAAATAAATCCATATGCCTAGTTCGCTTAAGCTAATGCTCTGATACCAACTGTGACATCCCCATTTTCACAGCCAAAAAAGACCGATTTTGTTTACGCTTTATAAAAATCAGAGTTCTTCTTTTAATAAAAATACTGCGGAATTTGTTCCCAGAAAAACATGATAAATACGTTATTAAAACATTTTTGAAGAAACATATTTATTCGTTTCAAAATGTTTAGGATGTCATCGTTAATACAGAAACATAAGGATAAACAGAACTTACATTTATTTGCACTAGTGATCTACATCTCTTTAAATGTCTTAGTGTAATGTGACTTCATATCAACACCTGTGATATAAATAAATTGAGTGGGTCAGGTTGGGAAACCTGGTGAGTACATAGGGTTTTCAACCCACAATAATATAATTATTATGTTTAAACAATCAAACAACCAACCCAATTACCCATCCCCATTATCTTCTTTATTCTTAAGGATCTACCCTAAGAATCAGCTATTTCTCATTCATTCATTCCTAAGGGTTACCCTAAGGAATCGGCACAAAGTCCATCATTGCCACGGTTTACACAACGGGCACTAAGTCTGCATAGTCGCTAGGGTTTAGGCATCAAGTCTGCATGATCACCAAGGTTTAGGCATCAAGTCTGCATGATCACCAAGGTTTAGGCATCAAGTCTGCATGATCACCAAGGTTTAGAGTACACCGGGTGAACACATCGTTCACAACACCTATAGGTTGCGAGCCTGCTAGTGTTCCACTGGACTGTCTAGATTAGTCCATGGTTGTCATCCATACTCTGCTGAATGACGGGGCCATCATTTGGGAAAAAGGCTTCTCGCATCGTCCACCTCTCACCCTCACCTCGTGGTCTATAACACCTCTCAACTCATCATTCAACTCATATTCCATCTATTATATCTACCCATGTTTACGCCAACATTATCATAGATATAAAATACATATACAGTTTAAATCATTGAAAACATGTATAAAATCGTTCATTTAGCATAGACAACAAGTACTCAGATAATATGCACACATAGTACGTAATTTATATAAAATACTTCATATCTATGTGTAAGATGAAAGTAACTATGCACTCACCTGAAAGGTGGTGACTCAACACTCGGACAGCGCTTCGATACTCTCAAAACAATTTCCTTCGATAAAACCTAGTACCAATACCACTAGGATTTAGTCTAACGATAACCGCGACAAATTAATTAGTCTGACTATTATTATTATATAAGCGTTAATAACACTCAATATAACTCATAATAATAGCCCAAATAATTATTTTAAGGACCTAATAACATTCCTATAATTATTCGAAAGCTATATTAAAAGGTGCGTAAGCGTAGCACACTTACAACGAATTTTATCGAAAACCGGAACTTAATTGGAGCAGCGTTTCGAAACCGAAAAACTCTTTTTCTCGGGACTCCGGGAGCCTCGGGGCTTCCTTAGGGTGCTAGGGGTTCACCTAGAATTTAGGGAGGGTTCAAAACCCTAGAGAGAGAAAGTAGTGAGAGAAGAAATAAAGGTGTGAAATTTTCGGAAGGGTTCGCACCCCCTTTTATAGGTGCCAGCAGCCTCGGTTACGCTCGGCGTACTGAGGTTACACTGGGCGTACACCTTGGATAAGGTTGCCAGCCGAAGCCAGCTGTCTCGCACTCGTCGGAAGGATAAGGCCGGAGGTACGCGGGTTGTACCGGACCTCGTACGTGGGGCGTAATGCGAAGGGAGGCGTGTCCTCATTGGATGCGGGACCATGAGGGGCAAGGGAAGGTCAGGATTGTGCCACGTCATCGCAGCTTCGCTAATTGCACACCTAACTTCAAAAAATCATAACTTTTGCATACGAGCTTCGTTTTCGACGTTCTTTATATCCACGCAAATGTGGGAACGTAATCGACAACTTTCGTTTAGACTTCGTTGGCTAATTTTGATTCGATTTTAAATTTTACATTATTAACAAAACCGGACAGGATTGGTCCGTTAAATCCTCATAACTTCTTCATCCGACATCCGTTTTCACCCATCTTTTTCTCGTTACGCTACTCTTATCGAGATCTTCGATTCTCGTTTAGGTCGTGTTGGCTAAAAATCAATCTATCCAATATTTGAATTGCGGGATGTACACTGCTAATCCAAAACTTCGAAAAATCATAACTTCTTCATACGAAGTCAGATTTGGGTGTTCTTTTTATCGACTTTCTTAGTTTAACATATTCTACGACTTTCGTTTAGATCGATAAGGCTAAATCTCGCTCTATCGTAAATTCACTATTTACGCTTCCCGGTATCGTGTTGGTTCCGTCGTGAAACTTCAATGGGTCGTAACTTCTTCGGTATAACTCGGATTTCGGTGTTCTTTATATGTACGGAAACCTTGAGACATATTCTACAACTTGGTTAAGATTATTTATTCTAAATAATCTTTTGTCAAAAAGTCGTTTTCGATCCCTATTGCCTCTAAATTCACTAGCCCGGATCTACGGGCGTTACAGAGAAAGAGAGAGAGAGAGAGAGAGAGAGAGAGAGATAGAGAGACAGAGATAGAGAAAGAGAGAGAGAGATAGATAGATAGATAGAGAGAGAGAGAGTTAGGTTCATGTATGAATTCTAAATATTGTATGAATATATGAATGATTTTGGACCACTCATTTGGTAAGAGTATTATAGTAATTTAGTTATTTAAATTAATTATTATCTTAATCAAATCCCGATGTTTATTGAAGATAATTTGAATTTTAACTAAAATCCCTAGTTTTATGGAACGAAAGCATCTTTTGTGCATATTACGTTCTTTCCACCAAGAACCATTGTTACTTTAGGATTCATCATACACCATCAACAACATAAAACCAACATCGACACCTGTTCGTAAGCAATAATAAACTCTTATTCCACCAATACTTCAAGTTACCATATAACGTTGATTATTGTCTTCACTCTTCACCAAATCTCCACAGCCAAACACCATTAACATACACCTGTACAAAGCAAGCCACCATCGCATATATTCCATCTTCTTATCATTATCTCTGTGATGTCTTCAATTTGTTAATCGAAACCATCACAAAAGACAAACATGTTCATCACATCTTCATAGCAGTAAACCACTGCCACATCCTCTCCATACAACAATTGTTCAATGAAGTGATATCAAGTTCTTGTTTCTATTAAAACACGCTAACACGAAAGAGATAAAAGAGAAGAGGAACAAATGTTTCTTCAAGGTGCTAAATCTTAAAGAATGTTAAAATATTGCATTCTTCAACCATTCTTTATAAAAAGGATTGAATTCTTCAAGAATGTTTAGATTCTTCAATAATTCTTTAAATGTATAAAAATATGTATATTATTACATACATACTAGTCACAATTTCATGATAAATTATGAATTTTTTTTTCTACAAGCTCGCATAATGTACTTGATGTGCGTTCTTGAATATGCCATCTTATATTATCTTTTTCATTCTCTTATAATTCTTGAAGAATTTTTGAATTCTTAAAGAAATATTAAGTTATAAAAATATACTTCTAGTGTTACAGAACTACAAATCTAACATTTATGCCAAATTCTGATATTTTATTCTTCATTCTCACAGAATGTAAATAATGCCATCCTTAAATCTAATATATTATTTTTATCTTCTTTATTCTCTCGTAATGTACATTCTCAAATAGTTTTAGTTTTATTATCCATCCTCATACCATGTACTTGATACACATAATACATTAGATTAATTTAAGAATCATAAGAAGTGATGCAACCATATTAGAGAATATTAACATTAGTGAGAATGTTTTTGAGATTACCGTAAATTAGTGAAAATGTATTTTTGTGAGAATGTTTATTAGATTACCTCCATTGTTAAAATTTATGTTCATAAAAAAAAATAAGAAATGTATAAGCATGTTTGGAATCATGGACAAATTAAATGGTGTATCCTAAAGCATTTAATTTTTAATTCTAGTGGTTAGAATTTGGTCATACATTCACACAATAGTTACGATTCATATTTAATCCTAACCATATATATATATATATATATATATATATATATATATATATATATATATATATACATATATATATATATATATATATATATATATACATATATTATTCTGAGAACCAAAAGATTTGTGAGAACTTACGAACTCATAATCAACTCATTATTTTTCGACGTCAAAAACACTAACCTTCTCCAAATGGTGCGTCTAAGCTATATCTAAACTCAAAAAAAGGATTTGACGATTTTTTTTTTTTTTTTGGTTTTTTTGTATGACTACTGATGAGCACAATCAGTAGTTGTACGGACTGCTGTTAAGCACAATCAGCAACCATATGGAATGTTGATGAGAACATGTGGCACCTGGTTCCTTGTATGTGAGTTTTGCCTAAGTACTTGGTGTTTTTGGCCATGGACTCGACGAGTTGGATGCCCAACTCCTGAGTAGAGACGAGACTTTGGGGTGCGGTTAAGATGGCGACTCGACGAGTCCATATTATGGACTCGGCGAGTCTGCGCTGTCTGATAAAACCCTAATTTCCAAGGGTTTGCACCCTATTTTAACAACCATTTGTGCCCCAACTCCACGCCATTCACCCCTAGAAGTTCTCCATACGTTCTAGCTCTTATTCTTGTGAGTTTGAGGCATTTTAGTGTGCGTTCTTGAAGATTTTGAGAAGGAAGTGGAGTAGATCAAGAGGAAGGGAAGGAAGCCAAGCATCTTAGTGTTCTCTCAGTGATTTCTTTGAAGTAAAACTCGTTTTCCCCTGTCTCTATGCTTATAACTCCATTAAAGTCTTCCTTGAGCCATTCCCCAAGCTTGTATGTGCATTATATTTCGAAATAAATTGATTGGCCTCTAGATCTAGGCATGGTTGAGCTCTAGGAGCTCAGATCTACTACCTTTATGGACCTATGTTGCATGAAGACCTTAGATCTAATCTTTTGGTGCATTTTGAACCCTAAAACCCTAATGGATGAATATTTACACGTAAAGTTGGAAACTTTACGTGTTATTCATGCTCTAGGAACCCAGATCTATGAATGGCATGGACTAGATTCGAGCAAAATCGCGTATATGCCTCTTGCATGAAGCAGACTCGACGAGTCGCTCATATGAATCGGCGAGTCTAGTCGCGAGTCTCCGAGATTGTCCCCTTTTAGCTGTGTCGAGTTGTGTAGTGAGTCCAGGGTGGACTCGGTGAGTTGGAAGCCAAAACTCACCCATAATGGAACTCGGCGAGTCGATGCACAGACTCGGCGAGTTCAAGGCAATCTCCTTAGATCAAGATCAGACTCAGCGAGTTGTTCATACAACTTGGCGAGTCGCAGCATAATTGTTCATCGGATGAAGATGAACTCGCCGAGTTGTTCATACAAATCAGCGAGTAGGATGAAGGACTTGAACATCAGTTTGGATGGAGAACTCATCGAGTCAACGCCTAACTCGACGAGTAGAAACAGAATCCAGGTCAGTAGATTGGACAGGGACTCGGCGAGTTGGCAAGCCAACTCGGCGAGTCGGGTCAACTGAAAGTTGACTCTGACTTTGACTTAGGGCATGATCAGGGGTAAAATGGTCTTTTTATCCAAAGGACAGTTAGCAGTATTTGATTGAGTAAGTTGTGGGAATTACAGCCGGAGGATTTCCGGAGCAGCAGTAGACAGTCAATTCCCGATCAGATCAGCAGCTACTCCGAGGTGAGTTGCCTTCCAGTAGCGGTGGGTCTAAGGCCACAATGCCGGCCCACCAGTAGGAGATGTATGATAGATGATTGTCTTTGTGATATCATCTAGTTTTGCTACTACTTGATATGTTATATGCTGGCATGATATGTTGTATGTGATAGTAGTAGAGTTTGGTTGTTAGGACCGAAGGGTAGTCAGACACCCCATATATGTTTGATATTATGTTTGTGTAATGATATATGTGATGGTAGTAGTAGGTGGTGAAATAGTCCCCGAGGTTTGGTTGTTAGGACCGAAGGGTAGTCATCACCCCAGAATAGGTCGACATGGGTAGGTCAGCGCCCAGCACCCCAGAATGGCCGCACGGGTAGTCGGCACCCTAGAATGGCTGTACCGGGTAGTCAGGCACCCCAGAATAGCCTGGTAGTATGTATGTTATGTACTGTATGATATGTGGTATGATGGGGGAACTCACTAAGCTTTGTGCGTACAGTTTGCAGTTTTGGTTTTAGGTACCTCTTCATCAAAGGGGAAGGAGATGGCACAGTAGCGGCACATCATACACACACTGGTTTCCGCATCTATTAGATTTCTCTGCGATTTATACTCTGATATTTCGATTGGTTGTATGATTTGGCTTTTAGACATGGTTTACGTTGTGATGTAGTTGATCAACCTTCGGGGTGTTTGAACTCAAATCGAGGGGATTAAAAGATTTTGGAAAGAGAAAATGTTTTCAAAAAGGCTAAGTAAAGGGGTTTTAAGAAAGAACAAAGTGTATGATGTGTGCGACCGGCCGAGCTCAAGTAAGTATTCCCCAATGTACCTATACAAGTTTATTTATGTTTATCAGTTTTTGTAGTACAGCATGCTAGAATAGGACTAAGGATCTAGGAGTGATGCCTTATGTGCCTGCTTTATATGCTTCAGTATATGAAAGAGTTGCATGCTAGAATTGAGTAGACAGCAGTAGGGTAGCCTGTTTAGGTTATTCCTGATAGTACGAGTTTAGCATTGTATGCTAGTTCAGTTCTCTCTACGAGGATAGTGTTGCTTGAGATTGTTTTCCTTATGTCCAAATGTTGTTTGCTTTGTGCTGTGTGGGATTTGAAGTGATGGGAGTGAACTGTTAGATGAATACGTTAAAGTCACATGTGATCAGGGTTGAATAATCTCAGAGTGTTGGATTTGACTCTATTGCGTAGCTCTTGTTTGAGACCTAACCGTGGTAGAGATGAGTCCATTACTCGAAGGATTATCTGAGCGTCATCACATGTGATTGTATTCATGCAACAGTTAATTGGCATCCCCAAGAGGCCTGCAGCAGCTGAGGACTGGATAGAGTAGAGTCAGAGATTTCCCTAGGGCAAGCCTAGGATGAGTATAGCAGTGTTCAACCATAGTAAAAGGGATCTGGTGGAGTCGAGGCAGTCCTTGAAGAAGGTACAGATAGATGTGGAAGGTAGTATGGGCCCGTACTACTGGAAGCAAAGGATCCGTACCCGAACCAAGGGAGGCCAAGATGAGACCAGGGAACTTGTGGTAGATGTGATCCCTCAAGCAGTAGTAGTATCACCAACACTTATTTTTTCTATATTGCAGAATGGTGGTACTACGATCGAGGCCAGCAGTGGGCAGTTCAGGTTCGGGATCTGGTTCCGAGCCGGTAGACGAGGGGCTACGTGAGTTCATCACGTCAGAGATTACCAGAGGCATCCTTGAGTCGACCCCCATTATCTTTGGGTTGATCAAGGAAGGGATCATCGAGTTGATGGAGGATCGCCTCAGGGCGTTCAGGAGCGACATGGCATCTGGCCAGTCGGCATCTCGCATGCTGTCCTTTAAGGACTTCAGGGGCAGTGTTGCGCCGAATTTCCACGGGGTGAAGGACCCTATTGTTGCCAGGCGATGGATTGCAGACATCGAGTCTGCACAGTTGACTAGCTTCTTCCCCGAGGAGTCAGTGGGTGACTGTTTGGGAGCCTCAGCTATCGAGGCTATGACCTGGTCGGACTTTGTGACCAGGTTCAGGCCAGAGTTTGCGCCGGTTGTTGAGCTTCAGCAGTTGGCCAAGGAGTTTTTGGACATCAGACAGATGACGGAGACCGTGGCGGAGATCACCGCCAAGTTCCGGGACAGGGCACTGTTGGTGCCCCAGTATACGGGTTATGAGGACATGAGGAGGACCCGCTACCATGACATGCTCCGGGCTGATATCCGGGAGCACGTTAGTTTTCAGCCTGCCCCACCCTGGACTTCATGATTGCCAGGGCGAGGGAGAGGGAGATAGATTTGGAGCATATCCGGAAACAGAAGTCAGAGGAGGTCAGACAGGAGGGGCTTTGGGGAAGAAGCTTAAGGGATAAGATGGTAGGCCGAAAGGCGAGTCAAGACCGAGCCGCTGCAGGAAATGCGGCAGGCCGCACGAGGGGTCGTGCAGGATGGGATCATCAGGCTGCTACAAGTGCGGTAAGACTGGGCACTATGGCAGGGATTGCACTGCTCCGGCAGCAGTTATTCAGACATCGGAGTTGCTATGTTTCCACTGCAACCTGAGAGGCCACAAGAAAGCCAATTGTCCCCAGTTGACAGCTCCAGCGACCATGCGGATCACAGATGGCCGGCAGGGCAAGGCAGAGGCTCTAGTGGTGAGGAGCCGGGCATTTCAGCTGACCACCGAGGAGGCACGCGCAACACCCGATGTGGTGACAGGTATGATTCTTTCCCTCTCATTTATTTATATGATGTTATGATATTGATATGTGCTCGGTATATGTATATGTGTTAGGATCGTTCCATGTGAAACAGTATCCCAGTCCAGGTGTTGTTCGACTCGGGTGCATCCCGATCGTTTGTGTCCCTTGCGCTTAGCAAGAAGTTTCCCGAGTCTTCGGGCATGTTGGATTGCCCTTTGGAGGTAGAAATTGTTGATGATCGATCGGTGCGAGCATCGATGGTGTTTCATGGTTGCGTATTGTGTTTGTTCGAGGAGCGCTACTTGGTAGACTTGGTTCCCATTCCGTTGCGTGGGAACAAGGTGATTATAGGCATGGGTTGGTTGAGCCCTAATGGGGTAGTGATAGATTGCGCACAGTAACTAGTGCGAGTTCGGACCCCAGGTGAGGGAGAGCTAGTGATTCATGGCGAGAGGCGACAGTGTGGACCCTCAGTCTGTTCAGCAGCGAGGGCTAGACGATACCTTCAGCAGGGATGCGCAGGTTATGTTGAGTACGTGATGGATACCCGGGAGGCGGGTAAGGCGACAGTGAGCGAGGTTCCGGTGGTGCGAGATTTCGCAGATGTCTTCCCAGAGGAGCTTCCTGGGATACCTCTGGAGTGACAGGTGGAGTTCAGGATTGACCTCATTCATGGTGCGACTCCGATAGCCAAGGCACCATATCAGCTAGCTCCTCCTGAGATGCAGGAGTTGTCTACGTAGCTGCAGGAGCTGCTAGACAAGGGATTCATTAGACCGAGCAGTTCACCCTGGGGAGCCCTGATTCTGTTTGTGAAGAAGAAGGATGGGTTGCACCGGATGTGTATAGATTACCGGGAGCTGAACAAGGTAACGGTGAAGAACCGTTACCCACTCCCGAGGATTGATGATCTCTTTGACCAGCTTCAGGGAGCATCTTGGTTCTCCAAGATTGATTTGCGTTCGGGTTATCATCAGATGAGGGTCAGGGAGGAGGATACGCAGAAGACCGCGTTTCGGACACACTATGGCCACTAGGAGTTCGTGGTGATGCCGTTTGGGCTCACCAATGCTCCTGCCATGTTCATGGACCTCATGAATCGCGTATGCAGACCGATGCTAGAGCGGTCTGTGATAGTCTTTATCGATGACATCTTGGTTTATTCCCAGATGCAGGAGGAGCATGAGGAGCATCTGAGAGAGGTTTTGGAGACCCTGAGGAGGGAGTGCTTGTATGCCAAGTTCTCCAAGTGTGAGTTTTGGTTGCGCGAGGTGCAATTTCTCGGGCACCTTGTCAACCATAACAGGATTCTGGTCGATCCGGCCAAGGTCGAGGCCGTGATGAGATGGGAGGTTCCGAAGTCTCCAACTGAGATTTGTAGTTTCCTAGGATTGGCAGGCTATTATCGGAGGTTTATTCAGGATTTCTCCAAGATAGTCATATCCCTGACACTGCTGGCGAAGAAAGTCGTAATCTTTCGGTGGGGACCCGAGCAGCAGGCAGCGTTTGAGACACAGAGACAGAGATTGTGCAAGGTGCCGATCTTAGCCCTGCCAGAGGGCGTAGAGGATTTTGTGGTTTATTGTGACGCGTCTATTTCAGGGTTGGGCGCGGTACTGATGCAGAGGGGGCATGTCATTGACTACGCTTCGAGGCAGCTCAAGCCTCACGAGGCGAACTACCTGACGCATGATTTGGAGTTGGGGGCGGTGGTTTTTGCTCTCAAGATTTGGCGGCATTACCTCTACGGGGTTCGGTGTACCATTTACACGAACCACAAGAGTTTGAGGTACCTCATGGATCAGCCGAATCTGAACATGAGGCAGCATCGGTGGTTGGACGTGGTGAAGGATTATGTTTGTGAGATCCTTTACCACCCGGGAAAGGCCAACGTGGTGGCCGATGCGCTTAGCCGCAAGGCGGCGCCGATCAGGGATATTTGCATGAGGACGACTGTAGTGACTCCCCTGTTGGAGCAGATTCGGGAGGCTCAACAGGAGGCTATCAAGGAGGAACATCGGAAGAGCGAGTGTGTGGTGGGTCAGGTTTCCTCCTTCGATTATGATAGCCGAGGACTATTGACACTACACCGCAGGCTGTGGGTTCCGTATCACGGAGGCGTGTGCCAGATCTTGATGGAGGAGGCGCACAAGTTCCGATTCTCTATTCATCCCGAGGCGACGAAGATGTATAGGGATCTTCGTTTAGATTATTGGTGGCCCTGCATGAAGCGGGATGTGGCATGGTACGTCGAGCGGTGCTTGACCTGCAGGAAGGTCAAGGCCGAACATCGGAGACCGCATGGGAAGATGCAGCCGTTGGACATCCCGTTGTGGAAATGGGATGAAATCACGATGGATTTTATCACAAAGCTTCCCAGGACTGCGTGTGGAGTAGATTCGATTTGGGTCATCGTGGATCGATTGACCAAGAGCGCCCATTTTATTCCGACCCAGGAGAGCATCTCGGCCGAAAAGTTGGCCGATATCTACATCAGGGAGATAGTAGCGCGACACGGGGTGCCAGTGTCAGTGATATCATACCGAGTTGTGCGATTCACTTCCAGATTTTGGAAGAAGTTTCATGATGAGTTGGGCACTCGTTTGCATTTTAGCACCACCTTTCACCCGCAGACGGATGGTCAGAGAGAGCCGACCATCCAGACTTTGGAGGATATGTTGCGGGCATGTGTGTTAGATTTCGGTAGTAGCTGGGATACATATCTTCCCTTGTTTGAGTTCTCATACAACAATAGCTACCACGTGAGTATTGACCGTCCCCCATTCAAGATGTTGTACGGACGGAAGTGCAGGACCCCGATATGCTGGGGTGAAGTTGGCCAGAGGTTCATGGGGAGCACCGAGGTGGTGCTCGAGATGACCGAGAGGATCCAGCAGGTTCGGAGCAGGCTTCAGACTGCTCAGAGTCGGTAGAAAAGTTACGCCGACAAACGTCGATCCGACTTGGAGTTCCAAGTCGGGGATATGGTTCTCCTGAAGGTGTCTCCTTGGAAAGCCGTCATTCGATTCAGGAAGCGGGGCAAGTTCGACCCGAGATTTATCGGACCGTTCAGGGTTGTGGCCCGGGTGGGCAAGGTGGCATATAGATTGGATCTTCCAGTCGAGCTCAGCCAGATCCACAACACTTTCCATATCTCTCAACTGCGGAAGTGCTTAGTGGATTATTCAGCAGTAGTGTCGTTGGAGGATATTCAGGTTGATGACAGCCTGAATTACATTGAGCGCCCAGTCGCAATCCTCGACAGGAAGTCGAAGGATTTGAGGAAAAAGAGGGTAGAACTAGTGAAGGTGCAATGGCAGCACCGCAAGGGTTCGGAGTGGACTTGGGAGCCGGTAGAAGAGATGATGGAGCATTACCCCGAGCTGTTATAGGATCGAGCGGAAGATTTCGAGGACGAAGTCTAAAATAAGTGGGGGAGATTTGTAGCACCTGGTTCCTGGTACGTGAGTTTTGCCTAAGTACTTTGTGTTTTTGGCCGTGGACTCGGCGAGTTAGAGGCCCGACTCGCCGAGTAGAGACGAGACTTTGGGGCACGGTTAAGATGGCGACAAGACGAGTCCATATTATGGACTCGACGAGTCTGCGCTGTCTGATGAAACCCTAATTTCCAAGGGTTTGCACCCTATTTCAATAACCATTTGTGCCCTAACTCCACCCCATTCACCACAGAAGCTCTCCATACGTTCTAGCTCTTGTTCTTGTGAGTTTGAGGTATTTTAGTGTGTGTTCTTGAAGATTTTAAGAAGGAAGTGGAGTAGATCAAGAGGAAGGGAAGGAAGCCAAGCAGCTTAGTGTTCTCTCAGTGATTTCATTGAGGTAAAACTCGTTTTCCCCCTGTCTCTATGCTTATAACTCCATTAAAGACTTCCTTGAGCCATTCCCCAAGCTTGTATGTTCATTATATTTCGTAATAAGTTGATTGGCCTCTAGATCTAGGCATGGTTGAGCTCCAGGAGCTCAGATCTACTACCTTTATGGACCTATGTTGCATGAAGACCTTAGATCTAATCTTTTGGTGCATTTTGAACCCTAAAACCCTAATGGATGAATATTTACACGTAAAGTTGGAAACTTTACATGTTATTCATGCTCTAGGAACCCAGATCTATGAATGGCATGGACTAGATTCGAGCAAAATCGCGTATATGGCTCTTGCATGAAGCAGACTCGGCGAGTCGCTCATCTGACTCAGCGAGTCTAGTTGTGAGTCTCCGAGATTGTCCCCTTTTAGCTGTGTCGAATTGTGTAGTGAGTCCAGGGTGGACTCGGTGAGTTGGAAGCCAAAACTCACCCATAATGGAACTCGGTGAGTCGATGCCTAGACTCGGCGAGTTCAAGCAATCTCCTTAGATCAAGATCAGACTTGGGGAGTTGTTCATACAACTCGGCGAGTCGTAGCATAAGTGTTCATCGGATGAAGATGAACTCGCCTAGTTGTTCATACCACTCGGCGAGTAGGATGAAGGACTTGAACATCAGTTTGGATGGAGAACTCGTCGAGTCAACGCCTAACTCGACGAGTAGAAAAAGAATCCAGGTCAGTAGATGGATAGGGACTCGGCGAGTTGGCGAGCCAAATCGGCGAGTCGGGTCAACTGAAAGTTGACTCTGACTTTGACTTAGGGCATGATTTGGGGTAAAATGGTCTTTTTACCCAAAGGACAGTTAGCAATATTTGATTGAGTAAGTTGTGGGAATTACAGCTGGAGGATTTTCGGAGCAGTAGCAGCAGTAGTAGACAGTCAATTCCCGATCAGATCAGCAGCTACTCCGAGGTGAGTTGCCTTCCAGTAGTGGTGGGTCTAAGGCCACAATGCCGGCCCACCAGTAGGAGATGTATGATTGATGATTGTCTTTGAGATATCATCTAGGTTTGCTACTACTTGATATGTTATATGCTGGCATGATATGTTGTATGTGATAGTAGTAGAGTTTGGTTGTTAGGACCGAAGAGTAGTTAGACACCCCAGATATATCTGATATTATGTTTGTGTTATGATATATATGATGGTAGTAGTAGGGGTAAAATAGTCCCCGAGGTTTGGTTGTTAGGATCGAAGGGTAGTCAGCACCCCAGAATATCTCGACATGGGTAGGTCAGCGCCCCAGAATGGGTTGACACGGGTAGGACGACACCCCAGAATGGCCGCACTGGTAGTCGGCACCCCAGAATGGCCGTACCGGGTAGTCACGCACCCCAGGATAGCCTAACAGTATGTATGTTACGTATTGTATGATATGTGGTACGATGGGGGAACTCACTAAGCTTTGTGCTTACAGTTTGTAGTTTTGGTTTCAGGTACCTCTTCATCAGAGGGGAAGGAGCTGGCACGGTAGCGCCACATCATGCACACACACTGGTTTCCGCATCTATTAGATTTCTCTGCGATTTATACTCTGATATTTTGATTGGTTGTATGATTTGGCTTTTAGACATGGTTTACGTTGTGATGTAGATGATCAAAGAATGTTTTAATTATTAACGTTTTCTAGAGTAATGTTTAAAAAACGAAATTTTTGGACGTGAAAATTTGGGGTCGTTACAGAACAATTCAGCAGTCATATGGATTGCTAATTGTTCATCAGCTGTCCATATAGCTACTGATTATGCACATCCCTAGTCCATATGATTGTTTACTGTGATCATCAGTTCTTTATACAACTACTAATTGTGTATACTTGTAAATTTTGAAAAAAAAAAAGAAAAGAAAATTGTCAATTTTTTTTTTAAACGTAGATAGGGCTTAGACGCACCATTTTGAGAAGATTTGTGTTTTTAGTGTTAAAAAGTGATGAGTAGTGATGAGATTTAAAGTCGGAAAGTCAGACAGGAACCGGAACCTGAATCGAAACCGTTGGAACCAAAATATATAGAACCGGTTTTGGTTTCGGGTTTAAAAATTGGCTTTAGCCGGGTAATTCGGGTTTGGGTCCATTGGGTCCGGGTGAACCGGGTCTAAGAACCGGAACCGATGTTAGGAACCGGAACCACTTTTAGGGGTCGGAACCTGTTTTTATGAAATATTTAAAACATGCATATCTAATTCGTTTTAACTCGGATTGACATACAGTTTTTTTTTTTTTTTTTTTTTCCAAAATGTATTTTAGAGTTTCTACATGATTTTAGACTATAAATTTGTCATTTTTTGTTTTATATTCATTGATTTATATTCCCTCAAAGTCGAGATATTAAAGCTGTAAATCTATAGTTTTTCATTTTTTTTTTGTATTCTGTGAAAGTTTTAATACATGCATATCTATTTTGTTTGAAGTCGGATTGACATACGACTTTTTCCAACTTTTAGTTTATAGTTTGTATATGATTTTAGACAATAATTTTTTCATTTTTTGTTCAATATTCAATGACTTACAGTCCCGCGAAGTCGGGATATCAAAGCTGAAAATATTCAACTTTTCAGTTATTTGTTTTTGTACTTTGTATTTTGTGAAAATGTTAACACATGCATCTCTCTTTCGTCTAAAGTCAGACTGACATGCGGTTATTTTTTTCAGGGTGTAGTTTAGAGTTTGTACATGATTTTAGACTATAATTTTGTCAATTTTGGTTTCTTATTCAATGACTTATAGTCTCCCGAAGTCGGGATATCAATATGAAAATTTTTAAAGTTCAACCCACTAAGTAGTAAGTAATTGCCAAAAAATTACTGTTTTTTCAGGTTTTCTGGTTCTAAACCCACTCTATCCGGTTCCAATCTACCCAATTTCATGTTTCCGTGTTCTCCGGTTCTAGACCCATTTTACCCGGTACCATACCCTGAACCGCACCTGAACTGGTTCCTATATACCGGTCCGGTTTCCGATTCTATGAAATTCCGTTAACCAGTTCCGGGTTTTTTGGGTCTAGGTCCATCCTGTCCGAGTTTGGACCCAGTTTGATCCCTAGTGAGTTTATGTTTCTTAGCACCATACGAAAACTACCAAATATTAACAATGTTATATATAATTAACACTACAAACTAAATGACATTTAGTGATATACATTTTTCTTACTTATCTTATTTAATTAATACTACAAACCAAATGACATTTATTGACATATATTTTTATGTCATATCTTATTTATGCCACTATATTATATTTTTAGTGGCATATTATATATGCTATTATACAAATTAACAAATTTTATGACACCTAACATTTTATATCACTAATATTCATATTTATTAGTAACATAACAATTTAAAGTGCCACTAAAAATTATATATTTTATAAAATAAATTATTTTAAATCAATTATGTGCCACTAAATGTTTTACAATAATTAGTCTTTTATGCCACTATTAATTTTAATGTATTACTTTTCATTTTCCTTATGTTTTCCTAATGACTCCTTCACATGGTAAGTAAATCCTTAATATACACTTTCATCCCTTCAGTGGACCAACACGTACCCAAAAAAACCACTCGAACTTATGTGCGAAAAAAGGTCGATATACATCTGATGATTTAGCGAGAAAACTCTACATCAATTTTTATAAATCTCAAGTAACTTTACAATGACAAGTGTGTTATCACATAAGTAAACAATGTAACACATAAATCAAAAGATCGAAGAATGGATAAAAATTCCATCATCAAATCACATGTGGAAAAGCCTAATAAATTCAAATGCTTAGATTTTTTAGAGATGGCAATAAAAGATGTTGATTTATCTAACAACTCTTCATGTTTCCAATGTTCTCACTGATAATTCTCCATCCCCTCCCATTGGTCTCATCAGTGATGAAGGAACAAATCCACCCACTACAGCTTAATTGACAGAACATCAAAGGGCTGTGGAATCCTAGAACTTGAATAAGTATAATTATAGAAATTATGTTCTGAATGCCTTGGATGATTCCCTATACGATATCTACTCTACGTTTGCTACTGCCAGAGAGATATGTGAAACATTGGAAAAAAATACAAAACAGAAGTGGCGTGTTCCAAAAATTCACGATTGGAAAGTTCATGAATTTCAAGATGGTGGATATTAAATCTATCCTTGAACAACTAAAGGAACTTCAAGTAATCACTCATGATCTTGAAGTTGAAGAAATAGGAATTAACTCTAACTTGCTTGTTTTAAAAAACTTCCTCATTCTTGGAATAATTTCAAATTATATCTTAACACCTAACTAGTGACATAAGTTATGAGCAAATTGTGTTGCGAATTCATGTTGAAGAAATAACAGATTGAATGATAAGGATGATTTAAATTTCTTAGAACTAAGTGAAAGTTTGATGGAGAAGAAAGTACTTCCAAGAAAAACCATAACAACAAGAAACAGAAGAATGGATCCAAAACTCTTCCAAAGATGGAAAAAACGTGGCCCAAAAAAGAGGAATTTCAAGAAAAAATCGGGTCAATGCTATGTTTGTGGTAGAAATGGACACAGGGCTAAGGATTGCAAATTTAAGAAGGGTCAAGGAGTCAACGGTAGAGGAAACAAAGGAAACAATGGTGAAAATTTTGGTAGAGGAACTTCTGGTTAAACCAACATAGTTGAATCACCAAATCAATTTGTTGTAGTGAATTAGACTAACATGGTTAACAATTATGTGTATTGGAGTATTGATACTGAATTTTCTCATAACTGAATTTGCTAATAATAGGGTGTCATTTCAATCAAAGATTCTTAAATCAGTCCCTCATGCGAGTAGTTACTTATTTAATTGTATTTTGAATTGTCTTTATTTATTTTTTGACATGAAGTTACAAGTATTGATTAAAAAAAAGAAGCTAACACTAGGTGACTCAAACTAGCATGAACTTTGGGGAATAAGTTCCATTGTAATGAAGTTTCAAGTTGTTTTAGTACTTTTGTTAGTTATTTTTATGTTTAGTGTGTGCTTTGTTTCATATGTAGACTTATTTGACATTTACATATTCGATAGAGTTTTTATTATTTTCTATGGACGACAATTTAATTACTTTTTATATTTTATATTATAGAAAAAAATGTGTTTATATAAGTAACATTAACTTTAGAATTGTATGGATATTTACGACACAAAATGTCAATATATTCATGTGGCAAATAATAAGTGCCACTAAAAGAGGCACAAACTCTAGAACTAAATTAATAATTACTAGCACAAAATATTGTTGGATTTTGAGCACCATAACACTCCTATGGTGCACATGCAACCCTAGATACTTTGGATCTATGTTTTCTCTAATTATACATGCATTTTCAATTTTCCAAAGTAGACATCCTAACTAGCATACAATAGAGGATATATAACATAAAAACCAGTTTAGATGAATACCTCTTCATGTAGGGTGTAGTTCTTGACCTTTGAATGCTTGAGCACCTCAAGTGTGATGCCTCTAATGTGTCACACACACCAAATGCAATATGAGGCTTGAGAGAATTAGTTACTTAGCACAAAATCTATATCAAACTCTTAGAATGCTAGTGTAACCGATTTTGGTCATGAGGGGTTCTATTTATAGTGCTAGGGTTACATATTTGCAAACCCTAATGACCTTTCATATTACTTAGGCTCCATGGGTTAAAAACCTCCATGGATTATCACATTGGTTTAGCCTATCCTAAATAACCATGGATCATTGGCTCACACTATAAGAATCATTGATTTACATAATCAATACCCATATATTTAGTTAGTCTCTTTTGATCACAAATTTGATTCCAAATTAATTCTTGATCAATACTAATTAAATAATATGATTTCTCGATTAACATATTATACTTATAATATATTAATAAATCACAAATAACCTTATTCTCAAAAGTCTATCCTATCAAATTGCACTTATGAAGGCAACCTAAAAGGACCATGCTACAATTGGGTCATGTACATTCCAGTTATAGTTATGGGCTAAGACACCAAATCCAACAATCTCACACTTGGATAAGTTTGATAACTATAGCTGCCAATGCCACTTTAGGATCTGACTCAAGAATCGTAGCTTTTAAAAGTCATTGTCTACTCTGACCTAGTCAATGACACGTCCTTTAGATAATGGATCATATATTCCTCTGTTCTCAATATATTTATACGGACAAATACATGGAACATAGTCATACTTATTGTCCTACAATTTGTTTCCCGATTTCCGATTTGTTTGACATAGAACACAACTGAACACATCAATTTAGTTCTAACCGGGCCCATCACATAGTCAAAATAGAATCATCGAGAGGCCCAAGATATCACCTTTAATCCTCCGAGAATTAAAAGGAACATATAAACTTCGAGATTATATGCTTGTACTAATTACTCATCAAATCATGCACAACGACACATTTTATAACATCAAGTTACCAATACATTTTCATGCCATAAATGCACAACTAACTCGTCGTCAACAACTCATATATTGGTTTGAAGGTTATATGATGTTATCATTCATAATTACTCGTGATAAATTCTGTAACACCCAAAGTTTGGAAGTCCAAGAAAGGAAAGAAAACCCTAATTTTAAAGGGCGACTCGGCGAGTCCAAGGATGAACTCGGCGAGTCCGAGCAGGATCCGGGTCGAGGAGTAAGTGACCGACTCGGCGAGTCGGCCAAGGGGACTCGGCGAGTCTGGTCTGTGTAAGGAAAACCCTAAAATCAGGACTTGGAGCCTATTTAAACGTCCCATTCTCTCCCCTAGGGTTCCTTTACTGCCTCTTTCACCAAGAACATCAAACCCTAGTCGCCATATCCATTGATTGAGCCATTTGTTGCCTTGGAAGGTGCATTGAAGCTTGGAGAAGGAAGAAAGGACTATAGATCTGGGATTGTGATTTCATTCTGAGCATTTGGAGGTAATAAACTAGTTCTTGGACACTTTTTGCATCTAGATCTATGTGTGGTTGTTGGGGCTTTTTAGAATAATGTTATTCTTTTGAGTTAGAAGCCAGATCTGAAGTTGCTACTTCAGATCTAAGCATATTATGGTCTTGAGAAGCATAAAGTATCAGCCCTTGAGTGGATCATGGAGCCTCTTTGCCGTAAACCCTAGTTTATGGTGTATTTTGCCTAGATCTCCTTCTCTACACGTAAAGTTTGCAAATTTACGTGAGGAATAGGCTTGGGAAGGGTAGATCTATAGTTTGGAGTCCATGCATGACTCAAAAGCCCTCTGCATGTAAGGGGATCTGAATGGGCTCGGCGAGTCCTTTGAAGTGGACTCAACGAGTAGCATGACGGTGAAGAGTAACTCGGCGAGTGGGATGAACAGCTCGTCGAGTAAGATGAAGATTACCTTGTACTCGGCGAGTCTGCTCTTGGACTCGGCGAGTCACGTTGCGAAACCCCAAACCCTTCGAGTTGAGACTCGAATCAGTGAGTCGGATGGAGACTCGGTGAGTTGGACAGGTCAGGACTCAGAAATCGGTAGACTCGGCGAGTCATGGACTGACTCGACGAGTCGAGACGCGAATGGAAGGAATCTGAATATATGAACCCGACGATTCAGTAGGGTGACTCGGCGAGTAGGGTTGACCTGGAAGGTTGACCTTGACCAGGACTTTGACTTGGACGAGGGTTCACTTGGTTGTCTTTCGGGGGTCAGTTAGACTCAGTGTTGCATTGATATTGGTAGTTCGGGGAGCAACGGGAGCAGGAGTTTAGAGAGTTGCCGGACAGCAGCTAGTGAGTTCATCAGCAAGTTCAGCCAGTTCAGGTGAGTTTCCCTTTGTGTGAATGGGTCTAAGGCCACAATGTCGGTCCATGTAGTTATGAGTAGAAGATCCGGGGGTTAGCCCTAGGCATAGTATGCTAGTATGATATTCAGGACGAGGTCCAGTAATAGTGGGTGGGTGCCAAAGGATTGTTTATATGATAGTTTATACTTGTTGTCTATGTGATACATGTATGTGCCTGGTAGGGAGGTGAGTGTGCGCGAGGTCCCGTAGCTCACCAATAGCAGAGTGTGGATGGGGTTCCACATCTCACTAGTAGCAGAATAGGGGCGAGGCCCAAGTCAGGGAAGGAGTGAGGGTGGGCTGGGCTCGTATCTCACTACCAGTAGGAGCGTGGATGGGGTTCCATGGCTCATCAGTAGCAGGATAGGGGCGAGGCCCAGGATAGGCGAGGCCTTAGGATAGGATCAGTCATATGAGTTTAGCTTATGTGTTGTGACATGCTTATGTGTTATTACTTGTTGGCGGGCGAGGCCTTGTGACAGGTGGGGCCTAAGTGAAACAGATCTGTATCCGAGCGGGGCTCGAAGCCAGACGGGGCCTGGAGCGGTGGGGCCGTTATAGTGGGTAAGGCCCGAGGCAGGGGGCGAGGCCCAAGATAGCGGGCGTGGCCCAGTATGTACAGTATGTGATTATGCATGGTATGTGGTAGGGTGGGGAACTTACTAAGCTTCGTGCTTACGGTTTTCAGTTTTGGTTTCAGGTACTTCCGGTGGTAGAGACAAGAGCTCGGGGTGATCGCATGGCACACACCAATGATTAGGCAGCCTGGGAATGTTTACTCTGATAATGAACATGTGTTTTGAAAATTTATACTCTGATTATTTTTTGGAATGATGACTTTGCTTAAAGTAATGTTTTATTAGAAGAAATTTTTGGTCTTGAATTTTGGGTCGTTACAAATTCCATGAAGTAATTCAGGTGAGCGCGGGTTAAATCCAGTACTCAAATCTTATTTCAGGAGCACTCATGAATGGTGTAGCAAAAGTTTTGCCATGTGTAACAACTTAGACAATCTACAAGCCAATTCATGATAGTCTAGCTTCATTCCTACTTCTAAAGTATGATCGAATGTGGATAGTTTGAATAATCTTATTATTGTGGAAGTCAAAACATGGAAAGTGAAACAATAATAAGTAATTGACACGAGACAATAACTTTACTTATAAATAAAAGTCATTTTATATAATCATCAGATGTCAATTACAATTTAGCTATTACAAGTTTCTATTTATCTAATCACTAAAATTGATATCGTCTGTTAGCCCAATGCCCCTTAGATGTTGCAAATCGTTAACCCTACTCAGTCCCTTTGTAAGGGGATCTACTAGGTTGTCTTTTGAAGATATCCTCTTCCCCACGAGGTGTCATTCTTCTACTTGATGTCTTATGAAGTGGTACTTTCTGTCGATATGCCTGGATCTACCATGATCTCTCGGTTCCTTAATTAAGGCAACCACCCCTTCATTATCGTAGGAAATCTCCACATGCTCCTTTATGGATGGTAAGACTCCAAGGTCTCTGATGAAGTTTTTCAACCATATTGCCTCCTTCGATGCTTCGCTTGCTGCTATGTACTCTGATTCGCGCATTGAATCAACTACAGTCTCCTGCTTGGAAGTTTTTCATGTTACTGTTCCTCCATTCAAGGCAAATACCCAGCCCGACTGAGAGCAGACATTATCTCTGCCGGTTTGAAAGTTGGCGTGACTATACCCTGTCACTCTCAAATCACTCCCACCGAGGGTAAGGACCCAGTCCTTAGTCCTCTGTATGTACTTAAGAATGTTCTTAACCACAATGCAGTTAGCTTTACCAGGATTCCTTTGATACCTACTGACCATGCTCAAAGCAAAGGCCACATCAGGGTGAGTACAAATCATAGCATAAATGATCGAGCCAACTACGGAAGCATATGGTACTCGACTCATATATGCTATCTCAGCCTCTGTACTCGGAGTCTGAGTCTTATTTAGTTTGGCATTGCTTGGATATGTAAGTCACCTTTCTTGAAGTTCTCCATGCTGAAACGCTTCAACACTTTGCCCAAGTAAGTATTTTGACTAAGTCCTATTAGTCTTTTACTCCTATTTCTCAATATCCTTATCCCTAGGATGTAGGGGTGTTGATCGGGTAATTTTTTTGGGTTTCGGGTAATTTGGGTTTTTCATGTTAAAAAAAATACCCATTACTCGACCCAAATTAAATTCGGGTAATTCAGGTTTAGGTAATCTGGTTATCGGGTCGGGTTTGGGTAATTCGGGTTATACCCGAAATATATATATATATATATATATATATATATATATATATATATATATATATATATATATATATACTTTTTTGAAGTTCACCTTAAAATAAATTTAATGAAATAAATATGCCGTGCTATATTTGTATTGTTTATATAAACAAACGAGGCATAAATGTAGTTAATTAAGCTTTGAACATTGATATTTTTTAGTCAATAATACCTGAGATATCAAGTAATTTTTTAACAACTTAATCTAATCTAATAAGATGTTTAAAAAACAAATACTTAAAGATCGTAATTTAAAAATGTTTAAGATAATTTTATCTATAAGTTTTGCCATATTATAAAGTTTCATCAAGATAATGAGTTTGTTAGATGCAACAAAAACTATAATTTAGAAAACATTTAAGTTTTAAAGAACATGATGATATATAAACAATTACTTTTAATATTGTTAGTGTCATATTGTCATAATAAAAGAGATTCATGTTAAAAAAAATGATAGTTTAAGTGTGAGCAAATACCTGTTACAAAGTACAAGCTCTACGAAAAATAAGAATTTGTAAAATAATTCTGGTAATTCGGGTATACCCGAAACCCAAAAAACGTACCCTTTACCCGACCCCAAAAAAAATCGGGTTACCCGATTACCCGAAATTTTTTACCCGATACCCGATTTACCCCACCCGATTCACCCGATACTCGAAAAAAACCGGGGGGATAATTCAAGTATCGGGTATTTTTGATAGGGCTACTAGGATGTAAGCAGCTTTCCCAAGGTCCTTCGTAGCGAAAAACTTCCCAAGCTAGAACTTAACCTCCTGCAAGGTTGGGATGTCGTTTCCTATGAGTAGTATGTCATCTACATACAACACCAGAAAGCTTACTATACTCTCACTAGCTTTGACATATATACAAGACTCATCCTCGCTTCTCGAAAATCCAAACTCTTTGACTTTCTCATCGAAACAAAGATTCCATCTGCAAGATGCTTGTTTCAATCCATAAATGGATTTTGAAGCTTACACACTCTATTAGGGTACTTTGTATTGACAAAACCCTCTGGCTGATTCATGAAAACATCTTCAACCAATTTTTCATTAAGGAAAGCGATTTTGACATCCATTTTCCATATTTCATAGTCATGAAATGCATCTATGGCTAGCATAACCCTTATAGATTTAATCTCCGCTAATGGTGCGAAGGTCTCATCATAGTCAACTCCCTGAGTTTGAGTAAATCCCTTCGCAACTAGTTGCGCTTTATATGTGTGTACATTCCCACCCATGTCGGTATTCTTCTTGAAGATCCATTTAAACCCAACTGTCTTACGACTCGATACATTGTCAACCAAGTTCCAAACTTGATTGCCATACATGGACTGAATCTCGCTGCCATAGCCTCTTTCCATTTTGCAGACTCGAGGCCTGCCATGGCTTCCTTGTAGCTGTTAGGTTCATCCAAATTTATCAGTGTACTATCATTGATAAATATATCACCTTCAGATGTTATATTAAAACCATATAACACATGTGGAACATTAACTCTACTAGAACATCTCACAGGTACGGACTTGTCAATTGGTTCAAGCAGAGTTTCCTCCTCAGGTCGAGTGCTAGTGCTTGAGGTTCCTTCATCACTTAACTCTTGAAGCTCTTCAAGGTCAATTTTCCTCCTACTATCCTCTTGGCATATGAGTTATATCTCTCAGAAAACTCCTTTCCTCGCAACAAAGACAACATTGTCACTCGGTCTATAGATGAGATACCCAAAGGATTTATATGGGTAGCTGATGAAAATGCATCGCTCACTCTGAGGTTCAAGCTTATTGTGAGTTTCTTTTCTCACAAAAGCCTCGCAACCCCAAACTTTGATGTGATCCAACGTAGGAACTTTCCCTATCTACGTCTCGTAAGGTGTTTTGACAACCTTCTTAGTAGGGACTAGATTAAGGATATGGGCGGCAGTCTCAAAGGAATACCCCAGAATGAAATAGGTAAGAAAGCTCGACTCATCATGGAGTGAACCATGTCCAACAAGGTCCAGTTGCGCCTCTCAGCCAGACCATTCAACTGTGGTGTCATGGGTGGCTTCAACTGTGAAACAATTCCACATTCTTTAAGATAGTCTAGGAACTTAAAACTAAGATACTCTCCTCTACAATCGGATTGCAACATCTTTATATTCTTGCCCAATTGATTCTCCACTTCTTGCTTAAACCCCTTGAACTTTTCAAAAGTTTCCGAATTATGCTTGATTAAGTAGATATAACCATACTAACTATAATCAACAGTAAAATTAACATAGAAGTACCTAGCATCCCTCGTGGTGGTTCTGAATGGTCCACACACATCAGTATGTATGAGATCCAACAACCCTTCACCCCTTTCACAAGTACCAGTGAAGGGTGACCTGGTCATCTTTCCAAGTAAACAAGATTCACAAGTGTCATCCGAATTCAAGTCAAATGAATTAAAGACTCCATCCTTTTGAGTTGGGCTATGTGCTTCTTGTTGACATGTCCAAGATGATAATGCCACAAGCATGCCTTGTCCAAAACATTGGACGAATAAATATTCAACACATTATTTCCTAGGTTATCTACAACCATCAAAGTTTCATATATACCATTGCAAGGTAATGCTTTAAAATAAAATACACCGTTATAATAAGCATTAATACCACCAATTTCATTATTAAAAGAAAAGGTAAAACCTTATTTATACAAACCGTGAAAGGAAATAATATTTCTTGCCATATCGGCCAAGTAACAACAATTATTCAAATCTAAATTTAAACCATTATTGAGCAATAAAGAATAAACTCCAATCATGGTCACATGCGACATTTTCCTATTTCCCATGATTAAGTTTATCTTTCCGTGCTCCACATCCCTACTTTCTTTTAGTCTCTATACATCAGAACAAATGTAAAATACACAACCTATATCAATGACCCAAGAATTAGCATGTGATGAGTTATTATATTAAATAGTATAAATACCTACAAAGGAGGGCTTGATCTTGCCATCCTTTATGTCCTACAAGTACTTGGGGGAGCTTCGTTTCCAATGCCCTTTTCATGACAATAGAAGTACTCTGCATCCTTCGGATTGGTAGAGATATTAGTAGTACCAACTTTGGTCCCCACTTGAAGAGGATCCATCTACAAACTTTCCCTTGTGGCTCTTGTAGTGAGCCTTCCTCTTCTTTCCCTTCCCATATCTGATTTCCAGAACATGGGTAGAAGAAGTAGTAGTAGGAGTAGTGTGACATCCCCATTTTCACGGCCAGAAAAGACCGATTTTGTTTATGCTTTATAAAAATCAGAGTTCTTCTTTTAATAAAATATTGCGGAATTTGTTCCCAGAAAAACATGATAAATACGTTATTAAAACATTTTCGAAGAAACATATTTATTCGTTTCAAAACGTTTGGGATGTCATCGTTAATACATAAACATAAGCATAAACAGAACTTACATTTATTTACACTAGTGATCTACATGTCTTTAAATCTCTCAGTGTAATGTGACTTCATATCAACACCTGTGATATAAATAAACTGAGTGGGTCAGGTTGGGAAACCTGGTGAGTACATAGGGTTTTCAACCCACAATAATATAATTATTATGTTTAAACAATCAAACAATCAACCCAATTACCCATCCCGATTATCTTCTTTATTCTTAAGGATCTACCCTAAGAATCAGCTATTTCTCATTCATTCATTCCTAAGGATCATCCTAAGGAAACAACATGAAGTCCATTGTTGCCAACGACACATTGGTCAAGCGCAGCTGCTAATATTGTCACTTAGGCTCAGCTGCCAGAATTAGGACATTTTCTATGAGGCGCTTCTGCCGGTATTGACCTTTAAACACTACTGTCATGGTCATAAGGCTCCCTATTAGGCGCAGCTGCCGATACTATCCTTAGAGCGCAGCTGCTAGGACGTTTACCGTAGATCTAAATCATCTACGGGTTGTGGTGCAGCTGCCAATGCTCATCTATAGGGTACTAGGTTCACTGCTGCCAATGTATACCTATAGGGCACTAGGTCTGTACTACTAATGTTCCTCTATTTCAGCTTTTATCCATCATCATTCATCTACCCATGTTTTACCCAACATATTTTGTAGATATAAAATACTTTATACAGTCTACATCATTTAAAACATGTATAAAAATCTTTCACCAACATAGACAATAAGTATTCAGACAATGTGCACACATAACACATAATTTATATTAAAATACTTCATATCTATGTGTAAGATGAAAGAGACCATGCACTCACCTGATTAGGTGGTGATTCCGAACTCAGACAACACTTCGTTATCTCAAAACAATTTTCCTCGACAAAACAACGAGTTTTTATTAAAAACCGGGCTTCGCTAGAGCAGCGTTTCCAAGTCGAAAGCTTTTCTTCGGAGCCGTTGGGCGCTCTGGGGCTTTCTTCTCGTGCTAGGGAGGTTGCGTAGACTTGGGAGGGGTTTAGGGAGGCTAGAGAGAAGTTAGAGAGAGAAAGAGAGGCTTATGGTGTGAAGAAAATATGAGGAGTTCACCCTTGTACTTATAGGAGTTTCATAGTAAAGTAGTCTCTAAGCTTCATCCGTAACTTTTGCATACCAGCTCCGTTTTTGTCTGTCTTTTTACCGTTGAGTTCCTATTAATGAGATCTTCAACTTTCATTTAGACCTCGTTGGCTAATTCTCATTCTATCTCGGATTTACAAAACTGTATCGAATTCGCCGCGCTAGAAAAGTAGGGACTAAGCTTCGTCTATATGTATCTCATACTATCTCCGTTTTCGACGTTCTTTATATCCATGCGTAGGTAAAAATAATATCTACAACTTTCATTTTGGCTCCGTCGGCTAATTCTCGATCGATCATAAATTTAACAGTAGGAGGCGTTTAGACTGTGAAATGATCGTGAAGAATTCGTAACTCTTTCATACGAACTCCGTTTTTGTCCATCTTTTTACTGCTGAGTTCCTATTAATGAGATATTTAACTCTCATTTAGGTCGTGTAAGCCAAAAACCGCTCGAACTAAAATTCGAGTTTCGGGTTGTACACTACTAAGCTGAAACTTTGAAAAATCATAACTTCCTCATACGAAGTCAGATTTGGGCGTTCTTTTTACGGAGTTTCTAATTTTAACATACTCTACGACTTTGGTTTAGATAACTAAGGCTAAAAAGTCTTCTATCATAAATTCACTTTTTACGCTTCCCGGTGCCGTGCCGGTTTTACCATAAAACTTCGACGGGCCATAACTTCTTCGTTATAACTCAGATTTCGGCGTTCTTTATATGTACGGAAGCCTTGTGACATATAATATAACTTGGTTAAAATTATTTATTATAAATAATCTTTTGCCGAAAAGTCTTTTTCGACCCATATTGCCTCTAAATTAACTAGCCCGGATCTACGGGCGTTACAATTATCTCCTTCTTAGGATGATTACGTCCCGGAATCATCAACGAAACAGGATTTTATAATGACTCCATACATTATCTCTTCACCCTAGGTAATAACTGTAACTTCTATGTTGCTTCGAACGAGTATCTAACTCTTGGACTCCTTGACTGCAGGCGGTGCTCTGTCTTGCACCTGCTCGTTAGACTTTCAATCATGACCTTCGTGTCACAACCTCATTCTTTATCAGAGACTCCTTCTTCTTCTTAATAAACTTAGGATAAGTTAATTTTATTACTACAATTGACCGATATGTCATATTCTAATGACCTATCATCGTATGTAGCAATGCTTAGACTCAGGTCTCTTAGAGTCAAATTCCGGAATGGAATATGCCTTCCTTCATCGTCTAATGTGATATAATCATCTTTTAACATGTAGCATTTCTAGCTACCAACTTATTTAACAACAATCGTGATAATTCTATTGATCGCTTTGATTTCAATCGTTTGGTTTAAGTCGGACGCTACATCAAACTTGGTTCTCTGAACCACGTAACCTACTCATTGTATTCGGACTCAATGTGATATGACCACTAGGGTCGGGATAACAACAATCTTCTTAGTCATTACCGAAACAATGGTAACGACATACTTGAATAAAACAAAATCAATTACTAGTTTCTTGGTAACCTTATGACTTTCCCTGATCCAAGCGTGAGTCCTGTGCTTCCGGTAGTATAGGCCTCTACTACCATCCACACCTACTCATACTCGTCTCAGGTATTGTCCCGCAGTTTTCCAAGTCACCACACAAGAAAATCATATAACAGCTTAACACATCAAATATCAAAACGAAGGTTTTTATTATTCCTTGAAACTATTACATAGGTGTTCAAGTTCACCCTAGACTATGCCTCTAACAGGCTACATCATACGATTCTATGGCTACTTCATAACTCGATCTTTGGATGTCAAGTCGTCACTCCTGAATCCTCGCATTGTCATCTGCTTCGTCAAGGATCATTTGAAATGCTCTCGCCTTTGGCTTTGGCGGCACATTTGGCTTTGTAGCCCCCTCTCCCTTTGGGCAATCTTGCTTGAAGTGCCCTTCCTCATTACATTCGTAACACACCCTTTTATTGAATTTACACTCGTTGGCATAATGCCTATGCTTCCCACACTTGAAATAAGTTACTTCCTCACTGCATTTTCCAGAGTGTTTCTTTTTGCACTTCTCGCACCATCTTTCTTCACTCCCTCCTCCTCTAAACTTCCTGGTACTTGATTTGCTTCTCTCATTGGGCTTCACAGACCCCTCAAACTTCCTGTTTTCGCCAACCTCGGTCTTGTTGGCGGCTCTTCCCTTGATCATCTCCTCAACCAACTTGGCAGCCCAGATAGCTGCCTCCAAAGTAGGTGCCTGACGCACTGGCACTGCATATTCCCATGGAAGTCCTTTTGCGTACTTGTCAATTCTCGTCAGCTCATCCGGAACAAGACGTAAGGCGAACTCCATCTTCTCTGTGAAGTTGTTGGTGTATTCATCAATAGACATGCTTCCTTTCTTTAAGGTAAGGAATTGGTTTTCTAGCTCGAGCAGATTTTGGGCTGAGCAATACCTACGTTTGAAATGCACCATAAATTCTTCCCATGTTAGTTGCAGGGGCTCATTGGGGCTCAGCGTCTTTCCCAAGGTATTCCACCATCGTACAGCGCCTCCTCGAAACTGACGCACTGCAAACGTGGTCTGTTGTTTTCCCTTGCAACCTCACGTCATGAAAGCTAATTCCATCTCCGAGATCCAATCCATGACCCCGATCGGATCCTCCTTTCCAGTGAAAGTCGATGGCTTGCAAGTTAGAAAATCCTTGTACTTGCATCCATTCCTCTCGACTTCATCATCTTGGTTGTTTTGTCGAACTATTGGTGGGTTGACTTGACCAACAGTCCCACTGTAGTTTCCTTCCTCAGTCTGCCCTTCGTTCAACTTGGGCTGTTCGATCTGAATAGTGGCTTCCTCTCGATTTTGCTGGAGCAAACGTTTAGTTTCCTCCATTTGAAGATCCAACATCGCTTGTACTCCGGCCATCGTGACTGGCTCGGCAGTGGCTTCCATCACCGGTATTTGCTTAATCGTTGGGGGTTGATCTCGGTTCCCATTTGCATTCACGTTTCCGCTACGAATTCTTGCCATCTTGATCTATACACCGAATAAGGTGAATCTAGACCTTTACTTAGGATTGACGTTTAAATCATTCTTATCACTCCGAAACGTTTATATGCTAGTTCTAATATCGTAGTTAAACGCTTAGAATCCTAAACACATAAGGTTTCCAGATCCGGTCGGCAATAGACCATAGATCCGAACAAATAACAGCATATCAGGCACAAGCATTTAGCACATAAAAGCATTTTAGGCACAATTCCTAAAATAATCTAGTGCTCACACCTCACAATCATCGCTTAGCATTCTAAGTTTAAGTCTAGAAATAAATCCATATTCCTAGTTCGCTTAAACTAATGCTCTGATACCAACTGTGACATCCCCATTTTCACGGCCAGAAAAGATCGATTTTGTTTATGCTTTATAAAAATCAGAGTACTCATTTTATAAAAATGTTGCGGAATTTGTTCCCAGAAAAACATGGTAAATACGTTATTAAAACATTTTCGAAGAAACGTATTTATTTCATTTTAAAACGTTGGGACGTCATCGTTAATACAGAAACATAAGCATAAACAGAACTTACAATTATTTACACTAGTGATCTACATCTCTTTAAATCTCTTAGTGTAATGTCACTTCATATCAACACCTGTGATATAAATAAACTGAGTGGGTCAGGTTGGGAAACCTGGTGAGTACATAGGGTTTTCAACCCACAATAATATAATTATTACGTTTAAACAATAAAACAATCAACCCAATTACCCATCCCCATTATCTTCTTAAGAATCAGCTATTTCTCATTCATTCATTCCTAAGGATCTACCCTAAGAATCAGCTATTTCTCATTCATTCATTCCTAAGGATCATCCTAAGGAAACAACATGAAGTCCATTGTTGCCAATGACACATTGGTCAAGCGCAGCTGCTAATATTGTCACTTAGGCTCAGCTGCCAGAATTAGGAGATTTTCTATGAGGCGCTTCTGCCGGTATTGACCTTTAAACACTACTGTCATGGTCATAAGGCTCCCTATTAGGCGTAGCTGCCGATACTATCCTTAGAGCGCAGCTGCTAGGACGTTTACCGTAGATCTAAATCATCTACGGGTTGTGGCGCAGCTGCCAGTGCTCATCTATAGGGTACTAGGTTCACTGCTGCCAATGTATACCTATAGGGCACTAGGTCTGTACTACTAATGTTCCTCTATTTCAGCTTTTATCCATCATCATTCATCTACCCATGTTTTACCCAACATATTTTGTAGATATAAAATACTTTATACAGTCTACATCATTTAAAACATGTATAAAAATCTTTCACCAGCATAGACAACAAGTATTCAGACAATGTGCACACATAACACATAATTTATATTAAAATACTTCATATCTATGTGTAAGATGAAAGAGACCATGCACTCACCTGATTAGGTGGTGATTCCGAACTCAGACAACACTTCGTTATCTCAAAACAATTTTCCTCGACAAAACAACGAGTTTTTATTAAAAACCGGGCTTCGCTGGAGCAGCGTTTCCAAGCCGAAAGCTTTTCTTCTCGGAGCCGTCGGGCGCTCCGGGGCTTTCTTCTTGTGCTAGGGAGGTTCCGTAGACTTGGGAGGGGTTTAGGGAGGCTAGAGAGAAGTTAGAGAGAGAAAAAGAGAGGCTTATGGTGTGAAGAAAATATGAGGAGTTCACCCTTGTATTTATAGGAGTTTCATAGTATAGTAGTCTCTAAGCTTCGTCCGTAACTTTTGCATACGAGCTCCGTTTTTGTCTGTCTTTTTACCGTTGAGTTTCTATTAATGAGATTTTCAACTTTCATTTAGACCTCGTTGGCTAATTCTCATTCTATCTCGGATTTACAAAATTGTATCGAATTCGCCGCGCTCGAAAAGTAGGGACTAAGATTCATCTATATCTATCTCATACTATCTCCGTTTTTAACGTTCTTTATATCCATGCATAGGTAAAAATAATATCTACAACTTTCATTTTGGCTCCGTCGGCTAATTCTCGACTGATCATAAATTTAACAGTAGGAGGCGTTTAGACTGTTAAATGACCGCGAAGATTCGTAACTGTTTCATACGAACTCCGTTTTTGTCCGTCTTTTTACTGTTGAGTTCATATTAATGAGATCTTTAACTCTCATTTAGGTCGCGTAAGCCAAAAACCGCTCGAACTAAAATTCGAGTTTTGGGTTGTACACTACTAAGCTGAAACTTTGAAAAATCATAACTTCCTCATACGAAGTCAGATTTGGGCGTTCTTTTTACGGATTTTCTCATTTTAACATACTCTACGACTTTGGTTTAGATAACTAAGGCTAAAAAGTCTTCTATCATAAATTCACTTTTTACGCTTCCCGGTGCCGTGACGGTTTTGCCATAAAACTTCGACGGGCTATAACATCTTCGTTATAACTCAGATTTCGGCGTTCTTTATATGTACGGAAACCTTGTGAAATATAATATAACTTGGTTAAAGTTATTTATTCTAAATAATCTTTTGCCGAAAAGTCGTTTTCGACCCATATTGCCTTTAAATTGACTAGCCCGGATCTACGGGCGTTACAAGTAGACACAACCGACTTGTCTTTCAATTTGCTTTCAGCAGTTCTTAAAAGGCCTTGAAGCTTGCTAAGAATGACCTCCTCCTTGTTCATATGATAGGTCATACGAAGCTTGCTAAGAATGACCAACTCTTCATCAAAATTGACATTCAATTTAAGCAAGTGGTCCACATATCTCTGCATCATCTACAAGTGGGCCGTGATGGACTCTCCATCCTTCATTTTGGTTGTGATCATCGAGGCAATGATGTCATACCTTTCCTGCCGAGCAATTTGTTGGTATATTTCCATCAACACCTAATACATTTCAAAAGGATAATTGTCCTCATAAGACTTTTGTAGCTCAGTGGACATGGTAGCAATCATTAGACACGGAAACTTTGTTGCATCCCGCTCATGAGTAGTGTGTTTAGTAATCTATTCATGAGTACCAGTGTTACAGTAATATCCTTAAGTTATTTATCTAGGATATATTATTTGTCCTCATATAAAATAGCCATTCGGATGTTTCGAATCCAGTCATTAAAGTTTAAGCCATCAAAAATGACCCTCCCACATAGATTCATAAGGGAGAAAGAGCTTAAAGGGATTGGGTTGGAAGTATTGTTTGGGATATACATTTGAAAAAAAAAGGAGAACTAAGTTTAGATTAGATGATAATCCTTAATATTACACCCAAATGAAATATTAAGGCTAGGACCCAACAAAATATTCTACAATTGCAAAAACGGAAGCCGTAATCTAATTGTAAAATATTTGAAGGTAGGTAAATGACGATTTACCAATTTCCACCATGAGAAACGAAATAGATTATTAAGTTTTAATTGGATTGAAATTCCTAGATCCTTTGAGATTCATTGAACTTTACAATGGCATGTTTAAATATCGATTGTGCTCTTCAAGTTTTGTGACTGGGATGTCAAGGATCACAAAAGAAGTGTGAATAACCATGCAAATTAGTTTGGTACATCCGATGTTGCAACTTACCTAATCAATGTGTCAGTTAACTATACGCTCCATTGAACTATTTTTACCATCAAACTACCCTTTGCCATACATTGTCAGTCCCAGATTAGTGTGTTGGTTAATCACACACGCTTCACTAACGAATTAACAAGGTGTAAAGTCTAATTTCATGGATTAGCACCATTTTGACATTTTCCTAAAGTAACAAAGATTGAGAATTTAATAAAAGTTTAGTTACTTTATATTTATCATTATACTTCAAGTGAGAATTAATGTCCTATCCTACCCGTTCGGCTAACGACCCTCCACCAGTCAAGGAAGAGATGGGTGAGAGTGGACACCCATTAAACCACCATTTTATAAGCAGTAATCTCATACCCCCTTATAGATCGGCTTCATGAATGAGGCCTACTAACGGTAAGATTGACTTGTCTATATATATATATATATATATATATATATATATATATATATATATATATATATATATATATAATTATTATATTATAAAGTATAATGGTTGAATTTTAGCTTTTCAAACTCTAGGGTTTGGAATTAAAGTTTCATTGATGAGACTTTACAAATTCCAAAACTTAAGGGCAAGTTTTGAAACTTGTCAAAAACTCTTGGTTTCCATAACTTATGAGTTTAATCAAATTTTAAAGATGAGGCTTGTCATTTCCCATAGCTTGAGGACAAGCTATAAAGGTCATTTAATTTCATTTACATCAATTTTCAACAACTAAAATTATCATATAATTCAAGATTGATATAGCTCTACTGATAAAAAAGATAATATCAAGTCAACAATTCGCAAGCAACTTTGTTTATAACATAAAGCAATAATTATCTTTATAACTTTGATACTTATCTTATGATTGGATGAGCATAATCACTACCACATCAAAAAAAAAAAAAAGATTTAATGATGTAAAACAATTTGTAGTAGTGATCCCAATCCAATCTAGGCTAAGAAAACTCGAAATTTTGCACCCAGAGCCATGGACTCGATGAGTGCATGAACAAACTCGTCGAGTTGCCCTTGTTAGTGAGAGGACTCGTCAACTCATTCAGTGGACTCGGCGAGTTCACCAGTTAGAGGCCATAAAATCAATTTTTTCAACTTTGAAAAATAGCAAGCATCAAATATAACAGAAAACAAACCTGGCTTTGATACCACTAATGGGTTTTGACCACTATAACACTCCTCTAGTGCACATGCAACCCTAGATGCTTTGGATTTATGTTTTCTCAAATTATAGATGAATTTTCAATTTTCCAAAGCATACATCCTAACTAGAATACATCCTAACTAGCATACAATAGAGGATATATAACACAAAAACTAGTTTAGATGAATACCTCTTGATGTATGGTGTCGTTCTTGACCTTTGAAAGCTTGAGCACCTCAAGTGTGATGCCTCTAATGTGTCACAAACACCAAACACAAGAGGAGGCTTTAGAGAATAAGTTACTTAGCAAAAAATCTATGTCAAACTCTTAGAATGATGGTGTAACTGATTTTGGTCATGAGGGGTTCTATTCATCGTTTTAGGGTTACATCTTTGCAAACCCTAATGACCTTTCATATTACTTTGGCTCCATGGGTTAAAAACCTCCATGGACTATCACATTGGTTTAGTGCATCCTAAATAACCATGGATCATTAGCCTACACTATAAGAATCATATATTTACATAATTAATCCCCATATATTTAATTAGTCTTTTTTGATCACAAAAATAGTTCCAAATTAATTCTTGATAAATACTAGTTAAATAATATGATTTCTCAATTAACATATTATACTTATAATATATTAATAAATCACAAATAACCTTATTGTCAAAAGTCCATCCTATCAAATTGCACTGATGAAGGCAACCCAAAATGATTATGCTACAATCGGGTAAAGTATATCCCAGTTATAGTTATGGGATTAGAGTTCAAATCCAAGAAATATGTCCCAAGAAATACTTGTGGTATACAATGACAAATAAAAAAGTATCTCTAAATACCTAAAAAATTGCAACAACAAAACCAAAGAATGTCGCTAAAGGGTTTTTGTGGGAGCACTTCTTGAAATACCTTGTAATTGTGTCGTTGATTCTCTGAGAAACCTTTAGTGACACTATTTTAGGTGTTTGTAGAATATTTTGTGTGCCATTAAAGTAGAATTTGGTATAAGAACTGAACTGGACAAAAATAATCTGGACATGTTGTATAGCGTTTGGTAGGACTCAGACACAACATAACACAATGTTAATGTTACCATTTTGTCCCTAAGATTGCTTGTAATACTATTTTACCATATTATCATTATAAACCAAAATCTTATATAAAATTTTAATATTGACTAGTGAAGGATCCTCACTTTACGGGGGTTGGATATGTATTCAGTACAAGTAACCCCAAAGAACTAAGTGGGAATCAGTCTGATAGAAGGAATAGAAAAAATTAAAAATCACACAAGGGTATATTGCATTAAATTTGTTACTTGTTTCTCATTGACCGTAGCATGGGTAAATAAGCCTGTATATGCTTTTCGGGGTAAAACTTTCCCTTTGACTCTCTTGTATCATCACGTTTCATTGCAACTTCTTTTATGTTCTCCAACTCGTTGTCCACAACACTCTACAATAAATACCGACTACTTTCATTTATATATCTATTATAAATAGCAATTTACTTTGTTTTTTTTTTTTTTTTTTTTTTTTTTTTTTTGTAGATATAATCAATGTAACCAATGTTATCTGTTTGCCAAAAGCGTCTGATCTATATTTAATTGATTTGTCATTAAAAAGTAATCAAATGTAAATGTAATAATAATAAACAAACTGAAATCAAATTTATAATATAATATATTTTGGTTTTTGTTAAAAATATGTAAATAAATTCTTATATAGGACATATACCATGTAAATATGAAAAAAATGCAAGAAATAGTAATGTGCTTTGCTTTTGGTAAAAAAAAAATTACTGAAAACAAAAACCAAAATGTCTAAACTCAAAGTACATTATTATTTGGTGTTTCTTTTTTGGTAAAATAATCAAAAAAGATTTAGAAAAAGGAAAAAAGCTGTAAATTGAAAGTACAGTGTTATTTACTACATTTATAACCAAAAAATAGAAAATGAACCAAATGGAAATGCATTTTGGTTTTTTAGTAATGACATTAAAAGAAATTGCAAAAAAAATGTATATATGCAAAGTACATTGCTATTTAGGGCATTTTACTCCTAAAAATGGAAAATCCACCTAAATTACAACGCTATACGTGAACATAAAGTCGAACATTTATCTATAAGCATCTTAAAAAGTCATAAAAACTAATTTCTATAAAATACACTACTATAAATGAGCATAAAATCAAAGATTTTTCCTGAAACCATCTTAAAAAGTTATAAAAAGTAATTTCTATAAAATTACAACGCTATAAATGAACATAAAGTCGAACATTTAACTATAAGCATCTTAAAAAGTCATAAAAACTAATTTTTATAAAGTACACTACTATAAATGAGCATGAAATCAAAGATTTTTCCTGAAACTATCTAAAAAAGTTATAAAAAGGAATTTATATAAAATTCACTGCTATCAATGATGATAAAATCAATTTTTTTTTTTCAAAAAACCATCTTAAAAAGTCATAAAAACAAATTTTGATAAAATATACTTCTATAAATGACCATAGAATCAAAGATTTTTCTAGAAACCAGTTTAAAAAGCCATAAAAACTAATTTTTATAAAGTACACTGCTATAAATAAGCATAAGAGCAAAATGTTTTCTAGAAATCAACTTCAAAAGTCTTAAAAACTAATTTTTATAAAGTATACTACTATAAATGACCATAAAATTAAACATTTTTATAGAAACCGTCTTAAAAAAATCATAAAAACTAAGTTTTATAAAGTACACTACTATAAATGAACATAAAATCAACCATTTTTCCATAAACCATCTTAAAAAGTCATAAAAACTAATTTTATAAAGTACATTGTTATAAATGACCATAAAATTAAACTTTTTACCAGAAACTAACACTTACTTTGCATGTATTGAATAAGAGTGTGAGTATTCTATAACCATTCCCTGGAAATTAGTTTTTGGCACACAATGTAACATATATTGTCAAACACAAATGATGTATCAATATGCTTCTTAGCTATATTCTGAACTACATATCGTTCCTTCTTGTTTTTTGCACATGTAATGACCATAGGCTAGTGAAATTTCTCCAAATCAGTTATAGTTTTTTTAATAACTAGTAGTTGGGTAAAAAAGTATATTCTTTATACCAGATTGAACATATATAGTTTTTTTCTTTTTTTTTTATTTTAATTATTATTACTACTATAATCGTATTCCCAATTTTAGCAGTAGCAAAAAAATATATCCCATGCCAAAAACAACAAGAATTGGTTTAGAATTCACCGTGGTTGTTTAATTGTTTTTTATCTATATTTTAATGTAGTCGAAGAGATATAGAGTTACACATGCATATCTCATTCGTTTAAAGTCGAATTGACATGTAGATTTTTTTCGAAGTGTAGTTTAGAGTTTGTACATGAATTTAGATTATAATTTTGTTAATTTTGGTTTCATATTCAATATCTTACAGTCCACCAAAGTCGAGATATAAATATGAAAATTTTTAAAGTTCAACCCACTAAGTAGTAACTAATTGCCAACAAATTCTGGTTTTTTCGGGTTTTCTAGTTGAAAACCCATTGTATCCGGTTCTAACCTACCCACTTTGATGTTATCCGATTTTCCAGTTCTAAACACACTTTACCTGGTACCGTACCCGAAATCAAACTAAACCGGAATTGATTCCTATATACCGGTCCGGTTTTCGGTTCTATAGAATTCCGGTAACTGGTTCCAGGTTTTCCGGGTCTGGGTCCATACAGTCCAAGTTTGGACCCACTTTCATCCCTAGTGATAAGTTAATTATAAGACCTCAACTTTACACATTTTTTTAGTTCTCACAATAACTCAACAATATATATATATATATATATATATATATATATATATATATATATATATATATATATATATATATATATATATAAAGAGAGAGAGAAAGAGAGAGTGTGTCACACCCCAAAACCAAGAACGGTGGAAACGTTCTAGGGCGGAGGACGTCATGTATAGTATCACAACACAGTATAATAGTAAACAAGTAAACAACATCATCCATTGCATTAAATATATAATTTTAATACAAGTGTGTTCTGTAGTTTATAAGACACTAAAATATGAATCAAAATAAAAGATGAGTCTTGCATGCGCTCCATCTTCTCAAAAGCTAGCATCGGTACCTATCTACTGATGACCTGAGAATACAAGTTACTTTGAAAGAGTTTATCAGCATTAAAGCTGGTAAGTTCATAAGTATTTAGTGTCTATGTTTGTATCAAAATGTTTGAAATAGAGTTTGAAGTACGTGTTTGTAAACATTTGTAGTAAAAGTATGTGAATGTTTGTAAGTGTTTGTAAAAGTTTGTAACTCCTAGAAAATCCTGTATTTTCTACTAAAAGTAGCCTTCTACCAAGGCACAACTATTTTGTATGTTTGTTTCTTGTAAAAGTGTGTAATTTTCCCAAGTGTAACTATCATTATCAAAATATAGTCTGTACATTAATGTTTAAGTGAAGTGATCACCAAATAAATGTAAAGAGTAACTTAATGCAGTACTGTAATGTTGTATTATAATAACTACTATTGTACTAACTACCTTAAACCGGATTTATATCAAGGTATTATGTGATTAATATACCATACTATCGACTATGAACACGACAATGTAAGTCATCAAAAGTAATGACATTTGGCACCCGAAGACCTGCAGGTCCCATTGTAGCTAGCAACAAGGTGTAAGATAGTCAATCCAGTATAGATCTATATGCAAACTCACACTCTCCTTGCAGGAGATTCTGGTTACAACTTGGGCCATGACAATGAAGATATGCTACGATACAGTAGATCACATTTATGTTATAGTATACTTGTATTTGTAATGTATGTACTTGTGTAATGAATGTATTGTTTCTCAACATAGTATCGTTGTATAGTTTCTTGTAATAGTATCGTTATATACGCTCTCATCATAGTATAGTTGTATAGTTTCTCGTCATAGTATAGTTGTATAGTTCTCATAATAGTAAGTAGTGACTCATGAATGAACTGACTCTTTGTATGCTTCATTGGACTAGAAGTAGTAACTAGTATAACCCTAAACTAGACCTATTATAGTATACTAGTAGATCTGTTTGCATGACTGAATGTACTAAACTGAGATAAAAATCTTTATATCTATACATATATACATAATATATAACTAAGGATTCAACGACACTCGGACAGACAACCGGGTACTTTAAGTCCACAACCAGACAAGGAACAAAATAAGTAAAGTGAGTTGTCGGTCCTAAGTCCTTCAAACCTTATTTATATAACTATATATGCAGTAGACATGGTTTTAACAGTATATAAGTTTGAAAACTATATGATAAAGGTTTGGTATACAAAAGTGAATTTGATAAAGAGTTTAACATGTAAAATAGTTTGATAAGCATTTTGAAGTCATTTGTTTGGTAAAACAGTTTGAAAGTGTATTAAATCCATCGATTGATAGTTATTAATCACATGTGACTGATATAATAACTATGATATTTAACTTGTGTTCCCCCTCCCCATAAAAGCATTTAAAATCATTTAAAAGGTTGATTAAGGGGTATGAACTCACCTGTAGTGAGTGGATTGTACGGAAGTGTTGGACAAGGTGCTAGGTGTCAAGTGAAGACTTGAACACACACAATGATCCTAGTTTACATATAATAAAACATATATGTATCTAAGTAGTCATTTAATAACTAATTAACCAACTTAAGACACATTAGGACATGGAAACACTTTGATTCAAGTTTTATAGGTACCAAAGGGTTGCATCTAAGGGTTGTATGGCATGGCATTGGAGTTTATGGCCCAAGGACCACTCCTTATGGAGTTTACGGCCCAAGGTCATTTCCCCATGAGTTTATGGCTGTAAACTCATGGTACTAAGTGCCATTTGTTGTTTTGAGGTCTTATAAGTCAAGATTGAGCATCCACTGATCAAATCCAAGCCTCAGGAAGCATTAGGGGCACAATATCACTACATGATAGAGTTTACGGCCTAAGGACCATTTCCTTATGTGTTTACGGCCGTAAAATCTTATGGGGACATGGTTTCTTTGATGTTTAGGGTCCTAAACACTTCAAGGAAGGATCAAGACTAGCATCCAAGGCTTAGGAAGGGACTAGGGTTCATTTAACCCTACTTATAAGGGTTTAGGGCCCAAGAACATCCCTTAGCCGTAAAAACCTTTGATCTTATGTTTCTTGGTGTTTTCCAAGTGTAAACAAGTTCATATCAAGCACCAATAATCTAGGGAAAGTGTACTTATAAGATGGAAGCTTGATTGGGTGTTTAAGGTCCAAGAACACTAGTGTGTGTTCTTTGTGTTTTGAAGAACACTTGAAGATCTAAGTGAAAATCAATATTGAATGGATGAAATGATGTATAAAAACTAGATATTAGGTTATAACAACAAATCAAGTTAAGAAACACTTACGTTTTCAGAAGATCGGGTGAAGAATGGGATGCTACTTGAGAGAGAATGGTAAGTGTTCTTGAGAGTGGAAGTTGAGAAATGAAAGAATGGAGAGTAAAATCATGCCTAAGGCATGAGTTTGCGGCCTTAAGGGAGTTCACGGCCTAAACTCCCTTTGTTTAGCTGTGAACACCAAACTAAGGTGTTGGTTGTTCCATTGTTACCCCGATATCCTATAAACTACTTCCTTTTATCCCTTCTTTTCAAGAATAATTATTAAAAATACTCAGACAGACTTTAAACCGACTAAAAATTAGTAGAAAAGTATTTAGCTTTTAATTGAAGTGTTTGACTGTAAGGTTTGTACGAATGAAAATTTCGGGTTGTCACAGAGAGTGTGTGTGTGTGTGTCTGTGTGTGAGAGAGAGAGAAATTTATGATATTCTGAAAAGTCAAAGATTAAAGAAACGTGAGAAATTGTTTTTGTCTAAACTTTCTTTCAAAAAAATGACTTAATATATCTAGACATTACAAAATAAGTTTATTTGTCTAATGTTATTTTACAGTAAAACGTGATTTTCATATATATATATATATATATATATATATATATATATATATATATATATATATATATATATATATATATATATATATATATATATATATATATATATTGTTCATTTATGCACATTCCTGAAAATCACATCTTTTATCTATTATTTTACTGATTAGTTGTAATTTTTTGCGTCATAAGGCAGACTCATATTATTTCTAAATGTGGGTTGAAAATTTCTCAATGGTTCACGAATATATATATATATATATATATATATATATATATATATATATATATATATATATATATATATGTTTAAGTTATTTAGTTTTTACTAACTACTGTGTTCTTGAATGCACAGATCTGGACCATCGGATTGAATAGAATCAAAGGTCATGATCAGAGGGTCTATAATATTAGAATATGATAACATGTACCATATAATCACACAAATTTCAACATAAGGGCATTTTCGTCAATTAACCAATAATAAAAAGGAAATTTTCGGATTTTTATGGATAATTAATTCCTTTATTTTTAGAAATCTGAATATTTTAAATTAATTCAAATTTAAAAATCTGATTTTATTATTTCAGAATGATAGAATGTTAACCATAAACTAGTAAATATATTTTTCGATTCTATTCTGTAAGGATGACAGAATGTCAATCATAAACTAATCAATACATTCTGAAAGAATGCACAAAATTGATTATTGAACTAATATTATACAAAATAATTACATTTTATGATTGTGATTCATTGAATAATAACAACATTTTGAAAGAATAACAAGTGTAATTCTTAAAAAATAACAACATTCTTAAACACTGAGTGTGATCATTCTTTAATTCATTCTTCAAGCCTTTCCCATCAGGTCTTCAAGCCATTCTTCAATCCATTTCTATCACAAATGCATTGCCACATATTTTGTAGGGATACACTTGTAACAACTACACGTTAAACCTATAACTAATTAACTAAAATTCTATCATAATATAACAACAATATTCTTACAGAAAAACTATTCGTGCAGAATGGTTTTGAATATTCTTAAAGAACTTTTACTATCAAGAATATACCCAACGAACAAAACATTTGAAATATAAATGCAAGAAAAGATCATGTTAACACAAAGATGTATTTTGAATGAATAACTATATGGATGTATTTATATCAGATTTATCATGTATACCATTCTTCTAACCATCGATGGTTAATAAGCTTTATCCTTCTCATTTTCTTTGCAAGCTGGTACTTCTCCCTTATCAAATTGAAAATTAATAGTTTGCACTTCCAACGATAACAGTATAGAATAGGACATACAAATTACATAAATAGGTGACAAGGATGAATTGGCTATGCCATCAAATTAACAA